>NC_134996.1:8332500-10832500 GCF_050947335.1 Megachile rotundata
GAATTTAGGGAATTGGGAATTTAGGGAATTGGGAATTTAGGGAATTGGGAATTTAGGGAATTGGGAATTTAGGGAATTGGGAATTTAGGGAATTGGGAATTTAGGGAATTGGGAATTTAGGGAATTGGGAATTTAGGGAATTGGGAATTTAGGGAATTGGGAATTTAGGGAATTGGGAATTTAGGGAATTGGGAATTTAGGGAATTGGGAATTTAGGGAATTGGGAATTTAGGGAATTGGGAATTTAGGGAATTGGGAATTTAGGGAATTGGGAATTTAGGGAATTGGGAATTTAGGGAATTGGGAATTTAGGGAATTGGGAATTTAGGGAATTGGGAATTTAGGGAATTGGTAATTTAGGGAATTGGGAATTTAGGGAATTGGGAATCTAGGGAATTGGGAATCTAGGGAATTGGGAATCTAGGGAATTGGGAATCTAGGGAATTGGGAATCTAGGGAATTGGGAATCTAGGGAATGGGGAATCTAGGGAATTGGGAATCTATGGAATGGGGAATCTAGGGAATCTGGAATCTTGGGACTTAGAAATCTAGAAATTTATGAATCTAGGAAATCTGGAATCCAGGGAGACGGGAATCTAGGAACTTGGAAATCTAGAAGTTTAGGAATCTAGGAAATCTGTAATCTAAGGAGTCGGGAATCTAAGGACTTGGAAATTTAGAAATTTAGGAATCTAGGAATTTTGAAATGTAAGTATATGGAAATCTAGGGGCTTGGGAATCTAGCGCCGTCAGAATCTAGGGATTCGAGAATGTGGAAATTCTGGAATCTAGAAATTTTTAAGTCCAGGAATTGCAAAATCTAGAAATTTGGAAATCTGGTGACCTGAGAATCTAGGGATTTAGAAAGATATGTGAAAGAATAGTTTCAAAATGGTTCTCAGTTAAACGATAACATTTAAGAAAGTTCACAAGCTTTTTAAAGAACACCGTTCAAAGTAAATCATGGATCGTAAGTTCGCAATGATTTTGATCAAATTCATTGTACGCCCGTAACTTTAAATCGCAGCACGGGTCATGTTCGGCCGTTCTACAACGTTCGAAATTCGCGCGGACTTTAAGTTTTTACGATAACGGGACAGAAAAGTGCTTTCTTAACGAACTACTCTATCGGATTTCACCCTTACTTGCGCCTTTACAGGTACTACGAGACAAAACTTTGAAATTGCAGAATTATCCCCGTGTACGGGGATACATCTTTAGGAAATCGACTTTAGAATTCAAAGTCGAAGCCCTTGTTTCAGAACTTGCGGGAATGCTCAGCCGTCGGCTAAATAATCCCGCGGTTCGTGATGAAATTTTCTTGAGAATTCTTTGCGACGAAGAACATACCGCGACTATGATATTACTTAATACTTTGCATGGTAATTTTCGTGATGGAATTAGTTAACGAGTTACTTCATTCAGTCACAAACTATTTTTTTTTTAATTATTAAGACGCTTATTTTTAATTGTATTTTTTTAAATTTCTTTTACTCTTTTTAGATATTCTTTTTTAGGGACTTTGGAAACTAGAAATTTGGGAATCTAGGGAATTTAGGATAGGGAGAATTTGAGATCTAGGGAATATGGGATCTTGAGGATTTGGGATCTAGGGAATATGGAATTTGAGGAATTTGGAATCTAGGGAATTTGGCACCTAGAGAATTTGGAATCTAAGTAATTTGAGATTTTGGAAATTTGGAATCTAAGTAATTTGAGATTTTGGAAATTTGGAATCTTGAGAATTTGGGATCTAGGGAATATGGAATTTAGGAAATTTGGTATCTTGATAATGTGGGATCTAGGGAATATGGAATTTGGGGAATTTGGGACCTAGAGAATTTGGACCTAGGGAATTTGGGATTTTGGGAATTTGGAATCTTGAGAATTTGGGACCTAGAGAATTTTGGATCTTGGAAATTTGGAATCTTGTGAATTTGGGATCTAGGGAATATGGAATTTAGGGAATTTGGGATCTTGATAATGTGGGATCTAGGGAATATGGAATTTGGGGAATTTGGGACCTAGAGAATTTGGACCTAGGGAATTTGGGATTTTGGGAATTTGGAATCTTGAGAATTTGGGACCTAGAGAATTTTGGATCTTGGAAATTTGGAATCTTGTGAATTTGGGATCTAGGGAATATGGAATTTAGGGAATTTGGGATCTTGAGAATGTGGAATCTAGGGAATATGGAATTTGGGAAATTTGTGATCTAGGGAATTCAGGATCTTGGGAATTTTTTTTCTTCACTTTTTTATACTACCCTATTTATTCTTCTACTTCATTTTATTAGTTTATTTTTCTACGTTACTATAGTCATTTAGTTTTCTACTTCATTTTATTAACTTATTTTTCTACATTACTTTAGTAATTTATTTTTCTATTTTTCTGTTTTATTTATTCAGTTTTTTATTTTGTTTTTAATCTTTAATTTTGTGGGAAATTTAGTTTAATGTGTTCAGTCTTAAAACAGAAGACTAATATTTTTATCAGGAATTTATTCATGGAGAGGTCGTAAAATTAATACTGCCCCTAACTTGCAATTACAATCTTCAAATTTATAAGCTGCGTAAAGTTATGAGGGTATAGTAATTCAACGTCAATTTAGTGTTTTATATTCGCATAATATTATCATAGTTATTGTGTTCCTTTGCATGTGGTGTAATAGGCTCGTGCATATTTCATCAGGATATTGTTAAGCAATAATTAATTTGTTCACACTAATGGAACTAATTACTAGCGTTATTAATTCATCATAGGTTTATGAATATACAATGAGTTCTATTTGTCTCTTCTGATGTATACTAATAAAACTTACAGTCATTAGTTTAGGTATAAGTTTGAAAGATATTATAACTGTGACAAAAGAAATATGTAAATTTGTAAATTTGAAACTTGAGAATTTGAAAATTTTAAACTTGAGGATTTGTAAATTTGTAAATTTGTAATTCTGAAACTTGAGAATTTGTAAATTTGTAAATTTGTAATTTTGAAACTTGAGAATTTGAAAATTTTAAACTTGAGGATTTGTAAATTTGTAAATTTGTAATTTTGAAACTTGAGAATTTGTAAATTTGTAAATTTGTAATTTTGAAACTTGAGAATTTGATCACTTAGGGTTTCCAAAATTAAATGAGTTGGAATTTGTCAATTTTGGAATATCGACGTTCGTAAATTCGAAAATTTGAAAATATAGAAATAAAATATATTATTTTTTTGCACATATAATCCACTTATTGTTAGTTTTCTAACTTCTATGCAGTTCTCTAGAAACGAAAGCACAGAATTTTTTACAATTTTCGCCAAGATTATTTTTTCATCATGTAGGTAGGAAACACGCAAAAAAGGTGTGAAGTCCTTGGAAAAACAGTTCCAAACAAGAAGCCTTGCGTATTTAACGATGCTCTGGGGAAATCTATTGATGATGGTAAACCGAGCGAGGAATGAGAATTTGGATCTAGAAAGAATCTCCTTTTATATAATTTTCGATAAACATTGTTAACAGTTTTATTATTAAAAGATATTAATAAAGGATTACTTGTTATTGAAACGGCGTAACGAAAAATTATATACTTTTGTTTGTTTGGACTGCAGAATAGTATAATATGTAGTAAAGGAATAACATGTGGTAATATTGCAACACAATGGGACAGTGGAATAGTAGTATAGTTTTTTAGTTGAATGGTATAATGATAGAGTAGTAGAATGAGCAAGTAGTGATGTGTTAAAGTAGTAAAGCAGTATAATAGTCAAGTAATGATGTGTTAAAATAGTGAAGCAGTAAAATAATCAAATAGTGATGTGTTAAAACAGGAAAATAGTAAAACAATCAAGTAGTGATGTGTTTAAGTAGCAAAGCAGTGAAACAATCGAGTAGTGGTGTGTTAAAATACTGAAGTAGTAAAGTAAGCAAGTAGTGATGTGTTAAAACAGCAAAATAGTAAAACAATCAAGTAGTGATGTGTTAAAATAATCAAGTAGAGATGTGTTAAAATAGGAAAATAGTAAAATAATCAAGTAGTGATGGGTTTAAATAATTAAGTAATGATGTGTATCAAGTAGTGATGTAATGAGTAAAACAGTGAAAACGCAAAATAAAGAACATTAAAGTAGTAGAGTAGTGAAGTAGTAAAGTAGTAAACTAGTAAATTATTAAGGTAGTAATATTGCAGAGTAGTAGAATAGTAAAATAGTAAAATCGTAAAATCACAGAGTAGAAAAATATCAAAATAGCAGAGTAATAAGATTGTAAAGTAGCAAAATAGTAAAGTAGTAGGTTAGTAAATTAGTAAATTAGTAAATTAGTAAATTAGTAAATTAGTAAATTAGTAAATTAGTAAATTAGTAAATTAGTAAATTAGTAAATTAGTAAATTAGTAAATTAGTCAATTAGTAAATTAGTAAATTAGTCAATTAGTAAATTAGTAAATTAGTAAATTAGTAAATTAGTAAATTAGTAAATTAGTAAATTAGTAAATTAGTAAATTAGTAAATTAGTAAATTAGTAAATTAGTAAATTAGTAAATTAGTAAATTAGTAAATTAGTAAAATAGTAAACAACTGAAGCACGAAAATAGTAAATTAGTAAAATACTAAAACAGTAAAACAGAAAGATAGCAAGGCAATAAAATTGCAAAACACTAAAACAATGAACCAATTTCCCCAAAAATTACCCCCAAGAATTCCTCCATTTCTCCATTCTCCACCGCTAAAACTTCCCCCAATATTCCACCATCACATTCTCCCCTGCGAATATCAAACACCGCATACTAAACGCACTAATTACACCGTAAAAACGTACGAGGGCAAACACAGCAAGAAATTCATTCGTATTAACGCATAGAAACTGATACTGCTCGGCTTACTTCCCATCTCATGTGCACCCACATGCAGAAACGTGGTCGTAGCCGTGAAGCTTATGTGTATAACCTGAAACGTATCTACCGCGTTATGTAGACATCTACTGTAGCGAATTAACTAACGCATTCACGGTCACTTCATACAGGCGAATCGACAGCAAGGGTAAGATTCCTGTTCACCCTCGCACGTGTAATCACAGCACGAGAACGAACATCTGTGTTAGGGGTATAGTAAACTCAAGAACCGCCTCGCTAAAACCGATAATTCGGTCTAGGGGACTTAATCATAGAGAAGCACATGCCTCTCCATAACTGCAACACAGTCTCGTAAGTGTATATTCATGTGTAGATCCGTTACATCGAAATTGAACCCTGGAAAATAACTGTTCGATACAAAGATTCTTCAAATTTTATAGAAAATTGATTGATTACCATTTTCAAGTTCCACGTGAACATTTGTGAGGGATAAGGGTGGATTGATCAAGTAAGTTTGTTATCTTATTGAGATAATCAAAATATATTTGAGATTTTGGGATTTGGGGAATAGGGATGCGGAAACTTATGGATTTGGTTCAATAGTATTTATAGGAAATTTGGAATATGAGAATTAAGGAATTTGAGAATATAGTGAATTTGAAATCTAGAGAATCGGCAATTAAGGGATTTAGTAATCTAGGAACTTGAGAATCTAGGGAATTTGGGACCTAGGGAAATGGGAAATTAGGGAGTTGGTAATTTAGGGAATTTGGAATCTAGGGAAATGGGAATATAGAGAATTGGTAATTTAGGGTATTTGAAACTTAAGGAATTGGGAACCTAGGGAATTGGGAACCTAGGGAATAGGGCATCTAGGGAATAGGGCATCTAGGGAATAGGGAATCTAGGGAATTGGGAATCTAGTGAATTGGGAACTTAGGGAATTGGGAAACTAGGGAACTGAGAACCTAGGGAATTCGGAATCTAAGGAATTGGGAACCTACCTAAGGAATTGGGAACCTAGGGAATAGGGCATCTAGGGAATAGGGCATCTAGGGAATAGGGCATCTAGGGAATAGGGAATCTAGGGAATTGGGAACCTAGTGAATTGGGAACTTAGGGAATTGGGAAACTAGGGAACTGAGAACCTAGGGAATTGGGAATCTAAGGAATTGGGGACCTACCTAGGGAATTGGGAACCTAGGGAATAGGGCATCTAGGGAATATGGAATCTAGGGAATTGGGAATCTAGGGAATTGAGAACCTAGGGCACTGGGAACCTAGGGAGCTGGGAACCTAGGGAGCTGGGAACCTAGGGAACTGGGAACCTAGGGCACTGGGAACCTAGGGAACTGGGAACCTAGGGAATTGGGAACCTAGGGAACTGGGAACCTAGGGAATTGGGAACCTACCTAGGAAATTGGGAACCTAGGGAATTGGGAATCTAGTGAATTTTGAAGTTAGTGAGTTTAAGATCTAGGGAGTTGGGAATTTAGAGAATTGGGAATCTAGGAAAATTAGAATATAGGGAATTGGAAATCTAGGTAATTTGAAATCTAAGGAATTTATGATCAAGGGAATTGTGAACATAGAAACATGGAATTCTACGAACTTCAAATTTGTTATCTGAGAATTTAGGAATTTGAAAATCCAAAAATTTAAGGATATAGAAAAAATATTAAAAATTCAGCAAAACAATACTGTGAAAATGATTAAAAATAAAACTTGTACGCGATAAGGTAAACTTACAACAACTAACCAACTAATCTTACAACAGCAAGTAAAATTCTAATGTTTCCCCAGTACAAATCCCCAATTTCGATTAACCCTACATGAGAAATTACAGGGCCCGTTCTTTCGTTACTCGCAATAACTGTAAAGCGTAATAAGAACACATTTGATACGGTACGCTGAACGTTACGTTATTACCGCAGTAACATTTTGCAAGAATAATTTCGCGCAGGATCGGGTAAGTATAAAGCAGAAATCCGAGTTCTCGGAAAATTACATTCCTACATCGCGCATCACAAAGCTCGGATAACGGTTTTTCAAGAAACGTGCCACGAAGGTGAACCATGTTAAGCGTCGCAGAAAAACTTGAAGAGCTGTAAAATATAAAACGTTAAGTATTCGAAGAAAAAGGGCCGAGCATTCGGCGAGTACAATGATCCCGCCATTTCTCGGGTTCGTTCGTGCTTGAAACGCGAAAAAAAGGTTGCAGGGAACCGTAACGATCTGTCACGGTCTTAAGTAACATACCCTCCATCGAGGTGTCGCATTTAAATTCACGTCACAATAAATTTCTTAATCCCTTTACCGGAAACGAAGCGTGAAGTTCAGACTCTCATTTTCTTCCTCCTCGCTTTCGTTCTTTGTGGCCGAAACGGAATGCACGTAAGCGGAGCGAATTCGTGTCGCTGTTCCCATTGTGCGTAATGAACGACTAAATAAAAGTAGGCCAACACCAGAAATGAGTTAAAATAATGAATAGCAAGGTTTACGAATGCGTCAACTTGTCTGGGTTAATATTCGAGGAACGCGGATTTTATGAGGAAGTTACGGAGACAAAATGGCGGAGATGTTAAAAGACTTCTGATCAAGAAATTAGCGTTTGATGAAATGTAAGTTAATTTCTGTGGTGATGAAAAGTCATTGTGTAAGCTAATTTATTATTATTTATTTTTTAATGCTGGTTTGTATAGTTTTGTTTCATTTCGTTCTATGATATTCAATGAGTTAATCGGCTGTGAGTAGAACATTTGATCACTCGAAAATTGGAGAATTTAAAGTTTTGGTAATTTAAGAATTTGGGAATTTCAACATATGACACATATGATACATATGACACATATGATACATATGACACATATGATACATATGATACATATGATACATATGATACATATAATATATATGACACACGTGATACATATGACACATATGAAAATTTTTAAATTCATTAACATAATTTAGGAATTTGATCATTTCAACTAAGAACGAAACAGTACTTAATCAAAAACTAACATAACCTAAAAATAATCATTCATAGTCAACCTAATAATCCCTGCCCCATAACCCTACAATTTGCAATTCTCAGAAATTAGTTTCCAATAACCATTCAATTACATAATAATTTTAAACAGTCAAAAATACTTCAAAGAAATAAATTTCATCTGAAATTTGACCGACTAATAAATTGATCCGTAACAATCTAATGCCATAAACGTATCTTGTACTCAATCCGCGATTGAAATCTAATTTCAATTTTGTTTCTCGCGTTGTAGATAACCGTTTGTTTCATTAATTTATCGTTGATTGTTTCTTCCATTCGTTCCATTTTACCAGTTAGTCGACATACACGGAATAACTGGATTGACCGTTTCAATTTGTACGAAATGATCTCTCCAAGCGAAATGTCGGACAGCCGATCAATAAATTTTTATATCTCGTTGAAAATAACGCGGTAAACAGTCAGTTTGTCGGAAGAACTGTGTGTAATTTTGTACGATCGAGTTGTTGATATAATTCGTTTAATCCGGGATCGATGTATCTGACTGAAAATTGCGATTGTCCAGTTAGACCTGTTCGTGCCTGAACGCTGAAATATCCACTTTATTTCGGAAAAATCTGATGAAGTTACAGTCGTGTTTATTTTGAAGAGTTATTATAAAAACAGCTGCAAACGACCGCAATTACGATGAATATTTCAGGAAAAACGAGATCGTTCACAAGCATAATTTATTGAAATATTTCAGCTTTTCTGCTGAAAGCCTCATACTTCTTTTATCGAATATCGATGGGTGAAAATTGGAGACATAAAGAAACTTTGAATTGACATCGGTAGTTATTCAATTAAATACGTGTTAAGTATAGGGAGCCTTGACTTGATAAGTGAAAATGTCAGAGGAAGACATTTTGTTCGAACGAACAAATATGGCGGTTAAGAAATCTCAAGGTCATCTCAAGGTTTATTAGCTTCTTTAAAATGGGACAATTTCATGATCATTGCATAGTCAAAGCCGTGGGTAAACATATGTCGAAGAAACCTTGAATTAACACTGTACCCACATATGACACACACACACACATACATGCATATGATACATATGATACATGTGGTACATATGACATATATGATACATATGACACATATGATACATATAACACATGCGACACGCGTGATACATATGACACATATGATACATATGATACATATGATACATATGATACATATGACACATGTGATACATATGTGTGTGATACTACATTTGATACTCTACATACTACACATATGATACATATGTGTGTGATACTACATTTGATACTCTACATACTACACATACGATATATATATGTGTGTGATACAACATTTGATACTCTACATACTACACATATGATACATATGTGTGTGATACTACATTTGATACTCTACATACTACACATACGATATATATGTGTGTGATACTACATTTGATACTCTACATACTACACATATAACACTACACTTAAAGAATATTAATTCATTCTCCACAAAAAAAAACAATATCTCAAAAGAAACCCCCAAACAAATTTCACAATTTATACCAGAAAAATGTGTCAACATGCAGTCTACACATGAACCAATTGATTACATTTTGCACGAGAAATATCAGAAATATGCCTCCGTTCTGTAAATCGATCGTGAAACCGTCGGTGCTAAACACGAGTACTCGCTTATTCGCATGACACGTGATAATCCATTCAGTGTAAGACCGTCTGATGAATTTGTGAAATAAGTTCGCAAAGACGAGGTTGGTTGAATGCCGGAGTCATTGCACGGTCGAAGTCGGTCGAGCGAAGTTTTAATGTTTGAACTCCCGTAATGAAACTCAACCTTTCGAGTATCGTTTCACGGGAGCTGCTCGCGAAAATTTATTGCAATTCACCGTCAACGCTTTCACGCTAACATTTGTCCGCGTTCGAATCAATCGAGAAACGATAGATCGCGCCGTCGTCAATCTTCTATTTCATTTTCAATGTCGCGATGAAGAGATCTTCGCCGAAGGAACTTGGATAGCCGGAGGCGGATAGTTCGTTCAATTATTAAAATAAAGTCCCTCCTACGATTCCCCGGCGACAGCGAAGATGAGGTCTGAAATTTCCGACGATTTCGTTCGTGTGGAATCGAGAGGCTCGAACGTGTTAAAAAGCTTCAGACTTCGTTATACGTTCTCGTAAAACCGGAGAGAATAGAGCAATATTCGGTTATGTGTTTCTTATAATTGATGTACATCTTTGCGAGAATTAGGACAGATTACATGTAGAGGGCGCTGCAAAAGTGGTGAGTCAAAGTTAGGTTAGGAAATATTTCTGACAAAGGTCTTTCAAAATATTTAAGTTCAATAGCTTTTTATAATTAATGTGGAGGACAAAACTAATCATACAAAATAATTTATAAAATTCCTGCTAAAATAATTGTAGTAATAATTAAGTGTATGAATACTTTTGTCCCGACGATTTCTTAGAGTCTCGTGAATTTCAAGTCATGTCAAGTTACTACATGATTGCCTTCAGTTTTGGGTCATTTGTTGATGCAATTGTTACGTATAATATACAGCTACACATGATTAAATGTACCTAACCTAGAAAATATTGTTGCTCTTATTTCTATGCTTCAAGTGTACGAATACTTCAATTCTGCATGCTGAATAAAAAGTTGAGAAATTAAAAGAAACGTAGAAGCTGAAAATTTAGAAGTGATAAAAGGGAATAAGAATATAGTAGGGAATGTCTTTATCCAAAGTGCGCGTTTCAGCGAAGTGTACCTTATCCGGAAACGTAATTAGGGTTGCATCCAACACGTGCGCGTATTCACACAAACGCATTGAGCCATGGAAGGGTAAAGGGGTGACATGGAAACGTGTAAATAATCGCACACTGGCCTGCGGGCAGATACGCTTGTGACTAACAGTAAATACCAGCTTCCGAATCAGCTATGGCCGAAATTTCCGGGACTTTTAAAACCCTTTCGACGTACTGGTTAGCCACAATGTTTACAATGCAACTATCCGCGGATAGATAGCTGCTAGGCGCAGGTTGCACAGCCGGTTTTGCTAAAAACTGGCCGATGCTTCACACGAACGAACGAGTGTATCGGCACTGTTCAATGATCATCGGCTGTGTTTTCAACGACGAGAATAACGATTCGTGGTATAACGTATAATTAACATTCGGTAACGTCATTAAGCCAACGTGTGTGTTAAACACCGGCGCAGCGCTAACGCAACGCAACCGCTTAATACCTCGTTGCCCTGCTACTCTGCTCTGCCCTGAATTGCCTAAGCTGGAAATTTATGCCCTTGGGCTTTTATTTCCCGCTGCTAGTAATCGCTGCGAGCTTCTCTTTCTATTTTTTATGTCGACGGAGCTTTGTTCGTTTGCGCGGCTTTCTGTCTCTTTTTGAATTTCTTATTTATTATGTCTTTTTGATGTGATACTCTTTGAGGAGGACAAGATTTGATGTATAAAGAATTTATGCGGTGTGTAAATTAGCAGAGGTGTGGGAAGAAACGGATAGTGTTGCATAATATACAAAGTCTCGTACTGTATTTGCTATGTTGTTATAATATTTATAAAAGAAAATAGTGTCTGAAACTTTTAGATGTTACATGAAGCTTAATTAATAACTATGAATTTTTCAGTCAAATTTGATTTATTAAGTGATGGAAAAATATGGTAATTTATATATTGAAAGTATAATAATTTTAATTTTGAATATTTCAGTATTTGTCCAATGATGCTGAATAATTTATTTTATCGACCAACATGTAATATTTAAATCATTGTCTTCCTATAATTAAATATAAAGACAATGATTACAATCATTCCTAATTTATAAATTATTTTTGTGTTCATAAATATAAATTCATTACCCAATAAATAATGTATCACACCTTAAATATAGTACTTTATTTCTGTCTGTATTTATAATTTAAAATTTTAATTTGTCTTGCAAATATAAATCCTTAAATATTCAACTTACTATCTATTTTCATTAAACCACTTCAAATTGATCGAATAAGAATTTTTAATTGCAATGAGGGCCACACGATTTAATAATTTCGATTTCATGTTTATGGTAATTCTTGCGTCCCTCTGCGGTATGATTCGAGCGATTTTCAAGTAAAATATGCGGGAAACCCGGGAATTCAGTTATCAAATTAATATTTCGTTAATTTTTACTGGGTTGAAACAGTTTATGCTGTGTACATATTCAAAGCAGAAAATGACAGGAGTGCATTTCATGAATATATTTTCTCGGTGTAATTCTCTGCGATTGTTTATCGGATTAAGGAGAATTTATGAAACACCTTACTTTCGTGGAAACATGATAAAAAATAAATAAAGCGATTCAGAAGTAAGGATAAATTTTTGAATTATTTTTGTTATACTGATATGGTGGATAGTTATACTATAACTAATTGATGCAGCTACCAAAAATTAAAATTAAAAATTAAAAAGTGTGATGAATTTAGTTACATAATATGTATTATAAGTAATGAAAATTTATTTCGTATATTTAAGTATTTTAAGTACTTAATATTTTGAGATTTACTAATTTAAACAGTTTGTAATTAACAAATATTGGTTCTATAATTTTTTGAATTAAAAACTTCTTTTCTTGAAAAATGATAAGAATTTTTTTACCTAAATTATAATAAAAATAAAAAAATGTTCTTTGTTCCCAATAAAAAGTCTCATTCTAAATTACCAAAAAGACCGCATTAAAATCATCGAATACATAACCACAATTTAATTCCACATGTGTATCTCATCACGTAGTACCGCAGTTCACCGCACGGCGCGCTAATCTACTCATCTCGAGTACGCGAACATGTGACACGATTATTCCGTCAACCCTAAACGACACCCAACGAAGGGTGAAGTCTGGTGACAAATTCTCGACTGATTTTGGATCTGCTGGAAAATTGATACGTTCTTAGTCCCTTCTTTTGACGTTCTTACTAAAAAATTTTGGTAAAACTGTATGACAACTTTCTTCAAGCTAAATGTGTTAGGTTGTTCACATATCATCGACAATTTATTTACTTTTTTAGTTTAGTTAAAATTTAAGTTTTGAACGTTTGTAAAGCTTGTGTTAAATAATCTAGATAAAGAAATAGATAAAGATCTTATAATTAGATAAAGAAATATGTAGGTTCATTCTTGAGTTAAAATATTGGAAAACAGAGGAAGACTATCCATAGATTGCTTAATAAACGAGATAGATATCTTCAAATATCTTTGCACAACTTGTTATTACTTAACAAACTATTACTGAACAATCTGATCACCTTACATGAGTCAAACAAATAAATTTCCCCTACAATCAAAGCAACTAAACATTTCGATCACCTTACATGAGTCAAACAAATAAATTTCCCCTACAATCAAAGCAACTGGACATTTCGATCACCTTACACGAGTCAAACAAATAAATTTCCCCTGCAACCGAAGTAACTAAACACTTTGATCCCCTTACATGGTTTAAACAAATAAATTTCATCCGCAACCGGAGCAGTGATCATGAAGTGTAAAAAATGGCCGGTGATTACAGGGCAAGAAAGGAATCGCACACGCAGCATTATTGGTTAACGGTAACAAAACGCAGGGTCGCTGTGTCGGGTAGTAAATCTGTCGGTCGATTTCAAAATTGAAAGCTTATCGATTTTGCGTGTTCTCCGACCAATTATACCGTTGAAATCGTATAGTCCGTAATGTGGGCGAATGTGTGTTGCGAGGTGCTGTTATCGCGCCACATAAAACGGCTGCACAACTACTCGTCGCTCGAATCATCGGTTGACAAATGGGCCGCGAGTCGCATGGAATGACAAATCGAAGCTCCAGATTCTAGCACGTGAGGCGAAATTACGGTGTGATCCGCCACCACCAATCGGATCCATGCCGTAATACTTCTCTGTCGGCCATTTCAAGTGAGCCGTGAGCTCCCACCCGAGAACCTAGAACCTGTTGGTGAGCTCGCTTTATCAATCTATCTGCAGCTTCCGGTGATCTTCCAAGACGAGACTGGACGCTCGATATATTTCGGCGTGATTCATTGTCAGTTACGATCGATCTGGAAAAGGAACGCGGTGGTAGCAGTATTTGGTTTTAGAATTATACGCTGATGTGTGGATTGTTGCTCGATGAGTTTGATACTGTTGACTTGTATCGGCAATGGAGACACGCGACAACGAACGTTGGATGGAGCTGATGGATATTCGGTTTCCATGTTTGAAAATTTGATATTTCTAAATTTCGGGGTGGAGTTACGAATGGATGGAAATGGAGATCTAGGGCTTCTGTGTTTGTTATTCGGTGGGTTACGGGGGATGTTTACAAAATCATTTGGTAAATTTGGGGACTTGTAAATTTTTAGATTTTTGGATTTTTAGATTTTTAGATTTTTAGATTTTTAGATTTTTAGATTTTTAGATTTTTAGATTTTTAGATTTTTAGATTTTTAGACTTTTAGATTTCCAAATTACCAAATTACCAATTTCCCAATTTCTCAAACTCCCAATCTCCCAATCTCCTAATCTCTCAATTTTCCAATTTTTCCATTTTCCAATTGTCCCATTTCCCAATTTTCCTAGTTACCAAATTACCAAATTACCCATTTCCCACTTTCCCAGTTACCAAATTGCCAATTTCCCAAATTATCAAATTACCAATTTACCAATTTACCAATTTACCAATTTACCAACTTACCAATTTACCAACTTACCAATTTACCAATTTACCAATTTACCAATTTACCCATTTACCCATTTACCCATTTACCAACTTACCAATTTACCAATTTACCAATTTACCAACTTACCAACTTACCAACTTACCAATTTACCAATTTACCAATTTACCAATTTACCAATTTACCAATTTACCAATTTACCAATTTACCAATTTACCAATTTTCCAATTTCTTAGTTCCCCAGCTTCCCAAATTACAAAATTACCAATTTCCCATATGTCAAATTTCAAACAATCCAAAACTAACTAAAGTTTCTCATCAAATATTTGTCACAGCACATCGAAATCAATAATTTACAATACATAAACATATGAATTAATTACAGAACGCTTCAAATTACTATAAACAAATGAAACACCAAATTACACATACATTAATGTAAACCAAATATTGCATCCATGTATTTAATAAAATCGCATTTCTACACCTTCTTTCTTCCTTATTTAACAATATTTTTTACTGTTACCCATAAATCTGCAGAGGAAAGTTACAGCGTTGTAACTTGTTATTATGGAGCTACGAAATCTTCTTATAACTATTAATAGTGGCCCTACGGCGCTTACATTGTATTACACAAGAATTACAACCGTACAAACAGTGATATTACAATGGGTCAATAACATTATCGTTGTAATTCATGTTCATTGTTCACTGTACACATTTACTGTGATAACTGTAATCCCACGCTTTGTAGCAATTTCAGTTTGAAAACAATTTATATGTACTACATTATAGAAACAGTACTGACAGAAATTGTTTATATTAAATATTTTATTGTGTTAGTATGTAAAATGCATTAATTAAATTTGATGTTAAATATGTGACAGTAGGTTCAGTAACGATATACATACACATATATGTACATATACATGCGCATGTGCATACACATATGCATATGCATATACACATACGTATACATATACATATACATATACGTATACATATACATACATATATGCATATACATACACATATACACATACATATAAATATACATATACATAGGCATACATGTTCATATTCGTATATATATACATACATATGCACATACACATATACATACACATAGACATATGCATACACATATGTATAGGATTATTGGTGCTTTGTAGGGTGCTTCAGAATAAACACAAATACTCTACAAATACCAAAATACCCAAATGTGCTGTTCCAAAAATCTTGAACACTCAAGTGAATAATTTGACAACCCATCAGCCCAAGACCTCTTCGTACCTCAACTCCAAACGGGCCCCTTCCAAATCTCCTCCAAAAATACCCCAAATCCAGTAATTCAAACGCAACATCACTCGAAGTCCCCATAGTTCCTATAAATACTTTTCACATCATTTCCCAACTTCCATCCGAAAATTTCCAATTTCCAGCTAACCCAACAAGCCGATAAAAATAACCCGGCAAGCCGGTGCGCGTAACCCGGGTCGAAAATACGTCAGCATGAATTACGGTTCCCCTAATTCGTCCTGTTGGCCGTGAATCTGGTCGTCGGGTTAAAGAGTGTGATCCCATGAAATCAGGCTGCACGTCATTGCGGTGAACCACGCCACTTGAAAAGCTAGACAAGAGGGCGGATCGGCGGGGTGGTAGAAAGGAGATAAAGGTGACGGATCTTGGAAGGAGAAACAGCTTGGAAATGTGTCCCTCTCGACTTCCGCTCGGATAGAGTCCCGGAACTCGGCAAGTAAGGCAGGTAGCCGGGGAGTAACTTATCGCCTAATAAATTCCAGCCATTAGACTGTGGGAAGTAATGGATGTACCATTTGCACTCTCCACTACGCTCGGCGGGTAGGTAAGCTCGTAACGGAGAGAAAAGGGCCGTTGTGCCGGCTTCCTCTCGCCTCTAGACGAATTCCAGATATCGATTTAAAGTTTGGCGTTACTCGGTTACCGCATACATTTAGGCAAAGACTCGATTAGAGGTAGCAGCAGTTATCCCGGCACGTTGCTGCCGCGTTTATCGCCTCGGTCAGAGGAGACGGTTGCGCTGGAAACGCGGTTACCTGTTATCGCTTTCGTGGTAACACGATTTTCGAATTGAATCGAGAATCGATACGGCCAGTAAATCAGAAAAGGAATCCACGGCCAATTTTCACGACTATTTTATGCCGCATAAAACGTCCCGAACGATAACGGGATGACGGATAACCGAACCGATGCTACCGACTGAATAACGAGACGCGTCTTCGAGTATATACGATATTTTAGCCTTCTGAGAACTTTAGAACGATACTAATTATTCTGTTGTGTAACAAGCTTTTGATCGATAGATAATGTCAAGGCTGTAACTGGATTCCTGCTTTTGACATGAGCGACTTTAGTTTCTAACATCTCGACTTCGTTACAGGTTCTTTTTTATGTAGTCAATTTTATTTAGTTCTTTTTATAGTACTATTAATTAGTACTTTCAGTGTTATTAATTTTAATCGTCATTCTGTTCAGCATCATTAATTTTAATTGGTACTTTATTACTATTAATTTTAATTACTCAGTGTGTTTAATTATATTTAGTATTTTGTTCAGCACTATTCATTTTAATTAATACCTTGTTTATAGTTGCAAACTACTGTAAAGTTACAATGTTCACATCAGATGTCGCTATACCACTGTTATTAAGTTAGGTTATATAGATAATGTAAGAAAAATACTAAATCAATTGTAAGTACTTTTTGAATAAATTATTCCTACTGCTTCTTGCATGTAATTTAAATGAAAATATCAATAATGTGCTTAACAAACAGACTAATAAATAATTATCAGCGACAAAAAGAATGCACACAATGATACATACGTCAATGCCACATATGTGACATCAATATTAATTTATAATTTTTTATATAAATCTCTGTGCAAAATAATTTCATTAAAATAATAGTGACAAATGATAAAAATGATTGCACATACTAAAATAGTCTTATAAATTTTAATAGTTCCATAACCTAAAATTAAGAGGTTAAGTGATCATCCTACGAAATCAATACTGATTCATTTCAGGCCGCATTACGGGCTTGTCAGTCACATTTCGATTACATGGACCGCATTGTATTATGCGACTGGTTAAATGTATAGATTAGTGTCTTAATTGTTGTCCAATTACATCGAGTCGCTAATAGAACGTTAATAGAGGCACGCATAACGCAATGATACTTGATAATGTGCAGTAGTAATCCATGCTTGTGCGTGCATTGATCTTCCGGATGAACCGAATCGTGTTGGCAAATACAAATTCGGATATTCTCAATTATACGTAATTACGATTTAATTAACGATGTCCGTAAATTTTGCGTTATCTTCTGGATTTATTACCAGTGTAAGCCTTTGTTTCCGACGGCGAAATCTGGTGTCATTGAATTTCATTGATATTACACCCCAATTTGAAAATGGAGCGTTTCAAACCCATATTTATTAATAATCCTATTAATTTTAAGTAGTTGTACATACTTATATTCCGTGTAATCTAATTAATTTAGGATTATCTGTTAGTAAAGCTTTTTTGGATGCGGGATAATTTGATTTACTTTCAATCGAGCTGCTTATGGAAAACAAATAATTTTACCAATAATCTTAAGCATTCATTTTTATAATTACGTTAGTGTGTTTTCTTCAAGACAGTGCCATTAGCGTGACGGCTCGTTAAAATGGCGGCGAAGAGCTACCTCAAAATGGCGACGAAGAGCTAAGGCTTAAAATGGCTGCCATGACAGTGAAAGAAAAACCAAAGCTTTTTATATGAAAATTATGTACCTTTCTTTTTTAACTAATAACTAGGTATAAATAAACATTGAAAATACATATAAAAGCTAGTACATAAAATATCGTCAACAAAGGACTTAACGAAGAGTATTAATATTACATAAAAATATTTATGAACCCAACCTCACATTACCTCTCTTCCAATTAATCTCAAAAAATTCCATTTTCTACAGCTACTAATTTACTGACTGTACCAACTAACAGTCAATTTGACTGTCAATTAACAGTCAGTTTGACCGCTAATTATGATCAAGCCATCATAATTATGACCAAGTGATACAAATCCACAAGTGGACGTCGTCACAGTTCCACCAAATAAAAACTTAATCGCAGATCAAGATGAATTTAATTTGTCAAATGAGCACAAACGGCCATATAGCTTATTTATTCGATGCTCCGATCGTAAAAGGGGTCTCCTCGACCTTACGTCGCTAAGTTTCGAGAGGATACTCGAGAGTGTCTTTGCAGTTACATATAACGATCGTTCGCCGTCCTCTCTTGGCCACCGTTACTCTATAAGGGTCTTCACGGAAAACTTACGCAATGGGGAAGATCATCTTAAAGAGTGATAAAGATGAAAAGTTTTTTGGCTAATGATGCCACCCTTTTGAAGCTCAGGAGGATTCGGTCGAATGGAAAGACGAACATGTTCTGAGAACTCGATGAACTGTTGGCGAAACTTTTTCGAATAACGACGACTACTTACCGTCATGGTGCTCGTCGAAGTAGTGCGTTATTGCATGTCAAGTGACGGATTTGTAAGAATGGGAAATGATTGGATGGTAAATGTAAATCAACTTGTGGAATTTAATTCAAAAGTGCATGTTTATGTTAGGAAATCAACATAACCTAGAAAATTAAATTTACTGTAGTATAATGTGCTTAAATGTATAATGTACTTCATGTACCATGTAACATAACCTAACTTATTAAACAATTCTCTCCTTCGCGACCATAAACAAGATTCGAGTCAAAAAATTGCAGTAACTTAAAAGGTTTTCAGTATTATACTTGAAAAAAAAATGGCACGGACGACCAATCGAGAAATACGATAAAATGGCTTACCGACGGACGGTCCTTTCATGATCACGAGCACCCTTCCTTCCGCTCGGCTCGTCGTTCTTTCTAAGGTGCATATAACGAAAAGGTCGAGCAATGGACCGTTGGAACAATGGTAAGACCAAAAGAGCAGGGAATTTCAAACGATAAGCGTTTCCACGCACAGCGAACCGTTTTACGTTCGTTTCTATGGACTCCCGTTTTACGGTCGCTCTCGCTCTTTGGGAATGATCGCGCGGCGAAATTTCTTTTGATATTTAGCGTGCACGGAACCGTGACGGCCCGGTACGTATGTTTAATAAAACGAATACTACGGAGGCTTTATCGGCAAACGAATTTTTTCAATCCGCCATAAAGAATCCGTCCCAGACTATCGTCTCGCCCTCTCTGAACGAGAACGAATGTCTATGGGTCCCGATTTCGCGTACGGCCGAGATAAGTGTGCATCCACGGTAACGCACACAACGGTTGTTTATACACATCGATGGATTGCGATACAACGGGTCGGATAGTTGCCGGTGCTCTAAAAGCCATCCGCTACACGTGTACGGGCGTTTAGGTTAGGCTGTCCGCGCCATTTTCGCTGTATCTTCTCATCGTACGTGCCAATAGGATAACTCTCTCTCTCTTTGCTACGCTATCCTCCTTCGAATATATACATATATACGATCCTAGGGTATACCACTCGGCTGGATTTTACGGTCCGGGTTTTATGGTTATATTTATTACGTCGGGCATCTACGGTCCCGGCGAACGTTTTCCATGGGAGCGATTGCGACGTAAGTAGTCGATAAACCAATTCTCAATGAGCGAAGGGAACTCTTGTACACCACGGTTATGTTTGTACCTCAACCATACTCCTTTCGAACTCTCGGAGCGGGCTGTTTGCACCTGAACATGTGCTTTCTCACATTTCTCTTTAATCTTGTTTTAGGTAAATATTTCATCAATATACTCGTTATTTTATTTTGATGTTAATGTTTCAGGTAGTGTCATATTTAATAGCACGTTGGACTTTGGATAGCTCTTGGGACGTCACACATATGGCTACGGTTGGATAGCATTGGATCTTATAACATCACACATATGTGACGTTAGATCATTTCTATCAGTGTTGCATATGTATAACAGTAGGTTTTAGATAACTATGGATAGCATAGATAGCGTTATCACCATGTGTGATACTAACACATAGTCACTAGATTCTGAGTAGCAGTGGTATCACATATGTAACGCTAGACTTTGGATAACTACTATAGTCACATATGGTGCTACGTTCCGGGCAGTTTTCATGACATCACCGTAAGCTCCGTATCGCTGTAGATAGTTCTTCACATACGTAGCGTTCATATGTACCACACATGTAGTTTCACATATGTAGCACATATAGGTATAGTTTCACATATGTATCATTCATATGAAGCACATATGTAGTTTCATATATGTAGCACATATATAGTTTCACATATGTAGCATTCATATGTAGCACATATGTAGTTCTACATATATAACATTCATATGTAGCACATATGTAGTTTCACTTATGTAGCATTCATATGTAGCACATATGTAGTTCCACATATGTAGCATTAGACTCTGGTAATCAGACATATGTAGTAGTTTCAGACATATGTAACGAGTTCAGAAATTAAGAAACTTGTCTAATTTGAAATTTAGATCAGTGAGAACTTAAAAATTCCAAAGTATAGTCGCGTTAATTGAGCGTTAAGTTCCAGACGCGATCAGTTACAGTGAACGGTAGTCGATTTCTAGCCTTACAATTTTGCAGCCTTGCAATTAACATGTGCATTTTACTATAGTTCCTATAAATTATTATTCTGTAAACAAGTATATTATAATATACAAATGCAATCAGCTATATTAGTCGTTAAGTACATCTCGTACGAACTAAGCTTGCGTTCATTTACGGAGGGATGTTAACGATCACTTAACGCGACTACACCATATAGTAAGACTATATAACTCCTTAATATCGATCGGTCGATACAGTATTCCCGTGATGGATAGGAACGCAAATCCTGCGTGTGGCGATCGATTCTCGTCAACCTATACCCTAACGGTCATTTGTGCTTTCACGAGAACCGCGGCCGAGTTTACACGACCCCTGGGAGTCTTTCAAACTGGGACTGCGCATTCGAACCGCGACAGGGATCTTTCAGAGTCGCGTATATCCGGGTCATTTGTATGCATGCGTCACCATTTGCTTCGTTATACGGAACGTAGGATATACACTACCGTCTACCGAATACCTCGCTCGCCTAACGTTTAACGTTTCTGCGGATACCCTTACGAGCTTCTCCTCTGTTTGCTTTCTAATCAGCATAAAACTTCCCTATTCATCCTGCCGAGATTAAAATGCGATCATGTTTCCACATAAATCTTATATGGCTAACAAATCGTGGGAATTCTATTTTCTTCTTTTGAATCCTTTTCAGTGGTTCTCAAACCGTGAATTCTGTAACCTCCGAGTTCTGAAAGAAACTTAGAAGACCTGTAGGTTTATTAGACCTATATCAGATTTATAAGTTACAGAATGTGAAAGTTCGTTTAAAATTGCAAAATTAAAAAATTTCAAGGTAACGAAGTCCAAAAGGAACCCTAAAGCTTCAACTTTGCAAAATTATGAACCTTGAAGATTCCAAGGCTCAGAACCTTTAAATCCTCAAATGACAAAATTGTAAATTAAAAAATTTCAAAAATCTAAATATTTAAAATTCCAAAATCTTGAAATGAAAAAATTGACAAACGAAATTTTCAGTGTCTTAAAATTCCAAAATTCCATATTTTCAAAAATATCAAAACCTTGAAAAAAAAAAATAAAATTCTGAAATCCTAAAATCTTAAATTGAACTTGATATCTGCGACAGGTATAAAAATGTCGTTAAATCTAACAGGAGTTCTTTGTATACGACGCATTAAGAAAGTTGAAGCATTATAAACTTCCAGCAAGTTGAAACGTTCAATTGCTACCAATATTAATGCTAATATACCCCCTTGATTGCAAATTCTAAAGATTGAATAAATTTCTACCATCATCAGATTCAAATCTTCAAGAGTCCCTGATGTTCTTATCCGAAAATCTGGATCTCGTTTTCATGGAAGTTCAAGCATTCTGAAAGTTCCGACTCTAATGTTACTTTTATATTATGACGGAGAATGTAATTTTTCCATTCATGAACGGCGGTACGGAACAGCCGTGGAAACATTTCATACAACTGTTCGATTTCAAGGGAAACTTAAGTGATTTCACTCGTGTCCACGTTCTCGAAGATACAATTGAAGAGTTTCCAATAGAAACTTAGTCGAATTTGTCCAATCGTTTCTGTGTTCTTGAAATATCAATATTACTCGAACTTGGTGTAACAATGCTCGGAGGAAAACAATTTTTATCGGTGTTACACCTATTTCGATGGATTTAGGCTGTCTTTTTTTAAACTTTGTGATATGATGATAAATGGTTAGGTTGTGTTTATACCGGGTGGTATACGGAATTTGTTCAAATTGAAGAATTAATTAGATTGATTGATTGATTTTATATGGGCAACAACTGCTATGATCATTGGCCCAAAATTAATTAGAGAATGGTTGTTGAAATTGAACTACGTTAATTGTGGCATTGTTTACTTAGTTCTGTTATAATATTACTTCATGTTGCTTGGTGTGAGGAGGATAGTAGGAGGATAATTTGACGTAAGGATTAAAGTCATGATAATATAACATGAGGGTAATATATGCAGACATATATGTGTAAAATTATATAAAATTATATAGAAAATTATATAAAATTGTATAAAAGTGATCTGAGCTAAAATTCTAAAAGACTTAAACCTTACACTAGTTGTATTATCAGCATAAATGTGACCTAAATTTCGTTCATCCACATAATGATTAATTGCATTATGAAGGTTACTTAGCTTTATGTCTCTTAAATATATAAAATTATATAAAATTGTATAAAAGTGATCTGTGCCAAAATTCTAAGAGACTTAAACCTTTCACTACTTGTATCATCATCAACATAAATGTGACCCAAATTTTGTTCAACTACATAATAATCAATTTCATTATGAATAAGGTTATTTATCTTTATGCCTCTTAAAATATACTATGCAATTTAAGTACATACTATGTTACATATCATAGCTACAAGAAGTGCAAGATAATGTCATGTATTCCTTATAGCTAAGCACACAATATAGGACCTCAAGTAGCAACTGAATATATATATCTATTAATGGACTAATAGTACATACTACCTATCTGATTAATTTAGCTAAGTGCTTATCTCACACCAGGTCTGACCACTTGCCAAACTTACTTGTCTAGTGGAGATATACCTTCCTAGAGCAATTGAAAGATGTCTTATTCATTTTTCATTCTTTAAAGTCTGTTAGGAACAAAAATACTTTGAATGGTTTAGCAAACTTCTGTAAATTAAAATGGAACCAATATTTTGATATGTCAGATTATATATCAAAGTTGGATCATAATAGTTTAAAATTTGTTATTTTAAATTGTGAGCTTTCAAATTTTGGAAGAGTACAGTGATCATTTTGCAAATTTTTTATTTTCTGAAGTTCTAAACTTGCAAATTTTTAGGTCACATATGGTCAAATGTGCAAATTCCTAAATATCCAAATGTTCAAGTGACCAAATTTTTAGAGTTACTCTTCAATCTCTAAAATTTCAAACTTCCAAGTCTTCTAATTTTAAAAAATTTCAAACTTCCAAATTTTCAAATATCCACACCTTCAAATCCCCAAATTCTCAAACACATAAATCCTCAAATCTCCAAGTTATCAAATATCCTCACTCTCAAATCCTCAAATTCTCAAACTTTCAAATCTTCAAATTCCTAAACTAGCAAGCTTACAAATCTTCAAATCCCTACAACACCATGTCCCCAAATTCCCAAATATCCAAATCTTCAAATCCCAAGATTCCCAAACTTATAACTTTTCAAATTCCTATTTCCCAAACTTATAAACCCTTGTATCCCCAAATTCCTAAATACTGAAATTTGCAAACTCCAAATTCATGAACATTCAAATCATCAAATCTGAAAATTATCAAGCGTTAAAACCTTCAGATCTTCAAATCCTAAAATATCCAAATCCTCAAATCCCCAAATTCTCGAGGGTCCATATTCTCAAATTCCGAAATTCTCAAATGTCCACACCCTCAAATCCCCAAATTCTCAAAGGTCCAAATTCTCAAATCCCCAAATTCTCAGATGTCTATATTCTCAAATCCCCAAATTCTCAAACGTCCATATCCTCAAATCCCCAAATTCTCAAATGTCCACATTCACAAATCCCTAAATTCTCAAAGGTCCAAATTCTCAAATCCCCAAATTCTCAGATGTCTATATTCTCAAATCCCCAAATTCTCAAACGTCCATATCCTCAAATCCCCAAATTCTCAAATGTCCACATTCACAAATCCCTAAATTCTCAAAGGTCCAAATTCTCAAATGTTCGCATTCACAAATCCCTAAATTCTCAAAGGTCCAAATTCTCAAATCCCCAAATTCTCAAATGTCCACATTCTCATATCCCCAAATTCTCAAGCATCCACATAATCAAATCCCCAAATTCTCAAATGTCCATATTCTCAAATAACCCAAACTACCAATTTCCCAAACTTTCCAAATTCACAAACCCTCACACCCCCAATTTCCTAAACACTTAAATTTGCAAACCCCCAAACCAAAACTTACCAAGCACTCAAACCTTGAAATTCCCAAACTCCCAATCACCCAAATCCTTAAATTCCAAATTTTCAACCTTCCAAATCTTCCAATCTCCACATTCCCAAACTTCCAACCCCCCAAATCCCCATATTTCCCTACCATAATCTTGCTTATACAACTGAAAAATCTCTAACCTCTCTTTCCAGTCATCCAGTATAAATCACCTTGAATCGCAAACACGAAGAAATGGAAACATCTGCCCAACAATATGTCCACAAACTAAAAAATGCTGTGGCCGATTCATTTCAATCTGCGAAATCCTCTTGCAGAACCCCAAAGACCTTCCAGCTAATTGCACTGGTGATTTGTTGATGTTGGTCATACAAGTACCATTCAGTGGACGCGGATTGAAAGCATATCACCACGGGAGATCAGCGCAGGGAGCAAGCACGCGGACCACGCGTATAAAAGGGAACGCAAAGTGGTAGCATGCTTTACCGAGCATTCCAGTGGAATAGTTTCGCTGATACGGCAGTAATTTTGTAATTCGTACGCCTGTCGCGGCTTCAGGCACGTGTTCTCGTTGAAAATCAGGAGAAACCACCAGAGATTACCTGTGTGTCCCAGTTTCTATTCTCTCGATGCGGTAAGCTCTCTCGAGCTTCGCCGTCGAGAGTTCCTGAAAGCGGAGCCAGCCACCTCGAAGACTCGTCCCTTCGAGCTGGATAAGTGGGTATTAGGAGAGTCGAGGGGTGAACAATAACGCGGATCGGTTAACTTAATAATGGACATTAGAGCGTTATACTGGCTGGGAAGAGAGGTAGCTACGGTTCACTCTAAAACTTACTTCTCGTGATGTGGCTGATTTGCTTCCAAGATTTTCACCAACCACTTCGAGAACTCAACTTTGCTAGACCAACGGAAATGTGATCTCTGTCCTTCTCTTTCCTATTAATGTTCGGAACTCTTGGGATAATGGGACATTTTTGTTTGGATAGATTGTGACTTTTAGTATTCAAGCGGTCAGTTATCTGGCTGTCAGACATGTCATAATAATGCACTCATTTTTACTGATCTATTTGTTCAAATCACAAATGTCTTAATGTTTAGGACAGTTGGGTTAAAAAATCATGTTTATTTGGACAGTATAGTAGAAAATGTAAAGAACGATTCTAAATCTGACTTGCAGTATTCGAGCGGTCAGTTATCTGGCTGTCAGTTATGCAGTAATAACGTACTAATTTGTACATCTTTTGTTTTATGAAGAACTGTATTTTGTCTATTCCTTAAATTATTTTACTAAATAGGTTAGTTTAATAAAAAATTCTTTAGTATATGCAAAATTGAAGTACTTAAAAAATTTTATGTACTTGAGGAATTTTAGAAGTTTTAGAAATTTTTAAAATGTTAGGAACTTAAAGAATTGTTTGTATTTTAAGAATTTGATGAAATAGAGAATTTTCTAAAATTTTACGAATTTGTTTATTAAAGAAAATTTTATAATTTACATAATAGATGCTTAATGTGATAAATGATTTTAATTATCGTGCGTCGTACCACTGCTGCAGGAGTGTGTTAATGAATTCAAATAGAACGCGTTTAGCACAGGTAGCTTGAGTCTAACAGAAACTCCAACTGAATAATGAAATGATTGAAAACAGATGCTCGGAAAGCCACGAACGCAAATGAAATACGCCAATAAATTCCGTGAAATTTCCAACTCCTTTTCGTCAACTATCAAACGAAGTTAAATTTAAACAGAGTCGAAATACTTTATGATACTAGAAGAGTGGGATGAATAAGATATTATATGGAAACTAATGAATGTTTTATTGTTTCATTATAAGATAATTTGCATTCAGAACTTTTTAATTGCTTTCAATTTATTTTTAACAAATTTAAATACAATGCAAATCTGACTTTGAACTTTACTTTCATATATTTTCAATAAAATTGGAAAGATTTAAAGTTAGAAGGATTGAATGGTCGAATTTGGAATGATCGAAACGTGCAAAAGTTAGGACTTTCAAAAATTGGAATTCAGGAACGGGAGATTGGAAAGTTGAAACTTTGAGTGATTCAAACTTTGGAAAGGGGGGACTTTGGAAGGTTAAAGTTTTGCTAGGTTAGGACTTTTGAAGGTTGGAACATAGGAAAGGTTGGGACTTTGGGAAGTTGGAACAGTGGAAGGTTGGAACTTTGAAAGATTGAACCTTCGGATGATTCAAACTTTAGAAGATGAGTACTTTGGAAGGTTGAAACATTGCATGGTTGGGACTTTGGAAGGTTAGAACTTTGGAATGGTGAAGCTTGAGAAGAATAATAGTAGTAGTTCTTCTAAACTCGTGGATCAGCTTCTTCAGGTGACAACTCGTGGGTTGACATTGATACGTCTCACTTGAACTCTGTGCGTCACGAGTGCGTCACAAGTGTGTCATATTGCAGAGCAATGGGTTAATACAACAATTTGAAGTAAATATTTCTTAACGAAATCTATTAATTTAAACTTTGGATGGTTGGAACCTTAGAATGTTAAAACATTGCAATGTTGGGACGTTGGAGGGTTAGAACTTTGGAAGATTAAAACTTTGCAAGGTTGGAACTTTAGAAGGTTGAAACTTTGGAACGTTAGAACTTTCGAAGGGCGAAACTTTGGAAGGTTCAAGACTTTGGAAGGTTGGAACTTGAAGAAGATGAAATTTGAGAATGTGGAAATTTTGGAAGGTTGAAAGTTTGGAAGATTATAATATTAGAAGCTAATAACTTTAGGAGATTAAATTATTGGATGATTTAAACTTTGGAAGGTTGAAACATTGCAATGTTGGAACCTTGGAAGGTTAGAACTTTGCAAGGTTGGAACTTTGCAAAGTTAGATCTTTGCAAGATTAAAACTTTGTAAGGTTAGAACTTTCCAAGATTGGAACTTTGGAAGGTTGGAACTTTAGAAGGTTAAAACTTTGAAAGATTAAAACTTTGCAAGGTTGAAACATTGGAAGGTTCGAACTTAGGAAGATTGGAACTTCGGAAGGTTAGAACTTTGGAAGGTTGGAACTTTGGAATGTTGGAACTTTGAAAGATTAAAAGTTTTGAAGGTTGGTACTTTGGAATGCTGGAACTTTGGAATGTTGGAACTTTGGAAGGTTGGAACTCCAGAACGTTAAAACTTTGAAAGATCAAAACTTTGCAAGGTTGAAACATTGGAAGGTTCGAACTTAGGAAGATTGGAACTACGGAAGGTTAGAACTTTGGAAGGTTGGAACTTTGGAAGCTTGGAACTTTGGAATGTTGGAACTTTGAAAGATTAAAAGTTTTGAAGGTTGGTACTTTGGAATGCTGGAACTTTGGAATGTTGGAACTTTGGAAGGTTGGAACTCTAGAAGGTTAAAACTTTGAAAGATTAAAACTTTGAAAGGTTGAAACTTTGGAAGGTTGGTACTTTGGAAGGTTGGAACTTTGGAAGATTGGAACTTTGGAAGGTTAGAACTTTGGAAGGTTGAAGCTTTGGAAGGTTGGAACTTTGGAATGTTGGAACTTTGAAAGATTAAAAGTTTAGAAGGTTGGTACTTTGGAATGCTGGAACTTTGGAATGTTGGAACTTTGGAAGGTTAGAACTTTGGAAAGTAGGAATTTGAGAAGGATAATTGGTGTGCAACCAATCGAGTCAATTATTCTACCTTAAAAAATACATTTGTAGCTTCCATTTTTGTCATCTACCCAATTACAGTCGTAGCTCTTGTACCTAACTCAGCATCTTCATGCACCAACTTCTAAGTTGACATCGGTGTGTTCACACTGAAAAAACTTATAGTTCAAGATGTTAATTTTGTTCGAACTGCTCCCACAAAAATAATCATATATCAAATATGCTCTTCATTCACCGCATCAGAACTACATAAAAGCAGAGGTGTGTCAATTAACCGATGTCCCCAGCCATTATCTAAATTCTCCCATCATAAAATAAGCTGTTCTATTCTGCAGGGATAATGAAGCACGATAGTACGCTGCAAAATAGAGCGTTTTGTTCGACAAAGGTAAAGTAATTGGGTATACGCAGGATCGGTGATGGTACCGCGATAAAAGTAAAGTAATTAACAGGATGGAACGTCGGTGTGATAACGAAATCATTATGGTCGTGGGGGAAATACGACACGACAAAAGACGCAGGAACGCAATTAGCTTAATTCAACGTTAATTAATGTAATGCGTGCAGGGCGGAATCGGGTGTCTTAATGAGGTAAGTACACCTTAAAGTCGTGCGACACGCAACAACCAGCCCCGTTGCACATTTTGTCGCGTGACGAACGAACGTCGCCTGATAAACCGGAAGCCAGGCTACAGACACCAGACTGCTTTGCATGCCACTGATAACACTTTTTGTCCATTAACGTGATTAAACGTCAAGCGAAATTACCGTACGACCTCCTCCAAATGCGGCGTGAGTATGCGTGTAACGTCACTGTTTCCTACGGTTTTTGTCTGTCGCGGATACTAAAGTTACGATAAAGGATTTGGCTTAATGGCGATTTCAGTTGCTACCTTGAATTTTAACCGTGAACGGAAACGTGGCGATAGCGATCGTGAATTTAATGTTTGCTCGAAGATGGATGTTTCAGAGAAAAAGTTGCTAATTAATACTAGGGAAAATTACTGTAATTGAAAGCTCGTGTTATGACTCTATTTTAAATTTCAAATGTGTGTTTTATGAAATATTTATATATTTTATGTGTTTGTACATTATTTATTTATATATTAATTTATGTACTGTTCTTATGTATTTTGTATTTATACACAATTAGTTTTTTTTTCATAAATTTATACTCTTAAAGTATTTACTTAATTTACTTAATTTTTATTTAGGATTTTTATGTTAGGACTACGTTGGACTATTTTGGATTATTAAACCTAACATTTTGTATTATGTATTTTTCTATAAATTTATTTATTTTTTAGCAAAAAAAAGTTGCAAAATCGCCACTATAAAATATAATAAAATAGTCATTCTTAAAAATATCAGTTATGCAAAATTTTGCAAAAATAATAAAAATAGCAAAACTAAAATTATTGACGTAATTATTATTAATAATATACATTCAACGAGTATGAAGTTCCAAAATTTTTTAAATTCTAGTTTTCCAAATTTTCTAATTTGTAAATTTACAAATAGTCAATTTTCTAACTTTTTATGTAAACTTGTGAATTTACAAATTTTTACGAATTTACAATTGTAATACCGTCACAAATTCCCTAATTTCCTGTTACCGAAACGTTTGACAGCGGTGTTGCTATAATTGGACATTCCCACCGCATTTTTAGATGTAACGAAACGTAATGGGACACATTATAACTAGAGTTTAATTACGCGACATTCCATTTATCTAATTGTAGGTGCTCGATTGTTCGTACATCGATTTCCTGGCGTACTCTAAAAGCGAATTTCCAATAGCGCACGCGCGTTCATGAATTTACTTAAATTTAACAGGCCTCTGTTAACGTTTTCAATTGCCTATCTGTAATGTCATTCTACGTCATAATTTTTTCGTTTGATAAATTTATAATTTGGAAAGTTGAAGATACCAAAATTTGCGAACCTTATTTTAAAGTTGAAGAGATTAGGATTTTGGAATTCAGAAAATTTCACAATTTTGAAGTTTGAGAGTTTAGTGGTTTGGAAATTTAGAAATTTTGAAGTATGGACCTTTGATGATTTGAGGATTTGAAAGCTTGAAATGTCACACATTAGGAAATTCAGAAGGTTGAAAATTTAAGAAATTTAAGAAATCCAGAAATCTGTAAATTTGGAATTTGGATATTTGGAAATCTGAAAATCTGAAAATTTGGAAATTTGGAAACTTGGAAACTTGAAAACTTGGAAATCTGGAAAATTTTCTAAATTTGGAAAATTGAAAAATTGGAAAATTGGAAAATTGGAAAACTGGAAACTTGGAAACTTGGAAAATTGGAAATTTGGAAATTTGGAAAATTGGAAACTTGGAAATTCGGAAACTTGGAAACTTAGAAATTTGGAAACTTGGAAACTTGGAAAATTGGAAAATTGGAAACTTGGAAAAACGGAAAATGGGAAATTTGAAAACTTGGAAACTTGAAAATCTGTAAATTGGGAAATTTAGAAATTTGGAAATTTGTGAATCAGGAAATTTGGAAATTTGCACACCTGTGAGTTTCAGGAATTTTTAGCTATCTACTACCTGATGAATTTGTATCTACAGAATATTTGTATCTACACTATTTAATGACTCTGCAATATATAAAAAGTTTGTCGACACATATTGATCGTCCAAAGTTTCCATTAAGCGATTCAAGAGAGTATTATCAATATTTACATAAGCGAATACCTTCATCGATTTTGATATCCCTTCGGTGCTCATCCTTGTGATACAAGATAGTTCTCAAAGCTGGTTATCTCAGCCTTATAACGGAATTCCGTTATCGTGCTAGTTAATGTAACCTTGTTATTAATCCGACGAACAAAGGTGATAAGGTGGTGTATCACACTTATTGAAATTGTCGTGAAAATCCCTACATTATATACACTTTACGGACTCCAGGGTATTGTCCCATCCACAACATTTATTACGCAATCTCTTTGAAATGTATTTAGGACACGAAACGACTTTCAACGAACCTTTGCCAAATAATACATCTATCACTTCGTAGTAGAACGACCAAATTTTTCTTATTCATTTATTATGTTAGTATGAATGGAGTTCGTTAAAAACACCGTATTAAATAATTATATGAGGAAGACGTTGTTTGACAAGATTTTTGAGTAAAGAAATAAATCATGTACGTAAGTGTTTGTGGTATAAAATTGTTACAAATAATAATGGACAAGATGATGTTAAGAAGGTAAAATATATCTTTGAGATTAAGGTAAAGGAACAGTTATATGTACAGAAAAAGCACAATAGTGATAATATATTTCAAGATTAATAAGTATAGGATGATTTATCTATTTATAATTAAATTTGTTCATTTGTTATAACGCTTTATTCATTTTAAGTCACTTTAAATCTATTTGTACGCTCATCTGTCCATGCGCTGACTGATCTACGCATGCGCCTACTGCTCTGCGCATGCGCTCTCGAGTCTGCGCAGATCTCAGGCCAGCAAGACTCGCTAGTACGCAGATCCATTACAACGAACTTAAAATTATCTATTCTGCTTCTGAATATCATTCAGTTATATACTGTAATGGTATACCTAAACAAAATCTATTTATTCAGTGATATATTAATTGCTTTATACAACATTTTCTAACAATTTTCAATGTTATATCTCATATAACAGTAACATTAGTCATACACTCTCTTTCACTACAAAATTAATGTCGACAGTAAAACTATTTTTAAATTGAAAATAAATTACAGAATTGGCCATATACCAAACAAAATTTAAAGTAACATAAGCAATAATTCTTCATCCCAATAAAAGTCCACATTTCGAGACCCGAATAAATTCTGTAATTGAGAAATATAAGTACCATGAAAACCTCATTGAACCACTTTCAGTATTAATTCCGTAAATTTTATTTTACGATCGTTATCGAGTTCACATAGCAGTAATGTGAACCAGTGTTTAAACGATTCATGGCATATTTTTATTCACATCGAGTATCTGTTGAGCGTGAAACGACGGAATTGGAACGGTTTAGTTGTCCGTGAACGATCGAAGAAAGTGGACAAGATAAATATGAAAAGGACAGAAATCGGGTTTATCGCATCGATAAGCAGTATGCGCGAGCCGTTTGATCGGCGTGGGGGTCTTAGCAAGACGGGCCAGAAATTTCATTTCCTGGATAGATCTCTGGAGACAAATCGATTGTTCCGGAACCCGCTGGCCAGGTCACGACGACGAGAGATTCACTTTGACACGTCGAGCGATTCCAGGATGATCCTCCACTCTTTTTCTTCGACTCGTGATCTTTTCTCCCTCACGTGTTGTTTCGCTCCCGGGCAAAAAGTCCCGGGCGGTAACGTCAACTCTCGTGTAGCTGCAATTCTATCGGAACGAAATTCGCGTAAGTCGTCCAACAGTTTCATCCTGCTTCCCTAATTCCGGCTGAACCTCCCAGGAGTATCCTTTCCGCCAGGATGCCGTCCCTTCCCGCACGCTAGATGTTTGTGGTTTGTTAGAAGGACGTAACAAATAAGGTAATCTTCCACACATATAGCCGGCTTGTTGAGACCGGGTGCCGTGCTGACTCTAAAGCAGCGCCGTCGGAGGAAGCCCTTTTTCTTTGTCTCTTTTTACTCCTCTTCCTACTTTCGCGCTGCTTCCTTGACTTTCTTCCTGCCGGTCCAGGGCGAACGACCGAGAAAACGTCGACGAACCGACACGGAACTGTTGGAGGAGGAAGAGACTCTCGAGGCGGTGTTTACGGTTGTATAGGTGCACCAACATGTCGGAGGCGTCGTGTAGGTGTCACGAAAGAAGACAGAAAGCCTCGCGGAAAACAGGGCCAGGATCGAAGCCAGACGGGAAAAGGACGAAGAGAGAATCGTCAGGTTCACGCATGCAAGAGAGCCCGCGGCTCTACGTGGTCAGAAAGCTGGAAACACTGGGTCTTATATCCTCTGCATTTCTTCATTACGGGATCATACGCGGTGCAGTGTGAACGTGGAGGCTACGTGTGCGTCGTTAGACAGCTCGAAGAATTTTCAACCGCTAGACGGTGGTTCACCGGTCAAAGCTTAACGCCGTTTTCCTCCTTGCCTGTTTTCAAGTCTGCGTCATACCGTCAGACTTTTTTACAACCTACGCGCGTGTTAAATGTGTTAGGATCCCTGGAGTTGTAGTCGAGTCTCATACAACACTGGTTTCGACGTTACATGGTTCAAAAATTGCTAACCTACATTGTAATAAATTTTATTACTCTGAGCTTTTATACCGAAAGTAGAACTCTGGGGGCGAGGATTTTGTATAATATAATTGTGACAATTCTTGTATAATACGGTACATGTTTAAAAGGTATTTAGTAGGACTTGACAACCCTTCTACAATAGGGTAATCTATCACTTAGATATAATAAAAATTGCGACAATTTTATTACAATGCAGTGTTCTTGAAGGGCGGTTTTGATATAACGATGCATTAGCTGGGACACTCTTTATACAGTAGTCATATCGTCCTTATATAGCAGGGCTCAATTAACCCTTTTTTGATAAGCTGCCTTAAGAACATCGTTTCGATACATGAAATTATAGCAGTTCTTTAATGATATGGATATAAGATACTGTGAGAAATTAGGAAATTTAGAAGTTTTAAAATTTCTTAATTTTAGTATATAAGAATTTTGAAATTTTGGAATTTGAGAACTGGGGAATTGGAAGACTAGGGAAATTTGGAAATTTAAGTATTTGGAAATTGGGCAATTCATGATATGTCATTTCTTAAATTTGGAAATTTCCAATTTTCTGAATTTCCAAATTCCAAAATTTCAAAAATCTCAAATTCCCAAATCCCAAAATTCCAAAATTTCCAACTCCCCAAATTCCCCATTTTCCAATTCCCCAATTCCCAAATTCCCAAATTTCAAAATTTCCAAATTCCAAAATTTCCAAGTTCCAAAATTTCCAAGTTCCAAAATTTCCAAGTTCCAAAATTTCCAAATTCTAAAATTTCCAAATTCCATAATTTCCAAATTCCAAAATTTCCAAATTCCAAAATTTCCAAATTCCAAATTTTCCAAATTCCAAAATTTCCAAATTCCAAAATTTCCAATTTCCAATTTCCAATTTCCAATTTCCAAATTCCAAAATTTCCCAATTCCAAAATTTCCAAATTCCAAATTTTCCAAATTCCAAAATTTCCAAATTCCAAAATTTCCAATTTCCAATTTCCAAATTCCAAAATTTCCCAATTCCAAAATTTCCAAATTCCAAAATTTCCAAATTCCAAAATTTCCCAATTTCAAAATTTCCAAATTCCAAAATTTCCAAATTCCAAAATTTCCAAATTCCAAAATTTCCAAATTCCAAAATTTCCAAATTCCAAAATTTTCAAATTCCAAAATTTCAATATTCCAAAATTTCAAAATTCCAAATTTTCAAATTCCAAAATTTCAAAATTCCAAAATTTTCAAATTCCAAAATTTTCAAATTCCAAAATTTCAAAATTCCAAAATTTCAAAATTCCAAAATTTCAAAATTCCAAATTTTCAAATTCCAAAATTCCAAAATTCCAAATTCTCAAATTCCAAAATTCCAAAATTCTAAAATTTCAAAATTCAAAAATTCTAAAATTCAAAATCCTAAAATCCTAAAATCCTAAAATCCCCAAAAACCCCAAAATCCCCAAAATCCCAAAATCTCCAAATTCCCAAAATCCCGCAAATCTCAAAACCTCCAGAACCCCCATAATCCCCAAAATTCCCTAGAAATCCAAAAACTTGAAAACAAAAATTTAAATATTCCTCTCGAAACCAACTTGTCTCTCCACAAAACTAAAAATTATAAAATCCTTGTATCTCGAGTATCTAACTCCAAAAATCTCCAAATTTCTAACGTAACATAAGATCCCGACGACTCCAGTGCCATTAAAGTGTCAAGACTGTATATGCGCTCATGGGGAAAGTGCTATATCGGCTTGGACCTGCAGAAAATATTCTCTTTCATACCTCAGAAAATTCCTTGGTGGAAAAGAAATTTACTACCGTTATTTTCAAGGAACACCTCAGACCATTTTATTAACAACAAATAATAAAACAATTTCTCCCCAGAAATTGCATTCACTAAAATTACAATGAAGCATGAACCAACAGTATACAAACAGCGTATATAAACAGTATTTAAAACAAAGGAATTAATTACGAAATATTGGACTTTTTATCAGTTTTGAGAATGCCACGAACTTTTAGGACGACACGGTAAATGAAAGAAATTTAGTTGTGTGTATGGTGGAGAAGGGACGTACGACTTTCAGGAGGAATATTAACTAGTAGCACAGTGCTGTCCTTTGAAACTGAATTGGGTCAGGACAAATTGCGATGCATAACCGTATGCTTGTTGTAGTTGTAAATGAATTAAGAAACTGCACGGGTTTCCGATAGTACCTTCAAATTTAGATTTCGTTTTGCGAAACTGGAAGTTTTGTATGTGGTTCTGAACAATTGAGAGGTGTTTATGTGAAAGCTAATTTCGTTGAGTGTGAACATTGGTTTATTGTTTTATCTTGAAAGTATTTACAGTTCAGGAGCAACAAGTTCTTATACAATATTTTTGAAAATCAAATATGAAAATGATTTTTCAATTTTTTTATTTGTATTTATTTGACAGATGCAATTTCTCCAGATGCAATTTCAGTTTTAATATATTGGATAAGTTTGATATCTACATTTATGTTTGACAGTTGCATAATTTATAAATATTTGGTTAAATAATATGTTCGACAGTTGTACAATTTATTAATATTTAATTAAATAATTTACTTAAATATGGGGTTAGGTAGGAATGGGTATGAAGACATCTTGCAAATCAGCGCCATCTGTTACACATTTAGAGAAATGATCACTTAATATAATTAAAATTTGATTATTCAATAAAATGATTATCTTACAATTAGATCAGTAACTCTTTTTCTAGAAATTCGTATTACCAAAACTATTTATGACACAGTTTTATAGATAGCTACATAACAAAATGATTTAATCTAATTTTATTTAATATTTGTGTGTGTTCGATTAAAGTCAGTTTCTGTATATAGGCTCCATTTTGTTTAACCTCAAATGCGAAGTTGCAACACAAATTGTTTTCTATAGTTGCTTTTTTAAAGATAGACTTAAAGATACATTATGAAACTAGAATTTATTCACGATTTACGATTTTAAGAAAATATAATTTCAAATTTTTCAACAGAAACGTTTTCTGCTAAAATCGAAGGAGAGTAACGTATCCGATTCACGTATCATCAACTCTAATGTCGGTTTTAACACCATGAAAGACAGTTTATGTACTTCCAATACCACGATCTCTCCAGAATCTCCATTAAAGGATCAGCTAGGCTATAAAAGCTATCATGTTCGACTCTGAATCATGCACATCAAGCTTGAATAGTTGCACTCTCAACTGACAGTGAAACATCCAAAAAACAAAGTGTGGAAAATATTTGTATTTAGAAATCCTCACAAATTTATTGCCATGTTATATTTTTAATTTGCAATTTGTACAATTGAGGAAATGTTACAGGTATCATAACGTGAACAAATTTCAAAGTTGGAGGGAGTTCAAAGTTATGAGAGATAGTTCTTTTTAGGTTAGAGTTGATGGTGCAATATTTATTATCATGTTATATTTTTAATTTGCAATTTGCACAATTGAGGAAATGTTACAGGTATCACAATGTGAACAAATTACAAAATTGGAGGGAGCTCAAAGTTATAAGAGATAGTTCTTTCTAGGTTAGAGTTCATGATACAAAATTTATTGCCATGTTATATTTTTAATTTGCAATTTGTACAATTGAGGAAATGTTACAGGTATCACAATGTGAATAAATTTCAAAGTTGGAGAGAGTTCAAAGTTATGAGAGATAGTTCTTTTTAGGTTAGAGTTGATGGTACAAAAGAATCAATAATTTTATATATGACATATGTTTCTAAGTATTTTAATTTAAGGTGTCTGTATACAAATTTTATATCAAGAATAGTATAATATATTTCAAATATTATTACGTTGTTACTGTTGGTCACTGATGGTCAATCTTGATTTGTGATTAATTTATAAAATTTTCAAGAATGTTGTAGTAAATTGTCAATTGTATATTTTACAAATATACTTTGTTACGTTCTTTAACTTGAATAATTCCTTCATCACCTACAAAATTTTCGATTGCATCCATTTTGAGTTATTGAGATCAACCTCTTTCATCTACCAGATATTCACAGCTTCATCACATTTCTCAAATATTCAAAAATGTTAATCTTCACACATTCTTTTGCAATTATTAAAAAAAACCTTCTATGTACTTATGCAGAATATGTACATACATATGTGTACCCATATAAGTACATATAAGCTAACCTAGCCTAACCTTATACATATACTTATGTATAAGTAACCTAACCTCAACCATACACCTAAGATACTACATATTTTAAATGTCTTCACACTCTCGAATCAAACCTTACAGTTCCTTCATTTAAAAGACAAATTTCATGTAGCAAAAATATTTTTTCGCAATTCAAAAAAGTACTGGTCGGAAAAAACAGCCTTGTTGCGATCGCGGTAAACATTTTGACAACACAGCATGAGGTGGCTTTTAGCGAAAGGTAGCTTTTATGAAAGCAAAGCTTTATCCTTTGTATTGCAAAACGCCCGCCTCTCGCAAACAACATTTTATTGTCATAACATCGACTTCTATTTCCTTTTCTTTTAACAAATAAACTTGGTGCTTTTGCAAAAACGAAGTGTAATATTTGTTGTAAACATAAATCATCGTAGCCTTTTTCAGTACGGGTTATTTTTTCAGAAATTCTGTCGTGTTATCTGCAATGTAATAAGTTTTGCGAATTGTCAATTGTTTTGACAATATTTGTTATATTTTTGAAACAATGATACTTGAGATATGAATAATATTTTTAGTCCAAATTAAAAATATTAAGGAAGTGTATAGAAAAATACATAAGAAAGTATAGAGATTGTTTTCAGTTAAATTTTTTGTTGTTCATTTTTTTTAATTAAAAAATTCCAATAAGTTGATTTTTTTATTCATTAAAAATTTTCATGCACAGTTTCGTTTAAAATTTTTCGACTAAAAATGATACTGTTTATAAACTTGTAATTACTACAAAAATCAGTATTAAAACATATTTTACTTTTACAACAAATGTCACGTAGAAAATAAAAAATTTTAATTTTTTGTCACAAAACTTTTTAACATTATTTTTCGGTTCATTCAAAACACTTTTTATTACATACAATTTTGTTTAAAATTTTTTCATAGGCAATGATACTTTTTTTAGTTACTATTATTGTTTCTCCAGAAATCAATATTTCAATGTATTCACATATGTTTCTATAGTATTACATACATAATAGAAAACTGTTTTTGTTCACAAATGTCGATTTGTTAAAAACATCTGGTACACAAAATTTTGTTAAAAATTTTCCAACAATCATCAAACTTCCAACATATATTACATCATTATATTATATAATGAAGTATCTTATAATAATAAATAATAATAAAATATATTATAGTATTTTATTATAATAATAATAAAATAACTTGGTAACTTGGTAATTTGGTAATTTAATAACTTCGTAACTTGATAGCTTAGTAACTGGATAATTTAGTAACTTGACACTTTTAGTAACTTGGTAACTTAGTAACTTGACACCTTCAGTAACTTGATAACTCGGTAACTTGACACGTTCAGTAACTTGATAACTCGGTAACTTGACACCTTCAGTAACTTGATAACTTGGTAACATGACACCTTCAGTAACTTTATGACTCGGTAACTTGACACCTTCGGTAACTTGATAACTCGGTAACTTGACACCTTCAGTAACTTGATATCTTGGTAACTTGACACCTTCAGTGACTTGATAACTTAGTAACTTGACACCTTCAGTAACTTGATAACTCGGTAACTTGACACCTTTCAGAACCTCGTAATTTGATAACTTCGTAACTTGATAATTTGACAACTTGACAACTTATTTTATTATAATAATAATAAAATACTTCTGTATTTTAAAATACAATGTACGTATTTTTGCAAAAATTCATCCTTGTAATGATTTATATTTCTATCACTGTATTCATCAAATACAGCAAGCACAAAATGCATGCACAAATGTGACCAGCAATTATCCCACACCTCAGAACATGTGCAATAAACATAATCAGTAAAGTGAATGTCTACCTCAAGTAAATGTCTACCTTAAGTGAATTTAAGTTCTTAAAGGGTACAGTTCACATGTAAGCTTGAAAAGATGCGAAAGTTATGATCCCCTTTTAGGCCTCGTCCTAAGTAGCCGCCATTATACTCGTCGGCGGTTTCACACCTGTGCAGTCAACAATCTAGAAACAGCCCTGGGGATAATCGTGGATTGTCCCGAACAACGATAATCGTAACACGGTCTCCTCGCAAACGATCGTGGCTCGTTAGAAATCCGCAGTTGGCTTCGTCCCTACGTGCGAATTTGCCTGATAAAGTGCGAATGTACTTTATAGCGAGGACATCTCGAGGTCGTTGCTCGTCCTCCATCGTTCTAACGTGATTGTACGTGAACCGAGTGTTAAACGGGACCCGGTTATCATTCTTCGGTAAGGAGAAACGACCGAAGAGGCTAGAACGTCACGGATTTACAAGGCGGCTTCAGTCTCCGGTGGCAGTTTCATCAAATATTGCGTCCCTCGAGAAGAAGAGCGTGCAAGAAAGATCGTGAGGGGAACGCCAGGCAGGGACAACCCTGAAGAAAAAGCATGGCGAAGGTTGGAACTGGCGGGAAACTTGGCGGTAACTAGCGAACCGGAGCTCTCGAATTTACGGCTTGTCGGAGGGGCGAAAAAAGAACGGTCGATGATCGATTTCCTCGTATGCACACGTCGAACCCAATTCCGTGTTGAGCTCGGGATAACTTGTGTACTTAGACAGGCAAAAAGGACATCGCTCGAAGAACGGGAATTTCTTGACGGAAAAACTTAACGGGAACGGGTTTTGTTGCCGTTCCGCAACCGGCGAAACCGCAACCGGGGTTGCTTACTTACTGCGGGGTCATTTATTAAGTGGTACACTCGGCTGCAGACGGAGGCATATATGTCGAATTACGGATTTTATAGTCTGCGTTTTCGTGTTTATAAACCTATACATTTTCAAGTTTAAGGGGATCATAATTTTCTGGTAGACGAATTTACGAATTTTCGTGTTTGCAGGTTTTCGAATATTTAGGTTCTTAAAATTTGGTATTTTCGAGGCTTCTAGTTTTCTAGTTTTCTAGTTTCCAAGTTGTCAGGTTGTCAGGTTGTCTAGTTGTCAAGTTGATCAGTTGTCCAGTTGTCCAGTTGTCCAGTTGTCCAGTTGTCCAGTTGTCCAGTTGTCAAGTTGTCAAGTTGTCAGGTTGTCAAGTTGTCAAGTTATCAAGTTATCAAGTTATCAACTTACCAAGTTATCAAGTTACTAATTTCTCAAGTAACCGAGTCATCAAGTTACCAAGTTACCAAGCTACTAAGTTATCAAGTTACCAAGATACCAAGCTACTAAGTTATCAAGTTACCAAGTTACCAAGCTACTAAGATCAAGTTACTAAAGGTGTCAAGTTATCAAATTTTCCAGTTACTGAGATATCAAGTTACCAAGTTGTCAAGCTACTAAGATATCAAATTACTAAAGGTGTCAAGTTACCAAATTATCCAGTTACAATGCTGTCAAGTTATGAAGTTATCAAGTTACCAAGTTATGAAGTTACCAAGTTATGATGTTACCAAGTTATCAAGTTACCAAGTTACCAAGTTATCAAGTTATCAAATTACCAAGTTATCAGGTTACTAATTTCTCAAGTGACCGAGTTATCAAGTTACCAAGTTACCAAGCTACTAAGTTATCAAGTTACCAAATTATCCATTTACTAAGCTATCAAGTGACCAAGTTACCAAGCTACTAAGATCAAGTTACTAAAGGTGTCAAGTTACCAAATTTTCCAGTTACTGAGCTATCAAGTTACCAAGTTGTCAAACTGCTAAGATATCAGTTACTAAAGGTGTCAAGTTACCAAATTATCCAGTTACTGAGCTATCAAGTTACCAAGTTATCAAGTCACTAAGTTATCAAGTTACCACGTTACTAAGTTACCAAGTTACCTAGTTTCTGTTCCTACATTCTCGAATTGCAAATTTCACAATTCATAATGTCACAATATTCCAACATCCCTAAATTCCTAGATGTCGAAATTCCTAAATTCCAAAATCCCTAGATTTTAATGTCTTCAAATTTCAGAATCTCAAAATCCCTAGATTGCCATATTTCTAGTTTATCAAAAAACTACAGCTCCTCACTATAATTTTCATAATACAATTACAAAATAATGCAATTTAACCTTAAACCAAATTCCAAAATCTCAATATCCTTAGATTGTCATATTTCTAGTTCATCAAAAACCTACTATTACTCACTGTAATTTTCATAACACAATTACAAAATAATACAATTTATCTTTGAACAAATTAAACAGTAATACAATTACAAAATAATACAATTTAACTTTAAACAAATTAAACAGTAATACAATTACAAAATAATAAAATTTAACCTTGAACATATGAAACAATAAAATTATTTAACCTCAAACAAAGGAAACAGTAATACAATTATAAAATAATAAAATATAATCTTGAATATATAAAACAACACAATTATTTAACCTTAAACAAAGTAAACAGTAGTACAATTATAAAATAATAAAATATAACCTTGAACATACGAAACAATAATAGAATTATGAAACAGAAACGCAAATATTACTGAAAAAGATAACGATGAACCATCAGAAGAACTAAAAGTAAACTGTTCGTTTAATTTACAACGATCGTGATACGCAAGATGGCGGCATAATTACAATTTGAATAAACAAAAATCCTAAATGAGAAATTTCCTCGCGCCATCCCCTTTCATATCTTTAATCAACGTTATACGTAACTGAAAAGTTTTAATAATCTTACCCGGCAAATCTTGGTATCGCGTTTTAATAGTCGCTAATGATATGAAACGGGAAAAAGTTACAGCCCGAAGAGAGCGCGATCGTAAATCTTCTTAGAGCGAAGAAGGTCCAAAGAAGGATTTCCGTGAAACGTCGAAATAAACGAGGAAACGCGAGAACTAGAAAAAAGAAGTAGATCGATATACGAATGCCTGGCAAATACATCAATGGATATCAAAAATAGTTTTCCAAGAGTCAAGTACTTAGCAACTTTCAACTAGATCGGCGATATCTCGAAGATCGATCGTACTTCTTAGCCGCTGTTGAAACTCTATCGAAGAGCCACTTCGATCACTATAACTTCTAACTGCCTCCAATCAAATTACCCAGATATTGTTTCTGATGTTGAATAACTCGGAATTAGCAATACTAACGGAGGAACGTGTGCCAACAAAATATCTCCTACAATTTCTATGATGATAAAATTCGGTCGTTCGTTTTGAATGTGGGGCAAGTGCGTTCTTTTTATTCCGGGATGTTTATGGGTTTTAGGATGTTTTAAGGATGTTGAATATTGATTTTATTTGGGATATTGAGGGTGAGTATTTGGAATTGTTTGTACTTCGATATCTGGGAAGGGAAATTGGGATATTTGGGAAGTGATGAAGAGGGAAATTTAAGAACTGGCAAATTTGGAAAATTTTAGTTTTGCATTTTGAATTTTGGAATTTAAGATTTTCGGAATTGTGGAATCGTGGTATTTCGGAATTTTGGAACTTTGGAAATTTGGAACTATGGAATTTTGGAATTATGGAATTTTAGAATTGTGCAATTGTGGAATTTTGGAATTGTAGAATTCTGGAATTGTGGAATTTTGGAATTGTGAAATTTGGAATTGTGGAATTGTGGAATTTTGGAATGGTGGAATTGTGGAATTTCAGAATTTTGGAATTGTGGAATTGTGGAATTGTGGAATTGTGGAATTGTGAAATTGTGGAATTTTGGAATTGTGGAATTGTGGAATTGTGGAATTGTGGAAATGTGGAATTGTGGAATTGTGGAATTGAGGAATTGAGGAATTGTGGAACTTTAGAATTGTGGAATTGTGGAACTGTGGAAATTTGGAATTGTGGAATTTTGGAATTATGGAACTTTAGAATTGTGGAATTGTGGAACTGTGGAAATTTGGAACTGTGGAATTTTGGAATTGTGGAATTATGGAATTTTGGAATTGTGGAATTTTGAAATTTTGGAATTGTGGAAGTGTGAAAGTGTGGAATTTTGGACTTTGGATATTCGGAAATTAAAAAATTTAGGAATTCAGATATTCGCAAATTTAGACACTTAAAGATTTGCAAATTTGGAAATTTAGACCCTTAAATATTTCCAAATTCAAAAAACTCAACTTTTCATCATTTGACAGTTGTAATATTGAGAAATTTAGGAACCTGGAAATTCAGTATTAATGATATCTATTACATAGTATAATTATAATGAATGAAACATGTTACATAAGAAGATTTGCAGTCATACACAGCACAAACATGTAAAAGCTCATTAAACTTTAACTCTGTCAATTAGTAGTCGTTAAGGGTACAAGGGTTAGCAAAGTTCTGTTATTATGTTCGATAATGATCACCTAACATTCTCAATAAAAGTGAAGTTTACTGATAAAGCAGCAAAAGAGGCCATTATCTCTCCCATGGAGAAAACCAACGATAATGTATCAGAGCTGTGGATGGGAAAATGGATAAAAAATTATAATTTACTATTTTGGGAATGTGTGATAGATGGAAATTTAGGAATTTAAATATAGTGAAAATTAGGGACTCGTAAATTTGGGAATTTGGAATCTAGAGAATTTGGAATCTAGGGAATTTGGAAATTAGGGTAAATGGACTCTAGGGAATTTGGAATTTGGGTAATTTGGAATTCGGGGAATTTGGAGTTTGGGGAATTTGGAGTTTGGGGAATTTGGAGTTTGGGGAATTTGGAGTTTGGGGAATTTGGAATTTGGGGAATTTGGAATTCGGGGAATTTGGAGTTTGGGGAATTTGGAGTTTGGGGAATTTGGAATTTAGGGAATTTGGAATTCGGGGAATTTGGAGTTTGGGGAATTTGGAATTTGGGGAATTTGGAATTCGGGGAATGTGGAATTCGGGGAATTTGGAGTTTGGGGAATTTGGAGTTTGGGGAATTTGGAATTTGGGGAATTTGGAATTTGGGGTATTTGGAATTCAGGGAATGTGGAATTCGGGAAATTTGGAATTTGGGGAATTTGGAATTTGGAGAATTTGGATTCTAGGGAGTTTGGGATCTAGAAAATTTTGAATCTAGGGAATTTGGTATTTAAGGAATTGGGAATCTGAGAAATAGAAAATCCAGGAATATAGGAATCTAGGGATTTGAAGAGGTGTACGTGGAGAATATGGAAATTTGAGAAATTAAGAAATTTAGAAAATTAGGATTTCGTGAAATTAAAAAATTGGGAAATTTGAGAATTCCGAGTTTGAGAACTTGGAAATTTGAGAATCCAAATTTGGAAATTTAGATATTTGTAAAAATAGTCAATCGAGAAATTTCAACTTTTCATTTTCACAAATACTAAAAAGGTAAATGCATTATGTAGTCATAATGTCAAAGCATGTGACATTAAGTTACGCGATAGGTAGATTAACCTCTCTTCAAAGATATCCATTAAATAATTATTAAAACGCGAAGCATTAAAATTGTAAAAAGTCATTGAAATAAAGTACATTCAAGAACATTTCACATAAATTACGAGCACCAGATATTGAATACATATTTTGCAAGTGTTATATAATTTATTCCATCAGCCTCTTTAGATCAGTTTATTTACTCTCCTTTACAAGCTGGGTAGTTCTATAAAAGGTTCCATTAAGCTAGATTTACTTGTAATGCGTTTATTTACCGGCTGTACTACTCCCACACACAAAGTGGGACGTTTTAAGCGTCTCTGAAATAGACTTCATTCAGAATTCGTTAAAAGTACCATCCCTTTCTGGCCCGCGGAAAAGTAGGGGAAAATTATTTACTCAAGCGTTGGCTACTCCGCGACACCCTTCATAATGCTATCACCACTTTTCGTGAAAGCGATCAAACTTAATAGGATTCAGAATCAACACCTTACTCTGTGGTAAACTTTCCAGTTTAGAAAGTTGAAAGTATTCAAACTCGCCAACTTTTAAATCTTTACATTTACAAACAAACTTGATGATTTTCAAATTTAAAGATTTTAAGTTTACTGAAAAAATTTTATAATTATTTGCTGAACCTACATTTCATTAAAGTTCACAATTTTAATGTATAATTTAATGTATAATTTTAATTTAATTTTAATGTATAATTTATAATTTTTAATTTATAATTCTATAGCAAATTGTTTGAACTTAAAGAGTTATTTTCATGGTTGAGACCTAAGCTCTAAACTTCGTTTTAAAATAAAGAAGTTTAAATAGTTTAAAATTTCTTTCTGTTTTAAAAACATAATTCCCTGATTTTAATACAATGAAGGGATAATATCATGGAATTAAAATTTAACCATGGACGCCATTGATCGATACCGAGGGAAAGCCCGTTATATTCCCCGTAAAAAAGCGAAGAAAAAACCTTCTCCATCCAGATTATTCCTGAAAGTAATTAGCGTGGCTGATCACTATGTCCACTTAACGAGTGAGAAACAAGTAAATCTATAAAAATACTATTACCCGGGTACCACAAGTGCGACGGTTCGCACATAGCAACCGTCAGAGAGGGTGGCTAACGAGATAAGAGATGTAGGGTGAAACAGTATACACAGTGTTCTATAAATCTACAAGGGCGTCTCCACATAAAACAAGTCTAAAATGTATAACAAGTTTTGTGTCCCACATTTCCCAAAAAATGTTTGAATATCTGTTAAGCACTCGATTATCCGCTGCTTCACTCGAGTTAGGCACTGGTTTAGTATGATCGAATGCAGCAAGTTTGAACGAAGAATTTTTCTTCGACTCCGTTATAACGATATCGACCCACGATTATTATGACGAGATACGAAAGCTCCACACTCGATAGCGTCTGTTCTGTTCTTTGCGTTACTCGTCCGTCAAGATGGCGACCAGGGTACCGTTGTTTGTAATATTCCGCTGCGAAAGCATTACCCTCGCAAGCTCCTAGTGCACGAACCGTATCGGTGCATTCACGATTGCTGTCTTGACACTTTAACAGCTTCAATGCTGCTAATTCTTTAGTAGAAATGACCCATGCCAGCCATCGCGAGATTAACGGTCCCATATTGCGTGCAGATAGTTACACGCTAAATCGGATAAACTACAAAGCCCGTGGCTGTGCACGTGTCAACGAATACTCAAAACTCGTTCTCCAGAAAACTTTGCTTCGAATAAAAAAATTTCATTGCACATTTTAGACTCATTATAGCACAGTTTTCAGAGTGCACTGCACTTTTGAGCTTGCGGATGTACACGATAATACTCAGCAATTACAGAAATTATGCACGCGAATAAATTCTACTTTCTACAACGTTGCGTAAAATCAAGAACGAAATGTTGGTCTTGTTGCGGTCAAGTTGACGTTGGTCTTGACTGTTAGATTAATTTGTTCAATAGTTTCATGATTTTATAATTGAATACCGATTTTATGATTCTGTAACTATTTGATTCTATAACTATTTGATTTCTTAACTATTTGATTTCATGTATCATTTGATTTTTCGTGTACGATTATTGGCTTCGTTGTACCACGATTTATGGGACACCCTGTGTAGCAGAGGAGCGAACGAGAGAGCAAGAGAGAAAAACGTGGAGACTGTAAAGCAAGGAGTAGATTCCGTTAATGAATTTCGAAGCTGGAAGCGTTCCGTTCCTTATATCCTGGAGACTCTCATTACGTGAGAAGCTTTAAGAATCCTTAGTACTCGTGATTCACGGCAATTCTGTGAGGCACGAGGTTGCTAAAACTGAAACATACTTACAATGACGTTGAACATTTATTCTTCGCTGAATATCTTACCGAATCTGAACAATGTGGTACTTCATTAATCATTCGGTTGGAACAACGCGGATTTCTACTATCGATGCATCCATCTTTTCGAATGAGATGCTATATTATTATGCAAACAAGTATGGTTTTGGTTGAAAACTATCGTGGTACATAAAATTCTTTTTTAAAGTCCATCGTTTCTTATTTAATAATTGGTATTAAATAAATTATATTTGTGAAATATTTGGGGCCATATTTACTTTGTCAAGCATGAGATTTTATTGTACAAATGAAAATTAATAATTATTTATTTTATTGGTTTTCTTCTGCTGAGTTAAACAAAATCATCTTCTGAAAATTTGTATGTTTGAAAAATTAATTAACGAATTTGAAAACTTTTGAGGTTACTAAAAATCTATAATAAATTCTAATAAATTGATGTAAATTATACATCAAATATAGCATTCTATGTTGAAGACGAGGAGATCCGTGGATGAATAGTGTCGTAATTAATTATATACAAAGCACAAAAACTATTTATTTAAGAACGATACAAAATACAATCAGAATTACGTGAGAAGAATATTAGAGAACAAAATTGAATCGAAACATGCGAATACAAGAAGGAACGAACAATGATGATTAACACCGCTAGATGGAAACAAATGTTAATGCTAATTCGTGTATCGCTGTTACATCGCTTTTATCTCCAATATTCTAAAGAATGGGGAATCCAAGGAATTGGGTATCTAGGGAACTTGGAATCTAGGGATATTGGAATGTAGGGAATTTGGGAGCTAGAGAATTTGGGATCTGGAGAATTTGGAATCTAGAGAACTTGGAATTTAGGGAATTTGGAATCTGGGGATATTGGAATATAGGGAACTTGGGATCTAGGGAATTTGAAATCTAGAAAATTTGGAATTTAGGGAATTTGGAATCTAGGGAATTTGGGATCCAGAGAATTTGGAATCTAGAGAATTTGGAATTTAGAGAATTTGGAATCTAGGGATATTGGAATGTAGAGAATTTGGAACCTAGGGAATTTGGGATCTAGAGAATTTGGAATCTAGAGAATTTGGAATTTAGGGAATTTGGAATCTGGGGATATTGGAATGTAGAGAATTTGGAATCTAGGGAATTTGGGATCTAGAGAATTTAGAATCTAGAAAATTTGGAACTTAGGGAATTTGAGATCTAGAGAATTTGGAATTTAGGGAATTGGGAATCTAGGGAATTCAAAATCTAGGTAATCATCAATGTAAATAATTTCCAAAATAATAATATTTACAATTTTTCACTAATCACTTCACTAAATCATTCTATCCATAATTTCCACTAAAATAAAATAATGCAATTTCTAATTATTCTCCACAATTCCCTCCATAAACCTTCAGCACCTAAAGTTAAAAACACCCACACCATTTTTGCCTTCCTTTCCTCTGTAGTCCCAGAGGTAGTTTTCTTTATGAGCACAAAATATTCTTATTCATACTCCAAAAGCGTATCATCCCTACAAAATTGAAAGAATCACACAACAAAAAGTTAGAATAAAGAGATTCTGTCTGCTCAAATACACACACGTACAAGAAGATACATTTTGTTCTCCCTAAAGGGCAAGGGAAGTTCGAATTAGAAACGTGGAGACGAGCTATCGCCAGAAGGGAACAAGCAAGTAATTACTACAGTATTTCATTGTATTCGATTCATCATTGGGTAAGATCGTTCAATTACACGTGGTTCGTTATCATGCTTCTCTTGTTCCTTGCAAAACTTTGTCACTGTAATAGGACGTTGGACAATTAATACGTTCATTTTCCCTCTTCGTGTTATAGGGATATAAACATTACGTAGATGAACCATTAAATTATGTCGTTCATTTATCATTTTATTAGCAATAGATTATTTACAACGTATGTGTGCATATGTACACATACGTGTAAGATACAAATCTTTTCATTAAGTCATTCATAATTATTTAAAATTGTTAGAATTGTCTATAATTATATTTAAAATAGAGTATTTATATTTTCTATTTTTGTTGCATTGTTCATTGGTCATTTAATTAGCTACAGATTACTTTCATCTTATATGACACATGTGTGCGATACATACACATACATGTAAGATACAAATCTTTTCATTAAGTCATTCATAATTATTTAAAATTGTTGGGATTGTCTATAATTCTATTTAAAATAAAGTATTTATATTTTCTATTTTTGTTGCATTGTTCATTTGTCATTTAATTAGCTACAGATTACTTTCATCTTATATGACACATGTGTGCGATACATACACATACATGTAAGATACAAATCTTTTCATTAAGTCATTCATAATTATTTAAAATTGCTAGAATTGTCTATAATTATATGTATTTAAAATAAAGTATTTATATTTGCTATTTCTACATTGTTCATTTGTCATTTAATTAGCAACAGATTATTTGCATCTCATACGACACATGTGTGCAATAATAAATGATATACAAAACTTTCTTTCCATTGAATCATTCATAATTACTATTTAATATTGAATTAAAAATTTTTACATGAAATATTTGCTTTAGATAAAATAACTATAATACATGTATTTATTAATTAAATTTAAATTAATCAAATCAGTGGCATACAATTTTTGTCACATAAATAAATTAGATTTACTATATTCAACATTAAATATTTTATCTTTATCTTGTTTGGATGCATAAGGCAGAGAAGTTGGGTTATCTGTTCCCAACTACATGTCTTCAATAATATCGACTTTTGCCGCGGGCTCCGCAAACTCTAGTGGCGGCTCTGTTGAAAAATGTTTCAACTTGAAGTTACAAGCTTTCAAAGTGAATATAATTTAATGTCAATACTTCTGCGGAAAGAAGTGCATCGAAGAAATTGCACCTCGTAAATTACTATGAAAACGCTTTCTAATTAAACACGATCTATATTTATTTATTCGTTAAACTGTCAATTTTTTTGATCTCTTATTTGCAAAATTTCAAAAATGAATTTTTTTTTAAAGAGAAGTATAATTAATATTGAAAATGTTAATAACGGGAATTAGGTTTAAGTACAGCGATAAACGTTTTAACGAGAAACCTTGGATTAAATGAATTTGAACAGCCCACCGAGGATTATACTTATTATTATCGAAAAGCAATCACTTTATCAAGAATTATTAAATTTCTGTTTGACGAGCAATATGATTTTATAATCATCGCCGAGAGATTAATTAAAAAGCACACAATGTCGAGAACACGAAAAGTTGAAACAGGAGTGAATAAATGATCCAAAATAATTTACATGCGATATGATTTTTTTAATCGTTTAATTTATGGACACATGCTTTTACTAATGACGTTTAATTAACGGGACGCGTCTGAAGTGATTTTAATTTCACTTATTTGGAAACTGTATTGAAATGAATTAATATCGAATTATATACTGCTGTTTTCGTTGAACACGAATTCAATTATCTGAATTGCTTTTTTGGAAGCCTTGTATTTTCAACGGAATGATACTTAATTAAATGCATTCTCAGAATAAAAGATTTGAGAGTAGAGTTCTAGCATTGTTATGTTCAAATATGAATATTAAAATTTAATCGAATGCAAATTTGATCAAAATTATATTTCAATTAATTGAATATGATAAAATAAAATTCAATAAAGAATGATGATGTTGAAATATAAATGTGATTAATATGTTCGAGGTGCAAACATTAATATCAAATGTGTAGTATTGATAAATAAAATCATACAAACAATTTAGTAATTTCGTTAAAAATTTCTGCAAATAACTACATACCACCTAATAAATTTAAAATATAAAAATATAATTTATGAAATATAAAAAATATCTGTATACGTTCCTTTCAACGTCAAATCTCGAAGACATTATGTGTAAAATAATTACAAACCTTCAATAAAATCGTGGTTGAATCCCAAAGAAGTATCCGAGAAATTAAGAAAAGAATGTCAACACAGCAATTACGAATTGAAGACTGACAAAACTCGAAAGAGAAATTAGCGTTAATTGTTCGGAACTTAACCTATATCACAGTTTACAATAGTGAACTTAACCTACATCGTTGAAACGTAGCACATAAAATTTTGCTTTTAACCAAATTACGATCGTTCTTTGTTTGTTTGAAATAGTCAGATTTTCTTTTCTCCATTCGGTCTTTGTTCCGTGATAAATGCAGCGTTGAAAGATCACTCGCAAGGACTCTCCGAGGAAACGACAAACGGCTAGAGAAAAAGGATGGCTCCGTACCGAAAAGTAGAGGGCAAAGAAACTTTTTATTATAGCTCCACTTTAGAGAAAAGAAGTCTTCGTTAATAAATAAATGGAGTCTGCGAAAATGTTCTGCGTATTGCTTTCAATGCATAAATGAGATTCACGGGGGAAAAAGCGGAGAAAGAGATTCGGTGCCCGTGTGTCTTCTTCTGTGACGTAACCGGTTCCTTTTCGAAACATGTTTGCCCCTTAAATAATGAAAACCGTTTGTTTACTCGTTCAGCGGCTGGAAATGTTTGAACTCGTTGTAATTTGCTGGCGGATATTGTGCGAGGAATCCTATATACGTGCCTCTTTATTAGATGTCATATATTGTGTACCGTTGCGAGATATAAACGTAGTGACCCTATCAATTTACTGCTCGGTAATTGTCCGTGACGAAAGCGACACTCGCAGATTAATTAAATAGCAATTCTTCAGATTTACGACCTTTCGGCTGCTTTATACATTCATGAAAACTGAACTGCTTCTAATTTATCGTATTTATTTTTTATCTTGCACACGTTTTACTTGTAGCGATGGCTTCGAACCTGGCGGTTAATTTGTGAAGCTTTATGGTAACAATTTAAGTGTTATACAATTTAACAGAATTTTTATTATTATTTTAGTTCAGATTATATTAGAAATTGTTTCGAGAGTTTTAATTAGTAATTATGAATGATATAGAAAATATTTTACTTATTCTTGCACACGTTTTTCTTGTAGTGATGGCTTTGAACCTGGCGGTCAATTTGTGAAGCTTTATACTAATAATTTAAGTGTTACACAATTTAACAGAATTTTTATTATTATTTTAGTTCAGATTATATTAGAAATTGTTTCGAGAGTTTTAGTTAGTAATTATGAATGATATAGAAAATATTTTACTTATTCTTGCACACGTTTTACTTGTAGTGATGGCTTCAAACCTGGCGGTCAATTTGTGAAGCTATGGTAACAATTTAAGTGTCAATTTAACAGAATTTTTATTATTATTTTAGTTCAGATTATATTATAAATTGTTTCGAGAGTTGTAGTTAGTAATTATGAATGATATAGGAAATATTTTTCTTATTCTTGCACATGTGTACATTTCTTATCCTTGCACACATATGTGATATTAGGTATAAATAATATTACACTATTTCAGATATGTTTCTATCAACAATTATTTTAACAATTTTAAATAATAGTGATGAATGATTTAATGAAAAGAAAATTCGTGTATTATTTATTATTGCACACATGTGCAAATAATCTGCTGCTAATTAAATGACAAATGAACAATGCATAAATAGAAAATGTAAATACTTTATTTTAAATATAATTGTAGACAATTCTAACAATTTTAAATGACATGCTACGAGTAATATTACTATAAGTAATACAGTGTACTGTATTTCATGTACTGCATAAATTGAAAAATGTTATCATAATTTTCCTTCAAAATTAAAATAAATCATGCAAGAAGAATTTAAGAAACAATCACCAGTTTTGAAGATATACAGTTGTGTAAAATGGAGTAACATTATGTTATTATTAAAATTTACCTAACAACAATAAAAGCCCATATATTTGTTGCTGTTTGTTACTGCAAAAGCTACCATGTGTTCATCGATGTCCCTCATTGCTGCCACGAACGAAAACAAAATGTCGGCATAAATCAGCAGACTCCATTGAGATGCGGTGAACGTCAAAGGTGATAAATCAGAATGATATCCTGTTTCGAAACGTGTTGTTACAAAACATGTAACGGAGATGTAAATGTAAGACAAACAAACAGTTTAATGTAGACACAACGAACCGAATATAAATTGTATTTTCGAATTTATTTGAAAACAACTGAAAAATTTTACGAGCTCTCTCTTTTGAATTACTATTGTACTATCACTGTTTTCAAAACGTGAACATTAGAATAAACTTTTTGATGATTAAATTATAATTTTTCACAAAGATATTACATGCTTTTGAATATTTTTTGTTTATTATTCACGTCTGTTAGAATGTTTAATCTCCTAGACACAGCTGAACTTTAGGCTGCTTCTCTGAATGACAGAGTTCGAACTATGCAGCACTACAATACTGTTCTTCAGTAAATTTGAATGAAATTTTTGATGATTAAATTCTAATTTTTCCCAAAGATATGCATTAACCTTGATAATTTATTTCTTTAGAAAATTCACAAAATGATTTCCAAATGTTTCCAATATCGTATTAGTGCAAATGGTGTCTAAACTTGGCACCTTTTATTTACATGTAATGTTTGTGGGATTTAATACTCGTATGAAACGTGGTGAAGGCAAAGTGCGAATCAAAACACATGAAAACGATCATTCGATTAAAACGGTGAGCGAGTGAGCCGGTAGAGTGAGCCACTATAGTGGCGCCATGTCTGCGATGACATTCGCGAACGCCATTATAGTGAACCGAGCCTAAGAGGTTAAGGAAACATAAACCGCTGTATCTTCTCTATGCCTCCACTTGCGAGAATACCATTTATACCACGTTATGCAGTTTCTTAAATTCTATAATTTTTGTAAATAACATTTTCTTGTATTTTTGGAGAGGACTGAGATATTTAAGTAGAAACACGATGTATCACCATTTTGAACGCAGTCGAAATAAGCAGTCGATATGGACACGAGGTTCACTTTGGAACATTTGATACATAGACACGTTATTCATTTCGGAACATCGGGTACATAGACACGTTGTATGTTTGGAATCATTCGATACAGAGACGAGTTCAGTTTGGCATCACTAAAAATAAGTGGAGAGCACATATCGGACATACAATTATCTAACGTGCACTTATGAATACTCAAAGTTCCTTAATTTCTATATTTTTCTATATTTTCTATAATTTCTATATTTTTAGTAAATACCAAGATATTCCAGCGAACAGAGACACGTTGAACGGTAAATCTCCCAAAATGCATGCTTTTCTCAGAAAATAACACGAGCTGCCATAGCGCGAAATTTATCTTTCTCAACCCCGTGCTACATATTTAAAACAACTTACTTTATCGACACCGTAGACACCATAAATCGTAAATACGAAACTCCATAACTCAGACGCAAGTAACATTCTTCAAAGTGAATGATAGATCAGACCGAAGACTGCTTCTGCTAATAGTCGTTTGTTTCGAATATGAATTGGCAACAAAGAGTTCCAACGTTGTTTTGATGCATACTCGCCTTTAGAAATTCTGTAGCATTGTTCCGTATGAAAAATGGACGACGACGATGACGCATTACAGTTTAAAACGCAACACCTCACGCAGGATTTTAAAAGAAGAGAGGTCTGTTTCGTACGATTCAGTTTTACTGCAGCCAGCGTAGCAATTTAACGGGCATACTCGCATAAAATTTCAAAATTAACACGTTGACTGCTGCACTGCTGCCATGGGACCCGCGCGAATTTTCGTTAAACCACCATACTGATCCCACAGGAGCGGCCGGAATATATGTACGCAATTTCCAAGACGGCTTTATTCGTCGTTTCCTAGCAATTCTGCAAGAAATCGATGATAATAATGGCTGATATTATTCGGTCAGCTTAGTGCTTTGGAATTTGTGTTTTGTTTTTGGAAAATTTAATTTTTTGGAGTTTAGGACTTTGAGGAGGAACGTTTGGAATTTTATGAAATTTTGGAGTTTAATTGATTGATTATTATCTTGCATGAAATACAGAAAATCATGCAGGAATTTATAAACCCAAATTCTCCACTTTCGAACAAATTACTGACCCACCCCTTAATAATTAAAATTCTCAAAAATGAAGCCTAATTTTTCCAGCAATAATTACTTAAAACCAATACTTTGCCAAATCAATATTTCAACAAATTCCTTCGAATCGATCAGCTCTCTATACAAAACTTAATTGCAAATTGTGAATTAAATCCTTACAAATAACAGCATCGAATCTTTCATTTACGTAAACCACCCTCAGAAGACGCTTCTTCTTCAAGGGTCACTTCCGATTCATTAAATATTCATCGGTATTCATTAATTTAAGGAATAAAAGCTCAAGAAAATTTACGATCGTATTAGCATTGAGCTAATTCGGTTTTATTAGTTTACAGTAAATCATGTCATAACTCTGTTTCGCAATCAAATGAAGTACCAGTTCAAATCTCATGGTATTCAACCCCACCACTGACTCGTTTGCAGAGATCGTTGTACTTCCAATCGGTTGTGAATGTTCACGGTAGTAAATTTACCATTTAGCAAGTTCTCGGTTGATGAATATTGTATAATGAAATATAGTCGGTATATACTACCCCATCCTCCCTTATTACAGCACCCGTTCAGCTCCTATCGCGGCTCTTGCTACCACCAATATTCCGTTACAATTCTACAGGGTGTTTCATGGCAAGTTCAAACTGAATGTCACTATAGCTTACGATTCTGTGAAGTATCGAGACACAATCGTTTCTATAGTTTCGTTAGGTTGAAGCAGAATTTGAAAGTTGAGCATTTGGAGACGTCACAATTTTTACATTTGATGTCAAAGTTGAGAAATTTGCAGATCTATAAATTTATAAGTCTTGAAGAAATTTGACAAATAAAATAATAACTATCCTTCCAGTTGCAAATGTGGTGCACAAAGTGTTTCATCAAAAATATAACAAATTTTGTAATTAACAAAAAACCAAATACTCTTACAACAATTTTTATTTTACCTTCATAAGAGTTCAAAAATATATAACTTCCAAAATTCAAAAATCCACACATGAAAGGTTAAATAAATGGCTTAAAAATTCTCCCAAAAAGGAACATGTTCGCAGTCAAATCATTTGGTTGAGTACACAAAGCCGATGATTGAAAATAACAAAACTGCACTCATCCGCGAATAATGGATCTCTTGTAATTCAACGTAACGAGCGATTCTTATTATTTACACAACGGAACGGCTCGAAAACTGCAATTTCAATCTCAATTTCCGTTGCAGCGGGTATCCAAGCGTATTTGCGATCGCGACCCACGGGTCGTTCGATAGATACAACTCGGAAAACAACAAATTGCCTCGTCTAACATAACAAACAGGTTGCGGAGCCAACGTGTCGCCCTCGTAATGCTCCAGGGTGTTGCGCTGCTGGCAGCAGAAAAAATTATACGGAACATATAGCAGTGCATGGTCACCATCTTGCTACTCGCTCTATGTCATGGACCGCCATTTTTCCTCTTGCGAAAATTTCAAAGGAATATTTGGTCGAGGATGAAGTCTCGTGACAAATATCAGGTGTTAATTTCTTTGGTGGATTGCACTAAAAGACTCTTACGGGGTGGACTCTTACATTATTTTGTTACCACGACAATATTTTTTAAAACGTCGATGTTCAGATTTCGAGTTAGCGTCATATTTTTGTAGTCTAGTTTCAAACCAAATTGCGGAGCGTTTTCGTGTTCCATCAAAAGAAAAACGCGAGTGTAAGCCTTCTTGGGAAACTTACTGTCCTAACGCAGCATGTGCCGATTCTACTGGGAACCCAAAACGCAAAAAGTCATGGTTGACACAACCTTCGACCGCAAGAATCACTTCGGAAGACAACGCTATTTGGTGGGATCATCATGAGATGAAACCATGTGACGGTTAAAGATCGCTACCGTCAAATAATCAATTTGAACCGTGCATCGATCGAAAAGCGTACAGATTGGGCTAGAAGACACGGAAAATTTTGCAACACAACTCCACATTATACAGCGAAAACGGTTAGAGGCACAATTTCTGCACTTGGTACTCTTGCCCCTCCCGCCGTACTCAGAATTGGCCCTTTCGGACTACACTTGTTTTCAGCAATGGCTTTTCCAGGAATACTTCCACAGTTACGTTGTCGAAAAATGACTCGGTTTCTCTCAAAATGTGAACAATTTTTTGGGAAGGGCAATTTGAAGGGATAAATGTATAGCTGGCGATGGTACTTTGAATAAAGCATTTTTCCTTTTTCCAAGTTTACATTGTTTTCTTTAAAAAAAATAGGAATTATTTACCAGTGCATCTGGTAAACTCAGGACTCGGACCTCTGGTGGAAAATTGATACGCTTCGGCGATCCTTGTTTATCGTATCTTGTTTTGGTTAGGAGCGACAAGGACAGTAAATGTTTGGACTTCAAAGATGTGCAAAATGGAGTTTTGTAATTCTGGTAGTTTGAAGTCAAAACTCTTTTGACGTGTTTGAACTAAAATATTTTGTCACACTTGTTTTCAGAGATATTTTTAGACGGTATTTAAGAGTCGTATAAAGCTGGATTATATGCTGTTTGTAAAATGCATGTAGAAAGTCTTTTTTGGATTTACAAATACATTACTGCTTTCATAGAAGATGTATGTTAAAAGTCGTTTTTATAAATAATATGTGTAAAATGTACTATGGATTTATAAGTACATGATGAGGTTGTAAGGACTGTACACCAAACAGGAATTTATTGGATTGCATGCATATTTTGTTAAATATAAATTTATTACATTTTCTATATACTGTTTATTCAAATCAAGTTTGTTTTGTTATATGCATACTATTCATTAATTTTTAATTTGTTGTGTTACATGTATATTGCTCACTAGACTTTCTTTTTAAGTGTATTATGTATTAAGCTTTGATTTATTCCATTACATACATATGGTTCCTTAAACCTTGATATACACTATACAATGTGAAGAACAAAAAGAATTACAAACTTACTTAAAATAAAAAATTCAAAATTCGAATTCAGACTAATAGTAACAATTATGAAAACAACATATTATGAATGCAATAACTCAATAATTTCGAAGAGTTTTTAAACATGAATAAATTACCAAAAATTCAGCCTTCGATTGCCATACATTGAGAGATCTCTCTCGATGAATATCCAGGAACGAAATCTCCAAAAAATGCAAATGTAATAGAACGAAATGAATATAAAAATGTAAAAAGCAGAAATGTGGCAAGCACTCGAAATTCAAGAGATCTAATTCAAAAGAAGCCGTCAGTTTTAGTTCTCCTGATTCCTCTCAACATCGAGTCAACAGCAGATAAAACCAGGATCGATCGTCCCGTAATGGTCGATCGGAATCCAATGCCACGTATCCTTGCATTAACTTTTTGTTTCTAACGAACGGTGACCGCCCCTGCTTTTCCAGAGGATAGTCGACATTCTCCTTTACTTTTTTCTACATCTGCCAGAACGCGAAAAAAAGTAACAGCGTTGGATGGGATTAAATTTTTCAGCGGGAAGGAATGAATAAAATCTGAAGAGCGTTCTGTCACGTGCTTTAGGAATCTTTGCTCTATCGTGAACCTCGTTTGCTTCCGACAAACGGAAGGAAGAACAAAATAATCGACGTTGCATTTCTGATCGCAAAAATTATTTTTGTCTTAAAGGATATCATTTTTACTCTGATTTTTTGAAATTTAAATTTCTTTTTTTAATGAGGGATATTTAGGATATCAGAGTTAAAGATATTCAAGTTAAAATAAAATTTAAGAAAAATTTATCATGTGTGTATGACAGAGGAATATTTTTATGGCATGTGTGATTTATGAAGAATGTATGACACTTTTAGTGTAAGAAGAATTTTTGCAGGATGTAAAATTTGAATTTTACATTTTACAGTTTAAACATTAATTTTTTTAAATATGTACAGATCATGTATACATATATTGCACATCATGAATACTATGTCAATGTATAAATGTACGCATATGCATAATTCAGGAACAATTTTTGTAACACATATGATAATGCAAGAGAAATGTTTTTCATGACACGAGTGATGCAAGAGGAATCTTTTTATGACATGTGTAATGCATGAAGCACTTTTTTATGACACATTTAACGTAAGAAAAATTTTTGTAAATATATGCAGACCATATTGTGTACATATATGAATACCATTTTGATACACATATCATATGTGCAACTGAAGAACATATGTGATAACATATGAAAATTTATTTTATGACACATGTAATTGCATGAAGAATTTTTTATCTCACATTTAATGTCAAACAAATATTTTGTGTGCATTTATATTATTTTATTAGACATGTGACATATGTAATTTCAGAACAATTTTTGTGTCACATGTGAAAATGCACAAAAAATATTTTTATGACAATACAACAAACATTTGTGGTATCACATATTTATTTCTACAAGAATCTTTTGTGTTATACATGAAACTATGATACATATACAACTTATAGTGTATCATATTACATATGTATATGTAATACATATGTGTATCATATGTATATGTAATACACATGTATATCATATGTATATGTAATACATATGTATATCATATTACATATACATATGATATAATGTATCATATGTGTAATTTCAAAATAATTTTCATGTCATATGTGACAATGTGAAACAAATATTTTCATGACACGTATGATACAAAAAACACTTGTATCACATATCTATTAGCAGAAGAAATTTTTGAATGATACATATACAACTTATACTATACAATATTACATATGTGTAATATGATACAATGTATCATATGTGCAATTCCAAAATAATTTTTGTATCATATGTGACAATGTAAAAGAAATATTTTCATGACACATACAATATAAAAAACATATTCTGTACATGTATACAAATTACATAGTATACATATTTGTTTTATTATACAAATAAATGATATACATCTAAAAAATGTTTCTATAATATATAATAATGTTAGAGTCCTATCATAAAACGTGATCTGATAATTCAACACTGCAGTTGTTTTTATACAAAGTAAAAATACACATTTAGTCGATTTTGCTATTCTCGATAACCTCCGTCAACCCCAGTCAATTCCTGTTCGTCAATAGCTAGATAAATTCTATCACACCATTCCGAATTGATACAAGTCGAGTTGCGCAGTAAATATTTGCGTACTCTAACGCAAGGTTCGCTGCTACGATCTGACCTTTCGAATGTAAAAATAGGAAGCTACGTAAAATATACCCTTCGAACTATTTTCATACATTTTATACTTAAATTAAATGAACAAGATAAATTAAATATTTGTACAACAGATAAACTCTTGAAATATAGGTAATGGGACGTTTTAAATTTTGATAGGTTTTCATTTTTTTGAAATTTGTTTATTCACGATGCATTTTATATGAAAAGTAAAAAATTCTGAAGTTTTAAATATGGAAGCTGAACAATTTTGAAATTTTTATGTTTGAAAATGTCGGTATGGTAGAGCTTTAATATTTGAACATTTCAAGAGTTTAAATGTTACAACATTTCAAAATTTCAAAAATATAGAAGCAAAATTTCAGAAATTTGGAGGTTCACAATTTTGAGGTTCTGAGGTTTTATAATTGTAATACATCCAACGTATCAAAATTTTAATATGGCGAGAAATCTAGTGTCCCAAAAATTCCAAAATTCCAATGTCTCAAAATCCCAATTTTCCAAACTTCCAAAATATCAAAGTTAAAAATTTCCTAGGTCAAAACTCCCAAAGTCCCAAAATCCTAAAATCTCAAAACTCCAATTCCCAAAATTCTAGAATCCCAAATTCCCAAAATTCTATAATAGAATTCCAAAATTCCAAAATCCCAAAGTTCTATAAAAGAATTCTAAAATCCCAAAATTCCTAAATTCCAAAATCCCAAAGTTCTATAAAAGAATCCTAAAATCCCAAAATCCCAAAGTTCTATAAAAGAATCCCAAAATCCCAAAATCCCAAAATTCCTAAACTCCAAAATCCAAAATTCTATAAAAGAATCCTAAAATCCCAAAATCTCAAAATTTTATAAAAGAATCCCAAAATTCCAAAATTCCTAAACTCCAAAATTCCAAAATCCCAAAGTTCTATAAAAGAATCCTAAAATCCTAAAATTCCTAAACTCCAAAATCCCAAAATTCTAGAGAAGAATCCTAAAATCCCAAAATCCAGAAATTCCTAAACTCCAAAATTCTATAAAAGAATCCCAAAGTTCCAAAATCCCAAAATTCTAAAATCCTAAAATTCCTAAACTCCAAAATCCAAAATTCTATAAAAGAATCCTAAAATCCCAAAATTTCTAAACTCCAAAATTTTATAAAAGAATCCCAAAATTCAAAAATTTCTAAACTCTAAAATTCCAAAATCCCAAAACACATCTTCACATTAAATCCACAAACACACGAACCAACCTAATTAAAAGTAACTATTAAACACACAAATTCCTCTGAAACGAAGCTCCATTAATTGATTCAATTAATATAAATTAATCTCTTCAAGTATCTTTCTGTTTCATCGTATTAACTCTCAGTTATACAAGCATCGGTTTACCGTTTAAAAACACACCTTTCATTACCTTGTTATTGCATGCACCAGTTATCCACTGCAATACTATAAATATATATTTGAAATTGTGAACGTTAAACGTTTCGAATTATATTCGGTTCAATTGGTCCGAATATTAATGACCCGAATATTAACATGACAGAACAGCATTTCGCTTTTATGGGTATGTTTAATTACTGACCGATACGAATTTTGTTTTGTAATATTTACTGATATCTATTTATTTTTTCTAATACTTTTCATCAAGAATATTGTTATTCTTAGTCACAATTTTTCAGAAACTTAATTAAATTAATTTATTAAAATATGCATTTAAATGCATACTGCATGATTTTATACAAATTTTAAATCATGTATTATAAAATTGTAATTTATGTAGTTTATTGAAATTGTAAAATTTTAGTTTTGTATTTTATTAGAATTATAATATTGTAATTATGTGTTCTGCAATTATCAAACTGAGTCAATCAAATCGAAAGTATAAATATTTGACATAAATATTTGAATTATACAGGAATGCATATTTAATTTTTCTTACAAAAATATTCAACTTTCAAATAAAAAGAAATAAGTAAAAAATTAAAACAAACGTTCCTAAATAACATAACCCCATCTTTAACAAACGTAAATAAATTAATACTAAAAATAATCACACAGTTATAAAAGAGAGAACATAATGAGACAAACAGAGCATAAAACATGAGACAAAGAAAAGGAGCAGAAGGAAATGGCTTCCTATCGAAACAAAATGAAATATATGTAAGATTCAGTAGTTACAAAACAAAGATATTAAAGTTAGTCGAACCGTATAACTATCGGCATTATTTCAATCACATTGTCCATTTCCTAGCAATATAAACGAGCCAGTTTAATTTAAAAGGATTACAGAAGTGCTCTCGATTTGTAACTCGAGTAAATCGCATCATCGACGAAACGAACGTCGATGGAACAGCGTGGCACCCCGTACCTCTTCAGCATCGAGAAACGAGGGCGAAGAAACTAAGACCCTTCGGCAGAACTTATGAATAATGAGACAGTCTCTCGTTTCAATAAACGCTTACTTAGTCGCCGTTAGTTCCTTTTTTTCGCTCTTCTAAAAAGTCCGGATACTTTCTTCCGTAAACGTGATAAACCTTGGAAACCCCTCGTCAACTGTGTTCACCGTCCACGACATTAAAAGAACATTATACTCTTTTTCAGTTTCAACTGTGTTGCACGTGATAGAAGTGTAATTCTGTTCCTCCGTTACGTCATGAATTTGATCTTGTATTCGGAATGTCAACATACTTTATTGTGTCTCTTTGTCTCTGTTCGAAGGCGTAAATATACAGGGGTGCTCACAAATGGTGGGCGTTGAGTTACTGTATTATTGTGTAATATGTAAGAATAGCTGTGAGTTCAAGTTGTTTCATATGTTTATTATATAACATTCCCTTGCAAGGTTTCAACCTTCTAAAATAACAATCTTCCAAAAGTCTAAGTTTCAAAGTTCCAACCTTCCAAAGTCTCAATTCTCTACAATTCTAATCTTGCAAAGTTCTAACCTTGCAAAGTTCCAACCTCTCAAGGATCCAACCTTCTAAAGTTTTAACTTCTCAAGGATCCAACCTTATAAAAGTTAGAACATTCCAAAGTTCCAATCTTCCAAAGATCTAAGTCTCTAAATTTTCAAGCTTTCCATCTCCCAACCTCCAAGGATATAGCCTTCCAAAGTTTCAACCTTCTAAAGTTCTAACATTCCAAAGTTCCAATTTTCCAAAGTTTCAACCTTCCAAAGTTCTAACCTTCTAAGTTTTCAAGCCTCCAATCTCCAAATCTCCCAAGGATACAGCCCTCCAAAGTTTTAACATTCAAAAGTTCCAATCTTCCCAAGTTTTAACCTTCTAAAGTTTTAACATTCCAACGTTCCAATTTTCCCAAGTTTCAACCTTCCAAAGTTCTAACCTTCTAAGTTTTCAAGCCTCCAATCTCCAAATCTTCCAAGGATACAACCTTCCAAAGTTCCAGCCGTCTAAAGTTTTAACATTCCAAAGTTCCAATCATCCCAAGTTTCAACACTCCGAACTTTGAATTCTTGCAAAGTTCTGACCTTTCAAAGTTTTAATCTTGTAAATTTCTAACCTTCCAAAGTTCCAGCATTGCAATGTTTTAACCTTCCAAAGTTTAAATCATCCAACAATTTAATCTTCTAAAGTTATTAGCTTGTAATGTTATAATCTTCCAAACTTTCAACCTTCCAAAATTTCCACCTTCTCAAATTTCATCTTTTTCAAGTTCCAACCTTCCAAAGTCTTAAACCTTCCAAAGTTTCGCCCTTCGAAAGTTCTAACGTTCCAAAGTTTCAACCTTCTAAAGTTCCAACCTTGCAAAGTTTTAATCTTCCAAAGTTCTAACCCTCCAACGTCCCAACATTGCAATGTTTTAACATTCTAAAGTTCCAACCTTCCAAAGTTTAAATTAATAGATTTCGTTAAGAAATATTTATTTCAAATTGTTGTATAAGCCCATTGCTCTGCAATATGACGCACTCGTGACACACTCGTGACGCACACATTTCAAGTGTGACGTATCAATGTCAACCCATGAGTTGTCACCTGAAGAAGCTGATCCACGTGTTCAGAAGAACTACTACTATTATCCTTTTCAGGTTTCACCATTCCAAAGTTCTAACCTTCCAAGGTCCCAACCATGCAATGTTTCAACCTCCCAAAGTACTCATCTTCTAAAGTTTGAATCATTCGAAGGTTTAATCTTTCAAAGTTCCAATCTTCCACTGTTCCAACCTTCCAAAGTCCCAACCTTCCCTATGTTCCAACCTTCATAAGTCCCAATCTTGCAAAATTCTAACCTTGCAAAGTCCCCACTTTCCAAAGTTTGAATCGCCTAAAGTTTCAACTTTCCAATCTCCCGCTCCTGAATTCCAATTTTTGAAAGTCCTAACCATTACACATTACGATCATTCAAGGAAGAATTCACAGCAGTAATAGGTTGTCGATCCTTCTAGTCTAGCTCACTCACCAACTGAAAGTTTGACATCTGTGCCTCACAATTTTAAATAGTCCCTCAAACACTCAGTAGCAACCTTCATCAACAAATTGAAGTTATCATTCCATATATTCGATCTTATTGACCATCAAAGGTCCACAACCGTCTAATCTTCAAAGGAAGGTACAATTTAAACGATGATAGAATGTATGGGGTTTCACAAAGGCAGTTTTCATTCGCTCGCTTCCGAATTCATCTGGGAGCGCGTCCTCGAGAATGGCGTCCCCATCCAGGTCCTCTTTGAACTACGGAAAGTTTTCGACGGCGGCCATATACGGTAAAGAACGCTAAAATATTACTTGCATCGCGAAAAAAAGGATCGCGTCGCTTCTCCCGGGAATTTGATACCCGCGCCAACGATTTGCCTACCGCGAAACTTATCCCGTTACGGTTGCTTCGTGCAGCCATTTTTTTTCCCCTCTCCACTCGTCTCACCCGCCTTCGTTCGCGTTTGTGATTGGAGTCGAGACTGTTTCGAATGTCCTTCCGGTAGTCGGCTGTTATTTCAAACAGCTCTTTCTGCACGGAAGTTTTCGCTGTGTAAACGCGATACGCGTATCTGACTGAAAGGAAACTGCTTCGCAGGAAGTACCTACATATCCGCGGTGTGTATAAAACAAAGAGGGGAGTGTCGTTTCCGCGGTATGTCCTATGATCGTTTGCCAGGATCTTGAAACGAGAGAGTGTCCCCTAACTTCGACGGAATTTTTAAAAACGTCATGCGATAATGGGGCATTCGCGAGCGGATATTCCTTTGTGCGGGTACTAGCATTTTCGAGGGGAGCGTAGGGTGAAGCGAATTTGTGGAACAGCAAATGCTTCTATAAAATATCTAGTAACGGGGTTTCGTACTTTTATTCTTGGGGAATTTTGAAGATAGCAATTTGGGGAGATTAGGACTTTTTGAGATAAGAAATTTGAGATTTGAGGATTTATGGAATTTTAGAGATATGGGAACTGAGGGGCATTTTGGGGACATTCAGGTTTCGGGACCTAGATATTTAGGGGTCTAGAAGGTTAGAGATGTAGGAATATGGGGATTAAGGGTATACGAGATGAAGAAATTAGGGGATTTTTATATTTAATTGTCTAGGAATATGACAACTTGTATTACTGCAAAGAGGATTTTGGAAGGTGGAAAATTGAAAAAATTTAGGAAATTTGGGAAATTGGGGAAATTTGGAAAATGTAGGAAATTATATAAATTGGAAATTTTGGGAAATTTGGAAAATTGAGAAAATTTAGGAAATTTGGAAAATTGGGGAAATTTGGAAAATGTAGGAAATTATATAAATTGGAAATTTTGGGAAATTTGGAAAATTGAGGAAATTAATTAAATTTGGGAAACTTGAAAAATTTGGGAAATTGGGAGATTAGGGAAATTGGAGAAATTTGGAAAATTTGGAAAAGTAAGAAATTAGAAAATTGGAAAATTAGAAAATTGGAAAATTGAAAAATTGAAAAATTGAAAAATTGAAAAATTGGAAAATTGAAAAATTGAAAAATTGAAAAATTGAAAAATTGAAAAATTGAAAAAGTGAAAAAGTGAAAAATTGAAAAATTGAAAAATTGAAAAATTGAAAAATTGAAAAATTGAAAAATTGAAAAATTGAAAAATTGGAAAATTGAAGTTGAAAATTTAAAAATTGAAAAATTGAAAAATTGAAAAATTGAAAGAATGGAAAAATGAAAATTAGGAAAATTGAAAGGTGGGAAATTGGAAAATTGGAAAATTGGAAAATTAGACAATGAGAAAATCAGAAGATTGAAAAATTGAGAATTTATTCGATAGAAAATTTACAAACTCCACAATCCATAAAACTGTTCATTCTGCACTCACACACTTCCTTCAAACTCCTTTCCACAATCATCCTCCCCAAACTATCGCTCACTTTCCCACAGTCAAGTACAATTACAAAGGGCAAGTTTCTGCTCTTCAAATCGCGCTTTGCTCACCGTTACAAAAGATCGTCCTACAGAACAGTGGAGCCTGATAAACAACACAATGCTCTCGACAATTTTTTACTATCTCCAATAAAAACAGAGTTACGGTTCGCTGCCATTTGACAAACCCCATATTTTTGTTTAGCGGTGAAAATATGAATGCGGATACGAAGTGTCTGGTGTGAAACGATAAAAGATAGATCGACAAAGGGTTGAAGCCTTTATGTTCCGATTCGATCCGTAGGGGAACTTTTTAACCGAAATTGTTCGGTTCAGAGGAGCAATCCGAACGGTATCGTGGCAGGAATTTACATCGCTTATTCGCAAATTTTCTCTTTCGCAGTCGCTAACAAATCGTCATGCCGATTCTACGTTTCGCCCTGGCTTCGTATACTTGGAAACTTTGCACGCGGTTAAATATTTCAACGAGCACACCCGAAAAAAGGAGAAGCCGAGAAAGTTCAAGTAACGACGGCAGACGGTAGCAGAGCCGAAGAGGAAAACAAATGGAAAAAGTTTCACCCCGGTCTGATTAACGAGAAATATGTCACGGTCGGAACTCGTCGCGTATCGAACAAAATCGATCAATCGACGTCACTGACGTTTCTACGAGAGTTCTTCTTATTTACCAAAGTGTTCGCTAGTAAATTTAAATGTTATTGTTATTTTTTTGTGATTGGGTCGAGGCTGCGGGATGCTCGATGTTCTGCGTCAAAGCTAGATCGAGTGCGTACGAATTGTATATGCATGAAATTGTATATGGGATATTGAGAGATTGAGGAAATATGAAGAATATGTAGAATTTGGAGATTTGGTAAGAAAATGGGGAAATTGCCAGATTTAAACAAATTTGGAAAATCTGAGAAATTTGGTACATGTAGGAAAATAGGGAAATTGGCAGATTTGGACAAATTTGGAAAATATGGGAAATTTGGGAAATTGGAAGATTGAGGAAATTGGAGAAATTGAAGAAATTTGGGAAATTTGGGAAATTGGAGAAATTTGGAAAAGTGGACAGTTGGGGAATTTGGAAATTTTGGAAAAGTGAAAAGTTAGATAATTAGAAAATTGGAAAAATGGAAAATTGGAAGATGAGAAATTAGGAGATTGGGAAAGTTTGAGAAATTGGAAAAATTTGGGAAATTTGGAAAAGAGGAAAGCTGGAAAATTAGGAAATTGGAAAAATTGAAAATGGCAAGGTGGGAAACTGGGAATTTTGGAAATTTGGAAAATTCAGAGATTGGGAAAATTTGAGAAACTGAAGAAATTTAGAGAAGTGGAAAATTGGAAAAATGGAAAAGTAGAATGGTGGGGAACTGGGAAATTTGAGAAGTTTGGGAAATGTGGGAAATTTGGAAAAGTGGAAATTTGGGAAATTAGGAAATTGGAAAAATTGGGAATTTTGGGAATTTGGGAAATTGGGAGATTGGGAAAATTTGAGAAATTTGGAAAAGAGGAAAGTTGGGAAATTAAGAAATTGGAAAAATGGAAAATTGGAAAGGTGGGAAATTGGGAATTCTGGAAATTTGGAAAATTCGGAGATTGAGAAAATTTGAGAAATTGAAGAAATTTAGAGAAGTGGAAAATTGGAAAAATGGCAAAGCAGAAAGGTGAGGAATTGGGAAATTTGGGTAATTTGGGGAATTGGGAAATTAGGAAATTGGAAAAATGGAAAATTGGAACTTGTAATCTCTGTTCTAATTTACTCTATCTCGCTAAAAATTGTGAACACCAAACTTTAAATCCAAAAATATATTTGTACACTTATGAATTTTTAGTTCTTTAAAGTTATAAAGTTAAAAAGCTTGAAAGTCCGATATTTCCATGTTTTTCAGAATTTGTAAAATATAAAATTTCCAGGTATCAACATTTTTTAAATCAGAGATAATTCAGTAAGTCTAGTGTTCTATCTTGATAATATCTATGTTAATCGAATAAAAAGATTGCAGTCTCATTTATGAGCAACTTCGTTAAATTCGTGGCCACCGTAAAGGTACACGTGGGATCTTGTCGGCAAACTATGGGCAAATCGATTACTCTCATAAAACCGTATGTAACGAGAGATAGGAAGTGTTCGATATAGCCCTACGGTACTTTAAAATTTCCAGAACGACACTATTTCGCAGGTAAATACTTCATTTTTTCTCTTCTTTGACCTATTTTGTTTTTACGAACCTCCGCATATAATTTAACCTCGCATCAATTTTACTACATGAATTTTATCAAGCAAGATTACTGCATCCTCGGAAGATCGGTTATGTGGATTAGCAGAAGGTTTATTCATATTTTAAAATTCTTACATTTTTATTGCAATATAAAACTTAGGAATCTGTACAGTTTAAATTTGGAAAAATTTCATATTGCAATATGAAACTTAGAAATCTGTACAGTTTAAATTTGGAAAAATTTCAATTTCCCAAATTTCTAAATAGCTATTTTTCTCGCTAAATTTATAAATTTCTCTTCGATTCAAAATTTCAGTGATGCAATTGCTGAATAAGCTTTCAAACTCCCAAAATACCCAATAATACCGAAGCTCCACAAAATTCGTCAGAAAAATGAATACTATTACAAGCGTGACGCTACAACGAAAGTAATTGACCTCAAATTCGATCAACTGATTAAAAATGAAGCGATCAAAATGTCGGCATAATTGACGCCATAACGCTATAGACAGCTTCATTTGCTGACACCAACCATTTCGCGTCGATTCGCAAAATATTCAACATGTCGGAAAAACCGAGCGCCTCGTGCCTTCTTTCGGTCATACCTAATTTTTATCGGAACAAGGTCGCACTGCGACGACGATTACTTTCGCCGGACAATATAACACAGTGCTGTAAATTTTGAATGAAGTCGGATTTACGTGTCCTGCTTCAAATAATGCTATTTTCACGGCGTGTCGCGTTTAAGCCCGTTGCAAATAATAACAGCGCCTCTGCGAACGAAGAGATAACTGCATTGTTTTATTGCGGTATCCGCAGAACACGCATACCGTGAGTGTCATTTAAACACCGTGCATCTCGTTGCTGGGAAGATTTTTGCTTATGAAACGATTTAATTAAACATTTACCGTGAAACTGACTTCGGGATAAATGCGGCGAACGCAGACATGTTCTTCGACGTGTGCTGTGCGTGAAACGGGAGCATTCTTCAAAATGAATATATTAAATATTATTTAGATATTTCTGCCGGAAATTTAAACCGTGACGGGTTTTGCTTTGAAACTCCTTTACGGTTTAATTCAATGAACTGTGTAGTTTTTAGGCTTTTGTTGAAAGGATCAGTTCTGTATATTTTGGGGATGGTATTTTTAATCTTATTTAAATTTAATGTTTTGTGTTAAATTGTGGTAAGCTTATTAAGTTAAATTGTTGATAACAATAGTATTAAGGAACATTAAGATATTATGTTTGATAAGATTTAAATAACAATGTCCATATTGGCTTCATATGGAGGGTATCACACATGGGTACATATGAGGGTAGTATTATGACATAATACTAAAATAACAATAATGTTAGAGTAACAGTAAATAATATTAAAGTTACTGCAAATAATGTTAAAGTAACCATAAGTGATATTAAAGTAACAGTGCCCACATTTATTTCAAACAGAGATCACACATGGGCACATATGAGGGTAGTATTATGACATAATACTAAAATAACAATAATGTTAGAGTAACAGTAAATAATATTAAAGTAACTGCAAATAATGTTAAAGTAACCATAAGTGATATTAAAGTAACAGTGCCCACATTTATTTCAAACAGAGATCACACATGGGCACATATGAGGGTAGTATTATGACATAATACTAAAATAACAAGAATGTTAGAGTAACAGTAAATAATATTAAAGTAATTGCAAATAATGTTAAAGTTACCATGAGTGATATTAAAGTAAGTGTCCAAATTTGTTTCAAGAGATCACACATGACTGCATATGAGGGTAATATTGTCACATAATAGTAAAAGGACAGTAATATTAGAGTAACAATAAATAATACTAAAATAACAGCAAATAGTAATAGTAAATAATGCTATAGTAACAGTAACTAATATTTTAAAGCAACAATAATAATATTAAAGCGAGTAAAATTAAAATGTGTTCACATTTGAAACAGAATCACCCATACGTAGAGGCAAACACACGCAGGTATTATAATTACCTCTGGCTAAACAATGCTTTTGTTAAATTCATAGTTATGCACAGTTCCGACACGAGAAGAATAAAGTTTCCGTTACGTTGCAGGCATTTGTGCGATTTCTTGGTGGAAAGGACAGGAATTCAATGGCGCTATTAAGCCCGGTGTTCAGAAAAGAATTAAATCAAGCGTGCTCGGCGTGCTCCTGGCTAAAGGGCAAAAAATGTGGGTGTGTCACGTTGAATGTTTAACAGTATTTCAATGGGAAAGTAATATTTCCCTTGGTAACTGAACTTCCATCGCGATGCTGGACAATACGGACCCCTCACCCTGCAACCGCCCTTAATTATGAAACTACGCACGAAGTTGAAAGAGCTCTGCTTTCAAACGGTTCTCCGCGTAATTCTTTATTCTAAGCGGCCACGTTATTCTATATATTACCGTATGAGCTTGAATTGTTAACATTCTCGAAGTGGTATGAAAATTCAGGGGAAATTAATAATAGATGGGTGACTTAATAAATAAATTTTGCATAAAAACGTACGTATGTTAAGAGGTTACTTTGCTAGCTTCAAAATTTGATTTTCATATAAATAATACGAACTTCAATGATTATATTGTGTTTCATTAAATGTGACACAAATTCAAATTTGTTAAAACTTTCATAAACTTAAGAGACATGAAATTTTCGACTTAATAATTGTAACAAATCGATGCTTGCACAAAATGTGTTAGAAGCTGCATTAAGTGAAGAAAATAAATAAAATTTGCACAAGAAAACATAATACTTTCATGTTCCTCATTAGAAATTGAAGTACAAAACATTTAAAGCATAGCGGAATAGAAAAATTCCATACTTGACAAATACTTCGTTTGAAAATTCGCGCCTTTGTGTTCAAAATGGCTGCCGTCATATGGACCTAACGCTCAAACCGCAACAAACAATTCTAAAGAATAAACTGTCATCAAAAACAGTTATTGACTGAAGAAAACACCTCAATTTAAATAGGAAGTGAAAATGTAATAAGTTAGCAAAAATCAAAGAACGTAAATATAATGAAAAATAGTAAAAGATTAATATAATTAAAAATCATGAAACGTAAGTAAAATAAGAGACCAAACTGCGTCAGTGCAGTGAAAAATAAGTCTACATAAATATAACAAAGAATAATAAACCGTAATTAGAATAAAAATATAAAAAATCTAAATAAATGAATGTAGGTTGCATGAACGTCAGTTAAATGAACGTCAGTTAAATGAACGTCAGTCAAATGAACGTCAGTCAAATGAACGTCAGTCAAATGAACGTCAGTTAAATGAACGTCAGTCAAATGAACGTCAGTCAAATGAACGTCAGTTAAATGAACGTCAGTTAAGTGAAGGTTAAATTTCTGACATCTTAGAACAAAATTATTAATTAAATCAGTTCTGAAATCAATGAAAGTTGTATAAACAAATAAAAATATATAAAATTGTATATCAATGAATAATATACTTTAACAGTGAGTCCCATGATTTCCAGATAACAAAGCACATTTCAAATCACCGAGCATTGTGAAACAAGAGCTAATATTCCACGATATGCAGAATATACACGAGTAATCAATTCTCGATACCCACATATAGTTTGCAGCATAATTACTCCGCAAGAAGTGTACTTTAGTTAAGCTCAAGTAACTAACAGGCGTAAACAGTGTGCTCGTAAACGATTTAGTAAGGCGAGTACTAATAACAACCTAACCGCAGCTAACGCCGATTTTCTCCTTCCACAAACTGTATTTATGCAATGTTTAATTGTTGAACCGTGAACTTCCAACGTTTTCGTACGAGCATTTCAATAGCTGCATGCGAGAGTTAGAATAACATGGATGTATTTGCTGTATAGTGATTCGTGTAATTCTGTTTTGTTAGAAGAATTTTGTAATTTCTCAATAATTCTTAATAATTTTAATGCTCAATAATTTCTTAATAATTGTCAATAATTTCAGTCATTAATAATTGTTCAATAATTGTTAATAACTTCAGTAATCAATAATTTTTTAATATCCTCCAATTTCAATGATCAATAATTTCGATCTATTAAAAAATTTGCCATATTTCATCCCCCAAAAAACTAATTTATTAATCATTATCTCGATTCATATCACACTACATAAAATTCATACTCGAATACAATTTAAACAATATGAATCAGTATAAACACCCCAGAATATATTGCACAAACAGAAAGTCCAACGAATCGAATTAATTATAAGAAAATTTCTTTTGAAATAAAAATAAAATTATTTGCATAAAAAGTAGTGTTTAACGAACGATAATTAGAAACGATATCACAGCTATGTAAACCAAATGATATTCTTCCGTTTCCCGCGTATTTACAATATGAAAACGATAGGGATAGTTAGCTTTAATTACACAAAGGAACAAGATTTACTTGCCTGCTCAAGAGTTAATGGGAACCTTGATTGATAAAACGACTGCATAAGCGTTTCCAAGCCTAATTGGCATCAGGTTGTACAATTAGAGCAGTTGGATCGTTTGGCTCTCACTGTAGGTCGTGTGTCATTGCAAATCTACACTTCAATGGCTGACTAATGGCACATTTGATTTACTATTATAGACGTAAATTTTGCTACATTCGCCGTAGTTTATTGGTTCGATTAAATTTCGCTAACATGTGTTGCTCGCATATGAATTACGGGCTTGATTTGTCATACCGATTGATTAATAATATTGATAATTGTCGTAATTCTGTTAGTAGCGACTGTAGTAATTTGGGCATAATTATGCACTAAGAGTTTAGTAGTTTTAGTACTTTTATCGCTGTTCGTCGAAATATTTTTTTGTTAATAGGTGACTATTAGTGGGTAATTTTTTTAAATAAGCATGAAATATGTGACGGAATTTAAAGTCATACTTTTATATTCCTACATATTTGGTGCTTCAAGGTGTATAAGTTTCCAAATACCATATCAACAAATTGCTAGATTACTAAATTTTTATGTTACTATAATTTTTAATATCTAGTTTTCTTATATATGTGTATTTGTGAATTTGTGAATTTGTGAATTTGTAGATTTGTGGATCTTGGAATTGAGGATTTAGGGAATTATGGAATTGACAATTTGTGGAATTGGAGATTTGTAGAATTGGGAATTTATGGAATTGGGGATTTGTGGAATTGGCGATTGTGGATTAAGGGAATTATGGAATTGGGGATTTATGAAATTGGTGATTAATGGAACTAAGGATTTGTGGAATGGGAGATTATGGAATTGGAGATATATGGAATTGGGAACTTGTGGAATTGGGGATTTGTGGAATTGGGAATTTGTGGAATTGGGGATTTGTGGAATTGGCGATTTGTAAATTTAGGAAATTATGGAATTGGGAATTTGTGGAATTGGGGATTTGTGGAATTGGCGATTTGTAAATTTAGGAAATTATGGAATTGGGAATTTGTGGAATTGGAGATTTGCAGAATTGGTTATTAATGGAACTAAGGATTTATGGAATGGGAGATTATGGAATTGGGGATTTATGGAATTGGGAATTTGTGGAACTGGGAATTTTATGGAATTGGAGATTTGTGGAATTGGGGATTTGTGGAATTGGAGATTTGTGGAATTGGGAATTTTATGGAATTGGAGATTTGTGGAATTGGGGATTTGTGGAATTGGAGATTTATGAAATTGGGAGTTTGTGGATTTAGGGAATTATGGAATTGGGAATTTGTGGAATTAGAGATTTGTAGAATTGGGGATTTGTGGAATTGGGAATTATGTAATTGGGAATTTGTGGAATTGAAGATTTATGGAATTGGACATTTGTGAATTTAGGGAATTATGGAATTGGGAATTTGTGGAATTAGGGATTTGTAAAATTGGGGATTTATGGAATTGGAAATTTGTGAAATTGGGAATTTGTCAAATTGGGAAATTTAATTATTAAAGAATTATTGATTGCTGTAATTATTGGCAATTATTATAAAATTACTAATTATGAAAGTTACGAACATTAGAAAATTATTGATCATTATTGAAAAATGACAGATTTCTGAAATTATTGATTATTAATTCGAACTAATTTTTATTTGATTATCCTACTTCATTATCCTACTTATTTTCCAATTGTTAATTATTTTTACATAAATTTTATTCAATTCCTTATTTTTATTTCAATCAAAAAGTACATACTCTAAATTTCTTTTTATTTTCTATACTGAATGTTTTCGTTCAAAAATCACTTATAATTATTTTTTATATACATCAAGTTTTAAATGCAATAACATATATTATAAATATGTATATTTCTATCTGTTTATAATGATTATACCTAACCAAACCTTTTGTACATGCTTTATATACTAACTGCTAAGTTCTATCCAAAATCAATAGTACTATGTTCTATAATGTTTAGGTGCTGGCTCGTTGACTCTCTTATTTCCTTGTTCCACATTTACTCCGCCCTATTATTTGTTTCAAAGACTGTTTTATGTACATATGTACATATGTATGGCTCAACACAATCGGAGCACGTAGTAAAATTGTAAAAGGAAGGATTACTCGTGACATGCTTCGCAGAATTCACTGTTCAAAGGATCTGCAAAGCAGTTCCCAACGTTCGATTGATTTTCGAAAATATCGAACTTCTGTAAAGTTTGGATGCCTTCAGATACCTTCTCGATAAAACTTTCGTAATTAATTTCTTCAGACGATTATAAATTGAAAGCATTATTTAAATAATAACTCTGATTTTTATGTACTATCAATTTAGGTAAATTTTAGGTTAGGTAAACTTTAGGTTAGGTTAATTTTAGGTTAGGTAAATTTTAGGTTAGGTTAATTTTATAATGAATTTCTTCTTTGATTAAAATTCACAAAATAAATGCTGTACTTTGGAATAAAATTTGCAAAACTACTATAATTTATTTGTACGAAGAATAACGTTATTCTTTTATTTAAAATCTGATATATAACAATATTTAATAAAATCCCACTATTTTAATAACAGAATCACATGTCAGCACAAAGTAAGTTACTTTCACAGCAAAATGTTTCACCTTCACAAATATTTTTAGTAAAATATTTTTGTTTTATCTAATGTTTCTCTAAGTTTCGTTCATAAAATCATTCTTAAAAAATGTCGAAAACACCTAGTTGACATATATGTAACTTCCCGTTAAAGGCGCAGAAAATATTTAAAGCGAAGGTATGTCCACGTTGCGCGATCTTTCATCTTTAAACTGCGATCTCTTACATGGAGAACATTGTAAAATTGTGTTTAATGTAGATCACAAAGAATGGGTCACTTGAGAAAAATGTCACGGTAAGGAAGGAAGTCAGAAGTCATGACTTTTAATGTCACGTGAAAACGTACCTTAACTACCTCGTCTCTCAGACACGTACAAGTTCACTGGTCTCTTCTTTTCTACTGCGATATCGTGTTTCTATAAAAAATTAATGACTATGGTGTTACTTTTTATCACTGTATGTTGTAAAAGCTTTGTCCAATAAAATATTGTTTCATTCACGAACACTTTCGAGTGCTGTCAAGGGTTTGAAGAGGAAATTAGAATTTTTTTACGAAAAGAACACCTTGGAGCAAGCTCTTCACATTGAAAGGTTAGTAAACTTCCTACGTTAGTAATAATAATAATGGGTATTTAATGTTCAAATGTAATTCTACAACTGAGGAATGTTATCTTGGTCTAATAACTGATGACTTAATTCAATCACATGACGTGACATGAGTAGAATTTTGCTAAGTTATTATTATGGGAAGACACCAAAGTTGTAGAAGTAGGCTTCGTTGAATTAGTAGGAAGAAAAAGAAATTTCAGAATTAACTCATGGTTATGAAGATTTCGCAAAGACTTAATAATAGCCATTTTAATAGCAATAATAGTAATTTTCATTATTTCATTATTTCATTATTTAATCATGTGCAATTGGTAAATGTCAAATTTTGGAAAAGAACAGCTTTCTACTATAATACTGTAATACTATGATACTATAGTACTATAATATTATAATAGTGTAATATAGTAATACTATAATACTATAATTCTGTAATACTATAACACTATATTACTATAATACCACAACACTACACTACTATACAACTATACTACTATACTACTATACTACTATACTACTATACTACTATACTACTATACTACTATACTACTATAGTACTATACTACTATACTACTATACTACTGTACTACCATACTACTATACTACTATACTACTATACTACTATAGTACTATACTACTGTACTACTATACTACTGTACTACCATACTACTATACTACTATACTACTATACTACTATACCACTATACCACTATACCACTATACTACTACACTACTACACTACTATACTACTACACTACTACACTACTACACTACTATACTACTATACTACTATACTACTATACTACTATACTACTATACTACTATACTACTATACTACTATACTACTATACAACTATACTACTATACTACTATACTACTATACTACTGTAGTACTATACTACTATACTACTATACTACTGTACTACCATACTACTATACTACTATACTACTATACCACTATACTACTACACTACTACACTACTATACTACTATACTACTACACTACTACACTACTATACTACTATGTTACTATACTACTACCATACTGCTATACTACTAAAATACTTTTATACATACACTATTGTATTATTATAATACTACTATAACACATTTTACACTTACTATTGTTACTGCTTTCCCATCCTTCACATTCCAAAACCCACAATTTCTCAATTTTCCTAAATATTCAAAAATCCATAACAAACCTCCAGAATTTCTAAAATTTTCAGTACCCTAAATTTCACTTCCCTAAATTACAAATTCTTAAGTTTCAACTCCTCAACTTAGCAATCTACCATCCACAATTTCCTACAAAATATGTATATCACAAATGTGTCATCAATTTATTTAAAAAATGAATGTCAATGTAGACACTTGATGTTTAATTAACTTAAAAATTAATGTACACATAAAACACATAAATTCATATAGTAACCAAATAAAAAAGCGTCCTCAGACTAGCGAAAGCTATTTCACCAGATAATCTTGAAGACCATCCGCAAAATATCATTAATCTTTGAAAAAAGCGAAAAATGGAGAACGTGAAAATTATTTTGTTACGCTATTACCAGCACACGAAATAGAATTTTGTGTCACTGTGCTGCTGAGAAACACGAGACCACACGAGAACGCATACAGGCGGTAAGCATTTGAAATTTGACCATCCAACACGGCTTTTGCTAAAGCGACCCCCTTGAAAGAAAGGACAGCGTCGAATGTCATTCGTGACTGCTAGTTATGGTTAAAACGATGCTGACCACGAACTACGATGTAGGTCCAACGTGTAAACTTTGTACGGGAGACGATTTTCCTTTATTGACGTCCACCCTCGATTAGTATGAAATCGTGCGTGGAGAACGTTCGTGCGTGAAAGTAATGCTGTGAATGGACACGTGGGCTGTTCGTTGGAAAGTGATTTTGTAGATTATGGAATTGGAGATTGGTTTTTTTTGAAGGAGTTCAATTTGTGGAATTTTGATAAAATTGGAAATTTAATGATTTTGGAGGGTGTTTTAGGATTTTTGAAAATTGTCAAGGTTTTGAAATACTGAGATTCAAAGTTTTTAATTATATTGCTGAGTTTGTATATTCTTAAAATTGTAGAGATTCAAAATTTGTAAGTATTGAGTTTTCAGTTTTAAGTGATCAGTTCAACAATTACTAAGTTTTAAAATATGGAAATTTTCAAATATCATAAAATCAAGTTTCAGAATTTTCAAACTCCTATCTTTCAATTTTCTGTATTCCCAAATTCTCAAATTTTACAGTTTCTATTACTAAAACTTCAAATTTTTTAATCCTAAAATTTTTTAATTTTCCAATCCCAACTTTCCTTTACTCAAATTCCTGAATTTTCCAAATTTCAAGATTCCTAAATTCCCATTCTTCAAATTTAAAGATTGCTTATTTCTAATTTCACAAATTCAAAAATTCTTCATTTTTAATTCACCAAATTCAAAAATTCAATTCTGTTCTCTAAAGTTCAAAAATTCTTTAATACCAATTCCCCAAATATAAAAATTCCTAAATTCCATTATTCCAAATTCAATAATTCCTAAATTCCATTATTCCAAATTCAATAATTCCTAAATTCCATTATTCCAAATTCAATAATTTCTAAATTCCATTTCCCCAAATTCAAATGTTTCTTAATTCCACTTCCCCAAATTTAAAAATTCCTAAATTCCACTTCCCCAAATTTAAAAATTCCTAAATTCCACTACCTCAAATTAAATAATCCAGAAATTCCCCCAACCCTAATTAAAAAATCCCTAAATTCCACTATACCAAATTTTAAAAAATCCCTAAATTCCCCCACTCCAAATTAAAAAATTCCTAAATTCCACTATACCAAATTCTTAAAAATCCCTAAATTCCCCCAACCCTAATTAAAAACTCCCTGAATTTCCCCATCCCAAAATAAAAAATCCTAAAATTCCACTATCCCAAATTTTAAAAAATTCCTAAATTTCCCCAACCCAAATTTAAAAATTCCTAAATTACATTGCCCCAAATTCAAAAATCCCTAAATTCCACCACCCCAAAAATTAAAAAATTCCTAAATTCCATTCCCCCAAATTCAAAAATCCCTAAATTCCACCACCCTAAAAATTAAAAAATTCCTAAATTCCATTCCCCCAAATTCAAAAATCCCTAAATTCCACCAACCCAAAAATTAAAATATTCCTAAATTTCATTAACCAAAAAACAACATACATAGAACACGCTATAACCATTTATCGAACCAGCCCAGTAATTTCGCTGCATCTGTTTACAGTTATTTTCGAAGCTCACGAAAATAAACCACCCTTTTCAACCACGTCGCCTTTTTTATTTACGCGTGTACAACCCGTAAACCACAAAGGGTATCGAGAAAGCACTTGCATAAATTTGATACGCGTTTATGAACGTTTCCAAAGGTCTAGATATTTGTGGGAAATATATTCTCTGCGCCCGATATATTATCCTTCCACCCTCTGTTTTTCGAATTTTCTTCTGATGGATAAAGCCTTCTTTTTTGTTCAAAATCCAACGTTGCAAAACAGGATAACGAAATTTATCGGCGTTATGTATGCGGAGAGTTTGCAATATTTCGCCGCGCGTATAAGAAGGTGTATTTATGCTTCATGCATATTTTTTTTATAAGAGTTGTAGGTGTGAAGGACATTATTTAATATTACACGAGAAATAATTAATACAATGTTTATCAAAGAACGAACTGTATTTCAATTCTGTTATTCATTTCATTTATTTTGTATTTAAATTCTTCTTACTTTTATAAAAATTAATTTTGAGGGGGTGGAAATTTAATTTAATGAGCTTGTAAGGAAAAACTTGCTTTTGCTTTATTTTTGGGAAATTTCATAAAATGTAAAGTTTGCAATGTTTATGATTTTTGCAATGTATATAATATTACAATATTTATTATGCTTGCAGAGTTTACAATGTTTATAATGTCTATAATATTTGTAATGTTTATGATGTTTATAATGTTCAGAATATTTATTATGTTTGCAGAGTTTACAATGTTTATAATGTCTATAATATTTGTAATGTTTATGATGTTTATAATGTCTATAATATTTGTAATGTTTATGATGTTTATAATGGTCATAATATTTATTATGTTTGCAGAGTTTACAATGTTTATAATGTCTATAATGTTTGTAATGTTTATGATGTTTATAATGGTCATAATATTTATTATGTTTGCAGAGTTTACATTGATTATAATGTCTACAATATTTGTAATGTTTATGATGTTTATAATGTTCATAATATTTATTATGTTTGCAAAGTTAGCAATGTTTATAATGTCTATAATGTTTGTAATGTTTATGATGTTTATAATGTTTATAATATTTATTATATTTGCATAGTTTGCAATATTTATAATGTTTATAATGTTTGTAATATTAATGATGTTTATAATATTCATAATATTTATTATGTTTGCAAAGTTTACAATGTTTATAATGTCTATAATGTTTGTAATATTAATGATGTCTATAATATTCATAATATTAATGATTAATATATTTGTAATATTATTAAAATGTCCACAGGGTGTATATATAGTATATTGTAAATATATATTTATAAAAATATACATTTATGTATATACTTATTTATGTATATTGTTATTTATCGTTTACCAGTTACTTAATATGTATTGTTTATCATTTATTTATTTATTGAATATTATTTATTATTTTGTTCGCAGATTTATTTACGTGTCCCATCAAATCATACCCAGTGCCACAGAACATAACCTCAACAAATTGGAATCGGAGCCACAAAAAAATAATTGAATTTCTTCCACGGAGTTTGGTTCCAGATAAACAGTAACTGAAATTAGAACTATCGTATTATATACGATGTATTGTCAGTGGAAGAAGTATGAGAACAGTCGTAAAATCAGCCAACTGTGAAGCACAAACATGTTTCGGGCATCTGGACAAGTTGTTTGAAAGAAATATGGAAGGATAGAGACTGAAAGCTTACTCAAGAAGGCATGTAACCTTTCAGTTTTCATTTATTTTTTTTTTTCGTTCCATTACAAAGTACAAAAATATACAAAAAGTGTTTAGATGTTTGTACACTTAATTTTTCGTTGTGATGATAAAAATAGTATGTCAATGAACTATGTTGTTAGAGGGCACTGTATTGTGTATTTGTTTGTAGGTCTGTGACTAAATGACAGAATGTGCATTTTATTAAACGTTAAAAACTATCATTTTTTATGGAATCGAAATATTGCAAAATATCCCACAATCCAAATCCATTAGAATCTAAATACATTAGTGTCCAGATATAGCAGAATTCAAATATATTAAAATCTACAATAAATATTTAAAAATCAAATATCTTGGAATATTCTAAAATTCAAGTGTCCTAACATCCAAATATCCCAAAATTTAAATAACTGAAAATCCATATATCTTAAAATATGAACACCCTAGAATCCAGAAACACAATAATCCAAATATCCCAAAATCTCAACCCCCCAGAATCCAAATATCCCAGAATCTCAACCCCTCAGAATCCACATATCTCAAAATCTCAACCCCCCGATTCCAAATATCCCAAAATCTCAACCCCCCAGAATCCAAATATCCCAGAATCTCAACCTCTCAGAATCCAAATATCCTAAAATCCACATATCTCAAAACCTCCACCCCTCAGAATCCAAACACCCTAATTCCAAATAATGCAGAATTCATATATCCCGAAATCTCAACCCCCCAGATTCCAAATATCTCAAAATCTCAAGCCCCCAGAATCCAAATATCCCAGAATCTCAACCCCTCAGAATCCAAATATCCTAAAATCCACATATTTCAATACCTCCACCCCTCAGAATCCAGACATCCGAATTCCAAATATCGCAGAGTCCACATATCGCAATATTCTAACACCTCAAAACCTCAACCCCCCAGAATCCACATATCTCAAAACCTCCACCCCTCAGAATCCAAATATCGCAGAATTCACTTATCCCAAAATTCCAACACCCCAAAATCTCAAAACCTCAGAAACCAAATATCCCAAAATCCCAACACCCCAAAATCCAAGTCCCCCAAAATCTCAAAACCCATTAAAGTCCCAACCCCTCCACTCTAAACCTCCACCATAAAAAAATAACTTCCACTACACATCTTTCATTACAACCGAAATATAAAGTACAAATAAAACAATACTTCAATATCATAATATTATACATCATTTGAATGATACATGATTTATCGAAGACCCAAGAGTGATTCCTCGAAGGGTACCCTCATCGTCGATACCGATTCTCATTGATCTTCCAGCAAGATACTAAGTTAAATTTATTGTCAACCTGTCACGTTTCATTCAGGAACTTCACTGAAGGACTGAATCGCAATTTATTATACGTCTGAGCATTTCGTGATCGTCACTTATCAATTACTCTCAATTGAAACACAATTGACACCGGTATAAACGCTTTGCCATGCAGAAACGATAACATAAATCACTCGTTACGTCGGGAAATTGGCGTGTGGAAATTCGTCGATAGGATGCTCGATTTTTGCCTGCATTTCGATTTTAACGGGAATGTTATTTGATGTATATTATAAATGTACCGGTTATTTACTTTTATGGTACCGTAATTTATATTCAATTCTGTGCGACTGTGTGTGTTTGCATTTTATGTCAACTTGCAGGGAGTACTCAGTAGGATATTTTAGAAAAAATATTTATTAATAATATATTACAATTAAGGACACTATCTGAATGTTACATATAGTGTAAACACTGTAAATACTATATGAACACTGTAGTATAAGTATTATATATATATTGTATAACATTTATAAGGACACTTTGACTAGTCATTTTTCTATAACTGAAATGTAATTATATTTGAAATATCAAGTGAAAATTTGACATATTAAATATTTTTACTCTTCTCAAAACTCAAAATAGAATGTAACAAATCTCCAGTTCCAAAAATTCTCAAATCCAAATTCCATAAATTCCAAGATTCACCAATATCTAACTTGAAATCTCTCTGTGCCAAAAATCTCGACATTCCCATAATTCTATACTTCCAAATCCTTAAACTCCCAAATCCCAAAGTTCTCAAGTACATAAATTTCTAAATTTCCACAAAATCCAAATCCAAGAACCTCCAAATCCTTCCAAATCCCAAATTTTCCAAATTCCATAAATTCCAAGGTTCACCAATATCTAACTTGAAATCTCTCTGTGCCAAAAATCTCGACATCCCCATAATTTTCTACTTCCAAATCCCTAAATCCCCAAATTACAAAGTTCTCAAGCACCTAAATCCCTAAATTTCTAAATTTCCACAGACACTCAAATCCAAGAACCTCCAAATCTAAATACCTCCAAATCCCAAATTCCAAATTCCATAAATTCCAAGGTTCACCAGTATCTAACTTGAAATCTCTCTGTGCCCAAAATCTCGACATTCGCATAATTCTATACTTCCAAATCCCTAAACCCCAAAATTACAAAGTTCTCAAGCACCTAAATCCCTAAATTTCTAAATTTCCACAAACATCCAAATCCAAGAACCTCCAAATCTAAATACCTCCAAATCCCAAATTCCAAATTCCATAAATTCCAAGGTTCACCAATATCTAACTTGAAATCTCTCTGTGCCCAAAATCTCGACATTCCCATAATTCTGTACTTCCAAATCCCTAAACCCCCAAATTACAAAGTTCTCAAGCACCTAAATCCCTAAATTTCTAAATTTCCACAAACATCCAAATCCAAGAACCTCCAAATCTAAATACCTGCAAATCCCAAATACCAAATCTCAAATTCCAAATTCCAAATTCCCAAAATTACATTCCTAACATCCCACATCCCCACAAAATTCGAACCCAAGCAATAGAACCTCCAGATTTGAACCTCAAAGTGAGAACCTGTATCCAGCAAATTGAAATGGTTAAACCCGTTCGAGTACTACAGCCGGTACAGTGTATCATCGTGTTAAACTCGTACGTATAACTTCGATGGAGATAAGCATGAAGAGGTAATTGCATTCGTGCTCGCGAAGTTGTACTTTAAAACGTTTCGCTTTAAAGTAAATCTGACGGTCGGCCTGGATCTCCGGTCCCATTAGGCGAGCGTTTTTCTTCACAATGGAAAATCGGCGAGACTCACAAGCAACTTGGGAAGCCCCTGAGCCTCGAAGTCGCCGACTGTTCCGCAAACTTCATTTCTCGTCGCGTGGGAAAAAAGTATGTGAGATCGTAGAATGCGAGTCACGATATTCCCAACGGATTCAACGACAGTTTCGTTTGGCGTGTCCACGAGATGCGACCTCCCCCGATCGAAACGAGGACGGTCTTTTTTTCTTTTATTGTCTTTCAGCCATTTCGCGACAACTTGCGAGACGTTAACTGAAACAGTTTCGAGGATACCTGTAACATTTATCATTTAGCGTTCGTTGCTCCTACATATGACACACTGGCATATGAATTATTTGAAATAATTCATATGTTCTCTATACGCAGACCACGTCCTCTATGTCTCCAGTTACAAAGTCACATTCTTGTAACTTCCTAAATCTAACTCTTTCTACACCTAACTGACTCATATTTTAACTGATCATATGTGGACCTAACCTATATCTAGACCACGTTTCCTACATATACCATTGGTTATAGAGTTATGAAGTTTTGGTATCTTCCTAAATTTTGTTCTATACCTAGCATGATTCATGTTTCAAGAAATCCATATGTGGACTTAACCTATATCTAGAATACATTCTCCACATATGTATATCTCGAGTAGTTAAGAATCATACAATTTCTGTATCTTCCTAAATCTTATTCCTTCTTAACCTAACATGGTTCATATTTCAACAAATCCATATGTGGACTTAACCTATATGTAGACCACATTCTTCACATATGTATATCTTCAGTAGCTGGAAAATCATACAATTTCGGTATCTTCCTAAATCTTATTCTTTCTCAACCTAACATGGTTCATATTTCAACAAATACATGTGTGGACTTAACTTATATGTAGACCACATTCTCCACATATGTATATCTCCAGTAATTAGAAAATCATACAATTTCGGTATCTTTCTAAATCTCATGCTTTCTTAACCTAACATGGTTCATATTTCAACAAATCCATGTGTGGACTTAACCTATATGTAGACCACATTCTCCACATATGTATATGCTCCATATGTATGTGTCTCTCATTTCCTATATGTGTGTATATGTATATGTATACAGAGTGTCTCACAATTAGTGTAGGTTCCTGAAATGGGGGTAGCTGACATGATTTTGAATAACGTCAGCTACCCCCTATTTCAAGAACCTACACTAATTGTGAGATACCCTGTATAATAAATTGTATAATTATTTTTATTTGTACCTCTACTTATATTGCATTATATCTTCATACATTTATATTAATTTCTACCTCTGCACATGCATGTTAAATATTTGTATACTTAAGTTTAATCATACATTAGCATATTTACCTTAAATTATAAATATATTCATTTGTACTTTAATTGTATAGTTATACAATAATTATATTTCAGTAAAACTGTAAATTTTAAATGTTGATTGTACGCTCGACGTTTCAAAATGCTCAGCAAGGTACGATTATAGCAGCCTTTGACAGCGGACGGCTTAACAAAATAATACTTTCATAGTTGACATACCAAAGAGATTCCTTTTCATTCCTTTTAGCTGTTTCATGATCTGTATAAAAATAAGAGATCGTTGTAGGACGCCGCTGCGTTTTAATTACCTCCCGCGGAATTTTTTCCGTCGAGTAATAAATGTACGGAACATTCCTTTTGAAACATTTCTGCCATGGAGCATTGTCACCACTTTTGCCTGTACGCCTAACATAAACAATTAACGTCGGTACGCGTGCATTGCACGGGAACCGGCCTCTTTTACACGCGAATACACTGAAACGACAACTATGGAACGTTCCATTTAATTTCGCGTTATAAAGCTGAATTCTACAGCGGTTACCAACTGTATCGTTTATTATCTCTACTTGTTCTTTTGGTCTCATTCATTTTGCACTCTGCTTCAAATTTTCGTGTACCTTCATATTCGCCTTCTTTTTTGTTACTCAACTTTTTCGGGAAATTTGCATTTTTTTATTGAAAGTAGTTTAGAAAATTTCAAGTTTTATAGTGCTTCAAATTTCAGGTTTACGAAATTTCTAAAATTTCAAGCTTTTATAAAAACAAGTTTATAAAATTTTTAATTTTCAAACAAGTAATTTGCCTAAAATTCTTCATTGGAAGATTTTAAATTTTCATAGGAAAAATCTGAAAACTTCAAATTTTTGTGTTTGGAATATTTTTGATGGGATTCTTACCTTGTGAAATTTTTACAAATACCACACATTCAACACCCACATTCGATATTAGGAATTTTTCGAATTGTACGGTTTTCAGCCCCTTCACGCGTCAACTTATGAATTGACATCAGAACTTAATTACCCAAAATTAAAATGCAAGAAAAATCAAGTAGATCTTTATCTCTTGTCCCAGCGATACCAACACAACGAACTTAGAGCAACCACGATTCCCCGGCGAATATCGTGACTCAGATTCGCCGATCTTGCACACTTTTCGCAGCATTCTGCTCTCCCATGAGGCGAAACGAAGTTTGCGGAACGGTTTCTCAGACTTCGAGACTCTTACTGGTTCTCCCGCTAGTGCGAGTACCTAGATTTTCCGTTTGCAGGAGAAACGTTCAGGCCGCACGCGAAAATGTGTACACTGCTCGATACGGATACAAAAAAGTTGGCTGTATATGTTGGCAGAAATTACGCGGTGTCTAAGTAAACACGAACAGACGATCACGCGAGCTGCGGGATAAATAAGTACTTACATATGTGGATTCTGAAGTTGGGTAAAGTATTTTGCACTTTTGGAACTTTGGAGAGGGAAGTGAAGATATTAAAATTTCTTATTATTTATTACTTTGCAGCTGGAGATATGTGTATGTACATATACATACATATACATATACATATACACTACTGTCCATAAGTATCCGTACACTTGGCTTCGTTACATAAAACATAGTTGAACTTTGTACGAAAGGTATTTAGGGTTATCGTATCATTTGTAATAATTATTATTATCTTTTTTGAGGTGTCATAACGTAATAGAATTAATTTTTAAGTACAAATTATACAATGAAAGTGTGAAAGTAAGATTCATGTCCAGAAGTACAAAATCCAAATTTGTGAATCTAACGAAACGCTTTCGATTCTAAAAAAAATTTTAATTTCTACTGTGTTTCATTTCTATGGTGCAGAACGTATTCAGAGGGTTCTTCGATATGTTTAAAGTGTTTGTAAACTGTTGGTAGATGTTTAGGTTCCCTCAATGGAGATAAGAATGGAGGTAACGCTACGCGCTCGACAGTTTCGGTTTAGTTCGTCTGTAGCTTCTTTTCCATCGAGATATGAGTTCCAAACGAGAATTATCAATCGAAAAACGTTCCAGTATTCTGACCTTCGCAGAAAAAAAAATCGATTTTAGTTACTGTTGCAGATACTTGAATAACTTTCATACAACGCGAATGCATATTTCGCTTGTGTCCGGATTCTTATGGACGGTAGTGTACATATACATATGTATAAGAACGTATTTCTATAAGTCATGAAGGAGAATATGAAAACGAATTTAATTACAAAACAAAAATTGAATTACAAATTTTTAAATAATACCAAATAACAAATAATACCAAATCGTAAACTTGTAAAAATCACAGTGCGGAATTAAAGATAATCATCGAACGGTAATTGAGCGTTTGAAACGATTTTACACCAACGAAAGCTCGCGATCGAACGTTTCCTTTATCATTTTCAATTTATCAGAAGGACAAATCTATCTTCGAGAACACCTCGAAAGGTAGGTATCCCAAAAGCTAGTTTAATCCCGATAGCCCTGTCAGAGATCTTCGATCGTTATCCGACGTTTACGCGCAGACGTTCTAGAAAGTGACGTCAATACGACCCCATAGAAATCACCCGTTTTCCTTGCTCATTTTTGAACCGAAACTTTTATGGATGTGGAGCCGCGAGGAAGTGTTATGGTTGCTCGTCTGGTCCGACGGTCACGAGAAGTGCAAGCTCCCAATTTTCTAAATTTCTAAATTTAAATTTCGGTATTTTTGAACTTTCGCGTTTTATAGCTTTTAGATGCACAAATTTACATGTTGACACATTTGCAAGATCGTGTGTTTATAAATTTTCAAGTTTATAAATTTTTTGGTTAAAAAAATTTCAAGTTTACTTTTAAGTTTAGATTTTCAAGTTCACAAATTTTCAATTTTATTAAAATTTCAAGGTTATAAATTTTGTTGTCTATAATTTTTCAATTTTATAACATTTCAAGGTTATAAGTTTTTAAGTTTACAATTTTTCAATTTTATACATTTCCAAGCTCACAGACTTCCAAGTTTATAAATTATTAAATTCACAAATTCTCTATTTTATGAATTTTCAAGTTTATACATTTTTAAATTCACAAATTCTCAATTTTATGAATTTTCAAGTTTCACAATTTTTCAATTTAATAAATTGTCAAGATTCAAAACTTTCTTTGAAGTACATAACACCTACTCTATAATGAGCTTCCAGCATTCATAAGGAAAATAATAAAATGGCAGACGTTCATTTCAATCAATATGCCCTTTTACAAAATACAAAAGGTTATTAATTTCCAGAGCGAGCTCATACAAAATGCAGGAGTCTAATTTCGCTTTTGAAAACAGGACACTGGATGAGCAAATAAACCGTCCAAGAATTGAATTGGTATCATACCCTTAGAGCAAGAGAAAAAAAGGGGTAGCAAGTGGGTCGCGTATCTGGCGGCGGTCACGAAAGGGTTAAAATCGTTTGGAGCTATACTGTCACGGGCAGGAAATCGGGTGATAACGGGCCGCAACATTTGCATAGTTGACAGTGCGATATGGAGAACATAGCCAACGTGTTTCGTTCGTATTCTCGAATAAAACCGCTAATTGAAAGTCAATTCCTCCGTTAACGAGCAGATTGTGCGCGGAGGTTTTTCATGCCGTTGGCCTCCCTGTGTGCGCCGAGCTGTTTTCACCGTCGAAAAGAGCACACCGTTTTTTCACCGTGCCTCTTTATCTTCATCGTCGAGTAACCGTTTTTGTAAAAGCCCCGGCGGAGCATCGCGATAACTGGAGAAATTATCCGGGCCCGTGCGAGCAAAGCATTCCGAACGGCGTGTTTCAGATTCAACGTTGGATAGTGTCCATTCATTCTCGCGAAACCAGCTTCCGGAAAATACACACGGAGACGAGTGGAGAGGGAAAAAAGAGAGAGAACGAAGAAACACATTCGCGATCGTCGAATAGAGATCCCTGCCTTCTTATCGTCGTGCGTTTCCTTTCGATATCTCGCGGACAAGATCTGGAATCTGGCTATTTCACGCGAACGGTGCCAACGGAACAACGCGAGCCTGACAAGAAGTCCTGCCGCGCTTCCTGATTTTTATCTGCCCCCAATTTACGAGACGCAAAAAGATCGTGTGCATGATCATCGTACGTTAAAAACGAAACATCTGTATCTGTTGTGCACAGGAAGAAGGCGTATTACGAGTCATGTTCGTTGAGTCATTGATTTTGATGAAACTTTTTCTGGGGAATATTTAATGAAAATATTGTGTACCGTATTTTGTCGTTTTTCAATGGTTCACACGTTTGTGCTGGATTTAAGATTTTGGACATAGGACTTGGACATACGTTAAATTTCAAATAAATAAATAGCTAGTTATTGGACGATGAATAATTGTACATCTGATAAATAACCGCCAATGCTTACTGAAACCAAAATGCAATTCTCATAGTCTAACTTAACATACTAATTATAATTATAGAATTTTTAAATCATAATTATAATATACTAACAATAATTACAACATTGAAACTTGAAATAAATAAATAACCTTTTACTGAACGACGATTAATTGCACGTCTGATAAATAACTGCCAATCATTACTGAAACCAAAATGGAATGTTCATATCCCATCTTAATATACTAGTTATAATTATAAAATTTGTATATTATAATTATAATATGTTGACAATAATTATAACACTAAAACTTGAAATAAACAAAGAACTTTTTATTGAAGAACAAATACTTGTACGCCTGATAAATAACCGCCAATCCCTACTGAAATCAAAAAGGAATGTTCAAACTGTATTTTAACATACTAATTATAATTATAACATATTGAAAATAATTATAGCACTAAAACTTGAAATAAATAAAGAACTTTTTATTGAAGAACAAATACTTGCACGTTTGATAAATAATCGCCAATCATTACTGAAACCAAAATGGAATACTTATAGTCTATTTTAACATGCTAATTATAAATATAACCTACTGACAATAATTATAACACTAAAGCTTGAAATAAATAAAGAACTTTTTATTGGAGAACAAATACTTGTACGTCAGATAAATAACCGCCAATCCTTACTGAAACCAAAAAGGAATGCTCATACTATATTTTGACATACTAATTATAATTATAACATACTAACAATAACTATAGCACTAAAACTTGAAATAAATAAAGAACTTTTTATTGAAGAACAAATACTTGCACGTCCGATAAATAACCGCCAATCATTACTGAAACCAAAATGAAATGCTCATAGCCTATCTTAACATATTAATTATAATTACAAAATTTTGATATTATAATTATAACATACTAACAATAATTATAGCACTGAAACTTGAAATAAATAAAGGTACTATTTATTGAACAACGAATACCTGCACGTCTGATAAATAACCGCCAATCCTTATCGAAACTAAAAAGGAATGCTTATACTCTACCTTAACATACTAATTATAATTGTAACATACTAACAATAATTATAACACTAAAACTTGAAATAACTAAAGAAATTTTTATTAAAGAACAAATACTTGTACGTCAGATAAATATCCACCAATCCTTACTCGAATGCTAACAAATAAAATGAATGATCCAATAATAAACGTACAAATTTGCTTACACCCCATCTTAATATATTAATTATAATTTTCAACATAAAATAAGTAACCTCTAAAGAACAAGTACATGAACGTTTGATAAATACCCGTAAGTCCTCGCTGAAATTGAAATAGAATGTTAACGAAGAGTAACCGACAAGCTTTCCAGCATTACACGAGCAATTGAAGTAAGTACGTACTCGATATAAATCGTCGATACCTTTTTCTTCGTTTATTTCCTCGTTTAGCCGCACACGGCATAAGCTCTCTCTTTGAAATATAATCGTCGAACACATAACCGTTCTGCGATTAGAGGAAAGATATTTCTCAGTGGAGCCTTTATGCGGCGTTAAAGAACACGCAATTGAACGTGCGGTTAATGAGCATGTAAATTCAAGTGACCGCTATAAAGAGTTGTATCATCACTTTCATTTCGTTACTTTTCATTCCTTGTTGATGATGAATGCTGTACATTTAGATATTAACTGCTGAAGTTTCGAGGAAGATAAGATTGTTGCGCAATAGATGGCGTTGCGCATTAAATGGCGGAGTTGTGTACATCTTTAGATCTTTACAAATTTTAGTTTATTTCAAATTAGGAGTTTTTGAGATTTAATTTTTAGTTGGTGAGGTGCTTTTAGGTAACTTTTGTTACTTGTTACTTTTATTACTTTTATTACTTTTGCTACTTTTGTTATTTGGTATATTTCAAACCTAACCTATAAACATTTTGATTTTGAATAATTTGTAATTTAATTGTAGTTACATTTTATATATATTATTATATTTATTATATTTTATGCAATAATTGTAGTATATCATTTTTGTTATGTAATTACATATTTTCAGTAATACAGTCATTAATTAATTTTATCATTTACTGAAAACACAGAGCTAAGAATATTATACATATTATTTTTTAAAAAATACATAAAACATGATTATAATTATATAGACAATTTCGTGACATTTTATTTAAATTTTTTTAGCAGATTTTTTTATATTTTTCACAGTAATTACAAAAAATATTCCAATGCAACATCACATAAATATCAAGAAACGTTAATGATATAAACATAAATTGTATAAAGAAAGAAATATAAATTCGTACAACTGTATACATAATAAATTGTATTATGATTTTCCGATTTGTGTAGAAATAAGGACGTGGAAAGTATTGAAAGGTTGTTACAACTCTTGATGCAGAAATAAGTATCGCACAGGAAGCTTGCGTAACTTCTAATAAGAACTGCATGTAACACGTACACATAGAGGGAAAATAAACAGCATTTGAAGTTTCGAAACTTCGCGTAAACCTTCATTTACGTAGAAGTTACTATATATTTACTAAAAGTGTAATTTTCTCAAATTTAGGGTGTTTAAGGTTTTAATTGGGACTTCAAGATTTATGAACTTTCAAGATTGAAGGTTGGGAAGTTGCTGAAACTGGAATTTGATTTGGTTATCTACAGATATCCGAGTTTGAATGTTAAGTGATTTATAAATATTCAAATTTGAAAATTTAATGACTTAGAAATATGAAATTGTGAAAACTTCAGGTTTTAAAAATTTTATTCGCATATCCTTTACCGGTTGAAGAAATAATTTAAAAATTAACTTCACATGTTACTTTTATTCAAACAACTCCAAAAGACACTCTACATTATTTTGTATTTGTTGCTGAACTATTCACTAACATAACTAAAAATTTATTTATGGTAGGGGTCCGCAAGAAAAAAATTTTTTAAGGGAGGTGCTGATAAATTTATCAATAACTAAATATATTAGCATAACTAAAAATTTATTTGTCAGATGAAGTCCACTAGAAACAAATTTTTTAAGAAGCCTCTTAATAAATTTAATAACATAACTAAACATATTAGTATAACTAAAAATTTCTTTGTGAAATGAAGTCCTCAAAAAAAAGTTTTTCAAAAGGGCTCCCAATAAATTTAAGAGTCTCCCAGATTAATCGACACACCCGTTAGATAGACACATACGTACAGAGAAGTTAATGCCGTATAGAATGTGCATCTTTGAACGACTTTATCAGTTCGGCGCCACAGTAACTGACGCCATACTGCCGCCGCGGAATGTCTAGAAAGAGCGAGATAGGTAACCCCTTGATGCTACCTCGAAACACTCGTTAATCTCGCTGATCCAGAAGCGGGGACGAGAAGAACGTAAAGGAGAGCCGTAAGCTCTCGCAAGAAATCCTCTGTGAGACTCTATTGACCCTCGTCCCTTTATATAGAAAAGCAAATAGGTACACTCGTACGGACCGAACGGACATGATCCGATCGTTTTCCTCCACCTAACGATGTCTTTGAGAACTCGCATTGCATATGTATGTACAGTCAGGAGTAAATCTAAATTTTCTAGAAAAAATACGATCGCTAGGGGAAAACACTGTTCGTTCACTTGTGGGATTTTTAGATGGATTTCCGGACTATTTTAATTTATAAATTTGTATATGGGGTTTTTGGAGATGAAAAGTGAGATTTGGAAATTTGTGATGACTTAGGAAATTTGAGAAATCAGGGAAATTTGGGAAATTTGGAAAATTAGAGAAATTAAGGAAATTTGGAAAATTAGTGATATTTGGGCAATTTGGGTTATTTGGGGAATTTGGGGAATTTGAGGAAGTTAGGAAATTCAGGAAATTTAGGGAATTAGGAAATATTGGGTGATTTGGGAAATTTGAAAAATTGGAAGATCGGGAAAATTTGAGAAATTTGGGAAATTTGGGGTATTTGAGGTATTAGGGGAATTTGAGGAATTTAGGAAATTCAGGAAATTAAGGGAATTAGGGAATATTGGGTGATTTGGAAAATTTAGGGCATTAGGGGATAATAGGTGATTTGGGAAATTTAAAAAACTGGAAGATTGGGAAAATGTGAGAAATTAGGGAAATTCGAGAAATTTGGAAAATTAGGGAAATTTGGGGTATTTGGGGTATTAGGGGAATTTGAGGAATTTAGAAAATTCAGGAAATTTAGGGAATTGGGGAATAATGAGTGATTTGGGAAATTTGAAAAATTGGAAGATTGGGCAAATTTAAAGTTGCAAAATTGGAAAATTTGAGAAATTTGAGAAATTGGGAAAATTAGGGAAATTTGAGAAATTGGGAAAATGGGAGATTGTGGAAATTGGAGTTTGGAAATTTGGGAAATTGGGTGCTTTGAGAATGTAGAAATTTGGAAATTCGGAAAATTTGGGAAATTTAGGAAATTGAATGACTTGGGAAATTTGAAAAATTGGGTGATTGTGAAAATTTGGGAAATGAGAGAAATTTAGGAAATTAGGGAAATTAGGAAAATTTGAGAAATTTGGGAATTTGGGAATTTGGGAATTTGGGAAATTAAATAATTTAGAAATACTGGGTTTAAGCAATTGGAAATTGGAAAAGTTGCAAATGTAGAAATGTAGCTATTTACAGATGTGAAAAATTTAGGAACTTGAGAATTTGAAAATTCAGAAGTTTGGAAATTCAAGGTTTCGAAATTTTGGAAAATAAAATTGAAAAAATTACCAAAACTAAATTCAGTTAAAAAACCATGTTTACATATACAAATCCTCATGCAACATATGCACCTCAACTATATCCTAGCGCCACAAAATGGCTTCTAAAAGCCTCCCCCGCAGCACAGAAGTCAAAGAATAGTCTTTCACCCTACCTGACACACTACACCCAATTAGCTCTCTCAAAAATTCCATACAACCCAAGAAAGCATACTTTTCGCTCGAATCAATCGTATCCGTTCTCGGTATCGCGGCAAGTCATCTTGTGGCGGGCGAGCAGTATAGAATCACGAAGAAGCTATTTACCAGACTGGAACCACCAAACCGTGGCAGTATTTACAGTCTAAGAAGATTGTGTCCCCTATGTCTACCTCTTCAAAGGAAACGCGAAAGTTTGCACAGTTCGTTCAAGCGAAAGGGGTGAGGATGAACGTGGGTGCTTGGCCGCCTACAATAGGCGCCTAACAATGAGTTTACCGGCGGCAGCCGAGAGACAATTTCGAGTAAACTTACAGAACGATGGGATTCGTTATCCCAGTTATGAGCTGCCGTTGCTGCTGCTTCTTCTTCTTCTACTTGCGTATATACATCGATCTACAGGCCATAAGAGACGGCAATAGCGTAATGGCTTGATGATTTAAGGACGCAATTAGGCAAAGTGGAAGGTTTCGTGGAAGTTGAACGTACCCGACTAAGTATTCCCGGGTGTTTTCGTGAAGGTACTAATTATCATCTCCCGGGAAGGTTTTTCTTTTTGTCCGGAGACTACCGCTCGATTTTTGTAACCGGCTTTTTACGTGTGCGAGCACTGTTCGCTCGCCACGAAATGGCAAAAAAATATTGCGAGGATTTCAAGTTTTGAAGGTGAAGTTTCTTCAGATTGGTAGATAGATAGATAGACATTTCATAAAACGAAGTCTAATGAACAATATACATATAACACAATAAATTAAAAATTAATGAATAGTATGCATATAACAAAACAAACTTGATTTGAACAAACAGTATACAGAAAATGTAATAAATTTATATTTAACAAAATATGCATGCTATCCAGTAAATTCCTGTTTGGTGTAAAGTCCTTACAATCTCATCATGTACTTATAAATCCATAGTACATTTTACATATATTATTTATAAAAACGATATTTAACATACATCTCCTATGAAAGCAGTAATGTATTTGCAAATCCAAAAAGGACTTTTTACATGCATTTTACAAACAGCATATAATCCAGCTTTATACGACTCTTAAATACCGTCCAAAAATATCTCTGAAAACAAGTGTGACAAAATATTTTAGTTCAAACATGTCAAAAGAGTTCTGACTTCAAACTACCAGAATTACGAAACTCCATTTTGCACATCTTTGAAGTCCAAACATCTACTGTCCTCGTCGCTCCTAACCAAAACAAGATACGATAAACAAGGATCGCCGAAGCGTATCAATTTTCCACCAGAGGTCCGAGTCCTGAGTTTACCAGATGCACTGGTAAATAATTCCTATTTTTTTTAAAGAAAACAATGTAAACTTGGAAAAAGGAAAATGCTTTATTCAAAGTACCATCGCTAGCTATACATTTATCCCTTCAAATTGCCCTTCCCAAAAAATTGTTCACATTTTGAGAGAAACCGAGTCATTTTTCGACAACGTAACTGTGGAAGTATTCCTGGAAAAGCCATTGATGAAAACAAGTGTAGTCCGAAAGGGCCAATTCTGAGTACGGCGGGAGGGGCAAGAGTACCAAGTGCAGAAATTGTGCCTTTAACCGTTTTCGCTGTATAATGTGGAGTTGTGTTGCAAAATTTTCCGTGTCTTCTAGCCCAATCTGTACGCTTTTCGATCGATGCACGGTTCAAACTGATTATTTTACGGTAGCGATCGTTAACCGTCACGTGGTTTCATCTCATGATGATCCCACCAAATAGCATTGTCTTCCAAAGTGATTCTTGCGGTCGAAGGTTGTGTCAACCATGACTTTTTGCGTTTTGGATTCTCAGTAGAATCGGAACATGCTGCGTTAGGACAGTAAGTTTCCCAAGAAGGCTTACACTCGCGATTTTCTTTTGATCGAACACGAAAACGCTTCGCAATTTGGTTTGAAACTAGACTACAAAAATATGACGTTAACTCGAAATCGTCTGAACATCTTTTCGAAAGGTGTGATAGAAACAAAATAACACAAGAGTGAATACACTTTCAGAAATGAAGAATTAACCAGTACATTTCGTAAATTGTTAAACCTTGATGAAAATCCATATTTCTTCAGATGCTAAGATGTTGCGTGTTTTTTGACCAAGTCACTTCAAGGACTATCTATAATGGTTCATGTAAAAGAAAATTGAAGTATACACTTCGTATCTCGTTTCTAAATTAATAATCTTAGCAGATTGCTAGAGTGGTGGATTGATGAATGATGAACTGATGGATTGATCGACTGACGTCCTAACAGATTAGTGGACTGCTAGTTTGCTGGATTAGTAGACTGATAGATTAACGAATTCGAGGATTCATATAAAATAAAACTCCACAATTTTATATATAACCAACTGATAAAAGTAAAAAAGAACTATAAAATTGCTTTGACCCTTCAAGAGTGTAATATGTAAAATACTCGAAGAATCCTTCCTGTCATCGCCTTCACTTCTTTCGTGTGTTTCTCAGTAGACCAGTAAACATTCACGCTTTATCCAGCTAGTCCAGTACGAAAATGCGACTGGAACCACACTCGCTCGGCAATAAAGCATCTCCTGTCCAAAGTGTCAGTGGTATACGAATCGAAATATATACAATCCGGCCGTTTCCTCTTTCGTGCGCTCTCTTTCTGCCCCGTCGCTCGTTTCTTTTCGTGCGGGGAGCAGGGCTAGGTATATGGCAGTGATTAATCGTGTAAGGGTCGGTATTCTCAGCACACAACGAGCGACGTGTTGCTCTGTACCTACGTACACCCGGAAAAAACCGCTTCAAACGACCCCTCTCTTTCTTTTTCCCTCTTTCTATTCGGCCGTATTTCAACTTCTTTCCCCTCTCGTTCCTCCGACACCCCCTCTCTCATTATTTCCCCTTCGGATATTTTTTTCCTCCTTTTCTCTGCTCAGCTCCAGTACGCCATCCTATCCATTTCGCTCCCGCCGATGTTGCCTCTGCAAACAAACACTAAACAAAAAGTGGAAGGAACTGAAATAATAACGATTTCAAAACAGCATCAGGAATTGTTGTATCGGGCTACTATTGAGTGTGTGTACTCTGGGATTATTTTCGCTCTGCATTTAGAACTATCACTCCTATTGTAATCTTTTCGATTATATATTTATTGTTATCAAGTTTTATTTACGCACGATAGCTTTTCAGTCGATTTGATTGGTTCTGGGTTTTATTAAGTATTTGAGAATAACATTTAAACATTTAACATTTAGAATGCAAATTTAACAAATAGAATAGGAGCAGTTAAACAAATGTAGGATCAAGTGAGCAGAAGATTTTTGAGATTATAGCGAAAAACAAAATAATTTTTACAATGTATCACTGTCTCATTTTCGTTGCGTGAACTTTTCGAATCGTCCTCGAGGAGAGAAACTTAGTTTCATAGAAAATCTCGCTGGTGCCGTTTGCACCTATGGCACGTTGGGATGAGACGCGTGACTAGAAGAAACAGTAGCAAAGTGTGATAAGGAAATTCAAAAAATTTGTTCCGTATTACGATTTTGCGCTTTTATCCCAGCAGGTGGCGTTGAGAGCCGACGCTATTTTCTTACAGCAATTTTGATCGCATGAGGAATATAAAAGTTCAATTAGAACTATATTAAAATTACTGTTAGAGTTCAAACTCTTGTTCCATTTACAATATTGTTGTTTTGTGTGTTTGCGTCATTTGCATCTGAATTTAGTTAAAAAACTAATGCCTTGTGATTGGAGTCTATAATTAAGTACTGTCTCTGTATTATTTCTGAGGTACGCCATTTTGAATTTGATGGGGACTTACAGATGTATTTTGGAAGGTTGAAACATTGCATGGTTGGGACTTTAGAAGGTTGGAACTTTGGAATGGTGAAACTTGAGAAGGATAATAATAGTAGCTCTTCTAAACGTGGGTCAGCTTCTTCAGGTGACAAATCGTGGGTTGACATTGATACGTCACACTTGAAATGTGTGCGTCATGAGTGCGTCACGAGTGCGTCATATTGCAGAGCAATAGGTTAATACAACAATTTGAAATAAATATTTCTTAACGAAATCTATTAATTTAAACTTTGGATGGTTGGAACTTTAGAATGTTAAAACATTGCAATGTTGGGACGTTGGAGGGTTAGAACTTTGCAAGATTAAAACTTTGCAAGGTTAGAACTTTAGAAGGTTGAAACTTTGGAACGTTAGAACTTTCGAAGGACGAAACTTTGGAAGGTTTAAGACTTTGGAAGGTTGGAACTTGAAAAAGATGAAATTTGAGAAGGTGGAAATTTTGGAAGGTTGGAAGTTTGGAAGATTATAACATTCCAAGCTAATAACTTTAGAAGGTTAAATTATTGGATGATTCAAACTTTGGAAGGTTGAAACATTGCAATGTTGGAACTTTGGAAGGTTAGAACTTTGCAAGACTACAACTTTGAAAGGTCAGAACTTTGCAAAATTAAAACTTTGCAAGGTTGGAACTTTGGAATGTTGGAACTTTGGAAGGTTGAAACATGGGAAAATTGGAACTTTGGAATGTTAGAACTTTAGAAGGTTTGAAACTTTGGAAGGCTGTATCCTTGGGAGATTTGGTGATTGGAGGCTTGAAAATTTGGAAAGTAAGAACTTTGGAAGGTCGAAACTTGAAGAAGATGAAATTTGAGAAGGTGGAAATTTTGGAAGGTTGAAAGTTTGGAAGATTATAACATTACAAGCTAATAACTTTAGAAGATTAAATTGTTGGATGATTTAAACTTTGAAAGGTTGAAACTTTGGAGAATTAGAATTTTGGAAGGTTGAAACTTTGGAGGGTTGGATTCTTGGAAGGTTGAAACTTTGGAGGGTTGAATTCTTGGAAGGTTGAAACTTTGGAGGGTTGGATTCTTGGAAGGTTGAAACTTTGAAGAGGTGGATCCTTGCATAGTTGAAATTTTGTAAGGTTGAAACTTTGGAAGGGTGGAAACTTTGCATAGTTAGAAATTTGGATGGTTGGAACTTTGGAAGGTTGAAACTTTGGGAGGTTGAATCCTTGTAAAGTTCAAACTTTGCAAGGTTGGAACTTTAAAAGGTTGAAACTTTGGAAGGTTCGTTCTTTGAAAGGTTAGAACTTTGGAAAATTGGAACTTTGAAAGTTTAGAACTTTGAAAGGTTGAATCTTTGAAAGGTTGGGACTCTGTACGTTAAAACTTGAGAAAAATAATAATTAGTGCGCCTCCTCTCGACCCAACCATTCTCCCACCAAAAATACCCGTAAAACTTCCATTTCTCCATTCCCCCCAATTATATCTCTCCTAAACACATCAGCCTCTTCCTAAACCAACTCATAACCCAACATCGGTAGTTTTCCGTATCATTTCCAAGACACCTGCGCCATTTTTATCCTCTTGTCCTCGCCATTGAGAAAAGGAAATGAAGTCTCCTCTTTGACGTAGCGTAACGACGTAGAAGAGGACAGGCTTTAAAAGCTTGCCGAAACAATTTTCGGGCGACGATAAATCGCGAGCGTGGTACGAAGGAAGAACACCGTGGAAAGAAAACAGTCTCCGAAGCATTTGTTATTCCAGCAACGTGCACACGGTGTATCTATAAAGCTGCGTACATCGCCGGTGGATGCCACTTTTAAAACTGTTGTCGCATCTTCCATGGATTTTCCGCGTTAGAAAGTAATTCGCGTGCGTTGAATGGCGGGTTCGATACTTTTCAGCAACGTTGACGGATATACTTTCATATTACACACAGGCTGTGATGGCCGAACGACGTTAATAAAATAGTTCACCTTTCGTGACATGTACTCTTTTTCGTCGCTTTTTTTCTTTTAACGTTCATTGTTTCTCCGTTGGTATTTGACTGCACAGATTGTTATTGGCACCGGGTCTTTTCATGAAATACAACTTTGTTCCATTACATCGGGCATTTTTCATAACGTCCACCCGTTTTGACTACGCTTCTTTCATTTTGATACTGTTCCCGCATTCAACAAATTCAGCCACACAGTTTTTAATAAAGCCTTTGAAAATCTAATTTTAAGTGAGAATTATTTGCTTCTGAAATTCTGCGAGCTGGGTTCATTTTTGGTTAGGAAAATGTTACTCATAACATTTAAGTAGTTACGTAATTGAAGAGGTTAATATAATTATAAAAGAGTATACAAAAATTTGAAATGCAACTCTGTTATTAAGTATTTATGAAACAAACAGAATTACAAGATTTTTACGCTATAGCAGTTTCTTTCACGGTTCGCTCGATTAAAAGTTTAATTACTTGAGCAACGTTTTAAGTAGCGAGTTTGTTTTCTTAGGGATTCCTCGAGATTTCTCCGTACTTTCTAGGGAAATAGCTTTTCAATCAGGCTATCAGTTCTATTTCATTTAAAATGAAGCTTTTTCCCTGTAAATTTTATTGCTAAGATGATACAAAAGTAACGTAAATAACGTTGTAATGTTACGTGATTTTTAATCTAATGGGCTTTTAACATTTTTATATGGAATAATTATGTGTCACTTTTTTTATGATGTAGAAGGTGAGAGGATAATGGCACTGTAATGTTTTTATGACATTAATTAATATTGCAAAATACATTTATATTTGTTCAAGGTAATTCTTTGATTTTATGTTTTCGAGTTATTACGTAGGTATGTAAATGAATGACAAAATATTTGAAGGGGTTTGTACATTTTTAAGTACTGTATTTGTGTATTTTGGTATTTGGAAGTTTGTGGACTAATAGTTTGTAAATTTATAGTGTTATTTTTTAAGTTTTGTGATTTATTAAATTGGCAAATTATCTGCTTAATGATATACAGGGTTAAATTATTAATTTACCAGATGATTAAATTGCAAAATTATCAAATTATCAAATTAGTAGGTTCTCAAATTAGGAAGTTACCAAATCATTAAATAATAAATTACTAAATTATCAAATCAGATATTTACTGGATTGCAAAATTAAGAAGTCACAAGCTTATCAAATTACTTAATTACCTGGGTACAACATTACCAAATTTTCTAGTTACCTTGTGACATAGTTACTTAGTTACCAAATTACTAACTTACTAACTTACCAATTTACCAACTTACCGAATCACCGACTCACCAACTCACTAACTCACCAAATCACTAACTCATCAAGTTACTAACTTACTAAATTACTAACTCACCAAATCACTAACAGACCAAATTAAAAATTTTCCAAATTGCAAGATCACCAAATTACTAACTCACCAAATCACTAATTTACCAAACCACTAATTCACCAAATCACTAACTTATCAAATCACTAACTTACCAAATCACTGATTCACCAAATCATTAACTCAACAAATCACTAACTCATCAAATTAAAAATTTTCCAAATTGCAAAAACACCAAATTACAAATTCACCACATCACTAACTCCTCAAATCACTTACACACAACGTCACTAACTCACAAAATCACTAACTCAATAAAATTCCAAAATCCATCACTCTAAAATCTATAATAAATTTTCACATATCCAAGCTTCTAAATTTAACCCTCTCATCTACCTCAACCATCTCAATAATCATAAAATATAAAGAAACAGTAGAATAACACCCTTAAAAAAGCAAGTTGATAGAATTTTCTTGAAAAAAAATCTAACTCTTCCAACGCCATTTCAGATCTACAAACACCACATTCAGATGCAAATTTTAATTACGATTTCCCAGTTACAAATTCAACCGTAATCTTACGTTCTTCCGTAATGAATTAAAATAAAGAACGTTTTCCTTATGGATTTCTACGGTTACGTTAACAATTAATCCCATCTTGATCCCTATCTTTTCAAATATCCGGCTTTCCTCGGTATACTTTGCCAAGCAGCAACGGCTGCGAGTGTTTATCTTTCCCGTTGAAATGCTTTGCTTGTATTGATAGCTGAAACAGCGAGCACAAATTGTCGTGAAATTCTCCCTCGATAAACACAGAGAGAGGTGCTATAATCTGTACGGCCATTGTAACCATCGCTGAATATCGTGGAAAGAAAAAGATAGGTCGCAAAATCTAGTCAGTTAAAATTCGAAATCACCAAAGTGCTACACTTTTATGGGCCCATGAAAAATCTTGCGGGAAAATGTACACCTAACAATATGTAGATAAACCTGCGTTATGATATTTCCAATATTATCGAGCTAACCCATCTGCTATGTTGCTGCATTTTGCTTCTTTTAAATAACTTTCAATATTAATATATTGTGTACACATTTTTTTACTGCATTTTCTACTTCTTTTTTTATTACATGGTTTACTGCATTTTTTACTATATTTTTTAAGCACTGTTACTATGTATTGTATATGCTTTAAAACAGTGTGAACGTAACGAGATTTACCATATTTAATTAAGATACATTTCTACGCTTTGAAATAATAGAAATCATATTACTCAAAAACTGCGTCCACTTCAGAACGCATTTTCAGAGGAATTTTATCCTCCACCGAAATCAATATATTACACTCGGTAACTTCGTTTGTTTCATTTACTTATAATCAACGACCAATCATCGCAACGACACGAAATATACCAATGAACTGGAAGGATATTAAAAACGTCGCATTAATTAATTACTAATTATCCCTGAATTTTACACGCAATAAAAGATTGAAACAGAAAACGCCCCTTTATTTCTTTAATATAGTCGATTCATAACCATGAAAAACATTTTACTAATTATAACGAGGACTGCACCCTTAGTTTCCTGACGTAGCCTCCCCCGGTTTCGTACAAGGCAATCAATTATAATTTACATCAAAGCATATAAAGGACACAGTCATGCTTCCCGTCGTAGGCCAAAAATGAAGGCGAAAAACGCGGAAAGAGAAGCGGACGATAGAAAAAGAGAAATTGGACAGCTGCTGAAGTACATACGTAACGTTGCGTCGTTCAATATTTCTGGCGAGACGATCTTCCACGGCTTTTTACATATCGCCATCCCACTTTTTGCTCCAGACCATTCTCCACTCTCGATATCTCTCGATGGGCCGTAGGCGGCATATGACTTACGTTTTTCCATGTGTATGTAACGTGTCAGACAGTGAAGTAACTGAGATTTTTCTATGGGGTGGGTGTAAATCGCCACGCGTTATATTGCCACTTTTTTTTATGAATTATGTAAATTACTTAAATTGCTGGGTGATCGATTATTAACTGTCGCGTGATAGATTGTTATATTGCCACGCTTTATATTACCATGTGTGGAATTAGCAGGAGTGAAACTAATAGGCACGAAATTATCACGCGTGGAATCGGCATATGTCAAATTTTCGTACGTTTTATTACCACATATAGGATCATCATGCATCAGATTACTATGCGTGAAATTACTGCATGTTAGATTAGTAAGCGCTGGATTACTGTACGTTAGATTAGTAAGCGTTAGTTTACTACGCGTTAGATTATCACGCATCGAATCGTCACATGTTCAATTTCCATGCGTGAGACTGCCACGCATCAAATTACCACGCGTGAAATTACTACACGTTAGATTACTAAGCGCTGGATTACTATACGTTAGATTAGTGAGCGTTAGTTTACTACGCGTTAGATTACGATGCGTTGGAGTACCACGCATCGAATCGTCACATATCCAATTTCCACGCGTCAGACTACCACACATGAAATTACCACGCGTGAAATTACTATAAGTTAGATTACTACTCGTTAGATTACTACGCGTTAAATTACTACGCGTTGGATCACCACGCATCGAATCGTCACATATCCAATTTCCACGCATCAGACTACCAGGCATCAAATTATTAAGCGTGAAGTTACCACGCGCGAAATTACTACTCGTGAAATTAGTACGCGTGAAATTACTACGCGTTAGATTACTGTTCATTAGATTATTACGCGCTGGATTACTGCACATTGGATTACTACACGTCCAATTACCACGCATCGAATCGTCACATATCCAATTTCCACACATAAAATTACCACGCGTGAAATTACTACGCGTTAGATTACTGTTCGTTAGATTACTACGCGCTAGATTACTGCGCGTTGGATTACTACACGTCCGATCACCACGCACCAAATCGTCATATGTCCAATTTCTACGCGTTAGACTACCACGCATCAAATTACCACGCGTGAAATTACTACGCGTGAAATTACTATAAGTTGGATTACTACTCGTTAGATTACTACGCGCTACATTACTGCACATTAGATTACTATACGTCCGATTACCACGCGTCGAACCGTCACATGTCCAATTTTCACGTGTCAGACTACCACGCATCAAATTACTACGCGTGAAGTTACTACACGTTAGATTACTACGCGTTAAATTATTATACGTTCCATTACCACGTATTAGATTACCGCGCATCGAATCGACACATATCAAATTTCCATGCGTCCTATAATTAGGCATCAGACTACCGTGCATTAAATTACTACACGTTAATTCACTACAAGTTGGATTATTACGCGTTAGTTTACCACACGTCAAATCATTACGCTCCAAATTATCACTAGTCAAATTTCTACGAGTTTTGTTATTAAGTGTAAGACTATCACGCATAAGACTACCACGTACCTAATCATCACGGGATGGTTTACGTAATTTATTACTACATGTTAAGTCACCACACGTCGAATCGTCACATATCAAGTTTCACAGTCAGTATTATGAAATCAATGATTCACATATATGTATGTAACTACTCATAAGACTTATCATCACAATGTGCATAAATCACAATGTGTATCAATTTCATACAAAATGACTTCTGTGGTGAAATCATAACGTGTATCAATTTCATATCAAATGTCTTGACGCGTGTCAAATTACAATGCGTATCAATTTCATACAAAATGACTTGTGTGATGAAATCACAATGTGTATCAATTTCATATAAAATATCTTGATGCGTGTCAAGTTACAATGTGTCTTAATTTCATACAAAATGATTTGACGCGTGTCAAATTATAATGTGTATCAATTTCATACAAAATGATTTGACGCGTGTCAAATTACAATATGTATCAATTTCATACTAAATGGTTTGTGTGATGAAATCACAACGTGTATCAATTTCATATCAAATGTCTTGACGCGTGTCAAATTACAATGTGTATCAATTTCATATAAAATATCTTGATGCGTGTCAAGTTACAATGTGTCTTAATTTCATACAAAATGATTTGACGCGTGTCAAATTACAATATGTATCAATTTCATACTAAATGGTTTGTGTAATGAAATCACAATGTGTATCAATGTCATACAAAATGACTTGACACTTGATGAAATCATTTTACATAAAATTGATACACATTATGATTTCACTACACAAGTCATTATGTATGAAATTGATATACATTGTGATTTGAACACGCATCCACTCATTTAATATGAAATTGATACACATTGTGATTTGTTCACGCGTCAAATCATTTTGTACAAAATTGATACACACTCTCCAATGAGACGGATGTCCATACGTTACAATGGCACGTGTCAAGTCACCACATGTTAGATCACCACGCATCAGATTGTTTTGTATCAAATCACCGTGCGTTAGGTCCTCACGTGTCAAATCGTCACGCGACAGATGCATGCATTAAATCCCCACATGTTAAATCACGAGTTAGATCACATCTTCTTGTTTCAACCCATCACACATTGTATAATCAAGCCTTGAATAACTATGCATTCAATCATTTATCAACCCTTGTGCTTCAAATTTCCTCTGACGAATTCACCGATCGTGGAATTATTGCATATTAAATTGTCGTTCATTAAATAGTCAATGATCAAACTGTCGTTCATTAAATAGTCAATGACCAAAATGTCGTTCATTAAATAGTCAATGATCAAATTGTTCATTAAATAGTCAATGATCAAATTGTTCATTAAATAGTCAATGACCAAATTGTCGGTCATTAAATAGTCAATGATCAAATTGTTCATTAAATAGTCAATGTTCATTAAATTCATCAAATTTCTAAATCACCAATGAAATCGTTACAAACGAAATAACCATTCATTAAATCCACATATCATCCCGGCATTAGATCACGTGTCGACTGCTCACACGTCGCACAACCAAGCATTTGAATAACTATGCGTGAAATCGCCATTTATCAATCCTCACGCATCAAATTTGCACTCATCAAATTACCAAGCGTCAAATCCTCACGCATCAAATCACCATACGTTACATTCCCACAACACAGGTGGCCACACCTTGATCCGCCCAGCTACGAAGCAGAGTAAGTAACATTTTTATCCAAATCCTAGAAGCAGGGTACTCTACGTCCTGCAAACACCCTCGGTGTAAAGGACGACACGTGAAAAGGAGAAATAAGTAGCGTACGATAATTCAGACCTTGCTTCCTGCTCCTGGTTGGTTCTCGAGAATACTGTTTTCGTTACCCCATTAAAGTGCGATCTTGCGAGTCCCAGCTACGTTTGGACACCGATCTACCTCGAATAGCGATGGACCAGATGAAAGGCAGTTTTATAGGTTCAAGGCGGGACGATACGGATAAACGACGCAGCGGTAACGAATGATGTCTTCGTAATATTTCAGTTGGGTCTAGCTGCCTTTTGCTCTCTGCCCGTTCCCCTTTTCCTCCTGAGCACTTCCGGGGTCAAGATTCACGAGACACGAAAAAGGAAAAGGCGGAAAGGGGGAAGAAAGGAAGGCGACAAAGGCCGAGCGAAAGAACGGGCCAGGAAAAGATAAATTGGGATCACGGATGTGCTCTCGTAAAGGTACTGCTTGTGCTGACCTTCTTCACGATATTCGTTACGAATGCTGTGCGTACTTAAGCGACAAATTGTTTGATAAAAAATATCGTATGAGACCTACGATGTGAGACCAACTTCCATTGTGACCTTGATATTAAATATTAGATGTGTGACCTTGGTATTAAAGCACTTGTGAATTTGATGTGGAAAATTTTTTGATATGAACTAAATTGGAAAAGCTGCGATAAGGTTGTATCATTGCGTATGTCGCAACTGTACATCAAAAGATAAAGATATGACCTTGAAACTATCATACTTGACAGCTATGCACTATCTACAAGGTTGCATGTTATTTGACGTAACTAAACAGTGATATACTAAATGCTAAACACATATTGACAAATGTAAAATATTAATGAACTGATACCCCAATATTTATCACAAAAAAATTTAATACCGTAATTTATATGAACAGTAGCCATTTAAATGAAAATAGCGTCGACAAAAAATATAAAAGTGGCTAAAATATTGTACTGGTTTGGAAATATCCACGCATACCTCCATTTATTAATTTGAGCATACATAATGAAAGTACTGTCACCTCTACAACGCGTTCCAAGAATATATTACCTGCAAACCGAAGTGATAAATATTTCTCAAACAGTTCATTTGCAAGGGTATTCAAGAATCCACTGTATAACCGGCTTTACTGGTTCATAAAGTTTACGTAGAAAGTCGGCATTAGAATAATGATTTTTCTTAAAATCATATTGCATAAAAGTGCGATGGTACAAATCAATATGTTTCGTAATATTTTTGTAATATTTTGAGCAATGTCCGGCGGATTCTGTGCACGTGTTCGTAAGTTGACAGCTGGAAAAATACCAGACTGTATTGGTTCACATGCCAACTTGCTGGACGTGCGCGGTATAAATCGGAATCAAAGTAACTTATAGCAAAATAAAAAATTTTAGAATAAATTCAGTGTTCATACATTTTTAATTAATAGTGAAATTCACTGTAATATTTACAGATTATTTATGAAGTACATTGAAGTACTTTCAAATTTTAAATATACTATGGTATTTATAAATTTTAAATTTACAGTGAAGTACATAATAAAATTTATGAGTTTTTAATTTGCAATAAAATTACATTTTTGGAACAAAATAACAAATTTCACAATCCCTAATGAACTGCATTAAATTTTTAAATTGACAATGAATTGCAGGCTAGTATTTACAAATTTTTAATTTACAATAAAATTACATGTTTGCAACAAAATAAACAATTTTAAATCCCCAATGAAGTACGTCAAATTTTTAAATTAACAATGAATTATATTCTAGTATTTACAAATTTTTAATCTGCAATGAATACATACTTGCAATAAAACAAATTTCGCAGCGAACACCCCATAAAATCTTCAAAAAACATATTCCTACTTTATAACAAAAATTATAACCTCAAACTTTAAGTTCACAGTAAAATTACATTTACAAGTCACAGATTCACAACAAAACAAATGTTCACATACTATAATCAACCATAGGAAAGTATAATCAACCATAAGAAAAAGTATTCCCTGTATGTCAGCATCGAAAATGCAAGGAACGGCGTTCGAACGGGGCGTCATTTCGCAGAAATGGCGGACGGTCAGTTTGCTCAGTCATAAATTTTACGAGTCGTAAATCGCGCGTAAATGTAATCGTTGAGCGTATGAGATACAGGGCCATGAGCCCGTTCCTCATCGAGCACTTAGATTTCGTAACTGTCGTTTCCGATGTCCAACCGTCCTCGAACTTGTGCTCGCGACTCCGGAATTGTGTTGTCGATGTGCCTCCGAGCGAGAGATCAGCATATGTTGTTACGCAGTTATAGCATGGCGCCTGCGGACAGCTCAAGCAACGCGAGACGAACAAGAGCGTCCAGTGTGCCGGAGATATATCGTGGAGTACGTATGCCTGCGGTTTACCGCGTACCATTCAACGGGTTGTCCGTTTGGTAGCATGGTACATATGTTGAAAACGTAAGGTGAGGCAAGAGTAAGTGGCCTACACTTCTAATGTGCCCGTATGATACGCTACGAATTTCAAGTTCCATTTTCTAATCTCTAAAATTCTTACAGAAGCTAATTTCTGTATTCCAATGCATTCAATTTGCAAGTTTTTAAATCTTCAAATTACTGGGACTTTTAAATTTATACATTTCCAAAATCTAAAGCTTAAATCCTTAAACTGAACCTCCATTTTCCAGATTCCACTATTCTTCAAGTTTCAGATTCTTGAATTTCGAATTCCTTACACTTTCAGTTCCTAAACTTACAAATTCTTAAATCCCAAAATTTTGAAGCTTCTAAATTTTTTAATTCTTACATTTCCAAATTCTTAAAATTCCAAATCTCTGAATTTCCAAATACCTACATTTCCAGATTCTTAAGTTATCAAATCCCAAAGTTTTTGAACCTTAAAATTCCCAATTACTTCAATTTCCACATCCCTAAATTTTCAAATCCCGACATTGCAAAGTACCTAAATTCTCTATTGTTTAAATAACCAAATCCCTAACCTAACCTAACGTAACCTCCCAAATCTCAATTCCCAAATGCCTAAATTTCCAAATCTCAAAATTGCCAAATACTTAAATTCCCAAGTGCTTAAACCTCCAAACACCACTTCAGGTTCCCAAAATTTTCAAGTGCCTAACCTCGCAAATCCCTAAATCTCCAAACCTAAATTCCCACATTCCTAAATGTCCAAATTTCAAAATTGCCAAATACCTAAATTCCCAAGTACTTAAATCTCCAAACCCCTCTAGAGTTCTTAAAACTCCCAAGTACCTAACCTCTCAAATCCCTAAATCTCCAAACCTAAATTCCCACATCCCTAAATGTCCAAATCTCAAAATTGCCAAATACCTAAATTTCGAGTTGCTTAAACCTCTAAATCCCTAAATCCCCAAACCCCTACTTAAGTTCCCAAAATTACCAAGTACCTAACCTCTCAAATCCCTAAAACTCCAAACCTAAATTCCCAAAGCTCAAAATTGCCAAATACCTAAATTCCCAAATGCTTAAATCTCCAAAGTCCCAAATCCCCAAATCCCTCCTCAAGTTCCGAAAATTCCCAAGTACCTAACCTCTCAAATCCCTAAATCTCCAAACCTAAATTCCCAAATCCCTAAATTTCCGAAGCTCAAAATTGTCAATTACCTAAATTCCCAAATGCTTAAATCTCCAAACCCCTAAATCCCCAAACCCCTCCTCAAGTTCCCAAAATTTCCAAGTACCTAACCTCCCAAATCCCTAAATCTCCAAACCTAAATTCCCAAAGCCCAAGTCCCCCAAATCTCAAAACTCCAAATCTTCAGAATCACCAATTTCCCCAATTCTAAAATTCCAAACCTCAAATCCCCAAACCCCAAAATTTCCAATTTTCCATATCTGTCAATCCGTCAAATCCAAAAATCTGTATCCCCATCGTTGGTAGCAGCCGTGCAAGCAATTTTTCCCGAAAAACTTTCGGTCGCCGAATTGAAAATCCAAAGGGGGGTTGCGCTCCGCTTCCCTCCAGTCTCGGGCCGAAAGTAGGTGTGGAATAAGATCACGGCGCGACCCGTTGATCGTGTGCGTGCAACGGGGGCGAGTGTTCGGGCAGCGAGCACGAGAGAGAAGCCTCGAGGAGCAAAAGAGTAGCAGGATCTTTCGGATGGTTCGGGTTGAATATCGGTGGTGGGGTCTGTAAGGGCGGTCTGCGCACGCGCGGCTCGCGGCGGAACAGCTTCGCGCGGCGACGCTCAGTCTCGTCTGTCGCAATCCAGTGCAGATATACGTGCAATTACCCTGTCAACAGTGCTTAAAATCTCTCGTGGTGCTCGTGCTATTGCTCCTCGTATGGTGATCGATAACGTTCGCCGACCGATAACCCATCGATCCTGTTCGCGAGTTACGGGACGCTGGATCGAGTCGCGTGCCGCGGCCACGTGAAGGAAAAATTAAACGTCCCTCCAATTCGCGGCGATTCGAATCGCCGCCTGTCGCCACCGCCGTCCTCCAAACGGAGCCGCGATCAGTCGCTATCGCACGCTGCGCCCGGTGAGTTTGACGTTTCAGGCAACGCGTGCTCCCCAAGTTCAGTTCCCCAAACGGGTGGTGTGCTCGACGTGTCCGCGTGTAACGATGACCGTCTCGTGAAACAAGTGAATGCACCTCCGATGCTTTGTCAACGATAGGTACAACCGGACCTACCCGCGTGTGCTGTGTTACAGTGTGAACGGACCAGTGAAGGACTAAGTTCTCAAGGATTCGAGATGACTCGCCACCTGTGGCTAAGTGTACCGTTCGCTTTCCTCGTGATGTCAGGTAAGCAATGTGACGTACGGTGACAAATTAAGTGGTTGGATGCGTGTGCTGACATGTGGAGCGCGAGTAATGCGACATAACGACAGGATCACCAGGTCGGATGAAACATCGCCGGGTACATAGCCCGATGTCGTTACCTAGCTTTTTCTAGCCGAGTTGCCCGGCACGTCGCCAACAAGTAAACGGCGCTCTCTTTCTTACGTACATACTCGGTCAGCTGGGCGGGCCGAAAAACCACCGTGGTGACGAGTAACGCGAGAATAAAGTTGAGGAAAAACTATGTTCCCTACTGAGCTGCCAGCAGTTTGCTTGTGATGTCTCGCGCGTGAATCTCCTTTCTTCATCGTTACGCCTCAAGCGTGAAGTAGAGACAAAAGAATGTACGGGCCGGTGAAGCTCCGCTAAGCAAAGAAATGTATATTCTCTTTCTCAAACCGAGCGTGTAAAGGAGTTATAAGGAAGGCATTGCCTTTGTTTCTTCCTTGTTCCCAGTGAATCACTGCTACCGTCGGTTGTGCATGTGCTAATCGAGATTAGTGGAACAATACCGTCATCAAATAATACCTTCACTCGATAGAAATCACTTCTCATGTCTTTTCAACTAACACTGGCACAGATATGTTATGACTAGTACAGAATGTTAGTCTTCCTGTGATTATGGACTCACAAATCAAGAACGTCTCAATATTCCGGTCATATGTAACACTAGTAACACTGATCTCTGTAACTGTGATTATGGACTCAGTACAAATCACGAACATCTCAATATTCTGATCAGATCTAACACTAGTACGGTGCACTAATCTCCACCGCTGTGATTATGGACTCGGTACAAATCACGAACGCCTCAATATTCTGGTCACATCTAACATGCTAGTGATACACTGATCTTCGTTACTGTGATTATGGACTCGCAAATCACGGGCGCCTCAATATTCTGATCAAATCGCTAGTATCGATACACTAATCTTTACGACTGTCATTTTGAACGATGTTTCAATCAGGACTTGATGTTTCAATCTAACGCTAGTTACACTGATCATGGTTTCAGTATAAATTACAAGCATTCAGTCTCCATAACTGATGATTATGAACACGATACAAATCACGAGGACCTCTGATCAGTACTAAATTGTGATTATGGACTTCATGCAAATCACAAGAACTTCAATATTCCGACCAGCTCTAATCTCTATGGGTCACAAATCATAAAGACCTGAATATTTGAATCAAATGAAATACTAGTTATACCAACCTCTACGATTATCCTTGTAGGAACATAATCTGATCCCTGAAGGGTCCAAAGTTTGTTCATAACATAGCAGTAATCTATTCCCGAACAGACCCACGCTAAGTGGTAATCACTCGATAGTAATCAAGTGTTGTTCGTTAACGACCGAATATAATCGGATATAACGAAAAATGAGATGTGATATAACAGAAGCAGGGAATTCCGTTGATGTAACGCGTCCATTTTATACGTACTCCCCATTGCAGTACGCACGAATTAATTATCGTTTGGCTCGTATGGTTCGATGATTGCACACAATTCAGGCCCTGTAATAACTATGAAATTGACAAAGGAAATTCTGGCAAGTCAAGGCCTATAATCAGAGTTCTTCGTAAATGCAAATCGATTTCATTTCTCTGTGAAGCGATCGAGAATGCGCCCTTTGTGCATCGATCTCTGGTCCCTCACAAACGCGAAATATCTTGCCGATCAGAGAAACGCTAACGAGTTTCTGGTAATTAAGAAGCCATTGCATCGAACTTATCCCTCTTTATTGGCAAGTCCGTAGGCCAAACGGTGGCGCGTTTATCTTTGAGCGGAAATTCAAATCGCTGCGAAGAAGGTTCGTCCCTTATCGCGTGGATTTCCTTTTCCCACGCCTCGATCCCGGCTTGATTACACTCACGAAACTCCCGTTGTTGTTCCTGTGCAAACTCATTTGATTCTAAGCTGCTTTTTCGACGATTGCACGCCTTCTGTCGGGACGTACAGCCGAAGCTTTCCACGGTTACGGATGCTACTTGAGGATTTCACGCTCAGTCGGTACATTGTTAAGACCGGATACTTGACTAAGCTACCGGAGAGTCACTTTTGACTGGCTCGGTCGAGTATAATCTCCGTGGTTGACTTGTGCACCGAGCGAGAGAAACGATTTACGACACATTAACGAGCCTTGGCTTTCCTCTCTCGCAAACTTTACCCACTGACTTAACTGAGGCGAGCGTGTAGTGTACAGTGGCAACTCGCTTTATTGCTGATGATGCTCCTCGAAACTCCTTGATGCGTGCATCGGAGGGATGCTACCGAAATCGGTAATATACCTTTGTGGTGCATACATATTTCCACCAAATGTTCACGTAACTTCTCCTAAGTCCCTTCTTCATTCTGATGACGTTTGTTAAGCAGAAAGGGACATTTTTTATCGGTTAAGATTAAGGGCTGAAAGTACCCTTCAAAGTTCCTACCCACGAGTACGCTCTCGAAATACGTGAAAACCTGAGAAAGTTTTATGATTTTTTATGTACATAAGTTTCATGTACACCCAATAATAGGGTGTGAAGTGATCGAAGTATGATTTGTACATAAAATAATTTTACTCTTCAACTTATTCAAATTTATTTGATAAAAAGTGAGGAGCATTTCGTTCTAAATTCTTTAACACATACTTATATGTATACTACATGTTTCTTGATATGTATTTAAGGTTTCTCTACAATTTCTCAAATTTTTACTCACATCCTGAGAATTTGAGATTTGTGAATTTCTTGATTTAATGATCTAGGGATTTGCTTGTTGAGGGATTTCGAAACATACTTATTTATGAATGTACTCACTTGAGAGCTTGGAAATTCTGTGACGTATCTTATAATAATCTAATTTTTGCAGTAAACTATTTTTTAACGAAATCATGAATATTTAAATCATGGTATTGTAGTGAACAAATAATTTGTACCGAGGAAAGAGGTCTTTATTTACTACTATTTGTTGCTATTTGCACTTTTGTTTGCAATAGAGCTACAGCTCTCTATTTATACTCTGAAAAGAGTAGAGACGACAGTGGAAATCCATGACAGGTACCGTTTTTGCACTCATTAAACTGAAGGGACTGTCTCGTACACGGGTATAAGGCACTTCTTTTGTTCTGGTTTTGCTGCCAACATGTAGTTCTACGCATTTTACGTTTAGCTTTGAGACTGTTTCGCAATGACTAATTTTGAACTTGTACTGTTCATTGGTGCAATTTTACAATGTAATTTATTTTTTGGTTATTTTATTGCTTTATATTCTATTTTAATAACCTTTCATAATTGTTACTCTCTACGGTTCATAATATAAATGAATTAAATTATTTAATTTTTATGGTGTTGAAATGAAAAATGTCCATGCAATTTTATTTTTAATGTATAAAATTGAAATGTTGATATAATTTTAGTACAACTTTGCTGTTCATGTACGAGATAAAAATTTTTATTTTAATGTAATTTTAATTTCAGTATACAAGATAAAAATTTTAATACAATTTTATTGTTAATGTACAAAATTAAAAGTTTTATTTCACATGCATTTTAAAGTTTAAACAATAAAAATATACTTGAACTGTCACAAACCAAATTTAACCCTTTTTGACCTGACAAGCTTTCACAATCCCAAGTTATTTACAATTTTTAATTGAAAATAATTTTAGATGCAATGAGTGATAAAATTATATTTTAGATTTATATGAAAATTCATATGGGTGGTACTGAAAGTGTTAATAGCAGTGATGCTGAATTTAAAGACACCCAGTACGTGAATGTATTATGTGCATACTTTATGTACACACGCATACTCTACTTATGGGATTAATCATTGGTAAACCTTGAGATCATCTGATAATCTGATCGTGTTAAGTGTATGAGTTCAGTTCTTCTGAGGGAAACTAAATATTATATCGAGATAATCAGGTTGAAAAATTTGATCATTAAGCGTGACGTGCGAAGATATTTAAATCACTGAAAATTAGTGCAAGTATAAAAAATTTAAATTATAAAATAAATAACTTATAATATCGATGCAAAACGAGCAAACATTCCTAACAATATAAGATGTACAAAAATATTTATGTAATTTAACTTGTGTCCAAATTATTTAATAAAATTCTACTGTAAAAAAAAATTCCATAATAAATATTTAAGCCTTGAAACAATATAGAAGCTCTTTATTTTTGAATCGGTGAGGTTGCAATTATTCCAATTATTATTACAATTGCAAATGTGAGAACATCTAACAGTTTTTAAATTTCCCGCGCATCGCTCTCCATCGACTCCATATTGTTCATCATTCGCGTCTACCACCCATATTCCTTCTAAACCATGAACTTTTATTACGCCTTTGAAATACATTAATTAAAGTACACTACACTTATTTTATTTAAACCCACGCAACCGTAAGAGTAATTAATTGCAACCGTTCGTGCGAGGAATAAAGGAAATCAAACAGAACACGTGTTAAAATCGAGAGTCGTCTGATTAAATCAGAGTCGACTTTATTGTCATCGTACATCAAAGAGCGATACCACTGGAACTTTGATTATAATTAAAGCGAACCGTGTCTTCGTTAATTATGCTGTCCAGTCTCTTGCGTATTTATGCGGAAACGTATAAATTCGCATCCCGGAATATGCACCCGTATACACGCGTGTATTTTTTGCAATTAACGCGCCGTCAATTACATTCGATTGTGCCTTTGCACGATCTCCTACCGCGGAAAGACTTTTTTTTTACAACGTGAATAAATGTAAATGACGTCGAGTAATAGCCGACCTTTTTTCATTCCGGATAGTATAAAGCCACATAAAGGTGCAATAAGTCCGAGCTCTTTGCGTCATTAATAATCTGCCCATTTTTCTACCAGTTAGAAACTTTTAAAACGCCATTAATTTTTTTACTCAAACGTGTAGTCAGATAAACCTGTACAGAACGTATGCACGCAGGTTTGCAGTTAAACCACCAGCATTTCGTCACGAAGGCTCAGATTAGCTGGGCATAGCTTCGACTGCATTTATGTAGAAATTGTTCTATTAATTCCTCATTTGTACACATTTCGCAATCTATGAACGCATTATCGGTGCAGAGATTGCAGTCTGTTATTTCTGATATTAGGGGTCACTGAAAAATCAAAGGGGAAACGATTTAACCTCTTAACCCATGACTTTTGTGGTTAGGTCAGATATTAAGGTAGGGAAAGAAAATTGAAATGTACGTTCTCGACTTAGGAATTAATCGTACAAATTGTGCAACTACGATTTAGGTTAGTCATATTTGAACTGCAATGTGCGTCGAGGTCACAAATGAAGATAAAACCACGCATTAAGGGTGGCAATACAGACAGATGAAAATAAGCTGATATTCGTGAACTTTTTTTGTATAGGACACCTCAGTTTTGCATTTTCGAAATTTCAGGTATAATTTATTATAACTATTGCCTATTACAGAATATTTTCTGTTTTGCAAAATATTTCAAAATGCCGGAATTATGACAATCCTTTCTGGAAGTGTTTTGGCGTGTCTCGTGAATCGGCGTGGGTTCTAGCTTTAGATGTATTGGTCTGAAGCAAGTTTGCAGACAATGTTTCGAAAACTAAGATTCACAGTTAGTAGATGAACCTCAGAAATGTGCAAAATATGTAAAATTGAAGAAATGGCGCGCTCTTAAAGAAAAACTTTGAATTTTATTGAAAATTTTTGCAATGTTTTGCAATAAAAAGGACTTTAATGTTCAATTTATTTCATACATTTAGGTTCATATGTTAGATAGTATTGTCATGGATATGTGCAAAAAATTTGAGCACGATTGATAAACTAGTTTTTGAGTCATCAGCCACGGCAATTTTAAGAACGTAGTTCTGAAAAAAACGCGTTTGAAGTTTCAGTCCTCCGCACTGAACGCGTGTATACCCGCGGCGCTAATCGGCCATAACTTCAAAAGGGCTTCGTATTTCACTTTAAAATTTTGAGACAATATTTTCAAGATGTTACACTAACATTTTATAGAAAAAAAAGAGTTTGTAATTTTTTAAGATTCTAAAGGTATTGCCCCCCTTTAAACTTTAAATTGGAAAATGTTAAAAGTTCTAGTAAGATTTATCATATTTAAAATGCGTCACGAGTGCGTCATGAAAAATGTTTACTTCGAAAGTGCAAGTTTACAGTTCCTTAGCACTTTAATTGGATAAGCAAGCTTATCACCCAACGCAGAATGCTTATTTTTAAATTCATTGAAATGCAAATCAAATATCAAGAAATGTACTTGTCTCTAAACCTGTCAGTAAACACAATATCAGTATGTCCAATGTCCCTTGACTTGAAAATCAGTACATGAATTTGAAACAGGATTTCAGAATTAATAAATAACAAAAGTCCGAGATGATGATTTCACGAAAAGTTTGCGAAATTCCTCCCACATATCCTCAGACGTCAAGTGTGTGAGAAATTGTCATCACGTGTGTGTCCTATATGTGTGCTATCTTATGGGAATAGCGAGGAAAATTGACGGGCAGCCGAGGTCTGGTATAGTTTATTTCAGCGGTATTGTGGTCATCGCAGTCGCTATGCAGAAACCGGGAGACGCGCATTTACGCCGCAATGGAAATCCGAGAAAGCCGCGAGTTCATTCAAAGCCCGCCAGCTTTTTTTCCCCCCGTTCCTTGCCCTGAAGAAGTCCGCGAGCCGTGAGATGTATTCAGCGCATCCCGTGGGGACTTTCCCTAGCTAATGCGAGATGAAATTACAGCCCCCCGGGGTTCCGGTCGACAGTCACGCCGTCTACTCGAAAGACACTGCCTGAACCTCCGCCTCCGTCAGCTTCTCTTTCACCTCTTCCTTTACTTTCTTCGTCCTCTATACCTTCGAATGCTTGTACACACGAGGAGACATTCGTTTCAACTCGTTTGGTCGCTACTTAAAGCGAACGTTTACCCTTACTAAATGCTGTTCTTAATATTCAACGACAGCCTGAGAAATCACTCGTCATCGGGGAAGAAACTTGCCCAATTTAACGAGGTAATTTTTGGGGAGATTGGCGAGGGATTTGATTGCGAGGCTGTATTTACTTATTCACGGTTGTGAATTCGGTAACTTGTTTTGAAAGATGGAGGCCTGCAGTATGAGAAAATATGGCGGTCGGGGGCGAAGAGGTTATGTTTCTTGAGCTTTTAGGGATTCTTGCGAATTTCGAAGTTTGGTGATGGGTTGCAGGTCTTAGGAATGTAGGAAGGTTGGAAATTTGGCGATCTAGGGATTTGGAAACCTTGAGATTTTGTGGTCTAGGAATTTGAAAACCTTGAGATTTGGTGATCTAGGAATTTGGAAACCTTGAGATTTGGTGATCTAGGAATTTGGAAACCTTCAGATTTTGTGGTCTAGGAATTTGGAAACCTTGAGATTTGGTGATCTAGAAATTTGGAAACCTTGAGATTTGGTGATCTAGAAATTTGGAAACCTTGAGATTTGGCGATCTAGGAATTTGGGAACCTTGAGATTTGGTGATTTAGGAATTTGGAAACCTTGAGATTTGGTAATCTAGGAATTTGGAAACCTTGAGATTTGGTGATCTAGGAATTTGGAAATCTTGAGATTTCCAATAGATAGGAATTCATGAGTCCAGGTTATTGTGAGTACAGAAATTTGGAGAAGTGGAGTCTTGGATTTGGTAGAATTTGATGATTTTGAGATCCGGGGATGTAACGATCTGGAAATCTGTCAATTCAGTAATCTAGAAATTTGGTGACAGAAATTTTTGATTCTAGGGATTCCAGAAACCAAGAAAATGTAGATCTAAGGTTCTGGAAATTAGCCTATTTAGAAATGTAGAAATTTCTAATCTTTAAAATTTATTAATTTGAAAACTCCACAACCTAAAAATTTCAAAATTTGGCAAATTGAGAATTTCAACAAAGTAAAACCTTGAAAACCTTGAAAATCTTGAAATCCTTGAAAACCTTAAGAACCTTATAAACCTTAAAAAACATTGAAAACCTTAAAAAACCTTGAGAACCTTGAAAATCTTAAAAACCTTGAGAACCTTGAAAATCTTAAAAACCTTAAAAACCTTAAAAACCTTGGAAACTTTAAAAACATCCAAATTAAAAAATTTAACACGCCTTGAAAATGTCTACATAAATTTTTGACTTTAACCAGCAATTATCCCGCGAATGTTCAAAATTTCTCCAGCAGAAAAAATTATATACTTAAGAGCATGACCCACCGTCGTCCGCTAAAGGAAATCGATTTTTTCGAATGTTCCTTTATCTCTTAACTAAAGAATAAGAACAGAAAAGGAACGTAAAATAGGTAGTGAGACACAATGAGAGTTGGAGACTTGTGCCAGCTAAACGTTTTGGACTTGTCGAAGCTCTTGCGAAGAGACATTTCGAGGTCTCGATCGAATCTTTATACGTGTAAGGGGTGATTCAGAGCTGTTACTGAAGCAATTAGATGGGCGAGCTATTCTGGCTGTGAATTACGGTGTACTACTTCGAACATGTTCTACGTTCCAGACGTAATGGTTCGATTATCGTTCAAGTAAATGAAAAACTTCTGTGAACTTTCTTATCGAGTCATGATTCTTTCGATTCACAGAGAAGTCACTTTAAATCTTATTGTTATTGTTGTAAGTTCAACTTTAAACTTAGTTAAGGTTAAATTACTGTGAGTTTGAGGTTAGATGTGATGTCCGTGAGGTTATGAGTTGGTGCCCAAGTTTTGAGGTTAGATAAGAAAAATTCTGTTTGACAAATTTTCATTAAAATTTTTATAATTTGTGATGGTTGAAGTCACTTTAAATGTGATCTTATTATTATTGCAATCTCAGCATTGCTCTAAACTTGGTTAATGTTAGATTACTGTAAGTTTCAAGTTAGGTGTGATGTCCGTGAAGTTATGAGTTGATGTCCAAGTTTAGAGGTTAGATAAGAAAAATTCTGTTTGACAACCTTTCATTCAAATTTTTATAATTTGTGATAATTGAAGTCACTTTAAATGTGATCTTATTATTATTGCAATCTCAGCATTGCTCTAAACTTGACTAAGATTAGATTACTGTAAGTTTGAGGTTAGGTGTGATGTCAGTGAGGTATGAGTTAACATCCAAGTTTTGAGGTTAGATAAGAAAAATTCTGTTTCATAACCTTTCATTCAAATTTTTATAATTTGTGAAAATTGAAGTCACTTTAAATGTGATCTTATTATTATTGTAATCTCAGCATTTGGTCTAAACTTGGTCAAAGTTAGATTACTATAAGTTTGCTTTGAGGTTAACCTCTGTGAGTTGATGTCCAAGTTTTGAGGTTAGATGACCTGTTTGATAACCTTTTAGTCAAATTAAATGACCAGGTTTTTGGTTTCTCTGATATATGTTAAACTAACGTTTGGTTAGGTTAAGCTAGATTAAACTAGGGTTAAGCTCTAATAACCTCTGAGTGGTTACTTGAATCTGTTTTAAGATTAGGTTAGATACACGTTAATTGTGTTTGACAATCTTTCAATGGAATTAATTGTTTGGCATTAAATTGAACTAAGGTTAGAGTTATAACAAGTTGAAAAATGTAATTTCATAAAGTTTTCGCAATTTCCTGAAAAATGAACACGTTGAGTCAGTGAAGCACACGTGGGCAAAAGTACTGTTTACGATAACTGTCTCCAAAATGGCGTGTCGAAGGTGCCGTTCGTGGCCCGAAAGAAATCACACGTGCGAACATGCGGCAAACGGTCGCAAGTGGACGTCGAGGGCCGTAAAGAGACGACTATGAAAACGAAGTAAAAAGGGACGTTGCCGCGTAATTTTAGAAACGTCTGCGAACTTAAAGAGACGCCGTATACCGAGGGTGAAGATGGTTTAATAATATACACCGATGTCCAAATGGCGCGAATGCGATAATAAACGATTTGACGTGTACGAGCGAGCGTCCTGATACGATACGACATACCTAACCAACAGTGAGAGATTATTATCGTTGGAATCTCTAACAGGAAGCTGTGCGAAGGGTTTAACTAGAAACGTTGAGAAGACCAATCTTGCAGTCGTTCCGTCTCCAAATTTCTTGTGTGCGGAATGAGTCACGCAATTAGAACAGTTTGCGCTTCTCCCTTTGAATGAAAACAGGAAAAGATGATGTGACACGAAGATTGATAATACAAACACTTTGTGAGTCGGGAGTACCGAGGAAACGTTAAAAATATTATGATTGATCTTCCGATGTATATTTATCAATTTTTAGCATCGCTCTGCGGATCGGTGATTGATAGCTTCCATGTTCATAAATTGAAATACTGAATCAATTTTTCTACGGTCATTTCGGAGATTATATGTATGTCTAAAGAGAAATTTATTTGCGGTTTCGGTGTAGTTTTTTTATTCGATATCGGTTCTTGTGTATTGTGACGTAAAGAAGTAATAGGATGTTTCAATATTTTTAGTTAGGATTATTACCAGCTTATTACTAGTTTTTACTAGATTATTACTAGCTTATTACTTGTTTTTCACTAGCTTATTTCTAGCTTATTATTAGTTTTTTACTTGGTTATTACTAGCTTATTACTAGCTTATTATTAGTTTTTTACTGGCTTATTACTAGCTTATTTTTAGTTCTTTACTGGCTTATTACTAGCTTATTACTAGGCTTATTATCTTATTAGTTAGTACTTATTACGAGGTGGTAATACCTAGTAGTACAACACTCCTAGTAATAAGTCTCTTCTAGTACTAATATTTTTTGAAGGTGTCACAATTTTAGAATTACCATTAGCTATACTATATGAAATACTATTCTCAAGTATTCATAATTCGAATCAAGAGAAAATCTGATTTTCCTACAAAAAATTTTGTGATTAAGGATACAGAAACTTATCACCGTTTCTAGGGATTTTTTAGTAGATTATACATATTTATGAAATAAGGTACTATATGAATTTGGGAATTTAGAAACTTGAGATGTGGAGATTTTTTATTCTAGGGACTTTATAAGATTTGATAATTGTGGGATAAGGAATTGTAAGTATTTTGATATCTAGGGACTTTGGGATCTTGGATTTTGGAGTAAGAAAAATTGAAATTTTATGCATTTTTTAAGATTTAATAATTGTGAAATGTAGGAATCAAGGAAATTTTGATTTTGGGATTTAAGATGTGAAGTTGTTGGATTCTAGTGACTTTTTGGGTGTGGCAAATGTGAAATATGGAAATCTAGGAACTTGGAGATATAGGAATATTGGGATCTTGGGACTTGGAATGGAAAAATGTTGAATTCTAGTGACTTTTTAGGATTTGACAATTGCTGAATATAGAAATCTAGGGATATGGAGATCCAGAAAGATAAATAATTATGAGGATCTCGGTACTGAAGGGTCTAGGGAATTTTAAAACTAGGGAAACGGAGGACTTGAGAATTTCAAACTTTGAAATCTCAAAAGTATGAGAATTTGATAAATTGTAAAAATTGAGGAATTAAAAATTTGAGAATTTGAGAAGTAGAAAACTTTAAGGGGTAGAAAATTTGAGAAGTAGAAATCTTGAGGAGTAGAAACTTTGAGAAGTAGAAAACTTGAGGGGTAGAAAATTTGAGAAGCAGAAATCTTGAGAAGTAGAAAACTTGAGGGGTAGAAAATTTAAGAGGTACAAAACTGGAGGGGTAGAAAATTTGAGAAATAAAAATCTTGAGAAGTAGAAACTTTGAGAAGTAGAAAACTTGAGAGGTAGAAAATTTGAGAAGTAGCGAATTTAAGTATTAAAAAATTTGAAAAGTAGAAATTTTGGGAATTTGTAGATATAGGAATTTAAGAATTAATGACTCAGACGACGTGAAAATTTAAGAATCATCAAATTAAAAAGTTTCGAAATTTCCAAATATAAAAACTTAAGATTTCGAAATCTTACTGTACCTCCATCCCCTCACCCAAAGAAACCCTATATTGCCCTCTAGTAACCCACCAAATAAAAAGCCAACGCTAATTCACCACAAGTCGATCGGACCACAAAAGAACGCTCTAAACTACAATATTCCTTATATCATTCTCGCTATTCTCTCACACCCCATTAAAAAACCTTCATAAGCATTCTTGAACTCTACATCCATTCATCGTGCATGTTCATTATTTTTCCCAAAGACGTTCTTTGTTTTCGGTATACCAATATTCGGAACCGCGGAGAATATATTTCAATGTCAGTAGCAGCGGTTTGATCGCGGTCGAATATTACGTGTGTCACGTTCTCGCGGCAATTCGCCGCATTACGTGTTTCACACGCGTGTCCCTCGTAAAAATGTTTCTGTACGAAAGTTTTTAAGTCCCCGGTTTATTGCCGGTTGTCCCTCGTTCCTAGGAACGCGAGCCTCCGGACGTCAAAATAGTTCGAAACTCCACATCGCGGTTGCTGCGAAAGTATAACGCGATATTCTCGCGATATAGCCGACCACGTGGCTCGGCTTTTTATTGGGATACTTTGGCGAATTCCGTGTGGAGCACGTTCCGAGCTACTCGTGGCGCACGTGCGTTCCTCGTTAGAGACAGCTACGTTGACTGATGTTCCCTCCGCTAAATTTCTGGGCGAAACGATTCTGAGGGAACTGTTCTTCACTAGAGCAGGGGTTCTCTAACTTTTGGGAAACTAGCGGAAATGGCGGCCGGTAACGAGGTCGGTTCGAAAAAGTGACTGTGAAGGTTAGGTGACATAATTCGCGGGTTTTGGACTCTAGGTGAAATTCAATTTGGATCATAGGTGGATTTAGGTGTGTTTATTGTGGAGTTAAGGGATAGGTTTGTTGTGGAGTTAAATCTAGTGTCTGTATGAAAATATGGAGGTTAGAAAAGATAGGTTCTTCTGATGATTTTGGGTAGGTTTTGAGGATTCAAAAATTTGTTAAGATGAGTTAAGAATTTAGTAATGTAGACATTTGGAAATCCTGCTAATTAATTCTACGTTTATAAGGTAATTTCGAGTTCCTTAATTCGAAGAATTGATAACCGGGCTCTTAGAAGCAAGAATCCGTCACTGCTTATTGCTACAGTCGCCAGGAGGACAAAGAGTTTACGCTGTTTAAGCGAAATGTCTCAGAACGGTTTGAAATTGTGCATAAATCATTCATTCGTGAGAACTGCTTCCAGGTTTTAACGTTTCCTCCGTTCAATAATTTCTTATTGAATTATGTATCGCTACGGGTTGTTTGTTTGCTCTGCGATGAAGATACACGTGTTTAAGGAGAATTTACTGCATTTCAAATAACTAGATCCTACAATACCCAGATTTGCAAAACATTGTGTTCTTGAATCGTTAGATCTACAAATATCTCCATTGAGTCTCTAATTCTACAAATTCCTAGATTTTCAAATTGATGCATCAAATTTTTGTTGTTCAAAATTACCACATTTTTATATTTCCAAATTTATGTTTTTATAAATTGTTAATTCTCTAAATTATACATATCTGTAATATCCATAAATCTCTATGTCTCTGAATTCCCATATGTACATATAAATTCCTGAATTCCTAACTTTATCTACAAAATTGAAGTTAAAGAAACTATTAAGTCTAACAAACAATAATATCTCCAATAAAAATTGTTCATAAATAAATAATATTAAAAGAAAAATATGGATCCTTATTTTTATACAAAAATATATTGTGAGAAACCTACTTATATACGTTGTCTTAACTTGCATAAGAAATAAATATATTATTAGCAACTTTCAGTTTATCAATATTTCGATATACTTTAATAAAATTACTCTAACATTGTATAATAATTTTTATACTTATTTCCACGTTTAAATCTTTATCAAAGTTTCACTTAGTTATTCCTGAAAATTTGACTTAGTTATAATAAAAGAGTACGAGTATGGGGTGTCTTATGAAGTGGAGCTCAACCTCCCTTTATAATTCTCCCTTTCTTACAAAAACAAAAATATTTGCGGTTACAGTAAATAATAGTCAGTCCTGGTGCACCAAAATACATCAAAATTTCACTTAATATTATAACAAAAAAATACTGAGTATGGGGTGTCTTATGAAGTGTAGTTCAAGCTCTCTCTATGACTCCTTTTTTACAGAAACAAAAATATGTGCTGTTGCAGTAAATAATAGTCGGTCCTGACGAACCAAAATTCATCAAAATTTCACTTAATATTATAATAAAAAAATACTAAGCATGGGGTGTCTTATGAAATAGAGCTCAAGCTCCCTCTATGATTCTTCTTTTTTTACAAAAACAAAAATATTTGCTGTTGCAGTAAATAATAGTCGGTCCTGACGAACCAAAATACATCAAAATTTCAAAACATGCAGTGTCTTATGAAGTGGAGCTCAAGCTCCTCTATGATTCCTCCTGTCTTACATAGAAAAAAAATATTTGCTGTTCATCGAAAGTATTACATATTAGAAGTATTACCTTCCCCTTATTTTATAATTTTATTTCTGTACAATTTATTTCATGTCATTGTAAACAATTTATTACTTTTCATATTGAATAAAAAATGTGCATGTTGGTCGACCACAGCTATATTTTTATAGTGACTGTTCCTGAATAAATTCACAACAATAAATAGTAGTACGTGACGAATCAAAACACATAAAAATTTCACTTGTTTTTACCATTCCGAAGACCTCTTCCAGTAAATCGAACATAATAGAAATCGTGTTTAAACAGCATCTTGAAGACGAAAGCAGGACGAGAAACTCTATGCATAATTTGGCAAGGAATCCCATGGAGCAGAAAATACCGTTCGAACGACTGGAGGTTTTCTTACCGTCTACGCGCGTTAATTAATCCCTTTTCAATTAGAGGCCACGCCCTTCTTGTCCCGACAAAATCCCGAAGCGCGAAAGCTAGTGTCTACAGGAGCACTTACCACCATGGGAATGAGTGTGAATTGGAAACGGGGCCATCTTCCTAGATGGGGCGAACGTTTACTTATTGTTAGCTCTTCTCTGTGATCATAATGAACGAGATTAGAGGATTTGACAGAGTGCGAGGAAAACGACTCCTAGGGCTTTGAGAGATGGCTTTTTTATGGAAATGTGTGAGAGGTAAGATGGAGGAAGTATTTCCTGGTGGAGAATCGATTATTAGGTTGTATTTATTTTTTAGTGAATTAGCAAGTCTGTTATTTGGTGCTTGATTTCATTCTTCAGGTTTTGGTTATTTGGTGGGAAAATTTGATGTAATTGTGATTGATATTATTTTGTATTTGAGATTTGGGAATTTTGGGAATTTTGGGAATTTTGGGAATTTTGGGAATTTGGAAATTTTGAGAACTTGGAAATTTAGGGAATTAGAAATTTAGGAACTTGAAAATTTGAGAATTTGGGAATTTTGAGAATTCGGAAATTTAGGGAATTGGGAACTTGGCAGTTTAAGAAATTGGAAATTTGAGAATTTGGAAATTTTGAGAGCTTGGAAATTTAGGGAATTTGGGAATTTGGTAATTTTGAGAATTTGGAAATTTAGGGAATTTTGTGAATTTAGGGAATTAGAAATTTAGGAATTTGAAAATTTGAGAATTTGGGAATTTTGAGAATTCGGAAATTGATTGAATTTGGGAGTTTAGAGAATTGGAAATTTGAGAATTAGGGAATTTTGAGAATTTGGAAATTTAGGGAATTTTGTGAATTTAGGGAATTAGAAATTTAGGAATTTGAAAATTTGAGAATTTGGGAATTTTGAGAATTCGGAAATTGATTGAATTTGGGAGTTTAGAGAATTGGAAATTTGAGAATTAGGGATTTTTGAGAATTTGGATTTTTAGAGAATTTGGGAAATTGGGAATTTAGGGAATTGGAAACTTGAGAACTTGGAAATTTAGGGATTTTGGGAATTTTGGGAATTTTGGAAGCTTGGGAATTCGGAAATTAAGGAATTTAGCCACTTGACAATTTCCCAATTTAATAATTGACCACTCTGAGAATTTGACAATTTATCAATTTAGAAATTTGATAATTTAAAAAAAATGAGAATTTAACAGTTCCAGAATTTCAAAAATTGCAAACTCTCCAATTTAAAAATGTAAAAATCTGAAGGATAAAAAATTTGAGAAACCAAAAATTTAACAATTCCCAAAATTTGAAAATTTGATACTTAAAAATTGTTCCGAAAAAAAAACTTGAAAATCTACTGCAAAATATACATAGAACCAAGGGAGAACTGAATTAGGCTTTCAGCATGGAACTACGATTCGTTATATGGTCTATACTATAAAATTGACGTGTAAGCTGTTAAGCTGGATTATTATAGCAATGATAACAATTTTCCAGGGTACATAAATCTCTTTTATCCGCGTGAACAGAACAATAGCACGCGCGATTCGCTACCAAAAATTCTAACTTAAAATTTTGCGGTAGAATTAATAAAGACTTTTATATACGTCTATTAGATTTTCATTTCTATAAGTTACATTTGACAATAAAATGTATATTGTACATGTTTACGGACACTTTAATGGGAGTTCGTGTTATAAATTTATATTTCAGTGTTTTTCCATTTTTCTAACATTTATTGGTTTTTATTTTTATGTAATAAATATTAATTTTAGTATCATCGTTGTCATGTACGATGTTAGTGTTTTAGTTGTAATTGTAATTTATAGGTTTTGAAAATATTTTAATAAAAGTTGATGTTAAAAACTAGTTAGACCAAAAATAATAAATAGTTTGTTTACTAAAGAAATTTAGCTTTTTGCATTAGAAATTATTTTTGTCTTTTTCTTTTAATAAAATATTTAATTCTGTATGGTTATTACAAGTATTATTATTCACTATTGTTCACATTTGTTCTGTTTTCATTTCTTTTTACTTAAATCGTTAAAATTTCGAAACTATAAAATTCTTCGTCTTTTCTATAAAATTTGATAATTGCAAGTATATCCTTCAGGAAGTTTAAACATTGTAAATAATTTTTTCAAAAAGTTTCACAGTACAAGTATTTTCCAAAATAGATAAAAGTAGATAATAAGTAGATAATCAGTAGATAATAAATAGATAATAAGTAGATAATAAAGAGATAATAAGTAGATAAAAATAAATAAAAAATAGATAAAACATTTCTCAATAATTACAAATAATACTAAACTACCTAAATACCGTATAATATAGTTATCACTAAAAACAAAATGAGTTAATCAACATTTTAACCACTTAATAATCGCATACAACGAACTCAGTTCGAATTCTTAATGTAATTGCTGTTATTTGGAGGTAACGAGAATCCTATTACAGGAACATTTCTTGTTATTTCGTTCAGGTGGCCTGTTACGGCGTATACGGGCACACTGTTAACGTTATCGGTAATTGCAAACACTATATAACAGGTTAACCAAGCACTAAACGTGTTTACGGCGTGAGGCCAGTTATTGTCACGTGTGGATGTTCGGATAGCTACTTAAATTAGCGTTAATTCTTCGTTGCGTTGTACTGCAAATACGTGTTCTTGGTAATAGAGATTTCGGCAAAATTGTTATAAACTTGTTACAAACAATTTGGGGGCTTTGGATGCTAATTTGAGAATTTGAGAATTTAGGGAATTGGAAATTTAGGAAATTGGAAATTTAGGGAGTTTGGGGAATTTGGGGAATATTGGTTAATTTGGTAATTTAAAGAATTTAGGGAATTTAAAGAATCCACGGAATTTAAAGAATTCAAGGAATTTAGAGAATTTAGGAAACTTAGGAATTTAGGGAATTTGTGAATTTAGGGAATTTGGAAATTTAGAGAATTTGGGGACTTAGGGAATTTGGAAATTTAGGGAATTGGAAATTTGAGAATTTGGGAATTTAGGGAATTCGGGGAATTTGGGGAATTTGGGGAATATTGGGAAATTTGGTAATTTAGGGAATTTAGGGAATTTAGGGAACTTGGGAATTTAGGGAATATTGGAATTTAGGGAATATGGCAATTTAGAGAATTTGGAAATTTAGGGAATTGGAAACTTGAGAACTTGGTAGTTTAAGAAATTGGAAATTTGAGAATTTGGAAATTTAGGGAATTGGAAACGTGGGAACTTAGAAGTTTAAGAAATTGGAAATTTGAGAATTTGGGAATTTTGAGAATTTGGAAGTTGAGGGAATTTGGGTATTTTGAGAATTTGGAAACTTAGGGAATTTGGGGAATTTGGGAAGTTTGAGAATTTGGAACTTTAAGAAATTTAGGAAATTTGGGAAATTTGAGAATTTGGAAATTTAGGGAATTGGAAACTTGGAGACTTGGAAGTTTAAGAAATTGGAAATTTGAGAAGTTGGGAATTTTGAGAGTTTGGAAGTTGAGGGAATTTGGGTATTTTGAGAATTTGGAAACTTAGGGAGTTTGGGGAATTTGGGAAGTTTGAGAACTTGGAACTTTAGGGAATTTAGGAAATTTGGGAAGTTTAAGAATTTGGAAATTTAGGGAATTGGAAACGCGGGAACTTGGAAGTTTAAGAAATTGGAAATTTGAGAAGTTGGGAATTTTGAGAATTTGGAAATTGAGGGAATGTGGGTATTTTGAGAATTTGGAAATTTAGAGAATTTAGGGAATCAAAAACTTATGAATTTAAAAATTCTCAAATTTGTGAAATCTCATTCACCAAATTTCAAAATTTAATACCAACAAATTTAAAAATATTAGGAAATCCTTTCAAAATCCTCGCATTCGCAACTATCTAAATTGAACAACACAAAAAATAATTATTCAAAACCAAGATTCCAGAGCATCCGTTTTAGTGTAAAGTATTAATAATTTAAATTTCATATTTCTTACGCCCGTTCATTTACCTAGCGTCCATTTATCAGGTGTTTGTAGTAGAAACCTTGCGGCGAATGTATTTTCTTCAACCCGAAGCTGAGTTTATGTCGCTCAGTTAGGTTAGTGGGTGGTAGCCAATGTTTGTCTTCTTAACGCACAGCATGTTCTGCACTTTTATCGTTCGCTTACAAATGGGAACCAAACTTGTACAGCTGTCGTGAAAAAGCAGACGTTGAATACTAGAGAAACCTCGAGGGTTCTTCCGACAATTAACTCGATGAAAGATTTATAGGTGTTGGAGCAGTAAAAGGGTGAAGTAAGATGTTTATGGTTCAACCTTTTCCCTCTTGTAATACAAGCACACGTATTAATTTTATGTCAAAATTTCATGTAAGACTCTTATATCATGCATTGTAATTCAACTGATTATATTATTAATTTTATATTATAATAAAATTTAGTAGACTTACTTTCTAAATTTTTCTTCTTCAGAAATCATTTTAAAAGACTTGACTATAAAAATAAAATAAACATTTTTAATTTTTTAAATTTGATGGCAAGTTAATTTTTATATCATATAAAATTTTATGTTATATACTGTAATGTAACTAATTATATTTTTTATTAACTTAAAATTTGAGAGACATTTGACTTAAAAATTTAGAAAAAATTCATGCTGCAAATTTAACACTTAATTTCATTTTTAAACCTTCTTAACAATTTTTGAATTATTAAATATTATACTATCTTATAATTTTAATATAATTATTTAAACTAAAAATGGATGAAGCATATACTTTACGAGATTTGAATAACAAATGAAAAATGAAGATTTATTTATTTCAAATGTCGAAGGGTTTATTTTCGATCCTGTTTTACCTCGGCTTTTATTTTTCATTTCAAGTGGTAGATATGGAAAAACCAAATTTAAATGTAGATATAGTAAAAATATAACAGAGTTGATATTTTTATCGATTCGAAACACTGATTTTTTGCACGTGTTTATTAAAAGTTAAATATTCGACTTTTTACAAAAATATTTTCCTACCGCTATGTAGACGTTGTTCGTGTGTTTATATATATACGCAATTATGTGAACTTTATTAATACCGTAGCTCGTGTCTAGTTCAAACATTGAAATGCTGTCCGTGGTCGAGATTGAAATGCCAATTGCATGCTTCGACAACAGTTTTGATTTTGCAAATTGTTGGTTAAAAACGAGGTATTCCTGTTTATTGCCAAGATGATGATACCAGCAAACATCAGATTTAATACACAAATTGTTAATAAATTTTCAAATTTATAACTTAATATTTATCGAGTATTAAACAATTTAAGTTACAGTTTTATATATGTTGTATGTACAAAAGGTTTCAAGGGAAATGATATTATAAATTATTCATGTGCTGTATTATAATTTTAACGTTCTGTGAGAAAACATAATGAGGGTATTTCATTATTTTTGTTAATTATGAAATTTGATTATTAATTTTGTTTTAAATATTGGAATTTTCCTGTGCATTATTTTATGTTACATATTTGAAATAAAGTCGTGAAAGATTGATATTAATGCATGCTAGTATGTGTGTTAAAAGTTACATGTATGTTAAGTACATGTTACATATGTTATATGATGCACCATGTTACATATGTTGTATGATATATCATGTTACATATGTTATATGATACATTATGTTACATATGTTGTATGATATATCATGTTACATATGTTATATGATACATCAAGTTACATATGTTATATGATACAACAAGTCACATATGTTATATGATACATCAAGTCACACATGTTATATGATACAACAAGTCACATATGTTATATGATACATCAAGTCACATATGTTATATGATACAACAAGTCACATATGTTATATGATACAACAAGTCACATATGTTATATGATACATCAAGTCACATATGTTATATGATACATCATGTTACATATGTTATACGATACATCATGTTACATATATTATATGATATATCATGTTACATATATTATATGATATATCATGTTACATATGTTATATGATACAACAAGTCACATATGTTATATGACACATCAAGTCACATATGTTATATAATATATTATGTTACAATATATGATACGTTATGTAACTTACTACACGTATTAAGTACATATTAACTATAATTCACTATACGTTTCAAGTTCATATTCACTAAACTTTATCACACTTTTATATAAGATATCAACAACACTTTATTATATGCATCAAATACATATTCATTTTACATCCCTTGCTATAATTTATTACTATAATACTAATCATAATTCACTGCATGTTCTAACCACACATTAACAACAACATATTAAACATAATTCCGTAAGAGGAAAATCGTGTTTATCTCAGCCCTTATTTATTTTAAGCTCAAACCGCTATAGACGCTGAATAAAATGAAGTACGTGATATGTTTATAAATCCATAAATCGCACGAGATTCACTGTACCTTGAAATTCTGCGAATTTGTGGGGCATGATATATAACCTAGTCACATAATCTCTTTTAAGTGCATCAGTGTATAAAACGGGTTAATCGCTTTCGTACCAAAGGTAGTCGCAAAAATGCGTGCAAAAAACGTCAGGCAAAGCTTCCTTTTTATACGTGTAGAATATTATATTGAAATATGTCAAGATTTCTGTTCCTTTCTTGCTGCGTTATTCGATTCAATGGTATTTATATGTATCTCGTTCAGACAGAAGCACGATTTATTCATATATGTACCTTTGTATCATATGTAACTTAATATTTACAGTCGATTTAGAAATTTTTACAGAAATATCATACATAATTTTTTAAATAAATAAGAAGTTTAAAAAATTTGTCTAATTTTTATATCCTCAAATTTTTTAATTTTTGTCTTAAAATTTTTGTGTTTTTAGATTTGTCAATTTGCAGAATTGAATAGATATAATTTGTGAATGTATAAACTTTGAGTGCGTTATTGAAAATTTGTGCATTTTGAAATATTCAAGATTGCATATTTAAAAATTTCAATAAGAAAATTAAATCCTATTGAAATTTAATTAAAATTTATCGACAACCTGATTAATTTATTAATGACCCAAAAGCTTTATTGAAAATATTATGAAAGGTATTACCTAACCTAACCAGTGGGGTTTTTCACCCCCCACGCGAATCTTAACATGCAGCAGTAACATTTTAATACTAGAATTTTAAGCAGCAGTCTATGGGCCACCCTATATAAATATCGCACATTATACTCATGTTTCGTATACATTAGTCACCCATAGTAGCAAGAAGATTAAACGTTAAATATTCATGAGCCTCATTTACAAGGTATTAAGAAACGGGTTTAAACAGTGTTCGCGAAAGTGAGCGTAAAGTGCCGTAGAAGGACAACTACTGTAATCAGTATTGTTTCAGAACATTATTACTTTCAGTTTTCAGTGTTACGAGCGATTTAGTTGGTCAGGTTCGTCAAACAGAAATTTATTAATCGCGTGCGATCCCCTCGTTAAACTAAGCTATTCTTCAGCGGTGCTATACAAGGATTTTCTTTCGATTATTTCCTTGTTATTTATAAATTGCTATTGTTTATTGATATTCTTTATAGAAATTAGACTTGCAGATATTACTTACAGAAATTAGTTACCGATATTAGTACAGCGTTGGTAATATTTAACAAGAGTTTAAGAAATTAAGGAAATTTGAGTATTCGTAAGTGCACGTTAGATAATTGTATGACCGATATGTGCTCTCTACTTATTTTTAGTGACGTCAAACTGAACACGTCTCTGTATCGAATGATTCTAAACATAACACGTGTCTATGTAGTCGATGTTCCGAAATGAATAACGTGTCTATGTATCAAATGTTCCAAAGTGAACCTCGTGTCCATATCGACTACTTATTTCGACAGCGTTCAAAATGGAGATACAGCGTGTTTCTGCTTAAATATCTCAATCCTCTCCAAAAATACAAGAAAATGTTATGTACAAAAATTATAGAGTTTAAGAAACTGCATAATGTGGTATAAATAGTATTCTCGCAAGTGGAGGCATAGAGAAGATACAGCGGTTTATGTTTCCTTAACCTCTTAGGCTCGGTCCACTATAATGGCGTTCGCGAATGTCATCGCAGACATGGCGCCACTATAGAGGCTCACTCTACCGGCTCACTCGCTCATCGTTTCAATCGAATGATCGTTTTCATATGTTTTGATTCGCACTTTGCCTTCACCACGTTTCATAAGAGTATTAAATCCCACAAAACATTACATGTAAATAAAAGGTGCCAAGTTTAGACACCATTTGCACTAATACGATATTGGAAACATTTGGAAATTATTTTGTGAATTTTCTAAAAAAGTAAATTATCAATGTTAATGCATATCTTTGGGAAAAATTATAATTTAACCAACAAAAACTTCATTCAAATTTACTGGAAAACAGCATTGTTACATTGTAGTGCTGTATAATCTGAACTGTGTCGTGCAGAGAAGCAGCCTGAAGTTCAGTCTTGGCTAAGAGGTTAAACATTCTGTCAGATGTGAATAATAATAAGAATAATGTAAATAATAATGAACTAAAAATACTCAATAGTATATGAAGACTCTTGTTATTGCCTACAATCCTGCTGTTATTATCTACATATAACCCTATTGCTATCTAATAATTTGAACATAGTTCCTGAAGAAACTAAAAACAGTTCACATATTATTTTATTGATAGAAACTTGGATCGAAGTCTAATCTTCTACCAACCGTATTATACTCCATGACTTAACAATTATGTTGGCTTTTTGAAAGTTCATCGCAAGAAAGAGTATAAAATATTCGAGTCGGAAGTCTATTGTTTTCGCACAATTAACGTTTGAATGGGAGCGAGTAAGCCACTCAAACTACTGGAACAGAAAATTGCGCGTTGCTCAGGCTTCGTTTTCAGTTCTCTGTTTATTCGGAACTTTCGAATGATTTATACAAAGGTTTATACGTATTCCTCATATAAACGGCAGGATATTCGCGGAATTAAAAATTCCTTTATTTGCGCTCGCCTGTGCGAGGCGCAGCTGCTTTTTATCGACGAGGGTGCGTCATTAGCTGAAGAATTTTTATTCCGAACGCAATGGAAGTGATTTTCTACGAATTTCGGGAATTTCAGGAATTTAGGGTTTCAAGGTTTTTGGCTTTGGGGAATTGGAACTTGTACATTTGGTAATTTATGGACTTGAGAGAATTCGGGATTTGGGGGAATTTATGAGCTTAGGTAATTGGGGTTTGGAGACTTCTGTATTTAGGAAATTGTGGTTTGGGCAATTTTATATTTAAAAAATTGGGGATTTGAGAACTTTTGTATTCAAGTAAGTTCTGGGGAATTTCGTGTTTAAGTAATTGGGGTTTGGGGACTTCTGTATTTAGGTAACTAAAGATTTGGGGATCTGAGAATTTCCAAGTTTGGCGATTTGACGATTTGCTAAATTGTTAAATTGGAGATTTTAAAAGTTAGAAATTTCAGATTTAAGAATTTGGAAGTTTAGAAGTTTTGAAATGTGAATTTAGAAACGAAGGAATTTGTGAATACAAGAAAAATACTCTTAAATTTCTAAATTATGAAAAAAGTATAAAGATTACCAAAGTCAATTTAAAAATTAAAATAACAAAATGAAAGAAATCGATCAATTTTTTCCTGCGAATTGTTCCACAATTTAGTCTAGTGAATTCTGATAATATATTGAAGTATACAAATATAAGTGAGACGCAGAAAGCGGGGAGGAAAAGGGGTGAGATTACAAGTATGACAAGGGTTGCCGGCGAGAGTGGTGAAAGTGGAGGAATGGCAAGTGGTGTAAATCCAATTTGCGCAACATCGGGGGTTACAGTATTTCATTCATTAGTCCTTATTAGGCTGCATTATGCACAAATGAGTCAACCTGTGCTGCCAACCGGAAATTAGGCATCTATCTTCTTTTCCCTTCTCGAACGCAGTCTCTCTTCTCGTCACATGCAGTCTCATAAGCGAGCTGGCGATGCTGTGTTATCGTTCTACGAACTACTTTATGATGATTACTGGAATTTGTCTATTATTAACGCCTTGGCATATGTTTCATTACAACGTCACTTAGATTTAATCTTTCGGAGTCCTAACTGAGTAATGTTTTAATCTTATGAAGCTTAAATCATTCATGGATTTAACCTTTCTGAAGTCATTAACGTTTAATGTTATAATCTTTCGAATTTTCGACCTTTTACAATTATGAACTCCTCAAGTTTTATGTTTCTCAAGTCATAACCTTCCAAAGCTTTAACCTTCTAAAGTTTCAACTTTGGAAGGTTGGGACTATCAAAAGTTTCAACCTTCCAAAGTTCTAACCTTTCAAGGATCCAACCTTGCAAAGTTTCAATATTCCAAACTTCTAATCTTTCAAAGATCCAACCTTTCAAAGTTTCAAACTTCCAAAGTTCTGACCTTCCAAAGTTCCAACTTTGCGAAGTTTCAACTTTACAAGGATCCAACCTTGCAAAGTTTAAACCTTGCAAAATTCTAACTTTCCAAAGTTTCAACCTTACAAAAGACTAACTTTCCCAAGTTTCAACCTTGCAAAGTTTTAATTTTGCAAAGTTCTAACCTTTCAAAGATCCAACATTGCAATGTTTTAACCTTCCAAAGTTCCAAACCTTCAAAGTTCCAACCTTCCAAAGCTTTAACCTTCTAAAGTTTCAACTTTGGAAGGTTGGGACTATCAAAAGTTCCAACCTTCCAAAGTTCTAACCTTCCAAAGTTCCAACCTTCCAAAGTTCCAACCTTCCAAAGTTCCAACCTTCCAAAGTTCCAACCTTCCAAAGTTCTAACCTTTCAAGGATCCAACCTTCCATAGTTCAAATTCTGCAAAGTTTTAATTTTGCAAATTTCTAACCTTTCAAAGTTCCAACATTGCAATGTTTTAACCTTCCTAAGTTTAAATCATCCAATAATTTAACCTTCCAGTTATTAGCTTCTAATGTTGTAATCTTCCAAACTTCCAACCTTCCAAAATTTCCACCTTCTCAAATTTCATCTTTTTCAAGTTCCAACCTTCCAAAGTCTTAAGCCTTCCAATGTTTCGCCCTTCGAAAGTTCTAACGTTCCAAAGTTTCAGTCTTCTAAAGTTCCAACCTTGCAAAGTTTTAATTTTGCAAAGTTCTAACCCTCCAACGTCCCAACATTGCAATGTTTCAACATTCTAAAGTTCCAATCATCCAAAGTTTAAATTGATAGATTTCGTTAAGAAATATTTATTTCACATTGTTGTACTAACCCATTGCTCTGGAATATGACGCATTGGTGACGCACTCGTGACGCACACAGTTCAAGTGTGATGTATCAATGTCAACACACGAATTGTCATCTGAAGAAGCTGAACCACGTGTTTAGAAGAACTACTATTATCCTTCTCAAGTTTCACCATTCCAAAGTTCTAACCTTCCAAAGTCCCAACCATGCAATGTTTCAACCTTCCAAAGTACTCATCTTCTAAATTTTGAATCATCCGAAGGTTCAATCTTTCAAAGTTCCAACCTTCCACTGTTCCAACTTTCCAAAGTCCCAACCTTCCCTATGTTCCAACCTTCAAAAGTCCCAACCTTGCAAAATTCTAACCTTCCAAAGTCCCCACTTTCCAAAGTTTGAATCACCCAAAGTTTCAACTTTCCAATGTCCCGTTCCTGAATTCCAATTTTTAAAAGTCCTAACCTTTGCACATTTTGATCATTGTAAATTCGATCATTCAACCTTCTTAACTTTCAATCTTCCAAATTCCAAAGCTCCGAATATTCAAAATTTCTGAAACTAAAGCTACAAATTTCAAAACATCTTCTCAAAACTTCGATCACCTTATTGTAAAGCTTCCGATGGGTTCTGTGTTATCGTTCTACGAACTACTTCATGATGATTACTGGAATTTGTCTATTATTAACGTCTTGGCATATGTTTCATTGCACCGTCGCTACCACGTGACAGAAGACAAAGTGCACCAAGTATCGAGCAGGAGATAAGGTTCGATTAATAACTGGAAAGTCTTACTGCAGATCGTTTTTTTATTGCAAGACGTTAAAATAGAATATGAAACATAGTGAAATTAATAAGTAATATTAGCTTGGGTTTTATAAAATATAAAATATTGTATAATTCTTATAATTGGTTAAATTCAGATATAAATATATATTGGAATATCATCATGTACATATAAATCTTATTAAATCACTCAATTTGAGTTTAATAATCAATCTAATTATAAATTAGCAGTACATACATTGACCACATAAGCCATAAAGTATATTTTATTTCATACATTGCCGACTTAACCTTAAAAAAGTTTCCTACGCTCCACCCTTATGTTTACATATCTGTAATACATGTATGTAAATACATGTAATTCGTAAATGACACTTATAGAATATAACTATAACACCGATAGAAAGTAATAATATACAAAATAACAATATTGAATAGCAACCATAGAATATACAGAAGTATGTAACTAATATGACAGACTAAATGGTGCATAATGCAAACAGCTCGAGCGGAAGCGGAAAATATAAATCTTTCCAGAATTTCACGCTTATTCCCAGCTACTGAGACGGTGAATCTTGCAAGCAAAATAAACAGCACTTTTTTGTTTGGTTTTCATAAATTGAAAAAGTTGCGGTTATGATGCTGCGAGATAGAAGAAAGTTTATGTTGTGTGGTTATTTTTTAACTCTGAAAGATAGACATGTACTATAAATTTGAAATTTAAAGTGTACCATTCTTCAAAGATTTATTCTTTACGATTGTGAGCTTTTGCTATTAACGAAAGTTTTAACGATATTCTTTCAATCTCTTTTTTATTATTTTTGAAAGAAAAAGAAAGTAAAAATTGTAAAATATTGTTTAGTGTAAAATTGTTTTTATATTTAACAATTTTCGCCTTAAATAATTAATTTTAATGTCATTGTCACTTATCAATTTCTTATTGTTAATCGATAACAATTTTTCGTAATTAATATTTTAAAGAAAAATTTGCGTAATAAAATAATAATGCATCAAAACGTAAAAATAATTAAAAATTATTTTACTATAAAGATCGATGAATATAATCGCCCGAGAAGAATCTATAGCGTGCCAGCCAATAGCAGCACAGTATCAGCAATTATTTTATACTGACATTTTCCAGGATACCTTTCTGGAGCAGTTAAGCAGGTTCTAATGAAAATGTCACAATTAATACTGGTAGGAAGTAGAGCTTTAATAAAAGGTGTCAAGCTTGAAAACGTCTCCAGCTTTTAGCTGTAGAGTCAACGTGCGTTTACGTTGAAGAATTTATGACTCTGTATTTTCTTTCTTTCATTCAGAAGTGAAAGACTTTTTATTTGACAAATTTATTTTGTATATTGAAAATTTTTTGGAATTTGTGAATTTTTGAAATTGGATATTTTGGGACTTGCCAATTTAGTTATTTGGTAATTATAAATATTAGGAGGTAGAGGTTTAGGAATTTAGGAATTTGGAAATTTGGAAATTTGGAGGTTTGGAAATTTGGAAATTTGGAAATTTGGAAATTTGGAAATTTGGAAATTTGGAAATTTGGAGATTTGGAAATTTGGAAATTTGGAAATTTAGAGATTTGGGAATTTGGAAATTTAGAGATTTGGAAATTTAGAGACTTAGAAATTTAGAAATGTGGAAATTTGAAAATTTAGAGATTTGGAAACTTAGAGATTTGAAAATTTAGAGATTTGGAAATTTAACAATTTGGAAATTTAGAGATTTGAAAACTTAGAGATTTGGAAATTTAAAAATTTGGAAATTTAGAAATTTGGAAATTTAGAGATTTGGAAATTTAGTAGTTTGGAAATTTAGAAATGTGGAAATTTGGAAATTTAGAGATTTGGAAATTTAGAAATTTAGAAATTTGAAATTTGGAAATTTGGAAATTTGGAAATTTGGAAATTTGTAGATTTGGAGGTTTGGAGATTTGGAGATTTGGAAATTTGGAAATTTAGTAGTTTGGAAATTTGGAAATCTTTAAATTTTTAAAAAATTCACCATTTTGAAATTAAATACTTTTAGTCACCAATTCTCAACTCAAAAATTTGGAGAGTTTCAAATAAAAAGACTCACACAACCATAAATTCTCAAATCTAAAATTGATCAAATTTTCAAATTTTCCAAATGAAGCATTCAAATTTTTAGAAATTTAAACAGAAAGCTTTCAAACATTCAATCTCTAGTTTTATGTACAGATACTCTAACACCTCCACATGATTATAATTGTTACATACAAAATACATTATAATTTAACAACAAATAAATAAATAAATAAGTAAATAAATAAACTGTATTAAGTAATAAAATTTCTAAACGTGAATGCTGAAAAGCCTACTTTAAATACGAGGTTCGAAATCAAGTGTTTAATATCCCAATGGCCACTTCATAGCAGCGACGAGTAATGTTATCGGTACTACTGTTGGTTCATTTCTCGTTTCCGTTGGACTTAATTAACAGCTTTTTCTTTCGTTTCACATTTTCCGGACCTTCGACCTCTACTTTTAAATGCATGCTTTTTGCAGCGAGCTTGTTACTCGGCAGCCAATGAACCGAAAGAAGCAATTAACGCGAAGCTGCGATGGAATTTGACCAGTAAACGGTATTCCCTTTCCCGATGAAATCGATGCTTCCTCCTCGAAACTCCTTCATGATTGAAATCTCGTTCAGATTCTGAATTGTTATTTCGCAAAAGAATCGCTCGGATAAAACCGATAGATACTACGCTGACGTTTCGCTTGCTTTTTCTTTTCCTGATACGAAACCAAACATGGGAATCTAATATATCACGGAATAACCTTTTCGTAGATATGAATTTGATTCTCTTCGAATTATTACCTACGTTGCAATATCTCTCTTATATTTATTGCTTATTTTGTTCGTTACATTTGTTTGTGCTTGAATGTTTGAGGAACTTGAGAGGGTTAGTGATGTCGATACATAAGTTGGTGAAGAGGTTGACGTGTTTGGAAGAGGCATAATTGGTTAGAATAGAGAACACGTATTTTTGGCGATATTGTTGGTTCGAGTGATCACACACCAATTATTATTCTTTACTTCAACCTTACAAACTTCTAAACTTCCCAGAGTTCAAACTTTAAAAGTTTTAACCTTCCAAAATTCTAACTCTACGAAGTTCCAACCTTCCAAGGTTCTAAGGTTCCAGAGTTTTAACCTTCCAAAGTTCCAACCCTTCAAAGTTCCAACCTTTCAAAGTTCTAATCTTCTAAAGTTCCAATTTTTGATAGTCCCAACCTTCCAAGGATCCAACCTTCCAAAGTTCTAACCTTTCAAGGATCCAACCTTCCAAAGTTTCAACCTTCCACAATTCCAACTTTGCAAAGTTTCAACTTACCAAGAATGCAACCTTCCAAAGTTTCAACCATTCAAAATTCTAACTTTCCAAAATTCCAACCTTGCAAATTTTCAACCTTACAAAATACTAACCTTCCATAGTCCCAACATTACAAAATTTTAATTTTGCAAAGTTCTAACATTTTAAAGTTCCAACATTCCAATGTTTTAACCTTCCAAAGTTTCAACCCCTCAAAGTTCAAACCTTCCAAAGTTCTAATCTTCTAAAGTTCCAACTTTTGATAATCCCAACCTTCCAAGGATCCAACCTTCCAAAGTTCTAACCTTTCAAGGATCCAACCTTCCAAAGTTTCAACCTTCCACAGTTCCAACTTTGCAAAGTTTCAACTTACCAAGAATGCAACCTTCCAAAGTTTCAACCATTCAAAATTCTAACTTTCCAAAATTCCAACCTTGCAAATTTTCAACCTTACAAAATACTAACCTTCCATAATTCCAACCTTGCAAAGTTTTAATTTTGCAAAGTTCTAACATTTTAAAGTTCCAACATTCCAATATTTTAACCTTCCAAAGTTGTAATATTCCAAAGTTCCAATCTTCCCAAGTTTTAACCTTCCAAAGTTCTAACCTTCTAAGTTTTCAAGTGTCCAATCTCCCAACCTCCCAAGGATACAGCCTTCCAAAGTTCTAACATTCCAAAGTTCTAATTTTCCCAAGCTTCAACCATGCAAAGTTCTAACCTTCTAAGTTTTCAAGCCGCCAATCTCCAAATCTCCCAAGGATACAGCTTTCCAATGTTTTAACTTTCTAAAGTTTTAACATTCCAAAGTTCCAATCTTCCCAAGTTTCAACCTTCCAAAGTCCCAACATTCCAAAGTTCCAACCTTGCAAAGTTCTAACCTTGCAAAGTTTTAATCTTGCAAATTTCTAACCTTTCAAATGTCCAACATTGCAATGTTTTAACCTTTCAAAGTCTAAATCATCCAGTAATTCAACCTTCTAAAGTTATTAGCTTGTAACGTTATAATCTTCCAAGCTTTCAACCTTCCAAAATTTCCACCTTCTCAAATTTCATCTTTTTCAAGTTCCAACCTTCCAAAGTCTTAAACCTTCCAAAGTTTCGCCCTTCGAAAATTCTAACGTTCCAAAGTTTCAACCTTCTAAAGTTCCAACCTTGCAAAGTTTTAATCTTCCAAAGTTCTAACCTTCCACCGTCTCAACATTGCAATGTTTTAACATTAGAAAGTTCCAACCATCCAAAGTTGAAAATAATAGATTTCGTTAAGAAATATTTATTTCAAATTGTTGTATTAACCCATTGCTCTGCAATGTGACGCACTCGCGACTCACTTGTGACGCACACAGTTCAAGTGTGACGTGTCAATGTCAGCACACGAGTTGTCACCTGAAGAAGCTGACCCACGTGTTTAGTAGAGTTACGACTATTATCCTTCTCAAGTTTCACCATTCCAAAGTTCTAACCTTCCAAAGTCCCAACCATGCAATGTTTCAACCTTGCAAAGTACTCATCTTCTAAAGTTTGAATCATCCGAAGGTTCAATGTTTCAAAGTTTCAACCTTCCACTGTTCCAACTTTCCAAAGTCCCAACTTTCTCTATGTTGCAACCTTCAAAAGTCCCAACCTTGCAAAATTCTAACCTTCCAAAGTCCCCACTTTCCAAAGTTTGAATCACCCAAAGTTTCAACTTTCCAATGTCCCGTCCCTGAATTCCAATTTTTAAAAGTCCTAACCTTTGCCCATTTCGATCATACTAAATTCGATCATTCACTCTTCTTAACTTTCGATCTTTCAAATTCCAAAGCTACGAATATTTAAAATTTCTAAAACTAAAGCTCCAAATTTCAAAACGTACATCTTCTCAAAACTTCGAATCACCTTATTCCAAAGCTTCCTAACCTCCAAATGATAGTTGGCAGACGTCTCGAAAGTGAGTGAGATAGTGCTACTTGTGTGCGGCAGTTGTTATTGTCATTATTATTCTTATTTACCGAAATGTAATTATAAGTCACGGAGGATAGAACTTTTACTTTAAGTGAGCAATCGGTACATTAATTTAGCTAATAATGTTCCCATCGCTCGTTTATACACTGCTCAATTTCATTTTCAATTTTCATGTAAGTGTACATAAGCCATTGAGCTCGCCGTTAAGAGAAGGTGTAGATCACTTCATCAAGTACCTCGACATAAAAGCCCCCATGAGAATAAATTCATCCCAGTGGAGAGGACGCAGCAATGAACGCAGGAGGACACAAACACATGGCAAGGATGTTCGTTTATTCATTGCAAAGGTTCTCGTGAAACAGGTTAATGTGCGAATGAGAATGTGGCTATTTGATTGCCGTCACGCGGATAGCTTGTAACCGGCACCTAAAATGGGTTATGTACGCAAGCCCTTTTACCATTGCTCTCGCATTATTCAACATAGTTTGCGTGATACTCGTCGAGTTCATCATCTGCATTCATAGGCCAAACGCATTCTCATGACGGGCTAAACTAGCTTAGGATAAGGCAGCTATGACAGGTAATAAACAGCCGAAGGAATAATTAATTGACAGAAGTGGGCGGTGAATGCTCGTTATTGGAGAATCTGTTATCGCGTCATCGGGTGATTCAGATGCGAACATTGGTTTAACAAATTCTCAGATACCAAATTTAAACTTTTACTTTTTATAATTGTCTACTTTTCAGAACCTCGAACTATGTATTTCTAGAATTTTTAAATAAAGGCTGAGTTTCCAAATTTTTCAGTAATTAAATTTCGAAATTCCTGATTTTCCAAATTATCAAAATTGGAATTAAAAAATATGTAAATCATCACGAGGGTAATATTGCTTCCTTATTTATTTTTTATTTACTTATCTATACAGAATTACTCATGAAAGATTTAGGGTTTTATGTTAAAAATTGTTCAAAGATTGACTTAACAATTCAAGTTATTTTGACATAACAGTATTCAAACTTTGTATAAATATCAGATATTAAAAAACGTAAAATTTATTTACCAAATAATAAATACGAATCAGTAAGAAGAAGTAACTAGGAAGACATGTTGCAAAGACGCTGCTCTCAATACGATTTTAACGTAATAAGCTGGAATAGAGCTTCTTCATGAATTCCATCTTCCGTGCAATCTAACAAATTTACGACAGCCTCGAGTGCACCTGCTCGCGTATCAATTGCACGAGCGAAGACAAAAATTGATGTGCAAACGAACCGCGCGAGAAAGTATGCTGCTAAGCAATTACTTTCGCACGTCTCTTCTTGTCGGCTGACAAGCACGCCGAGAAGAAGGAAAAGATGATAAAAAATTAGACAAATTTATGGCTCCTCTGACACTTCAAATTTTAACAAAATTATCATTTCTTTATAATTTTTCTAATTTTTCAAGTTCTCAAGGTTCCGAATTTTCAAGGTTTCAAGTTTTCTAGTTTTCAAGTTTTCAAGTTTTCAAGTTTTCAGGTTTTCAAGTTTTCAAGTTTTCAAGTTTTCAAGTTTCCAAATTTTCAAGTTTTTAAGTTTTCAAATTTTCAAGCCTTCAAGGTTTCAAGTTTTCTCATTTTCAAGTTTTCAATTTTTCAAGGTTTCAAGTTTTCTAGTTTTCAAGTTTTCAAGTTTTCAATTTTTCAAATTTTCAAATTTTCAAGTTTCCAAATTTTCAAGTTTTCAAATTTTCAAGGTTTCAATTTTTCAAGGTTTTAAGTTTTCTAGTTTTCTAGTTTTCAAGTTTTCAATTTTTCAAATTTTCAAGTTTCCAAATTTTCAAGTTTTGAAATTTTCAAGTTTTCAAGGTTTCAAGTTTTCTAGTTTTCTAGTTTTCAAGTTTTCAATTTTTCAAATTTTCAAGTTTTCAAATTTTCAAGTTTTCAAATTTTCAAGTTTCCAAATTTCCAAATTTCCAGATTCTCAAATTCCCTAATTTCCCAACTCCCCACTCCCTAAATTCCCAAATTCCCAGAACCCCAATTTAACAAACTCATATCTCCAAATTCCCAACAATTCCTCCATTCTCTCCTACGAAAATCTCCACACCCCCAAAGTCCAAACCCCCAATCTCTAAATACCCAACACCCAACTTCAAGACATTCCAATTAATACCCAATTAAAACCCAATCTCCAATATCGACTTCAAGTACTTGATCTTCGAAGAACAGTAATGCGTTTTGAAACACCTGACGTTCCGCTGTTCGCGTTGCAGAGGTTACAACGTATCCGGCACAATATGAAAGAGTAATTAGCAGCAACGGACAGCCGGCAACCGGTGCAAACGGCTCGTTAATGAACGATCGAAATTTTGAACGAGCCTTGTCTACGCCTCGAGGCATATCAACGCCTTACAAGACCCTCGCTAATCCATCGGGAATTTCTCTCCCTATTCGACACTCTCGGTATTTGCGCTGATCGATCTTGCACAAACTCGCCATGCTGTGGCGCGATAAGTCTGCAATTATTGCACTTGCTTTAACGGACGCCGGATGCAGCTTAATGCAAATGTAATTAGAGCTGCATTCGCCGTTCTTCGTTTTTCCTTAACCTCTATTTATATGTGAGACTTTATTTTGAAAGTAGGACATTTTTAAAGAAATGAACTTTGTCCATATGTATTAAATTAATTTAAATCTCATATTTTGGGTATCTTGGCATTCAATTTGTTATGTCAGTCACAATTAAACATTCGCAATTACTATATTGATACCAACAAGTTAAAGATGACTATTTTATGACCCTTGAGTATGCAGACTTGTACTTAAGGGGGGCAATCCTTTAGACAGATGAAAATAGGCTGATATTTGTGATTTTTTTTTGTATAGGACACCTTTGTTATGCATTTTCGAAATTTCAGGTATAATTTATTGTAACTATTGCCTATTACAGAATATTTTCTGTTTTGCAAAATATTTAAAAATGCCGGAATTATGACAATCCTTTCTGGAAGTGTTTTGGCGTGTCTCGTGAATCGGCGTGAGTTCTAGCTTTAGATATATTGGTCTGAAGCAAGTTTGCGGACAATGTTTCGAAAACTAACATTCGCAGTTAGTAGATGAACCTCAGAAATGTGCAAAATATGTAAAATTGAAGAAATGGCGCGCTTTTAAAGAAAAACTTTGAATTTTATTGAAAATTTTTGCAATGTTTTGCAATAAAAAGGACTTTAATGTTCAATTTATTTCATACATTTAGGTTCATATGTTAGATAGTATTGTCATGGATATGTGCAAAAAATTTGAGCGTGATTGATAAACTAGTTTTTGAGTCATCAGCCACGGCAATTTTAAGAACGTAGTTTTGAGAAAAACGCGTTTGAAGTTTCAGTCCTCCGCACTGAACGCGTGTATACCCGCGGCGCTAATCGGCCATAACTTCAAAAGGGCTTCGTATTTCACTTTAAAATTTTGAGACAATATTTTTAAGATGTTACACTAACATTTTATAGAAAAAAAAGATTTTGTAATTTTTTAAGATTCTAAAGGTATTGCTCCCCCTTAAACTTTAAATTGGAAAATGTTAAAAGTTCTAGTAAGATTTATCATATTTAAAATGCGTCACGAGTGCGTCATGAAAAATGTTTACTTCGAAAGTGCAAGATTACAGTTCCTTAGCACTTTAATTGGATAATCAAGCTTATCACCCAACACAGAATGCTTATTTTTAAATTCATTGAAATGCAAACCAAATATCAAGAAATGTACTTGTCTCTAAAATAACACATCCGACAAGGTTCGAAAAGGTTAAAATTGACAGTCGAAGAGTGCGACTAATTCAATCTATACAGCTCCCAAGTTTCCTTAAAAATCGATTTATCGTTCACAAGTCGCGATGGCATATTTATGGGAACACGTAAAGACTCGTGACACGAGTACACCCTGATGCAAGGGTGGCAGATATTTTTAGAAGCCATTGACGATGCCGCCAACTGATTTATCTTCCGAGCTCCGGCTTCCCTCCGACTGATTTCGACCTGACGAATGATCATCCAGAACAAACTAGGCGATAAGTAACTGTTCCACGTGCCGTGTAAAAGAATTCGTTTATCTCGTTAAATATAGCCGGTAAATTATGAAAATCGCGGCGGAGGGAGTCCGGTCGAGTGTTTGTACGAGCAATCTCACCGCAAATCCTTCTGTCGCTCGAAAAACCGATAAAATATTCAGGCTGGCTAACAGTAAGGCAAACCGTAGCCGGGATTCAACGTTTCAATGGTACATCTACTATGACCTAGTGCCTTGAGCCTTTATTTCAACCACTGTTAGCACTACAGCCATGATTCAAAAAGAGCCTCTAGGGTTTCGAACATATGTCACTGACTTGGGAACAAAGGGGATGGCATGTGCAGAAAAGCACTTCGAGCTGGGTTCTTCGTATCTTTAACGGTTCGATAACTATTATACCTATCATGGTTTTTTCGAGAATGAATTTTATGTGCTTGAAATTGTGTTCACTTCACTTCGAGTGAAACGCACATATGTTTTCCTTTTTATCTGGAGTTGTGTCTTGAAAGTCTTTGTTTGTGCCTGTGGATGTGGACATACCTGTTGAAGACGGTACGGAAATGCGGATGTTTTGCATTTTTCTTTTGGAACTTTTTATACTGTGTACAAGGTTCTAATTCTATAACAATGTTTCATTAGTGGAGGACCATTGCAATTATTTTTTATTTATTACTGGAACAATTTTATACTCGTATAACTATTTTATGTTACCATATAAAATGACTCCAATTACTTTATATTCTGTACAATAACTGCAAAAATTTTATATTTTATATAGAAATCGCTACGAACCTTTCAAGTTTATATAAAAATTACTGCAGTACTAAAAATTACTACTTACATAAAAATTACATTATGTCTGTATAATGCCCATAAAACTTTTGCATTGACATAAAAATTACTGCAACTGCTTTATATTCACAGAGAAAGTAATACAACCATTTTGCGCTTCCACCTTGAACGAGTATAATAATACCAATAAAAATTACTGCTCCCTAATATACAGAACGAAGTATAAAACTCCCGCCATTTTGTTCAAACGTCAAGCTATAAACTGCGTCTAGCACTTTTCACATTATGCAAACGCAACACAAATTAAATGAATTGTATATATCAATAAAAGTTCGTTCATAAATGAAACGCTGGAAGAACCATAAAAAGAAGATTAATTTATTATTAAGGAGACAGAAGACCCTGTTTTGTTCAGTGTTAACAAGAAACCTTAATGAGAGACTACTCGTATACGAGGCAACAGAAGCAGCCCAAAAAAGATTCTGGTGCGAATGACAACGACGTACTTATGTAAACCGTCTGTTTTTATGCAGTAGACGTTAAATCATTCCCAATTGGACTTGACGCCATTACTGTTTGCCCGGAAGAGTATAAAGTATAAGTAGTTAGGGTGTGTCGGAAGAAGTGCCACATCTGGAAATGTTAAAAATCATCACGTGCTTTCTTGTCGTACGAAATTCCGTCTCGTGTAACCAGAAGTCATTTTTCTAGTGCCGACATTTTTTTTATAAGTACAATTTGTGGGATGGAAGCATATTAGAAGATGGAACTTTTGAAGTAACTATACGACTCACAAAATTATTTGACGTGTATCGTTTGGAGGTTAGGAAGCTTTGGAATAAGGTGATTCAAAGTTTTGAGAAGATGTACGTTATGAAATTTGGATCTTTAGTTTTAGAAATTTGGAATATTCGTAGCTTTGGAATTTGGAAGATTGAAAGTTAAAAAGGTTGAATGGTCGAATTTAGAATGATCGAAATGTGCAAAGGTTAGGACTTTCAAAAATTGGAATTCAGGAATAGGAAAGTTGATTTTCAAATCTCTAAATTCTCAATTCTCTAAATTCCCAAATTTTGTAAATTTTCAATTTTCTAAATTTCCAAATCTTTAAGTTTCCAACTCCCTAAATTCTCAATTCTCTAAATTTCCAACTCCCTAAATTCTCAATTCTCTAAATTCCCAAATCTTTAAGTTTCCAACTCCCTAAATTCTCAATTCTCTAAATTCCCAAATCCCTAAATTCTCAGTTCTCTAAATTCCCAAATTTTGTAAATTTTCAATTCTCTAAATTTCCAAATCTTTAAGTTTCCAACTCCCTAAATTCTCAATTCTCTAAATTCCCAAATCCCTAAATTCTCAATTCTCTAAATTCCCAAATCCCTAAATTCTCAATTCTCTAAATTCCCAAATTTCTAAATTTTCAATTCTCTAAATTTCCAAATCTTTAAGTTTCCAACTCCCTAAATTCTCAATTCTCTAAATTCCCAAATCCCTAAATTCTCAATTCTCTAAATTTCCAAATCCCTAAATTCTCAATTCTCTAAATTTCCAAATCTTTAAGTTTCTAATTCCCTAAATTCTCAATTCTCTAAATTCCCAAATCTCTAAATTCTCAATTCTCTAAATTCCCAAATCCCTAAATTCTCAATTCTCTAAATTCCCAAATCCCTAAATTCTCAATTCTCTAAATTCCCAAATTTCTAAATTTTCAATTCTCTAAATTTCCAAATCTTTAAGTTTCCAACTCTCTAAATTCTCAATTCTCTAAATTCCCAAATCCCTAAATTCTCAATTCTCTAAATTCCCAAATCCCTAAATTCTCAATTCTCTAAATTCCCAACTCCCTAAATTCTCAATTCTCTAAATTCCCAAATCCCTAAACTCTCAGTTCTCTAATTTCCCAAATCTTTACGTTTCCAACTCCCTAAATTCCAAAATCTCCAAAAACTCCCAATTTTCAAATTTCCCGCGCAAACTGACAGACCTACATAACCTCAAACTCCACCACCATTCACCTTCATCACAATGCAAATAATTCATCAGAAATTTATCACTGTTTACAGCAAAATAATATTAAAAAATTTTTCAATAAATTCACAGAAACATCGGCATTCAACTCAAAGATTTAACGATCCACATAAATAGCTGATATCGCTAGTATTTTACGAGCTGCTTCATACAATCGAGATGGGTCATAACTCTTGTTTCATTAAAGAGAGAAAGAAACGGTAAAAGAAAAAGATAAATGATACTATAAGCTCGGCTTTTCTTACATGAATCGATTCTCTTGTCATTCCATAAATACTAGAAGTATCAGTTAAAGTCGGTCAAAGAATAAATATTTCTCGGAATTTCTGTTGAAATATTATTCGTATCTGATTTAACTAACGCAAATTAAAATTTATTGTCGCATTCCAAATATCGGATTTTAAAATATTGGATATCTGACCGCCTGTAATATTTCAATCTTTCCAGTTTAATTTGATACATCGTGTTTCTCAGTAAGGATAAACATTTTCTGTATCAAATTGCTAAAATATAATGTATTTATTGTTGAATACGTATTTAACGAACTACGTAGGTATTTATTTTTTATAAGTTTTACATCATCAAGTTAGTAAAATATTTATTTTGTAAACCTTTTAAAGTTCTAAGGTTCCAAAGTCTTAACCTTCCAAAGTTCCAACCCTCCAAAATCCCAATCTTGAAAATTTACGAAAGCAAAGTGTCAAAAGTTTCAAAATAAAAAAATATAAAAATGGTACAGTATAATATTCCAGCCCCAAACTTGTTACCCTCCCTTTCCAACATATTTCCCCTTAAATCCCAACGAAATTAAAAATACAACAAAGTAGTGAGTTTGACTGAAACAGCAAAATCCAGGTGTTAAGTTCTAAGGTTCCAAAGTCTTAACCTTCCAAAGTTCCAACCCTCCAAAATCCCAATCTTGAAAATTTATGAAAACAAAGTGTCAAAAGTTTGAAAATAAAAAAATATCAAAATGGTACAATATAATATTCCAGCCCCAAACTTGTTACCCTCCCTCTCCAACATATTTCCTCTTAAATCCCAACGAAATTAAAAATACAACAAAGTAGTGAGTTTGACTGAAACAGCAAAATCCAGGTGTTTTTTTAAAACAGCATCCCCTTACACATTTCCGCTTTTCCCAGGCCATGAACATATAAAGAAAACTCCTATAATAGAATGTATTCTTTGCCCTTGTTTGGTTCATTTCTTTGTTCTCGTGGTATTTGAACCATAAAAGCTTTAATTTTGCTGTGCTCAAAGGCAGCGTTACGCAGCGAATGCACGTTAGACAGAAGAGGGTTGACAACAAACCTTTAATCGTGGCCACAAAAAACAATACGCCTGACGATAATTAAGGAAAGACAAGCGTACGAAGTGTTGAAAGCAATGAGAATTTAAACGACTGCGCTTGTTTGTCGTCATGTTAACTGTTCTATGCTTTAAATTAATGAGACCGAGACGCGACGTTTCGAGTTTTGTTTCCGAACGAGTCTAGTTGCAGTTGTTTTAAATGATATTAATAATTAAGCGATGGAGTGTGTTTAATTATAAATCGATTATGATTGTTATAGGAACTCGAATGGTTGTTTTGTAAGGTGCAGTTTAATAATCTTCTGAGTTTTGAGGTTGAGGTTGGTTTTAAGTTTCAGGTTTGAGGTTAAGGTTGGATGTTTCAGAGGTAAAATTGAATTTTTGGCATTTGAAACATTTGTATAAAGAGAGTATATGCATTCACTGCTAAGTTATGGTATTTTGACGTATGTTTGCAAATTTGAGAGTTTGTGTGATTTGAAAGATTGAAAATATGAAATATTGACATTTTTTAAGTTGAAAATGTGTGTTCATTTATTACCTTCTATACTTGAGAATTTTTCAAATTTTAGAATTAATTAATACATTTGTTTTCAAGTTTGAATATATAGAAATTTATGAATTTGTTGGTCTGGAAACTTGAAAGTTTGATACCTTTAAGCTTCTATATTTGAAAATTTGCAAATGTGTTAATTTGAAAATTTGAAAACTTAGGAGTGAAAATTTGGAAGGTTCATAATTTGATGCATTTCAATTTCTAAGACTGAGAATTTGCAAATATGTATACTAGAAAATTTAAAAATTTCTAAATTTGAAAATTTATAAAGGTGCTGATTAATAAATTGAAAGACTTGAAAATTTAGAAATTTCAAAATTTCAAAATTTAAATGATTATAAATTTGGAAAACTGGAAACTTGAAACATTGAAAATTTCAATGATTAGACATTTAAAGAATTGGAAACTTTCAAACATAGAAATTTGAAAGATTAGAAACTTGAAAAATTAAAAATTTCAATGATCAGAAATTTGAAAAATTAGAATCTTAAAAATGTAAATATTTGAATGATTAGAAACTTGAAAGACTGGAAATATAAAAATTGACAAATATAAAAAATTTAAAACTTGAACTAAAGTTTTAAATATTAAAAACTATATAATTTAAAAACTTAAACTACAAACTTGAAAGTTTTTCCCCAAAATAAAAAATTTAATTAAAAACTTAAAAACAATTTCTACCCCTAATAATATGAAAAATATAAAAAATTCAATTCTATAGCACATAATAATATAAAAATTGCACATATTAAAAAATTGATGCATATCTAATGTAATTACATATCGATTAAACAAAATTATATGAATTTTCTAATTTCCGCGCATGTGCGCATTTCCTGTGTGTTTATTCTGCATATGCTTTGCATGCATTTTGCATACACTTTGCATATTTCTACTATACTATAGTCGCATAAATTTCAGCTGTCTAACCGGCAAGTTTTTCAAACCTATTAAATTCAATTTTCATTTTTTATTTTGAGAAAGTTAACGATATTTATTTTATTTGCACTTGTAAATTATAGTGAATGAAATCAATGAACGTTTAATCAATAAATTAGCATTAAATTAGCTATTGACAAATAACAATATTTTTTGAAATATTTTTTTAAAGCATTTCAACTTCATTCCAACATCATTTTTATTTTCTGTATTATTTTTTGAGTCTATAATATTTTTATAAATATGAAAGTAATTTATTGTAATTAATATGAGAAGAACTATTATAAGAGCTTAATTAATATTATAATTAATTTGCATTTAAACCAACGTAACATAATTTCAGCATCGAAAGTAAACCAAATATAATTTTTTCTCTCTCGTTTTCCGAATACTCTTTCATAAATCGCCCAGCAGTTCAAGTTACACGTAAACATAAGTTTTCCGTCGAATTTATTCCTGTTTACTCTGCTACTGCCGGGAATTGAAGTAAACCAGCGCAGAACCCAATATCCAGCCAATCACTGGATCATCCCTCGCTTATATATCTCTTATCGATTTCTTCTTACGTTTATTGTATCTAATAACTTCTTGTCTTTTCCAAATACGGACGAAGTTTAAGAGCATTATGACGAGTTTACACGTATTCATTATTTATGTTCTATATTTCGTAGAAAACATGTATTACGTTTATTACATTGATTACAGAGATACTTTATTTTCTTTAAAAAAAAATTAGTATGATTTTCATATTTAATAAACTATAAGGTAGCAAAAATAATTATTGTGAGATAATTGTTTTCATAATTTTTATAATTGTTTATATAGTTTATTAGATACAAGTCAATTTTATTTATCAAATAGAATTAAAACTATGGTATTAAACTTTAATAGAATTAAAAATATTTTATTAAACTTTAATAGAATTAAAAATATTGTATTAAACTTTAATAGAATTAAAAATATTGTATTAAACTTTAATAGTATTAAAAATATTGTATAATGAATTTTAAGAATTACCATAAGAATTTTAATATTATGAAGAAATATCGATACTAATATTATCAATTATAAAATTATATTAATTATAGAAATTATTTTAAAAACAATGTCAACTGGGATTAATGGTAGCAATTATCATTTTCACCTTCTCTAAATTTAATACGACCAGTATTATATAAATTTCACCTCTATTTAATTATGTAACAGTATTAATAATAAAGTGCTTATACAAAGCTTCAGATTATCGATGTCAGTTCAATAACAAATTCAATGCAATTACTTGCACAACGATTTTCAATAAAATTAAACTCAATTGTTACAGGCTGCTTCAAATATAATAAAATTGTTACCAAACTGTAATAAATGTTAAAACTGTTCCAAGGTATAATATAAAATAATTGTAACAAAATACAGTACTTGAAAATAATCGATAACTGAAATAACAGACATAATATTTTCATCTCACAAAAAAAAGTGGACAGAACCTAAAATAATAAAACATATATATATTTATCGGATAGTATTAAAACTGCTTCGTTTTCCCAACCATTGTTTTTGCAGCGTTCATTAGCGACGGTCAAATTGTTTACGGGATTTTAATGCGTTCGATTTCCATTCCGCAACACTTGACAATGCATTTATGTCCAGTCATGACGTTCGAAATATTGGAAACGCAGACGCAGTATTTACATACCTAGTGTACCGGTGGAATGAGGATTTCCTGTTAATATTCACGTAGGTGGCGGAACAGCTTATGTTATTGACCGGCGTCCATTAATAAAACCGCATTATCAATGATAATACGTGGAATTATCTTTTGCGCGAAGGACGATATTCGGAGGACAATGACGTTATGTGAAACGTCGCGTATCTGAATAATGTTTCAACATTTTTGAGAATCGAATAGATGAATGTATGAATATAAAGTGACTGTGCATTAAATTTCGGATAAAGCTGTGTTTCGGTGGAGTAGATTGGGAATAATTGATTAACAGTGGTAATTAAAGCAGAAGATATACGAGGAAGGTTTTGAAATTTTGTTAAAATAAATGTAAATTTTGTTAAAGTAGATGTAATTTTTGTTGGTATGTGTTTAATATTGTTCTTTATTGTTATTTGGTGCATTGTACTTAAATGGGATGTGATCATTTATCTCAGTTATTTTTAGACGAGTTCTCGTGAGTTATAGGCAATTCTTAATAGTTAGAGCTTCACAATTTTATTGTTCTACTGTTCTATTTTATCTTTTTACTCGTCCACTATTTTATCATTTTCTACTGCCGTTTTGTAACTTTAGAGTCTTTATTTTTGTTCTGTACTTTATTATTCTGATACTCCAATAGGTTTAGTGCTGTAATGTTTTACTGTTGTTTTATTTTACTGAACTATTGTTCTATTACTCCATCATTTTATTATTTTGTCATTTTACTCTTCTACTATTTTATTATTCTAATATTTTACTGTATTCTAACTATTCCAGTACTCTACTGTTTCACTATTCCAGTATTTTACTATTCTACTATTTTATTATTCCATTAATTACAGTACTCCACTATTTCACTATTCCAAAATTTTACTATTCCACTCTTCCACTGTTTCACTATTCTAATATTTTACTATTCTACTCTTCCAATATTTTAACTATTCCACTCTTCCACTATTCCAATATTTTACTATTCTACTCTTCCAGTATTTTATTATTCTACTATTTCACTATTCCACTTATTCTACTAATCCTACTATATTTCACTATTCCACTTGTTCTATTAATTCTACTATTTTACTATTCCATTTGTTCTACTAATCCTACTATTTCACTACTCTATTTATTATTATTCTACTACGTTACTATTCTATCATATTACTCTATTTTACAAAAGTTTTACTATTCTACTCTATCACTTTTTTATCCTACAACATTCCCCACTATTCTACTATTTCACTATTCTCTTTTACTTTGGTTTAGCTGTAAATGTAAAGGCTATTAGAAATGAAGAAGACGTCATTTCGTTCGAGATCTGCTAAATAAACTCGTCACAGCAAGCAATCTTAGTAGACCCGTGCCTTACACATGGACATATGGAGAGGATAGCAGGAACTATATATACAAATCGTACGCTCATCGAGTACTAGCGAGAAAGTCAGTCTCTTACGCGCCGTCTAGTGGCAGCGTAGCGTAACCACCACACTCTCCTCTCTTTTTCCCAACATTCTACGCTAATTTCTACTACGACATAATACAAATAAATAAATTAGTGAACTACAAAAGTGAATATCTATTAAACCAACCCAATTTTAAAACTCGAACTTTAATGGATTCCAATTCCTAAAATCGTAAATGAACCGTAGCGAATACCATTCAGACGTGAAACTGAATAATTCTCCCGCTCCCTCGCCTTCCAATTCTTATTTTCTGCTCGATAGCAACCGCTTCACTAGGCAAAGTACACACGAAAAAAACTAGGGAATTCGTTAATGACTACGCGAGCGAAAAAGTAACGGGCCAAACAAGAGGGAGAAGAATCAGTCTCCTCGCTTGATTAATTAAAACCGCCAAGCGTATTCCGAGGAATCGAACGTTGAGGGATCAGTGGGCCAAAGCTTCGTCTCTGGTTTTCTCGCATGGTGCAATTTGTCGAACGAGAGAAGGGTTTCCCGAATTTCCTCGAGCGGTTTTCACAAAGCGAGGAAAACCCAGAGCGTATCCAGCTGATCGAAGAATCTCCGCTCGGGAGATCCACGGCTTTTACTCAGCCCCGTGTTTGTCTGTGCGCACACGTACAAATTTCACGGTGTACGTGTGTATTTTTCTACGCGTGTCAGAATGTTTGTGCGCGCGTTTGTGTGCGCGAGAAAGCTCGCAAGAACCACGTTCCTCGAGGGACGGTCTTTTCGCTAAGCACGTTGAAAAAAGCTTTCCATCGGACTCCGTATATTTGCGGATCGAGCCTGATCATCGCCTTCGTGTCCATAGGAAAATATTATTTTCTAGTTAACTGGCTATGAATATCTGATCGCACCATCCATTCTCCTTTTATACGACCGCACACTTTCCATCTGAACTAATTTTCGGTGTACCCACGCGTACTAGCTGCCTTTATTCGACCTCGCTGGGTGTTGGTCCAATAAAAATTGCCTTGGATAGAAATTTCGTAACTCGGTGTCAAGATTCATGGCTCATGAATCTCTTTTGCTCTTTTTTCGCACGGACAGAAATTGACTTTCGAGGGTGACTTGTTTTCAAACGGTTCTAGGGATTTTGTATTGCCACTTCATCATTTTGGAAGTTTTATAGCTTTGATAAGTTTTATGAAAATTTTTGGGGTTCTATTTGAAAGAAGGCGAATCTTTAAAGTGAAAGGGTGAGTCTGATATATAAATTCAATTTTAAAACATCAAATTTACAAATTTTTTAATTTATTTACAAATTTCTGAAGATCTAAGATGATTTGAACGTTTGAAAATTTGATGTTTTTTAAATTTGACAATTTTTGTATTAATTGCCGAATTCTTCAGTTTTTAACTTGCTTGATGTCCATTTCTAAGTTTTACAAATTCTTAATATTCAAACGAGATGTTTCAAATTTTTAAGATGTTTCAAATTCGAGAATTTCATTTGAAAATTTTTTAATCTGAGAAACTATAAATTCTGCAATTTGTAACTTTGTGTACAAGTTTAACAAATGTGACAATTTTTAGAAAAGCAAAGAAATTTTTGTATAGTGTAGATGTTAGGGCTGTACGTGTCTATATATGACGTCATATGTTAAAGTCAAAGTCCAGTCAAAGTCAAAGTGTCAATCTCGTTTGTTTTTCCTAGCGTTCAAAGAATAACGATTTTATAACCCGATGTCAACACAAGATCAGAAAATTACTTTCTTATTTGTTCCGACGATTCATAGTCGGAGTATAAGCGAATGTTCTGTTCTTGAAGATGACTCAGCCGCTATTTTGTTTGCTGCAAAAGGAAAAAGAAGCTCGTGATTATTTTTATTAGGGACATGAAGGCTATAAAGCTTCCATTCAAGATGAAATACTCATTCTTCGTGTTCTCTGTTCGGGAACATAATTTACTTTTTGTTCGCATCGTATATGATAGATGGCACTGGGGAAATTTCTTTTGTACCGATTTTCATATAAATCGTCATTAATCCTTTTGTATGATAGGAAAAATTAGGATGTCACTATGAAAAAACTAGCTACATTCTACTAATGTAATCTTCCATAATTCTGAAACTCGAGAAGTTCTGACTCTTCTATTTTTTATTTTTGTTTCAAAATTTTTTTTTTAATTGAATGCTTAAGGTCACATGCACCTTCTTAGGTTATTAGTGACCACATTTGATTTGGGGACTATGTCACAAACGTATTAATATTACATTTCATAATAAAGACCGATACGTATCAAAAAAGTTAGAATTTCTCTGCACAAATTTACATTTTGTAGCATAATTTTTGTTTCATTCTGAAATACTCGAACATCAGTTTATGTTTTTGATACTTTTAGAAAGTTTGAATAACACATATTGTATTCGAAAATTTTGTCGAATTTTAAAACTGGCTGTTTTTGATGCATGCTTTTCCACAGCTTTCAATTGGGATTTGTTTTCATACTCGTTGCATGCACGCATATAAAGTGTAATACTGTACGTGCGTGACTCGAATGTAACGAAGCTGATTTGCTGATTTTCGTTCAAACTTGTTCCAATACGTTCAAACAATTTTGCAAACATTGCGTTGCGTACAACTTTTTAAACGGAAGTTATAACAGCAGTTTTATTGAACTGAATCAGAAACTGGTTTATTTCATTTTTTTGTGGATGAAGCTTTCATATTTGCGTGTGTTACATACTGTTAAAAATTGGGATTAGCTACAATTTTATAACTCATGAGTTAGCTTAGGTTAGGTTAATGTAGTTAGTTAATAATTAATAATTAGTAATAGTTATAATATTATAACTCATTAGTTAGGTTAGGTTAGTAACATATTAATATATATCATATTAGTGTATTAAATTTTATATTGCAAATTTAGTGGTACAGTTTGATACTACAATTCGTAGTATAATAAAATAATACGAGTAGTTAATATTATATACATTAATATTAATAGTTAATATTAATATATTAATATTAGTTAATAAGAAAATAATAATAATACGATACACAGGTATTCCACTAATATTTCTCACAGAAACTCTCTACTTTTCTATTGAGGCGAATAGAAATTTAGTCAGTCAACTTCATATCTGGTTGCAGCTTAAGATGGCGGCTCACCGCCATTTTGGTACACGCTACTAAAACTATTTTATGATAGAAATTGAAATTCTCAAACTATTTCAGGTTTACATTATTCATATAATTTTTTTATTAAAAGATCCTTTCTGATACAAAATATATGTTTATTGTTACTTTTTTATTAACATATCACTGCACAGTAATATGTAAATATAAATATATATAATCGATTGTATATTAAATCTGAAACTCTGCAAAATACAATATGTTCCACCAATATATTTCATAATTTACTAGTTTTCTGATGGAACGATCAAATTTACCTTCAAATCAATTTACTTTTAAATTGAAGTGCAGGAGATAGTTCGACGCCATTTTGGTTCGCCGCCATTTTGGTTCGCCGCCATTTTGGTTTGTCGCTATTTTGGTTCGCTGCCATTTTAGTTCGACGCAATTTTGGTTCGTCTCTATACACTTCAACTTGTGAATAATTACTAAATAACAAAATTACTAAATTCTAAAGATATTTCAAATATTATAAACATCATTGTTCTCTAAATAAATTTTGAATCAAGTTTCTACTTCCCTATTTATACTATTTATAGTACTAGTGTTAATATTTCTTAATATCATATGATACTTTTAGTAATATTATCAGTGATTTTCAGTGATAAAGCTTCTCAAAATAGAACAAAAGTAAAATACAGAAGTATTATTCGAATGAAAGGTTAATTCAGTACCGGATTTCCGATCAATATAGTCATTAATAATATCGTAAATTGCCATTAAATCTAGCTTAAACGCCTTTTCACATTTTTCCGCTTAAAGACACTTAATTGCTTTCTTGGCCCAATTCCTCTTAAATAGATTCCCGTTAATTACCTCCAGATGGAATTGTTTTTATTTTCTTCGTCTGCAGAAAAGAAAAGCAGGAGCAAAAAGTAATGGCTTCCATCATCAAATGCTTAAACTTTATTTCTGAATAATTACGCAGCGAGATCCATTACAACAAAACATTAATTTTGTTTTTGCAATATTATTATTTTAGAATCCGCCGAAAGAAAAACACTGAAACGTATTTTTTCGTAGATGCCTTTTTTCTCGTGAAATTTTGTTTTCCCGCAGAAATATTCTGCGTGCAAAAAATAGTAGGATATAAAAAAATGTGCCAGTTTGTAGGATTTCTCAAATTGTATGAAATATCTCACTTTGGAGAATGAAATATTTCATGAAAGTTTTTGTATTGTAATCTAATACTTTTTTTTATGGTAAATAATGGGGAAAGTTTATCTGCGAAAAAGGGGAGATAATCTATGAGAGGATTACTTCTTCTGAATTTCAGGAATTTCTTGCGAATTATATTATTAAAAATAATCTTTGCATTTGTGGTAATAATTATTGTAATAATAACTCTGCTATTGTATTAACAATAATTATTAAAATAACATCACTGTAATATGATATTTTTATAATACAAATTAAAGTAAACAATTTTACCTTAAAATTTGAAAATATAACAAAATAGTACGAGTGTATTTAATCAAAAACGTAAATAATTGTTAACATAATAAATAAATATATTATTTAAATCTACAATTTGAAAAATAATTTTGAAAAATAATTTGAAGAACAAAATCTCAATAAAATGATATCAAAACATAAAATAAAATATTGAATAAATTATACCAGAGTCTAGAACGTTAAAGAAATATGAATTATGGAGAGAATCTCTGTACAATTTTATTTGTAGAAAACAAATTATAAACAGACATGCAGAGACCAGTATAAAATGTAAATTTATGTTACTTTAAATTCCACAACAATTGGAATGCGCATTTCGTGGTTCTCATACATTTTTTATTAATGCAATTCTCTTAACATAGTTGTACAAACTAATTATCATGTACCTTCGGTATAATTTAAATGCAATTAGTGTCGTCACACTATGCGCTTTAAAATAATCAATACCGACCGTGGGAGAATTTAAGCTTGATTGCTACTACATTTTCGGGATTTTGTGATTAGATGTATAATATTATAATTAAAACTGATGTGGTAAATTAAGATAGCAATAAATTTATTTTTATTTGATGTTCAAAATTTTTAGAAAGCAGGATCTTTGAAGATTTTATTATTTTTTAATTGTATAGATGAATTTTAAATTTATAAGTTGTTTTGTATATATTTTTATTTGGGAATTTGTACATATACATTTCAATTTCTGAGTTGAGATATTTTTTATTCATTGCAAGTTTAAGAACTCGTAAATTTGCTAAGTTAATATTTTTTAAATATGTAGGTTGTATTAGAATGTTAATAAGGTTCAAAATTGGTATATTTAAAAATTCGGAATTAAACATTTTTAAATATCAAACTTAAATGATATGAATTTCTATAATTGTAAAGTTTTCATTTTGAAAATTAGGAAGTGGAATTTCTACATTTGAAAACTTGATATTTCAAACTTTTTTAGTTCTCTAAATTTTCTTATTTAAAAATTTGTAAATTGTTCAATTTGATAATTTATGAATTTGAAACTTTGTAAATTTTTTAATTTGTAGTTTTGTGAATTCCTGCATTCGTGCATTCATGCATTTTTGAATTAATAAATTCTTGAATTAGCGAATTCGTGAATTCGTGAATTAGTACATTCGTGAATTGGTGAATTAGTGAATTCGTGAATTAGTACATTCGTGAATTAATGAATTCGTGAATTGGTAGATTCGTGAATTCGTGATTTCGTAAGTTTGTGAATTCGTGAATTCGTGAAATCGTGCATTCGCGAATTCGTGAATTAGTACATTCGTGAATTACTGAATTCGTGAATTGGTAGATTCGTGAATTCGTGATTTCGTAAGTTTGTGAATTCGTGAATTCGTGAAATCGTGCATTCGCGAATTCGTGAATTAGTACATTCGTGAATTACTGAATTCGTGAATTGGTAGATTCGTGAATTCGTAAGTTTGTGAATTCGTGAAATCGTGCATTCGTGAACTCGTGCATTCGTGCATTCGTGCATTCGTGCATTCGTGAATTCGTGAATTCGTGAATTCGTAAATTCTGAATTCGTGAATTCGTGAATTCGTGAATTAGTACATTCGTGAATTAATAAATTCGTGAATTGGTAGATTCGTGAATTCGTGAATTCGTAAGTTGGTAAATTCGTGAAATCGTGCATTCGTGAATTCGTGCATTCATAAATTCTGAATTCGTGAATTCGTGATTTTGTTAGTTTGTGAATTCGTGAAGTCGTGAGTTTGTGAATTCGTAAATTTGTGAATTCGTGAATTCCTAAATTTGTAAATTTGTAAATTAGTAAATCCGTAAACTTGTCATCTCAAAATTTCAAACTCCCTAAATTTTCCCCTCACAAAATCAGAAAATCCCAACTCAAAAATCTACATACTTCCACATTTACGTATTCACAATACAACATAATATAAAAAATGTCTACACAATATTTCAACAATCCCAGTCTTTAAATTCTCTTATTTCACGCACGTTCCTCTCAAATAACCATTCATACTAATCTCGCGACATCCCCCATAAAAATATCGAAACAAACGTATATTCTGTATCTTTCAAGGGTCTCCATTTGCGTACAAATAACCGATATCTCAAAAAATATTTTCAAAGTACGACCACTTTATCAGCACGTTTATCGTTATTTTAATTCCTCTGCTACCTTTCCCAGATTTATGTCCGGGGGAATATAATCATTCGATTCGTTTCTTCTTTATCTCATCTGTACCTACTTTTCGAAGGGGAAAAAGTTTAAGTCCTCGCTGGATTTTCTTATTTATCCTTCCGGAAGGAGATTGAAAATTATTCGACTGAACGAGATAAGAATTGATCGGACAGTTAAATGCGAGGCTTTTAGATCAAGGACGTTTATTTCAAACATTTAAGTATTTTGTCTTTTAACTATTTTATAATGTTTCTGTATATCAGTTTAGAGAAGTTTATAATTATAGTTTTCGTTGTTATTTTTATTTTAAATTTATTTTTAATATTTTGATATTATTTGTACTTGTGCTCGTCGTCCATTTTGTTCTGCGTGGCACTCTACAAAATGGCGGAGCACTGTTTCGTTTATTTTTAGATAAAATTTGCGTGCAGACATCTATGCATAAATATACTTAAACGCTAACAAATTAATTGATTTAACATTTCAATAAATTGTTTCTAAATCTCATGTGCAAAGTAAAAAATCAATTACATATGAGTGCAACAGAAATATGATAATATAAAATGACGAATTGACTATGCTCCATATTATTATATACAACGTGCTGTATAGAATAATATTCCTCCATTTTGTTGCGCGCAAACCTCTACAAAATGGCGGAACACTGTTTCCTTCATTTTCAGATAAAATTTACGTACAAACTTCTCTTCACAAATAAACTTAAAAGCTAACAAACCAACCGATTTAACATCTCAATAAAATACTTCTGAATCTCACATACAAAATAAAAAAATTCACTTACATATTAATGTAATAAATCTATAAAAAATTTTATCAAAATTTTCTTCATATTTAAGAATCCTTAATGCAATATTTTAATTTTCCTCTTAAAACTTGCAGACAAAAATTGAAACTTAATATACAAGAACTGAAGCAAAGTAATGTTCTCATTAAGAATGTAGTAATACTAACGCATAAAAGTAATTCCCAAAAGCATTGATAAACGAAAGAAGCAAAATGATGCAGACAGAACGATATTTCCCAACCCAGGATATCTTTAGCACGAATGTTAATTAACGGAAACGGTAACTCTCAGGAATCTTGATTATCTATAGCACTTGATAGTGTGTTGTAGAAGTTAGGAACATCGTTATGCACTTGCACCACGTTTCAGCGCAACTCTTTTCCAGGCGTAATCTGCTAGAGGATCCTTGGTTTGCGTGTGCAGGATAATCGGCTTATACTGAGTCGATTATCGTCGTTATAGCTTCGTAAAGTATACTATGCTTGGTTACCCTGCGATTGGTCAATTAAGACAAGTTTTAATTTCGTTCGTTAAAACTGGAAGGGTAGTTTTGAGGGGACGCGAGGCTTCGGTTTATGTGGAGCAACGCAATGTTTCTTATGTGTAATGTATGATATTTTATGTTTAATTTATTTGCAAAATTTTTTGGGTAAATTTGCTATTGTTAGATTGTTAGTGATTTGTTTATTTAATTTTATTAAGATACATTGCATAATTTTTTGAAGAGAATATTAGGATTTTGAGATTAGAAATGTTTCTATCAGGATTTTAATGGTCATTGTTATATTACTATGTCTGTGAATGAATATAATATAGGTTTGACTGTAATAAACTATCAAACGCGTATTATACAATTTATTTAGTTAAACACTTATTTTTTTTACAGAACGTTTATTTAATTTTATTAAGATGCATGAAGTGATCTGTCAGAGTATTGGAACTTTGAGGTTAGAAATATTTCTACTATGACTTTAATAGTCATTGTTATATTACTATGTCTGTGAGTGAATATAATATAGGTTTTACTGTAATAAGCTATCAAACACGTGTTATATATTTATTTATTTAAGCATTTATTTTTTTACAAAATTTTTATTCAATTTTGTTAAGATGCATGAAGTGATCTGTCAGAGTATCAGAACTTTGAGGTTAGAAATTAAACATCTCAACATGTCCAACTCTCTGAATTTTCACAAATGAAGTCCACAGACTAAATCAATTATGAACTAAAAAAATTAATAAGCTTGCATATCTAAAAATTTGTGCATTACTGAATTAAGTGCATTAAGCGATCTGTCAGTATATTATAACTTTGAGGTTAGAAATTAAACATTTCAACATGTCCAACTCTCTGAATTTTCACAAATGAAGTCCACAGACTAAATCAATTATGAAATAAAAAAATTAATAAACTTGCATATCTAAAAATTTGTACATTACTGAATTAAGTGCATTAATCGATCTGTCAGTATATTAAAACATTGAGGTTAGAAATTAAATATCTCAAAATATCCAACTTTCTGAACCCTCACAAATGAAGTCCACAAACTACACCAATTATAAAACAAAAAAATGTATAAACTTTCATATTTAAAAATTTGTAAATTACTGAATTAAAAAGCTTAATAATAAAACATCGAAAGAAGGTACTTTGACGAAGTATCTTAAATTCGAAAGTTGAGTAGAAAAATAAATAACAGAATACGAACATCATATCTTCGAATTTCCATTCCGTACGTAAGAAGGCCGATTTATGTTAGCTATTTCGTTGTACCGATCCAGGAGCATGCAATTTTTAATAGAACTTTTCAATTTCCTACCGGACATGTTCCCTTTCCTTCGGACATAGTCATCCTTCATGGTTTCGGTGTTATGGTTCCCCTGTGCAGATTTTCAACGTCTCGACGATCTAAGAACGGACACTCGACTCGTGATATATTCATAAAACTCGTGGCGTACCTTCTTTTTCATTCGCTATGATCTTTTCAACACTTTCGTCCCTCGATACCAACTTTGCTCTTTGCTGCGTGAGAACTGCTACGAGTCTTGTTCTTGAATTTGTTTATGTTAAACGATTTATCTGGTGAATTATTGTGAAATATGGATGCGGTGTGAATTGAGAGTGAAAAAGAGAATTGAGCGCTGAATTGAGGAACTGGGTAGAGTTGTTAATTTTATAGATTTAGAAATTTACTGGTTTTTAGTTTTCAAGTTTAATTAGCAAACTTTGAAATTTTCAATTTGTTAAGCTTTATAATCTCAAACTTCATGAATTTCAAAAATTTTCAAATCTCCAATTTTCTATATTTCTAAATTAGCAAATTTTCGAATTTTTTGATGGTCAAGTGATCAATTCTCAAATTTTAAAATTCTTAAGGTTCCAATTCCTCAAATTCTCAAATTTTCAAATTTTCCAAATTTCAAAGTCCTTAAATTATGAAATTTAAACACCTCCTTTCAAATTTATAAATTCCCACATTTTCAAATCCCCGAACTCCCAATTTCCAAAATTTCTAAATCCACAAATCCATAAACCCATAAATCTACAAATTCCCAAATTCACAAGTCCTCAAATTCTCAAATACCAAAATTCCTAAATTCCTAAATTCTTAAATCCATAACTTCCTAAATCCCTAAATTACAAAAGCCTTAGATCCCTAAATTCCTAGGTCCCTAGATCCCTAGATCCCTAGATCCCTAGATCCCTAGGTCCCTAGATCCCTAGATTCCTAAATCCCTAAATCCCTAAATCCCAAAATCTCTAAATTTCCAAATCCCTGAATCCCTAATTTCCCATATCCCCAAATCCACAAACCTTCAATTTCTCAAGCACAAAAATTACTAAATTCCTAAATTGTTAAATCCAACACTCCCTAAATCCCTAAATCCCTAAATCCCTAAATCCCTAAATCCCTAAGTCCCTAAATCCCTAAATCCCTAAATCCCTAAATCCCAAAATCCCAAACTCCCTAAATCCCAAAATCCCAAAATCCCAAAATCCCAAAATCCCAAAATCCCCAATTTCCCACATCCCAAAATTCCAAAACACAAATTTCCAAATCTCCAAACTCCAAAACCCCAAATTTTCCATCTTCCAACTTTTCCACCACTGAACTTCCCAAACCCACCTCTGAATTTGTTATTTCCCTCCAGAAAATCATAATTTTATATAAAATTGATCACATCGTACACAACAATTGAAATAATATATATCGAAACACGAGAATCATTCTCTGTAAGTAATTAAACACGCGATACCGCGACAAATGCTACATTAAAATTCATATTTTATTATACGATCAGAAGGAGAATTTGTAATTGCACATTTGTTTCGCTAATTATAATGAATTAAAGCAATAAGGAAATTTATGTTTCCATATTAAAGAGTAATTTTCGTATGAGAATAATCGATGCGTGTGCAAAAACGTTTAATAAATTTCTGTAAAATATTAATTGAAATCGTGTGCTCGCATTATTTCAGTTACCTATAAATTTTTCTGTTTCTCATAACTTTGCATAGTTATCCATTTTTCATTATATGTATGAAAATTATATCATAAGAAACGAATTTCATTCTATCATATTTTACTGCTTTAAATTTTCTCTTTTAAATTTTCAATTGATTGAAAATTCCGAATAGAAGATTTGTTAATGAAGTTCGACGTTTTGTATACGTGACGTAACGCAATTAATTAAATACATTGATTAAATTTAATTCTTTCATCCAGCCATTACATTTCCACAAAATTACAAATTCATTCGTTTATTTATTAAAATATTATTCGTATTGAATCGAAAGATCTGAATAAAATATCAAAAGAATTTATTTTTACAGAATGTACATTGTTTTTTATATTTTCTTTCGTTCCTCTCCCACAGTATTTGTACATAAAACAATCTCTATTTACCGATTTACGATTATTGCCAACGTAAATCACCCGTAAGTATACAGATACATATTGTTCTGCAGAAGACAGCAAATTTATCATTTAATCAAAATTATATTGAACGTGTTCCCGTCAAATTTCATAATAACCTGACACAAGATTGATTATTTTCGTTTCGTGATTTATTGTACAATCGTACCATCAAATTATTGGTTGTTGTTATTTCATGTACAAAAATAACCTTTTTTTAGTATAACTTGAATTGTTCTTATTCAAATAATGACATACATTGTTGCCACACAAATTATACTGCCCTTATATGTTGTTATATAGAGACATATATTGTTAAGTTCATATGTTGACCTTTCATATGTGGTCAAATTATATTTTTTTCACATATGTCATTCTTGTATTCACATATGTTATTATTATATTGGTTTATGCATACATGGTTTCTATACAAATTTTATTGTCATATATATTGTTCTTGTATAAGTTATGTCGTTCTTACACATATGTATGTATGTCATATGTGTATCAACTATGTTGTCGTTCATATTTTGTTTTCATGCAAATTATATTGCTCTTGTATATAGTATATATTGTAGATTTTATGTGAATATAAAACTTGATACATGTGTTCTATTTTCATATGCATACATTGTCCTTATAATGTCTGTACACTCTATGTCCTTACACATATGTCATATGTGAACCACGTTCCAATTCACATATCGTCCTTATGCAAATTATGTTGCTGTCATATATATGTTGATTTTATATGCATATAAGACTTGTTACACATGTTATATTTTCATATACATACATTGTCCTTATATTGTCTCTACACCCTATGTCCTTACACATATGTCACATATGAACCATGTTCCAATTCACATATCGTCCTTATGCAAATTATGTTGCTGTCATATATATGTTGATTTTATATGCATATAAGACTTGTTACACATGTATATTTTCATGTACATACATTGTCCTTATATTGTCTCTACACCCTATGTTCTTAGACATGTGTCATATGTGAACCATGTTCTACTTCACACATCTTTTTTATCACAAGTTATATTGCTATTATATATACGTAAATTTTATATACATATAAGACTTGTTATACATCTGACATTTTCATGTACATGCATTGTCCTTATATTGCCTCTACAGCTTATGTCCTTAGACATGTACCATATGTGAACCATGTTCTAATTCACACATCTTTTTTATCACAAGTTATGTTGCTATTATATATACGTAAATTTTATATACATATAAGACTTGTTATACATGTGACATTTTCATGTACATACATTGTCTTTGCACATATATCAAAACCTATATAAACTACATCGTCCATACACATATATCAAAACCTATATAAACTACATCGTCCATACACATATATCAAAACCTATATAAACTACATTATCCACACACATATAATAGTCAAGATCAATAGTTGCACAAATACCAAGTATTATTAATTGTGACAGTAAAATCAGATATTTTGAATTCATTCAAACCGAGGATTTACAAAAACATCCAAAAGCTTGTTATAGATTAGGCCGCGGTGTTCAAAATCAGCAATATAGGCAAGAGGTATTCTTGCCCGTTTCTTTGTACCGCCTAAATCATGGGAAATGATAGCGTGTATCGTCGAGTCACGAAAAAGATGAGAAGAATCGTAGAAAAGAGATCGTATTTCTCGGCTGATCTGGGATTATGGTGCGAGGAGAAGAGATATACATTTCGCGATTCTTCTCGTCCAAAATCTTCCAGAGAGTCGCGAGAAATACGAAAAAGCCAACTGTTCAGCCCTTCGACGATGCCACGAAAATTCTCACGAAGAATCCTACCTATTTTCACGGCTGACGTTCGAAATAGGGTGAAGTGTCCTTTGTGTGTACGCGTGTTGCCGCGTATGAGATGTGCGTGTGTGGATAGGCGTTGGATTTAGTCCATTTGCCACAAAACTGTACAGAAGTGACGGATCGGTGATTTATATACGTCCGTGTAAACTTTCTCGATGAAGTCCATAGAACGTGTTCCTATCAATCATGGATGTTGATGAACTGTCTTTCTTCTGACTGCTAGGCTGAAGCTGTTCGAAATTTAATTAGGTTTTCCGATTTTTTTTTTTCAAATTTTATCAAGTATTTTGTACTTGTTATTTGTAATTTTGAGTAGGTAATATGAGTGTTTGAAATTTGGACAGAAAATTGTTAATGATACAAATAAACATCTAAGCAAACTTTTAGGATGAAGTTTATAAAACGTGTTCCTATCAATCATGAATTTTGAACTGTCTTTATTCTGACTGCTAGGCTGAAGCTGCTCAAAATTCAATTAGGTGGTTCTCAGATTTTTAACAAATTTTATCAGAAATTTTGTTGTACTTGTTATTTATAATTTCAAGTATATGAAGGTGAAAAATTGATGATGTATATATAATATGTGTGATGTATGTATAATATTTGGTATTTATGAAACATTATTTTTGTTCTCACAATTATGTATTAGTATTCATATTACAATTGGTGTTTTTACCCTAAAAATTTGTATAATATTTAGCATTTATGAAACAGTTAATATTTTTATTCTGACAATTACATAATATATAGTATTTATGAAGATGTTAATATTCTTCCCCAGACAATTATATGATGTTTAATATTTATGAACTGATGTTTTTATCCTGACAGTTATATAATATTCAGTATCTACACAAGAATTAATAATAGTGTCCTAACATTTATATAATTTTTATCATTTATGCAACAACTGACATTCTTATAGTAATAATTAAATATTATTTAGTACTTATAAGACAATTGATAATTTTATCTTTACATTTAGCAATTACAACGTTACTTTTTATTATAATGTTTACGATATATTAATGATATCCAGGTTTGTAGAATAAATTTTGTCATAAGACACAACAGGAATAATTATTGCGATTCAATCACAAAATGTCATGAAACTCGCAAACTTCCTCTACCTTACATCAGGTTCTTTACAAATTTCTACATTTCTTATTACACAAGGATAATTAGTACTAGTATTCAGTTCGTAATTAAAGAGAAATTGGTGTGGTGCTTGAATACAAGCTTTTTAGAAGATTGAAATTTTCTTGAGGTTGTTTGTAATCACCAATGTCAGTCAAATTGAAGTTCCTTAATAAATAATGGATGTAAAAATAATATTTTGTTATAGTAACAGTTTTTAACAGTATAATACAATTTTTTTAACAACATAAAATGTTAACGTATAATACATTTACATCATAACGACCTAAAAACCAAAAAAAATTATAACATACTTTTTAACCTCCATTTGCAGAATTATTCATTCAACCTCAAATCTCAAAATTTCTCCAATTCCATCCCAAAAATCCCCGCAAGCACAAAGTTCAACGAGTACAGTATAAATATTCTCGACATTTTTTCGCAAGAAAATAAACAAACACGATGTATCTCCTAAATCGTCTACGTCGTCAGACCATTCATCAGATGGTTTCGCATTACGTGCACCCCTCCCCGAATGGGAAGAAGATAGCAAATGCAAAAATCTCTATCGTGGTGAACGAATGGAAAAAGAAATGACGACTAGTTGGTGGGGGTAGACGAATGGTTGTTTATCGCCATTGAAAATATTCCTGTATCCGACTTTGGGGCTGTGGATAAATGCGAGTGGAGGACGGTTCGACCCCTTTCCGTCCAACTGTACCGGATTTCCGATGCGCTAAGGGCGAAGTTTAATGCCCGGTGGCTCTCCATGCGGACAACGATATAATTCAACGGAGATTGAGACGGATATACTAGCTCTGTTTCGAAAGCAGATTGATTTGCGAAATATTCTTTCACAGCGAGCTTCTATACGTTACATATTTTCGAACACGGGTATTTCGTTTATTGGGACAATGTGAGTTGCGAATAGTTCGGGTGGAGATTTTGAGTGTTAGGTGCTTTTGCATTTGTAAATTTGCATGAAAGTGTGGAAATTGGAGAATTGGTAATTTGGGGAACTGGGGAATTGGGGAATTTGAGAATGGGGGAATTGGGGGATTGGGGGATTGGGAATTTGGAAATTGGTGATTTGGGGAATTTAGGAATTGGGGAATTGTGGAATTGGTAATTAAAGGAATTGGGGAATTGTGGAATTGGTAATTTAGGAAATTGGGGAATTGTGGAATTGGTAATTTAGGGAATTGGGCAATTGTGGAATTGGTAATTTAGGAAATTGGGGAATTGTGGAATTGGTAATTTAGGGAATTGGGGAATTGTGGAATTGGTAATTGAGGGAATTGGGGAATTGTGGAATTAGTAATTTAGGGAATTGGGGAATTGTGGAATTAGTAATTTAGGGAATTGGGGAATGGGAATTGGTGACTAACGGAATTGGGGAATTGTGGAATTGGTAATTTAGGAAATTGGGCAATTGTGGAATTGGGGACTTGTGGAATTGGTAATTAAGGGAATTGGGCAATTGTGGAATTGGTAATTTAAGGAAGTGGGGAATTGTGAAATTGATAATTAAGGGAATTGGGGAATTGTGGAATTGCTAATTTAGGAAATTGGGGAATTGTAGAATTGGTAATTTAGGGAATTCAGGAATTGTGTAATTGGTAATTTAGGGAATTGGGGAACTGTGGAATTGGGGACTTGTTGAATTGGTAATTAAGGGAATTGGGGAATTGTGGAATTGGTAATTGAGGGAATTGGGGAATTGTGGAATTAGTAATTGAAGGAATTGGGGAATTGTGGAATTAGTAATTTAGGGAATTGGGGAATTGTGGAATTAGTAATTTAGGGAATTGGGGACTTGTGGAATTGGTAACTAACGGAATTGGGGAATTGTGGAATTGGTAATTTAGGAAATTGGGGAATTGTGGAATTGGTAATTTAGGGAATTCAGGAATTGTGGAATTGGGGCGTTGTGGAATTGGGGAATTGAAAATTGGCAAATCAAAGAATTTGGGGATTTAGATATTCTCAATTTTTCAAATTTATCCAATTTAAAAATTTAAAAATTTAGAAGTTTGAAAATTCAAAAATTTAAAAACTTAGAAATCTCAAATATTTCAGAACTTCCAACGCAAACCTACCAAAAACCTCTACCAAAGCACTATTAAAAATATCAACCACTCCAGATTGCATTTTTCCCCATCCACCCCACGTGTTGTTTCAAAAGAACAGAGTTTCAGATCAACATCCTCAATATCATTTCAAAAGTTCCGCAAAATATCGAAAACAAATATCGAAGTTTTCTGAAATATTCCTTTCACCAACATTCATAACTTATGAATAACATTCAGTATGCATTCTTCTTCCGTTTCAATTGAACTTATTTGTATTCCCCGTGCATCTGTAATCAAATTATGCACATCCTTCACGGTATCCGATCCGCAGAAAAGGAAATGGCGATCGACGATGAACAACGTATTCGTAAACGCAAAGAACGAAACGTTGATACAGTTCTCTCATCCGGTTTCCAATTTTCAAATTTACATCCGCCAAGGAATATATTTCCTTCGAGGTTATTGGATATGCTAACACACTACCTCTCAATTGATGTTACGTAAAAGTTTGATGGTGTTTTAATTAAAGTTTCCTTGAACACTTAGGCCGCTTATTTTCAAACTCGACTTTCCTGGACACGAAACTTTATAGGAAAACACTTAACCGTATACTTTCGATTTACCTTTTACTAGAAAACCGTCTCGTCTTCCTGTACATAGCGTTTTGCTTCGCTGGGAAAAGTAAATTTAAGAATAATATTGAAGGTAATTGCAATTTATCCGGTGCGCTGGGCAGTTAAGCATTTTGTGCTTTGATAATATTTTTTGCGAAGTGAAATTTAATTTGAGATATTCTGCTGTTACTTGACGTACTAACGTGACGCACCAGTTTAGCATTAATTTTATGAGAGACACAGTGATAATTATTACTGCTACTATTTCAAAAAATAAGGGATGTTATGTGTATTCTTGGTTAATCGTGTAAATTTTAATTAATATTGAAATCTATTTGTAAAACGTGGTTTCTGCTTGTGGAACTTCAGGTGACTTTCTCGTGAAGAAAACCCTCTGTTTTATATTTTTATTTTATTTTCTGCTTTTTATTTTGTATATATTCTATACTCCATGCCCTGCAATTTTTATTTCAATTTATTTCTTTTTTTGTTAGGTGTAGCAGAGGCTCCATAAATGTAACACCCAGTATATATAAAATTTCCAATATCTTAAAAAAATAAAAGAATGGGATGTAATTGTAAGAGATAGGAAATATTTTCTGTAATTTTCTGAGGTATGAAATTTGGTGGATATAGGTTGTTTCAAAAATGCGTTGATATTGTAGCTATCAGTTAGGTATGTAGTTGATACTGATCACGTGTGTACTAACATATGTGTAGGACCAATACTATAAATTAGCAAATGTAATAAATCATTAAGTACATTTTTGTATGGGTTATTTATACATTCATATGTGTTCTCAAATATATTTAAATTGAAGAGTGAGTACATCTCTTTTGAAGCACCCTGTATTATAGTATAATTTGTGAATTATTGAGTAGACTTTTATATGGGATCTTTATACATTCATATGTGTTCCCAGTACTGATATATTTAAATTAAAGAGTGAATACATCTTTTTTGAAACACTCTGTATTATAGTATAATTTATGAATTATTGAGTAGACTTTTATATGGGTTCTTTATGTATTCATATGTATTCTCACATATATTTAAATTGAAGAATGAGTACATCTCTTTTGAAACACCCTGTATTATAATTTACATGATACGTAACATACAGTATATAATTGTGGATGAAATATTATATATTGTAATATAAATTATGATATACAATACATATTATGTAACATACTATACATATATTCTATAATATATTAAAATATCCTGTATGTATAATGTGATATATTAATTAAAATATAACATATGTGATAATGTAATACACTACTAAATTTTTGTAATTTGTTGAACATAAATAGACCTTCGTAATTAACAAACTTGAAAATATTTTATATATTCTTAAATTATAATTTCTTTCTTAAATTGTTTTAAGGTTTTCCAAATATACAATGTTATATAATTTTTTGTTTAATAAGAAGTGTATCATGATTTTCAAATTAATAGATCTCATGAAATTTTAGATCACTTTTTCAAAGCATCCAATGAAACAATTAATAAATAAATTTTTTTAAAGCATTCAATAAATCAATTTTTTCAAAGCATTCATAAAGTCAATTAATAAATAAATTTTTTCAAAGCATCCAATAAATCAATTAATAAATAAATTTTTTCAAAGCATTCGTAAAATCAATTAACGAAAGGTATATATGTAGAGCTTGTCAAACACAATTTATTCAGTCCTTACTTACAAATAACATAAATGTAACTCTTTAATGAATTTCAAAAATATTCAATGCAAAATATTTGAACAATTTAAACGTCGATTTCACGAAAAGAAGAATAATACTGAAAATTACAAATAAAACATCGAAAAAGTGTAGAAAAGATACGATTTCAAATAAAATATTCAAACACTTTAGAAAATTAAATAAAACATTGTCAATGACAACACTCGTTTTCCAGCATCTGATGTTTAATTTAAGTTGGAATATTTGTCGTTATAATATTTGTCGTTGATTTACTGTATACAGAACGAAAATACCGTCGACTCGTACATCATTCATGCATTCGTATTTACAGTAACCAAATTAAGGGAATACATTTCGAAATTGAAATACTGCTTCTAGCAGCGCAAACACTGCAGTTAAATTGCAAATCGATAAATGAAAATGTTACTACATGTACCCTTTTTACTTCCTGCATTGTTCAAGAACTTTTCCACTATATACAAATATTTAAGTAACTCTAAGTTTTTGATAGAATTTTTAAGTTTGTGATGTTTAAAATTTCAAGGTTTTTGAAATTGAAAATTTAATATTTAGATGCAGTTTGAGGAATCTTTAAAATTTTTTATTTGGTGTTCTTATATTTTTTAAAGGTATTTGTTTAGAAATTTGATAGTTTGACAGTTTGCCTATTTAATTGTTTGACAACTTGACAGTTTGTTATTTTCATGATTAGACAGCTTGACAATTTCACAATTTCACAATTTCACTATTTTACTACTTCACAATTTCACTATTTGACAATTTCACAATTTCACAATTTTACTATTTGACACTTTGACAATGGGATAAATTGACAGGTTAACCTATTTGACAGTTTGACAACTTGAGAATTTGACAATTTCATAGTTTGACAACTTGAGAATTTGACAATTTCATAGTTTGACAACTTGAGAATTTGACAATTTCATAGTTTGACAACTACACAATTTCACTATTTAATAATTTGACAATTTATCAATTTGGCAATTTGACAATTTGACAATTTGACAATTTGACAATTCTACAATTTCATTATTTGACACTTTAACAATTGGATAATTTGATAGGTTAACAGTTTGCAGTTTGGCAATTTAATAATGTGGCAGTTTGACAGTTTGACAATTTGTCAATTTTACAATTTGACAGTCTGGCATTTTGACAATTGAATATTCTGATAGGTTGACAATTTGACCATTTAATAATTTGATAGGTTAACAGTTTGACAGTTTGGCAATTTAATAATGTGGCAGTTTGACAATTTAACAATTTTCCAATTTTCCAATTTGACAGTTTGGCAATTTAATAATGTGGCAGTTTGACAGTTTGACAATTTGTCAATTTTACAATTTGACAGTTTGCCAATTTGACAATTGGTTAATCTGATAGGTTGACAATTTGACAATCTAATAATTTGATAGGTTAACAGTTTGACAGTTTGGCAATTTAATAATGTGGCAGTTTGACAGTTTAACAATTTGCCAATTTTACAATTTGACAGTTTAGCAATTTGGTAATGTGATAGTTTGACAGTTTGACAATTTGACAATTGACAGTTTGATAGTTTTATTGTCATTTCACCTCGATGTGTCAAAATGTTTTATTAACAAACATAAAAACCGTAACAAAATCCTCCCTCAAAAAGCTCCATAATCATAATCCCCATCCCCAAATTCCTTTTAACAGCCCACTTAAATTCACCCCGCGTTACACAAGAATCGTTAACGATCAAAGGCAAATCGATTGTTATTTAATAACCTCTATCGAATTCCGCTAACGCAGAAAGTGTTAATACTCCCCTAGCGATAATGCAAACATTATCAGTTTATTTATTCGTCCCGAAAAATATCTGGAAAGGCACCCTCGAAAAAGCCTCGATTCGCGAAGGAGATAAAAGGGAGACTCAATTTCCCCGTAGATTTACTTTACAATAAACTGTGGCCGATTATCGAGAAACGATGTTGACGTTTGGGCAACAAATTTCTCAAAACGAAGGGTGCTCCTTGGTTTGATAGCAGGTCCTCGTATATTAGCCGAATTCGATTTAACGGATCGCCTCCCCTTCCGCTTCCGGTTGCGGACAAAATCCCTGAAAATCCCTGGTGGAAAGCAGTGCTCGAACGGAGGAAGAGGGAAAGAAGGGGGTTGGAAAAATCGGCGAGATAAAAAAAAAACGCAGCGTTACACGACCCTCGGTAAACACGCTGGTATTCTTTTTTCTTCCCTTTCTTTTGCTCTTCTTTCTACGATCCGTCTCTTTCTTCTCCGCACACGTATCGCGCACACACGGAAACGCGGAACTTCTCTTCACTCGATGTTCTCTATTCCGAGAGTACTTTTTTCCCAATATAGAAATAGATCCCGTATAGGGGCGTGGCGGAGCGCGATACGTCGCAAGAAGAGAAATAGTCCTTTCGTAACTACCACCCCCTCGAACACGAAGCTGCGTTTCAACCCTCCTAGAATTCTTTTCGACCGGCAGAAATTTTCTTGTTCGCTCCGTGAAATAAACTATCGGAGCACATATTTTTGGAGAACGCCGATCGCGAGTTTTGAGAAACGCGGCTGAAATATGGGGACAACTTCTGTTGGGGTGGAGTTTGAATTTCTTTGTGGAGGGAATTTGTGATAGGATTGAGAGGGTGAGATTTTGGGTAGAAATTTTGAATTTTGAATTGGGGACTTTGGAAATGGTTTTTAATTTTTACCTGGTTTCGTTTGGTAAAATGTATTTCGACATACAGAGGGTGGGAAATTTGGAAATTGGGAATTTAGGGGTTTGGAAGGTAGAAATTTGAAAACTTGGAAATCACAAGATTAGGGAACTCGGAAATGTGGAATGGAAATTTAGAAATTTTGGAAGTGTGGAATTGCGGAATGGAATTGTGGAATTGTGGAATTGAGGAATTGGTAATTTAGGGAATTGGTGAGTTGGTTAATTGGTGATTTGGGGAATTGGTAATTTGGGGAATTTTGGAATTGGGGAATTGAGGAATTGAGGAATTGGTAATTTAATAAATTAGGAAATTGGGGAATTATGCTATTGGTAATTTGGAGAATTGGGGAATTAGAGATTTGGGGAATTAGAGATATGGGGAATTGGGGAATTGGAGATTTGGGGAATTGGGGAATTGGAGATTGGGAAATTGTTGATTTTGGGAATTGGGGAATTGGGGAATTGGTGGTTTGGGAAATTTGGAATTAGGAATTGGAGAATTCATAAATTTAAGAATTCTGGAATTGGAGAATTGTGGCATTTTGCAATTGTGGAATTGTGGAATTGTAGAATTGTGGAGTTGTGGAACTTAGGAGTTGGCAAAGTCAGAAATATAGGGTTTAACAAATGTAAGAACTTTAAAATTCTAGAAATCTAAAAATCTAGAAATTTAGAAATCTAGTAATTTAATAATCTCGTAATCTAGTGATCTAATAATCTAGTGATTTAGTGATCCAGTGATCTAGTGATCTAGTAATTTGATAATCTAGTAGTCTAGTGATTTAGTAATCCAGTGATCCATTAATCTAGCAATATAGTAATCTAATAATTTAATAATCTATAAATCCAGAAATATTGACACCCCTGAAGCTATTATAGAAACCTAGAAATATCAAATAAGCCTAGAAATTTTGAATCTCCAAATTTTCAATATCTCAGTTTCTTCAATTTGAAAACCTTCAAATTTTCACACTCTGAAACGTCGAACTTAAATTCCCTAGAAAAAATATACTTTTCTGATTTTTCTGATGCACTAAATAACGAGGTTAAAATAGTACAAATTTTGTATATTTAAAATAATTTTACGACACTCCTTTATACAACAACTCTTACTACTTCACATTGTACTATTACTTAATATTTTACATTAACATTTTCCTGCAAAACAATTAAATGATTAAAATTCAATTTTCAGTTCCCATAAACATAATTTAAATTTTTAATTCCATAATTCCATCGATTATCAGAAGAATAACATTATACAAAGTTACCGGTAGTCGCTTTGTGTACAGAAGCGCCATCAGTTTGATTTACGTGAAAATTTCATGGTTCACGTCCAAAGAACAATTTATAGGGTTTTTAGTGAATTGTCGGTTGGTGAGAAATTTCACAGGCATTATTCGCAAAGACGGGAAATTCCACGGTATCACGGGCTATACAGAAAAACGGAGGTTCAGAGAATATACTTGAGGCTTATGCGGCTTACTCGTCGTTTAAAAAAAATGCTGACTCTTCTCCAGACTTCGTACAGAAGCCACGGTCGTATAAAAAATGGACGAGTTTAAAAGCTGGATACCCATGGGAACCAGACCGATGCAAGGTTAACCAGAAAATCCTGGGAACAGTCAAACACCTAAAACGCTTCCATTTTCGTGTCGCTTTCTTCTTTGAATGACTTCAACAATCACATTTGAATTTATTTACCCGCTGGTTTTCGTAATTATAGGAAGACGTATTTAATATCACGTTTGGTTAGGTTAGCTTAGGCTGAATTTTTTCCATAATTATAGAGGGACGTATTTAATATCACGGTTAGGTTAGGTTAGGCTGAATTTTTTCTATAATTACTATAGGAAGACATATTTAATATCACGGTTAGGTTAGGTTAGGCTGAATTTCGGATTGAACACATTATTATATATTTCATCTGGACATATATTGATTCACATAAGTATTTTCTTATATTCAAAACGAAATGAATATGGTACATTATTAATAATAGTTAGGTTAAATCATTAACTTGAGTTAAATTTTAACTAAATTTTCTACATAAATTTTCTACATATAATAACTCTAAGAAGATTTATTAAATGACATTCAATATACTAAAATACCTATATACAAATACAATAATTTAATTAACAATTTAAAATTTTGTATTTTATTTACAGCAAGCAATAATAGAATCTTTCACATTAAAAATGAATTCACTGAATTTAACATATCTAACAAATATCAAGCTGCAAATTTTTGTTATCAAAGCAAATATATGATGCTTTCGCTGAAATAGAGGTTATGTTTATCTTTTGATTTTAATGAACAGCAATCCGGAAATACGCATTACGCTTAATTGTCCTTAGCCAACCTAGCCAATTTATTCCATCCGTAGTTAACTCACTGTATTTATATTATCTGTCTGCTAAATACTCGACCGAATGAACATAATACTACCTAATGAACTAAATCCAGAGGGGGATGCAACTAAAGAAGATAAATGCTGCGGCCATTTTCTTTTCTCTCTTGAAACTGTGGCCAGACGCCATTCTTTTAACTTGAATAGTTGGATAGAATTTTCAAAGTTAATTCAGTTTTTAGATGTTTATTCATTTATTTTATGGTTAATATAATGTGCATATGTAGTAGATGTTCATTCATTTATTTTAGAGTTGATATAATGTTCATATGTAGAATATTAAATATTATTAGATAATATATTTTTCTGTATTATTACATAGAATATTAAATATTATTGTTTGTGTGTAGAAGGTTAAATATTAAAATCTGAAATAAAATGTTAAATTTCTGAATTTTTAAATTAATAATAAAAGTGACGTTCATCACTAAAAATTTAAAATGTGTATTTAAATATTAGACGACACTTTCATAATATCACTTAAAGAGCCTTCATCACCAGTTCAATTATGCCAAATATACTTTCCTATATTATTACATAGAATATTAAATATTACGATTAGTACGTAAAATATTAAATATTAAAATTTCGAATAAAATATTAAATTTCTGAATTTATAAATTAATAATAACATTGACGTTCATCACTGAAAATTTAAAATGTGTATCTAGATATTAGACATCACTCTCATAACATCACTTAAAGAGCCTCCATCATCAGCACAATTAACCCAAATATAATTATACCAAATATAATTGTACCAGTACCATAATTATACCTTAGTATTAATACCAAAGAGCAACGACATCCCTCCAGAAAAATCCCAAACAGCATAAGTTCAGTCGAACCCGCAGCTGTTAGAAAAGAATGGCGAAGAAACTCGATCTTGTCCACCATTTTCCCTCTCCTGTTACCGCGGTCACAATGGACTTCTAACGCGAGGGGTTTTGACTGCTAGATAAAGAGCAAAACGTGGCGCCTGTGTCAGAATTTAAACGGCTGTCATCCCTCGAAGGAGAAAAAAAAAGTGTTTGAGGGGATCGCGACAACATTGTGCCCGGAGTTCATAGGTCTAGGGTCCTCCGGGCGAAAGTATTTGTTTGACGTCTCCGAGGTTTGTATCTTCAAAGGGTCAAGCACTCGTCCCGCCTCCCTCTCCCTTTATCACCGTTTCCCTTTCGGTCGCGTATGGACCCATATGGCACTGAATGTATAAATAACACGGTTCGTTCTATTGTGGGATAAGTAAACCTTGAGACGCGTGGTGGGAGAGACAAAGAGAACGCGAGGCAAAGGTGGCGATAAAAAAAAGGGGTCGAAGAGTTTGCTCGAAGGAAAGCACACTTGGCGTCGGTATGCTTGACGCGCAGGCAGAAATGAGAATGAAAACGTAATGCCGCGAGCGAAGAAAATTGGTGCGAGATACACCGAGCGTGGAAAGTGTTCGATACAAAAAGGAGATACGGTGGAATGGATGATGTATCGACGCGATGAAAAGAACCAGGGACGGACCTGCACGGGTTTTCACCCGTTTATGATTTGGATGTTTGTGAAAACATTTGGATTTTTATGTGAAACATTGATCTAGGATTCACTGATTTAGGAATCACTGATCTAGGTATCATTGATATAGGAACCACTGATCTAGCAATTACTGATCTAGGTATCATTGATATAGGAATCACTGATTTAGAGATCACTGATATAGGAATCACTCATCTAACAATCACTGACGTAGCAATCACTCATCTAGCAATCGCTGATCTAGCAATCACTTATCTAGCAATCACTGATCTAGCAGTCACTGATGTAGCAATCACTTATCTAGCAATTACTGATCTAGCAATCACTTATCTAGCAATCACTTATCTAGCAATCACGTATCTAGGTACCACTGATCCATCAATCCACTGATCCACCAATCCACTAATCTACTAATCTACTAATACACCAATTCACTAATCCATCAATCCACTGATCCACCAATCCACTGATCCACCAATCCACTAATCTACTAATCTACTAATCCACCAATTCACTAATCCATCAATCCACTGATCCACCAATCCACTGATCCACCAATCCACTGATCCATCAATCCACTGATCCACCAATCCACTGATCCACCAATCCACTGATCCACCAATCCACTGATCTATCAATCCACTAATCTACTAATCTACTAATCCACCAATTCACTAATCCATCAATCCACTGATCCACCAATCCACTGATCCACCAATCCACTGATCCATCAATCCACTGATCCACCAATTCACTAATCCATCAATCCACTGATCCACCAATCCACTGATCCATCAATCCACTGATCCACCAATCCACTGATCCACCAATCCACTGATCCACCAATCCACTGATCTATCAATCCACTGATCCACCAATCCACTGATCCACTAATCCACTAATCCACCAATTCACTAATCCATCAATCCAGTGATCTACAAATTCACTGATCCACTAATCCACCAATTGACTAATCTAGGTGTCACTGATCTACCAATCACTGATCTATCAGTCACTGATTTACGAATCTACTGAGATTCGTAATCAAATTCAGAGGAGGGTATATCAAATGCCCCTCAATCAGATTGTGGACAATGGGGTAGACTATTATGGGGTAGATTAGGGCAGATTTCAAATTACATGCTTGAATTTAGAAATATAGAATTGCAAATGTAGGTGTTGAGTATTTAGATATTTACTAGATGTTACCTTATTAGGTTATGATACATTACATGAATGGAAGTTATTATATTCTGTTAGCTTAGACCAGATTATGTTATTTTGATATGTTGTCTTAAATTTCCTTGAGTTACATTTGATTGTTAGATCAGTTTAAGTTATTTCATTAGGTCAACTTGTTTGGTTATCTGAGTTATTTTACCAGGTTAGTTTACCACACATGAAGATGTTAGGTTAGGTTATAATATCATGAGGTTTAATTTGTATATCATATTCAATTATATTATTTTACTAGCTCGTTCTAAATCAGGTTAGGTTAGTTTCGTCGATTATATTATTTTACTATGTCATTCTAGATCAGGTTAGGTTAGTTCCGTGCATTACTTTCAATTTCCTCTACAAATGCAAAAACTACTAATTATTCAAACAATTCCATATTCTCGCAAAAATGAATTCCACTAAATAATTTACTCCACCTTCACAAAAACTCCAAATTTAAAATTTAAATCAGGTTTTAGAAATAACATCCACATGCGCCCTTCCTGAAGAACCGTCCCTGAACCGCTGCGAGAATGATCGGTGCAAATGCTTTTTAATCGATGGGGCGGATGAAAGTTTCGTCAAACTCTGTCGAAAAAAGAGAGCAGAAAGAAAAAGTCAATGGAAAATCACGGATAAAACGATGGAGGCCCTGTTCAATCGTTGAATGTCTTTTCCGATAGTTTTGCACAGCGCATGTTTCCTTGCTTTGAGATTAGAAACGTCTGCCACTCGACCGGAATGTGCTCCTCTAACGGAGGATTTTTCAAAGTAAATTGTGGTTTCATTCTACCATTTTTTTTTCTCCTCTCTATCCTTTGTTTCTCCGCTCCTCTTTCTGCATAATGCATTAGCATTCGCATCGGTTGTCTTCGATATTCCGTAACAGACGATTGCGACTTGAACGACGAATATCGATGATGATCAGTCGTTTCTTTCATTTTTTTTCCTTCATCTTTTTGTTCTCGTTGGAGATTCGCATTGTCCGCGTTCCTCGATATTTGCATTTGTACGGAGCAGCTCGATTCAAAGGAAACTTATGTTATATGAATATGCTGACCACTCTGGAAACCATGGATCACTGGCATAATCGAGCTGAGAGGGCCTCTTGCTTTATTTCAGACAATGAAGACCTGCTTTTTTTCTACGTTTGCCATTATTGATTGTCGATTGGATGTCTTATTGAGGGCTTATCGATTTTTAGTGGAAAGCTGGAGATGGACTTTGAGTACTAAATTTTTAAGTTTTCAAGTTTTGCAATTTTTAAATTTTTGGCTTGTAAGTTTGCGAAGATGGGAAGTTGGGGATTTGGAGATTGAGGGACTTGGGACATTCAGAAATGTAGATGTCAATGAATTAGGAAATTAGGAGGTTGGGAAATTTGGAAGTTGGGAAATTAGGAAATTGGAGTATAAGAAAATTGGAAATTGAGAACTCAAGAAATTGGAAAATGGGAAATTGGGAAATTGGAAGATTGGAAAATTGGGAAATGGGAAAATTAGGAAATTGGGAAAATAGATCCTTGGAAAATTGGAAAATTAGGAAATTGGGAAATTGGGAAATTGGGAAAATGGAACCTTGGAAAATTGGGAAATTAGGAAATTGGGAAAATGGAACCTTGGAAAATTGGGAAATTAGGAAATTGGGAGAATGGAACCTTGGAAAATTGGGAAATTAGGAAATTGGGAAAATGGAACCTTGGAAAATTGGGAAATTAGGAAATTGGGAGAATGGAACCTTGGAAAATTGGAAAATGGGAAAATTAGGAAACTGGGAAAATGGAACCTTGGAAAATTGGAAAATGGGAAAATTGGGAAATTAGGAAACTGGGAAAATGGAACCTTGGAAAATTGCAAAATTGAGAAATTGGGAAATTGAAAAATTAGGAAAATGGAACCTTGGAAAATTTCAAAATTGGGAAATTGAAAAATTAGGAAATTAGGAAAATGGAACCTTGGAAAATTAAAAAATTAGGAAATTAATAAATTCAGGAACCAAAAAATAAAGAAATCCAGACCCTAAAAACTTAAAGAATCGAAAAATTGATAAACCTATTAAAAATTAAGAAATGCCATTATGTTCTGAACAATACCCTGCCCCCATTATCGACCTCAATCGATAACCGAATCGATAGTGACATTTCTGATACCCTGTCTAGAGGGAATTATCGTTGACAGTCTCTTCCCCCGACCTAGCACGATTATCTCTGGCAGTTCCTTCAGAGTATCTGGATTACGAATTAATTATCAAGGAGGAATGGGATCCGCTTGGCAAGCGAAACGGTTTCTCGATGACAAATAGCGAATAATCGTGGTAGTTAGTGAAAGGACGCGAACGTCTCCCTAGATAAATTGATCGTTTCAACGTTCAGGTAAAAAGGAGAGGTTCATTAAAAATCTCTGACAGTGCCGCGTTCATTAAACAGCAACTTCGGGTCTCTACTGTTTCATATTTAATGGGGGAGTCTCGTTGATTTGTTTCTGTGTTTTCCGATGGAGGTTGTTTAGAATATTCCAATTTTAACGAAGGTGAATGTCTTTCGGCGTTCATACTTAAACTGTTATCTGATTTATCGATGTAATCAAAATTATTTTATTATTTTGTGTTTTGTTGTATGAATATTATAGTGGCGTTTATAATTGCTGTTGTGTATGATTTTCGAATTGCATGGACATTATTTTTTATTCTAAGATGTTTCCAAATGTCTCAGGGAAAGATCTCAGTTGAAAGAGCCTGTACATTTGTATCAAATTATACTTCCATGACAATTACAGTGCTTCTGAATATTATTTAAGCTTCATATATAAAAGTTTATATAAGATGTATACTGCATTAGTTGCTTGAAATAATCTTAATTGAAAGAACCTGTATATCTGCATCAAATTATGTACATAACAGTAACAACGCTGCTGATATTATTCAACTTCAATGTCCAAAGGTCTTCATAAAATGTATTGGTTATTCAGGATGATCTCTTTTGAAAGAGCCTGTATATCTGCCTTAAATGGTACACATCTATAACAACATCAAAGCTGCTATTATTCAACGTTCGTGTGTCAAAGTCTTCATCAGATGTAACATATTAATTATTCCGGATGACCTCATCTGAAAGAGCCTGTATACTTGCATAAAATCCTACATGTCCATAACAAACTCGCTGCTTAAATGTTCAGATAAAATATTCGATACACAGTGTTATTCAGGATGATCTGATTTGAAAGAGTCTGTATGCTTTTATCAAACGTTATACCTCTGTAACAACATCAAAGCTGCTATTATTCAACTTCCATGTATCAAAGTCTCTATCAGATGTAACATATATTAATTATTCCTGATGATCCCATCTGAAAGAGGCTATATAACTACATCAAACGTTATACCTCTATAACAACATCAAAGCTGCTATTATTCAACGTTCATGTGACAAAATCTTCATGAGATGTAACATATTAATTATTCCGGATGACCTCATCTGAAAGAGCCTGTATACTTGCATAAAATCCTACTTGTCCATAACAAACTCGCTGCTTAAATGTTTAGATAAAATATTCGATACACAGTGTTGTTCAGGATGATCTAATTTGAAAGAGTCTGTATGCTTTTATCAAACGTTATACCTCTGTAACAACATCAAAGCTGCTATTATTCAACTTCCATGTATCAAAGTCTCTATCAGATGTAACATACATTAATTATTCCTGATGATCCCATCTGAAAGAGGCTATATAACTACATCAAACTCTATAACAACATCAAAGCTGCTATTATTCAACGTTCATGTGACAAAGTCTTCGTAAGACGTAAAGTGTATTATTCAGGATGATCCCATCTGAAAGTATCCACATACATGCACCAAACCCTACATATGCAAACTGTATAAAAGTTTAGATAAAGTGTACGACATATTTGATCTCATCTGAAACAGCCTGTATACCTGCATCAACCGTACACAGCAATTTATCAAATATTTATAGACTCCGTATTTGTATACGATTCAAAGAAGGCAGAATTTCCTCGAACACGATCCTTTGGAAAAGCTCCGGTCTGATCCCCGAAATTATAGTCGCGGAGGAGCACCGGTAATACGATCAGCTGTGCCGTATGACAGTGCCATTTTTCTTGTTGGCCAATTGCAGGTCACGTAGATGCTGCAACGCGAGCCTCTCACATCCACGGTTACGTATGTACGTATCGCACGTACATTTTTGGCACGACTGAGAACACCGTCCCGCTTACAAGAAGACACGTACGCGTCCTACACGTGGGCTACATCTTCTCCGCAATTCAACCTCGCTTCCTCGAAGGGGAAAAAAAACGGAGACGAAGAAAATGAAAGAAAGGAAAGACGTCCTAGTGAACAAATTTCAACGTGATTCACGGTGATACAGGGGACAAGAGACATTTTTCATTTCGGGTCATCTGCTCCTTCACTTGAACATACGTGTAACCAGTGCTTCTTGTTTGGAACTTCCTACAAAGTGCTTCTATTTCTCATACGGGTCTTCTTGTGGCACGCCAAGCTATTGCATTGTTATCAAACGTGGTCGACAGATTTAGTATTGGTGCAATACTCGTGTGGATATGTCATTTTGGTCTTGTGATAATCATAACCACATTGCTGTACTTCAGAAATTCATTTAGGTTATGATTGTCATTAGGAAATTTATTCATGATATATATTTGCACGCAATAATTGCAAGCAAGGATAAAATCCACGTTCAGATTATAAATATCGATGTCCACAAATATTATGTCCATTATGTCCATATAATGTGGATGATCCTCATAGCTGGACCGTTCACTGCACAATCGATTATCAAGTGTCGTGTCCATCAAAAAGTCGCTTATTCGTTATAGTTAACAATAAAAAATTCTTTGGTAATCCATATTAGTTATTGCAGACGATATATCCACATATGAATGTGTATGTCCACAAATATCACAATGTCCACATATTAATGTGGACGATCCTCATACCTGGACCGTTCACTGCACAATCGATTATCAAGTGTCGTGTCCATCAAAAAGTCGCTTATTCGTTATAGTTAACAATAAAAAATTCCTTGATAATCCATATTAGTTATTGCAGACGATATATCCACATATGAATATGTATGTCCACAAATATCACAATATGCGTATATTAATGTGGATGATCCTCATAGCTGGGCCGTTCACTGCACAATCGATTATCAAGTGTCGTGTCCATCAAAAAGTCGCTTATTCGTTATAGTTAACAATAAAAAATTCCTTGATAATCCATATTAGTTATTGCAGACGATATATCCACATATGAATATGTATGTCCACAAATATCACAATATGCGTATATTAATGTGGACGATCGTTATAGCTGAAGTGTTCACTGCGTAATCGATTGTCGAGTACCGAACGATCTATCAGGAAATCGCACTTGGCTCCAGTTCGATTTTTCGAGCTCTCGTGAAAGACAGCGAGGGGTTAAATGAATCGACGCGCGCGCAAATAGCCGACCTCTCGACGCAGAACGTAACACAATCGATTCACGCAATGCAAATGAAAATCTTATGCAGTCTTGGTGTGTGGGCGGATGAAATGTGTGTATGCGCCAAGTTCGCTTTCGAGGGCAACGGCTGCGTTAAACGTAACCAAATGGGACCTGTATCCGATGAAAACGTAGCGGATGCTTGTGTCCTGACACACTCCTGTTGACATTGCATTAGCCTCAGAATAATTACTCGCGTATCGATCATCGTGTTCGGTGTAATTGGTTTCGACGTGACTGGCCAACCTATCGGCTACTTAAATTGCAGCGAATTGCATGCACGACACCGTGTAAAGGATGCATTGTCACTTTCTCTCTGTTCTGTGCATATTACAAATATTCGCGAGTCTAAAGTGTCGTAACGTTATTTAATTTTTGACGGCTGTCTGGCACTTTGTTCGGATATTTCTTTCACTTGGTTAGACACTTTGATTGCAGGTAGATGTACAAAATTTTGTAGATATACAAGTTATACAGGCTGTACAAGATATCAAATATTCAAATGAGATATACAAGTTTTTATGTTCACAACTCTTCATGATGACGCACCACGTGTGTCATCGATTTTAAACATATCAATGAAAGAGTTTAGCTATAAATTACTTGTAAGAATACCTAAATCCTACAATTTGATAAATTACGAAACGCAACATCAATGATCGTTGGAAATAAATATTACATGACGCACTATATGCGTCATCGATTTTAAACATATCAATGAAAGAGTGTAGCTATAAATTACTTGTAAGAATACCTAAATCCTACAATTTGATAAATTACGAAACGCGACATCAATGATCGTTGGAAATAAATATTACATGACGCACTATATGCGTCATCGATTTTAAACATATCAATGAAAGAGTGTAGCTATAAATTACCTATAAGAATACCTATATCCTACAATGTGATAAATTACGAAACGCAACATCAGTGATCGTTGGAAATAAATATTACATGACGCACCAGGTGCGTCATCGATTTTAAACATATCAATGAAACAGTATACCTATAAATTACCTATAAGAACACCTATATTCTACAATTTGATAAATTACGAAACGCAACATCAGTGATCGTTGGAAATAAAAATTACGTGACGCACCATGTGCGTCATCGAATTAAATACATGTCAATGAAACAGTATACATTTATAAAATATTATAAGAACAGGTATAAAATAAAGCGAATTTCAATAATGCATATATCTGGGAATTTCATTTTTCAACATGGAGCACGTAATACTTTACTACATGTACAATTCACGGTTTGCTTTGAAATTTAAAACACACGAAAGCTGCAGTTCTCTTTTGAAGTACGATTTTGTCGATAGCAGGTCCGGTTTGGAAATTCTTTTTATTATTAATTTTTCAAAGGAATAAAAGGGGGTTATATTTTGCACAAAAGAATTTTTTTATTGGATAAAAATCAGTGTGTCGGAATGGTGGACGCGCAGATACGTTTTACAAGGATTATTTCCCTCGATGAAATATTGATACTTTTAAGAGCAATTTTAAGCTGCGTGCTTTGGATCGTGTCTTTACATTTTCTGTGAAATGAAAATGAACAATTTTTAAGATGGACGTATGTTGAAATATTTTAATTATTTTGTATATTGAATGTAGGTTGGTGATTTTTTTAAATTTGTAAATTTTCACGTTTCTGAAATTCCTAAAATTTCAGAATTTTCACGTTCCTGAAGATATTAAATTTTTATGTTTCTGAAAGTTCTAAAATTTCCAGGACTTCTAAATTTTCACGGTTCTAAAATTTCTAAATTCACAAACTTCTACAATTTCTAAATTTTCAGGTTTGAAATTTCTACAATTTCTAAATCTTCAATTTTTAGAAATTATCTACAATTTCCTAGAAAATTTGTTCTCGACTGTACGAAAGAAAATGCAAACCTGTAAATCCAGATATTCGATTCGTACGTTACACTATCACGTTCGCTGTTTAACTCGATAAATTATTAAGATTACACAAGAAAAAAAGCTTGGAAATTCTCGTCGTTTTCATACATAACGGCTGTTCGCGTTGAGAATGGCTGTTTACACAGAACTGATACCACTATGTACGGATAAAGTAATATATTATGAGAGTAAAAGTATTTCGAAAAGGATTTACTTAATACGTTAACGAACGCTCAATAAATTGTTCACAAACGATAAAGCTTAACGCACGAGAACGAGCAATTAATCAATTTCGAATACACCGACGCATTATTGAAAGCTTTTTAGTTCGGATTTAATACTAACAAATGGGTTGTTTGGGATTAGTTGCGATTCTGGGAACATTGCGTAAAGCGTGTATTTAAATTTTTGATAGTGAAGTTTCGATCGATCAATTAATGGAACTTTAGTTTTTAAGTCGTTGACGAATTGCAAAGATAAGTGAGAAGACATTTGTTATATATAAGCAAAGCTTTTAATTTTATAAATTCTTTTACTTAAATTTGTTAATTATTCAAGCTTGCAAAATTCTAAATTTTTGAATCAGAACGCGAGGATTACGCATGCGCAGACGCGAGAGCGACAGCTTCGAGCTAGCGGTTGAATGGCAAATGCAATGTACAGTATATTCAACGCTTGGTGAGTGCAACGCGTAAGAAATCAATGCGTGGTGAATGTAACGCGTGGTAAATACAAGGCGTAGCAAGTACTATGCGTGGTAGGTGCAGCACGTGGTAAGCAACGCGTGATAAATTCAATGCGTGGTAAATACAACGCGTGGTAAATATAATGCGTGGTCAATACAACGCGTGGTAGGTGCAGCACGTGGTAAGCAACGTGTGGTAAATTCAATGCGTGGTAAATACAACGCGTGGTAAATACAATGCGTGGTAAAGAACGCGTGGTAAATACAATGCGTGGTAAATACAACGCGTGGTAAATATAACGCTTGGTAGGTGCAGCACGTGGTAAGCAACGCGTGGTAAGTGCAGCACGTGGTAAATACAACGCGTGGTAAGTGCAGTACGTGGTAAAGAACGCGTGGTAAATACAGTGCATGGTAAATACAACGCGTGGTAAGTACTACGCGCTCAGCCGCTAGCTCGAAGCTGTCTCGCGTTTGCGCATACGTAATCCTCGCGCTCTGATTGGTCCGTGTTTTTCCTTAATAATTCAGAAACGAAGCTTCAAACCCCATTTTTGCAAAGGGAAATCTCATTCAGAATCACGTTAGCTACCTGTCATTTCAGGGACCTACCCTAGTTATGAGACACCTTGTATACAAATACACTAATGTCAAGTTTTCATATGTACAAATGTATGATAATAAATGTATAAATAAATTTGCAAGTCTGCAAATATACAAATATGCAAATCCATAAATGTGTAAATCTGAAATACACAAATATACAAATCCATAAATGTACAAGTCCACATACTTATAATTGCACAAACATACTTTACAATCAAAGAATTAATAAAATTAAAACCTGTAGATATTAACTGCATGACATACACGACCGCCTAAACCATATAAATATAACTGAATAAATTAAAACATAAATACTGTAGCAGAGACTACTACATTTCCGAATTCGATTTAAATGATCCATAAAGTCCCCTCTCCTTGATGTCCGGCATTAACATGTATACGTAGATTTATGGACGCTACAAATCTCACAAAATGGCCGATACTCTCGCGTAATCCGATAGGAAGACATGTGTTCAGTCTTTCTTATTGCAGCAAGAACAAAGCAATCAATTTTTCTCATTTGTTCTCGATCGATGAGAAAAAGCAATTTACACAACCTTCCAAGTAAGCGAACTTGTATTGTTTTTATAAGTTTCATTGAATCTGAAACTTGTTCCATTTAAAGTAACACGAAACGTATCTTAGAAATTTCACGTCAGGGTAAACTTGCTGTATCGAGTTCGAATATATTGCAATTTTATTGTTTTGGAAAGTTTACGAATTTCTGAATTCATCTTTGAAGGAAGTTTGATTTCTGCAAATTCAGATTTTCAATTAATTGTATACTCTTTCTTAGTCAGAAATGTTTAGTATTCTTTTTGTCATGTTCTATTAGTTCTTCAATTATTTTTGGTGGTAAAATGTGGATGAATATTTTTACTGCTACATTAAAAAATTTGGACACTTAAAATTTTTAGAGATTCAAGATTTAAGTTTGCAAGCTTAATTTTTTAGATACAAAAATTGTAATAATATAAACAAAAGCATGAAGTAATTATTGTCTGCTCAGTAATCCACATATGTTCTCACTTTGTTCACAATGCAAAACACCGAGGATGTGTCTCAGTATCAAAGGATAAGTTCACTTACAAACATACAGTCATTAAAATCATTAATTAAAGAGAACAAAGGAAATTGTTGCGCGAAACAGTAAAATATTTAATCCCTCATACACAGTTAATTGAATCTGTATTGCATTGTGTAATGCAGTTTCTTAAGGAACAAAGGGACAGAAAATATCCTAAGGCTACACATCAAAGGATGCGGAATTCAGCGGTGGTTCTTGGATGTGTTGCACGTAATAATATTGTGCAATGAAATATTTAGCCACGCTTCGAGTGATTCATTAACACGATATCATTAAGCCCGGTTAATTGTGTAGCCTGCATATACGTTGCTGGAACGAGAATCGAAGTAAATTCGAATGAATATTAAACAGAACGACAGATTATTGATTACGATACAGATTGATAACGATATCGAAACGCTGATGTGCATTATTTATTATTAATTAATTTATTTATGGCGCACTTTAATTACCCAAAAAATTCATTTGTGGTCTATTTTCATTATTATGAATTTTCTTCTAATATTCATTACATATTATTATAAAATTCATTTATGTTTTATTGTAATTAATATTATATTAACCTGTTATACTTTCATGTGACTCATTCTAAAAAGTAAGAAATTTATAACAATTTAGCTTCATATAAATAATTCTGTTTATATTCATTGTTTAAATTTTCCGTTCTCCAAAAATGAATTTATTTTACAATAAAAATGATGAATTTTTTCATGAATAAAATTATAAAGAATTTATTATTTATAAATAATTTAGTTATCAAGTTTTTATGAATTTTCTTCTAATATACACTAAATATTATTATAAAATTCATTTATGTTTTATTGTAATTAATATTATTTACCTGTTATACTTTCATGTGACTCATTCTAAAAAGTAACAAATTTATAACAATTTAGCTTCATATAAATAATTCTGTTTATATTCATTGTTTAAATTTTTCATTCTCCAAAAATGAATTTATTTTCCAATAAAAATGATGAATTTTTTCATGAATAAAATTATAAAGAATTTATTAGTTATAAATAATTTAGTAATCAAGTTTTTATGAATTTTCCGCGGACATTGAATAATAAAATTAAAACGAATATAAAAATAAATCCATCAATTTCAGAAAACTTGAAAATGAAAGATATTGTTCGATTACATTTATGACTTATTTTGAAACATCACATGAATAAGTAGTTTAGCATTAATTTAAGGTTGTCAAGTCAGCCGTATCGTGTTCTGTATTGCATTATCTTCCTGTTCATTAATTGCTGCATTTTGCTCGGAAAATCGAATTACTGTGAAACTGATGTGGCCGACTTGCGTGTAACGCGTGCGTGTATGAACTTTATGGAAATTACTTTAACGGCCAAAATGATTTAAGACCATAAGAGAAAACGACTTTATGAATTTTTACACGTTGCTTCGGAATTTTCTACTTGGAGAAGTCTCATGCAAATTTTTAATAAGCTATGTGGTTTGAAAGTGAAATTTCGAGGGATGTACCAGTTTTAATTTAAAATATTTTAAGTTTAACGTTAATGTATTAATTTATGCATGGTTTTGAAGTTACAATTTTGTTGATTTTTTTGGTGCAATGGTGGAATATAAAATTTATTGATTTATTCATTTTTGGGACTCCACAAATTTTATGAAATTTTGTTAATTTTCAAAAAATCAAAACTTGGTTTTTGGAGTTGCAATTTTCTGTATTTGTAAGTATATATTTTTCAAGTTTCTGTATTTGTAAGTTCCTACATTTTCAAGTTTCTATATTTGTAAGTTTCTACATTTTCAAATTTCCATATTTGTAAGTTTCAATATTTTCAAGTTTCCATATTTGTGAGTTTCTATATTTTCAAGGTTCTATATTTGTTAGTTTCTATATTTGTAAGTTCCTGCATTTTCAAGTTTCCATAGTTGTAAGTTTCCACATTTTCAAGTTTCGATATTTGTAAGTTCCTTTATTTTCAAGTTTCCATTTTTTCAAGTTTCTATATTTTCCAGGTTCCATATTTGTTAGTTTCTATATTTTCAAGTTTCCACATTTGTAAGTTTCTACATTTTCAAGTTTCGATATTTGTAAGTTTCTGCATTTTCAAGTTTCCATAATTGTAAGTTTCCACGTTTTCAAGTTTCGATATTTGTAAGTTTCTATATTTTCTGGTCTCCATATTTTCAAGATTCTATATTTTCAAGTTTCTACATTTGTTAGTTTCTATATTTTCAAGTTTCCACATTTGTAAGTTTCTACATTTTCCAGTTTCCATATTTGTAAGTTTCTATATTTTTCAAATTTTCAAACTTCAAAGTTCCAAACTCTTTAATTTTCCAAATTTTCAAGTTTTTAATCTTCAAAATACTGAAACTTCTACATCTAAATCTCTAAGTTCCTAATATCACCAAATTTGTTAATCTCCACATTCCTCCATTTTCTAAGTCTCAACCAAATTCTTCAAATTCCCTATCCTCCAAAACCTCAAATTGATCCTCAAGCTTTCAATTTCTACATCTCACCCTATCCTACCTACTATCACATTTGTTCAATTCAACCTTTACTTCCAACCCTCCAGTTAATTTACAAGCCTACAATTTCCTGTACTTTGACGAGTTTCACTCGTAACGCACTCACAGCTCAAATGTGACAAACCACACTCAAACTTTGAACATTCTTCAACTTGAAATTTAGGTCCAACTATAACTTGCATTATCAATGCTCCCTGAGTATAAAACTTCATAATGAAGTATTCTAAAGAAGAAAAGATAGACATGTTATCAGTTTATTTTGAAGCTGGAAAAAGTGCTACACATACAGAAAGATTATACACTACAGAATGTTAGTAAGTCATTAATTTCTCGATTCAGAAAGTGTTCTGATGCAAATGGTCGCCACATTGAACCTTTTCTGTAAATAGACATTAAAATTAAAATATCTCCTAAACTAATGATTTTTTCACATAAATAGATTAATACTTTTTCGTAAAGAATATGAAGGAGCATCAGCTGATGCAGTAAAAAATATATGATTCCATTTAAAAAACATTAATGGCCTTCATACGTCCTTTACACGTCCATCTACAAAAAAAAACCAGCATATGAACCTCTTAAAACCATTCAACTTCATCTGAAACATTGTTTGCTATGAGTAATAATAACGACGCAAATCTAGATGGCAAAATGTGGTGAGCCACCCTGTATATTTTTATTTATTTACTATTTATGATAATTGAAAAACTTGTCACATACTCCTTGTTTCAATACATTTTACTGAGAACCTTTCTTGATATATTTTCTAAATTAAGAAGTCAGGCAATAGAAATTGAGGAGTGCAACGGGTTAAATCAAGTCAGCTCACATCCCCATATGAATATCGATCCCACAAGAAACATCTCCCAATCAAAAAAAGATGTTCCAGTTCAAAAAAAGAATCGTAACCGTAAAATGAAATGTAATAAAATGATGAGATCTTGCTCATAGAGGTCGACTGCAATTTAAACCGTATGTCTGTTACGAGCCATCTGGATTTATCCGCGGAGGATGAGTCTTGATTCGAAGCGGAGGAACCGGGCAAGGGTGAATTGCGCGACTGAAGCGTTATTTTGTTTACCCTCTTCCAACGTTTTAATTCAGCGCGCGCAGGGCTTTTAAAGTTTCGAAACCGCGGAAATTGTACTGTCGCACTCTCCGGGCCAGGAAATGCCGTGTAACAGGGAAATTCGAAGAACCATTCAGTGCAGCCAACAGAAGGCAGCCATCTAGCCGCGGTGGAGTGTGTGCGCGTCAGTTTTTCCAACTGCGTCCTCGAGCAGATAGAGTGTACCGGTAATGGGAAGTTAATTCTCGTTTCTGCAGCACGGTGACTACTTGGGACAGGTTTGCGGACGCAATGGAACTCGTCGAGTATAACCATAGAACTCGACAGATGCTCTTCCCCGTGTCTCTCCGCTCGGCTTCAATTTGCTTTCTTCTCGTACCGCTGAATGCTACGCTTTTATCGAGTTTCGCGATGCTACCAGGTCCTCCTTTTTTCTTCGTCTCGTTTTCGAACGGTTTAAAAATGTGGGTCGGATCCTGCTCGCCATTGATTGAAGACATTCCGACGCGCGGTTACGCTTCGACTTGCATTCTTTACGGAATACTTTTGGATAATTAAGAAGTGTACGAACAATTCCTCGGCACTGATCGAATCGGTTAATAAATTCCGGGGCTGGGTAACTGCGTTCGACAAGTCGAAACTATTTTATTCGTGTGTGCGTTGTAACTTGCCATACTGTAAGGTGTGACGCACATTACGCACGGTCGTGACGCACACTTCATGTGTGATATAGACTTATACTTTCACTATAATTGAATTTTTAATTTAGTTCTAATTAAAATTAATATAATGAAGGATCCATAGGAGGCCATAGATAGAATGTGCTGAACATTTTAACTTTCTTCAGTAAACAAATTAAAAAGACTTAAAAGTCTCTTGCAACAGCAATGCCTTTGAGAGCAAGTGATTAATAATTTGTAAAGTAACAAAATTTCGTATTAGCTTTTCAAGCATCAGATATGAGGATTATTTAATATATTGTGAATATTGATCTCAAAAAACTCTACTTTTGGAATCACACGGAATTCACCCGAATTTTATAATTTTTAAACTTTTAACAACAACTTTAACAATGCATCTGTAAATAAAAATCCCTCGTTTTGCCCTACTTTCGTTAGTAAAGTTATTGTATATGGAACTGTGCCTTGTTTTTTAAAAATTGTTAACTTGCCTCCCAATTAAACGATAAATCTCGATTCTTTTAATCACGAACGATTTCAGCAATTTCGAAATATTTCAACATTTACTTTTAAAGTGTCGAGTGTCATGTCATCGATGGAATTTAGTTAAATTAATTATTTATAACAAGTATGAACGAAAGGGATTTTAAGGGATTTGTTATGTTGAGAATGATATACACTGACAGACTGAAATATGAAATTCAAGGAAAAATAATCTTGTTTTTGATGTTTTATGTTGTACGTCCGACGTGCGTCAGTTTTGCATTTAACGTGTTAAATTATAAATTGTTAAAAAATGCAAATTGTAATAAATAACAATTGTTTGATTGAACGTTTCTGGATATTTTAAATGTGCATTATTTAATGAAAATTAATTTTTTTTTATAAAACAAAAAGTATAATAGTAAACATATAAGTAAAAACATACTAGTAAACAATAAAATTATCAAATCTAATAATACACTAATAATAAATACTAATAATAAATTTTACTAATAAATAATAAATTTAATAATAATTTACTAACAAATTTACTAATAATAACATTATCAAATCTAATAATAAACTAATAATAAATTGTATCAATAATTTAAATAAATTACCTTGATCGAAATAATAGTTTGTTCAAAATAATTTGTAAAATTAAATTCTTTATCTAAACAAATTTTATGTGTAACATAAATTAATTTACATGACCAAAATATGAAAAATATAAAATATTAAAATATCGTTGAATGCAGGCATTAGTTTAATTCTTTCGAATGAAAGTTATCCAGGTTAATTGTTACTCTATAAGTGCATATAAATTTACAACTCAATTTAGTGATTTTATGGTGCCAAGATTTCTGTCTGGCGCCACTGACTTTCACAACTTTGCTATTAACGAAATGGTTTAATTTCGCTATCGTTTTTTAACGAGTTCTCTCAACAACATTTGTTTCATTTCACCTCTGTTTTCGTCAATATTTCACTTTTTCATTGATACTTTTTATTTCGAATTCTTCGTTAAAATTTCTTGGATGGTCACACAGGGTAACAGCACAATTTTACAATTTTTATTACATGATGACAACTTTAAATATTTTTCTGTTTCACCTTTTTGCAAATACGTCGATTTTATACTAAACTTCATGCATTCACCTTTGAAAACAAAGACTGTAATTATATTTTATGATCTTCACTTGTGTGATCAATGTTGATTTTGAAATAACATTGATATAATTTGAGAAACTTGAGAAATTTGGGAAATTTGGGAAATTTGGGAAATTGGGAAATTTGAGAAATTTGAGAAATTTGAGAAATTTGGGAAATTGGGAAATTTGAGAAATTTGAGAAATTTGAGAAATTTGAGAAATTTGAGAAATTTGGGAAATTTGGACATTGAGAAATTTAGGAAATTTGAGAAATTTGAGAAATTTGGAAATTTGAGAAATTTGAGAAATTTGAGATATTTGGGAATTTGGCAATTTTGCAATTTGGAAATTTGGCAATTTGGGAATTTGGCAATTTGAAAATTTGGAAATTTGGCAATTTGGCAATTTGGGAATTTGGCAATTTGGCAATTTGAAAATTTGGAAATTTGGCAATTTGGCAATTTGGAAATTTGAAAATTTGGCAACTTGGAAATTTGGAAATTTGGAAATTTGGAAATTTGGAAATTTGAGAAATTTGGGAAATTTGAGAAATTTGAGAAATTTGAGAAATTTGAGATATTTGGGAATTTGGCAATTTGGCAATTTGGAAATTTGGCAATTTGGCAATTTGGCAATTTGAAAATTTGGAAATTTGGCAATTTGGCAATTTGGCAATTTGGGAATTTGGCAATTTGAAAATTTGGAAATTTGGCAATTTGGCAATTTGGCAATTTGGAAATTTGAAAATTTGGCAACTTGGAAATTTGGAAATTTGGAAATTTGGAAATTTGGAAATTTGGAAATTTGAGAAATTTGGGAAATTTGAGAAATTTGAGAAATTTGAGAAATTTGAGATATTTGGGAATTTGGCAATTTGGCAATTTGGAAATTTGGCAATTTGGCAATTTGGCAATTTGAAAATTTGGAAATTTGGCAATTTGGCAATTTGGCAATTTGGGAATTTGGCAATTTGAAAATTTGGAAATTTGGAAATTTGGCAATTTGGCAATTTGGCAATTTGGAAATTTGAAAATTTGGCAACTTGGAAATTTGGAAATTTGAGAAATTTGAGAAATTTGAGAAATTTGAGAAATTTGAGAAATTTGAGAAATTTGAGATATTTGAGAAATTTGAGAAATTTAAGAAATTTGGAAATTGTTAATTTGACAAATTTGATAGTTTAAGCATGTTTGCAATATTACAAATTTCCGTGCCCACAATTTCATCAGTATCCAGTTCCAAACAGCCGTATGTACACATATCACATCATACCGCAACATATACGATAACATATCAACATATCACATTACATATTGTCTTCACGATTAATTCGTTCATAAAGAACAACATAACCTTCCCTAAAAATTCTAACGTTTCAATAACGACCAAGGTCCAGGTTTGCAATAAAATATTTCGACTGTTGCATAACACCGAAGTTCATCAAAAGTACAAAGTCGTCCAGCATCAAATTGTTCCGTTCGCACGTGTAATTTCGTGGTCGCTTCCTCGTTGAAAGCTGCGCGATTTTCCGATACAATTGCGAGCGGATCGAGAAAATAGAACGAAAGCAAAGAGTTCCAACGGCGAGGAAAATTCGATCTCGCGATTCCCTTATAATGCGGCACAGGGGCGTAATATAGAAGCGCAACCGTCGCTACCCTCGAGTCAACGATTACAACTCCGGAAGTGGAATAAAAGGAGGGAACGTCACCCGTCCGCGAGTTCGTTCAACCAGTTTCTGCTTTTAAACTACGCGAAACTATTGTATTTTCTTATGACCAACGAACTAGAAGCAGTCGCTTTGCCGCTTTGTTCCCTTTTCTTCTTCTACATCCAAGAACGTCTTCCGCTTTTCTACGCCGTCACCCCCGAACCACTTGAATAGTTCGGTAAATGTTGAACTTAGCAAAAATTCGTTTCGATAAGATTTGTGCGATCTCGCACAGTCTGCCATTCGAATTGTTTGCAAGAATTTCTCATAAGATGAAAGCAAAATAGTAGACTGAACGATTGAGAGAATTTTACGAGCATCGGGAATATTTGATGACAGGGGTAGAAGACTCCTTCGTCTTCATGCAACATCAGCATTTTCCTGAATAGCTTAAAAATTGGAGAACAATTTTTCAAATTTGGAAAAATGAAATCTTGAGAATTTGCAAAATTAAATAATTAAAAAATGTCAAATGTCGAAAACCTCAAAATTTAATTCTGTAAGAAGTCGAAAAATTTACAGATACGAAAATCTTAAAATTCAGAAATTTTTTAATTTAAAAATTCACAAGAGTAATAACTCTAATTTAATTTTTGTAAAATTTTACAAACTGTGTGTAACAATAAAAAACACAACTAACACGTACAACCTGTATACAGACAAAAAGTAGCAATTAAAAATAATTATTCTGAAAATCAAACTATAAGTACAGAATACTTTTCCAAACAATTTGAGTTCCGAAGAATTGTTTTCCGAAGAAAATTTTATATTACTGTATAACCGTTGCATAACCCGCAGTCGTGTGTGAGGTCTCGCTCTTAAAAGCCACTTGAAACATGATAAATTCGATCAACGTGCATTATACGGTACCCCTTTGAATTATGCAACGTTCACGCAAACCGAGGTCTGCTAAAATCAATGTTTACAGAATAGTGCGAGCATGTGGTCCTAGCTGCGAATGTGTCACACGAGCGAGAACGATCTGTATAGGAAATAGACATTGGAACGCTAAGGATGGATTAAGACCATTAGAGACCCCGAATAGGCTTAAAAGATTTCACTATTACCGTGTGTGTGTGACTAGTTAGCTCTCCTGAGTGGAACTTTCGGATTTCACAATTTTGGGATTTTGAAAATTTTTTAGGTTAAATTGGTTTGGCAGATTGGAAGAAGAGAAATTTAGAGTTTTAGAATACTGAATATTTAGAATTTTAGAATTTTGGGAATTCTGGAGTTTTAGAATTGTGGAATTGTGGAATTGTAGAATGCTGGAATTTCAGAATTTTGGAATTGTGGAATTTTGGAACTTTGGAATTGTGGAATTTTGGAATTGTGGAATTTTGGAACTTTGGAACTTTGTAATTATGGAATTGTGGAATTTTGGAATTTTGGAATTTTGGAATTGTGGAATATTGGAATTGAGGAATTGTGGAATTGTGGAATTGTGTAATTTTTGAATTGTGGAATTTTGAAATTTTAGAATTTTGGAATTTTGGAATTTTGGAATTTTGGAATTTTGGAATTTTGGAATTTTGGAATAGTGGAATTGAGCAATTTTGGAATTTTGGAACTTTGGAATTTTGGAACTTTGGAATTTTGGAACTTTGGAATTTTGGAACTTTGGAATTTTGGAATTGTGGAATTTTAGAATTTTGGAATTTTGGAATTTTGGAATTTTGGAATTTTGGAATTTTGAAATTTTGGAATTTTGGAATTTTGGAATTTTGGAATTTTGGAATAGTGGAATTGAGCAATTTTGGAATTTTGGAATTTTGGAACTTTGGAATTTTGGAATTTTGGAACTTTGGAATTTTGGAATTGTGGAATTTTAGAATTTTGGAATTTTGAAATTTTGGAATTTTGGAATGTTGGAATTTTGGGATTTTGGGATTTTGAAATTGTGGAAGTCTGGAATTGTGGAATTTTGGAATTATGGTATTGTGGAATTGTGGAAGTCTGGAATAATGAATTTCTGGAATTTCAGAATTTTTTAATCCTAGAATTTTATCGTGAATATATCTGTATATTGCAATAATATATTTCACTGTATAATCAGTAAATTGTAATCACTTTCATGTACAGTATTAACATTTGCAGCACCTGTACATAACAATTTCTCCCTCAAATTCTATAAAATCCATTGTTGAAATGTTTTACCTTGAAGTGTCTTTTACAGTGAAAGAACCCTTACAGCATCCCATAAAAGTCCTAATCTTTCAACCCCAAAAGTACCCATCGTCAAATCACCAGAAAAACTATCAATCAGTGAATTAAATCAGAACATAAAACTTCCACGTGCAACATAAAAAGAGCTCAAAGGAAAACGTTTAATCGACCCGGTTGAACTCTCCAGTTTGTCAGATTAATTTAATCCGTAAAAGGCAAAGAAAAAAGAACAATTCGCAACGAACAGTACGCTTCCAGTAAACATTTCGGCAAAGGCTGCCACCTTCGGAACGAAATATACTCGAGATTAGAAGGACGATAATTTACTAGCAGTTTCTTCGTTCCACTCTCTCGTTACTTTGCAGTTTCCAGCGCTTGTAGCCTAGTCGTCTTGATATAGAGCTCTTTGAGAAAAAAACTTAATTAAGAGGACAAACAGGAAAGGTCGGAAACGACAGAAAAATGTGGGACTCGCGTCGAAGGAAGCTTCTACCTAACGTTGCCAACTGCTCTTTCCTTTCGACGTATACTCCATTTCTTTTTCCGAACATTCTGTCGAGTTACAGTCACTGAGATTACTGCAACACACAAACGATACCAGGGCTGAATTAACCATTAAGTAGAATAAGTGGGTGCTTAACGCAGCGAGGGATGGGGAGCGACAGAAATTTCCAATTTACGGATTTACGGGGAATTGGGATTTCTGAACTTATAGAGAATCGACGTTCAAAAATTACTAACTTGGAGAGCTTTAATATTCGAAAGTTATGAAGTTAATAAGGAAAGATTTTTAGTATTAAGAAGAGGCTGAGATTTTCATACTCTGAGGATAACTGCAATGTCTAATATTTTCAAGTATTAAAATTTTAATGTCATTTTCAAAATTATGAAGGTACAAGATTTTCGAAATTTTTGTAAATTTCAAGTCATCAACTTTTAATAATTATCAAATGTTAATACGAGAAATAGAAATCAATTATAATACAATTAACTGCATTATTGTTATAATACAGGAGGTGTCAAAATGCAGCTCTCATCATACATACGTTTCTATTAAATATAAAAGTAATAACGATTCAATTATAAAATTGGCTATATTATGATTACATACAAGAAACTCAAAAATAAATTTCCACCCTGCGGATATATTATTAGTGTATACAGGAGGTTTCAAAATTTTTACTCAACGAATATCAAACATAAAAATGATAATAAATCAATCATAAGACAGTTAACTATATTATTGTTGTATACAGGAAGTTCCAAAATAGAAGTTTGCACCCAACAAATGTTATAATAGTATCAAACATGAAAATTAATATGTACAGGAGCTTTCAAAATTTTTACTCAACGAATATCAGATATAAAAATGATAATAAATCAATCATTAGACAGTTAACTACATTATTGTTGTATACAGGAGGTTCCAAAATAGAAGTTTGCACCCAACGAATGTTATGATAGCATCAAACATGAAAATTAATATATACAGGAGATTTCAAAATTTTTACTCAACGAATATCAGATATAAAAATGATAATAAATCAATCATTAGACAGTTAACTACATTATTGTTGTATACAGGAGGTTCCAAAATAGAAGTTTGCATCTAACGAATGTGATGATAGCATCAAACATGAAAATTAATATGTACAGGAGGTTTCAGAATAAACGTTGTCACTCTGAAAATAATATCAAGGATAAAAAGAATGATTTTATTATCTGATAATAGTGGAAATGTTTACTAGTTCTTATAAATGTAACTATGTTTGTTAGTAATGTTAGAAGTGCACCCTCGCGACCCATTTTTGTTAGTTCAAACGATAACTGCTAGTGTCGCACGTTAAATTTACATTCCCAATAGGAACCGCAACATTAATAAAATACTCTATAACAATGGAACGTAGATACAAATGTACCGACCATTTTCATTATCCATTTATTCCAATAAGCAACTTCAGTGAACTAATGGTTATTGCTTTGTTAATTATAACACTTAAATAGAGCTGAATTAATATCGATTCGTTATTTTATTATGAGGGTGGTAGAAATGCGTTTCTATCGCTTTGTGTGCATAGAATATTCATTAGTTCTGAATACTACATTACTGTATTATAACAAATATCTTCAATTAACAAATTTCTGGTAAAATTTTGGTAGTACTTTATATTAATAATTTTATGTAATAATTGTTCAAGTAATTTTTGATATTGTAAAAAAATTTGATAATTTGTAAAAGACTACTATAATAATAACGTTAATCTAATGTTAATGTTAAAATATTAAAATATTTTTTAAAAAAAATGTATAACGTCTTTTAAAAATATTTTTAAAAATCTTTAATCATATGTAATTAATATTATTACTAAATCAGGTATATCTTTTATAAAAAATATTTTTATTTTCTAACATTAATATTAAATTAACAGGAAACATTATAATACAATAAATTTTGATTACATTAAAGAATACTGCTTTTTAAAAATATTTTTCTGACCTTACAAAATATTCTTCTCTTGCAAAAAAATATTGGTCGACAAACTTGTCATTCGTTGCATTAATTTCAGCAAAAATTCCATCGATATCGTATTTCGTGCACCCAACAAATGCAGGAACTGAAGTATGCAAAAATATGAATGAAGCACAGAAATGATGAGTATGAAGTGTTCATTAATTCAATGAATAAGTGGACTCGAATGCTTATGAATAAACAAAAATATGGAAATGTTGTTAATCACGATGAAAGAATACTGAGAATCCAAATTATGAAATTTTAATTATAACAATTATTTGTTTTATTCTTAAATTTTTGTTATTATTAACATTTTGTTCTATAACTCTTACTTGGATTATAATAAAAATATATTAATAAAGGAGAATACTTTTAATAAAGTTTAAAAAGGTTCATAATGAGAAAAATGGAGAAATTGAGAAATTTACAAAGAAAGAAGTTTAAACGTTAAAGAATGGAAGACTTTAATAGTGTACAAATTTGGTAATTTTTAAATTTGTAAATTGAAAAATTATGTAATCAAAAAATTGAGAAATTTAAAGATGTAAAAATATTTACGAAAATTTGTTAATTTTTAAAAGGGATGAATTTAAAAATGTAAAAATGTTTACAAGAATTCTTTAATTTTTAAAATGGATGAATTTGAAGATGTAAAAATTTGGTCATTTGTATATGTATAAATTGAAGAATTATACATATGTATAATGACAAAAATTGAGTACAAAAATACGAAAATGAAAGAACTTAAAAATATAAAAATTTGTAGAATTTAAAAATCTAAAAATCTTATAATGTGTTGATTTATAAACTGAAAAGTTATACATATAAGAAAAATTAACAAATTGAAAAATTTAAAAATTGAAGAATTGAGAAATTGAGGAAATGAGAAATTGAGGAATTGAGAAATTGAGGAATTGAGAAATTGAGAAATTGAGGAATTGAGGAATTGAGAAATTGAAGAATTGAGGAATTGAGAAATTGAAGAATTGAGAAATTGAGGAATTGAGAAATTGAAGAATTGAGGAATTGAGAAATTGAGGAATTGAGGAATTGAGGAATTGAGGAATTGAGGAATTGAGAAATTGAGAAATTAAGAAATTGAGGAATTGAGGAATTGAGAAATTGAAGAATTGAGGAATTGAGAAATTGAGAAATTGAAGAATTGAGAAATTGAGGAATTGAGAAATTGAAGAATTGAGGAATTGAGAAATTGAAGAATTGAGAAATTGAGGAATTGAGAAATTGAAGAATTGAGGAATTGAGAAATTGAGAAATTGAGGAATTGAGAAATTGAGAAATTGAAGAATTGAGAATTTGAAGAATTGAGAATTTGAAGAATTGAGAATTTGAAGAATTGAGAATTTGAAGAATTGAGAATTTGAAGAATTGAGAATTTGAAGAATTGAGAAATTGGAAAATTGAGAAATTGAAAAATTGAAAAATTGAAAAATTGAAAAAATTGAAAATTTGAAAAATTGAAAATTTGAAAAATTGAAAAAATTGGAAAATTGAAAAATTGAAAAATTGAAAAATTGAAAAATTGAAAAATTGAAAAATTGAAAAATTGAAAAATTGAAAAATCGAAAAATCGAAAAATTGAAAACTCGAAAAATTGAAAAATTTGACAATGTGTGAATTTAACAGATAAAAATATTAAAAACGAAAGAACTCGAGAATCTAAAAATTGCACTAATAACGTGATTTATGCACGAACAGACATTCGCAGGTCCTCACGAAAATTGTCGATCATTTGTCAGCCAGTGTTGTAACACCTGTAACTCGATCGATCTTAACATAGCTAATTAACGAACAACAATGTTCCCTGTCTTTGTTCCATATTTATTCATGTTCCATTTCCATGCATCACCATAAATTTGCTTTTCCTCGCGCATTTGAGCGTATTGCGTGCCTGCACACATCTTGCTTTACACATTGTGTCGAGTGTTCTCAACGTGTGTGCGTTGTACGCTACTCGGACACCGAGTGATAGCATTGCACGTAACGTTCGTTCTCCTTTCATTCAATTGTTATAATCACCCTTGAAGAGCATGCGAGCTCGTTAATTGCTACATTTCCTCCGCGAAATTACGTTACTGCGACAGCTGTCGTGTAACGCTCTCGTGTTTCCGTACCTGTAGCTTCCGATTCCTGTGATATGTCACGACATGTCATACTCTAAAACTTTGTTCCAGATAACAGCAGATTTATCATAGTCGTTCACGTAATGTACCTACTCGCCGAATAATCAATATATTATCGGTCACGAAAGAACTTATCGCGGCACGCAGTGCGAACCTGCATAAAATAGTGTGAGCATTACTGGTTCAACACGTTATTATACTTAATCTCACATATTTCACTCGTGCAACTTTTTTATTATTTTACAATACAATATTTTCACAATATTATTCTATGTATTCTATAAATTATATATTGTTACATTAACGTTCGATTCAATTTATTTATAATTCAGTTAAAATTATAAAACATGGGTGTTTATCAGAAATATATTACCGTATATTATGTCAAATATACTATAGAATATTCTACATAATACAGAAGATTACTTTCAGAATGTAACTTATAGGTTATGTTCGTACGTCAGCTAAAAAGGACTGCATACATGTTATATTTTTTTGTGAACAAATTATAACTTCATAATCAAATAAATCTTTCAAATACTATTTAAATTCATACAAAATTTTTCAGCGAATATTTATACCCTTCTTTGACCCCAAGAAATAGGATAAATACTTCGTCGTGAAATGACGTTAATACAGTTTGAAGTACTTTTGCCAGGTTATGTTCGCGGAAACTCGCGTGCTAAAAAGAACTGAATGTTGTCTTTTTTCAGCGAGTAACCAGGTTCGTTGAAGGGAATAGACGATGTCCTGGAACTAGTGCACTGACTTCTTTGTTGCAGTCGAGAACAAAGAGATGTCGTCGGTGATATATATACCGTGTGCTTGTAAATTTAATTCATTTAATTAACAGCGCTTCATAATCGCAGGACACTTTCTTGTCGCTTTCAGTAGTATGAAACAGAAAAAATCTTTGTCACAGACGGCTTTTATAATAAGTATTCCAGGTACGTGATTTATATCATCGTTCCGGGCGCTTCAGAATCTCCAAATGAATTCTTTCGGAGATCGTCGCGATATTAAAATAGTTACCGAGCTTCGAGACTCGTCGCTTTTGTGTAACTTTCGGTTGCTGACGTAAGTTGAAATTTAAAACATTTCACGGCAAATGTGTACTCTTTTGTTTTTTCGCGGTTTGTGAATGTAGATGGAGACATTAAATGCGGAGTCTTGGACAGATGGACTTCCTTAGGGAAAATGGCGGCGGAGGACTCTTTGCATTTATAGTTCACACATTTCATCTACACAATTAACTTTAATATTTGCAAATGATTTTGGTCATTCAATTTAATTGATGAATTTATAAATGAACAAATTGGTGAATCGACAAATTGAGAAGTTTTGCAACGTTCAATGCAAGCATAAAAATAAAATACTGTACTAAAACTTGAACTATGTTAAACACTTTTAAATTAATAATAAAATTAATGAAGTCAACTGACATAATACAAATACTTTTTAACTGAACAAAATGTCACAGACATTTTATCAAAGATATAATTCTATATGACATGAAGTCCGCCATTTTGATTAGCTAAAAGTCTGACTATCTGAAGTACATAGATGTTTATTTATTTACTTACACAGAATGTAGGTATTTATTCACACAGGATATAGGTGCTTATGTAGATACATAAGATACATGTAGGTGCTTATGTATTTACTTACACAGAATGTAGGTTTTTATTTATTTACTGACAAAATATTTGTTTGCCCACAAAGAATAAAGATATAATCGTTCCTAATGATTGAGAAAATTTGAACATACAAAACATGACTCATAAAATCTTTTGTAAGACACAAATGGAGTCTATAGGAAAGAATAAAACGCTTCAGCAATTTTTCTCGAATAAATCGTTCTGGAAACTTTTGGACTTTAGATATCTTCCAAGGAAGTAAAATTACTAACTCCATGGCGGAGCAATATAACGACAGTAACGAAGTCTGTACCTGATAAATTCAGCAGGAAGGGGATCGTCTCTCTCCGTTCTGTTCCGGTTCTCATTGGTAGTTAGCAAGGGAGCTCGAAAGTTTGAACGGAGATGCTTCAGAATCGCCTGTGAAATCGACCCCTGTTCCGGCGAATCGAAGCCAGAACCTTCTCCCCTAATTACGTCATTTCGACGTTGTTCTTTCGGCTAGGCAGAAATTCAGTCTGTAACTCAATGCTCATTATCTTTCCTACCCCGCTGTACCCTTCTGCCAAACCACCCCCTTTCGCCTCTTTGTAATGCTTACGGTTGCTTTTATGAGCCAACGAATTCTATCGGTTCATCCCTCGGTTTCGCTTGTTTATGGAGCTTCGATTCCTTTACGTGGAATAACACAAAAGTAGCTTCTCTCTTCTTGGGGAAATGTGAAAGGAAAGTATCGCTGTTTAAGCTTTTACTGTTGCTACCGAAAACATTCTGGGAATTGGATTTTGTTCTTAATGGAAATTATTATCGTGTTACGGAATTGTTAGGGCGAATTTGTAGCGTGGAGGGTCCTGAATTTATATGGTGGCTTACTGGATGATAATAGAGAGCTGATGTTTAATTTTTCAGTTGTCAATTTGGAGTATTTGGGATTTGGACTCTTATGGGCAGGTTGGTTGATTGATTTATAGGATTTAGAATATTTCATGTGGGACTTTAAATATTTGTGGTATTTGGAGGTTGGAGAATTTTTTAGATTAGTTATTAATTTATAATAGTTGAGTTCATATGATTTTTTAATTGTCAATTTGTAGTATTCAGGATTTGGACTCTTATGGGTAGGTTGGTTGATTGATTTATAGGATTTAGAATATTTCATGTGGGACTTTAAATATTTGTGGTATTTGGAGGTTGGGGAATTTTGTAGTTTTATTATTAATTTATAATAGTTAAGTTCATATGATTTTTTAATTATCAATTTGTAGTATTTGGAAGTTGAGAGCTTGTGATGAAGTTTGATGATTGATTCATAACATTTAGGATATTTTGTATGGAACTTTAACTATTAATTTCTAGCACTTTGTCCTCAACTATTAATTTTGAATTTCAAGCATAGAGGTGGATTTTTAATCAATAATCTATTAATTCCTTCAGTAGTTTAAGGATTTGGAGGTCTGGGAATTTGGAGATTTAATTATTTGAAAATTTAGGTATTTGGAAGATATATGGAAATTTATAAACTTGGAACTTTAGCATCTACATCTTTGACACTGTTCCCAAATTATTAATAAGTACACATACACTCATATTTTGGTAAATAAAATGACTAGTAAAAATAGTAAAGAAAATAAGTAAGAATTTGGTAAGAAATATAAGGTTATTCGAAATAACTGAACAATCTAAACAGAGAGTCATCAATCTTACTTCCCCCACTAAGGAAGTTTTAAACTTGTTATTCTTCGAGCATTTCAATATCCAATGCTGTTAAAACTTTTTCGCTAGTAGATGAAATTAATCTCTAAATGAGTCTTATAATTGAATTATAATGAATATAAATTGCAATAACAACAGGGAGGATTAATTTGTTGAATGCTTCTAGTAATGGGAGAGATTTTGTATGTCTGGAAATATGAGAGTATAATGAGTTTGGGAAGTTGGGGAAATTAAAAATGTACTTTAGAGGTTTGGAATTGTGGACATTTGGGGATTTAGGGTTTGGAAGGTTTGGGAATTTGAGGATTTGGAAGGTTGGGAATTTGGGGATTTTTGGGCGATTTTTGGGGGATTTTTGGGGGAATTTGGGGTCTGAGAAATTTAGGGATTTGCAAGATAAGATATTTGGAAATTTAGGGATTTGGAAATTTAGAAATTTGGTACTTTAGGGATTTGGAAATTTAGAAATTTGGTAATTCAGGGATTTGGAAATTTAGGAATTTGAAAATTTAGAGATTTGGAAATTTAAAGTTTTGGGAATTTAGGGATTTGGAAATTTAGAAATTAGGAAATTTAGCGATTTGGAAAGTTAGGGATTTGAAAATTTAGAAATTGGGAAATTTAGTGATTTGGAAATTTAGAATTTTGGAAATTTAAAAATTTGGTAATTTTGGGATTTGGAAATTTAGGGATTTGGAAGATAAGATATTTGGAAATTTAGAAATTTAGTGATTTGGAAATTTAGGGATTTACTAATGTAGATATTTGGTAATTTAGGGATTTGGAAATTTAAGTATTTAGAAGTTTAGGAATTTGGAAATTTAGAATTTTGGAAATTTAGAAATTTGGTAATTTCGGGATTTGGAAATTTAGAAATTTGATAATTTAGGGATTTGGAAGATAAGATATTTGGAAATTTAGAAATTGGGAAATTTAGTGATTTGGAAATTTAGGGATTTGAAAATTTAGTGATTTGGAAATTTAGGGATTTACTAATGTAGAGATTTGGTAATTTAGGGATTTGGAAATTTAGGTATTTAGAAGTTTAGAAATTTGGAAATTTGGGAATTTGGAAATTTTGGTATTTGAAAATTTAGAAATATAGAAATCTAGAAGTTCAGAAATTTAGAAATTTTTAAATTTCAAAACTTTAGAAATTTAGATATTTAGAAGTTTAGAAATCTTGAAATTTAGTAATTTAAAAATTTACAAATTTACAAATTTACAAATTTACAAATTTGGAAATTTAGGATATTAGAAATATAGAAATTTAGAAATTTTTGAAAATTCACCCACCTTCCAAAATAAAACAAACTATATAAATCAAATATTTCGAATAATTTTTACTATAAGAAAACACTCATCCCTTGCATCCATCACCTCACTATCAATCCCTTCTCATCACCTTCCAAATCTCCAAAATTCCCAAATCCATATTCCTCCACCCACTAAAAACCCTCACAAACATTCTTCACAATCATTTTTCCTAAAAAATTATCGTAGATTCCCCTATCTGTATCTACCAAGCTTAGACCATACTCGCAAACGAGAATGAAATCGTTAAATACTTTTTGTTCGTTCATCGGCGCATTTCACGATAGGGTTTTTCGTATTGGTTTTTGCCGAAACGAGTCAACACGATGAGCAGCGAGAAAAGTGAGGGAAAAGTCGGACTGTTGACCTCATCGGTAAACGGTCCAGTCCACAAGACGCGTAGCAAATAAACTGCATTTCCAGAGCGCATTTGCCAGTTTTTTTTTGCACCCTACACCGAGTACCGCAGGCTCCAGTTTATTGGTTAATTATCTCGTCTATCGAAATGTTCTCAACGCTCCGGCACCGAATACCTGGCTGAATTTAACGAGAACACTGCGGATTTTCGAGAATTCCTCGTTGAAATTGCGAGAAACGTTTCGAACTGTCTTAAACACATGATGGAGGTTAAATTTTCTTCACGACAGACATAATCACGAGCTGCTTTCAGCGTTCTAATGTTCTACTTCGAGTTTAATTGAACGATCGGGCCAATGGACGTACCGTTACACTGCGTTAATTTACCTTTGCTTTTATATCTGCTATTAATTTTTTATTGCTTGAGCATGCAGAGTGAACGGTCGATAGGTTTATGATGAGGGGTTTCTTTGGAAGTCGCGAAGGAAAATAGAAAGAATTTTGGAAGTTTGTGAAACTGAGGATTTAGGCAGTTTTTTTGGACAAGTTGAACATTTGGAGAGTTTGTTTGTTTTATAGACATAGATTTAGGGAATACAGAAACTTCAGAGATTAATAATTTGTAGAATTGTGCAGCTTTGAGAATCTCAAAATTTAGAGAATTTTAGGACTTTGGGTGGCTGAAAATTTTTTGAATAGCAAGACTCGAGAAGCTAGAAATTTATAGAATTAAAAAATCTTGAGAACCTGAAAATTTATGGAATTTTGAAATTTTGAAAACTTGAATATTTATAGAATTTTAGAACCTTGAAAGGCTGAAAATTTCAAGAATTTTGAGCTCTTGAGAAGCTGAAAATTTAGAGAATTTTGAAATTTTGGGAACCTGATAATTTATGGAATTTTGAAATTTTGAGAACCTGAAAATTTAGAGAATTTTAGAACCTTGAAAAGCTAAAAATTTGAAGAATTTTGAGCTCTTGAGAAACTGAAAATTTAGAGAATTTTGAAATTTTGAGAACCTGAAAATTTCAAAAATTTTGAAATCTTGAGAACCTGAAAATTTATAGAATTTTGAAATTTTGAGAACCTGAAAATTTATAGAATTTTAGAACTTTGTAAACCTAAAGATTTAGAGAATTTTAGAACCTTGAAAAGCTAAAAATTTGAAGAATTTTGAGCTCTTGAGAAGCTGAAAATTTAGAGAATTTTGAAATTTTGGGAACCTGAAAATTTATGGAATTTTGAAATTTTGAGAACCTGAAAATTTATAGAATTTTAGAACTTTGTATACCTAAAAATTAAGAGAATTTTAGAACCTTGAGAGGCTAAAAATTTGAAGAATTCTGAAATCCTGAGAACCTAAAAATTGTAACAATTTTAAAACCTTGAGAGTCTGAAAATTTAAAAAATATTTATAACCTTGAAAATAAAAAATGTTGAGAGCTGAAAAATTTGAAGAATTTTGGAAATTCGAGAGTCCAAAAGTTTGAAGGATTTTGGGATTTCGAGAGGTCAGAAATTTACAAAATTTTAAATCTTTAAGAAGACTGAAAATTTGAGAAACTTTTAAACTTCAAGTGCCTCAAAATTAGTAAAATTGGAAAATACCTATTTTTGAAACTTAAAAAGCTTCCAAACCTCAACTGCAGAAAATCAGAAAAATTCTAAAACTGCATCTGAAAATTTGAAAACTTTTAGAGCTTTGAGAGTCTGAAAATCTAGAAAACTTCATACTACAGTACTTTCGTAGATAAATTAAAACTTACAAAGCTCAAATGCGTTGTTAACAGCGAGGCAATATAGTAACTTTCTCTCGAGACATAAAACTTTAAACTTCTTTTTTAATAGGCCAGATTTAATGAGCATATCGAGATGTTTTAATACCGCAACGAGTTTTCTTCTCAGATCTCATCTACTATTTCACGTACAAAGTTTTTCCTTGTTATGCGAGCCACTTGTCGACCACAAACTTTCGTAGGAAGAAAGATTTCTGGTTCAACTTATGACAGCAGTTGTGGACGCTTATTTCGACAGAGAATCTTATGATTCTAGTATGATAATACATATATGGTCAAAATAAATTTTTAAGAAATCTCAAAGAGAATTTCTGGGTAGATCTAGTGTTAATATTTCACTGAATTAAATATTTGCTTAAAATACTGTTTAAAAAATGACAAAAAAACAACAAAATTTTGTAATATAAAATATGAAACTTGAAATTAGATTTTACATTAATATGAGATAAATTTAACAAAAATCTTATTTGTTAATTTGTTGACATTATGAAGAAATATGTAATCAAAAATAATAAAAAAAACGTTAAAATAATTTTTGTTAATAATCTTATAAAAATATTCAATGCTGAAAATTTGAATTTACATAAGTATTCAGCAAAATATTACTATTCCTTTCATTTTAAATATGAAGCAATAAAATTCTTGAATAAACGATAATACGACTAAATAAAAAACGACGCTGTGAATCAAAAACGTAATTCAGATTATCTTCTTATTCCAGACAAGTAAATGAAAAAGCTGAAAATGTCTTAATTTGTTGTGACACCAGGTGTTTGGAACGAATTGCCGCATTTTCTGTACAACATTTTAAGATATCTCTGGATTATGTAATTCTTGTAGTAAATGGTTGTGCATTTATCTCTCGTGAATGCTACGGTAAAAACACCTTGGAAATGAGAACCATTTCTTTAGAAATGATACTTTTAAATTTGAGGAAAATATATTTTAGATGTGATTTATTTATTGAAATATTTTGTTGACGTAAATTATTGCTTCGTGTGTTTCACGGTTGATTTAAGAAACTTTTGTTAAATTATTAAATTGTTATGCTATTAAATTGACAAATTATTAAATTATTCAATTATTGGTTTATTCAATTATTCAATTATTCAATTATTCAACTATTCAATTATTCAATTATTCAATTATTCAACTATTCAACTATTCAACTATTCAATTATTCGACTATTCGACTATTCGATTATTCGACTATTCGAGTATTCGAGTATTCGATTATTCGATTATTCAATTATTCGATTATTCAATTATTCAATTATTCAATTATTCAATTATTCAATTATTCAATTATTCAATTATTCAATTATTCAATTATTCAATTATTCAATTATTCAATTATTCAATTATTCAATTATTCAATTATTCAATTATTCAATTACTAAAGCATTAAATTATTAAGCTATTATATTATTAAATTATTGAATTATTACATTATCAAATCATCAAATTGCCAAATTGCCAAATTGCCAAATTGCCAAATTGCCAAATTGCCAAATTGCCAAATTGTCCAATTGTCAAATTGTCAAATATTCAAATAGTGAAATAGTGAAATAGTGAAATAGTGAAATTGTGAAATTGGAAAATTGGAAAATTATAAAATTGTAAAATTGTAAAATTGCAAAATTGCAAAATTGCAAAATTGCAAAATTGTAAAATGGTCAAATTGTCAAATTATTAAATTGTAAAATTGTAAAATTGTAAGATGATCAAATTGTCAACTTGTTAGATTATCAAATTGTCAAATTATTAAATTGGAAATTTGTAAGATTGTAAAATTGTAAAATTGTAAAATTATAAAATTGTAAAACTGTTAAATTGTCAAATCATCAAATCATCAAATTATAAAATTATAAAATTAATCCCACCAAAAACTTCTTAATCCTATTACATCTGTCAGCACATATATTTTGTGACATCTTCAAAGCAAATTTAAAAATAAAATGCTTCTATAACTACAGTTTAATAATTTAACCAAATCTAAGTAACTGAATTATTTAAATAAAAATTCTTTAAAACACCACAGTTATAAGTTACATCTGGCAACATTGAAAAACGTGATCTTCGACAGGAAATTGAATTGCAATTCAAAACCGTGGATACAGGATCTGATTATTCTGCAGATTAGATTGAAAATTCACAGAAAGAATCTAGCGTGCTTCATGACGTTGATATAATAATCCGAGATTGGAGTTTCACGGAAGAGCTTTCTGATGTGTCAACCTGACGTCCTGTCGAAAGACACCCCATTTTCTGTCGCTCATCTGACTGCGTCATTATCTTCATTTCGATGAGCTTTAAAAGCTATCTCCTTCCAGGAAATCACGTCACAATTTTTAGTCACGAATTTTCATCTTCGACAATTTCAGAGAAAAACTATGAATATGATTCGAACTTTTTAGCTGGAAAATTTGAACATTTACTTTGACGAAAATTTCTTATTTTTAAAACTTCTTTATTATCAAACACTTTATGTTTTATAAACTTCAAAAGTTTTTAGTTTAATTTGAAAATGTTTAAAACAAAATTATATTTTATATAATTATAACAAAATTAGTTCGAAATTATACTTTATATAATTATAACAAAATTAGTTCAAAATTATGCTTGAAATAATTGTTTATTTTATGTGAAGTAACTTGATATGGACATTGTACAAGATATAGATTAGCTAAAGCTAATTTCTAGACCCGCAGTGTGTAAACTGACAGATGCTGTAGTGACAGAACATCTGATAGTGATGATCGTGTCACTGTCACGTCAAGTGCATAACATAATTAATTTCTTCATTTGCATTGTTGTATGCATGTAAAACACCTACTAAACTGTGCAGATTACACATATTAGCATAATCATGTTACAATATGGTTTTATGACTACATTGTTATAAATTAGTCATATGACTATGAGTTCATTAGATAAAATATTATTGTATCATGTTACTATAACCTAGTCTATCAAGTTATAACCTAACTTATATAAGTAAATTTTAGCCTGACCTACATAGATAAATTGCAACCTAATCTATATGAATGAATTATAACTTTACCTTCATATATGAATAGTAACCTAACCTACATATGTGAAGTATAACAGAACCTACTTACCTACGTGCATTATAACCTAACCTACACAAGTAAATTTTAAACTGAGCCATGTAAATAAATTGCCATCATATATGACTTACAACCTAACCTAAATTTATCAGTTCTAACCTAACCTGCAAAAATAAATTATAACCTATATAAGTAAATTTTAAACTGACCTATATAAATAAATTATAACCTTGCCTTCACATATGAATTATAACCTAACCTACCTTTTATTAATTCTAACCTAATCTACATTAATAAATTATAACCTACATAAGTACATTTTAAAATGACCTATATAAATAAATTATAACCTTACCTCTATATAAAAATTGTAACTTAACCTTCACATATATAAATTATAACAGAACCTACATATTTAAATTATAACCTCACCTTCATATATAAATTATAATCTAACCAACATAAAGAAATTAAAACCAAACCTTCATAAATAAATCATAACCCAACCTACATGTCTCAATTCTAACCCAGCCTACATAATTTATAACCTAACCTATAAAAGTAAATTTTAAATTAATCTATATAAATAAATTAAAACCTAACCTTCATAAATAAATTCTAACCTAACCTACATGTCTCAATTCTAACCTAGCCTACATAAATGATAACCTAACCTATATAAGTAAATTATAAATTAATCTATATAAATAAATTAAAACCCAACCTTCATAAATAAATTCTAACCTAATCTACATGTGTCAATTCTAACCCAACCTACATAAATTATAACCTAACCTACATAAGTAAATTTGAAATAAATCTACAACCTAAATAAATTATAACCTAACCTTTATATATAAATTATAACTTAAAACTATAATAAGAATCGTATTTTACTTCACAACTTAGTTCTTATCCACAGAATATTAATTAAACCGTTTGTTCTCGATCACTATGACGTTGTATAATCGCTGTAAGGAGATTATGGTAGGAATGGATTTGATGTAACCATGAGATTTAATACGTTATGTGTATAAACAGAGAAATTAGCCTGCTGAGGAAACTGATCGTATTAATCGTCAAGCTGTATTGTAAGAACATTTCCTCGAGATAGATGCTTTCATCCAGTTCAATACATAACCTTAATCTGATTATTTGATTAAAGAATTGGGAATTATTTTTTACTTCGCAAATTATCTTCAAATATTTTCATGCAATTTTTGATTAATTTGATGTTCTTATTTAGAAATGTTTAATCCCTTTTAAAGAGAGTTTTATTGAAGGTTTAATTTTGTAGAAATGCATTTTTTTTTTTTTAATAGAAAAATAAATTATATAGTGTGAGTGTAAATAATAATTGTAAAGCATGATTTTTGGGAAATTATAAGAACATATTTTTTATAGAAATATACAGAATAATTATAATACAATTGTGATACTATTAAGACTTAATATTGAAAATGTTATTAAAAATTACTAATTAAAACAGTAATGCAATACTGTTACCCATACAGCAGTTTTTAATACTTTGTCGCAATATTTTATTTAATAAAATTCAAGAATTATATTAAATTTATATTTTTCAAAATTCTCAAAGTTCTTCATTTTTACAATATATTCAATCATCAACTATTACTTACAGTACACCCGCCTTTTACATTATTTTCTTCACAAAAATTACGCAGATATTTCCACTACACTTAACAGCAACCCATTTTGTTTAAAAAAAATTAAATTATTTTCCCGGAGAAATGTAATATTTCATTTCCACTTTAATTACACATTTTGAAACGATATGAAATTTTTTAATAAAATGAATTCAGAAACGCTTATTGCAGAGAAATTAAATTTTAATTAAAACTAAAAAATTAATTCTAAATTGAGTTTAAATTAAAACTGCAAAATCAATACTAAATGAAATTTAAATTAAAATTGAAAATTACCTTTCGTTATTTACTTACTGCAATATAATAATAATTGCTGTTATGTTTGTAATATAACAATCGTATGACGTGTTAACTATGCAATATATATACATAAAAATAGAAGTTATGATATAAAATTTTATGATATAAAATTCATTTATTTATTCCTACAAAATTCATCAATCTTTTGATCCTCTTTAGAAATACTTACACTACCGTCCATAAGTATCCGGACACAATCAAAATATGCATTCACGTCGCATGAACGTTATTCAAGTATCTGCAACAGTAACTAAAATCGATTTTTTTTCTGCGAAGGTCAGAATACTGGAACGTTTTTCGATTGATAATTCTCGTTTGGAACTTATATCTCGATGGAAAAGAAGCTACAGACGAACTAAACCGAAACTGTCGAGTGCGTAGCGTTACCTCCATTCTTAGCTCCATTGAGGGAACCGAAACATCTACCAACAGTTTACAAACACTTGAAACATATCGAAGAACCCTCTGAATACGTTCTGCACCATAGAAATGAAACACAATAGAAATTAAAATTTTTTTTAGAATCGAAAGCGTTTCATTAGATTCACAAATTTGGACTTTGTACTTCTGGACATGAATTTTACTTTCACACTTTCATTGTATAATTTGTACTTAAAAATTGATTCTATTACGTTATGACGCCTCAAAAAAGATAATAATAATTATTACAAATGATATGATAACCCTAAATACCTTTCGTACAAAGTTCAACTATGTTTTATGTAACGAAACCAAGTGTCCGGATACTTATGGACGGTAGTGTATGTATTCATAAACATGTTTCATTAAATTTTTAATTACACCTTAGTGAACGATCTTCGAAAACCTAGTAAACATTGGAAACACTAGTAAACATCAAATATCCAGCTCGCAAATTTACGATTACCGCATACTTCACGTATTTACCGCCGAGCAGCGTATTTTCATGTTAAATTGAAATTTGAATGCTCGTGTTTCATTAAAAATCAAAACGCGTAGGTAGAAATCCAAGCATTATCCCGGTAGATTAACTTCATTTCCGGATTAGAGTGAAAACGTATACACAAAAATTACCTTCGTAATCAACGAAAAAGTGAAAACGGTGCAAAGAAATTTTTAGTTAACACTAGAACGGTCAAGTGTTTAATGCACTCCTCTGAATTGAAAATGGAGGGAAAAAACTTTTATCGGATTTTACATTTCATATAAAGTACAAGGAATAAATAGAAAATAAAATTGACTTGTTTTTAATAAATAAATGAAAAAGGAAATCAAAGTTTTTAATAAATAAATGAATAATTAAAAATAAAAATTGGAGAATTGTAAAATTGGTGATTTGGGGAATTGATAATGTGGAATTGCTGATTTTGAGAATTGGAGAACTGGGGAATTGGGGAATTGAAGATTCGAAAATTGGTGATTTTGGGAATTGGGGAATTAAGGAATAGGTAATTTCGGAATTGGGGAATTAAGGTATTGGTGATTTTGGGAATTGGGGAAATAAGGTATTGGTAATTTAGGGAATTGGTGATTTGGGGAATTGGGGGATTGAGGAATTGGTAATTTAGGGAATTGGGGAATTGGGGAATTGGAGATTTGGAAATTGCTGATTTTGGGAATTGGGGAATTGAGGAATTGGTAATTGGAGAAATAAGATATTGGTAATTTAGGGAATTGGTGATTTGGGGAATTGGGGGATTGAGGAATTGGTAATTTAGGGAATTGGGGAATTGAGGAATTGGAGATTTGGAAATTGGTGATTTTGGGAATTGGGGAATTGAGGAATTGGTGATTTAGGGAATTGAGGAATTGGAGATTTGGAAATTGGTGATTTTGGGAATTGGGGAATTGAGGAATTGGTGATTTAGGGAATTGGGGAATTGAGGAATTGATAATTTAAGGAATAAGGGAATAAAAGTGTTTAATAAATAAATGAATGAAAAAGAAAGTAAAAATTTGTAACAAATAAATGAAAATAAAATAAAATTTGAATTGATTAAAACAAACCAGATTAAACATTGTTAAACATTGTCTATATAATAACAGTTAAATAATTTATAAATGAATCTTAGAAATATATATAATAAAAATTTGCTAGATGAAATTGATTCGACAGCAACACCAAGAGAAATTGTTTCATTCAGTAAAAATCACTCAGTCCTCTCGGAATTGGACAGTGAAATCAGGTTGAGACGTGAAAGCACGAAATGTAACTAGAAAATTGCCGATATTACCAGTTATCGGAATTGTGTCGATGCATTTTAAACGATTTTCTGCCGTGAAGCTTTTGCTACTGAAAAGCTCGATGAAATTTTTACGTATTGAAAAAGAAGGAGTTTTCTGTTGCTTTAGTGGGACCTTTGAGAGACGTTCTTGAATCAAATGAACGTTTCATCGATTTTCAATAACAATAGTCGCAATCTGTTTGACAGAATTACGAAATTTTTATTGAATGCAAAGACAACACGAATTAAAATGAATGAAAGGAATTTTCAATTTGTGGGAAATGAAGGGTGCACGTTTAGAGTGTTTTCTGTATAAATAGATGGCGGATAATAGTTTCATGTTTGTTACTTGAAAACAATCTTTTTTTTTAACCTACAGGGTGTTTCAGTTTATCGATATATTCTGTTGACGAAAATAAGAAAAAGATAGTGTTAGATAAATATTATTATTTATGTAGAGTATTAAACTTTTTATAATGAAGTTGTATTAAAAGCACAAAATGGCTGATTTATTTTTCGACGCTATATAGAGTACATACAATATTATAGGTTTTATAATAATAGCAAAGTTAATAGGTTTATATGTTATTGTTACGTTGATATTAATTTTATGACTCATGAACAATTATTTAAATTCAAGAAAATTAGAAGACTTAAATATTATGTAAGTACAGTACAATTTGGAGAAAAATAAAATTCCAAACAACTTCATTTAAATTTTCAATATTAAGCATTTACATAGTTAAAAAAAACTACAATTTCTAGTAAATTTTATTAATATAATACTATGTATTATATATATAATATAATTAATAATATGTATTATATTAACACTATGTATATAGTATTTTATAGACTACGTACATGTTTACATGTTACATACATATGTGTATAAAGTACAAAGTTTATATGTGTACACAAAATGCGAACATAACCTCAAACTTACATTATCAAACATACATCACTAAATAATTAATTTAATAATTAATTTGAATAAGTGCAAGCATTATTTTCTTCGTCCATGTTTTCTGTGAATTTCTTCGAAAACAGAAATCAGAACTCATTGTTAGAAATACTTGAGAGCGACTTCTATTTTAGATGTACTTTCAACTGCAGCTACTGAACTCCCTTCTGAAGTGCTGCACTTTTGAACTTTAGAATTGTAGAAACTTCGTGATCGAGAAGTTCGAAATTCGCAAATTTACAGTTCCTTGCATTTCAGATCTTTGGAGTATCTTTCTAGCATCACTTTGTAAAAACTTTTATTATTGAATGGACAGTGTATAGTGGTACTTGATTATGTAGTGATATTTGAGTTACGGTATGGTGCATTAATTATGGTGCAATAAGTTAATTGTAGTTAGGTTGAGTTTTTAAATTTTTTAATTTGTCATTTTTGAAATTTTTAAATCCTTTAAATTTTACTCTTCAAAATTGTCAGATCCCTCCAATTCCACTCTCCCAAGTTGTCAAATCCCTCCAATTCCACTCAACCAAATTGTCAAATCCTTCAAATTCCAGTTTCCCAAATTATCAGGTTCCTCAAATTCCACTTTTCCAAATTGTCAAATCCCTCCAATTTCAAATCCTTTAAATTCCACACTCCCAAATAGTCCCATCCCTCCAATTCCACTCTTCCAAATTGTCAAACCCTTCATATTCCACTCTCCCAAATTGTCAAATCCTCCAATCTCAAATCCCTCAACACCCACTTTCCCAAATTTCCAAATCCTTCCACATCCACCTTCCAAAATTTCAAAACTCTAACTCCTGAAACTTCCAACTCCCAAATTTCAACCCAAAAATTCCAAACTTCCAAATCTCCAAATTCTTCAATTTCCAAACACTCTATCCTCCACACCAGTTCCTGACATTGCCCCTCGAAAAGCACACCTACCCTCAACCCTCAAATTCTAAAACATAACATTCTGAGACTTGATATTCTCAGACCTAAACTTTTGAAACTCATCTCACGTGCAACACATCTATCCACCACCTCTCAAAAGTCCATTAAACCCCAAAACTACATTCTCCTCCGTTCCAAAGAAAACCGTATCTCGTGTTCATCGAATCCGCAGCGACTTGTATCCGCAGCAGCGAAAATTGCTATACAATCGAGCGACGACGGAGCCGCAAATCTCACAGAAATTTGAAGACAAGAGACTCCGTCGAGCTGAAAGTTCGTTACTGTTCGATTTTAAATGGATTATCGTTGAAATCGATTCAATGGCTGCGAGCAGATTAAACCCTACAATTCATTCCAGCAAGTGAAAGACGACTGAACGTTTTCAGCTATTGATGGAACACGCCGGTGATTCTCAATGGCGTTTGTTTCTTCGTCGTCGCGTTTCTTTTAAATTATTGTCGCTTATAATCGCTGTTCATTTACGCTCTGCAGGTTAGCAATCGCTCACGGAAGCAATTATGGTGTTTTTGAACACGTGGTGCAGAGGACAATGCTCTCTGCAGGGTTGATAGTCTACCTGTATCGGTAGCTGACATATTGTGCATCAACAGATTTCTTTTCGTTTCATTTTCTGAACTTACACTTTGAGAAAATGTCTTATACTATACAGGGTGGCTCACCATTTTGCCATCTAGATTTGCGTCATTATTAATACTCGTAGCAAACAATGTTTTAGATGAAGTTGAATTGTTTTCAGGAGGGCATATGCTGGTGGTTTTTTTTTTTTTGTAGGTGGACGTGTAAAGGACATATGAAGGTCATTAATGTTTTTTTAAATGGAATCATATATTTTTTACTGCATCAGCTGATGCTCCTTCATATTCTTTACAAAAAAGTATTAATCTATATATGTGAAAAAATCATTAGTTTAGGAGATATTTTAATTTTAATGTCTATTTACAGAAAAGGTTGAATATGGTGACCATTTGCATCAGAACACTTTCTGAATCGAGAAATTAATGACTTACTAACATTCCGTAGTGTATAATCTTTCTGCATGTGTAGCACTTTTCCCAGCTTCAAAATAAACTGATAACATGTCTATCTTTTCTTCTTTAGAATACTTCATTAAGAAGTGACAATTCACCGTATCGTCGTATTCACCGTATTACAGACGTACAGAGACAAAATTTCACTGTTACTGCATAACAAAAAAAAAAAAAACAAAAACTCACAATTCGTTTGGTGACACGTGACCTCTCAAAGCACGTAGAAAAACATTTGCTGTTCAGTTAGGACAATTCATAATATTGACCAGAAAGTCACGATTTCCTAACAAGTTAGAATTAAAATATCTCCTAAACTAATGATTTTTTCACATAAATAGATTAATACTTTTTTGTAAAGAATATGAAGGAGTATCAGCTGATGTAATAAAAAATATATGATTCCATTTAAAAGAACATTAATGACCTTCATATGTCCTTTACACGTCTACCTACAAAAAAAATATACCACCAGCATATGTCCCTCTCAAAACCATTCAACTTCATTTGAAACATTGTTTGCTATAAATAATAATAATGATACAAACCTAAACGGCAAAATGTAATGAAGCACCCTGTATAAATAAAGTTAGTAAAGGGACAATATTTAATATAAGCAAAGTTATTTTTACAACAATTTTCAGTCGATTTAAAATTATTAACAGGAAAATTTAAACAAAATTTCGAAATATGAAGTGGCGCAGAGAATAAATCAACTTCTGTCAAGCGTTCTATTTGAAAATTGTTCATTTAATATGCAACAGTATTTTGAAATTTTCTCTTCGTCACGATAAGCTTGTCAAAGTTTAGTTTTAGTTGCGATAATTAAAGTCGGTCAGTTGCAATTATCAGATCTACCATTCCCGAATTTCCAACGAACGAACAATCAGCTGATATTTCAAGCGCGATAAATTGTACGCCACTCGAGAGGTAGCGTTAATTTCAGCGTGTTTCTGTCTATCTCAAATGGTTACCACGATATAAATCGAGCAATTATAATTTTCGTTCGTTTCCTTTTTTTTTTAATACTGCATAAGCGTACGTCAGTTTACAATAACAGTGCAGCTGCGAACGAAGTTTACGGAAATTAAACGGTACGCGAACCCACGAGCCAACATCAGAATTGCAAAATTCCCTTTGCGGTAACTGGCAAAGAGTAATATTGCCCATTCTCTTCCTCCGGGATATATTTTACGTGTCTGGATGCACCTGATGTTGTAAATAAACAGGTGCGAATAAACGGATGTAGGATGAAAAGACATCATTTTATTAAATTAATTCGTGGAACGAGAAAATTCCGTGTTTCTCGTGTTACAAACTTTCGAACTTTTAAATATTCAAATTTACGTGGTTAGAAATTTTTTAGTATAAAAATTTTCTGAAAAAAAATGTTCAAATGTTCGGAGACTTAAAATTGTAAGTTTTTGATACTTTTCAATACTTAAATTATTAAAATTTCGAATTTTTGGATGCGGAGACTTAAAATTCCTAAATGCCAAAATTGTTAAATTCACGAACTTTCCCCAATTCCCAAATTTCCCAATTTCCAAATTCCCCAATTCCCCAATTTCCAAATTTCCCAATTCCCAAATTTTCCAATTCCCAAATATCCCAATTCCCAATTCCCAAATTTCGCAATTTCCAAATTCCCCAATTCCCCAATTTCCAAATTTCCCAATTTCCCAATTTCCAAATTTCCCAATTTCCCAATTCCCAAATTTCCCAATTTCCCGATTCCCAAATTTCCCAATTCCCAAATTTCCCAATTCCCAAACTTCCCAATTTCCAAATTTCCCAATTCCCAAATATCCCAATTCCCAAATTTCGCAATGTCCCAATTTCCCAATTTCCCAATTTCCCGATTCCCAAATTTCCCAATTCTCAAATTTCCCAATTCCCAAATTTCCGAATTTCCAAATTTCCCAATTTCCAAATTTCCCAATTCCCAAATTTCCCAATTCCCAAATTTACCAATTCCCAAATTTCCCAATTCCCAAACTTCCCAATTCCCAAATATCCCAATTCCCAAATTTTACAATTCCCCAATTTCCAAATTTCCAAATTTCCCGATTCCCAAATTTCGCAATTTCCAAATTCCCCAATTCCCCAATTTCCAAATTTCCAAATTTCCCGATTCCCAAATTTCCCAATTCCCAAATTTTCTAATCCCCAAATTCCCCAATTCCCCAGTTCCCCAATTCCCCAAATCCCAAATTTCCTAATTCTGCAATTCCCCAATGCTGCAACTCTCAAATTCCCTAACTCCTCAATGCCCCAATACCCCAATTCGCAAATTCCCAAATTCCGAAATTCGCCACACATAAAAATCCTACATCACTCCCCCTATCAACCATCATACCCGAACCTCAAAAAAACAATAACCATACAAATCTTCAACCACAAAATCCTTAAAATTTTCTCCAAACCTCTCCCCACATATCTTTCCCTGCCATAATCCACACGCATGTGCGACAACTCGACCATTCCCCGAGGAATTCAATACAGAACGAAGGGGCTTATTGTCGTTCCGCGGCACTGAACTTTCGACTTTAAGGCCGAGTAGCAGTAAATCAAACAGAAGTAACAAACACAGATTTAGCATCGCGACTGTATCGTATATGCTACTCGGGCACACGTTGAAAAAGCACACTTTTTGTACGTGTCGTGAACACTGGCGCCCGAGACAAGTTAACGAATTCTTTGAGTTATTACAGGAAGTTTGGTGGTTCGATAGGAACCGGCCAGCTACGGCCACGCCAAAATGTCATCATGATTTTTCACAGGCACACGTTTTTACGCCGGCAAACAAGGGGCCGAGCTTAGGGACGATTTCATAACAACGGTTTCATTCGACGAAATAGACGACATCGTCTGGAGAAAAACTTCACAACATATGGCGGACTTCCTAAACTGGAAACGTTTTTGGGTCACGTGATAAATGGAACGAACTTAATATTGATGTCGGATTAATTTGCTTTTCGGGCTCCTTCGTTTTTTAGATTCATCTGTAACAGGGTCAAACTGCGAAGTTTTTGCAATGGGAGTATTAAAAATAAATATAGGTTGCTTAATAAATTGTGGGTCAGAAAGAATCATGGAGGTTAGAAAGAATTTTTATGAAAATAAATATGTGGTCTTTCATTTTTATCTGAACGCTTGAATTCGCTCAGTTTTAGTTGAATTTTAGATTGAGATTTTAGGAATTTATTTAGGAGTAAATACAGGGTGTTTCATTTTTAATTCAACAAATATTAGAATGAAATAATTCACAGGAAAATAAATATTGGGTGTTGCATTTTTACCTCAATAAATAATAGAACGAAATAATTCATATTAAACCAAAGTAATTCGTGTAAGAAAAAATATAGGGTGTTTCAGTTTTACCTCATCAAATATTAGAACGAAATAATTCACAGAAAAATAAATATTGGGTGTTGCATTTTTACCTCAATAAATAATAGAACGAAATAATTCATATTAAACCAAAGTAATTCGTGCAAGAAAAAATATAGGGTGTTTCAGTTTTACCTCATCAAATATTAGAACGAAATAATTCACAGAAAAATAAATATTGGGTGTTGCATTTTTACCTCAATAAATAATAGAACGAAATAATTCATATTAAACCAAAGTAATTCGTGTAAGAAAAAATATAGGGTGTTTCAGTTTTACCTCATCAAATATTAGAACGAAATAATTCATATGAAAATAAATATTGGGTGTATCAAATGTACCTCAATAAATGTTAGAACCAAATAATTCATGTTAGAGCGATGTAACTCATTTAATAATAAATACAGGGTGTTTCATTTTTATCTCAATAGATATTAGAACGAAATAATTCATATGAAAATAAATATGGAGTGTTTCATTTTTACCTCAACAAGTATCAGAACGAAATAATTCATATTAGAGTGAAATAATTCATACAGAAATAAATACAGGGAGTTTCATTTTTATGAAATGATTATAAAATGAAGTTTTCATGACTGATACTCATTAGCAGTTGATAGAATCATGCATAATATGTACTATTTTATGTTTTATCGAACTTTAGCTTCCATATTTAAGTTGTTTTTATAAGACATAATCAGATGCATCATTTTCGCAAACTTACGAAGATTACCTACACATCTATGTCACTGATCTAGTCCGTGTTTATTCAGAAATGGTATTCTGAGATTCTGCTTCATGTTCCTGCGCAAACCTACATCACACAAGTCATGTTATCAGCAAACGATTATCTCGAACTGAGGCGACGATACACTAATATTGTACCATACCTAACCTTATTCTCGATATCTCACGTTACACCGTATCTATGGATTTTGAACATAACTTCAAAAGTGGTGACACTGAAATAACCGAAAGTTTACTAATTGTAAAAGTTACGAAAAATGAAAAATTTATTAAAATTATTTATTAAAATTGATGAAGCATATAATTATCTAATATATAGTCAAATATTTCAGCGATATCCAATTTTTTAATATTCTGGATTTTTATATGAGACGTTTCACAAAGCTGATATTCATAAAACAGATATGTCATTTGAAGAAATAATTGCCTTAAATTCTCCTTTGCTGTTTCATCCACACACGAATTACTATAATTGGACCACATACGTCAAGTTTAACATCAAAAAAATTCTCGCTCCACAACTTTTAACATTTCTAAACCAACCATATTTTGTAAACCAATTTTAATCTTTGAACAATTACTTTTGACTTCAATCTTTTCGACAATTCAGACTTTAATCTTCCTCATAACTGCTTCACATTTTAATCTTTGGTTACTTCTGATTTTAATCTTTCTAATAATTGTCCCCGATTTTAATCTTTCTGATAATTGCCTCTGACTTTAATCTCCCCGATAATTGCCTACGATTTCAGCCTTTTTAATCTCGTGTACAAGCTCGTAACAATAATCACGTTAAATAGACTGTTTCCAAGCAGGACTTTGGAGATACTCGGTATATATGACCGTCTACAGCGATAACCAACGGCTTAAGTTTAGGGTTACTAGATTATTTATGCATCGAGTTATCCCAGACAGAGGGTAATTTTCCTCCACCCTTTTCTTCCCATTTCCCTTCGTCGCACGTTCGCCATTTGCATATGGACGCGACTTCTCTCGATTCTTCGGAAAAATCTAAGAATGCTTGGGACAAAGTTTCTGCTTCGACTGCGGCACTGATTTCGAAACTTTTTTGCAGGGGAAACATTTCCTTTGGACCACGTTTAATCAACGAGAACTCGGTGTTCATTGTGTCACTGGACAAGGGAGTTAATTAATGATCGAAACAACTGTTTCCACTGAAGTCTCTGAACGCAACAGCATTTGGTCTCAAGTTGATCTCAATCTTCAAAGTTTCACCACATTTTCCATCTAGATTTAACATTGTTTGCTATGAGTAATAATAATGACACAAATCTAGATGGCAAAATGTGGTGAGCCACCCTGTATATTATTGTCAAATTTAAATTAAGTTTCAAGATCACAAATTAATAAATTAAGTATATTCAATGCAACTTGATATTTAATTTTATTATTTAATAAGTACAGCGGTAATATTTAATAGTGGTATTTAATTTAACATTCAGTTTAATAAATTTGAAAAATTTAAAAAAGTAAATTAAAACAATTTTTAATTTATTTAAATTAATATTTCATTAGAAAATTTAGTGTACGCTAACACAACGAATATTACCAGATCTAAATCACGTTACTGACATTCACCTAACAAATTTCATCTCCCAACAAAAAGCACTCCCGAATTACACGAGCAAAGGTAAGTCCCGCAATTTCGAAAAATTCAAGTGAAAGAACTGGAGATAAAAGTCGGTAAAAAGTAACCGAAGCATAAAATTTCGACGTGGTTTTAGATTCCGAGGACCGAGGAAAAAGCGTCGCATGTTTTCCACCGGCAAAACAGTGGCCGTATGATATATCTTACCGAAGCAACAGAAAAAAAATAGCGAAAGGAATAAACCGCGTAAAATTCATCAAATTCGTACAATCCCCGATAAAATTTCTGTTTGCACGTTTTCCGTCGGTCAGCGTGGTCTGCAGTGATTATTCATATAAAATTGTCTGTTCTGCATACGTTTACCTTGGCGAACGTTTTATTTCATCCAGCCAGCTGACTCGTATTAACCGAGCGGGCCGAGTTGTTTGCAATCAGGTAGAATAGAAAAAACGTAACGCAGGAAAAGAGCCAACAGGACTTTGCAATTCTGATCGCAGCCTTTTGCGGTCACCAACGGAGCTTAATTTTCCTCGAGCACGTTCACAGGTGCGCTGTTTGCTAGGAATACGGGAATGAAAATGGCGGACAGGCGTCTTCGTCCGACGAAGAAACAATGGAATTCCGGGGAAAAAAGCTCGATTTCAATGCCTGCGTTCAATGAATGTAAAGCAGCTTATCAATTTGCTGAATTATTCTTGTGAAAAATTATGCCTGGGGGAAGGAAATAAAATGTTCATTGTCTGGAGATTATTCGGTGTTTTATTGCGTTTGATGAAGTCTTGCAATTGGAGAGTTATTCTGACGAGTTGGAACACCTGGGTTATGCGCCAACTTGTGGGTTGACATTGGTATCTGAGTAGGGAGATTGGTATTTTTTTCTGTAGGAATTAGAAATTACAAGGTGAGAATTGAAATTTTTGAAGATTATTTATGGTTGTATGTGGGGTTCTAGAGTCAGAAATGGATGTGTGAATATTACTCTTTGGTTTTTGGTTGACGAATTTCATTGGATATAGGTAAAGTGGCTATGTGAGAGGAATTTGGGAATTTGAGAATTTGGATTCTTAGGAATTTGGGGATTCAGGAATATAGAGATTTAGGGATTTAGGGATTTGCGAATGTAGGGATTTAGGAATTCAGAGATTTAGGGATTTGGGAATTTAAGAACTTAGGAATTTAGGAATTTAGGAATTTAGGAATTTAGGAATTTAGGAATTTAGGAATTTAGGAATTTAGGAATTTAGGAATTTAGGAATTTAAGAATTTAGGAATTTAGGAATTTCAGAATTTCAGAATTTCAGAATTTCAGAATTTTAGAATTTCAGAATTCAGTAATTTAGGAATTTAGGAATTTAGGAATTTAGGAATTTCAGAATTTCAGAATTTCAGAATTTCAGAATTTCAGAATTCAGTAATTTAGGAATTTAGGAATTTAGGAATTTAGGAATTTAGGAATTTAGGAATTTCAGAATTACAGAATTTCGGAATTCAGTAATTCAGTAATTTAGGAATTTAGGATTTTAGGAATTTCAGAATTTCAGAATTTCAGAATTCAGTAATTCAGTAATTTAGGAATTTAGGAATTTAGGAATTTAGGAATTTAGGAATTTAGGAACTTAGGAATTTCAGAATTCAGGAATTCAGGAATTTAGCAACTGCAGAATAAAGGAATTTAGTAATTTAGGAATTTAAAGACTGAAGAATTCAGTAATTCAGTAATTCAGAAATTCAGTAAATCAGTAATTTAGGTATTTAGAAATTTCAGGATTCAGTAATTCAGCAATTTCGGAAGTCAGAAATTTAGTAATCCAGGAATTCAGCAACTCTATAATAAAGGAATTTAGGAATTTAGGAACTGATGAATTCAGTAATTCAGTAATTTAGGAATCCAGAAATTCAGCAATTTAGCAACTGTAGAATAATGAAATTTAGTAATTTAGGAATTTAGAAACTGAAGAATGAACAAATTCAGGAACTTAAAATTTAGTAATTCAAGAATTCAGGAACTCAGGAACTCATAGATTCAAGAATTCAGGAATTCAGAAGTTCAGGAATTCAACAAATTAAAAATTCAGGAATTCATAGATTCACGAATTGAGGAATTCACAAATTCAACAATTCAAGAGTTCAGCAATTCAGGAATTGTGGAATATGGAATTCTAAGAACTTAGGAATTTGGAAATTACAGAGTGAAAGAACTTAAGAATTGAGAAATTCAGGAATTCAGTATCTTAGAAACTTATATACTTAACGACTTAGAAATTTAAGAATTTAAAAATGAAAAATCTTATGCATTTATGTATTTAAGAATGAAAGAGCTTAGAAATTTAAGAATTTAGTTATATAGTAATTCAGGAATTCATTCTCCATAGAAAATTAATGAAGCAACCCAACATCACTATAATTGCCAACTCCACTTACAAACACCCCCAATCATTTTCGAAACACTTTATTTTCCATAATTACAGAAGAAACACGAGGAAGTAATTAAAATAAAGCCCCTTTCAGCAACACGATAGGGGAGGCTCCCCGAATTCGAGGGTTGAATTTGAAAAACGAAGGGCGTATATGTTCAGAACGTGTAAAGGAAGCAATTGTATTATCAAGTATCAAATATCAAGGGAGTACCCGGAAGAAACCTAATTACATTTAAATTCGCCAAACAAGAACGAAAGTTGTCTCGGTTTGTAGAAGGAAATACACTAATGGAAGTATCGTTTACTCTGAACTTAGTTTCTCAGTTCTCTAGGTTATCTATCGATTTTTTCCTCTACGCGAAACTTGTTCTTAAACATTCGAAGAATTAGAGCGTTAGTTATGTTCTCAGACATACACTTCCGAGAAACTTTGCTATCAAATATCTTGTAATTGCGTGCATCTAAATACTCGTATCACTGAACTTGTTTGCAACTTTTGTGCGGCTGTGTTACTGAGGAAGGTATAGAAGGATGGGAACATAATTGCATGTTGGGAGTTAAATTTGTATGCAAACGTTCCTCGCAGTTTGTAGAGTAATGTAAATCTTGATATCTGCTGGTTTCAAGGGGTGAAAATTTGAAAGTTCTAATTTGGGGATGGGTGAGATTTTTGGACACCGAAAATTGCAAGTTTGTGAATTTTTTAATATGTAAGGGTTGGGAGATTTGAAGTTTTAAAATTGGTATTTGGGCGTTGAGAAATTTGGGAATTTAGGGATTATGAAATTTTGGATACTGAGGATGTGGTTGGTTGGGAATTTAGAAGTTTGGGAAGTGGAAATTTACATTTGCTAATGTGGAAATTTGCAAAGTTAGAAATTTGGGAATTTGGGAATTTGAGAATTTGGTAATTTAGGAATTTGGGAATTTGGGGATTTGGGGATTTGGGAATTTGGGAATTTGGGAATTTGGGAAATTGGGAATTTGGAAATCTGGGAATTTGAGAATTTGAGAATTTTGGGAATTTGGGAATTTGGGAATTTGGGAATTTGGGAATTTGGGAATTTGGAAATTTGGGGATTTGGGAATTTGGGGATTTGGGAATTTGGGAATTTGGGGATTTGGGAATTTGGGAATTTGGGGATTTGGGAATTTGGGAATTTGGGAACTTATGAATTTGGGAATTTGAGAATTTGAGAATTTGAGAATTTGAGAATTTGAGAATTTGAAAATTTGGAAATTTGAGAATTTGGGAATTTGGGAATTTGGGAATTTGGGAATTTGGGAATTTGGGAATTTGGGAATTTGGGAATTTGGGAATTTGGGAATTTGGGAATTTAGGAATTTGGGAATTTGAGAACTTGGGAATTTGGTAATTTGCAAATTTGAGAATTTGGGAATTTGGGAATTTGGGAATTTGGGAATTTGGGAATTTGAGAGTTTGGGAATTTAGGAATTTGAGAATTTGAGAATTTGGAAATTTGAGAATTTGGGAATTTGGGAATTTGGGAATTTGGGAATTTGGGAATTTAGGAATTTGGGAATTTGAGAACTTGGGAATTTGGTAATTTGCAAATTTGAGAATTTGGGAATATGGGAATTTGGGAATTTGGGAATTTGGGAATTTGGGAATTTGGGAATTTGAGAATTTGGGAATTTAGGAATTTAAGAGTTTGATACTATAAAAATTTAGAAATTTACCAAAAGTTTACACACTGCTTTGAAAATTTAAAAACTTAACAATTTCATCATTCAAAAATTCACAAACTCACAAATTCCCAAATTTAAAGTTTAACTAGAAAATTTAAAAATTTGAGAACAATCAGACAATCTGAAAGTTTGGAAACCGCCGAATATTACGAATTGCTGTTAAATTATATGGCAGCTAGTAAATAGCTAAAATCCGCATATCAAGTAATGCGACGAGATCGCGATAGCGAACCAAAATTGAGAACATTGCAATCCTCGGAAGCTGTCTTCAGAAAGTTTCAGCACACGGCATTCGCTTGCCTACATTTTCCAGAATTCCATTCAATTCAAAATGAAAAGGGAACAAGCTCTTCTAACTTCGAAGCTTTTTGCCTTTGTAAGCGAAGGATTTTCATTTATCCCTCTTATTTCTCCTTTACACGCTAAGTGTTCCAATATTTACAGACGACATATTAACGTTGGGAAGAGTTCCTTAATTTCAAACCGAAATTAAACCATTGCCTTTATTCATGTATACATTGATTCAACTTGATATTATATAAATAACTATACTGTAAATAATAAATATAGTGATAATTTTGAGGTTAGTTCAACATTTAAGGTTAGCTGAACATTTGAGGTTAGTTCAACATTTGAGGTTAGCTCAATATTTGATGTTAGCCTTGAAGTTAGCTTTGTTTAAGGTTACTCAACAGTTGAGGTTAGTTCAATATGTGGAAATATTACATATGCGTTAATTTAAATAATGAGTTAATTTGAATTACTGTGGGACAATGTTCCCATCTTCACTTCATATTGAAAACATCATAATTTCAATTCAAACATACATTACAATGTTGTTTCTGTCAAGTGTTCACATTCATGTTTCACATGTTGTTACAACATTTACCTAAAACTTGCATTACATAATTTAGTTGTTAAAATACATTTGTCAAATAAAAGTTCCTTAAAGTAGTGAAAGACAAACCTAATCCAATTTAAGATACCTATGATTGGACTAGCACACCAATTTGTTAAATTTGACCATCAACTGATCAACTAGTAAAATCATGTAGCACCTCATTCTATTTAACTAGATTTATATAAGAAATACAATAATCAAAATTGTTTTCAAATCTTCAAACAACTGTCACAGTTTTGATATACTTTTTGTGAGATTCAGAGGTAGATAACCTAACTTCATCTCCTGAAGCTGGACAGTTAATTCTGTACAGTCTAATGAGTCACATAATATCTCATTCTATATAACTAGATTTATATAAGAAATACAATAATCAAAATCGTTTTCAAATCTTCAAACAGCTGTCACAGTTTTGATATATCTTTTGTTAGACTCAAAGGTAGATAGCCTAACCTCAACTCATAAAGTTGGACAGTTAATTCTGTCCAGTTTAATGAGTCACATAATATCTTATTTTATATAACTAGATTTATATAAGAAATACAATAATCAAAATTGTTTTCAAATCTTCAAACAACTGTCACAGTTTTGATATACTTTTTGTGAGGTTCAGAGGTAGATAGCCTAACTTCAACTCATAAAATTGGACAGTTAATTTTGTTCAGTTTAACAAGCCACATAATAAATCATTCTCTTTAACTAGATGTATACATACAATGTATAAATTTTCAAACTATCCGAACCGATCATTTAACCTGATCCTCAGAGGTGAATGCCCCAGCCATCAGCAACATTCTCAACCCTGTAAAATTCGCAAACCACAGTTCTCCCCGATACAAACAACCTCATGTTTCCGCGTTTCTCGAGGGGCGAAATCAGCCCGCGGAGTTCCGTTTCTATTCGTGGCTGAGCGGCATCTACTTCCGCGTAGCCGGAAGCGAGCACGTAATAAGAGGTCTCATCCTGCAGCGACATCAGGAAGCAGCAAAGGCTCTGTTTTAATATGAATGACGTACACGGTTCAATTCCTCGGGGCATTAATAGGTCGAATCGTCGATAATCCGAGTGAACGAAACGTCAGCAAAAAGGAGCAGAGAAGAGGGTGTAGGAGGAAGAAGCGGATCACAGGGTTGATCGGGGCTAGGTCAAAAAGGGGCAGACAAATAGCGAGGGAAGGGTGAAGAAAAAAGAGCCGTGTGTTTGTGAAGTTGTGTGTGTACAGGATGTATGAAAAGGGTGAAGAGAGTTGCTCGGAGGAGGGGAATTGTCATTCGGGTGGAATTGCAATTTCTCGCTGACGCGTGCCGTGCAACCTCCGGCGTGAAGAGTAAAAGCGGACTAATGATGCACACTAGACTTAATGCTCCGTTCCTGTTCTCATTTCCCATAAAGGTGCGAGCTGCCTGCGGGATGTCAGCCTAGAAATAGTTCCGGAGGTGGTGCAACGTGGTCAGAAGGCGATTCTGCGCTGCCATTACGATCTCGAGAAGGCTCCTCTCTACTCCCTCAAGTGGTACCGTGGCAAGCACGAGTTCTACCGTTTCGCACCCAGCGATGAACCAGCCACCAAGTATTTCAACATACCCGGAATTTATGTTGACGTAAGTTTTCATATCCGTTTCTTTCCTACTCTTAAACTATACTACACGATCATTTCCCACTTGTGGATGTGCTGCACGCGAAAATTGGCTACCTCGGATAACTCCGATTTCCTTCGGATAACTCCGTCTTCCTTCGGATGACTCCGTCTTACCGTTCGTCATGATTGGCAACATGTCTGACGGTCGTACATTTATTCATACAAATAAATTTACTTTTCCAGAATTAAATGCATTCAAAAATTATTATGAAAAGAACATATGTGAATTAGGGGCCACCTTAAATAGGTCATCAGTTTCACATTAACTTAATAAATTAAATTAACCTAATACATCTTAAATAAATTAAAGACTAACCTCAAATAAGCTAAAGGTTAACTTTAACAACTTTATCTTAAACAAGCAGATAAAAATATAAATAAAAAGCTTGAAAAACTCCTATTTTCTGAGAAAAGTCAAATTTGGAAATTAAAAGTAAATTAACTCTTCATAGTATGAAATTCTGTTGTGCAAATATGTTTGAAAAATTGTTTCAAGAGGCACGTTGAAGTTCGTTGATTTAAACTTTTCAAGTGGCTCTTGGGCACGTTTTTAATAAATCCTCATCAGACTTGTTTAATTTGCTTCAACTGTTTTAATTTGTTTAACTGAAAAAATGCAGGACTAAATTGTTATTGATTGCTTTTCGTAGTAACTTTAACTTTGTCAGTTTCGGAATTTTCTGATAAAACATTCAGCTCTTCATAGTATCGTAACAGGCGGATGAAAAATATTGATTCTTCGAACTTTGCGGAAGTATGTACTTTAATTGGTCCGTCGATACGGAGACAAATTAAATTATTCGAAACAAGAGCTGGTAAAATTGTAAAAAAGGGATAGTTTGGAAATTAGAGGATTTCAGACATTCCAGCGTTTGTAGTTACAGTTTTAATGGTTTTTGAATATTTTTTTGAGAAATGTTACTAACTGAAGTTTCATAACATTATGCTACGTTTTTAATCATTTTTTAATAATTTTTTAAGAAATGTCACTACCTGAAATTTCATAACATTATGTTACATTTTCAATCATTTTTTGTGTAATTTTTTGAGAAATGTCTTAACTGAAGTTTCATAACATTATGTTACATTTTCAATCATTTTTGAATAATTTTTGAGAAATGTTACTAACTGAAGTTTTATAAAATTGTTGTATTTTCAATCATTTTTTGAATAATTTTTTGAGAAATGTCGCTAACTGAAGTTTCATAACATTATGTTACATTTTCAGTCATTTTTTGAATAATTTTTTGAGAAATGTCTCTAACTGAAGTTTCATAACACTATATTACCTTTTCAGTCATTTTTTGAATAATTTTTTGAGAAATGTCACTAACTGAAGTTTCATAACACTATATTACATTTTCAGTCATTTTTTGAATAATTTTTTGAGAAATGTCACTAACTGAAGTTTCATAACATTATGTTAAATTTTCAATCATTTTCTGAATAATTTTTTGAGAAATGTCACTAACTGTTTCATAAAATTATGTTACATTTTCAATCATTTTCTGAATAATTTTTTGAGAAATGTCATTAACTGTTTCATAAAATTATGTAATTTTGAATAAAATTCCACATCAATTTTGATGCATGTGAATAAATTTTTTACAAATTAATTTTTCTACAGAAATACACATTCCATTAATTAACTACGCTGAAAATTGACGTTTAATAATAAAATATTCGTGAAATTTCAGCTCTTCAAACCTGCAGTAAAAATGAGGTTATGTAATGAATTTAATATAAACGCAATAAAGTTAACCATATCGTGCATTAATGAATGACTTGAATCCATGCCACGAATATCTCGAATTCCAATCGTTTATGGCAGCGGCTCTCAATCAGTGGTATGCGTATCACTTTACATGGTACACGAAAAACATTTGAGTGGTATGTGAATGCTTTGTGCAATATGCAGTACAACAATCTCGTCGTTGAAAACTTCATTTTCTGTGTTAAAATGCAAATTCAGAGAAATGGACTTCCTGGTACGTTTTACTGAATTCGTTTAATCAGATCGAAATATGCAACCTAACCTAACCAAGTTTACAAATATCAAACGATTCTAATTGTATTTTTCATTAATTGTTAGTTGATTTCTTCTGTGAACAAAAATTGTGAAATTTATGTAATTAATTATTTGTGAAATTATAAATCGTGCTGAAGCATATGTGAAGCTGTTTTAGAAATAGTAGAATTGATTGATATATAATTTTATGGATCGAAATTAGAAAAATTGAGAACCACTGTTAACAATTAAAAATGATGGAACGTACAATTATATCCATCAATTGAAAATTTATAATCAAGCTTATTTTCGCGAGAATTTATAAATAAAATGTTTCTGGTGATTAACGAAACACGAATTTATCTCGTTCCATTTTCAATTGCAATTTACGATCATCGTTGAACGTATTTATTTATCAATTAATTCTTTACGATCAGATGACATCAAACATTTCGATCACTTTGATCAATCTTCCAAGAGAAAAATATCAAGTACCTGGGCTAATTAACGAAATGCCATCGGGTCAGATCGTTGAATTCGGTGAAAATTCAATTATTGGTCAAGTAGCGATTTATCGGCAATCTCTGTGTTCTTGAATAGTCAGCAAAAAATTTTCACCCGGAAATCGCCATATAATTGAAAAAAGAGTGTAATCACGAAATTTGCTGAATACTCGGTTTCCACGAGTTTGGGTTACTGTCGATAAAGTTTTAGTTACACAAAACGAGTTTCGTTATTTGAACGTATTTTAGGTTCGACGAAAATGAAACTAAAATCGAATTCTGTTCAATCATCTATCTTTCAACGAAATTGTTTGCGTTTCAACGTACACTGCAATATGGAGGTACATAGTTGATTCCTTGCACAGCTCTGCATTTTTCAAATATAATCATTGACTTTTTTTTAACCGACTTCGAAAAAGGAGGAGGTTACTCAATTCGATCAGTATATTTTTTTTTTTTTTTTTTTTTTTTTTTTTTTTTCTATGTATGTTCGCCGATTACGCCTAACTGGGTGGACCGATCGGAATGAAACCTTTTACATATGGAAGGTGCTGACTCCCCATTGGTACCATTATCAAAAAATTTTTCATTTTTTAATTGCAAAGTGTTGTTATTGCAAAAAAACCGGCAACTTTTTTCTTTCTTCTATGTATGTTCGCGCATTGCGCCTAGCTGGATGGACCGATCAGAATGAAACCTTTTGCATATGGTAGGTGCTGACTCCTCATTGGTACCATTATCAAAAAATTTTTCATTTTTTAATTGCAAAGTGTTGTTATTGCAAAACAACCGACAACTTTTTTCTTTTTTCTATGTATGTTCGCGCATTGCGCCTAGCTGGATGGACCAATCGGAACAAAGCCTTTTGCATCTGTTGGGTTCAGACTCCCCATTGGTACCATAATCAAAAAATTTTTCATTTTTTAATTGCAGTGTTGTTATTGCAGAAAAACCGGCAACTTTTAAAATAAACTTTTCTCGATTTTAGTGCGCTTTCAATATCTTATCGCGGACATGATTCTGTACAATTTTGTTCATATACAAATTTCGCGGAAATGTTTAGTTTTCGAGATATTAGCGAAAAAAATTGTTATTAACTTTTGAAATCAACTTCGAACGATTTTAATGTCCTTTGAATATGTTGTTAGGGGCGTAGTTCTGGACAACTTTTTCCTCTTGCGAAATTGACGGAAAGCTTTTGTTTTCGAGATATTACAGAAATTGTTGTTAACTTTTGAAGCCAGCTTCGAACGATTTTTATGTCCTTCTAATACGTTATTAGTAGCATGATTCTAAACGAGTTTTTCCTTATGCATAATTGACGGAAAACTTTAGTTTTCGTGATATTAGCGAATAACTATTGTTATTATTATTAGTGGAACGCCCCGTGCTATGCACGGGAAAGACAAGAAAGGGCAATTACAATCCACTGTACCAAAACACTAACTAAGCTTTGCCGCTTTGACACGCAACTTATGCAGCAAGATGAGTTCACGTTGACGTTGGTGTATTATTCCCATTGCTTGGTACAGTCTCCCTACCGTTCTAATAAACATTTTTTTTATTTTTTAGTTGCAAGGATTATTTTTTCTATGCATGTTCGGTGGTTTTTCCTAGGTGGGTGGTCCGATCGGAACAAAGCCTTTCGCATCTTGTGGAGTCTAACTCCCCATTGATACGATTATCCAAAATTTTTTCATTTTTTAGTTACAAAGGTTTATTGTTGCAAAAAAAGTTGAAAAACGAATATCCATGTTGTCTTTTACTTAATTATGTTCATGGCATTTACGCAGACAAAAAAAAGCCCGGAAGAACTGTCTCACAGTATCCTAAACAATTCTCCCCATTCCACTAAAAAGCGTGAAATAAAATAATTTTCAGAAAAAAAATACACCGACTTCGAAATGCACTAAAAAGTATAAAATAATTTCTATTTCCTAATGAAGTAATTTCTATTGCTTTGAATCATACAATTACGTCACAGATATGAATTAAACCTATTTACTCGTTAGGTAGTATATTAAATACATTTCAACCTTTTCGAAGGCGGCGCAAAATTAAAAATACCTCAGTAAACGTTGCTGCCAATAACCAGTTGATTGTGATATGACGTATTGGAAATTAATAAATCCTGAAAAAGAATACGAACCATTATAGATATATCTGGTAATATACGTAAATGTAACGACTGCATCTTCATTTCGCAACGTTTCTGATATAAATAAAATTGAATCGACTTCGTTCGCATGTGGAAGCCAGGGATCTAAGAACCTATAAACGGAGCCGACGACGCGGGAATTACCAAATTTGCGGCAGATGGGCTCTATCTTTATAGCATATGCGGCGATCGAATCTTTCCGTCGCATAATCTATGAATCTATCCCTTGGCGGACTACCGCCGCATATATGCGTTCTGCGTAAATCATCAAATTCGCCGAAGAACTCATATATGCGTTTGGCGAAAACAATTGATTGAGCCGAGAAACGCATATATGTGTCCCACGTAAATGCGTGGCTATGGCCGAGAAACTTAACTATGCGTTCCGCGAAAACAACTGATAGAGCCGAGAAACGCGTACATGTGTGCATGCACGTAAATCTGTGCATGTACATACAATATGTCCAGAATTTGACTTGGAATGCTATGAACGAAAACCGCGATTAAGCAGAAATATGCGCTGGCAATTTTTAATGACCATCGCGGCAGGAGTTCGGCCCCACGATACGGTTCACTTCGAACCGTCCCGTCCGCAAAGGGCTAGATAGACCATAGTTACATTCTATACGCATTAACACCTACTTCGCGGCGTGCTGTCAAGTTATATCTATAGAAAAAGAAATAGCTATACAAGTATTGCCTATGTTCGGCTGTCCAAAGGTTGACATGTTCAAGAAAATCTTTTATTTTTGCGCCGCCTCCGAAAAGGTTGAAATGTATTTAATATACTACCTAACGAGTAAATAGGTTTAATTCATATCTGTGACGTAATTGTATGATTCAAAGCAATAGAAATTACTTCATTAGGAAATAGAAATTATTTTATACTTTTTAGTGCATTTCGAAGTCGGTGTATTTTTTTTCTGAAAATTATTTTTGTTGGAATCGGATGAAAAAGTTATAGGAAAATATATGAACTAGTTTAGCAATTGTGATACAGAATGAAGAACAGCATTTTGCGTAGAAGAGGTTAGGTTGCCACGAATTCACACAGTGCTGACATCTGCATCATAAATGCGCGGGAAAATGCAATATTCAAATTGCTTTTATACATTTCTTTGTTATGTGTGATGAAATTGTAGAATATTATAGTTTATTTTAAGCACAAAGATATCGAAATGTAATACTGTTCAAAAATTAATAAAAAAATTAGAATAAAATGTTTTATTAATATAAGAATATTGAACTGAAATATTCGTATCATTAAAATATTACAAATCAATATTTTTGAAACAAAATATTTGTCTTCGGTTTTTCATAGACAGAATAACATTTTTAATTCTCCCAAACTAATCATACACGAAGAAACTAAATTAACAGTAATATTTAATAAACGTTTTATTATTTATTATTCAAGCAATGTATATGCTTACTTGGCTAAAATTTCCATATATTTTATTTAATTTCAAGTGTAAATTTACTATTAGATCAAGTCCGTACAGTTTTTCATATGAAAGAACAGATAACAAATTATTAATGATAAATAATTAATAAAAACAATTTGTATGAATAATCCTAATGCACAACGTGTTTTCCCAACTTATACCTCCAAAGCATACGTTGACTACAGGACATCTGTATCTCCAATACAATGTTTGCTTGTTATCTTTACAGTTGAAAGCACAAAGCTCTACGTAAACAACAACATGTTCCGAAACAGAGAATCGTCCGCTGTTTCCTTTGACCCTGTAGTTTCTCAATGGAAACAACTTATATCAACATTTTGTTTCTGTTTCTGGCGACAATGAGAGGCATTAAGGAACACATCGGAACTTCTAGAATAGAGACGGGCCTCGGGGTAATCTCTCGGAGTAACGCGATACGCCTGTTGTAACTCAAACATACTAAAGCAACGATGTGACATACCACTTTAAGCTACCGTTACAATTTATACTTCTGCAAATGTTTAAATTTAACGGTAATTCTGCTGCAAGTAAAGTTACGCCTGGCACGTGATTTACGTTATTGAAACTGTCTGAACTACCTTCGGTACGTTATAGGTAGGATTATGGGTGCTTTAGGTTGCAAATTTAGAAATTTGGAAAGGTGAGTTGGATGGGAGATTTGCAGATGTGGATATATGGATATGTGGAGATATGGATATGTGGAAATGTGGATATGTGGAGATGTGGATATGTGGAAATGTGGATATGTAGAGATGTGGATATGTAGAGATGTGGATATGTGGAGATGTGGATATATGGAGATGTGGAGATCTGGAGATTTGGATATGTGGATATGTGGAGATGTGAATATATGGAGATGTGAAGATCTGGAGATCTGGAGATCTGGAGATTTGGAAATGTGAACATGTGGAGATGTGGATATGTGGAGATATGGACATATGGAAATTTGGAGATGTGGAGATGTGGACATATGGAGATGTGGATATATGGAGATATGGATATGTGGAAATGTGGATATGTGGAGATGTGGATATGTGGAAATGTGGATATGTAGAGATGTGGATATGTAGAGATGTGGATATGTGGAGATGTGGATATATGGAGATGTGGAGATCTGGAGATTTGGATATGTGGAGATGTGGATATATGGAGATGTGGAGATCTGGAGATTTGGAGATTTGGAAATGTGGACATGTGGAGACGTGGATATGTGGAGATATGGACATATGGAAATTTGGAGACGTGGAGATGTGGGCATGTGAAGATGTGGATATGTGGAGATATGGACATGTGGAGGTGTGGACATGTGGAGATATGGACATGTGAAGATGTGGATATGTGGAAAGGCAGACATGTGGAGATTTGGAGCCAAGTTCTTTCAAGTTCTCAAGTTCCTTCACTTCTAAAGTCCCACACTCACAAATTCCCACATTCTCAAATCCCCACATTCCCAAATCCCCGCATTCTCAAACCCCCACATGTCCAAATTCCCTCACTCCCAAATGTCCCCCTTGACCACCTAAATTCCCACTCGCCTCCCTCCACTCCCAAAATTTCCAAACTCCTAATCTCAAAATCTCCCAACCTCCAAATTTCTAAACTTTGCCCACTCTAACCCATATTTTCTCCGACTACCCAACTCTTCCATGTTCCCTACTCAGATTAGTATCAACAATCCGCGCAATCGATCGCATGCAACATCGGGCAATGTCACACGGTATTTCCTGCCCAATCCGTTAGAAACGGTTCAAATATGCGGTTGTTATCACATCGTGCTGGCCTACGCTCGTTAACAGCATCCTTGACCGCTGTAATCGGCGTAAAACAGTCCGCTTTTATCATCGTTCGAACATTTCCGTAGGTAGTTGCACAACAGGGTTTCACACAGTCCCGCAGTCCGGCGGTTTTCTCGAAACCGCCGAGCTGCACACTGCGTTTACGCATCTGAAAACAAGATTGTCTCTGGACTCGTTGTTGTTGTTTCGGGGTCGAACGAACGATCTGTGAACAGCGAACGCCATTTACGTTTATCGTTGTACCGCATATGCGACTGCCCTCTGTCGTTCGGTAACTGAGAGTTATGTGCAATGGCGTCACGTGGCGTGAAAACTGGAAATTTCGAAAAACTGCTGGAAAGAATTACGTGGACTGTTAGTAGGTCGTTCTGTGCACGTTTCTGTCACGCAATGTTCATTTGGACGACTTCAATCTTTTTGTAATGGCCACTGGATGCAACTCGTGTATACTTTTATATTGAATTACATGGAGCTTTGTGTTGGATATACTTTCTATGGATGCGAGTGGATTACTATACACGCGATTCTGTTTGCTATGAGATATGGTCATTGCTGAGTTTTTTGTTGGTTATATTTATATTTTAAGCTGTTGGAGTTATCTTTGCTGTTTGTTTATAAACTTACTGTGTTATTAAGCAGATATGTATGGTTAGGTTATGTATATGCAGAAAGAGTTAAATAAGAATTAAGATTAAATTGTATAATAGGAATTTTAAATTAAGGATTTCTCTCGCATAAGTAAGATCTCATCTGAAGGTACTCGTGTAAGCAATGTGAATCTCTGAAAGGGGGGGTAGCTGACATAATTCTGAATAAGATTTCCCTTTGAAAAAATGTGGTTTGAAGCTTCGTTTCTGAATTATTAAGGAAAAACACAGACCAATTAGAGCGCGAGGATTACGCAGACGCGAGAGCGACAGCTTCGAGCTAGCGGCTGAGCGCGTAGTACTTACCACGCGTTGTATTTACCACGCACTGTATTTACCACGCGTTTTTTACCACGTACTGCACTTACCACGCGTTGTATTTACCACGTGCTGCATTTACCACGCGTTGCTTATCACGTGCTGCACCTACCAAGCGTTATATTTACCACGCGTTGTATTTACCACGCATTGTATTTACCACGCGTTCTTTACTACGCACTGTATTTACCACGCGTTGTATTTACCACGCATTGAATTTACCACACGTTGCTTACCACGTGCTGCACCTACCACGCGTTGTATTGACCATGCATTATATTTACCACGCGTTGTATTTACCACGCATTGAATTTATCACGCGTTGCTTACCACGAGCTGCACCTACCACGCATAGTACTTGCCACGCCTTGTATTTACCGCGCGTTACATTCACCACGCATTGATTTCTTACGCGTTCACTCACCAAGCGTTGAATATACTATACATTGAATTTACCATTCCGCCGCTAGCTCGAAGCTGTCGCTCTCGCGTCTGCGCAGGCGTAATCCTCACGCTCTGATTGGTCCGTGCTTTTTTTTAATAATTCAAAAACTAAACTTCATACCCCATTTATGCAAAAGAAAATCTTATTCAGAATCACGTCTACCCCCCTTTCAGGGACCTATAGTAATTGTGAGACACTCTGTATTTATGACAATTATCAGATAACACTAAAGTGTAAAGTGTAAATTTAAAAATGAATTACTGTCAATATTTCTTTCCTATAAATATTATTAAATATTGCTGATATTTTTGCCACATTTATGTTTCATTTAAACTTCTTCCACAAAATAGTTGAAGCAGAAATCCTGATTAAATTGCATTAATAACTTGAAAATTATAAGCTACTCACCAGCGATGAAACATAACCTCAAAATTTGTACCTGAGTCTTCGAATCTGTAAAATAAAAGTGCATAGATGAATCACAACAAAATTAGAATATATATTAAAAAATGAGAATATATTTTTGCTTTAGTATTTTGAAATTTTTTGAGTTCAGTTTTAGACATTGAGTGCGAAGTTTTTGTATGAAGCGTCAGGTAAAAGAGAGCGACGCACAGATTATTGATTTTGTTTTTTGGCTTTTGTTTCTCACTTTTTCGTACAGATAGGTGGAGTAGCGAATGCGTATGATTTGTAGAATTCATTCGGAAACATTTTCGAGCATTCCGCGAATTCTATTTACAGGCAAAATCGTTTGTGTAAATACGTGCGCAGTTTTTTAGCGTTCATTGCATGGCTGCGTTAACGGCCGCGATAATGTTCCACTTGGATTTTGTGCTTTGTTTTTATCGGTGGATGTTTTTATCTGTTTTATTAAATCTTGCTGTTTCCTATGAAAGTGTAAATATTATGTAAAATGAAACGTGTTTTCTTACTTTTCAGAAGTTGTAATAATATTGACATGTTTTGGAATAATTTATAGTTTGATTGTAGAAAAGTCGAGTTTATTTTGTGGAATTAATGTATAATTGGGCTGGGAGATGTATTATAAATTCGGTTCAAGTTTCGAGTCAATTAAACTAAGATTATAATAGGATTTAAGTAAGCTTGTAACAAGAAGCTCTCGGGGTAATACCTATGAAATACAATTTTGTAAAATTATTATAATATTTCACTTATCATTAATTCTCTTTGTTAATTTATAATTTTACAGTTTTACAGTTATAAATATAAATACATTTATTTACTTTTTTATAATTTTCATAATACATACACACTAAAAATTATTATAAAATAACTAAAAAATTATTGTCCTAAGAAATGATGATAATTTTCTAATTGTAAATAGTATTTTGCTTCTTGAAATTCATAATTCATGAATGAAAATAAAAAGTAATTACTGTTCCCAAAAATGATAACTAATAATAAGTTTGCAATTGTAATAGAATTTTGCTTCTTGAATTTTTACAAATTACAATAATTTTACAAAATTATCACTGAATATCTAATTACTGTTCAGAGGAACATTAATCACTAATAATTTCATAATTATAAATATACTTCTGTATAGTGAATTTTCACAAGTCACAGATTACAACACAAAATTATTGCAGAAATATTATTTAGAAAATACAAACTATAAATAAATTAGCTCCTTACTCTGTAAATTGTACTAATATTCTAACTAACCTAATATTACCTGTAGTATACAATAACATAACCTATAATATTAACCTATATTAGTCTACACATTAATACTAATATATTAATAAATTAATATTAACCTAATTTAACCTACAGATTAATATAATAATATATAGTCTAACACTATAACAATAACATATATTCCAAACCTCAATTTCATCCGCACAAAATAAAGTTAGTAAACGATCTGCATTAAGCAGTCATAAAACAAAGTTTCGTTGAACGAGAAATAATGTGCTGAACAACGTCGAGAATAAGGCCAAAATTCTGTAATGAACAGTTTTTCCATGCTCGCCTCTAAGTTTACACCCACTTAACATCTATCGCGTGCATTCCGACACACATAAATCAGCGGGTAAAAAAGCACCTCGCTCAGCTTCCGCGTTTCTTTCGTCCTCGTTAAAGGTTACCTTCCATCTTTGTTATTGTCTCTTCCACTCTTGCTGCGCTATATTTTCTTGCTTCGTTATTTAAATCCCGCTAATTATGCATATTTTGCTTTGCCGGTGCCGATGAAACAGTCCTCTCCTTCTTCTCCCTGGGGATGCTTCAACTCCACCTTCAACGCTGGATATCTTGCTGTGCTGACTTTTGCGCTTGCTTCATCGAGCCAATTTGCTCGAGTGCAGGGTAATTCCTGATAAGATGACAATTTTCTCGAGTGTCGCTCTCGACGCTACCCGACCGGAAGAAACGTTTAGTAAAAAAAGCACCCTTTATCTGGGCCACCCCTGCGTCGACATTAACCCTTGATTGGCTGTACGTACAGTGGAGGGAAACAAATTTTGCGGGAAATGGTTGCTTTTCATTTTTTGCCACAGGGAGGGATTTGCTGATTTTATTAAATAAAGTATACCGAGGGAATATTTAACTCTGCTAAATTTCTTTGCGCAGAGTCCTTGTAAATAACTGCTGAACTTGTACTGACTTACGGTTATGTAAATTTGGCTTGTTGGTTTCGAAACTGGTGAATGAGTAAATTAGTACACTGACAAAATAATAAATTTGTAAATTTATACGTTTGTAAATTTATTTGTCAATTTGTGAACTTGGAAATTTGTCAATTTGGGAATTTTTAGATCTGCAAACTTACAAAGGGAATTTTTAAATCTTAGTTTACGAATTTGTAACACAGTGAATCTGCGAATCTGTAAATCTGTGAAGTTGTAAAATGAATTTGTGAATCTTTGAATGTGTGAATTTGTAAATTTGCGCAGTTTTAAATTTGGAAGTTTGGAAAGTTGGAAAATGAACTTGTAAAACTATGAGTTTGTAAATCAGTAAGTCAGTAAATCAGTTAATTAGTTAATCAATCAGTTACTCAGTCAATGAGTTAATCAATCAGTCAATCAATTAGTTAATCAATCAGTCAATCAATCAGTCAATCAATCAGTCAATCAATCAGTCAATCAATCAGTCAATCAATCAGTCAATCAATGAGTCAATCAATGAGTCAATCAATCAGTCAATCAATCAGCCAATCAGTCAATCAGTCAATCAGTCCATCAGTCAATCAGTCAAGCAGTCAAGCAGTCAATCATTCTACTAGTTAATCAGTCAATCAATCAATCAATCATTCAATCAGTCAATCAGTCAATTAGTCAATCAGTCAATCAGTCAATCAGTCAATCAGTCAATCAGTCAATCAGTCAATCAATCAATCAATCAGTCGATCAATCAACCTGAATTGAAGTGAATTTGTAAATTTATGAATTTGTGAATATGTGAAAATATGAATTTATAAATTTGTAATGTCATAAATTGAAAAATTTCTAAATACATAAATTGAAAAATTTATTATCTCAATATCCTTCGAACAAAAATTTGAAAAAATTTTTCCTAAATTACCTCACACAATTACTTCTACCAAATATAAGACTATACAAAAATTGTCTAAAATCTGACAATTTTATTTTGTATTTTTTCCTTCCTAATTTCTAACCTATAAGTCATTCTTCATAGCAGACAAAAAATCTCCATCTATATAATTACCAGAATAAAATTTTAAGTACCCAATTTTATCCGACAATAGCAGTTTCAAATATTTCGAACGTGTTTTCCATCGTTGAAACAATAAATATGAATGGCGTTAATTTAATCACATCACTTCTTTGTCCCAAGCCACGCTAAATCTGCGCACGGATAAACATGCATTCGGTAATACGTAAATTATTACTAACGATTGCGTTTCGAAATGCTGGGAATATGGATTGATCAGAATACTCGAACAAAAGCTTATTATTTCAAGCGAATCCCAAGCTAAACGGGAGTTCAATTCACACGTTGCAATTTGCACCTCGAATTGTCTGTTCAATCACTTGCTAACTGCTTCTGCATCATTGTCCTAACGCGTTCGCCATCTTTGGCGCAATGTTTAATTTCCGAATTTGTGCTGAATTTAAATCGCTGTTTTATTGAATTTAAATGTTTCATTTCCGAAATTGAGTTGAAATAAAACCGCTGTTTTATCGAGTTGAAATGTTTCATTTCTGAATTTGTGTTCAAATATATTCGTATTGGGAAATGAGGACTTTGGTTCTTGAAATGTGAATGGAGTATTATATTCATTGTGTGGGATTCTGAAGGTTTTTATAAAATATATTTATTAGAAAATTATTGTAGTTTTACACATATGTGACGTGTATATGTATTGCGTGTTTTACACATATGTTATACGTGTATACGCATATATGTGTATATGTGTATATGTGTATTAACGTGTGTTACATATGTTATGTTACATATATTATATTACATATGTTATGTTACATATGTTATGTTACATATATTATATTACATATGTTATGTTACATATGTTATGTTATATGTTGCACACATGTTATGTTATATGTTACACGTATGTTACACATATGTTACCTATATATTACACATATGTTACACATATGTTACCTATATATTACACATATGTTACACATATGTTACATTATATGTTACGTTATATGTTACATATATATTACACATATGTTACACATATGTTATGTTATGTTATACATATATGTAATTATGTTATGTATATCTAAAACTAATCTTTAGAGCACTAAAATACCCTGATTGATATGAAATGTTTGTTTAAAATATATTTCTAATGTAACTCGTGGAAACTCAAGAAAATTAAATAATTAAATATTAATTTGACAAATGTCATACATTCATATATTACTTTCCTACATTTTTAATTTATAGCTATTTTACAAATTTCCAATTTCTATCCACAGTTCCCATCTTTATTTTGTACAAAATATATTCGAAGTAAATAAATATTTGTTCATTCTCAAAGTCTCTTTGAGAGAGCATATAATTCAAGCTTTGATATTTCTACTTTGCAAATATGACACGACGTGATACGTTCCTATGTGATATAAAACATTTCTTGAACTGATATGTGCATACATCTGGAAAGTTGGATTTCAAATGTACTGCAATAAAATATACCGCGGAGATCTAAAGCCGTGGGTTTCTGTACATTTAACTTACGTTACATCAATTTTAAGTTGTTCCAAATTCTACGGTTTACATGGGTTGTAATATCTGCTAATCATTTATATTTCTATTCGATTTCAAGACAGAAATATATTAAATTTTAAGAAAAGATTCTTATACAGTATAGAAAAAAATATATTCTGTTAAAAATTTAAAAATAAAAATGAAAATCTGCTTGCATGGGTGATAACTTATTATATGTTAAATATTTTTACACAATTCACATTAAGTAATAATTAAAATGTACAATAATTTTCTTCAAATTAATTAGTTTATAACAAATAGTGCTTTTATTAAAATGAAAAAGAATTAAGATATCACGCTTCGTTGTTTTTATTTTATTTACATTAAATGTTACATATCAAATTAAAGAGCTGCTTATTCCTCAAAATTCCTCTCACATTTTATTTTTGAATAAAAATTGCAGATTATGGGAAATTACTGACTTTATTTTTTACTGAAAATTTATATAACAATTCGATGAATTTGTAGAATATAAAATGAAATTAATATACAATATGTTTGAAATAAGGTTGTGTAATCCTCGTTGTGAAACAATTTTCAGAGAATATAAAATAAATTTCAACGGTTATTTATGAAAAAAGAAACAATTTTGAAATCGGACACCAATATTTTTCATGTTAATATTACTACTTTTTCATTTTTTAATTGGGAACAAAAATTGCTGTATTGTAAATGTATTCTATATTTACATTGCTTGTGTACTTCATTGTAATATTAATTTCCTTATTTAATTTTTATTAAAAATTCATATTAATGATTCATTATTAATAATTACAATTTTAGGAGATTTTAAAAACCTTCTACTTTTATTCATGCCAAAAATTTTTAATTAAATTGAATATTAAAGTTATGTAAATATATAATGTAAAAATTAAAAAATATTAATTTAATTATACATTAAACAGCAATTATTTTTAATATCAATAAATTTAACATGTAGCTGTGTCAGAAATAATTTCAGAAAATTATAATAATAAAATAAATAACAGTATGGAAAAAAGTAATACAACACCACAGATAGAAAAATATAATAATAAAAAGTAATGAAGAAAAAAATAATAAAATACCAGAAATACTGAAATTTTTTTTAATACAAGAAAATTATGAGAAACATATATCTGAATAATTTCTTACAAAGTACTACGTACACTTGTCATCAGCAGAGCATAATTATATAACTAAGAAACATATGTCATACAAGGCACTCAAAGCTCTCTCAAGATTTAAAATGTTAATACCACTTTAAAAATGTCTGCAGTTTAAAACTTTGAAAGCTTTCAAACTCTTTACGGACAGGGTCTCTTCAAAGCAGCTTTGCATTTCAAGATTTAAAAGGTTTGGAAGGATTTACGAAATTATCGCTAATTACGCAGATGTGATGCATCAAGTTTTCTAATGTAAAATATAATTTGTTCGAATATTAATTTTAGGATGCTAAGTGATGTTATGTTACGAAGGAAGTATGTAATGACGTTTCAGAGCCTTGATGAGTCGATTAATTCAGATGGAATTAGTGCTAAGTTGTACAGTTGAAATTGTTTACTGGGAGATATTTATTTGTTGACTTCGATTTTTGGAAATTAGGTATGTTCAATTAGGTATACTTTATGTTTTTGTATTTTCATAATTTCTAAGTTCTCAAGTTCTCAAGTTTCAAAGGTCTCAAGTTTTAAGGTTCTCAAATTTCAAGGTTCTCAAGTTTCCAAAGTTCTCAACTTTCCAAGCTCTCAGGTTTCCAAAGTCTCAAGCTTCCATGTTCTCAAATTTCCAAGTTCTCAAGTTTCAAGGTTCTCAAGTTTCCAAAGTTCTCAAATTTCTAAGCTCTCAACTTTCCAAGCTCTCAGGTTTCCAAGGTCTCAAGCTTCCATGTTCTCAAATTTCCAAGTTCTCAAGTTTCCAAGCTCTCAACTTTCCAAGCTCTCAGGTTTCCAAAGTCTCAAGCTTCCATGTTCTCAAATTTCCAAGTTCTCAAGTTTCAAGGTTCTCAAGTTTCCAAAGTTCTCAAATTTCTAAGCTCTCAACTTTCCAAGCTCTCAGGTTTCCAAGGTCTCAAGCTTCCATGTTCTCAAATTTCCAAGTTCTCAAGTTTCCAAGTTCTCAAGTTTCCAAGTTCTCAGGTTTTCAAAGTCTCAAGCTTCCATGTTCTCAAATTTCCAAGTTCTCAAGTTTCCAAAGTTCTCAGGTTTCCAAGGTTTCAAGCTTCTATGTTCTCAACTTTCCAAGCTCTCAGGTTTCCAAGATCTCAAGCTTCCAAGTTCTCAAGTTTCCATGTTATCAAGTTTCTAAGCTCTCACGTTTCTAAGCTCTCAAGTTTCCAAGTTCTCAAGTTTCCATGTTCTCAAGTTTCTAAGCTCTCAAGTTTCCAAGTTATCAAATTTCTAAATTTCCAAATTTGATTTACCAAAAATAATTCTTCTCCCAAATAAAACTCGGACTACAAAAATATAATAACTCGAAAACTGTCGATCTTAGGGATAAAATAACTTGAAAATTGATGGCCTTAAGTACATTATAACTAAAAATTGCTGACCTCAAAAATATACCCAGGTGAAAATTGATGACCTCAAAAACATACCAAGGTAAAAATTAATGACCTCAAAAATATACCAAAGTGAAAATCGATGGCCTCAAAAATCTAAAATCTTGAAAACTATCAATCTCAAAAATATACTACAAAACATTCTAACCGTAAAACATCATAATCTCAAAAAAAAAAAACCAATGAAAAATCAAAGAGCCAAACTAGCCCTAAGTCGCAATTATCCCCAAAAAGAGAAATGTACTTCATAGCAACGTAAAACCCCGAAACATTTAGAAGTAAATAACCCTAGAATCATTCTGTAGCCGTTAACGCTTACAGTCACATAACGTATCCTCTGTTTCAGGTTGACAACTCGAATAAGAGCCAGGTTACGCTTCGCGATATCGACTTTGTCCTCTCGGGTACATTCAGTTGCGAAGTTACGGCAGACGCTCCGACCTTCTCCACAGCCTACGTCTCGAAGAATCTTACGGTAGTGTGTAAGTACATGCTTCATGACATTACAGAGTACCGCAGGGAACTCGACGTATTCAGTGTGCTTGTGCTTAACACTGTCGTCGCTCGTTGCTCACTACATGTCCTCTCCTTTCCTTCTCTTTCCTCTGCACGCAACAGGAGCGTGTATCGCATTCGTAAGTCACCGAACTACAGCTTTCTTCATTATTTCTGGTCCAAATACGATGAAATTTTGACTTGTGAATTTTCATTTCTATTTAAATTGTTCTTTGGTTAAAATGTCGTTCGTGTGAAATTATATAATTTGCGAATGATGGAAATTAAAGTAGTTGACGATTTAAGTAAGTCTTGAACTACAGGTCCTTTCATAATTTCTGGTCCAAATACGATGAAATTTTGACTTGTGAATTTTCATTTTTATTTCAATTGTTCTTTGGTTAAAATGTCGTTCATAGAAATTGTATAATTTGCGAATGATGGAAATTAAAGTAGTTGACGATTTAAGTAAGTCTTGAACTACAGGTCCTTTCATAATTTCTGGTCGAAACACGACTAAATTTTTACTAATGAAGTTTCATTTTTATTTAAATTGTTCTTTGGTTGAAATATAATATTCTTATGAAATTATACAGGTTACGAATGATGGAAATTAAAGTAGTGGACGATTTAAGTAAGTCTTGAACTACAGGTCCTTTCATAATTTCTGGTCGAAGTATGACGAAATTTTTATTGATGAAGTTTCATTTTTATTTAAATTGTTCTTTGTTTGAAATGTCGTTCATAGAAATTATATAATTTGCGAATGATGGAAATTGAAGTAGTTAAAGATTTAAGGTCTTGAACTACAGCTCCTTTCATAATTACTGATCCAAGTAAGAAGAAAAATATATGATCAAATTTGATATGTTTTTAAATATTTGAAAATTTGAAGACATAGAGAAGTACATGCTTAGTGTTACACACCTTTAGTTATTTAAAGATTTGGTTTGAGGGTCTTGAACTACAGCTCCTTTCATAATTACTGGTCCAAGTAAGAAGAAAAATATATGATCAAATTTGACATGTTTTTAAATATTTGAAAATTTAAAGACATAGAGAAGTACATACTTCGTGTTGCACACCTTTGGTTATTTAAAGATTTAGTTTGAAGGTCTCTGAAATATCTAATGTTACTAAACCCTGATCATCCTAAGAGCAATTTTTAAGATACGTTCGCTAATCGAAGATTGCAAAACATCCAATATATTTCCTGTCATTCCTTTTCCGAGCACATTTCACGCCCATCCCTAGGTTGCGTAAATTTCCACGGCGCGACGTGCAGTTGGCGGGCAAAGTTTCTCCTTGATGGCGTCATTAACCGCTTCGCGTTTGATTCGAGCCAGTTGCACCCTCAAATCCGTGAATCGGCCTCGTTGTCGCGAACGATTCCACACGCACACGTTGCCGCTCACCGACCATATACATCCATAAGTACATAATTGTATATATGTACGTAAGTCGTGAAACTGGCTCTCGCGTAAATTCCTCGAGTGTTTCTAATTTCCTCGAGTATACCGTGCGAAGATCAAAGGGGTTGCTTCTGGGGTTAATCAGTATACCTCGCACACCCTTCACTGTATTAACGCGTTTCACAAATTCTCGGTAAACGTTACTGATTTTTATTGATTTTTTAATTTATGCGGGTTAATTATAATTAGATGCATTTGAAGTTTGCCTACTTCTTTAATGGCTGGGTATAAATTTCTGTGAGTTGTTCAAGTTTTTGATGATTCTAAAGCTTCAAAGGTTTAACGAATCTATGAATAAATAGGACAAATACCAAAATTACTTCTTAAAAAAAAATTGAAGTCTTGTAACGCACCTAAAACTTTTGAACCAAAACTTTTCATAATATATTTTTCTGGCAAGTTCATATTTTTCCGAGCACGAAAAAGGTCGAGTGAATCAACCGACTGAAACGTTCGTTATTCCACCTTAATTCTTCTCCCTTCTGTTTTTTTCCACCGCGAAAGTTGTTTGTTAATCGTGTAAAAGTTTGAAAAATATTAGTTACCGCGGCCTGCTTCGTTATTTCGTAAAAGCGCGATACCCGTGTGCCAATTTATTCATCGCTGAAATTCAGTTGAAACTTCAAATCTGAGAAGTTGATAGAGGTGAAACTTTCCTGAGAATGCTGCGTAGGTAAATATTGGAACAAAGTTCCGTGCAAACGAATACCTGCAGGTGAATAAAGGTGGAAGTTTTAAAGACAGCAAACACCAGTTAACCGTACGAAAGGAACACTGTTTTTGACCTTCGAGATTACTGCATTATACTTGATAATTCATTGAATAAATTCTTGTGAGTGACAAGTTTCTTCTGACATAATTACTTAGTTCATTTAATATAAATTTTGTTTATAGTTAGGTGAATGTTGAGACTACTGCTGGTACTTCTGTATTTGTTATTATGTTATATGTAGAAGTTGATTTATAGTGTTTATTTTTTATAAGAACAATCATTTATTGTAGATTGAAAACATACTATTTCTTTTTGATTATATGATTGTAACTCTCAATCAGATAGTCACATTAATAGGATTAATGTTAAGACACTTATGAGACATTTATGGAACATTTTATGAAGAATTGTTGCAAACATTTTGTTTAATAAACTCATGTAATGTTGGTATATTAGAATTTTATTTTTTATTTCTGTCATGAAAACCTGAAGATCAAATGCAAGAAATAAATAACGAGAAGTATGGAAACTTAATGTACTTCGATTGTTAGAAATTTATCAAACGGTATTAAACTACATTTTGTTGAATAAAATATACTTGTCAAGTTTTTATAGATTTATTATGTAAATATTTAGTGCGAAATGCGAAGTAAAATGTGACACCGCCATTTTGGGACGTTCCGCCATTTTGTGACGCTCCGCCATTATGAGACGCTCCGCCATTATGAGACGCTCCGCCATTTTGTGACAGAGCTAACCTTGCAGTTATGACTCCAACTATCTCTAACAATAGTTATATTGTTAACAGAATGTTTTTAATAGTACAGCAATCAATAGACAATATTATATTAACAAAATATCAGATACCTATAGCATTGAATAGTATTGAATAATATTCAATAATAACAATTGTTAACAGAATATTTTTAATACCGTATTAACCAATATAAAATATTATATTCACTACAATATCAAAAACCGAAAATATTGAACAGTATAGAATTCCACAATAAAAGTTCAGAAAACTCGTCAACAAAAGATGAATATTTATTTAATATCTCTCATACCCTAGTAAAAAATTCTGTAATAAATATTGTTCATTTTAATAACTCTCCTTCGCCAGTTAAACGAATTCCATTTATAGACGTTTGCACAAGATGTTGTACAAAGTGTGAATATTAACTTTATGGATGAATTCATTCCATAAAACTGATGAAAAAAGTTCGGGCAAATATTTGCACTTTTTGACTGTGTTTCATAGTTACATCGTTCCTTTTTTTTTACAAATAATTCTCTAGCTTTGATAGAGAGTGTTGCGATAAAAGCTTACCGCGTGTGTTGCATTTATCAAGGGAATCCTTTCAAATATTTATCTGTATGTGAACTATTAAATTTTAGCTTGACAAACATGGGGAACAATTCTTTTGGGAATGATGTGAGCTTTTGAATTTGGGTAAGTTGGAAGATTTGGGGATGAGAAGGTTTGGAGGTTTGATGATTTAGGAATTGGGGAATTTAGGGATTTGGGAATTTGGGGATTTGGGGATTTGGGGATTTGGGGATTTGGAAATTGGAAAATTTGGGTATTTGGGGATTTGAGGATTTGGGAACTAGGGGATTTGGAAATTGGAAAATTTGGGTATTTGGGGATTTGAGGATTTGGGAACTAGGGGATTTGGGGACTAGGGGATTTGGAGACTAAGGGATTTGGGGACTAGGGGATTTGGGGACTAGGGGATTTGGGGACTAGGGGATTTAGGGACTAGGGGATTTGGGGACTAGGGAATTTAGGGACTAGAGGATTTAGGAATTGAATTTGTAGATTTGAGAATTTGGAAAATTAAGAGTTTGGTAATTAAGAAATTTGGGAATTGGAGAATTTGGGAATTTGAGAGTTTGGAATTTGAGAATTTAGGAAATTAAGAGTTTAGTAATTAAGAAATTTGGGAATTTGAGAATTTGGGAAATGAAGAATTTTGCAATTAAGGAATTTGAAAATTCGAAAGTTTGAAAAGTTGCAAATATGGCAATTTGTGGATTTGGTAATTTAAGAATTTGACAAGTAAGTATTTGAGAGTTTGAGGATTTGGAAATCAAAGAATTTGAGACTTCGACAATTTTGTAATCTGAGAACTTAACAGACTTCCTCCAAAAAACATACTAAAAGCTCACCTATAGCATTTCCCTATAATAACCACCCAAAAGTTAACAAAACTCCCAATACCAAAACTCACACTAAAAACCGCAAATATCCAAAAATCTAAAGCCTCTACTTATCAGCCCTCTATAACACGTGACCGCATCAATCAAGATTTCGTTATCAACGCTAAAGGATAGAAATAAAGTCAGGAACTATTCAGCAGCTTTTGTCTGAGTGCAGTGATCGAGTTTTTCGTCGATACTTCTCAAACTCGTTCGATGTTCTTTCTTATCGCGTCTCCTCGGAAAAAGTAGAAGCTAGTTTCGGTAAAGGATCCGTAGGAATCTGCAATTTATGCTGAGCAGCGTGGATATTGTGATCGAATTTTTCCACGGGTTTCCACCCGAAAATACTTCATACACGGCCAATTGTCCCAAGCAAGACTTTTTTTTATAGCATCCCTTTATTTCGCGCTATCAGGCAGTTTGCAAGCAGCGTGTCTGAGGAGTTGCACGTTCGTCGAAGTTGAATGGCGTTGGCGCCTATTTGCAGAAAACGGGATCAAGATAGGGAACGGAATATAACTTGAAATCGAGCGGAACGTTATTCGATCAGAATTCGTACGAAGGGCTGTGAACTCGTCTTATAAAGTGGCACATGTCTATCGCGTTTTCCATCACCGGCTCTTGTATTCCGCAACGAAAGGGCATTTACGACGCTCGCAATTTTGATACGATGTCGAAGTTTCGCCAGTGTTTTCGATCGCCCGAACGATAACGAACTTTGTTTCCGACTGGACACTGCTCGTTTCAACAAATATCCATTGTTTCGATGCGAGATTGACGTGAGAAGAATTATTTTATCGACGATACTCGACGTTCATTTTAAATATCGACGGGTTGGTTTTAACGTGTCTGATTAAATATTGAATCGTAGACGAGTTTACGTTCGGACAGAGGATTTCATATTACACGTCACGTCTTTGTGATCGATTATCTGTACTGGATGTTTAATATCTTTCAAATTATTCGTGAAGTATTTCGGTAGAAAGTATTGGATAATGATGGTTACTTTGAGTTGATATAGTTATACATTTTGAGGTATTTCAAATTTACATACAGATGTACAGAGTGTCTCACAACTCTAACTCCTGGAAAGGGGAGGTAAAAGACGTGATTTTTAACAAAACTTCCCTTTGTGAAAATGGAGTTTGAAGCTCCGTTTTTGAATTATTAAGGAAAAACATGGATCAATCAGAGGTTTACGTATGCGCGAACGCGAGAGCGACAGCTTCGAGCTAGCAGCTGAGTGGTAAATGCAACGTATAGTATATTCAACGCTTGGTGAGTGCAACGCGTAAGAAATCAATGCGTGGTGAATGTAACGCGTGGTAAATACAACGCGTGGTAAATATAACGCTTGGTAGGTGCAGCACGTGGTAAGCAACGCGTGGTAAGTGCAGCACGTGGTAAAGAACGCGTGGTAAATACAGTGCGTGGTAAATAAAACGCGTGGTAAATATAATGCGTGGTCAATACAACGCGTGGTAGGTGCAGCACGTGCTAAGCAACGTGTGGTAAATTCAATGCGTGGTAAATACAACGCGTGGTAAATACAATGCGTGGTAAAGAACGCGTGGTAAATACAATGCGTGGTAAATACAACGCGTGGTAAATATAACGCTTGGTAGGTGCAGCACGTGGTAAGCAACGCGTGGTAAGTGCAGCACGTGGTAAATACAACGCGTGGTAAGTGCAGTACGTGGTAAAGAACGCGTGGTAAATACAGTGCTTGGTAAATACAACGCGTGGTAAGTACTACGCGCTCAGCCGCTAGCTCGAAGCTGTCGCTCTCGCGTCTGCGCATGCGTAATCCTTGCGCTCTGATTGGTCCGTGTTTTTCCTTAATAATTCAGAAATGAAGCTTCAAACCCCATTTTTGCAAGGGGAAATCTTATTCAGAATCACTTACCCCCCATTTCAGGGACCTGCACTAATTGTGAGACACCCTTGTATATTTTGTTAGTATACATAACTCTATGTTACATTATTATATTACACTATTTCAATATATTGCATGCACACATTGTGTATAATACATATTATGGATATATTATACTTGTGTTAGTATATTTCTTGCCAGTATTATAATTCTAAAAAATGCATTCTGTACTATTTGATTTTAGTGACGCAACATATGCGTCCTCTATAAACCTTCATCTTGAAAATTAAATACAGTGATAAAGTCGATTCATACAATAAGTTATAGATATATAAATTTCCAAGTGTTCATTCATTTTCATTATAATTTATAGTATTAAACAAATTTTTAGAACAACCAATTTCAATATTTCAAGTAATTTTGGATTTCTATCTCCCGCACATAGGCGAGAGACTTCATAACAATAACCTGTTTCGAATTTTGTATTTCCGTAGAAACCAATTTACTGAAAAATAATCAATTTTCAATCTCGCGCGCGTCTAAACCAGAAATCAACTTTGAGTCGATTGAATTACTATACATTTTTCAAACTGAAGTAACTTTTTTCGTATAAATGTTATTTATTTCTTTTTTGATCGTCTTCTATTAATGGTAGCAACTTTTAGTTCTAAAATATATCTAGAGCTTGTATAATATTTGTAAACGAAAAATTTCATGAAATGAAAAATCGATGACGAGGTTTTGGCAAACATAACCTAAAAAGGACAATCATTTTCAAAGTAAATGACTTTCGGTTTTAAATATGATTGCAGATAAAATTTTAATATGACCTATATTTTCTTTTACTAAACATTATTTATATTTTATACTACTTTTTAAATAAATTGTAATGAAAATGTTTCTGCTCTTCATGCATCATTGAACTACAAAATGGCGCATACCACATCGCTTACACAATATGTACTATTTTAGTCATTTATTGAGTTTTTAATTACTTGTGAATATTATAATAATATTTTCGTTCTTCCATTAAAATTTCTTCGAATATCATTTATTAACTTTTACAAGAATTTTGAAATCTAAAATTGGTTTAGTATTACTAATATCGCAATTTGCTAGAAATGTTGAAGATGTCATGAGAATAATTTTACAACTAAAATATTAGTAATAATTGTGAGCATCGCAGCTGCGCTGCTTATTTCCCGAAACAAGAAATGCAAGGTACAATAAGAGAATGTGTTGTGGTTTGCAGCGGTTGCCCTAGAATTTCTGTAATCTAGCAATTTGCTGGGTCCCCGCACACTGATTTTATAATACATAGAATTGAACCTCAAAGGGAGGAAGACAACCTTGCGAAATCGTGAAATGAAGTAGAGTGATAACAATTTCAAGCATGTCATTTACTTGTAAGATCGTAACAAGTTGATAATCCAGCACTTGGTACGGAATGTTCAGCTTGGAAATAAATGGAACGAGATACTCTGAAACTTCAAATCTTTTGACTTCCAAATTGGGTGGTTCGAAAAATTCATGTCACAAACTTTTTAAATTTCCAACTTCTACTTTAAATTATCAATTCTTTAGGTTAGGAAATTTCCAAATAAATTATTTGTTAATTGCAAGTCATGAAATACCAAATTTTCAAATTTTTCACTTTCGAAAAATCCACGTCTCAAAATTTTTTAATTTGCAACTTCTATTTTAAATTATCAACTCTTTAGGTTAGTAAATTTCCAAATTTTTTATTTGTTAATTGCAAGTCACTACATACAAAATTTTCAAATTTTTCGCTATCGAAAAATCCACGTCTCAAAATTTTTTAATTTGAAACTTCTACTTTAAATTATCAACTCTCGTAGTTAGTAAATTTTCAAATTATCTATTTGTTAATACCAAATTCACAAAATATCAAATTTTCAAATTTTCCACCCCCGAAAATTTAAAATCCTCAAGCAATAAAATTTCACATTTCCAGATGAACAAATTTTACTCTTTTCATTCAACCTAAAATAATAATACATTTTCGTTCTTTCATCATAACTTTCGCAATAAAAATTACTATGAAACTTCATCCAGAATATTAAGCTATTTATAAAAAATTGCTGCGAAATTTCAGGAAGGCTAAACAGTAACATTTGTACTTTTCATTTAATATTAAATGGTAATACACTTAATTGCGTTTTATCATCTGGTCTGTAAAGTAACTGCAGGGAAATTTTATTCACGATATTAACGTCAGTTCGTTTGATAATATTACGTATTAAGACCCTAAATGAAAAGATTATACTAAATTTTTAATTTTAATATACGAATGACAATACCACTGATTGCCGCTAAATGAAAATCTTAAAAAACGTAATCTTTCCCTTTGTCTTGAACATAATCCTTTAAAAACTCTTCAAATAAAGAAGAAATTTGCTTCTTTGAGCCGAGTACTTTGCCGGAGAACAAAGAATCTACATAATAAACATCAAAGAAGACGAAGCGATTAATTTAAATGGAGCTTAAAGTGAGGAGGAATCGTGATATCGAACTTTCTTCATGTTATTTCCTTATTTTACCCTCGCAATGGATCTACCTTTAACGTGAAAATTATTAGTTGTCAAACTTGTTTAACTTTTCAAATAAAATTGTGTGAAACTCTCTACCTATATAAAACTATTAATTTAGATTTATAAATAATTCAAACTAGTTCAATTTTTCAACTAAAATTTTATGAAACTCTCTACCTATACATATAAAACTACTAACTTAGATTTATAAATAATTCCTATTTTATTTATTCTGTACAGTAGAACACATTAAAATTATTTTACAACTTAATTTACTGCTATAATAAACAAATACATATAACTCGTTTCAAATCTCCCGCGCATCGAACGCGATTACCACCATATTGTTTTGCGTCTGAACTGCGTACATTCTCTTTTCGTTCTTCACTATTTATATGATAATGTTATGTACAAAGTTAACTTAGAAAACGTGAAGTTCCTTTCTATCGTTCTACTTCCAAAATAATTTTTGGAAATTCGTTGGGTTCAATTGGCTACATTCCAACCTTTTGTACATTATTAATTCTAGTTGGTCCTATGTTTTTAAATATGAAGTATACCATTTTAAGATTGTTAAAATGTGACTCCTGCAATTAATACTGCATATAGAATATGTAACATATGTCACATATGTTGCAATATTAATTGCAAATCACATATGTAACATATGTCAAATGTGTAACATACGTCACATATATATGTGACATGGCATAACATACATATATGTATGTGTAATGTGAACATACATGTCTATATACATAATACATATGAATATACATATGTGCATACACATGTACATACATATATGTATGTGTAATATGAACATACATGTTTATATACATATACATATGAATATACATATGTGCATACACATGTACATACATATATGTATGTGTAATGTGAACATACATGTCTATATACATATACACATGAATATACATATGTGCATACACATGTACGTACATGTACATATGTATACAGATGTATACAATGTAATCTAACATAAAATAAAACAACATATTACTAATTTAAAACAAAAATGACCTAATACGAGTCTCCACGTCCCAAAAATATTTATTCACAACGGATAACATAACCAACGCATCCCAAAAAAGAGAAATGTTATTTTTCGAACTAGATCTATAAACCTGATATGTATAAGAAGTTTGGACGCGTTTATTTGACCGAACGCTACCATCCATCCACAAGAATAGTTTAAAGAAATAAGAACCGTGGAATTTATGATAATTCTGATGCTTCTTCTTGGTCGCTTCTTCGAATGGCCTATGAATTTCAAGCGAACGCGGTAAGAATACGAATGTTACTATGGAAAATATTCGTCTACGTATGCTCGAGTGTTCGTGCAGCGTTTTCATCGTTCAGCACGTGGAATGGCATTTTTATCATAGATTTTGGCCGGCATGCAAACAATTACGCAAAATTGATTTTATCAAATTTCACCTCGTACGAGCCGTATATCGAACGCGTTCAATTCAATTGCGTGGACCTTTGCATGCTGCAAAAAAAATTCTATTACTTTGCGCGGAAACGGGAATTCGGCCGAAATTGATAAATGAAAATGTTTAGAGATTTTAATGAAAGATTGCGGACCTTTGTGTTTGTGACGAGATGGAATATAGGGAGGTTGCAGATATTATTATTTGCGAATTTTTTAATATTGGTTTGTGAAGGTTTGCGTGTTTGGGAATATGGAGATTTGCGGAGATGGAAAATCTTTGCGTTTGGGGATATTTTGATGTTGGTTTATGGAGGGTTGGGTATTTGGGGATGTGGGGATTAGGGGATTTGAGGATTTAGGGATGTGAAGATTTGGGGATGTGAGGATTTGGAGATATGTGGAGTTGGGGATGTGAGGATTTGGGGACACGTGGAGTTGGGGATACGTGGATTTGGGGATGTGAGGATTTGGGGATGTGAGGATTTGGGGATGTGAGGATTTGGGGATGTGAGGATTTGGGGATGTGAGGATTTGGGGATGTGAGGATTTGGGGATGTGAGGATTTGGGAATGTGAGGATGTAGAGATATGTGGAGTTGGGGATATGTGGATTTGGGAATGTGTCGATTTGGAAATATGTGGAATTGGGGATATGTGGATTTGGGGATGTGTGGATTTGGAGATGTGAGGATTTGGAGATATGTGGAGTTGGGGATGTGAGGACTTGGGGATACGTGGAGTTGGGGATATGTGGATTTGGGGATGTGAGGGTTTGGGGATGTGTGGATTTGGAAATATGTGGAATTGGGGATATGTGGATTTGGGGATGTGTGGATTTGGAGATGTGAGGATTTGGAGATATGTGGATTTGGGGATGTGTGGATTTGGAGATATGAGGATTTGGAGATATGTGGAGTTGGGGATGTGAGGATTTGGGGATACGTGGAGTTGGGGATATGTGGATTTGGGGATGTGAGGATTTGGGGATGTGAGGATTTGGGGATGTGAGGATTTGGGGATGTGTGGATTTGGAGATGTGTGGATTTTTGGATGTGTGGATTTGGGATGTGTGGATTTGGGAATGTGTGGATTTGGAAATATGTGGAATTGGAGATATGTGGATTTGGGGATTTGAGGATTCAGGGATATGTGGAGTTGAGGATGTGAGAATTTGGGGATCTGAGGATTTAGGGATATGTGGAGTTGGGGATATGTGGATTTGAGAATGTGTGGATTTGGGGATATGTGGAATTGGGGATATGTGGAATTGGGGATACGTGGAATTGGGGATACGTGGAATTGGGGATATGTGGAATTGGGGATATGTGGAATTGGGGATATGTGGATTTGGGATATGTGGATTTGGGGATATGTGGAGTTGGTGATGTGAGGATTTAGGGATATGTGGAGTTGGAGATATGAGGATTTGGGGATGTAGGGATTCATGAGATTCAAGGCTTTGAAAATTTGCAAAATTGTCATCTTGAGAATTGAAGGAAACTTGAAAAAAATAATCATTTGGAAATTTAAACAAATAGATATTTTATCCCAAAGCTTTCATTCTTAAGAATTTCACCCATCAAAAATCTCAACCTAATCTCTAAATGAGTTTAACCATATAAAATGATTATGATCGATCACTCTTTAACAGCAAACACTATGAACTTCTATTACCCAGTCAATCGATTTCTGGAGTCAGTAAGAATGTTAGACAAGAGGTAGTACACCGAGAAAATATCCCTTGCGTGCTGGCTGAACTTTAATCAATTCTCATAGTTGAAGTTCTGAAGTTCTCGTTCATCTTCGAATGAATTTTAGTAGCACGAAGAAACTAATTAACTGTCTCCAAAGAGTGTACTTAATTGTTCCTTGTTACAAGATAATGTTCGCTCGTCATACAAGTTACTGTTCTTGTTTGTTCACTTTGTATTTTCTTGTGTTAATACATTAATTATACAACGTGACACGTGGAGGGTCTCCAGCGTTCATTTCATACATGACAAGTTTAGGAGAATAATTAAGTAGGGTAATGTCTTATTATTCTTTGTATGCTTACCGTGGTAATATTGTTTATGCATTTTTATTGCATTATTCTTTGTCACCTTATCAGAAACTTTTATTGTCTTCCTTATTTAGTTTTATTATTTTTATACAGTTTGTAATATTTATGTGATATCATTGACAATTTTTTTAAATTGTAAATGTAATTTTACGCTTTAAAATAATTATGAATTACAAATTTTCCTCATTAGTTTATTCATCATTTCTTCATTAGAAATGTGATATTTGTGAATTTTTGTGAGGATTGTGGATCTTTCGGCGGCCATTTTGCACTCAGCTGGAACGGTGGTCAGTTGTTACAACTTGTGCAGAGGTCCAGAAATTCATTACGTAAATTAAATCTATTAAATAATATAATATTATTCATGACATTCACTACATTATTTAAACACTAGTTTAATTATATTTTTCAAGAAAAAAATTAGTAGATCTTCATATTTTATCCCAGAATTGATTTATTTAGATGTAATAAAATAATGAAGATTTCAAACCAAGATAAAATTTCATCGAATAAAATACAAATTATTAAAATATTCCACTATCGAAAAATTTCATATTAAAAACACATTGCAGAGAAAATAAATATTCAGCAGATAAATTATCATCTCGTATTAATCTATAGAATTGAACTAAATAAAATCGTCGTGAATGATATTCAGTATCAAATGAAGTATTCAGGGAATGATTATATCTTGAATTGTGTGACTTCACATCAGCAATTAACAATTGACGAAGAATCGTACTTCGATAGCCATTTAACTGCAGCGTAATTTTGCCGATGCCGGTAAAACATGAAAAGTAAAAAAGAAGAAGCGAAATGTTTCTGTGTCAGTGATAAAATAACTCTTTGCCACCAATTACGTGGATGCAGTTAATTGATTACGAAACTGTTGACTGAACTTGTTTTCGTTCAGTCAGAGTGCGAAGCTGCAATTGCATGCTGTTCGTTGTGACGACTTGGAATTGCATTAACTCTCCCTTTTTTCGCCAATTGGAGGCAGGTATAATGCGTTTATCAACCGGTTAAACGACGTACGTGGAACATTTCAAACTGAAACGAAATCGTTGGAAAATCGTTTAAAAATTCTTTTTAACCCGATCGAACTTCATTATCGATCGAATAACCGCGCGACCCGATCCGTTAATGGCGGGTCAAAGAGACAGACGCTTCATTTGAACAGCTATTTTTTACCATTAAATTTCTCATTCGCTGCTCATTACACACTGTTGTTTTTTTCACGCACGTTTGAATTTAATACCGTTCTTTTATTCTCGCAAATAAATGAACTCCCGGATTTTTAATGAATAGCTCGAATTTCTGAAATAAATTATACAATGAACCTACACATTTCCTGGAAACGTGTCGGTGATATTACGGAAAAAATTTATACTTCGCAATATTTCAAGAATAACATATTTCTACGGAAACAGCGATATGTGTAACATATTGCAAATTAAATTTGAAAAATATTAAACTGCAATAACACGATACTTTTGATCGAACAACGATAGTATGTAATTGAATTAGTTTGCTGCATGTAAGGTGCGTGTGCACGGTACATTCATTTTCTGCAAGAGTATCAAACATATTATCAAATTCATTATCTTTGTATTTATTATAAAGACTAAAAGGTTGCAGGTGAATTTTATATTTTATTAATTTTTGTGTTGCAAATTAAATGTAGATAAAACTGTAATAAGTTTCAGTTAAATAAAGATAGTTAAAGTAGCAAGTAATTGAAAGATTATTCTATTCCATGCGGACGCCATTTTGCGCATGCGCACAGTACAATAGCTCACACTGCGACACTCACTATCAAACGTATTCTTATATTCCTCATATATCTCATAAACTTTAATTGAATTTTACACAGATTACTAAAACAGCAATATTATTGATTTTTCTATAGTAAACAAAATGTAGAAGGTACGATAAAAACTAATTTTTAGTTAAATAAAGCGACAGCGAATAATTGAAAGATTATTCTCCTCCATGTTGCGGACGCCATTTTGCGCATGCGCACAGTACAGTAACTCGCACTGTTACACGCACTATCAAACGCATTGTTATATTCCTCATATATCTCATAAACTTCAATTGAATTGTACACAAAATACTAAAAGAGCAATATTATTAATTTTTCTATAGTAAACAAAATGTAGAAAGTATGATAAAAACTAATTTTTAGTTAAATAAAGTGATAGCGAGTAATTTAAAGATTAGTCTGCTCCATGTTGCGGACGCCATTTTGCGCATGCGCAAGTACAGTAACTCGCACTGCTGCACGCTCTATGAAACGTATTGTTATATTCCTCATACATCCTATAAACTTTAATTGAATTATACACAAATTACTAAAAGAGCAATATTATGGATTTCTCTATCGTAAACAAACTGTAGAAGGTATGATAAAAACTAATTTTTAGTTAAATAAAGTGACAGCGAATAATTTAAAGATTATTCTGCTCCACAGACGCCATTACGTGGTGCAGTAATTTCCACCGCGACACTACCAAACGTATTATCAGATTCATCATCCCGTGTATTTATTGTAGCAGTCTAAAAGGTCTGAATTGAATTTCAGATGCATTGCACCTGGGACGATATTTCACAACAAAGTTTCACTTGTCCGGTACCGCGAAAGTATGCAATTTTTCGATTACCGTTCATGGTTTATGACTTTTGCCGTAGCACACGATTGAGATCAAACAGCTGCCGTCCGGTATACCTATATCGTTAGAGCAATTTTGAAATCGACCACCGATAAGCGAACAGAAAGATTGATGATCGAATGGTACACGATGGCTGTCGAAACCCCCGGCAAGCATGTTTCCATTCAAATCCGCGGGATTCATGGGTCGTTTGTATCGCGCAATATTCCATGGGCCATGGACGAATTCATCCGTATAAAACACTTTCAGTGACACAAATTAGCTGCATCCTCTTGCGTCCCGCCGTGCCGGTAAACGCGATAATGTCGCACGCGAAATTCGCCAGCGATCCTGTATAAATTCGCGCGTGCACGTGCGGCACGAGAGGAAAATCGCTGGATCATTCGAGTATCGGGCAGGAAAAAAATTTATAGCCGTTTCGACTCGTCGAGATTTATTCGCGCGGGAAAATCGATAGTTTAACACTTTCGTGTCCGTAGGCCACATGCGGCCCGGCATCAAATCGTAAAATGTTCTTTTTAGAGGCTGCATAATCCGAAGTGTATTATTGATAATCTTTGCGCGATATATTTTATTTAATATACTTTTAACACCGTAGACCACATGCGACACATCACTCAGGAATTCTAAAAGATTTAAATATTGCATGGGAAGTTTGAATATTGGAGGTTTTAACGGAGCTATGGACATTTGGGGATTTGGGGATTTGAAGGTTTAGGTATTTCGATGTCCCAGAGTCCGGAGATTTGCGGCTTTGGAAATTTAGAGATTTGGGGATTTTAGGATTTCAACATTTGCGGATTCGGAGATTGAACGATATAAAAATTTGTGGGTTTAAGAGTTAGAAGGTTTCAAAGTCTCTAATTCTTAAATTCCCTGTTTTATGAATTCTCAAATTTCTCAAATTTCCTAAAACTCAATATTCCACATTTCTCAGATTCCTTAAATTCCCCAAACTTTGTATTATTCCATTCTCTGTATTTTCGAATATTCAATTCTCCAAACTTCACAAATTCCAAACCTTCACAAATTCCACTCTTATTCTACAATTTCCAAAAGTCCCCAAATCTCCAATATTCACAATTTCTAAAACTCCCCAAATCTCCAATTCCAGTTTCCAAACTCTCAAAATTTCCAACTACCTTCTTTCATTAGCACTGATCGTTACATTTAATAACGCAATACATCGTGCAAGATCCGCAGAGATAAAGACCTTGTCCGAAGAAAGGGCCAAATGAGATGTGGCGCTATACATCCCTCACGGAGCTAATATACCGTTGGTTAAAATTTATAACTTCGAGTAACCAACTTCTCTTACGTTAGTTACTCCTACTCCCCCAGAGAATTTTAATTAGCTGTCACTTCTAAGAAATATCTTACTTGTCACGCTTTTCCACTCTTCCTCTATTTAACTTAAGTCTTATGAGCAGCTGGGAGCATCCTGGTAGATATTATTAGATTCTGTCGACAAGTAATTATCTCCAAAGAGCTTTTCTATAAATTCATTTTATTACATTCACATAAATCATACGTGAAATGGGGGATCTAGAAATACATATGCAAATCTAGAAATCTTGGTATGTAGACATTTAGAAATCTTGGAATCTACATATGTGAGGAATGATGAATTTAGGACTATCAAAATTTAGGGATATTGGGCGCTGGGGGTTTAGGTATCAAGGAATTTAGGAATATAGGGATTTAGAGATCTGGAAATCTTGGAATCTAGGGAATTAGACATCTAGAGATGAAGAAATCTAGGGATTTTGGGATTTGGGGATTTGGGGATTTAGGGATCTGGGAATTTAGGGATTGAGGGATTTAGGGGATCTAGAGATTTAGGAATTTAGGAAGATTGGAAACTAGGGAAATTGGAAACTAGAGAGATTGGAAACTAGGGATAGTGGAAACTAGGGAGATTGGAAACTAAGGAGATTGGAAACTAGGGAGATTGGGATCTAGGAAGATTGGGATCTAGGGAGATTGGAAACTAGGGAGATTGGGATCTAGGGAGATTGGAAACTAGGGAGTTTGGAAATTAGGGAGTTTGGCAATTAGGGAGATTGGAAACTAGGGAGATTGGAAACTAAGGAGATTGGAAACTAGAGAGATTGGAAACTAGGGATATTGGAAACTAGGGAGATTGGAAACTAAGGAGATTGGAAACTAGGGAGATTGGGATCTAGGGAGATTGGAAACTAGGGAGTTTGGAAATTAGGGAGTTTGGAAATTAGGGAGATTGGAAACTAGGGAGATTGGAAATTAAGGAGATTGGAAACTAGAGAGATTGGAAACTAGGGAGATTGGGATCTAGGGAGATTGGAAACTAGGGAGATTGGAAACTAGGGAGATTGGGATCTAGGGAGATTGGAAACTAGGGAGTTTAGAAATTAGGTAGATTGGAAACTAGGGAGATTGGAAACTAGGGAGATTGAAAACTAGGGAGATTGGAAACTAAGGAGATTGGATACTAGGGAGATTGGAAACTAGGGAGATTAGGATCTAGGGAGATTGGAAACTACGGAGATTGGGATCTAGGGAGATTGTAAACTAGGGAGTTTGGAAATTAGGAAGATTGGAAACTAGGGAGATTGGAAATTAGGGAGATTGAGATCGAGGGAGATTAGGATCTAGGGAGATGGGGATCTAGAGAAATAGGAATTTGGGGAAATTCGGATCTAGAGAAATTGGGTTCTAGGGAGATTGAGATCTTGGGAATTTGGGATCTAGAAATCTAGACATCTATCGATCTAGGAATTTAGTAATCTATGAACCTAGAAATCTAAGAATCTACGAAAATAGGAATTTAGACATCTGAGAAAAAATTTAGGGATTTGTGAATATCGATACCTATACTACAATTATTAAAAAAGTTCCCAAATGCACTTATAATAAAATTTCATCGTCGATTCAGTATCTTAAAATTTATCTAGACTCGACTTTAAAAAGCAGAATTAATTTTCGCGCGGTAATAAGTACCCACTCATTAACGCGGTACGTCGAGTTTCTTTTAAAAACACTCGAAGAGAAGCAGAATAAATTTCTGATACTTACTACGAATAATAATTTTGATCCCGCGGAAGTATGTATTCGATTGAAACGAGGCATAAAATTATAACGAACTTTCGACGACGGACATAGTCAGAACGCTACAGCTGCGGCGAAAGTCATTACGATTGGCATTGGAATAATATTCATGGAACACGTTCTTTATTAGCCGCACTTGAAAGCAGAGGGAGAATTTTTCTTCGATGCACGACGACGACGACGTGGAAGACTATCCTTTGCGCTGGCACGGATATGAATTTCATATTTTACGATAATACCGCAGGATGTTCTTAAAGTAAACGAATCTTGGCCTGCCGCAGTTTTCACGTAGTCGGAGAAAAATCGTACTTACTCGCGAATTCCGTAGGTCGACCTTTTATATCGATTCCTAGCCGTGTTCGACGTTCATCCCGGCGTAAATATTGAAACTTCGAAAAGTTTGCAGCTTCTTAAAACGTAATGTACTATTTTATACTTGTGAATTGACTTTCGATTTTAATATTTCACTTTCGATGGGATTAGATTCTTATGGGTGCTTGATATTGTCTTAATATTTCAGACTATTTATCTGCTTTTATTTATATTTGTAAGATTATTTATACATAGATATTTTGATAATAATTTCTGGATAAATAATAATAATATTTAGGTAATAATGTGTGGATAATATTTAAGTAACGAATGTGGATATTAACGTATGTGAACTACTAATTATCTAAATATTAATTTCTGAAGTTTTCTAGATATAAATAGCTCTTAAAATTGTATAAATATATATAATTTCAAGAACAAATGAATTAATCTATGTATTACAACAATAATTTTGTGTAATTATTAAAATAACTGTCAGAAAACAAAAGTTAACCTTAATGCTAAGCAAGAAACAATATGGCGTCCATATGGCGTCCATTATGGCCGGCGCGCGGGAGATTCAAAACGTGCTACAAGTAATTCGTACATTTCTAATAGTAATTAAGGCTAATTTCCAAATAATTTGAATAATATGTAACAGACATTATCGATACACAAATCGATAAGTTTTACACAGATCAATTTTTGAAATTACGAAATTTCGCCTTTCTGGCAATATGGACTAGTCAGTATTTTTTTTAATTTTGAAGTAAATGTGCAGAGAGTATTTATACTTCATATTTACACACCTTGTGTTCAAATATTTTCTCAACATGTGTAATCATAAACTGAAAACTTGAAGAATTGTTTGCGTTACAATCCCTTCCGATACACAATTCGTTCCGTGTAAAATTCATTTCCTCTGTTTCGTTCGAAGCAGAATCGATACGATTTTCTTTCACGCCCGTCCAAAAATTCGTTTCCCGGGAAAAGGTAGAACCATGTTTGCAGTTTATGTAGAAAAACGGGAATAGCTCGGCAATAACGGGAGCGCAGTCGAGCCGGAACACCATTCATACACGGAAGACGATAACATAACTGAAATTCGATTAGTCGTTCTATCGTTTCGCGAATCACCGGTTTATCACCGACAAGGTGAGAGGGTAAACGGTTATTTCCCTCACTTCACTTCGTGGTAATCGGTTCTAGTTTCCGTTCCCGCTTGGTTGTAGATAAGTGAGAAGCAGTGATCTTCGGTCGGCTCACTCGATTGTAAAATTAAACTCGACAGTGACCGGTCTAATTTCACTTCCCCTTAAATTGACTCGTTACAACGGTTTTATCACGAAATGCTAATTAGTCACTGATAAATGAAGCTCTGCTAATTTTTGCTGTTCCTTCGAACCGTGAAGTTGAGGAATTTCGAAAATTGTACATTTGCACTCTAATTTAAAACTTGATGTTCTTAGTACATTTTGCACATTTTTTAGTTATTTTTAGGTCGTATGTAGTTCATTGTTGTTTGTACATGAGAACCACTGGTGTCTAGAGAATTTTTTTGAGAAGTCATTTATTCTTATTGTTACTTGAAATAATTTTTTCTTATTATTATATGAATTAAGTCATTTTCGTTTTTGCATGAATTAATTTATTTTTCGTTATTACATGAATTAATTCATTTTTGTTGTTGCAGGGAATTTTTGTTGAAGAAGGCATTTATTCTTTTTGTGACTTGAATTAATTTTTTCTTGTTATTATATGAATTTATTCATTTTTCTAATTACATGAATTAATGCATTCTTGTCATTATACGAATTAATTTATTTTTGTTATTGCACGAATTAATTTATTCTCATTATTATATGAATTAATTCATTTTTGTAACTACACGAATTAATTTATTCTTGTAATTATATGAATTTATTCATTTTTTTAATTACATGAATTAATGTATTCTTGTCATTATACGAATTAATTTATTTTTGTTTTAACATGAAATAATTTATTCTTGCTTTTATACAATATTTTAAGGGTAGTTTTATAATGCACATTCGTTATGACATTCTGATGATACAATCCACAATAATTTTATACAAATTACATTTTTGCAAAATATCATTAATTTTACAAATCGTTGTGCATAATATTTATTCTTCCTGAAATATATGATTTTAAGACACCTCTTCCAAACTTACCCTATTAAAAATTTCGACGAGGTCAAACTAAAAATATTCTTAACATCAAAAATTATTTAAACACGCTGAAAAACCTAACCTCCAAAAATATTTAAACGAGTTTGTTAAAGTAAAAGTGTTCCGAATTTCGAAAAATATTTAAACGGGGTTGAAGTTGAAATATTCCTCGCATCGAAAAATATTTGAATTTGAAGTTTAGTTGAATTAATTAAAACTTGACAAGTGAATGAAAGTACTGCATAATCAAAAATTGGTTTTTGACAAAATCGTTGAAACTGGATTTTTACGAAATTGTCGACACAAAATTATTGCGTATATAAAAAAAAAATTAAATCATGTATCATGTATGTGGAAATACGTATGTGAATATGTAGAGTACTTACAAGTTCTGAATAATACAAATTACTTCTGACACCATGCAACCTAACCTCAAATTCTATCTATCTCTTCAAATTCCATCTCAAAATCTGACACATTTATTTGCTACAAGATTGGTTGTTATTTTGAAGAGAAGACAGAGATTTAAGAAGGGTCGTTTATAACAAAAGTAACATGATAAGCTTACAAGAAGAAAAATTACAGAATTTCGCCATTTATCACACGACGCATTCTGAACCCGTTTAAATTCAACGAACCAAATGTAATTGAAAATCGCGATTGGAAGAGCAACGAGTTGATCGCGAATGCTCAGTTTGGTACATCCGTTGCTGCAATATAACCGATATATACATATATCATTCCGATTTTCTCGAGCCATTTACTTCCGATACGCGTACGACTTATATCGTTAATATTTTGCAACAATACTCTGACCCAGTTCGAACCATTATTCCGATTGGCCTGAAAGATTTGTCGACAGCGGTCGAAAATCCAATATACTTAATGGAAAGTCGAATGCATGCGGTTGAACTTGGAACGGTCTCGTTTATTTCAAATCAATGGCTTTGAAATTCTTTTTGTTTTCACCCCCTACTACTGCGCCGAGTTCCGTGGCGACGCTGTTGAAATATGAAAATGCAATTTAACTCGCTGAAGAATTCATTGTCACAATTGTCGGAGTCGAAATGTATGTAAATTATTAGGTTAGAGAGTAGGAAATGGAGGATTATGAAACATGGAAGGCGTCGGGCGGTTTAGTGACATTAAAGGTACTGAGGATTGAGAATCTGGAGATTTGTGGGTTTGGGAACTTTGGAGATGGAGATTTGGTGTTTTGGGATTTGTGGATTTTAACTACGGATTTTTGGGGTTTGGGGATTTGGGGATTTGGTGATTTGGGGATTTGGGAATTTGGGGATTTGAGGATTTGGGGATTTCGGAATTTGGGGGTTTGGGGTTAGGGTTTTGGGAGATTTGATGATTCTGGGAATTTGAGAGTTAGGGAATTTGGGGATTTGGGGATTTGGGGATTTAGAGATATGGACATTTGGAGATTTGGGAATTTAGAGATTTAGGCATTTCGAAGTTTGGGAATTTGGAGATTTGGGAATTTAGAGATATGGACATTTGGAGATTTGGGAATTTAGAGATTTAGGCATTTCGAAGTTTGGGAATTTGGAGATTTAGGAATTTGGAAATTTGGGAATTTTGAGATTTGGAAATTTGGCGATTTGGGAATTTGGAGATTTAGGAATATGAAGATTTGGGAATTTAGGGATTTAGGCATTTGGAGGTTTGGGACTTTGGAGATTTGGGAATTTAGAGATTTGAGAATTTGAAGATTTGGCCATTTGGAGATTAGGGAATTTAGAAATCTAGGCATTCCGAGGTTTAGGAATTTGGAGATTTTGGAACTTGGAGATTTGGGAATTTAGGGAATTTTGAGAGTTTGGAAATTTAGGGAAGTAGAAACTTAGGAACTTGAAAATTTGAGAATTTGGAAATTTAGGGAATTGGAAAGTTGGGAACTTGGAAGTTTAAGAAATTTGAAATTTGAGAATTTTGCGAATTTTGCGAATTTGGATATTTAGGGAATTGGAAACTTCAGAACTTGGAAGTTTAAGAAATTGAAAATTAGAGAAATTGGAAATTTGGGTATTTGAGGATTTGAGGATCTCAGGACTTGGGGATTTGTGGATTTGGAGGTTGGTGGACTTGTGAATTTGAAGATTTGAAATGGTGGTACTTGAAAATTTAATAATTTTGCGATTTGGAAATTTGAGAATTGAGGAACATAAAAAGTTAGAGATTAGGTTACAAAAGTTTCGAATATAAAAATTTCATACTTGAACAATTCCATATTCAGAAATTTGAAAATTTATTAAATATAGAATACTTCAAACATGAAATTTCAAAATGAACTATGAAAATTTGAAATATAGAAAAATTGATATACAGAAAATTTGAAATATAGAAAAATTGATGTACAGAAAATTTGAAATATCTAGAATTGTAATTATGAATACTTTTCAGTGATTTCAAGATTTAAAAACTTGAAGAACTTAAAACACAAAAATCTCACAAATCAAAAAATTCCAATTCTTCACTATTACAAAATTTTTCAATTGAAGTATTCAGAAATTCAGAAAATTTAATCCACGACTTTTCATTAAATAAAAAGCTTTCCATCTCTATTATACTATTTCCACCTAATTAATAACCACATCTCTATTACAAATTACATTGTTAAATCCTCAGAACAACAAAATTTCCCAAAATCATCCCAAACCCCCATTTCTTGACCAAATTTTATTTCATCGAACAAGGTGCTGCAGACAGTAACAAAAATGGTTCAACTTACACTACGCGAAAGCAGCTGGTGAGCAAGAAAAAGGCTCTTTCTTTTATTGAAGTTGCTACAAAATGGCTGATCTTATGGCGCAGAGGAATAGGATATGGCAACATTATCATAATTAAAAGTGCAAATGTATCGATATAAAATCAATGCAAACGCAGCGTTGTTTGCTAACAAAGTGCTGCATTACCTCGTACGTGTTTCTTTTGTCTGTTTTGAAGCCAGATTACAAACAGTTGCTTTTAAAACGACTCAACTTAATTGAATTAATTAACGGGCGAGGACAAAACTCTGTGCGCGAAATTCGATTTTCTTGTGCTTCATTGTTTTGGTTGTAACGAAAGTGATATACTGATTAATTTTGTAATGAAAAATTTTAGTTTATTTTGTATTATTATTTAGGTAATTGAGAATGTTAGTTGTTTAAATATTTGATGTTTTATAAGATACAATATAAAAATATAATGTACAAATAAAATATTTTGGATTATTTAGCATATGTGTAATATGTTATGTACACATGTGACATATGTGTGAGACACTCTCTAATGCAATGTAGTACTTATAAATAATATATGAAGCATTTATAAGGGTCTATTATAGTTTTAAATATGTTTGAAGTGATTGGACATTTGAAAATTTTCGAAATTCAAAAATACTGTGATTTGGAATATTGGAAATTCAAGGACGTAGAAATTTGAAGTTATAAATCTAAAATTATAGAAATCAAGAAATTTGGTGATCTAAGTAATTCGAAGTTGAAAAATATAGGAATCTCAAAAGTTCGAAATTAAAAAATATAGAAATCTGAAAATTTCAAAACTGAAAAATATAGAAATCTGAAAATTTCGAAATTGAAAAATATAGAAATTTCAAGAGTTCAAAATTAAAAATTATAGAAATCTCAAAAGTTCAAAATTAAAAAATATAGAAATCTGAAAATTTCAAAATTGAAAAATATAGAAATCTGAAAATTTCAAAATTGAAAAATATAGAAATCTGAAAATTTCGAAATTGAAAAATATAGAAATCTCAAGAGTTCGAAATTAAAAATTATAGAAATCTCAAAATTTCAAAATTGGAAAATATAGAAATCTCAAAATTTCGAAATTGAAAAATATAGAAATCTGAAAATTTCAAAATTGAAAAATATAGAAATCTGAAAATTTCGAAATTGAAAAATATAGAAATCTCAAGAGTTCGAAATTAAAAATTATAGAAATCTCAAAATTTCAAAATTGGAAAATATAGAAATCTCAAAATTTCGAAATTGAAAAATATAGAAATCTAAAAATTTCGAAATTGAAAAATATAGAAATCTCAAAAGTTCGAAATTAAAAATTATAGGAATCCCAAAAGTTCGAAATTAAAAAATATAGAAATCTGAAAATTTCGAAATTGAAAAATATGAAAAATCTCAAAAATTTGAAATTGAAAATGATAGAAATCTGAAAAGCTCCAAATTGAAATATATAGAAATCTGAAAAGTTCAAAATGAAAAAATATAGAAGTCTCAAAAGTTTAAAATGAAAAAATATATCTGAAAAATTAAAAACTGAAAAAAATCCATAAACTTAGAAATAGGAAAACATAGAAATCAAAAACCCTTGAAATTTAAGAATAAATCAACCTAAAAAATTCAAAGACCTCAAAATCCAAACAGTACAACACAAAATACTATAATAAATCCCACAATTTGCAAATCCGAAAACGTAATGATTTAAAAAGCCGGAAATGTTTGACTACTCTTCAAATTTCCCCGAACTGCATTGTCCATAAGCTATACCGTTTCGAGGACACGAAACAAGTACCTCGTTGATAATGCATATAAAGAGGGATTCATGGAATTATTATGTTTCAGCTCTACCAGAAGGCACACCCATTATCGTATCGGAACGTGAACGTTACGACCCGGGAGAGACTTTGAGGGCAAATTGTAGCTTACCACCCTCGAAGCCACCGGCGCATCTCTCATTCACTCTGAACAATGTGATGGTAAGTGATACCTATAATCCATGTGTCATTATCGAATCCACAGTTACGAGAAACCCTGAAAATTAATGGTTTAAGAGCGTTTCTATGCGGGACAAAGTGTTCGGCGTTATTGATCCTTGCGTGGTTTTATGAAAATTAGGATGATATGAAATGTGATTCAAAACATTGTTTCTTGTGATAAGTTTTTAGAGAAATGAAGTGTTTATAAAGGATTGCAATTGTAAATTATTCTTAGATTTACTATAATTATTATGAGGTTGACCATTATTGTTGTGATAGTGGAGCAAAATATATAAAAGTAAATATGGATCATTTTATTGCAAAGAGAAAGATGAGGATAATAATTTTGATGAAATTAATAAGATGAATAATAATGATAAATTAATAATGATACATTATAACCTATTATATTTTATGAATAATTATAAATAATTATCAACAACTATGAATTATAACCTGTACAAATTCTACCTAACTTTATAGTCACCTAATTTCGTCCATAACCTAAAAATATTACGTACATGGTACCTAAACTTAAAACTAACCTAATATGAAATTATTATATGTACTATGAATTTTTGAATAGCGATAACATTACAAATATATTGAGTCACGTAGCTTTAGTTACACAAACAACAATAAAAATAACAATTATGAAAAATTGATACATCAAAGAACTGGTAACTTGTAAATAATAACAGCAATAAAAGTAACAATGATGAAAAATTAACAAAATTGAAAAACTGTTAACTTGTAAATAATAACCTCAGTGCGATGTAAATGTGGTTACCTAAAATTGTTAGCTATAAACGTGGTCTCTAAAACAGTTAGCTATAAATATGATCCCTAGTCTTAAACTGTTATCTATAAACGTGATCCCTAACCTTAAACTGTTACCTATAAACGTGATCCCTAACCTTAAACTGTTAGCCATAAATATAGAAGGGCCATTCCACGCCAAATCGATCACTTTTGGAAGTCACCATCTCCGATTTTGCTCTAATCGAAATATGTTGTAGTCCATGTGAAATTAGGGGGGGTTTAAGTCATCATTTTGCCGGTTTCGAATTTGTTAATGAATGACAAGCCGTCAAAGTTTGCAATTTTTGCCCATTTTGGCGAAAATGGGGTCCACTTGGGAATTTTTTTCTCAGAAACTACTGAACCGATTTAGCTAAATTTTTTTTTGTTTTATTCGTGAAGGTTTGGGCTATTTCAAAATATTTTTTTTAACTTTGTCAATTTGTTATAAATTGTTGAAAAATTTAAACAAATTCTTTTTTTGCGTTTTTCTCAATGAGGGGCGTAAAGGGTTAAAATTAAAAAAAAATATGTTCATATTCTTCGAAGCTTCCCCTTTAAAATGAGCCCTTTAGAACGATGGAGCCTCAAAAATTGACGTCTCTACAAGCTGGAAAAGGACGCGGGGTACCCCGATTTCAGGTGGGTGAGTTGTGTGCTCTGCTATTATGATCGGTTTTTATATCCACCGGTCTCAAAACAATACGACAAGACTTCGTATACGACTAAATGATGCTGTTCATACCTAGTAATGTATATTAGTACTCACTCTTGGCCAATAATACACTTATAGTTATGTTAGATTTAATCCTAAAGTGATATAAGCGTGAACTATTTGTTTGGTTATCGGTTTGAAAATAATAAGAGAGTAAAAGTCATTAGGCTGTAAAAAAACATATCTCTCGAGATAGCTACGCAATATGAAAGCAAAAAGAGTTTTATTAATTCAACTATTCATTTAAGTGATTTCGGTGTTTTTGCAAAATGGCATTCTTGTGCAACTACTCACGATAGAGGGGTCATGCTATCCTATTGAAGGGAGCACTAAAAAACTTGCAATGTACGTTAGCTTACAAAGATTGTTCGAAAAAATTCATTTCTCACTCCTAAAGATTTATTTGAATGGGCAGAATCATCTTTTTCGAACATAGCATTTAATTATGTAACACAAAATGAATATATTAAATATACCGATTATTTATAAGCTCCTTTGGCAACAGCATTATTAATAACAGGGTCTAAAAGTTTTCTCAGCTTTGCGTCATTATCAAATAAAGAAAATAAAGTAGGACTTGCTCGTACGATAATGATGGCTCCGTACTTAGTGTATGAACTAACTGTCATTAAATTTTTTCCAACCACACACAATACTTTCCATACTTTTGATCACAACCCACTACTATCCTACTGCGATAGAAAGAAATCACCACTTTTTTGCGAATTCTATCAAGTAATGATGCCTTTTTTAAAATATAAACAATAAATATACGAACTAATGTCTATGAATGAAGTTATGATTAAAAAATGTGTGATTCGTCAAAAGTAAGTACTAATATACTTTGCTAGGTACCAATAGAGTCATTTAATCGCGTACGAAGTCTCCTTGTATAGTTTTGAGGCCAGTGATGTAAAACAACCCATCATAATAGCTGAATGCGCGACTCGCCTACCTGAAACCGGGGTACCCCGCGTCCTTTTCCAGCTTGTAGAGACGTCAATTTTCGAGGCTCCATCGTTCTAAAGGGCTCATTTTAAAGGGGAAGCTTCGAAGAATATGAACATATTTTTTTTTAATTTTAACCCTTTACGCCCCTCATTGAGAAAAACGCAAAAAAAGAATTTGTTTAAATTTTTCAACAATTTATAACAAATTGACAAAGTTAAAAAAAATATTTTGAAATAGCCCAAACCTTCACGAATAAAACAAAAAAAAATTTAGCTAAATCGGTTCAGTAGTTTCTGAGAAAAAAATTCCCAAGTGGACCCCATTTTCGCCAAAATGGGCAAAAATTGCAAACTTTGACGGCTTGTCATTCATTAACAAATTCGAAACCGGCAAAATGATGACTTAAACCCCCCCCTAATTTCACATGGACTACAATATATTTCGATTAGAGCAAAATCGGAGATGGTGACTTCCAAAAGTGATCGATTTGGCGTGGAATGACCCAGAAGTTAGCTTTAAACTGTTATGAATATTGGTAACCTTAGACTGTTATATATAAGTATGGAAAATAACCTTGATTCCTTACAAAATATATCATAAGAATTTGCATCACGTTACAAATCTATTGTATGACATAGTAAAAAGGTTAGATACAGAACCTAACCTAAGACTGCTACCTGCAACCATGGAACATAACCTTAAATTTTCATCTACAAATATGGAACCTAACCTATATACATCATAAGATTTTGCATCACGTTACACGTTCATTGTATCACATTGCAAAAAGGGTAAATATAGAACCTAACCTAAAAATGTTACCTGCAACCATGGAACTTAACCTTGAACTCTCATCTGCAAATATGGAATCTAACCTATATACATCATAAGAATTTTCATCACATTACAAGTCCATTGTATCACATAGTAACAAGATTAAATATAGAACCTAACCTCAAACTGCTACCAGCAATTATGGAACTCAACCTTAAACTCTTATCTAGAAATATGGAACCTAACCTATATACATTATAAGAATTTTCATCACATTACAAGTCCATTGTATCACATAGTAACAAGATTAAATATAGAACCTAACCTTAAACTGCTTAAATATAGAACCTAACCTTAAACCTGCAACCATGAAACTTAACCTTTAACTCTTATCTTACTTATAAGTGACCTAACCTTAATTCCTTACAATATATATCATAAGATTTGCGTCACGTTACAAATTTATTATATTTCATAATGAAAAGATTAAGTATAGAATCTAATCTTGAACTATTACCTGCAACTATGGACCCTAACCTTAAACTTTTATCTACAAATACAGAATCTAACCTTCACTCCTCACTAAGCAACTCATAATTGCAAATCTATCACATATCAAACAAGTCGAGAAAGAGAGATTGTCATAACCAAAAATTTTGCGAAAAACATAACCACAGTAATTGCATCAACAGAGCAAATACCTTTGGTCCCCTATACCCTGTCCCCAGTTATCGAAAACAGTTTTCGACGTAAAAGTTAGACAACCCTCCATGCATATACGGAAATAATTGCATGATATACGAGGGAAATGTAGAAGTTATCGTAGTATGAAAGTTTGAGGAGCTGCTCTATAAAAGTTAAGGAGGTTAAGCAAAGAAGAGAACTTCTCCTCTTCAAAGATCTTTTTGAGCGTACATTCTGCAGGTCTGTGTACATTAGCCGATGTCTTCTTTCACGAAGGATTTGTTTCTCGTAATTTTTACTTTCCATTCCATCCGAATTATTATCTACTGTGGGTGGATTTTCATTTGACGTGCGATGTATACCGCGTTCTTTTTCACTCGCAAATGGCTCGCCGAGAGCTTTCGATCGTTTATTTCAAACGGACGAATTAAACTGAAGAGCTGGGATTGTCGATCACGTTACTCTTCAGGACAAGTGGAAACGTTAAATTTACAGAAACAAATTTGAGATTTGAAGTTTCAGAAAATATTTTAAGCATTTTTGTGGAATCGTTATTGGCATCATTTTGGTGGAGTTTGAATGTATCTGGTTGTGCTGCATGAGGAGATAGTAAGTGGTGATTTAGTATGTGGTTACACAACTCTCAATTCTTCTGTGATACATATTGTTGAACCAGTGGACAATATTTAGGAATTTAATCAGCAGAGAGAAGAACACGTGCAATAACAATGCGTAGGATTTTAACACGTAAGAATTTAATGCGTAGGGATATAACAACACACAGGTACATAACACGTAGGAATTTGAGTCGTAGAACCTTGACGCGTAGAAGTTTCATACGTAGAAGTTTGACGCGTAGAAATATGACACGTAGAAGTTTGACGCATAGAAATTTGACACATAGAAATTTAACGAGTAGGGATATAACACATAAGTATACAAGACGTAGGAATTTGAGTCGTAGAAGTTTGATACGTAGAAGTTTGACGCGTAGAAATTCGACACGTAGAAGTTTGACGTGTGGGAATTGACACGTAGAAATTTAACACGTGGGAATTTAACGCGTTAGGAATAACGTGAGGGATCTATCGCATAGAAATTTAATATATAGTTTTATAACATGTGAGAATTCAACGTGTGAGAGTTCAACGCATAGAAATTTAACGCGTATGAATACAACGCGTAGGGGCACAATATGTAGGAATCTATCGCGCAGGAATATAACGCACAGGAATCTATCACATAGGGATTTAACGTATCGAACTCTATCGCGTAGAAATTTAATACGCTCAAATGTTACGCACAAAATTCTTACACGTAAATCTTGTGATTTTAATGCACGAGAAATTAACGAGTGGCTATAGAACACGCAAATATCTAACGAGTGGTTGTACAATGCGTAGATATCTAACGAGTGGCTATACAACGCGTAGATATCTAACGAGTGGTTATAGAACACGCAAATATGTAACGAGTGGCTATAGAACACGCAGATATCTAACGAATGGCTATAGAACACGCAAATATCTAACGAGTGGCTATAGAACACGCAAATATCTAACGAGTGGCTATAGAATACGCAAATATCTAACGAGTGGCTGTAGAACACGCAAATATCTAACGAGTGGCTACACAACGCGTAAATATCTAGCGAGGGGCTATAGAACACGCAAATATCTAACGAGTGGCTATAGAACACGTAAATATCTAACGAATGGTTATAGAACACGCAAATATCTAACGAGTGGCTACACAACGCGTAAATATCTAACGAGTGATTATAGAACACGCAAATATCTAACGAGTGATTATACAACGCATAGATATCTAACGAATAAAGAATTATAGTACAAAGAAGTTATAGAGGCAGTATATAAAGATGGAGACTGTGCATTAAAGTCAAGAATATCAGTGGTTTATTCAGTAGCTGGACAGAAAAGTGAGATTAAATCAGATCTACATAGAGACAAAGAATTGTTTGTTCCTAAATACATAATTCATTCAGCTCGATTCTTCACACTCGTAGAGGTTCCTTAATGCATTTTTCCCAAAGTACTCTTAAAAATGAGTGTCCTCTTCAATTATTCAAATAAGTCTTACCTACTTGCTTACAAATATGATTTCCCTTCTGTTTTATTTCTCTTTTGATTATTTTATTTATATTCCTTGAGGTACAAATAGAAAATTAACTGCTTTTGTATAATATAATATTTTCATATTTTTTCGTGCAGTATATTTATTTTAATACATTATAAATATATTTTAGATTCATTTTTAATTTATTTTAGATTCATTTTAAATTTAGTTTAAATTTATTTTAAATTCACTTTAAACATATTTATTTTATACAGGGTGTCACTTAAATCGAACATGTAAATAATTTTTACAATGAAAGAACCTAGCCTTGATATGACATTTACACTGACCTTGAAATGAGTTTTTTTTAGAAATATAATATACGAAACATATCGTTGGGAGCTGAGAAGATGGCAGATGCCTCTGATTGGCTCTAACAGAGTTCATCAACATTCTTCGACATTTAAGAATTCCTTATTGCGTTTACTTAAATAATAAACTATTAGACCATCTTTTTTCATAGTCAATAATACATCCTGTAATTATACCACCCCTTCTCAGGTATTTTTTTGTTTGAAGTCACTTTGTATGTAACATAAATTATGTAAGTAATATCATTCAAATGTTATAATATTCAAATTTTACTATATATATTAAATGTATCCTAACTCACTTTCAATATTAACTAATTTTCAATTCTATCTTTCAAGTTTGATAACAATAATTGAAACCTCTTAAATGAAACACCCTGTATTTCCTAATATTCCACCCATTTAAATTTTTAAAATATCCACATCTCTGTCATCAGCATAACAAAATCAAATTAATCACCTCCTATCTGCGTTTACACCTTCATTAAAACCAATTACATCTCTGTAAATATGGAATCGCGACACTGAAGACTTCATTACAGCATGTATGACGACCTGTCACAAAACGTTAACTGGTTAAGTTTGTCAACTTCAGTTCTTATTCAATTAAGTGTATACACCTCAGCCAATGCACTTACACGTTACAACGTCGCATTCGTGTCGAAGTTTCAACGAGACAAGCATGACACACTACGGGTAACGTAATTAGATATGACAGGGAGTACATTATGTCGTACAGAACACGCTGAAGGCTAAAACGGAATGCGTTCAGCTTCTACTTACTTTATACTAGTCTTGTGAAGTGTTGGATGCTCATAGATCCTCTGTCGGATTAAACTTGAACTGTTGTAAGTATCAGTTCAATGTGATTTAGGTACAAGCTATTTATGCCATGCTAGTTGGATAATTTTTGGGGTGCAAGGTTTATGGAATTTGGTGATTTGGAAAGATGTTGAGAAGTTTGGAAATATTTTTCTTTCATAATTTCAGGAGTTTGAAGATTTGGATATTTGGGGATTTAAGGATTTGTGATGTGGGGATTTGAGAATTAGGGATTTGGGATGAGGTGGTTTGAGTATGTGGAGATTTAGGGATTCGAGATGTGGTGTTTTGGGTATATCAAGATTTAGGGATTTGTGATGTGGAGATTTGAGAATTGAGGATTTGGGATGTGGAGATTTGAGAATTTATGGGTTCAGGATGTGGTTGTTTGGATATGTGGAGATTTAGGGATTTCAGATTGTGGAGATGTGAGAATTTAGGGATTTGGGATGTGATGGTTTGGGTGTATGGAGATTTAAGGATTTGGGATGTGGTGTTTTGGGTATATCAAGATTTAAGGATTTGTGATGTGGAGATTTGAGAATTGGGGATTTGGGATGTAGGGATTTGAGAATATAGGAGTTTGGGATGTGGTGGTTTGGTTATGTGGAGATTTAGGGATTTCATATTGTGGAGATGTGAGAATTTAGGGATTTGGGATGTGGTGGTTTGGGTGTATGGAGATTTAAGGATTTGGGATGTGGTGTTTTGGGTATATCAAGATTTAGGGATTTGTGATGTGGAGATTTGAGAATTGGGGATTTGGGATATGGTGGTTTGGGTACGTGGAGATTTAAGGATTTGGGATGTGGTGGTTTGAGTATGTGGAGATTTAGGGATTTGGGATGTGGTGGTTTGGGTATATCAAGATTTAGGGATTTGTGATGTAGAGATTTGAGAATTGGGGATTTGGGATATGGTGGTTTGGCGATTTCAGAATTTAGAGGATTTGTGAATTTGAAGATTCAGAGTTGGAATGTTGTAATTTTAGGATTTGACACATTTGGAAATTTAGGGACCTGTGACGTGATAATTAGGGTACTTAAAAAATTTAAGAATTGTTGCATTTGAAATGTGTTGATTTAGAAATTTGAGAAATTTGAAGATTTATAAGTGATCATATAGGAATTTGAAGGATATGAAAATGTAGTAGAGACTTGATATGTGGTGACTCAGGAATTTGAAACTTTTAAAGATTTGTAACGTAGTAATTTGAAAATGTGTCAGTTTTGCACCCTAGTGATTTAAGAACCCAAGTAATATATTGAAAAATTGAAAGTTTCAAAATTTTTGCAGATTGGAAAACTTAAAGATCGACCTACTTAGCAATTTAATAATCTGCAAAAATTTTACAAATCTGACAAATTTCCTAAATTTCCCAAATTTAACAAGTTTCCCCAATTTCCAGTTTACAACTTTCATCTACCCTTTCTACACCTCCAACACGAATAGAATAAATTGTATCCGCACCCCATTCCCACCCCTAACAAAAGCCTTCACACGAACACCCGACGTGAAGCACTGTAATAAAACTAGAAAAGACGAATACCTGCACAAAAAGAAATAGCTACTAATGTCGAAATGAAATCAAAGATTGAATAGAGTATTCGCAATTTCTGGCGTTGATCTGCCTCTTTGATACAGCAGTATTTCGAATATGAGGTTTAAGGAGAAAGAATCGGTCGACGGCCTGGATTGTTCAATTGATAGAGCACTCAGCCGGCAAATGAAAGATCTGGGTTCGAGTCTCCGGCCAGCAATCCGATCGGCCTATTTTTTTCTTTCTACAATAGGAACTGCTGAATAGCACCGGAGAACATAGATGACGTTAATTGTAGGTCGTAGATTTTAGATCGTAAACTCATTCGTCGTCTGTTTCTACCTTCTCATTCACCGAACATCCACTCCCTTTTTAATTAATGTTTTTATCGGAGATTCCTGACGAGTTCATGATTTTGTCATTCGCTTTGTAATTGGTATGTTGGTAATTAACTGGGACACTTGCAAGTGTTCGCGTTTGGTTGTTGGTGATTGTAGATCGTTTGTAGTCATAGTTGTATAATATTCAATTTTTCAATTTTTCAATTTTTCAATTTTTCAATTTTTCAATTTTTCAATTTTTCCATTTTTCCATTCATAAAATCTTCAATTCTTCAATTGGTCAAATCTTCAATTCGTCAAATCTTTAATTCGTCAAATGTTCAATTCGTCAAATCTCCAATTCGTCAAATCTTCTATTCATCAAATCTTCCATTCGTAAAAACTTCAATTCGTCAACTCTTCCATTCGTCAAATCTTCCATTCGTAAAAGCTTCAATTCGTCAAATCTTCCATTCGTCAAATGTTCAATTCGTCAAATCTTTAATTCGTCAAATCTCCAATTCGTCAAATCTTCAATTCGTCAAATCTTTAATTCGTCAAATGTTCAATTCGTCAAATCTCCAATTCGTCAACTCTTCCATTCGTCAAATCTTCCATTCGTAAAAGCTTCAATTCGTCAAATCTTCCATTCGTCAAATCTTCCATTCGTCAAATCTTCAATTCGTCAAATCTTTAATTCATCAAATGTTCAATTCGTCAAATCTCCAATTCGTCAAATCTTCCATTCGTCAAATCTTCCATTCATCAAATCTTCCATTCGTAAAAACTTCAATTCGTCAAATCTCCAATTCGTCAACTCTTCAATTCGTCAAATCTTTAATTCGTCAAATGTTCAATTTGTCAAATCTCCAATTCGTAAAATCTTCCATTCGTGAAATTTTCAATTCGTGAAATCTCCCATTCGTGAAATTTTCAATTCGTCAATTCTTCAATTCTTCAATTCTTCAATTCTTCAATTCTTCAATTCTTCAATTCTTCAATTCTTCAATTCTTCAATTCTTCAATTCTTCAATTCTTCAATTCTTCAATTCTTCCATTCTTCAATTCCTCAATTCTTCAATTCTTCACTTTTATAAGTTTTCAATTTCACAATATTTCAGTTTTCACAATTGTACCATATTTATCCTGTTTCTATTTTTTCACCTTTTAACTTCATCCTGTCATCATTTAATCTCTAAATATCTATATTTTTACATCACAAAATTATCTTATTATCAAATTAAAAAACTTCGTAACTTTCTGACTTAAATCTCATATTAATCCAACATAAAATATTTCCAATAATTTATTTTTTGAATTTCCACCCAAAAATATTGATATCCAACATCAAATATCTCAATCATCAAAATTTCGCAGGCAATATACCAATAAGTTACCGCGTTTCGTTTAAGCGCTCGCACAACGTTATCGAATGTTTGTACTTTTAAGAAAAATTATCATTAGCCGCGGAAAAGCAACTTTTAATGACGAAACTTCACTGCGTGCAACAAATTATTACTTTTAATCGTACTTCTTGTTTCCTGGATTTTGTAGTTAGTAACGAGCCTCGCTACGTGCAAATTATTAGCAGTTTATTCGGAATCAATAACAACAAAATTTTCGTTAACTACATTTCTCAAATATGTAAATTATTATCAATTATTATTTTTCTTATTTCGTATACATTTTTAACAATTTCAGTTTCAATGATTAATTTTAATAATTTATCACTGTTCTTTTAATTTAATGAAATATTTTTGTCAAGTATAAAGTAAAATTTTTTGTATAATTTTTTAGAATGAGTAGAAAATATGTATGGTATGATAGATATGTGAAAATAGCTATTTTGTAATAAATTTTACAAATTCAAAAATTTTGAAGTTTTTAATTTTAAAAATTGCCAAAATCTCAAATTTGAAAATTGTCAAACTCTCAAATTTCTAAATTTAAAAATTGCCAAACTCTCAAATGTCAAAATTGTCAAATTTCTAAATTCGAAAATTGTCAAACTCTCAAATGTGAAAATTATCAAGCTTCTAAATTTGGAAATTGCCAAACTCTCAAATGTGAAAATTGTCAAATTTCTGAATTTGAAAATTGTCAAACTCTCAAATGTGAAAATTGTCAAATTTCTGAATTTGAAAATTGTCAAACTCTCAAATGTGAAAACTGTCAAATTTCTAAATTTGAAAATTTCCAGACTCTCAAATTTAAAAATTGTCAAGTTTCTAAATTTGAAAGTTGCCAAACTCTAAAATGTGAAAATTGTCAAATTTCTAAATTTAAAAATTGCCAAATTCTCAAATTCTCAAATTGCCAAACTTAACCTTAAAAATTGTCAAATTTCTAAATTTGAAAATTGTCAAGTTTCGAAATTTCAAAATTGTCAAACTATCAACCTTAAAAACTGTCAAATTTCTAAATTCTCAAACTCTCAAGTTTCTAAACTCCAAAATAAAAAATCCCATAAACGAAAAGAAGTAATAACCTTCACCCCCGATGTAAAAAATAATCCAAAGATAACAATGTAGAATTTTCAGTAAAAATGAAGTTAGGTTCACCGTGGCACGTGATATTTATAAGGCAGTAAAATGTGGTATGTGAGCGATTGAGAGGAGCCAGGTTTAATAACAGCCATCAGGAGTCTTCTTATCATCGAGCTCTCGCGAAAAGTGACAAAATAACGCGTTCCTGCTGCGACGATAAACGGACGTTTTTAGAGAATCATAAAGCAACATGAACCCTAAAGGAGATCTGCAAAATCGCGTCGGGTCAAGGGGAAGCAACGAACCGCCATAACGTTCTCTCATATCGACGTGTTACGAGAGGCCATTCGTGTATGTTTATCAGGAATGAGAGAAGCTATAACGCAAATACTGCTTCTAGTTTCACGTTCAGCGACGACAACGGCCTCTACGATTTTTATTTCACCTTCTTTTTCGTGCCACCTCGATACATATTTACTTTCATGCTTTATGCTGGGATACGACTTTTAAGAGACGTTTCCATGTTTCTAGACAAAATGTACATTTTCTCTTTTCTGACATAATATTTAGCTATTATGCTTGGTGAAAGGTACTAATGCAGGAAACAAATATTTGTAAATTTTATAGGTGTATTTTAGACATTTGTGTATGTTAAAAATTACTTGTATGAGAATTGTAAAATGTAGTTGCAATGAGAATAAAAACTATATAACATATGAAAACATATGTGTACACATACGTATTCCACATGTACATATAATAGTACATATTTAATAATTATTAAAAATATTCTATAGTTATAAATTATAAGAAATGTACAAAAATTATGTATTTAATAATTATACATTATAAAAATTATATGAAAGTTGTAATAATTATAAAAATTATTAAAAAATAGCAAGTATACATGTAAAAGGTCTATAGCTAATAACTATGAATTATAAAAATGATATATTTAATAATTATATTATTTATCTAATAATTACAACTATACTTCAATAAAACTTTAAATTATAAAAGTTATTAAATAGAAAAATTATAAAAGTTATATAAAAATTGTATTAACTATAAAAATGACAAAATATAAAAATTATTCAAATTACAAAAAAATTTCAAATTTGAAATGCAACTACGAAATTTCAAATTTAATATATAATTATATACAATGAAAGTAGTTTTATAAAATATAATAACTTTATAAATAAATAAACATTTAAATTATAATGTGTATTATTGTTTCCTATTTAATATGTAATATTCAAAATTTGTATATGAAACCCCTATTTTTTTATTCCTTGCAGTTTTTTATTGCTGCTAACATACGTACATAATATGTTTAAACAAGTATAAATTGTAGAAACAATTTGATGTTGAAACGTAATTAAAAAATTCATGTACACCTTGTTTCCGAGAATACTTCATGTTTTAATAAATTTCTTTCGTTACCAGCAAGCAATTAATTTTGAACGTTTAATTAATTGCAGGTTTTGGTAATTAGTGGTGCTTTTAGGTTCTCCACCGAAATTGCTGAACATTTAACAACGTAGGTAATAATTGCTTTAAAACGAATCATTTTTGCTTCGTTCGTCAAAGAATGTTGATTATTATTACCATAACTTTTACGCTTATATGAGTTTTAATTTGACTCTCTAGAGTGAACATTTTTGAAAAAGCAATTCTGAAAATTGTCTACTGATTGAACAATTAAGTATTTCATAATGTTTGCGTAATTACAAACATAATTTGTAATTCTTTTGTATGCAATTTAGTGAACACAATACGGATAATTTGGAAGTGCAACATTCTGAGCGATGTTTGGAACATTATTGTTACAAAGGAACATAAACCACATTATCGAATATTATGTATTATTTTGCATGTTGCGATTCGAGGTATTAACTGAACTATCGGTATTAAATTACCTGTTAAGCTGGATTTAAAATTAAACCCCAAAAGGACACTCGAAGTGATGACAAATGTTTCGACACCCCAATTGTATTTTACATAATATTGCTGTATACAATGATTATTAATATACAACTTTCTTTAATAATAATTTTGTGTAACAATTTATAAAAATTTGCAAGATAGTTTCTTGAGGAAAAGAATGAAAAAGAATTTATAATTATATTTCTTAATAATTATTAAAAACTCGAAAGCTCAATTTAAATAACCTTTTAGCAAAGACAGAAATAGTAATTTCATAAATAATGTTTATTTTATTCATTTTGTAGAATAATATTTTAAAATTTGCTTCAAAAATTTTATTCAATTATTGTCAATGTGTGAATTCCTTATAATTCGTTTTAAATTCCCCGCGCATTCACTGCGTACGCGCAGCTACGACTGCGCAGCTATGAATGCGCAGCTACGACTGCGCAGCTGTGGACGCGCAGCTATAGACGCGCAGATAAATCTAACAAGACAAAATCTACATTTTATGACAATCACACTATCTAAAATTGATATAATTCAACATTTAAATGAAGTACACATCAAGTCATCATAAAAACAATAAAATCCTCGAGTCACAGAAAATTTTAACCACAGGCACATAACTTAAAATGGTGGAAACAATGGTTTCCAAGTGGCTCGGAAATCTCAGGCGCACTATAAAAGCAATAAAACCCTCCTGACATAAAAAATCTATATTTTCATACAATGACAGACACACAACCTAAAAATCTATATTTTCCGACGATCACATAACCTAAAATTGTTCATATGATCCCGTGGCGTTCAAATGAAGTGCTCGTCAAAAATTTCACGAACATCATAAGAATAATAAAACCTTTCAGATATAGAAATCTATATTTTTGTACAATGACAAGCAAATAGTTTAAAAATTTATATTTTCTGACAGTCACATAACCTAAAATTGTTGATACCGTGGTGTTGAAATGAAGTAAAGTCTATTTTTTGCAAAACTCTGATGTTGAAATGAAGTGCTCGTCGCAAATCTTGAGGACACCATAATAATAAAATCCCGAAGGGAATCTATTTTTATACGACCCTATATCACACTCGTTAACACATTTCTGGACCGTGAAAAAGATTCCTTTTGTGTTTAATGATGAATACGATGTCCCGGTTAAATAATTTCTCTTCAGCAGCAGCAGCCGATCACAAAGCCCCGTCTCTTTATCCGGGAATCATGAAATTTCGATTCATCGAGCCAGGTGATACTTCTGTTCCGCTTAGCGTTCCAATTTCCCTTCTTTTACCTCTTCCTTTATCACCATCGACGGTCTTTCAGCGAACATTTTTACCGTTGTCTGCGATCCTCGTTTCACGCTGATGCGTATATTTCTCAATAAACCGGATAGGATATTTTCATTCGGGCGAGATTTATTTCCGCTTTTAGATTCGTATGTGACGTTGTCGAACATCCGAGTGATAAATTGCCGAGGCTGCATGTAACGTTTTGCTGGCTTTCTCGTTAAGTAGATTACGTCTGACGCGTTGTTGGACGCAACATGGACAACCCGTGAATATTTTCTGCAACTTAGCGAAGTCGACTACGAAAACGTGCTTCGTTGCTCAGATTTATTGCTGCTCCTGTCCGATGGGTATCGTCGGCTTTTTGTTGCGAACGCTCTGCTCGTTTCAACGAACTTTTAAGCGTTTATGCTTGTGTTTATTGTAGAAATGTTCGTTTTGTTGCATGGAGGTTACAGTTCAAGAGTATGCAATTTAACATTACACTTAATGTAATCATTCGGTAATGGTTGGGTGGAAATAACAATGGTAGATGTTTTGTGTGAGGACAGAGGATTTTTCTAGGGAAAATGGCGATGGTGGGAGGTGAGCTTTATTCGGGGTTTTTCATATTTGTTGAGATTTGGAGATTTGAAAAATTGGGAATTTGGAAATTTGGAAATATAGGAATTTGGGAAGGTGGGGACTTGGGAATTTGAGGATTTAGAGATTTGGGAATGTGGGGATTTGGGGATTTGGTAATGTGGAGATTTGAGAATGTGGAGAATTGGGAATGTGGAAACTCTGGGAAGGTGGGGATTTGGGAATGTAGGGATTTGGGAATGTGGGGATTTGGGAGGTTTGGGATTTGGTAAATTGGAATTTCCGCGTCCCCGAAATACCAACCGTCGTATTACTACGCCATCGAATTATCACGCGTTGTATTACCACGCCCTCGAATTACCAAGCGTTGTATTACCACGCCCCCGAATTACCACGCCCTCGAATTACCAAGCGTTGTATTACCACGCCCCCGAATTACCACGCGTTTTATTACCACTTCCTCGAATTACCAAGCGTTGTATTACCACGCCCCCGAATTATCACCCGTTTTATTGCGACGCCTTCGAATTACCAAGCGTTGAATTGCCACGCCCCCGAATTACCACGCGTTGTATTACCACGCCCCCGAATTACCACGCGTTATATTACCACGCCCTCGAATTGCCACGCGTTGTATTACCACGCCCCCGAATTACCACGCGTTTTTTTACAAATTTGGGTACTTGAATAATTAGGTATTTGGAAATTTCGAAAATTTGGATATTGGAAAAGTTTGAATAAAAATTATTCAAATAATTTAAACATATTCATTAATTCATTAAATTAAAAACCCACAAACAGAAAAGAATCAAAAGACCATAAAAAATGAAAAAAAAATCATTCATGCAGACATTAAATTTTCCCCAGAAGTGTTAATTGATATCCACAATAAAACAATTAATCGATACTTTTTCCTCAATCATTAAATTACACGAAATTTGCGGCGCCATCCGTCTAGGGTCCCTATGGTATTAAACGTGTTAACAGTATAATCACACGAATAAAACGAATTATACAGAGGTAGTATAAACACGGTCGTTAATTTTCCCAAACAGTTACAATAACGCATGTTGGTACGTGTCCTTGCTACAAAACAATTTCAGTTTGTATTTGATTGACCTACGCGGGAGTTCGGTTATGGTTTCGTACACATATTTCAAATTGGGCGTTAACACGTTCGTTTTGTTCAAACAGAGAGCAAATAAACAGAACTCTAGCATTATGGTACTTACTGCTACCTGCAGGGACGTAGGTACAAAAGGGGCACTGAGGGGCACCATTCTATAAGAAAAAGACCAACTTTCAAAAAATTTTAAAAAATTCGTAATTTAAAAAATTTTTTAAAATTTGTACTTTAAAAAATTTTTTTAAATTCGTATTTTATTTCTGCCTAAATGAAAAGAAGTTAAGGGAGAATTTTTAACGACTAGGATAAGAATTCAATATCCATTTTGTCACATTATTACTTTCTCATCTGTCATCATTACTTTGTCTACTTCTTTATTAGTCAGCTGTTCTTTATTAAAAATGACAAGGCACTTATTGGATAATTAAAATATCGCAGGAGAAAGTAGTTTAATTATTATATTTATCTTATCAACCTCGTTAACAAATAAAAAGTTTTAATATTATAAATTATAAACAATTTCAAAATCATCAATTTCCCGCAAGAAAAATGTGAATGTCTATAATGACAATTTGACGTAAGACAAATTGCACGATGATAAATAAACCGAGTACGACTGTTCGTGAAACGAAAGCTTTGTAACGAACAATACGTTACAAGAAGTTGGTCTTGATCGGGCCGTACGATTTAATTGGCTTAAAAAGTACGGTAACTTTTACCAATCAAATGCACACCCTGCCCGGAAGAAAGATCGGGGTCGCAGCCGGTTTGTAGGGTGAGGAAAGACGGAAACTTTATTGGATCGTAAGTTGCCACCTGAAGGTAGTAGCGACCGATGTCCGTGCACTCACTGCTTCCTAGGGAGCTCAGGCTCCAGTATTTTCTTTCTCTTATTCACGGCTGGACTCGCGGACCTTTTGTTGTTCTTGCTGTCTCGTGAAGTACAGGCAGACGTTATAAAGCACAAAAGCGACGGTCCTGGGAATTCCTGAAGAAATAACCGCACCAGTTTTTTTCTGATACCCGGTAACTCTACTCGTAATTCGAGAAATTATTTAATTTTCGAGGAGCCATCTCTTTCTTTTTATTATAACTATACGATAATTATTATGATTTTTGTTATCGTTCATTAATGATTTTAATTATAATTTATGTTATTCATAAGTGTAATTACTGTGTCATTTATAATGGTTCTAATTAGAATTCCTATGTGATAATAATTGCAATTATAATTACCATATCATGCATGTACATATATAATATAAAATTGCTATAAAATCAGATATTGGTACAAAATTGTTATAAAGTAAAAAAATTGCAAAGTGAACTAAAAATTGTTTGAAAAGCTATTTCTAGAAATTTTATGACAAATTGTAGTTACCATATCATGCATGTATATATGTATTAAAAAATTGCTATAAAATCAGATATTAATAAAAAATTGTTATAAAGTAAAGAACATCATAAAGTGACCTGAAAATTGAATTGCATTTTCAGAAATTTTATGAGAGGATCCGTATCCCAATCTTTAACATACTTATCGAAACTTTCCTATACATCCGCAGATGGAAGAAACTTGAGAAAAATTCATTTTCCTTTTGCATCGTCGAATCAGTGGTCCACAAACAGCACTCGTATTTGAACGAATCGTATTGTTCTTACGAACTGGCGAAATGGGCCAGTTACTTGATAATCGAAACGGCAATATCCCCGAGAACTCGTAATAAAAACTCATATTAGTAGTTTGTACTTAGATTTTCTAACTTTTTATTGGTTATCGGTGGAAGTAACAAGTTCCGTTGCTTTTTGTGCCGCATCGAGAATAACGTAGATGGCTGGATGATCGGTTGGAACTCGTCGAGTGGAAAAGTTATGGGATTCTGAAGTATAAGATAGCTTTAAATTAGCGGACAAGTTGATATTGTTAGGGGTTGTTACGAACAGAAAATTAATAATTGCAGATGTTACGTTGTGCACTTTTGTAGGATGTACCATGTGTCGAATCGATATGAGGAGAGACAATTGAAGTGTATCGTGATTTTCAAATTAGTTTCTTCCACTTATTATTGAGGACTATTTTCACATCTGAGCGTGAACAATTTTTTGAATTTGTCTCTTTGTGTCTATTTACATGTTTATAGAATATACGAAGATAGACAGATGATGTCTACTTGACTGTCTGACAGGTTCATGTGAACATAATTCAAAAACTAATGAAACAATCTTAATGAAATGTATACAATTTGTGGATGACAATCTTTGTCACAATACACGTTTTGTTGTATTTGAATATCTCAAGTAGTTTTAGAGTTGTAACATTATACTTGACCTTTGTTAGGTTAGGTATAAAGCTACTAAGTTTCACCTGCTACCGTAGTGATTACAATCTAATAATTATTGTATATAATAATTAAAGTTTGATTAAATACAATAATCCTCCGCTACATCTACTTATATCTGTATTAATAATGTAATAAGAATGACTGTCTAATTAGCTACAATTTTAACCCTTAAAATATTTCAGAGTCACTAATAGACATAGACTACTTACTTTTAAAAATATACTGATGCATTTTGTTTAATCATTTGAATTTCTATTTTTCACTAATAATAAAAAAGTTAATATTGAGTCTGACAACATAATCATTTGGGCATGAAATCAATTTTAGTTATTAAGATTAAGAGAATCCCGAAATTTTCCAAATCTCCAAATACCTAATTATTCAAATACCCAAATTTGTAGACAAAGCGTGCTAATTCAGGGGGAATGGTAATGCAATCCGTGGTACTTCGGGGGCGTGGTAATACAACGCGTGGTAATTCGGGGCGTGGTAATACAATGCGTGGTAATTTGGGGGCGTGGTGATACAGCGCGTGGTAATTCGAGGGCGTGGTAATACAAAGCGTGGTAATTCAGGGGCGTGGCGATACAACGCGTGGTAGTTCGGGGGCGTGGTAATACAACGCTTGGTAATTCGAAGGCGTGGTAATACCACGCGTGGTAATTCGGGAGCGTGGTAATACAACGCGTGGTAATACAACGCTTGGTAATTCAAAGGCGTGGTAATGCAACGCGTGGTAATTCGGAGGCGTGGTAATACAACGCTTGGTAATTCGAGGGCGTGGTAATACCACGTGTGGTAATTCGGGAGCGTAGTAATACAAAGCTTGGTAATTCAAGGGCGTGGTAATACAACGCTTGGTAATTCGAGGGCGTGGCAATGCAACGCGTGGTAGTTCGGGGACGTGGTAATACAACGCGTCATAGTTCGGGGGCGTGGCAATACAACGCGTGGTATTTCGGGGGCGTGGCAGCACAACGCGTGGTAGTTCAGGGGCGCGGTAATTCCAATTTACCAAATCCCAAATCTTTCAAATTTTAGTTATTAAGATTAAGAGTTGCAAGTAGATACATCATTTTAAGGTTATGTTTGTAAATACTGAAATGTTGCATTTTGTTTAAGATTTTCATTCAAACTGATATCTTTCATAATAAGAACTAATATTGCATCCTAACAATTGCTAATAATTGCAAAGATAAAAACAATGGTTAATAACAATTGTTAATTGTTAATAATTAAATAAATTTTTCATACTAGGTCAGTGAGTTAGAGAGGTTATAAAAACCTAGTTTTGCAAAGGTAAGCACAGATGATCGAGATCACGGGAATAATGCGGAAAATGAACATCTGACGAAAATGCAGGCGATCGCACGTGTACCGATAATGATCCGATTCGAACTCGTCAAATTGAATGAGCCCGCAAGCACGTGTTTATCACCTGCAGGCATAACAGCGGTCCATACTATTGCATACTCGCCAATCGATTGCTGCATCATCGCTGTGCTTCTTGTATTGACCGAATTCTGTTTCAATTAATTGTACAGAGCTATGATATGTGGACCATCATTATTTCCTCTTTACCTCAGATACTATTATCACCTTCAAAAATCATTTTGTGAACGTGCTTTAAATCAAACTTTTCAAAAATTTAAACTTGTTGTTTGTGAACTATGACTGTGTGAATTATTTTCAATTTTTTATAGATATATCTAAAAGTACTTGTTCTATTATTATTTTCTTGTGATGGAACTTCTCTTTGCGTGAGACAATGTTAGCTTGAAGAATGATAGTTTTGTGTCGCTGATTGTCGACGTGGTTTGAATCAAAGCTTTTTAAGGAATTAATCTTGTCATTTTGAATATGTGAATTATTTTTAATATATTAAGGATAAATCTTCAAAAAGTATTTATTCTATAATTATTTCCCCTTTGTCTAAGATAATATTATCATCCTGAAGAATGACAGTTTTGTGTCGTTGATTGTGAACATGATCTAAAGCAAACTTTTGAAGGAATTAAACTTGTCATGTTGACTATATGAATTATTTTTAATATATTAAGGATAAATCTTCAAAAAGTATTTATTCTATAATTATTTCCCCTTTGTCTAAGATAATATTATCATCCTGAAGAATGACAGTTTTGTGTCGTTGATTGTGAACATGATCTAAATCAAAATTTTGAAGGATTTAAACTTGTCATTTAGACCATATGAATTATTTTTAATATATTATGAATAAACCTTCAAAAAGTATTTATTCTACCATTATTTCCTCTTTGTATAAAATAATATTATCATCCTGAAAAATGACAGTTTTGTATCGTTGATTGTGAACGTGGTTTAAATCAGACTTTCACAAGAATTAACTTTACACAATGCCTCACATCGATCAATTTTACTACAAAATATAAAAATCTCTCACAAAATATTTCTAACAATAATTCCTTCAAAATTAATCATATGATTGAATAAAATTCAAGTGACATTTATATTAAAAAAAAATAATTATTTGGAGTCTTTCCTCAAACTAGTAGATTCAATTCTATTTAAACTTGCACACAATTTCATTCACTAACTCATTAACTCAACAATGTATTAAACCAGTTTTAATATTATTATTAAGTAGTTTTAACTAATTTTAATATTGTTATTAATTAATATTATTAATATTGTTGTAATAATATCTTAAACCAGTTTCAACATTAATGTCTCTGTTTTAGATTTTCTTAAACCCTTTCCTATTATCATAACATGAAATACAACATTTTAAAATATTCTCTACGAAAAAGTCATTTCATCTGCTCTTCATTTCTCTTAAACTTCAATCTTCCCCATTTTCTTTCAAACGAAATCCCTTGACTAAATTTCAAGTCAGAAGAGAATTTGTTCATTTAGTGTAAACACATCTTTCGACCACCTATTCTAGAACCTAAAGTCTTGTCTAGACATACGGACAATGGTCTACGAACAATCTGTAGACACAGATGGTCTACATATTCACATTGTCACCATAGAATGTGCAGACGAGAGTCATAAATCTGAAGACCGTTTGTAAATCTTGATCTGCCTTTTGTCTTTGGACTCGTCCATACTTATAGACAATTGTCCTTAAATGTGTATGTGGGGGAATAGAATATAGACTGTCTCTATACAGAATGTAGAACGTTTGGCGACAATGGGCACAAATGGTGCGAACATAATGTCTGTCCGAATGAATACGAAGAATCTTCGAAACTTGAAATTTTTAGATTAAAACTTCGAAATTTGATATTGGGAAATAGGAAAATTTGTGAGTACAAAGATTAGAGATGGGAAAATTTGTAAATTGGAAGATCTGTGAAATGAAAAATTTGGAAGTTGAAGCATTTGTAAATTGGAGAATTTAGGAATTAGCAAAACTTGGAAATCGGAAGACATGGAAATCGAAAAATTTTTATAATGGAAAAATAGAAAATTTGACAATTGGCATGTATCAAAATTTGGAAATAGGAAAATAACAAAATTTGAAAATTTGGAAATTGGAAAATTTCAGAATAGGAAAATTTGAAAATAGGAAAGGTTGGAAATTGGAAAATGTGGAAATTTAAAAATTTCAAAATAGGAAAATTTCGAAACAGGAAAAGTTCGAAATTGGAAAATGTGGAAATTGGACAATTTGGAAATTGAGAAATTTTAGAAAAGAAAATTTGAAAATAGAAAAAGTTGGAAATTTGAAAATGTGGAAGTTGGAAAATTTGGAAAATGGAAAATTTCAGAATAGGAAAATTTGGAAATTGGAAAATTTGAAAATAGGAAAAGTTGGAAATTGGAAAATGTGGAAATAAGAAAACTTGGAAATTGAAAAATATGGAAATTGGGAAATTGGGAAAGTTAGAAATGGGAAAATTTGGAATTTGGCAAACTTAGAAATTGGAAAATTCGGATATTGAAAAGCTTGGAATCTCCAAAATTTAGAAATTAGAAAATTTGACTATTGGAAAATAGTGAAAGTTGAAAAATACAAAAATTGCAAAATTAGAAGATTTATAAATTTCACTCTTACAAGAACCATAAATTTCAAAATTTATGAATTTGTAAATTTAATATTTCCGATAATTAAAAACTGAGATATTTGAATACCTGGAAATTTCCCATAATACTCCTCCCAAAACATAATGCTCCTCCTCATAACAAAACAAATTATTTCACCTTACAAACTTTAATTACTCCCCCATTTTATATTCACACACAATAAACCAGACTTCCTTTCAACATTTAGTGCCCCATTGTACCCCAGACATTCGGTCACAACTATTTATCAGAATCACATATATTATATTTTCGAGTTGCAGAACTAAATTCATTTTTCAAGTCACTACGGCAATTTAATTTCTCGCTCGTTGTAGTACAATTACATTTTATCTATAGCTCCAGTTTAATCCGCTCGGCCCTTTGACAAATGGTTCCATGATTTCATTGTTGCTTTCCTCCGACAGTAATTCATCTCGTGGTGGATCAATAATTTGTTTTCATCTGAACGCACTCGGAAAGTTACATTTACAACGACAAACGCAATAATCTATTTCGCGTTCTCTGTCGAAACTTGTCGGAGTTACATATTTAATCTTGAATAATGTTTTCACTGTTCGTTTCAGAATTTTGGGGTTTTCTCTGTATTCTTCTTTTTTGCATCCTTACAGAAAGAGGGACGAAAAAGGGATGAGTGAGATACGATGGAAAAATTCATTGCTTGTGATTAGTTTTGGTAGGGGTTATTTTTTTATTTATTTAATTTGGGAGTTTGGGAGTTTTGAGATTTGAAGAAGGACAATTTCATGTGTGACTAGAATATCAAGGAAAATATCAATTAAATATTTTGCAAAATATCAAAGAAAATATCAAATAAGATATAAAAGAAAATATCAAAGAAAATATCAAAGAAAATATCAAAGAAAATATCAAAGAAAATATCAAATAAAACATGAAATAAAACATGAAATAAAATATCAAATAAAACATCAAATAAGATATCAAAGAAAATATTAAATAAAATATCAAAGAAAACATCAAATAAAACATCAAATAAGATATCAAAGAAAATATCAAAGAAAATATCAAATAAAATATCAAAGAAAATATCAAAGAAAATATCAAAGAAAAAAACAAATAAAACATGAAATAAAACATGAAATAAAATATCAAATAAAACATCAAATAAGATATCAAAGAAAATATCAAATAAAACATGAAATAAAACATGAAATAAAATATCAAATAAAACATCAAATAAGATATCAAATAAAACATCAAATAAGATATCAAAGAAAATATCAAATAAAACATGAAATAAAATATCAAACAAAACATAAACTCAAATATCAATAAAGTATCAAGTAATACAACAAAGAAAATGTCAATGTAATATCCCTTGAAATATCAATTTAAATATCTATTTCTTGCACTATAAACTCAAGCTACACTCATGATGCACATCTTATCGTTTATTAATTTCTCACCTTCATTTTTAATTTTAAAATACTTATATTATAACAGAAGGTTTAACAATAATCTCCTACATTCAATACGGTGGAATTTGAATTCAATTAACTAAATCCTAAAATACAAAATATATTTTAACATCAGTCTTCCTATCAGTAAATAATTCGTAATATCTGACTTGATAAAATAAATCAGCAAGTCCCCCGCTGCATTATATATTCGATCAAGGGTGTTTTTCTCATTTAAACATGCTGCTGGCGTGACTATTTCATTATCGTGTGCCAGTCAAGTTTACACGGCAAGCTAACGGCTGATTTGCCTTTCAATTTTTTGCTTGTCGATCGAGGGCGAATCAGGAAGTTCCGGTGCTTTTTATCGCCGGGAAGAATGATGATGTGACCCGGTGATCGTCGAAATGAATTCCTATGATTTACGACCTGGCCGTGTGCAGACGAATGGAAAAGATTATGGTATTCCGACACTACTTTCGATTCTTCGTAAATAGAGCAAAATGATAACGCAAGGAAAATTTCGATGGACTTTCTGACCAGTCATCAGAGACAAACAACGGACCAAACCTCCAAGTACTCAAATTTCCAAATCTCCACACCTACAAATCTCAAAATATCCTTAATCTCTAATTCTGCAAGGCATCAAATTTCCAAACCACCTCATCATTCTATGCGCAAAGTATGCTGCCGACAGACAGAAATACAACATTAAACCCACATGGACTGACAATCTGAAGGATAATAAAGTAACACAGAACTTACTCAACTTCTCAAAGGACATCAGACTATATAACAAACTGTAAACTGAATAACTAAATCGCTAATAACCCAAGCAATGGTTAATGCGGCTATAGACACTAACATAAAAAAACAAATTTCCAAACCTTCAAATCCCGAAATTTTCCAAATCTCCAAATACCTAATTATTCAAATACCCAAATTTGTAAACAAAGCGTGGTAATTCAGGGGGAATGGTAATGCAATCCGTGGTAATTCGGGGGCGTGGTAATACAACGCGTGGTAATTCGAGGGCGTGGTAATACAACTCGTGGTAATTGGGGGGTGTGGTAATACAACGCGCGGTACTTCGGGGGCGTGGTAATACAACGCGTGGTAATTCGGGGGCGTGGTAATACAACGCTTGGTAATTCGGGGCGTGGTAATTCGGGGGCGTGGTAATACAACGCGTGGTAGTTGGGGGGCGTAGTAATAGAACGCGTGGTAATTCGGGGGCGTGGTAATACAAGGCGTGGTAATTCGGGGGCGTGGTAATACAACGCGTGGTAATTCGGGGGCGTGGTAATACCACGCGTGGTAATTCCGGGGCGTGGTAATACAACGCGTGGTAATTCGGGGGCGTGGTAATACAACGCTTGGTAATTCGGGGGCGTGGTAATACCACGCGTGGTAATTCCGGGGCGTGGTAATACAACGCGTGGTAATTCGGGGGCGTGGTAATACAACGCTTGGTAATTCGGGGGCGTGGTAATACCACGCGTGGTAATTCGGGGGCGTGGTAATACCACGCGTGGTAATTCGGGGGCGTGGTAATACAACGCGTGGTAATTCATGGTGTGGTAATTCTAATTTACCAAATCCTAAATCTCCCAAATCCTAAATCTCCCAAATTCTCCAAATCTCCAAATTCCCAAATCTGCAAATTCCCAAATCTCCAAGTGCCCATATCTCTACCTCCCCAAAATCTTCAACTCCCCATCTCTCCAAGGTCCCAAAATCTCCAAATCCAAAGTCCCACAGCCGCTTCGTTTTCGACATAATAAAATGCATCATCCTTTGAGGATATAATCCAATGCAGATTAAAACCTCGACCATCCCGGTGTTTCACCGCCTTCGCGATACAAATTGCGAAGCAACGGATGCTGAAGAGAAAAGGGTGTCGAGGCTAATCCGCCGCGGAGCTCGTCACGACTTTATGGCCGAGATCACTCGCTCGAGAGCTAAGGCATCCTTAGCAGGAAAAATCGAGGTCGACGATGAAACAGTTTCTTCGTTTTCTCTTCGCATTTTGCATCGCTTCTTTTTATGCTCAGAATGCGAGCAGTTATGTATGACTCTTTGCGTGGCGTGTGTCGTATTTGCAAGAAATTTGCAGATACGTCAACGCTGGGTATTCATGTAAATCTAGGAATTTCGACGTTTTCAAAGATTATCATTTATTTGTTTAGAAGTGGAATATTTGATATTTTTCAGTTTTTGTCGATTATTTTTATGCTTAGAATGAGGGCAGTTTTGTTCTAAATTTTATTATATTATTTTATTTTATTTTATTATATACAAATCTCTAAATTTTTAATGTCAGAATTTTTTAATTTTTAAGGTCTCAAATTAAAGGTAAAGCGAACCTTGTTTTTCATTTAACGACGTTCCAATATAAATCACACAGTCAAAAATAATTTTATAACAAACCAACTCTAACTCTAACCACATAAATGACACAAGTTCCCACTTTATTAAAACGCGAAAAAAATGTTAAATTATCCCAAACGAATTTTGCATAATGCGATAAAAACAAGCTAAATCCAATTACAGTTTTCGAACAAAATTAACTTTATAATTTCAAAATAAAAATACTGTAAAAAAGTGACCTGTAAAATTAATTTATACTCGGTTACATTCACACGAAAACCAACGTTAATTAACAATTTCCATTTAAATTTGAACGAAAAATTACGTTCTTTTCGGATGCACAGCCTTTTACGAATTTACATTGTGTGTACCTCGAACAATTCTCCCCCTCTGGAATGAATTGTGTACCGATCACGGTCAAGCGTGTTTTTCGCATTTAAACAGGCTGCTGGTGTGACTATTTCATTATCGCGTGCCAGTCAAGTTTACACGGTAAGCTAACGACTGATTTGCCTTTCAATTTTTTTACGGAACGATCGTGAACGAATCAGGATATTCTGTAATTCCACAGCTTTACCAATTTTCAAACATTCAAATTTGTATGTGCTTAAATTCTTAAATTTTCTAATTTTAAAAGTTTGTAAAGTGAAGCTTGAAAATTTGGAATTTTCTGGTTGATGAAATTATGAATACTTAAAAATTTAAATGTATGAATGTTTAAATTTTCTAAATCTCCAAATGTTCAAATCTCCAATTTGACAAACCTCAAAATCTTTAAACCTTCAAATCTCTAAATTCCCCAAATCTCCAAATCCCTAAATTTCCCAAATTTCTAATTCGACAAAGCACCAAATTTCCAAACCTCCTAATCCCGAAATTTCCCAAATACCTAATTCTTCAAATACCCAAATTTGTAAAAAACGCGTGATAATTCGAGGGTGTGGTAATATAACGCGTGCTAGTTTGGGGCGTGGTAATACAACGCGTGGTAATTCGGGGGCGTGGTAACACAACGCGTGGTAGTTCGGGGGCGTGGTAATACCACGCGTGGTAATTCGGGGGCGTGGTAATACAACGCATGGTAGTTCGGGGGCGTGGTAATACAACGCGTGGTAGTTCGGGGGCGTGGAAATTCGGGGCCGTGGTAATACAACCCATGGTAGTTGGGGGGCGTGGTAATACAACGCGTGGTAGTTCGGGGGCGTGGTAATACCACCCGTGGTAATTCAGGGCGTGGTAATACAACGCTTGGTAATTCGAGGGCGTGGTAACACAACGCGTGGTAGTTCGGGGGCGTGATAATACAACGCATGGTAGTTCGGGGGCGTGGTAATACAACGCGTGGTAGTTCGGGGGCGTGGAAATTCGGGGCCGTGGTAATACAACCCATGGTAGTTGGGGGACGTGGTAATACAACGCGTGGTAGTTCGGGGGCGTGGTAATACCACCCGTGGTAATTCAGGGCGTGGTAATACAACGCTTGGTAATTCGAGGGCGTGCTAACACAACGCGTGGTAGTTCGGGGGCGTGGTAATTCGGGGGCGTGGTAATACAACGCGTGGTAGTTCGGGGGCGTGGTAATACAACCCATGGTAGTTCGGAGGCGTGGTAATACAACGCGTGGTAGTTCGGGGGCGTGGTAATACCACGCGTGGTAATTCGGGGGCGTGGTAATACATCGCGTGGTAGTTCGGGGGCGTGGTAATACAACGCTTGGTAATTCAAGGGCGTGGTAATACAACGCATGGTAATTCGGGGGCGTGGTAATACAACGCGTGGTAATTCGGGGCGTGGTAATACAACGCTTGGTAATTCGAGGGCGTGGTAATTCGGGAGCGTGGTAATACAACGGGTGGTAATTCGGGGGCGCGGTAATTCCAATTTACCAAATCCCAAATCTCCCAAATCCCAAATCTCCCAAATCCCAAATCTCCCAAGTCCTAAATCTCCCAAATCCCAAATCTCCACACTCTCCAAATCTTCAAATTCCCATATCTCTAACTTCCCAAATCTCCACTTTCCCATCTCTCCCAGTTCCCAAAATCTCCAAATCCTCATCTCCCAACTTCCCAAATCCTTCACACCTCCACAAACCTCCATCTCCCAAACATCCAATCAACCCCTCTCCCCAGTCTCCAGTATCAAAAATCTCCATCTCTCACCTCTTCCCATTTCTTTTCCGCCGCAAGAATGCAGCCAGTTACGTACGCCTCTTTGCGGTGTCATCGAATCCACGGGAAAGTTTGTAGTACGGGCGAGAGGAAGAGAAATCGAGTAACGACCTTAGCCACCAACCCAACTAACCCATCGACTTTACCCTCTCTCTCCTCTCTCTCCGTCTTTCCTTACTCCAAGGGCCTCATTCATTAAGTCTCAAGAACGGTCTCGCAATCTCTATAGGGTCGTCGGTAGACGTGTACACGACGTGCCGTTTGTTCTGCTCTGAAACTCGAGATGTCCTCCTCGGATAACACGCTGGCACCGTTCACACAAATGCGCCCGGGCTATAACGTTGCCCCGCGCTGCTGCTGAACATCGTCCGTGCGGATGACGTAATAAAGTCTTCGTCTCGAGATAATGAAAGCTTACACCCGTGACCTACGACCACGAAGGAGGATCACGGCCCTTGACCCGTCCATTGAACATCAACGGGTCGGTTTTGTCGCGAGGCACGAACGGATATCGATCCTCCGGGACAAACGGGAACCGGTGTACGTTACCCTCTCTCTATATATATGTGTGTGTGTATTCTCTCTCTGTATCCGTCACGCGTGTACGCGTACACACGTCGAACATCGAATTTCAACGTGGCTGGGCACCGACAATGTAATCACATTGTTTGCTAGCCCGTTCCTGTCATTTGGACACGGAAGGTGGGCGGATTCGCGGCTACAATCAAGACTCGGACTCCTTTGACGATGTTCTTCCAACCGCTACCGAACATTTTCTTCGGCTTTTCATGGTTTACGTGCTTTTGGCCAACCGCGTGATGTACCGCTGCTGGGTGCGGTGCTGTGTTTGCAGCTGGGATCTCTCTGTTGCTTAACCTTGATGAGTGCGTTTCAGTGGGTGTTCTTTGAATTTCTGAAAGTTCTGCACAGTTGGAGATTAATTTGTTGGGGGCGCTTTGCACTGTACTTTTTCTTAGATATTTCTTCACATATAGTTGGTTTTGTCAGATGTAATTGTCAGTTTGGGACTTGAGACGTACAGTTACAGTCTAATTTAAACATTTTGAGATGTACAGTAACCTTGAAATTTTTATGGTTTTGTTTGAACTATTGCATCTTCAGGTTATTAATCGTATAATTGTTATATGCTGCTCAATATTTGGAAAGAAGCTTCCAAAAGTAACTGAACGTGACAGAATGCCATGCAGTATACTGGAAACCAGGTAACAAAGTTCATGTTGAAATATGATGCTAAAGGCGTGAAAAACATAATGACAATTAATCCAATGTTTCACAAAAACACTTAGATAAATTTCAGTGCCACGAAGTTTAGTAACTGATGCTTTAGACAAATATCCTTAAAGGCACAAGCTCTTGTATACACTGTGCTTATGAGAAGAGTTCTCCAAGTGTACCTCGAAGTTTCCAAGCAGGTCTTGTATACTGACTGAGCTCTTTACACTAATTAGAGTAAAATATTCCTAAGTCCTTGATGTGGATTATTAATATTGTTAACAAACGTAAAAACATAAATCAGATCAGATGTGCACTTGACTTTATGTGGATTGTTTCGTATTTTAGCAATTTATGGAGAAGTCTAATTAGTCTGATTTGTATAACTGTTTAATTGATCTATATAATGATAATTATTTAATACAGAATTGTTCAAAATATGTATACTTTGAAGTAATTCAATCTGCAATATCTTTTTGAATACTTGCAAAACTATCCACAAATTTAGCATCTTCATTAAATATTGATTAATAACCCTACAGTCACGTCTCCCTAAACCACAATGAAAATGAGATGGTATTTCCCATAAATCCCCGATAAAGAAAGTAACTTCTAATCAATCTTCTAAAAGTACACCTCCGAAAAAGGGAGTTGATCATAACAAAAAGTGTACTTGAACGAAAGTACATAGAACGGCCATTAGAGCATCAGACCATTATCTTTGTTGAATGAAATGCAGAGTCACAAACAACCTCTGCAACGTCAACTTTGTTGCAAATCATAGAATTTCTGTGCCATTAATTCATACGTGTTAATGAAAGCTTAAACGAGTTACAAATAAATAGCAAAATCAATGTTAATAATTTGGACACTAACATGTAAAATTTTTCATATGTGTGACGTGTGGAAAGTGGTATGTAAGTATAATTAATAACAGTTTTATATGTGAGTTTTTATATATGGTAGTTTTATAGATATACATATGTGATATGTGTGATATGTACATATACATATGTGATATGTGTGATATATACACATACATATGTGACATGTGTGATATATACATTACATATGTGACATATGTGATATGATATACATGTATACATACGTATTACGTATGCAAGATTTATATGGTACGTATGATATGTATACATACGACATATGTGTCATATGTGACATATGTAACACGATATATCGCAACCTAACCATATATCATATTACATATGTCACATACATCGTGTATACAGATCATACATACCATATAAATTTTGCATATGTAATACACATGTACACAAAACATATATAAACTTTCCACATATGACATACATGTAACATACCTATACACAATAAAGATATATATTATTCCATCAAAATTTAAATACATCTGATCAAATAAGAGGTTCAATTTATAACAAATCCAATCAATCAAATTCTCAATACCCAACAATAACACATTAATCAAAATTTTTTCACCAAAAATCAGATACTCGAATTACTTCACATCAAAATGAATTACGAAGATCGTATCAACCGAGAGCATCGTACGAAATGAAGCAATTATTAATCAATAATCATCGCATTTTCGTATTAGGTAAATTTACCGTGCAGTCGAAGTTTATCCTGGGAATCTCGACGCATTCAAACCAAAAACGTTTCAGTGTAACATGTAAAGTCGTTGAATGTGGGCAGGCATTTGTGTATACATCGGGGATATGTGTACACATAGTGGATACGTGTAAACATCAGGGTGTGTATACACATCGCGGGTATTCTAACACCATATGCGAGTATCCACCGCGCCGGTTTGATCCTTTTTCCATTGATTTCCGATTATTTCGGCCAACAGTATCAGATGCTGACAACCCATATTTCGATCGCTGCCGTTCGAACACCGTGTTACGCCCAGTAGTTTAATTGGCGTATAAATCTGAATCCGTGCCGCAACAAATGTATACAATATTTCAGTGTTTAATAATGTATGGCCATAATTAACATCGAATATTTACGTACATCTCGCACACGGATATCTACGGTGTACACGCATGGCTATGTAACTGTTGTTTCGCAAATCTCTGTGAACATTCGGGGTGGATATCTAGCGAAAATTATTACTACGACATGTGGACGTTGGGCGGAAATTAGATAGCTGATGTGTGTGTGGACGTATGTTCGGTTACGTTCCGCGGGGTACTCAATGTAAATATTGTGCGAGGGAAAATTGGTTGAAAAATGGGAATTAAAGCGATGGTTATGGTTTTCCAGATTTGAGGAGTTGGCAGATTGAAGACTTTTCAAATTTTGAAATTTAGGAATTTGGGGATTTTTGGGGATTTAGGGATTTGGGGATTTTTGGGGATTTGGGGATTTTTGGGAATTTGGAAATTTGGGGATTTGGGGATTTGGAGATTTAGACATTTGGATATTTGAATATTTGGGAATTTGGAGATTTGAAGTTTTGAAGATTTGGAGATTTGGAGATTTAGAGAGTTGGAGATCTTGGAATTTGGGGATTTAGAGAGTTGGAGATCTTGGAATTTGGAGATTTAGAGAGTTGGAGATCTTGGAATTTGGGGATTTAGAGATTTGGGGATTTAGAGAGTTGGAGATCTTGGAATTTGGGGATTTAGAGAGTTGGAGATCTTGGAATTTGGGGATTTAGAGATTTGGGGATTTAGAGAGTTGGAGATCTTGGAATTTGGAGATTTAGAGATTTGGAGTTTTAAAAATTTGGGGATTTGAGTGTTTGGAGATTTGGGGATTTGGAGATTTGAAGATTTGGGAATTTGAAGATTTGGGGATTTGGAGATTTGGTTATTTGGAGATTTGGGAATTTGGAGATTTGGGAACTTGTCGGCTTGGGTATTTATTACCTTAGGAATTTGGGGAAATTCTCTGGTTCCAAAATTTCTAAATTCCAAAATAGCCAAACACCAAAGTTCTAAAATTCAAAAATTCTCAAACTGCAAATTTCAATTTCCCAATAAACCATAATTCTCAAAATTAGTCGAAACTCCCAGAACTCTTAAAATACCCCATATTTCCAAAATTCCCAAAACTACCCAAAATTCCTAAGATTCCCAAAATTGCAAAAATTCCTAAAATCCCCAAAATAACCAAAATTCCTAAAATTCCAAAAACTCCTAAAATTCCTAAACTTCCTGAAACTCCCAAAAATTCCAGAAACTCCCAAAACTACCCCAAATTCCCAAAATTTCCAAATCTCCAAATTCTCAAATTTATAAACCTCCCCTCCCAAAAACACCATAAAAAATCCCCCGAATTGTCGAATTCCTCAAGTGTTTTATTCGTCGATACGTTTCTTCCGGATTAATTACGTGAGCGACGCATGGCTACGTTTAGTCTTGTTACAAAGAGTCATAAATTTGGTGTCGCAGCGAATCGAGCCAGCCCTGTCTAATACGATGCACTATTATTCCCTAAACGTAACACGTTAGCTCTCGGCCCGATCAATCACTCCAACGGAGGAAAAACTACATCCGCACGAAACAAATGATGTCCAATAAATATCAGCTGAGCGTGTCTTTGTAAACGAATATTTAACATTCGCTGGTTTAAACGATGCTTCCATTAACCCTTCCTCGAATTCTAAATGGTTTTCGATATTTTATAACCATTATTTTATCGAGTTTGTGAGTACAAATTTTCTTCTAAAACAATTAATTGTTTTATTAAATATATACATTAATAAGGAACTATATAATTATTTCAAGTAATTAATTGTTAAGTGTTTCAATCAATTATTTTTTTTAAAAGTTACTAATTATTTTAAATAAATTTGTCAAATGATTAATTTATGTGACAGTATTCAATTTTTAATTAATTTTAAATCATTTTATTTACATTATTATTTTAAACAATTTTATACAATATTTCCAAATAATTACTCATTTTAAATAATTTTACTGAAACAATTATTTCAAGCAATAAAAATTTTGTATAGTAATTAATTTTTTTAATACAATTATAGTTAAGTATTTGTTTATTGTATTTAAGTTAAGTAGTTATTTATTATATTTAAGTTAAGTAGTTATTTATTATATTTGAGTCAAGTATTTATTTATTATATTTAAGTTAAGTATTTATTTATTTATTATAACCAAAATATTGGTTACTTAAAATCAAAAAAATTTATTTCATAATTAAAAACCAATATTTTTTAAGGCATAAACTACGAATGCACAAAATTATAAATTTCGATATTAAAAATTTAATAAACACGGACCATAACTCTTGAATAAACACAACGCGAATTAAATATGTATAAGCAACGCTGGACGCAACGTATTAATATAGTAATAACAGCAATTCGATGTTAATAACTGATAGCAGCATTAACATTAACTGAAAGATACAAGTTTGCGCTTATTTTGTCAAATATATTCAGTTAGGTAATATTTGATTACTTAGCTTTTAGTATATACATAACTTTACATGTATACATATACATTTCCTTCTACCACTCATTGCTAGTAGAATGTTCGTAAAGTCGTTGGAAAATGCTGAAAACCTCCCCTGGGAAATCACATTTAAATGCTTCATCACAACTCGTTGAATTCTCTGCATATCTTCCTACCGAATCCCTTTCAGTGCCAATTTTATCTTCGGTGAGGAAAAAATTGACAGATTACAAATCTGGTGTGTATGACAAATGCGGGTTTTCAGAGAAATACTCAAGATTTCATATTTGTGAATTATTCAATTATTCATTTACAAATGCTCGAATTCTCACAAAGCTCTATGTTCAAATTTTCTAGTCGTCAAATGCCGAAAACCTCAGGTCGATAAATTGCTGAATCCGCAGACTAAGTTTACAAATTTCTGAATTCTTTATTTGAAAATATACAAATATTCAAATCTCCAAAATTATAGATTTTTAGATTTCCAAATCTTCAAATGCCCATATCTCTAAATTCCCAAAATCTCCAAATACCTAATTATTCAAATACCCAAATCTATAAATACCCCGTGGTAATTCGGGGGCGTGGTAATACAACGCGTGGTAGTTCGGGGGCGTGGTAATGCAACGCGTGGTAATCCGGGGGCGTGGTAATACAACACGTGGTAATTCGGGGGCGTGGTAATACAACGCGTGGTAGTTCGGGGCGTGGTAATGCAACGCGTGGTAGTTCGGGGGCGTGGTAATGCAACGCGTGGTAATCCGGGGGCGGGGTAATACAACGCGTGGTAATTCGGGGCGTGGTAATACAGCGCGTGGTAGTTCGGGGGCGTGGTAATGCAACGCGTGGTAGTTTGGAGGCGTGGTAATGCAACGTGTGGTAATTCGGGGGCATGGTAATACAACGCGTGGTAATTCGAGGGCGTGGTAATGTAGCGAGTTGTAATTCGGGGGCGTGGTAATTTAACGCGTTGTAATTCGGAGGCGTGGTAATTCCAATTTACCAAATCCCAAATCTCTGAATTCCCATATCTCCAAATTCCCCAATCTCCAATATGAGAATTGAGAAATCTAAGAATAGTTAAAAACTACTCTCCTCACTAACTCCTTTCTTACCAGAATTACCTTAACCTAACCTACCCTGAATTTCCCCTAAATTCCCTCAACACAATCTTCAAATAACCTTAAAACATAAAGAACTTACAATCCCAAAAGACTCTGCTCTTTCAAAAATAATATTTCCCTCTGTAAAACAAATCTATCACCAAACCCTACCCTAACCCTTATACAATCCCATGGAATCAGCACCCTTCTGATCCAAAAGCCGATCGTTTCAACAGAGAACAAACGAAGCGCTCGCCAAAGACAATGTCCGGCAATTAAACGTAGAAAGAACGGGTCCGAAATTCCTGTCTCGTTGAAAACTATTTACCGTTTGCGTAACCTGTCTGATGGAGCCCTTTACGTTACCATACGGCAGCTTCACGGCTCGGCTTTCCCCGCTGATTAAGCTTCGGTGAGTATCTGGATCGATGGTATCGCAATCACCTGATCTGGTATTCAACGTTCGTGATCCGACACACGGTCTCGTGCATCAGCCACGACCTGTGCATTGCCTGTGCACCTATATCGTACAGTCACCAGCAAATCTGGATCTTCTAGTGGAATTATGACGGACTATCGCGTTGGGGATTTTAGACGGTCGAATGGTTCGATGTGGGTTCAGAATTTTGGGATTGTAGAAATGTTGGACCTGTGAGTTTACTAGGAACTGGATGTGGGACTGGAGGTGGAACTGGGAGGTTGGAGATGAAAAGACATTCGAAGATGTAGGATTGTAGGGTATAGGGACTTTTGGTAATCTGAATAGTTTTCGATCTGGGAATTTTGGAAAGTTAGGAATTTGAGTTGATGGAATTTAAGAAATATTGAAATTTGGAATTCTGGAGATTTTGAAAATGGAAAATCTGTGATGTTGCAACTTTTGGACTTAGGGATTTTTAGAACGAACTATCACATAGGGAATTTTAGAGACTTGAATGTTCCAGGGTGAGTTCAGAATTTTGGGATCATAGTAATTTTCGAACTATGAGATTTATTAGAGATTTCAGATCTGTGGGTATTCGAAGATTAGGGATTCTAGAATATAGGAACTTTTGATGATCTAAGTATTTTTCGATCTAGAAAATTTTCTGATTTAAACGTCCTGTATCTAGAAATATATGGGTTCTTCAAACTCTGAATTTTTGGATTTTGTAAATTTAACATATTGAAACTTTTTCTAGGAATTTTAGGACGTAGTGATGTTTTTACGCAGAGATTTGGGGATCTAGGGATTTTTTATACAAAGATTTGGGGATCTTTGGATTTTTTACACAGAGATTTGGGGATCTATGGATTTTTTACACAGGGATTTGAGGATCTAGGGAGTTTGTGTGCAGAGATTTGGGAGTCTAGGGATTTTTTACATAGAGATTTTGGGATCTAGGGATTTATCATGTGGACCTGTGAAAATCTAGTGATGTATCAAGCTTAATGACTTTGATATGTGAAAATATTCTGGTTTAGGGATTTTAAAATACATAAATTTTAGTGCCCTAGGAATTTTTTGCTCTTGGAATTTCAAGTATCTAGTGATTTCTGTATATTTTGAAATCTCAAGATTTTTTAATGTAATTTTTATGCAACTTTTTTATTAGAATTTTGTTAGAATTTCTGAATCTTGAAATTTGGTGTTATATCAATTTGGAAACTTTCGAATTTAGTAATAGAAAAATTTAGTAATTTCTATTAATTCAGTTTTGATATTTCAAAATCAAGAAATTTTGGAATTTCAATATTTTGAAGTCTCGAAATTAGTGCATTTCAAAATTAGTCAAGCTTGAAAAAATACAAAAGCAACAGAAAACTTGAAAACTCAAAAAATTTCTAAATTTTCAAATACAGAGATCTACTAACTCACAGATTCAAAGTATAAAAAATAACAATTCTGAAGATTTAAAAATTCATAAATTTATTTCAATTAGAAATAATATAAAAATTCAGAAACCAGGGAATTCAATGATTAAGTCCGCATATTTATTTTTATCGAAAGTTGCGCCCGAGTGTACCCGCGCTCAGAACGGCCTGAGAGCGTGTTGGTTACCGGCGTTGGGTAGCTATTACAATTTACACGCGGTTATATGTAGCTAAACGAAGCAGCCTGCCTGCTAATTGTGGTTAAGTTTAATTTGCGCCAACGTGCGGGCTCGGTTTTATCCCGCGCGCAAGAGAGACAGAGAGAATTGCGGAAAGGAAAGAGCGTTTCATTTGACGTGAGCTTCCATCCCTGCCGTTGCTCTTATCGTTGTCGCCCGCGCTCCATTTTATGTACTAGACATGCGACTATCGATTATCCATATCCCATGCCTTATCGATATTTAATGCTACTTCGATGATATCGTTTAGATGGTATCGTTAATGAGAGTTACGGGTCAGACGTTAAGGGGGATTCAAGTTCAATGCGATCAGGGATAAATTATTGAAAGTTGTTAAATTTTTGTGGTTAGTGATTTTTAGATTTTTATGTTCTTGAATTTTTGTGTTACGGTGTTGAATTTTTGAGAGTGGAGAAGGTAGGATTATAGAATTTTCTGACTTTGTATGGTTTGGAGATTTTTGAGCTTTTGAGGTCTTAAGCTTAAGAGTTTTTAAGTGTTTAAATTGTTAATGTGTCAAATTGAAATATTGTTACATTGTCAAGATGTCAAGTTGTCAAGTTCTCACATTGTCAAATTCTCACATTGTCAGATTCTCACATTGTCAGATTCTCACATTGTTAGATTCTCACATTGTTAGATTCCCACATTGTCAAATTCTCACATTGTTAGATTCTCACAATGTCAAATTCTCACATTGTCAAATTCTCACATTGTCAGATTCTCACATTGTCAAATTCTCACATTGTCAAATTCTCATATTGTCAAATTCCCACATTGTCAGATTCTCACATTTTCGGATTCTCACATTGTCAAATTCTCACATTGTTAGATTCTCACATTGTCAAGTTCTCACATTGTCAAATTCTCACATTGTTAGATTTTCACATTGTCAAGTTCTCACATTATCAAATTCTCACATTGTCAAATTCTCATATTGTCAAATTCTCACATTGTCAAATTCTCACATTCTTAAATTCTCACATTCTCAAATTCTCACATTCTCAAATTCTCACATTCTCAAATTCTCACATTCTCAAATTCTCACATTCTCAAATTCTTATATTCTCAAATTCTCACATTCTCAAATTCTCACATTCTCAAATTCTCACATTCTCAAATTCTCCCATTCTCAAATTCTCCCATTCTCAAATCTCAAATCCCTAAAATAGCAAATATTCACACTACAAATTCTGCAATGTCCATAATCACCAGAGTAATGCTAGCAGAAAATGGTACCATTTCCACAACTTGAAGATCACTGTCATGATTAAAACACAGCACGAACCACCATAGCTCACGTCGAGAAAAATCGTGCCAACGACCTATAAGGAAGAAGAATCATGCCATCTTACTATCATACTATCATACATCATACTATCATGCCATCATACTATCTCTCCAGAAATCTATTATTTTATGTCCACATAATCGTAATAATATTAGAGGACATTTGATGATCTTGAAAATCATTGAGTACCATTTTGCATTGTGGTCCACAAGTTGAGAATTACTGTTGCAATTAAGAAGCCATATGGATCATGTAAGAATCCATTAACCTTATGTCAATGTTACAATTCTAACAATCCCAAAGAACTCTTTATGATCTCAAGAATCATTGAGTACCATTTTGCATGATGGTCCATAAATTGAGAACCACTGTTGCGATTAAAAAGCCATGTGAATCATGTGGAAATCAATTTTCTCACATGAATTGATTGCAATCACACCTAGATAATAATCCTAGAAAATGCTTCATAACCTCCAAAATTTTACTGCAGCATAATTTGATCCCAAAGTTGAGAACTACTGTTTTGATTAAAAAGCCACATGGATCATGTGTAAATCAACTTTCTCACATGAACTGATTGCAATCACACCTAGGTAACAATCCTAGGAAATGCTTCATAACCTCCAAAATTTTACTCCAGCATGATTTGATCCCAAAGTTGAGAACTACTGTTTTGATTAAAAAGCCACATGGATCATGTGTAAATCAACTTTCTCACATGAACTGATTGTAATCACACCTAAGTAATAATCCTAGGGAATCCTTCATAATATAATAATCCTCCATAACCTCCAAAATTTTCCTCTAAAATGATATGATCCCTAAGTTGAGAATCACTATCGCGATTAAAACGCAACACGAAGCAAAGCACGGTGGCGAACGTCGAGAAAAATCGTAGCAACGACCGGTAAGGAAGAAGAAACATAAAGCTGGAGCGTGACGTTCGAAGCAAACAAAGACGGAACGAGGAAATCAGGGAAAGAGAGATCTCCAACGGTCTCGAAAGAGAAGCAGATAATGCACGAGATGAGGAAAAAGTCCGGATACGTGTTCCTCTCTCGCCTGGAGGACCTTGCCGGAGAAACAATAGGATCCATCTGCATCCATGGACGTCCATTCCATCATGTGCCGCGAGTCCGTGGTAATTTGACGCTGAGTGAACGCGCTTGTCTATCGCCAATTTAGTAAGTGGTGGCCATCCCTCGATTTCCCTAACGTTCCATCTCTTTCTTTTGGACGTGGTTCGCGTGTTTCGTTCGCATTTTCACCGATAGATCCGCCTATAATGGCAGTCGTCCGCCACTGTAAAGCCCGGCAACCGGAACGAGAGGTAGACCGTTGATTGCAGGTGCACGCCGATTTTCCTCCACATTATTGGCCGATAACCCCGCGGTATCGATACAGAGCCGAATATACGTGGCCGAAACTTCTACACGACTTACGACCAGAGCCGGATTAAGGTTCTTCACGAGGTCCAACTCTTTAATACTTTCCACTCAACATTTCTTGTTGGCGTATTACTCTGGTATTTCTGGTTGAGAGGTTTCATGAATTTTGTTTAAATTATTGTATTTTTTGGGGGATAGATGTAGAGTAGCAGATTGGTGCTCTTATGGTAACAATGTTGAAGTAGGAGTCCTTACTGATGCACCACTTTTTATTGTGAGCAAATTATATGGATTATACGGATTATATTCACTACATTCACCAAGTACTACATTTTTCAATTCCTACACTCCCAATTCCAACATTCTCCAATTCCACATTCACCAATTCCAATATTCCCCAATTTCTACATTCTTCAATTCCAACATTCCCCAATTTCTACATTCTCCAATTCCAACATTCCCCAATTCCACATTCTCCAATTCCTACATTCTCCAATTTCAACATTCCCCAATTCCTACATTCCTCAATTCCCACATTCCCCAATTCTTACATTTCCCAATTTCTACATTTCCCAATTTCTACATTTCCCAATTCCTACATTCCCCAATTCCACATTCTCCAATTCCAACATTCACCAATTCCACATTTCCCAATTCCTACATTCTCCAATTCCAACATTCCCCAATTCCACATTTCCAATTCCTACATTCTCCTATTCGAACATGCCCCAATTCCACATTCCCAATTCCTACATTCTCCAATTCGAACATTCCCCAATTCGAACATTCCCCAATTCGAACATGCCCCAATTCCACATTCTCCAATTCCCACGTTCCTCAATTCCCATATTCCCCAATTCCACATTTCCCAATTCCTACATTCCACAATTCCTACATTCCTCAATTCCCACACTCCCCAATTCCACATTCTCCAATTCCAACATTCACCAATTCCACATTTCCCAATTCCTACATTCTCCAATTCCAACATTCCCCAATTCCACATTCTCCAATTCCACACTTACCAATTCCTACATTCTCCAATTCGAACATTCCCCAATTCGAACATGCCCCAATTCCACATTCTCCAATTCCCACGTTCCTCAATTCCCATATTCCCCAATTCCTACATTCCCCAATTCCCACATTCCCCAATTCCCACATTCCCCAATTCCCACATTCCCCAATTCCCACATTCCCCAATTCCCACATTCCTCCTATTCTTACATTTCCCAATTCCTACATTCCCCAGTTCCTACACTCCCCAATTCCTACATTCCCCAATTCCTACATTCCCCAATTCCTACATATCCCAATTCCTACATTCCCCAATTCCCACCTTCCCCAACTCCTACATTCCCCAATTCTAGCAAGTATTCGTCCACCACAATATTTTTTCCTCTAGCCATCCCAATACTTCCCCACCGATATAAAATCACATACATTCCCACCTTGCTACATCCAAGTAGAATTATTTGTAAAAGGATCCCTTTCCACAAAAAGTAAAAACAGTCCTACATTCGAAATTTTCACACCGATTTCTGAGCAAGTGGACGGGTTAAAAGTATGAGATTTCCAAGCGAAACATGGATACCATGTAACGGTATTCCATTCAAAGATTTCCTGTTCACGTAAACCTGGTAACGTGAGAAAGGTGTTGGGGTACACACCCACTTACATTGAAAGGAACCGTGAATCGAAACCGTCGGTAAATTCATCCCGATACCGTACATTCAATTCAAACGGTTGATGAGTTTATCGGTTGGCTTAGCTGGTGCTAGGTATTCTCTATCCCGACTGAAATACTAGATTTACAAGGGGTTAAGAGCCAAGAACTTGTATCACGTTCGTTGTTTCGGGTTTAACATCCGATAGAATCGTACTGTGACAAAGAAAGGGCCTTCTGATTATTCCTGAACTGGGATACACTGTTGTGTCGGAAATAAATGATTCTTGTTGAGTTACTGAGAAAAATACTAGACTGTGATAGTAAGATTTTCAACTCCTAATAGTGACAATGACAACTGCTGAACGCATGTAGCACTATTTCACTCACTTGACAGACGTTTGTCGACTATCATTTGAAGGTTAGGAAGCTTTGGAATAAGGAGATTCGAAATTTTGAGAAGATGTACGTTTCGAAATTTGGAGCTTTAGTTTTAGAAATTTTGAATATTCGTAGCTTTGGAATTTTGAAGATTGAAAGTTAAGAAGGTTGAATGATCGAATTTAGAATGATCGAAATGTGCAAAGGTTAGGACTTTCAAAAATTGGAATTCAGGAACGTTGGGACATTGGAATGTTGAAACTTTAGGTGATTCAAACTTTGGAAAGTGGGGACTTTGGAAGGTTAGAATTTTGCAAGGTTGGGACTTTTGAAGGTTGGAACATAGGGAAGGTTGGGACTTTGGAAAGTTGGAACAGTGGAAGGTTGGAACTTTGAAAGATTGAATCTTCGGATGATTCAAACTTTAGAAGATGAGTACTTTGGAAGGTTGAAACATTGCATGGTTGGGACTTTGGAAGGTTGGAAGTATCAGAAGTTGGAACCTTGGAAGGTTGGAACTTTGGAAGGTTGGAACCTTGAAAGGTTGGAACTTTGGAAGGTTGGAACCTTGGAAGGTTGGAACTTGGGAAGGTTGGAACTTTGGAAGGTTGGAACCTTGGAAGGTTGGAACCTTGGAAGGTTGGAACTTGGGAAGGTTGGAACCTTGGAAGGTTGGAACTTTGTACGGTTGGAACCTTGGAAGATTGGAACTTTGGAAGGTTGGAACCTTGGAAGGTTGGAAATTTGGAAGGTTGGAACTTGGGAAGGTTGGAACTTGGGAAGGTTGGAACCTTGGAAGGTTGGAACTTTGGAAGGTTGGAACCTTGGAAGGTTGGAACTTTGGAAGGTTGGAACTTGGGAAGGTTGGAACCTTGGAAGGTTGGAACTTTGGAAGGTTGGAACCTTGGAAGGTTGGAACTTTGGAAGGTTGCAACCTTGGAAGGTTGGAACTTGGGAAGGTTGGAACCTTGGAAGGTTGGAACTTTGGAAGGTTGGAACCTTGGAAGGTTGGAACTTCGGAAGGTTGGAACTTGAGAAGAATAATAACTAGCGTGTGACTGCTCGTGTCAATACTACTTGAAGTACATGTGAGGCGTCCATTTTTCTATTCTAACCAGTTGCAGTAGCTCTTCTAAACATCTAGGTCAGTTTCTTCACGAGTTCTGACATCGATAATTAATTTCCTATATTTCCTAAACATTTTGAATGTCAACCCTTTTTTTTCAAAAATCAAAAATTCTTCTATTTCATATACTCTATAATTGCACGTCACCATATCTTCAAAAAAAAAGAAATTTATATTTCAAGACTGAAACGTAAAAAACACTTTAGGTTTGTCATTAAATATATTTGCCCTGAGAGTTATGTAAATCCTGTAATTCCATTTCATATCAGTAAAAAAATTGTTCGAATAAACTGAACCCACAGAACATCATCGTTACCGTTCAAAAATTCCCATTAAATGATCGTGTATGTTTTTTCGGTTCGTTAGCAAATTAATGTACCTGTGAGCGGAAAATGAAAGCAGTGAATTTAACAAGGTCCTCACTCTTTTTTTTTATGCTCAAATTCCATCGTTTATTTCGTTCCCATGATTCTATGAAGGAAATATACATAAATGCTTTCGGCAGTATTCGTTTACTAAATAAACCGAAATTTATCACTATAAAATATTCAATACTAGGACAATATTATTTGATGCAATTTCCTGCCAGTATTTTAGAAAGATTTATTTGATGAATTTTTCATTTGATACGCGAGAACATTTTACTGATTCCATTTTTTTTTTTCATTATTTTATGTTTGTTTAATATATTTGCGTCGACACGATTTTTAATAACTGTGTACGTGGAGTATCGATGATATTAGTTTGCAGGGTAAATCATATATAATTTCATTACTAAAATTTTTTGTAAATTTGTAAATTTGAAGAGTGTCTGAAAATTTAAGGATAAACGTAAATTAAAAAAATTGATACATTAATTGTAAAATCATTAGAAAATTAATTTTAATAAAAATTCTACTGTTCAAATGCAATAATTAGATTTAATTAATGTAAACAATGAAATACAAGCTCCCCTTCTGTCTAAAAGTTGAACGAATAAAAATGACACAAACGAAAGACATAACCTAAACAGACAAAGTCTAAAAACACAGTCATTGTCAGCTTTTAAAAGACGCTAAAGTCAAATCGAATAATGGTAATTTTATTACTGTGCCAGTCGACGGAATTCAAACGTCCTGAAGATAAATTTAAAGTAGACTCGCACATTTTTCCACGAGTAATCGTAAAATCGCGATTCCTCAAGTTTTCCCTAACTCAGCAGAAACGCGGTTGAATTTATTGCGAGTTACGGATGGCAGGCTAATGCCAGTCTATCGTCTTGGACGAAACGTAATCCACTCGGTGTATTCTGTCACCAAGAAACTGCACAGCTGGCGTCTCATGTTCGCAAAATTTGTCGTGGCTCGATCTTCATTAATTTTCTACCCTAACTTGCATAATCTATTAAAGCTGCAGTCTTGTGACTCCCTGTGTCACTATGCTGATGCGAAATTTGGGTTCAAATTGTTTTAACGTTTCTTGGCTTTTGTGTGATAAAAGCTGGTAATTTTTTGGGGGTTTAGAATTGGGAAATTAAATGAAAAATAAAGTTGGTGAAAAAAATTTTAGTAGTTGGAAATTTTCAAATTTTCAAATTTTCAAATTTTCAAATTTGAAAAATCTTGCAATTAAAAATTTCAAACTTGCTATCTTTCATGATTGAAAATATTCAAATTTTGAAATTTTTAATGTTAGAAGCTTTCAAACTTGCTAATTCCAACTGGAATTTTTCAAATTTTTCAAACAACAATTTGAAATTTTGAAACAATTTGAAATTTTCAAGCTTGCGAACTCTCAAAATTAAAAATTTTAGATCTGCTATTTTTTACAAATTTTCAAATTTGCCATCTTTCATAAATTTTCAAGCTAGCAAACTCTCATAATGAAAAATTTCAGATTTGTCCTTTTTCACAAATTTTCAAATTTGCCATATTTCATAAATTTTCAAGCTTGCAAACTCTCACAATGAAAAATTTTAGATTTGCCATTTTTCACAAATTTAAAAATTTGCCATCTTTCATAAATTTTCAAGCTAGCAAACTCTCACAATAAAAAATTTTAGATTTGCCATTTTTCACAAATTTAAAAATTTGCCATCTTTCATAAATTTTTAAGCATGCAAACTCACAATGGAAAATTTCAGATTTGCCATTTTTTATAAATCTTCAAATTTGTCATTTTTCACAAATTTTCAAACTTGTCATCTTTTTTATAAATCATTAAATTTGCCATCATTCACAAATTTTCAAATTTTCCATTTTTTACGAATTTTCAAATTTACCATTTGTTTTATAAATCTTCATATTTGCTATCTTTCCAAAATTCTCAAACTTGCAAACTCATACATTTAAGAATTTCCAAATTCTCAATCTCCCCCAATAAAAATATTCAAATTCTCAAAAACACTTCTAAATTTTTAAATTTCAAATTTTTAAATCCTAAACCTTCTAACAAGAATTCGTTTAAGTCTTCCATAAAAAAAAGAATAGAACAAGATTTTGTCTAATGAGGATTTTAAAAAAAGCTACACGGCGCAAGTACTATTTAATCGTAACAATAATTTTAGATAAGCAAGTCATTTAGCCTAATGCGGTGGAAAGCGTGTTGCTGAAGCCAATTAATTAGAAAGCTCCAAAGGGACTTTTTCCTTAAACGGCTTAAGCTTCCGCCACTTTAAAGTAGAACGTGACTAGATAGTATCTAATTAGCTTAACCTCTATAATTGTTCTTAATAGTTTATGCTTTGTAGAGGAACCGTTTTTAAATCAGCAAATTACATTTCCTGTTTTTTAATTGCTTTTTTGCATTAACTTTCAAATTAGTACAGGCACGTATAACTATTTTATTATACGTACGTTGAATCTATACAATTTTTGTTTTAATTGCTGGAATATTTTTTGTTTGTTGAAAGAGTGAAATTAAACATTTTTGTAAAAGGCAGTGGAGGAATAATTTGTTGTTTCAGGTTTGTTATATTTTAATTAAAATTAGAAAGGTTCATAGTTATTAATTATTAATAATATGGAAATTTTTCTTTGTATTTACAGATATTTTTGTTAAATATATAAGATACTAAATATATTACATGAATTTTATGCTTGATATATGAATTCAAATATTAATACAGAAAATATTAGAAAAAGTATTAATAGAAGAAATTTTAATAGAAGGTTTGTAACACCATTTTCAATAAACCTTAAATTTTAAAATAGTTGTATATAAATTATTTTAAAATTGATAATTTAATATGTAATAACTCCTTTCCTCTCCATTTTCATTGTTTTCTATTTTTTCATATTATAAATATTTTTTAAAATAAATTCCTAGCAATCATCGAATAATTCTCACAAAACTAGAATAAAAAGGAACAGACCAGTTAGGAGCGTTTCTAACGGTCGTAACTATTAGTTGAAGCACCAAAGTTTCGAAGCACCATGTGTAAGGAAATTGTAACGAAAGTAATGATTATATCGAAACTCTACGATTATGCCACCATGAACATCGCCATCCCATTTGTATGTAGTGAGGGAAGCACTATAATGTGTAGCATGTACTAACGACAGTTGCATCCAGAATTTTGATAGAATATAATTATGTACATCATCCAGTAACGGGGACCTTAATTAACTTCTGTTAAATGGTTTACGTACACTTTTGTTTAAAAATTGAGACACCATTTCTGTAGATATGAAATACTTGCATACTAGTTTAGTTATTTACAGAAAAATATTTTAAGAAATATTTGAAAAAGATTTTCTTGAAGAATTTAAAGAAAATATTTTTTTATAATGAATATGTAGTATAATCGAAAGCTTGTCAAATATTTTATATTTGTTCAATTATGTTTGATAACCAAACTCAGAATTCTTAAGTGATCATTAATATATTAAATTAAAAACATTATACTAAAAACATTGGACATTGAACAGTGAACATTGAACAGTGAACATTGAACAGTGAACATTGAACAGTGAACATTGAACAGTGAACATTGAACAGTGACCATTGAACAGTGAACATTGAACAGTGAACATTAAACACTGAACATTAAACATTGAACATTAAATATTAACCATTCCGTTAAATTCTTAAGCCATGAAACAGATTCACAATGAAATTTTAATATGACCTAACCTAACAGAAAGAGTCACGTGCACTCTACACCAGCCATTTTGTTTCGATTACCACATCACATCTGTACAGTATCTAGTTTCATGGTTTTAGCATACATTATCTCTGTGATTATTAACTTAATCCAACTAACATAACTCAGCATTTATAAATAACATACGTAAGGTTGGTACTTTGGAAGGTTGGAACCTTGGAAGGTTGGAACTTTGGAAGGTTGGAATCTTGGAAGGTTGGAAGGTTGGAAGGTTGGAATCTTGGAAGGTTGTAACTTTGGAAGGTTCGTACTTTGCAAGGTTAGAACTTTGGAAGGTTGGAACTTTGGAAGGTTGGAACTTTGGAAGGTTGGTATTTTGGAAGGTTGGAACTTTGAAAGGTTGGAACTTTAGAAGGTTGGATCTTTGGAAGTTTGGAACTTTGGATTGTTGGAACTTTGGAAGGTTGGAACTTTGGAAGGTTGGTACTTTGCAAGGTTTGAACTTTGGAAGGTAGGAACTTTGGAAGGCTGGAACTTTGGAAGGTTGGAAGTTTGGAACTTTGGATTGTTGGAACTTTGGAAGGTTGGAACTTTGGAAGGTTGGTACTTTGCAAGGTTGGAACTTTGGAAGGTAGGAACTTTGGAAGGCTGGAACTTTGGAAGGTTGGTATTTTGGAAGGTTGGAACTTTGGATTGTTGCAACTTTGGAAGGTTGGTATTTTGGAAGGTTGGAACTTTGGAAGGTTGGATCTTTGGAAGTTTGGAACTTTGGATTGTTGGAACTTTGGAAGGTTGGAACTTTGGAAGGTTGGAACTTTGGAAGGTTGGTACTTTGCAAGGTTGGAACTTTGCAAGGTTGGAACTTTGGAAGGTAGGAACTTTGGAAGGTTGGAACTTTGGAAGGCTGGAAATTTGGAAGGTTGGTATTTTGGAAGGTTGGAACTTTGGAAGGTTGGATCTTTGGAAGTTTGGAACTTTGGATTGTTGGAACTTTGGAAGGTTGGAACTTTGGAAGGTTGGAACTTTGGAAGGTTGGTACTTTGCAAGGTTGGAACTTTGCAAGGTTGGAACTTTGGAAGGTAGGAACTTTGGAAGGTTGGAACTTTGGAAGGCTGGAAATTTGGAAGGTTGGTATTTTGGAAGGTTGGAACTTTGGAAGGTTGGATCTTTGGAACTTTGGAACTTTGGAAGATTGGTATTTTGGAAGGTTCGAACCTTGGAAAGATGGAACTTCGGAAGGTTAGAAATTTTCGAAGATTGGATCCCTGGAATGTTGGAATCTTGGAAGGTCGGAAATTTGGAAGGTTGGAACTTTGCAAGGTTGGAACCTTGAACGATTGAAACTTTGGAAGGTTGGAAATTTGAAAGATTGGATCCCTGGAAGGTTGGAATCTTGGAAGGTCGGAAATTTGGAAGGTTGGAACTTTGCAAGGTTGGAACCTTGAACGATTGAAACTTTGGAAGGTTGAAAATTTGAAAGATTGGATCCCTGGAATGTTGGCATCTTGGAAGGTTGGTACCCTGGAAGGTTGGAACTTTGGAATGTTTTTATACGAATACAAATAACGTAACTTATCAGAATACAAAAATTTGAATTGTATTAAGCCAATTAAAAGTCCTACGCAGTATGTTTACTAAACTGTAAACATCAAAGCAACGTAAGTGAAGTTTAGTATTTACGTATGATCAAATTATTTCAGTCGCAGCATATCACCTAACCTAACAGCAGTCATATTTACTGCACAACCGTATCATTTCAATTATAACTATACAACAGTGTTCTACAAGATCAGATTAAACGTACATTTTGATGCATATTGTTTGCTTAATCGAACAACACTAGTTAACTTATCTAACGCAGAACTTTTAATAGCAATCTGCGCGTTGGTTCGTATTTTGGATGTCGTTGAAACGCTGCCACGCAGGTAATCAGACGTCAAATGGGCGACTATAATTCATGCAGAAGCGCATTAATTGCTTCCATAAATCTTGACGTTAATGCACGGCAGCGCGATTAATTGCGCGAAAGACCGTGCAGTGTTTCAGATCATGTTGCAGAACTGTTCTAATCGAGCCACCTTAAGGAATCTAATGCTCGTTTCGCGATTAGGTTGTCGTATATCAAATGAAAGCTCTCTTCGAGTGGAACACTTTTTACGTTGAGTTATAGCGTGGAAATGGTAGACAATGTATTGTTAGAAATTTCTTTAAAAATGAACCTATAAAATTGGCTTTTTATTATTAAATTATTAAAGTTTTTGTAAAATTTGATCAAATTTCATGATTTCAAGTTGTCAAATTTTGTAAAATTTTATAAAATGTCATTATTTGAAATTTATTAAAATTTTGTAAAATTTGATAAAATGTGATGATTTCAAGTTTAGTAAAATTTTGGAAAATTTAATGAAAAATGTCGTAATTTGAAATTTATTAGAATTTTGTAAAATTTGATAAAATGTCATGATTTCAAGTTTTGTAAAATTTTATAAAATATTATCATTTGAAATTTATTAGAATTTTGTAAAATTTGATAAAATGTGATGATTTCAAGTTTATTAAAATTTTGTAAAATTTGGTAAAATGTCATAATTTCAAGTTTATTAAAATTTTGTAAAATTTCATAAAATGTTACAATTTAAATTTCATAAAATGTTACAATTTAAATTTTATTAAAATGTTGTAAAATTTGATTGTATAAAATTTTATCGAATTTTGTAAAATACAAACAGGACAAATTTTACGAAAGATAAAATGTGACGATATACATTTTAATAAAAAATATTAATATGCAATTCGATAAAATGTAGCCATTTAAACTTGCACAAAATGTGACCATTTGGGATCTGTTAAAACCTAATAAAATTTCATAAAATACGATCATATGAAATTCGATAAAATTTTATGAAATGTAACCATACAATATTTAATCAACTTTGATAAAATGTGATGATGTAAAATTTGATAAAATTTTGCAAAATTCGACAAAGTCAGAGGAAATACAAATATCGACGAAATTTGACAAAACTTTATAGTTCATTAAAACGTCATAACATTTGATTATTGAAAGTTTTTATTAAATCATTAAGTTTCATGAATTATTAGGTTTTTTATTAAATTTTCAGTTTAATAAAATCAGTTTTTTATTAAATTTTAGAAATTCCAGTAGAATTTAATAAAATAAGAGTTGATAAAATTCACTGAAACGTAACATTCGAAGAAATTTTTAAAAATTCAATGAAATTTAATCAAATTGGTGACTTCAATAAAATTGGTGGAATTCAATAAAATTTGACAAATGCCAATGAAATGGAATGAAATTTGTACAAATTGAACAAATCCTGGTAAAAGACAATAAAATATTACAAAATTTGAACATTTAAGGTTTAATAAAGTTTAAGCATTTACATTTTCATAAAATTTAACCACACTTTATTCAAATTTCATAATTTATAATTTGACAAAATGAAACCTAATTTAACCAATTTCATAAATCATGTAAAATTGGCTACAATATGTTAATTCAAAGCTTGATGATGTAAAATCTGATAAGATTCGATAAAAACGATCAGCCGTATCTCATTAAAATGTTTCGTATCACCTAAAATTTCAAATTTACGGCAAATATGTACAGGACGCAAAATTGTAATGCTTAATTATACCGAATCGCAATTAAACCGTATTCATTAAACTTTTGTTTCGCCCCATTTTATTTTGTCTCATTTAATTTTGATATTCAACAAAAGAATACCATTTCTGGTTTAATTAAACTGGAAATGAGAAACAGAGTATAGAACGTAATTCCCAAACACGTTTATTTCGAATTTATTTATTTAAAATAGTTGATAACAAGTACAATCACAGAATCTTTCGATTTGCATGAGATTTTATAAGCCTATGAAACAGTCGGAAATAAAAAACAGCTTTTTATCGCTGGAAACTCAAGTTTAAAGGACGAAATTACCCTCTGAAGATTGATACCCCTGAGGCTATCTCAGAAACTATTACGGTAAAAGTATACTTCAAATAGAAAAGTTGTATGATTTTCTATACTTACACAACAAAGGGATGAGGATAACTGCCTGGCGATATGGAAAATTTAAAAAAGAAATGGGTGAGTTACTTTCGTAATAAAAATCATGTAATAAGAAATATAGTGACGTGTACTGACAAGTGTGAGTGTGATACAAAATTCAAATATTGCTATTAAAAATGGACTTAGGAGTTTAATGAAAGTTGTAGTCTAGAATGTATATTTAGTGGTCACAAAAAATTGTAAAATCATATTTGCCCCTGTCATTTATTATTTTCATTATGAACACTAAAATTATTGGCCCCACTTGTTAAATATGGAACATATGTAACATATGTAACACATGTAACATATGTAATAACTGTGAATATTTAACGTATGTTAAATATGTAACACGCACATATGAATTTTTAACATATGCGAAATATGTAACAATTACATATGAATATTTAACATATGTGAAATATGTAACAATTACATATGAATATTTGACACATGTGAAATATGTAACACAGACATATGAATATTTAACATATGTGAAATATGTAACAATTACATATGAATATTTGACACATGTGAAATATGTAGCACCTATGTATGAATATTTAACATATATGAAATATGTAACATATACATATGACTATTTAACATATGTCAAACATGTAACACCTACATATAAATGTTTAACATATGTCAAACATGTAACACTCACATATGAATATTTAACACACGTGAAATATGTAACACAGACATATGAATATTTAACATATGTGAAATATGTAACAATTACATATGAGTATTTAACATATGTGAAATATGTAACAATTACATATGAATATTTGACACATGTGAAATATGTAGCACCTACGTATGAATATTTAACATATATAAAATATGTAACACCTACATATGACTATTTAACATATGTCAAACATGTAACACTCACATATGAATATTTAACACACGTCAAATATGTAACGCCTACATATGAGTATTTAACACATGTCACATATATGACATGTATTAATCTTTGACATACATTGAACATGTAACACTAACAAATATTTAACATATGTAACACATGTTCAATACGTACCACATACAAATATTTAACACATGTGACACACGTCCAATACGTAACATACACAAAAATTTAACACATACAACACATATGAAATATTTAAATATTTTTGTCAAATGCATATTTATATTAAGTTCAGTAATACCATCGAAACGTATATTTCTTATTTCTTCAATATCAAATAAAATAAACTTATTATGTCGTGACATAAGTATAATTGAACGAAGACAACCATCTAACTCCATGTTACTAAATTTGTTTCTCTACATAACAATTTACCATGCCAAGTACAATAAGGGAAATTAATTACCTGCAGCAAAGCTTCAGGTATAAGTACGTTTGTTAATTAATAAGGATTACACGCCTCTCAGAAGAGCGTTCGCTTATTCTCAGAGAATATTAATGTTCCGTGACTATTTTAAAGGTGTGAGACAAACAGTTCAGTATCACTATAATTGTACATCAAACAGACATGTGTCTTGTGACATGTGTATCTATATTGACATCTATATGTACCATACAACTTTAGTGACGTCCACATCGATACGTCTGCTGAGACGTCTATAACACACATACAATGGCAGCTGTATATTAACAGAATTCTTGTTATTTAAAAAGAATCTTCACATTAATTTCTTGACAAAACTATTGTTATCAGCACTATTTACTGTGACATAACTATTTCGCTGTTATATCTGAAATGATTAATAATGATCTTATGTAGCTAATTCAATTAATCTACTCACTATATATTATTCAGAACATTTGCAGATGACAGTGGTTATTACATTAAAATTTATGTGTACAGTTGAAAAGTATATGGTTATTACTCTTTCTGTTTGAAGGACGACTGCAATGTGAACTTTTATAGGTTAGGTTTTCATTTGATTCTATTTCATATTTTATTAACTGATTAGATATTTCTCAGTATAATTATTAAATAGTCTTAAATGGACTCATATTGGCAATACACAAGTTAAATATTCGTTCATTAATACCAGAATGTGAACATTCATGTCAGAAGTTGGTGAAGCAATTACAAATGTCATCCAAATGTCATCCAACTGGTTTCTCTGCCTTCGAGCTGGTCTTATTTTTCAAAGCTGAATAACTGAATATGTCACATAAAAACACTTCAAATCCAATTTAAAAGTAGAATGAAAATAAGGAAATTTATTCCATATGTCCTTTCCATACATTCAAACCTTCCACCTCGAATGATTTCTCAATATTCACCCCGACGTTTTCCTTCCACTTAATTTCTCCCGCGATTAACAAAACGATCGGAAAGAAGGTCGAAGGAAGGAACAATGAAGAAGGCAAAGAACCTTTATCCAGAGGTATCTACTGCAAACAGACGATGTCTTATTACGAGCAGATCTTTGAAGTCGGGATATAAGAGAAGTACGAATGCGAGAGAAGGAAACTCGAAGGAGACGAAAGGCATGGTCTGCGAAGTTTGTTCGCCTGGTAGCATAAAGCGTTACAATGAAACAGAGCGAGGGAGAGATAGAATGTCGCTTAAGCGTTGTGATGGCCAATGGCCCGGAATGCCTTTTCCGGTATCGGGGCCAAACGGCGCGTTACGCCGATGTCGAGTTACACGTATTCGTAATTTTTCGTCCAGGGTGAAATCACGCTGTTGCCTGGATAACGTATTTCTTCCTTCCCCTCGATTGAATAACCGAGCCGCCATTATCGCGAGCTTCCCTCTCGAGTCCCCTCAGGATCAACCGATGACGCCAGGATGCCTTCTTGCGTCGTTACGCGATAATTTAAGGACGCTTCACGCTTAAATTTTCGGGGAAAATTTCGAAAGTCTTGTTCTGGGATATGAGCTTGAATTTGGGACACATGTGGACGTTGGATGTGGCATTAAGTGAGATGCTTTGGGTATTTGGTACATTCTATTTTTGTGGAAGGTTAACATCAGTCAAAGTAAAGAAACTTCAAACTTGTAAGACGTATGTTAAAAACTTTATAACAGTGTATCAAAGTTTGGTTGGAGTATATTTTAGCTGAAGTGGATCTTAATGATTCACGTAGTAGTCGGATGTGTATAGTACTTAAAACCACTGAAATTAGTATGTAATTATAACTGAAACTTAATAGAATTATATATTTAATAGGTCACACATGTATATTAGCTAATATGTTAATAGGTTATGTAGGTTATATTAATAGGTTATGTAGAATCAGTTAATAGGTTATGTAGGTCATGTTAATAGGTTATGTAAAGTCAGTTAATAGGTCACATAGGTGAATTAGTTCATACGTTAATAGGATATGTAGGTTATATTAATAGGTTATGTAGAGTCAGTTGATGGGTTATGTATGTTATGTTAATAGATTATGTAGAGTCAAGTAATAGGTCACATAGGTGAATTAGTTAATATGTTAACAGGTTATGTAGGTTATATTAATAGATTATGTAGAGTCAGTTGATAGGTTATGTATGTTATGTTAATAGATTATGTAGAGTCAAGTAATAGGTCACATATGTGTATTAACTAATATGTTAATAGGTTATGTAGGTTATATTAATAGGTTATGTAGAGTCAGTTAATAGTTCAACTGCCTTCACATAACATTGTTACAATTTAGTTTACTAACAACCGTCGATCAGTCAACAAAAAAGAAACAAACATCTCTAAATTCCTCAATAAACTAACATTATTAATTTATACCAAAAAACGTCCCCTATCATCACCATCGATACACAACATATAAAATAAAAATATAACCTCATTAACAACCTCATATAACATCATTAACATAGAAATTCAACACGAGAAATGATGACAAAATTCAAAATGAAGAATGAAAGTAAAAAAAGAAATTTTTGTTACTATTATTTATGTAGCACTGAGCAATCTGGTTTTTCGGTTATACTGGCAATAAGTCACACGATGTGTGTTCATAGCGAAATAATGATGACAATGACAGAAGCTATATGTCACTCTGAAGTGACATCTAAATCGATGAATACACATGATGGGATATTGGATAATTTCGTGGATTGTCGATTCTAGATGGGTGGCAGACATTTGCTCTGCGCACATTGCACACATACAGGCGTATGCGGTAATTGTATTTCAACCATGATGCCATTTGGACCATAAACTAGTGGAACATCTTCGTCACATTTGATTAATTTGTTCAACATTGTTTTCTTGCAAATTTTGTGGTTAATAATATTTGCAATTTCAGTTATTTTTAATATTTGTTGGAATATTAAATAATTATAATGTTTAATAAATATTTATTAATGACAATATAAAGCAGATTTAATAACTATTTATTCCAATTTTTATTTTCATATGGTTTTTAATTGTTATACTTTCAAATATTTACATCTGCAAAATCTTCAATCTCCTGTATTTTTCACTTTCTATATTTCCTAAAGTATATTTTCCAGAATTATATATTTCCACATCTCTATATGTATATGCAAGTATATATTTTTCTATGTTTCAAAATTATTTAATTCTTTAATTTCTAAGTACCCATTTTGTAACATTTCCCAAACAGTATTTTCCATAAACTATGTTGTAAACAACATGTAAATATTTATCTCATCATCAATTAATCAAACAACTCATTTCTTCATCATTTCCACATGTCCCAACGATTTACTCGAAACCCTGTTTAGTAATTTACTCCACATTCTCTCATTTCACCATCAATTTATAGCCCCTTGCATCGGTACCTTTTTGTTTCAAACTTCTGCTAGTTCCTTGCCGTGTAAACTCCTCTCGCGATAATGGCCCATAGATTGTCGACCAAAATTCGGGTCAGGACTTCTTGTTGGCCACTCCACAGCTCGAATTCCATAGTCGATAAACCGTTTCTTTCGTTCATGTCTGAAACACCCATCGACCGTGTTGAATTGACCTGCTGAAATTATTTCTTTGGCCACTCAATAAACGACATGTTTATTAGAGTTGTCCTCAACACAACTTGTGTGGACTATCTAAGATATATTTTAACGCTTTCGAAATAGCAGGAACGTTAGGAGAATTTGAGGAAAGATGGTTAGATGCTATAGTCACTAGCTGTATTAAAAGATATGTGACGATACCAAGTTAGATGATGTTAATGTCTGATTATATTATGTCTATGTCATGTGTGACTATGTTATGTTTAGGACATGTTTAGGACTATGTCATGTGTGACTACGTCAATCAGATGTGACATGTGTATGACGATATCAAGTGAGATGTTATATGTTCTTGATGATGTCAAATCAGACATCACATGTCCCTAATTATGTCAAGTATGTCGTCACATATGTATGACTACGTCAAATCAGACATCACATATGACTATGTCAAATCAGATGTCATATAGTTTTAACTATGTCTAGTAAGACATCGGATGTTTAGGACTATGTCAAATTAGACATCACATGCTGATGACTATGTCAAGTCAAATAACACATGTTCTTAACTACATATGTGAAATAAGACTTCACATATTCATGGCTACGTTAAATCAGACATCACATGTGTGTGACTATGCCAAGTCAGATAACACATGTTCCTAACTACATATGTGAAATAAGACTTCACATGTTTATAGCTACGTTAAATCAGACATCACATGTGTGTGACTATGTCAAGTCAGATAACATATGTTCCTAACTACATATGTGAAATAAGACTTCACATGTTTATAGCTACGTTAAATCAGACATCACATGTGTGTGACTGTGCCAAGTCAGATAACACATGTTCCTAACTACATATGTCAAATAAGACTTCACATATTTATAGCTACGTTAAATCAAATATTACATGTGTGTGACTATGTCAAGTCAGATAACACATGTTCCTAACTACATATGTGAAATAAGACTTCACATGTTTATAGCTGCGTTAAATCACACATCACATGTGTGTGACTATGTCAAGTCAGATAACACATGTTTCTAACTACATATGTGAAATAGGACTTCACATGTTTATAGCTACGTTAAATCAGACATCACATGTGTGTGACTATGCCAAGTCAGATAACACATGTTCCTAACTACATATGTGAAATAGGACTTCACATGTTTATAGCTACGTTAAATCAGACATCACATGTGTGTGACTATGTCAAGTCAGATAACACATGTTCCTAACTACATATGCCAAATAAGACTTCACATATTTATAGCTACGTTAAATCAGACATCACATGTATGTGACTATGTCAAGTCAGATAACACATGTTCCTAACTACATATGTCCAATAAGACTTCACATATTTATAGCTGCGTTAAATCAGACATCACATGTGTGTGACTATGTGAAGCCAGACATCACATATGACTATGTCCATAACTATGTCAAAAAGGACGTCACACGTTATGACATCAGACATCATACGTTCCTAACCATGTAAAACAGTGTCGCATGAAAACCTTGAACACGTTTAGCAATAAGTAGCGAAACAAAACAGTCAGACCCTATTTAGAATACTTCCTGCAAGCGTCGAAAGTTTGGTCGGTCCAGGAAGAACAGTTTCCTAGCTCATTGGCTGTTTCACGCCCCGTAGATGGTATTTCCCCTCGTCGACGTTGTAATATCGCTTGTAATATCGACTGTGCCGTTCAGGTGTCTAACTTTAGCTAAGAAGGAGAGATTGTTGAGGGCCGCGGGCAGAACTGCTCAAAATGAGGGATGAAAATTTCTCGCAGACGCCCGAGGAGCAGGCAGCGTCGATACGAAAATTAATCGAGCACCTGAGAATTGAAAGTAAACGCATCCCGGTGGGAATAGATCGTGGATATAGCGGACAGGATACATTTAATACAGGGACGACGACGGGAACGGTTCTGGGACGCAATGGCTGCTGGGTTTACGACGGAGCGACGATAATGGATGCGATCGTTTGTTCCGCGACGTGACGTGTCCGCGTTTTTTGTTGTAATTTTATACGTTTAATGGCCGTTCGCGCGAGACCGTCCGGACGGTCGGAAAAAATACTCGACAATTGTTTTCTGGACGGTGATTTATTCATTTTGAGGGAGAATAATCGAATCGTTTGGACGACGCTTGAAGGAAAAGACGCGTCATGCGTAAAATGTTTGTTGCTCTTTTACATTCTTTTTTTACGGGATCGTTATTTCTGCACTAATAATAGTTGTAATATTAAATAAATGGGAGATGAGAATTTTTTGTGTGTAGTTTACTTGGAAAATTCAGAAATGTATACAAAAATTTAGAAGTTATCTAGAAATGAAAAGATTCAGACATTCATGAAATTAAAAAATAAGACTGGAGAAACTGAATTTGGTAATTTTGCAATTTGCAATTTTAAAGAAATGAATTCTCTAAATTTTCAAACCTCAACCATTAAGAAAAAGTAAAATTGTACGATAAAGGATTTGAATAGAAATTACACAAAACTAAATTATTTTGGAAGCTAAATTCAACAATTTCTCTACTGAAATTTCTAAAATAGTACTAAAATCATTCAACAGTAGATAAAACTGTTAAAAATAATTTTAGAAGTTAATTTAGCACAGCAGAACTGATTGATGATCAATACTATCTGACACTAATCCCTTGCAAATAGCATATTGAATCTGCAGGACCATGACAAAGTGCTTGCATATGTATAACCTTCAATAGTGGACATTATAATGACAGTTATCAATATTTATAGACAGCTCGTTGACGCCACAATATCTTGATAGATAGATTGATATACCTCTGTCAATATCTCTTGCAGATAACTTGTTGATACTGTACTACAATATGTAACAATGCTTCCTGATAAATGGGTTGATTATATCTCTTATAGCGTTGAAAAATTCAGGACTTTAAACTCTTCGTTTCAAGGTTCAGAGATAATAGATGAGGTTATGTTCGAAATTTAGGTTAAGAAGTAAATACCGTAGGGACTGTCGATATACCTCTCAGAGATATTTACAAAATGTACATTTTTATAAATGTTTAATGCTTAAACTAGTAGATAATATTATTTTTGAGTTATTTAATAGTTGGCTAACAGAGATGGTAATTCAGCTGATTGATACGAAAATTGGGTACATAGGTTAGGACTAGCTGTAGGTACTTTTGTTTTTAATTATGTGGAGAAAAATGTACACATCACATATGTAGCATATGTCACATCACATATGTAGCTATAGATTTAGCTAGAAAATATACAGCTATTTACTTATTAGTATCAAAATCAAATAGGTAGATTAGGACAATGACACAAATGGACTAGCTATTAGCAATCTTGTTTTTAGTGATGTGGAGGAAAATGTACACATGTGACATCACATATGTAGTTCTAGATTTAGCTAGAAAATATACAGCTATATATTTACTTATTAATATCAAAATTAAATAGGTAGATTAGGACAATGACACAGATGGACTAGCTATAAGCAATCTTGTTTTTAATGATGTGGAGGAAAATGTACACATGTGACATCACATATGTGGTTTTAGATTTAGCTAGAAAATATACAGCTATATATTTACTTATTAATATCAAAATCAAATAGGTAGATTAGGACAATGACACAAATGGACTAGCTATAAGCAATCTTGTTTTTAGTGATGTGGAGGAAAATGTACACATGTGACATCACATATGTAGTTCTAGATTTAGCTAGAAAATATACAGCTATATATTTACTTATTAATATCAAAATCAAATAGGTAGATTAGGACAATGACACAAATGGACTAGCTATAAGCAATCTTGTTTCTAATGATGTGGAGGAAAATGTACACATGTGACATCACATATGTAGTTCTAGATTTAGCTAGAAAATATACAGCTATATATTTACTTATCAATATCAAAATCAAATAGGTAGATTAGGACAATGACACAAATGGAGTAGCTATAAGCAATCTTGTTCTTAAGCATGTGAGGTAAAATGTTCACATGTTACATCACATATGTAGCTGTAGATATAGCTAGAAAATATATAGTTACAGATTTAGTTACTCATTTCAAATTGTTCTATCAAAACCGAAGAGTGAACCTCTTGAATACAAACGTTAGAAAATATATTTTAAAACATATTTAACGTAAAATGCATTAAATAATATAATAGAAATAAAGGATAATACCAACCGTCAAAATATGTGGACATCTCGAAAGTCGATGCAGAGGTCGTTTTTCCTTGCCAACTAGAGACCTCAACGAGATTCCTTAGACCGTGTATTATTTATTATAAATGCTTGGTGCCATAACCGTCCTGCCCGCGTTATAAACGATGCTATATGTATAACGTGAAAGCTCTGTGACGTATCGGGAAACATATTTACCAAGGTAGATCCCATTCAGACTATTTACTCGACAACTCCCGGTAGAAGACCGTGCTGCGTGTACATAAAGTCAGCCTTACAAATGTTTAAACACGATGCACGTGGGAGGGTCTGTTACCGTGAAATATTATATTTCTATTACGACGGTAGTTTCGTTCGATGCCTTCGATATATTTGCAGTGTCACGATAAAATGTGAACCGTTCGATTTCTAACCTTTGAGACGTTCGGTGAATACAATTCTGGGAACGTTATCCTCAAAGAAATCGTACGACACCTTTCTGTTCAGTTGAAGGGGTGGTCCTCATGTTTGTAAGACACATAGTGTAAGACACGTGTTTTTCTTTGTGTATTTGTATAGAAAGGAAGGGCATTTGTAAGAAGGATATTCGTAGGGGAATAATAAAAATCTGAGGGAATCAAAATTATTGATTTTTGGTTGATGGAATGAATTTGGAGTTTGAGAAATTTTGGAATTTGTGATTTGAGAATTTGGGGATTTGGAGAATCGATGATTTGAGAATTTGGGGATTTGGAGAATCGATGATTTGAGAATTTAGGAATTTGAGAATTTAGAGATTTGAAAGTTTAGGAATTTGAAAGATTAGTGATTTGGAAATGTGGAATCTAGAAAATTTGGGAATTTAGAAATTTGTAATGTAGCAGTTTGGAAAATGTGAAATTTACAAGTTGAACATTTGAAAAATGTGAAATTAACTTCACATTAACTTCAAATAAAAGTATTTCATTCGTGTAAAAAAATAATCGATTTAAACACCATTTTAAAGTTTCTAACGAGACTGCACAAAATGGCACCATTTTGATCAAAACCCTATCTGCCCGCCAGATCCAACTGGTCGTGACTTCTTTTATTTTTCTTGAAGTCAAGACTGCTCCTGAGGGAACTCATTTCAAGTCAGCTGCAGAGGATAAAGAAAAGAACAATACACCTTCAGGGACAATTGACACAAGACAAGTTACAGTACCGTTCTGATCTGAAGACAAATATGATGTTTCTAACTGCGAGAAATATAATTAAAATTGAAGTTTTCACAATGTTTTTTTTTTGAATAAAAATTTGAAAATTCTTAATTGTTTATTAAATATCATTTGTTACTATGGGATGGTTTTTTAAATTTGTCTATAGAAGTTGTATAAAATTTACAAACAAACACTTTGATAAAAACATGCGTGTTATTCATAAACAAAGTACGAGAATTATTATGGAATAAATAATTATACTGCAGTAAGTATACTTTGATTGTATTACGTTCACAGTTATATCGTTTAAATAATCTATTCAAGACACAAAGACACCTGTAAACACTTAAGCGTGTCAGAGGTCATGTAACACTAAGCAATGAGTACTAACTACAAGATTCGAGCTAGCGGCTGAGTGGTGAATGCAATGTATAGTATATTCAACGCTTGGTGAGTGCAACGCGTAAGAAATCAATGCGTGGTGAATGTAACGCGTGGTAAATACAAGGCGTGGCAAGTGCTATGCGTGGTAGGTGCAGCACGTGGTAAGCAACGCGTGATAAATTCAATGCCTGGTAAATACAACGCGTGGTAAATATAATGCGTGGTCAATACAACGCGTGGTAGGTGCAGCACGTGGTAAGCAACGTGTGGTAAATTCAATGCGTGGTAAATACAACGCGTGGTAAATACAATGCGTGGTAAAGAACGCGTGGTAAATACAATGCGTGGTAAATACAACGCGTGGTAAATATAACGCTTGGTAGGTGCAACACGTGGTAAGCAACGCGTGGTAAGTGTAGCACGTGGTAAATACAACGCGTGGTAAGTGCAGTGCGTGGTAAAGAACGCATGGTAAATACAGTGCGTGGTAAATACAACGCGTGGTAAGTACTACGCGCTCAGTCGCTAGCTCGAAGCTGTCACTCTCGCGTCTGCGCATGCGTAATCCTCGCGCTCTGATTGGTCCGTGTTTTTCCTTAATAATTCAAAAACGAAGCTTCAAGCCCCATTTCTACAAAGGTAAATCTTATTCAGAATCACGTCAGCTACCTCCCATTTCAGGGACCTGCACTATTTATGAATCACCCTGTAGTTGTACTTAATTTCCTCCACAAAAAGACACAGTTTGCATAAGAAAATTATCGTAGAGTTAATGTCTAGCAGTCCCCACCAAAAACAATGAAAGCACCGCTAAAAAATGAGTACTAACTAAAAGAAAATCGAAAAATCAATTCAAAACGATTACTATAAAGCATCGATTCGCAGTATTCGCAAGAAGCCTGACGTCCGCAATGAATACTAACCGATAAAATCTAACCCGCTGATATATAACCGAATTATCGGAAGGAGAAATGTAACGATTGTGACTTCGTTTTGAAACTTCAGCAGAAGGATTCTTTTCTGTCTGTCGAAATTCAGGCATGGTTTTTCTTCGCCGCTGAAATATATCTTCCAACGGGTAAGCTTCGCAATCACGCGGGAGCTAGTATCTTGATTCGAATAAATCTCCTGTAACTCGAGGATTCTGCGAACGCGGGAGAAGAGGTCTTTTCGTGACAAGTACACACGTAATGGGAAAAGCTTTACAGCGGGTCTAGATACGCAGTATATCCCAACGTCGCCCATGAATTCAAAACAAGCCCGGATCTCAGGTAAGGATAACGTAATTACGCGCTCACCTACATCCGGCCGTTCGCTTTATAACTTTGCGATCTAAAGCGGGCCCGCTGCACGAAATTCGCCGAAAACGATGTTTTATCGCAGTTGGATCAAGCTGGAATATGTGCTTACATGCCTGAAACGATGTAGTAGCTTCGTCAGAACGTGGCGGTGAAGGAATGTGTTGTGGCAAGAAGAAATGTGAGAAAGGAACGATATTTTTGGGGGTAACTTGATGAAAAGTTAGGGAGAGCAATGGTACCTTTATGGGGTCAGTGAATGTTAGACTGTTAGACCCAAGGGTTTAGTTAGGATAGATTCATCAAGAATAGGTTAGGTTAGGTTCACATTATTTTCCCCAATTCCCACAGTTCCCAATTCACAGATTCCCCAATTCCAACATAACTCAAGTCCCACATTCCCCAATTCCTACATTCCCTAATTCCCACATTATCCAATTCCCACAGTTCCCAATTCCTATATTCCCCAATTCCCACATTCGCCAATTTCCACATTCCCCAATTCCACATTCCTCACTTCCCACATTCCTTAATTCCCACATTCCCATACTCCCCAATTTCTACGTTTCCCAATTCCTACGTTCCCCAATTCCCACATTCCCCAATTCCAATATTTCCCAATTCCTATATTCACCAATTTCTACATTCCCCAATTTCCACATTCTCCAATTCCCACAGTTCCCAATTCCCACATTTCCCAACTCCCACAGTTCCCAATTCCCACATTCTCTAATTCTCACATTCCCCAACTCCCACAATTCCCAATTCCCACATTCACCAATTTCTACATTCCCCCATTTCTACATTCCCCATTCCCACATTTCCCAACTCCCGCAGTTCCCAATTCCCACATTCTCTAATTCTCACATTCCCCAACTCCCACAATACCCAATTCCCACATTCACCAATTTCTACATTCCCCAATTTCCACATTCTCCAATTCCCACAGTTCCCAATTCCCACATTTCCCAACTCCTACAGTTCCCAATTCCCACATTCTCACATTCCCCAATTTCCACATTCCCCAATTCCACATTCCCCAATTCCCATACTCTCCAACTCCACCATTCCCCAAATTTCTAAAATTCACAACCTCCCCAAAATTCCCAAAGTTTCCAAATTTTCTAAGGTTTCCAAAATTCCCAAAGCTTCCAAATTTCCTATGGTTCCCAAAATTCCCAAAATTGTCAAAGTCCACAGAATTCCTAAAATTCCTAAAATTTCTAAAATTTCTAAAATTCTTAAAATTCCTAAAATTCCTAAAATCCCTAAAATCCCTAAAATCCCCAAAATGCCCAAAACTCCATAATTCTCAAAGTTCCCAAAATTCACAAAAATCCTAAAAGTCCCAAAATTCTCTATTGTTAAGTTTTACAAATTCCTATTAGTGAACATCCACATTAATCCCCTACCCTAAAAATATTCAAACACCCAAATTTCCCAATAACCACCATCCCAAATTTCCACATTTATTTTTACATCTAATCAGTCACATTCAAATACAATCAACCCACATCATAGCCATACATTTCAGTTCCCAAAAGATGATTTTCCTCGATCATGAATCACATTCAACATTTTCCTCTTTTATGATCACGTCACGTGTCCTGGCCCCTGTCGCGTATGCAGCATAACCATGAAGCTTCCTCCTATTGCTATTCTTCTCATTCGTCTCTCCTTTTATTCCTGGACTTTCATCCTATTAGAGTGTTATTTTCTGTTCTTTTACCATTTCTACTTTTATACGGGACGCGGTGGAAAGCCTTTGTATTTTAAATGACATGGTACATATTGCGACGATGGAATTGATTTCGAGAATTGATCTTCAGAGTTTAAATGGAAATATTTAACTCGTTTTTAGTTTGAACAGATTCGATTGTATTTGGAATAGTTTAAGAATTGATAAAATCACGTTGTCATAAGTTAAATTAGATTTTCTTGTAGTACTGCGACTTCTAAGTTTCTTCGCTTTCCATACAAATTAGGTAAAGACCTCCTGGGAAATATGTCAAGTCTAATATTTAGATCTGGCGTTCGTTTCGACTACGTTTATGAATAAGATTACTTGATTTTTAAATTAAAAAATTTGTATATTTATACGTTTCCAAATTTTTCGTTTTCAAAACTGTGTTGGTATAATTATAAATTCCCAAATATTGAAATTTTTAAGTTCTGTGTAAATTTGCATATTAACAAATTACCAAATTACGAAATTACTAAATTTCAAAATTTTCTTTCAAGCACCAAGTTTCAAAATTTCAACGTGAAAAATACTTCACAAATTCCTGGCTTATCTGTTAAATAAATATGTCAAGATTTTCAAATAAATCAAATGAAGGGTTTAGCTCTTTAGTTAAGATTTGCATGAAATTACAGAACACCATATAGAATACAGTCAGAACATCGCAGACGTGGAATGGTGTCCGTTTAGTTGTGATAAATCCTTCGTAAGCGTATTTCCTTGGTCGGTTAACAGACTTGGTCGAAACGAGTATGCAGGAATTAGACGTAACTTCACTGAAGCGATTGACTGCATCTGCTCAAATCGCATATACGTATAGGGATTGCTTGTAACCGCAAGTTAAATCTTCACGAACGGTACTAGAACTCTATACTTCGAGTCTTTGAACTTCCTAACTGAGGACATTCGGTATTGGTTTCAACGTCGATAACTTTGCCATCGAATAAGTAATCAACGTGACCTATATAATACCCTTCTATTGTATACAGAGATTCGACGTAAGTTTGGTTGCAAATTAACTGCCTTTGAGAAGGAATATGCTAAATTATTATAAAATATTAGTAGTATTAAAATGTTACAGCAGAAATATTTTTAATACAGTTCATTCAAGAAAGAATCAGAAGAAAGTATATTAGAGATTCATCATGACAATATGGCGTGCGATTACTGTTCACCTCGAATATTCAACATATGCGCAGTTGTTTATTTTACACTAAAATTATGCGCAGTAAAGTTTTTAATTGTTTATTCTAGTGAGCTTATTGTATGAACTTCACTGCGCATGTTTATCACTGCCTCTTATCAACTGCGCAGGCGTTGAATGTACCAGGTTGGAGTCAATACTAATCATAAACTTTACGTGCCCGTAGAAATGGCTAAAAATGACATTCTAATGAAATTGACAGTGACTTTATAAACTAAAATAATGTCTGTACACAACCTGCTTACTACAAATAATTCTTGAACTCCAATATTCGATCTCTAATATTTTATAATATAATATGAAGTTTAAAGTGTCTGTCCTTGGTCTCCTAAATACAGAATTGTTTCTCGTACAAAAAATCGTCGATTTTCTCTGCATACATCACTTTTCTATTACTCTGTACAATATACCTTATATTTCCAGAGGATGCACTTGACTCAGTCTAGCTCTTAGATACATAATTCTTCCTCGTACAGAGAATCCTCACATTTCCGTCGCATAACTCTTTTACGTGACCCTCTGCAATACATCTTGCATTTTTCCAAAGGTGAATGTAATTTAGTCTCACTCTCAGGTACAGAATTGCTTCTAACATCGATTTTCACTGCGTATGTCACTTTTGTATCACTCTATACCGCAAACCTTGTACATCTTCAAAAGTAGACTTCATTTGTCATGGTTCTCGGATACAGGAGTTGTCTCACAGAAAGTTGTTAATTTTAAACCACTGTACATAATATATCTTGAATATTTTCAAAGACGAATGTGATTTAGCCTGACTCTCAAGTACAGAATTGCTTGTAAGACAGAATCATCGATTTTGCAGCATTCTTTTCGTGTTATAAACCTTGCACCTCTTCGATTTGTCGTAGCTCTCATATTACGTGTCTCAATTTGTCACTTTTGCTTACACCAGTTTTGTGAGGTCCTCTATAATTTGTACGTTTCCGGTATCGGCACGTGAAAAGGATACAACAGGAGGGATTAATAAAGAGTTTAAAATTTCGTGTCCGTATCGTTGATACGTAGTTTCTATACGGTGCACGTCGGTCCAACGATGCTCTGCATCGAACTTTGCCGTTCGTCGTCGCAGTCTGTTTGTTCCGTGCTCCATTTCCAATGCAAATGTCTGGGCGGTGCGGCGGCAGCGTCGGTGGCGAAAGAAAGTTGGCGTACGGGGCGTTATAAACTACCCTTGATGCGATGTATCCGTCCAAACGATACTTATTTAAATCCCTTAATCTTCCGCGCGGCACCGTTCTTACGGCGCGATGTTCGCGGAAAGAACAAAAAGGGGAAAAAACGATCCTGCGATTCGCAGCTCGAAGAGCGTTCTTCCATGTCTGCTTTTTCAGCCACCTAGGAACTTCGAGACGCTTTACGGGTTCACGCATTATTCCACTTTTTGTTACCCCTTCGATTTTCGTTACAGCTGGAAAAAACGTGGACCTCGATCGTGATTCAGCAACGTGTCACGTTCTTTGCCCGCGAATAACGCGCTCGATACCCCCGTGAATGATGCCTTGATTGGTGCGCGTTCGTTCCGCAAAATGCGGGAATTAATTTCATCGGTTGCAGGCGTTCATCGATTTCGAGATATCCCGGAATGGTAGGAGAAAGAATATCGGATTTTCTTTTTTTTTTTTTTTTCATTTTTGCAGTGACGCATTGCGCAACCCACGGATATAAAACCTCTTATGCGGTTTTGTCTGCTTTGACCGGCGTTAGATGATCAATGTATTGAATGAAGAGTAACATTTCTTTGGTGATGTCTCGCTACAAGATGTGCTTTTGATGTGGGAGAAATGAATTTGATTGTTGGGAACTTTTGTGTAGGAAATTTTTGGTGAATATTTCGCTGCTACTATATTTCCCCAATTCCCACATTCCGCAATTCCCACATTCTAGAATTCGCACGTTCTGCAATTCCCACATTCCCCAAATCCCACATTCTGCAATTCCCACATTCACCAATTTCTACATTCCCCAATTCCCACATTCCTCAATTCCCACATTCCCCAATTCCCACATTCGCCCATTCCCACATTCCCCAATTCCCACATTCCCCAATTCCCACATTCCCCAATTCCCACATTCCCCAATTCTCACATTCCCCAATTCCCATATTTCCCAATTCCCACATTCCCCAATTCCCACATTCCCCAATTCCTATATTCCCCAATTCCTACGTTCTCCAATTCCAATTTTTCCCGATTCCTACATTCTCCAATTCCCACTTTCCCCAGTTCCCACATTAATTAATTTCTACATTCCCCAATCTCCACATACCTCAATTCCTACATTCCTCACTTTCTACGTTCTCCAATTCCAATTTTTCCCAATTCCTACATTCTCCAATTCCCACATTCCACAATTCCCACATTTGCCAATTCTCACATTCCTCAATTCCTACATTCTGCAATTCCTGCATTCTCCAATTTCTAAATTTTCAAGTTCTTAAACTTGTTATCTTATTACTATGATAGGAAATTAACAAAATACTGATTCGCCAAGTTACCAAACTTTCCTAATCACAAATTTGCCATTTTACCAATTTGTCGAATTATAAAATTGTCAAATTATCTAATCGGTATGCCAGCAAGTTATTAATTTACCAATGTACCAATTTACCATTTCATAACAAGGAAACTATACGTAAGAATATAACATATCCAAGTGTCTACTTTAAGACCTACCATTACAGGTAGGCTAAGTAGTAAGTTTTCTACCATTCCTAAAACTGATATTCACTGATTTCATATTAAACATTACATAACCATTTTCACAAAACCTCGAAACCGTGACATAAATATTACCTTGCGGTACTCTTTTAGCAACAAATTAGTTCAGCCCTTCTACCAATAATTCTCCCCCGGTAATTTTCCAGCGAGACCGCCAAGAAATACGTCTTCGATAAATCAGTTTCCATCGATATTATTCAGTTTATTAATCTCCGTGTATAATGGAGACTGTATAAGGCGTTACATATTACGTCATTAAACGAATGAAGGTTGATCGTAATAAATCCTAATTTCTCTATCCAATCGAGCAGTGATCCGAACTTATAATCCAACTATCGACGCCCTTGTGGATTTATGATACGTTAATCGTTATTGAGAAGCAAGAAGAAGCTTCAAGTTCGGAAAGTTTTAATTAGAATTCGAAATTCCCTGCTCATCCGTAATCAGGTTGTAAAGTTCCAAGATAAAGGAGAGAGCCGATTTTTAATCTGGGGAACGATGGGGAGTTAAATTCGTAAACGTAATTCTTCGGAAGGCGAACTTTTATTTGAAACGTTAACTTTTGTGGAGAAGGACTTCGTTTTACATTTTTGGATTTAGTCAAATTTTATGGATTCGAATATGTATGGAGAGGATTCTTGATGAATATTTTTATATATTGCAAAAGTTTAATTATGAAAAAGATTATTTGGTTGTAAGGCTGCAAGGAATGATTCTATCGACATCACTGCATCAATTTCAGTATAAATCTTTTACTATGATAGTATATTTGAATGATTGTATAGGATAGCATATGATAGTGTATGATAACATATGATAACATATGATATCATATGATAACATATATAACATATGACAACATTTGATAATATATCAGAACATATGATAATATATGACAACATACGATAACATATGACAACATATGATAACGTATGATAACATATGATAACGTATGTAACGTATGATAACATATATAACATATGATAACATATGGTAGCATACGATAACATATGATAGCATATGGCAACACATGATAACATATGATTACATATGATTACATATGATAACATATGATTACATATGATAACATATGGTAACACATGATAACATATGATTACATATGATTACATATGATTACATATGATAACATATGGTAACACATGATAACATAATTACATATGATTACATATATTAACATATGCTAACATGTGATAACATATGATAACATATAATAAGATATGTAACATATGATAACATATATAACATATGTAATGTATGATAACATATATAATATATGTAATGTATGATAACATATATAACATATGACAACATGTGATAACATTTGATGACGTATGATGACATATGATAACATATGCTATTGTATGATAGTGTATGATAGTAAATGATAATATATGAAAGTATGTTTCTACTCAAACAAATATTATTCTTTAACACAATCCCCTTAACATATAAAAATAAGCGTAATAAAACAATTTTACCTGTACATGAAATCCCAATATAAAATCACATTGCATTACTCATACTTGGTTATAGAGTTAAATTCGAATGGTAAGTAACGTATGACATTATGATAAGTAATGTATCAGAATTATCACGAGCGCGTATTTTAATTCGAAATTGCAAAACGATAACGATTATTCGATCGATGTTCGAAGATGTTTGTACCTGATAGAATTCAAATACAAAGCGAACGCAATTATTAAAACGTCTGGACTCCCTGCATGGAATTTATTTGGTGATCACCCTCGGTACGCGTTATGCGTTTATTGACGTTCCATTATACGCTTTATTTCGTTCGCACGGTAAATTTGAACAGTGCGGTTTATTTTACTCGAGCGGAGCATTTATTTAAAATTTTAATCATCCAAAGTCGGCCTTCACCCCGCGTATTTATATCGTATGATATATTTCAACATTTGATAAGCTTGGAAATTGCTGGATTAAAATTGAGATTGACTTTATATCGCCTGTGATTTTCCGATAACGCTCGAAATTGGGATATTCAAATAAAAACTGGATGAAATTTACATTCCTTTTTTTTCGGCCGTGGCTGTTGCAAAAACGACGGAGTTGAGAGTCGTTGATTGTACGTTAACGTAAGCAATTTCGTTTTTATGTTTAACTTATAGCCGCAATTTAGTTTGTATGTTCAATAAATGCTACGGTCACTTTATGATCGCGACTCGGTAAGCTGAAAAATCGTCACATTAAATTTTATTTCTGTAATTTGCTTCGAGGACTAATGTATTTTTCAATTTTTAATTGCTTGGCAATCTAATGATATATTCCTCTTTACATGTATGCTTTAATAACTCTATTAAAATTATTCAAATTACTGTTCAGTACATTTATGACATTGGAATAAATAATTTATGAGTAATTAAAAAATATAGCATTAAAGCATGAAGTAAATGTACTAAAATATTTTTAATACTAAAGCACATTGAAATAAGTTTTATACAAGAAATAGTCTCACCAAAATATGTTAGAGATTCGTCATAACAATATGGCGGAACGCACGAGGTCTTTTCACTCACTTCGAATGTTAAACAAATGCGCAGTTATCAACCGTACATTAAAATTATGCGCAGTAAAGTTTTTAATTATTTATTCTAGTGAATTTATTGAATAAACTTCACTGCGCATGTTTATCGCTTCCTGTTATCAACTGCGCATGCGTTTAACATGCAGTGTCGCAGTCACGATTATTAACAGACGTTCTGTATTCATAGAAATGACTGAAAATTACTTTATAATGAAATTGGCAGTGATTTTATAACCTAAAATGATGTCTGTACATAAAAAAACTGCTTATTGTGAATAATCTTTGAACGAACTGTAATATTTTATTTTAAGTTTGATGTAATGTCTCCCAATTTGGAATACGCTATAGTCTGATTCTTGAAAAGTGATAAATGCTCTAATACTTATTAATTTTCTAACATTCCTACATCCTTAAATTACGAAAAAATCGTCTCGTTTATTATTCCTTTTGCGATGACCAAGAGTCCCTCCTTTGTTCTTCAATTTTTCGCTCCATTTTTTCATACAGATTCGTTTGTAGCGTATCGGAAACAGCCTGTGTATAGCACTTCTCCGAATGAAAGATTCAGTTTTATTTACGCTGGTCTAATAGCCAGATCGTTAGCTCCGGAATATTCCGCATTCTCATACGTCAGGAAAACCGATCGACAACAATGGGCCGAAGTTTAATCTTCCGCGCGGCTTCTGCTCATCCGTTCGAGCAGAATGAAGCAGAGTCGAGGGGAATAGCAAGTGGAGTGGTACTAGTTTTATGAGAGGCGTTCTTAATTTTCCAAGTGTCACAGGTCAGCGTACTCACAGCGTAAAGCAACAGAGGCTGTCGCTGCGGGATCATCGATCAGAATCACACACAAGAGGGACGCATCCGAGGGAAACTGCAAACGTTTGCCATGGACGTTCGATCTGTTTCGAATGGCGACCCACGCATTTCAACCTCATATTCCTTGTGATTTATTGCATTCGCGTACGCGATCAGATGTACTCGTGTCAGACAGCTCTGCTGCCGGAACGGGTCTTATTGTTAGCTTGTATTACATTGTTATGTATCAAATGACGGATTTCGAAGCATACAAATTGATCTGATTTATTTGTTTATTGCTTGTCAGGAAAATCCGATTCGGTTTAAATAAAAAGGTACACGCGTGTGTAATTTATATAAATATATATTATTTCTATAGATTCAATTGAAACGGAATATTATAATTGTTATAATGAAAATTTAAAATATTGTAGATGCAATATAAATATTATTTTCTATAGAACTTCATAATTGATAAATAATTATAAATAATTAATTATTTATTTTGGATTACATATTCAAATTTTTATTTTATTTAGTTTTTAATTCCTCCAATTCTAGAATTCCAAATTTCTAAATTCTTAAATTCCCAAAGTCTCAAATTCTAAATCCCGAAATTCTAAAATTTGTAATTGTAATATTTCCAAACTCCTACGTCCCAAAATTCTAATTTCCCAAATTCCCTAAATTGTAAAATTCTAATATTTCTAAATCCCTAAATCCCTAAATCCCTAAATCCCTAAATTCCTTAAATTCCCAAAATTCACTAAATTTCTTAAATTCCCTAATTTCCCTGAATTCCCCAAATTTCCTAAATCTCTTAAATTTCCTAAAATACCTAAATTACCTAAATTACCTAAATTACCTAAATTACTTAAATTACCTAAATTACCTAAATTACCTAAATTACCTAAATTACCTAAATTCCCTAAATTCCCAAAATACCAAAAATTCCTTAAATTCTCTTAATTCTCTGAATTCCCTAAACTCCAAAATTTAAATATTTCCAAATCCCTATGTCTCTAAATTTTAATTCCTTAAATTCCCTAAATTCCCAAAACTCCTAAAATTCCTAAAAGTCCTAAAATTCCCAAAAGTCCTTAAATTTCCTAAATTCCTTAAATTCCTTAAATTCTTTAAATTCCTTAAATACCCTAAATTCCCTTAATTGTGATTATCATATCAATTCTTTTAATCGTCCGGATATCTACCGGTCCTTTCAGGTATCTTTTATCAATGGCACAGGAACGTCGAATCGATTGAACGGTTAGGTACCTTTGATTTCTGGCAAGAGACCCGTGCAGTCTCTTTGAACAGTTTTTCAACGTCTGAGAAAATATTTTCTCTTTCCGTCAATATCAAAGGTATCTCCAGAGTAAACTCGTATGTCGGCGGAATTTATGTCAGCTCTTTCAAAAATTCATACTGCTAGTTGAGAGGTTAAGCGAAGGCCAGTAATGGAGGAAATGATGTTAAACGTATACGAGTGACCCATGAGACTGTAAACGCTTTAAGGATATCATACAGTTTTGATTTTACCGAGTAATTCAATTATTTTATTGTAAACTTCAAGACTAAAGTTACTGAGAGTTCTTTCTATTTTTAAAACCCTTTTAAGACTTCTTTTTTTAATTTTAAAAATTTATTTCAAAATTTAGAATGTTCTAAATTTTATTTTCAAAGGGAATAAAATATTTTCTTAATACTTGGTATAGAGGGAAAAGTAATTTGATGTTTGTGGTAAAAGATTTTTAAGTACAATTTTATTATACGTGTGTAAGTTCATAGATATGACATATGTGCATATGTAGGATTGTACGTATACATATACACATATGTACGTATGTAGATTATTTACTAACATATACGTATGTGGAGTTATGGATGTATTCATATATCTGTATGTAGGTAGATTTATAACTATACACATACGCATGCACATTGCACATATGTAGATTTACTAACACATACGTATTTGGAGTTATTGGTATATGTACATATATGTATATGTATGTAGCTAGATTTATAGCTATGCACACACACGCGTACACATGTAGATTTATACATACAGTTACTCACATATGTATATAGATTTATTGGTTCACATTTTCATGCATATATGCATATGTGCATATGTAGATTTATAGTAAGTGATATGTAATTATATGTAGTTATATGTAATTACATATGTACACATGTAAAATAGGTTTACATATAATACACTATAATATGTTTACACATATGCATATGTATATTTATAGGTATTTACATATGCACATATGTAGTATTACACATATCAACATATGTACATATATGAACACATACAATCACATATACCTAATACATGGAATAATTTGAGCATCATGCAGCTACATAAAGAAGATACTAAAAGGATAATCCAAGAAACGTATTGTTGCAAATAATTATTTATAAAACATGAAACATTCTATCATAAAATTGTTTGCAGTCAAAATATTCGTTCACTTTTCAAACATTTCAATGTTCGATCACTCGCAGAAAAATTTTTCTAGAATCAAGTAAAAACATACACCACTTAACATCAATCAATCTATTATCATACATGTTGCGTGAGATAACAGCCGAACAGAGAAATTAATAGAACATAAACGAAAGATAAATAATTTTCCATTTAAATTTCTTCCTCGCAATTTTAAACGTGGAATAATATAACACGAAAAAAAATGTTAAACGTCTCATCTCGCAAATTGATTTTACGTGCATACGATGCTATCAAAGCACTTGCTATCGAGTGAACCAGCATGCGTATCAGAATTTAAAAATTACAGATTTAAACGGACGTTTCAAATGTCCGCTCTCTACTCCAACGATTTGACTGCTGTCACGTTCAGATACTGAATAATAAATAATCGAAATGCTATTTACAGTTGGCAAATCATGTACAACTGACCTGCAAAGAGATACGTTGGACAGCGAAAAAAAATGCTGAAACGTTCCACATTTCGGATGTGTAGTTTTAAGGTTAAGTAGGTGAATTTAAGCTGTCATACGAATGAAACGTTGCACGCGTATCGTGGTTGAAATTTAATGACAGATTACGTGCTTTGATATTTCATTTTAATTCCAAGGTTTTAGTTTAAAATTTAAGAGAATGATTGCGTGCTATTTACTAATTTTTGTAGGTTAGGTTAGGTTAAAATTAGACAAAATATTTTGCTGTTTGGTTAGTTATTTTTACAATTAATTTTATTTCTGAAGTATGAAGGATTTACATGTCTACATCCATCTATGAATTAAAATCTGCAAGATATGATGTTAATATGTCAAATATTATGATGTTAATGATATATAATATTAATATGTCAGTTTACTAAATTATAATCATAATTTTATTTTTCAAGTATGAAGGATTTGGATGTGTATGAAATTTGTTATCAACAGCAAAGAAAATTGCAAACAAAATTCAGTTGTTCCACTGCCCATAATTTTCCTACTGCATGCAGGGAAATTAATTTACCCAAATTATAACCTAAATGAATTTACCAAATCAAGCTATTCGAAGTTCATTCCAAAGAAGCTTATCAAGGGAAGTAGAAAAGAGAGTTGGAAGGAAAATTGAGTTGTTCAGCACCTTATCCAGCGTTAGCCGTACACGTAGCCTGGCTTTTGGCTCTTAGGACGGTTTAATTGAGATTTCGTTGCCGAAATCGTCCGACAAATTGCAATGGCCGCGAATTTCGATGCCGGCGAACAAAGTGAAGTCCGGACACGTCGGTCGATTCCGCTGCAAGCAGCTGGCTAACCCTGTAAAACGTGGAATGGAGGAATCTTATAGGATCGATTTGGTGTTCGAGCATCGACGTTCAGTTTCTTTCTTCTCGTACAGCTCGTTTCCCTCCCCGTACCATCTAGACAATCTCACCCAACTTTCCAGTTCTCAATCCCTTTCCACCCTTTGGCTCACTCGATACCACCCTATACCCTGGCTTCTTTCAACGGGCGTAAGCGCGCTTAAATACCTGCTGAATCTCGACGAGGCCAGGAAATCACGGACGAGAGTCACTGAAAAAAGGAGCAACTGAAAGGTAACGCGAGATACCGCAGCCCTTTTTGCTACCTGCATGTACACGTGTACGATGAACACGTATTTGTAGCAGGTATTGTTCTTTAATCAGATATTCTCTCCATTTCAAAGCCGTCAGATGATCAACTGATACCGTACACCATTTTTGTTTTCACTATTAACGTCAATTACAGTTATTGTTAATTATGAAAGCTTTCACCGTGGTTTCAGTCGATTTTAAAAATTAAAGAGATACCAATACACAACAGGGTTAAACGACAGGTTCCTGCATTAAATTGCAAAATCCGTACACAAAATTTAGGATGACATCCTCGAAATTTCAAGTCGAAAGGCCTAAAATTGTAGCTTGTAGACAAACCCTTCTCTAGAGCCCCGAAAGCAGGGAATTATCAAGCGACTTTAATACCTAATCTTCAAAGATTGCGAAATTCGTACAGAAAATTTAGGGTGACTCAAAATTTCAAGTCGAAGGGCGCAATATTGTAGTTTTTAGACAAACCCTTCTCCAGAGCCCCAATAGCAGGGAATTATCAAACGAACTTAATACCTAATCTTCAATGATTGCAAAATCCATACAGAAAATTAGGGTGACTCAAAATTTCAAGTTGAAAAGCGCAAAAATTGTAGCTTGTAGACAAACCCTTCTCTAGAGCCCCAAGAGCGGGGAATTATCAAACGACCTTAATACCTAATCTTCAAAGATTGCAAAATCCATACAGAAAATTAGGGTGACTCAAAATTTCAAGTCGAAGGGCGCAATATTGTAGTTTTTAGACAAACCCTTCTCCAGAGCCCCAATAGCAGGGAATTATCAAGCGACTTTAATACCTAATCTTCAAAGATTGCGAAATTCATACAGAAAATTAGGGTGACTCAAAATTTCAAGTTGAAAAGCGCAAAATTGTAGCTTGTAGACAAACCCTCCTCTAGAGCCCTGAAAGCAGGGAATTATCAAGCGACTTTAATACCTAATCTTCAAAGATTGCGAAATCCATACAGAAAATTAGGGTGACTCAAAATTTCAAGTTGAAAAGTGCAAAATTGTAGCTTGTAGACAAACCCTCCTCTAGAGCCCTGAAAGCAGGGAATTATCAAGCGACTTTAATACCTAATCTTCAAAGATTGCGAAATCCATACAGAAAATTAGGGTGACTCAAAATTTCAAGTTGAAAAGCGCACAATTGTAGCTTGTAGACAAACCCTTCTCTAGAGCCCCGAAAGCAGGGAATTATAAAGCAACCTTAGTACTTAATCTTGAAAATTAACAACCCATTTGTGGGAGTGTATCATTGTCCTATAAATTATGTTCTTAAATATTTAGTAACCTTATGTATACTATGCTTGTAGACAAACCCTCCTCTAGAGCCCCAAGAGCAGGGAATTATCGAGTAACCTTAATACCTAATCTTCAAAATTAACAACACATTTCTCGGAATGTAACTGATCTATAAATCATGTTCTTGAGTATTTGATAACCTTATGCATACTATGCTTGTAGACAAGCCCTCCTCTAGAGCCCCGTTAGCAGGAAATTATCAAGCGACCTTAATACCCAATCTGCAAAATTAACAACACATTTCTGGGAATGTGTAACTGACCTATAAACTATGTTCTTAAATATTTAACAACCTTGTGCATAAACTTGCATAAACTTCAAAATAAATTTTACCTTATAAATATTTGAAGAACTGACTTTAAAGTTTCATGTAGACTCTTCTACCTATACAAAAATATTAACAGTTCTTTGTCGAATATCATCATCTACCACATACGATATGAACTATTTTAACCGGAAAATAATGTTTAACAATAGCAAATGCTTTTGAACGTTGATACAGGTAACGCAACCCAGAGCACACACATACACACCTGCATACATACAACTCAATTGCGGTCAGAATTTGCATGCGCGTTGCGCGCGATCTCCTTCCGGGAAATTTGGACGATCTACGTGTGTACGTAGCTCCCTTTCGTCGGGTATATCAGCCTCATTGTTCGAAAAATTAGATTGCCGGCAATCAACGAATCCCCGTGGATCTCTGCTGCGAATACGCGTCCTGTTATGACAAGAATACGCTACGCTTCGTTCCGGAGTGTATACCGATCTTTTTAGTGGTTTATACGGTTTGTAATAAGGTATGCCTTCGAATAAGTGAGTTTTTGTTGGCACAAAATGGTGTGCGGTTGTTTACTTTACGGTTGGAGCGTAATGAAGAATATTGTGGGCTTTGTATCTACAAAGATTGTTCCGATTATCTTATTGGAACGAGAAAAGTGTTTAATGAATTGGCTATTCATCGTGTATTCTGTGTACGAGGTATATGTTTGAGATGTGTTTGGAATATGCGAAAGGTATATTTTTGATGTATTCTAGATAAATGCAAGATGGCTGCAAGATATATTCAAAATACACTCACGACATATTCAGGATAAATTCAAGATAAATTCAAGATAAATTCAAGAATATTTCAAGATAATTTCAAGATGATTTCAAGATAAATTCCAGATAAATTCCAGATAAATCCCAGATAAATTCCAGATAAATCATAGATAAATTCTAGATAAATTCGAAATAAATTCGAGACAAATTCAAGATAAATTCCAGATATTGGTAGACGTATTCAGAATGCATTAAACGTGTAACGAAGATGCGTATATAAGACATGTAGTGAAAATACGTACAAGATATAATCATTTACGAATCTGTCTACTTGAAAATTTAGTAATTTAACAATTTGACAATATGATTATTTGACAACTTAAAAGCTTGACAAACCGACAATTTCACAATTTAATACTTTGACAATTGGACAATTTAACAGTTTAAAAATTTGATATTCTATTTATCCACCTATATTATTCCATCAATTTTAAAATTTGATTGCACAGTACATTGTATGGTACTTTAATATATAACATAATAATTACTGCCAAATATCCAGCTGTAATGAATGGATGTTTCACTGATCAAAAGATGACTACAAGATTTAGCCACCTACGAATTTAAAGTTTCCAGCGAAACAGTACAAAACGACAATCTTAACGTCCTACTTACTCATCAGAGCCAGTTCCGTGTAACTTCTTTCTTTCGTCCAAAGTCGAATCTGCTTTCAAGAGAACTCGTTTCGCGTCAGTTACTAAGACAAAGAAGAGAACAATAGTGCTTCTAAAGCAATTGACAGAGGACAATTTGCAGCACCGTTCTCATCAGTACGAAACCAGAATGCAGTGGTGTGCAGATGTACGAGGAACGAGTGAGAAGACCACTGCCACGTGGGCTAACTCTTGAACAGCACTATTCTGTGAAAGTTCCCTATATTGGAACACTTAATTAACAGAATACCTGCATAAATTTTACATAAAATGTTCATATTTTAATATTTTTTATTAAACAAGTTTGGTAGTCAGACTTTTCATTTTTCCTGTTTAAATAAATTCAGTAATGACTGGGGAAAATAGCTTAGGTAATTCACAGATGAAATTCCATCAGAATGGAAGATTTATTGAATGTTATTATTTAAATGCAAGGTTTAGCAAATTGACCTATATTGACCTTGACCTTGAAATTGATGGGGCAACTTGTCAAGGTTAGTTCATCTCATCTCATTACAAAGTGTACATTTAATGCTGCATATCATATTTTGCTAGAAACACTTAAAGTTAGGTACCATATCACATATGTTATTCATATGTGTACTATATATATGTGTATATATATAATACATGTGTGTACGTACGTGTATATAGTTATAGGTACATATGTGTACACACGTACATGTGTACATAACATATATATTCGTATATGTATGCATAATATGCATATGTTACTCACATGTCTACGTGAGTAGATATACTCATATGTGGTATATAACCTAATCAACTTTCTACACATACAAAGACACTTTAAAACCCAACCCTATCGCTACCAAATCATCCACTTCATCCTCCACAAAATAAATCCCAATTCAAAAACCAAAACCACTTCACACATGATTATCTTCAAACCTACACATATGATGTTCAAGCATACACACGTATCGAAGAAAAGGTTTGAAAGGTGCCTCCATTAAAATGAAATGACAGTATCAGTCTCGTTATTTACCAGCTACACCTCGCAAAAGCTTGCGACTCGAAGGAGCTTGCAAAAGGAATCAAAGATGAGGTACTCAGTATAAGTATGCTCGTTGACTTACTTGGTTTTTCTTATTTTTTATCCTGTGATAAGAGTATGGAAATTTTTGGAACTAGGAAAGGATTGTTAGATAGGGTATATGGTACATAGAGAATTTTAAGTACGTGTGTAGATGAGGGTGAACACGGGCCTATCCCTTGGAGTAACACGATCCATTGTAACCCAAATAAACCAGGGCAGGGACATGACATGCTGCTTTAAGGCGACGTCACACTGTCATCACGCTGTTCGATCACTTTCAGAAGTTAGGGTTCTTCACTAGGGAAACTACTAATCTATTAAGCCTACACCCTATGGATAAATTCTAATTCTAGTAGTATTTCAATTCTAGAAGTAGATTTGGATATACGAATGATTTGGAAACATTGTTAAGATGACTTCCGCAGGACTGTTTATATACGTAAAACAATGATGCAGTAAATATTTTGAGTCAACTTAAAAATTTCAAAGGTTCCCTATCAAGCAGACTGCAGTGCAATCGTCCACTATATATTTCACACAGCTCCATAAACCATCAAAGGGTATCCGTTTAAAATAAAAGAACTCCTCTAAAATATATGAAGCTTTGTTACAAAAGAAAAATCCTCGTAAAGGCCTTGTTGAAAAATGCTATATATCATTTATGCAACTTCATGCTCAGCAGCAAGAGATATTCAACGACCCTTAATAATGCAAGCTTTGGATGAGCACGGATGCGAAAGACTTTCTGAATGAGGGCACTGTAAAATTAATAAAACACCTACTGATATCGGATCGATATCTGAACACTGCAATATTCTGTTCTCCAATCGGTCTCCTTTTTCAGATATCTATGTATATAGCATACTTTGTGATATTAAATACTTCGGTATTTAGTATCAGACGTAGCAGTGAGAAAATATAAGGTGTATAGTAGTGTGAAAAGTATAGGATATAAGCATATAACAGTTCTACAGGGTGTCTCACAATTAGTGTAGGACCCTGAAATGGGAGGTAGACATGATTCTGAATAAGATTTCCCTTTGCAGAAATGGGGTGTGAAGCTTCGTTCTTGAATTATTAAGGAATATAATTTTTCATTCCGTAATTTCCACGCGCTGTATTTCCACGCGGCGTACTTTCCACGCTCCGTAATCTCCACGCGCCATAATTTCACGCGTTGTATTTCTACGCGTTGAAATTTCTACGCGCCAAAATACCACACACCGTAATTTTCACGCGCCATAATTCCACGCTCCGTAATTTCCACGCGCTGTATTTCCACGCGCCGTAATTCCCACGCGCCATAATTCCACGCTGCGTAATCTCCACGCGCCATATTTCCACGCGTTATATTTCTACGCGCCAAAATACCACACATCGTAATTTTCGCGCGCCATATTTCCACGCGGTGTAATTTCCACGCGCCATAATTCCACGCTCCGTAATCTCTACGCGCCATAATTCCACGCGTTGTATTTCTACGCGTCGAAATTTCTATGCGCCATAATACCACACACCGTAATTTTCACGCGTCATAATTCCACGCTCCGTAATTTCCACGCGCTATATTTCCACGTGCCATAATTTCCACGCGCCATAATTCCACGCTCCGTAATCTTCTCGCGCCGTATTTCCACGCGTTGTATTTCTACGCGTCGAAATTTCTACGTGCCATAATGCCACACACCGTAATTTTCACGCGCCATAATTCCACGCTCCGTAATTTCCACGCGCTGTATTTCCATGTGCTGTATTTCCACGCGCCATAATTCCACGCTCCGTAATTTCCACGCGCTGTATTTCCATGCGCTGTATTTCCACGCGCCGTAATTCTACGCGCCGTATTTCCACGCGCCGAAATTTCTACGCGCCATAATTCTACGCGCCATAATTCTACGCGCCGTATTTCCACGCGCCATAACTCCAAACTCCGTAATTTCCAAGTAATTTATATTAAGGAATATAAATTTATTTTAGGCTCGAAGCTGTGACCAATCAGAGCGTGGGGATTACGCGCGTTTAGCCACTAGGCTCGAAGCTGTCGCTCTCGTGTCTGCGCATGCGTAATCCTCGCGCTTTGATTGGTCCGCGTTTTTCCTTAATAACTCAAAAACGGAGCTTCAGATCCCATTTTTGCAAAGGGAAATTTTATTCAGAATCACGTTAGCTACCCGCCATTTCAGAGACCTAAACTAATTGTGAGACACCCTGTATAACATACATAAGCTATAACACATGTGATCAGTGCAAGTGAAATTGTGACTATATATGTATTACCGCACTGTATACAATATTAGAGTAGTACTACACTGTATATACTAATACGGTATACTACTATACAATTGCACTAATACAATATTATCACACTATTATATTACTACAAATAATACTATAACAGTCCATATGCTATCAAAGCTATTGTATGCTATTGAAGCATACTGCACATAAAATTCCGTTATCGAACGTCAATACAAATGTCCCAAGAAGAAAATAAAATCTTAGATATTTCTATCGGTGAGACACCTTAAACGGCGAAAAATAGCCGCCTAGTCAATAGCAGTTACGGCAATCGTCGAGTAATAACGTGTCAAATAACGTTAAAACAATATCACGAGTGTCGTGCACTGTACAACGGCGAGCTGCCGTGTTTCATAGCCGTGGTTAACCCGGAAACCACCGAGAGACACTTCAAAGGTGTCAAAAAGGCTTGACGTTCGCGGAACAACGGTCAAAAGTATCCCGTTTTCGGTGCCAGCAACCGTGTGCATAAATTCGTGGAACAAACTGCCATTGCAGGGGTTTCGCATGGCTACGCCCTTAGGTGCAATGCATAACCGCGACTGCGGTACATTTCGAGGTATAAACTCGCTCGGGGTCGACAGAGAACATTTTTCTGCGATGTGGAGTTTAGGAATTTTGGGATATTGGAATTTGGGAATTTATCAATTGGAGGAATTTGAAAAATGTTTGGAAATTTGAGGGTGGTTTGAGGGTTGGAAGATTGAAAATTTTGGGAATTTGTGGGTTGAGGTAGAATATTAATTTGAAATCATAAAATTTGAGAATTTAGAGATTTGGAGATTTACATAATTGGAACACTGAAAATTTCAAAATTCTAATTGTTGGAAAATCAAAAATTTTCAGTTCAAATTTTGAGAATTAGAGATTTAGAGCATTCAAAGTTTCAAATTCAAAAATTTGATAAAATTCTCCCTAAAATATAATTAAACTTTCTTTAACAATATCCAAATAAGGATTATTCCAACAGTAACAATAAACAGTATATTCACAAAAAATCCAATATTATATATAATAATTTAGCTGAACAATTTTTGGTTCAACAATTTGCAGCAGCATTTCCATAGACCTTTTTCCACAACGTCATAAAGTACACGGCAAGATAAATTTCACCAACAAAATTGCGGAACACCCTGTATAACTGATGTGCCGAGTATAAGTCTACCTGGCGGACCAGTTAGTGCACTTCATACACACATACAAGCAGTACATATACAGGTGTATGAGACCATATATAGTGAGCGCAGCTGTATGTACACTCAGGGGAAAATCTAGCTCCTTCATTTAAAGACGTGTACACCTGACAATTTAGAAACTTTCTAATTTCTACAGGTTTAGGTCTTCATTTTGAAATTGTTAAATTACATAAATTTGGTCATTTCTAAATTTTGTGAAAAGACTCGACATTTTTGAATGTTTGAGTTTTCATATTTTTGCATTTGCAAATTTTTTAAATTACAAATTTATGGAAGTACATTTCTTCTGGTTGTTACATTTGTATAATTGTAAATTCTCTAGATTCCAATTTAATAAATTTTCAAGTAACTAAATATCTAAATTGGTAAATTTCCAAATCTCTAAAAAGAGTCAATGATCATAGCAGACGAGGCTCATATAAAATCAATCAATTTAAAATTTAGTATTCTCAATCCCCAAAATACTAAATTATCAAGTACCTATATTTTCAATTCACTATGTCCTATTTTTGGACCCCCAAATCTGAAGACTTCTATATTTTTAAATCCTCAAATCTCTGTGTTCACAAATGTCTAGGTCCTCACATTCTTAGATGCCAAATCCCTAAATCGACGTATCAATAAATCCCCAAATTCCCATGTCTCTAATTGTCCACATCTTCAAATCTCTACATTCACAAATTTCTGGGTCCTCAACTTCCATCGAGTCGAATCCCTAGACTACGATATTTACAAGTCCCCAAATTCCCATATCTGTAGTTGTTCACATCCTCAAATCTCTGCATCCACAAATTTCTAGGTCCTCAGACTCCATCATATTGAATCCCTAGACTACCATGTCTAAAAATCCCCAAATTCTCATATCTTTAATTATCCACATCTTCAAATCTTTACATCCACAAATTTCTAGGTCCTCAGACTCCATCATATTGAATCCCTAAACTACCATATTTACAAATCCTTAAATTCCTATGTCCCTCATTGTCCACATCCTCAAATCTCTGCATCCACAAATTTCTGGGTTTACAAACTCCATCATGTCAAATCCCTGGATTTCTATACTTACAAATCCCCAAATTCCAATCCTCCCAATTACCTAATCCCCAAAATTTCACTCTCCCCAATTACCTAATCCCAAAGATTTCACTCTTCCAAATTATTTAATCCTCAAAATTCAATCTCCCCAATTATCTAACCCCCAAAATTTCAATCTCCCCAAATCTCTGCATCCACAAATTTCTAAATCCTCAAATTCCATCATATCAAATCCCTAATCCACCATATTTACAAATCTCCAAATTCCAATCCTCCCAATTATCTAACCCCCAAAATTTCACCCTCCCTGAAATTTCACTCTCTAATAATCTCACCCCCAAAATCTCACTTTCTCCAATCATCTAATCCCCAAAATTCAATCTCCCCAATTATCTAACCCCCAAAATTTCAATCTCCCCAAATCTCTGCATCCACAAATTTCTAAATCCTCAAATTCCATCATATCAAATCCCTAATCCACCATATTTACAAATCCCCAAATTCCAATCCTCCCAATTACCCAATCCCAAAATTTCACTCTCCCCAATTATCTAACCCCCAAAATCTCTCCCCAATCATCTAACCCCCAAAATTCCAATCTCCCCAATTACCCAACCCCCAAAATTTCAATCTCCCCAACATTCCAATTTCCAAAATCCGAAAAGACTTCCCCTCGATTGTCATCCTTACCTCAAGCTACCTAGATTTACTCTCGACTGTACATACACGTGTGTTTACATATACACTGGCGTAGTTTGTCGTATGCGGTGCTGCATCGTAAACTGCATCGTTCGCCGACAATCGTCCACGGTGGAGAAACGTGGCGCTCTGGTGTCGTCCTTGTCGCAACCTGGTAATCTCGCTGTTGGTTTTCAACGACCCTCCACACACAACCCCTTCGCCTCTTCCCTCGTACCCGTGGTTTCCCCATTCTTGTTTTCAAGTTCCGTCGTTCTTCGACGAATACAGAAAGCGGCGTCGCATGTACACCGACCAAAACGTCGTTTTCTTGGCTTTCTCTAATTGAACGAAGCGCCTAGCGCCAGTGAATTTAACCTGCGCGGCTTCACTTATTTGCCCTCGAGCCTATGACCTCTGCCGCGTTCAACTTTGTGCCGTCGAGGAAATTGCTCGTAACCCCAACCTTGCGCAAATTAACAATACGAGTTAATGAACACCCAGACCGTCGAAAATCATTTTATCGCGGGCACAAAGGCTGTGTACGCGGGAAACAAGTTCTCGGGACATATCGTGGTGCTGGTAGCGCCCGCGAATTTTATTCAATTCTATTAGAGGAGAGGGTGTGAAAGAATTAATAATTGAGGTGCTTTTTGCTTATGTGTGGAATTTTGGGAAATTAAGTGGAGGTGCGTTTGGGGGAATTTTTTTCAAATTTTTTAGGATTAGGGGTTCTTTGAGGTTAGGGTACTTTGTAGGTTAGGACACTTTGGAGGTTAGGACACTTTGGAGGTTAGGACATTTTGGAGGTTAGTACGCTTTGGAGGTTAGGATGCTTTGGAGATTGGGACATTTTGGAGGTTAGGACGCTTTGGAGGTTAGGATGCTTTGGAGATTGGGACATTTTGGAGGTTAGATTACTTTGAAGGTTAGGACATTTTGGAAGTTAGGGCACTTTGGAGGTTAGGACACTTTGGAGATTGGGACACTTTGGTAGTTAGGACAGTTTGGAGGTTAGGATGCTTTGGAGGTTACGACACTTTGGAGGTTAGGACATTTTAGAGGTTAGGACACTTTGGAGGTTAGGACACTTTGGAGGTTAGAACACTTTGGAGGTTAGGACACTTTGAAGGTTTGGTTCTGTAATTTGGGAAATTATACTAAAGGATAGAATATGATTTACTGCTAGATGGAAGCTATTGTGAGAAGAGTTTGAGATTTGGGTAATTTTCAATTTTGGGATATTTGTTCTTAGGATTATGGAATTTTTGGATAACAATTTTGGGACCTAAATTTAGAGCTCTGTATATTTAATTTTTGAGATTTGGTTATGGGACAAATTTGGGAAATTATATTATTATAGGGTGAAAGTGTTATGTAACGTGTGATGATTCGTTGATAGGTCTAGAAAGATAATTATTATGAATTTTAATAATTATTAATAACATGAATGTCAACAGTTCATAATGATATGAATATCAACAGTTAATAGTAACGTGAATATTAATAATTAATAATATGTATATCAGCATTTAATAATGATATGAAGGTCGATAATTAATAATGATATTAATATTAATAATCACCATATGAGTATCAATATCAGTAAAATTTTAATAGTTAATAGTAACATGAATGCCAGTAGTTAATAATAATATAAATATCAATAGTTAATAGTAACAAGAATATCAGTAGTTAATAACAATATGAATATCAACAGTCTATAATATAAATATAAATAATAAATAATTATGAGAATAAAAATGAACTAATATTCACAGAAAAATGCAAGTAAGCAACTAATTCAAAAAAACATTAACTGAAACACGATACACCCTACATAATTCGCATTTGATCCTAATCGCCTCTGGATTAAATTTCGAGAATGACTTCTTAAGAAGCGGCATTATATCTGATGAACACAATCTCCCCTACGTTCAAAGGGATGAGTCCGCAAGTCATTAATCATCAAAATTGCCTTTCCTTTTTGTTTCCCAAAAAAGGGTGCGAATTGTACAATTTTTCAAACCCACACCGTATTCACATTCCGATTGAATTTGACAAATCGTTAAATAAAAACTGTAACAAGAAACCTGTGTAGCTGGAAATAAATTTACGAAGGTCCCGATATCTTATCGATCAAATTCTCAACGTATCGCGATGGAAACCTAAAGAAAGTTCCAGCTAAGTTTCCAATACAATGGAATTCGACACGAATCGTATTGACAAAGTCGAGGATGACATTTCTCTTCGACCAGCCACGAACGTTCTTTTCAAGGGTTTCAGGAAAATGGCTTCTTTCGATTGTCTATGATCAAAACTCCCGCAGATGTAATTTCACGACGGCTAACCTGATTCCTCGCTCGTGGAACAACATCGATGACAAAACTTTGTCGAGTAATTACTTTAGGCTTCGTTACACTTGTAGGTGCTCTTATGCTCTTGTACTTCGGTGTCTACGTTTGTAAACTGCATTTGGATTGCAAGTTTCTTTTACGGAAATGTCTCATAAAAAATTGGATACATCCATTTGTCTCATAATGGACAAAATTTTTCTGATGGGTTTTATAGTTTGTTCTTAGTATCATAGGATTTATTATTATTTATTATAGACTTTGAAATTAATTATTATTTATTGTAGATTTTGAAATTAATTATTATTTATTATAGACTTTGATATTAATTATTATTTATTCTGAAATTTATTTCTTATTATAATTCATAACAAGATTTATTATTTCTTAATATTATTCATCTGAAAGTACGAAAATATAAAATTGACAAATTTTCAATAAAAGTAAAACAACCTCACAAGTTCCTAAACTTCCCTCCATTAAAATTTTCAACCTCACTCAACCCCCCAAGAAACTTGAAAAGTGCAGCATCATCGGAGAAAACAGTTTCCCATTTTTTATTAACTTTCATCCAAGCTCCTCCGCATTCCAATTGCACCGCAATTTCGGAACCTAATACACCCCTCACCATCCGACAAAAGGGAGTAAATAAGACTAACCCTCCAAACGGTTGTTTTATAGCATTCGTGCACTTTCATGTTTCCACGCAATCCCACTCGAATTTATGAAGCACGTTCTTCGAAATAATAATAAATCCCGTGGGTCGGAACGTTTGTTATATTTAAAAACCCGTTACTCATCGGTCGCCGACACGACAGAAACATCCGTGTATTTGTTTTTATATTCGCCGCGCTACATCATACATTACTCGATGTTCGCAGCATTGATTTATAGCTGGAATCGGTTTTTAAACGTTCTTTGTGTCTGATTCGGATCGATTTGCATGATGCTTCTAATCGGAGCGTAATAACGTTGTTTCCTGTGTGCGTTACAATAATTCATAAATCTGCTTATCATCTCCGGTACACGCTTCCAAAGTTAAGTCACATAATTTAGGTATATCGGATCAGAGCAACTTTCTACGAATATAATCTGATTATGAAAAGCTGACTTGTTAAACTTGTATGCGAAGTTCTACAGACGGGAATATCCTTCGTTAATTACTCGATAAATATATTTGAAACATATTCAAATTTGAAACTTCTATATAAAGGTTTGAAAGATTAGAAACTGTAAGACAGTTTACCCTGGAGTACATTGACACCCTATATCAGCCATTAGTTTCAGGACCAACAAAATCCCTATTTCCCACAAATTTCCGACCCGGATCATTGATCTATTCAAATATATGGTCATACCCCTCTTACCGAGTGTCCTTGTACCCAAAGAAGGGATGGGCTGCATAACTTTGCTGATGAATCCATTTTCCGGCACTATTCTCATAATACCCTCCACCCCAGTTCCGCTTATCAACCACTTCCCTCATTGCTTTCTAACTCACATAAAGCTGATTGCTTCGAAATGGTTCCGGAAACTGATTCACAGACTCCTTTATAAGAACAAATATGTTCGAACCTTCAGTAAACACCGATTACAAATATAAATTTTATTTTTCCTTGCTCCACAAAAATTCTGAGGAAATATGGAGATGTTCAGTTCAATTATTTATGTGCTAGTATTTGAGGCTAATCAGATGAACGTAGTCGATGGAGTCACTGAATCTTTTTCTTTGACGAGACAGTTTGACGCACTCGTGACGCACAGATCGAATGTGACCTTACTTATATTTTAAATAATCCAACATGAAATTTAGGTCTAACTTGCATAATCAAGGCCCTACATATAAAATATTCACAACAGTTTGATGACGCACTTGTGACGCACAACTAGAATGTGACAAACCTTACTGAAACTTTGAATAATCCAACTTGAAATTTAGGTCCAACTTGCATAATCAAGGTCCTACATATAAAATATTCATAACAGTTTGATGACGCACTCGTGACGCACAGCTCGAATGTGACAAACCTTATTGAAACTTTGAATAATCTAACTTGAAATTTAGGTCCAACTTGCACAATCAAGGCCCTACACATAAAATATTCATAACAGTTTGGTGACGCACTCGTGACGCACAGTTAGAACGTAACCTTACTGAAACTTTGAATAATCTAACTTGAAATTTAGATCCAACATGCATAATCAAGGCCCTACATATAAAATATTCATAACAGTTTGATGACGCACTCGTGACGCACAGCTTGAATGTGACAAACCTTACTGAAACTTTGAATAATCTAACTTGAAATTTAGGTTCAACTTGCACAATCAAGGCCTTACATATAAAATATTCATAACAGTTTGATGACGTACTCGTGACGCACAGCTCGAATGCGACCTTACTGAAATTTTGAATAATCCAACTTGAAATTCAGGTCCATCTTGCACAATCAAGGCCCTACATATAAAATATTCATAACAGTTTGGTGACGCACTCGTGACGCACAGCTAGAACGTAACCTTACTGAAACTTTGAATAATCTAACTTGAAACTTAGGTCCAACTTGCACAATCAAGGCCCTACATATAAAATACTCACTACAGTTTGATGACGCACTCGTGACGCACAGCTCGAATGCGACCTTACTCAAATTTTGAATAAACTTGAAATTTAGGTCCAACTTATCAAGGCCCTACATCTAAAACACTCCCAACATTGTTCGTTTTAATGTCATAGCCTTAAATTAGTCTTGACGCATCAAAATGTCAGGGGTTAATTTTGTGACTCCAAAAAAAATTGATGACTTAAAATTATTATTTGCATTTGTATTTCTAACATTATCGATAAATGGAACGAATATTAATAGCACTCCTAAAACAGGTCAAAACCGTCCCTCCATAAATCGCGAACTGTAGCTAAAAAATGCGGAAGTTATCCGGCGCACGCGCGGTCGGTGCGAAGGTCTATATTTTTCGTCGTTCGAAACTTTTAAGTAAATCTCGGTGGATCCGCTTGCGATTCAGCTCGGCGTAGGCCGCTCAAGCGTATAACTTACTGCCGACGCCATCACCAGTTCTTAGGACGATAATGATCCATTAAGAAACTCGGAACTCGGCCGTTTCTGTGAATACTCTGGGTTAGCTGTCGGGACGCTTTCTCACGGGTTGGGAGGGGAACAAGAGAAAAATGGAGAAACGTTAATCGGGGAGAGATGGCGAAACGGCAAAGTCTTTCGACTTTTCATCGAACTGGAAGGAGTCGTCTTTGTGTTTAACGGAGGGTACCAGCATGCGGTATGGGGAGGGGGGTTCGCCACGATTCCAGATGAACGGATTTCGTTAAAAGCAGATTTACATTTCCTCGGCCCGGTGTAAACGTTTCTGAATCCGTTTCTTCTAGTTTCTGAAATTCGAGATGAATTCACGCTTGATTTCTCGCAGGTGGATTCGTACACAAAACACCAGCCGCAGCAGTTCCCGCAACAGAAGGGGGGTAACGATGCTGTATCGCCCCATGCCGATCAGATGGAGAATCTACAGTGGATCGAGATACGAGTGAACCTTCAACCGTTCCATTACTCGAATGGCCAGCTGAATTTACGATGCAGTGCCCAGATTCCTGGCATATATTCGGCGATAAGCGAGGTGCAGCTCGGCGGTGGATTGCGCGAACCTGTGCCGGAGAGAGGTAACACGAATTTTCTGCTAACTTATAAATCACCACGGTTGAATATGATAATGGTCTACCTTCCACCTGGAAAAAATATGTCCAGAATCCTTGGTAATCCTTTAGGAGATTCCTCTCTTCACCTGGTTCTACGTTCTTCAAATATTCAAGGTCGCAGATCGCTATTTGATCTTAGTTTGGATCAATTATTTAGATATTTATAGAGACTTTATCGACTTGACATATTTTGTGAAGGCCATCGTTCGGTTAGCAGAACGGTTAGTTAGCGAACAGCTAGCTAGCGAACGGTCAGGTAACGAACGGTCAGTTAGCGAACGGTCAGTTGGTGAATGGTCAATTAGCGAGCGGTTAGTAGCATATGGAGCGATACTGAGCGAACTATACAAACATATAAAATATCAAAATCTTTTGAAATGAACTTAAGAATCATCATAATTGATCTAACAACCTTACACGAAACAATAAAAGCAATTTTAACTTTGTTAAATATACAAAAATCTTTGTGTCCAAATAAAATGTACCTTCAAAAGAATATCACATAACACAAATAATATAAAAAGTAGAAAATTTTATTTCGAATTTCAACGAATCTCCTACTGAAACAATTAAATTACAATTTAGCATCCAGAGATATCGATTTTTTGACAGCCGGCAATCGATTTTAAAGGACGTATGTATACATCGCTCGCAGAAGAAAGATTAATGGTTACCGATGAAATTTTCCAGAAAGCCCAAAAAGGCTCGTCTTTTTTTTCGATTCCGCTTCGACACGGTGGCCGACACACCTGTCTCTCGACAAACCCGCTTGCGGCCAGTTGACGTACGCTGCGGGGTAATAGTTGCACGCTCGAGCTCCCTGGCTGGGGGATTAACCGGTCGATCGCATAGGATAATAAATTTCGAGAGTTAGGGTCCACCCATTCGAAATCGGAAAGGAAGCCTCCGGTGCACGCTGCGCTCGCTTCCTGCACGCGACGTCGACGAGATTTAATTGACCAGCCACGGATAGAAACCTCAACCCCTATTACCATCCCCTTACCCGTGCCTTTGTCCTCTCATTCATCCTGTTCCTCTTGTAAATTATTCGGTACTTCAAAAGTATTATCCTTCAAAAGTATTTGTACGTTCTTGAATCAACTTTGTAAACTATTTTAAATGGTGTTATGAGATGATGAGGATGTTTATTTCAAGATATAAATACAGCTGTAGTATAGTGATATAGAGGGGGAATTGTAGCTTATTACAGTGTAGACATGCATTTCTGGTGTACAATACTGATTGTATGGCTATACTGTAATACAGTACTCCACGTTAGGATTAGATTAGGATTAGGCTACGGTTTGGTTAAAGTCTGGTTGAGGTTGGGCTAAGCTTTCATTACGGTTTGATTAAGATTTAATTGACAAGAGTAACAATTTAGGTTAGGTTCAGCTACTGTAGCCTTGCTATACACTAAATTAGAGGAAATTATTAGAAAATTACGAACATATGTATGAAACTTAAAATGAGTCAGAGTGTCATTTTAAAAAATTGTCCATTCCTCTGCTGTAGGTTTATATTTATCAAATAATATGTGCAACAAAAATGGAAGCAACCTAATCATATAATTGTTCACTTAATCTAAATTCATATAATGTGATCGTCCACATAACTTAAACTTCCACATAAACTTCCTCTGCTGTAGGTTTATATTTATCAAATAATATGTGCAACAAAAATGGAAGCAACCTAATCATATAATTGTTCACTTAATCTAAATTCATATAATGTGATGAATTGAACCTAAAGGTCCACATAACTTGAAGGTTCACATATCTTGAAGGTCCACATAACTTGAAGATCCACAAAACTTGAAAGTCCACATAACTTGAAGGTCTACATAACTTAAACATCCACATAATCTAAAAATCCACATAACCTACACGCCCATATAACTTGAAGGTCCACATAACCTACACGTCCACATAACTTGAAGATTCACATATCTTGAAGGTCCACATAACTTGAAGATCCACAAAACTTGAAAGTCCACATAACTTGAAGGTCCACCTAACTTGAAGGCCTACATAACTTAAACGTCCACGTAACCTAAAGGTCCACATAACTTAAAGGTTCACATAACCTAAAGATCCACATAAACTCTCTACCCATACACAAGTGACAGAAATACGAAATACTGTAATTCGAAAAGTTACAACTGAAATATTGTCAGACATCTCACAGCAATTTCCGTGTCGCAACTTTGACACGTTATGACGATACATGGCAATGTTCCGTGCAACAATGCCATAACATCCCGGCACACGTTTTCATCCGTAAGGTTGCGTGTTCCATAATTAATAATACGCATGAGAATCGGTGTCTTCGCGACGGGGAACTTGCTCGATATCGTAGAGAATTCTAGGATCGAGAAATATGCATGGCACCGGGAACGACCGCGTATTTGAATTACTTGAATGGGACCAGTATTAGATGAAGCCATTTTCCTTTCACGGATAACCCGTGATATCCGCATTGCGCGAACAGCGACTTGATAATTAATGCAGGAAGGACTCGTCAGCCGATGCTTTATACGTACGGTGGTAAAATTATTCGCACTCACTCAATTAATCCGATCGTGAATGACGCTTGCGATGGGTGACGATTTAATATGTTATAAATGAGTTTGTGGGTAAAATTTTGGTGATGGAGATTTTGTGCTGTGGAATATATTTATAGTGTGCTATATTGTATATATTGTTTTTGTGACAAGGTTATGTGAAACATATTATTATATAAGATTAATAGGATTAATAGAATGTTAGAGTTACAATATGGCTGCAATATTATAAACAAAATCTGAATTAAAAAAGAAAAAAAGATATGTTGAGGATGTGTAAAATATGCAAAATGAACTAAAATTATTTGGAGAGAGAAAGTATTTCTTAGAAATACAAATACATTTACATGAAAGACTATTTTGTTCATATATCTTATTTACACCTGAATGATGTTTTAAGATCATCAAATATGAATCATTTGATCATCAAAGTTCAAAAAATTATTTTGGAAAATTGGGACCTTCAGAATTTGTTGAATTAACTAATATAATTTTTGTACTTCTGAAAAATTTACAATTTGAGCAATTATCTGCTACAAAATATTTTTAATAGTGCAAGGAATATTTTTAATATTGTAACTCTAATGATTTGGTCACTGATCATGATAATCATTTGATCTTTTAATCATTATAGACATTTGATGATCTCATCATTTGATCTTTTAATCATAATAGAAATTTGATGGTCTCATAATTTGATCTTTTAACCGTGGTAGTCATTTGATGATCTGAACACGATAATCATGTAATGAAGATAATCTGGTCATGATAATCATTTGATCATGGTAATCATTAGATAATGATAATCATTTGATTATCGGTTCACGATAATTATTTGATGAAGACGATCACTTGATCGTGTTATCATGATAAGCATTTGAGCATGATAATTATTTGATCATCTAGTCAAGATAATCATTTGATCAAGATAATCTGATCATAACAGTCCATCCTATAAATTCAGAATACTTCATAAAACTCCGCGTACTAATACACAACTATTTATTAATTCCACAATAATTTAACGATTCTTGCAAGAACTAATAAAATCTCATTAAACCGTACGATGGCCCGTTGTATCGCTAATTTTAATTCAATTCACTTTCATCTTGTTACACGAGAATTCTCTTTAGCACATTACGTGGCTCTTTCAAACCTAGACGAGAAGTGCGAATCAGTCTTGCACCATGGAAACAAGAAACGATGTTACTCTCTTAGCGAAAGATAATGAGATACATTTAATCGTAGAATATTTACAACGTAGTATACTCTCTACGAAATTAGATGAATTTCATGCTGTTTCTACGGAATGCAATCTTCACATTGTTGAAGATCCTTGCATTAAATTTTAATGAAATATGTAGAACTTTTGCCACTCTTGTTAGCAAAATTTCTGAAGAATCATTCAATCCATTTATTGTTGTTTTTAAAATACATTGATTTGACTGTTTATTAAAAATTTGTTGATTTTATTGTTTATATAAAATTTGTTAATTTTATTGTTTATTAAAAATTTCTTGATTTTATTGTTTATCAAAAATTTCTTGATTTTATTGTTTATTTAAATACACTGATTTGATTGCTTATCAAACATCCACTTATTTTTTTATTCATCTACTGATTTGATTGTTTATTAAAAATCTATTGATTTGATCGTTTATTTAAAATTTACTGATTTGATTGTAAAAATCCATTGATTTCATTTGATTGTTCATCAAAAATACACTAAATTTATTTATCAAAAATCTGTTGATTTCGTTGCTTGTTTACAATCTATTGATTTTACTGTTTACATCAAATCCACTGATGTGTTTGTTTACTCAAAATCGATTCGATTGTTTTTCAAAAATAGAATATCTTTATGAATACTGTAAACATTATAAATTCTTTAGAAAATGCTATAATTATATGCTAGCAGAAGTCGAAATTGATTTCCACGTATGTGCACAGTGCACAATGTTCAACCTAACCTAACTGCAGTGTTTGCATGATTCAGATTTCCGCAGTAGTCTAATTCGAACGTGGACATTTAATTTTTTATCATACTAATCCACTTGCACTACTCTTGCAAAATTCAACAATTTTAAATAAAAATGATTTAAAGACTATCATTAACAAAATCTTCATTGAAAACAAAAAGGTGAAGTCAAAATTTTGATTATTAAGCCCAACTTTAATCAAGTATAATTCACTTATAGAGACTGTTAAAAATATATAAAATATGTTAAAAAGTCAGAAATAATTTATTTTGTATTCCACCTCGAATTGAGTTACAAAATTTACATTTTACAAATTATAAAGTTCTTCAAAATCTTCAGATTCTTGAAATTTGCATTATGATGTTGTTGATCAAGCTATCTTTACATGGGAGATGCGAAATATCATGTACGTGCAGCTTTAATCCATCGACTAGCGCACAATCATGTTGTTTCGGGATAGACATTCAGCTATGCAGCGGTAAACCAGAGTTATTTGGGATAGGCAATCAACTATGCAGTGGTAAACCGAGATATCTCACGTGATACGAAGGGAAAGTACGTATGTGGGTCACCGTAGATGGTTACAACGTTATTGTGATTGTATATTCTTGGAAAACCGTAACTGCTTTTACACCTCAAATTTAAGATAAATATACACACTGTTTTCTTCCTGCAAATATACAAATTTCTTCTTATAGTCACCGTACACAACACTTATTTTACAAGCTAGACAAAGTGATGACTTTTCTGAAACGTTGAAATGTGACAAAATGGATTCGTATGTTATGAATGCAAAAAGTTAAATGAAATTATGGTAAAAAAGTATACATATAATCAAAGAATATAAGAAAATGGTGAAGTGACATATAGGACACCATAAAACAGCTAATAAATAAATTACTAACATGCCTCCAGATTTTGTAAATTTATAACATTACAAATTCCAAAACGATCGAACTTCAAAACTTCAAAATTCGATATCCCTTAAATTATCAAACTCGTTGAAAACGTCAAAATTTCTCACTTCCATAGATCGTGAATCTAAAGGTTTACAAGTACGAGAACTTGAAAATTTATTTCACCAACACAGCGTGTACAGCGCCATTGTCCCAACTTCCAAACCTGCTCATAACTCTTCAAGATCACAACAGACCGGAGTACAAGTTTCTTAACAAGATCATCGCCTTACAAGCAACTAAATCAGTTATTTGTTACAAGCACGATAGAAACCCTACTTTCGTATGTCAACTCATCCTGCTCGGGCAAAAGTCTGAATAGCAGCTAAAACTTTCGCGATGAAGTAGAGTGAATCGAAATTAGATCACCTAGGAAGGAAATGATGAAGTCATTCCTCGAAGAAGATCTCAACGAGCCAGCATATTACAGAATCTTCCGTGTTCAGTTTACCTCTCGCGCAAAAATCCGACTTGCACGCAGAAGTTCGGCGACAAGCAACAGTAGAAGTCTCTTTAGATCCTCCATTCCCTTTTCCAATGGAATCGTGGTATGGCTGAGGGGGCAAGGGGGACGGGGACACATAAGATTCGGTCTCGTCGAGAAACTTGCACCGAAGAAGATGCCGACTGTTGGGGTTCTCGTCGTTTCGAAAGTTCGTCTAGCCCTTTTCTCTCTTGACCCCTTTAAAGACACTGTTCCTCCTCTTTCGCTCGTTTACTATCCTTCTCCGCAACCCTAACCCTCCAACGAGCCTTCATTCCAGTGGCTTCGCGAATCTCTTCCGGAATCCCCGGACGCTGATCTCACGTAGGACGATCTCATATTGGACGAGCAACTAAAAGGGAAGGAAAGAGTTTAAACGTCTTTCAATCTCCTTTTACGAGTCTTCAGAGTCGTACGATAAATCGCTAATGGTTTCTGGATCGACTGTTACTTGCGTAACTACGTGCTTATTTCGTGTGTAACTGCGGGTATTGTAAAGTCTTTCACTTGCGGCTGATACAGTGTACGCCAGGCACCATTTATTTGCTGGAGGATTCTCTTTGGTGAAGTCAAAGAAAGACTCTTTTTGTACTCTGAAGATTTCACTTACTAGCGTCATGTTCAGTTAATTGTATCACAAGGAGTATAATAATAGTTTTAGATTGAAATGTACTAAAATTTATCGTTACGTCATAATATTAATGAAATAATAAATTAATATTCTGAGAGTATAAAGTAATATAAATTACTTTAACTTTCTTGTGATACATACGAACTTGATGAGCTTCAGAATGACAAATTTTAATATATAGGTCATGTTAACTGATGGTGAAAATCCCTCCGTAAGTGAACGCAAGCTCCCCATTTGAAATTGTACATCTCCACAACTTAAATTCCTAGCCACTAAAGAACAATGTGTGATGGGATATCAAAAAACTTTATTAACGTCTTCAAACAATCTTTTGCGAAACACTTTTGAACGAGAACACACGATTTTTCATTAATATACCATTAACGTATGATTTTCTGGTTCCATCATTCATAACTGTCGCTACAATCTTAAGACAAATAACGTAGGTTAAAATGTACACTCTTTTGGTTCCGTCAAAGATTTGTCAAATCAAAGTCTGCTTTGTCATGATCGAACAGGTGTGCGTCACGAGTGTGATATGATATAGAACAAGAAATAGGAACGAGTAATAGTATAAGGAATAAGAAATAGTAAACAACAAGAAGAATTTTATCTAAATATAACGTCTTTCAACGGCTCGCGACTTTCAACGTACTTTTTCGACGTTTTCCGACTTTAACGAAGTTGCGCTGACTGATCGTTAAAATCCCTCCGTAAATGAACGCGGACTACCCCCACCGATTCGTGAAATTCGTTTCGCGTAGCGGACCGTCAATAGCCGTTAAAACATCGCAGTTATAATTATTTTATCTACTATTTTAAAGATTATTCTCTCACCAAGTTTGTTAACACGTATAATTACAGGTCATAAGGTACGTTACTGAATACGTACTTATTTCTAAAGCTGTCAATTTCATAAAGAAAATGTATGAACATAATTTGTTAAAATCAACAAGAAACATGAAATCAACAGTATAGCACACAAGACATTAATTTTCGTTCATGTAATTATGAAACATCGTACGAAGGGGAATCAAATTTTTATCAATTTGTGCGAATACTGCATTTGAACTTTCCATAGAAACGTAGGGGAACATTCTGCATATAATGAGTAATAAAATGGCTACTTTTAGCACTGGAACTGCCAACACTGAATGACAGTTTCTCTGAAAACTTGCTTTCAAATTGAAAATAATGTCAAAAAGATATGTAAATAAATACAGAGAAGACCATAACCTAAGAACCTAACCTAACCTGACAAAAATACCACAAAATTTTGTAATGTAAATCCTAAAATGAAGTCAGTCATCTCATCTGGTCGACAGTTCCAGTCCTAAACGATCACATTTCAATAAAAGCATCATTTGCCTTACGAACAAGGACATCAATAGAAATGCAACCTTCCCCGTTTCGTGGATTGGCCAGCAGGTGTCGCGTCGCTTTATGTCAGATCCGAATACAGCCATTCAGATGCAATCACGCGAAGCCAGACAGGAAAATATCCTGGTTTACGGCTTGTAGGAATGCGTGTCGGTGTTCTAGCAGCTTCAGCTGCACGCCCAAGAACGTTATCGCGTGATTGATCGACGATGCTTAGCGTCGTGATTATCAGAAGTGTCTTCACGTCGATTATTTTGACCGATGAGTCCGCGGATATCGAAGGAATCACTTTTACGAGCTGCTCGACCGTGAAGGAATCCCCGACGCGGTCAACTCGAAGGAAAATCTATATAAGAATTTTCTCGTTCGATCGTATCGAGGCGTATCTCTTCGACCAATTCAATCTTTCATTACGCCGATGAATTCGTGATTGATCGACTTTTTTCATCGCTTTCGCGCGGATCGGAGGGCTAATCATTGGACATGTTAGATTCATTTATTAGGATTAATGAACGGAGAACTGTTTTTGGGACTAATAATATTTATAAATTATTTTTAATAATTACTGATTATTATAATATTATTAAATATAGAGTAATTTCTTTTCTAACAACAATTTGAATTAACATAATAGCTAACAATTTACCATAATTTTTGTGTAATAATTTGGTATTTAAATTTAGTAAACTAATGTCACTTAGCAATTTTAATTTATCATTTTTGGGAATAATTGACAATTAACAAATTTTTAAGAGAATAGTATATACAGGTTTTCTGTTAAATTTCTGAATTTAAAAATTGCACTCAGAAATGGACGATTAGTTGCAAATATTATACTCGTTCTTATTAACCATTATCCCGGAGCTCCCTTGTGTTGAATATTCGAAGCTTTAAACTCGAACCTTAAAAGCTGAGTTTTTAAGGCTAACATCATATGAAATTCAAGCTTTCAAAGCTTTAAGACTGAAACTTTAGAAGCTTAACGATCGAAGCTCTTAAGATTAAAGTAAAGAAGTTAACAATAACTCCGTGATATCGTAACATCATTTTTTATTTATTATAAGATTTTACTAAGAATTTTATCACGTGAAAGACTGCAGTTATTTCTCCTCTGTTCTGTTTTCGTTATTAAGCTCTTTTGTGAAAAGTTTAAAATTACTCTTTCTTAAACGATAGTGGTTTGAAAATTTTTAATATTTTAGAATAATGTAATTTTTAAATTTGAGAGAAAATGTTACACTCGTACATCTATAATTAAATTGTTAATAAAATAATGAAACTTTAGAAGACACCTAAAGCACAGCATTTGAGAACCACTGAGCTAACCTCGCAAACATAATCGAAATGCAGACGCAGCTCGGTCGTTATAGACCCTCTAGTCGAAACGAAAAGCAACATCAAAAAGTGAAAACAAAAAAAGTCGCAGAAAACAGAAAAAAGACAATGGCCGTTTCGCGTTGCATTATGCTGCGACAGAAATTGTAAGCCGGTTTCATTTCGTGAATCTCGTTTCAGGCTTAATCCCGTGTAATTTGCAAAGTTTTACGTCCAACAGCGTCGACTAACGTCGTCTTTTGTTCGTGGCTTTTTTTTTCCGTAATTTTCATGTCCCGCAAAATTTCGAGGGCCCCGAAGGGCAACACGCGCAATGACAACAGCGTCTTTTACCCTATATTCTATGTAAATCGTTTCTGTGAAACTTTCAAGTACTCGTGTCACGAACTTTAGAATGCCGGCTCATGAAGTTCACTGGAGAGTTTTTATATCAAGAACTCTCCGGATTTCCCTGCAGCTTAAGCCTCGTACACTTCTCAGAAAGCATGGTCACTTGAATTCCACTAGAAACCCTCTTACCGGAAACCCATACACCAATGTTACAAGCCGCCTTTGCATGTATATCGTATTTTTATACGTTGCGGCAACAATTCACTCGACCGGTCTTGGAAATTTTATTCAGTGTCGCCTGAAAATTTCCGCTTTGTCATATTTTCCCGCAACTTTCCGAGAAGAATGTGCAAATTTCTTTCTCTTTTTTTCTCTGCTCGGCTGAAAAACGCGTCTCCCGGGAAAATTGAGTTCGAATGGATTCCACGGAAAAATTTATGATCCTTTGCCGTTGAATTTTATACCAGAATTTGAAAATGATTTAATTCCGAAATCTCGACCGAAATGCACGTCTAATTGCAAATATACTTTGCACGTTTACCGATGAAAAATTGACTCTGAAGCTTGTCGATGAATTTTAAATGTTCGACTTTTAGCTCTTTCGATGGAACATTAATTTAACGTTTATTCCCTGAAATTTTTATATTTCCGAGAAGCTGAAATTCTTTCCCCCGAAATTGTATTTATGCTTTACCTCTGGGATATTTCACTACAGAATAAAATATTTAAATGATCTTGTCAGATATTTGACAAAAATATGCATTTGTTTTCTAAGAATTTCAGGAATTAAATTCTGGGTAATTATTTAGAATTTAAAATTTAATTAATGCAGTTCCATTTTAAATTGCATTATTTTTCATTATCTGTGGAATATTTTATTACATCGCCTTATTAAATATTTTTAAAAATTCCTGTTTTAAAATTACAGTCACTGAAAAGATTTAATCAAAATTTTTAGTGGAACACTAAATGTTTAAAATTTAATTAATTATATTTGAAACTTGAATGCAATATGCGACACATTTTGTATCTTAAATAATGGTGATAATATCAATTATTATTTTCACTGAAACATTCCTAATTATATTGTGTAATGGACCTACACAAGTTAATTATTTGCCAATGTGTGAAAATTGCTACAGAAATGTACCACAATGTTCATGTAATTCACGTGCTTCTGCATCGGTCAAGCAATTTCAATATTAATTATTATTAATAACAATAATTACATTGGCCGTATGTAATATTATTTGAAATTTGTTCTAGTTCATGCTGTTCATGTGCCTTATTCAAATATCATGCAACAGCTAATTCGAAACAAACTTGATTACAAATTTGACAAGGAAAGAGTTATACAATAATGTTTGAATTTTGGTTGATTACACGTTACATATAATTTGAATGAAAATTTGAAAGTGCAAGAATATTTGAAAAGTAATACAATCTCACAGTAATACAATAGCAATCTGACTAAATATAAAATGAACACAACTTACTATAACACAAACTATAATTTACTATGACACAATTTACTAACAGAATGTATACTTAATACAAAAAGTATAAGATGAAATCCAGTTAAAGTATGTGAAATCCAGTTAAAACGTAGAAAGACATTTATCTCCTTCAGGCCACTTTGCCATATTTTAGAATTGTACTAACGATCGTAACAAATTGTTCAATTTCACCCATTTTACCAAATCGTCGCTCTTTACGTCGTCCATTTCGATAATGAGATCGGCCTCCGTCCAAATATTGAAATGTAATAAAATTCCTTACTGGAGCGGAAAGTTTCGCAAGGGACAGCATTAAATGGGACGCCAATAGATTTTACTCCTTTGTGCCGTGCTCCTTCGGCCGAGGGAAAAGTCAATTTCGTAAAAACAATTCTGTCGACCACGGGCCAGGGAGTAATATGTACGAATCAACGGACCTGGTAGCAGCCTGCAAAAGACCTGGCGTGAACGAAATGAAATTACCACGGGTGCAGAACCGAACGAATTCCTGTAACGTCGATACCCGGCTTTTGATGGAAAAAGGAACAAGAATCAACCAGCTCGACGGTTTTCAAATTAGACAAAGGTCCGACATATCAATTTTTCAGCTAATTCTAAGGCAAATGGTCCCGTAACTGCACACTTAAGGACGTGACCGCTCAAAGGAAGCTACTTTTTACTTGCATATGCAGAATTTTCAATGTTCTCTACGTTTCTATGCGAAGTTCAAATGCAATATTCGCACGAATTGATAAAAATTTGATTTCCCTTCGTACGATGTTTCATAATTACATGAACGAAAATTAATGTCTTGTGTGCTATACTGTTGATTTCATGTTTCTTGTTGATTTTAACAAATTATGTTCATACATTTTCTTTATGAAATTGACAGCTTTAGAAATAAGTACGTATTCAGTAACGTACCTTATGACCTGTAATTATACGTGTTAACAAACTTGATGAGAGAATAATCTTTAAAATAGTAGATAAAATAATTATAACTGCGATGTTTTAACGGCTGTTGACAGTCCGCTACGCGAAACGAATTTCACGAATCGGTGGGGGTAGTCCGCGTTCATTTACGGAGGGATTTTAACGATCAGTCAGCGCAACTTCGTTAAAGTCGGAAAACGTCGAAAAAGTACGTTGAAAGTCGCGAGCCGTTGAAAGACGTTATATTTAGATAAAATTCTTCTTGTTGTTTACTATTTCTTATTCCTTTTACTATTACTCGTTCCTATTTCTTGTTCTATATCATATCACACTCGTGACGCACACCTGTTCGATCATGACAAAGCAGACTTTGTTTAGCAAATCTTTGACGAAACCAAAAGAGTGTACATTTTAACCTACGTTATTTGTCTTAAGATTGTAGCAATAGTTATGAATGACGAAACCAGAAAATCATACGTTAATGGTATATTAATGAAAAATCGTGTGTTCTTGTTCAAAAGTGTTTCGCAAAAGATTGTTTGAAGACGTTAATAAAGTTTTTTGATATCCCATCACACATTGTTCTTTAGTGGCTAGGAATTTAAGGCTAGAGTTGTGGAGATGTACAATTTCAACTGGGGAGCTTGCGTTCACTTACGGAGGGATTTTCACCATCAGTTAACGCGACCTATATATTAAAATTTGTCATTCTGAAGCTCATCAAGTTCGTATGTATCACAAGAAGGTTAAAGTAATTTATATTACTTTATACTCTCAGAATATTAATTTCTTATTTCATTACTATTATGACGTAATGATAAATTTTAGCACATTTCAATCTAAAACTATTATTATACTTCCTATGATATAATTAACTAAACGTGACTATAATAAATAAAATCTTGTTTTGACTGCACCAAGAAGAATTCTTCTTTGACCTCACTAAAAGAGACCCTTTCTGCAACTACAGTAAAATAATAGTGTTTGAAGACTGTTCGAACATGACAAGTCAGACTTTGATTAGAATTTGGCGTTGAACTACGTTTTGAACCTACGTTAATTTTACTTAAGATTGTATCAATAGTTATCTGTGAAATAATTAATAATCAATATAGTTAAAATGCAACTAGAAAATGATACATTAATAATACATCAATGAAAGATCATACCTAATTTGTATTCCCGTTCAAAAGTATCATTAAGTACCATAAAAGGTTAAACTAATAACATTAATAAAGTGCAGTGAAATTACAGTCACACATTTTCCGTCAGCCATCAGGCATTTAGGGCTAGAGATATGGGATTGTATCAGCGAACCAAATCTGGAAACCATTTGTATTATCGGGAAAGGATTAGATACGGTAACTTTGAAACGTCATCCCACCGCGTATCTTGACATAACGATACTTTAAGCCTCTATTCTCTGTATTCATTGCAACATCTGTTGTTACCAGTAGAATGCTGGATACGCATTTAGTTTCCGTATGCATCGAATTTGCAGTCAATAACACAGCTGTGCTGTCCAAATGAAAATCCACCAATTACCACTGATACGTGTATCGACGAACGTGATATCTATTCATTAAATTTCACCCGAATTTCGCAACAGACGCGCATTATTCTCGTACTATCAGTTCCAGCGTTTGCTAAATCGGATACAGAATTCTGCCTAACGAATCCTCTTATACGTGTAAATCGTATGATTACATGTAGTCAGACAGAGACATAGCTGCATGATAATTATTAGTGTTCAACATTATTGTGTCCTTGCTATTGTTAGAGATGATACGTTATTGCTGAATGTGCATTGTATGTGGACTTTTAGAGTTAGCTTGGAATTGCAGAGGATTGAATTTGGAACTTTGAGGATTTGGGGATTTGAAGATTTAAGGGTTTGAGGATTTGAGTATTCTGGAATTTAGAAATTTGGGGATTTGATGATTTGGGAATTTTGGAATTTCAGAATTTGGGAAATTAGGGATTCTGGTGATTAGGAGATTTGGGAGTGTGAGGATTTGAGGATTTGAAGATTTGAGGGTTTGAGGGTTTGAAGATTTGAGGGTTTGAGGATTTGAGGATTTGAGGATTTGAGGATATGAGGATTTGAGGATTTGAGGGTTTGAGGATTTGAGGATTTGAGGATTTGAGGATTTGAGGATTTGAGGATTTGAGGATTTGAGGATTTGAAGATTTGAGGATTTGAAGATTTGAGGGTTTGAGGATTTGAGGATTTGGGAAATTAGGGATACTGGTGATTAGGAGATTTGGGAGTATAAAGATTTGAGGATTTGAGGGTTTGAAGATTTGAGAGTTTGAGGATTTGAGGATTTGAGGATTTGGGAAATTAGGGATTCTGGTGATTAGGAGATTTGGGAGTGTGAGGATATGAGAATTTGATAATTTGGGGGTTTGAGGGTTTGAGGATTTGAGGATTTGAAGATTTGGGAAATTAGGGATTCAAGTGATTAGGAGATTTAGGGCTTTGATGATTTGGGAATCTGAGAATTTGAGGATTTCGGAAGTTAGGTATTTTGGTGATTAAGAGATTAGGGAATGTCACAAAATTTCCTAAATTTCCTGGTCCACCAAGTTCTCCCTACATCCTTCATTCAACTCTTAACACCTCTACAAGTATTCAAATCCCCAAAATCCTCGTAAACCATATCAGAAAATTCAGATACCTGAGACCCAACCACCTGGACGTTACCTAATTATATTTTTCCTATAAGACCCTTACTCTAGACCACACTAGTCCACCCCAAAACCTGAGGACATGTGATTATACGAATATGACAAAGTCCACAACATTGCTTAATAAATTACTAAACTCCAAAAGTGGTGAATTACCTGAATGGCAAAAGGCGGCAAGCAAAGAGCGTAATAACGTTGTGTTTAATTTGTGTTACAGTGACCTCGGATAAAGGAAGCGAAGCACCGACGGCCGCCTGTTTGATGATTCTGACGCTGTGTACGCTCCAGCTGCTTCTGAGATAGTCGCGACACGCTTGAGGCAACGGAAAGGGAGCTCATGGGCGTCGCACGATAAACAACGCACTAGTCAAACGAAGGGGCAGGATGAAGTGGATGAAGGGCAGTTTAAGGGACGTTCGTGCCGCCAGGGCAGAAACGAGTCGCGATTATTGTTGAATCGACACGACGTGGATAATTACGTGTTTTTCAGCGTGGTTCGGTTTTGTTCGGTGGAACGATCGCGTATGCCGTCGCTTCAATGTTATCCTCGTCGTACGTCCCCGATTGCCGATCGTTCGCCGAGATCGAGACGCAACAACACATGGTTCACCGATACGCTTGTCTGGACTATCGGATAAATGTACGCCGTGGCTAAGGAACATGACGCGAGATACGCTTTCCGACTCGACACATGCGTGTATCTCTCGGCCCAAATGCGTTTAGCCGCGTTCTCGATCAACGTGTCAGAATGCTCAAACGATGTCGCGTCTGGTAAGTAGCGAACAAACGGCTGATCGTTCGAGGACATGTCGAAGCTTCATTCAGAAGTCAACGTGTGTACCGTGCTTAATCATTGTCGGGAAAATTTACGTACACCTTGGTCAGAGTTGTGTGGTCTGTCTTACGAGAGCGTACTCAGGATGTACAGCTAAGTTGTTTGGGACATCAATATTAAGTTGTTTTGGTTATATCAATGTTAAGTGTCATATGTGGATTACGTGTGAAACATTGTATTAAGATAGGACCAAGAGTTAAAGAGATGTTAATAACATTCACTTTGAGTTTTTGTCAAGTCTGGGGAAATGTTGGACCTAGCAATAACCTATATGTGAATATAGGGACATCTATATTTGACATAAATGTAAGTCTTCCTTTAGATCTACGCTCTTTCTAGGTTTTGCTTAGATCAAAGTTTTGTTGAGGTCTGATTTATGCTAAGTCTAGGATTTGACTAGGTCTAGCTTACCCTAAATCTAGGTTTTGATTAGGTTTTGGTTTTGATTAGGTCTAGTTTACCTTAGGTCGGGGTCTGACTAACTCTAATGTACCATAGGTCCAGGTGTTGACTAACTCTAGTGTACCCTAGGTCCAGGTGTTGACTAGCTCTAGTGTACTCTAGGTTCAGGTGTTAACTAGCTCTAGTGTACCCTAGGTTCAGGTGTTGACTAGCTTTAGTTTAACCTAGGTTCAAGTGTTGATTAGCTGTAGCTTATCCTAAGTCCAAATATTGACTAGGTCTAACTTACCCTAGGTTTAGGTGTTGACTAGCTATATTTTACCCTAGGACCAAGCGTTGACTAGGTCTAATTTACCCTAGGTTCAGATATTGACTAGGTCTACTTTACCCTAAATCTAACTTTCCCTTAGATCTCTTAAACCTAGATCTAATAGTCCTAGAATTACATCTTCTTAGTATCAAATTTTTTCAGATCCACATTTTTCTGAGGCCTAAATACTCAAATCTATGTTTCCCTCGATTTTCGTTTTCTCTAGGCCTAATTTATTCTAGGTCCAACTTTTCTAAAACATAGTTTCCCTAGTTTTAAATTCTCCTGAGTACAGATTCTATCTATTTATAAGTACATCCTAAGCCTATGTTCTATCTAGTTCTTATTTACCTCCAGGTTCAATTTTAATTTGGAGAAACATTTCTTTAAAATCATTTGCTTCATTATGGTCCACATATTGTTTCTGCTACTCGTATTTTAAGAATTCTCCACAGACATTTTCTTGAGGTATACAGTTACTTGTGAGTTTATGATAAATATATGATTAAATTGTTCATAAACGCACACAGATTATTTGTTTCACATAATTAAATATCGTGGGTACACTCATGTGATGCAGACTGTAATTTGTACACAGAAAAGTAAAGAATAAATACAGGGTTATTCAAAAGAAATATCGGCATTCTTTGTGGAGGTAATGGTACCTCGGTATCCATTCTTGTATTCCCTTAATTTTTTATATTAAATCAGAAAATCGTTTCCTTTCCAATTTTGAGTCAACTTATGTCCTCAAAATGAAACTGAAATCAAATTGGGTGAAACTGAAATCAAAGTGGGTATCTGGGTATCGTTAGACCTCCATATTGCCTCAAAAAGATTGAATGCGCATAACCTCACTCTAAGAACTTGCAAATGTGTAAATTAAACCTCAGAATAAGTAGCTAGACTAAATCTAATCCTCTATAGCAGTTAAAACGATTCGAGGTTTGCTGCCAAAATACTCAAATGTTCTTTCGAAAAACGCTTTTGAAATTATTTGAACGGCCTTAAATCGACGACCAGCGTGTTAACCTCTGTTACACCATCTAGCTTTTTATGTTCATACTAGCTTTAGATGTTCAAACTATTTCCTTAAATTCTCCAACTTCTTGGATCAGAAATAAATTTTTCTTATTCTGTATCTATTTAAATTGTCTGTGATCGCTCCATCAATAGATGTGATACTTCTAAGAAAAATAACGTAACGTTACTTAATATTTCTATGTTGAAATTATACAACGCTAAATTGTTGTTGCGTATCAAATCGCAAATTTTGAAATGTGGACAGTTAGGTGACATCGGAAGTACAGTACCGACGCCATTTTAGTTCGGAGCGCGAAGACAAAATGGCTCACTTCTCATTCGAACAAAGAAATCCGGTTTTTACATAGTAATCAAAATTTAAAAGAAATTCTGAAAGAAATATAAGCTTCTTTTAATACAATACATATAGATATTATTGTGTAATATATTATATAATGTATTTAATACTTATATGTTATGAGACACCCCTTATAATATACTCTAATATGTTACACAATAAACATATGTAACATATTATAATATATTTTATTATACAATACTTTTATGTACTGTATACAACAACAAGATATGCAATATATCAATTAATTTGTATTAATGTTACTGAAAAGTTAATTCCGTTATTTTTATTAAAAACAGCTTCACACATGTGGTGTAGGTAAATGATGGTACTTTTATATGAACTGGTGTTAGACTGTTTACACTTATTTGAAAATTTGATATTTGGTATGCAATGACATAATTGCTTCAATAGTGTACGATCTTTTCCGACGGACTATGTTACACACACGTTTATGCCTCGAAGGATCAGCGTTTCCTGTCACACATTCTCTTCCGGACACATTGACGAACGTTGCTTAGTACATAATTGGTGTCACAGGGAGTCGATCCAGAAACGTTAAGTTCCAGACAACGATGAACGTTCAGTGTGCACATTGACGTGACTAGGGTTTTTGTCTGGGGTAGAATCCTCTAGATTTAGAGTAATGAAATTTTGAATTTGGGAGTTTGGATATTTGGAAATTTAGAGGTTCGAAATGTGGGGAATGGAGGGTAAGGAATTTGGGAATTTGAGAACTTGGGAACTAGGGAATTTGGGATTTTGGAAGTTTGGGAATATGGGATTATGGGAATTTGAGAATTTGGGAATTTGGAAATTTGGGAATTTGGGGATTTGGGGATTTGGGAATTTGGGAATTTGAGAATTTGAGGAGTTGGGGACTTGGGAACTTGAGCATTAGGGAATTTGGGATTTTGGAAGTTTGGGAATATGGGATTATGGGAATTTGAGAATTTGGAAATTTGGGAATTTGGGGATTTGGGGATTTGGGAATTTGGGAATTTGAGAATTTGAGGAGTTGGGGACTTGGGAACTTGAGCATTAGGGAATTTGGGATTTTGGAAGTTTGGGAATATGGGATTATGGGAATTTGAGAATTTGGGAATTTAGGGATTTGGGGTTTGAGAATTTGAGGAGTTGGGATTTGGAAAATTGTTAATTTCGGAATTTGAAAATTTGAAAATTTGAAAATTCCCTAAATTCCCTAGATTCCGTAATTCAGTAATTTCCAAATTGCCCCAAATTCCCTAAATTCCCCAGAATTTGAAAATTTGATAGTTTGTAAATTTCAGAATTCCAAAATTTGAGATTCCCTAAATTTGCAAATTCCAAAATTTGAGAATCCCTAAATTTGCAAATTTACACATTTGACAATTTAAAAATGTGAGAACTCAAGAGTCCCCGAATCTAAAAATTTCAAAAACTGAAATTAAAAATTAGAATCTTATAAACTTTGTCAATTTCGAAATTCCGAATTTCTCAAACTCATAATCAGTGTCAATTAAAAACACGATATTTTACATTTTCAAAAGTCTCCAAATTTTGACTACGTGTACTTCCGAATTTTGACACAAGAGATATCCTTTCCCTATTTAATTTCAATCTACATTTTAAACCAGACACACCCCAGTTACGCCAATGAGAGCACTTGCGTATTTCCTACAACGGAAATACGTGATCAAATATCCGCGCCATTCGATCAGCAACGGCTGAAGATACCTGTCATACCACGCTACACGCTATATGACATGGACTATGTCATTCCACCATGTATCTTGTTCAGCCATTATTCGCGGATCATCTGAACAACTGCAGATCGATCCTGCAATTTTTATACGAAGAAATTCCGTTCTCTCGACTCTTAACTTTTCTTCTTCTTCTCTTCGTGTTTTACGTGGCAGCGAAAATGATGCAGTTTCCTCGTAACGATATTTCCGTGCGGACCGGTGCTGCGTTAACCACAAAAACGCCACCGAAATCTAATATTTGAACAACTTTTCAAATTCTTCATTTTTAAAAAGTTTCAAAACATTCTGTTTGACAGAAGAAAAATTTGAAGAATATGGGGCCCTCGAACGACTTAATACGACACTGCGATCCGCACGAAACGTTTGTCGACGGAGAGAATTTGCTTGAGAAACGCGTAATGATCGATAGGAGCTTGACGAACAAGGTTTAGCTGTAACTCGATTTATTTCTACGGGAGTAAAGCGTAATCTTTATTGTTTAACAGAATGATTAAAAAATGCGTGTAGTTAGAGAACGAAACAAATCTTGTATCTTTCGAACGTTGTGGACTTCGATGTTATTTTACGATTTTTAATTGCTCTCTTATTGTTTGATTTATGCGAGTTTGATATTGACTAGGTACTTACCTCGAAAAGGAGCAATGGATTGTCGTAAATTAACAGGAAACTTTACCTGGTACTCGTAAGGTTATTTCTGAATATGATCTCTAATTGCCAAAAATTAGTTTTAACTCAGATGGTTTACTGTATTCGTTTTTATTTTTGTTTGGTTATTTTTGGATGGGTGTAAAGTTTAAACGTTGTGAAGTACGCTGAGATCCTTTGGGGTTTGGTCGACATTTTGCAATTGTAAAGAAACTTTAAAAATTAGCAAAAAAATTAATCTAAATGATTCGAGTTAATATTGTTAATATCATATTAATAGTATATTATGTTTGATAAATCCACAAACATTTATTTTAACATACCTAAACTACATCATACCAATATTATCAAACTTATATGATTTTTCCTTCGTTTCAAAAAAAAAATCATACCCATAATTTCTCAAAACTATTACTTCAAGTCTCTTTACAATTGTACAAAATTTCGAACTAATACAGGGTGCCTCACAAAGAGTGTAGGTCTCTGAAATGGGGGGTAGCTGACGTGATTCTGAATAAAATTTCCCTTTGCAAAAATGGGATCTGAAGCTCCGTTTTTGAGTTATTAAGGAAAAACGCGGACCAATCAGAGCGCGAGAATTACGCATGCGCAGACGCGAGAGCGACATCTTCGAGATTAGTGGCTGAGCGCGCGTAATCCTCACGCTCTGATTGGTCACAGCTTCGAGCCTAAAAAATATTTATATTCCTTAATATAAGTTACTTGGAAATTACGGAGTGTGGAGTTATGGCGCGTGAAAATTACGGCGCGTAGAAATTTCGGCTCGTGGAATTATAGCGCGTAGAAATTTCGGCGCGTGGAAATACGGCGCGTAGAATTATGGCGCGTGGGAATTACGGCGCGTGGAAATGCAGCGCATGGAAATACAGCGCGTGGAAATTACGGAGCGTGGAATTATGGCGCGTGAAAATTACGGTGCGTGGTATTATGGCGCGTAGAAATTTCGACGCGTAGAAATACAACGCGTGGAAATACGGCGCGTGGAGATTACGGAGCGTGGAATTATGGCGCGTGGAAATACAGCGCATAGAAATACAGCGCGTGGAAATTACGGAGCGTGGAATTATGGCGCGTGAAAATTACGGTGCGTGGTATTATGGCGCGTAGAAATTTCGACGCGTAGAAATACAACGCGTGGAAATACGGCGCGTGGAGATTACGGAGCGTGGAATTATGGCGCGTGGAAATACAGCGCATGGAAATACGGCGCGTGGAAATTGCGAAGCGTGGAATTATGGCGCGTGAAAATTACGACGGGTGGTATTATGGCGCGTAGAAATACAACGCGTGAAAATACGGCGCGTGGAGATTACAGAGCGTGGACTTATGGCGCATGGAAATTACGCCGCGTTGAAATACTGCGCGTGGAAATGCAGCGCGTGGAAGTATGGCGCGTGGAGATTACGGAGCGTGGAATTATGGCACGAGGAAATTACGCCGCGTGCAAAATGAAGCGCGTGGAAATTACGTCGCGTGGAAATATAGCGCGTGGAAATTACGCCGCGTGGAAATACAGCGCGTGGAAATTACAGAGTGAAAAATTATATTCCTTAATAATTCAAAAACGAAGCTTCACACCCCATTTTTGCAAAGGGAAATCTTATTCAAAATCACGTCAACCATTTTAAAGACCCATTACTTTTGAGACACCCTGTATTTCAAACCTCCTACCCCCCTGTAAATTCGGTAAATTTCATTACGTCGCTTAAAAGCATACACGTACGCCTACTCTTCAATTTTAATTTGTGCCAAGATTATAAGGTCTACCGAATGTATATAAAGTTTAAAGTCATAGTGACTTTATGAAACGCGTACACGGATCCGCGTCCTCGAAGAGTTGACGGGATCCATCATACGAGGGTTGTCTCTCACATCTCGATAAGAACAATGAATAAAACATAGCCAAAGGTTTTAATCGCCTTCGTTTAAAGAGGTGAAAACGTTGCGACTACCCTCGTATTAAAAAAAAAAAACTGTAAAGTTCATAGTGTGTATTTATTAAGTTTGCGAGTTCGAGAACGCATTTTTTAATCATTCTGCACATCGTCTACCATTGCGAATAAAAACAAAGTATTTTTAATGAACGTCGTGCAATCTCGCAGGTTTCGTTTGGAAAAGAAGCGAGTATGATGATATACCGAACGATGACGTAAACGTAAAACACCCTGTATAACCTTAGACATAGGTATAGCGAGAACGAATCAAAGTAATAAGTGTAATTTTAAGTTACGTTGAAGTTTGTATTAAATATCGCGTACGGACGATACAGATGGATGAATTATTGCGCAAGACCCAAGCAACAAGCCTTGAAATGTGTCTTTCAGAAACGAGCTGCTTCTTTTTACGTATATATTCCTCGTCCCATCTCCTCTCGTTCTCACGAATATTTCCCTGCTCGCCGGCGGATAAATTGTGTCAACAATCGGGCTTCTCTTTCGCTGAAAACGTTTTACAGAATACGAATGTTTGCGGTGAACGTCGCAGAATCTGAGATCGATGCATCGATGGAGAAGGAAAATCGAGGCTGAAATGCACGCTCAGACGCCACGTTTTTCCGCCATGTTCCCGTTTTTATTAAAGCGACTCTCCTGAAGGATTTCCTGTGTCTATAAACCGGCCACGTGCCCCGCGTTTTCCGCCGAATTACTGCTGCAAAAATCCTTGCCAGAGGGATTTATTTTCACCGTCGAATTCACGAGCAGTTACGCCATTTTGAGCTGATGGCCGACATGTGAACGGGTCTTTGCTACGAGAGGCCTATAATAGCAACAGCCAAGATGGATCAAACGACGCGTGTCTGCTGTCAGGGGAGATTTACTGCTTTAACCTTTAACTTGGGATACTCTGGACGCTATTTTGATTTTGTCTTTTAGTTCTTATACGTATATTTATGGGTGTGGGATTTATTATACGTAATGGGGTTTCCTATTTTTTTTTTCGATGAGGTTAACTGATTTTTTCTTGAGAAATTAATTTTTTAATTGTAAACTTTCTTCACTCAAATATTTTTCAGCTTAAATGTCTTAAACTCTTTGAATTTTTTCATATTTCTAAATTTTCTATATTTCCTAAATTTCCTAAATTTTCTAAGAATACAAAATTTTCTAAATTCACTGAATTCTTTTAATTCCTTAAATTATTTAATTCTAAAGTTTTCAAATTCTCAGTTTCTCAAATTTTCAAATCTCTAAATTTCGTAAATCATCTACATTCCCTAAATTCCCTAGATTTCCTAGATAACCTGGATTCCCTATATTCCGTCATCTAGTAGTTTCCAAATTCCCAAGTTTTCAGATTTCTAAATTTTTCAAATTTTCAAATTTCTAAATTTCTTAAATCATCTCAATTTCCCGAATCCCCTAGATTCCCTAGATTCCTTAGATTCCCTAGCTTCTCTAGATTCCCTAGATTCCGCCATCTAGTAGTTTCTAAATTCCCAAGTTTTCAGATTTCTAAATTTCTCAAATTTTCAAATTTTCAAATTTTCAAATTTCTAAATTTCTTAAATCATCTCAATTCTCCAAATCCCTTAGATTCCCTAAATTCCTTGGATTCCCTAGATTCCCTAAATACCCTAGATTCCGTCATCTAGTAGTTTCCAAATTCCCAAGTTTTCAGATTTTTAAATTTCTCAAATTTTCAAATTTCTAAATTTCTTAAATCATCTAAATTCTTCAAATTCCCCAAATTACGCAAATTCCCCAGATTCTCATGATTTCCTAGATTTCCTACATTCCCTTGATTCCCTAAATTCCCTAGATTCTCCCTAGATTCCGTAATTTAGTAGTTTCCAAATTCCCAAATCCCGGAATTTTCAAATTTCTTAAATCGTCTAAATTTCCCAAATTCTCTAGATTCCCTAGATTCAGTAATACAGTAGTTTTCAAATTCTTGAATTCCCCAGATTCCCTCGATTCCCTAGATTCCGTAATACAGTAGTTTAAAAATTCCGAAAATCCTGAAATTCTATAATTTTCTGAAATTCCTAAAATTCTCCAATATTCCCAAATTAATTACATTCCTCAATTACCAATTCCCTAGATTTTCTATCCTCTGTTCTCCTTTAGGGAATTCCCTCAATTACCTAAATTCCTTGAATTCCCAAAATTCTACAAATTCTCTAAATTTCCTGATATTAAATTAAAAATTAATCAGATCCCAACCCTCACTTTTAACAAATTAATTTTGTCACATATTTTCTTATTTCTAAAAAATACATAAATCTTGTAAAATTAATTTGTCACCATCATTTTATACAAGTACAACTTTCCTCTTTAACAAATCCGATTTTATTTTTTAATCCAGCAATATTTATTCCAAACAATCGGAATAATCCGCAAATAATAGTTAGTCAGAAAATTTATCTATTATTCCGCGTACTTTGAACACGCAATAAATTTTCCACTTGACATTTCATTTTCCTTCCTCTCCGTTAGTCAGATACCTTTGCACATCTTGAAGCGACACCGGTATTTTGTCATTCGTTCCCGGAGTGTTTTTGTTTCGCCAGCAAATTATGAGAAACCATTTATTTCGTTAAAGAGAGGAGTAGTTTTAGCTGAAATAGCTTGAGCATGAGATGCATAAGATAATTGCTCTTTTTGTTATATTAACCAGCAGAGCGGAGCTGTGTTAGCACCACACGCCATTTCGTAAATTCTGCTCTCGTTTGTACAATTGTATCTTTCATCTACCACCACGTCCCTATTTCCGCGGGGATTAAAGTTACACACAACTCCGTAATGTTTTCGGTAGATCCCAGTGCTAACTTGTTAATAAATGTTTCCACAGCCAAAGAAACGGAGTAAGAAAAATGTCCAGTGTAAACTTCTATGAGCACCATTTTCATGTACGAATGTTTTAAATATGAAAATACTGGGACTTTTATTACACTGTCTATATGCACTGCATTTTCCATGAAAGAACTATTTTTTCGACACAAAATTTTTATATACTTTTATCACTGTCGATATAGAAATTTATCTAATTTCTAGGTTAGGTTCATATCTCGAACTGTTTATTGACACACAAATTAAAATTCTTGAAATTAATTATTGATTGGTGCCATCACTTCAAATAGAATTTTTTTAAAAAATTCCTGTCGTCAAATCACTAAACAAAATCAATACAGCAAATTTAGGGTGTCTCACGAATCCACCCTAAAAATTTCAAGTCAAAAGACTCAAAATTGTAGCCTACAGAGTGAAGACAAACAAACAGAATAAATGCAAATCCCCGTTCGGCAGTAAATGTTTTAATTTTACCTAATGAAAAAGTCTCAATAAGCTTAAAAGTTGGAGAACTATCTCGGAGAGTAATCGTATTTGCAACGGCTAAATTCGACTGAATCCTTTTTCACTTGTCTGATCAAGCGGTATCAACGCGATACGAGTTATAGGAGTTATACGGTTCACGGAACACCCGGTATAAAGTTGATACCCTGAAAGCCTTCGTACAGGCAAAGGCCACAATTAACTCTAGTCAAGATCCCTGTACTCTCTAGACATGTCGAAGCTGCCAAAGTCGCGGAAGGAAGCTCGACGCCTGCAAACCCAAAGTTTGCTCGACGAATACTGAGCTGGTACACTCGGGTGCAGTACAAACTTTCTTTGGATAAGGGTATACACTTTGAAATGGATGGATAACTTTGAAATTGGCAAATTTTTCTGCTTTTCAATTCTTAAGGTTCTGAGAATTGTTAAATTTGTTGTGCTTTTTGATATTTGTGAAGGTTTTGGAATTTTCGAATTTTGGAATTGTGAAGTTTGATTTGGAAATTTTGGAATTATCAAGTTTGAGGTCTTTGGAAATTTTCTGGTGTTTGAAATTTTGGAATTAGTAGACTTTTTTGAAATTTTTGAATTAGCAGACTTTTTTGAAATTTTGGAATTAGCAGATTTCTTTGAAATTTTGGAATTAGCAGACTTTTTAAAAATTTTGGAATTAGTAGACTTTTTGAAATTATGGAATTAGCAGGCTTTTTTGAAATTTTTGAATTAGCAGACTTTTGAAATTTTGGAGTTAGCAGACTTTTTTGAAATTTTTGAATTATCAGATTTTTAGTTTTTGACATTTTTGAATTATCAATAATTTGGTTTTTGAAATTTTCCAATTATCAAGTTTTTAGTTTTGGAAATTTTCGAATTATTAAAATTAAAACAAAAATTTTTTCCGTGTTCAAATTTCCATATTTCTAGATTCTACAATCCTAATGCTACAAAACCCCTAATTCCACCAATTTTTATGTCCACACGTTCCTGAACTGCTGAATCCCTAGATTCTTATTTATGGAGATCCAAATCCTAAGGTTTCCACATACCTAGTTACCTAAATACTTATATTCTCAAATCCTAGGGTTCCTAGATGACCCCAAATTTCTAAGTACTAAAATCTCTGAATCTATCAATTTCTGTGTCAATTTCTATCAATTTCCCAAACTCCCACACTACCAAATCCCTAGATTTCTATATTCATAGCTCCCTAATTTTCAAAGTCCCCAAATTCATATGAAGCTCAACCTCAAATGTACCTAAAGTGTTAGTTACCCACAGTAAGAATATCAAATCCTTAAATTTTTGTATCCACATCTCCCCAATTTCCAAGGTCTCCAAATTGCTATATACTAAAATCTCAAGGTTCCTAAATCCTTACTTCTCCAAATCTCTAAAGCCATAAACTCTCTCCACAATCTCCTAAACCACCAAATCCCTAAATTTCCAAATCCGTAGATCCCCAATTTCCAAAGTCCCCAAATTGCTATCTACTCAAACCTCAAGTTTCCTAAATCCTTACTCCTCCAAATCTCTAAATCCAGAAACTCTATCCACAATCTCCCAAACCACCAAATCCCTAAATTTCCACATCTGTAGATCCCAATTTCCAAAGTCCCCAAATTGCTATCTACTCAAACCTCTAAGTTCCTGAATATCCAAATCCCTGCTCCCTCAAATCCCTAACTCCATAAACTCCATCCACACTCTCCCAAATCAAATTCCTAAACTTCCATATTACTCCAAGCTTCCAAATTAGTCTAAACTTCCAAATTCCAAAAACCCCCAAATTACACCCAAAATCCCACAATTTGAAATTCGTCATCTCCAAAAATACCTCAAAAATGAACGACTGAGTTGTCCATTTCCTCCAAGGAAACCAGATTTGCTCCGACTGTACATCACCTTCGGAATATTGTGTACCGTCTGAGTTGGCTGGGATGATTGTGTATCCGCAGTCGCACGTATACCACCATTAGTCGTCAACGTGTACGTGCGTGTGTATCTAACCGTTAGAATGGCTGCTCACACAGACGCGATAAAGGAAACGACCTTTCAGTTACCTGAAATGTCGTCGCCGTAACAATTACCAGTGGTGCCTCTCTGTGTGTCCTCTCGTCTCTTCCGCTATTTCCACCCTTCATCCTCTTTACCACCACGGTTGTCCCTTTCTGTTTATCCATCTGTCTTCCCAGCTTCCGTTTCTCTGATTCCCTGTTCCTTTTTGTTACTTTATCCGTCGTGTCTTTCTGTTTGTCTCCTCCGCAGCTGCGGAGAGCAACACAGGTGGCACCACTGTGGAGCTACTATGCCAGTTGACGGCGTGAAGAGACTTTGCCTGCCGGGGTGACTGGTGCAAAATAAACTTTGTTTCGGGCTCCGCTTAATATCCCTCCAGCCATCAAATACGGTTACGTGCCCGACGTATATACACGTTCCCACGGATACTCTTCTTTGTCCGACACTTCGGAGAGGTAAACCGCGACGTCTAGTAACTTCATCCACGTTTTGGTCTCGTTATGAACATCTTCAATGACATCGGTTGATACGTTTAGTTCGCGCTTTGAATTTGGATACTCTCTTGCATCACTGGCTCGGAAACTTCCCGCTGGGAACAACCGCTGGGTTCAGACTCTTTCGCGCTTCAAGAGCGATACATTTTTGTTCGTTTCGAGATTCGACTCGATTCGCGTGTCGTGTAAATTCGGTTGAAGGTCTCTTTTGTGCGCAATTACGAAGCGGAAAATCCGGAGATGTGGAAACCTTTTAGGGTTATCTTTTGTGGGCCGATCTTTTGGAATAAGGGAAATGTGGCAAATACTGGTAATTAATGTTTGAGCAAAGTTTTTAATTTTTGTACTTTGAAATTGAGGAATAGTGTTCTTAAATTTAGTACTTTTTAGAAACTTCAAAAAATAGATCAATTTGAAAATTTCTTTTAATGTTTCGAAATTGCTGTATCGTTGCATAATATCCAAATTTTCAGTGATCTCAATTTTAGAATGGTACAGTATCCAAATCTTCAAATACCCAAATACCTAAATATCTAAATTGTTATCAATCTCCAAATCCTCAAATCTTCAAATATCTGAATCTTCAAATGTCCAAATCTCCTAATGTCCTAATCTAAAAAATACCCAAATATCTAAATAACTAAATTGCTATAAATCTTCAAATCCCCAAATCTCCAAATCTTCAAGTGTTCAAATCTCCAAATGTCTAAATCTCCAAATCCCCAAATCTTCAAATCTCCAAATCACCAAATTACCAAATAACTAAACATTCAAATTGCTATAAATCTCCAAAACCGCAAATTACCAAATCCTCAAATTCCTAAATTCAAAAACTCTTCAATCTTCCATCTCTCCAAATCTCCGAAACCATAACCATCAAAATTCGGGGTAATTTGGGAGCGTGATAATACAACGCGTGGTAGTTCGGAGGCGTGGTAATGCAACGCGTGGTAATGCAACGCGTGGTAATGCAACGCTTGGTAATTCGAGGGCGTGGTAATACCACGCGTGATAATTCGGGGGCGTGGTATTACAACGCGTGGTAATTGGGGGGGCGTGGTGATACCACGCGTGGTAATTCGGGGGCGTGGTATTACAACGCGTGGTAATTTGGGGGCGTGGTATTACAACGTGTGGTAATTCGGGGGCGTGGTATTACAACGCGTGGTAGTTCGGGGGCGTCGTATTACAACGCGTGATAATTCAGGGGCGTGGTGATACCACGCGTGGTATTACAACGCGTGGTAACTCCGGGGGCGTGGTATTACAACGCGTGGTAACTCCGGGGGCGTGGTATTACAACGCGTGGTAATTCGGGAGGTGCGGTAATTCCAATTTACCAAATCCCAAATCTCCCAAATCCCAAATCTCCCAAATCCCAAATCTCCCAAATCCCAAATCTCCCAAATCCCAAATCTCCCAAATCCCAAATCTCCCAAATCCCAAATTTCCCAAACCCCAAATCTCCCAAACCCCAAATCACCAGATACCTAAATATCCAAATTGCTATAAATCCCCAAATCTCCCTAAAAATACCTGGACCATCAAATGTCTAAAATATCATGAATGCCTACAGAAAACCTATACAAACATTCTCACAACAAATTATCCACCAAGTAACGATGCAATATAACGAAATCGGAAACTCTTCTCAAAGCCCGACGTCACGGAAGCAGTTAAAGTTTTCGTTATCTGGTGGCATCAATTCGTGGCGATTTAGTCGTTGCGTTCAGGACGGAAGTGGAAGTCCTTGAAGCCATTTTCGTGAGGATCGCCCGTTGCAAAATGGGGCATAAAGTAGCCGGAGTCCATTACTCTGTCTAACTAAATCGGCATTCACGGGACAAAGATCGTGCACGACCTAATTCCTATCGTCTTTCTTCCGGGCTAATGCGGTGCTTTGCTGAAAATAATGTCCACGACAACGCGGCCTTGAACACCGAAAACAATTCCGAACGCCGTATAAAACTTTCTTCCCGATGGGTTTCAGATGCTTTCGGGAAGATGCAGTCTCGGATTCATTCCCGGCGCTCGAGTTTTTAAACTGCCCGGAAAGTTTTGTTTTAATCGAAACTCGTTGCGTCGCTGTAACTTCGAGAATCGTTTGCTGTGAACCGGGCAACAGCTACGATTTCTTATTTCAATTATACAGGTCGGATGGAGGAAATTTGCAGGGGAAAAATTGCGTGATTAAGGAAGAAGATTATTTTCATAACGTAGTGTCAATTGTTTAAAATTCTTTAAACAATTCTTCGAAATTTTGAAAGAATTCCAACCCTAATAAAATCCAGACTGCATTGTAACAAATTTGTACATGAAGTTCATATGCTAAATAAATTTTATTCACTCACTTTAAGTGTTCGTATAAATTATTACCTTCATTATCTCATGTAAAATATACAGGGTGTCTCATAACTAAGGTTCCTGAAATGGGGGGTAGACGTGATTCTGAATAAGATTTCCCTTTGCAAAAGTGGGATTTGAAGCTTCGTTTTTGAATTATTAAGGAATATAATTTTTCACTCCGTAATTTCCACGCGCTGTATTTCCATGCGGCGTAATTTCCACGCGCCATAATTCCACGCGCCGTAATTTTCACGCGCCATAATTCTACGCTCCGTAATTTGCACGCGCTGTATTTCCACGCGGCGTAATTTCCACGCGCCATAATTCCACGCGCCGTATTTCCACGCGTTGTATTTCTACGTGTCGAAATTTCTACGCGCCATAATACCACGCACCGTAATTTTCACGCGCCATAATTCTACGCTCCGTAATTTGCACGCGCTGTATTTCCATGCGCTGTATTTCCACGCGCCATAATTCCACGCTCCGTAATCTCCACGCGCCGTATTTCCACACGTTGTATTTCTACGTGTCGAAATTTCTACGCGCCATAATAGCACACACCGTAATTTTCACGCGCCATAATTCCACGCTCCGTAATTTCCACGCGCTGTATTTCCATGCGCTGTATTTCCACGCGCCATAATTCGACGCTCCGTAATCTCCACGCGCCGTATTTCCACGCGTTGTATTTCTACGCGTCGAAATTTCTACGTGCCATAATACCACACACCGTAATTTTCACGCGCCATAATTCCACGCTCCGTAATTTCCACGCGCTGTATTTCCATGCGCTGTATTTCCACGCGCCGTAATTCCCACGCGCCATAATTCTACGCGCCGTATTTCCACGCGCCGAAATTTCTACGCGCCGTAATTTTCACGCGCCATAACTCCACGCTCCGTAATTTTGCATGCGTAATCCTCGCGCTCTGATTGGTCCGCGTTTTTCCTTAATAACTCAAAAACGGAGCTTCAAACCCCATTTTTGCAAAAAAAAATCTTATTCAGAATCACGTCTTCCGCCCATTTCAGGGAACACTACTTGTGACACACCTTGTATACATTCTACTACTCCTTCCATTACTATAAACAATCGTCCATATTATATCCGTCCAAAGTGTTCACATTTTATAAAATACCTTCTCTTACAAAGTCAGACAAATCCTTCATGTCCCCATTATAAATCTCCCATTTTTTGTACATTTCAGAATGAAACAATACGAGATCCAAGAGATGTCATTCGTGGAATTATAATGTTGAAATAAATAAGCTCGCTAATCTTTTTTCCGAAAAGCGCAAAGCACGTATAATTACAAAATGAATTATATCGATTCGGGAAAATGCCATCAATCACAGTTGCATTATCTTCTTTGAAGGATCATACAATTTTAAAGCGGAGGAATAATAAGCATCGGTAAGAAGCTTAGTCGTTAATCTTTTCGCGTAAATTTCAAGCAAAAATCGCTGCGATATGATAAAGTACTGAAATAATATATACATATAGCTAATTCTTTGAATATTATTTATAGCTTTGAATTTAATGCACGAGATGAATATTCTCATTAAGCATTTATAAGTACCATACATTGAGAACGGTGCTAATTAAATGCAAGCAGAATTTTTATGGTAAATTGATTCATGGATTTCGAACAATCCTTTGTAGCAATTTTAGTTTACTTCAGTTTCGTGATAAAAAATATAAGACTTGACAAATATGGATTAAAAAATTTTTTTAATGTGGAAAACTTGAAGATATAAATTTTTAAGTTTGCATAATTTTTGATCTGTTAAGGGACAAGTTTTTAATCTTTAACTTTCAGAGCTAAATTTTTAAATTCTATCTTTCAAATACCTAAATTTCTAAATTTCTATGAAATCAAATTCTGAAATTTTGAAGTCTGTAAGTTTAAAAAATTCCAAACTTGCATATTTCTCTAAAAGAAGCTAGTATTGCACCACTTATATTGCCAAAATTATATTGCATTAGTTAATTACATTACATTACTTAAAAGCCGGTAGCTTCTGTGTTAAAAGATATTATCCACATCCACTTAATTGAGAAAGTACGAATACTTACGCTTCCTCTATTTCATTACAGTTGAACAGTCAGAGTGAAACCGCCATAATCATTTTCCGGACGCATTAAACCGTTAAAAGGTTAAGTGGCTGCCTATGGAAATTTAACGCCACACTTTCCCGACGTGTTACATTTGTAATTCATCGAGCCACCGCGTGTTACAGACAGCCGTGTAATAGAATGAATTTATCCCGGTTACGTATAACACTCCACCGCCATTTTCTCTTCGCTTCTCTAAATCTTTCTTTCGCCCTTAACTCGCGTGTGATCCAGGAGTTCAATTTCGGTAACTTTCGAACGATTTAATCGTGCAAAAGTGTTCCAATCACTTTGAATATTTGTCTATTGATAAACGCTTCTTTTTGTTCAGAAACAAGGGATTGAAATTTTGGAAATGTGGTTATGTTTACTGATATTAACTCACGAGTTGGCGTAAGAAGAAGGTAAAACAGATTTTCATTATCTACTTTTAATCTATTTTTATATTCGTACATCATACGAATAACACCATGGATTTTGATAAAAAATATTTATTTCAAATTGTTGTATTAAGTCTTTGGGCTGCGATATGACGCACTTATGACGCAAACAGTTCATATGTGACGTATTGTGGTTAACCCACTAGTTGACGCGTGTGAAGAGACTGATGTGACTGAAAGAGCTACTCTAATTGGTTAGAATAGAAAAACGGACGCTTCAGACGTATTTTCAGTGGTAAAACAATTGGCACGAGCGGTCACACACCAATTATTATCCTTCTCAAGTTCTAACTTTTCAAAGTTTTACCCTTCCAAAGTTCCAACATTCCATAGTTTTAACCTTCCAAGCATCCAACTATCTAAAGTTCCAAATCTCCAAAGTTCCAACATTGCAAAGTTTCAACCTTCGAATGTCCTAACCTTCCAAAGTTCCAACCTTGCAAAGCTGCAACCTTCCAAAGTCCCAGAATTCCAAAGTTCCAACATTCCATAGTTCTAACCTTCCAAGCATCCAACTTTCTAATATTCCAACTCTCCACAGTTCCAACCTTCCCAAGTTCCAACCTTCCAAGGTTCCAGCTTCCCAAAGTTCCAACTTTCCAAAGTTGCAACCTTCCAAAGTTTCAACCTTCCAGGGATCCAATTTTCTAAATTTCCTACCTCCCAAAGTTCCAATCTTCCAAGGTTCCAATCTTTCAAATTTCCAACCTTCCAAAGTTCCAACCTTGCAAAGTTGGAACCTTCTAAAGTCCCAACATTCCAAAGTTCCAACCTTCCAAAGTTCCAACCTTGCAAAGTTGCAACCTTCCAAAGTCCCAACATTCCATAGTTCTAACCTTCCAAGCATCCAACTATCTAAAGTTCCAAATCTCCAAAGTTCCAACCTTGCAAAGTTTCAACCTTCGAATGTCCTAACCTTCCAAAGTTCCAACCTTGCAAAGCTGCAACCTTCCAAAGTCCCAGAATTCCAAAGTTCCAACATTCCATAGTTCTAACCTTCCAAGCATCCAACTTTCTAAAATTTCAACTCTCCAAAGTTCCAACCTTCCCAAGTTCCAACCTTCCAAGGTTCCAGCCTCCCAAAGTTCCAACTTTCCAAAGTTGCAACCTTCCAAAGTTTCAACCTTCCAGGGATCCAATTTTCTAAATTTCCTACCTCCCAAAGTTCCAATCTTCCAAGGTTCCAATCTTCCAAATTTCCAACCTTCCAAAGTTCCAACCTTGCAAAGTTGGAACCTTCCAAAGTCCCAACATTCCAAAGTTCCAACCTTCCAAAGTTCCAACCTTGCAAAGTTGCAACCTTCCAAAGTCCCAACATTCCAAAGTTCCAACCTTCCAAAGTTCCAACATTCCATAGTTCTAAACTTCCAAGCATCCAGCTTTCTAAAGTTCCAACTCTCCAAAGTTCCAGCCTTCCAAAGTCCCAACATTCCAAAGTTCCAACCTTCCAAAGTTCCAACTCCCCAATATTCTAACCTTCTAAAGTTCCACCTTCCGATAGTCCCAACCTTCCAAGGATCCAACCTTCTAAAGTTCCAAGCTCCCAAAGTCCCACCCACGCAATGTTCCAACCTTCCAAAGTACTCATCTTCTAAAGTTTGAATCATCCGAAGGTTCAATCTTTCAAAGTTCCAACCTTCCACTGTTCCAACTTTCCAAAGTCTCAACCTTCCCTATGTTCCAACCTTCAAAAGTCCCAAAATTCTAACCTTCCAAAGTCCCCACTTTCCAAAGTTTGAATCACCCAAAGTTTCAACTTTCCAATGTCCCAACGTTCCTGAATTCCAATTTTTGAAAGTCCTAACCTTTGCACATTTCGAGCATTCTAAATTCGATCATTCAACCTTCTTAACTTTCAATCTTCCAAATTCCAAAGCTACGAATATTCAAAATTTCTAAAACTAAAGCTCCAAATTTCGAAACGTACATCTTCTCAAAACTTCGAATCACCTTATTCCAAAGCTTCCTAACCTCCAAATGATAGTCGGCGAACGTCTCGAGTGTGAATGACATAGTACTACATGCGTTCAGCAGTTGTTATTGCCATTTTTATAATTATTTGCCGAAATGTAACTACAAGTAACTACAAGATATTAAAACATTATATTCAAATTTATATTCATAGCAAAAAAGGATGATTAAAAATGAGTCAAAAACCTCCATACCGCATTACCACGTTTATATTCCCTTTTTATTTTGATGCTATTAAAATGTTATATGTACTGGGAGAATGGAAGGTGATTTAAAAATGAGTAGAAAAAATTTTAATGGTGGCAATAGGATGGGTGGTAACAGATATGATTGATGAATGTGATGAATATATGAATTCAGTATAATGAAGCTCTGATGAGATTTCTACATATTTTCCCGTGAGATGAACATTTATTTGCGTTAAAAAATTATACTTTATTCGTTCATGATGTAGACCATTAATAATTAATGATACGTAGAAAAATGTGGTCTGAATATTCATATTCAGAGCTGGGTGATATATCATCGAGTTTTTTAATACTTTTAAATATCTGGGGTCAGATAACATTTTCTAAAAATATTTTCTTCGTGATAGATAATATTTATCATTTATTGTAATATGAATTTCAATTTTGTAAGAAGTAAGATAATTTTATAAAATATTATTTGTATTTTGTTTGTATATTATTTGTAATTAGTGTTTTATTTGTAAATTATTTTGATCTATCTGATTTTAAATATTGCCGTTCAGAAAGCACCTAAAATGATCGTGAAGGTTCGATAACCTTCTGTTTGTAAAGGCTAGAGGTACAATCACCTAAAGCTTAGTACAACCTTTTTTAAGCAGCCTGTATACAGGTGGCACTACACGAATGTCCACGCCAAGCGGAAAGGAACGTAATAGGTCTTCCTGTGGCTCCTCTGTGTAAATTTGCACATGCTCGCGGTTACCCAGCGACGGTCTACACATCTGTCTACAGTGTCTTTCACACTTCGCGTCATTTCCAAGAAACTTTCAAACGATTATTCCGACTAAACTTCCGTCCAATTTCGCCACTGGAAATCGTGCAACATTAAATTAACAGAGTCTGATAACAACGAGGGTGGAGGTAGAGCTAGCGATTATTTGATGCTGAACTGTCGTCTCGAGTGACGTCAAGCGCGAAACACGCTGTACTTGTAAGATTCTGTGAAACCTTTTCTCGAATTTTGCGATTGACATTTTCGACTCGAGAGATCTCTTTTACTTTACGGACACGTTTCACGGCTGATCGAGCAGAATAAACATGTTTCAATTTTTAACAAAATTGAAACTGGTTAAATAAATAATTTGTACGTTATTGTACGGTGTTAAGTTCTTTTATTAATTTTGTTACTTATTTATAATTTTACTTTATCTTTGAGGTAAGTATATAAATGTAAATTTAAGAACAAAATAACAAAATTTGATAGCAGCCTTATCCTTCATTAAAAGATAGCAATTATATATTTATTAATTAAGTGGAAATATAAATTTTAAGTGGAGGTAGAGACATTTTAGAGAGGTAGAGATTTTAGTAGAGACATCTCGATACTTTCAATCGACAAAAGTTTGAAATTTAAGTGACACATATTTTGAAGCAACCTGTATATGAAAGAAGAGTATAAAATATTGTACACAATTAATGTTTGTCATGTATTGATTACTTCGAAAAAAGAAAAGGATTTCTCCATAGAGAGGCTATAAATCCACTATGGCAAAATAAATCGATGAATTCCTTTATTTTGAAATATAAACGCCAGAAAATTGGATGTACGTTAAAAAACAAAACGCTGCAAATTGATTGATTTATAGTTTGTTCCAACCAATCAACTGTTTTGCCAACTTTTAGAAATATCGATGAAACTTTTACGTTAACTTTTATTTAAGCTTGAGATTCATTTCGATATTCTATAAACACTACCTTGCAATATTTTTGTATTGTTACGTGAAATTGATGGAAAAGAATTTAATTTATTTTGTAATAATTTAGGTTCATTTTCTGATTCAGAAAAATTTACAATTATATTTTAGTTTATAATTTTAATTTGGTAATTGCTTTCTGACTGGTAATTTGATAAATTAAGATTGTTATGTAATTGATAATAATTGATAATTTTCTGGCTGATAATAATTATAATAATTGTAATAGTTTATAACAGTAATTTAGAACAATTGTTTAATTGATAATAATTCAAAATAATTGTTCAATTAGTAATAATTTAATAATTTTAGCAACTGACAGCTTACAATAATTTTCTAACAGATAATAATTTATAATAATTCTATAATTGATAATAATTTGATAATTCAAAATTAATTTACAACTGATATTCATTGACAATAATTTATAATAATTTTCTAACTGGCAAAAAAAATAATAATTATAATATTTTATTCCAATAATTTAAAAAAATTGTCATCTTGATATAAATTCAAAATAATTTTTTAACTAATAATACTTTATGAAAATTTATAACAATTCTCTAATAAAAAATAATTTATAATAATTTTCTAATAAAAAATAATTTATAATAGTTCAATTATTCCCTGAAACTCCAACATACAATGCTTAATACAATATTGATATTGCATTAATCTATGTGTAAAAAGAATTTAGAACGAATAATCCTGATTTACACTTTTTTCATACCATTTATTTATTTCCGCCAGATATAAGCGCATAATACGTTTAAAATACAATATTTCATACATACGAATTCATTCATTTGATCCAATAAATCTTTTAAACAAAAACACATTATTTTCATAGATTTGTTTTATAATTCTTAACCATGAATTATTTACGGATAACATGAAAACTGTATTTGCGTATGCTATAGATTAAATCGTAAATGAAATAAATGTAATTCGTTCAAATTTCAATATCATTTTCCTGGAAAGTTTTTAAAGGTTTCAATTTCAATGGGTAGTGTGTTTAACAGATTTTCGATGAATCATTTTTCGGTGAATTTACATTCTCTTTGAAAAACATGAAATGATATGATGTTTATTGTTTAACTCAATTATTACGTTTCATGTACGATTTTGTATTGTATATTTTGAATACTGTCACAATATTTAATTATTGAAGATTTCCAATATTAACAAATGTTTTATATTTATTTGGTAGTTTGTCAATTTAATCATTTTGTTTTTATTAATGATATTTAATTTAATTTAAATTTGTAGAACTGAAGATTAAAAGCTTTTAATTGTTTTTACTAGGAAAAATGTGTGACACTTAAATTTCTGTACAGATCTAATATTTGTATTATTCAAAAATTTATTCACTTAAACTAATAGTATTAGGCATTAGTTAATTGCAAATTCCCAATTTCTAAATTTCCAAATTATCAAATTTCTAAATTCCCAAATTTCTAAATTTCCAAATTATCAAATTATCAAATTCCCAAATTCCCAAATTCCTAAATTTCTAAATTTCCTAATTTTCCCATTGTTAAATTTCCCAATTTCCCAATTTTCCATTTTCCATTTTCCCGATTTCTCAATTTCCCAATTTCATAATTTCCTAATTTCCTAATTTATCAATTTACCAATTTCCCAATTTCTCAACTCCTTAATTTCCCAATTTTTCAATTCACCAATTCACCAATTTTTCTATTTCCCAATCCCCCAATTTCTCAGCCCCTTAATTTCCCAATTTCTCAATTATTTAATTTCCCAATTTCCCCGTTCCTCACTTTCCAAATTTCCCCATTTCTTAATTCCTTAATTTCATAATTTCCCAATCTCCCAAGTTCTCAATTTACCAATTCCCTAATTTCCTGATTTTCCAATTTTCCAATCCCTTAATTTCTCAACCCCTTAATTTTCTAATTTCTCAACTCCTTAATTTCTCTATTACCCAATTTGCTAATCCCTTAATTCCCACATTTCTGAATTTTCAATTTTCCCAAATTTACTCCATTTTCCCAATTTTCCCAATTTACCTAAATTTACTCAATTTTCCCCATTTACCCAAATTTACTTAATTTTCCCAATTTATCTAATTTTACCCATTTTACCAAGTTTACCAATTTTACCTATTTTCCCAATTTTCCCAATTTCCTAATATCTCAATTCCTAGAAAATAAATATCACAAAAATATAAAAATACTTGGTAAGATTTCTAAAACGTAAGAATAACAAACTACTGTAAATTTTGAATCACTCCACCAAAGCACTGACCGTGTTAAATTTTCATCTGCTTCAAAATTGAACTCCAATCTCCACTTCCTAAGCCCCTCATGTTCTACATTTTCTTTATAATCCCTTTCCTATAATTCGTCTCATGGGATATTTCTCCCAAGCTTCTAAGGAACATTTGAAGGAAATCGAGAGCTTTATGGCACGTTCGATTCGACTGAAGGTCGTCGTTCACGAGTCAGCCTTTAACTTCCGGTTAACCCTGCAGGACGTAAATTATGGCAGTCGAGTCAGCGCGTGTCTTCGTGCGGTCAAATCGATTTTATTTTCTCCACGCCGGTATCTTTCGGTAGCAATCGCTTCAACCATAATCAGTTTCATGAAATCACGTAACACGAGGATCTTTTCATACAGGTGGATAATCTTGACGCACACACGTGCGCGTTCTCACAGGCTCCGTATATTGGCTATTCTTGCATGAAATATCCCTAGACCAATCACATATTGTATCGAAAAAGTGTTTCGGTAAGCGCACACTCTCGCCTGAATCGTTTTCGAATTATGGACGATTTTAAATTACTGCAAGTTACTGCTATTTTCTCGGGATTGTGCCGGGGAATTCTAGTGTTCCCTGGTGCGAGATCAAGGAAGCTATGCGGAGAAAATGGGTGAGGAGGTAGAGCGAGATTCTCAAGCGGTGTGCTTTTTGTATCGCGCCTTTTTCTCTGATACAAACCTTGATTTTTATAGGGACATCAATCAAGATATGTAAATTATATAGCAGAATTTTATGATTTATCGTTCATTTTGTAGCTTGTGGATTTTATAATTTTTATACTATGAAAATTTGTAGATTTTGTAGTTTTCATACTATATGATTTGGGAAATGTTAAATACAAGACTTAGAATAATAATTGTTATTGTTGATTACTGTGTTTATGTTGATTATGAATTTGGTGTTTTTTGTATTTGTCAAGTTTCAAATTAACAAACTCCCAACTTTCCCAATTTCCCAATTTTCTAGTTTCCCAATTTCCCAATTTCCCAATTTCCCAATTTCCCAATTTCCAAATTTCCTAATTTCCCAATTTCCCAATTTCCCAATTTCCCAATATTCCAATTTCCTAATTTCCCAATATACCAAAATTCCCAATTAGCTAAACTTCCAAAGTCCCAAATTTCCCAACATTCCAATTTCCCAATTTCCCAATATTCCAAAATTCCCAATTAGCTAAACTTCCAAATTTCCCAATTTCCCAATTTCCAAATTTCCTAATTTCCCAATTTCCCAATTTCCCAATATTCCAATTTCCTAATTTCCCAATATACCAAAATTCCCAATTAGCTAAACTTCCAAAGTCCCAAATTTCCCAACATTCCAATTTCCCAATTTCCCAATATTCCAAAATTCCCAATTAGCTAAACTTCCAAATTTCCCAAATTCCCAAATTCCATAATTTCCTAAATTCCCAAATTCCCAATTTCCCAATTCACAAAATCTCAAACTTCTCAATTACCCAAATTCCCAAATTCCATAATTTCCTAAATTCCCAAATTCCCAATTTCCCAATTCACAAAATCTCAAACTTCTCAATTACCCAAATTCCCAAAGTCCTAAATTTTCCAAGTTTCCCAAATTTCCCAAATTTCCCAAATGTCCCAAAATTTCCCAAATTTCCCAAATTCCCAATATCCTACAATCACAATTTCCTCTCCCCACAAATTGCAAATCCTCCTAAAATTCCCAGGTGCAAACATACGAAAAATATTCCTCTCCATTGCTACGTAGACTGAGGCTACGTGAAAGACAAGTGAAATTTGGCTCTGACTGTACATCAGAGGATCTAAATTCGAGGAAGTCCGTTTTCAGTCTTGATTTTGGATCTCAGCGCCGGTATTTCGACGATTTCTGTTGCGAGGAAGAAATAGAAAAGGCATCGAACGGGCTAGGATATATAGCCGCTACAACGAACTTCAATCACCAAGGAAGCTTTCCTGAATGGCCCCCGACCGACGTCACGCTTTCCCGTCAAGCCATCGTATAAATCGTCACGTTCCCAGCTCACGATACACCTCTGCACGGTGATCCTAACCCCTTAAAATTTCTCACACTAATCGAACGGATGTTGTACACTGGGTACACGAGAAACCTGGGGTAAATGTGAGAGCTACGAATTTAACACTGCTCTCTTGACCTGTTATTTTATACCTCCAGAAAGTTGGACTATTTTTTGGGAAATTTTTAATTAAATTTATTATATTCATTTAGGTTTACTCGGAGTTATATTAATTTATTGGGACGAGGTGCGATTTGTTAATTTATATTTTATGTGATTTATGTGTTTATCTGAGGATGTGATACATTGTTGTCGCTGTTGTATTCTGTTAGGCTTCTCAGTAAGGTCAATGGCGCCATTTTTTAGAAACTTTCAAAATTTTTATTATTATATGGGATATCTAGATAGCACCTTCAAGGTATTAGTAGTTCACCAGTTTTTAGAATACACGAAAGTTAGGATAAGTCATGAGTCATGTACTTTTGATGAAGGTGAACTGCAGATGCCACATATGTCAGAATTTGAAACAGTCACATGTGAAGTGTGCTTAATTGCGAACATATAATAAACCAACTTAATCTTTCAAAGTTTTAACCTTCTAAAATTCCACCTTCTGATAGTCCCGACCTTCCAAGGAACCATCGTCCCAAAGTTCCAACCTTCCAAAGTCCCAACCATGCAATGTTTCAACCTTCCAAAGTACTCATCTTCTAAAGTTTGAATCATCCGAAGGTTCAATCTTTCAAAGTTCCAACCTTCCACTGTTCCAACTTTCCAAAGTCCCAACCTTCCCTATGTTCCAACCTTCAAAAGTCCCAATCTTGCAAAATTCTAACCTTCCAAAGTCCCCACTTTCCAAAGTTTGAATCACCCAAAGTTTCAACTTTCCAATGTCCCAACGTTCCTGAATTCCAATTTTTGAAAGTCCTAACCTTTGCACATTTCGATCATTCTAAATTCGATCATTCAACCTTCTTAACTTTCGATCTTCCAAATTCCAAGGCTACGAATATTCAAAATTTCTAAAACTAAAGCTCCAAATTTCGAAACGTACATCTTCTCAAAACTTCGAATCACCTTATTCCAAAGCTTCCTAACCTCCAAATGATGGTCGGCGAACGTCTCGAGAGTGAGTGAGATAGTGGTATATGCGTTCAGCTCCGAATATTATAAATTTTAATTGCTCATGTACTTCTTTCACTATCACATAAATACAAATTTATTTAGTTTAATCGAAAAGCAGTTTCCACTACTCATGTTTGCAACATACCGCACAAACATTTACCGTAATCTATTTTCCCGCCACTTATCGGAATTCATCGATGAACGAATCGGTGATTCGAGAAATCGTCTGACCACGTACATTGGCCTAGAATTTTCAAACGGCAAGCTTCCCTCTGGATCCATGCCACAGCTTTTGATTCTTTTTCTCAAAGTACGCCCATTATAGGTCAGCATCGTTGGCTTCCATTAAGCGTACCTTTGATCCGTGTCTAATTAAAGCTTGAGAAGTGCTCGCACGCAGCAACCTCTCTCCTTCCTTCTCTCTCTCTCTGTCTCTCTTATCTTATTTCCTTCTCCGTTGCTCTCGTTCCTCTTCATTTCTATTTGTACCTTAATCCAACCATAGAAAGATGTTACATTGATCTATTACGGGATATTTAATTGGGGATTGGAAATAAATTTCTGGGTACGGTAATCAAATTTTAGTTCAATATGGGTTGAGATGTAATTAGACATCTAGTGAATTAGGTTTTACTCTGAAAATCTTTTTATAGATTCAATAGATTCAGTAATTCATTTCTGAATAAGTTGAATTTTCTAATGGACTTTCTGATTCAGTAATCTTATAATTTACTCCATTTTCAAATTATTTTTACAAGTTACATTTCTACATTTTTAAGTGATGTAAATTTTTTAATTTCCTTAGTTTAAAAAACTCTTAAACTCTCAAGTTTCTCAATTGCTAAATTTCTGAATCCCCAAATTATCAAATCTTTAAATTTTTAAGATTCTGAGATCTCTCAAACTCCCAAATTCTACAAATCTGAAATTTGTCCAACTCCAACAATATAATAAGTAAAATACATCAACAACTATCTAAAAAAACATCTCCCACCCTCCACAAACGTGCACCTACCCTAACTCATCATATTACATTTTCGTCCCATCTACTTAAAAATGAAATAAAAAAAAAGAAAAGCATCCGAAACCTCTCTAAATTCCTAGACCTCATCTCGCGACGCGCGCAGAGTTCATAAACCGCGCTTAACCTAAAAAGACCCAACGAACGAGGTTGAATTATTCCGCAGACAAGTTGTGTAAATCGACAAGCAAGCAGTCAATGTCGCGGTTAACGCGGTAATACATCAGAGGATGTTTCCATTTCGGGTAGAAACCGTGTAGCTACTTCCGAAATCGCCGGTCGTTCAATTCGAGACGAATTGTTTTTCACTGGTCGTAAAAACGAATCGTGAAAAGGGTGGCGGAGGGGAGGAAGAAGGAGGAGGGACATAACAGGAGTTCGTAAGAAGCCGTTTCAACGGGTTGGTCCTTTTCAGGGATCAGACTGGTCGGCTCCTTGGATGGGAAGGGAGGATATTCGTTACTCGCGGCGCTTCTTTCACGACTTCAGGTTCGAACTTTACCACTGAATCAGCCCTCGCCCCGGAAGACGCTCAATGTTCGGGCATAGAATCGTTGATACCGGAGAAATTTCGCAGTAGTGTGTTCCAGCGTTGGGGTAAAGTACAGTCATGGGCAAATATGCAGTCACTAAGGGTAAATATGGTGACGTGTGAAGTCTTTCTTAAGGACTGACATTTCGATTAAATTAAATAAATGTGTATTTATATGACACTGAGAGAAGTACATGTGCAGTTAAAATTTATAATATTCAGAGCTTTGGAATTTGGAAGATATAGACTATGGACCATCACTGCTGAACACATGTAGCACTATCTCACTCACTCTCGTGACGTTCGCCGACTATCATTTGGAGGTTAGGAAGCTTTGGAATAAGGTGATTCGAAGTTTTGAGAAGATGTACGTTTCGAAATTTGGAGCTTTAGTTTTAGAAATTTTGAATATTCGTAGCTTTGGAATTTGGAAGATCGAAAGTGAAGAAGGTTGAATGATCGAATTTAGAATGATCGAAATGTGCAAAGGTTAGGACTTTCAAAAATTGGAATTCAGGAACGTTGGGACATTGAAAAGTTGAAACTTTGGGTGATTCAAACTTTGGAAAGTGGGGACTTTGGAAGGTTAGAATTTTGCAAGGTTGGGACTTTTGAAGGTTGGAACATAGGGTAGATTGGGACTTTGGAAAGTTGGAACAGTGGAAGGTTGGAACTTTGAAAGATTGAACCTTCGGATGATTCAAACTTTAGAAGATGAGTACTTTGGAAGGTTGAAACATTGCATGGGTGGGACTTTGGGAGCGTGGAACTTTGAGAGGTTGGATCCTTGGAAGGTTGGGACTATGAGAAGGTGGAACTTTAGTAGGTTAGATTTTTTTTAAATTGGAACTTTGGAGGGTTGAGACTTTGCGAGTTTAACAAATTTAGGGACGTAGGTATTTAAAGACGTAGGTATTTAAGGACGTAGATATTTGAAGACATAGATATTTAGGGACGGAGGTATTTGTGGACATAGGTGTTAGGCAATATAGAGATTTGATAGCCTAAGAAATTATTTAAGGATCTAGGGATCCGAGAAAATCTAGGTTTGGGAATTTGCAAATTTATTAAAAAAATACAGAAATTAAAAAATTTGCAAAAATCTCAGTTAAAAACTTTGAAAATTGAATAATCTGCAAAAATCTGAAAATTGAATAATCTGCAAAAATCTGAAAATTGAAAAATCTGCTTGAAAATATGGAAATTTGAAGATGTCGAAATTGGGGAACTTGAAAAAGTTAAGAATTGAGAAACTTGAAAATATAAAAATTGTGAAACTTGAAAATATTAAAATGGAAAAGCTTGACAACACAAAAATTGAAAAATTGAAAAATTTAAGAATATAAAAATAGTGAAACTTGAAAATGTAAAACAGAACCTAGAAAACCAAAAGAAATAAAAAATGTAAAAATTGTGAAAATACATGCATCTCGAACGGAACGTACGTTGCACCCATGTGTACATTAAACTTCGTATCTCGATAGTTGAACGAAAAAAAGCATCGATTTCGAGAGCACCGCGAACTGTGAGGATATTTACGCGGCCGCTTTATATCACCGTTCGAACACGCTTCTTGTACCCACTGCGCTACAATCGATTGTGTTGGTAGCAACATACAGCGATACACCAATCGCGACGTGTTCCCATAAACGAATGCTGGTGGAAACAATGGCCAGTCTTATTTCTTCTCTGGGAAAATAGAACATTCAAACGTGTTGAACCCTCTAATAAAAAATTAACATTCTTTGCATAAAATTTTCGTTCGCGAATATTTTTTAGCATATTTCATTAAAATTTTAATGAATAATAAAATGCAAACTGAGACTTCATATTAAGTGGAAATAAACTAAATAAAATATCACATAAAATGCATTTTCCCTCGAATATTTGGTTATAAATAAAAATTGTTGCTGTCAAAATAAATTTGAAATAGGTGAAATTAATTTTGTAAAATACATAAATTTGAATTTGGGTTATAAATGAAAACTAACTGTCCAAATAAATTTGATTCTGAAAGGATAAAATAATCACTGTAAATAATTTTGTACAATTTTATATTATTTAGAAGTAATGAGATTAAAGTCTATTACTCTTCGCAGGTTCTGTTCGAAATTTTCGAGGTTATGTCCAAAGGATTAAATTGTAAAATCGATATTGATGTACGCATTATGCTAATAGCGATTTGGCTGTTAGATAATTTTAACTGGATTTCGTATTTAAACACTTTCTTTCAATTTTTTAAAAAGATTTTACTTTTGTGTAAATTTTTTAGTTTATAAAAAAATATGTGTAGCTTTATTTTAGTTTTATCGTATTTTTTACTGTATTATTGTGTTGTAGTATTCTTTTTTACTGTTTCCTACGATAAATAAATTTTGCAATAAAAATGTTCTATCAATACATTTATGGTGTATATTTATATCAAAATGGTTCTGTAGTATTTCTCTTGCAATAAATAAAAGGATCTATCTTTATACCTAAACACATTTATGAGTCTATATATTTCAAAATACACACAACTTTACAATAAACCTTTTTTCTTTAAAACGAAACAAATAAAATTGTCTTCTTTCATTCACCATAAAATAATAGAAAATTTCATAAAATAATTTGATGTAATTTGAATTTTTCCTGAAAACAGGACTTTTTTTTACTTACAGAATCGAATAACTAAAATATTATTAAAAAATATGAGGTTATTTATTAAGATTCTCATTCAGTAAATTATTGCTGCTCTCCAAAATTTGGTACAAAAAATTGAATGTTCCTTTAAATGCAAAGAATGTGATATCCAACTTATCATTTTTTCAGGTAAAAGCAAAATTGCATAAAATATTATAACAAGCAAACACGTACGTCTACTAATTTAAGGTAAGAGTAATTGTATTACAAAATGCTTTTAACAAAAATAATTAAGCAAAGCGATTTCGTACACTAATTTAATTCGAAGTGGAACGCCTGCGCTCATTGCTGAAAATGAAACAACATTTGTTGTTCTGAAACTCGGCGTTGCACAATTTACGAGTATAGAATATGAATTTCGAGAGCTCTTGGGGTAACAAGATCCAAAATTTTCATCTTTATTATTACTCTCCAAATTGTAATTAACTAATGGCACGATACTGTTTAATATTCTTTATGTTTGCTTTTCTTTCGTCTGTAAAGAATTATTGCTTTAAATAATTTTTGTTATTTCACTTGTGACATTTTTAAAAATAAAAATTATAAGAAGGTTTACTTTCATGGTTTCAATTATTATTTTCTTTAACAAGTTTTATATTTAACAAATTATTTTATTTACAAATTATCTCATTAACGATTTTATGAAACAGTTGACTGGTTTTCTAAAAAATTTTATTTTCTGAGAGGAAGTTTTACTTAAAAATATTACCTCATTTATTATTAATTTATTTTACTAAAAAATCAACTGATCTTTGTTTATGAAATTACTGTAATTTATGAATGTATTAAATTTAAGGAATGTTATAAATTACAACGTACACAAATTTCAGACCACAGTTTCTATAATATGAAAACTAGAATATGTCAGAAACAAAATATTTAAGAAATAAACACGTCAAAATAAACAAGTATACATTTAGAAATAAATTTGTAAATATAGAGAAATGCCCAGGTTTAAAGCTACAAAGAAAATTTAGCAAGGCAGCAAAATAATAAGAATAATCCAACAACGACATCTAGAATGATTCCAAACAATAAGAAACAGAGCGAAGGAAAAAGTATCTCCCTCATTGCTCAGTGTTCCCGCCATTCCCTTTTTCCCCAAGATTTTTCCGCGTAAATAGTTTCCATTTCGCCGGTGATTCGTCACCGAAAGCTAGTATTAAAAAAGTTTCGCTTCCAATAATTCCATAGCCCTGTGGACCAGGGGCGTATATAAGTTCCCTTACGTTTCCCTTCGTCGAGCAACGATCAACCGGCAGCCATTATAGCGAGCGAGTCAGCTGGCTCGTGCGGTCGCATAAAACGCCACCTATCGTCGGCAGATTGGAAATAATCGGAATAAAGTGATTCCCCGGGAATAATAGCTGAATCTCTGCCTCTTTTCGCCCTGGTTCTCGAATATGAACCAGCGGGAACGAGGACAGGCGAAGAAGGAGACGAAGAAAAAGAAGATCGTGGTACGTCGCTGCAGAATCACATTGTAGCATCCAGGTCAACAATATATACCCTTCCGCCATCGGGGAGGATAATGGAACGCCGAATAAGCGGGTGTACGGCCGGGATGATAGGGATACGAAAATACCAGCGAGATTTTATTTTGCAGCGTCATTCGTCATAGATTATACAAGCGACTTTTGGTTACCCTCGGTGACGCAGTCTGCCGGAATCGTCCGCGGAATTAATATCTCCAATTCTCAGACGAATTATCTCGAGGTAAAATATTTAAGACGTTAGTCATTCCTCTTAAACGACACTCGTAATATAACCTAGATGCAAGGTTTTGACAATTTTTTCTTTGGTTACTTCTAAGTGTTTTCAATTCTCGTCTTTCTCTGTATTCACAGATTTTCCAATTCTCTAACCTTGTCTAACCTCATCTAACCTCATCAGTAATTCTCATAATTAAACTTCATGAGTAATTTTAATATTTGAACACCATGAGATTTTTACTTCGTTACCTCATAACTTCGTTTCTAAAGAAAAAAAACATTAGCAAATATTATACTGACATATGTCTAGTAAACAACATAACAACCCTAATTTATATAACCACATCTCCATGTTTGCTGAATTTGTAAATTTTTCTATTTTATCAAGTGTTAACCCAAAAATTATATTTTTTAAATCCACTCAAATTTTGTTAAATACTCCACTTGAACAAAATCTATAAATTTCTAAATAACTAAACTTATTTACAAATTTACACATTTCTGGATTTCTAAAAGGTTATAGGAGCTAACCCATGTCACTTGTCTGCCCTACTTGTCCATCACAGGCGCAGTTATTAGCAACGTGGCAAATTAGCGTATTCCATTAGGTGAGTGAAAGATAAATATTTTCTATAGGAAACTACAGTGTTTAAAAGGTCGTTGCTATTGATACGTTCAGCGGAAAGAATATTTCATTCGGTCGGTGTCGTGACAGCTGCGCTGTAATTTTCGTTATTTGAAACGCAAACACGGGGTGCAACTGATATATAGTAATTAGTTGAACGTATCTGTATTTGCTGCAGTTGGAATCAATTAACCAGTTAAAACCATCGTGGAATAAATCTTAAAATACGGTTTCGGTTATATTGTCGTGTATCGTTTTACTTATTCAGTATCGATTTCAATTTTAGATACTTGTAATCGTGCACGTTTTTGTTTTACTGTTGTGATATACTGCCTCGAATAAAATTTACAGAATTATGAATTTATGACTTTGTTATATTACGATTGTATGACTTTGTTGTAATACTTGCAGGAGATAGAATTCTTTTGAAATATTAGAATAGGTAACAGTATGTGGAAAGACTATTTGGTTATGAAGCACAAATTAATTTAGAAATTTTGCAGTAAAGAATTTAGGATTAGAATAATTTTAAGCTTAACAAGTAAAAAGAAAGAAATGGTGAAAGAATTCTAAGTATTTGGAGCTCACAAGAGCTGATCTTCGGTCAGTTTAGAGACGTGTGCGCATCCGACTACGCAGGTCGGTGGCGCATGCGCAGTACCGAAGCTGCGCAGACCGATAAAGTAGAAACACTTCGATAATAAAAGTGTTGAATCATTAAAAATCGTTCTAACAAACATTATTTCTACGTAAAGTTTATGAAATTTCAACTAAATCAAGTGTAATATTACATATAATATAATATTGTATTATATTATTACTGTATTACTGTGATAATTCGTACAATATAATATTATATATCTGATATTATATGAAACGTGGTATTAAATAATTGATACTATGTGCAATATAATATTCTATAGCAGATATTACGTACAATATAATATAATAAAGTCGACATTACATGTAATATCGTTACTAACCGAAAGGTCCACAATAGAATAATTGAAAGGTGACACTTAAAACGTCTTGATCGAAAGCATCGGGCGCGCGTGTCACCAAAAGAAATTAGCAACGACAAGTATACTCGTGTTGCTCCTCTTCTGAATTAAGTGCTGCGTCTACGAGAGAGATCCTGCTCCCGGTTATTATTAATGCGGCAAATTACTCAGCGAGTTCCGTCGCTCATCCCAAACGTCTCCAGCTCTCTTCTTTTCACGCTGTTCACTGTTTCCACGCTTATCTTTCTGCCGGGGTTGAAGTTTGAATTTATAGCGGCGCAAACACCCGGCCAGACGAAGACGATCACAGACTGGAGAGAGTTAAGAGATGCCTCGCTTCGTTTCGCATAATATCTCTCGGATGTGAACGCGTAAACCGAGAGAGTGGCATTCCTCATCGCTCAAACGATGACAAGCGATGCTGACTGATGTTCGCCGCCACAGCGTTCCCGAATCGTCTCTTCCTTCCTTCGGGCATCCGATGCCCTCGCTCGTTGCGAAAGGAACAGCTCCTAATGGAGCGTGCTGGAAAAAGGCGATGGAACCTATTCCAAAGCGTTGACATGCCGTCATTTTAACAGCGTGCACGCGCTTCTGCTTCCAAAGGGGATGTAAGTTTGCCGGAGAAATTTTTGGGACGATGAATTACACGGGTGAACTGCTATTATGTAAATCAATGATTTATGTGAATAGGAATTGTATACAAGGCTGTTGTATGGGAATATTTGTAGGTGGATTTGGGATTTAACTCAAGGAATCAAGTATTCATTTAACTGATTTAATGGTGGGTATTTATTTGTATGGTGTGATTAGAGACTGTATTGTGATTGTTTGTATTGATTGATTAGGACATTGAGGTTCTTGAAGAATGTTTTCTTCCAAATTCTCAAATCACTAAATCATCTTAAGTCCCTCTATAATAATTCTTTAGAGTTATTTCTCCGCTACTTCTCAAAGTAGAACACTCTTCCAGCCAATCAATAACGAGAAATTCCATCCTGCTATAATTTTTTTAAAGCGTCTTTTAGTTCTCAAGATACCAGGAACACCTACATCGAACATTCTAATCTAGTCATAATATGGAAAGCAGGTAATTCAACACTGTGTACCCAGCTTAACCCTGTCATCCAGAGGTGCCTCCGCCAAAGATAATATTCTAATCTACTTAATTAAAATTTAACGTTCTAATTTTCGTGCTCTACATCCAATAACTTAGCTTACATAACTTATCCAATTTTGCTTCCTTACAATCTATCCAACTTTCCTAACGTGTCAAGCGAGATCTAGCACTGATAGACCTTCAATAATCGAAGTCTGATTCAATTTAATCGCTACCTTAATTGAGCTCAGATATTATAGTCTGTTACAGCTTTTTATAAAATTCAGTTTTGTTTATAAAAATATTTATGTGAAAGTTCGAAGTGTGGTTCAAATGTTCAAATGTTATTGTCAGATGTTATGTTTATATTAATTGTTAATTTATAGCATTTGTTTATAAACAGGTTTACACTTTGTTAATAAATAATATTTTGACAAATAATTGTGTTTCTAATTTTAGTAAGTATAATCTTGTTTATATTAATTTTTAAGTTCTAAACTTTCTGTCTCTAAATTAAAATGCAACCTTTGCAGTTTCAATTTGTAATTTGACCACCCATGTTTTTACTGGTTTTTCGAGAATTAAATTTGCAATGAAAAATAGGATTAAAAAGAACGTCGAAGAAAGTAAATAATTTCTATGGACAGTAAATCACCCTGAAACTAGTAAATCATGTTTGATTCATTGCGTTATAACAGAGTACCAAAAAAGGGAGTAGATTCCCTTTCAACGATGCAAAAATTGACACGATAACATGATTTCGTAGCCAGTAGCGTTCAAAGCATTGTAAAAGTGGATTGTATCTACCCAGCAGGTTTGCCGAATAAAAGAGTTAGCTCCAGCTTTCAACCAGTTTGCGCTGATAAAAAAGCAGGCGTAACGAATATGTGGAAAAAGCCAGGACATCGTGTTACAGGCACAAATGAAAAGCTGACCTAGTCCTGACAAAGATACAAATGACACGACACTCGAATAATCTTGTATTTTTTACTGTGCTCATATTTCTATGGGAATATAACAATTTTTGCTAAGCTATTTTTAATCACTTTTGAAAATTTCGAAAGATTTTTAGGATTGGACAGAAATTCAAATATTTTGAAAGTTCAAGGCCCATTTTATATTTCTAAAGGCACTTTTAAAGTCTATAAATTTTCTAGTTTAAAATTTAAAATCCAAAGACTCAAACTTCCAAAGCTACAAAGATACCAAAACTATTCATAAAATCCATGAAATCCATGAAATCCATAAAATCCATAAAATCCATAAAATCCATAAAATCCATAGAATCCATAAAATCCATAAAATCCATAAAATCCATAAAATCCATAAAATCCATAAAATCCATAAAATCCATAAAATCCATAAAATCCATAAAATCCATAAAATCCATAAAATCCATAAAATCCATAAAATCCATAAAATCCATAAAACCATTAAAATTCCTGTTCCCAGAAAAATTCCTAATCCCTTCCTAATCCCACGTCCCTCAAAAATCCAACTAACATTCAAATACTTTTGAGTATCGCATGAAAAGCGATGAATCGTCAAAATGCCCAATGATTAAATTATAAACCTCAGATTGTACCAACACAGATGACAACAGCACAACAGTCAACCACATACAGCAAAAGTCGCAGTGAACAATCAACTAAACTAAATTTAGAAGTGTTACAGTCGCCAGATGTTGCCCAGTGGAACTACTATCTCTTTCGGTCACTTTGTGGCGATTCCTCGCTCGCCACCAGAGGGATATCCGCAACAACTTTCTCGCAAGTTCTCACTTAACCGTCCGCTATATGTATACCCTCTAACCTCGCTCTAATTATCTGCTTCCTTTGTTCCCGGCTTTTTCAAAATTTTCGTGTGTAACTTTCCGGCACTCACTTACCCCTAATGAACGGTGTCCGTTTCGGAGAATAAGAAAGTAAAAACTTTCACGTGGACATCTTTTTTATTTTAGTTCATGGAAGTTTATCTGGAAAAGACTGCACGCTGCCTAGGGCATAGGTCTGCTAATTAACTTTATCAAACATGGACACTTCGTGTGGGGATGAAGAGGATTTTAAATGAGTTGCATAAGTTCTCCTATCATTCTAAAATTAAATTTTGAGAAAATACCTAGTGTCAATTTTATTATGATTTAATTTTATAAATTCCTTTACAATTTTAATTTTATAAAAACTGAAAATATATTATGTTAACTGAAAATATAAATAACAACGTAATGAGAATTGGTTATTAGTTAATCATGGAGAAATAGATTATACGTATATTAAAAAATAGAAAACAGTTTCGAGTATTAAATGTACAGAAAGTGGTATAGTATTTGATGATCGAAACAGGTGCTCTGTTAATCGATATTTCGAGTGGATCGTTTCCATGTTGGTCTGCTGACTTTAAAGCTTAAATACAGCGTATAAAAGCGACGGTAGCAGGTTGCATTTTAAGCATAAACAATCCAGCGGATGAATAACGATTCTGTCGTCGTTAGAATATTCGATCGCACCGCTGTTTGTACGTGCGGATAACGTAAAGGGTAGTGGCAGGATTAAGCTTATCGAGAACAGTATCGAAACCTGATGGGATATGCTTGAATACTTTGAAAAGCAATGATAACACCAGATTGATGGATATGAAATGAAATTTTAGTCGGATTTTTGTTCAATGAAAATAAACGACTCTCGGTTCTATACATTTCTGCTGACTACTTTGCAGATAAATTCACTCCTTTCCTGGGTTATTGACTTTTTAAAATCAATTTCTTTAACTGTTCGTTTCCGGTGGTTTTAATGGGGAGATCTCTGATTTCGGTAATTGGATACGGTTTTAGTTCAGAAAGGTTTATTGAAAAATTATAATTATATAGTCTGCTTTTTTGAGACACGTAATAAATAATTTATAAAATTAATTTTGTCAACAGAAGCCTTTAAAAACAACCTTAAAAACAATGTTATACAATATAAGCTCAATAGAAGAATTCACAAAAAAATATTTAACATATATACCTTACATAACCTCAACTACAACGTTGTCCAATAAAAATTTAGTAAAATAATCTATAAAATTAATTTTATCAACAGAAGCCTTTACAAATGACCCCAACAACAATGTTATACAATATAAATTCGATAGAAAAATTCACAAAAAAATATTTAACATATATACCTTACATAACCTCAACTTCAACGTTACCCAATAAAAATTCAGTAAAATAATTTATAAAATTAATTTTGTCAACGGGAGTCTTTACAAATAACCTCAACAACAATGTTATACAATATAAATTCAATAGAAAAATTGGCAAAAAAATATTTCACATATATACCTTACCTAATCTCAACTATAACGTTGCCCAATGAAAATTCAGTAAAATAATTTTAAAAATTAATTTTGTCAACAGCAGCCTTTACAAATGACCCCAACAACAATGTTATACAATATAAATTCAATAGTAAAATTAACAAGAAAATATTTCACTTACCTTACATAACCTCAATAGCGTTACCTAATAAAAATTCAGTAAAAGAAAAAAAGAATGAATGTTGTCAAGTTTTTGCAAATAATCTCGACAGCATCCTGATAAAAAAGTCATCAATAATTTAAATAAAATACGTGCAAGTAAATTGGATTTTACAACATAGTATCAGTAAACTCGTTCAGTAAAAGTGTATGCAGCTGCAATTACGTTGCAGCCCACCGAGAGCATTTTAGTTGCAATGTAGTTCACCGGTACACAACATCCATTTTGTTGAGGATGAGAGAGAAATGGTCGTAACAACGAAAACGTTGCATTTACATGTAGCAAAAGTTTTTCCTCGCAGTAGTTGCTTACCAGTCCCTAAGTGTGATGTTTTGTCAACAAAATGGATCCGTGATACTCCTCGGAAAAGCATTCGTAAACGTTTTCAAGAGTTCGTCTGTTAAATGCGCGCACTAGACATGGCGACGACCATGGCCAATGGCCAGTTGTATCTTCTTGCATACGTTTTTTCTTTGGAGATGTATTTGAAAACCAAATTCTTCAATGCGACACCATGAATCTGACGGGAAGTTCATTTAAATTGTATGGAAATGTGAATAAAGGAAGAAGTACAATGGAATTGTTGAAAATGTTTTGTTAGTTTCGAGCTGGGAATATATTAATATAAATGCCTGCGAACGGGAAATGAATGAATATAATAATAATGTACTTATGATAATTTTATACTGATTTATCGTCTGTGTAACAGAAATGTGGAGGTTATGTATAGTTGCATAATGTAAATTTATAAAAATTGATCAAATTTCATAGAAATTTTTTTATGTGAATTAATTTATACTTCTTAATAATTTAAACTTTAGTTCCACTGAAAAATACTGCAACTCTCGTTATATTGCCACTTTTATCAAGAATTTCTACTTTACAGAAATTGTGTCATGTGAATCAACTTAACTTCTTAATAATTTAAGCTTTAGGTTCACTGAAAAATACTGCAACTCTCGTTATATTGCCACTTTTATCAAGAATTTCTACTTTACAGAAATTGTGTCATGTGAATCAACTTAACTTCTTAATAATTTAAGCTTTAGGTTCACTGAAAAATACTGCAACTCTCGTTATATTGCCACTTTTATCAAGAATTTCTACTTTATAGAAATTGTGTCATATGAATCAGTTTAATAACTTCTTAATAATTTAAGCTTTAGTTCCACTGAAAAATACTGCAACTCTCGTTATATTGCCACTTTTACCAAGATTTCCATACACAAGCTATTTTATTATGTATTGTAAAACATGATATGTATTGAAATTTACAGAAATCAGTGCAATGTTAAATGAGAACTTTTAAATTAATTTTAACTTTATATTTTTAAAATTCTCCAGGTAGCTCTGTTTATGGCAATATAACAAGAGTTTACTATATACAATTTATACCTTCAAGTGTATACCTTCTACATTTATACCCTAAGTCTATTTTGAAGCAATTAGCATAAATAATTTGATTTAACTCAATATATTAATGCAATTATTTGTCTCTGCCTCTTGCAGTATTGAAACTACTTATTTATAATGCTCTTCGATTATAATCTGCTGCGAGATAAACATAAATAAAGGACACACACTGTTGGCACAAAATTGAAATTACGCCAGTAAATTACGTGATGTTGCACGAATATTAATTTCATCTAGTTTGCAATCTACTAACTTAAATTATTTACATATCTACATCTTTGAAGCTAATATGCGATATCCAATATCACTTCATTACGGCTAAATTAATTTAGCTTCCTAAGTATACTGAACTTATAATTATGCACGATAATTCTGACTAGTCACAGTAAGTATACTCACACATAATAAATATAAATAGCAAATATAAATGATAAACATAAATAATAAATATAAATAAGAGTGACAAATATAAATTTCCTGGACCCTATAAATAATTTGGATAAATTGAATATATTTTCGTTTATGACAAACGAAAAATAATTTTAACTCTATAATAAATATTAAATATACATTACTTTATATAAATAACTATTACTCTATAAATAAATATTTTGTAATAAATATTTTAAATAAATAAATATTTTTACTCTGTAATGAATATTTTGAGAACGTCTATTTTATAAAAGAAATGAAAAAATGAAATGTTACTATTTTATTTTGCATAAAAAGAACACCCCATATATCTTCCAAGAACCTTAAATATCCGAACGAGGAGAAGTCTCCCTATTTCAACCGCTTTAATAGCTACTAAACTGGTAGACATAACTCAACTGTTCCATTGTACGGGGATAACGTTGGATTGTGTGAATATATTGTAAGCCCATATCCGACGCGTGTCTAAAGCTTTGTGAAGACGACAAGATCTCGATACATTCGGCGAAAAAATTCCCGAATAAAGCCACGTTTGTCGTGCCGCAGAAATTCCTGTGCATCGTCGCGAAACCCGATGGTACGTTCGGTTTGCCGTTGAATCCCACGCGATTTTCTCCTACTATATAGCCCACTCCCCGGCGCAATATTGGAATTCAGTTCTGTTTGCCAGCGTCATGTACTCGCTGCGCGTAATTCGTTTCACGTACCATTCGTCCATGAAGCTTCGCGTGTTCCCGAGCCACATGAATTAAATTTCCGAATCGCGATACCTTAAGAACGATCGATCTTACTTCGACGCGGCTCGGTAACCACAAAATGGTTTTTTCACGCTTAACAAACGTTACTTACTGTCGGCACCTGTTTCCCCATTTTTATGCCGTATATTTTTTTAAATGTTATTGCTCGCTCACTGCACTGTAGCAGCTTTAACATAAAGTTGAATGTTTTTAAGTTATAAAACTTGTTGAGGTGGTTCTTTCTGATAAAATTGAAAAATTGTAAAAACTGAAAAAAATTGAAGAATTGAAGAATTGAAAAAAAAATGGAAGAATTGAAGAATTGAAGAATTATAAAAAGTGAAAAAATGGAAGAATTGAAGAATTGTAAAATGTGAAAAAATGGAAGAATTGAAGAATTGTAAAAAGTGAAAAAATGGAAGAATTGCAGAATTGAAAAAATGAAAGGATTGAAGAATTGAAAAAATTGAAGAATTGAAGAATTGAAGAATTGAAGAATTGAAGAATTGAAGAATTGAAGAATTGAAAAAATGAAACCTGGAAAAATAAAAAATTGAAAAATTAAATGAGTAGAAAATGAAAAATTAAAACATGGAGAAATACAAAATTGTTGTACTGAAAAGTTAAAAACTTGAAAATTTGAAAAACTCCAAAATTTAAAGTCAAAATAATTCGAAAAACGAAACATTGACAAATTCGAAAAATCTAAACTTCTTTTTAAAGAAACTAAAACTTTGATATTTTCATAACTTCTAAATAGCATATCAAATTTTTTGATCATGAAATCTTCATTTAAATTATGTTAAAGGTTTTTTGCAATAACGTTCAACGACATCGTAAGGAATACAAAATATCGAAGGTTGAAAACGATTCCAAGTTCGTCGTCTCACGTTTTTCTACCTTCTCTTTTTCTTTCTCATTCAACAGGTAACTTTTAACAATGTTTCAAGTTTGGTCCTATCTTCTTTCATCAAAGTCCTTTTTTCCAGTTTATTTTAGTTATCGAGACAAAGGGAAGACTAAGAAAATGAAGCTTAAAATGTATGAGTCTATAAAAGAACGCAATTCCTGAAGTATTAGTTTTGATTAAACAGGTTTCTGTTAGAAAAGGAACTCTAAAATGTTTAACTTGTCTGATCATTTTTATCCTTTTTTGTCTGTGCTTTGTTTCAAACTAACGACAGTACTTTTATATTCTTTACATTTTTTACATTTTACTTTATTTGCTTGTACTTCATACTTTCCATAATTTATTTGTTTGCAAGTTATTATAGTGCTAACAAAGATTAAACAATTTTAGGTATATCTTAATGTTAAGGACTTAATTTTCAATTAAGTTTCAACATATTCGATTCACATTCAACATTGATCCTTTCAGAAAATATACAAAACTAACCCACGAGTTAGGGCGTTTAATTAAAATTTTTCATTCTAAAATTGAACGATTGAAAAATTCAAAATTCCAAAAGTCCCAAATTCTGAGTATTCCAAAGCGTCAAACATCATAACCTTCAAAAATTTCACTCTTACTCATAGTTTGAGAACCACTGGCCCAGTATTTCATACCACATTAGCCAACAATAATGCAACAAAAGTTGTTTCAAATCGCAGATATTATTTTTCAAGGCGAAAAGCCCATACTACGGATATTAATCTTTCAAGACCAGCGTCGATTAAAATAAATCTAATTGTCTATATTGCAGCCATAAGGAAAGGTAAGTCAGAACTTTACAGGGAATTGATTTAATTGAAAGGGATCAGGAATTGTTTGTTTACAGGACTACGAACGATTGCAGATTAGTCCTTAGACTTGCAGATTATTGAAATACTTAACTAGTTTTTTTGCGTTTCCAGTGAATTGCTCAATATTTGGCCGGAAGAAGAAGCAGTACAAGGATAAGTATCTCGCGAAACACAACGCAGTCTTTGACCAGCTGGAACTGGTCACCTACGAAGAGGTCGTTAAGCTTCCTTGTAAGTAAAACATTTGTTAAACAAACTAAATATTACGGATGTCAACCCACGAGTTGGCGCGTGATTCAAAGTAAAAGGAGCTCTCACCGTGAACACTTCCTGTTACATTTCGGTGAAAAAGAATAATAATGACAATAACAACTGCTGAACGTAGCACTATCTCGCTCTCGAGACGCCTGTCGTTTTTGGCCTAATTGTGACTGCTCGAATTAATAACACTGAAAATACGTGTGAGGCTCTATTCTGACCAATTGTAGCTCTTCTAAACACATCAGCCTCTCACGCGCCAACTCGTGGGTTGACATCGGTACATCACTAACAGCTCTTTTCATTTTAATTCCCATCCATACCCGTCGTCATTCATCTCCCTTGCTCCACCATCCGTCTTAAAGGCTTTCTTTTTATTCTACAAAGTTAGCCCCTAAATCCTCGTAACTGATGCATCAGAATACTTGACTGGTAACAACGTGATCGTTTTTGCTGCCGGGCCATTAACAACGTGGAATAATTAAGGCCGGGAATAAGTTACGTTCGAGAGTCGGAAAAAAAAGAGGAAGAACCGGTCAACCGGTGTCGCGGTTGTGGTTTAATAAAACCAAGATCGTTTTATATCGCGTATAAACCCTAGGCAGGCCGCGTCGATCGTTAAACGGATTATTTAACGTATATACAGCTATGAATTTGCTCGCTTATGCGGCTGCGGTTACTGTTTGCATGATAGCCGCAACGAACGCGACCCGCCAATTACCGTAATCGATGCTTAACGTTTACTGCCGCGACGAACCTCACTATCGTTCCTCCTGAAGTCTACGTATAAAATGTCCCCAGATTTCATCTGTAGTCGCCAATATAGCTATAAGACAATTGGAAATATTCCGAGTTGGAAATCGCTCTGGATAAAAAAATTGATAAGAAGATAGTTATGAATAGTGTCAGTTTTTCTTGGAGTAATGAAGAATTCTGTAATTATTCGATTTTGTGGAAATAAAGTTTCAAATAAAAATCTCAATCTTTCATTAATTTTTAATAAAGCAGTTGTAAAAACCTAAAATAAACTAAGGAAATATTTGAACAATGACATTCATCTTTAAGCTTTAAATCTGGTGTAATATTACCTGTTTCAAAATACTTTTCGTTATCATTTCATATTTAAAATCGTTCCATTTATGCATCCGCCTAATATGGAGATAGTAACCGTAAAGAATATTTGTAATACCATTATTATCGAAGGAATAGTTTTTATCAGATAACCTCGGAGATAAAAGAATGTATATCGTTAATACATAAAACGGTATCTGTGTTTTTATACTGCAATAATGGACCGTATCGTAAAGTGTGGTTAAAATCAAAGTGGGACAATCCTGAACTCTTTCTTTTCAGTTATCCATTAATATTCATTTAATATTACCAGGACTGGCGCTAGTGTTTGTGGAGCCCACGGCAAAAATCGATAGTATTGAAAACATTTACAGTAGACTCTCGTTATATCGCCACACGTTACATCCACGTATTGTCAACTGTTTATCAAACGTTATTTTGTTACATACTGTATGGCCACATATGTATCTAGTTCGGTTAGTTTGTTTACTATGCATTATGTCATCACGTGTTAAATGAGCAATGTAAAATTATAATAAATTATTAGAATTGAAAATTAAGTACTTTTAAATGTATTTTATACTCAAATTTTTAGAACTAAAGTTGAAAAACAAAATCATCCTATAAATCAGTATTTTTCATTTTCCCGCCGCTACTGTATCGAATCTCATTGTGTCTAACGTATCGTAAACCTAATTCTTTATTTTCCAACGGTATACCCGCGTCCCATTGTCAGAAGGTAGTTTCGTGGAATCGTGGATCCCCCAATCGTCATCGAAACGAAATAAATTTTAAAAGAATGTGGTGAAACGCTAGAGCCGAGGCAAAAAGGAGGCGGTAAACGGATCGATCGAAGTTACAGCGTACTTTGCGACAGGACCCATTTCGATTTTACTGTCGACAGAACGTCCGAAACGATTGACTTCGATTCTATTTGCGATATTAGAACGATTTAAAGACCAATTTCATTTGATTTCTGTTCTACGACCGTGATACTGTTGCAACGTCTATTAGAAGTTTTTAAACTACATAAAATTGCTAGAATTATAAAAATGTGACTTAACAGTGTGACTTAACAGTGTGACTTAACAGTGTGACTTAAAAGTATGACTTAAAAGTATGACTTAAAAGTGTGACTTAAAAGTGTGATTTAAAAGTTTGACTTAACAGCTTGACTTAAAAACTTAACTTAACAGCGTGACTTAAAAGTCTGATATAAAAGCTTGACTTAACAGCGTGACTTAAAAGTATGACTTAAAAGTGTGACTTAACAACGTGACTTAAAAGTGTGATTTAAAAGTGTGACTTAACAGCTTGACTTGAAAACTTAACTTAACAGCGTGACTTAAAAGTCTGACATAAAAGCTTGACTTAACAGCGTGACTTAAAAGTCTGACTTAACAGCTTGACTTAACAGCGTGACTTAAAAGTCTGACTTAACAGCTTGACTTAACAGCGTGACTTAAAAGTCTGATTTAACAGTGTGACTTAACAGCGTGACTTAAAAGTCTGACTTAACAGTGTGACTTAACAGTATGTGACTTATATAGGACTTGACGGTATGTGATTTATATATGACTTAATAGTATGTGACTTAACAGTGTGACTTAACAGCGTGTGATTTATATTCACTTAACAGTATGTGACTTATATATGACTTGACAGTATGTGATTTATATTTATATAACTTAACAGTATGTGGTTTAACAGTATGTGACTTAATAGTATGTGATTTGTACATGACTTAACAGTATGTGGTTTAACAGTATGTGCCTTAACAGTATGTGACTTGACAGTATGTGCTTTACATATGACTAAAAACTACATAATTTAACGGTATCATATATTTGACATAACAAACTATAAATTGCCAGTAACCCTGATGTACATTTCAGAATTAAGCAAAAATTGTAAATAATAGAATATTACAAAGGAACCAATGTGTCCCTAAAGTAACCCAAACTCCATAAACACCTGCGTCCCCAAATTCTCAGCTGCATAACTCTCAGATCCCTAAATATGTCCCAAAATTTCCAAGTGCCCAAACTTCCGAATCCCTAAAACTGAACAAGTATGTATTTTCCAAATGCTATTCTACATATCCACGGTATTATATCCACAGTATTATATCCACAGTATTATATCCACAATATTATATCCACAGTATTATACATTATCCTACATTCTACCACAATTTCCTACACCCTGTTCCACCTTACTCTGCATTCAACCCCTACTCACCCATTCTACTCACCTATTCTCACCTTCTATACCGAAAATTCTACTTCCATTCTACGCCAAATATTCCGACACAGCATCTAAATACTTAATTCGATACCCGCATGCCAATAAATATGAAATAATCGAGAAGAAATCCTTAAGGGTTTTCACGGCTGGGTATGGCTGACGCAGAACGGAACGATATACTGCAAATGCTCCGGGTGGATGCATCTGAAGAGATACGGATGCTGTCTGAGAACAGAACAGAAGACACGGGGTTGGTGCAAGAGCCAAAAGGCAGAGGAGAGGGAATCGGAAGAGGGCGAAACGGAGAATCGAGACTCGATGCACTGCGGAGACAGCATAGCCATCGGTCTTGCCGCGGTTTTCCAAGACCCTCGAGTTTATCTCTGGGAGTTTATCTTCGCGAACGGCAGGAAAGTGATCTAAGTTTCATCCGGTTGGCGGCCCGTCAGACTCCAGGCTATTCGACTACTGGTTATCTTTCAATGGTGTCAAGAACCTTGCCCAACACTGCTCTCGATAATACCTTTTACGCGTAGTTACAAGGCGATCCATCATACCGCTAAAAACGTATTTTGTAGCGTGCATAATGCGATACAAGCTTCGGGACGTGGCGACATTTTGTGATTTAACGTTGCTACCTTTCCTTCTTCAATTGTAATTTTATTAATATTCGACCATGTGATTTACTGATGACTGGTGCTGATCTCATTGTATTCAGAGTGACAGCTTTGAAGATAAATACACACTGTACTATGAGACAGAAGGTTCTTACAAACCAACTTTGTTCAAGTTAAAGATTAAAGTAGCTGGGCCTCCTTTTTGGATTGTAATTTTATTAATATTCGACCATGTGATTTACTGATAACTGGTGCTGATCTTATTGCATTTAGTGCGACAGCTTTAAAGTTAAAGAGCAGTTGAAAGGACAAAGACTTTGCTAATTTGAGCAGCCTTAAGCCTTCAAATCAGGTCCACCTCAGAATCTACCTAGGGTTCAAAGCCATAACTTTGAATAAAATTTCAACAACTTCCACAATTATGTAATCAATCTATATATTTGAGAAAGAAGATAAATCACAATGATCCCAAACTAAATGACCTTAGAGCTAAACTAGAATTTAGAGCAAAACAGGTGAATACAACGATTAAACAGAACAATTTCTTCCCTAACCCATCAACATCCCGTTAGTCCCGAGTTATTAGTTATCAGCTAGTTTCGACGGCATTGTCAATATTCTCTTGGACCAAGTTATTGATCGTCCGTTCGGAAGATTCCTGGCACCGGGGGTCACTTCTGGTAGACTACTCGTCCCGTAGAAAGCAGAGTGGTAGTTATCCCCGAAAAGAAGATCGGCCAACGAACTTATCGATTGTATTTTCGAACTCGTCCTCTACGGACAGTGTCTGCTGACTGATGCACACTGACGCGGATCAAAAGTGCTTCAACCTCCTGATCCTCGTCAAATTTCGCCGCACCCGGCTCCTCGTTTCAACCCTTATTCGTTTCAATTTGTTTGTCCGCCATATCCCTCGAAATTCTGGATATTGTATGGTCCTAATCGTGATTGAACTTCGATCATAGGAGAATCATCTCGAGAAATCGTGAAGCATTACAGTAATAATTAAAACGATTTATTCAACTGAATTATAACAAAAAGCTGTTGATTTTTAGTCTGCAATCTTTCTGTAAAACAAGTCGTTTGTTCAACTCATAGTTTGAGAACCATTGCCCCTATATTTCATAACATATTAGCCGACAATAATGCAACAAAAGCTGTTTCAAATCGTAGATGTTATTTTTCAAGGTGAAAAGCCTATACTACGGATATTAATCTTTAAAGACCAGCGTCGATTGAAATAAATCTAATTGTCTATATTGCAGTCATAAGGAAACGTAAGTCAGAACTCTACATGGAATTGATTTAATTGAAAGGGATCAGGAATTGTTTGTTTACAGGACTACGAACGATTGCAGATTAGTCCTTAGACTCGCAGATTATTGAAATACTTAACTAGTTTTTTGCGTTTCCAGTGAATTGCTCAATATTTGGCCGGAAGAAGAAGCAGTGCAAGGATAAGTATCTCGCGAAACACAACGCAGTCTTTGACCAGCTGGATCTGGTCACCTACGAAGAGGTCGTTAAGCTTCCTTGTAAGTAAAACATTTGTTAAACAAACTAAATATTACAGATGTCAACCCACTAGTTGGCGCGTGATCCAAAGTAAAAGAAGCTCCCACCGTGAACACTTCCAGTTACATTTCGGTGAATAAGAATAATAATGACAATGACAGTTGCTGAACGTAGCACTATCTCACTCTCGAGACGCCTGTCGTTTTTGGCCTAATTGTGACCGCTCGAATTAATACCACTGAAAATACGTGTGAGGCTCTATTCTGACGAATTGTAGCTCTTCTAAGGACATCAGCCTCTCACGCGCCAACTCGTGGGTAAAATGAGTAAAACTCTGTGAAATGTATTAACTCCTGTGTAAAATAACAAACGTGAATATTGATGCGACTGCATTTAATTAAAATTAATGAAAGTCACTTAGAATTTTTATTTCAACCTACCTGAACAATACATTAGGCAACAATAAGGTAACAATAAGTCTTCAAAGAAAATATAATAATGAACTCTTCAGAGAAAGAAAAACTGACAATACTCTTGAAAGAGAAGAATAAAGTATAAACCCTTGTTCAAAGGCAATAAAGCGAAAAAAATTTTAATCAATTTGACGAATCATGTTTATAACATGAATATCTTTGTTAGAAACCTTTTATCAAAGCAATTGTTTTAGATAGACCACACTCTATTGGACACACGAAACGCATTTATGCTATAAACTCGATGCGAAACCGTTTCTATGTTGCCCTTCTCGCAGATATACGGACAAATCAATGATTCAATAGACGGAACGAATAACTTCAGAAACTTGGAAATGTTAACGTGTAGCAAAAGTTCGGCAAGCTGATCAGAGTAGATCGACCCGCATGTCGTTCTTCTTGAAAAGACTTGCCGGTTATTCGCGTTCGATTCGCTAACAGACGACTAAGAATGATGTCAGCGGAGCGGAAGAGAACGTGAAACTGTTTGTACTGTGTAGATATGCATATGCAAACTACATTTGGCGTGTGTTATACGGGGTTGGATGTTTTTATTAGCAGGGGATTATATAGTAGGCATAATGAGAGGAAAAAATTGAAAGGCCACATTTGCTGTAATTATATTTTGAATTGTAGGCTTTTGGATGAAATAAATCACAATTTGTAAATTTTCATATTTTAAGATTTGGGAAGTACCAAAATTATTAATGAAATATTCAGAATTTTTTATTTATGGATTTTTTGATTTTTTAATTTTTGGATTTTCAATATTTCAAAGTAGTAAACTTCTAAATTTCTAAATTTCTAAATTTCCAGATTTCCAAATTCCCAAATTATTAAATATCCAACTCTTCAAATTCCCAATTTTCAAATTTCTAAATATCTAAATTTCCAACTTTACAAATTCCCAAATTACTAAATTTCCAACTCTCCAAGTTCCCAATCTTCAAACATCTAAATTTCTAATTTTCCAACTTAACAAATCTCCAAATTTCTAAATTTCCAAACCTCTAAATTATTAAATTCTCAAATTTCTTAATTTCTAAATCTTTAGTTCTCCAAATTTTCAACCCTCAAAATTCACAATTATCAAATTTCTAAATTTCTAATTTTCCAACTTGACAAACCTCCAAATTTCTAAGTTTCCAAACCTCTAAATTATTACATTCTCAAAATTCTTAAATTCTAAATTTTTAATTCTCCAAATTTTCAACCCTCAAAATTCACAATTATCAAATTTCTAAATTTCTAATTTTCCAACTTGACAAATCTCCAAATCTCTAAATTATTAAATTCTCAAATTTCTTAATTTCTAAATTTCAAAATCAATCAATTTATTAAATTCTCATATATAATTTCTAAATTTAATTTAAAATTAAATTTAAAATTAATTTCCTTATTCTTCATACTTTAAAATCCTGCAATTTACAATGGCGCATTTTCAATTTTGTAAAACACAGTGTCATACATGTTACATTGATAATGACAAAATGGCAGCATTCGTTCAGCTCTGATTATTTCAATAAAAAGAGATTACGTGTCCCATCACCCAATAAAAAGTTTTATATAGCCTCTTCAATAACAAACTTGATCCGAACTACATTCATATAAATCAATCAGCATCGTTTTGTTTCTCGAATTTCCAACTTCCGCTGTTCCGTAAGAAAAGTACGAAGAGGAAGGTTTTATTATTACTTCACTTTGTTTGCAAGTAAGGTTAATAAACGCTGTCTCACCCTTCTACGATGAAACGTTTCAGTTGGCTCGATATGAATCGCATTGCACCGTGAAACGAGATATTTAATCGCAGAAATATTCGAAGCAGCTTTGAATTCGAATACCATGCATCGACATAGACTCGAGAAGTGTACAACGTACCTTGTATACCTCGCTGCGTACATTCGGAGGATTATAACACGTAAACTGCAAAAAGAGATGGCATCGATGATAACTTGTTGAAATTTTACGACGAATATTCCGCATCGATGGATACATTGTTCTAGAACGTGAATGAAATTGATGTAGTTATCATGGATATAATACAGAGTCTGGAATATGTTTCAATACTTTAACGGTTTTTGGCGCCTTACCTTTCATATTTTTATTTCATTATTTTTATTTCTTTATCTTGAAGCACTCACTCGACACTTATGAATTTATCGAAACCCGAGTCACAATGTACAAGAAAAACTACACTTTCACTTAATTCTTTGAAATATTATCTTTAATTATTACCTTTAAATATTTTTTAATACATTAACGTCTTTGTTCTTTAAACGCGCGAAACAAAATGTCCTCAAATCAAAGGACCGTTAATGTTCATGATGGTGCCACCTGGTGGCACCTCCACGCATTTCTCTTTTTCGTTAGGTATGGTAGCGATGCAACCCTTTAAAGTATGTACGTTTGTTTGTTTGGTTAGTTCAGAAGTTTTTTAAATTCTGTTTGTTATAATGTAATTTATAAGTGGAGAAGGGAACATGATAAACTGCTGTTCAGGAGTATTCATAAAGTGTTTATATTTTTAAGGCTTATATTCAGTCTAGTAATTTTAAATGATAAAAACAGTGAGTAAAATTTTGTTTACATGACTCACTTTTTGGAGGGGCTGTGTAAATATGGTGTAAATATTTTGGTGTACATTTGGTGAATGCAGTATTGGATTTAACTTGCTTTGATGAAGGGAAACATAAATGGATAATGAGCGATTCTGATGATACAGATGTTTTGCTCCTAATTCCGCCTGACCTCTTCCTCGTACCGTCATCTTCAGAGTCTGACGTTAGCTCTGATCAACTGAACACAGACTATAGTAAAAGATCTGGAGTGATATCAGAACTTGTGGAGCATATGCAGTCATTGGAAAACAGAATCTCTGCTATTGAATCCAAAGATAATAGTTTAGACGCTACTTTGCTAAACAATTCGTTGGATTCGAAAATTCAAAACACTTTGGGTGCCAAGCTCAGGCAGACATTACCTAGAACTAGGTTCTCTGTAGGCCAGAGTTCTAGTTTACAGAATACACCTGTAAAACCCTGTCAATCCTTATCTGTTCCAACAACTCCTAATTCATTATCAAATCATATTAATTTCCATCAGAATGATGTGAAGTCAGAGGGTCATTTTTCTATGGCTATTGGTACTAACGCGACTAACACTAACGAGCACAGTAAGAGTAAGCATGAGCCTGTAATGTCCCAATCCTCTGTGGTGGTATCTTCTGCTGCTTGCAATGTGGGTTTCCCGCATGTTACTTTTTCCAGAAGGGAACCGTATTCTTATTCAGACAATTGTACAAGTACAAATAATATGTACGTTAAACCTTCTAATCAATTGCATTCAATGCCATCTACCTCAACTTTGTTCAGCGCAACGGAACAGCCACATTCGTCATATTCTAAAAGTAGTATACAAGAAATGGAACTCTTCGAAGTTGATGAACTGCTTCAAGAAATGGAAGCTACTGAATTAGAGTTATTGAAAAGAATCAATAGGGTATCAATGCATAAAGGTGTTAAGGAACAAAACGGTGTATTATCGTCTAATCAAAATGACGATAATTCTAGATGCAGTAATTTTAATAGCATTAGTAGACATCCTATTAGTAGGAAGTTGGAATTTGAGTCAAGAGATTCAAGTCAGTATCATGACTTTCTGTCAAGTTTACCTCAAAAAAAATATTCTGAAGCTTTTCCTGATATATCCTTACCATGTGATAATTCATTCCAATCGAATGAGACTGATAAAATGATCTCAGCATTCAAACCATGGGAACAGAATACCCAGAAATCGTTTTCAAAGACTGGAGAAATAGAAAATACGAGAGACTTAAAGAACATAAGTAGTGTTAGTAAGTCAGTTACAAAAGCAACTCCTGGGAAAAAGCAAGAAATAGTTACTGAACAGGCTACAACATCAGATGCCTCATTACATAATGAATTAACAAAATGTAACACTGCAACTGCAACAACAAGTACAGAATTTAATTTACAACATTTACCACAAACATATCAAACTTCTGAACAGAATGGGAATGTAAGACATATGAAAGAATCAAGTGATGGTCCATTTGTTAAAAGTATTTGCCATGCTTCAACAAATACAGAATTTTTCCCAAGGTATTTCCATCAAATTGTCAAGTGTTTAAAATTAGCGACATAACAATTTCATTTTTTTTTTTTGTGGTAGGAAATCCCAACGACTTTTATCATTATCTGATTTCTGGGACAATAATGGTACTAAGTCACAAGAAGAAATTCGTAGAATTAAATTAGAAGAAGAAAAATTTCGTCGGGAGGTATGTATTTAGGCTAACGCGTTAGTTCCGATATTATTTTTTTAAATAAAATGATACAGTCAACAGTATGAATATTTATGATACTTTATAGCATTGTGAACACTTAATTCAAGAGCTTCAGAAACGATTGTTAGAACAGCAGGAGAAGGTTGCTGTAGCACTTAGAGTAGATAATGAAAAGAATGAATTGATAGCCCAATTTCACAATGCCTGGTCTAAATTAAAACAGCGCGTTTATGTGTTAGAAAGTGAATACAATGCTTTGCAAACAAATCTTAAGCATGTGACAGAGAAACATCAGTTAGAAGTTTCAGAATTTCAATCACAAATTAAACGTTCTGAAGGTGAATTGTCAAAGGCTCTAGATTTAGCTGCAGGTTACAAAGAAAAGAATGACACAGCAATGAAAGAAAGGGTAGATTTATTAAAGAGTCATGCTGATGAATTAGAGACATACAAATCATTTGTGCAAGAAGCAGAAAACAGATATGAACAGCTAAAAGTAGAATATAATAAATTATCAGATAGAAGTCAACAGACTGAAGAAGTATTAAAGAATCTTCAGCAAGAGTTAGGTAAAGAGAGATTAAAGGGTGGAGAAGTTAGAAATGAAATGGATGTTATCCATAAAGCTTTGGATACTTGTGAAGCTGAACTAATGGTTCTCAGACAAGAAAAAGAAAATTTACAGTTGAAGTTAAAAGAAGAAAATAATCGAAATGCCATTCTAGAACAAAAAAATATTTCACTGCTTTCATTGCTTGATGATGCTAAGAAGGCAGAGGTAATACATTGATTAGAATTGTCTTTAAATGTCGAATATTGATTTGTTAGTGATATTCTTGATTCCAGAAATTAGCTAAGGATGAAGCGAAAACGCTTGAGGTAGAACAAGAAAAACTTAGGTCAGAATTACAAGAAATCTATCAGAAGCAAGTTGATGAAGTAGTAAAAGTAAAGCTACAGGAATTCCAAACCCAACTTGATACAGCTGAATCAGAATTTCTTGAGGAATTAAAAACTAGACAGCAAGTTATTGCTGAATGTGCAGCTAGGAAAATTAAAGATATCATAGATAAGTATGTTGAGATTCTTTTAAAATATTATTTTATCAACTTAAGGCAAATATGTATATGAGAAATGTATTCAGGCATCAATTAGAAATCAATTTATTAGAGGAGAAACATAAAGAAGAGAAACGATTATGTGAGCTTCAGTTAGCTGAAGCTTTACAGAAATCAAGTATGTTAGAAACACAATTGAATTGTCAACGTGCCACTAAGTCTCAACTTGCAGAGCAGCTTCATTCTGTGATGCAAAAGCAATGGCAGAAGGCTTTACAAATTATATCAGGTAAAATTACTACTTTCTAATTGCTCTTTGTGGTGTATATAACCTTTGATATTTTATAGGCGGTAACATGGAAAATTTAACACCGCTACAAAAAATTCACGCTGAACGATTGTTCGAGTATAAAGGTCCAAAAAAGTCTGAATCAATGCCAAATTGTTGTACAAAACTCTCTCAAGAACCAATAAGATTGACAACGCAGATGTCCGATGTAAAAAATTTTCACGATTATAATGGAAGTATGAGTAGCATGACGCCAATCGATGATACTCCCTTAACTAGTAGAAAAGAATCGAAAGATGATCTCAGAAAATATATAAAAATGGTAATTTATTTTTATAAATATTTAATGGTTAGGTTAGCTTTACTTGATGGTTATGTAAAAATTTCTTTGAATAAATATTTTATAGATCGCCGAATTACAGCAATCAAAGGAAGAATTTTCAAAGATCAGAGAAAATATTTCAAGTCCGCCTATAGTTTGCAGAGAAGTTCCACGAAAACATTATTTAAAACAGGAGTCAAGCATAAAGGACGAAGACAGTATTACATGGCAGCCTGTATCAGATGTAAATTTCTCGTCAAACTTATTTTAATCTTAATGTGATTTCAATATTACTTCTGTTTGATTTCAGGCGACTCATGACACTAGTGAATATATACCAATCCCTCAAAAACTGTTTAACAAAGGGGATCAACAAAAAGTTAAACCGCCATGGAAATGACGAGATATCAGTAATTTGATAAACGATATTGGTATCGATGAAGTTGATTGCGTCCAACCAATGTATTTAGCTAGCCATAATTAAGATATATGCAACAAATATTTTCTACTTTTAATAAATAAATTTTATACAAGATTATTCTTTTGGTCTATTTTGTGTGAATAAAAAATTATGCGCGATAACTTTTTCTCCTTTCTCTAACTTCATTATCGCGTTATTTTACTCGGACTGTTATCTCATAGAGGAAAAGGATGTTCGATAAAGAAGCAGAGTAATAGATAATGTGCGTATCTGTTTCTTCAGATTAGTGTTAATTTATGTACATTTGCTTGGAATTGGTTCGAATGACGCTATTATTTTTGATGATAAGCTCTTCTAAAAAATTCTAAGAACATTATAATATGAAAGTAAAATACCTTTAAAAAATTTCATTTTGACCTACTAGAACTTGTGGACTTTGGAATTAATTTTGGGACAAGATTAGAAATTTTGGAACATTGGAATATTTGTTTGAAACAAATATGGCAGCACAGTTAGTTTTAGTAATCTCAAAGATAGTCATCGAATCTGAAAACCATTAGTCATCAAGTCAGGAGCGTGCGAAAGCTTAAAGGATTATCTGGAAATGAGTAAGACGTTTATTGTTACATTGTGTACTATGTCTCATTACTTTCCTTACTTGGAAACAAATCATGTTTCAAGCACAGACATGGCTCTGGAAGTTTTCCCTGTAACGTGGTGTGAGTTGTGTGTGAGGAGACATTTATAGTAGGTACTGTATCATGTACCGTGAATCACGAAGATGACCAAATCACTCATTTCGGACACGTTTCCGGTTGGACGAGAGGGTATGTCGAAGATATTCACAGAACTGTTACTGAATTGTTTATCGACGTTTCTTGAATGGTAATTGCGGGGGGAGTGGAACATGACGTACTGGAGTTAAACGTGCATATCAATTGTCAATGTGTATGTTAATTACGGCACGTTTATCAAGATAAAAATTAAGTGTTACCATTATTTTGTACGTTTAGTGCATGCAAACATTTTGATGTCTTCTTGTGATATATATTTTTAAAATAATTGACTAAATATTAAAATTCGATAGTCAATATTTTAATCAATTGTATTTGTTATTTAATATGTAAGATATTATGAACTTGTTTGTATATTAAATAAAAATTTGGTATGTTTTAATATTAATATTAAGGATAATTAAAATATTATAATGATGGTTCAAGTTATTTGCAAAATCTGTATTTTGTATATAATTAAAACAAGTGAAATTGTAATTTATTGATGCTTAGATTTTTATTATTTTAGTAAAATAATTCCATCAGTAAATTACTGATAACCCAAATATTCTATCAAATCAATATTGCATCGTTCCAATTAAAGCTTGAGATATTTAATTAAAAAATTTTTATTTTGATCACAAATTTTTTAATAAATATCTGATAGCGTTAAATCTCCACAATTTAAATACGTAATAATTAAACGAAATAACTTACAGAAATTTTAGTTTTTAAACATTAGCTTATAAATTAGAAGAGTAACATTTATCGTATGTAAACTCAATCTTTTGTTCAGCTCAATTTCCATCAAAATCTGTAAGTTTTTGTTAGAACGATGTAAGTATTAACTACCGATCTTTCAAATTTAAACTGAATTCAACACATGTTGAAACAGCTGACGTTCTATAAAAACGAAGATTAAAGTACAACTCCCAAATGGTTTTACTAAAATAAACAGAATCTGTTTCCGAATCTCTCCCGCAGTTTCTACAATTTCGCAAAGGATCAGCTTCAATCTAGTCGAGTTTCAGACCATCCATTAACTAACCCATAACAGAAATACAAGTGTATTCTTTGTTAGATATATTCAGTAACAAGATACGTATTATAACATGTTAAATTATTTATTCATGTTATTAAACATGCTAGTTCCATTTATTTAATCTGCAACTGATAAGTATTATAAATTCGTTTTGACGAAATGTAATTTAACTCTTAGGGTTCGACGAGGTAATAGCGGATCTATGTATACATTCGAAACTTTAAAATGATATTAAAGTCGATAAGTATATGTTTATTTAGAAATTTGACGCTTTATATTGTTTAGATGTTACTTCGAATTTTTTGCAGCCATTGATTTTGAGATTTATTTTGTCACTGCTATTTTTTGAATTCTATATGTGCTTTATGTGATAGTATAACATATGTGATATGTTCTATGTGATAGTATAACATATGTGATATGTTCTATGTGATACATCACATATGTGATATGTTCTGTGTGATTCATCACATATGTGATATGTTATAAGTGATGCTGTCACATTTTTATATATGTAATATGTGACATTATTGCATATGTGAAGTTTTTTATGTGACACTATCTCATATGTGATATTTAATATGTGGTATTATGACGTATGTAATATTTATTACTTGATATTTCATTTGTGACTTTATTACATATGTGAAGTTTTGTATTTGACATTATCACATATGTGATATTTAGTATGTGGTACTCTCGTGTATGTAATACTTATTATGTGATGTTTCATATGTGACACTACAACATATGTGAAGTTTTCTATATGACACTATAACATATATGAAGTTTTCTATATGACACTATAACATATGTGAAGTTTTCTATATGACACTACAACATATGTGATGGTTAACATGTGGTATTATCATGTATGCAATATTTATGACGTACTATTTCACACATGACACTACTACATATGTGATATTTTGTACGTGACACTATCACATATGTGACATATCCTACGTGATACTACTACAACTGTGATATTTACCATGTGACATTATCACATATGCAACACATATGAGATACTACTACATACATGGTATTTACTAAATGATTCTCTCACACATGTGATACGTACAATCTAATAATTCTGAACTATTACCTTTATTTCTATACAAGCTCTCGTCCAATTTATTACTTCTACAATTTATAATTCCTACAAAAATTAATTTTTTACCGTACAAAAATCATCCCTAAAAAATCTCCAGTTCGAAAAACCACGTCACATCCCTATGTTTCATCTGGCGTTTCTGGATCACCGTAAGACCAAGCCAGTCCGCGTTCATATTTACCTTGAAGGAGAGGCGTACACCGATGTTACATACAGGACTATAAAAATCCGCGAAGATGCGAGTAACGTGCAAGAGCAGGATAGGAGCGGTTTATAACAGTCGATGCCCTTCTTTAGCTGCGGCGACGATCACGCCTACGATCCTGGGCAAAGCTGGCGCCTGCCACGAGGATCCGTATGTGCGTCCCGCGGAACAAGTTGCCGATTGAAAACGAAAGAGCAGCAAGAATGCAAAGGGAGGAACGTGATAGTGACCACCCCCTCTTCGTTTGTGTAGATAGTAGTAGTCACGAGCGCGTCCTCTGTTCATTCTGTCCGGTCTCGGTGGCCTTTAGTCGGCCAGGCCTAAGCGAAGAAGTAAGAAGTTCCGCGTGTGCCAAGTGGCTAGAAGCTTGAATGCGACCGAGAGAATGCAGCCCGGAACGAGCTGTTCGAGATTCTGTTCGCTGATAGTGCCGCTACTGCTGCTGGCCTGTTTGATTGATGATACTGCCGGTACTTGGAAGAGGCGGGAGGACAAGACCAAGTGTCCCAAAGTAAAGGGCATACGGAATTTTGACATATCCGAGGTACGTGGCTGTATACGACGGTTCGATTATTGTTCACGGAGTGAAAGAACATTAGGGTACATGCTTTTGCGAAGGATGCTTTTAGAGGTGGACACTTTTTGAAGGACTTTGTGTACTAGAAAGTTTCATGAATTCGTTTGGAGAAAACGTAGGTATTTCATACTTTAAATATAAAATTGATATCTAGCTCTTTTGGTGTCCAGAGTTTGAGCTTGCTTTATTCGTGAATTGAGATCTAGTTATCACTCTAATTTTCAGTCCATAGTTATGGACAACATACTACATATATATATCTATGGATCACACTATGATCTAGTTATGCAAACACTATCATATTTGACTACGTCTATGAAACACTATATATTATATATTTATCTGAGGATAAATTATATATTTATCTGAGGATAACACTGTACACTATATCTATATATAACACGAATTGCTATATGCTTACTTATGGATCACATTGTACACTTACCTATGTACTTACACATACTCACATCTATAACTCACCTATCTATAACTTACAGTATATTTTTGCCTATGTATAACAGTATACACTGCTTATTTACCTATGAATGATACACTTCACTGTTCAGCATACAAAGTTAACTTCACCGTTAAGTTTGCAAACCATCGGTCCACGATGCTGAAGAAACAGATGTACTCAATTCGCGAACAAATATAGTTTCAAACAATTTTAGTGCGAAACTTATTTATATATAAATATGATAGTTATGATATTACTTTTTCATGAAACTTATTTAAATTTATATTTAAGTAGCTAATATTTAAATTGTTAAATAGTTTCGAGAATTTAATTTTTGTTATTCAGTGATGTTCAGTCTTGAACCTTATTTGTTATTGTCTGATTTATATAGTATGTACAAAAATTATTATACATTCTTCATCATTGAATTTTTGCAATTTGATCCAACATCAAGTTTCTACGACGTATTTCACAAACGTGTATTTAGTCAAAATGTTTTTGTAATGTAATGAATTCGAAACCTGATGTGTGGATGAAACACAGATGACGAAATAAATGGACTGAGATAAAACCTTGAAAACCTTGAGATTTAAAAGTTCGGAGATAAGGTCTCATGTTATAAGAGATTCATAAGACAGTTTCCTACATTAGATATTCAAATATGACGTGGATATAAAATATCCAATTGACAGAGTAATAATTATATTATCAAAGATGGAGGTACGAGTGTTTGAAGGGTGTAAATTTTGATACATTTGAGATATGTAAATGAGAACTTTTCAGTATGGTTTAATAGACAGGTAGGTGAAGTTAACAGTTTAGAATTAAAATGTGACATTGATGGAAATACTTCATTGACAGTGTAATTATACTGACATAATTGATGATTTGAGATACTGAGTGGTTCAAAGTGAAGGGGATTTTGATATATTGGAGATACGTGTGTGTGATGTTCGATTATTGTTTAGTAGTGTAATGGGCAAGTGATGTGCCCGATGAAGAGCTCAAGGGCACCTGCGTGCATGCTGCGTGCAGAGAATGACATGTGGGACAAAGAAGAATTCTAGTTCTTGAGATTGTTAATATTTCAGCTGAGATATTTTGTCATTTGGTAATTTGGTAATTTGGTAATTTGATAATTTGGTAATTTGGTAATTTGTAAATTTGGTAATTTGTGAATTTGGTAATTTGTGAATTTGGTAATTTGTGAATTTGGTAATTTGTGAATTTGGTAATTTGTGAATTTGGTAATTTGTGAATTTGGTAATTTGGTAATTTGGTAATTTGGTAATTTGGTAATTTGGTAATTTGGTAATTTGGTAATTTGGTAATTTGGTAATTTGTCAATTTGGTAATTTGACAATTTGGTAATTTGACAATTTGGTAATTTGTGAATTTGGTAGTTAGACAATTTGGTAGTTAGACAATTTGGTAATTTGTCAATTTGGTAATTAGACAGTTTGGTAATTTGTCAATTTAGTAATTTGTGAATTTAGTAATTTGTCAATTTTGTAATTTGTCAATTTAGTAATTTGTCATTTCGGTAATTTGTGAATTTGTGAATTTGGTAATTTGTCAATTTGGTAATTTGTGAATTTGTGAATTTGGTAATTTGTCAATTTTGTTGAAGACAGAAATCAGTATTAAAATTTATATACTTGAAGAATTGAAAATCCTAAGAAATTTCTGAACCTCCAACTTCCAAATTTACCAAATTCCCTAACTCTCAACCCTCCCTATCCCCAAATTCCCCACAAATTGAATTTCGTTCTAAAATAAAAACAAACTCATAAACTCAATTCACAAACTCTTACTTTACATCATATTCCCAAAATCAACATAAAATTGGCAAAGCATCAAAACCATTAAACTAAACAAAACCACATATATTAAAAAATAATTGCCAAAGTCAACAAAGTCTTAACCCAACACACCTTATTAAATAATACTTTACGACAATATTAAACGTTCTATATTACTTCGCATATTTGCAATCAGAACCTGAATCTGCCTTAATTGTTGGGTCAAAATCGTTCGACATCTAGTTACGTATCTCTCGTTGATATTCCGATTTCACAAATAGACGATCACGATGGATTTCCGATCAATATGCACGCTGAATATATAATAATAATTTGGTGTAGCGCAATCGGTGCGCGTTTGTTGAACACGCCTAGGTTGTGTACTAACACGATAACAGAAATTACAATTTCCTCCTCGCTTTGCGACACAATTTTCGTTATAACAACGTGAAAGATGCATTGTGTGTACATAACGTGTCCATATGACAGTTTCACAGTTGCAATTATGAAATACAGTGACGTGTTAGGACCCTTAGGTACCCTACGCACATCAAATCTCACAACATGACGTTTCTAAGAGAAGTTAGTCAATTTTTACTTAAGCATAATTTTATTTAGGTACAGAAGTTAATACAAGTAATTTAAAATTACTGAAAATATTTTATTTTTCCGAAGAAAAGAATTTTTAAGTCTCACAAAGCTTTCTAGTACTTTGTAGTGCTTTATAGTACCATAATTGTTAGTTCAAGTACATTTTAATAAATATAAAATACAAAATAAAACTTTTGGAAGATTTTCAAATTATCAAATTGTCTAATTATCAAATTGACAAATTACTAAATTGTCAAATTACAAAATTGACAAATTACAAAATCGACAAATTACCAAATTGTCAAATTACAAAATTGAGAAATTACAAAATTACCAAATTACCAAATTGACAAATTACCAAATTACCAAATTGACAAATTACCAAATTACCAAATTACCAAATTACCAAATTACCAAATTACCAAATTACCAAATTACCAAATTACCAAATTTCCAAATTGTCTAATTACCAAATTTCCAAATTACCAGATTTCCAAATTGTCTAATTACCAAATTGACAAATTACCAAATTACCAAATTACCAAATTTCCAAATTGTCTAATTACCAAATTGACAAATTACCAAATTACCAAATTACCAAATTACCAAATTACCAAATTGACAAATTACCAAATTACCAAATTACCAAATTACCAAATTACCAAATTACCAAGTTACCAAATTACCAAATTGTCTAATTACCAAATTGACAAATTACCAAATTACCAAATTACCCAATCTCCAAATTACCAAATTACCAAATTACCCAATTTCCAAATTGTCTAATTACCAAATTGACAAATTACCAAATTACCAAATTACCAAATTACCAAATTTCCAAATTACCAAATTACCAAATTACCAAATTACCAAATTACCAAATTTCCAAATTGTCTAATTACCAAATTTCCAAATTGTCTGTGTTCCCTTTCCCTTATTCTTCTCAAACATGTCTTCATTCAATAACTGTAATTACATAAGTAATATTGAAATTTATTATCATAGATTTCATAGAAAAATACTAGCGTAATATTTCAGCAATGACAAACTATTTATTTCACAAATATTAGTATGTCACTAATTGAAAAGATGTATTTAACGTAGTTTGAGGTTATGGTTCCAGCGTGTGGGACAACGGGTCGCATAAAATATCGCGAGTCTTCTTTCAAAGAAGGCCTGCAGGCGATTTATTTTTAGGTCTTTATGCGTGTTTAAGGGAAAGCTATTTCGGACTTGTACCTTGCATGCATATAAAACTAGTTGCTTCTATCGAATATGTTCTTCGCTCGCGTGTTGCATTTTGATATTGTTATCCTATTGACCTTCGTGATTTATTGTCTTCCGATAATGATGTCACTAATTCATTCATCGTATTGAATCATTCATCTGCTTCCTATAATTACCTACTGTTATCTTCGGTATGTTGATTGTCAATAATACATTGTGACTATGATCTATTGAGGACCTAATAGAAAAATCGATCAATAATATTGTTATATGTATTTGGTGGATTGGGGAATTCAGGGGTAGTGAATTAGGGAATATCATTAGTAAATTATGACAATATTAATATTTAGGAAGGTTATTAATAATATTGCTGATAAATAAATACTGTTAATAATAATTTTTCTCTTTCTCAATTATTATTAATATTAATAATGTTAAAAACTTAAAGAGTAGTAGTAATAATTTTTAAAAATTATTAATAGTATTTTAACAGTATTTTTTTCAGTAAATGTGTAATAATTCAAACTAAAACATCAATTATTATTAAGAAGTTAACAATTTTTCTAACTGTACAATGCATCAATTTAATTTTAATTTGCAAGCATTTTAGACATTTACAATGCTCTCTTAAACTGATATCTTTAATGTATATTCATATGTATTTTTATAAATCAATAAAAATGATTTTGTGTACATAAATTTGTTTCTAAAATTATAACTGACAATGTTTACGATCATTAAGTTTCGATAGGAAAATAAAATGGAACCGATAACCTATGGTTGCTTATGTAACACCTATTTTTAGTGTGATTTCGGATACAGTCATGTAAATCGTGAACGATGGTGCTCAAACCTCTTTGATCTTATGACTGCATTGCTATATTTTATGACTGTTTGAACATCATGTCGAATTACTTCACCTAATTTTTTCTAGTTAAATAATTAAATTATTAGAGTTAATATCTCTAACTTACAAGCATCCTCAACGCTTATCATTGCTTCCTCCGATTACTCTGCTCAATTTCTCCCAATTAAATCATTCTCTTGGAACTGATATTTATAATTCATAAACATCCGTGCGTACAGTCGTTTTATTTGATTAATTTATTTCCTGCCAATTAAATTGTATTCTTTGAATTTACACTTGCGGTGTATTAAACGTTTACATGTGTAAATATAAACTTATATTTAACTTAAATTATTTACATATGTACATATTATATTATATTATAGTTACATATGTATATTCTTGTCTTAAATAAAAAGTAAAAATATAACCAAGCACCGAATGTCTACTAAAACGTAAGCTTGTTAATCTGAGGACAGCAAAACATATATAGAACGAACTTCGATTAACGTTTCAACGCGAACAACAAGAATACCAATCGCGACCAGTTACACGGATTAGCAATGAAGGTACGCTCTGTGCCAGGGTAATAAATTGCTTGTATTTCTTGCAGTTCCTCGGATCGTGGTATATAGTGCAGTATTATGCAAGTTCAGAAGAAGCCCTCGCTTACAGATGCATGCGTGCTGAATTATCACTTTCGTCCGACAGCACGGAAGTTACCATGAATTTCACTTACAGTTTCACCGACGATCCGATCAACGAACAGCTAGTTGGTAATATTACTTGGAAGATACCATCAACGGAGTTACCTGCTCATTGGGTGCACGCTGAGTATCCTTGTGAGTATCGTGAACATTTCACTTTTGTTGAGGGTCAAGATCAAGAAGTTACTGATCAATTACTGATGTCAATTTACAAGGTTAACTCAAATGTTTATTGTGTATTTGTATATTCATATATTATGCGAATGATACCATAGATTTTGGGGAAAAATATTTATTTCAAATTGTGGAATTAAGTCTTTGCTGTGTAATATGACGCACTCATGACGCACACAGTTTTGATCTTCCTTAATCTTCCAAAATTCCAACCCTCCAAAGTTCCAATCTTTCAAAGTTCTAACATTCCAAAGTTCCAACTTCTGATAGTTCCAACTTTCCAAGGATTCAACTCTTCAAAGTTTCAACCCTCCAAAGTTCCAATCTTTCAAAATTCCAACCCTTCAAAGTTTCAACCCTCCAAAATTCCAATCTTTCAAAGTTCCAACCCTCTAAAGTTCCAATCTTTTAAAATTGCAACCCTTCAAAATTCCAATCTTTTCAAATTCCAACCCTTCAAAGTTCCAACCCTCCAAAGTTCCAATCTTTCTAAGTTCCAACCCTTCAAAGTTCCAATCTTTTTAAGTTCCAACCCTCCAAAGTTCCAATCTTTTAAAATTCCAATCCTTCAAAGTTCCAACCCTCCAAAATTCCAATCTTTCAAAGTTCCAACCCTTCAAAGTTCCAATCTTTTAAAATTGCAACCCTTCAAAATTCCAATCTTTTCAAATTCCAACCCTTCAAAGTTCCAACCCTCCAAAGTTCCAATCTTTCTAAGTTCCAACCCTTCAAAGTTCCAATCTTTTAAGATTCCAACCCTTCAAAGTTCCAACCTCTGATAGTCCTAACCTTGTAAGGATCCAACCTTCCAAAGTTCCAATCATCCAAAGTTCTAACCTTCCAAAGTTTCAATTTCTGATAGTCCCAACCTTCCAAGGATCCACCCTTCCAAAGTTCCAACCTCCCAAAGTCCCACCCATGCAATGTTTCAACCTTCCAAAGTACTCATCTTCTAAAGTTTGAATCATCCGAAGGTTCAATCTTTCAAAGTTCCAACCTTCCACTGTTCCAACTTTCCAAAGTCCCAACCTTCCCTATGTTCCAACCTTCAAAAGTCTCAACCTTGCAAAATTCTAACCTTCCAAAGTCCCCACTTTCCAAAGTTTGAATCACCCAAAGTTTCAACTGTCCAATGTCCCAACGTTCCTGAATTCCAATTTTTGAAAGTCCTAACCATTGCACATTTCGATCATTCTAAATTCGATCATTCAACCTTCTTAACTTTCAATCTTCCCAATTCCAAAGCTACGAATATTCAAAATTTCTAAAACGAAAGCTCCAAATTTTGAAACGTACATCTTCTCAAAACTTCGAATCACCTTATTCCAAAGCTTCCACCTCCAAATGATAGTCGGCGAACGTCTCGAGAGTGAGTGAGATAGTGCTACATGCGTTCAACAGCTGTTATTGTTATTACTATTCTTATTTTCCGAAATGTACCTAGAAGTGTTCCCTGTGTGGAGCTTCTTTTACTTTGTGTCACGCGCCATTTTGTAAGTTAGGTTAGGTCTCCAAGTATAATTTTTGAGACCTCTCACTCTTCAATGATCATTGAAATTTTTCTTATAATCCTTCGGGAAACATTCCTCAGGCGTTAATAAAATAAAAGGACAAAAGTTCAAAATACTTAAATGTTAACCAACAAGCTTTACTCCAAACAAGATTTACAAAGTACGGGTTAATCGAATTTCTTTATTTTACAGACGAGGGTGTATACAACACGTACGTCCTAGATTCAGATTATAAATCATGGGCATTGCTCATGCACTGCGCCGAGCAGAGCAAAAGTCCCAGATATTTGTCAAGTTTTATTATGAGTCGAGAGCCAAGTCTCGGAGTTAACGTTATTTCGTATCTTCGCGAGAAATTACCCAGGTGAGTAACAACCGTAATCCCATTTCGTTTTCTGTATAGAACATCTGCTGCACCTACGTGAGAATTTAATTAACGAGAATGTATTTAACGTTATTTCATTGCTTCGAAGGTACGATATCGACCTGGAGTACATGTTCCCCATGGACCAGAACCAATGCAATCAAACGGATACTTCGGAAATGGATATGCTGATACCACCATCGGTGTTGGCTCGAAAAAATAATTCTGGGAGGAAACATCCTTTAAAGAGGAAGCATCGACATGTTTAATTCGGCAGATTTTCAATATTCGAATAATCTATTAAATATTTCTTTTTATAATAACGTCGCAAAGTTTAGTTACAAAATTCTTGAAAAATTAAAAATTTTGGTTTTCAATTTGTATGATTCTAGGAGAAGTCATTTATCGCTTGAAGTATAGTTATTAATTGTAAGTTTTGATGATTTGTATATTCTGTACATTTTCTTACGAACGCAATGAAATTTCTTACTTTTTATAATTTTGTATTCTTCTGTTTATAAATGAAACATTGTCAAGATTGAACTGAAATTAATAACTTCTGGCACAGATACAAAAGATAATTACATATATATTTTTTCGATATATCACCGTTTGGCACTGAAATAAATATCACAATAAATATAACAATAAAATCAAAGTGTAAAAGTACTTTGTGATTTTCTATAAATTTGTATTAATTTTTGCATTTTGAGTTTTATGTAGAAAATTTAACACACAGTGCAATAATGGTACCTTATTTATCTAGAGTACGTGTCTGATAAGTTGTCACGTGAGTCGATAGAATCTGCATTGTTTCTGACTGCCAACTTATCAGATATGTATAATATATATTTATATTTTCACATATTGTACATATAATATTCTTCATGTATGTATGTTTATTTAGTTCAAATAATTATTCTTTGATTTATATGTAGCATTTCTTTTTGACGAATTAATGAAATATTGCAAGTTCTAACATTTTTTAACTGTGATCGTTTTGTTTACTATTTAGCATAGAACTTACTATGTGTTGTCAGTGAATTGTCGTAATTTGTGGAGGATTGAAATGTCTGTTGTAAAATGTTTTCTCGTACATACATTTTGAAAAAGATATTCAATTTTTAATTAATAATAGTTGAATGTGTCTTGTCAGCAAGAAAAACAACACATTATTTATAATTATTACGAACATAAAAACAATTGTTTAGTTGGCACAATTATATACTAGTCTATTAAAACATTAAATATTCTATTATTATTTAAAATTTATTAGGAACAACTTGCATTATAAATAAATGCAAGATTAAATAAATACATTTGTGATCAAATTGTGTGAAAGTACACTGAAGTTTATGATTAAGATATGATTCATAATGTACTTAGTAATAAAGTTACAGAAGTAACAATTGTACATATTATTTTGTATTATAATGTTCATCAATGATTTAGCATTTTTGTAATCATGAATTAAATTTGATAAAAGTCACCTGTTTATTGTTCCTCTGTCAACCTTGATTATAAATTAAGTAATTAAAATATATTGTCTTTAATATACATTTTTTAATCTTCCAGTTTTTCAGTTTTTAATTTTTTATATTTTCAAACTTAATTTTCAGATTTTCAAGTTTTCAATCTTTCAGTTTTTCAAATTTGTAAGGTATCAAGCTTTTAATTTTTAAAATTATCAAGTTTTCAAATTTACAAGTTTACAAATTTACAAATTTGCATTTTTCAAATTTTCAATTATAAAAATTAAAAAATGAAAGAATTTCCTAATTCTCAAGTTCTTAAATTTTCAAAGCAATAAGCTTCCACATAATCAAATTCCCAAATTCTCCAAAAACAAATGTAAATTTGTAATACATTTGTAATATTTATAATTTATAAAATCATTTAAAAACTTTATAAGAGCATATGTTTTTAAATATTAATATTTATATAAATATTTTTGAGTAACCTTAAAAATAAATTGTTCACGTTAGGGTTCATAATAATCACATGATTATAAAATGAACGAGGGTATAAATAAAATGACGTTCGACACTTTGGGCTAGTTTTATTAATTCAATTAACAACGTGTTATAATATTCTTCGTCTCTTTCTCTTATTTATAATTACATAATTGTAATGAACTGTTATTGTTTTCTTTAGACCCGTCGTCTTTCAACATCTTAGCGTAACTCATCCAAAGTCGCGGACACACACTTGCAGGAGCATGTAGGATCATCAATCATTGATCATCATTATTATTAATCATCACCATTAGAATTCTAACAGTCGTCGTCAGATAATCACTCAGTGCACCTAGTTACTTAACATTACTGGATATGGCAGCTACAACTTATAAGAAATATTACAAAATCACTGAAGTTTTCGTTCTTCTTACATCTCAATTGTTTTCTCATTCATACTAAACGATCATACCGACACGAGCTTTCCTTCGATTTTGATGCGACGATCCTTGTCACCTAACAAATTTTATATACTTGTTTCCGTGCGAGAAAGTGGTACCTGTTCGTAAATTACGTACACAACAGATTTCTATCCTCCATTTTCGTAACCATCAAAATATACCGTTTAATTTAACCGGGCAATTACCCGATCGATCACTATTATAAACATCGTCTGTTCTGTTCTGTTGTGTCGAGTAGGAAGAACATAGTTGAATCTGCGTGTACGCGTGTGTACGTGTATGTGTGTGTGTGTGGAAACTGTGCCTTGTGTACGCATGTATATGTTTCTCGAGATCTTAATATATAAGTAATTGAGCTGTAATTAAACATTTTTTTTAGTTTTCTGAACAAAGCCACGTGAAGGTCACAACGTTGATCGCGAAATACAACAGACTCACACCAATAACCGTACACCCATTCACTCCTTCGCTTCTACGGGCTGCATATGCAAATGTCCTAGTCACCTAATAATTTAGTGTTAATTAGTTACACAATTAATTCATTTAATCGTTTGTAATTAATTACCTAGACGTTAAATCTGTTTCTCTTGAATCCACGTTACTTGTCGTGTCTCTGTTTTCTGCTTTTTGTGTACTGGTAATCCTCCTATAACACTCAGCATCTTTTCAGAATTACATTATACACTATTTTCTAAAATATTTTTCTTTTCAGAGAAATTAACAATTTTTATAAATTAGCAATTTTTTGTAAATTTCTATATTATTATTTTGAATTGAAATAAATGTAGAACAATATTTTGATTTATATCAGGTCAATTTCATAAGGTTTTTAAATTATTAAAAATTTATACAATATGTTTTTGAACATTTGTATGTATGCTACTTTTGTATTATTTTCATGTATGTACCTTGTGTTAATTTTGTAACATTTGAATGTAAGTACTACTTTTATATTATTTGGTCATATTATTTTCGTGTTACTTTTGTATCATTTGAATTTTCCTATTACTTTTATATTATTTTTATATTGTTTGAATTCACATATTACTTTAATGTTATTTTTGCATCATTTGAATCTTCCTATTACTTTTACATTATTTTTGTCTTGTTTGAATTTATATATTACTGTAATGTTACTTTTGCATCATTTGAATCTTCCTATAACTTTTATATTATTTTTGCATCATTTGAATTTACATATTACTTTAATGTTACTTTTGCATCATTTGAATCTTCCTATTACTTTTATATTATTTTTGTATCATTTGAATTTACATATTACTTTAATGTTACTTTTGCATCATTTGAATTTACATATTACTTTAATGTTACTTTTGCATCATTTGAATCTTCCTATTACTTTTACATTATTTTTGTCTTGTTTGAATTTACATATTACTTTAATGTTACTTTTGCATCATTTCAATGTTCTATTACTTTTAAGTTACTTTAGAACTATTTAAATATAAATATTTTTATAATTTGTGTATACTTGGATGTTCACATTATTTTTATACTACCTTCATATCATTTCAATATTACTTTTATAAATCTTTTGTATCATATCCATGTATGTATTTTATATTTCCTGTATATCTCCTGCAATATTTTTAAGATACATCTTTTAAATGTATATTTCAATGTCGCTTTAATAATTGTATATAATTTTATAAATTTTGAACGTACATATTTTGCATGATTTAGTTTTGTTGTTATAAGAGGATTACACGTGTATAGTGTAAATGGTGTGTTGTGTCACGCGTACGATCGTGTAAGCGTTTCTACAAGGTGTAATTAATGTGCGCGTGTCAGCGTGTACATGTTCTAGACTGCTTCTGTTCTTTAATGCAAGACGGTGTTTAGTATTATTTCATATAGTTGGTAGACTATCTATTTACTTGAGTTTACGTGTTATAAATATTCGTGTAGTAAACCGCGCGTTCTGTTACTTCGTCATTCGATAATGCGCTTTTGTACGAGGATGCAATGCGAACCGAGTGATATTTACGGTGACGTACCATGTATGTCGTATATGTGAAACGCAAAACCCGTAGGAGAACGGTTCGATGAAAGCGCCATCTCCGAGACGTTAAGCTCTCGAGATTGAGAATCAAGATTATATTCGAGGATGAAACTCGAGCGACGTCCCAGTTCCGGCGGGAGGTCGGAATAGGATAGCTCCGGAAGTATGTGGTGATCGAACCGGGAAAAGAAAAATGGCGCTGCTAAGGAGGAAGAATAGCGCTCGCGCAATATACACGTACGAAGGTTTCATCTCGAACGTTCGTCAGATGTTCGAAATTACTAGACGAAATCGGCGAAGTTTCTCTACTGCTTAAAGTTACTGGTAAACGACTAGCTGCCCACGTTAGCCCGATTCTCCCTAGATCGGAACGAAGAGATCGAACGGTTACGGCGAGGGCAGCGAGGTGCTAGCATTTTTCTTCGCTCTGTATACAATAGTTATAAGAGAGTACGATAGGAGGCAATTATAGGTTACGGATAGAGTCGATTGACAGATTTCGCAATAACGGTACAAGCGTGTCCACTCGGTCAACATTCACGAACAGTTCGAACGACCGTTCCCTCCTTTTAATCCGCTTCGGTTTGATTCTCATCGTTCACCAACTGTGCTTATTTCATCTATTTATTTCGTTACCACTCCGTGGCTACGTACAGACCGCAGACTGACGAGATCAGCGTTAGATTCGTGTACGCGCGTGGCACGAGGAATGTCTCGAGAAATGCAAAGAAGACAGCGGAAAATATAGAGACAGACAGATAGATGGAAAGTAAGAGCAGATGCGAAGAGGGAAAGAGAGAAAACTGCATGGAAAACTATAGCTCCTTAAGAGATTCGAATGGAACAAGCTTGCTTCTAAATTCACCGAAGAAACAATAAGTACCGAGGCTTGTATCCTATGCGGTTTTATTTTTGATTGTCGTGTTCTTCGTCGTATGAGAACCGGATCAGTTTTCGTCTCTTTAACTCTTCCCAACGCGATCGACAATAACGGGTACCGATAAGTGTAATTAACCAGTAGTAGTAACAATTCAGTAGTGATAAAAAAACTGTGCATGAACACACGGCCAAAGTCACGCATTCGAGTCGATATTATGCTGTATACATCGATCGAAGGATTCCCGACGAATTCGTTCGTTCGATTGGTCCGACGCGTTTATACGTGCCTGTCTGTCCCGAATCGGCTACGACTGCGACCCCCATGTCCCTAACTTAGGTACGTTGTAACAGTCTATCGTGGTCGCAGTTAAGCGATCGTAAATGGACCGGTCGTTCGGTGGATCGCGATTCGATGATCACTGTTTCACATTCGACGAGCCGTTGCAGTGGGTGATTTGACGAACTGGAGAGGTTCGCTGTCAGTAGACCCACGACACTGGCACCCACTGAGGTGTCGTGTGAACCCGCTCGATGGCCGCCTCCAGCTGCGCGATCGTCTCCTCGATGTCGTTGTTTACGATGGTTAAGTCGAAAAAGTGGCCGTACGCTTGCTTCAACGAGTCTGACTCCTTCGCTAGTCTTTCCAGGCTTCCATCACACTGAAATCAATTAACTCACTTTAGCTTATTTTCATTGGCTCCTTTCATTTATAATTTCAAAACAGAACTGGTAAATTGCTTAACGCTAAACCTACCGGCATATAATGTGTATTTAATTTGAAATTAAAAAATAAATATACAAACGACAAAACATAAATTAGTACACACATTTATTCTTTATCTTGATGAAAATCAATTCTGATTTCAAGAAATGTATTTTAACAAAATGTGTACCTTATAATAAGAAACTTGTGGAGCGGTCATTTGACCGGTTTGGTAGTTTTAGTTTTGAAAGTTGCATTGTTGAAATTGTTTAAAATTATAGTAATACTAATAGCAAGTACAACCATCACTTTTGCGACGATTGTGACTGGGTGTCGCTCAGATCTACAATAGTTCTGGAACTTTGAGACTAATTGATTAAAAGTTACATTACTATTTAAAATTATAGTAACACTAATAGCAAGTAAAACCATAAATGATCTGCAAATGTATACTAATTAAAATAAAGTACATCTAATTCTCTTTAACTTTGACAAAATTTAGTACAGTCTTGGAACTGTGTCACCTACATGCCGATGTAGCTACCTGAGATTGAACTCTCCAAGCGATTTCAATTACGTAACTTATTTATAACAGCAAATTTAGTTAAACGAAAGTGTCAGAGTTCCGTAATTTCATCAATGACCGATTAGTCGGCTAATCAGTTAACTGAACCATAGTTAGCTCCACCTTGCTTCTACAGGTTAACGATCTGTGCTTATGAAGGACTCACTCATGAATACAAAAGATAGGTTTTATTTCAATAAAATCTTCACAAAAATACTATTTTTTATGAATGTACAGTGATATAATCTTAGGAGCAATTTTTAAACCTCAAAATTATTATTCAAGTTTGTCAAGAGATGACAGTATGTGGTCACTATTATTTCAAAAAACAAAACATGTAAAACTTGCAATTGTTATTGATTATTTTAACCTACTATTTGTCATTTCGTCCTAATAACTTGTCATACTAGTCACGTGTTAATTAGGTGTACAAACTTATCTTGAAATTCTTGTCTTGTTTAGAGAAAATTTTATTCTTAGCTTGTTTAGAGAAAATTTTATCCTTAGCTTGTTTAGAGAAAATTTTATCCTTAGCTTGGTTAAAGAAAATTTTATTCTTAGCTTGGTTAGAAAAAATTTTATCCTTTGCTTGTTTAGAGAAAATTTTACCCTTAGCTTGTTTAGAGAAAATTTTATCCTTAGCTTGGTTAGAGAAAATTTTATCCTTAGCTTGGTTAAAGAAAATTTTATTCTTAGCTTGGTTAGAAAAAATTTTATCCTTTGCTTGTTTAGAGAAAATTTTACCCTTAGCTTGTTTAGAGAAAATTTTATCCTTAGCTTGGTTAGAGAAAATTTTATCCTTAGCTAGGTTAGAGAAAATTTTATCCTTAGCTTGTTTAGAGAAAATTTTATCCTTAGCTTGTTTAAAGAAAAATTTATTTAAATTTCAGTGCAACATGTTTCTTTGTCTTTTAAATATTTATGAAATGTGTAAACCGTAACTTTGAGAGATTCGATGCTTACATCGGTAATATTCTGGAACACCGGAGCGGCGATGAAAACAACATAAGGTGCAAATTCTGCTGTGCGTAACACCTTTAAAGCTTGTGGCTCCACGTCCAATATCGCCACCCTGCCTTCTTCGTGTATTTTGCGAATCGTTTCGAGTTTCGTTCCGTACATGGCATCTTCGTGTGTACCTACATACAGAAAGAAACAGATTTTTATCAAAATAAAATAAAATTGGGGATTCTGTAAAATGATACTGAATGAGATGAGGAACGTACGAAGAAACATCGGTTATAAAATTCTGAGTAAAAGTATAAAAGGAAGAAGTGGATTATCGTAAAAAGTGACTTTGTTAGAAAATTTAACGTGAGCATGAAAAATTTGGAATTCTTTGGTTTTATATGATAACTTATGATCTGTGGACGGTTGTAAGTGTAGGTCTCTCCGCCATTTTGAATCGTTACTTTCAATATTCGTTGTGGAATGTTTTATATTATTTGATATGTTTTATGGTGACCAAAAAAATTATTATAGAAAGTTATTTATTCTGAGACCTTTCAGTTCTTAATGTAATTTTTAAACTAGTTCTATTTGAAATTATTAAATTATTTTATAAAATTAATATCGTTATATGGCTACATGTGTGTACAATACATATGTGTTACATTCTATAAGTTTTTGTAATGGAATTTAATTTTAATCTATGATCACATATTGTAATGAATATTTTACCATATGTGTATGTAATATAATTTTTAAAAAATGTGCAAGCATACTTTTATTTGCCTTAATAATATTACTTAAAATTGTGTGTATTCTTTGTACGATATTTAGAGGAAATTTAACGAAGTTCTTTTTTAAGATTGAATTATTTATTATTGCTTACCATATTCGAGGTATTCATTAGCAGCTATGTCAGCCATCATTTCGTCATGCGATACGAAATAATAATTGCGTCCGTTTTCTTCGTCGTTCCGCGGAGGCCTCGTTGTATCTGAAAAATGAATTTCATTATCTTTAACTTGAAAATAATACACGGAAAAAATTTGCTAAAATATTGTTAAATTATTTATAAATCTTGCAGTAATTTTAAGAACCTAATGTATTAAATTTGGAGTGATATAACTGTTTCGAATAAAATTATAGATAGGTTGTTTTACACTATGTACAAATAGTTCAAGACTTTTAGTTGCAGTTATCATGTTAGATGTATTGTTGCGTGCATTGTTGTGCTCCAATTCAATGAACGTGGAGAAGTGTATCTAAAAATATTAAATTTATGGGTTTGAAGATAGAAGCACAAAGGATCCTTTGCTTTACAAACGATGAAGATCCATCTAGCTGACATCATAAAGCGTACCGAAGAAAAGGAGACGAAGTATGTTTTATGAACCAGATATTTGATTTAGAACGCCTTATACCAAAAAGGAAAATTATGCTTCTTCAGATAATAGTTATGACACGTCAGAAATATGTGAACAATGAATTCTTTAGTTATATTATTTTTGAAATGCTCAAATTTAGTATTTATAATTGCAATCATTTTTGATTTCGTTTGACTAATAAATTGGAATATTTAAACTTGCGAAAACTACTGCATGTATTTATACTTAATTTCTAATAATATCGCAAGAATATTTGAATATGTTTCGTAAAGAAAAAGTTAGAGAGAACAAAAGAATTACACTTACGTGGAATAGGATAGGCATATTTGTCAGGATGCTTCGCAATAATTGTATTCTTTATGTGACGACGACCAACACCATGTGCTCCAAGTAACACTAATGTTTTCCGCTGAAATGCGGGATCTGTAACAAAAATTATATAATAACAGCATCTTCAAATAAAATAATATATCGTCTAATAAAATGTAGAAAAATATCTTTGAGTTTCTTCTTTGAATTTAACAAAAATTGAACAGATTTAATTTCTGAAGAAACAACTGCACAAATTTTGCAATAAAAAATTTTACAACAGCTAGAAGTTTCCCTTGTTCTAGTAACGTCGTAAATGCATAACACGAATTTTATAGGCAACCATTTTTCAAAGTCTCATTCGTTTATCTTCAATCTTTTGAGCGTCAAAAAGTGAGCTGTTGGGTAATATCTCTTTTTAAAATACCGCGACATCTAAATATGAACGGCGATATACTAAAAGAACGTTTAACATTAACAATATTTCCACAGAATTTTAATTACAATATTTTAAACGCTTTTGCGTGTGTAATAATAAAGGTTACGATAACATGAATAATTATAAATTAATGCTTCAATCCAAAAGATTATTTTATATGACAGGAATAATTTACGGATTCATATTATTGTCTCGGACAAAAGTAACAAATAGAAGGTACTGATGTCAACTCACGAGTTGGCGCGTGAGAGGCTGATGTGTTTAAAAGAACTACAATTGATCCGAATAGAGCCTCACACGTATTTTCAGCGGTATTAATTCGAGCAGTCACAATTAGGCCAAAAACGACAGGCGTCTCGAGAGCGAGATAGTGCTACGTTCATCAGTTGTCATTGTCATTATTATTCTTATTCACCGAAATGTAACTGGAAGTGTTCACGGTGGGAGCTTCTTCTACTTTGGATCACGCGCCAACTAGTGGGTTGACATCTGTAATATTTAGTTTGTTTAACAAATGTTTTACTTACAAGGAAGCTTAACGACCTCTTCGTAGGTGACCAGATCCAGCTGGTCAAAGACTGCGTTGTGTTTCGCGAGATACTTATCCTTGTACTGCTTCTTCTTCCGGCCAAATATTGAGCAATTCACTGGAAACGCAAAAAAACTAGTTAAGTATTTCAATAATCTGCAAGTCTAAGGACTAATCTGCAATCGTTCGTAGTCCTGTAAACAAACAATTCCTGATCCCTTTCAATTAAATCAATTCCCTGTAGAGTTCTGACTTACGTTTCCTTATGACTGCAATATAGACAATTAGATTTATTTTAATCGACGCTGGTCTTGAAAGATTAATATCCGTAGTATAGGCTTTTCACCTTGAAAAATAATATCTGCGATTTGAAACAGCTTTTGTTGCATTATTGTCAGCTAATGTGGTATAAAATACTGGGCCAGTGGTTCTCAAACTATGAGTAAGAGTGAAATTTTTGAATTTTTGTGTTTGACGTTTTGGAATGTTCAGAATTTGGGACATTTACAATTTTGAAATTCTGAAATCATGGAACTTTTTATTTTCTGAATTTTGCAACTTTTGAACACTAAAATGTTAGAATTTACAAATTTTTGAACTCTGAAGCGTTTTAAAGTTTCGAAGCTTCATAACTTTTCGACTTAATACTCTCATCAAAAGTACAGTAAATCTATAAAATTTGAGAACCACTGTATTTCAAAAAACCTAACAAAATTTTACTATACAAATTTACAAAGAATTGTACTTTACGTACAACGTTAACGAGTTACTTAACCTATCATATCAGAACGCTTGCAATATTAATTTACATACCTAGAAATTGTTTAATACTGAAACTCAATCATCATACAGTTTATACGCATTTTATTAAACTCTAAAGAGAACTGTATATGCAGGTTGTTTTATAATATCGAAATTGGTATTCTAATATAGAAAGTCTATCAAACATAACCTTTAAATTATAACTTCAGCTCAAATTATTTACATACATTCATATCAGTTCTTTTTTAACTAACACAAAAAATGTAACAATTGTAATTTTAACTTTTTTTCTTATAAAATATACTTTTGACAGTTGTACCATTAGTTACGAAGTATCAGGAAAATAGGCGGCCATTTTGGTAGCGCAGCGGAAAAGTTCATGTAAACATATGTCCAGAAACGCTTTCTTTCTCAGATAAACACTTTGTATACTTTTCCATACAGTTTGCACGATGAAATATTGTAGCAATGTTTAAAATTGACTTTTAAAAATCGCTGAAACTTTCTCTGCATTATTATTAGACTTCTACCAGGAAAAAACGATAACGGAATTCATAATGTTACAGATTCTACTCGCATCAGCTATTTATAAATATTTAAATAAAAATGTTTTGATGCATTTTGTGAAGAAATTCCTATTTTTCTAAATAAATATGGATTTTAATATTTTTAACGGATTTTAGCCTTTAGCAGTGGATTCACTGTTAAATTTCATATTTGGCGCCAAATTACCAAGGTTTACCTATTTTCCTACCACCTCGTTTCTAAAGTCTGGATTTATTTTGTCCCCATTTGTAATTTTTTTATTTCAACTAAAATGGCGAGGATTACCAGACATCTACATTAACTGAACCTACCCAGAAGTTAATCCTTTAACCAGCTTCCCTGTAATCCAAATACCGTTTCTAATACGATTATGGGCTACTCGAAGTCACGTTCTTGAAACAAACTATAAGTACAGATATTGTCTGATCGACACATTCTGTGTATTATAATACTGTCTATATTTACAAAATAACTTTGCAATGCACACTTTAATATTATTACTGTACACATTATTATTTTGTAATATAATCGTTGTAGGTAATGACAATGAAAAAGTGTAATAATATATTTACAATAAGATTAATTAATGTTAGGGAGAATTGAAATGTCAAATTGTACTAGCAATTCGAAATAGTAAACTTAATTTTAAAATATTACGTATTTTGTTTGATATTGCTGCATACTATTTAAAATATTTACAATTTTGTTATAATAATACTATAATAACTTTGTAATACAATACCATGATTAATTTACTAATTATCGATTTAGTATGGTTTACTAATTATTAATTTACTATTATATTTTACTGGACAATTTTTATATTTTTTATAATTTTACAATTTTGCAATTTTGCAATTTTGCAATTTTGCAATTTTGCAATTTTGCAATTTTGCAATTTTGCAATTTTACAATTTTACAATTTTACAATTTTACAATTTTGCAATTTTACAATTTTACAATTTTACAATTTTACAATTTTACAATTTCACAATTTCACAATTTTACAATTTTACAATTTTGCAATTTTACAATTTTACAATTTTGTAATTGTACATTTCTGCAGTTTTACAATTTTTTTTACATTTTTTTAATAATATTTTAATGAACGATGCTATGAGATCAGTATCAATACAGTTTACTATTTCGATTTTTCACTGGTAACACTTCTAGTACAGGGTGTTCCAAAATTGTCGCACCAGTGAGTTAATATTGATCATTATACTTCCATTACTATATACATTCTTTTATGAGTAAGACATAAAAATGTACCATTCTTTATTTATTAAAAAACAGCCTGCATATAATCGAAAGTCTCAAGAGACTATTATAGACAATAAATATACTGTTACATATTAAATGGTGGATTTTGGAACATGTGAAGTCTGACACCATTTCATGACATTAATGTATCGCAAAATGGCGGACAGGTCGAACTAAATATTCAGGTTTTGAGAAAAATAGTGATATGAACATTTAAATTTTCAGAAGACATTCATAATTATTATTTCAAAATTGTTTGCTATTAATTTGTAGATTGTAGATAGTTTGTAGATAATTTGGAGAATTTGTACATTTTCTAATTTGCAAATTTGAAAACTTTAATGTTTCTCAATTTTTATATTTAGAGATCTTTAAATCGAGAGATGGCAAATTTATAAATTTTTAAGTTTGCAAATTTGAAAATTTCAGACTCTGTAATTTAAAAAAATTCAAATGCAATAGATTTGAAAATTTTCAGATTAAAAAATTAGCCAATTTGCAAATTAGTAAACTCTAAAATCAAATCTCAACATTTTCATACCTCTAAAAATTGAAATTTGAAACTCTCTAAACTTCCCAATTTTCTAAATTTCAAGGCTTGTAAATTTAAAACCTTGACAATTTAAATTTCAATCAATTTCAGTTGGTTAAAATTATCACCAAACTTCTGTGCACCTAAACTTTCCCAAAACCTCAATTTTCAAAGTACCATAAGCACTGCCTAGCGTTACATTCGTATCACAAAATGGCGTCACGCTCCAGTATCCAAAACGACCTCCCATCATCCACGCAACAGTCCGAAACAGTCGAAACGCTTTCAAACGAACAAGAATTAATAAAACGAATTGATATCAACTGCTACGTCATTCAATAACGCACGTTCCTTCGATTCGCTCAAAGTGTAATCGTGTAATAGGCAGCAACCGAAATACAGCTGTCTATATGCAAACCAGCATCCTCTTTGGACGTTCGAACAATCAGCGTTTGAACGCGCAATAGAAGTGAAGAACTACTTCGTATATAAATGTCGATCACTGTGTAAGCGTATTTTTTTCTAAATGGTGAAGAAATTTCATTCACTCAGCCAGTTTACATAGAAGCCATAACCATAAGGAGAGCGTGGGAGTCCCACTTGTGAGATGGGTGTTCCAGCAGGTCACAAGATGAAAGTTTGGGGTCGGCTGATTTTTGTGTCTTTTTGTGTTGGAAGCATGATTATGGCGAGTTTGAACGATTGCTATGGTTAGTTTTTATGAATTATTTGCAAACTCAATTTTTTCACGATGACTTAAATAATTTACATCTTATGATTTACATCATATGATTTACATCATTGATGATTTATATCATTTACAAACAATCAATTATTGTATAAACATAAATATATGAACCCCAAATTGAATGTAGAATTTGTGGTAAGATGTAGAAAAGGATTATGAAGGGTTTATTAATTATTTTTGTTCTTTTGCTTTAATGTGTGATGTTATTTAAGAAATATAGACATGAATTATCGAATATGGAAACTTAGGAACCTGGATATTTGGAAACTTGAAAATTAAGAAAATTTAAAATTGAAAATCTGAATATGTAAATTAAGAAAATGTGAAAATATGAAAATCTGAATGAAAGAATTCAGAAATATGAAAATTTATAAAATTGGAAATTTAAGAACTTATAAATTGGAAGTATTCGATTTAAAAAATTAATGAATTTAAAAATAAGGAAATTTGAAATAAAAAATTTCTTACACTCGCAAACTTCAGTGTGAAAATTTAGAAATTTGAATGCAACAATTTACTGCATTGCACTCTAGTTACATTAAAAAAAACTAGAAAAGTACAATATACAAATAAAACTAACCATCAATTAAAATTGCTATAGTCTAACAATGAACTAAAATTTGTCCCAAAAAATCATATTCAATAAATTCTAAGAAATTAAATTTTTAAATAAATAAATTTCGATGAAACAAAAGAATTCTGACGGAGAATTATTTCTCTCGAAGCACTTGCAAGTAAATTGAAATACTTGCAAGCTCCGCTTTCATCAAATTAATAAACGATTATTAAATTTGTCGTTCAAGATCTCAACATAATGATGCCTAAAACGGTGTGCTTGCGTGTGGAATCGTGCGAAACAAGCGTGAGTGCGTGAAACGTTTAGCGAAAGCATGCATCGAAGCACGCCGCGTGAAAGCATGTTCTATATATCATGTAGAGTAACTGTTCATGATACAACGCTAAAACAATGAAGATCTACCGTGTCATCAACTTCGCATGAAGAAGTGTTCTAATTACCCTGCGTAATGGTTTCATCGATATAGGAACATGAATGGATGTCATTTTACTGTGACGGACTTAACCTTCAAAATGTCGCGTATTGATTCATGTGTTATTTTTGATATTTTTCGAAACGATGACAATGATTTTATATACTAAAAGTACTTGAATTATGTGTCTTGAATGATTCTGTACAAAAAGTACTTGAATATTGTGTATATAATGCATTTATGCTGGTGTGAGAATTTTAGTTGAATTAGTATGTTGTACAAAATGGCTGACTTGATGATGTGAGATGTCACATGTGATATTTAAATGATATTTGAATTAATGATGCTGAATGATAGTAACATTATGATGATGGTTGATGGTTGAATGATACTACATGAAATTTTAATTGAATAACTATACAACTGTATACAATTTTGTTTGAATTATAATACAATGTATAAAATGTAATATGATATATAAAATATCTGAACTATCATATGAGGTATAAAATATTAACTGAATTATATGTTGCACAAAATATTAAGTGAACTATTTATATTTTGGAGAAAATGTTATTTCAATTATATGTTATAGAAAATAATTTGAATTATGTGTAATAGAAAATGTTATTTGAATTACATGTTACAGAAACTGTTATTTAAATAATATGTTAAACATAACCTCATTTGAATTATAATAGTATCCACAAAATCTGTAAATTACAATATGCTGTACAAGATGTTATTTAAATTATAACATGTTACACTAAATGTTTAAATTACAATATGCTGTACAAGATGTTATTTGAATTATAATATATTATAGTAAATGTCTAAATTACAATATGCTGTACAAGATGTTATTCGAATTATAATATATTACACAAATTATTGAATTATTGTCTAAATAGCAACATCATACAAATTGTTATTAAAATTATAATATATTATAGAAAATGTTTTTTTGAAAAATAATATAGCATGTACAACGTTATTATAATAATATGTTATATAATAAAATTTATTATATAATAAATGTGAAACTATTTGAAAAATGTTATCCAAATGTGAATATTAAAAAACACCACTTTATATTTCCTTGCAACACCATATAGAGTGTTTCATACAATTATTATTCCTAATAATTTTCTTATTTATCAAAATATAAAAATATTGCCATAAAGAAAATTTACCCAAAATAATAATGAAACTCTAGAAAAATAAAAATCCTAAGAGCATGATTTAAATTCCTTAAATCAGAACCTTACAATGAAATTTTATAGAATCCATAACCATTACAATTGTAATTCTTTAACATCATTCGAAAAAATGGTTAAAAATATTGAAAAAATCCCAACGTGATTTTAAATTGAAAAATGATATGTTTGAATTAAAAATTTGAAATATTTCATAAAATTCCGTCGAATGTAACGTTGCATCGATGTGCTGTTTCAATTAGAATGTTCATAAAAATCAATTTATAAAGCGAAAAAGCTTCATATTGAAACAGAATACATTTGTAACTCTTTTATATAATGGAGCTCGTACACGTAAAATATGTATGGATAATTCTTCGGACATCCGACGAAAAAAATGGCAGAGACAATATAAAAAAATCAACAGTTCGTGGAATATTTTATATTAAAAAATGAGCTGAATATATTCTACAGAAATTCGGGATACAAATCCTATTGTAACAAATAATATTTTATTAATTAAAAATATCTTGCACATTTTTGTATTTTTCAATACAATTATATTTAACATGGAACTTTAAATGAAATTGTATAAACTCAATGTAATTTTGCAAATTTTCATTCTTTGGCAAAAATTAAATTTCTTGCTATTTTTTTTACAGAGAGTTGAAAAATGTACTTTTTTGTGAAATTGGAAAAATCATGCAACGAAGAGTTAAAAACCAAGTTCCTTTGTGTCAAAAGATCCTAGGAGAAGATATTCCTTAACTTCTTGTAAGAGTTCAAATAAAATTTAATATTAAATTCTGTTCTTAAAATTGAGCTCCTCTAAAGTTCATTTCAAAATGAATCCTTTATTAGGTACTGCATTTTTTATGATCGTTCAAACTAAACTTTAAACGAAACTCTTTCAAAATTTTCTTTGTGTAACACTAAATTATCTTGCTAAAGCATCAATGAAATTGCAGATTGTTCGTTAAAGATAAGACTGTACTTAAAATGTAGAGTACAATAAAACTGTACTTAAAATGTAAAATACAATGAGAACTGTACTTGAAACATTAAATATAATGAAAACTGTACTGAAAATACTAAATACAATTAAAACTGTACTTAAGATATTAAATACAATAATACTGTACTTAAAATATCAAGCACAACAAAATTGTACTACAAACATTACAGTTAAAACTGTATTAAAGCAAAACTTGAAATATTAAAGCAAAACTGTACTTAAAATATTAAATACAGCAAAATTATACTTAAAACATTAAGTACTTCAATATTATACTTCAAACATTAATTTCTATCAGTACTTCGAAATATTAAATACAATAATTCAGTACATAACCTCAAAATATGAGAAACTAAAATGCACTTAAAACATGAGAAACTAAAATGTATTCAATATATGAGAAACCAATAAGAATGTACTTAACATATGAGAAACCAATAAAAACGAACTTAAAATATGAGAAACCAATAAAAATGAACTCAAAGTATGAAAACCCAATAAAACTCTACCGAACAATAAATCCAATAAGAGCTTAAAACGTATAGAACCATATGAGATTTTATTTATGAAAGATGAAATGTCCCTAATATTTCCCTCCCCGAGTAGAAGTACTCGAATGTTGTAACTTCAAACTGTTTTCTGAGTGGCTCTCCTCGAGTGTCGATATTTTCGATCCCGTAAAACTGATGCGTGTATTTGAAGCACTGAACGAGTATCTTGTATTTCATGCGGACTACACGGTTCTACGTGACTCTACGCGTTTTCTACCTGAAGGCAGAGTCATACCTGTCGAACCGTCGCAGCCTTCGGTGTGAGAAGAACATCCTCCTTCTCCTTCAGCATCTAGCCCCGCACAACACACAACAACAGCTGTATGACTGAAGCTAACAATTTAGTCTTCAAACTACCGTCCTCTGTCTTGCTAATCGCGTTTTCTCTTCTACGACATTTTTTATTTAACCCACGAGTGGCGGATTGCTGGGACACTTTGTTTTCTTTGGGTACAAGTTTCGTTAGGGTGAAATTTCATTAGGTTCAAGTTTTATTAGGTTCAAGTTTAGGGTAGGTTTAACTTTAATCGAGGTTTAATTTTAATCAAGGTTCAACTTTAATCGGGGTTCAAGTTTATTTTCAAGTTTGATTTCTGAATTTACTTTCGTGGAGAGAGCTGAGCGTTTTTAGGTTAGGTTCCAACGTCCGCCATTGGAGGGTTAAGTTCAGCCTTTGGAACGTTTTGGTTCAAAGTTAATAAATGTAGAAATACTCGAAATTAGTACAAATGTAAAAATACTAGAAAAGTCTTGCAAAATTTGTAATACGTGCAAGTATTAAAAATAGTTCAGTAAGAAATTTGAATGGAGAGTTTTCTGCAGAGCCATCAAGTGGTTTGCAAAGTGAAATGAAAGATTCAATACTGGGTTTCACAAAACTATTTAATACACAATTCACTGAGTTATAAACTAACTTGCAAATTTACTGAATTGTTTATAAATTGTAGTGAGTTGTGTATTAGTATAATTCGCACTAGTCCATTACTAACGAGTTAAAAATTAAAATTATGAAATGTCAGGCTACCATTTTAAAATTATTGTACTTTCTCGTAGTTATCAAATTTGAACCAAACTGATGCAAAGGTAAATACTAACTTTGTTAATACTTTTATCTACATTACAGTTGGTAGACATTGTTCATTTAATACAATTTATCTAAATTCTTAATTGCGTGATGTGGGAAATTGCGATTAATGTATTAATGAAGAATCATTTGTATCTACAGGGGCAACTAAAAATTGGTTTAATAGTTAATTTTTAATCGATAGATGCTGAGTACATTCTAGTAGTATTTATTAACTAAATGTGACGATTTTTATCATTTTTGCATACATTTTTTATTACTATTTTGTTTCATGTAAATATTTTAGGGAATATTCAGTTGAGTTGTGGAAGAAATAGAAATTTTTCTATATAGATTAATTACACATAAAAAATTTGTTTTTGGGAGATTTCAATTTTCGAAATTTTGAAATGTGAGAATTTGGGACTTTGTAATTTTGGACCTCAAGGTTTTGAAATTTGCAATTGTGGAGTTTGAAATTTTTGAATTTTGAAACTTTGTAAACTTGGTAATTTATGGATCTTAAATTCCAGTGCTTTCAAACTCTGCAACTTCAAGGTTTGAAGCATAGAAGTTTTTTTGAAGCATAGAATTGTCTGAAGCATTTTAGGATTTCTTAATTTCGATTCTTCGTAATCTTGAATTCTTGAAATTTTTATTTTTTAATCCAAGTACAGCGACAAAAATTATAAAATAATTTCCAATCCTCGTATAATTATCCTCACCAGAATAATTTTCAAGAGCATAAATTCACTCGATATTAACCCATTTTGCCCCAAAGTACTCACATGACTACATTGTATTCCTCGACTTTTATAAAACATGACATACACATGTGTTCCTAATATAAGTACTCACATGAGTACTAAAATTTGTAATACGAAAGATACATTATTATTTTTATTATAACAAAAGTTTTTATTTGCTCAATAAAGTTATATTGCACCATCAATACATCACTACCCCCTTTTTCCAAAAAAAAATTGCTCATAAGAACAAAAAGGGTTAAACACCCATTTCCTGAACAAAACCAAAATTATCCCAACGAAAACCCCTCAATTCTACAAAACTCCAATAACTAAAGCAGAAACTTTCTAAAGTAGAAACAAAACCGTACATTAATCATCTTTAATCGCGACTGATTGAATCGAGAATGGCAATGTCGTTATCCGTAACTGTACGATCGATCATCGGACCGTAATCCCCCGTACATTCATTCCTTTTTGAAAAAAAAAAAGAAACGGTACGTTGTGGGCCTGCATCACCTGGTAAAAATGATTCACATCAAACGATACATGCTCCATTGAAAACCTGTTCACATCTAACACAACGCACACATCACATCACGTTCACCAGCACATTCGTTTGATGGCAGCAGCGAGAGTAGTGGAAATTAATCGGAGTATCAAACGTGACAGGGTTGATAATGGATCGGTAAGGCGATGGCAAAACGCGACGGAAATTTCATCTTCCGATCTGAATATCAGACAGAATGCGATCTGCTGGAACCTATAATTACCCTGAATTCGTCGATGTTATGCCACGGGCAGTACTGGCGCTAACTCGTTCTGCGCCCTGGGATTTAGCGATAGCACCCTCTTTCATCAATCACATTTTTCGAAATTAGTTATTTTTTGTAATTGGTTTTTTACAGTTACTAAACTTTTCTAATTGGTATTTTGCAGTTACTAATCTTTTCTAATTGGTTTTTTGCAGTTACTAATCTTTTCTAATTGTTTTTTTGCAGTTACTAATCTTTTCTAATTGGTTTTTTGCAGTTACTAATCTTTTCTAATTGGTTTTTTACAGTTACTAATCTTTTCTAGTTACTCTTTTCAGTTAATAGTTGTCTGAGGGTAGTTTTTGCAGTTACTAATTGTTTGAGGTTAGTTCTTGCTGTTACTAATTGTTCGAGGGTAGCTTTTGCAGTTACTAATTCTTTAAGATTAGCTTTTTCAGTTACTAATTGTTTGAGAGTAGTTTTTGCAGTTACTAATTCTTTGTGGTTAGCTTTTGCAGTTCCTAATTTTTTGAGGTTAGTTCTTGCTGTTACTAATTGTTTGAGAGTAGTTTTTGCAGTTACTAATTCTTTAAGATTAGCTTTTTCAGTTACTAATTGTTTGAGAGTAGTTTTTGCAGTTACTAATTCTTTGTGGTTAGTTTCTGCAGTTCCTAATTGTTTGAGGTTAGTTTTTGCAGGTTTTTATAATTATTTGAGGCTTTTTGGTAGTTACTAATTTTTTCAAATTAATTTTGGTAGTCAATAATTCTTCCAAATTAATTTTGGTAGATACTAATTCTTTCAAACTAATTTTTATAGTTACTAATTTTTCGAAATTAGTTTTCATGATTACTAATTTGTCCAAATTAGTTTATACAACTACTAGTTGTTTGAAATTAATTTTTTTGAAGTACTAATTTTTTGAAAATAGTTTTTTACAGTTGCTAATCTTCTCAAATTACACTTTACAGTTATTAATAGTTTGAGGTTAGGTTAAGAGATTGAGAGATGTTTGACATCAGGATTGAGGTTAATCTTTTTGGGTACCTAATAATAATTATGTTAATAATTGTGCTAACAGTTTGTTACATTTGTGAATTCCTAAATTTCAAAATTTTTTAATTTTTTGAATTTCTAAATTTTTAAGACTGTAAACTTGGAAGTGTAAAAATTAGAAAGTCAACACATTTGGAAACTTGAAAATTTGCATATTTGATATTTAAAACTTTCCAAACTTTTACAAAATTTCTAAATTTCTTAATTATAAATTACCCTTAAATTATTAAATTGTCAGATTATTAAGTTATGAAGTTATCAAGTTTTCATATTATCAAATTATCAAATTATCAAATTATCAAATTATCAAATTATCAAATTATCAAATTATCAAATTGTCAAATTGTCAAATTGTCAAATTGTCAAATTGTCAAATTGTCAAATTGTCAAATTGTCAAATTGTCAAATCGTCAAATCGTCAAATCATCAAATCATCAAATCATCAAATTAACAAATTATCAAATTATCAAATTATCAAATTATCAAATTATCAAATTATCAAATTATCAAATTATCAAATTATCAAATTATCAAATTATCAAATTATCAAATTATCAAATTATCAAATTATCAAATTATCAAATTATCAAATTATCAAATTATCAAATTATCAAATTATCAAATTATCAAATTATCAAATTATCAAATTATCAAATTATCAAATCATCAAATCATCAAATTATCAAATTAACAAATTATCAAATTATCAAATTATCAAATTATCAAATTATCAAATTATCAAATTATCAAATTATCAAATTATCAAATTATCAAATTATCAAATTATCAAATTATCAAATTATCAAATTATCAAATTATCAAATTATCAAATTATCAAATTCCTAACCAATAAAATTAAAAATTCAAAGAATACAAAAATTGTCATCATTGTCAGAATTGTCATCACTGTCATTCCTAACTTCTGTCATCCCTACCTCATCACTGCACGTACACTCTGATGCCCCTAACCTCTTCAGTGGGCACACGACCTGCCCATCACCAATTCCATAATATTAAATCAATATTATAAAAAATTTGATGTGACGGTGAACGTATTGAACTCTCTTTTCTACCACTTCTTCAAGATATAACGACATACAATCAGAAACAAAACTAACATAAGTCTCTTCACCAGTAGTTGAAGTTACTTTCATGAAAGTAACATATCAAGATATTTTCACCAACTAATTTCATCTACTTCTTTTCGCATAAAAACAGCAAGAAATACTGAAAGAACATATTAACGTAGTTTCACCATCTAAATTTTTACCTTGCTCTTTATTTTCTTCGTGTAAGAACCGAATGTAGCGAATTAGTTAAACCGAATCACCAAATGCAATCAGGTAATCACCGAATCTGATCAGATAAATAATCACCGAATGTGAGCAGGTAAATAATCACCGAACGTGATATTTCTAAAAACTACACAATGACACATCCTTCTTTTCACATAAAAAAATACTCAAAGAGAAAGCAAATTATTCAAGTATTTAACTACCTACAATTTTATCTACTTTGTCTTCGTAAGAACAGAAAATGTCAAAGGGAAAAAAGACATACTTTAACCACATAACAAATTTTACCTTGTTTTTCCTTCCCTCTACACAAGAACAGATAAAAGACAAAGAAATTAACAACGTAACTAATTTTACCTTGTTCCTGCTTGTTCTTTTCCATAGCCATGTACGCGATCCGACGTTCCTGAAGTTCAGGCGAAGGGATTAATCCCGCGGAACCGGCCGCGTTGTCCTTCTGCGCCTGCCACCAATAATGATCGTCCTTGCTGATGATTTGCAGGATATCGCCGGTTTTGAACGCGATCCCAGCTTGCGCGCAGGGTATCAACTCGTCCTCTAACGGATCGTAGTCGAATTGAGCTCGAACGAAAATCTGTCAGTGCAAAAAGATCAAATTATTAGCAACGTGTTTTAAATCAAGACGTTGGTGATCCTAACATGAAATCGGTGAAATGAAACTGAACAGTTCACATCGTGCGCGCGTCCGGAGAGTCGGCGCGAGGACCAATAGCGTCCGTCCGCCAACTTGCCGGACGCGCACGAAAATATTGGGGCTATGGGGAGATAATGGTGCTCGTTACGCTCACAATTTCTCGAAATAGTTTCGCACAATTTCGCACTCAGATCACCGAAACCATTTAGGTTAATGAATCACACGGATAGTGATTACACGTTGGCCTAAAACGCTCGTCGGATGAAACATTCGTTCTACGATAATATCGATCGCTGTTGATGCTACTTAACGTTGGCTGAAGCCAGGCTGCTCTGTTGCTACTGAATCGAATCGCTGCGAAATAAGCGGAAAATGCGACATACGCGAAGCGATGGCGATTAATCTTGCAGAGAACTTGTCTCGAAAAAGAGGGAAATCTCTGATAACGCTGGATTTATTCCCTTTTTGTTCTGGGGTTTTCACTTTTGACAGGGTATTTGGGTTTATGGATAGTGTGATGTCTGAATAGAAATTTTACATATTTTCTAGTTTCTTATATTACATATGTCATGTCATTTTTGATGTATTAGTTATTAGGGCCCATTTTTATCCACATAAATTGAACGTGGCAAATTTAGATATTGGTCAGGACATTTTTTGTATATGACAGTTTAGAGATTTAATAATGCAATCTCGCTATATGGCCACCGTTTATATGATTTCTGAATGAGACTTTCAAATGAATTTACTTGTATAGTAATGGCTCTTTAGTAGTACATTGTTTTGTTTCTAAATTTAAGAAATTTTAAAACTTTCAAATTTCCAAATCATCCAACTTATCAGTTTAAAATTTCTAGCTTAGAAATTTCAAAATTACATAGTCACTTTCAATCTTGGTATTTCAAAATTTTACCATAAAGCTCAATAAAAATGTTTTGATACTCGAAAACTTATATTATAGTTTAGATCTCTGATAAAACCCTGTGAGGGCCATATATCGAGACTCTACTGAACATTAGGACGTACATGTGTGCTATGGATTCCACACAGATTTCTAATGTTCCTTACAGTTTAGTTCTCTGATAAAACCCTGTCACGGCCATATATCGAGACTCTACTGTACATACATATGTGTAGACGTATGTACATGTGTGCTATAAGTTCCACACAGATCTCTAATGATCCTCCAAGTGTAATATAGAAATTACAGTAATAAAATTGCATTCCAATATAAAAATAAAACTAATGTGAAAGAAATAAACACTGCAAATATATTCCATATATTGCATTACACGTAGTCATGTAATATCACTTGGCACCCAAATTTAATTATTCTACCTGTTTGAATACCTAATTGTCCCTTAAACATTTTATAAAAAATCCTAAGTTCAAGAATGAACATTTTTGTGAAAAATATATATCAAATATTTTATCTCTTATAGAGCCAACCCAGCAGCTTTTCCGATTTTATATCATGGAGAATGTGACGTGTGCCATGTTAAGTGTCCGTCAGAATATTATCGAGAATATCATGTCTGCCATGCTGCACGTTTGCCATGCTCAATGTTTGCAGATATGAATGGACCTTTATTCGTTTGACCAGCGATCGACGTAACACGAATTCATCACACAGTTAGGTATCAAAACCCATTTTATAATATTTATATATAAAGTGAAAAATGGAGAAGATTGCAAACGTAAAAAGTTGCAATGTTTAAAATACATCTCAGCTATTATATTGTTAATAATATTCAAAGTATTTTAGTGTATGTTTTTTAAAGTACATAGAAATATTTATAATGTATGTATAATTTATAATTAACGATGTTTCATGATTTTCTATGATTAAGGTCTTAAAGTAGGTTTCTATGATCACAGACAAGAATTGCACACAGATTGAAACATTTTGACGTCACTAAAACAAAATTATGCGAGCTCGTTGTCATCGTAAAGTGCAATTTCATGATGCATGTATGCAAAAGTTTTATGCAAATGTTCATCATTTCATGCTAATTTAATAGTTAAAGTTCATTCATTATTTTGATAAATAAAGGTTGGATGATGATTAAATTGTCTTATAATAACGAAACATTAAATTCTAAATTCATAGACACGAAGTTCTATTTTACACTTATAATTTATAATTCTATTACATTCATGAAATTAAAAGTCATCATAAATTATTTTATCAGAAAATTTTTGTTATAATTATCATTATAATTATCAGAAATTATCATAAATTGTATTATCAAAAATTTGATGTCATAAAATTAAAAAATATTATATTTAAAAATATCAAATTTATCTTACCACAAATTTTTTGTCATAAAATCAGAAATTAACATAAGTTATCTTACGAGAAATTTTTCATAAAATAAAAAATCGTCATAAATTATTTTATCAGATATTTTTTGTCATAAAATCAGAAATTAACATAAGTTATATTACGAGAAATTTTGCATCACGAAATAAAAAATCGTCACAAATTATGTCATCAGGAAAATGTCATAAAACCAGAAATGATCAAAAATTATATTATCATAAATTCCGAATGCATCGTAAAATAATAAAACCAGAAATCGTCATAAAATTACCAAAAATCCTATATAAAAAAATTAACAATAAATTTAAAAATGACAGTCTTCATATATTTAAAACAACCACATATTTTCCGCCTAATTACCAACGTTAATTAAAAAAGTAGAATTCGTTGTTTCAAAGACGCCTAAAAAAAAAAGGCTGAAAAATAATAGAATTTACAGCGATTCCGAGGATTAAAAAAGGGGTCTAAAACTTGTGCATACACCTAATACATACACACGAGCAACTTCCTGTTTTTTTCCCCGTAATTATCATTATTCCGACAACAAGCTGAAGCACTATAGATGCTGCACAGTATATACGTATACACAGCGCACTGCCACACGTTCGCAACATACGCACACGTATATACGTTGAAAAAAATGCGCGATATGCAGAGTATGCATTCGGGCTCTACGTAAATGTGCGAAGAAGAAAATACGGCATACGAAGGAATAGAATAATAAATGCAGAGTGACAATACATAATGCCGTCTGATTTGCGCGCGTAACATTCGCAATCGAAACGAGTCGAACAATGATTCTCGTAATGAATTCAGGGACACGTGTGGTAAATGAAGTTCGTGTTCTAAGAGAGTCGGCCTTGCACGAATATTCCTTTTTAAATTCATCTTCCAGAATTTCATATTAAATGACGTCTCTGCGAATACTTAGTAGTATTCAGAACAGTTAACCAGACTTGGAAAAGTTTCCTCCATTTTTAATTTTGGTTAGGTTAGGTTTTCAAGTTTGTAAATTTACTTAAATTGAGATAACTGGAAATAATTTACTGTGTTATAACTATAATTGTTATAACTGGAAATAATTTACTGTGTAAAATTTTTGTTCAGAATGAAAGTAACCTTCCTCCATTTTTAATTTTGATTAGGTTAGGTTTTCAAGTTTGTAAATTTACTTAAATTGTCGTAACTGGAAATAATTTGCTGTGTAAAATTTTTGTTCAGAATGAAAGTTACTGTCTTCCATTTTTAATTTTGATTAGGTTAGGTTTTCAAGTTTGTAAATTTACTTAAATTGTCGTAACTAGAAATAATTTGCTGTGTAAAATTTTTGTTCAGAATGAAAGTAACCTTTCTCCATTTTTAATTTTGGATAGGTTAGGTTTTGCAGTTGTAAATTTACTTAAATTGTCATAACTGCAAATAATAATTTACTGTGTAAAATTTTTGTTCACAATGGAAGTAGCTGTCCTCCATTTTTAATTTTGATTAGGTTAGGTTTTGAAGTTGTAAATTTACTTAAATTGTCGTAACTGCAAATAATAATTTACTGCGTAAAATTTTTGTTCACAATGAAAGTAGCTGTCCTCCATTTTTAATTTTGATTAGGTTAGGTATTGAAGTTGTAAATTTATTTAAATTGTCACAAGTGCAAATTTACTCTGTAAAATTTTTGTTCAGAATAAATGTAACTGTCTTCAAGAGAAGATTCTGTCCTTAAATTGCTATTTTTTCAGTTTTTGCTTGAATTTAAACAAAAATTTAATAAGAGAGTATAGGTTCGAAAATCTTTTCAGTTTTCATCGACAATTGTTATAATAACAATGTTAAATAATTTGGTAAAATTAATGGACTATAAATTCAAAGTGAATAAAAACATAACTTCAATGAATAAAAACATAACCTCAATGAATAAACATAACCTCAAAGTTCCACAAATATGCATACACATGAAAACAAATTTGATGAGATCAAAATTTGAATAATTTTGTACATCTCCATATTTATCATAAAGCAATAATGTCAAAAATAATTATGTTGAATTTCATGTGAAATGACAAATGGCAAAAAGCAGATAATGCCAGGTTACACCGTTTGAAGCATCACATGCTGAAAGGCCAAGCTTATTCGTAAAATATTTGTCATGAAGACAATATCATACCTTGTACAGTAATGAATACACAATCTATCTGAAATTTTGAATACAAAAGTGTTCATCCCTCTTGATAAATACAATATCAATTATACTTCAGGTTTATATTTATTTACGTCATAACATTTAGGTCATATAACAAAAATTTCGTTATAACAATTGAAATATTGATATCAATGATAAATTAGTGTAACAAAATCTTGTTGTAGCAATTGAAATATTGATACCAATGATAAATTAGTGTAACAAAATCTCGTTATAACAATTGAAATATCAATTAGTGGAACAAAAATGGCCACTTCAGTCAGCTAATCTTTGCCAGAAACTGAAAAGACTTCCATCATACTCATTAGACAAGAATTTAAATAATGTAGCAATTGACAATTTTAAATAATTCTCATAAATTGTAAGAATATATAAAACCGTTTCAGGTTAGGTTGCACACCAAATGGCGGATCACGAAACACGAAATTGATCAGATGATTCAATGACATAAAAGTACAAAATAGTACAAAATTATTTATGGAACTTTAACTTGAAACCATGGCATGTCAACTTAGAAACAATTATCACAAATATTCCAATAATATTCTTAAGAATCTGAAATAAATAAGCAAGATTTAACCTAACCTCCAAATTAACATGCTAGGTTTCCACACATTTATGTCATTAAATCAAACTTCAACGATGTGCATCAAAATTTTGAATGAAGTATATTCGTACAGGCCTAATCTCTATATTAAAATCTAACGTGACAATGGTCGCGCAATCATCTACGTCTTCCAGTGACTACTTGTTGCATCAGCAGTAAAGTAAGGATTTTCGTGATGTTGGCATTCTATGCGAGAGAGAAATAGAAATGTAAATAGAGAAGGACGCATGGACTTAGGAGAAAGAAAGAGGGAATCTTTCGTATATAATGTCGCGTTGTCATGTTTCTCGCTCGAGTGAAGTCCGGTAATCTGAAACGGTATCGAGCTTACATGACGAGGAACTGAAAAAACGCAGAAAATGGAAGAATGATCGAGCGAAGGCCTACATTCTTTGCAAATGGTGATGTGTGCCATGGTGGTCGATCGTGCAGCTTGGGTCTGGGTAAATCTCAGACTTTCCGTTATTTACGTCCGGTACAATTGTTAAACACTCTAATCAATCCACAACTCATGTGTTAGACCACCAAAAACGATTAGTCAAAAAGACGCTGGTTACGGATTAACAAGAGTGATAAGTATATTAAACACCTATTTACTCAGACTCACACCGCACACACGGTACAATATGCGTGTGTTGAATGGATATGTATGTATGATAAACGCATAGCCTTCTAACTACAGCAGTCCAATCACACCAGATCAAGTGGCGGTACTTACTAACACTGGCAGAGGCTTAATCCTGAACAACTAGAGCGTTGAAGAAACAGAAAAAAGGAAGATCGATTAATTAACATGTTCATCAATACTTGATCTCAGACGAATGTTCGAATTCTATCACTCTCGCACGCTCTCCTCTTTCACTCTTCTCTTTCATTCCGACATATTTAACCAAAAAAAAAATAAATAAATAAACACCTACATTGGGATGTCGCGCGCGTCAACGCTTCCGAGATTCACGGTGCGCATTGCTGTGACACATGCAGCCTCCTTTCTAGCTCTCCTCTCGAAACACTGTCGAACAAGCGACAGTTCGTACCTCTCTGGTCGATTTTACAGGGTGTAAACGTATCACAACTTTCAGTTAATTCGGTCTTTAGATCTGGAGAAAACCGACCACAGTCGGACAAGGTCACAACCTTGAATGCTATTCTCAAGGTCAAGATAGTTTTAGCATTGTGTAGCACTGGTTAGGGTGAAATAAGACTATATATTAAAAATAAACCTTCTAATCCCGTAAACCACCATTCAAAGTCATGCAACGCATCTGAAGCCCAATATGTGGCTTCATGGCATTTTCTGAACGAACGGTTAATTTTTAGCATATAGTTCCCTTAAGACTTATCCCAGATACTACACGATACGAAAAAAAATTTGACCTTGAGAAATGTGTCAACGTGGCGCACTTTAACAGATCTAGTACCTCTGAAAATTGTGACTACCTTTTCGCACCCTGCAGAAAACGACCGAGCTCGCATCGAGATGATGCGAGCTGGAGAACCAAAGATGCGAGATACTTCACGCCGTTTCGCGAGGAAAATCGATTGCCAATTCGCGGACAGCCATAATGATCGAAATGCCTAAGTAGCTCGCAACCGATTTTCCGGAAACGATCGAGCGATATCCGTGTTCACAAGCGTCGAGCAACGTCACGGTTTACTCACGTTAGCTACGGACGTCTGGCGATAAACGACGCTTTTCGGCTCATTGTTCGCAACGACTTTACGGTTACAATGCGGCCTGTAACTGCGATCACTCGCAGGCAATTGTACATATAGACATCTTAAGAACACAATCTACTGTCCACATATATTTCTAAAAGGGTGAGGAAACACTGAGTGGCTCTGTGTATGTACATGACCCGGTCGCATTTAACGGCACCCGGCAGATCAACCTCGATTCATGTATTTTATTATATAACACAATACGAATCGATGTTTATCCGTTCAGGTGTCATTAAGTGGACGACAGCAAAGCGTAGAGGCGAAACATTGAGGCAAACTCGAGGACCAGTTTCATATGTGGATCCATTGTAACGGTATTTATGAAACTGGTCCACATGGACAGCCATTGAAGGGCTCCCTCCGGATTTCAAGCCGCACTGTTCCAGAAAAGTCATCGTGAGTGGCATCGCTCGGTCTTTTAACAACATCTTGAAGGACAGTGCACGGAGGACGATGGCTTCGGGCGTGCATTGGAAGCTACGTTCTACTTTTGAAAGAGAGCTAAAAAAAGTGGAGGAGAAAGGGACGGCCCGACAATGGTGAGTAAATAATGGGACTCGAGGATGAGGAAAGAGATGCGACAATTTCTACACAGTGACATAGCAGGTACTGCACTATCGACAACTCGTCTGGTGGACTGACTGCTGCTGACGCTGCTGAATTCTCCGCTCGATTTCCATTGGATCTGCACTCTACGACGCCCAGCGTCGATACAGACGGTTCCCGGTGAAGGTAACACCGGTCTGGCGACGCATCTCACGAAACGGGACGCGTACCGTAAAGCAAACATTCAAATTGTGCTGAGAAATCGCGATACGAACTTCGGGTTGGCCAAAAAGTTACGTCTGGAATTGTTCGTACTTTCACAAATACTAACAGTGTAATACTGGGAGTATTTGTCGAAGTTACATAAGGTCTTCCTAGTTTTTTCTAGGTAGTTGTATGAAGCATTGTGCAGCCGCATTTTTTTAGAAAAGCTTAGGTCAGCGTTTGATTCATTTAAGAAAACGATGTACTGTGTTTTTTTCTAAGTGGATAGAAATGAAAAATGTTTTCAGAAAACATTAAAAAGTTGCAGTAAATAGCAAGCAACAAGTTTTTAGAATCTATGATCCATGCTTTGAGAGAGATGATTAAGTGAAGATGACGAATTTTAGAATATATTAAAAAATGTGGATAAGATTCCAGTTATAAGATTTGTAATTTTTGATATGACGAAACTTTTTGGACACCCAGTATATTCATTTCGGGAAAGTGACAATTCTTCTTTTCTTCAAGGTTAGAATTCTGTGAAATAGTATTGTTGAAGGTCGGTGACCTGGTTGCGTGACCCTCCCTATGAAGGTGTACAGGTTGCTTCAAAAGAGATGCACACGAATTTTTAGTGTGAAGTAATAGAATTGTAATTTGTAATATTATAATTTAGAGGAGTGGAAAGTTAGTTTGGGGATTTAGGGGTCTGGGAATTTTGAAGATTGGAAAGATAAAAATTTTTGAAATTTGAGAATTTGGGGTTTTGAGATTTGGTAATATAGAAATGTGAGAGTTTAAGGATTTGGAGGTTCAGAAAGGAAATTTAGAGACTGTTGTATATAGAACATATATATTCTAGATGTAGAATATTAGAATCTTGAGAATTTGTAAATTATAGAATTGGAAATAGAGAAATTTGAAAAGTTATAAATTTGAACATTTGAAACTCTAAAAATCTGTAAATTCGAAGTTTTAGAAGTTTGAAGATTTAGAAATTTGAAAACTTGCTAAACTAAAATTGCAAAATTGAAGAATTAGTAAATTTGTAAACAAAAAAATTTGAACCTTCACAAACTTTAAAATCTAAAACTTAAAAAATCAGTAACTTCAGAAACTCAACACCCTAAAAAAAGAACTTAAAAATTCAATTCTCCTCTTACAAAATTTAATTCCCACAATGTACATCTCTTTTGAACAGCCCTGTACATCACCAAAAATCATTGCAATTTTACCAATCGACTATTATACAATTATAATATAAGTATGTCTCGAATTGCAAAAAAAATATACATATTTCAAGTTAAGATGAAAAAAATTTGTACAGTTTTGTTCACTTTTATGCGGTACGTCCCATCGAAGTTAAGTATCATACAAGGATTAAAGCTGCATACATACGATGACCAGATGCCGATGTCGACGTTTATGATCGAGGAGAACGGGTCAAAGACACAGAGACGTAAAAGTTACCTAATTGGTCCACGCATACTGAAATGGTACATGTGTGTTCGTATATGTGGGATTGGTGTGTCGGGTACAACAAGTAATGTACAAACAGTTTACGGCAGGTGAATTATAAATATCAAAACTTTTTTTGGGAAATCTAATAATAGTAATAAATATTGAAAATGATAAAAATGATAAACAGTGTTTTGTATTGTATTGGTTGTTTCATAGGTTGTGACCCTTTCGCTAAAGTTGGTGTTCACATGGTTTGATACAAGTATAAAATGTAAATTAGAATTATGATTTAAAAGTTTTATTGTCTATGTAAAATATATGTACGTGTAAGAGTTATGAAGTTTATGTAAATCATGAAAATCGTGAAAATTATGAAAATTATGTAAATTATGTAAATTATGTAAATTATGTAAATTATGAAAATTATGTAAAATATGAAAAATATAAAAATGATGTAAATCATTGTATATTTTGTTGAATTGTAGAAGGGTTATTGTATTTTCAGTTCTATGGATTAAGGACTTGAAGTATTAATAATTGTAAAATTGTTAATTAAAAGTTTTAGTGCAATAATTAAAAGTTACGTTTTTGTTACATAATTGTTAGACGTCTAACAAATTCATTATGTGACCAACTTTGTTGTAGCGAAAGAGTCATAAATAATTTAATTTACTCATTTTAATTTTCTTTTAAAAAAAGACAAGATTGTCCTTTTGCTAATTACAAGTTTCGCTAATTATATAATTAGTTCACGTTGATAGAGTAAGTACAATTAAACTAAATAATGTACTTATGCAAAAATTTTTAAGTTCTTAGATTTTCAATTTTTGAAGTTGTATTTTTAAAATTTTTTAATTTTTAAAATTTTGAATTGTCTAAATATAATACTTCTGGAATTTCTAAAATGGTTAAATTTTCCAATTGGAGAATTGTGGAATTTGTAAAGTTCCAAATTTGAAAGTTACTAAATTTTTAGATTTGACAAACAGCAAATTCATAAATTCCGAAACTTTTAAACTCCAAAATTCACAAATTCCAAATTTCAAATCTCTCAAATTCCAAATTCCCCAAATTCCAAATTTCTCAAATTCCAAATTCCCCATATTACAAATTTTCCATATCCCAAATTCCCCAAACCTCAAATCTCTCAAATCCCAAAATTCCCCAAATCCCAAATCTCTCAAATTTCAAATTCTTCAAATCCCAAATTCCCCAAATCCCAAATATTTCAAATCCCAAATCTCTCAAATTTCAAATTCTTCAAATCCCAAATTCCCCAAATCCCAAATCTCTCAAATTTCAAATTCTTCAAATCCCAAATTCCCCAAATCCCAAATCTCTCAAATTTCAAATTCTTCAAATCCCAAATTCCCCAAATCCCAAATATTTCAAATCCCAAATCTCTCAAATTTCAAATTCTTCAAATCCCAAATTCCCCAAATCCCAAATCTCTCAAATTTCAAATTCTTCAAATCCCAAATTCCCCAAATCCCAAATCTCTCAAATTTCAAATTCTTCAAATCCCAAATTCCCCAAATCCCAAATATTTCAAATCCCAAATCTCTCAAATTTCAAATTCTTCAAATCCCAAATTCCCCAAATCCCAAATCTCTCAAATTTCAAATTCTTCAAATCCCAAATTCCCCAAATCCCAAATCTCTCAAATCCCAAATCTCTCAAATTTCAAATTCTTCAAATCCCAAATTCCCCAAATCCTAAATCTTTGAAATCCCAAATCTCTCAAATTTCAAATTCCTCAAATCCCAAATTCCCCAAATCCCAAATCTCTCAAATTTCAAATTCCTTAAATCCCAAATTCCTTAGGTCCCAAATTCCTCAAAATCCAAATTCCCCAAATCCCAAATTCTAAATTCGACAAATCTCAAATTTCCCAATTTCCCCAAATTTCCCCAAATTCCCAAAATCTCCCAAATCTCCTAAATTCCCCAAACTCCCCAAATCCCCCGAATTCTCAAACTCCCTCATCCCTCACATCAAATAAAACAAAAATCTAAAAATGTACCAACAATTGCAAGAGAGCGTCCTTACAAAGCATCCCTCTAAAACATTTCTAAACCCCCAACAGATTCCTAAACCCCTATAAACCCAAAATTGCATTCCACATTTTTCTCCACCCAAAGATATCTCCCGTTATTTATGCAGCCCGCATGCCCCGGCAAATTACCCGCGGTAATGTACTACTTACTCCACCCACGTGAACGAAGTTCAGCAGCTGCCGTAAACTATTAAAATCACATCAATCAGTGCAGAGGAACAGCAACACGAGTAATCGTACGTAAAGTACAAAATGGCGTGCACGTAAGTGCGTCAAAATCGAAGTCCGTACAACGATCGACAACGTTTGCATCCCGTTTTTACGACGGGAGAAGAGAGAATCACGTTGGGGGTGACGTGCGACGAATCATGATGTTCCAGCAGTTCGTGCTTTATTGCATTTTCGTACAATGGACCGCCGCAATAATAACGCCGCACGTTTAGTCGCCGTCCATGAGGTGTCCGCGTGCAACAATCAACGTAACAGAGACAGATCGCATCCCAGATACAACGTGGTACAATTCGCTTCTTATCGTTACACGTGCGACATGTCCACATGGATTCGAACATCCAGGGACGCGCCATAACATCCAAGGATTCCAACGGTGATGTCCGTTTGACAAGTTTGTTTCAATGTGCATGGAATTTATAAAAATATTTAGAGTAGACGTTCTTGACCCCGGACGCATTTTTGAGGATTTTTTGAGAAGTTTGACTTTAACCTTCATAACGCTGTGGATGTCTAATATGGCGGAGCGCCCTCTTTGAGGTTGCTGGTAAATTAACTACGTAATTGTTGTTAAATATGTTTGTAAAGTGGATGACAAAATAAATATGTAGATTAATAGATATATATTACATCATAAGATAAATTTATAGAAGTGTATCATATTATTAGATAAAATAGATGTATATATGTTACATTAGCTGAATGAAAGAATTGACGTATATTGCATTATTGGATAATAGAGTAGACATATTAGATAAAGTATAGATATATACCATTAGATGTGGAATACATAATTAGATAAAATAATAGATCTAGATAATATATTACATTAAACAAAATACGTCATTAAATAAAATAATATATATTACAAGTTAAATAAAAGAATAAATATTATATCACTTGAAATAAATATATGACATACTCAGATAAAGTATTACATCACTAGAAATCAGTAAATGACATCGTTAGATAAAATATTATATCCCTAGATAAAAAATTATACCATTAGATAAAATAATAGATTAATGCTTCATACAAAACATTGAACATCTATCAATAATAAATGAAAAGTTATAATAAAAATATTTAGACATCATAAGGAATTATGAAGGTTAAAGTTATAATAGTTATTCGAGATATAATACTGTATTTTTAGGTTATACTAGGTTTTCTGTTTTGTAGGTTAAGTAGCAACGTATAGGGTCAAAAGTACGGTCTGGTAAAGTATGAACATTGCACAAAACAGGAAACTTATTTTGAAGTGATGAGATTTTGATTATTGTAACAGTATGGTGTTTTTTCTTTTGGAGTCGATAAGATGGAGACTTTAGGTTAGGTTCCCTCCATTTTCCTCTCCATTAAGTATAATAGAAAAGTTCTATCCTGCAGATCACTTTAATTAATCGCCGAATTATGTTCACTTAAATTATTACAAGAATTTATGGTGTGATTAAATTAGAACCTATGTGACTCAATTAGTTCTACAGATTAATCCAGAGGATTACAATTCGATTTCGAAAAGATTTTTGTTTCAAACAAAAATTTGAAAGAAATATTAACATAGTTGAGTGGAAATCCAAAGTAAAAATATGTGATAAAAATATAATTTTGTAAAAATATGTGATAATAAATACAAATCCTTAAAAGACAAACTCACACCAATTTTCAAGATTCAATATTTTTGCAAGGAGTCTCCTTTAAATTTGATCGACCCTTATACGACTCAATTTCCACCACTATCACGATTCAATTTCTACCCTTATTTCAATTTCATCTAATATTCTATGAAGCTTAAGATCATAAGTACTTTGTATACCTGTTTTGTGCTGTTACCTTAAATCGGCTTAACAGTATAATTGTGAGTGGTGTTAGGGTTCAATCGCATATAACAGAATCCATTATGTATATTACAGCAATTCTACTTACATATGTATATAATTATCGATAAACTCTGGAACATCGGGCAACATTCATATATGTATATATACATATATATATGTACACGTATATGTATACAGATGCCAACCCACGAATTGGCGCGTAAAAACAACTCTATGCACCATGAACACTTTTACATTTCAGTAAAAAAAGAATAATAATGACAATAACAGTTGCTGAACAATTCTATTTTATTTTTGAAATGTTTGCCTGTTATTTGACTTAATGTCACTTGGTGTGTCATTTAGTTTGCTTATTATTTAACCTAATGTCATTTGGTTTGCCTGTTATTTAACCTAATGTCATTTGGTTTGCCTATCATTTGATGTGTGACTCGAGTCAACACTAAAATAATACGAAAATACATATGCATCCATTTTTCTATTCTAACCAATCACCAAAAAGACCAACTGCTCCTTCAAACACGTCAGACCTTCACGCACCAACTCATGGGTTGACATCAGTACATTTCTGGTACATTTTACAACGCTTTACAAAATCTACGTCAACCAAGCCGTCTGCACACACGTGGGTATCACGCACCTTATATGGCCGCGATTGCGCAATGAAACAGGACGGCTGAATGAAACATCGAAATTATATAGGCTATCCATGTACAGATTATGTACTTATGTACAGACTGAGATACAAATTAATTCAAATTGTACGAAGGAACTTTGGTAAAGTAAAATTAATCTGTTGAATTTAGGTGCTAGCTTGTTGAGCTGCTTTTTGCAAACATCGGGCAATTATTATTTTGATTTTTGTTTGTTAACTATAAATTGTCAAAATTAAAATACAACTTTTTTAGAGTTTTGTATAAATTAAAAGGTTTTAACGATTGCAGAATTTTTAGCTGCTGATTATTTGTATTTTTTGAGAACGTAGATATAGTATTTTCAGTTAGAATAATTTATTTTAATTTTATTTAGAGAATTATTAAAATATTTAAGGAAGATATATTTAAAATAAATATTATGTACTGAAGGTTATACTGAAATTGCAAATGTTTACAAAATTAAAGTCAAATATTTTCTGTGGCAGTGACGGGCAATTGTGCTCTCAGGGCAAGGGACTCAAAATTTGTAAATTTGTAATTTTGTAATTTTGTAATTTTGCAGTGAATTCATAGTGAATTTATAATTTTGCAAATTTGCAAACTTGTAAACTTGTAAACTTGTAAATTTATAAATAAGTAAACTTGTAAATTTATAAACAAATAAACTTGTAAATTTTATAAATTTATAAATCTGTAAATTTACAAATTTGTCACTTCTAAAAATCCAATCCCCAAAACCTTCAAATCTAAAAATTAAAAAAATGTATTATTTTTACAGTTTTCAATATCTCACTACAAACATTTGTTCATGTATTGTACGACTTATACCCATCACTGCGTGAAAAAAAATCAATAACTCTTCAATTACTTATTCTATACAGTTCCAAACTATAACAGCAACAAATTGAACAATATTTAAAACCATCCCCTTAATTAAAATATTCAGATTTCAAATCAGCTTCTCATACGTACCTGACCTTTTACGCGCCACTTTATCCGAACAGTGTCTACATATTTTACACGATCCCTTTGATACCTTTTATATCGGTATAAATTGTTCCTCAACAATTCGTTCTATTCGACGCATACCCATAGAAAAATCAAAAATAAAAATTGCCCGATATTCGCGTCGAATTCCTTCCTGAAAATCGATAAAACTTGAAAAACGTTAGGAATTTAGATTACTGAAATTCTTTCGCAGCGTCATAATCTCCCGCGTTACATTTTTGCCTATAAAATTGAAGGATCGAGAACAGAAGAGAAAAGACAAATTCTGGTCGCAAAAACGAACCGTTTTCAAAAATTCTTTAGAAACATTTCTTCAGGTACGAGGGACGTGCTTTTTTAAAATCATCTTTTAATCAGTGCGAACAAAGAATAGAAGATTCGTTATGTTACCCTCAGCTGCATGTTCAGAAATGTTTGCAGATTTGTCGAATTTATGGGGAGAATCCAAATTGCGTGAAGGACAACCATGACCGCATGGTTTTGGAGTGATGGGTATAATTCCTATTCGTTTTCAGCGACAGAAAAATTAAATTAAGCTACTTAGGCTCACGGTATCGAATCGGTGATTAAACTTCTTCCTTTTAGCTTTGCTAAAAAGTTTTAATAACTTTGCTTTGTGGAATATTGCAGGTTAGGATCGGTGAGTTATTGCGTATTAAATGACCGACTGTTTAATGTGTGATTTGATAACATAAAGATACTTGAAACACTTAAACAATTTCATAAAAATTTAAATTCATTTATCAAATTTATAAATGTAACTGTATAAACGTTTTATCGAGACTGTTATTACAAAATGGTTGATACAAACAGTAAAAAGAAATGAAATACTTGACGAGACCAGTGGAGAGAATAAGATGGTGGACGCAAGGAGAAAACAAGATGGCTGACGCGATTAAAACAAAATGGCTGAAGCATGCACTGAAGAGTAATAGATAGCACCACCCTTATTATGATATTTCTATATTATTTTTGAATATAAGAGATTTAAAACTAAATATTTACTAATGGATAAAATTTTACTTGTTCATAAACTGTTCAATTTATATCCACCAAAACGCAGTCATGTTTTTTAGGTTAGGCTACAAATCTCTCTCTGTTCACTTACTTTAATTTATGAATGTAATTACACAATTGTATAAAAACATCATTATATCATAGCATAATTATGTAAACGATGCATCAATGTACAGAATAAATTAATGTATACATAAATTATATAATTACATAATAACTGCACAATTATATAAAAATATCACCACATAAAAATATAGTTATACAAAAATTAAATTAGTACATATTATTATATGAAAATTGTATTATTAAATAATCATATTATAAGAAAAAATTAAAATTGAATAATGATAAAATGTTTAAACTGTCATCTTATTGAAACCTGCAAACAGCCATTTTGTACCTCTATGTTATCAAACGGCCATTTAATACATAACCTAACAGATACACAAATTACACTAAATATTAACAGATTGATTAAACATGAGAATGTATTTGCAAAACGATAAAAAGGTTCTCAACTGCATTCGGAAGCGTAATGTATCGAATGAAATGGTACAATTAAATCGGAGTATGCTTGAACGATGAAGGTACGTAAATTCCGAAAAGAAAATCACCGATTCGGGTATACATCGCATCGTGCAGGAGATGAGTATAATCAGAAAGTCGAAAACGAACCGTGATCGATCGATCGGAAGATAGATCGACCAAGATCGAGAAAAATCGCGCAATATGCACTGACCAAACCACGATGCAAAAAAACTAGTGTGTACTGGTCAGAAAAGGAAAGCTTCAACGTTTGCAAAGATATCCTTCATGCAGGTGAGGGTATAATGAGGGGTGTAACAAAAGCTTCTCTTACGACAAAAAAAAAACAACAAACAACATTCCAACACATGTTGTAACGAAAGGTGCATTCCTTACGCAAGTTGTTCGTAGTATTATTGGCTACCAGTACGACGTGACCAACCCGACGTTATGAAATAATAAAAATAAACGATATAGAGCGAGAGACGGAGGAGAGGATAAGAATCGAAGAAAATGTGGAATGAAAAGGATGTACGACAGGTTTTGTCCCACTTAGCTTGACTTATTTGCATGTTGGTAAAGAGAAATTCAGAATATTTTAATATGTGATATAGTTTGAGTTGCATGAAGTGTTACAAATATTTTTTTTTGGAAAATTGAGGGTTGAAAAATTTTAAGTTTAGAAATTTAGAAGCTTGAAGCTGCAGAACTTTGAAATTTCTATGTTGCTAATTTTTTAAACTAGCAATTTTCTAACTTTCCCAATTTTTAATTTTGCCTATAAATTTTTTAATTTAGACTTGATATTTCTATGTTTCTAAATTTTGAAATTTTCAGATTCCAAAATACCAAATTTCTAATTATTACTTATGATAGTATTATAGTTTTATGCAAAAGATTTCTCTTTTTTTTTTAAATAAAAGTAAACAATTTTTACAATATATTTAACTCTTTTTTTATTGGATAATTTTGGTATTATTCAAAAATTATGAAACACCCCTTAAATTATTATTATTTACTTACTATCATTATTGACTTGTTTTTGTACAAAACAAAAATAATAAATAACAAAAAATTTGTCCCTTCATTACAAATAAAATATATTTCATACCTTTGATTACTAACACTATATAATGTATCTTTCATCTGCAATTAATTTCGAATCAGAGAAAATTATTCAAATAATATTCCATGTGCCTCAAAAAGTAATATCCTATGATCTAAAGAATCTACGGATTCGTTTGAACATAAAACCTTTTGCAAAAAACCTAAAACCACTCATTTTTCCTTTTACAACCTGCACCATTCCTCGTCGACATGTCCGTTTGTGCAACGCGTTCAACTAAAAATAATAGATTGCTCCAACTATTTTTCATTTTAGTGCAATTAAAAAATATCGATTTCTGCTTATATCTTCCACTTTTACCTGTAATTATTTCCGAATATCCCAAGGTCTTAAAGCCTGTGTTCGTTTCAGCAAAACCTTTTGCAACAACCTAATACCTCTTTGCTTCGTCCGTACAACTTGCAACATTCTACGTCGGTATGAATACCCGTTCGTTGGACGCATTCTCAACATTGATAGCAACGAAGGTATTTACAATGGTCAAGCGAAATGGGACACTGTGTATACGTAGGGAGATTGAAACAGAGAGACCGAGAGAAATATAGACAGCGGAAGAAATAGAGACACATGCAAACGCGCCGTGGACTCGAAAGCGCCGACCAAAGCGTTTTGTTACACCGCTCGACTACTCAACTACAGATGTCAACCCACGAGTTGGCGCGTGACTCAAAGTATAAGAAGCTCCACACCGTCAACACTTCTAGTAACATTTCGGAAAATAAGAACGCATGTAGCACTATTTCACTCACTCTCGAGACGCCGACTATCATTTGGAGGTGGAAGCTTTGGAATAAGGTGATTCGAAGTTTTGAGAAGATGTACGTTTCGAAATTTGGAGCTTTAGTTTTAGAAATTTTGAATATTCGTAGCTTTGGAATTTGGAAGATTGAAAGTTAAGAAGGTTGAATGATCGAATTTAGAATGATCGAAATGTGCAAAGGTTAGGACTTTCAAAAATTGGAATTCAGGAACGTTGGGACATTGGAAAGTTGAAACTTTGGGTGATTCAAACTTTGGAAAGTGGGGACTTTGGAAGGTTAGAATTTTGCAAGGTTGGGACTTTTGAAGGTTGGAATATATGGAAGGTTGGGACTTTGGAAAGTTGGAACAGTGGAAGATTAGAACTTTGAAAGATTGAACTTCGGATGATTCAAACTTTAGAAGATGAGTACTTTGGAAGGTTGGAACATTGCATGGGTGGGACTTTGGGAGGTTGGAACTTTGGGAGGTTGGGTCCTTGGAAGGTTGGGACTATCAGAAGGTGGAATTTTAGAAGGTTAGAACTTTGGAGGGTTGGAAATTGGAAGAGTTGGAACTTTGGAGAGTTGGATCCTTGAAAGGTTGGAATTTTAGAAGGTTAGATTTTTGAAAGATTGGAACTTTGGGGGGTTGGAATTTTTGGAGGTTGGAACTTTGGGGAGTTGGAACTTTGAAGGGTTGAAACTTTGAAGGGTTGGAACTTTGGATGGTTGGAACTTTGGAAGATTGGAACTTTGAAGGGTTGCAACTTTGAAAGATTGGAACTTTGAAGGGTTGGAACTTTGAAAGATTGGAACTGTGAAGGGTTGAAACTTTGAAGGGTTGGAACTTTGAAGGGTTGGAACTTTGAAGGGTTGGAACTTTGGATGGTTGGAACTTTGGATGGTTGGAACTTTGGAAGGTTGGAACTTTGAAGGGTTGGAACTTTGAAAGATTGGAACTTTGAAGGGTTGGAACTTTGAAAGATTGGAACTTTGAAGGGTTGGAACTTTGAAGGGTCAGAACTTTGAAAGCTTGGAACTTTGAAGGGTTGGAACTTTGAAAGATTGGAGCTTTGAAAGATTGGAACTTTGAAGGGTTGGAACTTTGAAAGCTTGGAACTTTGAAAGATTGGAACTTTGAAGGGTTGGAACTTTGAAGGGTCAGAACTTTGAAAGCTTGGAACTTTGAAGGGTTGGAACTTTGAAAGATTGGAGCTTTGAAAGATTGGAACTTTGAAAGATTGGAACTTTGAAGGGTTGGAACTTTGAAAGGTTGGAACTTTGAAGGGTTTGAACTTTGAAAGACTGGAACTTTGAAAGGTTTTAACTTGAAAAGGATAACAATCAGTGTCTGACCATTCAAATCACTACCCTCTAAAACATAAGCCGTCCATTTTTCCATTCTGACCAATTGAATCAACTTCCAAACACGTCAGCCTAACACCAACTGGTGGGTTGACGTCGGTATACTTTTTGATTCATCTTTTTTTTCTTTCATAGAATCTCACGGAAATCGCACTTAATTATCCTCTGGCAACCAACCCGACCCGTTAATTTTCACAACGAAACGGGACGCAAGACGATATTTATTGGCCCATGGTTTCAGAACTCGCGTCTGCTCGAAATGTCGATATCGACTGTCTCGATCTGTGATTTCTGCTAAATGCCCGATCACGCTCGATTAACAGCCGAACGGGGCGAGTCACATCACCGTTCGTTCTGCTTCCTCGTACTTTCGTTCTATTTTTCGATTGGTACCGTAATTTGTGCGACAATGCGAGAGGTGGTTCTCAAAAGTGAGTTGAAAATTACTTTTTCTTTGCGAGTAATTTGTTTTGAAGAGGGGATCTTTGAAGGATTGAAAGAAGGGAAAGAAGGAAAGATGGAAAGAAGGGTGGAAGTTTCGAAGAAGCTTCACGGCTAGAATGTGAATTTTCTTGTCCTTATCTTTAATATTTTTCTCTCTTGTAAGAAGAGTTATTATTTCTTTGCAAAGTTTGTGTGCTGTTTTTGTTTGTGTAATTATTGTGACCAATTAGATTCATCTGTGTTCTTTGCAGCTCTATAGCTGCACTATAGCTGCGTATAGTAAATATCTGAATAAAAAATGAGAAAAATATTTAATTTTCAACTTATTTTCAAGAACCACTTCTTTCACAGTTGTACACTTAATTACATAGTACCTTTAATAGGTAACAACTATTCCACGTTGAAACATTTTATAGATTTGTTTTCTCTCTAAGTTTTTTCTTTAAGTTAGAATTATAATTTTCTAATACTGACAAATCCATAAATATAGACATTTAATTCAAACATAGAAATTATTAATGTCAAAATTGTAATAATATTTTTCTATTAAAGAAATAAACATTTCACAATGAAAAATGGCGTTGCAACACTAACTTTCTTATAACAAAATTAATTTCAATAATAACAAAATGAATTTCATTTCATAAATTAAAATTTGTTAATTTTCAATTTTCGCATTTAAAATTGAATCACACAAAAGTAAAATTATGCAAGATATTCTTGAAATTGTCAATTCGATTTCAGTCTTGAAAAAACTATATTTTATGTGTACATGATTCCACGTGGAATAGGTAATTAATTAACATGGCCAATTAACAAGAGTCTTATGCGATGCCGGGTATAAGTTGCCATAATACTGCACCCATATAAATACTCCCACAATTATAAAACTCCATGAAATATTGAAAATTTCTCAAGACGATCATTTCAGTAAACAAATATTTGAAATCATACATTGATCGCCAAAAAATAATTTCAGCATTTAGACATGAAGAAACTACAAATTTGAAAACATTTCTATACCTTTAGATTTAACACTGTTTTCAACAATGAATACAATTTCCTTATAAATTTTTAAAATTTCATACGAATATTATTAAAAAATAATTTATTTCGTTAAACCGAAGATATGAAATATTGCTACTGAATATAATAAATAAATATTTCATTCGAAAATGTATTATTTCTATTAACACTGTAACTTTTGATTAACAATAGAACACGATTTCAAATTTGTAGCACTTTTACCTCGAAATGCTATTTGAATTTTGTCGAGCAATGTATTCAGCAAATATCACAATTCTGCACAATTTTCAATACATTTACATACTGCATCGCGTAATGTTGTTGAACAAGTACGACGCGTCTGTTTGGAGCAATTTCCGACACGTCAAATAATTCACCAAGACACAATTCCGAACGTTAATATTAAATTTCACACGGCACAGAACGTGTTAAATAACTTCGAAAATATGTAACGTCTCGTTTCAATGCTTATCTAGAAATAATTTACCCAGAATCGCGACAAACTTCTCGGTAGAAGATGAAAGATCGTCTTTTCTGTACACATGTTGGCATCGCAAGCTCATCTTTTTCTCGTACTATTTCGAATGAACGTATTAACGCTAGATTTACGGACGAAGGCGTCCGCCATTTTGAGGACAAATGAAGACAAAATGGCGGAGCGTAGATCTCTTTTGAACGCAAAATGGCGGAGCTTAGATCTGTTTTCAATTAGGAAATTTTTGTCGAGGTTATTTTTGAGATATGGAATTGTCTAACCTGGTTTACTTGGTTAGTAAAAGCTTACAAGTTTTTACTGGTGAAATTGATAGATGATTGGTAACCTAGTTTATTACTAAAGGTTTACGAGTTAAGTTTTAGTAGAAATAATTGATAAATAATGATTGATTGACATAATGTATAGTAGAAAGTTTAGTAGTAAACAAGTTTATTAGTAAGTTTGGTAATGTATAACCTAATTTACTAGTAGTTCACTAGTGACTATTAGTAATTCACTAGTAAAGTACTAGGAAACTGATATAATGTGTAACTAGTAAATTGATATAATGTATAAACTAGTTTAGTAATAATTACTAGTAATTACCTAATTTATTAGTAACTTTACTAGTAGTTCACTAGCAGTTACTAGTAACTTTAGTAGTAGTTTAGTAGTAGTGACTAATAGTTACTAGTGAGTTACTGGTAAATTACTAGTGAATTACTAGTAAACTATTAAACTACTAGTACAACCCAGTTTACTAGTAATTACTAGTAATTACCTAATTTACTAGTAACTGTACTAGTAGTTCACTAGCAGTTACTAGTAACTTTGATAGTAGTTTAGTAGTAGTGACTAATAGTTACTAGTGAGTTACTGGTAAATTACTAGTGAATTACTAGTAAACTACTAAACTACTAGTATAATCTAGTTTACTGGTAATTACTAGTAATTACCTAATTTACTAGTAACTGTACTAGTAGTTTACTAGCTGTTATTAACAACTTTAGTAGTAGTTTAGTAGTAGTGACTAGTAGTTACTAGTGAGTTACTGGTAAATTACTAGTGAATTACTAGTAAACTACTAAACTACTAGTATAATCTAGTTTACTGGTAATTACTAGTAGTTATCTAATTTACTAGTAGTTACTAGTAAGTTACTAGTAAATTACTAGTGAATTATTAGTAAACTACTAAACTACCAATATAACCTAGTTTACTAGTAATTATTAGTAATTGCCTAAATTATTAGTAACTGTACTAGTAATTCACTAGCAGTTACTAGTAAATTTAATAGTAGTTACTAGTAATTACTAGTGAATTACTAGTAAACTACTAAACTAGTATAAGCTGGTTTACTAGTAATTACTAGAAGTTGCCTAATTTACTAGTAACTTTACTAGTAGTTTACTAGTAGTGACTAGTAAGTTACTAGTGAACTACTAGTAACCTAGTCTATACATTACATCAATCAATTAATATTTATACTTATTTATCAATTATTTATTTACTGTTTTAGTTTCAATTCAAATTATAATTAAATTAGACTAATGTGAAATAAATTCAAATTAGACTAATTTGAATTAAATTGAAATTAGACTAATTTGAATTAAATTGAATTCAGACTAATTTGAATAAAATAGAAATTAGACCAATTTGAATTAAATTTGAATTGGACAAATCAAATTTAAATCAGATAAGCTCGAATTAAATTTAACTTACCCTAATTCAAATTAAACTAAAATTCAACTAATCCGAATCAAATTTGAATTGGACAAGTTAGAATTAAATTTAGGTCAGACCAATTTAGATTAGTGCCTAAATGTCCGTAAATCCAGAGTTACTCGAAGTATACTCTACGTATACTTGGGTATACATACATGAGCATATGTGTGTACACGTGAAGCGGATACAGGGAGGGAGATATATCGTGTTACTGCTTAAATGTGTCTATGTGTGAAGTACGTGTGTGTTTCAACTTCTACAAAATGTATATGTACTATCCACCAAATTATATTATACATATGTACGTCTACATCGTGTCGAAAAACACGAGTTTGCGAACAAGGTATGCCATTAAAATATTGCGAAACCGATGTCGAACATTTTCGTTTTTCCAAGCTGTATTCAATGGCGTAGAAATTTGTCAGATAACAATAAAATATTTTTCAAATCAAAAGTTGTTAAATTTTTTTTAATGTTTGAGGTTGATAGCTTGTTGCGTATCTAATTGACGATTTAGTGGTCCGACATTTTGAGGAGAGGATAGCACAAAATGGCCGTCTTTGGGTGTCAATTTGAAGCTTAAGGTTTTGATTGATTCTTTGTTTGTTTTGGAATAAAGAATAAATTAAGTTTATAAGTTTATAATTGAGTAATTTAAAAAATCTTTAATTCTGAATTTTGTAAACTTGAAAATTTTCAAATAAGATAATTGAGAAATTTAAAAAATTCTAAATTCCCAATCTCCTAAATTTGAAAATATCCAAGTTCGAAAACTTATTAACTCAAAAATTTCTAAATTCCTAATATTTCAAATTTGAAAATGCCCAATTCGATAAGTCAGAAATTTAAAAAATTCTAAATCCCAAATTTTTCAAACATGCAAATTTCCAAATACAGAAATTCAGTGATTTAAAAAACTCTAAATTCTCAATCTCCTAAATTTGAAAATTTCGAAATTCAGAAATTCAGTAATTTGAAAAATTCTAAATTCTCAATCTCCTAAACTAGAAAATTTCCAAATTCGAAAATTCTCCAATCTAAAAAATCCTAAATTCTGAATTTCCCAGACTTGAAAATTTCCAAATTCGAAAATTCACTAATTTAAAAAATCCTAAATTCTCAATCTCCTAAACTCGAAAATTTCCAAATTCGAAAATTCCCTAATTTGAAAAATCCTAAATTCCCAATTTCCCAAACTTGAAAATTTCCAAATTCGAAAATTCCCTAATCTAAAAAATCCTAAATTCTCAATTTCCTAAACTCGAAAATTTCCAAATTCGAAAATTCACTAATTTAAAAAATCCTAAATCTCAAAATATCCAAACCCGAGCAATAATTAAAAAAACCCAAAGTACCCAAACTCGAAAATCCGAATGCTAATTTAATAAACACGAAACCTCAATCCATAAATCCGACACCTCGCAAACTCATAAATATCCAAATACATTAAGACTTACTTACAAGCAAATAAAATAATAAATTTAAGCTTCAACCTGGCCCGTGAAATATTACATTTTCCATTAAATGTCATTTGAATAAACTATGTCGGAAACTCCACGTGTGAAAATCGGTTACACGATGCGCAACAAGCTAACATTTCGCGAAGGAATAAACGGCTCAACTCGGAACAAAACCAGCACGGCACGCGTCTGCATATTGCAAAATTTTTGCACCGTAATTGTAAACTGGGTCAACGAAAATAAAATCTTCAGCGTAACCGTGAAAATAAATCTCTGTTTACGAAAGTTCTTCGTATAATGCAAATATATTACTCTGAAATAACATCTACGTGTATTAGGCTGAAAAATGAATATAATCTGAGTATCGCATGTGTTACTGTTTTCGTATATGGAGAAAGTTCTAGAAAGAAGAGACGGTATCAATAAATTGATATATGGCACATATGTCATATATGATCCGAAATAGATCGTAGAAACCTTTTTGAATATTCCTCTCTCCAATATATGACACAGTAAATCACAGTCCACAAGTTTGTTTCAGAAAAATCGGTTCGATTCGAGTGTCTCTTATTGTAAACACGTGTATATGTTGGCGTACGTGTGTGTGTAGGCCAGGAAATAAATGAAAACCTCCGTTTATCAGCTCTGTCGATCGTACGACGCGATTTAGAACAGCGATGGGCAGCTACGATACAGTGGATGGTATTGATGGCTAGACGAGGTTGCAATTTCTCAATTTTTCAAATCGGCGTGCTGGAAATTTGGGGATTTGGGGATTTGTAGATTGGGAGATTTGTAGATTTTTAGATTTGTAAATTTGGAGATTTGGCTTTTGAAGATTAGGAGATTCGGAGCTTTGAAGATTTAGAGATTTGGTGATTTAATAATTTGGGGATTTGTAGATTGCAAACGTCCAAATTTCCAAATATTCAAATTCTCTTATCAAATTCCGAAGTTCCCAAATTTCAAAATTCTAAAATTTCAAATTTCCCAAATTCCAAATTTCCCAAATTCCAAATTTCCCAACTTTCAAATTTTCCAATTTCCAAATTTCCCAATTTCCAAATTTTCCAATTTCCAAATTTTTCAAGTTCCAAATTTTCCAATTTCTCAATTTTCGAATTTCCCAATATCCCAGCTTCCAAATTTCTCAATTCTTAAATTTCTCAATTTTTCAATTTCCAAATTTTTCATTTTCTCAATTTCCAAATTTCCCAAATTCTAAATTTTCTAAATTCCAAATTACCCAATTTCCAAATTTCTCGAATTCCAAATTTTTCAAATTGCAGATGTTCCAAATTCCAAATTTCCTAAATTCCAAAGATCCCTAATTCCTGCCAAATTCCAAATTTTCCAATTTCTCAATTTTCGAATTTCCCAATATCCCAGCTTCCAAATTTCTCAATTCTTCAATTTCTCAATTTTTCAATTTCCAAATTTTTCATTTTCCCAATTTCTAAATTTCCCAAATTCCAAATTACCCAATTTCCAAATTTCTCGAATTCCAAATTTTCCAAATTTCCAAATTTCTCGAATTCCAAATTTTTCAAATTGCAGATGTTCCAAATTCCAAATTTCCTAAATTCCAAAGGTCCCTAATTCCTAGCAAATTCCTAATTTGCCAAATTTCAAGTTTGTCAAATCCTAAATTTCGCAAATTCCCCAAATTCCCCAAATTCCCTAAATACCCTAAACTCTCCTAATTCCTCTAATTCCCCAAATTCTCCAAATTCTTCAAATTTCTCAAATGTCCTAAATTCTTCAAATTCCTTAAATTCTCCAAGTTCCCAAAATTCTCCAATTACCTTAAGTTTCCAAAATTCCTCAAATTCCTCAAATCCCCCAAATTTCCCAAATTCCCCAGATTCTCCACATTCTCCAAATTCCCCAAATTCTCCAAATTCCCCAAATTCCCCAAAGTCCCCAAATTCCTCAAATTCGCCAAGTTCCCAACACTCTAAAAATATCTTAAATTTCCTAAATTCCTCAAATTCCCTAAATTTCCCAAATTTCCAGAATTCTCCAAATTCTCCAACTTCTCCAAATTCTCCAAGTTCTCCAAATTTCCCAAATTTGCCAAATATTCCAAATCGCTCATATACCCCAAATCTCCCATATACCCTAAATCGCCTGAATTCCCGAAATCCCCAAAATTTCCCAAAATTTCCATATTTTGAATTGTATCCCCATCACCCAATTTCAAAATTTCTAAATTTCATCACCCAAAAAATGTGAAACCACATTACAATTCGTGCACTGCCCACAAACCCAACAACCGGACACTCAATTTGTCCATCACTAATTCACAAACCCAGAATCATCATCGAGCAAATTTCCAACTTCGTTGTATTCTACTAAACGTATTATTTAACACGGATAAATATCGTGCGCAATCAACTAGAATCTCCGCTAGTAAAGTCTGTTAGCAAAATCCTGTTTAGTTTAACTTGAAAAATATACATCATACTCCCCACGCTCGATGTACACAGTATGTCGTTTAACGAATTTATAACGTTACCTCATGTTCCACTTCAGAATTTAATTCGCTGCACTCGTTACATGAATTGTTAATTTTACTCCGAGCTTCCTTAATTTACCATTCGTTTTTGTATTTCTGTTTGCTTGCTACGACCACTTTCATTTTTAATTCGTTTATGAAGTAAGTTTTTTACAGGTACAGGTAAATTAGGAAATAATTAATTTTGACGGAAAAAGCAATTCGGTAGCTGTGTATAGTAGGGAGATATTTTTTTACTTGTCACGGTGCTTTTTCTAAATTACCATTGCTGTTTTTAAATTGCTGTTTTTAAATGTGTAGATGTAACATATGTAACATTCCATATGTGAGTCAATAAATTGAAGATGTAAATAGAAATAATGTTAGAAAGAAATGGACAATTGACTTTGTTTTATGAACTCAATTTAATTTGAAATGAATTTAAATATAATTTAAGGTGGGCATAATTAGAACAGAATTAAAATTTGATATAAGTGACTTAAATAAAATTTAAATTTGATATAAATGATACACAATCTATATTTGATATAAATGAAACACAATTCATATACGACATATGTGGAACACAATTAAGATTCGGTATAAGTGAAACACAATTTATATACAACATACATAAAACACAATTTAGATTCGATATAAGCGAAACACAATTTATATACGACATAAGTGGAACGCAATTTAAATTCGATATAATTGAAACACAATTTATATTCGATATAAATAAAACACAATTTATGTGTACACGATGTAAGTGAAACACAATTTAAATTCGACATAATTAGAGAAAAATTTCAATTCAACATAAGTGAAACAGAATTTAATTTAACATAATTAAATTCATCCACAATGTTTAAAAAGTTGGATCAAAAACTTAAGACATATTTGTAAAAATTGTTAGTTTACTAAAAACTTGCATAATTGAACAACTAATAAAAGTTAGTACCGTTATCATCAATTCACCATTACTTCATAATTATTTAGAAAAATGAAACGAACTTCATATTAATAATTATTTAGTACCACTAATCAAAAATGAAAACACCTACAATTCAATAAATAATAATGTATCTATAAATCGTGCAAAAAAATAAATTTATTAAAAATTACATTTAATTATGTTAACTAAATTTAGTTTAACATAATTAAAAATTGCATTAAAATTGCAATTTTTTAACGTGAATGTAATTTTGAATTGTATTAAAATTGCATTAAAATTGCAATTTTTTGACGCAAATGTAATTTTGAATAAATTTATCAAAAATCTGAGTAAGAGTTTACTAGAATGATTAAAATCGAAGAATTATTAAAACATCAAAACGCAGCAGTGATATTTTGCATAAATCCTCCGCACCTGACCCAATTTTCTTTCTTTCGACAATTCAATTTCAAACATATTGAAATTCGATGAAATTTCTTCACTCGTAATAGCAACCAGTTCATGAAATTCACATTTATTCAATCTATCCCTCAGTATTCGATTCGACTCTGAATTGCAAGCGATTTTCGATTGTTCCTCCTTTTGTGTTAATCGTTGCGTAATGTTGAACATAATAAAATATAATAAAACACTCCGTTTCGGGTTGTAATGGTTGTAAACGTTTATATGAATATTGTCTAGTGAGAAAAAATATGCAAAATATATTTCAATTATTTTTGGACGTTGATGTATGAACTACTGTCGTGAGCACCTTGGGGATTTCTAGGGAAATTAACGAGATGAAGTTTGGAAGTTTATAAATTTCGGAAATTTCATAATTTGTACTTTTGGAATTTTAGAGGTTTAGTTTTTTAAAGTTAGAAATTTGTGGTAGGAATATTGAAATAATAATTTTGGAAATTTAGAAATTCTACACATTTTAGAAAATTAACAATTTTTAGCTGTAATTTCAAATTTTATAAGGAACTAATATTTAAAATTAGAAGTTTGGGGATTTGGGAATAAAGTAAATTTGAGGTTTTGAGGAAAATTTTAGGAATATGCGAATTTGGATGTTTGAGAATTTCGGAAATTTTGGGATTTGGAAATTTTGGAATTTGGGGAACTTAGAATTTGAAAAATTTAGAATTTGGGAAATTTGGAACTTGAGATATTTGGAATTTGGGAAATTTGGAATTTTGGAATTTGGCATTTGGGATATTTGGAATTTGGGATATTTGGAATTTGGGATATTTGGAATTTGGGATATTTGGAATTTGGGATATTTGGAATTTGGGATATTTGGAATTTGGGATATTTGGAATTTGGGATATTTGGAATTTCGGATATTTGGAATTTCGAATATTTGGAATTTGGGATATTTGGAATTTGGGATATTTGGAATTTGGGATATTTGGAATTTGGGATATTTGGAATTTGGGATATTTGGAATTTGGGATATTTGGAATTTGGGATATTTGGAATTTGGGATATTTGGAATTTGGGATATTTGGAATTTGGGATATTTGGAATTTGGGCTATTTGGAATTTGGGATATTTGGAATTTGGAAATTTGGAATTTGGGAAATTTGGAATTTTCAAATTTTGGAATTTGGAAATGTGAAAATTTGAAAATTAATAAACTTGAAAATGTAAAAATATTTGCACTGAAAAGTTTAAAAATCAAAAAACTTTTATCTAAAAAAATTTCTATATTTCAATCTTGCAGCAATAATCATCACCTCTCCATATATTGCCATTTTCCTCACCCTGTTCGATATTTCTACCTCCTACCCTCACATCGCCATTTTCCCTAAAAATTCCCGCCGTGCTCTCAACTCTACATCTAAAATTCCATCTACAAATTGAAAAAAAATGTAACAGTACAAAGTAATGAAAATGGAAGAAAATATGAGAAATGTTTTTGGAAGGAATTTGTAATCACAAAGACACAACTGTTACGATACAACATTAAACTTAATGAATATCCTACATTTATCACAACTATTAATCACAATTTTGTTAATAAAAAATATAAATATATAACTTTAATTAATAATACTAGCAAGGTTAAATATTATCTTTTTTTTTTTAATTAATTCACTATTTTTTTCACGCAAACATAAAGTATATATTTGACTAGATCATTAATACTATTATTTAAAGAAAAACACAAAAATGTTTGTTAATATTTTTATCTAATTTTTATACAAATATAATAGATGAGACATTTAAGGTCAGTTATCAAAAATTACTGCTGCAACTTAGGTCTTAGAAGCACGAAACTGGTGTTAATTACCATGTTTCAATGTATTAACTAATTGTTTAAATATTATAGCATCATATAAATTCAGTACATATATAGCAAACCACTTTCCACATTAAATTATAGAACTGTGTATATTGGTTATTAAAAAAATTTGAGTTTGTATAATAGTTGCTTAGAAAAGAAAATCACATACGAATATTAGTCTTTTTATGTATATTTAATATTTAAATTAAAACTTGTTGGTGTACTAACAAAAATTTAGTTTCATTAATGAACAAAAGAAACAACAAATAAAGTAATACAAATAATATTAAAACTACAGGAGACTAGGTGTCAAAAGTAAAAAGATTAACGAGTATTTCCCGCCATAAAATGGCGGTATGTTCCATATTACAGTCATGGGGATAAATAAAAAGAAGTTATATAACACATAAAATTCAATGGAAGAACGTTTGTTAAAATATGTCATTTATACTAAAACAAATACGACGTCAAAGATATAGAACACACTAATATAATATAATATACTTCATTTATGTCTTATAATTTATAATTAGTAGTCAACTTGTCAATTTCACCAATATGCAATTCCAAATAATCAATAATTACTGAAAACTATTATTATCAATAGACAAATCCTAGAATCACAGTAACGTGAGATGCAATGTAAATATTACCATAATTCATAAAACAAATATATCAATACAACTGTAAAATAATTAAAAGATTCTATAAAACGTTTTTAGCAAAGTTTCTCTTATACAACAGTTATTTCCTGCGTGAAATTATTTAAAGTCATAATAATTAATTGGCACCGTGTCACCTATGCGATAGGTTTGTTCAGTGATTAAAATATAGTTACATGCAAACACACAAAAACTAAATAATTTCTTGCTAAAAATCCGAGATCTTTGTTAAATCTCTATTTTCATTCGAGACTAATAATATTCTAAAACTACACATTAAATTTAATTTATAATCATATCTCTATTAACTTAAGACCACATTTAAAGCGTTCACATCCTTAACGCATACAGGGTGTCCCACAACTAGTAGGTCTCTAAAATAGCTGACGTGATTCTGAATAATATTTCCCTTTGCAAAAATGAGCTGTGAAGCTTCGTTTTTGAATTATTAAGGAAAAACACGGACCAATCAGAACGCGAGGATTACGCATGCGCAGACGCGAGCGCGACAGCTTCGAGCCTATTGGCTGAGCGCGTAATCCTCGCGTTCTGATTGGTCACAGCTTCGAGTCTAAAGAAATTTATATTCCTTAATATAAATTACTTGGAAATTACGGAGTGTGGAGTTATGGCACGCGAAAATTACGGCGCGTAGAAATTTCGGCGCGTGGAATTATGGCGCGTAGAAATTTCGGTGCGTGGAAATACGGCGTGTAGAATTATGGCGCGTGGGAATCACGGCACGTGGAAATACAACGCGTGGAAATTACGGAGCGTGGAATTATGACGCGTGAATATTACGGTGCGTGGTATTATGGCGCGTAGAAATTTCGACGCGTAGAAATACAACGCGTGGAAATACGGCGCGTGGAGATTACGGAGCGTGGAATTATGGCGCGTGGAAATACAGCGCATGGAAATACGGCGCGTGGAAATTATGGAGCGTGGAATTATGGCGCGTGAAAATTACGGTGTGTGGTATTATGGCGCGTAGAAATTTCGACGCGTAGAAATACAACGCGTGGAAATACGGCGCGTGGAGATTATGAAGCGTGGAATTATGGCGCATGGGAAATACAGCGCGTGGAATTATGGCGCGTGAAAATTACGGTGTGTGGTATTATGGCGCGTAGAAATTTCGACGCATAGAAATACAACGCGTGGAAATACGGCGCGTGGAGATTACAGAGCGTGGAAATTACGCCGCGAGGAAATACAGCGCGTGGAAATTACGGAGTGAAAAATTATATTCCTTAATAATTCTAAAACGAAGCACACCCCATTTTTGCAAAGGGAAATCTTATTCAGAATCACGTCAACTATTTCAGGGACCTAGCTGTGAAGCACCCTGTAGAAACAATTCCTGAATGCAAAACAAAACCTACCTGCAACTAAAGTCACTAGAGTATTAAAACAGCGTTACAAGATCACGATAGCTATTTATCTAACTGCCAACGAATATTAGAGCTATTCAAAGGCGAAGGGGAGACTCGTTCAGAATCTTTATTTCAACTAATCAAAAAAGAGCCACTTGCAATTACGACCCTAAAATATGATCACTTTATTCTTTCAAGTTCTCTTTCTGAAGTGATCTCAAAAACTAAGAGTCGTCAAAAAAAAGAATAACCCTGAATCTCAAGGTCATCGATTTTGTATAATTGCAAGGAGTTAATCTGCCAAAGAATTTACGATTTTCGTGATCTGAGAGCTGATAACGGATTGAGCCGTCGTCTAGGTGTACTCTCGGTCGACGAAGAGCCACTTTTGTTTTTAGAAGGCTTAGACTTGCTCTTCTCTTTGCTCGTAGTGGCCGAGGAGGTTTTCACCGATTTCCCGGATTTGCTTGTGGCAGTGGACGAGCTTGTGCTCGTGGACACTGCCGTGGCTGTGGGTTTGTGTTGTGTAACAGGGTTCTGGGATTGGGTTTGGGTTTTAGGGCTTACTTGTACCTCACAGGGGGGCGGTGCGCTCCTGTAAGACGGCACGATTTTGAAGGTCACCGAACCTCGTGCTTCTCGCTGTAACAGAAAGCAAAGTTGTTAACAACTCTTCTGAATGGTCGAGGGTTTATGTTGACAAAGTCCAATGCTAGGTGAATTAATCTGATGAACTCTGCTGCGTTCTCGTTATATCGCGAGGTGATGTATCACGATGGACACGGGTTAGCTATCGTTCTGATACGGGATGAGGCACTTGTGACGGGGCAGTTAAATTTGTCATTGGTGATAAGAAACGGGTGGGTAACTTGCTTGATATCGGGGAAGTGCAGAAACTTGCTGTATGTAGAATTATTCATGTACACAATAGTGTATGTGTGTGTAGTATAGATTTGATATGTGTACATGTATGTATAGAATATAAGAATACAGATAATATAACATTCTACATTCTGTATACTGCAATGCTACAAGGTAATGATATATGTGAATAAAAATTATTAGCATTTTGTCAGTATGTGTCTCATGGAGTATTCATATATGATCATTATACACATACGTATACATGTAATACATTTATATGAAGCATATATCAGAGGCACATTATATTGACACATACTGATGAATAAAAACTATTAACATTGTGAGAGCATGTATCTCATGTGAGTATCCATACATATATGATCATTATACACATACGTATACATGTAATACATCTATATGATGCATATATCAGAGGTAATTATATTGGCACATACTAATGAATAAAAACTATTAACATTGTGTGAGTATGTGTCTCATATGAATATTCATATATGATCATTATACAGATACGTATACATGTAATACATCTATATGATGCATATATCAGAGGCACATTGTATTGACACATACTGATGAATAAAAACTATTAACATTGTGTGAGTATGTGTTTCATGTGAGTATTCATATATGATCATTATACACGTACGTACACATGTAATACATCTATACGATGCATATATTAGAAACACATATTGACACACATTGATTAATAAAAGCTAATAACATTGTGTCAGTATGTGTCTCATGTGTGTATCCATATATGCTCATCATACATACATCTACATGATGCATATATCAGAGACATATTGACACAATGTTAATAGCCTTTACTTAAGGGAACCTATAGAGGATACATGAAGATTAATTGCACTTCCTTTAATAGGATTATATATATTTTTACTTGCAAGGAAGTGTTCTAGGAAATGCTGAAGTAAGGTATTCTAGAATAATGCATAAGTAAACTATTTATGTGAAATTATCGTTTGATATCAAGCAAGCTTAGCAATATAATATGTTTCATATATTTGGCCTGTTTAAAGTGCTTCACCCTGTATACAGTTCTTCTATCACGATTATTCGTATACTTTTAAATCAGTTATCTATATTATTAATAATTACATTGACAACTGTTAAATGTAAAATATTAATTGGTAAATATGTAATGTTGAACCATTGCATTTTTAAAATGAAACAAAAATTTTGAAACTAAATTTTGTTTAATTATTTCTAGCCTGTAATCTGCTGTGTTTTAGTATTTTAGTTATGAAACGAAAATGAAGGAAGTATTTTATTAATAATGTATGTATGAATCATGAAGAGCTTCAAGTATTGATTATACATAAAATGGAAATATCTTTTAATAATGAAAATCCTACAACACTCGTTACATGTACACTGAAAATATTTGATTAATTATGTACATTAATGAAAATGGCTAGGTGTATATTATTAATTATTCGACGTCTTCCTAAGAACGTCATGGTGAGTTAACATTGGCGTAACTAGGTAAATTCTAGGTAACTTGTAAATACTAGATGCTGAGTCTATTTCTCTCAAAATGTCGACTGCCTTCTCACATCGAACATTATTTAAAAATATCAAAAAATCGTTAAATTTCTCCCAAAATTCTGTCTTCACAAAAATAAATATTTACACTCAAATGAAATATACAATATATCATTTACAAAACGTACAATAACATAAATGAAAATTAACTGAATTGAAAATTAACCAACTGAAAGTGAACCAACAAGCACTTGACACTTTCAAGAAATCTAAAAACCATCTCCTACTTAAAAATCCTAGTTACCTTAATGATCTGAACCCATCAAAATTTATCTAACAACAAAAATACAAGAAACCGTAAAAATAATTCGATTATGAAATTTGAATAATTGAGTAATGAACGATTTAATTATTCATCAAATACACTATAAACTTTGGATCACCATAACGAATGGAATATAATGATCAGTGATATCTTAATTAAATCATGACGTAATCATGTTTATTATTCATGATTTAATTTGAGAGGTCGTACTCACGAGTATCTTTTGCAAGGCATTGACAGATTGATTGGCCACCGGTATTCCGTTAATTTCTCTGATTTCATCGCCGACATGAAGTGTCGCTTGTCTGTGTATCATTCCACCGTGCATAATTCTTGCCACCACGCATTTCCCATCCTCGTTCATTTTTAAAGTGATTCCCTGCAAGTAAACAAGTCATTTCGTGACGTTATATAACGCGAATATAAAACAGAGTATTCAAAATAATTCCTTTTTATAAATTATGTTCTCAAGCAATTTATTATATTATTAAATACAATAATTTATTATATGAATTATATTAGTGTTAGACTAAATGCAGAATTTTAACAAAATTTACAAAATCTATTTAAAAGTATCAAAATATATTTTTCACTTGAAAATCTTGAGTTTCAGTATTTTAAAATATTTATTTTTACTTGAAAATCAATTTTCAGTTCAAGCAGTAATATTTATTTTAACTTGAAAATCAATTTTCAGTTCAAGCAGTAATATTTATTTTAACTTGACAATTAATTTTTTGCTTAAGCATTTTGTAATATTTAATTTAATTTGACAATTAATTTTTAGTTTAAGCATTTTGTAATATTTATTTTAACTTGACAATTAATTTTTAGTTCAAGTATTTTGAAATATTTAATTTAATTTGAAAATCAATCTTCAGTTGAAGCATTTTGTAATATTTATTTTAACTTGGAAATTAATCCTCAGTTTAAGTACTTTGAAATATTTATTTTAACTTAAAAATCAATCTTCAGTTTAAGCACTTTGAAATATTTATTTTAACTTGAAAATCAATGTTCAGTTAAAGCATTTCAAAATATTGGATTTAACTTGAAAATCTATACTTTTAATTTGAAAATCAAAAGCTTCAATTTGAAATCAATACTTCTCCTCTCAATTTCACTTCTCAATTTGAAATTCAACATTCAACATTAATTAACATTCAAAATTTATCACTATTAAAATTTTAACTATTTCTACACATTAAGGTTTAATAATTTGACAAACTATTAAGGTATTTACAATTTAATTAATAACACAGTACAGTTGATATAATACGACATGACTGTAATGGTGTTTCATTAAAATTGACAAGTTTCTTCTACTATTTCACATATATTATTTATATTTGCATATTGCTGATCATTGTAGAATATTGAGAGTCTTTAAAACACCATTTAAACTAGTATTTATAGAAGTGTTTCTCACCATTGGCTCATCAGTATTCTTCTGGAACTGGACCAGCCTGACGCGTGTTACATTCTCGAGATCCAAGTCGCCATTTTGGCCCTCGAGATCATCGCCTCCGTTTAGGTATGGAAGTAGAGGCGGTGGAGTTACTCTGGTTGCTTCTTCACCGTAAACTTCGTGTCCAGCTACGTCATGTGCTTGCAAAAGCGCCTGTAACAAGATAACGGTATTGCAAATTAGAAAATTTAATAACTTCACACAGTTAACTTACTATGGTAATTAACGCAAAGTTGGCTAAATATTACTTCAAATAATTTGTTTCATTAAAAGCTCTTATTTCCTCATTTATTACTTTTTTTTAATCAAACTGTTTTAATACTATAAGTATAACAACAAACTTGTAATAACAACATTGCAGTAGTTATAATAACAACATTGTTAATACATACATAACTTTACAAGGTACATTTTGAGAAAACAGAAAAATTTGCAATTACAAAGAAAGATTTTTAACAATTTTGTTGAACAGTCGATATTAACACTTTAATGGCCGCCTACTTAATCAAATGTCGTCAGGTCAGTAACATTTTTGAAGAATTAATTTAAAAAAACTTTACGTAATTCACCAAACAACACACATTTAATACAACAAATTTAATATTTTTCTTTGTGTGATAATTATTAAAACAACATATGTGACACACATATGTAAGCGGCCATTAAAGTGTTACACACGTATGTAATAAATAATTATTTCCTTATATTTGACAAAAGAATTTGCACAAAATATTTGCAATGAAATTCAACGAAAAATTGAGGAGGTCTTAAAAAATAAAAACCCTTGGAAAAATAGTTAATCGACTCATATGCCATAAATGTCTAATATGCAATAAATATCCATCGCAAGAATGATTATCAAGTCATGGTCATCGATATCTCGAAAGTTGACTAGTTTCTACTCTAGAAACTTATCCCGTCATTTCAGCACAAATAGTTAACATCGGCGATTGAAATAAGAGAAAAAAAAATTGATCGTCCACTGTTTCGGATGCAATATCGCGTGTCGCTTGAAATGCGTCTGTCCTCATCGTAAACACACACGAGTGGTTGTGTGTTTCATCGGCAGAGGTTCGGGATATTGCGTCCTCCGCTTCTATTTTCTTTTTTCGTTTGTTCACAGGGAATAAGCGTGAGAGTGTGTTTGATCGATTATTTATTGCAAATGGAAAGTGTTGCGTGGAAAACCGGTATCGAAACAATATTTACAAGCATGGAGACACAATAAACTATTTTCTGCGAGCGAAAAAAGTATTAACTAAAAGCAGTTTTTGAAATAGTTCCAATTTTTAGATACGGTTATACGAGTAATAGAAATCTTGCTGTTTCATTGTATTCTTGCTATATATTTTTTTTTTATATTTTGGAATTTAATATTATTTAATATAAGGCATTATCTAATATAAGGGGTAGTAATGTATAGACAATAAGGTGTTCAATTTTTAGAAATTTATTTTAAACAAAATATTTTATTTTTGACAAAATAAATTTTTCTGAACTCAAAAATTTTTACAGGTGTTTTTTGAAGAAATTCTTTAGTCATTAAAATTTGACAGAGATATATTTATTTATGAAGTCATATTCACCCCTCAATACAATACAATAGTGCTACATATATTAATATAACAATTAACCTACAAACTTTGTACTTTTGAAAATAACCAAAATAAAATTGTAATTTGTTAAAATAATTGAATACCTGATAAAACATATCTTTCATCGATTTGTAATAACAAGTTAAAATTCACGATACATGAATATTTTCGTTTAATATGTATTTTGAATTACCAGTTAAAATAAGTGCATATAAACAGTACAGAAATAAGTGTGCACAGTAACTTGTTAGCTTAAGAGAATGGTAAACATTAATTTCGGGGAACATCATATTTAAATTAATGCATAAACACGCGAGTATCATGTAAATTATAAACCGAAGCTACGTATTGATTCAGCATCCATGGCTTCGTAAAATGTTCATTTAATAAGAACAAATAAAACGGCATTTCACAAAAATAGACATGTACATGCAAAATTTGTTGGAATATTGAATGCAACGAACTGAAACAATTTTCTTCTGGTTTCAAATTTTTTAGGGGTTGAAAATTTACATTTATGGAATTTTGGGATTTTTGAAATTTTGGGGTGTTTGAATTTTGGAATTTTTGGATTAGGGGTTTTGCGAACTTTTAATTATTAGAACTTTGAATTTTGGGGTTTTGGAATTTTTTAACATTGAAGTTTTGGAATTTTAGGATTTTAGAATTTTGGGATTTGGAAGTTCTATTTTGTTAAAATATGGAATTTTGGGATTCTTGGATAGTGAAATGTTGAATATTTAGAAATTTTAAACGAAGAATAATTTTCTCCATTTTTATTCAACATTTTTATAACATCCTCGTTTCATTTTACAACTTTTACTATCAAACATGTACCACAAAGATATAATACATCAAAAGAAATATTCTATCCTTCACCCTTAATTACCAAGTTCAGTCTTCCCTGCATCACACAACAAACATAACCTCTACAACTTAATTTCGTATGAACTCCTTCAAGTCCATTAACCTAAATATTCATTTCTAAAAATGAAGATAAGCTTGCTGATGCGTATTATCCATAAACAAGAAAACTTACATAGTCTAACCAGTAATTATTTCCAGTAAGTAAGAGAAGCATGAAACATGCTTCCTGTAACATCAAAGAGCTCAGAAATCAAACATCGACGGTGACATAGTCTCTATAAACTGCACAGCTGATCGCGACACATAGGTAGCTAGCAATTACTTGCAACAAGTTATCTGCATCGAATGCTTGAATTTGTGGTTCAATCATGGCCCTGCAATTCCAAGTTTCAACTCTTACTAAAGCACGTTTCAAACTGCCATGATCCATTGGAAATTCTATGACGTTAATTTGTTTCAAAGTTAATTTCCTTAACGTCACGAAAAGTACTATGTCGTTTGAGGGCACGGAGTATGATTTTGTGGATGCATTTCATGTTTCTACAAATTCTGACGTATTTTGTTTGATTTGGGTTGATGGATGTGGTTTTACAAATCTTTCTTTTCATTTTGTTGCTTTGTTATTTTGTAATTTTTTTAATTTCAAGAGATAGGGGCTTGTTTATAATTTTAGGGGCAGATGATTATTTTGTAATTTCAGTTCTAGGTTATAAGTTCTTTAGAATATTAACTCTAGGTTATAATTTTAATGGCAGATAATTTTTCTTATAATTTCAATGTTAGATTCAGGCTTGTTTATAATTTCAATGGTGGATGATAATTATTTTGTAAAATTTCAGTTCTAGGTTATTCTTCAGAATATTAATTCTAGCTATTTATTTATAAATTCAGTGGTAGATGATTATTTTGTAATTTTAGTTCTAGGTTATACATTTTTCAGAATATTAACTCTAGGTTATAATTTTAGTGGCAGATAATTTTTCTTATAATTTCAATGTTAGATCGAGGCTTGTTTACAATTTCAATGGTGGATGACAATTATTTTGTAATTTCAGTTCTAGGTTATAAATTATTTAGAATATTAACTGTAGGTTATAATTTTAGTGGCAGATAATTTTTCTTATAATTTCAATGTTAGATCGAGGCTTGTTTACAATTTCAATGGTGGATGACAATTATTTTGTAATTTCAGTTCTATGTTATTCTTCAGAATATTAATTCTAGGTATTTGTTTACAATTTCAATATTAGACAATTTGTTTATAATTTGTCAATATTAAACATTAATATCCACACGATGATATCAGACATTTCGTATATTCACATTTCAAACTACCTTTCAAAATAATAAAAAAATTATCAAGTTATTCCCAAATTTAACAGCAAAACACAGTAATCCCATAGTATTTCAGATTAATTATACTAACCACGTAGCACAAGAGAAACCCAAACTTGTCTAATAAGTTACATTATACAGATTAGTTTAATATCTACATTTTAATCGCCTGTATCCACATAGTTGCATTCAATGTATCACACGAGTGAAGTTTGTCGGGAAAACGGAAAATTACCAGAGAGCCAGTAGTTGGAAATATCCAAAGCTGGAAGTTGACTAATTGGCGAACTAACTAGTTAAAATTTGGAATTCACCGGAAACGATTACTATTCAATGTTTGAACTATCGTTGACGAGGAAATAACAGTCTGAAGATTTCATTTATTTCCTTTGATTCCACCATTTCTCATTTTAATTATCTTCAACGTCAGATGTATTAAAATTTAATCCATTTTAAATTTATAAAATCGAAAGTCAACTTAAATTTTTTTAAGTTTAAAATGGGGCATTTTTATAAATTTAAAATGGGTCAACTTAAATTTTTTCAAGTTGATTTTCCTTCACTTACTAACATATGTATGTTCAACTGTATATTTAAATGACTATGAGAAATTTTTATTAAAAGTGAAAAGATGAAGATGTCTACGAAATTCTATTTTTACATTTCTCCTTTGTAACATTCCAACAAATATTCCCATGAATACAAAATACCTGATTCATAATTTTGGGAAAGGTAGACTACGTCAAATCAAATAGCATAGAGGAGACATCTCATCGATTTCCATTTCTAAGGCATCGACACGTACAGTGGATTTCCAGACCCTTTTCACGATCCGTAACGAGAGAAGAGTCACGTCGGTCGGCTCGAAAGTGGTGGAAAAAAGAAGAAATAGGGGAAAAGTGGAGACAGCTTGTTCTGCGACGTACGATACGGCATGTCGTGGGAAATGTTACGTTTCAAAGTGTCAGAATAATTCTCTGGAACGATGCCAGTGTCTGAAGAGCCACGTTCATGTAAAAGCCATCGTTTGAATTCCACTTCCGACTGCCGGTCAAGCTGGTAAAATCTTCGTGAATGAAATACTCTACGAATATGTGTACTACTGAGTAAGGCTTGTTTGATGAAAGAAAATGGGTGGAGTTTTTGTGGAAAAATTGTAACAGGCTCTTATTTATGATATGGGGTTCCTTATATTATATATTCTTCCCTTAGAAGATTTACACAATCATATTTGTTAGTTTAATATCATCAAATATACTGTTTTGAAAATATCTGCAAAACTACACCATTTTGTTATTAATACTTTCTTGAAAATATGTGTACATTCAAATTTGTATGTTAGGTTAGGTAACTACTAGAAATGCCTCCCAAAGGTGATACAGCGTCCATCTTGTATTTATACTCCTTAAATATTTGCATATCTTATACTCTTAAAAAATTTGCACAATAAATATTTGTTTAAGTTTGACAACACTTGTCAACTATTGCTTTAAAAAGGTCTCAAAACCACACCATTTTGTATTAATACTTTCTTCAAAATGTGTGTGCAATAATTTATATGTTAGGTTAAGTAACTACTAGAAATGACTCCCAAAAGTGATACAGTGTCCATCTTGTATTTATACTCCTTAAATATTTGCACACTCTTATATTCTTAAAAAATTTGCACAATAAATCCTGTTTCTTAGGTTAGGTTAACACTTATCCACTATTGTCATTTAGAAATAACAGACATTTAAGAATATCTCAAAACACCATTTTGTATTAACCCTTCATTTGTGAATAAGATTATTAAATATCTCAAAAAATGATCACATAATTTCAGAAGTATAAATAAAAACGAATGAACGAATCTTTCGATTGAACAGTAAATTATCTTTGTTAACTCTGAATATCGTTTAAAGGTGTTACGAACAGCCAAACCGCAAACGATCGCAACCGCGCGTTTGCACGTCAATGAACCAGTTAACGGTTTCGGGGGAGTAAAATAATATTGTTCCATGCAAATTTCGGTATAGTATATCTATGGCGTTGGTATCGGGTCGCAACCGGAAGTCAATTCATTGGTTGAACGCTCCATGCAGGATAACCTCTAACTCTAACACGAAGTTAAAGCTTTCGTGTACGATAACTTTGTTTCCTAACCTCGCTGCAATATGCATTTTACATCCTGCAAGAGACATTTCTTTTAAACTTGTCGGGAATAAAAATTAATTGAAATTATCAAAGCGTCTCGTTATTGTCTTTTCCTTCCATTTTCAACTTCACTGAAAAGATAGACTTTTATTTGTTTTAATTGTTCTTGGGGCGTTCATTGAAAACAGTCGCGCGTTAAATTGCTTCACACCACGTGTTCTATTATTTCGTGAAAACGTTTTAAGCAGCAGCTTCGATGTAAGCTGCAATTATATTGCTAATGAGAATCGAATCTCGCGAATTACATCGATTTCGCTCCGAATGCTTTTATATCGGTGCTCGGTGAAATGTGTTTAAATATTGTGCATTTAAATTTTAGTCGGACATTAGTATTTAATCGTTTGTTAATATTTCATTTACAAATATTCAGTATTACAAGTGGACACTGAATATTATATATATTATATGAATGGTATATGTGAATGTTATAATGTTATATATTATATGAATGTCATATGTGACTGTTATAATGTCATATATTATATGAATGTCATATGCGACTGTTATAATGTCATATATTATATGAATGTCACATATGAATGTTATAATGTTATATATTATATGAATGTCATATGTGAATGTTATAATGTCATATATTATATGATTGTCATATATGAATGTTATGATGTTATATATTATATGAATGTCATACATGAATGTTATAATGTCATATATTATATGAATGTCATGTGCGACTGTTATAATGGCATATATTATATGAATGTCATATGTGACTGTTATAATGTTATATATTATATGAATGTCATATGTGACTGTTATAATGTTATATATTATATGAATGTCATATGTGAAGGTTATAATGTTATATATTATATGAATGGCATATATGAATGTTATAATGCCATATATTATATGAATGTCATATGTGAATATTGTAATGTCATATATTATATGAATGTCATATATGAATGTCATAATGTTATATATCATATGAATGTTATAATGTTATATATCATATGAATGTTATAATGTTATATATTATATGAATGGTATATATGAATGTTATAATGTTATATATTATATATTATTATTAAAGAAATATATTAAAGAAGCTAAACAATTATTAATAACAACAAGTATTAATGAAAATGAATTTATGAACAAGAAATTTTATGAAAGAGAAGAATAAACACTTTTACCTAAAATTTCATAAACACATGATGAGTGAAGAATCTCGTGAAGATCAAAATACAGAAATCTTGTTAATGAAGGGTAACAAAGTGTTAAACAATTAGAGGGTTAAGGGAAATGTTTGGAATGGAAGAAAATAGGAACGATGGCATGAGTGATGAAGCGGTAGATGCCGAAGAATATTGCTTGGAGAACCGTGACGGAAACACCGAGACAGCAACAAAGTGAGAAGACTTCGATATACACGGAAAAATGGTGGCCATGCTCTGCGTGACAAATGGATGTGATTCGCCTTACCCATGGGTCATTAGTTTCCTTGATTTATTCGAGTCGAGCCACTGCTAACGAAATTACAGCTTCACTGCCTTTAGCATTCACAGCTTTCGCGATATTTCATATTTACAACTTAACTGTGCAGGTATAGGGCGGTTCAAAAGTCAGACAAGTTTTAGAATTGTGATCTGACTTGTAGGAGGAAGTTTTATGAGAATGGAGTCATTGATAACGAAATTAATGCTTCACTGCCTTTATTCACAGCTTTCGGATATTTCATATATACTAATTAAGTGTGCAACTATAGGGTGGTTCAAAAGTTTGTCAAGTTTTAGGATTATGATCTGACTTGTGGGATGAAGTTTTGTGACAGAGTCACTGACAACGAAATTAATGTTTCACAGTTTATAAGATTTATAGCATTCGTCTTATTTCATAATTACAACTTAACTGTGCAGCTACAGGACGGTTCAAAAGTTTGTCAAGTTTTAGCATTGTGATCTGACTTGTGGGATGAAATTTTATAAAAGTAGAGCCAGTAGTAATGAAATTACAGCTTCAATGCCTTTACTCACAGCTTTCTACAACTATGCAGTGCAGCTACAGGCTGATTCAAAAGTCAGACAAATTTTATAATAGTGACCTCTTCATTTTTAAGAGAAAGTGAGAATTTCTTGATGTATTTCTTTCACTATTTCTTAAGAATTCTTACAAGATATTCTTGCAATATATTTTATAATTATAATCCACTATTTTTTAGGACAAAATGCAATTTTTTCAGACATACAATTAAATATGCAAAAGATATTTTATAATCATAGTCCCCTAATTTTTAGAACAAAGTGCCAAAATTTCTTTAAATATCAGTCACAAAAGACAAGCAAGAATATTTGTCAAAGAAATTACGCAAAATACATTCGTTACATATGCATACTCATAAAAATGCATAGTTTTAAAGAAGAATCACATTTAAAAAAGATCTGAATGTTCTGTTTTACTCAGAGGTTTACATATGTAGTTTTAATTTTGCATATTTTGCATCATTCATATGTATTATACATTTTTATGTATGTTACTGCTGTGCGTATCTTGTATGTACATATCAGATTTTTTATGCGAGGTGAGTTTCTTTGGTGACAAATTTGTAATACAATCAATGTTATGCACAGTTTGTATCGCTTTAATTATATTGTAGTGAAGAGGTCTGGAAAATGTGATCTTCAATTATGTGAGCTTCAAATTGTAGGGGTAGTTTTATGGGGTGAAGTTGTTCAACAAATGACAGAAGTTGAAGGAAGTTATGATTGTTAATTTAAGTATAATGATCAAAGTTTTAAGTATACGTTAAGTATCTAGTCAAATTTCTTTGGTGTAATAATTCTACAAATTCTACAAATTCTGCAAATTCTGCAAATTCTGCAAATTCTACAAATTCTACAAAATTTACAAATTCTATAAATTCTACAAATTCTACAAATTCTACAAAATCTAAAAAATCTACAATTTCTACAAATTCTACAAATTCTGCAAATTCTGCAAATTCTACAAATTCTACAAGTTCTACAAAACCCCTAATAATGTTGTAATAACACAATGCTATAATAAAATATAAGCAACACAAAGAAAGTATTAAATAAAGAACACCCTTGCTAATAAACAAAGGTGCATCAAATTAGAGAAAAACAAGAAATAAAATTTTTGAGTACAGTGAGAAGCTGTTGACATAAACGTAAGCAGAAGTTTATGGTGCCCCGTTGGGTACAGCAAGACCATGATTATTACTTGGAATTTGCCTGGTAACCGTTTTCTGGATGGGACGTCTTAATTAAGCGCTTTCGAGATTACTTTAATAACTTAGAAAAGGTAACTGCTTTACGAAGTTTAACTAAAAAAAAACAGGTTAATTAATCTTCAAGATTGAGAAGTTTTGTTTGAACGGTATATCTTGAACATTTTATATTGAATTTGAGGAAGTAGCAAAATAGAATTTCTTTTAATGGGTCGGAAGAGAAATTGTTAACTTCTTAAAAAAGTAATTGAAATGAACTTTTTCAATTTTAGTAGAAATTGTTTGAAAATAAAAATAGAAATAGGAATGTTTTTAGACAACTTTTTGTGAATGAACTATTTTATTGTGTATATAGAATATTATATTTATTGGATTATTTTTTATGTGATAATATTGACATGTAATGTGTAGTTGTAAATAAAAAATATTATTTATGAATTCCCCAAATCTCCCACATTCCCCAAATTCTAAATTTTCCAAATTCCAAATTTTCCAAATTTCAAATTCCCCAAATTCCAAATTCCCCAAGTTCCATACTCCCCAAATTCCAAATTCCCCAAATTCCAAATTCCCCAAATTCCAAATTCCCCCAATTCCAAATTCCCTCAATTCCAAATTTCCCAAATTCCAAATTCTCTAAGTTCTATATTCCCCAAATTCCAAATTCCCCAAATTCCAAACTCCCCAAGTTCCAAATTCCCCAAATTCCAAATTCCCCAAATTCCCAATTCCCCAAATTCTAAATTCCCCAAATTCCAAATTCCCCAAATTCCAAATTCCCCAAATTCCAAACTCCCCAAGTTCCAAATTCCCCAAATTCCCAATTCCCCAAATTCTAAATTCCCCAAATTCCAAATTCCTCAAATTCCAAATATCCCGAATTCCAATATCTCAAGTTCCATATTCCCCAAATTCCAAATTCCCCAAATTCCAAATTCCCCAAATTCCAAATTCCCCAAATTCCAAATTCCCCAAATTCCAAATTCCCCAAATTCCAAATTCCCCAAACCAATTGTCCGTTCAATTCTCCCTTAAAATTCCAAAATTAATTATTCTCTCATCTCAACTCAAAAATCAAATAACCATTCTTTAATTAACTTCCATCGGAAGTCTTCTCCAAATAAACATAAGTAATTGCAATCTCAATTAAAATTTCTTCCTGCACCAAACTCCGTAGAAAACTGCGAAGAAAAGACTGAAAGACGAAACGGAGGTCTACGACTTCCGGTTTTCTCTAACTTCCTCGTACAGTTTATTGAAGAGGAACCAAACGCAGAAGTACTTATACTAACTCTTTTCCTCCATATCGATGCGTCCTCCACAGCAGATAACAATCATCCATCATAACACGATGGAAGACACACTTTAACCCCGGAAAATTAAAATTGTTCAACTACTTTAGACGGAAAGAAGCACCGGGAAGTTCTGGGAGCAACAAGAAATTCTTTGAAGCTAGAACCATTTGCTTGAAACAATTTGAAGGGCTGAAAACAAAGGGAGATTTTTCTTTCTTCTTCGAGTTCTATTATCAGCTCCTTTCATCTGTTGTTACTTCTACAGACGTTAATTTTATTCTTGTTGATAAGAGTTAATGCTCTTGTAGGACTTATAAACATCTTGCGAAATTGGACATTTTCTTCCTTTGATGGAATAGGGTCGTTTTATGGGGTGGTTATTTAGAATGTTATTTAGTTTACGTGGAGGTTAATTTCTGTAGGTTTCTGTAGGTATTTTTGTGGGTTTGGATGGGTTTATAGGTTATGTGGTTTAGGTTAGGTTATGGTGGGAGTTACAGGTTACTGTGCTGCACTATAGTTCTTCTATGTTATTAGTTTTTTAGTTTAGTTTGCATATATTATTAATTACATTATTTGTTTACATATATTTGAATACATTTGGTGCTAAAACCAATAAAGATATTTTATGTTATCATTGACCAATGTGGTATAGGTTATGTCATGCTATAAATTATTTATGGTATATGCTACAAATAATATGTGAAACGATTTTGTTAACAAAAATTTGTAATTATACTAACATGACTTTTATTATGCTATGACTTGTCCAATATAACAAAATTAAAAAAATAATTGGTAATTGCATAAAAATAAAAATTCCTTTTCCAATTCATTTAACGATACAAACCTTTCTTCTTTAATAAAAGAAAGGACAATTTATTCACTTTTGCAAAAGTAATTGCATAAAAGCGATAATTCATGTTCTCGTTGCAGTTAATTTCATTTACTTATTATCACAAACAATAGATAACGTATTGCATTTTCGAGAATTCATTAATTATCTCTGGTTATCGTCGTATCAAAGCCGACGATAATTTTCTCATTAATTGTACATTTGTCGAATGCGTGATTCGTTAAAAATTAATTTATGCAGTCATATATGCGATTGTATGCAATTGTATTTATACTGGGTGATTCACAAATGGTATTACAATCGTACTTTTCAATATCATCACAATTATTTCGTTTAATTTTTTTTTTTATTAAGTAAAATAATCCAGCTTATTTGATATGCAACTTTAATTATTATTTGTAGTTTATTATTGTATTTGTCAAATTTTTTATTGTACTTAAAACTGAAAAATAGGAAAGAATAAATATAGAAATTGACTTTTGAGGATATTTAGTGTAAAAATTAATTACAAAACAAAATAGTGGCAGATTGGAAGTAGATTTTTATTTCTATATTATGAATTTAAGCAATTTTACTAATTTTTCAATATTATTATGAAATTATTCAATTTTACTATTTTTTGTCATTCAAGTTTCATTATGAAATTAAACATGTCGAAACCTAATAAATAATAAATAATAAAAGCCTTAATAGGTGAACAAAATAAAACAATTCATTAGTTATTTTTTATAAAAATATAGCGCTAATTGTACACATCCTATTTGAGTATTTTATTAACATAAGTCCCATGAATATTGAAATTAAAGCTTACAAATAATAAGAACAATAAAAGCTTTGATGAACAAAAATAAAACAATTCATTAGTTATTTCTAATAAAAATATAGTTCCAAGTATACACATTGAGTATTTTATTAATATAAATTTTACTAATATTTTATTAATATATACTCGATATCTGATTTCCTATTAGTTTTTTCCAACATCACTCAAATATTAAAAACCAACACCAAAAACAACCATCCCCCAACTGATAATAATGAAACTACCCTCAAACAGCTAATAATCCCAAAATACATCAAAATTCGTTACAATTGATTTCGTACGAATCAAAAGACAATATATTCCATACTTAGTATAATTATTCCATAAAATTACATTAAAACCGTTCCACGTGCACCAACCTAACATCGCCGCCAGCAAAACAAGCTTAATAAAATATTACAGCCCTCACTTCAGACACGAAGGATCGTTCGCTGCAGCCATCGGAATTAATGCGTCACCCAATTAGCATGAAATCCTTATACGACCCAGTTCGCTCTACATAATCACATATTTTGCGACGAGTTGTGTCAACAAATTTCATCCGGAGTGGCGGCGCTTGCTTCTAACTACTGAATCAATTATAAAGAAAGTTGCCGCATCCACAAAGGTTGCAAAACTTTTCTATTCACCCCGCGGCAGGAGTTGAACGCCTTTTCAAGCGCTCTTTGCCCTCGCAAGCTGCTCGAAACAATTGTTCGTAGTCAGCGTTCGGGATTGCTCATTGGCGAGCTTTAAAGTCGCGGACGTAATTGCATTTTCTTCGTGCTAATTTTTCTTTTCAAACGGAACACTCGAACACGATTCACAAGCAAAGTTGCTTCAGTATACGTGGAATTCGCAGTGTTAGGATAAATGTGATGCTGCACATTTGAAACTACCATTTTGTTTCGTTACCGTGGGTACATTTTGTCTGCTGCGTAGGACTTTTTGAGGTTAGAACGAAATGTACTTTGTTCATTTTATAAAAGACAGTTATGTAAATAGACTGTGAAAGAATTTTTTAAGGAATGAAAACAGAGATTTTACATGCGTGGAATTTTTATTTGCAGTCTTAGGATAAATGTGATGTTGCTCTGCATTTGAAAGTACTACCATTTTGTTTCGTTACTGTGGGTCCATTTTGTTTGCTGCGTAGGACTTTTTGAGGTTAGAACAGAAATGTACTTTGTTCATTTTATAAAGGACAGTTATGTAAATAGACTGAGAAAGAATTTTTTAAGAAATGAAAACAGAGATTTTACATATGTGATCTTTGGTGTATTTATAAACTGTACATCCACATACGTGGACATCTTTGAGGTTAGGTTCATAAACTATCTTCTCCACAGAAAGTAAAAGTATTTTAAATAGTTAACAATGAAATCTGTCGAATTTTATTAAAAGTATTCAAAAGTCATATATAATTGAAAATTATGATTTTCTGAAGAAGGACGATATCTCAGAGAAAACAAGCAAGATTTAAAAAGTAAAATTATGAGCAAGTTCGAGGAAAACGTCGTTATATTAACCGATCTGAACGGCAAAGGCGTATCGGTCGAGCGATAGCAATTTTTTCGCTTTAACTTGAAACGGAATGATTAATGTAACGTAAAGTGAAGCCGGGAATAAGGTATCAAAGGGATCTTTTTAACCGTGTAATTGTGTTTCGTTTGCACAGAGTACTTTTTCTACAGATATTTTTTGAGTGGAGACACTACCGAGCTGATTTTTAATATTTAACGAATATGATGGTCGGAAAACTGAACGAAATAATTTGCTCAGGTTTGAAAAATTAGTATTCGGTTCGCAAGAATTATTTTTGATTTTTTGTGTAATTTCGTTTTTACTCTTTAGTTTAATTATTTTTATAATTGAATTTAGTTTTAGTTGTAAGTGATGAGTTTATTGATTGATACTTTTTGTGTGTCTAATGAAAATATATTCATCATTAATTCATTATATAATTATATAATTATGTTATTTGTAAAGCTTGTTATATATGTTGTTATAAGATTTCATGTATGTTATTATTTATTATGTTATTATGTTGTTTGCAAACTTTGTTATATATATTATTATAAGATTTTATGTATGTTATTGTTTTTTGTTATTATCTTCAAATTTAGACAAGTTTATGATTCACAAATGGATCAAAATTAGACAAGCTTGCAATTTATGAATCTTCAGAACTACATAAGCTTGCAATTCACAAATCTTCAAAAGTAGATTAGCTTGAAACTCACAAATCCTCAAAAGTAGATAAGCTTGAAACCCACAAATCTTCCAAACTATCCAAGTTCCCAATCCTCAAACGTGTAAAATTAAACAAGCTTGCAATTTATAAATCTTCAGAACTAGACAAGCTTGCAATTCACAAATCTTCAGAAGCAAATTAGCTTGAAACTCACAAATCCTCAAAAGTAGGTAAGCTTGAAACTCACAAATCTTCCAAACTATCCAAGTTCCCAATCCTCAAATTTGTAAAATTAGACAAGCTTGCAATTTATAAATCTTGAGAGCTAGACAAGCTTGCAATTCACAAATCTTCAGAAGCAAATTAGCTTGAAACTCACAAATCCTCAAAAGTAGATGAACTTGAAACCCACAAATCTTCCAAACTATCCAAGTTCCCAATCCTCAAATGTGTAAAATTAGACAAGCTTGCAATTTACAAATTTTCAGAACTAGACAAGCTTACAATTCACAAATCTTCAAAAGTGGATTAGCTTGAAACCCACAAATCCTCAAAAGTAGATGAACTTGAAACCCACAAATCTTCCAAATTATCGAAGTTCCCAATCCTCAAATGTGTAAAATTAGACAAGCTTGCAATTTACAAATTTTCAGAACTACATAAGCTTGCAATTCACAAATCTTCAAAAGTAGATTAGCTTGAAACCCACAAATCCTCAAAAGTAGATGAGCTTGAAACCCACAAATCTTCCAAACTATCCAAGTTCCCAATCCTCAAATGTGTAAAATTATGCAAGCTTGCAATTTATAAATCTACAGAACTAGACAAGCTTGCAATTCACAAATCTTCAAAAGTAGATTAGCTTGAAACTCACAAATCCTCAAAAGTAGATAAGCTTGAAGCCCACAAACCTTCTAAACTATCCAAGTTCCCTATCCTCAAATGTGTAAAATCAAACAAGCTCCCAATTCACAAATCTCCAAAACTAACCAACCTCCAAATTTCCAAATTAAAAAAATGACAAAATACAAAAATACAGTTAAAAAATTAATTATTCAAGAACTCAGTTATCAGAATAGATCTGTCCTTTATAAATATTGAATCAATTTTCCGTATCACCGATCCGCGCGATATCCATCCCTTTAGTTTTCGCCGAGAACTTTGCTACCCTTCCCGACCAACTTCCGATGTACGAGAGGGTAAAAGCAGTCGCAAAATTATGCAGATGATAACCAAGGAAAAGCGGAAGACGAGATAGGGTTGGAGAAGAGTGTACCAGAACGGACGAAGTTACGAGAGGTGATCCTCGTCGCTTGCAAGAGAGCTTGCCAACCGGTAACTATGAGCTTACTTAATGGCGAACAATTATAAATGGAGTTGCAGAGAAAGAATGGACGGAGCAGGAAGCAGCGGGAAACAAAAGAGAAGAAAGATGGATCGCGGTTGAATACGCATTGTCTTCGTACGACAGCACGCGAGAAAACTGGCTTGATGACAATTGAAAAAGGCTTTCGTTAAGATTTTGCTAATGCACGGTTCAAATTTCGGAGTTGCTTTTCAAGGGAGGTTTGGGTAGGTGTTTGATCAGTTTGATACTGCAATTGGAGTCGTGCTTTTGTGGGGTAGAGTGTATTGTGGTGGGAAAGGGGTTTGTGGTGAGAAATGGGTGATTGATGGGTTGAAGTTTTCTATTTGGGAGATGGGAAATTTGGTTAGTTGGAGGTTTATTGTTTTTTATGGTTCTTGCATTTGCAAATTTTTCAGTATTCAAGTTTATAATTTTCCAATTTTCTAATTTCCCAATTTCCCAATTTCCTAATTTTCCAATTTCCAAATTTCCTAATTTCCCAAATTCCAAATTTTTCAAACTGCAAATGTTCCAAATTCCAAATGTCCCAAATTCCAAATTTTTCAAATTGCAAATGTTCCAAATTCCAAAGGTTCCAAATTTCAAATTTCCCAAATTCCAAATTGCAAATGTTCCAAATTCCAAAGATCCCTAATTCTAAATTTCCCAAATTCCCAATTTCCTAATTTTCCAATTTCCCAATTTCCTAATTTCTCAATTTCCCAATTTCCTAATTTCCCAATCTCCTAAATTTCAAATTTCCCAAATTCCAAATGTCCCAAATTCCAAATTTTTCAAATTGCAAATGTTCCAAATTCCAAATTACCCAAATTCCAAATTTCTCAAATTCCAAATTTCCCAAATTCCAAAGGTCCATAATTCCAAAGGTCCCTAATTCCAAATTTCCCAAATTCAAAACTTCCCAAATTTCAAATTTCCCAAATTGCAAATGTCCCAATCTCTCAATCCACAAATTTCTTAATTTCCTAATTTCCCAATTTCTCAATTTCCCAGTTTCCCAATTTCCCAATTTCCCAATTTCCCAATTTCCCAATTTCCCAATCTCCCAAAATCCCATTTTCTGAATTTCCTAATTTTCCAATATCCCAATTTCCCAACTTCTCATTTTCCTACTTTCTAAAATTTGTCAATTTCTTTATATCTCCATTTCTCAATTACTCAATTACACTATTTTTTAATTCCTGCATCTTTCAAATTTTCCAAAAACTATCATTCCAAAATAATTTTTCCAATTTCTCAATTTTCGTATTTCTAATTTCTGGTTATTCTAATCTTGTCATTGACATTTGTCCAAATTTGAAAATTTCATATTTTCAATCATTTTAAATTTTTGATAACTTAAAACTATTAATAATTTTAAGATGTTATTAAGGTTTAGTTTTTAATAATTTTACATTCTTAATAATCTTACGTTTTTGATAATTTTGTATTTTTAGTAATTTTACATTTTGAATAATCTTACATTCTTGATAATTTTGTATTTTTAATAATTGTACATTTTTAATACTCATACATTTTTGTAATTTCAGATTTTCAATGATTTTAAATTTTTAATCATTTCAAGTTTTTAATCATTAAAAATTTTTCATTTGTTTTTAATAAACAACATAGTATCGTCACATCATTGACTCCTTTCCACCCGTTGTTAGTAGACACGAATAATTTAAAGAGAAATCAACAAATTTGCATCGTGTAATAATGTTTACCCACATTTTGCTGTGGCAACAGCGTAACGGCGCAATAAGGAAACCGATAACATATTTCTTCGCGTTCGTTTCAGCATTCTCATATTGTATGAAAAAAAAAGTGTTCGTTCTTTCATTCCTCGTTTGTGGTAAACCATGTTTTTAGTGCTTGTTCAGCAGCTTTCTTTTCAAACGTCAAGAAATAATGAAGAAATATACATATAAACGTACATACATAGACAACTCCCTTTTTTCATATCCCTTTGTTTTTATTCGTTCACTTCCTCCATTTTCTTCGTTTTTAGCAGATGCACGAATTTGAACTTCTTTTATATCACAAATTTTTTAAGTTTGTAAAGTGTGTACTAATTTATATTTCGTCGTTTATTTATTCTTTAACTTCGTTTTTAATTTCAAGTTCAGTATAATTATATGTCGTTAGGTTTAGTGTTAAGAGTCCCTGGTCGAATTAGGATCATGCACGAAAATTTCCCTTTTATATCTTTATTATTTCCCTTATATGACATAACATAGATATAAAAGGGAAACTTTCATTTGAAATATAAAAACATAAACCCTCCCTATTTCACACAAAAATCCCTACGAAAAAAAACAACAACCAAATCTCCCAATAATAGTAAAAAATGATACCCAATTCCCCAAATTCCATATTCTCCAGATTCCTAATTCCCTAGATTCCCAATTCCCCAAATCCCAAATTCCCCAAATCCCAAATTCCCCAAATTCCCAATTTTCCGAATTTTAAATTGCCCAAATTCCATATTCCCCAAATCCCAAATTTCCCAATTTCCCAATTCCCCAAATCCCAAATTACCCAAATATCAAAATTCCAAAACTTCCAAATTCCCAAATTCCCTGACACATAAATCCCCTACTTCCCTGCGTCTGAAATTCTAAATTTCCCTATACCTGTAAGTTATTTCTGTACACCTAAAATTCCAGATACGTGAAAGATTAGGCTAAGCTTATCCAGCAAGGCCCGCATTCGTATACAGGCCTGATTGATTTAGAAGACAGGGATTATTCGTGTCAAGTAACGAAGAATAATAGGATCAAGAATGGATCGAGCTTCACGCACGGAGCCGTTTTACTTTGAAGAGCTAAACAGTAGCATAAAGGCAAACATCGCAGACTGAGAATGCTAGAAACATCGATAAAACGTAAAACGGCACAAAAGCTATGAAACTGGAGCACAGAGCTCGCGTAACGGCACCATTTTAGTGGAATTAATTGAAATTTACCTTTTCCCCGTTGCTCGACGATTGATCATCGAATGTTAACAATTCTCGTGGTCCATAAGTGCGATTTCATGATGCGAAACCGCAGGAAGCGTATGTGATGCCGTTTGCAATGCGGGTAATACATTAACATATCAAAAACGGATGTACAATGTCTGGTCAGAACCACTATAAATTTTCTGTATTTTTTAGGTTTTTCAAATTAGAGGGACAGATGATTTATTAGCTAGTAATATGATATGTTACTGTATTTACATCTCTTGTTTTGGTGACAACTCAAGCTTCGTATATGATTATGTGCTTTATATTTTTGTTATTTTTCCAAATATCTGTAATTCTTTAAAAAAAAGGGGGGAGAGTTGTAAACTAGTCTTGTGAGGAGGTAGATATTTTGTATGGCACTCAAAATTGGGGTTTGGTGATTTAGGAATTTGAGAAATTGGAGTCATTTGGGAATTTGGAAAATATCACATTCGAAATTCCTTAAGTACCAAAATTTCCCAAATTCCAAATTCTCTAAATTGCAAATTTTCCAAGTTGCAAATTCCCCAAACTCCAAATTTTCCAAATTGCAAATTCCCCATATTCCAAATTCCCCAAGTTCCATATTCCCCAAATTCCAAATTCCCTCAATTCCAAATTCCCTCAATTCCAAATTCCCCCAATTCCAAATTCCCTCAATTCCAAATTTCCCAAATTCCAAATATCCCAAATTCCAAATTTCCCAAATTCCAAATATCTCAAGTTCCATATTCCACAAATTTCAAATTCCCCAAATTCCAAACTCCCCAAGTTCCAAATTCCTCAAATTCCCAATTCCCCAAATTCCAAATTCCCCAAATTCCAAATTCCCCAGATTCCAAATTCCCCAGATTCCAAATTCCCCAAATTCCAAATTCCCCAAATTTCCAATTTCCCAAATTCCATATTCTCCAGATTCCTAATTCCCTAGATTCCCAATTCCCCAAATTTCCAATTCTCCATATTTCATATTCGCCAAATTACAAATTCCCCAAATTCCAAACTCCCCAAATTCCCAATTCCCCAAATTCCCAATTCCCCAAATTCCCAATTCCCCAAATTCCCAAATCCCCAAATTCTAAATTCCCCAAATTCCAAATTCCCCAAATTCCAAATATCCCAAATTCCAAATTTCCCAAATTCCAAATATCTCAAGTTCCATATTCCACAAATTTCAAATCCCCCAAATTCCAAACTCCCAAAGTTCCAAATTCCTCAAATTCCCAATTCCCCAAATTCCCCAAATTCCAAATTCCCCAGATTCCAAATTCCCCAAATTCCAAATTCCCCAAATTTCCAATTTCCCAAATTCCATATTCTCCGGATTCCTAATTCCCTAGATTCCCAATTCCCCGAATTTCCAATTCTCCATTTTTCATATTCGCCAAATTACAAATTCCCCAAATTCCCAAATCCCCAAGCTCCAAATTCCCCAAATTCCAAATTCTTCAAATTCCATACTCACTAGATTCCAAATTCCCCAAATTCCCAAATCCCCAAGTACCAAATTTCCCAAATTCCAAATTCCTCAAATTCCATACTCACCAGATTCCAAATTCCCCAAATTCCATACTCACCAGATTCCAAATTCCCCAAATTCCCATATCCCCAAGTTCCAAATTCCCCAAATCCCAAATTCCCCAAATTCCAAGTTCCCCAAATTCCAAATTCCCCAAATTCCCCAAATTCCCAATTCCCCAAATTCCCAAATCCCCAAGTTCCAAATTCCCAAAATTCCAAATTCCCCAAATTCCCCAAATTCCCCAAATTCCCAATTCCCCAAATTCCCAATTCCCCAAATCCCAAATTACCCAAATATCAAAATTCCAAAACTTCCAAATTCCCAAATTCCCTGACACATAAATCCCCTACTTCCCTACGTCTGAAATTCTAAATTTCCCTATCCCAAAATGTTCACCCTCCAAACCTCGAAATCTTCAGACCTGTAATCCCTGAAAATGCCCCACCTCCATTCAACCTCATCTAATCCCCATAAAAACCATAGAGGTTCTCCGCTAAATCAACATCCCAACGTTTTTCACCACCCGTTACCGAGTGGTCCAAAAAGAAAATAATGGCTACATTCACGAAGACATGAATAGCGCGACACTTTAAAAAAAAAGAGAACATTGAATAACGTTCACAGAGTTGATTCGCCATGAAAGAACAGGAAGTTCCGGCACGGTTGAAAATTCAACGATTACAAAGAAAACTCGGAAAGATTTTAATGATCCTCCACGTTACACTTTGCATGTCGGCGTTCTTCTTTCGCGAGTACGCCAAGAGCCTCTAGACTTGTTATTAACAGCTGAAAGAGATTCAGCGAGTACGTGAAGGGGCCAGTTTGATGCTGTGTTGCCGTTAAAGCAGCTACGAGTCTTTCATTTTTCCATTTCACCAGCCACGTGAATCGTATCTCGTGTATCGCGCACCGAGCCTTCCATTTTCGACAAAGCGAAATGGCTATTTATCGAAGCGAAATACAACTTTCGACGCCGTTGTTGCGAGCCGGCCTTCCACGTCCAGTTGACCTGTTCGATCGTTTATCTGTATCTAATCGGCACCGTTCGATCGCGCCCACATTAAAATCAATTTCAAATTTTCATGTTTATCTTTCGCACGCGAATGTAAATTCCGCGACAACGATCGCCCGCTACATGATAATCCCTTGCGTCGCGATCAATCATCCACGATACGTGGCAACGGACTGATTAAACGATCGACGATTGCTGTGTTGACAGAGTAATAGTAATTTTAGAAAGTGCAATAGAGATTTTAGTGGGGGAGGTATTGATTTTGGGTGTTTGTTGAGGGAGATGCGGGTGAGAGAATATTTTGGGGAATTTTGGATACGGGGATTTGAAGGGTTAGGAGTTTTGAGAGGTTAGGAATTTTGGGATGTGAGGGTTTAGAGATTGTTGGGTTTGGGAGATTTGGGATTTGAGAAATTTTGGATTTGGGGAGTTTGGTATTTGAGAAATTTAGGCTTTAGGGAATTTGGGATTTGGGAACGTTGGGATGTGGAAAATTTGGGATTTGAGAGATTTGGGATTTGGGAGATTTGGATGTTGGGAGATTTGGGATTTGGTAAATTGGAATTACTGCGTCCCCGAATTACCACGCGTTGTATTACCACGACCCCGAATTACCACGCGTTGCATTGCCACGTCCCTGAATTACCACGCGTTGCATAACCACGCCCCCGAATTACCACGCGTTGTAGTTCCACGCCCTCAAATTACCACGCGTTGTATTACCACGCGTTGCATTGCCACGTCCCCGAATTACCACGCGTTGCATAACCACGCCCCCGAATTACCACGCGTTGCATAACCACGCCCCCGAATTACCACGCGTTGTAGTTCTACGCCCTCAAATTACCACGCGTTGTATTACCACGCGTTGCATAACCACGCCCCCAAATTACCACGCGTTGCATAACCACGCCCCCAAATTACCACGCGTTGCATAACCACGCCCCCAAATTACCACGCGTTGTAGTTCCACGCCCTCAAATTACCACGCGTTGCATAACCACGCCCCCGAATTACCACGCGTTGTAGTTCCACGCCCTCAAATTACCACGCGTTGCATTACCACGCCTCTGAATTACCACGCATTGCATTACCACGCCCCCGAATTACTACGCGTTGCATTACCACGCCCCCGAATTACCACGCGTTGTATTACCACGCCCCCAAATTACCACGCTTTGTATTTCCACGCCTTCAAATTACTACGCGTTGTATTGCCACGCCCCTGAATTACCGAATTATAATTATTAAACTACATTTGGGAGATTTGGGATTTGGGAGAATTGGAATTTGGGAGAGTTGGGACTTGAGAATTTAGGAATTTGTGAATTTGGAAATTTGAGAAATTGAGAAATTGAGAAATTGAGAAATTGAAAATTTGGGAACTTGAGAACTTGAAAATTTGGAAATTTGGAAATTTCTAAATTTAAAAATCACAGATTCCTACCCATTAAGTACTTCTGAGTATTAAAATTTCAAAATGAAAAAATTAAAAATAACAAATGAACCAAATATTCAAGTTTGAATAACTAAGAATGTCTGCAGTTCACTGATACTACCCTAATATTGTTATTGGTTATAGATATCCCGATACTTCACTTATGCGATCAGATCTGTGCTCACTAGGTTATATGAGTTAGCTTCAATCATCTAAGTTAGATTAGATATGTTATAACTTTAGAAGGTTCGGTCTAGGTTAGATAAGTTAACTTCGGTTACGTAGCATCTAGAAGTTTATACTAAAACTACTAAGCTGTCTAATTTTCAATATCCCATGTCCAACATTGAAAAGTTTACAATTGAAAAATTTATGGAGTCATTCTATTGTTGGAAAGCTTAAAAATGACAACATTTTAAACAAGTGCAAAACTCAAACTTTCTTAAGTTTCAAACTTCTAAAATTTCAAGTTTCCAAATTTTCAAAATAGCTTCCTAATTTCTCACAATTCAAAAATGCAACAAATCAAAAATTCCAATATACCAAAACCATAAAATCTGAACATTTTCAAGACTAACTCTTCTGTTTTAAATGACTCAAAAATTCAAACTTGACAATTTTTAAAAATTCCAAATTTCCTAATATTCAAAGTTTCAAACTTCCCAGATTACAACTTCCTAATATCTCAAAATTAAAAACTAAGAAAATAAAAAATTCCAATACATCAAAACCACAAAATTTAATAATTTTCAAGAACCAAACTTTCCAGTTTCAAAAGACTCGTTGTCAACCTCTGAAAATTCTAAAATTCGAAATTTTCAATATTTTAAACTTCCCAATTTCTAATTTTCTACTTTCTGAAACTTCAAAAGTTCCAAAATTTCGAAATCTCCTCCCACCTCCAGAAACAGCACACTCTCACCCCACCCAATAGGTTTTCTCTCACACCTCCTATTATTTCACTAATATTTAATATAATATAATACACAAAGACAATACAATATAATGCAATAAATAATACAATATAATATAATTTTTAACACGGTATAATATTTAATATAAAATGATTGCCTAACAAAGTGCAACCATACATCCGACACAATATTCCCAATTCAAAAGTCCTCCTCGAACCGAAAACGTTCCCCCAAGTTAAATCAATAATACAATTTTCCAATCGACAAAATTGGTTACACCGTAAACAAATACCCCGTGTCAAAGAACCGTCGTTAATTGTTAAACAACGTAAAATTACAAGTTCTGCGCAGCGAAGCGTCGAAATGAGAAACGTTGCGTTCAAAATGGCTTCCGGATGTTATGGCGTCGATATAGTTCTCTACAAAGTTATCTCAAGCGAACACGAGCTCCGTAAATTCGATGACGAAAACCACACGCGATCGTCTTAACAACTTTATTCGAATTGGATCTGGTGGCTTCATTTCCATTTAGCCGTTGTTACATGCGGCTGAAAAGCCACGATTATTCGGCATCTGTATCCGGAGCAGATATTCCGATAAGTATGCGCTAAACCGTTCCCGGTATACGGGCTACATGACGGACTCTTATCTTTTAAATTAGATTTTCCCTCTTCTGGAACGAGCGGCTTCCCTGCCAGTTGCAAGTTCAATGGTGCACGACGTTACATCGAGTTACTTGCCGAAATCGATTCGATAACCTTGAAACGATAGGACCTCGAATTTTCAGCTTGGACGACTACCGAACGATCAAAAATCAGGTCACGAGTTCCACGTGTTATATTCTTTAGGAACAGGTTAACGATTTGGGGTAACATTTTAATATTGGGGCTATAGGATGTTAGGGTCAGAATGCATATTTGTGCTAACATGTGCTAACATATCTTAATTATGTAATATCTTAACCCATAAATGCATATAGTTGTATAAATGCAACATACCAGTTTTAATCTTATAAATTATATACAAAATGTAGGAAACCTGCAATGAGTAGTGTTGCAGACATGCCACGTACCAATCAAATACACAATAGCGTCATCTGTTCCTTTTAATTTGAATCAACCGCTTTCAAGGTATTTTGTTAGTTGATAACTTTTGGTAAAATTAGAAAATCATGCATTTAAGAGTTAATATCCTCATGTAGTATACTAATTATAGGACATTACAGTCAGAATAAATATTTTTCTTTTATATGTATAATAGGAGATATGTTAAGTATGTGTACATATGGGTACGCTAAATATAGGGTATTTATGTGCACTATACAATTTAGTATACAGGGCGATTCACAAGTAGTGCAAGTCCTCGAAAGGAGTTGCAGAGGACACAATTTTGAACAACTTTTCTCAGAAATGGGGTTTGTAGTTTTATTTTCAATTATTAAGCAAAGACTGTGAGACAAGCTGTATATGCACTGAACATGAACATACGTATGTGACATATAGTGTAATGTATACATATAGCAAACACAGTACATCACTATTATCAATAGAATATAGTAAATATACTAGACATACTGCACTACACAAACTAGATTTAATATACACTACGTGCACTAAACAATACACTATATGCTATAACATTATACCACACATGTACATACGTATATGTAGTGTACAGTAACCACAGTGAAGACTTAATAAATAGAATATAGTTAATATACTACACATACTACAGTACATGCACTACAGAATATATGTATTATACAATATAGTGTATATAATATACACTATACAATATATACAGGTTGTTTCAGTATTCAGACATATGTATATCGAACTGATTTTGTGGCCGTCTGAAAACTCATAAATTTGAGAATTTAAGGATTTGAAGACTTGAAAATTTGAAAGATTAAAAGATTTGAAATTGTGCAAGACTGTAAAATTGGGAAATTGTGAAATTGGGAAATTCTAAAATTGGAAATTTGGGTAATTGGGAAATTAGAAAATTTTAAAATTGGGGAACTGAAAAATTGGGAAATTGGAAGATTGTAAAATTGAAAAATGGAGAAATTGAAAACTTGAAAACTTAATAATTTGAAAGCTTGATAACTTGAAAGCTTGATAACTTAAAAACTTGAAAACTTGAAAGCTTGATAATTTGAAAGCTTGATAACTTGAAAGCTTGATAACTTGAAAACTTGAAAACTTGAAAGCTTGATAATTTGAAAGCTTGATAACTTGAAAGCTTGATAACTTGAAAACTCGAAAACTTGAAAGTTTGATAACTTGAGAACTTGAAAACTTGAAAACTTGATAACTTGAAAGCTTGATAACTTGAAAGCTTGATAACTTGAAAGCTTGATAACTTGAAAACTTGAAAACTTGAAAACTTGAAAACTTGAAAACTTGAAAGCTTGAAAATTAAAAAATTTCAAAACTTGAAAACCTGAAAAATTAAAAAATTGTAAAATTACAGACAAAGCCTCAGAAAATTAGAAAAATTATAAAACCTCTTCCTCCCACATCGCATTCTCCTAACCGATAAGTTCGATTGAATCCACGTTTACGAAGGTTCCACAGTATCCAAACAGCCAAATCCCCACGATAATTTATGCGAACAATATACGTTAAATCATAGAGTTTACATTTGAAATTCGAATAAGTGAAAAATAATGGTCTCATACAGATTCACTTTATAGAAGTTGGTTAAGTACTGAATAATGTTTAAATAAGGTTCTGTAACCAGGTCGAACAAGGGAGTTCGTTTCGTTGAAGCCGAAAGTTTCATTCGAGAAGGTACATGAAAAGTTTAATGTACCAGTGTGTAGTTAATAATTTAACGGATTCGGAGGAGTACATGAAGAAACCTTCAACAAAATTGGGAGATTTCGAATCGACGTTACTCTCAGAACATTTCGCGTTACGATGAAATGGAAAATAAATAGAAGCTTCTTCTTTTTTGGTTCGGATATTTAAATAGAGTCAAAGATCTCTTTCGACAGCAATGGTAGAACATTTTATGAATAACTGCTCCAATTTAGTACTGTTAATAAATTTTTATGTGAAGATTCATTAAATATGCAAAGTAATTAATTATGCAAAATACAATTTGATAATTAAGCTTGATTTTAATGAATTTTCAGTAAACGTTTTGTGGAATTATTTTTTGTCGAAGAGTAAATTAAATTTTTATTAAATTAGTGTTATTTTGGAAATGAATTATTTATTTTTAATTTGATAAATTGGAATGGTAGTAGTGTATTCAATGAATTGAAATTCATATTAGCAGTGGAGAGAAAATTTTGGGTAAAAATGTATTATATGAAATTAAATTCGATGTAATAACTGAATGAAGGCAATTTTTAGTAATTGTGTGTTAAATGTGTTTCAAGTATGTTACATATGTTATGTGTGTTATGTATGTCATGTATATTATGTACGTTATATATGTTACATATGTTACATATGTTATGAATGTCACGTATGTAATGTATGTTATGTATGTTATGTATGTTATGTATGTTATGTATGTTATGTATGTTATGTATGTTATGTATGTTATGTATGTTATGTATGTTATGTATGTTATGTATGTTATGTATGTTACGTATGTTACGTATGTTACGTATGTTACGTATGTGACGTATGTTATATATGTTGTGTATGTTAGATATGTTACATATGTTATGAATGTCACGTATGTTATGTATGTCATGTATGTTACGTATGTGACGTATGTTATATATGTGTGTATGTTAGATATGTTACATAAGTTATGAATGTCACGTATATTATGTATGTCATGTATGTTATGTTATGTATGTAATGTATGTTATGTATGTTGTGTATGTTATGTATTTTATGTATGTTACGTATGTTACGTATGTGACGTATGTGACGTATGTTATATATGTTGTGTATGTTACATATGTTACATATGTTATGTATGTTACGTATGTTACGTATACTTCATATGTTATGTACATATGTTGCATATGTTACATATGTCAAGTGTGTGTCTAAACTTTGCAGTAATAACATATTAAATAACTTAAAATTTAGTCATATGCGAAATAAATTAACATTCGTATTAATACTATATTAAACGAACTAAATTCACATTTGTAACATTAAATGAACCAAATACGACTAAAAGACCAAAAACTCATAAAAACGAAACAATTTAAAATTCATCATAATAACGCACGAAATTAATTAAAGATCATTGTAATACAGTATTAAACGACTCAAAATTTAATAACGTATTAAATGACTTGAAATTTAATAATGTATTACTGTATCAAAATTTACAGAAACAATGTATTAAATTAATTAAGGTTCATAGTAATAATGTATGAAATGAATTGAAATACGCAGTCATAATGAATGAATTAATTACTTCCATCACGATGTCTTCGGTATCTACATTGCTGCAGAAATAGAGGCACGTGTTTATTAACAACAATAGAATATAAATTTATTTTACCGTAAAAATATAAATTGTTACTCTAGCATTTATAAAAAAGAACGTTCATTTAAAAATTTAATTAAAGTACTCTGGAAACGATGAGGACAAAATTTATACGACAACTAGAAAATGGAATAACTTGTTCAAAAAGTGTCACTTGAAATCGAAATAGCATGAAAATATCGCAAAAAGGATCTGAAATTCGTTCACCGTTTTTTGCGCTCATCCTCGACGTGAATGCGCATCCGAATAATTTCCATTCCATTTGTTAAACGATTATTTGGGAAAAAATTACAGTGTTTTATTCATTGGCGTAACTGTGGCGACTGGGATAAGCCCTTCGTCTATAAATATGGACTTTTCGGATCCATGTAATGTAGGACGTAGGATATCACATTTCATACTAGAAATTTCGAGATCTAAGTTCCCAATTTTCGAGTTTCGGATTCATTAAATTTTATGGAGGTAATTCCCTAGTTTTCTGGAGTTTAAATTAGGCGATTTTTGAATTTATGGAAGGGCAGTATGTGGATTCATAAAATTTTGAAATTCAGTTTCAAACTTTAGGAAATTTTGATGGTTTTGTATTTTTTGGTTTGCAAGTTTTTATAGTTACAATGGATCAAATTTTTGAGTTTTAAATAGTCAAGGTTTACAAATTCTCAAATTTCCAAGTTTGCAAATTTCCAAATTTTCAAGGTTTCACTCCTCAAATTTTTAATGTTGCGAATTCCAAAATTTTCGAGCTTACAAGGTCTCAAATTTTCAAGTTTGCAAATTTCTAAATTTTCAAGGTTTCAACTCTCAAATTTCCAAGCTTGCAAATTTCTAAATTTTCAAGGTTCCAATTCTCAAATTTTCGATCTCATAAATTCCCAAATTTCAAAGCTAAAAAATTCTCAAATTTCCAAGTTTGCAAATTTCCAAATTTTCAAGGTTTCAATTCTCAAATTTTCAATCTCATAAATTCCCAAATTTCAAAGCTTACAAATTCTCAAATTTGCAATCTCATAAATTCCCAAATTTTCAAGCTTACAAATTCTCAAATTTCCAAGCTTGCAAATTTCTAAATATTCAAGGTTCCAATTCTCAAATTTTTAATCCCACAAATTCCCCAATTTTCAAGCATACAAAGTCTCAAATTTCCAAGCTTGCAAATATTTAAATGCAACCTTGCAAATTTCTAAATTTTCAATTTTACAAATCCCAAATTTGCAAATGACCAAATTATCAAATTCCAAAATTCTCTAATTGACAGCTCTCCAAATCCCCATTTTACCAAACTTCCAAATCCTCGATTGAAAAGATTGGTTGTACTGTAACTACAAAATTAAACAGTAATTAATTATATACTTATGTCAAAATCTCTCGAAAATTCAAATGTTCAGTATTCGATTTATTTCATATGCAAATATTTACAAATGCACTATAAAATTATTATACTTCGTCAAAGACAATCAAATTACATAATTAATTATTGGAAAAATGATTTGACTTTCATGATTATAATTTTTTATCATATCCTCTCAAAATATTGAAAATGTTGCTCTTTATTTTTTCAAATAAAAAACCAAAAATATTTTTATTTATTACTTTGTGAAGTCTTGAAAATTTCCTTCAAAACTAAAAACGTGCAACTACTAATTTGTAACAGAAAATTTACAACTTGCAAAAAGTGATAATTTCTAAAGTAGCAACAATTAATTCGCAACACAAAATTTAGAACTTGCAAAAAGTGATAATTTCTAAAGTAGCACCGATTAAAGTAAAGTAGCAACGATTCAACTAACAAACTTACTAAATCAATATTTCAATACGGCGCATCGGGCTAAAAGCGTAGTAACAACGCATTAGAATACTCTGACGGCATTTACTTTTTCAAATTCGATTAAAACTTCGCATTATACTCTCTTTTGCTGTAGAGAGTATTTAACGTGCGTCAACATACGAGTGTTCTGCGCTCCGCAAAAACACGCCGGCACACGAAGTTCGTTTTAATTCAGTTCTGAAAAAATTTGGCGCACTATTATACTCGCAAACGAATTTTTATAAAGCACAAAGGCAGTTTGAAGTTCGGACAAAGAGTAACTTGCCACTTGAACTTTCGCGAGATTACTGTATTAATTAAAACGAAAGAAAAATTCTGGTACTCGAAATGGTTTGAGGTAACCAACGTTTCAATTCATGGAGGGCTTTGAAAACTGTTTTATTTATTTATTTCTGTTGGGAAAACAATTACTGTTTTTAATTTATGGAAATTTGTTGGTAAATTGCTGTATTTAGGAGATATTAAGGTTTGTATATAGTTTGTGAACAATTTTTATGAATTCATATGTGGAGATTAGTGAATGCATATGTGTAATGTGTCTAATGTATGAGGATATACAAAATAAAATTTTATACATACACACACATATGTGTGTGTAAAAATATGTATAATATATTGTAATTATATATTGTAATAATATGTGTACATAATTATAGATATAATATATGTATACATATGTGGAAATATTAAAATCGATATGTGAATTGGTATGTGTAATAATATGTATAATATATTGTAATTATATATTGTAATAATATGTGTACATAATTATAGATATAATATATGTATACATATGTGTAAATATTAAAATCGATATGTGAATTGGTATGTGTAATAATATCTATAATATATTGTAATTATATATTGTAATAATATATGTACATAATTGTAGATATAATATATGTACACATATGTGGAAATATTAAAATCAATATGTGAATTGATATGTGAATTAGTATACATATGAAGAAATATTTGTTAATGTTTAATTTACAACAAGTAGTACATGAATTAGTGATATGAATATTATGTTCATATTATATGTCTGGATATCACTGTTATTAAAATTAATATATGAAGTAACATATGAGTATTAGTAAGTATCTATGTCAGTACCTAATATATCAAAATCAATATATGAAGTCACATATGAATATTAGTAAGTATCTATGCCAGTACCTAACTTATTAAAATTAGAATATGAAGTAACATATGAATATTAGTAAGTATCTATGTCAGTACCTAATTCATTAAAATTAATATGTGAAGTCACATATGAATATTAGTAAGTATCTGTGCCAGTACCTAATTTATTAAAATTAATATATGAAGTAACATATGAATATTAGTAAGTATCTATGTCAGTACCTAATTTATTAAAACTAATATATGAAGCAACATATGAATATTAGTAAGTATCTACATCAGTACCTAATTTACCAAAACTAGTATATGAAGTAACATATGAATATTAGTAAGTATCTACATATGTCAATACCTAATTTATTAAAATTACTATATGAAGTAACATACGAATATTAGTGAAAAGCTATGTCATTACCTAGTTTTTGTCAGTATAACAAATTTCTTAAATACCGATATATGAATTAATATATGAACCTAGTTATCCTAACCTATAAACCCAATTTATGAATACCTAAGTACCTAACCTAATGAATACCTAATTTACTGAAATTAGGATATGAATACATCGTCGATTGCGATAGTAAATGAGTATATTAGCTTAATATCTAATTTGTAAACAAGTACACGTCCCATTTTATAAATTTGTCAATTTCAAAATGGCGGGCAGACGCTACTACATGCACGTCCACAAGGTTCTCCAATTAACTTAAAAAAACTGCACGTTGGCAAATATTGCTTGAAATAAGATACACTTTGCAAATACACTGTAATATTTTTCTAAAGAACAGCATATTTACTTTCATAAAATTTGCAAGCTAATAGGAACACTGGGAGGATTCCTGTAATTATTTGTAGTTATGTATATTCACTGTATTTGTATAACTAAATTGTTAATAGAGAAGTTCGCAGGAAATATATATTTTAATATATATTATTTACTGTATTTATTATATTTTTTTAGAGAAAAATTATCAATGGTTAATTTTCATATTCTTCATTACAACTTTTTAAAAAGATTCAATTACTATTATATTTTGAAAACTAATTTGTATTTCGTACGTCCCACAAGTTGACATGTAATCTAATAAGATTAGCACATTAGGATTCGACATCTCACGAGACTTGCATATTAATGGAAACAAAATGGTGGACCACCTACATCGACAGAGACAAAATAAAATTCTTTACACAATAAATTATATGCAAATAACTAAACTTTTTTTTCAATATTCAATATAGTTCATTTACAAGAGAAATAAATGCTGCATACTCTAAAAAATATTTCCTTTTATAACTTGTTTTTGTAAACGGGAGAGGAAATTTAATACAATCAAATAAATTTTTTATATTAATTCAATCAAATCGAATTGATGGCATATTTTTCAAAATTTTTTATTTGCAAGTATAAATATTTCCGTGTTGAAATTCTGGATATGAAGTGATTTTCAGATGTGTTGAAATGAAGTGTTGAAATTTCACATATGAAATTATATTAATTGTATAAGATTAATCAAAATGAGTATGTAATTGCATTATGTTAACAAGAAGGAGTATGTTATTTTTATGTATTAACAAGAAAAAGTGTATAATAATATAAGGCTAACAAAGTGTAATACATTTTGATACATATGTTAACATATGGTTACATACGGTCACATATGATCACATATGATTACATATCAGTGTGCATGAATACATATGAGTACATGTGAGTACATATCAGTACCTATGAATACATATGAATACATACGAGTACATATCGGTACCTATGAATACCTATGAGTACATATGAGTGTACATATCACTACGTATGGGTGTACATATAAGTACATATGAGTACATATGAGCACATATGAGTACATGTGAGCACACATGAGTACACATGAGTACATATGAGTACATATGAGTACATATGAGTACATACGAGTACATATGAGTGTACATATGAGTACATTAAAGTACATATGAGCACATATGAGTACATATGAGTACATATGAGTACATATGAGTATGTAATCATTTCAAACTACCAAAAAACAAAACGCAATCATATTATCTTAATAAAACAGATACACAAAAACAAGACACCATCGTAAATCAATTGTTGAAATTATCCATGGTAAATTATCAACATCGCAAAATACAATTTCGAATAATACGGTTCCTGCACTGAACACATATCATAATAACACCTAAACATGTACTTTCTCGATTAGACAACAGATTGCAATACTGGAACGCGTTCCATAATACTCATGTTGCGTTATTTCAAACTATTCAACAGAAATTGCTATGAATCATCGCTTAGAAAGTATCTACAAGAAAAAAACGTGAAATATTTTAACGAAATTTCTACATGTTTCTTTCTACATTCAAACTTTCAAAATGTAAATTAATAGACAGCAATAATAAAAGATTGTGCAGTGAGAACAGTTGGTAATTCCAAAGAGAAACAACGTAAAACTGTAATAAACAAACGGACAATGCAAAAAGCTATGGAATGCTTGAACGAGGAATGTAAATTATTACTTACAGCTGAAAATGGCGAAAAATAAAATTTCATTTTTATGTATGAATGGCAGTGTATACAAAAATTTGTTCATGTGTAACTTGACATTCCCCCTTTTTTTGTGAATTCTTCGAACGTGAGATTTAATTTGGAAAACTTTTCATTGTTGTACTTTTTTGTAATAGTGATGTTACATAAAGTGAGACACTTTGTGTTCAAATTGTTATATAAAATATTAGATGATTGCTTCTTTGGAATTTTGGAAATTAGGAAGTTTAATATAAAATTTCATTTATTTAAGACATATGTTATAATTCCAATAATAGCAAAAATTAATAAAAATACGAAAGACTGTATTTTATTATAAAAAGTATGAAAGTCCATAAATAAAGAAAGAAGTGTTCAATTCTTCATTTTTACAGGAAACTTTTTATTTTACCAATAAATGTTAATTCGTTAGTTATATTTTAATAAACAAAGAGTTCCCTAAAAAGTTCTCTTTTCCCACTTTTTAATTACGAGACCTATTGTCGATACTTAAGACGACTCAATTTGGGTCAATTTTTGACAAGAAAAACCATTTAGAACGACTTGAAATTTTAAAACAAGGGTGCATAAAACTTAATTCAATTACTTTGACATAATTTTTAAATTCAAGAGCAGTTTAGAATTTTTACTTTCAAAAAATCAAATTTTCATCGAGCACTGAGAATCAAATTTTATCATTGAATAATGAAAAAATTTGATACAAGAAGTATGTGAAATGTTGTGCTTGATGAAAAATTCAGTCAATATGACTCTGAGGTTCGATTGCATATGGACACATATGTATGTCACAATCACCTCAAATATATCAAACAAAGAAATAAAATATACATTCGGTAAATAAACATAGTTTAATTATTAAAATAAATCATCTTATCTTGGGACACTCTTTATATTTTGAGAAATGACTGCTGAATAAAGTACAGACTGCTTCAAGTAATAAAATATAATACTTGACAAGAATTTCACTCAATATGCCTTCACTCTGTGGCTCAAATGCATACGAACACACATGTACCTATATGCACACAATCACCTCAGAAATCACCTCAAAGACATCAAACCAAGAACTAAAAAATATTCGTCAAGTAATTTAATTATCAAAATAGTATAATTATCGATAGTTTAATTATCAAGTGTTTCACAAATGAATTTAAAAACTGACAGTATTGCTTCAAGTACAAACAATACAAAAATCGTTCAGTTAACATATGTGGATCACGGCCATATAACCATCCACTATCCACCAAAGAACCAAACTCTCCAAGTCCACAAAATAGCAAAAGCGAAAGCAAAAATAAAAACTAAAAATAGAGGAGCCGAAATTGTTTCCCCAACAGCCTTGCCTCCATAAAAGAACGCAAAGAACCCGTTGCAAAGAGTTAAAGAGATGATTCACTATAGAACCAAATTCCTGTATACTTGTGTTTGAACTCCCCAATATTCATTTACTCATTTATCTTTTATGTATTCGTTCATTTATTATGCAGTACAATTTTGAGGCTTATGGTGCGTTCTCCATAGGCTTCACATATGACGCACACATGTTCTCACAAAGAAACGCACGCCTAAAAATGTGATCTCTCATTTACACATTCTTATATTAAAAGGATATATAACTTGTCAAGGGCTGTATAAGGAAACCACCTTCTAACATACACACCTAATATAATCTCTAACATATACACCTAGCATAATCTAACATACACACCGAACCCCGTTGTCAAAGGATATATAACTACCCTGCAACATATACACCCAACATAATCTCTAACATATACACCTAGCATAATCTAACATATACACCTAACCCCTACGTTACACCCCATATAACTGTACCCCCATATAACTATGAATACTGCCTAACATAATCTAACATATACACCGAACCCCGTTGTCAAAAGATATATAACGAAACTACCCTCCTATATACACCTAACATAATCATTAACATATACACTTAGCATAATCTAACATATACACCTAACCCCTACGTTATACCCCATATAACTATGAATACTGCCCCATGTAACACAAAGTAAAGACTCACGTAGCACAGCATCGTGACAGCGAACAAAACACTATATTAGCACCGTTCGATTCGTGTGAACGCGGTTTTCCGCGGAAAACGGGGAACGTGAATGCAAAAGAAGGAGAGTGTCGATGCCGACAGCAGCAGTGTACGTGAAGACGGCTGGCCGAACACTGACTCTGCGCGCTCTGCTGTCGACGCTTTGGAGTTCGACTTCCCGCCAATCCCCCGGTTACTGCTTCGACCTTTCCTCGGGATCAAACGCGTTCCTCCGCGATTCCACGGGAAGCAACCTTGATACGATGGGATTATGCTGACCACGATTAGCTAGTTACATCGGGAACTGATCGGGTAAATGGGACGGAGGGCTCGTTTGTATTAGATCGCTCCGTAATGACGTTGCAGGGAATTTTTCTTGGGGGATGCTTTGGAATTTGATGGAGAATTTGGGAGTTGGAGACTGGGGATAGGGAGTTTTGGGGTTTTTGGGTGGTTGGGGATTTGGGGATTTTTAGGTTGGAGGGTTTGAGAGGTTTGGGGATTTGGGTGGGTGGAATTTTGGAAATTTTTTGATAGGGGGGTTGGAGATTGGAGGATTTGGGAATTTGGAGATTTGGGAATTTGGGAATTTGGGAATTTGGGAATTTGGGAATTTGGAGATTTGGAGATTTGGGGATTTGGAGATTTGGGGATTTGGAAATTTGAGAAGTTGGGAATTTAGGACTTTAGTAATTTGGAAATTAGGGAAATTAGGACATAATGAAGTTAGGGTAATAGTAAACTAATATAATGGGAAATTAGGATAATGGGAAATTAGAATGATGGGAAATTAGGATGATGGGGAATTAGGATGATGGGAAATTAGGATGATGGGAAATTAGGATGATGGGAAATTAGATTGATGGGAAATTAGGAAATTAGGAAATTGGGAAATGGGGAAATTGGAAAATTGGAAAATTGGAAAATTGGAAAAATGGAACATTGGAAAATTGGGAAATTGGAAAATTGAGAAATTGAGAAATTGAGAAATTGAGAAAATGGGAAACTAGAAAATTGAGAAATTAGGAAAGTAAGAAATTTGAAAAGTTACAAATCAGAAAACTAAAAAATTCAAAAATAAGTAAATTAGAAAACTAAGAAACCAGAAAAAATGAAAAAATCATAAAATAACAAAATAAAAGTAAAATATTCAAAATCCCACAAAATTAAAAATCTAAATACCTACAAGTTTAAAAATATAATCAAAAAGAAATGTATAAATTCGAGACAATAAAAATTTGTATATAGAAAAATATAAAAATATTTCACTTCTGAATGATTGAAAAGTTGGAATACTTAAGAAACTAGACAACGCGTCACCGCTGTAGATCACGTTTAGTATGATGCATAAAGAAGTCCTTAAAAGTGCTTTTAAAGGACGATGGCGAAAAATTCTATCAAATTTTACTGCAAAGTTGGTACATTTTTTTTACTAAGAAGCTTAAAAATTGTTTGAAAGGCAAAAGTATGGCTCAAGGAGTATTAACATAACGTTTAATCTTAAGAAGCAAGACCATAAACATTTCTGTCTTTTAGTTTAGTTAAAATAGTACTTCAATGAGAGTTTTTGTAATTAAATTTAATTGTTCTGAGGATTATATTTTTAGATATGAAAATTCATGAATTTTGTAATATTATAAATTGATCGTTTTAAAATTTTTGAATTGAAGATTTTAGAAATATATGTTGAGATTTGAAATAAGTGAAAAATACAGACATGTCATTAATAATTAAACAAAGAAATATATGATCACTTATTTCAGACGAGTACATATTTTCATATTTCTAATATTCTAAATTGTTTTTCGATTATTTCAAATATTTTAAAGATATGAAAGTTCATGAATATCGTAATATCATAATTTTCTAAATTTTTAATTTTTAATTTTAAATTGAAGATTTTAGAAATATATGTTAAGGTTTGAAATAAGTGAAAAATGCAAACATGAAAGTAATAATTAAACAAAGAAATATATATTCACTTATTTCAAACCATAAAATATTTTCATACTTCTAATATTCTAAATTGTTTTTCGATTATTTCAAATATTTTAAAGATATGAAAATTCATGAACCTCGCAATATCATAATTTTTAAATTTTTTAATATTTAAATTTAAGATTTTAGAAATATATGTTAATGTTTAAAATAAATGAAAAATACAAACATGTATATAATAATTAAAAAAGTATATATTCACTTATATCAAATCATAACATATATTCATGTTTCTAATGTCCTAAATTTATATGCATATATTATATACATTATGAAATAAAGTTACATAATGAATAAATGTCTGAATCGCAAGCACGGCGTATCACGTTCGCAGACGCGACGCAACGAGAAGAAGGAGCGGAAGTGACAAAAGAAAAACGTGACGTCGCGGAAACCTAATGAAATAAAAAGTTTCTGTACCTTCTACAAATGCTGCCAATCCACTGGCTCACACGTGCTGCACAGCTCTTTAAAATGTTATACTTATTTCCACAAATTTAATAATCAATTTTACACACATTTTTTATCCACATTGGCTGATTGATAGAATCTTAAATTTATGGAGAAATTTGGAAAATTAGGAGAGTTTGAAATTTTAGGAAATTTGGAATTGTGGGTATTTAGAAATTCAGTGACATGAAAATTCAGAAATTTGGAAGTTTGGAAATTCAGAAATTTAGGATTATAGAAATGTGGATATTGGGAAATTTGGAAATTTGGAATCTTTCAAATTTTCTACTTTTTCAATGTCAAAGTTTCGTCATTTTCTAATTTTTCTATTGTCTAATATTTCTATAATTTTTCCATTTTCCAATTTTTTTATTTTCCCATTTTTCCATTTTTCCATTTTTCAATTTTCCTTTTTCCAATTTCCTCACTTGGGAATTTTCAACTTTTCCCATTTTCCAATTTCCTCACTGTGTAAGTTTTCAATTTCCTAATTTTCCAACTTTCCAATTTTTCAAGTCTCCCATTTCTTAATTTTCCAACTTTTCAATTTTCCATTTTCCAAATTTTTCAATTTTCCAATTTTCCAGCATCAACATCCAAATAAATATACGCAGGGAAGTCAAAAAGTAAAGGGATTTAATTGGTTTCAACTGAAAAACTTTTTCCGACGCGACGGAATGAAAAAACTTTTGAAACGTTGAAGTACATTGAAGTCCAGGTTATGTAGAAAAATAGGGTATGTTTCACATTTCTATAATATTAAAATGCCCCTTTTCTCAAATGCCCCTTCAGTTTTTGACTTCCTAACTTATACTTCCTCTCTTAAATTTTCGAATCAGTACGTGTAGAATTTCTCAAATTCTCAAATTCTCCAATCATCAAATTTCCAAATTCTACAAATTACCAATTCTCTAATTCTCAAATTTCTCAATTTTCCAAATTTCCAGCTTTCCAATTTCCCAATTTCCCAATTTTCCAATTTTCCAATTTTCCAATTTTCCAGATTTCCTATTTTCCAATTTCACAATTTTCCAAATTTCCAAATTTCCAAATTTCCAAATTTCCAAATTTCCAAAGTAGCAAATCTCCAATTTCTCAAAGTTCCAAATCGTCAAATCCCCAAATTCTGAAACTTCCAAATTCTCAAATTTCCAATTTCTCAAATTTCCAACTTCTCAAAGTTCCAACTTCTCAAAGTTCCAAATTCTCAAATCTTCAAATTCACAAACTTCCAAATTCCCAAAAATTCCAAATCTCTAAATTCTCAAATTCTTAAATGATCCAAATCTCCAAATTCTCAAACTTCTCAAATCCCAAAATTCTCAATACCCCAAACTCTCAAACTTCCAAACTCCCAAATTCTCAAATTCTCAAACTACCTAGCAAACTTTCCCGTTCACCAAACAACCATAGAATTATTTACTTTCCCCAAACTTATTCATGAAACAAATCGTGCAACATTAGCCGTTTCTCGGTAACACTGATGCGTATTAATATTTCAAAATCGCCTTAATCCTATTTTACTCAGAGAATTCGTAAGAACCTGCAATGTTATATCGCATTCCATTTAATGAAAAGTTTAGTAAAACTATCTAAGTATTGCATAGCGCAATTTCCACGAAGAACCTAATTTATGGTAATTGTCAGAATTCTTAAGACTATACTCAACTTTTTAAGCCGCTTCGCAACAGAATCAATTTGCAATAACCTAAGAACAAAGTATTCGAAAGTATTCGATACACAGCCTCCTGGAAATTGCATAAAAAAATTTAATAATCGAACGCGGTTCTTTTATCTTCTCCTAAAACGCGCCGTAGACAAAGCGTCAAAGCACCCGATCGATAATTAATAATTAAAAATTAGATTTCGATGGTAGTATTACACGAACGTTTGAAATGAATAATAAATTCCAATCAAGCTATCCGAAATATTCGATAAGCCTGATTGTCAGACAGATCTGAATGAATCAATGAACAATCTGATATCGCAAAAATGCAAATTCGTTCAATAGCGTTGGTCATTCGTCGAATGGGGAATACGTGATTTGTCATTGACGGAAATAGAATAGGACGATATAGTGGTCGAAATTTGGATCATTTATAATTTATATTTATATTTATGATTTGTTTATAGTTTTTGGTGAAAAGAGTTTGAAGTTTGATTGACAGTTTGAAGTTCAATTGCAGATTTTAAAGTTTAAAGGAATTTTGGAGATTCTTTGCTGTATGAAATTTTTAGGATGTTACAATTTTGCAATTTTCCAAGGTTACAATTTTCCAACTTTCCAACTTTCCCAATTTTCCATATTTCCAATTTTCACATTTTCACATTTTCACATTTCCCACTTTCCCACTTTCCAATTTTCCCATTTTCCAACTTTTCCTATTTTCCAATTTCCAAATTTTCCTGTTCTGAAATTTTCCATTTTCCAAATTTTACAAGTTCCACATTTTCAAATTTCCAACCTTTCCTATTTTCAAATTTTCCTATTCTGAAATTTCTCAATTTCCAATTTTCCCATTTTCCCATTTTCCAACTTTTCAACTTTTCCTATTTTCCAATTTTCCAATTTCCAAATTTTCCTATTCTGAACTTTTCCATTTTCCAAATTTTCAAATTTCCAATATTTTCTATTTTCAAATTTTCCTATTCTGAAATTTTTCAATTTCCAATTTTCCCATTTTGCCATTTCCCACTTTCCCACTTTTCCTATTTTCCTATTTTCCATTTTTCCAAATTTCCAAATCAGCAAATCCCCAATTTCTCAAATTCCTAAATTCTCAAATCCCCAAATTCTCAAATTACCAAAATAACAGTATTTTATAATTGACACGAAAAATAAGTAAAATAAGAATAAATATGTGAAATAAATAATGGAAATGTATGTACAGTGTTATTACTTAGTATATGTAATATTATAGTAGGTATAGTATTGTGGAAACATGAAAAAATCAGAATTACGAAAGACATGTAATTTTGAAAATGGCAAACTGCATAAAATTTGCTGTTTGCGTATGTTTTTTAAAGCCAAGGATTTTATGTTGCATTTCCTGTGCGATGTAGCGATGGTGGAGTAATGAGGGTAAAAGTAGCGGAATGTAAGGGGAAAGTAGAACAGTAAAATGATAAAAAAAATTGAAATGGCAAGAATGATAAAATATAATGATGAAACTTTAAAGTTCTAAAATAATAGAGTAGAACAGTAGAAAAAGGAAATAGTAAAATGTGGAATAGAAAATGAATGGAAAAAAACGGAAAAATAATAAAATCGTATGATTATGAAAGAATGAGGTGATAAAATAATAAAATTGGAAAAGAGGAAAATGAGTAGTGAATTTGTAAAGTAGTGTAACAATACAAAGGAAATGGAGTAAAATTGCAAATTAGTGGACTAGTAAAGAGAGAACTAGTGAAGCAGCTGGCGAAGTAATAAACTGATAAATGAGTATGCAAATGAAACAGTGGACTAGTGAAAGAGTACATTAGTGAGGTAATAAAATCGTGATACAGTAAAATAGTGAAACTGTCGAATAGTAAAATAGTAGAATATCAATGTAGTAGAACAGTAAAGTAATAGAATAGTAAAGTAGTAGAATATCAATATAGTAGAATAATAAAGTAGTAAAATAGCAAAATAGTAAAATAGTAAAATAGTAAAACAGTAAAATAGTAAAATAGTAAAACACTAAATCAGTAGAATAATAAAATACTAAAATAGCATTACAGTAAAATATTAAAACACTAAGACAGTAAAATAAAGAAAAGTACCATAATACCACAATAACGTCTTAAGACAAGAAAACAGTAAACCATTAAAATACTATACCAAAAGTCCCATAAAATAACGGAATATTAAAATTGAAATATTAAAATTTTTCAAAATTCCACTTTCCCAATTTTCCAACTTTCTCGATTTTCCAGCTTTCCAAATTTCCCATTGTCCAATTTTCCCAATTTTCCAGCTTTACAAATTTCCCATTGTCCAATTTTCCCAATTTTCCAATTTTCAAATTTTCCCATTTTCCAATTTTGCAAATTCCTAAATTCTCAAATCCCCAAATTCTCAAATTCCTAAATTCTCAAATCCCCAAATTCTCAAATTCCTAAATTCTCAAATCCCCAAATTCTCAAATTCCTAAATTTTCAAATCCCCAAATTCTCAAATTCCTAAATTCTCAAATTCCCAAATTAGCAAATCCCCAATTTCTCAAATTCCTAAATTCTCAAATCCCCAAATTCTCAAATTCCTAAATTCTCAAATTCCCAAATTAGCAAATCCCCAATTTCTCAAATTCCTAAATTTTCAAATTCCCAAATTAGCAAATCCCCAATTTCTCAAATTCCTAAATTCTCAAATTTCCAAATTAGCAAATTCCCAATGTCTCAAATTCCTAAATTCTCAAATCCCCAAATTCTCAAATTCCTAAATTCTCAAATTCCTAAATTCTCAAATCCCCAAATTCTCAAATTCCTAAATTCTCAAATTCCCAAATTAGCAAATCCCCAATTTCTCAAATCCCCAAATTCTCAAACCCCCAAATTCCCAACTAACCAAAATAAATCAAATTACCAAAATAACAAACCAACAGAAAAAAACCACCACTCTATTAAAATATTAACATTCCACAAAAAATGGTGCCACAAAAAATTCCATAAATTTATATATAATTTCAGTATTTAGATCAAAGACGTTTCTTCCCCATCAATAACACGCAAAACCATATTTTCTAATAGTCCAAATCGTTCATAGAAATGGAGTTCATTCGTCTCATTGAAGTTTACAGTGCGAATAACGTGGTGCGACAATATAAGCAAGCAGCAATCACCATTTAACAATCACATGCGAACAACGAACACGTGACTCGTGCAATCACCGCAGCGGTAAACCAGTCGCCATTATGCCTTCATAAAACATGATTAACACACCGTCGCTGAATCGTGACCCAAGTCTTGAGTTTGTTTTGTGTCATAGTTAAAGGACCATAAATCACTTAAACCCCTCTAACTTCCCTGTTTTATCTTTCAATAATGAAATAACTGAGGTACGTTAAAGAAAATGAATAAAACAACAATCGAAAATATTTAGGAAGTATTTAGAATTTTATGGCGAAACATTGTGGTGTAATACAGAAGCGTTTTCATAATTCCTTGCTATATAATTCCCCTTACTCTTCTGTTCTTTTTTTCAGTAATACAAAAATTGAGATACGTTGAAGAAAATTAATAAAGCAATAATTGGACACATTTAGCAAATGCTCAAAATTTTGTAACGGAACACTGTGATGTCATATAGTAGTAATTTGATAATTCCTTGCCGTGTAATTCCCCTTACTCTTCTGTTTTATCTCCCAGTGATAACAAAATTGAGATACGTTAAAGAAATTCAATAAAGAAACAATTAAACACATTTAGCAAATACTCAGAATTTTATAACGAAACACTGTGATGTCATATAGTAGTAATTTGATAATTCCTTGCCATGTAATTCCCTTTACTCTTCTGTTTTGTCTCTCAGTAATAAAATAATTGAGATATATTAAAGAAAATCAATAAAGCAATAATTGGATACATTTAGCAAATACTCAGAATTTTATAACGAAACACTGTGGTGTAATGCAGTAGTAATTTGATAATTCCATGCCATGTAATTCCCCTCACTCTTCAGTTTTATCTTTCAGTAATAAAAAAATTGAAATACGTTAAAAATAACCAATAAAGCAACAATGGAACACATTTAGCAAATACTCAGAATTTCATAACAAAACACTGTGGTGTAATATAGTAATAATTTGATAATTCCTTGCCATGTAATTCCCCTCAGTCTTCTGTTTTATCTCACAGTGATAAAATAATTGAGATATGTTAAAGAAAATCAATAAAGCAATAATTGGATACATTTAGCAAATACTCAGAATTTTATAACGAAACTGTGGTATAATATAGTAGTAATTTAATAATTCATTGCCATGCAATTCCCCTTATTCTTCTGTTTTATCTCCCAGTAATAAAATGATTGAAATACATGAAAGAAAATTAGTACAGTATTAATTGGACACATTTAGCAAATACTAAGAATTTTATAACGAACCACTGTAAAATAATACAGTAGTAATTCGATAATTCCTTGCCAGTTAATTTCCTTTACTTCTCTTTATCTTCCACTAATAAAATTATTCAGATACATTAAAGAGAATCAATACACGAACAATAGGACACATTTAGTAAATACTCAAAATCTTCTCACGGAACACTATGGTGTAATACCGCAGTAATTCGATAATTCCTTGCCATATAATTTCGCATTATGAACGCCGTTGAAACGGTATTCACACACGTATCTTTTATTTAGACAACGAACGTATGTCTGTGTTGTGTTTAATCTTTTGAATACAAAAGGGCTGTACATAGGGAGATTCACATAACTGTGCCACATAAATTATTTGCGAACTGCTTGTTGTACGAAAGTGTTCCAAAGAAATAATTGTGTCAAGAGAGGGACACGATTTAATAATCAATTTCTTGTTACTTGGTTTTGTCTGCTAATTATATTAACAAGAAGATTATTTTTAATTTTTTAATTTCAATCTACACAAGACTTTTGCAGATTTTTGTAAACTGTTATAAATTTTTTATTTTATTATTGAAAAGAAGAAACACTGAATAAAATAATTGCAAAAGTATTTTTTAGATTGCTATAAAAGGAAGTGATGGATAAAATGTTTTTTAAACAATTTTTTTAAATAATATTTTTACACAAAATTTGTTATTCTCCTGTATATGTTAATTATAACAGTAATTTTTATTGACATTCAACACAATTTAATTCTTAACTATAAAGTATGAAATATGATGAATTATTTCTTATTCTCGAGAGAATTTATTAATAAATAAGAACAGTCTTATTTTCATATACAAGTTTAACATGAATTGATTTCGAAATTTATTAAAAATTTATTAGAATTGATTTTATATTTGCCTTTCATAGATTAAGAATAATTCTTACTTCTACACAAAACACTTGTAGAAGTATGGAGCAGATATTGCAGACGAATAGAATTTAATGAATGAAATGAAAAGCTTTGAAAGAACTGGAGTAATTCAATTATAATTTTAATTAGTATACCTTAGACGCAAAAGAGTCGCGGAAAACAATCAATACTTTTGATTTCTATTTGTTAAAATTAGATTAATAATTCAATAATTGTAGGTGGGGTTATTATAGAATGACTTTTAGGAAATTTCTAAATTAGGGATGTGGAATTTGGGGGATTTGTGTATTTGGGGATTTTGGAATATGGGGCTTTGGTAATTTGGGAATTTGAAAATTTGGGGATTTGAGTATTTGGGGATTTTAGAATTGGGGGATTTGAGAATTTGGGCATTTGAGAATCTGGGGATTTGAGAATTTGGGGATTTGCTAATTTGGGGATTTGAGAATTTGGGGATTTTAGAATTTGGGGATTTGCTAATTTGGGGATTTTAGAATTTGGGCATTCGGGAATGTGGGGATTTGCTAATTTGGGGATTTAAGAATTTGGGAATTTGAGAATTTGGGGATTTAATAATTTGGAAATTGGAAAATTGACAAATTAGAAATTCGGAAAATTGGGAAATTTGGAAAATTTGGAAATTTGGAAATTGGGAAATTGGGAAATTGGGAAATGGGAAAATTGAAAAATTAAAAAATTGGAAAATTGGAAATATGAAAATTTGGAAAATTGGAAAACGAGGAAATTAGAAAATTGGAAAATTGGGAAATTGGAAAGTTGGAAAATTGGAAAACCAGAAAACCCGAAAACCAGAAAACCAGAAAACCAGAAAACCAGAAAACCAGAAAACCAGAAAACCAGAAAACCAGAAAACCAGAAAACCAGAAAACCAGAAAACCAGAAAACCGGAAAACCAGAATACCAGAAAATGTGAAAATGGAAAATTAATAAATTTCGAAACTTATCGCCCTCAAATAATCAAACATCAAACCATAGCAATTAGTTCATTAAAAATCTTGAAAATCCAAATCCACATATCAAGTTCTCGAGGAAGTTGTGAGGAAACTACACCCCAACTAGTTCCTGTCCAAAGAAACCCTACATTACTTCGTAGTGTACATACATTAAGCTTTGTAACATGATTGTGTGCTCAACTCAAAGATGAGATTCATTGAGTTCATATGTACTTTCATCTAAAATTCCATTCCTAAAGAATGATTATTTACACCAAACCTCGAGATAAATTATTGAAACACACAGCAAAATGAGTTAATCCACTTTCCACCAAAAACATACCCTTCTTCACAAAATTTCATTTATTATTATTTTAAAAATTCGATAACATTCTTCTATAAAAATTACCCGACATTTCAATGATATGAAACTTCCCCATGTTTCATTGTCTAGGAAAAAAGCTGCCCTCTATTTTGTGCTGTATTATCTTTTCATTCATTTACAGCTCTATTTAATTAAATCTCCGTTTGCAAAAAGGCTTTGAAATATCAGAGTTGTCCATGACAATACCCCTACACGATCCTTCATAATCCTTTCCCTAAAATTTTTGAATATGTTGCAGTTTACGTATCGAAAAAGTATACCTACAGTTTTTCCATAATAAAGCTTATCAGATTTGTATTAATCAAACGTTCGAAAGAACAATGCATTGTTAGATAAAGTTCGACAATTGCGAAAAAGGTATGAAACGTTTTTATTTCGTATGTTAGTCCGTTAACGAAAGGTAAAAAAATAAAAACTGGGAAAAATAAAAGTTTGCCAGAACAAAAACTGATTCACATCAATTTCTGTAAATTGGAAAAAAGAAAAATTTGGACGCTGGTTTTATTCAGCTTTGCGGTCTGTGATATGGAAATGCAAGTTTTAAACGATTTACTGCATAAATTTTGCTTTGTATAATAAAATGGTGTAATTGTTGTAAAATAAATTAAAAAGATTGAATTACTTGTTTTATTGTTATTTTAAAAAATTTAAGGCTTGATTGAAAATTTGAGGAATCTTTTTATTATAATTTTAATGTTCCTTTAAAATTACAAATTTAAACACTCATTTTGTTATAGTATTACAAGTTTCATTTTATGACTAAAAATTTGAAAAATCATCGGATTATAATTTTAGGAGGTTTATTTTAAAATAAAAAATTTTATTTTACTCTCATTTTATTATAGCATTGACAAGTTTTATTTTATGGCTAAAAATTTGAAAAATCATTTTATTATAATTTTAGTAGATTTATTTTAAGATCTAAAATTTGAATACTAATTTTATTATAATTATAGTCTGTTCATTTTGAAAACAAAAATTCGAACGCTCATTTAATTATAATATTAACAAGTTTCTTCTGAGATTAAAAATTCAAAACTCATTTCATTATAAAATGTTAAATTTCATTAGTTAACTTTTAATTATAACGAAAGGAAATTAATTTTGACATGAAAGGAATAAACGTGTAGCATACAAGTCATTGCATATTCCAGAACAGAAGTCTGCGAAGAATAACAATTTTTTGAAAACAGTGCTTTAATACTGAAAAGAATGAAATATTCATAAACAGTGAAACATTTTTTAAATAATACTGCTTTTATATTAAAAGAGAAAATTTTTTAAACGAAATTAAATTAATGTTTCAAAGACAAAATAAAAGTGTTATTTCTTTCAAATAACAATTTACCATTAAATTACCATTTATCTACCATTATGTATTCACAAGAAGTTCAAAATGCCGCAAGTCAAAGGCAACTTCAATAATCCGATTCTCGGTAATTAATAACAGGTACAATTAAGAGTATTGTTAACAATTCTTTAAGACTTTTTGTCATCGCTGCTTGTACGTAATTTACAAGGACATAGTCCCTTTAAGCGTTTAGTAGTCCGCTAACTAAGTGAGGAGTAACGAATTTCCATTGAGTCGACGAAGCACTTTTTAAGTCCAATACTCAACCTTCTCCTCGTAGCGCATCATGAGAATGTCTTTCACGATATTTACTAGAATCTCGACGACATTGAAGATAAACATGCTATAATTTCGCCTTGAGCTATTATCGACAAATTTTTTCATTTCAAAAAAGAATTTTTAATGTTTTTATATATAAACGGAAATAAAAATATGGCACATTTTAAAAACTTAAGTAATAGAACAGGTAATATCATTTTTCTTCATTTATTTCGTACGATGTTATTTTTCGACTGCGTTTCGGACGCATTTCTCTGCGTGAGTACACTGACATATGGGAAAGAATTGGATCCATTTTTCTTCGTTACAATATATAATGCACTAGAAATGGTGTGAATATAATATATAATACTATGTAGTATCAAGCAACATATACCTAGTATGGGACATGGTTTATATTTTTACTTTGTAACGATATAAATTTTGTAATGACAAATTTATGAGAATATCAATTTCTACAGGATATCTCAAATAGTAGGTTCTTGAAACGGGAGGTGGCTGAGGTGATTCTGAATAAGATTTCCCTTTGCAAAAATGGGGTATGAAGCTTCGTTTCTGAATTATTAAGGAAAAACACGGACCAATCAGAGCGTGAGGAACGCATGCGCAGACGCGAGAGCGACAGCTTCGAGCTAGCGGCCGAGCGCGTAGCACTTACCACGCGTTGTATTTACCACGCACTGTATTTACCACGCGTTCTTTACCACGTACTGCATTTACCACGCGTTGTATTTACCACGTGCTGCACTTACCACGCGTTGCTTACCACGTGCTGCACCTACCAAGCGTTACATTTACCACGCGTTGTATTTACCACGCATTGTATTTACCACGCGTTCTTTACCACGCATTGTATTTACCACGCGTTGTATTTACCACGCATTGAATTTACCACACGTTGCTTACCACGTGCTGCACCTACCACGCGTTGTATTGACCACGCATTATATTTACCACGCGTTGTATTTACCACGCATTATATTTACCACGCGTTGTATTTACCACGCATTATATTTACCACGCGTTGTATTTACCACGCACTGTATTTACCACGCGTTCTTTACCACGTACTGCACTTACCACGCGCTGTATTTACCACGTGCTGCACTTCCCACGCGTTGCTTACCACGTGCTGCACCTACCAAGCGTTATATTTACCACGCGTTGCATTTACCACGCATTGTATTTACCACGCGTTCTTTACCACGCATTGTATTTACCACGCGTTATATTTACCACGCATTGAATTTACCACACGTTGCTTACCACGTGCTGCACCTACCACGCGTTGTATTGACCACGCATTATACTTACCACGCGTTGTATTTACCATGCATTGAATTTATCACGCGTTGCTTACCACGTGCTGCACCTACCGCGCATAGTACTTGCCACGCCTTGTATTTACCACGCGTTACATTCACCACGCATTGATTTCGTACGCGTTGCACTCACCAAGCGTTGAATATACTATACATTGCATTTACTACTCAGCCGCTAGCTCGAACTTATCGCTCTCGCGTGTGCGCATGCGTAAACTCGCGCTCTGATTGGTCCGTGTTTTTCCTTAATAGTTCACAAACGGAGCTTCAAATCCCATTTTTGCAAAGGGAAATCTTATTCAGAATCAAGTACCCCTCATTTCAGGTCAACTACCCCATTTCGAAGACCTACACCAGTTGTTAGACACCCTGTATAAAAAGACCTTCGCTAAAAAAGAAAATATATAATGCAATTTGTATCAAATCCTCTAATATTGTACACACTCATATGTCACATACGAATTTTATACACACTTATGCCACTTATGCCAGTTACGCCATTTACTCTCAAGCAATATCCCTTTCAATAAATTCTCAGAGTGATTTACAAGAGATAAAACTATAATTGCAGCTGAAGAAAGTATAATTTTCGCACGATTTGCTGAGAGAAGTTGAGAATAAATCGAGGAAATATCGCAGCAATTACAAAGTGGAAAATCGATTTGGCCTATCCTGAGTTCTACCCAGCGCAATTTCTCAAACCCCTCAGCCAGCTTTATCAACGAGTAATTCCACTAGGAATTATGTATGTTATGCAATTCTTACCTTATTGCCCCTCGTTTCATTTCCCTAAGCAGCCAAACGGAAACTTGGATCGAATGTACTTCGGCCACAGCAACGACTTTTTCAACTTCGACATCGTACCCTTTTGATACTCTAGTACGAAACTTTTTAATAAATTCGCTCCTTCTACACCGGTTTTTCTGTGGGAAAACTCGCGGGAAACATTGCGTGGTATTAGATATCGCTTTGGAAGTAATTCGAAACCGTAGTAAGAAAAGTGTCTTAAATATCGCGAATATTGAATTACTAATTTGAAGCAAGAAATTGAAATACTATACTTCAAAAATTCATCTTCTCGCGTGTCAGGGAGATATTTTATCGCGGAAGCGGGCTTCGAGAGATTAAATCGATACGGAATTATTAACGCATTCAGGTGAGTCTTGAGACACATACTTTTATGGATACACCTTGTAAATTAGGTTAGGGCTTTACAGAAATATTATTTTTCGAACCTATTTTATTATTTTTTTTTTGTAATTTTTGTAACATATTTTATTATTTTTTTTTTTGTAATTTTTGTAACATATTTTATCATTTTTTTTTTATAATTTTTGTAATATATTTTATTATTCCTTTTTTGTAATTTTTGTAGCATATTTTATTATATTTCTTCGAAATTTTTGTTACATATTTTATTATTTATTTTTTTGTAATTTTTGTAACACACTTTGTAAATTTCAAAATGTTTTCCCCATTTTTGCTGGTACCTCGACATCAACCACGTTTGCTTTCAGTTTGAGAAAGTGAAGTTATACGTAGAATAGACTATGGTAATAATATGGTAATAATACAGTTGCAGCATCAATTTGAGGAAATAATTTCTATTTGAAGAAGTCAAATTTCATATAGACTAAATTATGTTAATAACATGGTAATAAGTCACTTTTTTAAATCTTGTTACTTATCGAGAACACAGTGCAATTATAATAATGTGTAGTCAAGATTTAAGATTTATTCGTTCAGTTAGTAATATAAATAAAAATCCAATACGAGTTTTCTGACGTTTATAGAAGATTTTATATCTTGTTCAACTAATTAGGAGACAATTATTATGTGTTCATAACTGGGGCATGCAATTTTAATTACCATATCAAGTGTCTCAGTGATTATATTATTCCACCGTTTTTCGTTCATTTTATAGTATATGTTTTATAATTAAACATTTTTAATTATAAACTGTCTTTATTGTATTACCTTCATAAAATAGTAATCACATTTATTATGAAATAAAAATTCAATTAGTGAAGTCTGTGAAATGAAATTTCAGCTTAAAATATCATATATTGTATAGTTTATTTTTAATACATTTGGAAAATTGTAAATTTATGTCTTTTGATTTCTAATGTTTCGACTTCTTAAATTTTTCAATTAAACTACTAAACTTCCAAATTTGTAGATTCCTCAATTACCGTAGCTCTAAATATTTAAATTCTACATTTGACAAATTTTTAAAAATTAATACTGTCATCATTCCACGTTTCCACACCCCACAAAAATCACGAACTCTTCATTATGCACCTGTACATCCATACTTTACGCAATTGCACAAAAGTTTGCAATTGCACAAAATTTTACCACACAGATCAAAGAAATATCAAACACCCGCATAAATAGGATGATTAAATTCCATTACAAAGAGGAATATCAAATTTCCCCACGAAGATTAAGGTTTTATTTCTGCGACCGATGGCAGAAACACCCTGTCCTTTTTCCTTCTCCCTGGTCGTTGGAATGAAATAATAATAATAATTTACCTTTCGTGCTACCGTGAAATTTGTTATATTATTCCCTGGTTTACGTATGCTCATGTACATCTACGTCCATAAGTACCGATGTCAACCCACGAGGTGGCGCGTGAAGAGGCTAACACACATGTTTATTGTATACTTTTATATTCATACATCTTACGAATGACACTATAGATTTCGTTAAAAAATATTTATTTCAAATTGTTGTATTAAGCCTTTGGGATATGATGATGTGACGCACTTGTGACGCACACAGTTCATATGTGATGAATCGATGTTAACACACGAGTTGGTGCGTGAAGAGTAGTACAATTGGTCAGAACAGAAAAATGGACGCCTCATATGTGTTTTTGGCGGTCGCATAACAATTATTATCATTCTCAAGTTTCAACCTTTCATAGTTCTAACTTTTCAAGGATCCGATGTTCCAAAGTTCCAACCTTCCAAAGTTCTAACCTTCCAAGGATCCAACCTTCCAAAGTTCAAACCTTCCAAGGATCCAACCTTCCAAAGTTCCAACACTCCAAAGTTCCAACCTTCCAAAGTTCTAACTTTCCGAGGATCCAACCTTCCAAAGTTCCAGCCTTCCAAAGCTCCAACATTGCAAAGTTTCAACCTTCCAAAGTTCCAGCCTTCCAAAGTTCTAACCTTCCAAGGATCCAACCTTCCAAAGATCTAACCTTCCAAGGATCCAACCTTCCCAAGTTCTAACCTTCCAAGGATCCAACCTTGGAAGGTTCCAACCCTCCAAAGTTCCAACCTTCCAAAGTTCTAACATTCCAAGGATCCAACCTTCCAAAGATCTAACCTTCCAAGGATCCAACCTTCCAAAGTTCTAACCTTCCAAGGATCCAACCTTTCCAAAGTTTCAGCCTTCCAAAGCTCTAACCTTCCAAAGTTCCAGCCTTCCAAAGTTCTAACTTTCCAAGGATCCAACCTTCCAAGGATCCAACCTTCCAAAGCTCTAACCTTCCAAGGATCCAACCTTCCAAAGTTCCAACCCTTCAAAGCTCCAACTTTGCAAAGTTTCAACCTTCCAAAGTTCCAGCCTTCCAAAGTTCTAACCTTCCAAAGTTCCAACCTTCCAAAGCTCTAACCTTCCAAAGTTCCAACCTTCCAAAGCTCTAACCTTCCAAGGATCAAACCTTCCAAAGTTCTAACCTCCCAAGGATCCAACCTTCCAAAGTTCCAGCCTTCCAAAGTTTCAACCTTCCAAAGTTCTAACCTTCGAAGGATCCAACCTTCCAAAGTTCCAACCCTCCAAAGTTCTAACCTTCCAAAGTACCAACTCCTGATAGTCCCAAGCTTCCAAGGATCCAACCTCCCAAATTTTCAACCTTCCAAAGTCCCAACCATGCAACGTTTCAACCCTCCAAAGTACTCATCTTCTAAAGTTTCAATCATCCGAAGGTTCAATCTTTCAAAGTTCCAACCTTCCGCTGTTCTAACTTTCCAAAGTCCCAACCTTTCCTATGTTCCAACCTTCTTTCCAAAGTTTGAATCACCCAAAGTTTCAACTTTCCAATGTCCCAACGTTCCTGAATTCCAATTTTGGAAAGTCCTAACCTTTGCACATTTCGATCATTCTAAATTCGATCATTCAACCTTCTTACCTTTCGATCTCCCAAATTCCAAAGCTACGAATATTCAAAATTTCTAAAACTAAAGCGCCAAATTTCGAAACGTACATCTTCTCAAAACTTCGAATCACTTTATTCCAAAGCTTCCTAACCTCCAAATGATAGTCGGCTAACGTCTCGAGAGTGAGTGAGATAGCGCTACATACGTTCAACAGTTGTTAATGTCATTATTATTCTTATTTACTGAAATATAACTGCAACTATTGATAATGGGAAGCTTCTTCTACTTTTCACCTCGCGCCAACTTGTGGTTTGTCAACGGTGAGTGTCTTACTACTTATATAGGTTGTATTACTACTTATGAACGGGAGTGTACACTCATATATTTCCAACTCCTTCCCCTTTTATACGATCTCCACAAACACACGAATGTACACATATTCATTTATACAGCGACGAACAGAAAATAAAACAGTGAACCATTCGTGCAGGCATTTGCGTGTATTCGAGCGGCTTGAGATTAAATATTTCTCGTAGCTAAGGTGGATTGCACGAAACAACGACTTTATACTTGTCTTCCCGCTTCAGCTTAATCTACCATTGCGTGTTATTAATCTTTGTTAGAATATTTTGTCCCAGGCAGACGATGTCGGTGAATATTGCGGCTCGTGACCTGATAAGAAAGGTTAGGGCTGTAAATATTGCTCGGTTTGAGTTATTTGTTTGACGGTTCGCTCGTTTGTGCGTAATTTGACACCTGTTGGTGTGCGTTGCAATTTAAAACTTAATAGCAGAGTGCTTTAGTCTGAAAATATTATTTTATATCGGTTCATTATTATTTTAACAATTTTTCATTAATTTGATAATTTTTTATTAACGAGTGAAGTGTTTGTTCATTAAAAATTGGTCAGAATGTTTGTTCATACAATTAGTTGCTAATAAGAAAAATTTTCTAAGTAATTTCAAACTTGTAAAAATTTGAAAATTTGCATATTGAAGTATGAAGTTTTTCGTTATTCTTTTGTAGTATATTAATGCATTATTTATTATACGGTGCATAAATTATGTCCATATTTTAGTTTACTTATTTTTGCTGCATATTAGCATAGTTCGTGCACAATGCTATTATAATGTTCCTCGTATATTTATCGTGCGTAAATACCAGCATGGCTAACAATCACACAACAGAATATCACTAAAATTATAATCACAATTTAAGCAGTCCAAAGTATTGAATTAAACAGCAAGATATTAAATGATTATAAACTCTAACAGAAATTGAAACGAATATTAATTATAGGTATTAATTAAAGATATTAAATACGGATATTAATTAAAAATATTCTCTGACAATACTGAAAGACAATATTAATTAAAGGTGTACATTAAAGATACTAAATAAATAATTAATTAAAAATATTATTTAAGTTAACTGAAAGGTTGCAAAACAGCTTCCACAAAATTGCTAAAATAATTTATACACGCACGATAAACGCACAAAGTTAAATCCCAACCAAACCACTTCGAAATTCATGTAAAATCAAATGTAACACAAAATTCGCAAAAGCTCGAAAATCCTCTCGTTTCAAACAGACCTCGTTACGAATTCGAAGCAATCTGAAACTTTTTAAGCCACACGTTCGTTTGTAACAGGAACGCATTTTTCATTATCGCGTAGTCAATAATTTGCAAAAGGTTGGCATGCAAACGACGCCATCAGAAAGCGATGGGAAAAGAAACAGGAAACGGATAAAACAGAACAATTTTTCTGTTCTGAGGAAAGGAATATATTCATTGCATCGTAGGTGGGGAAACTCGTTAACGGACAGCGGCGCGTTTCAACAATCGTGTTTTTTCAACATAAGAACGTAATTGGCCCCTTCAATTTTTCACCGTTGTGCCAGTTGTCCCCTTTTTTCGCCCGGGATTTCTCGTTCGTCGCGGTAAATTCACCGCGCTATTTGCAGCCCGACAGCACGCAACGGACGCGCTGCTTTTGTGCGCAATCGGATGCGACGCGGGCTCATTTTGGACGAGGAAATATGCATACGGGTTTGATTACTTATATCCTACTTATTTGCTGCTTTACGTGATGTTCGTCTGCTTTTCAATTTTGTAGTTTCAAATTTGTGAATGTTCGAGTTACGAACTTTCAAATTTTTGAGGAGCACTTTTTGAATATTTGCAGTTGTGAATATTTGATCGTCAAAATTTTGGAAGACTTGAATAATTGACTGATTGTCTGAAGTAGTAATTGAATAATTGAATGTTTAAGTTGTTGAAGAATTAAATACTTATGCGACTAAACAAGTAAACAATTAAACAGTTAAACAATTGAACAATTGAACAATCGAGCGATTATACACTTCAATAATTGAACAATTGAAGAACTGAACAATTAAACACTTCAACAATTAGACAATTAAATAATTGAACAATTGAACAATTGAACAATTGAATAAGTGAATAATTCAATTATTTCATAATTGCATAATTGAACAACTGAACAACTGAACAATTGAATAATTGAATAATTGAATAATTGAATAATTTCATAATTGCATAATTGAACAACTGAACAACTGAACAATTGAATAATTGACTAATTCAACAATTGAACAATTGAATAATTGACTAATTCAACAATTGAACAATTGAATACTTTAACAAATAAGCAATTGAACAATTGAATACTTCAACAGTTCAATAATTGAACAATTGAACAATTGAATAATGGTCTAATTGAATAATTGAACAACTGAAAAGTGGAATAATTGAACAATTGAACAATTGAACAATTGAACAATGGAACAATGGAACAATGGAACAATTGAACAATTGAACAATTGAACAATTGAACTATGGAAAAACTGAATAATTAATAATCAAATAATCGAGTAGCTGAATAATTGAATAATTAAGTAATTGAATAATTGAATAATTGGATAATTGGATAATTGAATAATTGAATAATTGAATAATTGAATAATTGAGTAATTGAATAATTGAATAATTGAATAGTTGAATAATTGAATAATTGAATAATTGAATAATTGAATAATTGAATAATTGAATAATTGAATAATTGAATAATTGAATAATTGAATAATTGAATAATTGAATAATTGAATAATTGAATAATTGAATAATTGAGTAATTGAATAATTGAATAATTGAATAATTGAATAATTGAGTAATTGAATAATTGAATAATTGAATATTGAAAATGTGGAAATTAGGAGTTTTCCAATTTTGGAATTTTTAGACTTCTGAAGGTTTTGAATATCCTAATAATTGAATACTTGAATTTTGAATTTTTAAGTATTGGAATTGCTAAATTTTCCAATTTTTGAATCTTCAATTCGTGAGTTTTCGAATTCCCAAATATTCGAATTTTCCAAAATATGACTCTTTAAATCTTCGAATCATTGAATTCCTAAATTTTTGAACGTTCTACGTGAAAGTAAAAAAAAAATATTAATTTTTGTGGTTTCCAAAAACTTGCACCACAAACGTGCTGCACCCTCAATAAACTCAGTCCTATGCCCGTTCCATCGATGTACCCTTAATTCGTGAGTGCGGAAGTTAATCGGTCATGAATCAAATATGTTTTACCAAAAAGCACCTCTCGCCGCGAGTTTGCCTTTTTTACGCACCGACACTACTTGACCGGCCAGCGACGGCTGACTATAACGAGTTTTTCCACTTACGCTACGCTCTAGCCGCCTGTGACCAGCGCTGAAGATCGCCTCGTATTCTGCGGAAGGTAAAACTTGTGCTCGTAAAACAACCGGATATACGAGGACACAGGAGACCAGAATGGACTTTTACGCTGCTTAGATTTTACGGATGAAATGTCTCTTTATAAAACTTCGCATTAAAACCAGACCCGCGACTAAAGTTTACGGAAAAAAGTAGGAAAAGTGTTTACATTATTTTGGATGCTATCGGGTTTGGGTTGCGATGGACTTAGACTCTCGGTATATTGCAGAAATGGGAAATGTAGATGGTGGAGGTATTTTAATTTTTAAAATTTTTCAGAATTGGTAAATTGATAAATTATTTACCAATTTTTTTAGAGGAAGTCTTGGAAATTTAATGACTTGATGACTGAGCAAAGTGCAACTTTAAATATCTCCAAATTTACTAATAGAAAAATTTGTGAATTAATTTTGAAAATCCATAAAGTTTATAACTAACAAATTTTGAAATGTGCAGCCACAAAAATCTCTAAATTTGCAAAGTTAAAAATTTGATAATCAATGTTTAAAATTCGTAAATTCTTTAATTAAGGAATATGAAATTTTGTAAATTCCCAAATTTGATATTAATTATCGTTAAAATTGACAATTTACATAAATTATTTTTGAACGAGCTTTTAACAAAATATTCAAAAAAACGCAGCTTACAATTTTTGCCCTTAATTTCTTTCATAAAATATTAAAAATGTCTCCGGTAACTGTAGCACGTCTTATAAGGCCAAGTGCTCGTTAGAATTTCCTTGAAAAAATCTTCCCAGCGTCTAACTCTGTAACTTCAAAAAATATATTCTCGACAAACTGTGAATTCTAATAATACGAAATATAATGGGAGCCAAATGAACGTAGGAAAAAAACCTTGAAAGAAACTAATTTTTTATTTTCATTACGACTGAATTATATTACTGCACACGTGCGACCTTTAAAATGTTAATTAGCACGAGAATTAATTAAGTTGTACAAGCTACTGTGTGTAATTGTTGTAATTTAATTTTTAGCTAATTTTTTGTGAGATGAACCTATAATGATGTTCGTATTTTTAATTTTTTGTAAGGTATTGATTAAAGTATGTGAAATGTTATAATATTAATTGTATTAGATATGAAATTTAGTATTTTAATATAGTAATTGAAATGTGATTTATGTAGTAATAGATGTGAGATTTAGTGTTGTAGTATACTAATTATATTAAATATGAAATTTAGTCTTTTAGTATTTTAGTATTTTAGTATTTTAGTATTTTAGTATTTCAGTATTTTAGTATTACAGTATTTCAGTATTTTAGTGTTGCAGTATTTTAGTGTTTCCATATTTTAGTGCTTCAGTATTTTAGTATTTCAATATTTTAATATTTCAATATTTCAATATTTCAATATTTTAGTATTTTAGTATTTCAGTATTTCAGTATTTCAGTATTTCAGTATTTCAGTATTTTAGTATTTTAGTATTTCAGTATTTTAGTATTTCAATATTTCAGTATTTTAGTGTTTCACTATTTCAGTGTTTCAGTATTTCAGTATTTCAGTATTTCAATATTTCAGTATTTTAGTGTTTCACTATTTCAGTGTTTCAGTATTTCAGTATTTCAATATTTTAGTATTTCAGTATTTTAGTATTTCAGTATTTCAGTGTTTCAGTATTTCAGTGTTTCAGTATTTCAGTGTTTCTGTATTTCAGTGCTTCAGTATTTCAGTTTTTCAGTATTTCAGTGTTTCAGTATTTTAGTGTTTCAATATTTAGTGTTTCAGTATTTTACTATTTCAACATTTTAGTATTTCTGTACAGTAATTATATTATATATTTAATCTGATATTTTAATATACTAATTGCATTAAATATTAAACTTAGTACTTTAGTCTTCTAATTACATCAAGTATTAAATTTAATATTCTAGTATACTAATTATATTAAATATTAAATTCAGTACTTTAATACACTAGTCATACTAAACATCAAATATGGTATCGACCCATACTAATTACACTAAATATCAAATTTAGTATTATTACACACTGACACAATAATTCTTGTAACATAATTAATACAGTAATTTATTGATGAATTATTTGTAACTCTCATTGTACTATAAATAAAACTTACAAATTGAATGACTAATTACTTTAGTGATTTAAAAAGATCGTAATTTTGTTTCTGGATTTTGTTCTCATGCAAGGTGTGTCAGTCCAAAGATAATAGCAACAGCTCTATTTTATTGCACTGTCAGATATTTGCATTTAAAACTGACGGTTGCTCTTTTCATATGCAATTCGAAGCCGGAAATATGAAAATCAATTCGATTTATAATCAAATCCCGATATAGAATGATCTTTATATTTAAATACGCGTATATGTATGTATACATAAGTACTGTGATGAGTATTGTGGGCGTCAAAACAGAAAATGGCGATATATTGAGTAACGACGTATTCTTTAATTTAGGAATTCAGAAATTTGATAAAGTACATTTTAAAAATGTATCACTTGAAATAAAAAAGATTTAGAGGTCTCAAAATGTACTGTATTATATATGTATATAACATGATATTATTAAATTACAGAAAAATATTAAGTTACTAATAAAAATAAATATTTAAATATAATTCGAAGCAACAAGGTTTCGTTAAGGGTTGTTTCACAGCAATTCTACATGATTTACTTTTTATAGTATCTAAAGGAACATCCTTCAAGTTTCTACTCTGTATTACATTCAAGTTTCAGGTTCAATATTTAATGAAACGTCACTTGCACACGTTCACAAGTTGCTTCTGCAATGAGAAGTGGACTCCCCTCGAAAATTAACCAATTCCTCCTATTAATTTAATATTTAATTTTAAATTTGTACAAAGCTCTTGAATTGGAATATCGAACCGAATATGTCATTAGTCTAATAAAATGAAGGACAAATTCATTGCACTATTTTCATTTAATACAAATTAGTTCAAGTTAAAATTTAAATTCAAGGTAAAATTTCGATACTAATTTAACTTTAATAGTAATAGTAGTTAATTTTAATAGTAGTGACAGTAGATTAATTTCTATTAAAGAAAAATATAAGTTAATTTTATAAATATGCAATATGCAAGTTCTGAAATATGTTTGAAAAATAAATATTTGAAAAGTTGTACACTTCTCTAAACTTTATAATAGTCAACGTACAAAATCAATATCAATGGTTATTTTATTTTAACTTTTATTCTAACATCATTAAATTTGATTTTATATCATTTCGCTTAATAGTCAAATATACCGCCTCATGATACAAAGAATTTAAAGAAAATTAAATCAAATATATCAATATTAAATTCTCAAACAAGTATCAATTATCAGAAAAGGTTGTAAAACTCAAGCTAAAACTACTTTTAACAAAATAAAACTTCATAATAAAAAAATTTTAGAATATTTATAAGTCGATGCAATCGTCTGGTCGGTAAATCTACAACCCTGTACCAAAAGGGTAATTGCAAGCAGCGGATTCTTCCAAAGTTCGTTTGTCTTCGTAGCAGAGCTTTGAAAGCTTCCGCTGCTCGCCGTCCGATGGCGCACTGATCTTCTGAAATTCCCTAGAACTTCTTTACCATCAGATCGCGCCAAAACTACCCCCTTTACAAGTATACATATATCAAGTTCATTTATTGACATAAATTCAAAACTTTTAATCGTAAGTTTTAAATATTAAAAATTGACAAAATTAAAAATTTATTGAAATTACATAGAGACTTTTATCAGTGTGTATATTTGAAGTAATTATTTTATATTTCTAGATAATAATGTACTTCTCAAAGAAATAAATTATTTTTAATAACAGCAAATTATTCAGTAAAAACAAATTATTTTTTAAGCTAGATTTACTACAAAATTTAATTTGTTTATTTAAGTTTGAAAATATTTGTAAGCAAAAGATTTTCACTTACATAAAATAAAATATAATAATTTTTAAACAATTAGTACTTTCAATATTTATAAATGTAACACTGTTTAAAAAGTCAGTGTAAGTAAAAATCTTTTTCTTCCTTTTTTATCAAGAAATCAATTTGCAATAAATTATTAGCACATTTCTTAACATTATTTCATATATCAAAAATAATGTAATTTTTTCAAGAAAAATTTTGTTTCATAATTTTCTAAAAATCTATTCTGTCTTGTAACTTAAATTTTATCTCACAATTATTTCATTCTTATAACTTCAAAAATTGTATAATTTCTTCAAGAAAAATTGTTTTATAATTTCTCCACGAAAAATTTTATTTCATAATTTTTTAAAAATCTATTCTGTCTTGTAACTTAAATTTTATCTCACAATTATTTCATTCTTATAACTTCAAAAATTGTATAATTTCTTCAAGAAAAATTGTTTTATAATTTCTTCAAGAAAAATTATATTTCATAATTTTTTTAAAATCTATTCTGTCTTGTAACTTGCATTTTACTCCACAATTGTTTTATTCTTCTAACTTGAATTATTGTATTCTACACTTGACCCATAATTATTTAATTCTACTACTATTTATGTAACATATTAATTAAACACAATTTCGAAGCAAGCCACGGCTTTCATCAACGCCCAGCAAGGAATTTAATTTTTTTCAAGATCCCCTTTGCGCGAAAGTCAAGTTTAAAAGCGTTTCGAGAAATTTTCATTTTAATAATCATTTTCAGAAGCCTCTCACGCACGCATGTGAAAACATTTAAATATCAAACGTAATTTAGTTCTCGTGTTGTCATGTTTTTAATTATCAGATTATTAAAAAACGCTACGAGAAATGGAACACGCTGCACGTATTAAAAATTTGTTGACGTTCAAATTTTTCGGTATTTCATTCCTGTCCTCGTGATAAGGTTTAAATATTATCAGACATGTACTGTTATTGATGCGGGCTGAACGCAAACGCAGTGAACAGCTATATCGAATTCCATTTAATCGTCTTTTAATCAAAACCGAGCGAATTCCGCGTAGGTAATTTTCAGAATTTCACGCAAACAATTTCATTGAACATTTTTACGTAGTTTCTCCTGCTCGCTTTTTTTCTTTCACATAATAGAAATTTCGAAAACGTTTTACTCTGATGTATGTGAACTTTTAATTGAATTTGTAACTTTGAATTGAATGAAAAATTTTCATTCAGGTTTTTCAAAATGAAATTCTGTAATATTTTCCTTAGTTATGGAAATTACTGTTCGTTAATTAATAATTGTTTAAAATGAAAATTTTTTTAAGTTTTATCAGTTTAATAAAATAATTTGAAGTATTTTAAAAATGACGTTCAGAATAAATATCAAATTTTCATTGTTAAAATTTCTTGATTAAAGTTTATTTATAGAGGAAAATATTTTTAATGAGACCTGATTGTATAATATTGTATATCATTTTATTTCAGAACACAATTACTTCATTTTGGAAGATAATTATGCCTTTGTAGTAAAATAATGAAATGAAGTACTCGTTTGTTAACACAACGTGTGTTGATTATTTCCGTGAAGTTCATCAAATAATTCTGAAAATGTTGGAATATTAACTTTGACGAATAACAATACTAATACTACTTATATATTATTATTTTGTCAAACGTCATTCCTTAAATTCATGTTCTCTCCGAATAACGATATAAAAAATAGGTTAAGAAAATAAAATTTTCTGTTGATTCGAAATAAAATTTGGCCAGGTTCGTTTTCAATTCACTCGTAATTCAACCGGTCCGGCTTTGCCTTTGAATTATGCCACCTTTGTCTAAGCCGTATTCTGTTTGAACCAACACGTCAGGGGCAGCTACTAACAAGCAGTTGGCATTTTAATTCGTTCTCGCGATTTCGTGTAAGGAATAAAGTCAGCTGAATGCTGCGCTGACAAAGGTAAACATCGTCTGAGAAATTGTGCATCGTCAACCTCGTTTCGTTCCTGGCGCAGAATGATAATAAGCGTCGCCTTATAAAACCCAAAGAATTGCGTTTTCATCTCTCTCGGGCGTACTTTTTATTTCAAACCCTCGTCTGGTTCTCTGTTCCACGTAATCGCCCTTGTATTATCTTGAATCGAGGACTAACCTTACATTTTATGTAACGATTATCGTTTTCTTACTTGAATGTAGTTCATGGATTAATATATTAAATACTATTTATAAATCAATATAGTAAGTGCGGTTCACAAATTAATATAGTAAACATAGCTCGTAAATCAATATACTAACTGCACTTCAAAAATTAATATAATAGATGCAGTCTACAAATTGATATAATAAATGCACTTTATAAATTAATATAAAAAGTGCAGTTCACTGATGAATGCAGTAAGTGTAGTTTATTAATTAATAAAATAAGTGCAGTTCACAAATTAATATAGTAACTGCACTTCAAAAATTAATATAATAGGTGCAGTCTACAAATTGATATAATAAATGCACTTCATAAATTAATATAAAAAGTGCAGTTCACAAATTAATATAGTAACTGCACTTCAAAAATTAATATAATAGGTGCAGTCTACAAATTGGTATAATAAATGCACTTCATAAATTAATATAAAAAGTGCAGTTCACTGATGAATGCAGTAAGTGTAGTTTATTAATTAATAAAATAAGTGCAGTTCACAAATTAATATAGTAACTGCACTTCAAAAATTAATATAATAGGTGCAGTCTACAAATTGATATAACAAATGCACTTCATAAATTAATATAAAAAGTGCAGTTCACTGATGAATGCAGTAAGTGTAGTTTATTAATTAATAAAATAAGTGCAGTTCACAAATTAATATAGTAACTGCACTTCAAAAATTAATATAATAGATGTAGTCTACAAAATGATATAATAAATGCACTTCATAAATTAATATAAAAAGTGCAGTTCACTGATGAATGCAGTAAGTGTAGTTTATTAATTAATAAAATAAGTGCAGTTCACAAATTAATATAGTAACTGCACTTCAAAAATTAATATAATAGGTGCAGTCTACAAATTGATATAATAAATGCACTTTATAAATTAATATAAAAAGTGCATCACAAGAACATCAGTTCACTGATGAATACAGTAAATGCAGTTCACGAATTAATATAGTAGGCACAACTCATAAATCAATATAGTGAGTGCAGCTCATAAATTAATATATTAACTGCAGTTTAAAAATTAATACAATGGGTGCAGTTCACCAACTGATATAATGAATGCAGTTCCTAAATTAACATACAAAATGTAGCTCACAAATTAATATAGTAACTGCAGCTCATAAACAATATAATAATGTAGAGACTTCACAAATTAATAAATACAATTTGGAAAGTAATATAATACGTATAATTTATAGTATTGTAATTGACAGTACTGTTCATAAATTAATAATTACAAGCAAATTTTCTATCGTTACCGCACATAACCTCAAATATCGTCATAAACGCCTCCCTTTATCCAGCCATTTCTACCAATAAAGCGCCCCCTCTTAAGTCCTTCATCGAACCCTAATATTATTTTACAATTAAATACGTCTAACAGATCCTCTTTAAATTTGAAGTTAAATACATAAAATTCCTCATAGATTCATTCTAATATCCATAGTACAATACCAATTTAAGAATATTATTTTGACCTACATGAAATGATAATCCAAAATAAGCATCTGAATTTAAAATAACAAAAACAGAAACCATTTTCGTAAACCTAATACAATGTAGATACTTTACATGTTAAACTTTTTTAAGGGAAAATCGATATTGAATATTGTGTGGGCAGGGATGTACTTAAAAGGGACAAACGGTTTTTGATGAAAGTGGGCTCTGGTTACGAGGGACGATACGTATGAATAAACCCTACGGCGTTGATGGTACTTGAACACTTTTTATAGAAAAAGCCTTCAAGGTTAAAATTCTTGAAGCATTTGGTAAAGGTTTCTTATGTGAAGATTGTCTTTTATTGTAAACATTTCAGATGAAAGTGAAAGCTTTTTATTGAACAAAATTTTGTGAATATAATCTGATTTTGTAATATGATTTTAAATCAGTCAAATAATGGTAGAATGATCAATTTTGATGATGAATAATTTTTTCTGAAGAGTTGGAAATTTTTATGTATAGTTAGCTTCATGTTAGACTCCATTTTGTGTAAAAGAATATTTGTATTATTTATCTTTGTTTCAACCTACTGTAGTCATTTTATTTGTTAGTGATAGTGAAGTATTTGAGTATCTCCTATTAGCAGCCATTTTGTGTAACATAATACTTCTATTATTTATCTTTGCTTCAATCTACTTTAATCATTTTATTTGTTCAGTGATAGTGAAGTATTTGAGTGTTTCCTATTAGGAGCCATTTTGTGTAAAAAAATACTTCTATTATTTATTTTTGTTTCAACTTACTTTAATCATTTTATTTGTTCAGTGATAGTGAAGTATTTGAGTGTTTCCTATTAGGAGCCATTTTGTGTAAAATATATTTGTATTATTTATCTCTGTTTCAACCTACCTTAATCATTTTATTTGTTCACATACTTTATTTATTTGACAACGAAGTATACGAGTGTTTCATACCACCCGCCATTTTAAAACACTCCTATTTATCGTTATTTCATCCTACGTGATCAGACTTCACTAATTCAGTGAGAACGAAACACCCGTTTCATATTAGGCGCCATTTTGTATCAGATACAGTTACCCACGTTCCCGACAACATTTTCCGATTGCCAAAAGTAACCGTAACACAGATAACATCGCCGAACAAACTTCTCTATCTATGTTACCAGACTTCGACTGTAATAAGCAAAGTTTCAGCGATGGATGCTGCACGCCAGCAGCAATCCGAGTTCCTCTTCATATTTGGCAATATGAAACTCCTTAAGATCACACGTCGAATATTCATGCCTACGCGGTTCAAACTCGTTCGTACCAAGCTGCGTAATGAAATCCGACTCGATTCAGGAATCTTGTTTTCAACGGAAGAAAATTATTTTACTTGGAAACTGTGATTAACGACTGACTGTTCGTTCAATGGCGATGATATTCACCGTGTGGTGCAGCATCCTTTGAAAACCACCGGCGGAAAAATGTCACTATTAATCATGTAGTCTTACGAAAAGCTGCAACGACGGATAAAAAAAATGTGTACTGTAATGAAATTTGCAGAGAGATGCGGTTACAAAATACCGTGAGACAATTTTAATGGACGTTATATACTTCTTCGGGTTTTATTGTGTTACGGACCATGAACCATGATGGCGTTAACAACCATATCTTATTGCGGTGTATACCAGTGTATTATATTCTATAACACTGTTTGAATGTTTCTTGGAACCTGTGTACATTTATTTTACTCTTTTTTCATATATTGTCGTGTAACTTTCTTTGTCAGTCGGTACTCACTATTTAGAGTTACAATATAGGAATGAATAACAAAAGTTATTCTTAAATTTGGTAAACCGGGTGCGTGGTAATTCAGGTATGAGGTAATGGAACGCGTAGTAATTTGAGGGCGTGGAAATACAACGCGTGGTAATTCGGGGGCGTGGTAGTGCAACGCTTGGTAATTCGGGGCGTGGTAGTGCAACGCGTGGTAAACCGGGGGCGTGGTAATACAACGCGTGGTAATTCGGGGGCGTGGTAATTGGGGGGCGTGGTAATACAACGCGTGGTAATTCGGGGGCGTGGTAATACAACGCGTGGTAATTTGGAGGCGTGGTAATGCAACGCGTGGTAATTCGGGGGCGTGGTAGTGCAACGCTTGGTAATTCGGGGCGTGGTAATACAACGCTTGGTAAATCGGGGGCGTGATAATGCAACGCTTGGCAAATCGGGGGCGTGGTAATGCAACGCGTGGTAATTCGGGGGCGTGGTAATACAACGCGTGGTAATTTGGGGGCGTGGTAATGCAACGCGTGGTAATTCAGGGGCGTGGTAGTGCAACGCTTGGTAATTCGGGGCGTGGTAATACAACGCTTGGTAAATCGGGGGCGTGGTAATGCAACGCGTGGTAATTCGCGGGCGTGGTATTGCAACGCTTGGTAATTCGGGGGCGTGGTATTGCAACGCTTAGTAATTCGAAATCGTGGTAATTCCAATTTACCGAATCCCAAATCTCCCAAATTCCAAAATTCTTAATTTCCCAAATTTCCAAAAATTCCAAAAATTCCAAAATTGTACACAAAACGTGCAGCACTCGCAGATACATTTCCAGAACTACGATTAAACAGGCGCTCGAATTAATTTCAATATTTTATTCCCCTGCATATAATCGTTCCGCTTGCGGAAAATTAATTGACGCCGTATGATTCCCGTATCTACGTATCAAATTTAAACTTGTAATTCTGACTAAAAATTATCACGGAAATTACAAAAGCTTCAATTAATGGTAGTTTCGAATTGCCGTGCGAACTGATTTTAATCAACATATTTCACTGAATATATAAAATGCATCCGATAACGTTCAAAGTACATGCTGCTTCGTGTTCGGTTCCTCAACATTTCATCTCGAATTAAAATCGCTTCTCCCCAGGTTATTTTGCCTCCGGTATATCTTTAACCATTCGTTCCTTAATTTTGATATTGCTTTAATGTAAATTCGTTGAAACAGAAAAGTCATTTATTAAATTTCTTTGTGCTATATTTCTGATTACGTAATGTAATTTTAATATGTTAAAAATAAAGAATTCTTCTTTCATGTAAAATTTGAGATTTTAATTAAAGTCTCTGAAAAATATTTATTTAGGCTCTTTATTCTCTTCAGATTTATTTTGAATTTCATTTAAATTTTATTGCACAATATAGGGAATATATTAATAATATGTTTCATAATGAAGTTTGCATCCTTTGTTTGCTAAATATTGATTAATTATTGCGAGCAGCGATGTATTTATTATTCATTTTAATTAAATTGTTTTATTAATCGTAAATGAAATTTTAATTTTAAAAATTCCTATTATATTGTAAATATGATATCGAATATAAAATTTGCAAAAAAAATATTGCAAAAGTGTATATTACTACACATATACAAATAAAATCGATTACTGCTTAAAATTAAAAATTTATATTTATCTTGTATTTCTATTTTATTTATATTCTATTTTAAAAAATTTATATTTTATCTTGTGCTATCAAGTGTTATTTTTAAGTAATTATTTTGAATTAGTAGCAATTTATTAAATTTTATTCACAACCTCCTTAAACAGATAAATGCTCTCACATTTTACCACAAAACAGCAGTAAAAAACGCGGGTACTAAAAAACATAAACTCGTCCCTGTTTCAAGGTCCTAATAATTCCGTAATCTCGAACAACGCGCAGTTTAACAGTTTTCTAAATATACGAAATTACAGAAGAGACAGAGCGAGATTCTGTGACACAATGTGACCCAATTCGGCTTTCCTAGTGTGTCACCATCGCTCGAGCCAGACCTCGTTGTAAGTGAAACCTTGACACGATCTCGAATGCGGAAGATATCCACTCAAATTTAAACGTATACGTACTATGTACGCGTGTATAGTGGGCTACCCTCGGTTAAAGGGAACAGTCGAGGAACAATTCTCCTTCCAACTATAACACATTCGTGTTTCGATGTGGAGAGTTCAGAGAGGAAACTAACACGTTGCATCGGTATAGAAATACTGTGCAAGTTGGCTAGCGGAATGCGGCTCTGATTAATTATAACGTAATAAGCTCACAAGTATAAATATAGGAAATGTATTTTCTTAAGATAGAACGGTTAGGAGAAAAGTATTCGAGGTGTGGAGAGAAATGAGTTATATAAAAAATACAGCAGAATTTAGGTTAGGTAAAAAATATAACAGAAGGTATTTAGGTTAGATAGAAGTATGAAAGAGTTTTTGAGTTACACAATTAATATATAAAGAATTAATAGCGCTTTACTTGATACCAAGTGCATATATCAATCTAACCTAATATACAAATATATTAACCTAACTTAACAGTCAATTACTTGTGATACAAATATTGATGGTTAGGTACAAAATATAGCAGAGGGAATTTAGGTTAAACAAAAATATAGAAGAGTATTTAGGTTACATTATTAACATATAGAGAATTAATAGCATTTCACTTGATATCAAGTACATATATCAATCTAACCTAATACATAAATATATTAACCTAACCCAACAGTCAATTACATGTGATACAAATATTGATGGTTAGGTAGAAAATATAGCAGAGAGTATTTAGGTTAGATAAAAATATAGAAGAGTATTTAGGTTACACTATTAATATTTAAAGAATTAATATTATTTCACTTGATGTACTTATCAAGTATATCAATCTAACCTAATACATAAATATATTAACCTAACCCAACAGTCAATTACATGTGATAGAAACATTGATGGTTAGGTACAAAATATAGCAGAGAGTATTTAGGTTAGATAAAAATATAGAAGAGTATTTAGGTTACACTATTAATATATAAAGAATTAATATTATTTCACTTGATGTACTTATCAAGTATATCAACCTAACCTAATACATAAATATATTAAATTAACCTAGCAGTCAATTACATGTGATACAAATATTGATGGTTAGGTAGAAAATATAGCAGAGAGTATTTAGGTTAAATAAAAATATAGAAGAGCATTTAGGTTACACTATTAATATATAAAGAATTAATATTATTTCACTTGATGTACTTATCAAGTATATCAACCTAACCTAATACATAAATATATTAAACTAACCTAGCAGTCAATTACTTGTGATAGAAACATTGATGGTTAGGTACAAAATATAGCAGAGGATATTTAGGTTAGATAAAAATATAGAAGAGTATTTAGGTTACACTATTAATATATAAAGAATTAATATTATTTCACTTGATGTACTTATCAAGTATATCAACCTAACCTAATACATAAATATATTAAACTAAGCTAGCAGTTAATTACTTGTGATAGAAACATTGATGATTAGGTACAAAATATAGCAGAGGTTATTTAGGTTAGATAAAAATATAGAAGAGCATTAAGGTTACACTAATAATATATAAAGAATTAATAGTATTTCAAACTAACCTAACCTAACCATATACCATCCTAACCTAATATTAACCTAACCTACCAGTCAATTACTCTGAAACAAATATTGATCTATAACAAGTACTATAAAGACAAACACCCTGTATACTTGATACGTAAACAATATGTTACACGCGTCCACAAAATGGCCGTACGCGAAAGCCTCGAGTGACATATATCTACGTTGTAATTAAAAAAGTTAGAAGAGAAAAAAGGTCGACCACATTTTTCTAGGTGCACGTGATCGTGCACGTAATTCCGAGTTCTTCATTTCTCTAAAATCTCGTATCTTCAGAGCAGGTATCTCTTCGAATAAAATTATGTGCCTGCGAAGATAAGTGCCATGTCGGCGACTCGTGACATTCCTTACCACGCTCGGAACTTGTTAGCCCACACTGCGCGACGAAAATTAATTACACCGAGCATTGTTATTAAACGCGGCCACAGACGGATATTCTATTTATTCGTTAGTTTTCAGTCGTGGAAACGATGATAAATGGGGGTCCCGTTGGAAAACTTATGTTCAATATTTCGTATTAAGTATCAAGCGATATAATTCATTGGAAATTGTACGATTATTATGGGAATAATTACGGGCGATAAAGTTTAATTATCGTCCGCGGAGTTTAATTAGACTCGTTAATTAATTCTGAAGAATTTGCAGGACTGTTTAATGAGAAGGCTGCAAGTTTACAGCTGAATTCGGCGATGTTTTGAATAATGTAATATTATTGATGGATGTTGTAATAATTATTAGTAAATATTATAGTTAAATAACAATGTTTTTGTGTTTAATTTAATTTTAGGTTAAGTTAATATTACTTAATGTAACAGATACAAATTTTTGTTGTGATTATTATTTAAATAAATTATGACTTTTATTATTTCTTAATGTACGCCCCAGAATTACCACGCGTTGTATTACCACGCCCCTGAATTACCACGCGTTGTATTTCCACGCCCCCGAATTACCAAGCATTATATTACCACGCTCCCGAATTACTATGCGTTGTATTACCACGTCCCCGAATTACCACGCGTTGTATTACCACGCCCCCGAATTACCATGCGTTGTATTACTACGCCCCTGAATTACCACGCGTTGTATTACCACGCCCCCGAATTACCACGCGTTGTATTACTACGCCCCTGAATTACCACGCGTTGTATTACCACGCCTCCGAAATACCACGCGTTGTATTACCACGCATTGTATTACGACGCCCCCAAATTACCACGCGTTGTATTACCACGCCCCCGAATTACCACGCGTTGTGTTACTACGCCCCTGAATTACCACGCGTTGTATTACCACGCCCCCGAATTACCACGCGTTGTATTATTACGCCCCTGAATTACCACGCGTTGTATTACCACGCCTCCGAAATACCACGCGTTGTATTACCACGCATTGTATTACGACGCCCCCGAATTACCACGCGTTGTATTTCCACGCCCCCGAATTACCACGCGTTGCATTACCGCGCCCCCGAATTACCATGCATTGTATTACGACGCCCCTGAATTATCACGCGTTGTAAATTCCACGCCCCCAAATTACCATGCGTTGTATTACCACGCACCCCAATTACCGAATTATAATATTTAGAATATTGAAAATATTACTATATTTTCTAGAATATATTACATCTCATATTATGTTATATTTTGAGATATTATAAACATTAGCATATTTTATAAAAAATTTAAAGTAAATATTGATTATTACACTATAAAAAATGTGAACAATTTTTAACGAAACAATAATACTTTTAACTAGTTTAATAACAGTTAAATAAAAATGAGAGAGTTTCAATTACTTAATAATCAGACTGTCGCAAATAGATGACTAACTGGAAACATGCTTCTCAACGGATAGTTCTCATGGGAGCAGTCATTTATTTGCCATTTAGATCCACGTCCGCGTGGATTAATTAAATTAACCTTTTCACCTTTGTGTACACATTACTTTAATATTTAACTTGAAGCAGTTCTGATTGCGACGTTCCTGGGTCTAACAGTCTGCTTTGAAGGAAATGTGTTCAAGAAACTTCCTGGCAAAATTACCCGCATTGACGTAGTTTCTACTTTTGAAGAACCTCAAAGGGTTAGATAAGACGCCTCGGAATTGACAAATTCTTAGGTAGAAGTTGCACACCTAAATGTCCGTATTACTCCTTGCTTTTTAATCCTTTCACTACTTTGAGGTTAGATTCTTATCTCGAATTTAAAACTTCATATTTTTAGACTTTGATCCTTGCAGAGTTCAAAATTGTTGTCAAAGTTAGGATGCAACTTATAACTTTGAAATTTTTATGCAACATTGTATCTTAAATTAATTTTCATTTAAATCAGTTCAATTTTCAAACCCAAACATTTGTCAAAATTTTCTGAATAAATATATTTTAAATTTGATAGATTGCCACACCTGATCACATCAAAATTAATCACCTGACATGTAACTTACACCTCTGAAATTTTTATAAAATATCCACATCCTCAATTAACTTTCATTTCAATTTTGGCCACTAATTAATATTTTAACAATGACGTTTCGAATTTGATAGATACGTTTCATCGAAGAAGGAAGTGACACGTTGGTCCGACTGTGATCCAAAATTCCAGATAACGGATTAGCTGATCGCACGACACGGCTGCGATTAATTATCGAATTTTCATTAGGGATTTTAGCGGCGTTGTGATGTAATTGCGCAGAAACGACAAACAGGCGTATTTGAGTTGGCACAAGTGTGCGGAACTGTCAGACATAGCGAGGAATGTCTATCGTTTCATTAACCACGGTTTGGCCAAAAGTCAGCAACCTAATAGATACGATACGCACGATACTATAGCTAATTTCTAGCTTAATAGTAGTTTGCGTACGGAGGGTAATCTATCACGTGCAGGTTGTTCCTCTGACAGGCAATCATGTTTTAAAACTACTATTAATTCTTTGAGTTGATTAAACTTTCACATGGGTTTGAGGTTAGGGTATGGTCTTCATATGTGGAATTTACTGAACACGTGGTTTTATATGTAGACTAATGTTATATGTAGAGACTGTATATAACGGTTAGGTTAGGTTGGGTTAGTATATACAGAGACTGTATATAACGGTTAGGTTAGGTTAGTATCTACAGTCTCTGTATACACAATTATATACATAAGTGTGATTTTATACAGAGTGATTTAAATACGAGCATGTTAATTAAACATTCTGAGGAATGTAAAATAATATAACTCAAAATGAGTAATTTATAATATTTGTAGGTTATGATCCTACGTCTTATTAGCAGGGGCTATTATTATAGATTTGATGAAAATTGAAATATTTTTATCTGTGTAACTGGATTTTCAAATAAATTGTTATTAGCATATGTGTATTACATGTTACATTATTTAAAAGTACTATATGTACATCCTATTAATATTACATTATTTACAAGTAGAACATAGCAGAACGATTTTAATTAACCTACATTGAATACTTTCTCAACATTTTTTCCGTATAACCTTAATGAAGATAAGTGATTTGTTTTTTTCTTCATTCACCATACTTTCTTGAAGCTCTAAGAAAAGTTTCACGAAAGATTAACAATTTCATTGAAGTCGAATAAATCAATGTGTTAGAGGGTTGAAAGTAGTCGAACACCGTAATAATATATGTTGCATAATGAAGAAATAATTGCACCCTTGGTTATACACTACATTACACACGCTAATTACCACGTCACAGTGAACCAGTTTCACGATATACCAATTTCCTTCGTGTAAACGTCGAGGACTGCGTTAAAATTATGTTCAAAATACAATTATGGCGCCTTCGTCCTCATGCTTTTGCTCTAATCATTTTAGTGCTGTGAGAGATTGCAAAAAATGGGTTGTGAAGGTGTAAAAGGTGATTTCATGTCTTGTTTTAGGTGTACGGTGATCGTTCATGTTTTTGTTTGTTGTTCAAGGTTTTGGTGTTTTAAGTTATTGTTCTTTTCATTTCATTTAAATTAACTTATTTATCTAATTACTTAATTTAAATTAACTTATTTCACTTGTTACTTAATTTAAATTAACTTATTCAACTTGTCAATCAATTTACACTAACTCATTTAACTTTATTTAAATTTTAACTTAAATTAACTCATTTAACTTATTACTTAATTTCAAATGATTCATGTAACTTGTTACATAACTTAAATTGACTTACTGAACATGTTACTTAATTCAAATTAACTTATTCAACTTGTCAATCAATTTACACTAACTCATTTAACTTAATTTAAATTTTAACTTAAATTAACACATTTAACTTATTACTTAATTTCAAATGACTCATGTAACTTGTTACTTAATTTAAATTAACTTATTCAACTTGACAATCAATTTATACTAACTCATTTAACTTAATTTAACTTTTAACTAAAATTAACTCATTTAACTTATTACTTACTTTCAACTAACTCATGTAACTTGTTACTTAATTTAAATTAACTTATTCAATTTGTCACTCAATCTCAATTAACTCAACTTAACTTACAGTAACACTTGCTTTCAAAAGTGTATATAAAATTTAAAATTGCAGAATATTATTCTCCTCTATTCTATTTTCTCAAAATATTTTGAAACATATTCTAAGCAACTAATTCTACAACAAAACTAGCAAACATGCCTTAAGAAAAATTCTATTAAACACAACAAAATAAATTTAAATTTGAAAGATGTAGATTCAACAGAACATATGGATTAATTTGATCAGCATTGAATTAATAAATTCCATCTTGAATTGTTTCATCTTGTTAATGAACTATTCCATTTTGTTAATTAATCGTTACCACCGTATCTTGTAACAAATAAAACATTCACAAACAAGAAAATCCAGTGGAAACGTTTCATCGAATTTAAACAAACTATATTGAATCTGTCAATAATAACTGGATAAAATCAACAATAAGAGAAAGTGGAACAAAAGCAAGTAAACGAGTAAAACCCGGTATTTCTGTTGTTCAATGATAAACCTTGCTATTGTTTAACAAATTCTTAATATCCATTTTCAAGTGCTATTAAGTCAGTTTGTTCTTAACAATGCACGTAAACCAACAATTTGCTTTTAAGGAAGTTAAGAAAGTTTTCATGCTGAAGAAAATTGATTTTATGTTAAAAATGTAAGACTTATACATTAATTATGCTTGGTAAGTATGAAATTTTTTAGTAAGTTAGGAACAACTTAACAATTTTTCTTTGGTTACGAAATTAATTTCATATCAAATATATTAAATTATTCATTTACTTTTATATTTAATATTTATTATTACCTACTTAGTAATTTATTGTAATTATTTTCTTATTCACTAACCTGTAAATAATTACTATTAAACGTAATTAACTATGACATTATAATTAGCTGTAATTACTTACTATTACTACTACCTAACCTAACCTAACCGTAATTACTATAATTATTTATTAACTACAGGTAATTATACAAGACTCTATATTTTACATTACATACTAATTATATTGCTATAAAAAATTATAATTACTCCTAATTATAATTATTTGTTAATTACTAACAAGTAATTACTAACAAATAATGAATATTATTGAATATTATTGAATATTATTGAATATTATTGAATATTATTGAATATTATTGAATATTATTGAATATTATTGAATATTATTGAATATTATTGAATATTATTGAATATTATTAAATATTATTGAATAATACTGAATAAAATTATCAACCACACTTACAAAATTTATTTAAAGCAAAGAAAAGAGGTAAAAGCCCACAAAAATTTCGAATTAAAATTTAAAGCAGAATATCTTTCGTAGAACGCTTCCCGAAAGCGTTTACACTCGGTTAATGGAAAGATTAGTGGTTCAGAAAGTGAGAAATTTATGTAGCGAAGGATAATTAGTAGGTAAATAGCCTTCTAAGATACACTTCTACCCTCAGTGTTACCGTAAATTGTAATTTCCCATTCGGTTTACATTGCTCTAGTAGTTGTCCCGAAAGTTACTAGTATTTGCAAGTAACTAATCCATTTACTACACCAATAAAGTCGGCTTAACTCTACCACTAACCCTTTCCCGCCATTGTGTATTGTACTAATGCTACCATTTACTTTGTCAATATAGTTAGACTTTGGAAACGTGACTCTAATTTTCAGACCAGCATAAGTCCATTGTAAGATTCCTTGAAGAATTGTGTCACTATTTTCTAGTTTATGGGTTGAGAAAATTTTTGTTTAAAATTTGCAATTATTTTCAACTTTGGGGGTTGAGACAATTTTTATTTAAAATTCATAATTATTTTCAACTTTATGGGTTGAGAAAATTTTTATTTAAAATTCATAATTATTTGCAACTTTATGGGTTCAGAAAATTGTTATTTAATTAACTAATAGTTAATAATTGTAACCATTGAAGATTTGTCTCCTTAATGAAATATTTAATGAAGTATTAACCAAACAATTTATTTCAAATATTTTTAAATATTTTTAAAAGTCTGTATATTTACATACATCAATTTTATAATAATCCACATACAATTCCAATTATGCAGATATATAAATTTAATAAACGATAGACATTCAAAATATGCATATATACATACATCAATTTTTTAACCTAACCTACATACAGTTCCAATTATGTAGATATATAAATTTATTAAAATACATACATTTAAAATATGCATATATACATACATCAATTTTTTAACCTAACCTACATACAATTCTAATTATGCAAATATATAAATTTATTAAAATACATACATTTAAAATATGTATATATACATACATCAATTTTATAACCTAACCTACATACAATTCTAATGATGTAGATATAAAAATTTATTAAAATACATACATTTAAAATATGTATATATACATACATCAATTTTATAACCTAACCTACATACAGTTCTAATTATGCAGATATATAAATTTATTAAAATACGTACATTCAAAATATGTATATTTACATACATCAATTTTATAACCTAACCTATGTTTTATAACCTACAATAGTACCTGTGTAATTTTAATTAGCTAAATATATTTTAAGTAGTTATTTCAGTGTAAAATAACGAATGTTTATTAAAATATAAATTTTGTTAAATAAGAACAGTTTATCTAGGTAATTGTTTTAAATAAATATTTATGTTGAACAAGTGAAACAGTGTGGAACTGGTATGACCTGATTCAGCGGAACAATGGTGGGTGAAAGAAAAATGAAACTTTTCGTGGTTCTTGTGCTTTTCTATCCCAGTTGTCACAGCTCATCGAACGAACTTGTGCACTCGGGCATCTTGACAACCTAATCCTTGATATTTATGGCTCACTAAAGAAGAAAGTAACGATCTTGTTTGTTGAAAGATAAAATATTTGGCGTCTTGAATGTTGTTGAGGTCACCGCTGACCAGTGTCGCCATCTAATACTATTAAGTACTTGAAAGAAGGAGATACTGATATTTTTCTTGTTGTGTAGATATCATTTATTGGGTGTTAAGGGAGATTTAAATCGTTAGATTAGAGCAGTAATGAATATTTAAGGAATTTGTTAAATTATATCAAATTTATAGTATTTATGAAATTCGTCAAGTTTAGCAAATTTAGCAAATTTAGCAAATTTAGCAAGTTTAGGAAATTTAGCAAGTTTAGGAAATTTAGGAAATTTAGGAAACTTAGCGAATTTAGAAAATTTAGAAAATTTAGGAAATTTAGGAAACTTAGGAAATTTAGGAAACTTAGCGAATTTAGAAAATTTAAGAAATTTAGAAAATTTAGAAAATTTAGGAAATTTAGGAAACTTAGCGAATTTAGAAAATTTAAGAAATTTAGAAAATTTAGAAAATTTATGAAATTTATGAAATTTAGCCAATTTATCAAGTTTATCAAGTTTATCAAGTTTATCAAGTTTATCAAGTTTATCAAGTTTATCAAATTTATCAAGTTTATCAAGTTTATCAAGTTTATCAAGTTTATCAAGTTTATCAAGTTTATCAAGTTTATCAAGTTTATCAAGTTTATCAAGTTTATCAAGTTTATCAAGTTTATCAAGTTTATCAAGTTTATCAAGTTTATCAAGTTTATCAAGTTTATCAAGTTTATCAAGTTTATCAAGTTTATCAAGTTTATCAAGTTTATCAAGTTTATCAAGTTTATCAAGTTTATCAAGTTTATCAAGTTTATCAAGTTTATCAAGTTCATCAAGTTTATCAAGTTTATCAAGTTTATCAAGTTATAAATATATCAAATTATAAATGCACAATAATAAACATTTTAATACTCATTGAATTTTAATCACATAATAAACATTTCAAGAACTTACAAAGTTATAAAAATAGAATAATAAATATTTAGGTAATAATCAAATTTGAAAGACATGTAAGCACCTAAATTTATGAAACTGTAAATATATCTATATAATAATGAATATTTCAATAATTTATCAAACCTTAAGATAAATAATTTATCATCCTTGCATTAACAACTTAATTAATTATAAATGTACTATAATAAAAAAGTAATAAAATTATCAAAATAAAATTCTAAAGTTGCCCAAAACCAGTTTCTTATTTCTCGTTTAAAAATTGTAAATGCACGACACGAGTCCAAATGAACTAGTTCACGTATTTATGGGTCAAGGTTCAGAAGACTGTTTCTGGTTCGAGTATTATGCAATTGAACAGTTGAATATATTTAAGAAAAGGCTGTCTTCAATTCTCTTACACTACATTTTCTAAATTTTTTACAAATTCTCAATTTTAAAATTTTACTCATAATTTAATTTTTTTTTGGTAATTAAAATTTAATTGAATGTACAAAAATTTTACTAACAGCAAAACTACCTTTTACTACAATTTTTATTATTTTTTTTTATATAATATAAATTAGTAAATTTGCATAATTAAATTTTAATTAGTCAATATTTCAGTAATCAAAAATATGTTTCATGAAGGATGTTACATCATGTGGTTTCATGAATGATGTATTATATTTTATCAACAATATTCATGAATGACGTTACATCATGTGGTTATATGAACATAATTGATGCATGATACTCCATCATGTCATTTTACCAAACTCATTATAATCCCATACTAATTCCAAACTATATTAACAATATAACTATCACGAAATATTTACAATATTGTGAGTTATTTGCAAGTCTTAATTTCATAAACAATATTTTTTCTGTTAACATAAATCTACATTAAGTACAATTATTTTTAAACATTCTTGTTCATCTTATCAGTAACCATACAATAATTTACCTTCTCAAAAATGTATTATAATAAAATTAAATTATACAGACCCACTAAAAATTGTATTCCCTTTTCAAAACACTAATGTTAACAGAATAATTTACGCCAAAAAAATTTGCTCCCAGAAATCGAACTCAAAAATTATTTTCTGTCCCATGAAATATTTTTCAAAACTTCTGAAGCATCAGAATTTCAGTACACGAAAAATGTCTAAAAGTATCACCAGAAATGTATAAATACAATTAGACTGCTTTCCTTCCGCCAAATTAAATTCCAATCGTTCCCGAACGTGTCCAAGCAATAAACTAGCAGGTATTGTTAAAAATAGCAAAGCCGTAAAGTTTCAGCACAGTAAATTTAACATCCTCCGTTCAGATCCCACAGTTAAACACACGCTGACAATAAACCTTGAGACGGTTGTCAAAAACAGCGTTTCACGACAGTGTCATAAACCCATTTATCGAGCGGGCACTAACGAGAGTCTGGGTGAAAATAGAAAATATATTTACGGGGGCAAAAAAGAGAAGGCAGAGGGAATTGGTTAACGAGAATGCGTTCGTAAACGTTTACACAAGAGCTGCCACTGCAGAATGACAGAAATCACGTTGACCACTATAGAAGTTTGCCTTTGTTAGCCAGGCAGGACCAGTACCGGCTGACCTATTTCATTGTATTGCAATATCAAAGAGGCTATGAGTTCAGCTGGTAGCCCGTTTCGGTTCTGCAACCTCGAAAGGACCAATTAAATATTTCGTGTCCGTTAATGTCGTGTTACCGACACGAATGCTCCAGAATCCCATCGTTTCCGTTTTCTTCGTTGCTGGGATGTTCCGTCCTTTATACTGGGTAAAGTATATAACTCGGCACAAGCTAAACTGTATAACTCCATATAACTCTACATAAATCGTACCGCACAACTCTATATTACTCTATGCATACCGAACTTTATAACTCTGTATAACTCTATAGGAAGTAAACTGTATAACTCTGAATTATTTTATACAAGAATTGTATGACTCTGGATGACTCTGTGTAATTGACAGTGTATAAATTTGTGTAGTTTTGTATTAAGTGCAGGAGACATAACTCTATGTAACTCCGCGTAAATTAAAGTAGAAATTCTGAATAAACTAAAGTAATACTTCCATATTTCCATGGAAGTATTACTACCACATTACATTATTTCCACGTTACAACATTCCCATATTCCAACATTACAACATTCCAACATAACCATATTCCAAAATTCTCACATTCCAACCTTCACCCCATTCAACATTCCCAAATTTCAACCTTCCAACATTCCAACATTCTCCGATTTCAACGTTCTCACATTCCAACATTCCCAAATTTCAACCTTCTCATATTCCAACATTCCCAAATTTCAACCTTCTCACATTCCAACATTCCCAAATTTCAACCTTCTCATATTCCAACATTCCCAAATTTCAACCTTCTCACATTCCAACATTCCCCAATTTCAACCTTCTTACATTCCAACCTTCCCAAATTTCAACTTTTCCATATTCCAACATTCCCAAATTTCAATATTCCTGCATTCCAACATTCCTAAATTTCAACCTTCCAATATTCCAACATTCCCAAATTCCAACCTTCTCACATTCCAACATTCCCACATTTCAACCTTTCTACATTCCAACCTTCCCAAATTTCAACCTTCCTACATTCCAACCTTCCCAAATTTCAACCTTCTCATATTCCAACATTCCCAAATTTCAACCTTTTCACATTCCAACATTCCCAAATTTTAACCTTCTCAAATTTCAAACTTTCCATATTCCAACATTCCCAAATTTCAATATTCCTGCGTTCCAACATTCCTAAATTTCAACCTTCCAATATTCCAACATTCCCACATTTCAACCTTTCTACATTCCAACCTTCCCAAATTTCAACCTTCTCATATTCCAATATTCCCAAATTTCAGCCTTCCCATATTCCAACATTCCCAAATTTCAATATTCCCACATTCCAACATTGTCATATTCCCACGTTCCAACATTCCTAAATTTCAACCTTCCAATATTCCAACATTCCCAAATTTCAACCTTCTCACATTCCAACATTCCCCAATTACAGCATTCTCACATTTCAACATTCCCCAATTTCAACCTTCTCATATTCCAATATTCCTAAATTTCAACATTCCCACATTCCTACCTTCTCAAATGTCAATATTCCCACATTCCAACATTCTGATATTCCCACATTCCAGCCTTCTGAAATTTCAACTTTCCCATATTTCAACATTCCTAAATTTCAACCTTTCCTCATTCCCACATCCTCACATTCATATCTTCGCAACCATCCATATCTTACAATTTCTCAATTTTGCAAAGATACAAGTTTACAAAACTGCAAATAATAAATCAAGTAATAAGAATGTTCTGTGTTACCAGATTTTCCTAAAAAATTTACCCATTTCTTGTATATTTCTAATATCTTTAATCAACCATTACCACTTTAACCCATTTGTTACCACCATCCTTAAAGGAACATATGAATATACATGTATAAGTGATAATTCACTTGCGAATAGGTTATTTTAAATAAAATGTGTATTCGATAAATACATCCTAGTTAACCTAACCTGTAAGTTATCTAGCTTATAAGAGTATGTGAAATATAAATGCACACTCATTAAACTTGAAATATAAATTTGATAATAAATGTATCTATTAACTAACTATAAATGTATTTATCAATTAACTATAAATGTATCTATTAACTAACTATAAATGTATCTATCAATTAACTATCTTCAACAAACGAAATCCTTGTAAGTTTCAATTAACTAACTGTATTTATTAACTAACTATAAATGTATTTATTAACTAACTATAAATGTATCTATCAATTAACTATTTTCAACAAATGAAATCCTTGTAAGTTTCTATTAACTAACTTATCCATTAACTAACTATAAATGTATTTATTAACTAACTATAAATGTATCTATCAATTAACTATCTTCAACAAACGAAATCCTTGTAAGTTTCGAAGAAAATGTAGGATGAGTCACCTTGTTCTCGCGTACCATCAATTACCCAGCACTCCGTGTTTCGGTTGGGGCGAATTTCTCGTGCGCCCATGGCGGCTTTTAGCAGTGAAAGGGTTAAAAGCTTCGAGGCTGCTTCTCGGACACCGTTCTTCTCAAGATCACGTCGTAACTACATTTGCAATTCACTTAAGCATCGCTCGCTGACAGATTGATAATTGATGACAGCGTGGAAAGTGGGACAAGCGGCACAATCGAAGGAAACCGAAAAACTTTCGGTCCAAGAACCGACACCGAATTCAGTCGTAAAATTAATCTGTTAAAAGCGGCGTGAACGCGACCTGATCTCCGGCAAGTTCGGCTTTGTGCCAGAAAATGTTCAGGGAAGCGTTAGTTGCTGGCGAAAACTTGAATGCGGGTTTTCACCCCTTTCCATCGCGCCCCCACCGGCTGTTCCCTCTTTGACCTCTACCCTCGATCCTGCTTCAACATCAAATCGGCTCTCAACTTTTCGTATATTTCACCATCCAAGGAGCCGTGGTTTTCCATACTAAACGCCACTTAGGAAAATGTGCCCGAATCTGTTCGAACGTAAGAGGATTTTAGCACATCGCTCTTTGCAGCGTGAACGATATGCTCTCGTGAATTACTGAGAAATTGGAAGATGTACGGGGAAGGTTTCTTGCGGTGAGTGCGATGTACGATTGGTATTTGCTGGAGATTAATAGGGGGAAGTTTATGGAGGAGGGTTTCTTGCGGTGAGAGGTGAAAAGTATTTGAGGGTATTTAGAGATGGATAGTAGACAGAGATATGGAGACAGATACAATGAGACAGAGACACAGGGGTAAAGACACTGAGACATAAAGACAGAGACACTGAGACAGAGGCATTGAGACAGAGATATGAAGATAGAGGCACTGAGACAGAGACATTGAGACAGAGACACTGAGACAGAGACACTGAGACAGAGACACTGAGACAGAGACACTGAGACAGAGACACTGAGACAGAGACACTGAGACAGAGACACTGAGACAGAGACACTGAGACAGAGACACTGAGACAGAGACATGGGGTTAGAGACACAGTTGATAGGGTTTATTAAGGTAGCTAATAATATAAGACAAAGAGATGAGAACTTGTGAATTTGTGAATTTTTGTAAATTTGTGAATTCTTGTGAATTTGTGAATTCTTGTGAATTTGTGAATTCTTGTGAATTTGTGAATTCTTGTGAATTTGTGAATTCTTGTGAATTTGTGAATTCTTGTGAATTTGTGAATTCTTGTGAATTTGTGAATTCTTGTGAATTTCTGAATTATTGTGAATTTCTGAATTATTGTGAATTTCTGAATTATTGTGAATTTCTGAATTATTGTGAATTTCTGAATTATTGTGAATTCCTGAATTTCTGAATTTCTGAATTTCTGAATTTCTGAATTTCTGAATTTAGAATATAATTGAAAGATTTGAAACCTGGTACCGTAAAAATTGTTAAAAGAGTCAGTTTAAATTTGCAAAGTATAAAGTTTGAAAATGTAGAAACTTGAAAATCAGGAAACACAAGACAAATTATTTTTAAATGCACCTTAAGTGTCCACATAAATTTGTACCAAATTTATAACGAGTGAAAGTGTATTTAACTTTGAAAAGGCAACCCTTAAAAAGGTCAAACAGCTTCAAAAAAGTTACAGGTTTAACACCCATCAAATTATATCGCCCATTAAAAGCTGGAACTTTATTACTCGTTAAATTTTAATATTCTTATGATTATACACATCTACATAAAACTTGGAACATAGGATTAAAATCACGGTAGATAAACTGTAAATATTAATATAAAAAAGAATGGCATTGATTTTTTATTAATATTGACAGTCAAGTGCATATTTGACCTGTTTGCAGCGAAATCCAATATTACATTATTTCGATAAAACTGTTCCTTGAACTAATTAACTTAGCGAAAAATTTCATTAAAATATATGGGAGACTGGGACAAGCTAACGTGGTTCATAATTTTTCTTTAAATTTATTAACTTTGTTATTTATTAAATTTATTAACTTAATTAGTTTTCTAACTTTGTCCACATGATTCGAAATAATGATAAAATTGTTTCCATTACATTACATCAAATTACTAAAGTTAATAAATAACTATAAAATAATAAAGTGTAGTACAACCACCAGAAAATTTTACCATCCGACATTTTGTACTGAGAAATACAATATTCTTAAAATGGCGACTGATACTCCGACGCTAGAAATATTACGAAAGTTCGCACCAACTTTGTAATATTAACATCAGACAGGAATTACGTTGTTGTTTTGGCACGTTGTAAATATTACAGGTACATCACAAAAGTTTTCATCGCTGTCGTAGATTAATGCTGTAATTCATATCACTAGTATCTTAACTTGTGCGAAACAAGTTGGTATGATTTAAATAATTTCTTGAGGCATGATGTTGACAATTTTAAAGTGCATCAGTTTCAATTTTGAGATAATTTCGAACTCTGATATTGAGAAGAAAGGGTGGGTGTTAAATACTTTTGAAAATTTGTTGGAAGGAAAATTGTGTGTGAAGTCATTTTGTTATGGAATGGTTAGGTTAGGGTTTAGGTTAGGTTAGGTGGAATTTGGGTCTTTAGGAATGTGGATATTGAGGAGGTTAGAAAGTTAAAAATTCAGAGATTCAGAGATTTAGAAATTCAGAGATTCAGAGATTCAGAGATTCATAGATTCAGAGATTCAGAAATTCAGAAACTCAAAAATTCAGAAATTCAGAAATTCAGAAATTCAGAAATTCAGAAATTCAGAAATTCAGAAATTCAGAAATTCAGAAATTCAGAAATTCAGAAATTGAGAAATTGAGAAATTCAGAAATTCAGAAATTCAGAAATTCAGAAATTCAGAAATTCAGAAATTCAGAAATTCAGAAATTCAGAAATTCAGAAATTCAGACATTCAGAAATTCAGAAACACAAAAATTCAGAAACTCAAAAATTCAGAAATTCAGAAATCTAAAAATGCAAAAATATATAACTGTAACCAACTAACAAACTTAATCAATTTTCAAACCTAAACCTCACCAAACCCAAAAACCAGCAAATTCCCATAATCAAACTTAAAAATTCCTATCTTACTTAAATCTTTACTTTAATTTTCCGAATTTCCGAATTTCATAAAGCACCATCTTCGCAGCCTTAGCCCCGTCTCACGTGACACTCGTTAACGCGATAATTGTTCACGCTTAATGAACATAATCGCCATTGTCGAGGAAGGCTGTCCTTGAAGTGTCGCCTCCATCTTCTGCAACGATTCATTGTTCAACGTTCTCGTCTGCTCGTAACCTTCGATTTTTGCAACAGCCGAAGAAATTACGTTCGGCCAAAGAAACTGGGAATCAATTTTCCAGATAGCGAAGCAATAACTGTTCATTCTCTCAACCGTTTAATAAATTCGTGTCTGACTGCTTCTCGATTTTCGCCTAAGTACTTTTCCAGCAGTTTCACTTGGCCTGATCCGTTCGACTGGATGATTTATTAAATTCGTTTAATGCTCTTCGAAATAATCGGGCACGATCGGAATACTGTGACGTTGAGGAATTTCAAGCTTTTTGATTATTTGTTCATTTATTCATTTTGTTTTGTTCACATAACTTTTAGGTATACAAATGATTTCGAAATATTTGGGTCATTCATCGATCTTTTGGACGCCAGCGTACGACTTTGCTCTGATCAAAATATTTTGTAGTCCATGTGAAATTAGGGGGGGTTTAAGTCATCATTTTGCCGAGTTCGAATTTGTTAAGAAATAACAAGTTTGAAATTGCAAAATTCAAAGTTTGCTATTTTTACGAAAATGGGTTTCACTTATGAATTTTTTTCTCAGGAACCACTCAACGAATTTAGCTAAATTCTTTTTTGGTTTATTCACGAAGGATTGGGCTATTTTAAAATATTTTTTTCACTCTCATAACTTTATAAGTACAAAAGTAAGGGCAAGAATTATGGGCAAGTTAGTATCAACGGATTTACTATTCAAGATAGATCGAACACCAAATAGGCTTCACTTACGAATTTTTTTCTCAGAAACTACTCAATCGATTTAGTTAAATTCTCTTTTGGTTTATTCATAAAGGATTGGGCTATTTTTAAATATTTTTTTTAATTCCATCAATTTGTTTTAAAATGTCGCGCGCTCAACTGTTATGATCGGTTGTTTCGCCATTGGACCTAAAGAAAGCTGCGCGCGCAACTCTAACCTAATGAACATAATCATTCAACAATTTTAGATTGTTTAAAACTTGACGAAATATTTATTACAATGCCGTTGAGCATTTGTTAGAACGATGAGTTAAAATGTCTATTAAAACTATAAATTTTAATGTTTATTAAAATGAAGAGTTTGTATATTCATTAAAATAAAGAGTTCGAATATTTATTAAAAGAGTTTGAATATTTATTAAAACAAGAAACTCTGACCACACCAATGAATCTGATCATCGATTAAAACCATACATTCGACTATTTATTAAAACAGCACAAACGTTAATTATAACGAGCTCGAATATTTACTACACAAGCTGGAATATTTATTCGAGCGACGACTGTTTATTAGAACAAAGAATTCACGCGTTGATTAAAAGCGGTAAATCCGACTGTTTATTAGACGCTTGACACCCTTTCAAGATTGAATGGCTGAAATTTAACATTATACCAGTAAATAAAGCAGGAAAAAGAAGAAGGTCTCCGGATACCAGGAACGGAAAACGGAGATTTGTGTAACTAGCTTCATCCCCTGGCAGATAAAGAGCCGGTGATATGAGACAAGTTTCAAGGGTCAAATTACCGGAGAAGAGTTCTTACTCGGCATTATTAGCTGAACCATGAGTAACTACAGTTTCTTCACCTTGATAGGAGGGTGAAGGAAAAGATGTTCTGCGTGTGACTTCACGGAAATGAACTGTAATTTTGTATGTAATATGATATAACTTTGTTTTGATAGAACTGTATTTGTAATACGTGTATGGGGGAAGAAGATTATTAACTCTGTTCATAAATGATACAAAATCTAAAAATTCGAAAATCTTGTAATCTAAAAATCTGAAACTTAAACTATGAAATATGTAAAAACCTAAAAATCCAAAAATCAAACAACTAAAAATCTCAAAAACTAAAAATCTAAAAATCGAACTACTAAATATCTAAAAATCCAAAAATCTAAAAATCTAAAAATCAAACTACAAAAAATCATAAAAACTAAAACTCAGCCAATCTACAAATCAAACTACCAAAAGCCCAAAAAATCAGAAAACCTATAAATAAATAAATCCGAAATCCTACAAACATCCAACTATTTACACAAACAAAGAAACGAAAAAATGTATAAACAACCTGTACCCACACATCCACAGTGCAATAGAAACTATGCTTCAATTGCCATAAGCTTACTCCACTTGCACTTCCGAACACCGCATCCCTGATTTACATTACTTATAGACTGACCTGATTCAATTCCACATCCATTCTTAATCGACCGCTGTCAGGTAATTTTAACTGCAACGTTATTTAACTTGACTTAAACTGACTTAAGAACTAGGTCTCGTTTTACCGGCCTGTTTACTTTTAATATATCCGACTACCAATTAACTCCTTTGATTTTTCAACGCTAAACAACTTTATTTTCGAACCGGATATTGTAAACAACTCCCTAGTTCGTAATAAAATTTTTTTATCAGAAATTTACTGTTTTTCTTTCATAAACGGAATATCGGTTAATAAATGTAAAATGGAGGAATGTAAATAGGAGGATATAAATATTCAGAAAAATGTATGTTTAAAATATCGGTAGGAAAGAATACAAATGTTAGTAAAAATAAATGTAAAAAAAAATACGCATGTAGGTACTACTAAAAATGAATGTTATCTGTGACAATATATACATATGTACATTTACATATGCATACAGGGTGTTACCTGTAACGTTGCTCACGATTTTTCTCCCACTTGCAGCCGCCTTACGAAAAAAAGTTTAGAACAATATTTGTAAGGTTTAAAGTGCACAATAGATATTAGTAAAGCAAATTTTGAAAACAGTTTGTTCTCCTGGCAAAGTCAAGATCACCTCAGGTTTTTTAAATAGGAACATACATTTTTTTATTCATAGCTTCAGAGAACATCGAGACGAATTCAAAACACATGTTACATGATATTTTTATTAACACATTACTCGATTTACAGAAGTGGAAATGTGAAGTAAAAGACCGGAATATTACGTGATGGAAGACGGCATACATTTTGAACATGTAATTAAATAAAGTGTATTTTTCTTACATTCTAGTCGCGCGTTTACATTCAGTAATCTCTTCGGAATCAAATAATGGTTACACTACCAAAGTCAAAAGCTAAGTACTTCACATTTCCTCTTCTGTAAATCGAGTAATATGTTAATAAAAATATCATGTAATATATGTTTTGAATTCGTCTCGATGTCCTCTAAAGCTATGAATAAAAAAAATGTATGTTCCTATTTAAAAAACCTGAGGTGAGCTTGACTCTGCCAGGAGAACAAACTGTTTTCAAAATTTGCTTTACTAATATCTATTGTGCACTTCATACCCCGCAAATATTGTTGTAAGCTTGTTTTCGTAAGGTGGCTGCAAGTGGGAGAAAAATCGTGAGTAACGTTACAGGTAACACCCTGTATATAGTACGTATGTCAATATCAGTAGGAAAGTATATAAACACTCATAGAAATGTGCAAGTACATTACTATCTGTAAAATATCATTAAAAATGTGTATAAACATCCCTAAAAAAGTGCATAAGAATGACTAAAAATAAAAACAACAGTAAAAATGTAAAATCACATAAAAGTATATAAACATCAGTAAAAGTACAACACAGTCCAACATTTCAAAACTCCAAAATTTCACATCCAACATTTCACATTACTATTAAACTTGAAAGTCCATAATTACTATTACACTTCAAACTCCATAATTACTACACAACCACATTCGAAACAACATAATTAAATTTGAAACACACATTCAGAACCGTGTACCAACAAAAAAGTACAACATACACAAAAACATTAGCAGTTTCGTGAATCTCATAACGCATGTAAATTCCAAGAAAATTTATGCGAACAAATGTACGTCCAACAGCCATAAAACCGAGGAAGCATGTACGGCACCTGTAACGAACGACACCTTCGTAACAACTGTTTTACAACCTCGTATTAATTTACATATTCGAGAAATGGCGGTTTGAAAGTTTACTCGGGTATGGTTTTTTTCAGCGCAGCGTTTGCTCAGGGCTTAATTTTGATCATGCTTCAATCTGAAGTCACCCCGGATATCATTATGCTTTGCGTGTGGTCTTTCTAACAATATATGGAAATGGAAACTGGGTAGAAACTGGAAACTGCAGTACATTCTAACTCGATGTGGTTTTGTTTTAATTAGGTCAACGTCGCGTCGCTTGTTACAGTTTATTTGAACGTGCTTCTATCATTGTCTTCTGAAACATGAGTGATCATGAGAGCTCATTAATTATTCATATTACATCGTTGAGGTTGTTGTGGAACTTGGTCGTTGATTATGAATTGAGTTTGTGATCAGCACATTGTTGGGGACTAGTTGATGGCGTTATTGATAAATGTCGATCGTATTGGAATATTGATGATTTGGTACTTTGATGTTGAGGTTGGATTATTATGATTCGAAGTGAGTGATATGATTGTAAATATAATAGTTTCATTTTATTGCATTTCTAAATTTTTGAGTTTCTGAATGTTCAAATTTCTAAACTTTCAAATATGCTAATCTTCAAACTTCTAATTGAGTATAAATATCGTGACATGATTATAAATAGTTTCAACTTATTAAATTTCTAAATTTTTAGGTTCCTGAAGGTTAAAATTTCTAAACTTTCAAATATGCAAATGTTCAAACTTCTAAACTTTCAAATATGCTAATCTTCAAACTTCTAAACTTCCATATCGACAAACCTCCAAATTGGCAAATTGACTAAAGCTTCAAATTTTCTGACTCTCTAATTTAAAATTGTTTGTATCAATCAATAATAATATAACAAATTAGTAAACTCTTCATATGATCATTAAAAATATTAATATTAATTCATTCTCGTATAGAAAATGGAGATCCAGGATCAAGAATTTCACAGTCGACTGCAAATATAAAACTGTTAACGAATCTAAGGAAACTGTAATTTTAATTTTTACTGTTCTATAAAGCTCTTTCTTCAGCAACGGTGGAATTGTATTTACACGGCAAATGAAGAGCTCGCAAGAGATGGAAAAATTAAACGTTAAGAAAAACGAATTACGCCACCTGCCATCCTCAGATTACGTAGAATGGTATAATTGTTCAGTAAAATAAAAAAATCACTACTCAGCATTATGGATAATTGTCATGTTTTAATCCTTCGTTACATGTTTCATTTAATTTGAGAAAAATACAAGTATTCAATAATTAACATTATATGTATGTATTATTGAAAATTTATAAATTTTTTAGAGATATGATAAAAAAATCAGTATTGAGACTTTTAGAGTAATTTCTAGAATTTTGCAGTATAATAATTTCTACTGATTTTAGTAATTTTAGTAATTTTTATAATTTTTGTAATTTTTGTAATTTTGATAGTTTTGGTAATTTTAGTAATTTTATTAATTCTAGCAATTCTAGTAATTCTGGTGATTCTGGTAATTCTAGTAATTTTGGTAATTTTTGTAATTTTGGTACTTTCGATAATTTTGGTAATTTTAGTAGTTCTGGTAATTTTAGTAATTCTAGTAATTCTGGTAATTTCAGTAATTCCAGTAATCTGAATAATTTAAAAATTCCTAAATTTGACATCTTAGCAATTTTATAATCCCAGAAATTGATAATTCTACAACTTTGAAATTAAATACATCAATATTTTGAAAATCATAATCTAAAAATTTGGAAACTGCGATTTCAAATTTGAAAGTAATTCGATACCATAAAAATATGCAAACTCGTAAATTAAGCAATTTGAAAATCTAACAGCATAGAAGGTTAAAAATTAACAAATTTGCAACAATTTACAACAAATTCATTCACACTATTTTACAATATGACGTACGTTGTCAATATTTTACAGTATTTCACAATATCTCCCAATATTTCACAATATTTTCCAATATTTCTCAATTTCCCCATTCATTCCCAATATTACACATTTCGCAATATTTTGCGACATTTTCCAACATTTCCAAACATTTCACCACTTTTATTTACGACAAACTATTTCAATTTTACAAAACAAGTTGCATAAATATACAACGAAATATATTGTACAATAAATAGAATAATAGTTTCAGTGTGAAGCACTCGATACCGTTTCCCAAAGCTCGTCTACCAAAAAATGTTTAGAGAACGCTATCGATTACCACCACGTGGAGGTGGCTAGGTGACCCACCCTCCAAATCCAACCACCCACCATTATCTCGTTTATCAGGTTGTTGCCAACCAGATAAACGAGATTTCACTCTACTTAGCACGATGGCTCAAAGACACACATAGGATCTCTCCACGTATGTTCCTTAACAGGTTTAGCAAAAAACACCATACGTTTTTCAAAGAACTCGAAATAGTATTAAAAATAGTTATTTACGCTGTTAATTTCATGCTTAAGACTACGTACATATTGTACCTCTAATTTGTATTTAAAGGTTTCTCATAATTTTATAAATTATTTACATTGCTATAAGTATTGCACATCGTTCATAGCGCGTTATTCAATTTAAATTTCCCGCGCTAGGTAGAAGGCGACACACAGTAAGAAAGTATAAAAAATTATAAATCAGATGTATTCTGAATCTCTTTTTGTTACATATATAACAAAGTACATATTATACTTCTAATCTGTACTTAAAGGTTTCTCATAATTTTATAAATTATTTACACTGTTACAAGCAGTGTACAGCGTTCAGAGCGCCGTTATTCAATTTGAATTTCCCGCGCTGGGGCCTAGAGAGCGACACACGCTAAGAAAGTACGAAATTACAAAAAAATATAAGTCAGATGTGTTCTGAATCTTTCTTTGTTACATATAATAACAAAGGAACCTTCTCCTTGTAATATTAAACAGTTAAATACATATTTTTTCTGTATTTCGTGTGTACGAAATATATAACCTAACCTAACCAAGGAACCATAATACACAGTTCGATTTATTTGATTTACAAACCTATTTTTACCATCCACAATGCCGTTTGATTTTCACGAGTGACAGAATATTAAACGGACATCCGAACAAACGAGAAATTGAAAAAAGCAAGTAAAAATCGAAGAGCTCCGCACGATAACGCTAGTTCTATTGATTCGTTCAAGAAGAAAATATTTTCCTTTCGACGAGTGTTTCTGTTATCAATCGAATTTTCGTCGAGTGGTGTACATCTGTACAATCAGTCCTTCGTAACATGTTCCTATGGTTCTGTATTGGAAGCGTCTCGACCACTGGTTCTGGTTGATAAAAACTCAACGATAATAACTGGTTTCGATACGAAGGAAATTGATTCGTGTCCGCGGAACGTGTATTGACAATATCGCATCAAATTTTTACGGGTTTGTTCAAACTCTTTAACTCTTGTAAAAACATTCTGACTTTTGTTCAACACTAAAACTACCGGCATTAAATGTTCATTTATCGAAGAATGAAAAATACAATGAAAAGGGAAATAAATAAATAGTAAAGCATCAAGTAACATAGAACTAGTTTTCATCTCAACAAAATATGACAGACGTTTCCTTAAAACCACGACAATAAAATTTTGTAATATAAAATGAGAAATTTGAAACCAGTCCTTTTGACTGGTTGGTAGTTTTAGTAAAGAATGTTTTAGTTAAAGAATGTTCTGTTTTATGAGTGTTCTTTTTCATTAGTTACTTTGACAGTTTTTAGACCTTAGTTTTATTTGATCATAAAATTTCTTAGTTCTGTATAATTAGATAATTATGATGAATATTTCAAGTTAGAATTAGTAACTGTTTAAGTTATTAATTCATTGTGTTACTATATCCACAAATAAACGACAGGTAGATCGCAAAAAATGCGTGCAGGATGAACGAGCAGAAGAAGGATTTACCCTCTAGAGCATTTTGCAGCGAGCACATGGTAAGTTAATTTTAGTCCTCCATGCTTCATTCATGTGTTCGGTCATATATTTTTAATACACTCGCTGGTGAAAGAGCTTCATTCATATTTGACGTCAATGTGTGTCGTTCGAGCATGTAATACGTGGAGGTGTGTAAATAATGTTAACAGTGAACTACGTTAACACGAGGTATCTCTTTCATGAAAGACCACGAATTTTACTTAAATAATTACGTAAATTAAATATTATTTATACAGAATTGTGCTTGGCGAATTTTAATATTTATAGCAAGTATCAGAACTAAAATTTCGACAGAATTTTTTTGAATTACGTGGGGCTTTTTTTCAAACTCAGTGGTCCTTGAACACAGAGTTAATTTAAGGAGCAGTTGAAATAAAAATAAATGCAAATTCATTTTAAAAATTGGTCTTTTGAAAAATTTCTGTTTGAAGAGTATGAATGGTGGTATTATTAAAACTAATTATTATTTATATGAATATGTGTAATATGAATGGTGGTATTATTAAAACTAGTTATTATTTTTTATATAAAATTAAGTTTCTTTATAATTTTTAATTCAATTACAACAGCTAATATATCTTCTTTACAACACACTCTAATATATTTTTCAAACAAAAGCTTCTTTTTTAAATTTCAATACTCATGATTGAAGTCATATTTATTTCCACATATGAACATTAAAATCTTGAAATAGTTATGAAAATTTAAAATTGTAAAATAAAAATACAAAAATTAATATTAATAATATTATTAGTAAACCTTGTGATGACTAATAAAATTAATTTGAAAAATTCTCTAAAAATTTACAATACCCATTACAAAATTAATGATCCAATTTGTGTTTTAACATTTTTCTTAACCAAAATTCAATAAAAATAGAAATAATTTCTGTCCCGTTCAAATGAATGATTTTTAATAAAACCAAATGCGATTATAACGTCGACGAATTCGTAAGAATAGGTAGCAAAAGTACCTGGGCAAGAAACTTGGAATTTCTGACATTCATCGAGAACTACTTTGCAACGTTCTACGGGAAACTTTGAAATCGGTTTTCTTCAGCACGTCTTAATCCGAGCCAAATTCTCAGCTTACGAAACTCGAGAAGGAGATTTTAAAACGAAATTCAAAGAAGTTGAAAGATTCTTCTTTTCGTCGCGTTTAATTGCAACATTTTCTGCACATTACGAAGGGAGAGTATGCACTTTCAGGATTGTAATTAGCTCAAGGAAGTTCAAGCTCTGTAAAGAAGTGGGACAGTCAGAAAGGCTTTCAATTAACAATTAACAATGTGAATACAAAATTTGCGAATTTCGTGCTTTTTCGTTTAGTGCTTTGTGCTACAAAATTTTATATCAAGTTTGCAAATTTCATAAAAGTCTAGTGCTGTGTGCTACAAAATTTTATATCAAATTTAAATTTAGTTTTTATGTGGTCTGTAATATTTAAGAGATAACTGTATTTTTAATGTATAAGTATTAAATAAAAAAATAGTATGAAATTATACAGGGTGTTTGATATAATTGAGACATGTTGCACCTTGAATTTGATAGAAAACACTGTAGAGAACAAAAATGAATGGTAATGGTCCTTTATGTCTATATATTTTCTAAGAGCTTTATTTTCTGTAAAGTGCAACGATGCATCACAAAAATCCAAATGCACTTTTCTTATAAATGGCCAGCATACTTTTCACACTTCCAACAATTCGTAAGAATATTTTGCATAAAATTTGTCAATAAAAGTGTGAAATACATAAAAACACTAATATTGAAAGAGATATCTCTTTTGAACATTTATAATAATTTTGATGCATGAGTGATTAATTTTTAAATATCATGAAATTAATTTTAAAATGCATAAAAATGATTAACTCTACAATTGAGTAATTTTAAAACACATTAACTTGATTCATTTTAAGAATGACTAATTTTTCATTACATCAAGATAATTAATTTTAAAATTGATTAACTTTAGAGTACATTGAAATTAAATACTTTGGATTAATTTTAAGGTTGATTAAGGTTAATTAAGGTTAATTTTGAAGTACATCATTAAGGTTAACATTATGCTTATGATTATATATTATGATTAGCACTAAGGTTAACTAATTTTTAAATACTTGAAATAACTTTTAAGATAATTAATTTCAAGATAGATGAATTTTAAAATGCATTAAATATTAATTTTTCAACAATACCTCTGTTTTCAGAAGAATCTAAATGTTGAAGAAAATAGCAAGTATAACCAAGATCAGATTATTTCTACATACGAAACTTCTTGGCTACAGAGTCACATAATTCAAGTCAAGTGTACCACCAATAGTTCAGAGGACATATATTAAATATATGATACAGGTTCATATCTGAAACTGCTTTTCCAAGGAAGCTTCTGGCCATTTACGTGTTACTACCAACCATCTTAATACGAAAGAGTTGTCAAAGTTTATGACTACTCTTGACTACATCTGTAGAAAAGTGGAAAAGAAAATTGGATTTTACTAAACTACAAAAGCATGTCATCTAGTAAACTCTTTTTTCTTATATTGTAGTTTCACGACAGACTCGAGTTACCTGGTCCAATTTTAATATTAAAATATTGTGGTAGTGCAAGCTTCAAATTTATCAGTAAAATATTTAAGGTGAAAAAAATATATTTAATATTAATATTTTTATTATATACAAAATATACAAAAATATCAACTCAAATCATATTATAATACAAAACATATTAAGAACATATGTTTATGTAATTAAAAAAAAAATAAAAATTTAACAACAGATATTTAATTGTACACTAAAAACCTTTGTATTAATTAAATTTAACTACATTTTACAGTAAAAAAATATAAATTCAATCAAAACTTTAAAACTGACCTTCTAAACAAAAACTTCTCAAAGCTTGTTAACAATTCTATTGAACATCAATTTTATTTTCAACAATTCCAATCAATTATTCTGACAATACTCAGTTATTTTTACAATTGCATTATCTATACAATTTAATAAAATTATTTAATAAAATTATCACCGACTGTCACATATATTTCACAGAAACCATTCCATAGAAAACCTTTCTTACATAACCTCACAAAAGGGAACAAAAACATAATTCACTTTCACTCGCTAGAGGGCTTCCCCTACATAGAACCCTCCTCAGCCATCTTGTAGACGTCTGACTATTTTTCTAATAGATTTTAACCAATTTCAAGAAAGTTTGATTCTCTACAAAATGTATGAAATAACCTTAATTATTGTCTGACATGTGTTGTGTCATCAAAGTGGCACATACTGAACATTTGTAGACGGGTGTACAAATTTGAGTCTTTTCATATAACTTGTATCTTATCATACATCTTTCATATCTACAGAAGATACCTCAAAACAAATGACTCACTTATGCCAACCCTTTTTAACAAGCTCGATTATTGTCTAACATGTGTTATGTTATCAAAGTGGCACATATTGAACATATGTAGAAGGGTGTACAAACTTGAGTCTTTTCATATATCCTGTATCTTATCATACATCTTTCATATGTGCTTTTGAAGATACCTCAAAACAAATGACTCACTTATGCTAACCCTTTTTAACAAGCTCAACTATTGTCTGACATATGTTGTGCCATCAAAGTGGCACATATTGAACATTTGTAGAGAAGTATACAAACTTGAGTCTTTTCATATATCCTGTGTCTTATCATACATCTTTCATATCTACTGAAGATACCTCAAAACAAATGACTCACTTATGCCAACCCTCTTTAACAAGCACCTTGCCAGCATCTTCCTTATTTCCACCATTTCTGAAACGCTTCAAAAGCGTTTGGCAAAATCTCCGACGTAAAATTAAAGCGATAAACGAATCGATAAACGCGTTGGCCAAACGTCCGCTCGTCACGTGCTGACGATAAGCCCCGAAATCGGGACGAAAGAGGAGTAAAAAAAAATGGGGGATGACGTTGAATCGTGACCGTTGACTCTTCGTCGGCCATCGTGACTCTGTGACTGGTCGCAGAATTCACGGCGAGTTAGGCTCAGGGCTGAGCCACTGAATTGAATTACCCTTTATCGAAAACGAGCGTCGGTTCGCTACGCGATGGCCCGAATATTTCTCACAGCACGAATCCAACCGATGTCGATGTTTCCGCAACGTTAGGAATCCACTTCCGCCCTATTGACGCGTCTCTGTGCTCGATGATCCCCTGCAATTTGCTCGATTGTTATCCTGACTTTCCAGCACATCGTGAGCACTCGGTGCTCACACAGCTGGATCGAATAATACTGATTTTTCAGAAAGGTGTAGAATGATCGGTGAATATTTAGTAGGGTTCGCAGGGCAAAATATCAAATATCGACTCTTTTGGATCTGCCATTTTGTTCTCTTCGGTATGCAGAATTAAATGAAGTGAATTGTACTTTATGTTCAACGCTTAGTATCGACTGCTAGTTCTAAACTCTGTGATGTAAAAATTTCGTGACTGGAAAATTAACAGATTTGAAAATCACTAAATGTAGAAACTTGCACATTCGCAAGCAGACTTGAAAAATTAAAAAATTTAGAAATCACAAAATCTACAAATGTCCACATTCACAGACAGACTTGAAAAATTAAAAAATTAAAAGATCACAAAATCTACAAATTGCAAATTTACAAACAGACTTGAAAATGCAAAGATTTGACAACTAATAAATTTGAAACAAATCTAATTTAATAAATTTAATTTGCAAAATTAAACATTGAATTAGCAAAGTATAAAAGATTGTGAAAAGTACAGCAATTGCAAGAACATAAAAATACAAGAAACGAAGCTTGTAACAGGAGTATAATTTATGCGAGCTTTAATCGAAACACTTTTGCAACTTTTCTCTGCTAACAAATATTTCCCCAGGGACTCATTTTACCAATATATCAACAGGATGATGGAGCACGCGTTCATCATTCTTCCTGAAAGTAATGCCAAGTCAATCTACCTATATAAACTAATACGTCGTGTTGTTTGAGAACAAAATGGATCGTTCTCGATTGAAATTCTTCTCACCGCCATCATATATCTCTGGCACTGCATCAATCTATGGATTTTACTGCATTCAGCCATTACTATAAATTCTGGTTTTTTCGGTTGAATGATTCATTAAGGTAAAATTATTTTAGTGGGGGAGTTGCGCATTATTGTGACATTATTTTGTTACATACGATTTTTGTATTAATATACGTATACATATATAAATATAATTAAAATATGTTGACATAATAGGTTCATATAATGTGTTAACATAATAGGTTCATATAATATGTTAACATAATACGTTCATATAATATGTTAACATAATAGGTTCATATAATAAGTTAACATAATACGTTCATATAATATGTTAAGATAATAGGTTCATATAATATGTTAACATAATACGTTCATATAATATGTTAACATAATACGATCATATAATATGTTAAGATAATAGGTTCATATAATATGTTAAGATAATAGATTCATATAATATGTTAATATAATACGTTCATATACTATGTTAACATAATATATTCATATAATGTGTTAACATAATAGGTTCATATAATGTGTTAACATGATATGTTCGTATAATATGTTAACATAATACGTTCATATAATATGTTAACATAATATATTCATATAATATGTTAACACAAAATGCCAATAAAAATATTGGAACGTTTGTAATCCGCGCCTGATTGCAGTAGAGACATCTATAACATCTAACCTAACCTAACAACAGCGACATCTGGCCATGCGGTGAGCCTCAAACTCCCACTAAAAACAAAATGTCGCTGCATCCTAGGATTTTTTTCCTCTAATAAACGTAATTAGTTACAAATGCTTTTACATTACTGTTTTAACAACGAACAAATATAAAACCTTGTAATATATTATCTATGACTATTATGACTTCAATGCACAATGTTTAAGAAGGTTTTATATTGCAACGTTCAAATTAAATTAAAAGATCAAACACAGGATATTGGGCTAGAATTGTTCACGAAATAAATTAAAACGGATTTACAGGAAGTTAATTGCGTTTCGTAGAACGTAATTAATTGCTTCCTTCACATACACTCGTTCTGTTGGAAATTTTTTTTGGGATACAAATTGCGATTGATCGAAAACCATTGCAAACGTCGATCAAATATTTCTTATAGCAGGATTGGAAGTTATTAAATATTTAACAATAGTAATTAAATATTTTGTTATGATGATGAATATTAAATTATATTTCTTAATATAACTGATTGCAATGTGTATTTTAAGTTGTTTATCGAAATTGTTTATTTTCTTTTGGTAGAATAAAAAGTTTGTGATTAAGTTGGGTTAAGTTCGTGGTTGTTTAAAGTAATTTTTAATTTATAGTTTATTTTGAAACATAAGTATGAACAATTTTTTTCAATTTTAAACTTGACAATATAAACATCTGCAAATCTAAAACTCACCAATTTTTTAATATCTAAATTTGAAAATTTTCCAAGTTTTCAAAAGTTCAAAAATTTTAATGTTTGCAAAAAAAGGTCAAACCTTGAAAATACATATTCTACATATGTTCTAAAAAGTAGATGCTTCACGTATTTATATTTATTATAAATGTGTACATAATACAAAAAAATAAATATTAACAATTTAAATAAACAAATATATTTATAATAATTTCCTGCAAGCACCATATGTTATATTATCATCTGAAAAACCATCTCTAAGAAAAAGAAGTAAAATTTGCAACGTCCGTACAACAAATGTTTTATGTACCATGTGAAGTTTTTTAAGAGGCCATTCATTCTAATTTCAACATCTGCAGCTGTGCATGAGTTACGAGGAAAAGAAAGCGAGATTATTGCCAAAGGTTTCGAGACGATACAGAAAATTCTACAAACACATTCTCTGAAGTATCAAAATAATACATTGCCCTAAAAATTCTTTGTTACATCCAATATTTTCACTTTAATTGAAGTTCTCGAACGACTCTCATGAAATTTGTAACGGCAAACAAAAAATGATTTCATTCCATTTTCTCGATCCATTTAATTTTCGATATTTTATTTTTATACGCAATCAAATAAATTGAGGCGTTCGCGCAGATTACTCTGTGTTTTTCAATTCACTGGAACGGACAAATACATATCGAGTCAGTGGACTAAAATTCTTTTCCGATCGATCATTGGTAAATTGGCGGGGTTTTAAAAGAGACTTGATAGAGGAATGTTTAAAATATACTGAAATTTTTCTTTTGTAAACATTTTTATATATTTTTCAGGTAAGAGTGTCGTAGATAGTGAGGTTAGAAATAAATTTAAGGTTAGGTTCATAAGTTTAGTTGTAGGAAATTGACTTTCAATAAATCAAACTTCTAATCGTAGTTTACTCTTGTATTTCATAAAATTATTCGCAGTTTAGAAAATGGTGGTATGGTTTTCAAAATGTCTGACAATTCACTTCGAAGTTTCTTGATGCGTTTAATATAAGTAAAGATAAAATTTTTCATTTAATTTTATAGTATAATTCAAATTTCCAAACTATAGTTTTAATGTAAAATTTTTAAATTCAAATGTCCAAATATGCAAACCCTAATGAAATTACTAAAAAGATATTTTTCAACAAATGTAAAAATTCACTTAATCTAACCTAATCTAACCAAGTGAAAATTAAGCAAGCTTAAGCATTCAATAGAATACCTCAATGTTTCCTGCAATTTTATACATAAAAATTGTTGAAGACAAAGAATTAAGAAATTCAGTTAAACTAACCTAACCTCACCAAATAAAAATTAAGCAACCTAAGCACACCATGGAACACCTAAATGCTTCCTGAAATTTTATACATAAAAATTGTTGAAGACAAAGAATTAAAAAATCCCCTTTACCTAACCTAACCTAACCAAATAAAAATTAAGCAACCCTAAACACACTATGGAACACCTCAATGTTTCCTGCAATTTCATATATAAAAATTGGTGAGGACAAAGAATTAAAAAATCCACTTGACCTAACCTAACCTCACCAAGTAAAAATTAAGCAACCCTAAGCTTCCTATACCTCAATGCTTCTTGCAATACATAAAATTTATACACAATTTATGTATGCTAATTTATGAAGTCAAAGAAAAAAAGAAAAAATTGTAAATTAAATAAAAAGCAAGGAATTAAAAAACTGAGAAGAAAGAGCAGAAGAGAAGTCATTGACTGGCCGTAAATAAAAGGTCCAGAATTGAATATTCACTTGATTCACAGAACGAATGTGCAGAGCTTAGACGATCGCGTTTGTAATAGCCAACATTAAGCTGATTTATTTCCGTGGAAAGGGAAAAAAGAAACGGAGTCGCGCTGATTTTAATCGAATTAATGGCTGACCTGGATCCATTTCGGTAGGAAGTATGGCCGGGTTCAGTCGTTTCTGCGTTATAATTACGCAACGGTTGATTCGTTCCTACGGCATCAACGATCGACCATTCATGGCATAAACATTCACTTGATTTGTGTCAAAAACAATGTCTCCGGTTGTACGCATCGTTGCACGAGGATAAAACGTCGTTGCAACGTTCGTAGAAATCGAGCGTGGGTCTGACATGTTCGAAGGAACCATAAATGTAAAAATTGGCATATCGAGAGTAGCAGAACGTGCTGGGATTTATGGCGGCTACAGGAAATAAGATATTAGAGGATCGTGCTGGAAATATTCAAACAAAATATTTTACTTCTGACTTCTTATGCAACTTTTCTTATTTCAAGACTTGAAATGGACATTTTGGAAAATTTTGCAGGAGATCAATTTTTTCGAATATTTTGCAAAATAAGAATTTTGCAAATTCCAGAATTTGATAATGTAATAAGATTTTCTTTTGGTTATGTGCTTCGACAACTTAATAATTACAAACTAAATAATTTAATTAATTCTGTAATTTAATTAATTTAACATTTTCGTCAATTCCGTAATTTAATATTTAACGAATAGAAAAGTAAATAAACTCTCAACAATTGACAAAACAGCAAAATATAATAAAATACAAATTGCAAAAGTTTGCAGACTGGTTAAAATTTTCCTTCCACGCACGTACTTCGTGTCCCATTTTAAAGGAGGATTAAATTCTGAAGGCAGGGACTTGGTTCGCGTTCTTTGGTAGTTTTATTGGAAAACGCGTACTTTGCAAAACTTCGACAGTCTTTTTTTTGGACGAAAGTATAATATTAACGTCCACTTCCGCGAAACTCCACTCATTTCTAAACTCTTCTGAAATTGGTAACAAGCACTGGAGCCCTCTTTTAGTTTTCTTTCGTTGCCATAGTCAAATAAGTTGATTGCCTTAGTTATCGTCTTTATTTTTAGTTGCATGACAAACTTTATTCTCGAAAGTTAAGCAGCGTTGAGAGGCTTGCAGAATAATAGCAATATTTGTTGTTCTTTGTATATTCATCGCAGAGTATTACGAAAAATTGATATACAATATAACTAGATTAATTTTGCAATTTTGTTAAATTTATTCATTTTGTAATTCTCATAAATAAATGCGTTTTATGATTTTTCTAAATTTATTTTGAAATTTTCTTAAATTAATGTGTCTTGTAATTTTCTTAAATTGATTCATTTTGTAATAAACTCATCAATCTATCAATCTATCAATCTATCAATCTGTCAATCTGTCAATCTATCAATCTATCAATCTATCAATCTGTCAATCTGTCAATCTGTCAATCTGTCAATCTGTCAATCTGTCAATCTATCAATCTATCAATCTGTCAATCTGTCAATCTGTCAATCTGTCAATCTGTCAATCTGTCAATCTGTCAATCTGTCAATCTGTCAATCTGTCAATCTGTCAATCTGTCAATCTGTCAATCTGTCAATCTGTCAATCTGTCAATCTGCCAATCTGTCAACCTGTCAATCTATCAATCTATCAATCTATCAATCTGTCAATCTATCATCTGTCAATCTATCAATCTGTCAATCTGTCAATCTATCAATCTATCAATCTATCAATCTATCAATCTATCAATCTATCAATCTATCAATCTAACAGTCTATCAGTCTATCAGTCTATCAATCCATCAATCCATCAATCCATTAATCCATCAATCCATCAATCCATCAATCTATCAATCCACCAATATATCAACCTATCAATCCACCAATATATCAATTTATCAATTTATTAAATTAAAAAATTATGAAATTATGAAAATATTTAATAACCAAATAACAAAATGATGAAAATTCAAAACGTCACAACTGATGAATTTTCCACTTTATACCTTACTTTATAATACCACCGCTAACAAAACGTAGAAAGAAGCTAAATTTATGCAAATTAGGGTAACTTAGTTGCTTGAATTCAGGTAACTTAACTACCGCGGTAATTAAGGTAATTAATTCCTACAACTTCGTTTTGGCGAGCTCTCATATAATTACATTCGAAAATGCGATACACACAGTTTCGACCGAAAACTTGGAATCTCCTGTTACACAGTGCCATTACTCAAAGCTAAAATATTATTTTTAACCTTTTCACAACGATGTAATATACCATACAATTAATTAATAATTTTTTAAATTTTATCAATTTCTGATGTGTTCGATATTTATCATACCACATTAATTTTAATAATATTCTAGTTATAGCTACAATAAATCAAATTATTGTTTTACTGTTTGAATAGTATTAAAAGTTACTACTTTCCAAATGAATCAATGATCCAGATTCAGTTATCTTCATACGATAGTTCCTACCCTAATCCCTCATAGTGATTCAAAAGTAGAGACAGCTCTATGGTACCTTATCATTTGTTTTCGCTAACATAGACATCTCGGATTATAGAGGGTTAGGTAGCGGAATCAAAAGAGGATAAAACATTTCAGTTCGCCCTCATATATCACTGGCCTGTGCGTCTCTAGAAAAATCGATTAACGTGTGTGTATGTACACTCGGGTGCAACGGAGTTACTTTTGCAAAAGAACACACATGTAACTTTTACTTTCCTACGTTCCCAAATCCCAATTTCCCCAAATTCCAACGTTCCCAAATCTTAATTTTCCCAAATCCCAAAGCTATCGAATTCCAAGTCCCCAAATCTCATCGCCTCCTAATTCGAATTTCCCCAAATTCCAAAGTCCCCAAATCTCAATATCCCCAAATTCCAAAGCTTCCAAATCTTAATATTCCCAAATCCCAATTTCTCTGAATTCCAAAGTCCCCAAATCTCAATATCCCCAAATCCCAAAGCTTCCAAATCTTAATATTCCCAAATCCCAATTTCCCTGAATTCCAAAGTCTCCAAATCTCAATATCCCCAAATCCCAATTTCCCCAAATTCCAAACTCCCCAACTCTTGACATCCCCAAATTCCAAATTTCTCGGAATCCCAAGTCCCCAAATCTAATCATCTCCTCTTCCGAATATCCCCAAATCTCCAAACCTCTACCACCCTATTTCCCCAAATCCCCCAACCTCCAAATCCCAACTTCCCCAAAACCTCAGACCTCCCAACTCCCACGATTCTCCTATCCTTCACCTCCACTCAACTCTCCTCCTCCAAATACCAAAAATCTCCAGAAACCAACCACCGTGGAGCCACTTGTCCTTGGTTACAACATTTTCTCTCGAACAGACTGATTTTCTCTCGGCTGTACGTGGGTGGAAAAGTCGAAGGAGCATGACACAAGATGTAATCTCATGCATTTTACACGAAGTATATCAATCGTGGCTCCCTCGAAGTCATAGAAAGCAATCTCGCGGTGACTTGAGCAGCTGACCTCAGCAACGTCTTTAACTCATTTGTGGCTATAGCTCTTTTCACGTTTGGTGTTACTTTCTATAAATTTTCACAAGGTTATTCTGATTAAATACGTATATCAAATGTACACATATGTATATCAATATATGAACGACATTATTTTTTTCTTTGGACGAAACGTGACTTTTTTTGGACTCGTTATAATTATTTTGTTAACAGTAGAATATTCCTTAGATATCACGAATAATTGGTTAGGTTAGGTTAAGTTAGGCTAGATAAGTTTTTCAGGTGTTTCTAAAAAGATTTCTGTCTTCAAAAACCGAAAAAAAGGCTAGGTTAGTTTTTAAGTTAGGTGTTCGGTGTTAGGTGAGGTTTGAAATTAGGTGTTAGGTGTTAGGTTATGTTTTGGGTTGAGTGTTAGGAGTTAGGCTAGATTTTAAGTTAGGTGTTAGGTGTTAGGCTAGGGTTTAAGTTAGGTGTTAGGTTTAGGTTAGGTTTTAAGTTAGGTGTTAGGTTTGGATTAGGTTCTATGTTAGGTGTTAGATTTAGTTAGATTGTAAGTTAGGTGTTAGATTTAGATTAGGTTCTATGTTAGGGGTTAGGTTTAGGTTAGGTTTTAAGTTAGGTGTTAGTTGCTAGGTTAGGTTTTAGAAAAGGCTATTGTGGATCACAGTCTCCTAATCACATTAACAATAGAACATCATAGAATGAATACTAAAATGTCTTTGCAGTCAAGTGTGATCCCCAAAGTAGGTTTATCGTCAGCTCAAGAATGTGCAGTGTTGTGCAGGTTTCAGGCACTATTCGCAAGTTTAAGTCGAGAAGAGGTTAGGTTCGAGAAGATGTTAATGAACGATTGAACAATCTCACATGACCTTTTCCTACTTATTCAGCATATAATTGAGTGTATCCTTTTCTGATGACCTTTCACTTTCCTCTTCATGCTCAATCGATCGTGTGATCCATCTAGCTATACCGCGAAAACGATTTCTTTCATATATGACGTGTAGAGAATTTTTCATGATGCTATTTTACAAATATCCCTTAATGTCGTACTTCAACTCTGTCATGTTGATATTTGTCAAACATCTATTAACGTAGTGTTTCAACTTCATCATTATTTTTGACAACCTTTTAAAATGTTTAAAGCCTTAACAGTGGAGCAGAATGGAAAAGATAAGAAGTTTTGAATTTATGATAGAAATGTTATGTTTGAAAGCTGCCGGGATATATGACATGGAAGGTTAATCCTTGCGTCAATAACCACAATGTTCGCAGTTGTATAACTGAGGTACCCGGATATCCAACCATTCTGTTTGACATGAACATAACGCGCACGTCAAACGAACAAATACAGGGATTTATAGCAATTTGCGATTTATTGATAAATTCTTTTACGTTGATGTAGAAGTGTTGACCAGAGTACTTATTATTAGTTGTATATCAATTTTGTAAAAATAAAGTGTGAGTGCTGTTATGTTAAATATATTAACTATATATTAATATCAAATATATTAAATATATTGCAAACTCAAAGTTCTAGATTGATTTATTTAATTTAATTTAACTTAATCTAAACAATCTAACAAGTCCTATAAATCCAATAAATCCAAAAATTTAATTAAATCTAACAGTTTAATTTCACTGAAACAAAATTGAACTAAAATAATTAAATTTCGAAAAACAATTAGTGAATACCTTTCACAAAAAGGTCCATACGAACACACAAAGTTACCTTAACAAAAAACTGATCTAATTTTATGACCGTATCCTGCAATACAAGGGGAGTAAAGATAAGTGACAGTAAACTGTACCATCAAAGCGATGACAACGTGTAAACCCGTAAATACAGACACCGTCTATTGAATTCTATCAAACGCCATAAAGCATTTATACAGCTCCCAGAAACGACATAGGGAAGCACGATTTATTTATTTGATGCGCTATGGTATTAACTTCCAGACGTATAATTCACGGCCAACCATAAAACACCATTTGGCACACAGTTTCCACCCCATTCGGATACATCGGTAATAACCGTGGATTTACTTTGATCAACAAGATTTATATCATTTCATCGAATCCTGTAAATAGACAAATTACGAGCCTGAAATTTTCGGATAATTTTGTTTATCCGGACATTTCGTGTAAAACGCGTTGATGAACTCGGAAAACTGTGTCGTGAAAATAAACTGCGATTCCGATGAATTTTACGTAATTTAAAGTTTACCAATTACATCCACCGAACACGTGTAAGCAAATTGAAAATTTGAATTTAGCTGAAACAGGTGGAACGAGGTTTTCAGCGCGAATTTACGGGGTATAATTCTAATAAATTATTTGGAATATAGGGCTCGTTCACTTGACGAATGTCGAATAAATTATGCAATGCGGCGCTGTTTCGTAAATGTTTGCCATTCTGGTCTAATTATTTGAAATTTACGGTTGAATAGAAAAGATTTGAAGGGACAAAGTATGTTGGAAAAATAAAGGAACTTTTTGAAGAAAAAGAAAAGAATTATTTTGCCAAAATTAATTTTTTTTTTCAAAATACATTCCGTTTACATTAATACACCACTGAACTCACAGAACGTTAACACAGATTTTTTTATGTCGTTTTGCGGAATCAAACACTCCTGTCACAGCTGCTTGGACTTCTCTTCCTACGGAGAGGTTACGGCGCGTGGTATTGCAGCGCGGGGAATTACGGCGCATGGAGTTACGTCGCATGGAACTACGATGCGTGGGATTACCATGCGTGGAACTATTAACGCGTGGAGTTACAATGCGTGGAATTACGACGCATGGAATTACGACGCGTGGAATTAATAACGCATGGAATTACAACGCGTGGAACTACGACGCATGGAGTTACGACGCGTGGAATTACAACGCGTGGAACTACGACGCATGGAGTTACGACGCGTGGAATTAATAACGCGTGGAATTACAACGCGTGAGATTACAACGCGTGGAATTACAACGCATGGAACTACGACGCGTGGGATTACGACGCGTGGAATTACAACGCGTAGAACTACGACGTGTGAGATTATGACGCGTGGAACTACGACGCGTGGAATTACGGCGCGTGGAATTAATAACGCGTGGAATTACGACGCATGGAACTACGACGTGTGGAATTATGGTGCATGGAATTAGAGTGCGTAGAAGATGAATTAATAACTAAAATTCAATAATATTGCAAAAATTCGCAAAAGTACCACAAGTCACTCGATCAGCCAAACAATAGAATTCATATCGACTTAATCCACCTCCATCAAAAAGAGAGTCCTACAATAAAGAAAGCGACAGAGTAAAATCACAGGGCATTAGTAGAAAAATCTGGCACGTAATCTCGAAAAAAAGGAGTACATAGGTCTTTCAGCCTCATGTACGAAGCGAGAGGCATAGGTGGATCGCAAGAAAGTAGAAAATGAAGGCGGTACATGGGACAGCCATTTTCGAAACTCCCTATGGAAACGTGCCACTAAATCTCGGCAAGTGCGTTTCCCTTTCGTCTCTTTTCGCCCAGATATCCCCGAAACGAGATATCGCCTGAAGCTATTTCATATATGAAGAAAGAAACGCTAGACCCATTGTGCGGAAGAGGGTCGGAGCTGATAGTAGAGAACGTTCGATGATTGTCCATAAAGGTGTACTAGGGAAATAGTCGTGGCTCGGAGAAGAAAGAAGACAAAAACCCGAAGCAAATTGCTCGTCGTACGGTAAAGAGCAAATCTGCCTTGCCTTAGAAAAATATGGCAACGGAGGAAAACTATTTGCTGGCGGACTTTTAGGAATTTTAGGAGATTGAAATTTGGGGGATTGGAATTTGAGAATGTGTTCGAGCATTTGGTAATGAAGAAAATTGAGAATAAAATAATTATAAAATAACTGAAATGAATAAACTGACTAAATTGACTAAAATGACTAAACTGACTAAACTGACTAAAATGACTAAACTGACTAAACTGACTAAACTGACTAAAATGACTAAAATGACTAAAATGACTAAAATGACTAAAATCACTGAAATCACTAAAGTAACTAAAGTGACTAAACTGACTAAAATGACTAAAATCACTGAAATCACTAAAGTAACTAAAGTGACTAAACTGACTAAAATAACTGAAATTACATTAATTACAAAAATTACAAAAATGACTGAAATGACTAAAGTGACTGAAATTCCTAAAAATCCTAAAATTCCTAAAATTCCCAAAATTCCTGAAATTCCTAAAATTCCTGAAATTCCTAAAATTCCTAAAATTCTTAAAATTCCTAAAATTCCTAAAATTCCTAAAATTACTAAAACTCCTAAAATTCCTGAAATTCCTAAAATTCCTGAAATTCCTAAAATTCCTAAAATTCCTAAAATTACTAAAATTACTAAAATTACCAAAATTACTAAAATTACTAAAATTACTAAAATTACTAAAATTACTAAAATTACTAAAATTACTAAAATTCCTAAAATTCCTAAAACTCCTAAAATTTCTAAAATTCCTAAAATTTCCTAAAATTACTAAAATTCTAAATTCAACTACTTTCGCAACGTCCTCAAAGAATTCCTAAATTCTTTTAAACAAGACATTCTTTTAAACATTTCGCCAACTTCACTTTTCCCACTTTAATTCCCTCATGAATTAATATATGTTTTTGTTACATAAACGGGTGATACCAAGGCCAATAAGGGCGAACGATAACTCTTCATCAAAAATGCAATTTCCCGCGAAGAATGAGAAGATAATAAGATTTCGACGAGCTAGAAAGCAAAGGAGATAAAATTCAAAAATTGAGGAGAAATGAGTGTTGCTACGTGATAGCACGCAAGGTAATGGAGCAACACGAACTTTAGCGCTGTTCTCATTTTTTTTGATAGCACTTGAAAAATGGTGGACGGTTCAGTTAACGTGGATTATTGCCCTGTTCTCTCGACAAGCTAAAATTAGGGCAAATTTGTAGAATGGGTTATGTAATTGAAAGAAGATAATTGGAACAAGCACTTAATTAATCAAATTATTTCTGTGGGGAAAAATTTCATATCTGACTGTGTGAAATTTAAAAATTTTTGAGATTGATGATTATGGGATTGATGATCTTTTAGGGGAGGTAGAAATGTTGTAAATTTAAATTTATAAATTTGAAGCTAAATTAGGAAGTTTAGGAGCGTCAAAAATTAATAAACTAAAAAATTTAAGATGTGGAAAATTACAAAATTTGCAAATTTGGAAAATTGAAATTTTTAATACTGCCAATACTTTTGATCATAAAATTTCTTGATAAGTAACCCTTGACACCGAAATAAGTCTCGACACGTTTCAGCCAATATGTTCCCCAAGCCCCCCCAAAAAGGACATCTAAAATCCTGTACTCCCAAGTGCATCCAGAATATCAATGAAAAATTCCGTGTCGCATAAACCTAAAATCCAGCACGGTAAAGCTTGATTTCCGAGTTCCGATTCGAAAACACGCCGCTGATATCAAAATACATTGGTCCACTTAAATACCGACCTTCTGATAATGGACAGCTATTGTAGTGTCCTATCGACATTCGATACGACACGGGGTCAGGGTACACCGTGAAAGAGTAGAAAGGATTGCTAAGAACGAGACCCAGTTCGGTGTAATGGTCTGCAACCAAGCACCGCTCGTGTTTGTCGTCACCTTTGCCACCATAGTCATTTGTATCGATGACATAGCTGGCCTACGTTCTCTGCAACCCGATCGATCGTTTCGATTTATACGAAAGTAATTAATCCACAGAACGAAGGAGCTATGTAGGGTCGTGGGTTCGGGAAGGGATAGAAATTCGATGCTGGAGCTTGTGGGCTTGCAGACCAACATTCCAGAGAAGCTCAAACATACTGCAACGCCTGCTAGAGCCAATTGGTCGGAGTTGCTTGGATCGTGGCCAACTACGCTATCCTGTCCACGGACGCATATCTCGAAGTCCCGAGGAACAACGATACCGTATAGATGAACGAAGACGTAAAAGGATGAAGAAAGTACGGAAGCAGAAAGATATCTGCTATATCACCGGAAATGGAAGTAGGCAGAGGCCAGCAACTTTACTCGTTACTTTGCTCAGGAAAAAACCGGGATACGTGCATCTCCACCTAATGAATCGCCCAGAACTTACTATTTCTAGGGGCAACTTATTATTTCTGGGTGCAACGTTTATACTTTACTATACAATTTTTTAATACTCTTATTACATGTGGAGCATGTTAGGTTTACATCATGAGTAGACACTGATGTGACATCAGTTAACTGATCTGACTCAAGAGTGGACACTGATTTGACTCTTACTTTCCTTCTTTTGAATTGCACTTTTGATTAATGTTGCTCATTTAACTCCATGCAAGTATGACAGTCTATGTCTGTCATGAGTAGACACTGATGTGACATCAGTTGACTGATCTGATTCAAGAATGGACACTGATCTGACTCTTATTTCTCTACTTTTGAATTGAGCTTTTGATTATTATTGTTCATTTAACTTCATGCAAATCAGTCTATGTCAGCCTGATTATCTGGCAAACTGATCAAGATGGTGTTTAATCTGTCTACCTTGAATAGCAGATAAATTGACACTAATTTCTTGTCCTCAATTCTTGCCCTTACTTTTGCACTTACAAGGTTATGAGAATTAAAAAAATATTTTAAAATAGCCCAATCCTTCGTGAATAAACCAAAAAAGAATTTAGCTAAACAGGTTGAGTAATTTCGGAGAAAAAAATTCGTAAGTGAAACCTATTTGGTGTTTGATCTACAGTGAACAGCAGATCAGTTGATACTAACTTCTTGCCCATAATTCTTGCCCTTACTTTTGCACTTACAAGGTTATGAGAACTAAAAAAATATTTTAAAATAGCCCAATCCTTCGTGAATAAACCAAAAAAGAATTTAGCTAAATGGGTTGAGCGGTTTCTGAGAAAAAAATTCGTAAGTGAAACCTATTTTCGTAAAAATAGCAAACTATGAATTTTGCAATTTGCAAACTTGTTATTCCTCAACAAGTTCGAAACCAGCAAAATGATGACTTAAACTCCCCCTAATTTCACATGGACTACAAAATATTTTAATTACAGCAAAATCGCAGATGGTGACGTCCAAAAATTATCGATTTGGAATGACCAAACATTACTTCAAAAATCATTTGTATATAAAAGAATCATGTGAATAAAATTGAATGAATATATGATGGACAAATAATCAAAAAGGTTGAAATTCCTCTATGTCACAGTATTTTCATCGATTTGGAGTGGAATGACCCTTCAAGTTTGTTTTAAGGGTCCTACGATCACATAAAAAGGAGAAATTGATTTTTGGACCGATCGAACGTTCCAATAAAATTGTTTGTCCATCATAAATCCTTACCCAAAGGTTAAAAGCAATGCCATGTACGAGGTACCAAAAGTGCCTCCCAAAGAGGATCCCATTAATTATACTCATAAAATCGTAACACCTAAAACTGGGTTTCCACGTTGTTACAAGCGTATCGCTTTTGTTACTATTGAATGGTATCCTTTGTTGTGTCAGACGCCAACCCTCGATCACGATTACCGAAGAAAATTTCACGGCATAAAGCGCCGGAGGAGAAATATCCCTTAAGTGAACCATTTGTTACCGAGACAGGGTCACAATTCATTGAGAAGAGAAATGACGGGTAGGGGATGAAGAGGCTGAGAGAGAAAAAAAAGACGGTAATGTAACGAGGGTTGTGATCCTAAGAACACTTAGACATTTCAGCAAAGCTATAAAATATCTCCTTAGGGTATTGGCAGAGTAAAATTGCGGTATGTTGAAAGTCAGGAACACTTCATTTTCACGTGGTTTATCTGGATTCATCAAATTCTTAACTACATGAAATTTTGAATTTTTGGATCTCTTCTTACAGTGAGAAGATGGATCAAATTTTTAGATATATTCTGTTGAATATTGCAGTTTATGGACATAACAGAGCTTTTTGATAATGGTAAAGTTTCCTAGGACCTCCTCCTGCCATGAATTTTTAAATAATAGTAGGACCTCCTCTTGCAACAAGATGCTTTGATCAAATTTTTAATTATAGTATATCTTGAATGTTGTATCAGATCAAAAACTTCAGAATATTTGTGTTAGAGCTTTGTGATAATGGGACGTGTGTCCCCCAGAGACAGGATGATGTATATCCCCCTAAAGCAGATAAATTATTATCTTGTTGACCCTGCTATTGGGATTCGACCATGTGTGTGTCATTTGAGAATTTAGGATTGCTATTATATGATAGAGCTCGATTCGATCAGACTCTGCTTTATGTTCCTCTGCTTTTATTTCCTTCAGTTGTGATAAATAACCACCTTGCTGTAATTTCACTTACGTTACAAAATATTTTTTTGCACTATATTTTTATAATCTTTCATTATATTATATTTTTAATGAACTAAATTTTTCAAGTGAAAAAATTTGGGTTTTCGGAACTTTTGAACAATTTTCTATCAAAGACCTTGAAACTTAAGGTCTGTCTTACTAGACTGGAGTCTTTTTGTTACTAGATTCAACCCTTAAATGAATACCAAGCTTTAGATTATATAAAATGAATCTGATTGTAAAATAGTTATAACTTAATTTTAATTTAAAATATTTGACACCTTTTTGAACACACGTGGTGTTTCGTAAATCAGACAATACACACATCGGGTACCAAACGATCTAATGGCTCGCTAGAAGTCTAGCCAATGTCGGGGAAAGAAGCTCGAGAACTAATTACGAACTTTAATGGATCGCGAGAAGAACAGGCTCGATCCGGTAAATGACTATCTTTAAAGTTCTAACTCTAACAATTATGGACGGCTAGCTGCCTCAGCAGACATACACGGTGTCGTTTGCAATTTCAGTTACGCTAAGAATACGTCGGAGAACATTTTATGACATAAAAGTGTCGTAAAATCGGACTTATGATGCATCAATTCTGAGCTTAAAGTTTGCTGAATACTATTAGGTAAAGTTTTCTTATGTGTCGTTATCGTGAATTGGTGATTTGTGTAAATTAGTGAAGTTAGAGTTGAGGTTCATTTAAAATGTTTGCTTTGTTAGGAATATTACAATTTTCTACATTTTTTGTGTTTTTCAAATTTCTTAATTTTTTTTTATTTTCTAAATTTTTTAAATTTCGAAGTTTTCTAAATCACCTAAATTTCCAAATTTTCTAAATTTCCCAAATCACTCAAATTTCCAAATTTTCAAGCTTTCAAATTCCCCAAATTTCCCAATTTTCCAAATCACCCAAATTTCCCAGTTCTCTAAATTTCCCAAATTATTCAAATTTCCAAATTTTCCCAACTTTCCAAGCTTCGAAATTCCCCATATTTCCAAATTTTCCCAACCACCCAAATTTTCAAACCTAAATTTCCCAAATCACTCAAATTTCCCAATTTTCCCAACTTTCCAAGCTTCCAAATTTTCCCAATTTTCCAAGCTTCCAAATTTTCCCAACTTTCCAAGCTTCCAAATTACCCAAATTTCCAAATTTTCCAAATCACCCAAATTTCCAAATTTTCTAAATTTCCCAAATCACTCAAATTTTCAAATTTTTCCAACTTTCCAAGCTTCCAAATTACCCAAATTTCCAAATTTTCTAAATCACCCAAATTTCCAAATTTTCCAAATCACCCAAATTTTCTAACTTTCCCGAATCACTCAAATTTCCATATTTTTCCAACTTTGCAAGCTTCCAAATTACCCAAATTTCCAAATTTTCCAAATCACCCAAATTTCCAAATTTTCTAAATTTCCCAAATCACTCAAATTTCCATATTTTCCCAACTTTCCAAGCTTCCAAATTCCCCAAATTTCCAAAACTCCCTCATCACTCTATTATCTCCAAATTTTCAACCCACTTAAATTTCATCCCTCATAATCCGACTTTCCATTCACAAAATCGACTCCATACACCCCAACCCACTCTACCCAACACAAAAGCGCGAATCGACTTCAACCACCATAAACGCAATGTGTAAATTAAAAACGATTATCGGCGTTTCCATCGTAAAGTTCAATTTCTTCCAGACTTTCGATAGTCTGCTGCATTTACCCTACTTTTACAATACCTACACTGCAGCAGTCGGGAGTTTTTCCTTATCGCCGGGCAATCACAATATCTCCTGGGGCAATACGAGAACCTTGCTTTAAGTGCCTTCCATTCGATGCCTCTCTTATTTCTATTTGCACACTTCCGGGGATACGCGAGTGGGAATCGATAATGCAACACGAGTATTTAACGGATATATACGGGACACGTAAGACATCGTGTGAGACACGGCGAGTGAATCAGAAAACGTTCAGAGCTATTGCTCAGAAGGCGGTGTAAGATTACGTTAGACTCCTGTGAGATGACGATTCTTTAATATTTATTGTCTATTGTCTTTTTAGATATTATTTTTTATTTTTTTTATTTTCGTTTATTGTTCGTTATTCATTGTATATACATTCATTACACATAATTCATGAATAGTTATTTGTTGTTTATTATTCATTATTTGTTATTTATTATTCCTCCTTTATTGTTTATTAATCATTCTTTATTCTCTATTATTTATTATTCGTTATTTATTATTCATCGTTTATTGTTTATTACTCATTCTTTATTTTATATTATTTATAATTCATTGTTCATGGTTCATTGTTCGTTGTTCGTTGTTCGTTATTTATCATATATCATTTATCATTTGCCATTTATCATTCATCATGTATCATTTATCATTCATCATGTATCATTCATCGTTTATCTTTTATCATCCATCATTTACAATTTATCATGTACTCTAATCTATCGATGTGACAATTTTTCATTCGAGATGCGTTTTTTTGCTACAAAATGTTTTTATTTCACTTGCTAACTGAATGTAACCTAACCTAAGATAATTTAATCCAAACTATAATATAACCTAAACTATGTTATTGCTGCTCCATGTCAAATTATTGTAGTAAAATGTCTCCTCTGCCTAATGTAACCTAACCTATAATGTAATCCAAACTTGTGTAATATAACCTAGACTATGTTATTGTTGCTCCATGTCGAATTATTGTAGTCAAATGTCTCCTCTGTCTAATGTAACCTAACCTATAATGTAACCCAAACTTGCCTAATATAACCTAAACTATGTTATTGTAGCTCCATGTCAAATTATTATAGTAACATGTCTTCTCTGCCTAATGTAACCTAACATATAATGTAACCCAAACTTGTGTAATATAACCTAGACTATGTTATTGTTGCTCCATGTCAAATTATTGTAGTAAAATGTCTCCTCTGTCTAGTGTAACCTAACCTATAATGTAACCCAAAGTTGTCTAATACAACCTAAACTATGTTTTGTTGCTCCATGTCAAATTATTGTAGTAAAATGTCTTCTCTGTCTAATGTAACCTAACCTATAATGTAACCCAAACTTGTGTAATATAACCTAAACTATGTTATTGTTGCTCCATGTCAAATTATTGTAGTAAAGTGTCTCCTCTGTCTAATGTAACCTAACCTATAATGTAACCCAAACTTGCCTAATATAACCTAAACTATGTTATTGTTGCTCCATGTCAAATTATTGTAGTAAAATGTCTCCTCTGCCTAATGTAACCTAACCTATAATGTAACCCAAACTTGCCTAATATAACCTAAACTATGTTATTGTTGCTCCATGTCAAATTATTGTAGTAAAATGTCTCCTCTGCCTAATGTAACCTAACCTATAATGTAACCCAAACTTACCTAATGTAACCTAACCTATAATCTACCCAACCTCCCTAATATAACCTAAACAGTCTTGCTACTCCATGTCAACTTATTATAATAAAATGTCTCCCTTGTCTATTGTAACCTAACCTATAATCTACCCAACCTTCCCTAATATAACCTTCACTACCTTCCCTAAACTGTGTTGCTCCTCTATGTAAAATTATTACATAAAAATGTCTCCTTTGTGTAAGAGAATTAACAAAGTTATGTTTATGTTGGTTTAACGTGTCCACTTTATATCATTTTCTGTATTTTACCTGTTCGAGAGCCTTCGAAGCTTACTTGTGGATTGTGGAGCTACATTTTTAACCTTTTTAACGTTGCCTTTGAGTCTCAAGCGGTTATAAGTCTTTGCCTACTGTTCTGAATTCGTAAGATTGCGGTTACTTAAGGAATGTCCGAAAGCTTCCAAGGAACGACTTTGAAGGGTTATGTTTACGAATGTTGTGTAGTTAAATATTGTAACAATTTATGTTATTTTGGAGGGAAATTCTGGGTCAAGAATATGAAGGAAGAAATATTTGTTGTTTCAACTTGTATTGCTGATTGATTATAGTTATTATTTGTTATTTTTGGGGGTGGGATTCGTCAAATTTAAAAATGATGAATTTTAGTAAATAGAGTATTGGACATATCTTTGTTTATTTGCAAAAATATATTACATAAATAAATATAATATGTATGATATATGGAACAGCAAGGTGCAAGAAATTATGAAATTCCTCACTCATTGATTTCTGGATATATGAGTTTGAAATTTTTGAATCCATTGTTTTGTTAATTTTTAATTTTGTAAATTTAAAAATTTCTAATTTCTGGAATATGAAAATTTAAAGTAGCAAAATTTCAGTATTACAGAAATTGAAATTTCGTAATTTTGGTATGAGAAAAATTAAAATTTCTTAAATTGAATATTTGAGAAATAAAAATTTCTAAAATCTCCAACCCACCCTAAAAATCTAAAAATATCTACCCAAAATTTCTTGTCATGCATTATAAACCCTCCCTAAAAAAATAATTACGAGACGTGACGTACATTCATTAAAAAATTATAACTGAAGGATCATTATCAAGATTCGGTATGAGCTAGCTAAATTGCCATTGTGTCAAAAAAGGGGCTCGAATCGTTAAGGATCGCTCGAGAATGATATCCTCATGACTCTTCGTTAGATCGTTCGTTGTAATGAAGTGTCTGATGAAAAGATCACTCAAGATACCGTGTCCTCTTCATAGAATAGCTCACTAATGAACTTACCGAAGTGACAAGTTCTCTAAGCAACCTACTCGTCACGCAATAAACAACTATGTTCTATACATTATGGTGCTTGGACTCAGAAACCAAAAATAGCTACTTTGACAATTCTTTGCAAATAACTTCTTCCAAACAAGTTCTTTTAAATGACTTTTTTAAAATAATTTCTTTTAAATGACTTCTTCAAAATAATTTCTTTTAAATGACTTCTTTAAAATAATTTCTTTTAAATGACTTCTTCAAAATAATTTCTTTTAAATGACTTCTTTAAAACAATTTCTTTTAAATGACTTCTTTTAAATAATTTCTTTTAAATGACTTCTTTAAAATAATTTCTTCTAAATGACTTCTTTAAAACAATTTCTTTTAAGTGACTTTTTTAAAATAATTTCTTTTAAATGGCTCCTTTAAATTTTAAGACATTGTCATAGTAAAAATTAATGCTGCTATAAATGAATTATTTTGTGAAACTTTTGTTGTGTTGTTTTATACATTTTTTAAAATTAATTTTTAAAGCTGTTATTATTGTTACAGAATGTTTTATAAATTTTTAAAAATTAATACTTAAAGCCATTGTTATTGTTGAAGAATGTTTTATAAATCTATAAAAACTAATTTTTGAAACTGTCCTTGTTGTTGTGTTATGTTTTAAAAATTTATAAAAATTAATTTTGAAAGTTGTTGTTATTGTTGTGTTATGTTTTATAAATTTACAAAAATTAATGTTTGAATTTGCTGTTATTATTGTGTCATGTCTTATAAATTTTTGCAAACTATTTCTTAAAGCTATTGCTATTTTTATTTCATGTTTAAACATATTAATAATCGAATTTTAAAAGTGATTCCTCTATGATTTCATATATATAAAATATGCACTCATATGCACTCATATGTGGAATCCGTCCACTCAGTACCGAAATACCTATTGCAAGAATGTTTAAATAAGAACCATTTGCAACCTCCAGAACCAGTAAATATTTCAACAGAGCAGGATATAAAAGCACCACAGAATTTATACTTAGCAATAAATATCTGTATCTAAACGGTAACGTATTTTTAAGTGGGGTCGAAACCAAGATAGCTAGAACGTTGTCTGACTTCGATAGATTTATGACTGGGATTTATACTGATCTCAGTGCTAAAAAGAACGTGTGACAGTATCCAGAAACCAGTTCAGACTCAGCGATAGGTGGTGTCCAGAAGGACACGTAATTATTGAGTTTTATAAGATTGATCGCTTTTAGAGGTATTGAGGTTAGGAAGGGCGAGTAACCTAATTGTACTCTGTCCAGAGAGCGTGCACGGCGTTTTTATGTGGATAGAATTAAAACTTCTAAACTTGAACATTTTTAAGATTTCAAGTTTTATAAATCTTGTGGAAGTTGGAAATTAAAGATTGATTTGCAAAGTTTAGACTTTGGAATTTTTAGGTTGTTAATTCTGAGGAGAGAGAAGTTGTGGAGTTTTTAATTGGCAAGGATTTACAAGTTCCTGTATTTTTAAGTGATTTTCAAATTATAATATTTTGAAATTTATTAATTTTAAAATATTTGGATTTTTGAGTTTGTATGCTGCAAAATATCTGAGGTTTAAAATTTTCAAACTTCTGAATTTCCAAATCTCCTAATTCCTAAATTCATAATTTCCCAAATTCTTAAAATTCCAACTTTCTAATTTCCCAAACCCCTAATTCAAAACTCCTTAATTTCCCATATCCTTAATTTCCCAAACCCTTAATTCCCTAACTCCTTAATTTCCCATGTCCTTAATTTCCCAACTCCTCAATTTTCCAAACCCTTAATTCTCCAACACTTTAATTCCTCAACTCCTTAATTTTCCAAACCCTTAATTCCCAACTCCTTAATTCCCCAAACCCTTAATTCCCTAACTCCTTAATTTCCCATGTCATTAATTTCCCAAACCCTTAATTTCCCAACTCCTTAATTTCCCAAACCCTTAATTTCCCAAATCCTTAATTCTCCAACTCCTTAATTTCCCAAACACTTAATTCCCCAAACCCTTAATTCCCCAAACCCTTAATTCCCCAATTCCTTAATTCCCCAAACCTTTAATTCCCCATAGTCTTAATTCCCTAACTCCTTAATTCCCCAACTGCTTAATTTTCCAACTCCTTAATTTTCCAAATCCCTAATTTCCCAAACCCGTAATTCCCCAGCTCCCTAATTTCCCAACTCCTTAATTTCCCAAATTCCTAAATTTCCATATCTCTAACTTCCCACCCCCTAATTTCCCAAATTCCAAAATCCCCAAATCCCCATTTTACAAAAATTAAACCTCCAAACCCTAAATTTTCCAATATCCAAATCTGCAACACATTTCCAATATCCAAAACTACAATCAACTTCGACAACACTTAAATTTTAAAGTTTGAAGATTCAAGTAGCACTCGAATTCAAAAACACAAGCCCGAAAGAAAGTAAATTTATCAGACTTGGACATTTACGGTATTACAAATTCGACAGTTCTGAAATTATAAAGTTCGAATGTTCTGTACTTGAGGAAGTTCAACAGCTTCAGGAATTCGAAGCAAACACTGATTTAAAAGCGATTCGAAGTTCTGCTTTTCTTGCTCGATGAAATATTCTTCTAAGATGTACATAGGTACGTGGAGAAGCGGCAAACGTCAATGCAGTGGTTTTTCAGTGGTTCAAGTTTACATACGATCTCTGCAAACGTGCTACTGTTTCAACTTTGAAATAGTGTCTTGTGCATGATTCATATGGAGAGTCAATTGTAATTTCTAACTGCTCTGTTTTTGCATATTTGTGCTTTGGTTGCTTTGTAACTGGAAATAACTTCTGGTTTGTTACGTGAAGTTGTGTAATACATGTTCGTATATTTTGGATGTACATATGACACATGTACACATATGTATGTACATATATTGTATATTGTAGTATGTAGTTTTGTATGCATGTATATTGTGCATTTGTGTAGATAATATGTATACTTAATTTGTATTTTTGTGTACACTTACATGAGTTCTATACATATGTGTACATATGTGTACCTATATGATATACATATAATCGTGTTACAATACAATATAGTAATGAATGTACATGTATATTATAATGCAATTAGATGGCTATAGTATATATTGTATTACAATACAATGCAGATATAATAAAATCTATAGAACATATGTACATATGTGTATATGTGCATATATTACATATTACATATTTTATGATGTAAAATCAAATTAAAAATGAAGAATACCCATATCGAATTCCTATATATTTTTCATTTGAAAACGTTTGCGGCATTCCGGAATGACGCTGAATAATTTACTAATGACAGAAGTCGCATTTAACAACCACACATAATAAATGCGCCTCCCATAAACACACTAAATGCAAATGTCGCTGATTTACTCCTACTCTGAATTATGGTGACCACACTCTGTGTTCTGTTTCCCTCGCATTCTGTACTTTTATAATAATTGTTAACGTCTTTATTAACAATTTCAGAATAGAGTTTACGTATAGGGTTATGTTTGAAAGTTTGTTACTCGAGTATTTTTGTAATGATTTTTGACACTTTCAGTAACAATAGAGAATTATATATCACATATCACATATCATGTATCATATATTACATATCATATGTCACATATCATAGGTCAGATATCATATGTCACATATCGTATATCAGATATCATATGTCACATATCATACATAACATATCATATATCAGATATCATATGTCATATATCATATATAAGATATCATATGTCACATGTCATATATAACATATCATACGTCACATATCATATATCAGATATCATATGTCACATATCATATATCACATATCATATATCACATATCATATATCACATATCATATATCACATATCATATATCACATATCATATGTCACATATCATATGTCATATATCAGAAGATAATCTTTGAGAGTTTATTACTCGTGTTCTGTATTTTTATAACAATTTTTAACACTTTCAGTAACAGCTATGTTTTAAAACATATTTTACATACGAGAGACTATTAGTTGCGTTCTCTATTTTTTTTTAATAATTTTTTATACCTTTATTACTGTTTCTAAAACATATTTTACACAAAGGATAATCTTTGAGAGATTGCTACTCGCGTTCTCCATTTTCACTGCAATTTTAACACCCTCAGTTTTTACTGTGTTTTAAAACACATTTCACAAAGAGGGTGATCTTTTAGAGCTTGTAAAAATAACATCAATAAATGGAAAAATTATAAAATATAACGAATTGAAAAATTATAAAATATAAGGAACTAAAATATTATAAAAAATGAGGAACGAAAAAATTGTAAAATATAAAGAATTAAAAATCTACAAACCTAATATAAATTCTATTAATTAATATTACACAAAATGTACTCTTTCACATTTAAACCGACGATAAATAATTTTACTTCGTACAGAAAACGTGTTCGTCATAAAAACATGTGAAGAGTCATTTTAACACGGAGTTAATTAAAATTTGAAGTTTCCTCATTTAAAGCCAGCATAATTGAAGAAACAGCGGTGAAGAAATTAAGTTACATGACGGGAACTCACTTCACATCGTAAATCTTAATAATGAATGACAACTGAAGCGAGAACGTTTCGCAATGATCTCAAGTTTAAATTAAATTTTGAATAAAGTATGTTACAACGACTGACAGATAATTAATATGAAAATTACCTTGAATAGTTGTTTGAATGGTTAATGAAGTATGCTTGAAGAAAATTGATTAACTCCGTTATATCCAATTCCGTTGCAATTAAAATTTCCAATTAAACATTTGTTATTTTTATTCCAATTCGATGAACGAAGTTCTCAAATTTTTTTAAATTAAATTTATTAAATTTTGTTCTAATTTTTATTTGTGCTTAAGTGTGTTAAAGTTAGGTCATTTTGTTAGTAACATTGAAAACTTTATTATTAAAAGCAGAAAATAATACAAAATATTTTTAAATGCATTTTATTTTATAAAATAAATTATACTGTTATTTTTAATAAAAAAAATTGTAAAATTGTTTGAGAGTAATATTTTTATTCGTTTAGAAATCTGTTTCACTTATTATTTGCTTAAATATTTTTAGAAAAAAAAAATTGTAAAATAAAGTTGTAAAATATTTGAGAATAAAAATGATAAACTTTCTATCTCTATTAAATTCTATCTAGAAATACAAACATAATACACGAATTCATTTCGGGCAAAATTTATTACATATTCTATTACGTGAAAAGTGAGGTTATGAAACTTTAGACAAAATGAAAACATTTCAGACAAAATTTACTACATGTTCCATCACGTGAAAAGGTCATGAAACTTTCTACGAAATTAACATATAATTCTAGAGAAAATTTACATTTTCTATCACACAAAAAGGTTATAAATATATTTCATGAATTCCATCAAATAAAAAGTAAGGTTATGAAACTTTTCAAGTACAGATTTAAATATCTGTGAAATCCTCAAGACAGAATAAAATTAACGAATACAATTTCTGCAACAAAAAGTATTTCTGCATGTTTAAACCGTACTTATCCATAGCTCGTTACGCCATTGTTGATTACAAAGGACGAACTTTAATCGAAATGAGAGGAACAGTATTAGGATAGGAAATTTCCAAGTAAATCCATGAACGACAAGTCGGATTAAAACAGAAGGGGTTTTAATGAATCCTTGATGAAGCATCAAAGGTGGCAAGTAACAAGGACACTGAGGCTTCGATACAGGTTGCTAAAGTATCCATCAACGAGGCAATCGACTGAGTGCATTGTGCAAATGAAAAGCGAACGGAGAGCGACGATTACCTAGATGCCTTCCATCAAATTTTTCATGAAAATCCATAAACCATTACTTCTTTCACTACTGTTACATGCGTAACGTGTGTTATCATTGTAAACAGTGATTTTTGTGATAATATTATTCGAAAGCTTTTCTATTTCCTGTTCTCATATGTTCATCTTCCGTGAGGGTTTTTGGTTTGTTTTTTTTAGGTAGATAAATTGGAATGTGTTATCTTTTGTTTTTTGGAGTTGCAGACGTTTGTTTTGGTTGTTTCGTTATTGGGGTTCGATTGAGTGTAGTTTTTATTGTAGTAAATGTGTGTTTTATATGTATGATGTATCACACATGTGACACTTGTAATACGTATAATACATATCTCACATATGATACTAGGATACATATGACACATATGATACATATGATACATATAACACATATGACACATATGATACATATGATACATATAACACATATGACACATATGACACATATGACACATATGATACATATGATACATATAACACATATGACACATATGACACATATGGCACATATGGCACATATGATACATATAACACATATGACACATATGATATATATGACAGATATAACACATAAGACACAAATGACACGTATGATACTAGGATACATATGACACATATGACACATATGATATACATGACAATTTTCAAGACCCCAAATTCCCTATTTTCCAAATTAATAAATTCAGTACCCAAATTCAGGGATTTATGAATTTCGAAATTAAGAAATTTCCAAATTTCCAACTTCCAAATTCTCAAATTCCAAAACTTTCAAATTCTCAAATTTCCCAGTTCACAAATTCCAAATTTTCCAAATTCTCAAATCTCCAAATTCCTAATTTTACAAATTCCCAATTCTCAAATCCCCAAATCCTCCAATTCCATTACAAATTCCCAAATTCTCAAATCCCAATATTCCCTAGATTATCTAAATTCCCAAATATTCAAATTCCAAATTCCAAAATTCCCTAGATCTCTAAATTCCCAAATTCCCTAAATTTCCAAATCCCCAAATTCCCTAAATTATCTAAATTCCCAAATCTTCACATTCAAAAATTCCCTAGATCTATAAATTTCCAAATTCCCTAAATTATTTAAATTCCGAAATCTCCAAATTCCCAAATTCCTTAGATCCCCAAATTCCCAAAATTCCCTAAATTATCTAAATTCCCAAATTCCCAAATTGCAAAATTCCCTAAATCCCCAAAGCCCCAAATCCTCAAATCCCCAAATTCCCTAGATTATCCAAATCCTCAAATCTCCAAATTCCAAATTCCAAAATTCCCTAGATCCCTAAATTTCCAAATTTCCAAATTCCCTGAATTCCTAATTTCCCAAAACTCCAAATCTCTAAATTCCTAAAATTCCCAAATCCCTAAATTTAAGAATATCCATCCAACAGTTTCCCAAACCCCCAATTTCCCAAATTGCCCCTATTCCCCTATTCCCTCTGTTGAACCCAATATCACAGCCATTGAGAGGCATCCTCTAACAAGCCAAATGACGAAAGATCTTCCCCATCGATTAGTCCAACCTAACCCAGCGAAATTCGTAAAGTGTTCCAGAATGTTGAATACGCCTAGCAGTGCATAACACCGAATGGCCAGCTATATTCGATGACACGTTACGTTGGATCTGTCGACTGGTTAAATACGTTGGGTGATTCGACGTGTCGGATCTCCCCCGGTCTCGCGTGTATCATTCCTCCAGTTATATAGCCAACTACGCGCATGGTTTCCCGTCCGAAATATGTTACGCGATTAAGAGGGTTCCTATCCTTAATTTAGGGTGGCTTGAACGGTTTAAATCGGATTAATGTAAATTGAATGGCGTTTCAATGTATCCCGTAAAACACTATTTAAACACGCAAAACTATATCACTGAAGATATATACCGTTAAATATGCTTTTCACGGGGCATTATAAAGAAACACTTACTTTCGCACCGTATAATTTGTTTCGTGCTGAAGTACTCGAAATTTATGCTGTAATAAATGTGGCGGACTTCTTGAGACTCGAGAGCGACACTTTACGACGTTTGCGTTTTTCACGATCTCTTTTTTTTTATTTGGTTTGCAAGTCTTTTTGACGAATGAGGGGCAGGGAGTCGTGGGAAGAGGAAAGGGAGAATGAATTGACATTCTGTTATTTTTAATTTAGTAATTTGAGAATTGAAATTATTACTCTGTGATGGTCAAGAAAATTAATCAACATAAGTAACGTTTGTAATTAATCAAATTTATTATTAATCGAGAATATTTAATATTGATATATCCATCAGCATAATTAATTCTGCAATTATTAATCAAGTATAAATTATATTGATTCAACCATCAAAATAATTCACTCTGTAATTATTAATTAAATATATTATTAATCAAGAATAAATTATATTGATTGAACCATCCAAACAATTAATTCTATAATTATTAATCAAGAATTAATTACATTAATTTATCTATAAAAATAATTCATTCTGTAATTATCAATCAAGAATAAATTATATTGATTCACCTATCCAAACAATTAATTCCATAACTATTGATCAAGAATTAATCACATTGATTCATCCATCAAAATAATTCACTTTGTAATTATTAATTAAATATATTATTAATCAAGAATAAATTATATTCATTCACCCACCCAAACAATTAATTCCATAATTATTAATCAAGAATTAATTACATTGAGTCTTCCATAAAAATAATTCACTCTATAATTATTAATCAAATATATTTTTAACCAAAAATAAATTAAATTGATTCATCTAACAAAACAATTATCTCCACAATTATTAATCAAGATTACATTTCCTAATGAGTGCACCTTCAATCATAATTGCAATAAATTAAATAAATTTTATAAAACAAAATACAAAATGTGAAACATGAATTTACAGTAAAATTTACAGTGTAAACGTGATGACTTATTTAAAGACGAGATACTTATACGTGAAATAAACTTATCTGAGGCGTTAAGTGGTCAACTCTGCATATATTGCATTCTAGGTTAAGTAATTCTGCTTACGTTAGGCACGTATACATTGGGGCAATTTCGTTTGATGTGGTAATTTAGCACGTTGCATTCCAGTTTACACACAATGAGTGATTGGGTCGCTGGGGATTTATATATGCAACACGCAGGTATTAAGGTGTATTTAATAACCGTCTAATTACATTTCGTATCATGTTCGTATCCAGCTTCAATTTCCTGTTTTGATTGAATTTGATGATTCGTTGAAATCTCAAAATTTGGTATAACTGTTTTGGTTATTTTTTGTTTTACAAGGTTTTGGAATATTCTTTTCTAAAGTGTAACTCATTATTTTTTATTTGTATTGTATGTTTTTGAATTATATTGTGATTCTCATAAATTATGATTCTTGTAAATTAGCTGTGGTGAATATTTGTGAGATGTAGAGTAAACTATTTGGATAAGTTTATAATTCAAGTTTGAAAATATAAAAAAAAACGTTTATTTTACTTTATAAATTTTATAGTGTAGCCAATAAATTTTATTTTGAAAACTAGTTTCTGAGATTAGTTGGCGAATTTTATTTTTTATGGCAATTTTAATGAATCTTATTTTGTAGGACCAATATTGATGAATCTTATTTTGTAAATAAATTTCTGTAATTAACTGACGGATTCTATTTTTCATATAAATTTTAGCAAACCTTATTTTGCAGGACATTGTCATTTTTTATGTTATTTTTCATCTTATTTTGTAAATTTTCTGTAATTAACAGACAAATTCTATTTTCTACATAAATTTCTACAATTACCTCATGAATTTCGTTTAGTAAATAAATTTCAATGTCCGCCACCCGAATTTTGATATTAAAACAAATTTTTATAATTACCTCACGGAGTTAATTTCGTAAATAAATTTCTATGACCACCTGACAAATTTTATTTCCGAAATAAATTTCTATAACTACCTGACAAATATTTCGTGAATAAATTACTATACCGATGAATTTTGTTTCATAAATTTCTGTAATTTCCAGATGAATTTTATTCAATAAATGAATTTCTGTTATTTCCTGACGAATTTTATATCGTAAATGAATTTCTGTAATTTTCCGATGAATTTCATTCTGCAAATTAATTTCTGCAATTTTATTTCGCAAATGCATCTTTACTGATATATTTCATTGAATTTATATTAAAAATTGTATTTATTCAATTCTTCTCGTCAGAGATTAAATCCTGAGTGCACTTTTGATTACAGTGGTATTGAGACATAAAAATTATAGCGACGCAGCTATTATATTTAATAAAATTTAAAATTTTCACATGAACACACCTTACGGAAAAGTTACAACAATATTTGCAGGGTGTGAAGTGCACAATAGATATTAGTAAAGCAAATTTTGAAAACAGTTTGTTCTCCTGGCAAAGTCAAGGTCACCTCCGGTTTTTTAAATAGGAACATACATTTTTTTATTCATAGCTTCAGAGGACATCGAGACGAATTCAAAACACATGTTACGTGATATTTTTATTAACATATCACTCGATTTACAGAAGTGGAAATGTGAAGTAAAAGACCGGAATATTACGTGATGGAAGGCGGCATACATTTTGAACATGTAATTAAATAAAGTGTATTTTTCTTACATTCTAGTCGCGTGTTTACATTCAGTAATCTCTTCGGAATCAAATAATGGTTACACTACCAAAGTCAAACGCTAAGTACTTCACATTTCCTCTTCTGTAAATCGAGTAATATGTTAATAAAAATATCATGTAACATGTGTTTTGAATTCGTCTCGATGTCCTCTAAAGCTACAAATAAAAAAATGTATGTTCCTATTTAAAAAACTTGAGGTGACCTTGACTTTGCCAGGAGAACAAACTGTTTTCAAAATTTGCTTTACTAATATCTATTGTGCACTTCGTACCCTGCAAATATTGTTCTAAACTTCTTTTCGTAAGGTGGCTGCAAATGGGAGAAAATTCGTAAATAGCGTTACAGGTAACACCCTGTACGTAGTGGTAATTCATTTAAAGATTTTTCCTTTTCTACTTTGCAGAAAAATTATGTAAAAATATATAATTGAAAATAGAGGAACATAGCAAAAGTATCAGAAAATTATAATTATGAATATTATTTTTTGAAAAAAGTATAAAATTACACAAGTATCGATACTCCAGTTGATCAAATATGGCTTCCATAAAAAAATGATTTAAAAATTTCATTTCAATATTTCAAGAAATTTCATGTTATTTGAAACGCGTACAACAGCATTTATTTATGTTCCATAAATAATATCCATTTAATATGTAACGCAATACGTAATGAACCGTCATAAATATTTGATTATTTCTGTAGTTTGTTTATTCAACAGGATAAAATCCTTTTAAATTATATCAGCCTGTAAATGTTCATTTCTACACGAGTAAACATTATTTCAAAAGAGAAACAAAATCTTGAATTTACCATTAAATGCAATTTCATTAAAAAATGTAATTATGGAATATTGACATGTGCTGTCACCTTTGAAAACAAATCCTTGAATTTCAATTTAATGTACAGCTTATTTAATGTAGCTTATACATTCATTTATACACGAGTTACTGCTCTTTTATTTTAGACAGAAAAAGTTGGACAAAAGAGGGAATGTTATTAAATTACAAATGAAATGCATTCGTATGCATTGCATAAAAGTGACAGTTCCAAGGGAAATGATCAATATTTTATTTATTGTTACCTGAGGTTTGGAGATGTTATAATGGACACACTCAATCGTAAACTTACCTGCAACAGAAAGAAGAGAAAATAATTAGTTAGGTATTAAAGGTACACATACATTTAAAAATTTTATAATAAATAATTATTTTTACGATTTTTTTATAACTTCAATATTTTAATATAACCTCACTGTTATATTTAGTTTTCTGACACTAAAGCTTCCTACAAAATGCACAAATAAATTTTCATTTGTAGCAAAATCCTGTTTTTCAAATATTTTATTCGAAATTGGGGGAATAAAGAAATTTCCATTTGAATAAAAAATTATTTACGACCATCAAGCACCTCTGTATTTTATTCAAAATTTGTGTTTCAAGGTTTGTAATAAAATTTGCATTTGAAACAAAAATTATTCACGATTATTTATATTTTATAGAACATTTGTGTTTGAAGATCTGTAAATAAATTTTCACTTGAAAGCAATATTTTGTTCACTTCAAAACAAAAATTATTCATGTCGATCAAATATCTGTATTCCATCCAAAAATAGTAATGTAGGATCTCTAAATAAATTTCAAATCAAGCTAAAAATTCTTCTATTCACAAATATCAATTTCAGATATTTATTCAAAACATTTCAAAGATATAAAAAATAATTTCCAACTTCCTCAGCGAATAATCAAGATTTCCCGCCATAATTTAAAACGACGCCATATTAGCTCGGTAACGCCATATTAACTCCGTAACATCCCAACAGCAATCACGCAACGAAATCTCCTGAACATCTCCTATCTTCCCATCTTTCCATCATCCAGTTACAAATCTCCCATCATTCATCCTAAAAAACGATCCAAACTGCCTTTCACGCCACAGTACCTCAACGCGGCGTGCAAGTCAGCGGCAGAAAAGTGCTTTCTATTAGCCACGTGTTAATTCGGTTCAATTGGTAAGTCGACCGAACATTTCGACAGAAAAGATTTAACACGATACGAAGGACACCGAGTGAATTTTCGCGTAACTTCTCCTGGTACTTTCGCGCGTGCACGTTCGAACCAGAAATTCCGCATTGCGGACTATCGGGGTTGAATTCGCAGACCGGCCACATATACCGGGTGCTCCCCAGCCTCCCTGTTTCAACGTTTGTACAGTCAACAGCAAATTTAACTTCTTTAGGAAAAATATTGTTGATACAGGTGGACAAGTTTATGTAAAATGAATTAGCAGTGAGGATAGCGTTAGGGATAGGTTCTTAGGAGTGTTTCAAGATTTCTGGGAAAGTCTATGGGACTTCATTTTGGTCTGGGAAAATTTAGAAACTTGAGGAGTTAATAGTTGGAGGATTTGGGGATTGGGGATATGGCAATTTGACTTCTAGTTTGGGGATTTTGCAATTTTGGGGATTTGAAGATTTCTGGGTCCAAGAATTTAGGTTGATGAGATTTTTGGATAGGGAGATGTTCATTAGGGATATTTAAATTGTTAGCAACATTTCAAGATTTGACTATTTTGATCTATGAACATCTGGAAACTTGAGGACTTCAAAGTTAGAGGACTTAGGGATTGTAGATCTTGTAATTTGACTTCTGGTCTGGATATTTTACAATTATGAGTATCAGAAGATTTCTAGGTTCAAGAATTTAGGTTGTAGAGACTTCTGGATAGAGTAATATTCATTAGAAATATTTAAATTGTTAGCAACATTTTAAAATTTGACTATTTTGATCTATGAACATCTGGAAGCTTGAGGACTTCAAAGTTGGAGGACTTAGGGATTGGAGGTCTCGTAATTTCACTTCTAGTCTGGGTATTTTGCAATTGTGAGTATCTGAAGATTTCTAGGTTCAAGAATTTAGATTGTAGAGACTTCTGGATAGAGTAATGTTCATCAGCGATATTTAAATTGCTCAGCCACATTTCGAGATTTGACTATTTTGGGCTATGAACATCTGGAGACTTGAGGAGTTAGGTCTTAGAGGATGTTGCTATTTGACTTCTAAACTGGAGCTCTTCGTATCTGTAGATTTGAAAACTTCTGGGTCCAAGAATTCAGAGCACAAGGATTTGTAGATCAAGAAATGTGGAGATACAAAGATTTGGGGATAAAGGGATTTGTTGATACAGAGACTTAGGATAGCTTTGTAGATATAGAGACACGATACACTGACTTGGAAACAAAGAACCCGAGTCTACAAGGATTTGTAAAAGTAGAAAAATACAAAAATTTGAAGATCCAGAAAGTTTTGATATCACACGTATCCCCGTATATGAAGTCTACCTTTCACTCGAGTGTACTTTGATTAATTTTTCAGGCGGCACCAGCTGTTCTGTTTCTTTTATCGCCCTATTACATTTATCACTTCGCCGCGTTGTCACGGGATCGTTGATGAAATAACCGGGGCTTCCCAGAATCGTTAACTCTTTTCAGAACGGTATTCTTAGCTCCATTGAGAGTTCTAATTGTGCTAGATTTGTATGGGTAGGTGAGTGTGGATGGGACACGTGGATACTGTGGATGCATGAGCGTCTGGCTTAAATTTGATTAATCACGGTAGATTAACTCTTTTAGACTTGCTTTTCTTTTTTGTAATTTAAGGAACTTCGTGAATTTTAGTAGGTTTGAAATTATGTGAAATGGTTTTTTAATTATGTTAGGTATTATGATGCGTTATTATGCGATGTTATTATGCGCATATTATACATATGCATATGCACATGCACATACACATACGTTATCAACATATATACACATATACACATATACACATATGCACATATACACATATGCACATGAACATATATACACATATGCATATATGCACATATACACATATGCACATGTACATATATACACATATGCACATATGCACATACACATACATTATACACATGAAGACATACATACACATACACATACACATACATTATGCACATGAAGACATACATACACATACACATACATTATGCACATGAAGACATACACATACACATACACATACACATACACATACACATACACATACACATACACATACGCATACGCATACGCATACGCATACACATACACATACACATACACATACACATACACATACACATACACATACATTATACACATGAAGAAGACATACATATACATATATACATACACATACACATCTTTTATTCAACCATTTAAAATATTAAAATTTTGCAAATCTAACTTGAAAATGTTCAATCTAAAAACCTGACTGCTAAAAAATTCGAAACATTTATAAGTCAGAAACATTTCCAATTTGCATTTGCAACACGTGCCCAGTGAACGCATAAATATAAGAAGAAGCAAACGCCCATAAATCCTACTAATTGCCGTTACAGTGTGTCATATTACACCGTGCAGCGCCATCTTCCCTATTCGCGTTGCCATGAAACCGTTATGTCGTCTTTAAAACGAGTTACGAGTACCCAAACATACTGCAAGCCATAAAGCGAAAAAATATTTCATTCATATCATAATCTCCGCTTGATGCTGCAACTCGTTTGTTTTACGATTTCCGATGCATCAGGCTTTAGTATTGCGAGGATTACTATGGCGTTCGATCCTCGAATGGTAACAGAACCATTCATGTAAACGCGGGATCGTGTAATTTTACGTTCTACCCTGAATGCTTGTTTACGCGAGATGAACGGTTTCTATCTTCGGCTTCGTTGCATCTCGTCGAGATTACCGCGTATTCCGCTTTGCATTCGGATCAGCGATGCAGCGAGGATCGTTAATTCTTAGATTTTCGATGCACATGCGATGATTATGGTTCATGAGAAAAATATTGCTCGTGATCAATTTAACTTATAATGTGACGCACATTAAAGTTTAAAGCTAAATCATATCTTCGCCATCATTGAATACGTTGCAAAATAATCTGCACAATCAAGAATTACAAACCCAAAATTTACTTAATATTAATTTGACTTATAATATGACGCACTCGTGACGCACATTGCAGTTCAAATACAACAAACCTAAATCATATCTTCATCATGATTGAATACGTAGCAAAATAATCTGCACAACCAAGAATTACAAATCCAAAATTTTCTTAATATTAATTTGACTTATAATATGACGCACTCGTGACGCATATTACAGTTCAAATACAACAAACCTAAATCATATCTTCGCCATGATTGAATACATAGCAAAATAAGCTGCACAATCAAGAATTACAAACCCAAAAGTTACTTAATATTAATTTGACTTGTAATATGACGCACTCGTGACGCACATTACAGTTCAAATACAACAAACCTAAATCATATCTTCAACATAATTGAATACATAGCAATATAATCTGCACAACCAAGAATTACAAACCCAAAATTTACTTAATAACTTTCCCTATTTGTCTCAGCACCGCAGTAATTAGTTACCGAACGATGCAACTACCCAAAAAATTTTAGCTTAAGGGTTTAATAACTCTCCCAAGAGAAAATGGTTTCGACGTTTTACATAATTGCAGTTAGCTTCATCAAAGGTCGTACGTTCATGAAGAATACATCTACCACACACTCTATACCCTTCATAAACCACTCGTGTTCATGTTCCGGATCATTGATCAGCTGATCAATTAAAAAACAAGAAGGGAATGCTCCAGATAGGGTTCGGGGATTAACCCATATTTCTGTTGATCATGTTTCAAACATTTATTATTTCCATAATATTTTTTAGGCAAAAATAACTTTCTGTAAAAATTTTACATCTTTTATAAATATCTTAAATATAATAAAATTCATGTTCAAATAATTTGTGCTTTTAAATAATTCCATGTTTATTGCATTTGCAATTTTTGGTGCATATGAATGCACTATTGCTATCTTTTGAGTTTATGGTTTATAAGTACAATTAATAAAAAAAAATTGCCCTAAAAAATTCATGAAACCTTGAGTCTATATATGTATATATAAGTACAATTAATCAAAAAAATTCCCCCAAAAAATTCATGAAACCTTGAGTCTATATATGTATATATAAGTATAATTAATAAACAAAATGCCCCCAAAAAATTCATGAAACCTTGAGTCTATATATGTATATATAAGTATAATTAATAAAAAAAAAATTGCCCCAAAAAATTCATGAAACCTCCCAAACAGTTCAATCTAAATAAAAATATTTCCAAACTCAATTTCCACTTTTCGCCAAGCGAATATCATCAATATTTCACTTGCAGTGAAACTCGAAGTGTTGAAACAAACGTGTTCGACGGAGCTATTAATAATTCCATCGTTGACCATCCACGAGAAAGGATTACGGTTTTATCGAAGCCTAAAAGGAAAGAGAAACGGAGCACAGAAATGTACGGCACAAAAGATAATCGTAAATGATGCCCTGCTGCTACGAACACTCTGGGGACATAAAGGAATCACGTTGGCCTATGTGCTCGACGCTGAGAGAGCTACTTTTCACCCTGCTTCGAAACTTTATCCGCGATATTCGCTACATCCTTTACACAGCCGTCGATGAAGAACGAGACAATGGCTGTTCGAAGATCCAATCTGTGAAACGTGGCGAGAAGTATTATATTTTTCGAGACCGAACTGCCGCCACCAAATGTCGCTACGTTTACGAATTGGGGTCTCGTTGGTAGTTTTTGTTTCGAGTTCTGGTTTCTATGGGTTCGGAGCTTTTTACTGGGTGCGAAGTGTGCCACATCGGTGGCGGAGATTCGTGGTCGTAAATTGAGATCGTTTGAGACGTGTACGATTTTTGGGAGACGGAATTTGGGTTAGATAAGGTTAAGGTGAATGGAGTTGAGTTCAGCTGAGTCACTTTTTGTGGATGTCACTTTACTGTACAGTCACTATATATATTCACTTTATTTAGTTTTATATTAGTTTAAGGAAGTTCAAGGATTAATTCTCTAACATTAATGTTAGATTACTATCTGCTTGTGGTGGTTATATATGTAAAGACTCTCACTTGATTTTTGTAATGAGAAGTTGCCCTTTTTGCTGACACTTTACAGCTTCACAGCTTGAGAGGTCAGGTCTGACAATTTTGTGGATACGTGACTAATGGACAACATTCACTTGAGTGACGTATGTACGTCCTCAACTGAAGAGCTTTTCCTTTTAGAAAAAAGTTCATGACAGTGCAATTAGTTGTTGTTTCTAGCTTGAATCACACAGCCTAATAAACGTATTTAACCCAACTACAGATGTCAATATACAAGATGGTGAGGTAGACCTAGGTCGATATGAATAACAACTGCTGAACGCAATTCTATCGCAGTCTTGAGACGTTCAGAAGATGAGTACTTTGGAAGGTTAAAACACTGCATAGTTAGAGCTTTAGAAGGCTGGAATTTTGGAAAATTGAGACTTTGGTAGGTTGGGACTATCAGATGTTGGAACTTGAGAAGGTTAAAACTTTGGAAGGTTAAAACTTTTGAATGTTAGAAATTTGAATGATCGAAAGTTTGCAAGTTTAAGACTTTGGAATGTAAGAACTTTGGAAGGTTAGAACTTGAGAATGATGAAATTTGAGAGGGTTAAAAATGTGGAGGGTTATAACGTTAGAAGTTCACCCCTTGCACTACTTTGACGAGTCTGATTCGTGACGCACTCATACATCAGTGATTAATTTTACTCGAATTTTCAACACTCTTCAATTTGGAGTTTAAGTCCAGTTATAATTTGGATAGTTAGTAATTGCATAATACCAAAATGACATAACATTTTAACATTCCTTGTCTAGTTTAATATTGTAGCTGTATTTAGTCAATTCTGACTGACGCACCTGATAAGTAAATCATAGTGCAAGGGGTTAATAACTTTAGAAGGTTAAATTTTTGGATAATATATATTTTAGGGAGTTGGAACTTTGGAAGGTTGAAACTTTGCAAAGTAGGAACCTTGAAAGTTTGAAACTTGGTAAGGTTGGAAATTTGGAAAATTAGGACTTTGGGAGGTCCAAACTTTGGAAGGTTGGAATCTTAGAAGGTTAGAATTTTGAAAGGCTTGAACTTTGGAAGATTGGATCCTTGGAAGGTTTGAACTTTGGAAGATTGGATCCTTGGAAGGTTTGAACTTTGGAAGATTGGATCCTTGGAAGGTTGGAACTTTGGAAGGTTAAAACATTGCAAAGTTGAAACTTTAGAAGATTAGAACTTTGGAAGGTTGGATCCTTGAATGATTAATACTTTGCAAGGTTTCAACTTTGGAAAAGTGGATCCTTGGAAGGTTGGAACTTTGAAAGGTTAAAACTTTGCAAAGTTGGAACTTCAGAAGATTAGAACTTTGGAAGGTTGGATTCTTGAATGATTAATACTTTGCAAGGTTTCAACTTTGGAAGAGTGGATCCTTGAAAGGTTGAAACTTTGCAAAGTTGGAACTTTAGAAGATCAGAACTTTGGAAGGTTGGATCCTTGAATGATTAATACTTTGCAAGGTTTGAACTTTGGAAGAGTGGATCCTTGGAAGGTTGAAACTTTGCAAAGTTGGAACTTTAGAAGATCAGAACTTTGGAAGGTTGGATCCTCGAATCATTAATACTTTGCAAGATTAGAACTTTGGTAGGCCAAAACTTTGGAAAATTTAATTCTTGAAAGATTAAAACTTTGCAAGATTAGAACTTTGGAATATTACATCCTTTAAAAGTTGAAACTTTGAAACGTTAAAACTTTAAAAGCTTGAAACTTGCAAAGAATAATAATTGATCTGCACTCGAGCCAATAAACCGTCAAAAGCACGTAAAGCGTCCATTTTTCTATTCTAACCAATTGGAGTATCTCTTCTATCGTCAGCCTCTGCAGCGCCATCTCGTAGATCGACTTCAGTACTATGAACCAGCCCTACAGATTATAGTTCGTTTTATGCGATACTTGTCATCTGTGTTGCGATGGTTATAGCTGCGTTTATGTGATGGTCATCACTTTGCTTTTTGTGATGATTCTTACTTTTTGTATCATGGTTATCCCTTTTTTTATGGTTGTAGCCATATGTTTTCTGTTATGGTTGGCATTTCTTTATTCTGATTGTTGCTTGTTGGATATATTTGGATATGTAACTTTGCTAATAAAGAAACAGACTTTGAAAGCAGACTGATAGAGTTACAGACTTTGCTGCAACTCAAATATATTTATTAACAATTTCTTTGAAGGTATTTTTAGAAATTATTTAAATTCTTAGCATGACATTTTTGTGTCACTGTTATGCAAACATAGAACATGCAGTTCACGAAATTAATTTGATGTGTACATAACTATGAAGCTCCGAAACATCGTATACAATCAATGATAATTATAGAGGATATCAAACCATGTTTTTGTGGCCTCGAAGTGCTAATTGAGTGTTAGATATGGCGGTTCGTGTTTGCAGTTCAAATATTTCAGTTCAATTATCTCAATCGATAATTTTACAACACTGCATTGAAATACTTTCTAATTAAATTTAAAAAATATTGGAACTTGAATAAGATTGAAAGAAAATGTGAATTTTAATGTGAAAAGTCTTTGATAATGAAAACCTTTACCTTCCTATAAATTTATGAAAATTCTTTTCATAATTTCTCCTCACATTTTACTATTCTTTCAACATTTTTTATATTAACTTGACCTTCATAAAAATTTACAAAACATAAACATTAAAACAAGGAATATTATTTAACCTCAGATCACTTATTCGATTAAATAAATTAAATTCTACAGCTAAGACAAAAGTTTGAGTAACTTAAATCTTTCCTCCCATCCAAATTAATTTACCAAAAAACAAAGAACAAATAATAGTTAAAGAATGTTAGAAACTAAGGTAGAAAGACTCCTCTCCTCATCGCAGGTTACATCGCCAAGTTCGCGAGTTCCGTTGTCCGACTTTAATTCAATTTATCGACGAACATGCCAGGGACAAAGTTATGGTCCAAATTCTCGCGCTCCCGAACTAGATTCACGCCCACTTCCTAAAGAACAGCCGCAAGAACCATTGGAAAATAAACCAAAAGCTTCCGGGAATCCACGTTGCTAACAGATTAGTTAAGTCCTTCGTAAAACAGACCTGATTTAGTACACAGAATCTTCGAAATAGAGGATCATAAATTTATCTGGGCTGACAAAAAACTTTCATAAAAACTAAAAACAAAGGTGTAGTTTTATGCAATTTAAAGTTAGCATAGACACAACAGGAATTAAGGTAGTTAAAAATGGTTTAGAGTCTGATGTATTTCAAACTTCAGTGACTTGTTTTAGGAGTACAATGTTAAATTATTAAAACATTTTGAGTATCTCATTTAGAGAGTGAACATAGGGTAACCAAATCACTGAGACCACTTCAGGTATCACAATTGAGAAGTGAACAACCAAATACCAAACAATTGAGACATTTTAGGAAATCAAAATTGAGGAGTGAACATAGGATATCAAACAGTTGAAATGCTGCAGGTATTTCACTTCAGGAGTGAAGACATGATTATCAAATTATAGAGACACTTTGGGTATCTGACTTAGGAAGTGAACATAGGGTATCAAATCAAGAAGACATTTCGGATATCACAGTTGAGGAGTGAACACATGATATCAAGTTATTAAGACACTTTAGGTATCTCACTTGTGGAGTGAACATAGGATGTCAAATCATTGAGACATTTTTGGTATCACAATTGTGGAATGAACACAGAATACCAGATAATAGAGACACTTCAGGAGTCTCAGTTCAAGAAGGAGTGTATGATATTAAATTATTGAGACACTTTGAGTATCTCATTTGCGGATGTGAATATAGGGTATCAAATCAAGAACATATTTCGGGTATCACAGTTGAGGAGTGAATACATGATATCAAGTTATTAAGACACTTTAGGTATCTCACTTGTGAAGTGAACATAGGATGTCAAATCATTGAGACATTTCTGGTATCACAATTGAGGAATGAACACAGAATATCAGATAATAGAGACACTTCAGGAGTCTCAGTTCAAGAAGGAGTGTATGATATGAAATTATTGAGACACTTTGAGTATCTCATTTGAGGATGTGAACGTAGGTTATCGAATCACTGAAATATTTTAGATATTTAATTTAAAAAATGAACACAGGACATCAAATCATCTAGACACTTCCCATATCTCACTTTAAGACAGAACACAGAATATCAGATCATTGAAACACATTAGGTGTTACATTTCAGGAATGAACGCAAGATATAGACCTCAAGATTCATCTCAGAAGTAGACTAGTATAAGCTAAAGATTAGTATAAACTAAATTATAGTAAACTAGTATAAACCAAACTATAGTAGACTAGTATGAACTAAACTCGGGCTAATGACCATAGTAGTCGACGCCCACAACAATAATAGTGAACTAGTATAAACCAAAGTATAGTAGACTATTATAAACTAAACTCGGGCTAATGACCATAGTACTCGACGCCCACAATAATCAATCAATCAATCAATAAACTAAACTAGTATAAACTAAACTAGTCTATCAATCCACAAAGTGAAATAAAAACCCCAAAAGCGAAGAAAGTTCATAACCACATATGTGACCAGCCTAACACATGTGATCATCCCATCAGCTCCATAAATAAGATCACACGTCGTGAAGCACCCCGTACATCAGTGCTTATAAATTAAACAGATTGAACGAATCAGATCCAGCATAATCGAGCATCTACACATCACCGTATACAACTACATGGTTCCAACTACCGAATAATCTGGCGTCTCTACACCATCACTCTGCTCGTACAACTATAAATCAGCTTGCAAGTCCGCTACTCCATATGTACCGTGCGTATCGTGTGTACCATGTGTAGGTAGTGTGTAGGTTGAACTTGCTTGTTAATTAGACGGACTGTCGTTGTATTAGCACCATTTATATTGCGAGGTAACCACTTTGTGAAGTTATCAAGTTTAGATATTTTTGAGGGAATTTTATTTATCAAGTTTAGAGGTTTTTGAAGAAATTTTACTTGTCAAGTTTAGACGTTTTTGAGGAAATTTCACTTATCAAGTTTAGATATTTTTAAGAGGATTTCATTTATCAAGTTTAGATATTTTTGAGGAAATTTCACTTATCAAGTTTAGATATTTTTGAAGAAAATTTACTTAATCAAGTTTAGACGTTTTTGAGGAAATTTCAGTTATCAAGTTTGGACATTTTTGAAGAAATTTCACTTATCAAGTTTAGACTTTTTTGTGAAAATTTCGCTTATCAAGTTTAGACATTTTTGAGGAAATTTCACTTATCAAGTTTAGACGTTTTTGAGGAAATTTCAGTTCTCAAGTTTGGACATTTTTGAGAATATTTTACTTATCAATTTTAGACATTTCTGAGGAATTTCACTTAATCAAGTTTAGACATTTTTGAGGAAATTTCACTTAATCAAGTTTAGACATTTTTGAGGAAATTTCACTTAATCAAGTTTAGACAATTTTGAGGAAATTTTACTTATCAAGTTTAGAAATGTAACTTGGAAACTTAGACACTTGAGAGAATGAAGAAATGCAAATTTAAAAAGTTGGAAACGAATTAAAATATAGATATGTGAATTTCAATTTGTGATGCATCGAACATAATAAAGATTAAATTGAACGAAGTCTACTCTTAAAGTTCGAAAACCTTTTGCCTCAACACCTTGTATATTTTAAATAAGAAAGTCAGCTTCAGACACTTGAATAATATCCCACGCGAATTAAATTGTATCTAATTAAACTGGGATTAAGTAAGTTGAGAAAGTCAAATCTCCCTGGAACCGGAGCATACAAAATCAGCATTGCTAAGGTCTGTTTCAACAACAAAATAACTTTCCGTCACGTAGAATAGAACAACTTAAAAATTGTCCTAACAATTTCATGTAGAGTACACTAAAAATTTTGCTAATAATGATTCCATTCGATCAGAAATAAAATGTGAGGGATGCAGAAAGGTTCTGTTAAAGATTTTTAATTCCTAACTATTATGTCTAAATCACAAAATTCCTGACTCCAAATATTATCAAACCTTAACACTAAACCTACCGGCATATAATGTGTACCTAATTTGAAATTAAAAATGATGTTAAAAAATAAATAAACAAACGACGAAACATAAAGTAGTACACACATTTATTCTTTATTTTGATGAAAATCAATGCTGATTTCAAGAAATGTATTTTAACAAGATGTGTATCTTATAATAAGAAACTTGTGGTGCGGTCATTTGACCGGTTTGGTAGTTTCAGTGTTAAATCTCAAATCTCAAATTTCCTAAATCACTAAACCTTCATGTGCTAATGTTCTTAATATCTATGTCCAAATCACAATATCTCCAGATTCACATATTTCCAATTCCCATCATATCCAACTCTCATCATATGCAAATCCCAAACTTTCAGACTCCAAAAGTTCTCAAATCTGAACCTTTTCTAATCACAAAACCTTCATATCCTAATGTTCCTAACTCCTATGTCCAAATCACAATATCTCCAAATTCCCATATTTCCAATTCCCATCATATCCAACTACCATCACATCCAAATCCCAAACTTCCAGACTCTAAAAGTCCGCAAATCTGAACCTTCCAAATCTCAAAATCCCCAAAACCCAGCGTTCCTAACTCCACTCACATCATAACTCCACATGTTCAAACTCCACATGTGCAAATTCCACATGTCCTAACTCCACACGTCCAAATTCCACTCATTCCTTATTCCCAACTCTCATCACATCCAAATCCCAAAGTTCCTATCTCCAAAAGTTCCCAATTCTGAACCTTTTCTAATCACTAAACCTTCATATCCTAATGTTCCTAACTCCTATGTCCACATCCCAATATCTTCAAATTCCCATATTTCCAATTCCCATCACATCCAGCTCTCATCACATCCAAATCCCAAAGTTCCTGTCTCCAAAAGCCCTCAAATCTGAACCTTCTCTAATCACAAAATCCTCAAAACCCAACATTCCTAACTCCACTCACATCCTAACTCCACATGTTCCAACTCCACATGTCCAAACTCCATATGTCCAACCTCCACACGTCCAAATTCCACTCATTCCTTATTCCCAACTCCCATCACATGCAAATCTCAAACTTCCTCTCCCCAAAACTTCTCAAATCTGAAAATTTCCAATTCACTTTGAAAGACAGACGCGAAACGCAGGTAAAATATGTTAAAAAAGAAAGCAGAACGCCGGAAGAATTCGGAAGTAACTGATGAGATGCAGGAAACTAAGTGGAGAAGATAGAGCACGAATATTTGCTTTTTTATAGTGCATCCCTACGCGACTGCTCGACGAGTTATTTTCTTTCCAAGAAGATAACTTTGCCTTCCGTTTTCCTCTGCTTCACCTACAAAATTCATTTTCCTATCGCAACCTCTGCACCCATTACCAGATACCTCGTTGTAGCTGAGTTAAGTACAGTTTCGATCTTCTTCATGATCATGTACTTGTAGATTATGTTGCAGATATACATATCTCATTTATTTCTACACGTAACAAGTTTCATACATAAATTTCGAAAGAACAATTTTAAACTGAAGTTGTTTAAAGAAATTTCAAGGTAATTTAAAAAAATTGATTTCCTAAATTTAATTAAAAAAATTGTTAAGCAAACTTGAAAATTTAAAGACATTTTTAAAAATGACTACAATCTTGAATTCCTATATTCATTCCACAAAATTTGAAACTAAACTTGAAAATTTAAAGGTGTTTCAGTATAAACAGTCTTAAAAATTTGAATTCCTAAATTGAATATAAAATATTTTATACTAAACCTGAGGACTTAAAGGTATTTTCATCTGAAGCATTACAAAACTTGAATTTTCAAATCTCAAAACAAATATGTTAAACTAAACTTGAAAATTTAAAGGTGTTTCAATTAAATAATTTAAAAAAATTTGACTACTAAATTTATTCCTAAAAACTTGAAACTGAACTTGAGAATTTAAAGGTGCCTTAATTCTCAAATTCATAAAAACTTCAATTCCTGAAAATGATTCAGAAAATTTTAAATTAAGCTTGAAAAATGTTGTTATTTAAAAATTTTTAGAAGCTTCAATTTCATACTTAAAAAACAATACAAATTTTAAACTATACTTGCTAATTTGAAAGTCTAATCTAAAGTCTAATGTTTGAATTCAACAGAATGGTTAAAAATTTCATTTATAATTTTAACTCATAAACTTCCAAAGTTACTTTAACCAGAATTCTTAAATTTGAATTTCTGAACTCAAACCTTGAAATATTTTTCCTGCACCATATATTAATTTTTCAGACAATGAGAGTGAAAGAGAAGAATTAAAAATTATTGAACTATCCTAATTTATGCCATATAAAACTCGCTACCCAATATCGCTGTGCACACTAATATCCACAATCTCCGAGTTTCATTAAAATCAGAAAAGGGACTGTAGGTTAATATCGCGAGTTAAACATTTGCAACCGATGCTAAAGACCAAAGTGAGAATTGGCTTTCAGAGGAGCCAGCACGTCAGCGTTTCACGGAATCATTCCTCAGAGTACCTTACGCTGAAGGTTCGTAACACGAAGGAAGAACATTGCTTGCTTTTCTTGCTGTTTATCATCCCAACCGGGTACAGCTTCTCCTTTAAAATGTAACACTGATCTAGGAGTCAGATAAACAGCCACTCGTGCTCTTGCTGCGTATTAATTACGGTCTCAGCAGGAAACACTCGGGGATTCGACTACGAGGCCATGCTTGTCTTCGCAACCAGCGTATATAGGTACAGTCAGCAGCAAATCTGACTTGTCTACGAAGAATATGACCATTTCAACATGATCTCTTCCTAAGAAGGAAATTCTAACGAGACCCAGTCTCGTTCGTTCATTTTTAGTTACTGCTTTTATTAATACTTAATTGGCACATTCGAAGTTGGAGAAATTTGGTCATTGGAAAACTTGAAGAATTGAAGAATTGAAGAATCAAAGAATAGAGGAATTGAGGAATTGAAGAATCGAAGAATTGAAGAATCGAACAATTGAAGAATTGAAGAATTGAAGAATTGAAGAATTGAAGAATTGAAGAATTGAAGAATCGAAGAATTGAAGAATCGAAGAATTGAAGAATTGAAGAATTGAAGAATTGAAAAGTTAAGAACTTGGAAGCTTGACAAATTGACAAATTGATAAATTGGAGAATTGAACAATTCAAATACTGAAAAATTGAAACTTGAGAACTTGAGAACTTGAGAAATTGGAAATTGGAAAACTTGGAAACTTGGAAACTTGAGAATCTGGAGACTTGAGAACTTGGAGACTTGAGAACTTGGAAATTTGAGAATTTGGAAACTTGAGAGCTTGAAAACTTGAGAACTGGGAAACTTGAGAATTTGGAAACTTGAGTGCTTGGTAATTTAAGATCAAAACTTGGGAACTTGGAAACTTGAGAGCTTGGAAACTTGAGAACTTGGTAATTTGAGAACTTGGAAACTTGAGAACTTGGTAATTTGAGAACTTGGAAACTTGAGAGCTTGGAAACTTGAGAACTTGGAAACATGAGAACTTGGAAACTTGAGAGCTTGAAAACTTGAGAACTTGGAAACTTGAGAACTTGGTAATTTGAGAACTTGGAAACTTGAGAGCTTGAAAACTTGAGAACTTGGAAACTTGAGAACTTGGTAATTTGAGAACTTGGAAACTTGAGAACTTGGAAACTACAGAGCTTGGAAACTTGAGAACTTGGAAACTTGAGAACTTGGAAACTTGAGAGCTTGAAAACTTGAGAACTTGGAAACTTGAGAACTTGGTAATTTGAGAACTTGGAAACTTGAGAGCTTGGAAACTTGAAAACTTGGTAACTTGTGAGCTTGAAAACTTGAGAACTTGAAAACTTTGAAAATTGAGAACTCAAAAGCTTGAAACTCCGAAAAGTCCAAAATTTTAAATCCCCATAGCTCAAAAGCTCGAATAATTAAAAAACCTCAAAGTATAAAAATTGTAAACTAAAAATTCTACAACTCAATAAGTACAAATCCCTATAAACTTTATAACACAAAGACATATGTATATAACTTGAAAACATTATAATTTATATATGGAAAAAAAAAATAATTAAGTCACATTTGTCCTTATCTAAAGTACACGTTGCATCAGAATGTACATCTCTCAACCCAGAGTTTTAATTGCAGAAACGTAGCAGATTTGCGGGGGCGAGCATAAAAAGAACGCGACGCATACCTCTTCATGCGACCACGAGTTCTTACGAATGCTCTAAATTCGTCCTTTGACATCCACCCTAGAAGACGCTTCTGTTTTCCTCACGTACCACTTTCGGTGCAACGCCAATTATGATAAGACGGCTTCTTTTTAACAGAAGCAACGCAATTTATGCTAATGAGAAGCCGCTGAAAAACTGGAGAAACCTTGACGAGATTTGATTAACCCTTAACCACTTCGCTGGAATAATTATACGTTTTTAACGGCGAAGTACTTTAACACAAAATTATGAATTCTTACCCTTGAAATTTAACTGTGTCAAATGTGTGCAAGGTTACAAGGTACAGAAAGTATTCTTGAATATGAGGTTATGTCAACAATTTGATGTCCTTCAAAGTCGTAACAGAGTATTTTTAGAATTATTAAAATTTATTAACACTAAATACAGAGATGGACAGAAATAATTTTTACTTAAAAACTTCCATCATTTTTAAAATTAATGTTTTTACAATACAGTTAACCTAACCTAACCCATTGGTCAAGTACTGAACACTTGTAAAACTGAAAAATTAAGAAATTGCAAAATTGCAAAATTGCAAAATTGAAAAATTGAAAAATGGCAAAATTAAGAAATGGCAAAATTGTAAAATTGAAAGATTGAAAAATTGAAAAATTGAAAAATTGAAAAATTGAAAGATTGAAAGATTGAAAGACTGAAAAATTGAAAAATCGAAAAATCGAAAAATTGAACAATTGCCAGATTGAAAAATTGAAAGATTAAAAAATTGAAAGATTGAAAAATTAAAAAATTGAAAAATTGAAAAATTAAAAGATTGAAAAATTGAACAATTGCCAGATTGAAAAATTGAAAAATTGAAAAATTGCAAAATTAAAAAATTGAAAAATTGAAAAATTGAAAAATTGAAAAATTGAAAAATTGAAAGATTGAAAAATTGAAAACTGCCTAATATGACCCTTAAAATACCTAACTTTAGTGACTGAATAGAATTTACAAAAGTAGATTCAAAACAGCAGGCAATTTAATAAACACCGGCTTAGACAGAAAAGTTGCATTTTAATTTTCCAATTTACTTCCCAGGAAAAAAGGATTTCCAATCGAATGAGAAAAACCGAACCAGTAAAAGTTCATTTCGCAATTTTAACCCAGTTTTGCGAAGCAATTCCGTAAGGGATTATTCTGTCGATACAGCAGATTCTAATGGAATTCGTGCACTACAAAGTTAATTAAACACGTGCGAACTCGATGAACTTCGACATAAATTTTATTGAAATACGAGAGCGTGTTTCTTCTATGATATATAGAATATAATTGCGAACTCATTTGGACGGTTAACGTCTAAATGGAAGCTTGTTATTTAGTCTTTATCAGATGGTTGCAAATAATTTTGTACTTGATTCTGGTGATTATTAGAATGATTTTATGATGCGGAAGGGGAGGTGGGAAGATTGAGTGCTCGTTGAAGAGTTCAGGGGTTGGGATGCATAATTGCACAGGGGTGAGTTGTAGATGTTATAAATTTTTGGATATTGATGTGAGTGGATATAGTAAATTATTAATTTGGTAATTTGGTAATGTAATAAATTTTTGAGTTGATGTCTGGTATTTGAAAAATTGAGTAAATGGGTAATTTGATAAGTAAGAAATTTGTTAATAGGATAATTGAGTAATTTAATTACTAGATAATTGTGAAATTAGGTAATTTGATAATTTGGTAAATTAGTAATAAGGCAATTTAGTATTTTGGTAACTGAAAAATTGAAAATTGAAAAATTCAACACTTGAAAACCTGAAAACTTGAAAAATTGGAAAATTGACACATTGATAAATGACAAATTGACAAATTGACAAATTGACAAATTGAAATTTGACAAATTGACAAATTGACAAATTGAAAAATTGGAAAATTGACACATTGATAAATGACAAATTGACAAATTGACAAATTGACAAATTGAAATTTGACAAATTGACAAATTGAAAAATTGAAAAATTGACAAATTGACAAATTGACAAATTGACAAATTGACAAATTGACAAATTGACAAATGGACAAATTGAAAAATTGACATATTGGAAAATTGAAAACTTGAAAACTTGAAAACTTTGAAACTTGAAAACTTAAAAAGTTGAAAACTTGAAAACTTAAAATCTGAAAACTTGAAAACATGAAAACATGAAAACTTGAAAACTTAAAAACTTGAAAACTTAAAATCTGAAAACTTGAAAACATGAAAACTTGAAAACTTGAAAACTTAAAATCTGAAAACTTGAAAACATGAAAATTTGAAAAATTGGTTACTTGGTAATATGGAAACTGATCTTCCAAAGCTTGCAAAGCCAAATTGAATCCTTTGAATATTATGAAATCAGAGTTCGGTAGTTTAATCAAAGTACAAAATCAACACATCAGAACTTCATTAACACTGAAACATACTATTACTTCAAAGCACCTCACACAAACCCACAATATTAGTCCATCAATATCTCTAACATACAACTAACACCAAACCCAAACTCCAAGTTCAATTAAATAAATACCATATTTCACTCTCTGCACCACATATCTCATCGATTAAATTATAATCAAAACAAAATAATAATTGTCAAAATCACAATAATCTTCCTTCGAAACAAACTTCCAACAAAGTCTCCACATACAACTACAAAATGGTATAATAAATATTTCATGTTTCCGTTGCACGCACATATTTACCAGGAAACATAATATTTTACGTGGATCTTCTTTCATACATGATCCAATATACAACACACGTACTCGAGCCGACATTTGAAAAGCCACAAAAAAGCGGCGAAGCCGCGGTAAATATTTAAAATCCATTCAAATGATGAAAGCTGCTGCAAGCAGGGTTAAAAAAAGAAATGAAAATGTAACGAATGGAACTGCTAGGTACATGTGTGGAAATTGTATCAACTGATACTATAGGGCGCTTCAAAAGTATTGTAAACGAAATGCATGACAGTTGTTTATCGTTTTGTATTGTTGCAATTGTTTATTATTTTGTTATTTTATTATTGTAATTATTTGTTGGAGTTACAAGCCTCTTAATTTTAAATTGCTACAAAATTTTTTAATTTTTAAATTTCTCAAATTTCCAAATTAGTCAAATTCCTAAATTATCAAACCCCCACTTCTAAAATTTATAAATTACCAAATTCTAATTTCTTAAATTTCCAAATTAGCAAACTCTAATTTCTCAAGTTCCCAAGTTACTAAATCTCAAATTTTCAAACCCCAATTTCTCAAATTTCCAAATTAGCAGACCCCAACTTCTCAAGTTTTCATGTTACTAAATTCCAAATTATCAAACCCCAGTTTCTCAAATTTCCAAATTAGCAAACCCCAATTTCTGAAGTTCCCAAGTTACTAAATTCCAAATTATCAAACCCCAATTTCTCAAATTTCCAAATTAGCAAACCCCAATTTCTCGAATTCCCAAATTACCAAATCCCAAATTATCAAACCCCAATTTCTCAAATTTCCAAATTAGCAAATCCCAATTTCTCGAATTCCCAAATTACCAAATTCCAAATTATCAAACCCCAATTTCTCAAGTTTCCAAATTAGCAAACCCCAATTTCTCGAATTCCCAAATTACCAAATTCCAAATTATCAAATCCCAATTTCTCAAGTTCCCAAATTACGAAACCCCAATTTCTCAAATTTCCAAATTAGCAAACCCCTATTTCTCAAGTTCCCATGTTACTAAATTCCAAATTATCAAACCCCAATTTCTCTAGTTCCCAAATTAACAAATCCCAAATTCGCAAATTTCCAAATTAACAAACCCCAATTTCTCAAGTTCCCAAATTACCAAATTCCAAATTAGCAAACCCCAATTTCTGAAGTTTCCAAATTACCAAATTCCAAATTAGCAAACCCCAATTTCTCAAGTTCCCAAATTACCAAATCCCAAGTTATTAAACCCCAATTTCTCAAATCCCTAAATCACCAAACCCCAATTTCTCAAATTTCCAAATTACCAAATCCCAAATTACCAAACCCTAATCTCTCAAATTTCCAAATTAGCAAACCCCAATTTCTCAAGTTCCCAAATTACCAAATTTCAAATTATCAAACCCCAATTTTTCAAATCCCTAAATCACCAAACCCTAATTCCTCAAATTCCCAAATTATCAAATTCCACTATTCAAATTACTCTATCGACACCTCAAAGTATAATCCTCCCATATCCTTTAACCTAATATCAAAAATAAAAAGTTATAAAATTCTTAAAATTTAAAAACCTAAAAAATGTAAAATTTATAACAAAATTTATAATGATAGTTCAATGGCCATATTGGTGTTATGTGATTAACCTATCCACTTATGAACATCATCCACTCATGAATACTATATGTACAAGTGATACTGACTATATTGATCACTATACCAGTATCTAAAACCATCTGAAATTTCAGCACTTTCGTTTGATCATAATCACCCAGCAGTTATACAGCCGATAATTAATTTAAGGCTCATCGCCGCACACCCGTCACCATTCGAACTCTTTCTTTTCTTCTCACGACTGTCAATCACGAGTAATTAAATTCTTTTGAAAGCCCGTAACGTTTAATCATTTATTCTCCTTTGTTCCCATCGAACGAAATTTTTTTCACGACAAAAGATTCTTCTCTGCCAATCGTGCGCCGAAACGACACCTTCGAATAGCTTGAGAACTCGTCCCCATGTAAAATTTAACTGGCGATGTACCGAGTGTTCCGACAATCGGATTTAATCGTGGCCGATTAAAATAAATCCGACGAGAAACGCGGTAATAGGACAAGCAACACGAACACGATCATGTAAATGGAAATCTTTGGAACAACATTGTACAGGCTGTTCCATAACAAACTCAAACTAATCGGGTTCAAGTACGTGCAGATGATCAGATATTTCAATTAGATGGTTACTTGGTTATTCAATTAGTCAGTTTTCGAGTACATATGTTTCATTTAGAAATGTTATTTGTTTTCTATATTTTAATAAATTATATGTTCAGTAAGAAATATTTTATGTTCAGTTAGTCAATTTTCGAGTATATGTGTTTCATTTAAAAATGTTATTTCTCTTCTATATTTTAATAAATTATATGTTTAGTAAGAAATATTTTATGTTCAGTTAGTCAGTTTTCGGGTATATATGTTTCATTCAAAAATGCAATTAGTTTTCTATATTTTAATAAATTATATTCTCAATAATAAATATTTTATATTGAGTGAAATATGGAATTATTTTCATATAATTTCAAGTATGGAATTAGGTTTTAATACTTCGATAAATTTGATATTTGAGAATACATTTATTGAATGGAAAGGGTACAGTTAGTTTCAAATTAATAAAACATGAAGTTTAAAACCGATTGATTATGGTAAAATCATTTGTGTATATGTCTTTTGTTGATTTAATGAAGTAAACTGTTATACAGGGCGTCTCACCAGTAGTGTAAGTCGCTGCCATAGCTGACGGGGGCGGCGCTAACCAATCAGAGCGCGAGGAATACACGCGCAGCTGTTGGGACCGAAGCTGACGCCATCATGCGTGGGCGTGCGTAATCCTCGCGCCCTGATTGGTCCGCGTTTTTCCCTTAATAACTCAGGAACGAAGCTTCAAACAAAATTTTTGCAAAGAGAAATTTTGTACAGAATCACGTTAGCTATACACTATTTCAGGGAGATACAATAGTTTTGAGACATCCTGTAGTAATGTAATAATTGATAATTACAGTAGTGTAATGTTAAATGCTTTTATACAACAATGGTTATATAAATTCTAATTTCTCAAATTTTTAATTTATCAAACCCCAATTTTTCAAATTTCTAAATTACCATATCCCCACTTTTGGAATTCCCAAATTACTAAATTCTAATTTCTTAAATTTCTAAATTAGTAAACCCCAGTTTCTCAAATTTCCACATTACCAAATTCCAATTTCTCAAATTCCCAAATTAACAAACCCCAATTTCTCAAATTCTCAAATTACCAAATCCCAATTCCTCAAATTTCCACATTACCAAATTCCAATTTCTCAAATTCCCAAATTAACAAACCCCAATTTCTCAAATTCCCAAATTACCAAATCCCAATTTCTCAAATTTCTAAATTACCAAATCCCCACTTCTAAAATTCCCAAATTACTAAATTCTAATTTCTCAAATTCCCAAATTCCCAAATCCCAATTTCTCAAATTTCTAAATTACCAAATCCCCACTTCTAAAATTCCCAAATTACTAAATTCTAATTTCTCAAATTTCCACATTACCAAATTCCAATTTCTCAAATTCCCAAATTAACAAACCCCAATTTCTCAAATTTCCACATTACCAAATTCCAATTTCTCAAATTCCCAAATTAACAAACCCCAATTTCTCAAATTCTCAAATTCCCAAATCCCAATTTCTCAAATTTCTAAATTACCAAATCCCCACTTCTAAAATTCCCAAATTACTAAATTCTAATTTCTCCAATTTCCAAATTAGCAAACCCCAATTTCTCAAATTTCTAAATCACCAAACCCCAATTTCTCAAATCCCTAAATCACCAAACCCCAATTTCTCAACTTCCCAAATTATCAAATTCCAATCATTATATCAACACCTCAAAGTATAATCCTCTCATATGCTAAAACCTAACATCAAAAATAAATCTCCAAAAGCCTATAAAAATATTTCATACTAAAGAAAGTGTCCTACTAAAGATATTTTTTACTGACCAATCATAATTGTTTCCAAAACAGAGTAGTATAGTGAATTGTTTTCTATAAATAGTACGGTGAAATTCTTGATATGCCTAATCTTGGAATGAAGCCTAACCGTGGCACCGGTTGAGTGGCCATCGGCAGTGCGACCCTTTCGATCAGGTTTGCGGTCACTGTAACATTGTTTGCAGATGGTCCGACTATCGACTAGACCACCAAACCCGTTGTGGCTATGCAGGAAGGTTCACCTGTTATGTACGTGCGTCACGGCCACAAAATGATTTAATTCATTATACTAGCGAGCAGTGTAACACTCGCTGATTTGGAACATCAAACATCGTCGGGATGTAAATTGGTGTTGCGGAAATTTTTGCTCGTGTTCAACCGGATCTTGGTTGGGTAATCAAATATATTTGGAATTAACTCTCATTCGGTCGAGATATACTCTGTGAATTTTAGTATTTCAAAATGTTTATATGTAAACATACAGGGTGTTATTGTAACGCTACTCACGATTTTTCTTCCACTTGCAGCCACCTTACGAAAAAAAGTTTAGAACAATATTTGCAGGGTACGAAGTGCACAATAGATATTAGTAAAGCAAATTTTGAAAACAGTTTGTTCTCCTGGCAAAGTCAAGGTCACCTCAAGTTTTTTAAATAGGAACATACATTTTTTTATTTATAGCTTTAGAGGACATCGAGACGAATTCAAAACACATGTTACATGATATTTTTATTAACATATTACTCGATTTACAGAAGAGGAAATGTGAAGTACTTAGCTTTTGACTTTGGTAGTGTAACCATTATTTGATTCCGAAGAGATTACTGAATGTAAACACGCGACTAGAATGTAAGAAAAATACACTTTATTTAATTACATGTTCAAAATGTATGCCGCCTTCCATCACGTAATATTCCGGTCTTTTACTTCACATTTCCACTTCTGTAAATCGAGTAATATGTTAATAAAAATATCATGTAACATGTGTTTTGAATTCGTCTCGATGTCCTCTGAAGCTATGAATAAAAAAATGTATGTTCCTGTTTAAAAAACCTGAGGTGACCTTGACTTTGCCAGGAGAACAAACTGTTTTCAAAATTTGCTTTACTAATATCTATTGTGCACTTCAAACCCTGCAAATATTGTTCTAAAGTTTGTTTCGTAAGGTGGCTGTAGTTAAGAAAGAAATCATAGGTAGCGTTACAGGCTATTTAATTATTAATTTCAACTATTCACCTCTTCGTAATCCACACTGAAATTAGACTTAAATTAACTTCATCTTTCGAATGCATAATTGCCTGTGTTGTTTGTTATAATGAAAGGCAGTGCACTTGAAAACAAAATACAAATGTCTGCTATGTATCCTAACCGAATTGATCGCTGGCGATTCGAACAATTCAATTATTCATGGAATACCATCACAGAATGTGCTGACTAAATACCTAGCTGGTCGTCAGGGTTGCAAGATTGAGTCAATTGTGGTTACGATGTGGTGTTAGTTGCAATACACCGATAATTACTATGGCAATTATTGTTCAATAATTGTTTGTCAATAACAATGAGTTACATTGTATTGATAACAATGAAATACATACAATTGTACGAACTTGTACAGTAAATTGTATAGAATCTTTATAGGATTTCAATTACTGTACACTGTTAAATACTGTGGAAAAAGTGTCATTTAGTTCTTTATTAATAATAAATTTGTGGATGAGTTTCAAAGTGAAATTAGACTTGATTAATTTGAGGTACAGACTTCAAACTTTTTATTTTGCTTACTTTTAAAGTTTTAAAATTTATGATTTCACAAATTTGAGAATTCTGAAATATCTGACTTGCCAAATTCACTAGTTCTGAAATTTCTAGATGACCAAATTTCCAAATTTCCAAATTCCCAAATTCCCAAATTCCCAAATTTCCAAATTTCTAAATTCCCAAATTTCCAAATTTCCAAATTTCCAAATTTCCAAATTTCCAAATTTCCAAATTTCCAAATTCCCAAATTTCCAAATTTCCTAATTTCCTAATTTCCAAATTTCCAAATTTCCAAATTTCCAAATTTCCAAATTTCCAAATTTCCAAATATCCAAATTTCCAAATCCATAAATCCCCAAATCCCCAAATCCCCAAATCCTCAAATCCCCAAATCCCCAAATCCCCAAATCCCCAAATTCCCAAACTCCCAAATTCCCAAATTCCCAAATTCTCAAATTCCCAAATCCCCAAACCCATAAATCCCCAAATCCCCAAATTCCCAAACTCCCAAATTCCTAAATCTCCAAATTCCTAAATTCCCAATTTCCCAAATTACTAAATTCCCAAATTTCCAAATTTCCAAATTTCCTAATTTCCTAATTTCCTAATTTCCTAATTTCCTAATTTCCTAATTTCCTAATTTCCTAATTTCCAAATTTCCAAATCCATAAATCCCCAAATCCCCAAATCCCCAAATCCTCAAATCCCCAAATTCCCATATCCCCAAATTCCCAAATCCCCAAACCCTCAAATTCCTAACCTCCCAAAATAAAAAACTTTACTTTCCAAATCTCTAATTTCAGAACTAACTAAAAAATCTAGTAAATGACCATACACGATTTCAATTAATATTCTTAATGCAAGCAGACATGTTTCGTTGTAATGAACAACGAATTGTCCAATTTAACGTTTATTGTTAATATTGTCATTCACTGAATATCCAATTCCCGTTTGGTATATCACGAAATGAAATTGGATATTTGCTAATGGACAATGTCAACTCGTTAAATGCCCCACTGAAAGCGGTTGTGTTTAGCACAACATTGTACAGTCGTAATGATTCCTGTTGTAATTACTTCATTTTCCATTTAAAACTCTTCATTTGACTTTATTCTATTAACATATTCATTACTTCTTGTTATGATACAATTATTCAAATTTTTATTAAATTTTTGATCAGATGCATTTGGTAAATTTCTAAATTTTCAATTTACTAGGTTTTCAAATTTTGAAATTCTGAAATTTCTATTCCTCCAATTTCCTCAATTTTCAGACACAAAAATTAATACAAATTTTATAAAATTCTCAAATTCCCAAATTTTTGGTTGCCTAAATTTCTAAATCTCCAAACTGACAAGTTTTAAAATTCCTCATTCCATACTTCAAACTCACCAGATCAAATTTCAGGATACAATAGCTACCTCTATAAAATAAATAATCAATAGCCCTTCAAGCAAACATCAAAATCAACAAAAATCTTGCAAAACCAATAAAAGCAAATAGTAGCCCACATCACTTAACAGAACCTTCCCATATTGTCACAGTAACATTTTCATATGGTCTATGTGATCAGCACACAGCACGACTCGATAAACCTCTACAGCCCCCACATATCATACTTGGATAGGCCACCCATTTAGCACGCACCGAATTAACCACATTACAGCAAGCCTAACCGTAATAACCCATTTCCCCATGGAGTTCGACTGTTGACAGAACCATTCGAACACCTAGCAGAATAATCGGCGAACACTTTCCCAGTTTCATAACTTACATAACCATTGTAGGGTTCCAACTCGGCCAGCCTTCCATTTCGTAATGACACTAAACGAGCAAGTTCATCAAACTAGCGAATTGCTTCTTGCCCATCAAACCGATCGATATTCCACATCTCGAGTCGCTATTTAGTCGCAGATGTCAATAGGGGCGCAATGGTTCAGAAGTTAGCGTCCCCCTTGTTCCATGCAGCCCTTTATCGATCACCGTTTCCCTTTCTTTCCCGCTAACAAGTCGAGAGATTATGAAGACACACACGTTGGGCCGCGGCCAGGACCTAAAGCCCCTGCAATACAGCGAGCACATTTATCCCTCTTGGTCCTAGGCCATTTCTTCTCTTGTCGTTTGCCTTCGGTGTTATCGCCGCAATTCATCCACCCTCAGCAGATGCTAGCACATTCCGCCGCCCTTAATGGCTGAATAATTCCGCGACGGTAACGGAATTAATTGTATCGGCCAATTGGCCGGATAATTGAAGGGGTTCGCGACGTTTTTGAAGCTCGTTACCTCGGATATTCAGGAACAATTTCGGGGAACTTGTGCTCGACAGAGATTCGGGAGTATTAATGTGGTGATCTGGAGTATTAAAATAAATTGTGGATAGTTCATTCGGACAGAATTTACTTGTGTTCGTGTGGCACTGTTTTGGAGAAATTCAGAAGTCTTAATTCCGATCTTCAGAATTCCAGTCCGAGCCACAGTTTGGAAGATAAGAGAACAGAGGACAAAAGACCCATTTACTCCAACACTTTTTGTGTACTTTAAAATTCTCTTACTCTCACCAAAAAGGAGAGCTCAAGTTTTAACAACCTGGACTAAAAGTATAGTGTACTGTCCATCTGCTGGAGCACACGCTTATTGTTAGTTCCACGGATTAAGTTGCTTAAAAATCCGATTAACCGTGGTTGCAGCACCGGTAGTAAGTTACCAACTTTGTGCGCTCTAACTGTCCCATAACACGTTTGCTTGCTCAAACCACTGGTCCGTTAAACTTGTCGGTCACACAGGAATTAACATCCAAAAGGGGATGCTTCGGGCAAAAAGAGCGTTGACAAGGTTTTGCACACGTTGGAATGTTATTTTGAATGGATTTCACTGTTCTGCAAGCTGTGATTTAGGTCGAAATGATATTTGGTATGGTTTGTGGACTTAGCAGATCTAGATGAAGATTTTGCTTCAAAAGTCCTTTGGATCATTTAGTCTGTGTGCTGATTGTATAATGTGAAGACATGTTGCTTGCTTCAAAAGTCCTTTGGATCATTTAGGATTCTGCACATTGTCTGTATAATGTGAACTCATCTGATGAAGAGATGTTGCTTGCTTCAAAAGTACTTTGGATCATTTAGGACTCTGCATATTGTCTGTATAATGTGAACTCATCTGATGAAGAAATGTTGCTTGCTTCAAAAGTTCTTCGGATCATTTAGTCTGTGTGCTGATTGTATAATGTGAAGACATGTGATGAAGACATGTTGCTTGCTTCAAAAGTCCTTTGCATCATTTAGGACTCTGCATAGTGTCTGTATAATGTGAACTCGTCTGATGAAGAGACGTTGCTTGCTTCAAAAGTCCTTTGGATCATTTAGGACTCTGCACATTGTCTGTATAATGTGAACTTATATGATGAAGAGATGTTGCTTGCTTCAAAAGTCCTTTGGATCATTTAGGACTCTGCAGAGTGTCTGTATATGAATGTGAATCCATGTGTATATGAATGTGAACCCACCTGGGTACTGTAGAATACAGTAACCACCTGTCTAGAACAGGTACCATTTGTCCTGAAGTCAGTCAGTGGAAGGAGGACTTGAGGAATTCATGATTAAAGCATTGTAGCTAATAATTTATCCATCACTTGTAAAATAGTGACTTTACTTAACTAGGTAGTGTAAGTGGCAGAAATGAAGAAATACAGCTATGGTTCAGAGTCATCAGCTGAGGATCCTGCAGTGTTAATATCTGACATACTAATAGCACACATGACATACTAACTGTACATGTGACATACTATTGAAAACTTCATGTGATGTGTCCATCTCTAGACTTGTTAAATTTAAACCCTTCAAATCCTACATATCAGTGTTCACACATCAGAGTAACTAGCACATGTCCATTTCAGTGGACTCATCAAAAGTCACTTGTACACAATCATTCCAGAACTTCATTCATCATAACTTCATTCAAGATAGGAATTTCTCTATGTACAAAATTTATAGCAAACAAATAAATAATAGTATGAGCTTGCTAAGATTTTGGAAGATAACTCTCTCAGATTTTGATGCAGTATGTCTCTAACTAAAACTTGCAGGTAGCTCAGGTAATACAGTTAGTATACTATAGGTAATAGAGTTGAGTAATTTTAGCTAGGTTATAGCTAATGAAATCTTGAGTTAGGAGAGTTCTCAGTAATATCTACAGTAATTCATACGTCATGTGATGTTTCCAAATAAAATTATCCATCCACAGTCAGCCAGCTCCACCTGCAACCTTCCTATCACCTTCCTATCACCTTCCTATCTCCATCATTTATGAAGTCTGACGTTTAATAAATTTCGTAAAAACCGACATGGCTCACCACCACATAAAACCACGTGAATTTATTGTGCAACATGATAGACTCATGCAACTCGCAAGGCGTTCAAAGGCAGCTATTTAGCATAGTCCGTCAAGGCTTCATTAACGGTCCTATTAATATGATAGACAACCGCAATACGTTACGATGCATGCGATTTTCGCGAACAAGACCTCACTCTTGCACCCAGAAACCTCCCCGTACCTTACCGTGCTCCGTTCATGAATACATTTGCTAGCGAGCCGCATAATTAGGCTTGTCGGCTGCATAAATAACAAAAGCGAACGGAGAACACGTTACATCTGGATTAATACGGATTACCTGATCGTTTCGAGACGAATGTTGCGATGCTAGGTGGGAATTGCGATGATATTGGTGCGTGAATAGATTGAATTTAGCGTAGAGATGGTAAACATCAAGATTGGGTTCTAATTGGGGACCTGTGACGCGAATTTGGGATCTTTGCGTTAGAGCGTGTGGAGTGAAGGCAGTGTGCTAGCAGATTTTGTGTAGATTAATAGGATCAAGTTATGGGAGTTGGGGGATTGGTTTTTTGGGGGGAGGTTTTTTGTGTGGATGTAATTTGGGACGAGGTTTTGAGAGGGTCAGTTTGTGAGATTATGGGAATGTGAAGTGTGTTTTGGAGTTTGGAGTTTGGGAGAAGTGCAACTTTAGGATTTGAGGATTTAGGAATTTGAGAATGTGGGGATTTGAGGATTTGGATACGCGAGGATTTGGATATGTGAGGATTTGGGGATGTGAGGATTTGGGGACGTGAGGATTTGGGGATGTGAGGATTTGGATATGTGAGGATTTGGAGATGTGAGGATTTGGGGATGTGAGGAGTTGGGGATGTGAGGATTTGGGGATGTGAGGATTTGGATATGTGAGGATTTGGGGATGTGAGGATTTGGGGATGTGAGGATTTGGATACGTGAGGATTTGGATATGTGAGGATTTGGGGATGTGAGGATTTGGGGATGTGAGGATTTGGGGATGTGAGGATTTGGATACGTGAAGATTTGGATATGTGAGGAGTTGGGGATGTGAGGATTTGGAGACGTGACGACTTGGGGATGTGAGGATTTGGGGATGTGAGGAGTTGAGGATGTGAGGATTTGGGAATGTGAGGATTTGGGAATGTGAGGATTTGGAAATGTGAGGACTTGGATATGTAAGGATTTGGGAATGTGAAGATTTGGATATGTGAAGATTTGAATATGTGAGGATTTGGATATGTGACGACTTGGGGATGTGACGATTTGGAGTTGTGAGGATTTGGGGATTTGGGAATTCAGAGCCGTGACGACTTGAAGGTTCCAGGATTTGGGGATTTGAGAATTCAGAGATGTGACGACTTGGGTATTTGAGTATTTATAGGCTAGGGGACTTGAATTTAGCTATTTGGGAATTTCTTCAGCTATGAACTTGTGGTTTTGAAAATACAGATTTGGTAGTTTGTGAACATTTTAATCTAAAATTTATAAATGTACAAATTTCAAAATTTCAAGAGATGAAGTCCCAGCAAAATTCAGAAACTTGGGAATTTGAAACCTTGATAATTTAAAAACTACAAGAAATATCTAAAACCTGCCTTTGAATATCTGAACCTGCAAATATGATGGCTTACAAATCCAGAACTTACAAAACCTCATCCCCTGAAAATTTCATTCCCATGAAACTTGAATAAACACTAAAAATACTCCTCCACTTCAAATTACATTCTTACCCCTTCTCACCCCATTAAAAAACATAGAATCGCCACTTGCACCAAATTTATCGGTCCAAAGCGCAAGATATACAAGTTCTTTGAACCTCTCCAAGATTCCATCACCAAAAAAAGTTAAAGACACCTAACACGCTGGACGCTACAAAGTTTTCTTTTCTCTACTTTTCCTGTGACAAGAACAGATCGAAACTAAACCCAATAGAAGATCCATCGACTATAGATTTCTAAAAACATAATGAAATGTCTTGGTGGAAAAAGGGGAACGCCCTAATCTGTTTCGTTCTCGACGACTGAACTCTGGAATTAAAGTCTCCATTTACTGTAATCAATTAGGCTTTCCTGTACAGTTGAAGGTAACAAAAGGAGGATCTACGAATGCTATCTATTTTATTGTTTGCTCTTTGTTTTTAAACTTCTGCTTCTCTCGGCTGGTCACAAAAAATTCTTGGATGCAATTAATTTATTGAGGTAAATATTTAGGTGCTTTTTTGTGAATGAAGCATTAGTAGATTGCAATTATTTGGATATGGGAATGTAAAGTGAATGTAAGTATAAAAGGAAGTGTTATTTACATTATTGTAGTGTTAAGGTTTAAATAGTGATGTGATGAGAAGAAGATTTGAAGAGTTTTTGTGGACTTCAGATGGACTTTGTGTGGACTTAGATTGGACTTTCAATTTTTTAATTGTTCAATTGTTCAATTCTTCTAGCTTCCAAATTTTCAAGCTTTTAATATTTCAATTTTTCCATTTTCCAAATCTTCAATTCTCCAATTCTCCAATTTTTCAAGCTTCCAAGCTTTCAAGCTTTTAATTTTTCCATTTTTCCATTTTTCCATTTTTCCATTTTTCCATTTTTCCATTTTTCCATTTTTCCAATTTTCAATTTTCAATTCCTCAATTTTTCAAGCTTCCAAGTTTGTAAGTTTGTGATCTTTCAACTTTTCAATTCTTCAATTTTCAAATTTCTCAATTTCTCAATTTTTCAATTTTTCAATTTTTCAATTGTTCAATTCTTCAATTCTTCTAGCTTCCAAATTTTCAAGCTTTTAATTTTTCAATTTTTCCATTTTCCAAATCTTCAATTCTCCATTTCTCTAATTTTTCAAGCTTCCAAGCATTCAATGTTGTAATATTTCAACTTTTCTATTATTGAATTCTCCAATTTCTCAATTTTTCAATTATTCAATTGTTCTATTGTTCAATTATTCAAGCTTCCAATCTTGCAAGATTTTAATTTTTCAATTTTTCCATTTTTCAATTTTTCAATTCTTCAATTCTTCATTTCATCAATTCTTAATTTTTTGAATTTTTTCAATGTCTCAATTTTTTTATTTTTCTACTTATCAATTTGAACAAATACTCCTAGATAAAAATTGATTATTAGGTAATGTTTATCATATCATATTATAATAAATATGTAAAGTTTAAGTGGTCAAAAAACTGCTGCATATCATTTACATAAAAATTTTACAGCAAGCAATATTTTCCATCTAAGCATATTTTATTCATAAATCTTCAGCAGTGTCTCTTAAGAGTCCACATCAAAGGCCGTTTACACAGGTACAGTATTAAGTGAATTATCGGTCGGCAAAGTAATAGTTAAAAAGCTTTTAAAACTTTTATTGAAGAACGCGAAACTTGTGTCTGAAGGTGGTGAATATAGAAAAAAAGGAAGAATGAAGTGTTCGGGAACTAAAACGTTCATGAAAACGGTGCATGAGACATCGTTGTTACAGCTGCCATTAAGCGTACTCCCTGAAGGATCTACTGAAAAACAGGAAAGGCGTTTTCTGGCTGCGATAAGATGTAGATACTTTTGTAACAATGTAGTATATAAAGTCTGAAGCGATTCGATATTGATTTTGTAGATGTGTTGTATTGAATGGATTTATTTTAAAAAATGGTGAAAGATGTTTTTGAAAACAATGAGTGTGGGTTTGTGGGATTTTGGGAATTCTGAGAATTTGGAACTTTGAGAAATTGGAACTTTGAGAGATTGGAAATTTGAAAAATTGGAAATTTGAGAGATTGGAAATTTGAGAAATTGGAACTTTGAGAGATTGGAAATTTGAAAAATTGGAAATTTGAGAGATTGGAATTTGAGAAATTGGAAATTTGAGAATTTGGAACTTTGGGAGACTGGAAATTTGAGAGATTGGAAATTTGAGAAATTGGAAATTTGAGAAATTGGAAATTTGAGAATTTGGAACTTTGGGAGACTGGAAATTTGAGAAATTGTAAATTTGAGAATTTGGAACTTTGAGAGATTGGAAATTTGAGAGATTGGAAATTTGAGAATTTGGAACTTTGAGAAATTGGAAATTTGAGAAATTGGAACTTTGAGAGATTGGAAATTTGAAAAATTGGAAATTTGAGAGATTGGAAATTTGAGAATTTGGAACTTTGGGAGACTGGAAATTTGAGAGATTGGAAATTTGAGAAATTGGAAATTTGAGAAATTGGAACTTTGAGAAGTTGGAAATTTGAGAGATTGGAAATTTGAGAAATTGGAAATTTGAGAGATTGGAAATTTGTGAAGTTGGAAATTTGAGAGATTGGAACTTTGAGAAATTGGAAATTTGAAAATTTGGAACTTTGAGAAATTGGAAATTTGAGAATTTGGAAATTTGAGAATTTGGAAATTTGAGAAGTTGGAACTTTGAGAAATTGAAGTTTTGAAAAATTGGAAATTTGAAAATTTATCCAAGAGTCCATCACTAAAAAACACCCCTAAAACACCCCAACCATGCACTCCACATCATCCCCCACCATTCACCAATATCCCCACCAACACAATCCTAAAATACTTAATCCACCCAAAGAAAATTTCACACACTCCACATGCCTCCACATGTCTCCAGTCAAACAGCAGTATAAACATATGTAACACCTACACTACACCCTCCATTAACCCCAAAGTACAATTCGCATCAAACCAAGAAACACATCGAGTAAATGCAAAGTATCGAGACCATTATCGGACTTTATTAATTCCTTGGTAAACCGAACTCATCGAAAGCAACTCTTTGCAACCAAGTTGGCTGCTGTTAATGATTTCCTGTCGATAAAGGTCACGGATTCGACGGTCTAGCGGCACGAAAAGGCTTGGAGGGAATGTGCACTCAACGGAGTGAACTTAAGTGCGCAACGTCATTACTTTGAGAAGTAAGTAATTGTGCTCTAATTAAAGCAACAACAAGAAGCCTCGCTAATTACTTAGCATCTCCGCTCGCAGGATTTGACTGACCGAATTACACGCGACGGTACACAGCTATTTCACGATCGGAAGCGTGATTACAGATGTTAAGTTTAGGAGTTAAACCGGTAATGGGCAATTATGACAGGGAGAGATATTCGTTCTTAAGGTGGGGGAGTTATGTTTTCTTTGGTGGAGATTTGATTGGTTTCTGTTTTTATTCTGATAAAGTTATGGTAATTATTTGAAGTTTTTATGTTTTTATAAACGGGACATTTTTTATTTTTGGGAAATTTTCAATTTTTCAATTTTTTAATTCTACAAGCTTTCAAGTTTGCAATTTTTCAAGGTTCCAAGTTTTCAAGTTTCCAAATTTTCAAGTTTCCAAGTTTTCAAGTTTTCAAGTTTCCAAGCTTTCAAGTTTTCAAGTTTTCAAGTTTTTAAGTTTTCAAGTTTTCAAGTTTTCAAGCTCTCAAGTTTCCAAGTTTCCAAGTTCTCAAGTTTCCAAGTTCTCAAGTTTCCAAGCTCTCAAGTTTCCAAGTTCTCAAGTTTCCAAGTTCTCAAGTTTCCAAGTTCTCAAGTTTCCAAATTCTCAAGATTCCAAGTTTTCAAATTTCTAAGTTCTCAAGTTTCCAAGTTCTCAAGTTTCCAAGCTCTTAAGTTTCCAAGCTCTCAAGATTCCAAGTTCTCAAGTTTCCAAATTCTCAAGTTTCCAAGTTCTCAAATTTCCAAGTTCTCAAGTTTCCAAGCTCTCAAGTTTCTAAGCTCTCAAGATTCCAAGTTCTCAAGTTCTCAAGTTTTCAAGTTTCCAAGTTCTCAAGTTCTCAAGTTCTCAAGTTCTCAAGTTTTCAAGTTTTAATTTTTCAATGTTTGACTTGTTCAATTCTCCAATTTTTCAATTTGCCAATTCTTCAAGCTTCTAAGGTTCTAAGGTTCCAAGATTTTAACCTTTTAACCTTTCAATTTTTCAATTTTTCAAGCTTTCAAGTTTCAATTTCTCAATTTCCCAAATTCTTAATTTTTCAATTTCTCAATTTCTCAATTCTTCAATTCTTCAATTCTTCAATTCTTCAATTCTTCAATTCTTCCATTCTTCAATTCTTCAATTCTTCAATTCTTCAATTCATCGATTCTTCAATTCTTCAATATTACAATTTCTACTTCAGTTTCAGTCTTCACCCCTCACCGTATTAGTTTGTCAGGTGTGTCAGTCAGAAGTAACTATTAACTACTTAACTATTAAGTACTTTACTATTACTACCTGTTATGTTATTTAACTATTACTACCTTCAATGGTCTTTGATTATACAAATTATAATTACACTTAAACTTCAAATTGAGATGTGTTAAATATTCAATCATTCAAACATTTTTTAAATATTCAAATATTAAATATTATCTCATTTGATCCGTATGAACTTCACGAGTGTATCTCATCAAAATATTGCAAGTGTTTAATTCCCTATATTTATATTCCCAAAATTATTTGCGGAACCCTTTTGTGCCTACTAAATTGACAGTCGGCTCTCCCGCCTGTTTCGCACTCCAACGTATCAAACTCACACACTACAGAAGAATCACTCCGTACATGCAAAGGAATATTTCGAAGAAATTATAAATGCCAGCGTAAATTGTCCGGGGAATTCTATTTATCCGACATACTCCCGACAGATGCAATATACGGTAGACGCGATAAAAAGAACTAGCATTCATTTCGTTTTTACCCGAAAATACGAATTGCCTCGCTCAGAGGTGTTTCACGTTCGGTCTTCTTCTTTGCTTTTCTCCCCTTTAACTTTTTTCCTGTCGTCGTAGGCTTTTTGTCGTTTAAAGTAGCTCTCGTTTCGTACACTGAAAAACCATCCAGCTTCGTGGAGATTCGTCGGCTTAAATATTAGGTCACTTCATAATTAATGTCCTTCTTGTTATACTTTGGGCTGAGTGGTGACATTGCGGGTATCTTATGTTTTAGGGCTTGCTTGTTTGCTATATTATTTCTTTATTTTCCGAGTGGAAAATCAAGACACCGTTTAAGTTGATACTGTGTCTTGGGGAACTGCAAAATGGAGCATTTCACGCGGTCACAAGATGGTTTCTGTTTAATCTTAAGATGGTTTCTTTTTTAGCTGTGCTGATTTTTTATTGAGACAATTCTTTCATATTTTGTCGTTCGTTTACTTCTCTATTTTTTTTTTAATTCAGGTTTTACAATTTAATTTCTATTTCCTTTTATTTTAATCTTCACTATTTTAATTTTTAGTGTATTACTTTACTTTAAATTAATAATTAACTATAATAGTAATAATACACATGTTTAACACTGTAAATAATTTTAGCAAAAATCTGAAGTGACATGTATTGTAATTCTGTTTAGTATAAAACGATCCTTTGTCACTAGATGTCACTGCAGTCACTCAAAAACACTTCCATTGACTAAACCTTGCAATCTCGCATATTTTCAATGATAAATTCAATCGTTCAGCGAAACTGAGTCAAAAAAGAAGAACTTCAGGTAAACGAACCGTGGATACTTAATGTAAGATAAAACGTTTGTAAAGTCTGCAATATATTCAGATGGTCACGATGGGTCAACAGAACTTCGAACATTGTAGTATCTGGCTGCATAATCCATATTCGATATCGAGTGATGTTCGACGAACCGTTCGTACGGCTGCTGTCTTGCAAGCCCTCGATATCGATTTGCGATTTGGCAGTGGCTCGAGGTTAAAAGATCGCGTCCAGTCGCTGCAAAAAACGTTCAATGGCCACGAAATAACGAACAATCTGTTCGTACAGTCGAATGGATCGGAAAAGAAATCTAAAGCATGCCATAAACAAGGAGCCCACGTCAAGTCGAGTCTCGCATCAATTGAGCGAAAACAATCGATTCAACGACATGTCTTCGGCCGATCAGATTAATAGCCTATACAGGAAACTATGAATTTAAGGTTATTTTGTCTTCTCCATCATTTTTGATACTTGTTAATATTTTTTAGAAGATATTAATATTTATTACAAGGTTAATAGACTATACAGGAAACTGTGAATTTAAGGACGTTAAATTTTCTTCATCATTTTTGATACTTGCTAATATTTTTTGCAAGATATTAATATTCCTTACAAGATTAATAGCCTATACACGAAACAATAAATTTTAGGAGATTTTGACATAATCATAATAGATTTTATAATTTGAAATTAATTCTGAATAAGGTCAACGTGTTTATGATTTTAATGGCACCTAAAAATGATGATATAATAAACAATGAAGAACATCAAAACGAGCAATCAACAGCAAACAGAATTAATAAGTGACAAAGTCAAAACTAAACTAGGCTCTTCGTTAATAAGTCCCATAGGTAATCAAACTTTGAACGTTAGGTTGATTCAATTAACCTATCATTAAATAAACCCAGTGGGGAATTAGGTTAACTCCGGAACTCGTTTAATAATTAAAGCTATCAGTGGTATCGTTACTTGAATTCGTTACGAAAAAGGACTGTCCGCAGGATGATTGATTACTATCTCAAACACGCGTAACTCAGACTGTAATTAGCGTTGTATCTAGTAAATTATGGAAGTCTGATATAAAGAAGTATAGAAGACATATAAAGACATATACAGGGTGTCTCATGACTAGTGTAGATCCCTGAAATGAGGGGTAGTTGATTCTGAATAAGATTTCCCTTTGCAAAAATGGGGTGCGAAGCTTCGTTTTTGAATTATTAAGAAAAAACACGGACCAATCAAAGGATTACGCATGCGCAGACGCGAGAGCGACAGTTTCGAGCTAGCGGCTGAGCGCGTAGTACTTACCACGCGTTGTATTTACCACGCACTGTATTTACCACGCGTTGTATTTACCACGCACTGTATTTACTACGCGTTCTTTACCACGCGTTGTATTGACCACGCATTATCTTTACCATGCGTTGTATTTACCACGCACTGAATTTACCACGCGTTCTTTACTACGTACTGCACTTACCACGCGTTGTATTTACCACGTGCTGCACTTACCACGCGTTGCTTACCACGTGCTGCACCTACCAAGCGTTTAATTTACCACGCGTTGTATTTACCACGCATTGTATTTACCATGCGTTCTTTACCACGCATTGTATTTACCACGCGTTGTATTTACCACGCATTTAATTCACCACACGTTGCTTACCACGTGCTGCACCTACCACGCGTTGTATTGACCACGCATTATATTTACCACGCGTTGTATTTACCACGCATTGAATTTATCACGCGTTGCTTACCACGTGCTGCACCTACCACGCATAGTACTTGCCACGCCTTGTATTTACCACGCGTTACATTCACCACGCATTGATTTCTTACGCGTTGCACTCACCAAGCGTTGAATATACTATACATTGCATTTACCACTCAGCCACTAGCTCGAAACTGTCGCTCTCGCGTCTGCGCATGCGTAATCCCGCGCTCTGATTGGTCCGTGTTTTTCCTTAATAATTCAAAAACGAAGCTTCACACTGCATATTTGCATACTTATTTTTTAAATTCGTGGTTTCTTTAATTTATTAATTTGTGGATTTATAATATAGAAGACATAGAGACATACAGAAGATCACACCAAATATACTGAACTCTAAATATATTTAACATATGAATATATTAAACGTACAAAATAAAATTAGAGAAATAAAATTGTATAAAATTAGACTACAACACGAAACTTCATTTGAAGATTTCTAGCAACAACCAAATCTAAATTTAAAGCAAAATTATTCATGTGAGTTACAAGTGGCAAAATCTCACTTGCTAAATTCACCAGACTTTATACTCCGCATTTCAACAATGACCCTGAACTCTTACCCTGAAGAGACTCTCTTTCCATTCTCCCCCACATTATATCCTTGCATCTCCAATCGCTCCTTCTTTTCACCCTCAAAACTCTCAGCCATTTCTAAAAGTCACTCGATCAAGCTCGCCCCATAATAACCTGTTCTCAATCACCTCGGTCCCTATCGTTCGAACAAACACATTCTTCAATCCTCATTTATACCGCAACTTCTCCAATTTCGTCGCATTCCTTGCCGACGTTTTCTAAATGTAGAATTATTTGGGGTAGTGGATGTTCGGGTACCAAACTATGCGAGTACCTTGTAGGATGTTCTATTTGATTATGTGAATTGATGTCTTATAACGTGTCTTTATAGTTGAGTGGTAGGGTACATTGTTGGAAAAAAGAAATAGAGTGAATATAAGGTGAAATGTGAATATTTTATGAGGGAGACATTTAGAGATTCTCAAGGTTATGTTTTTTAAATTCCTAAATTTTCAAATTATCAAACTCCCAAATTCCAAGAGTCTCAAATTCCAAAAGTCCCAAATTCCAAGAATACCAAATTCCAAGAGACCCAAATTCCAAGAGTCCCAAATTCCAAGAATACCAAATTCCAAGAGACCCAAATTCCAAGAGCCCCAAATTCCAAGGGTCTCAAATTTCAAGGGTCTCAAATTCCAAGGGTCCCAAATTCCAAGGGTCTCAAATTTCAAGGGTCTCAAATTCCAAGAGTTCCAAATTCCAAGAGTCCCAAACTCCAAGAGTCCCAAATTCCAAGAGTCCCAAACTCCAAAAGTCCCAAATTCCAAGAGTTCCAAATTCCAAGAGTCCCAAACTCCAAGTGTCCCAGATTCCTAAAGTCCCAAATTCCTAAATTCCCAAAGTCCAACAGTCCCAAATTCCTAAATCGCCCAATCCCCAAACTCCCTAGTTCCCAAATTTCTAAATCCCCAAATTCCTAAATCCCCAAATCCTCAAATTCCTAAATCCCCAAATCCCTAAATTTCCATCTCTTCAACTTCCAAATCGCCAAATAAAATTTCAGCAAATAAAAAACTTGATCCATACACTCCACCAAATCCCTAAAATTACATCACCCATCACATCTACCACCGCATCTTTAAATTTCCGTCATTCGAAATAACTGGCGAAAGTCGCACAAGCAACCGTGCATTATTTAAAACGGTCGGTTTGTTGCGTTGGCTCAGGTCAGCTTCAATAGAATACATCAGCGTTATGCAAAGCGAAAGAAAATTTTGCGGAAGCGTTGCTAGACTATGGCGGTCGCCTGTAACCTATCTTGGTCTTTCTTGCTCGTTTCCTTTCCGTGTTCCTCATCCTCCTCTTTTCTGCTAACCCAAATGTGTATGATCATCCGCCGCTACCAAGAAGTAACCCGTGACCAGACCAAGGAAGCGTTTCTTTCCTTTTCATCGCTGCGGTCCATGGCTATTCCACTATCTCGGGCACGATAAGTGGGAGGCTCGTTACTTTTTGATCAATATTTAACGGCTACGCGCCGGCTGAAATTGCGTCGCTCGGTTTCTTGACCTCAACGATCTACCTGGTCATGGGAAATTTCAATCGTGCGACGAATTTTCGTTATTGAAATATCCGATACGAATTTTGTCTCTGCTTACTTGTTATCCCCTAGACCTTGAGTAACGAGTCCTATAATCATGTAAATTCGATAACGTCATTATAGCTTCTTTTACTTTCCTCGCCAACTCTGGATCGACATGGCATGTGTAAAGAAACGTAACTTGCCTTACATCGACTTAGACTCGTTACAGTTCAAATGTGACAAACCCAAGTCGTATTTGCATAAAGGTCGAGTTTCGAGATCGATTTGTAATTTGTATGACTGAAGATCGCAAATCTAAAATATACCTATTCAACGTTATTTATTTGTCTGAACAACAGTAATAATTATGTAACGCGACTGAAAAACTTGTAGGTTAAGGGATTAAATCAGATTTTGAACTGACCGCACACTTACGGTGCGGGACGACAAAGATCACTACTTGTGGAGGAAGGTGAAAACAGAGAAGGGCACATGGGAGGATCGAGAGGAACTCGCGAATTAAGGCTGTTTAGGTAACAGTGGCAGTTTGATAATTGTAACTAGGAGAGAGAGAATACAGACATTTAATTTCTTTTCTTTGACAGGTGAGATTTTGTAAATAAATGTATGTAAGACTAATGAACCTTTTACGGAAAAACTCAGTCTTTTTGTTGATCCATCTATAAAGAAATAACTGACTATTATAATTTTGGTTATCTGACGCAGTAATTTCATGATGGAGTTTCTTTTACTTGGGTCGACCTTGTTGGATTGATAACTCTATGTAGCCTTTATTTTAGATATAAAGTATGTTCTATAGAAACCCATACGTTTAACCCCATCATCACATTAAATAGAAAACCTGAAAGATATTTCTACTTTCTCATTTTGGTGGAAGTCGAGAATTTGTCACATTTGACACATCTGTCGAATAAATCGAAGAGATAGAAACCGACTATGGACTCTTTTCCATTTAATTTCGATGCGATCGTATATCTTCGTTGATTTTGAATGAGAACAGAGAAAAATGATCTTACAGAAACTGCATTGTCTAACTTTTGAAGGACGCTCCGCCATTAATGCAAATGGCGTATCGCTTCGCCCTCTCTAGTTCGAATTTAGTACTAACCTCTACAACAATAGAATACAAACATCACCTTTTTTCAAATAACTTCTAAACTATCAATTATATAGAAAAATGTGTTAGACAAAAATTGTAGACCCAAACAAAACGCATCTTTTATGTTCTATAACTTTTCTTCGTACATCAAACAGTTTTCGATATAAATAAAAAACAACATAGATCAAATTTTTATTTTGTCTCTGTTCTTGAAACTTGGTATATTATAAGAATATTAAACACTTCAAGTTAGATTTAAATTTTTAGAACTAATTTCAGTAATTAGTGGTTGTCAAAAAATATTCGTTCGCATATTTAAATACAAATCAAAACTTATATGTAATTTTTAAAATTTCTAATTTTTTAAATATGCCATTTTTAAGAAAATGTAATTATTTTTAAATACGAATGAAACGATCACATCTTAATTATTAGAACTCATCACTAAAGTATTAAATCATCGTTTCCACATGTCGAATCCGATTTTCTCTTCACTGTTCTCTCGACGGAGCATGAAAGCAGCCGCAGCAGAGACATACTTAAGGATACGAATATCGATTATGGAAATGCGAGCTTCTCCTCGATAATTCAATTCGCGTACGATCTAAACGGACGCATTAACTGAAACATGGGCTCTTGTAATTTTCAAAAAGTATAATGGCGATCGCAGTAATTCTATAGCAATCGATCGAACACCGCTCGGAGATGAAACGGTACTTCACGTCGGTCATAAATTATCTCGACGAGCATCTTTGGAATCATTACGCGCGAATAATGGAGTTCTGCATACCATTTTATCGACCATGCGTACCAACCTTTTCTACGTTTTCGAATCTAATTGTAATTTCACGGTGTGCTTTCAAAAACCTTTAATTGTCTTCTACGAAAAACGAAATACAATTCTTTGACATTTAAATTATTTTGAATTATTAGCAAATGTGTCACAAAAAAAATTTTTCAAGTTCTTAAATTTCTTTAGAAAATTTTAACTTTGAGGACCCAGAAAGTTAAAAATTTATAAGGACAAATATTTAAAAATTTCAAAAATTAGATTCACATTGAAATGTTCCAAATTTTGCGTCTTAAAAGAATTTTAGCTTTGTGAGTCTTCAAAGTTAAAAATTTATAAAGTGAAATATTTAAAAATTTTTTAAATTAGATTCACGTTGAAATGGTCCCAATTTTGCGTTCATAAGAAGTTTCACAAAATGTACTCTTCTTAATTATGCAAGGAAGAACAATAGTCGAACAACCGAACGAAGCCACAAAATTATTTCTGACGAATGGCAGAACGTGCGTTCTCCTCATTCGAGAATAATCGAGGATCTCATAGAGGGTGGGCCGTGTTTGCAAACTTGCAACATATCGACAATCGAGGAATTATTGCGGAACTCGACGGGTCCTCAAGCGTTGTGTATTGAAACAGTTAATCTGTTTGGACAATAATTAGTTTCCCAGGGAAAACGTCGAACGACGGGAAGTGCTTAATTGCTGACCTCGCTAGACAGACTCGGAAACTGGGATTCCTGGTTGCGCGATAACGAGAAAATGAAAATCGGTGGAGGATCAGCTATTGAAATCCCGGTTTCGAACTTCATAAGTTTATTCGCGTGAACCGGTCCATTCAATTTCCGTATTCAATAAACGGGATTTAAATTTTCTGCAGGGGATTTCGGTACAAAAAGAAACAAATGGAGGGAGCACGTATTGATTGTTGCGTATCAGGTTCTGAAAGGTGGATGCAGAAGAATGGGAGTGAAATTTATGAAACTGTGGCTATAGTTCAAACATTGTGGTAAGAAGGTGTTTTTCCTGGGTTTAAACTTGTGAGATTATTTGGCTGATATGTGACAATTAGGTGACATGTGCACATATGACAATTAAGTGATATGTGACAGTTAGATCACATATGGTAATTGGGTGACATGACAATTAAGTCACATATGTGCATTTGACAATTAGGTCGTATATGTACTTATGACAATTAGATTACATATGAAAATAGGTTGACATAGGAAAATTAAGTCACAAATGACAATGGGGTGACATATGACAATTAAGTCACATATACACATATGACAATTAGATCACATATGACAATGGGGTGACATATGACAATTAAGTCACATATGCACATATGACAATTAGATCACATATGAAAATAGGTTGACATAGGAAAATTAAGTCACATATGACAATGGGGTGACATATGACAATTAAGTCACATATGACAATAGGTTGACATATGGCAATTAAGTCACATATGACAATGGTGTGACATATGACAATTAAATCACACATGCATATATGACAATCAGATCACATATGACAATTCAGTCACATATGCACATATGACAATTAGGAAGTATATAAAATCAACCAAAATATTGATTGTCCTAAATTTTGAAATATTCCACATCAAAAATCAAATTGTCAGGTATAATATAAGCAAGTGGTTAAAAAAAAAGTAACACAGAATATAATTATTTCACTTTGTTATAAATATGTGGTCACCTTAAGTGCAATGAGTGAAATATTATGGCATAGCTAGAAAAACTTGAATTATGAGTAAAAAGTTATTATGAGTGTATGAGTTCAAAGATTAATAGTTGCTCAGATATAGGTTACTAACGTCTTCAGTCCCGACTGAGTTATAAAACGTATTCTTCAGGGAAATGGATAATTAAGAGAGTTATACAAACTTCTATATTCTCAGCTCTCTACAGCGCTCCATTTCCATATTTTTCAAATTATTATGTTTTCAGAACTCCATCTTTTCAACTTTCTATATATTGATATATTCGTAAATTTTCATAATCAACTTTCTGTATTACTACCTGAGTATATTTGCATGTTTCAGATGTCTATATTTTTTTATTCAAGTCTTTGCACTTTCGTGCTTACATACTGACCTTTGTGGGTTAGATATATTTTAATTTTGAGAACAATTTTTAAAAAAATCTTAAATAGAAAACTTCATAACACTGCAATGTTGATAGCACATGACTGACATTACATTTTAATAACATATGACATGTAACATCTGACACTGATAACATATAATTAACATATGGTTAACAAATGAGTGATAACATTTCATCTTGATAACATATGATGTATAACATTTAACCTTGATGACATACCATGTTGATTCACACATGATCAACATATGATTAACATGTGAGTGACAACATATGATATATAACATTTAACCTTGATGACATATCATATTGATTCACACATGATCCACATATGATTCACATGTGAGTGATAACATATGATGTATAACATTTAACCTTGATGACAAATCATATTGATTAACACATAATCCACATATGATTAACACGTGAGTGATAACATATGATGTATAACATTTAACCTTGATGACATATCATATTGATTCACACATGATCCACATATGATTAACATGTGAGTGATAACATATAATATATAACAGTTAACCTCGATGACATATTATATCGAATAACATATGATCAATATGTGTTATCATCATTCAACCTTGACAATATATTACTCACATATCTTACATAATACTTGATCTCTACATCTACCAATTAAACGCAGCACCACTAAGAAAAGCGAAACAATTTTCAACCACGTAGCTCCAAGAAGAAAAAATCAAGACGAACGTCCGCATTGGCCTGATTTCACCGTCCGAGATTGCATTTTCAAAAATGGGTTAGGAAATTGATCAGAAAGAAAAAGAGGCACCGGGGAATCGTCGATGCCTCGTCTGGCCGGGGTTACTTTAACCCCGAGGGACAGAGATTAAACAGCCAGTAAGCCCAAATGATCGTTTCAAGGGGACACATTGAAGATCAGTCTCGCTACTATCGGGGTCAATGCGGCACAAGTAATTTCTGGATTATATGGCGGCCGTAATCCTCCTACTAGCGTAATAACATCGTTTCGTACGCCATTATCCTACCGACGGACTGTAACCTTGTTATTTGTATAACCTCGCGGATTTCGCGTTCTAATAACGAATTCGATTTTGTCGCTCGGGCGAAATGAGAAATTGGCGGAAGTTCTTTGTTTCGACTCTTTGGCGTCCACCTTTCGCGCAGACGTTTTGGTGGGATCCATCTCCAAAAGCTTTTTTACGATTTTCTACATTTATTTATATTATTGAAAATATTGTGAGTTGGACTTAAAATTATATAAGTACGTTTATATTAAAAAATGACCCTGATAGCATATGAGTAACATATGGTTAATATGTCACTGATAACATTTCATCTTGATAACATATGATGAAGATCTTGATTATGTATGATCAAGATAATAACATTTAACCTTGATGACATGTCATATTAACATATGATAACATATGGTGAATGATGACATTTCATCTTGATAACATATGATGAAGATCTTTATTACATATGATCAAGATAGTAACATTTAACCTTGATGACATATCACATTAACATATGATAACATATGGTGAGTGATAACATTTCATCTTGATGATATATGATGAAGATCTTGATACATATGATCAAGATAATAACATTTAACCTTGATGACATATCACATTAACATATGATAACATATGGTGAGTGATAACATTTCATCTTGATGATATATGATGAAGATCTTGATACATATGATCAAGATAATAACATTTAACCTTGATGACATATCACATTAACATATGATAACATATGGTGAGTGATAACATTTCATCTTGATGATATATGATGAAGATCTTGATACATATGATCAAGATAATAACATTTAACCTTGATGACATATCACATTAACATATGATAACATATGGTGAGTGATAACATTTCATGTTGATAACATATGATGAAGATCTTGACTACATATGATCAAGATAACATATAACCTTCATGACATATCACATTCATTAACATATGATAACATATGATGAGTGATAACATTTCATCATGATAACATATGATGAACATCTTGATTACACATGATCAAGATAATAACATTTAAACCTTGATGACATGTCACACTAACATATGATAACATATGGTGAATGATGACATTTCATCTTGATAACATATGATGAAGATCTTTATTACATATGATCAAGATAGTAACATTTAACCTTGATGACATATCACATTAACATATGATAACATATGGTGAGTGATAACATTTCATCTTGATGATATATGATGAAGATCTTGATACATATGATCAAGATAATAACATTTAACCTTGATGACATATCACATTAACATATGATAACATATGGTGAGTGATAACATTTCATCTTGATGATATATGATGAAGATCTTGATACATATGATCAAGATAATAACATTTAACCTTGATGACATATCACATTAACATATGATAACATATGGTGAGTGATAACATTTCATCTTGATGATATATGATGAAGATCTTGATACATATGATCAAGATAATAACATTTAACCTTGATGACATATCACATTAACATATGATAACATATGGTGAGTGATAACATTTCATGTTGATAACATATGATGAACATCTTGATTACACATGATCAAGATAATAACATTTAAACCTTGATGACATGTCACACTAACATATGATAACATATGGTGGCTGATAACATTTCATCTTGATAACATATGATGAAGATCTTTATTACATATGATTAAGATAATAACATTTAACCTTGATGACATATCACATTAACATATGATAACATATGGTGAGTGACTACATTTCATCTTAATAACATATAACGAAGATCTTAATTACATATAATCAAGATAAAATTTAACCTTGATGACATATCATACTAATTTTATTCGTTGAAATAAATTTTATTCCTTGAAAAACTGTACGAAAACAATTTTCACACATAACCTGTTTTCGACCAATCTCTGAATTGCTGCAATAAAAATTTGCCAGGAAAAAACGTTTCAAACAAATGTTTCATAATAAGATTGCAGCAGTTACAAAAGCAGCGTTATTGATTTTATCAAAAGAATACATATCAACATGATAATCGAATTGCAGAAAAAATCGATTTTGAATACTGATTTATCAAAGGTGGTTGATACACGCAGTTTGACCAAGTTCCAACACAGTTATACAAATAAATAAACGCGACAGTATTTTCAAGCTTTTGCACTCTTTATTCAAAACAATCTCGTCGAAATCCAATATGCGATTTATAGAGATCATACAATTTTTCGAAGCTTTTACTGGGATATCGGATAAAAAATACTGGATCAGAGAACAGATCATAAAAATGACTCTGTAACTTCGATTTCAATATGCATATCTTCAATTTGAGAAGTACAAAAATATTTTGAAACGATGGAAACGAAACTACAAGTGGTTTCTTATAAATTTTTAATCGGAGAGTCACGTGACGAATTTCGTGAAGAATTGTATAAACATAGTGAAGTACACAAAATGGCGAGTGGTAATAGAAGAATAACAACTTCGATTCGACAAATTTTTCCAACTAAAAATACTGCCAGTAAAAATATTTTCGAGTGCGAAGGGTCAAAAATTTAGATAACTAAATACTCGAGTAAAAATTTCGATATTGTTGTTTTCGATGTTATCATTGACAGAATCACTAGAGGCTGACACTTTTATTACACGGTATCAATTTGTCACTCGACGATAGCGTTGTAAAAAACAACTGTGATACAACTTGTATGTATAGGGTGCTGGACTCTAAACTGAAATTTTCAAATCATTTAAGCGATGGTCTACATTTTTCTACTTGTCAGAGCTGTGGGTTAACAAATTTGACACTCGTGTGATTTGAGACTTGAAAAATTTGGCAAATGTGAAGATTAGGAGATTTGGAGATTTCAAAATTTAGGGATTTAAGGATGTGGAGATTTCAAGATTTAGGGATTCGGAGATTTAGAAAGATGGAAATTTGGGAGATTGGGACTTGGAAGATTTGGGGGTTGGGATATTTGGGATTTGGGAGATTTGGAATTTGGGAAATTTGGGATTTGGGAAATTTGGGATTTGGAAGATTTGGAATTTGGGAGATTTGGGATTTGGGAGATTTGGGATTTGGGAGATTTGGGATTTGGGAGATTTGGGATTTGGGAGATTTGGGATTTGGGAGATTTGGGATTTGGGAGATTTGGGATTTGAGAGATTTGGGATTTGGGAGATTTGGGATTTGGAATATTGAGGACTTGGAAGATTTGGGATTTGAGAGATTTGGAATTTGAGAGATATGGGATTTGAGAGATTTGGGATTTGGGAGATTAAGGACTTGGAAGATTTGGGATTTGAGGGATATGGGCTTTGGGAGATTTGGGATTTGAAAGACTTGAAACTTGATAGATTTGGAAGTGAAGAATATGAGAACTTAAGAAATCTGATACCCTTCTGAGTTGGAGCTTGGGTAATTTGATACCCTTCTGAGTTGGAACTTGAGAAATTTGATACCCTTCTGAGTTGAAACCTGTGAAATTTGATACCCTTCTGAGTTGGAACTTGAGAAATTTGATACCCTTCTGAGTTGAAACCTGTGAAATTTGATACCCTTCTGAGTTGAAACCTGTGAAATTTGATACCTTTCTGAGTTGGAACTAGGGAAATTTGATACCCTTCTAAGTTGGAACTTGTGAGATTTGATACCTGAGCAACTTTGGAGTTGAGAGATTTGAGTCCTGATAAATTTAAGACTTAGGAATATGGGAACTTAGGAAATTTGACACCCATCTGATTTAAGACTTGAAAGATTTGGGACCTGTGTGATGTGGGACTTAATAGATTTAGGTCTTGAAAAACTTGATACATAGGAAACTTGGAATTTATATAAATAGAAATTTGAAGGACTATTAGCACACTTTAAAAATGATCAGTTACATCATTTGACAGAAGTAATTTTTTTAACATTGGATCGAGCAATTCATTCAGCAAGATGTCTCGTTTCATCGAATTCCAAATCAAATAAGCTGTGTATTTCGTCCTAACTGGTGCGGAGTTGCTAAATTATGAAGGGATCTCGATAGTGGCTCCACTGTTTCATTATATTCAGGCCAATTGATCGGTAATAATTCACTGAAATAATAACCGTGTTCCATTGGTAAATTATCAGCAATGTATCCACTTAATGTACATGAACAGAAATAATGCAGTTTGCTACAACACAGTACATGTTACCACAATTATAATGCCACAGAATATGTTATTATAATTTGCTTTAAATATGTAATTCTTCTGCTTGCTCGTATGAAGTACTTCTGTGCTCGTTTTATATTTAATTTCTTTTATGACTTCATTTAACTTGCAATGAAATTTCATGTTGGGGTGTAAATATGGATTTTATGCTGAACATGTATTTTGATGAACATATGTGTTTTACACATGTGTATATATGTATATGGTACTTTCAATGTACATTTATGTTTGTAATGTACTTTATAATATACTTGATTGAACTGTTATATATGCATTGTATTATGAAATGCATATGTTGTATAAGTACTATATATTCTATAACGTATGACATGTGTTTTACGTACATATGTGATTTACACGTATGTTACCTTCAACGTGTACATTTGTATTTGTGGTTTACTGTATAATGTACTTTATCATATTGTTATATATGTGTTTTATAATGTAATGCATATGTGGTATATGTATCATAAATTCTATAATGTATGACATATGTTTTATGTACATATGTGATTTACACGTATGTTACCTTCAACGTGTACATTTGTATTTGTAGTATACTGTATAATGTACTTTATCATATTATTATACATGTGTTTTATAATGTAATGCAAATGTGGTATATGTACTACATATTCTGTAATATATGACATGTGTTTTATGTACATATGTGATTTACACGTATGTTACCTTCAACATGTACATTTATATTTGTAGTATACTGTATAATGTACTTTATCATATTATTATACATGTGTTTTATAATGTAATGCATATGTGGTATATGTATCATAAATTCTATAACATATGATATGTGTTTTATGTTCACATGTGATTTACATGTATGTCACCTTCAACATGTACATGTATATTTATTATATACTTTATGAATGTACTTAACCACATTATTCTATAGCATAAATAATTAATTTTTAAGCACAGTAAAATCAATTTTTAAAAAGTAATAAAAATTTGTTAAAAATTTCTATCTCACACATGTATGATAAAAAATGGTCCACTAACATCCTATAAAAACATAACTATATTATACTTCCATGTCTCATTACATGGCACACGACTCAAGTAACTTTTTAACAAAAGAGACAAAGTAAAACTTTTTTATCTACCTACTTTACAACTGAAAGAGTTAATTGTGAAAATACGCATACTTCAGCGTCTCGCTATATATCGCCATTCACATGTTCGTTACTTTTATTCGAGGAACGCCCATCTTGGTTGTAACTTCTACTTGTTAGGTGAAGTCGTAACGAAGAACATAGATGGCGGAATTAATCTTAATAAAGAAGACTATTGTGTTAGTACGCGAGCGTAGCACGCCTTTCTCGTTTAAAGAGAACCTGTTAGTTTTGTGCGGAGTACAATGTAAATTTTCAAAGACTTTTATTTCAAGATTAAATCAGTTTTGTTGCGTATTAATCAGTAGCTGTTTTTACAATTTATCTGAACGATCAAACGAATGGGAGAAATTTAAATTTTATTTCTGTAGGATACTTTAATTGGAGGATTTAGTTGGATGCATTTAAAATGGAGGGATATCAAGGAGATTTATAAAATTCGTTTTGAAATAAATTATTTATCTGTTTGTATTTTGTTGTTGAAAGGTATTTTTGACGTTAGTATAGTAGTTTATATGGTACTTTACACTAATGATTTTATGGTGATTATTGGTTCAGTGATGTAAGAGATTTTGGTGATGGAAGTGGCGATATAAGGAGAGAGGATAAGCATTTGTGTAAACTAGGTAAATTTGCAAATTCTCAAATTTCCAAATTCTCGAGTTTCCAAATTCTCAAATTTCCGAATTCTCAAGTTTCCATCTTCTCAGATTACCAAATTCTCAAGTTTCCATCTTCTCAAATTACCAAATTCTCAAGTTTCCATCTTCTCAAATTACCAAACTCTCAAATTTCCATCTTTTCAAATTACCAAATTCTCAAGTTTCCAACTTCTCAGATTACCAAATTCTCGAGTTTCCAAATTCTCAAATTTCCGAATTCTCAAGTTTCCATCTTCTCAGATTACCAAATTCTCAAGTTTCCATCTTCTCAAATTACCAAATTCTCAAGTTTCCATCTTCTCAAATTACCAAACTCTCAAATTTCCATCTTTTCAAATTACCAAATTCTCAAGTTTCCAACTTCTCAGATTACCAAATTCTCGAGTTTCCAAATTCTCAAATTTCCGAATTCTCAAGTTTCCATCTTCCCAGATTACCAAATTCTCAAGTTTCCATCTTCTCAAATTACCAAATTCTCAAGTTTCCATCTTCTCAAATTACCAAACTCTCAAATTTCCATCTTTTCAAATTACCAAATTCTCAAGTTTCCAACTTCTCAAGTTTCCAATTCCTCAAGTTTCCATCTTCTCAAATTACCAAATTCTCAAGTTTCCATCTTCTCAAATTACCAAATTCTCAAGTTTCCAGCTTCTCAAATTACCAAATTCTCAAGTTTCCAAACTCTCAAATTTCCATCTTCTCAAATTACCAAATCCTCAAATTTCCATCTTCTCAAATGACCAAACTCTCAAATTTCCATCTTCTCAAATTACCAAATCCTCAAATTTCCACCTTCTCAAAATACCAAATTCTCAAGTTTCCATCTTCTCAAATTTCCAAACTCTTAAACTTCCAAATTCTCAAATTGTCCAATTTCGCAACCTTTATAATTCCAAAAATTCACATATTTTCAAACTCGAATTTCTCATATCCCAAAACTCTTTACCTTCAAATTTTCAAATAAATCACAGAATTCAATATTACAGAAATATTTTAAATATTGCAAAAAAAAATCACCTCTCTCATGAAAACTAAACACAATATCTTATAATAATCCCTTACTACAACAAGCAATAAATTTATCTCATCACTGTTTGCCCTAAAATAAACTTTCACCTAGAACTGTTTCCCCTAGAACATTCACAAATATTTTTAATAAAATTTTCAAAGACTTGTCTAACGACCAAAATTGTTTATTATACTGTATTGTTTAATTTTTACTTTAAACTATTATAATTTCATAATCCTATGTTTCTCAAAATAATTATCAGCCTCTTCAGATAATTTAATAAATTTCATTCACTATAAACAAACTCATTAACTAAAACTAGTACAAACTAATACAAGATATAATTAGTATTAAGTGCTCCACTTATTCCAACCTCAAAGCGATAATATTCTCTTAATAGTTTAATCTTCTGACGTAATTTCTTTCAAAGTAGATAAATATGACAAAAACGAAAGGATTTCTTGAGGATTATCTACCCACAGGCTGTTGTCTGATTTATGGTCGAGCTGTGGCCTCTCATACTTTACATCACTTGTTTTTCCAGCATTTTGTAAAACATGTTGGTTATGCGTTGCAAATTATTGATTTTATCACACCTGATGCTTTTTTTTAAAGCAAGGAATTAGTGTGAAATACATGTTGCTCAATGTACAATGTTACTTCAAAATTTTTACGTGCTTTTGTGCTCATATAAATTTTTATTCAGAAAGTTATTTGCAAAGTTAATTTTATGAAATTATTTCCATTATACAAAAGTTTAGGTTCATTTATATTATTCATTTTATCACATAAATATTACATATTACATTTTTTGTATAACATTTCATAAATAAATTTAAAAATGCTTTTTATGAAATGCAAAAATATAACATTTTATAAATTTATTTCTAAAATGTTGTAAAATAAATAAAACATTATGGACAAATTTAGAAAATGTTATATTTTTACATTTTCCAAAATGTTAGATAAATAATATGTTATGAACAAATTTACAAAATGTTATATTTTTACATTTCCTAAAATGTAATAAATAAAATGTTATGACTGAACTTATAAAGTACCATATTTTTACATTCCATAAAATGTAAATAATGAAACTGGTATAACATAGTCGATCTCCACATGAACAACAAATACACCAGAAAGACAAAGTAACGAAATTAATTAATTAATTAATTAAAAACAACTCCCACTAAACAAATAATAAAAAACCTATCAATAACACGATACGTGTAACGTAAACATCACGTCTACAATAAAATATAAAATATGAAGTTATTACAACAGTAGAGTAAACCCGAGGTCAATTTACCTCACATTAATTTGACGTCTGCTTCCATGACATTTTCCTACGAACAACTCCGATTCGTATATTATTTAATATAAATATAATCGAAGTCAGTGCAGACTAATTTCGCTTGTTTGCAATCCTTTGACCAGCCTTTTCCAGGTACACGTTCAATCGATGGCCGACTTTCATACACGTAAACGCTTTCAAATACACTTTGTAGGTATTATAAAGAGTACGGTCCATTGTTTCAGTGCCTTTTCGTTAAATCCAGAGTACATGTAAAATCAATTTCGCTATGCATTAGACGACTTGGATGATCTTATAAAGGGAGGCTAGTCTTTTATGAGCGTCGTGGGATCTACCTCTATATTTCGGACGGAGGTTTTCACTTTTGCCGATGTTTTAACGTTGCGTCGTGCAATATTCAAATTTTTTAGTGCTGTAATTTTTGTGTGGGAGGATACTCGGGGATGGAATTCTTTAAAGGGCTGAATTTAGAGATTTAGAGGATTGGGGGTTTGGAGGGTTGGAGGGTTGGAGGATTGGAGGGTTGGAGGGTTGGAGGATTGGAAATTAGAGGGATTTGGGATTTGGGAGATTTGGGATTTAGGAGATTTGGGATTTGAGAGATTTGGAACTTGGGAGTTTTGGGATTTGAGAGATTTGGGATTTGAGAGATTTGGGATTTGAGAGATTTGGAATTTGGGAGATTTGGGACTTGGAAGATTTGGAATTTGGGAGTTTTGGGATTTGAGAGATTTGGGACTTGGGAGATTTGGGATTTGGGAGATTTGGGATTTGAGAGATTTGGGACTTGGGAGATTTGGGATTTGAGATATTTGGGACTTGGAAGATTTGGGATTTGAGAGATTTGGGATTTGAGAGATTTGGGATTTGAGAGATTTGGGATTTGAGAGATTTGGGATTTGAGAGATTTGGGACTTGGAAGATTTGGAATTTGGGAGATTTGGGACTTGGAAGATTTGGGATTTGAGAGATTTGGGATTTGAGAGATTTAGGATTTGAGAGATTTGGGACTTGGAAGATTTGGTATTTGGAAGATATGGAATTTGAGAGATATGGAATTTGGAAGACTTGAAACTTGATAGATATGGGACTGAGAAATATGAGAACTTGGGAAATTTAATACCCTTCTGAGTTGGAACTTGGGAAATCTGATACTCTTCTAAGTTGGAACCTGTGAAATGTGATACCCTTCTGAATTAGACCCTGTGAAATTTGATACCCTTCTGAGTTGGAACTTGAGAAATTTGATACCCTTCTGAGTTGAAACCTGTTTAATTTGATACTCTTCTGAGTTGGAACGTGTAACATTTGATACCTGTGTAACTTTAAACGTGGGAGATTTGAGTTGGTAATATGAGAACTTAGGAAATTTGACAGCCTTGTGATTTAGGAGTTGAGAGAATTGTGATCTGTGCGATGTGGGACTTGACAGATTTTGAATTAAGGGACTTAAGAATTTATATAATTTAGAAATTTAAAAGTGTGAAACTTCGAAAACTTGAAGAATTATAAATTTATAATTTTGTACATTTAGTAACTCAGAAACTTGCCAGGACTATAATTCAATAATTTAAAAATACTCAAAGGTAGAAATATAAAAATTAAAGAATATTGAAATGCAGAAATTTAGAAATTGAAGAACGTGTAAAGAAATATGAAAATGTGCATTGAACAAAATTTATCAAAATTGAAGTTAAAAAATAATATATTCCCCACAAACTACTAAAAATTCACAGTAAACTACTTATATGATTTTTCAATGAATAATATTTCAGTTATTAATAAAAAATTGTCAATTTCATAAGAAGTCAGATCCTAATATTTTCGACTAAAAGCTTCCACGTAATATTAAATCGTAGTTCACAGAACTTCGTCACTCGCTCGATTACACTTTCTGTAAAAATGTTCGCGCGTAGACGGAAAAATCACCGTTTAACTTGGAACGGAAAATTCGGCCTCGTTGTCGAACGTAAATTGACTGGAAAGTGCTTATTGTTCTCTCGTCCGCGTGTTCGTTGTTTTTCTGCGACGACTTCGAAACTGAAAAGAAAATTTGTTGATGGGAAACGATGTTCAACAGAGACAAGAAAATCGTGAAGAATTTTCGCGTGGAAAAACCTGAAACGAGACTCAATTTGTCGATGTGTGTCGCTCAAGTTCTGATAATTTTTTAAACATTTTTTAAAATGAAATTTGAAGTGAATAATAATACGAGTTTAAAATAATGCAAGTTTAAATGTTTAACGCAATTTCATTTTTTAAAATGAAAAGGCATGTTTAAAATTAAGAAATAAATTATAAGTTTTAAATTCTGGTAACTAAATATTAAATGTGATGCATATTTAAATAAAAAATGATACAATTTTAAAAATGAGTATATATGACATTAAAAGAAAGAATAGTGCAAATTGAAGACTCAAGTTATGTCAATTTAAACGTAAAAATGGTAGAAATTTAAACTTGAAAACAATTTGAATTTGAAATTAAAAATAGTACAGGATGCAAATTGAAGACGATACAAATTTAAAATTGAAAATGAAAGCAGTTTGAAAATAATGGGAATTTAAAATTGAAAACAATATTAACTTAAAAGGAAGAATACTACTATTGTAGTTACACTCATCGCCGCTAGATGGCGCATAAGACTAAGTCTTTCTCGCTAGTACTCGTATATCCCCGCGTCTAAGAATTGAGAATAATACGAATTGAAGTTTAAAGTTACTTAAATTTAAAACTAACAGTACCTGAGACCTAACTTGAAAATAACTAAACTTTAAAATTGAAAATACTACAGATTTAAAATCGAAAACGACACAAATTTAAAACTGAAACTTATATAATATAATGTCACATGTGACAAATATCTACACAAATTCCACATGTGAACAATAACTCAGAGTATATTATTATAACAATATCTGACAATGGTTCTAACAATAACCAACAGTATAATATTTCAAGCTTCATTTTGTAGTCCCAGTCCGACAACTTTGAAAAAGAATAATGAAAATTCGTGAGTGCCAAGATCGATGGACTTACACGACGAAGAAAATGTTCTTTCACTTCAGTTTAGCTGGGAGCATAATAAGCAACCCATGTACAGCTACTTTATAACACGCGTGTTCGGCACAAAAGAGCAACTCAGGAGACGTCTGTAGCCGTTACAGAAAAGGATCACGAACACGAGTCATCAAGTACGCTTGGCAGAACGAAAAGGGAGCATCAAACAGTCTGAACCGATGATTTTATACTCGAGTTAATCTTTTCGTATGGAATCATGAAAACGACGGATGAATTTGTCATGCATGGTTCTTTGTTTTAGTGAATGGAGGGTTTGGTTATGCTCGGTTGGAGGGAAAGATGATTTTTGGTGCCTGATTTTTGGTGGCTTCATTGATCGACTATGAAACTTGTCATATTTTGTTTAATACTTTGTTGAATAGTGAGAGCTATGGGTAAATAGGGATGTGGGGAGTAGAAATTTTAGAGATTTGGGAGATTTGGCAGATTTGGGATTTGGTAAATTGAAATTACCGCGCCTCCGAATTACCATGCGTTGTATTACCACGCTCTCGAATTACCAAGCGTTGTATTACCACGCCCCCGAATTTTCACGCGTTGCATTACCACGCCCCCGAATTTTCACGCATTGCATTACCACGCCCCCGAATTACCACGCGTTGCTTTACCACGCCCCGAACTACCACGCGTTGCACTACCACGCCCCCGAGTTACCACGCGTTGCATTACCACGCCCCCGAATTACCACGCGTTGCTTTACCACGCCCCGAACTACCACGCGTTGCACTACCACGCCCCCGAGTTACCACGCGTTGCATTACCACGCCCCCGAATTACCACGCGTTGCATTACCACGCCCCCGAACTACCACGCGTTGCACTACCACGCCCCCGAGTTACCACGCGTTGCATTACCACGCCCCCGAATTACCACGCGTTGCATTTCCACGCGTTGTATTACCACGCCCCCGAATTACCACGCGTTGTATTACCACACCCCTCAATTCCCACGCACCCAAATTACCGAATTATAATTATTAAATGATATTTGGGAAATTTGGGATGTGGCAAATTTGGAACTATGTGACTCTGAAAATTCTCGGTATATATCACCTTGACTATACACTATACACCTGAACTATAACCTTCAATATATTTTCCTAAAAAGCATCATCAAAGCTGCTCTCCTATTCTTCCCTTCCTAATAAAACAATCAACCCGTTCCAGCGCAACAATTTTCTTTGTATCTCGTTTGAGAACGCAGGTATTTTATCTATAGAGCTCCTCAATGCATTACATCTAAATTGTCCTTTTCTTGGTGTTGGTATTTCCTACGTCGATCCAGAAAAGAACGACGGAAAAACGTCAGCATCGCGCGTTTACGATCTCATCGTCTTATCTTACGTGCCTGAAATACGAAAAGGTAAAGCAGTGATTTCTCGGGGAGTTTCACCGATTCTCACGTGTAGCTGCCATTTATGAACCACTCCGGCATGCAAATTTGTACGACGTGTACAAGTGGGAATCGTGACTCGTTGGAATCGATCTCCTTGTCGTCTTACTGAAATTCCTTAATTTTGAAATTTATAGGTTGATAATCTTCACACATGAAGTCTTTCATTTTTTCGAACGAAAATTGTTTTTTGGAATTTGAAAAGATTTTTAGAATTTTAAAGTAGATTCTCGAATTTACAGGCTCTCACATTTGTCAAATTTTTAATAGTTTAATTAATTTTTAACTAATTAACTAATTTTTATATAGTTTAAATATTTAAATAGTTTTTTTTAATCTGAGAATTTTTCACATTTTACAATATTCAATTGTGCAAAATTTTTGTATTTTTAGAACGTCAGGTTTTTGCAGCTTCTGTATTTTTAAAATTTTTTTAAATTGTAGAGCAAACATTTCAAACTTGCAGATAAGTCAATATATATTTATTTAATTTCGCATATCCAAAAAACGATGAATACAGAAAAGTTTATACAACGGTATTGATTTACTTTCTAACAAGGAAACTCCACTGTTCCAGTTTTCCACATTCATAATAAATATATAGACAATATTTTATTTGTTAGACTTCCATCATGTCAGTCAAAGCTTTGAGAAAAGTTGTGCGGCTATGGTATAAAATAACAAAAACAAAAGACAAAAAAAGTAATAAATAAAACCTTCCAGTTGATCGAATTTGTTTCACAAAATACAAAGTGGATTGGTGGGAACAGTGGGCATTGTGGTTAGAGACAAGATTAAGTTACAAGCTTTTTTAAAAATAAAATTTCTGATATATGTATTATATTGTTATTTCTGTACCATAATTATATGAGAATAATTATATGAATTATATAATTATATAAGTTATTTTGGTATGAGATACCTAAATCTTCGAACAATTTGATGCTGAAATTATCTAGATAGGTAGACAGCTGGATGCATAGATATCTGTATATCTAAATAGACACCTTGACACCTAGACACCTAGATCATTATATCCCTCAAATTCACTGATTGCATCATATGTAGATGTCTAAGTATGTAGATTACTAGACATCTGGATCGCCACGTTCAAGAGATGTCTAGATTCAAATCCACATGGTTTCAAATCACAACATCTTCAGGTACTTATATTCACAAATTTCTGCAGCCCCAAATCCCACATCCCAAATCTTCCAAGTCCCAAATCTCCCACACCCCAAATCTCCCAAATATAATTTAATAATTATAATTCGGTAATTCAGGTGGGTGGTAATTCAGAGGAGTGGTAATACAACGCGTGGTAATTTAAGGGCGCGGAAATATAACGTGTGGTAATTCGGGGACGTGGTAATACAACGCGTGGTGATTTGGGAGCGTGGTAGTGCAACGCGTGGTAATTCGAGGGCGTAGTAATACAATGCGTGGTAATTCGGGGGCTTGGTAATGCAACACGTGGTAATTCGGGGGTGTGGAAATACAACGCATGGTAATTCGGGGGCGTAGTAGTGCAACGCGTGGTTATTTGAGGGCGTGGTAATACAACGCGTGGTGATTCGAGAGCGTGGTAAAACAACGCTTGGTAATTCGAGGGCGTGGTAATACAACGCGTGGTAATTCGGGGGCGTGGTAACACAACATTTGGTAATTCGAGGGCGTGGTAATACAACGCGTGGTGATTCGGGAGCGTGGTAATGCAACGCGTGGTAATTCGAGGGCGTGGTAATGCAACGCGTGGTAATTCGAGGGCGTGGTAATACAACGCGTGGTAATTCGGGGGCGTGGTAACACAACATTTGGTAATTCGAGGGCGTGGTAATACAACGCGTGGTGATTCGGGAGCGTGGTAATGCAACGCGTGGTAATTCGAGGGCGTGGTAATGCAACGCGTGGTAATTCGAGGGCGTGGTAATACAACGCGTGGTAATTCGTAGGCGCAGTAATTCCAATTTACCAAATCCTAAATCTCCCAAATCCCAAATCTCCCAAATTCCAAATCTCCCAACCCTCAGATTTCCACCTCCTCATCCACCCCACACCACCATCCACAAACATTACCCATAAACTAAATAAGTTTTAATCGCCTATTGCGATGAAAACCGCAAAGACTCAGGTCTTTAGCGATGGCGATGGTCGCAACCGCGATATCGTTATAAGCCTTGTTAGAGCAGTTGGATAGTAGTGAAATAAGAACAAACCGGTCCTATTCTTTTACCGTTTCTAAAATGAGCTTAAACGACTCCCCAAGAAAACAGCTTTCCACCTCAGCATGCTGGAACACCGGACAATTAAACGTTTTTGCATTATACGTATAATCTAGAAGCAATTAAGTGCTTGCACGAGTACTTCACGGTAAATGTGTTCAAAATTCTGTCCTCAGTTTCGTGGACGTTTCAAAACTCGGGTGTACTGTTAACGTAAATAATGACTATGTTGAGGTACTGCATTTTAACTGAATGTTCATTTTTCTGTGGAAATTGCGGTTTGAGTTAATTATGTCACTTAGGGAAGCTCATTTGTCAAGTTTATACATATGTGTAATGTGAAAGGGGTGCCTGTATGTGATGTAGTATAATATTTATACATTTGACATTCGTAGGTGTTTATAGTACAGTAGTGCTGGATTTCTGGTATCTAAAATGTCTACATTTTTACATCTTTATGTTTTACAATAAATATCTTATAACACACTTTACTCCACTCATATGAGTACACTAGGTGTACTATTCGTATGAGTCACATCATTCCAAATTTGCCACATCCCAAATCTCCCATATATAATTTAAAAATTATAATTTGGTAATTCGCGTGCGTGGTAATTGAGGGGCGTAGTAATACAACGCGTGGTAATTTGGGGTTGTGGAAATACTACGCGTGGTAATTCGGAGGCGTAGTAATACAACGCGTGGTTATTCGGGGGCGTGGTAATACAACGCGTTGCGACTCGGGGGCGTGGTAATGCAATATGTAGTAGTTCGGGGCGTGGTAATACAACGCGTAGTAATGCGGGGGCGTAGTAATACAACGCTTGGTAATTCGGAGGCGTGGTAATACAACGCGTGGTGATTCGGGGGCGTGGTAATACAACGCGTGGTGATTCGAGGCGTGGAAATACAACGCGTGGTAATTCGGGGGCGTGGTAATGCAACCCTTGGTGATTCGGGGGCGTAGTAATACAACGCTTGGTAATTCGGGGGCGTGGTAATGCAACGCTTGGTAATTCGGGGGGTGTAGTAATACAACGCTTGGTAATTCGGGGGCGTGGTAATACAACGCGTGGTAATTCGGGGACGTGGTAATACAACGCGTGGTGATTCAGAGGCGTGGTAATGCAACGCGTGGTAATTCGGGGGCGTGGTAATACACCGCTTGGTACTTCGAGAGCGTGGTAATACAACGCTTGGTAATTGGGGGCGCGATAATTCGACTTTCCCGAATCCCAACTCTCCCAAATCCAAAATTTCCCAAATATGAGTACTCTACCCATATGAGTAACGCATATGTACATTTCCTGCATTATGAAAATCAATGAGTGCAGTGTACTCAAACATACACTACAACACAATGTATTAATTTCAATATATCTTGATCTCATAATTTGAATATATCATTTAACAAATAAATTAAAACACAAAATAATTTTTAAGCAAAAACAGTTGCAACATCTAAAGAATTTCTCTGAATTAAATTATTTCTCGAGGCCTATATTTCTGCAATATGCGAGTACATTATTAAAATTCATTTTAGTATATTTCTTCAGGTGCAAACGGTTCAAAGGTCAAATTACACTGCGGCGATTAACAAATTAACGATGACCTAAATTAATCAAAAAATTGTTGAAAGCCACTTCTGAATTTCCCTCAAGGCTCGCACACGCGGACATTCGAATTTAAGTAATTTAGAAAGAAGAAATTCGACGATGACCTGGATACCTTAATTGGTTAAAGTGCCCGCGCTGCGGGCAAGAAAACTCGAATCCCGATTCAGCGATTTGATCGAACGTTTCTAGAAAAGTGCCAGAAATTACATCTTCCAGTTCCGTGGCATGTTTCTGTCGTATTTCAGATCGAATGACTCTGCAAAATTTGAAATTTCACGTTCCTGCAATATATCGAGATTCTTCCGTTTGCAGAATCAGTATTGCCTCATAACGCTGACGGGGATGTCGTTTAGGACACGGAAATCCAAAACAAAGAAATTCCTCGATAAGCTTAAGAGCTTAAGTAAAAGATCCGCGTTCCTATCCCGATTTGGCAATCTGATCGGCCATTTCCGCTCCCCACCGCCATTTTGCGAACTTTGTGATTTATGTACGGCTGAAAATGGCCGAAATCGTCAGCTCGACTCCACTCGTGCGTATCAGACGTTTTTATAAAACTTTAGCCTCGGGAATTTTGCTGACGATGTTCGTCTTTAACTCATCCGTTGTTATTTTTTTAAATTTTATAATAGGTGTTGTTTATAATAATGTTGATAGTAAGGTTAATGTTAATTTTAATATTAATTTCAAGGCTAATGGTAATGTTAATGTTAATTTCAAGGTTAATGTTATATGTTAATATTAATTTCTACGTTAATATTAATGTTAATATTAATTTCAAGGCTAATGGTAATGTTAATATTTATTTCGAGGCTGATGTTAATGTTAATAGTAATTTCAACGTTAGTAATAATGTTAATATTAATTTCAAGGCTAATGCTAATGTCAATTAATTTCAAGGTTAATGTTAATGTTAATAGTAATTTCAACGTTAGTAATAATGTTAATATTAATTTCAAGGCTAATGGTAATGTTAATATTTATTTCGAGGCTAATGTTAATGTTAATATTAATTTCTACGTTAATATTAATGTTAATATTAATTTCAAGGCTAATGGTAATGTTAATATTTATTTCAAGGCTAATGTTAATGTTAATAGTAATTTCAACGTTAATATTAATGTTAATATTAATTTCAAGGCTAATGTTAATATTAATTGTAATTTCAAGGTTAATGTTAATGTTAATGTCAATTTCAAAGTTAATGTTAATGTTAATATTAATTTCAAGGTTAATATTAATGTTAATGTTAATTTCAAAGTTAATGTTAATGTTATTATTAATTTCAAGGTTAATGTTTATAAAGTATTATTACAACATCAAATTTCATAACAATACTGGTTTATGACTTTTTTGCATTGCAAGAGAATTTATATACTCTAAAGTAGATAAGGATGTACAAGATGGTGGACAATAGTATGTCGCTTAAATTATTGACCAATTTGTTATAATATACTAAGAAAATATACTAACAATAAGAACTAGATTCCTCCTGAACTACATTACCTCAAATTCAAGTTCCCTCAAATCTTTATGTCTTCAAATTGTAATAGTTTCAAAGCCTTATGCGGCTTTGTCCATAAATTTCTATGTCACCAAATGACTACGTCTGCAAGTTCCTATGTCCTCAAATTACTACATCTTCAAGTCCATATGTCCAAAAATGTCCACAAAATGTTATGTATCCAAGTTCCCCATTATGGTTTCCAAATTCCCACGACCCTAAATTCTTCAAGTTCTAAATTATTGTAGACCAACATCACAATATCCCCAAATTCTTACATCTTTCAACCTTAATACCTCTAGAAATTCAGTTTGCCTAACACAAATAGTCACATTGTCACATCGTCAAATTTCTGTACCTCCAAATTCCTATATTTTCAAATCTCTACATTCACAGATTCCTATGTCCCCAAATCTAAATTGCACAAAAATCCCTTCATCTGCAAACTAAATCAGTCGAAAACCTGCTATGTCCACAAATCCTTGCATTCCCAAATCCAAATAGCTCTGCAACCCAATTTGTCCTCAAACTGAATCAGTCCAGAAACCTTCATATGCCCAAATCCCTATATCCTCAAATTCCTATGTACCCAAATCCAAATATCCCAGAAACCTATTTATTCTCAAACTAAAACAGTCCAACAACCTTCATGTCTCCAACTCCCAATATCCCCAAATCCCTGTGTCCCCAAATCCAAATAGTCTAGAAACCCTTTTGTTCTCAAATTTAAAGAGTCTAAAACCTTCATATTCCCAAATCTCTATATCCCCAAGACTAAATTAGCTCATAAACCCCATTGTCCCCAAACTGGAAGAGTCCAGAAACCTTCATGTCCCCAAATCCCTATATTTCTTAATTCTTATCTGCTCGAATCGAAATAGTCCAGAAACCCCTTTGTCCTGGAACTAAAATAGTCCAAAAACCTTGATTTTCCCAAATCCCTATGATCCCAAATCTAAACAGTCCAGAAACCCCTTTGTCCCCAAACTGAAACAGTCCAGAAACCTTCATATCCCCAAAATCCCAATATCTCCAAATCCAAATAGCCCAGAAACCCCTTAGTCCACAAACTAAAACAGTCCAGCAACCCCCATATCCCCAAATCCCTACACTTCCAAATTTCTACATACTCAAATCCCTAAATCACACAAATCCATCTACTCCGAAATCAATATACAATCAATGTACATCTCTGTATACGTCACTGTGTTCGAAATCACAGTTGTTTCTAATTCTCCGATCATTATTCCCCTAACAGAACGTACTTAAATCCTTGAACACTGTTTGTCACGGGTAAATATAATATGGAGTAATATCAATACGTGTCAGTTCATGAGCTTCCCGTTATGGTGTCAACTTTCAGTATTGATAAGCGCTGTTCATTCATGTTTCGCGTAATACCGATGCAATTATTACGTAATTATGAAGCTATCAAACAAAACGAACAGTGCCCATTCAGGTATTTAAACTTTAATTACTCAAAGGTAGCTATGGAAACGCTGCAATTGCGAAATTGGAGAAATACTGGATGGTCCAGCACTCATTTGCTGATGTTCTTCGATTATGAATTTTTTTGAAGTTGAATAGAAATCTACATTTATTTTTTTTAATTTTATTTGTGAGTTAATGTTTTGTTCTTGTTGCTATTTGGTAGATATATGATAATTATAAATTTCATGGCAAGAAGTGCAATTTTTCTATAAATTACAGACACAGATACAGTTTTTCTATAAATTACAGACACAGATACAGTTTTTCTATAAATAGAAATTTATTATATTTATTATTTATAGAGAGTATTTGTGTGGTGTTACAGAATATTTTTAATTATTGTTGTTTTTATTATTCCTGTTTGTTAGAGGTTCTAAACACACTTTCTTCTTTTTCTAAATTATAACAGAATGCAATAAACAATTAAATAACTTTCTCATCATAAGATGACAGTCTTATAGACATTTTTCTAGTACATTATAAATAAATAAATAAATCTTAAATATTAGTTAAATATACAGTATCATTTGTTTAATTTTAAAATTGTTTTAAAAAACACTAATATGAATATTCTTGAACTAAAAATTTAATTTGAAGCAATAATTTTCTTAAACTTATTCTGATAAACATTCCTTACAATGCATTTACTGAAGCTCAAGTTAAATTACGTTCAAGTATAGAATGCCTTAAATTAAATGCAAAATTATTAACTTTAATGCAAAATTAAATGCAAAATTATTGACTTTAATGCAAAATTAAATGCAAAATTATTAACTTTAATGCAAAATTAAATGCAAAATTATTGACTTTAATGCAAAATTAAATGCAAACTTATTAACTTAAATTTATTTTGTTAAATACTCCTTACAATATATTCGCTTAAGCTTAAAGTTAAATAACGTTCAAGTATATAGTGCATTAAATCAAATGCAAAATTATCGACGTCAAATGTAAGTATACCAAAAGTGAAACAAGAGACAAGTTTCAGTACCATGATTAGTGAATAAAGTATCAAGGATAAGATTAAGGTCAATATGTATTCACAAATCAGACTTAATTTCGATACAAAAGTTTCATTCAATGGGATTCGAATAGTACTCACTCAAGTGATACTTTATTCTATGCATTTGCAAAGGACTCGTGCATTATACGAGCTAGTTTCTGACGACAAGACGGATACTCGTGAGATTTGGAATTTGGGAATTTGGGAATTTGGAAATGTTAAAGTTTGACGATTTGAGATCTGCAAGCTTCAGAAGTTGGGGGTGGAAATGTTGAGGATTGTGGACTTAGAAGTTTGGAACGTTGAGAGGTTGAAAATTTGAGGATTTGGAAATTTGAGGATTTGGGAATTTGAGGATTTGGGAATTTGAGGATTTGGAAATATGAGGATTTGGAAATTTGAGAAATTGGAACTTTGAGAAATTGGAACTTTGAGAATTTGGGAACTTGAGAATTTGGTAATTTGAGAAAATAGAAACTTGAGAATTTGGTAATTTGAGAATATGGAAACTTGAGACTTTGGTAATTTGAGAATTTGGAAACTTAAGAAATTGGAACTTTGAGAATTTTGAAACTTGAGAATTTGGAACTTTGAGAATTTTGAAACTTGAGAATTTGGAACTTTGAGAATTTTGAAACTTGAGAATTTGGAACTTTGAGAAATTGGAAGCTTGAGAATTTGGTAATTTGAGAAATTGGAAACTTGAGAATTTGGGAACTTGAGAATTTGGTAATTTGAGAAAATAGAAACTTGAGAATTTGGTAATTTGAGAATATGGAAACTTGAGACTTTGGTAATTTGAGAATTTGGAAACTTAAGAAATTGGAACTTTGAGAATTTTGAAACTTGAGAATTTGGAACTTTGAGAATTTTGAAACTTGAGAATTTGGAACTTTGAGAAATTGGAAGCTTGAGAATTTGGTAATTTGAGAAATTGGAAACTTGAGAATTTGGTAATTTGAGAATTTGGAACTTTGAGAAATTGGAACATTGAGAACTTTGAAGCATGAAAATTTGGAAATTTGAGAATTTAGAAACTTGGAAATCATACAACTTCATAAAATTACAACAATCTTCTAAAACCCAAAAATGTTACATTACGTCAAAATAATTTTCATCAAAATAACGTTCCACAAAAGAGAAACTTCAAAAAAAAAAATAATGAAAAAATGAAAATATAATCGTTTTAACAAGCTTCCCCGAAAAAATGTTCCATTGCAAATATATCAAAAATTTCTTTCATATGAAATTTACGAAGGCGAAGTTAATCAGTTTCCTGTTGCGCCGTGCATGTAAATTAACGGAATTAATTTTAGAGTGAATTTTAGTTCATTAGAGAATCCTTAATTACACCACACAAAGTATCACTTTCATGTTTGAACCAGAGTTTCCACAAACATTGTTAACTAGTAACAATCGAAAAGGTCACATTCCACGTACTCGATTTATTCTCATTGCTATCAAAATAATTTTGCTCTTCTATAAATAAAATTGTAGAAATATTTTTTTTAATAAAATATAATGTCATTTACTACTTAAAGCAGAATTGTTTGATTTCAAAGTTCAACAACAACTCTACAAAAATTCAATACTGGAAACATTTTATAAAAGAAAAAATGCTGCTTTGAAAATATTGTTTTGAAAATATATTTGATCACAAAGTTTAGATACAATTTTAGATAAAATTAGGCGAATCATCAATTAGGTGAATGATACTGTTATGAAAATATATTTGATCACAAATTTTAGATACAATTTTAGATAAAATTAGGCGAATCGTCAATCATGTGAATGATACTGTTTTGAAAATATATTTGATCACAAATTTTAGATAAAATTAGGCGACAGAATCGTCAATTATGTGAATGATAGAACTTAGCGTTATCCCATTAAAATCTCTCGAGTACAAGTTAAATAAGTGTGTAAACGATATGCAAAATTTTGATGGACTGTAATCCGTAATACGGTCTGAAAACTGCACACGCATGATAAACCGTATTTCCGGTACATGGAACGGGGCAGTACATGCAGAATGTTAATATCATGTAAAACGCAGAGATCATTTAGCCAAACAATATTTCTTGTCGAATTTATGGGCATTTGCAATTCAATGACAGAAAAGATCGGACAGGATTTACATGCTTTCAATTTCCCTTACGTAACATTGTTCCACGTCATCTGGTATTCCTCCTCACTTTTATCAAGAAAAGTTTCGGGGAAAAAGTGGGAAACATGATACTGAATTTACTTAGGTTAACCTTGTCCTAAATCAATCGCCCCGAATTCATAAGAAACCGATTTGTAGGCGTGGTAATACAACGCTTGGTGATTCAGGAGCGTGGTAATACAACGCGTGGTGATTCAGGTGCTTGGTAATGCAACGCGTGGTGATTCAGGGGCGTGGTAATGCAACGCGTGGTAATACACCGCTTGGTATTTCGAGAGCGTGGTAATACAACGCTTGGTAAATGGGGGTGTGGTAATACAACGCTTGGTGATTCAGGAGCGTGGTAATACAACGCTTGGTGATTCAGGAGCGTGGTAATACAACGCGTGGTGATTCAGGGGCGTGGTAATGCAACGCGTGGTGATTCAGGGGTGTGGTAATGCAACGCGTGGTAATACACCGCTTGGTAATTCGAGAGCGTGGTAATACAACGCTTGGTGATTCAGGAGCGTGGTAATACAACGCGTGGTGATCCAGGGGCGTGGTAATACAACGCGTGGTGATCCAGGGGCGTGGTAATACAACGCGTGGTGATCCAGGGGCGTGGTAATACAACGCGTGGTAATACACCGCTTGGTAATTCGAGAGCGTGGTAATACAACGCTTGGTAATTGGGGGCGCGATAATTCCACTTTACCGAATCCCAAATCTCCCAAATCCCAAATCTCCCAAATCCCAAATCTCCCAAATCCCAAATCTCCCAAATCCCAAATCTCCCAAATCCCAAATCTCCCAAATCCCAAATCTCCCAAATCCCAAATCTCCCAAATCCCAAATCTCCCAAATCCCAAATCTCCCAAATCCCAAATCTCCCAAATCCCAAATCTCCCAAATCCCAAATCTCAAATCTCCCAAATCTGAAATCTCCCAAATCCCAAATCTCCCAAATATGAGTACACAAGAAATATAATGAATTCATAAGAAACCGAAAATTCTGAAAATTCATAAAGGAAAGTCTCATTGGATATGAAACCATGACTCGCCAAACTGCAATGCTATTATTTACACAAGATTAGTGCAAGAAATTAAACAGAGCTGCAATTAATCCCTTCCGGAGTCCTTTATTTAGACACACGTTACAAACAAGAGAGAAATGAGAGAAGTTAAACAACAAAGGAATATGCAAGTCCCACAAGCCTTAGGAGTGAAACGGTTAGTCTGAAAGGTAGTTTTGAACGAAACACTGATTGCAGTGGCGAATTGTAGTCGAAACTAGGGATCTACCCTTTGCAAGGTTAACAGTCAAGTCCAAAATGTCTGGAAAAGACTACAATGCCTGATGAAAGGTAGAATGATGATGAAAGATAGAAAGGAGTCAAAAAGTTTGCTTTTGTGAATGATGGAACATCAGGTGTAACAATTTAGGTGCTACAATCTAGATACAGTATTCTAACTTTGGAGTTCAAATAATAGATTTATGGAGAGATCAGATTTCACACAAGGTCTTCAGATACAAAATTCAGTATGTGTGTTTGGAATGAACATAGAACTTAAAGGGTTAACAAGGTTTGTAAAGGAGACCTAGGATAAAATTGTGGTACAACTGCACATAGGTTCATGCTATCCAAAAGATGTGGGAAAAGATCATTTACTAAGATAAAATATCCACATCTGATCAGTTATACTGAACACCTAAGAAACTTGAACACCTAACACAGTTTATAGAGAGAGATTTGCAGAGGGAACATAGGACCTAGAATGAAATTATGATGTCTCACAGCATATAATAGGAGCTACCCAAAAGATGTGGAAAATGATCACTCACACCACATCTGTTCAGTTAAACTGAACGTAGAAACTTGAACAGCTAATACTTTTACAAACGAAGATATACAAAGAGTACAGCAGACTAGAATCCTTGGAACTAGGATGAATCATCCAGTTCCACCATACATAAAATAACAAAGATTCCAGAAGATTATTTAGAGTAAAATGCAGTATTGTAGATAGGTTTGCAAATTTTTCTTACCTGATGCGAATGATAATCAGTGCCAGCGCCATTAGGGAATCGGTACCGAAAGGGGCTATGCACAGGGCAGTTAACGCGAAAGGGGCTCTCGCTGGGTAACCTTGGCGGAGGATGAGAATGCGGGCCGTATATGACACAGTCCATCGGTATGGGTCTTCCGGGAGCATGATCGAGAGGCCGGCAAGAATAGTTGACGGGCGGAGGTCGTACCGGAGGATGTTCGATTGGCCGACAAGGTGTCTGCTCAAGTGACTGTCTGCCGGGATGTTGTTCGTGAAGACGGTGTTCCAGCATCCGTGATACGTGTTCGACGGACCTACATCCATGATCGTGCATCCGGCCGAAGTGATGGTCGTGCATGTAGCTGGCGTGATCTTTCAATCGACACGGATGCTCTATAGCGCGCATCGCGTGATGTTCCACCCCGGTCCTCATCGGTGTGGACATCGAAGAAGACGTGGCCGGATGATCGGACCTCAGCTGTTCGGTGCGTATCTGATCGATGGATCTACCCATTGCTTCTATGGACCTGCTCGACTGATGGTGTTCCATGGAGGTCCGCATAGGGTCCGCGGACGGCTGACGGATCACCGAGTCGATCGATCTCATCGACTCCATCGATCTCATCGATTCGGTGGAGCGCATGCTGTGCTCGATCGGCCGCATCGGTGACGGATCGGTCGATCTGCAAGGTCTGCTCCAGCATCGCGGTATGGTGTTCGCACCGTCGCTCACGTTGCCGCTGTTTCCAGTGGCGGCGACACCTCCGGTAACGCCGCCGACACCATGACCTTGAGACGGCCAACCGACGGCATACGGATCCATCTCCATGCCGCGTAGGAGCTCGTTAATCCGCTCCTCCAGGTTACCCTCTCGGCCACCGCGTGGCTCCGACCGGTACTCGCGCGTTCATTGCTAACCGATTCACGTCACTGATCCGTCGCGGGCTGACACTGAACGCACTCGCGCAAGACATGCGGTCGAAACGCGTGCGGAAGGAGACTAGGCAACTAGGAACATGCAGGGTAGGGACACACGATGTCACTCGAGACACACGCGGATAACGAAACTGTCACGAGAAATGCCGTGAGCAAGTGCGGCAAGAAGACGACGCATCGCGATGCCGCGCTCCCCAGCACTGAGCCTCGCGGCCTCGACTGCCGCGCAGTTCCTCCACGCAAACCAACCAACCGACCCACTACCCCGACTATCCACCCACCCTAACTATTCGTCCCCTACCTTCTGGCACCCCGTTCTATCCCTTCTCCCTCGTATTACGCCAGTATCTACCCCTCTCTCTCTCCAACATCCCTTTGGACCGCAATGTTCGCCCACCGTCTCCGGTAACATCCCCCTTCGTACGCGTCACACTCCCACCCTCTTTTCCTTCTTCCTGCTTCACGGACAATCTCCGGCCTCATCGGAGTCACACACTTTCCACTTTCGACTTTTCGTTCTGTTTAGCTTTATCACCAGCTTGTACCTCTGTGCTCCGAACTTTCCCCCGATATTCATTCGGATACGTTGACTCTGCGTGCCATAACTTCGGACGATCGAAGCACAGCCGCCAGGGTTTCCTGTTTATTCCGGAAATAGCTATGCCCGAGGGGATGAAACTGAACTGACCGATACGTGTATAACGCACGCTGAAATCGCGTGAATGAAAAACACAATCGATTGCTGGACGCTAGGTGGCACTCGTGACGCTGCGTTCGACGCTGTCACATAGTAACCCCGATTCCCCGACTACATTCACGATTGACCCGATATCTCTGTAACGAGAACTGATTACGTTCAAGTGTTTCGATTCGATTATGCAGTATTGCAGGAAGAACAATGCATAAAGGACAAATAGGTAACATAAGCGTAACAGTTAATGGCTGCAGGACTTTCGTTGTGCGTTAAAGTGTCAGGCACACAGCATGGAAACCAAGGATCATAATCAATTTTATGGAACGTTGGTAAATCTGGGTAGCGTTGGTTTAACCGAGCTGAAAGATCATGCGAGCGGTGTTTCAATAACTGCCGCAAACTGGATTTTGATGGTAACAATGGCGCCGTTGCGAGTGAGCTTTATCAGCTTCAGGAGTAATTGTATTGTAAACGGAAATTGCATTGTGGACGTAATAATTGTAGGAGAATTATTTACTTGTTTGTTTAATGTTCGATAAAGATTGAGGCCTTTAGTGCAAAAGATTTCTTGTTTGAACGTATAGTTTATGCGAGTATCGACTAGCAATAAAGATAATCTTATTCCATACTCCGTCTTTTATAACCTAATTCGGTGTTTACCCGGTTTCTATTGATACGACAACACGATTTCCTCGCACTTGTTGCCCCCGACCATCAATCTATTCTCAATCGTTTTTCATTCTTGCCGACAACTATAAAGCACGGTCAATTTCGTAGAAGTTATCGACCTTGTTAATCCACGTGAGGGTGTTTTCTGACGTGGAGGTACACGGTGAGGTACGTGTGCGGAATAAACTTGAAACTTTATCGTCAAACGTGAGGATTGAATGCAGAAATATCGAGTTAAATAGAAGCAATATTTTGTGGCAAAATTGCACTTGAAATGATCAATATGAAGTATTGAGGCAAATATTTTAGAAGGGTTTTTGAAGTCACTTTGAAAACGTATGAATGTGACATACAAGTACTGTTCTGGTTGCACAGTTAGGGGTATAAAATTAAAACGGATTGAAATATTGCAAAATGGCGATATGTGAAAGTGAGGTGGAATTTGATATTACAAAGGAATTATAGTTAATTTGGAATTATAAGAGTTTGATGGTATATTAAATTGAGATACTGTAGCCTAAAAGGTATTAGTTATGCAAAAGTATGGATTTTGTGGGTTTATTTATGGGGAACAGGAAGCAACTAGACTGTGGTAAATTGTACATTTAATGGAATTCAAACATTCATTTGGACACGAATTCTGATGTAGACTGATTTTTTAGGGTTATTATTTTTAGTTAAGTGAGATGTGAGAAGAAAATTTGAGGGTTATTTTTAGGGGAGAATCACTTTTATTCCTCATAATTTCAGGCATTGTAATTTCACGTATTGATAATTTCACGAGTTGCAAGTCAATGGATTGGTAATTCCACGCGTCGTAATTTCACGCATTGATAATTTTACGCGTTGTAATTCCACGCATTGATAATTTCACGCGTTGTAATTCTTTGCATTGATAATTTTGCGCGTTGTAATTCCATGTATTGATAATTTCACGCGTTGTAACTCCACGCATTGATAATTTCGCGCGTTGCAGTTCTACGCATTGATAATTTCACGCGCTGTAATTCCATGCATTGATAATTTCACGCGTTGTAATTCCATGTATTGATAATTTCGCGCGTTGTAATTCCACGCATTGATAATTTCACGCGTTGTGACTCCACGCATTGCTAATTTCGCGCGTTGTAGTTCTACGCATTGGTAATTCTACGCATTGTAATTCCATGTATTGATAAATCCACATGCTGTAATTCCACGTTTCATAACTCTATGCACAAATAATTTCACGCGTGGTAATTTCACAAGTTGCAGTTCTATGTATTGGTAACTCCACGCGTCGTAATTCCATGCATTGATAATTTCACGCGTTGTAACTCCACGCATTGCTAATTTCGCGCGTTGTAGTTCTACGCATTGGTAATTCTACGCGTTGTAATTCCATGTATTGATAAATCCACATGCTGTAATTCCACGTTTCATAACTCAATGCACAAATAATTTCACGCGTGGTAATTTCACAAGTTGCAGTTCTATGTATTGGTAATTCCACGCGTCGTAATTCCACGCATTGATAATTTCACGCGTTGTAGTTCCACGCATTGGTAATTCTACGCGTTGCAATTCCATATATTGATAACCCCACGGGCTGTAATTCCACGTTTTATAATTCTATGCATAAATAATTTCACGCGTTGTAGTTCCACGTGTTGATAATTCCACACATTTCAGTTCCACGCATCATAACTCTACACATCGATAATTTCACGCGTAGGAACTCTACGTGTTAGTAAATCCATTCATCGTACCTCCACGCGCTGTAATTTCACGAGTTGCATTTTCACGCGTTATAATTCTACAGATTGATAATTTCATATGTTGTAATTCCAGAAATTGAAAAATCTACGCGTTGATAACTCAATGTGTTGTAACTCTACGTGTTATAATTCTGAATGTTAAAAATTTTATGCGCTGTAACTCCACGTGCCATAATTCCACGCTTGGCAATTCCTCACCTTGTAATGTCATGCATGGTAATTCCACGTGCCGTAATTCTATACAACGTTAATTCTAACTTTAGCAATGTACATAAATTACTGTAATAACATACTGTAATTCAATATACGTTATATATAATTGTAATTCTATGTGACAATGTACTTCATATGTGACATATGTGTCACAGTAACTTTTATTATACAACTAACTATATTTCATCGTTTCTATTTTCGTGAACTAATTGTCCCTTCAACAAATAATTAATATTGCTGAAATTGTTGAGACTAATCTATAATTTCCTAGATTTGAATAAAGAAAACATGGATTTAGTTTTGAATCTGACTCTACCATGATTTATTTAAACCTAACTCATTCTCCAACTCATCTGACAATTCCTCCAAGATTTCCTGCTGCAAATAAGCACATACTGTATACAAATAAATACATACTGTCTTTAAATTTCACATACCCTAATCTTAAACTCCACAAATGCCATTTAAATTTGAATTTCAAGCACACTTAAAACGTGATTCCCATTTTTCACATCCAAATTATCAGCTCATTATAAAGCGAAGGATTAAAGAATAAAACAGCTGCATCTTTTTGCTCATCGCATTAAACAAATACGATCACGTTACCCAAAAATGTCCAAGAATGTTGACCTACATCAGTCACCATTTTCAGGACCCTGTTCCCAGACGCGATCACGTAACCGAACGACTCTGCCAGGATTGTGTACGTCCCTGATCCCGATGCCACGTATTAGAAAACTCTCGATGGATTTACCTTGGACCAGTTCCTAGTGCATGTTTTCTACACGAAGAAAAAGTTGGCATCGTCTTCGCTGGAGTAGCATCAGGTATACCCTAAGAGGATGTGAATGGTCTGGGGAATTTGAGTGTTCTTTCGGGAGGATCGAGGAACATAATCCTGCCGGAAGGAACACTGCATATGTTATGAAATGAAGTGCTACTGCTCTTTTATTTATTTAGTTTCCTTCCTCTAGTGTTGAGTTTTGAAACCTTGCTTCGAGTGAATTTTAACGGAGGTTCTTCTTGGTGTTGCACTTTTTAGTGCAGCAATTAGATGCTGCAGTTTTAAGTGAAAATTATTTTTTAGACAATTGTATTGTGGTGTTTATTTACACACTTCAATACAATCTTGTATCCATTTATTTAGTTTCCTTCCTTTAGTGTTAAGTTTTGAAACCTTGCTTCAAGTGAATTTTAACGGAGGTTTTTCTTGGTGTTGCACTTTTTAGTGCAGCAGTTAGATGCTGCAGTTTTAAGTGAAAATTATTTTTTAGACAATTGTATTGTAACGTTTATTTACACACTTCAATACAACCTTGTATTTATTTATTTAGTTTCCTTCCTTTAGTGTTAAGTTTTGAAACCTTGCTTCAAGTGAATTTTAACGGAGGTTTTTCTTGGTGTTGCACTTTTTAGTGCAGCAGTTAGATGCTGCAGTTTTAAGTGAAAATTATTTTTTAGACAATTGTATTGTGGTGTTTATTTACACACTTCAATACAATCTTGTATCCATTTATTTAGTTTCCTTCCTTTAGTGTTAAGTTTTGAAACCTTGCTTCAAGTGAATTTTAACGGAGGTTTTTCTTGGTGTTGCACTTTTTAGTGCAGCAGTTAGATGCTGCAGTTTTAAGTGAAAATTATTTTTTAGACAATTGTATTGTAACGTTTATTTACACACTTCAATACAACCTTGTATTTATTTATTTAGTTTCCTTCCTTTAGTGTTAAGTTTTGAAACCTTGCTTCGAGTGAATTTTAACGGAGGTTCTTCTTGGTGTTGCACTTTTTAGTGTAGCAATTAGATGCTGCAGTTTTAAGTGAAAATTATTTTTTAGACAATTGTATTGTGGTGTTTATTTACACACTTCAATAGAACCTTGTATTTATTTATTTAGTTTCCTTCCTTTAGTGTCAAGTTTTGAAACCTTGCTTCAAGTGAATTTTAACGGATGTTTTTTGTTTGATGTTGCACTTTTTAGTGCAACAATTACATTTGTTGCAAATTTGTTGCACTTTTAAGTGAAAACTATTTTTTATAAAATTGTGTTGTGGTGTTTATTTGCGAACTTCAATATAACCTTGCATTTGTAATTTTGTGAAACATTTTTGTTAAAATGTAGTTCACATATATAGTGTACTTCGTGCTATTCCTCGAAATTACTGGAAAATATAACCTCAAAAATATGCAATGTGTTTAACAAACAGAACACTCCAGTATAAAAATGAAAAATTAATAAAAATTGGAGGAGGAAAATTTGTTTTATGAAGACAGGATGGAAAAACGTTTTATAGGTCTCATATTTTAAGTATTCACATAACGTGAATATTTAATTATTCACATGACGTAATAATTTATAACATTCACCTTTAGAGATATATTTAAAAAATGTATTATTGAAAGGAAAAATGTATTAAATATCCAGCAAGGTACAGTGAAATTTCATAGTGAAAATTGTATCGAAAGGATTGAAATAAAGTTGTACAGCTTCAAAGGAGACATAAAGTAGAAGAAATAACATTTTCCTGGGTGACCATTCCAAACAGGAACATGAAGTTTTATAGCAAAATTGTTCCACGTTTCTGAATGTACCATTTTGGGTATTCATGGTCGAGCTATAAAGAATAAGGCGTACAAAAGCTTGGAATACAATGGCTAAAAGAATCATCTGCTGGTGGAACATCAGTCAATATTTATGAAAATGATAATCGTTATTTATATAGAAATTCTAGTCTGGAATTTTTTAAATAAAGGTAATGGAGCAATATTATTTTTGTGATCATCAGATCATTGTGCAGCGAACATAACCTCACTGTTATATTTTCAGATGATGTTTCGATGAATGTGTGCTTAGTGAAATATTTTCTATTTAAAAAAATTAAATGGTAAAATTAGAATTGACGTCTCATTTTTAAATATTTAATTTTCAATTGATATATTCACTTTAATATATATTTTTCTTTAGGAATAATAGTATTGATATAGGTTAGGTTAGGTTATGATGACGTTAGATTATGAAGAACCATTTTGTACATCAAAATTATATTTTGTTATATTTTATATTATTGTATTATGTTGCTATATTACATTTTATATTATTGTGTTATATTGTTATATATTAGATTTTATATTGCTGTATTATATTGTTGTATTATATTTTATATTATTATATTATATTTTATATTGCTGTGTTATATTGTTATATTATATTTTATATTATTATATTATATTTTATTTTACTGTATTATATTGTTACATTGTATTTTATGTTATTGTATTATATTATTATATTACATTTTATATTATTGTGTCATATTGCTATATATTAGATTTTATATTGCTGTATTATATTGTTGTATTATATTTTATATTATTATATTATATTTTATATTGCTGTGTTATATTGTTATATTATATTTTATTTTACTGTATTATATTGTTACATTATATTTTATGTTATTGTATTATATTATTATATTACATTTTATATTATTGTGTCGTATTGTTATATATTAGATTTTATATTGCTGTATTATATTGTTATATTATATTTTATATTATTATATTGTATTTTATATTGCTGTGTTATATTGTTATATTATAATTTATATTACTGTATTATATTGTTATATTAATTTTTTATATTATTGTATTATATTTTTATATTATATTTCATATTACTGTGTTATATTATTATATTACATTTTATATTACTTTATTATATTATCATATTACAATATACAATATATTACATTGTATCATTACATTAATTATAGAACTTCAATTCTAACTACTCGTTTTAACTGCAGTTATATATATTTTTCTTTAAATCATTTAACAATAAAAAAGCAAGTACCACCAACTCAAAATATTTTATAACATAACCTTCCCTTGTTCCAATCTTTCCATCACCTAATCCTACCAAATAAATATTTTATAAAAAAGTAAAAATTTCGATCACAACTATATATGCACATACACAATTTTCTATCCCATGAACTCTTTGATTAGTTCCCCATTTCTAGACCAACTTCTACAACACACAAGGTTTCTATAATGCTACCGCCTTAGATATTCCGCTTATAAATTGTCTGATTTGCAGTGGAAGAAAATCCCCAGAATACAAAGTATCTATAGTGATTTTGTTCGTGCTGGAAATCCCATATGTTAGTCGTGGCCACTTGAAACAGCTAGATATTTACATATGAAAAGTTTGCGTTCATAACGGTGAGCCTAAAGAAGTACCGTCGATACTTCCAATTTCGAAAGCTGCAAATTCGGGCAATTTGTAAGCATAAGATCGTTGCAAGATGGAAAACGTATATTGCAACTTATGTAGGCACTACAGAAATTTGAATATTGAATTACTGAGTGAGTGGAAGAAGAAATAATTAAATTTTGAAAGGAAATAATAGGTTTGATGATTTCAAATAAATAGTTGAAATACACGAAACATACAGATATTATGGAAAATTTAGGTATGACAGGAATTTACGTATTGAGTTGCTGAGATTTTAATTTTGAATTAGATGAAATCATCAGAAGAATAGAGAAAAAAATTCCCAATTTACCAAGTTTCTCATTTCTCGAGTTTCCCATTTCCCAAGTTTCCCATTTCCCAAGTTTCCTATTTCCCAAGTTTCCCATTTCCCAAGTTTATTTTTCCCAAGTTTCCCATTTTCCAAGATTCCCATTTCCCAAATTTCCGATTTCCCAAATTTCCCATTTCCCAAATTTCCCATTTCCCGAGTTTCCCATTTCCCAAGTTCCCCATTTCCCAAGTGTCCCATTTCCCAAATTTCCCATTTCCAAAGTTTCCCATTTCCCAAATTTCCCAAGTTTCCCAAGTTTCCCATATCCCAAGTTTTCCATTTCCCAAGTTTCCCATTTCCCAAGTTTCCCATTTCCCAAGTTTCCCATTTCCCAAGTTTCCCATTTCCCAAGTTTCCCACTTCCCAAATTTCCCATTTCCCATGTTTCCCATATCCCAAGTCTCCCATTTCTCAAGTTCCCCATTTCACAAGTTTCCCATATCCCAAGTTTCCCATTTCCAAAGTTTCCCATTTGAAGAAAAACAAAAAATAAAAAAGAATCTGACCATCCTTAAGAAACTATTAATAATTATTAATAACAGTAACAATTAAAAATTATTAGTAACGATACATTTACTATTCCGTAAAACTACCTCTACTAAAATTATATAACTTCTGTATTTCCACAAAAATATTTCGTCTTAATTTGAGACACCATTGCGAACATGCCATAAGACGGGGGTTGTTTTAACGTTACGTCGTAAACGCCATAAAGCTACTATTTATGACACAGACAGTAAACAAACTTTCACCATCGTTAAGGTCGTGAGAGAACAACCTTAAACAGTTTCATCCGATACTTTACACTTTAATTATCGCTATAAATATAGCGAAAGACGTGACGAAAGGTCATGACACGTTAAGTGCACATCAAAATAAAGTGCTGATCAAACGATTTATGACATGCTTTTTATTAACCGGTTGTAAGGCTAAGATTAACGGTGTAATGTTGTTAATTTGAACGGGTTAGGTGATAAAGTTGGGGCTACTTCTGTTTATGGGTGAAGTATATTGATTACTGAGGTTGGGAACAGGAGTTTGGTTCAATTAGGGTTGTCAATTGTTTTGTACGAAATACTTGCTAAACAATTCTATCTTTATAAATAATAATTATGAAAATTATCTTTATAAATAATAATTATTAAAATTATCTTTATAAACAATTATTTATAAATTATTTGTCAATATTATGTTTGTATAATTTTTAAGTCCCTTTAGTTACAATTGAGTTCATTTTTATTTGACATAATCACATTTAATTTTATTTTATTTATTTTAATCGTGCATAATTAATTTGGATTAATTTATTTTATTTAAGTATAATTTTTAGTTCATTTTTATTCATATTGATTTTAGATGTAATTTAATTAAATTAATTTTTATTGTACATTCATTTTAATCACATAATTAAATTTTTTTTATTTACATATTAAGTTTGATTAATTTTTATTCAATAATGATTTTAATCATATGTAATTTAATTAAATTAATTTTGATTTAATATTGATTTTACTCATATGTAATTTCATTACATTAAATTTGATTCTGCATTCATTTTAATGAAATAATTAATTTTTTTTAGTTACATATAAAATACAATTAATTTTTATTCAACACTGATTTTAATCATAAGTAATTCAACAAAATTAATTTTGATTAAATATTTATCTTAACCACATACAATTTAATTAAATTAATTTTGATGGACATATACATTAATCACACAATTAAACTAATTTTGATTCAATGCTATTAAAATCTTGACAGAACCTACATCCTCTTCATTACAAAATTACAATCTAATTATAATTATCAATTCTTATATTTAATTTTCCAAGAACGGGTTATCAATCTTGCGCCCACGTGGAAGATCAAGGGTGTAGGCTTGTAACATTCCACAACCCTTCCCCTTTCAGTTACCTTTTAAACAAGGGACAGTGACTGAACTTTAACCCCCATAGGGATAATTAATGACTCGTGCTATAAAAGAAGGCAGTTACAAAACGGTGTACTAGCTCACCGGAAGGGAAATGACCATGATAAACCTCGTTTCGAAGCCGACAGATTGACAGGTACGAATCGTATTATGGCTGACTGGCCTAAATCGCTGGGCTTGAAACCATTCGATTTGTTTCAACTGTTACATGAAATCGAGAAACGTAGAGGAGAAATTTTGAGTACAGGAGAAATGTTGTAGATGTTAAGTTAGGTTAGGTTTAAAATATTATGAGCATTATGTTGGATGTAATTACAAGTTTGATGTTATTAGAAATGAAAGATTAAGTGACGTCTCAAATTGGCAAATGGTATGTGATAAGGAGATCTAAAATTTGCAAGTAGTATGTCGTATTAACATGTCAAGTTCAATCTATAATTAATAATACTACTGACAAGTTCCCAAGGTACCCATTTCCCAATTTCCCAATTCCCTACTCCCCAAATTCCCTATTTCCCAATTTCCAACTACTCAAGTTTCCCATTTACCAAGTTTCAAATTTCCCAAGTTTCCCAATTACCAATTTCCCATTTGCTAAGTTTTCCATTTCCCAAGTTTTCCAATTCCCAAGTTTCCCAATTCCCAAGTTTCCCATTTCCCAAGTTTCCTATTTCCCAAGTTTCCCATTTCCCAAGTTTCCCATTACCCAAGTTTCCCGTTTCCCAATTTTCCCATTTCCCAAGTTTCCCAATTCCCAAGTTTCCTATTTCCCAAGTTTCCCATTTCCCAAGTTTCCCATTACCCAAGTTACCCGTTTCCCAATTTTCCCATTACCCAAGTTTCCCATTTCCCAAGTTTCCCATTTCCCAAGATTCCCATTTTTCAAGTTTCCCAATTCCCAAGTTTCCCATTTCTCAAGTTTCCCAATTCTCAAGTTTCCCATTTCCCAAGTTTCCCACTTCCCAAGTTTCCCACTTCCCAAGTTTCCCATTACCCAAGTTTCCCATTTCCCTAATTTCCCATTTCCCAAGTTTCCCATTACCCAAGTTACCCGTTTCCCAATTTTCCCATTACCCAAGTTTCCCACTTCCCAAGTTTCCCATTTCCCAAGTTTCCCATTTCCCAAATTTCCCATTTCCCAAGTTTCCCAATTCCCAAGTTTCCCAATTCCCAAGTTTCCCATTTCTCAAGTTTCCCAATTCCCAAGTTTCCCAATTCCCAAGTTTCCCAATTCCCAAGTTTCTCATTTCCCAAATTTCCCATTTCCAAAACTTCCCATTTTCCAAGTTTCCCAATTCCCAATTTCCCATTTGCTAAGTTTTCCATTTCCCAAATGTCCCATTTTCCAGGCTTCCCATTTCCTAAACTTCCCATTTCTCAAGTTTCCCACTTCTCAAGTTTCCCAGTTCCCAAGTTTTCCATTTACCAAGTGTCCCAATTCCCAATTTCCCCACTCCCCTAATTTCCCATTTCCCAATTTCTCCACTCCCCAATTTGCAACTGAAAGATTAACAAACCCAGATACAATTTGCAATTTGTGTGTAATACTCTAACAAAAATGAAAAATGAAGGACATCTCAAATACACTTTCTAATTAGTATGTGATACTACAACAACTGTTAGGTAAATAAACAGATTCTAAAAACAATTTACAATTATTATGTGATGCTTCCTATGAAAAACCGACTGACATCTACAAGTTACAGATACATCTTCAATTCAGGTACAATTACACAATTTGCAATTAGTATCCGATATTATAGCAAATGAGTATCAAATATTATTGCAAACGAATTCAGATATTACACCTAAATGAGTATCAAATATTACAGCAAGTTAAACTGTAAAAAAGTTGTTTAAACTATTTGATAGTTTGACATCAAAAAAAGAAGTATGAAAGTTCTTTTAACATTGTCCACCACAGCAGTAGCACACATTTAGAATACTAAATGTACTTTTCATGTTCTAGCAAGGCACGTTTCCCGCGTAAAACACTCGGTACTCATAAATTCTGATTTTTGAACGAACAAAACTACGAACTGGCAAACGATACTTTTCAATTGTCGTTAAGGATGTAACTTCCTGAATTCGCGCTCACTCTCGGGGAAAAATAGTTTATGAAGGTGTTAAATTCCTAATGAGTTTTGAACTTTGGGGTTTAAATTCGCGGGAAAATTATCGACGAAGCGCTAAGTAGCTTCGTATTTGGGGAAAAAGGTGATACTTGAGATATTTTGTTATTTATTTCATATTGAAATTCATTTCTAAATTTCTAGGTTTTTAGATTCCTAGGTTTCTGAATTTTTTAGGTTTTTAAACTTCTAGATTTCTGAATTTCTAGGTTTTAACTTTTTAGATTTCTTGATGACCAAATTTCCCAATTTTCCAATTTTCCAGGCTTCCAGTTTCCCAATTTTCCAGTCTTCCACTTTTCCCAATTTCTCGATTTTCCCATTTTCCCATTTTACCACTTCTCGATTTTCCAATTTTCCAATTTCCCAATTTTCCATTTTCTCATTTTCCTAATTTCCCATTTTTTCCATTTTCTCATTTTCCCATTTCCCCATTTTTCCATTTCCCTATTTCTCAATTTTCCCATTTTCCAATTTCCTCATTTCCCAAACTTCCAATTCCACAATTTTTCTATCTCCAATTTCCCAATTTCTAAATTCCTACATTTCCAAAATTTTTTAATTTATTCAATCTCCACATAAATTAACTCTAAACAAAATCCTCCAACGAAAGAAATTTATAATTCACCCTCAATTTAATCGCAATTGGGAAACTTCCAAACTAGCGAACATTTGCTGTTAATCCTTTAAGCAGTATTAAACAACTTATATTAAATAACTAAAATAAGCTTCCTAGAAAACCGCCAATTCTCCCTGCACCAAAATAATCGTCTATCTCGCAATTTGTGGTTATTTTTTTAAATGTAAGCAATCTGGAATTCAGTGTCGAACCAATACGCCATATTGAAACCTTAAGTAACCTAAATCCCTTATGACCTGAATTTTCTACTTTCGCAAGTAATAAAAAAGTATGGCACCACCTTTCTGGAAATTACATTTCATGGTATAAATCGCATAAACTTTATCGAATACAATGTTTCACCAGACGTTTTAAAAACGTTTAAATGTTGATTTATGAAGTGCACATTTTTATTCACGAATGGACTTTATATTACCTTTCATTAATTCCAATGAAATAACTTATCTAACCTAAGAGTAACTTGTCGAAAATATTTTCACGCATCATCAATATTTCCCACGGTATTTGCTTCGACAACGAAACATTGTACATACAAGATAAAACGCTTTTTTGTAGCAATAACGTTGCACAAAGTGTGAATCGATAATATGCCAAGTCATCAGGACGAGGCTCTTGAAAAGTTGGGTCAAAATGGATCTGTAGTTGGTTAAAAGAAGAACCGCAGATAGCTATCCCTAGGAAAAATAACGTTCCGATCCGTCATCGATCTCGGATTAGAGTTTACTTAAAGAAGAACGATAATGAAAGGCGGACGCTCAGTCGCTATTTATTCGTAAACATTTGCGGAACCGGATGAGGCAACGAGAAAAAAGTGGCTGAAATCCCTTTTCTATATCGGAATGATCGAAGCGATTTAATTTTAATTAAATGGAGATAATCGTTCGCGTTCCATTTCAGCGATGAGCAACTATGCCCGCGGGGGTACAGTGACATGCGTCCGGTATTGATTGGACATTTCAAAATTTCGAATATTGTGATTTCCATGTTTTCTAAATTCAAGTTTCAAATTTTAGTGGGCAAAATTAAGTATGCAAAAATTGGTGACAAATTTAAGTTGGAAGATTATGGTGCTGAACAATTTTTTTAATACCAAACAATTTCATAATTTTCATCCTATTTGTATTTAACTTGTAAATTAATTAATTTAGTGTTGCTTAAAGAGCTGCTTAATGTATACCTACAAAATTGAAAAATACAGGGTGTCTTACAAGTAGGTCCTTGAAATAGAAGGTACACGTGATTCTGAACAAGATTTCCCTTTGCAAAAATAAGGTTTGAAGCTTTGTTTTTGAATTATTAAGGAAAAACAGGGACCAATCGGAGCGCGAGGATTACGCATGCGCAGACGCGAGAGCGACAAGTTCAAGCTAGCGGCTGAGTGGTAAATGCAATGTATAGTATATTCAACGCTTGGTGAGTGCAACGCGTGCGAAATCAATGCGTGGTGAATGTAACGCGTGGTAAATACAAGGCGTGGCAAGTACTATGCGTGGTAGGTGCAGCACGTGGTAAGCAACGCGTGATAAATTCAATGCGTGGTAAATACAACGCGTGGTAAATATAATGCGTGGCCAATACAACGCGTGGTAGGTGCAGCACGTGGTAAGCAACGTGTGGTAAATTCAATGCGTGGTAAATACAACGCGTGGTAAATACAATGCGTGGTAAATACAACGCGTGGTAAATACAATGCGTGGTAAATACTACGCGTGGTAAATTAAACGCTTGGTAGGTGCAGCACGTGGTAAGCAACGCGTGGTAAGTGCAGCACGTGGTAAATACAACGCGTGGTAAGTGCAGTACGTTGTAAAGAACGCGTGGTAAATGCAGTGCGTGGTAAATACAACGCATGGTAAAGATAATGCGTGGTCAATACAACACGTGGTGGGTGCAGCGCATGGTAAAGAACGCGTAGTAAATACAGTGCGTGGTAAATACAACGCGTGGTAAATACAATGCGTGGTAAATTCAACGCGTAGTAAATATAACGCTTGGTAGGTGCACCGCGTGGTAAGTAACGCGTGATAAGTTCAATGCGTGGTAAATACAACGCGTGGTAAATATAATGCGTGGTAAATACAACGCGTGGTAAATATAATGCGTGGTAAATACAACGCGTGGTAAATATAATGCGTGGTCAATACAACGCTTGGTAGATGCAGCACGTGGTAAGCAACGTGTTATAAATTCAATGCGTGGTAAATACAACGCGTGGTAAATACAATGCGTGGTAAAGAACGCATGGTAAATACAATGCGTGGTAAATACAACGCGTGGTAAATATAACGCTTGGTAGGTGCAGCACGCGGTAAACAACGCGTGGTAAGTGCAGCACGCGGTAGATACAACGCGTGGTAAGTGCAGTACGTAGTAAAGAACGCGTGGTAAATACAGTGCGTGGTAAATACAACGCGTGGTAGGTACTACGCGCTCAGCGGCTAGCTCGAAGCTGTTAATATTTCAAATATTGCTAACAATCACTTGTAACATAAAACAAAATTGACAAAAGTAAAACTGGTAAAAATTGTATATATTCGAAAATTTCACTGCTATCTATTAAAACGAATTTTGTGTTTGATCATCCGGGTAACATAACCTAATTTCATTTTCTGTTCTGATTTACCAACGAGTGAAAAAGTAACGAGTTCACGAAAGTGTTAAATTAGAGTTTCGCGGAAGTTCCGTTTGCACGGACTCCTTTTTTTCATTGCATAGCATAGTGAAAATTATCTCACCACCGAAGGAAACCATCCGTTCTTGCCGACAGCAAAAATCTCCATTCGGGAAAAAACTTCTTCCCTTCCTTTCTGACGGAGTTAACTTACTTCCTGGGGGTTGGTTCTTGTCTACTTCGGAAATTCCCCTTGCGGTCAAACGATTTTACAAATAGCGTTGTAAATCGTTCGAATCACGGAATGTATATCAAGTGCGATAGTACTCTCTTTTTTGTGGTGAAAAGTAATCCACGGAATTGAAACACGGTTTTTGTTGGAATGATATGATATTTCTTTGGGGAAATTAAGGTGTAATTATGAGTGTTACTGATTATGGCAAAAAATAGATGACTACTTTTTAACTGTTTTATATATTGTTATGTTCATTTCTATGAAATTTATTTTTTGTTATATACATTTGTTTTTTAATTATGGTTGTTGCTAATTACAGTCTTTACTGTAACTTTTATTATTATTGTTATTGTTATTATTATTAATATTATTGTGTTTATTTTCACCTGTGTTTTTACCTGTGTGTACAGGAGAAAATATTTTAATTTTTTTACTATTTATACAGTTTACACTTTTTAACTAATTTATATAGTTAAATTTATTTCTTATTACATATATTATTTTCATAAATTTGAAGTATATATTTACGTTTCTTAATAATTACAGAAAAATGTGTTGCAAAAATATTGATCTCTTTTCAAGTGTTTATTTATGCATCTTCATTTTTATAACACTAATTTTTGTTACACTTGTTTTCATTATTTATTCTTTAATTATTTATTAATTCTCTATATTTATTCTTTTAATTTAACATTTATTATTTCCACAAAATTAAAATGCATAATTACAACTGTTATCAAAGACAATAAAATGTGACAGAAATATATTTTTCATAATATCGAATAAAAAATGTCTTCAAAATTACAGAATGTTTAATAAAATAAATAACACAAAATTGTTATTTAAACAAGGAAAATAAACTCCATAAATGCAAAAAACCATAGAAGTTTGCCACGTTCGCAGAATATACGTAACACAATGTATGATTTAAAAAAATTTGAATGATATAAATAATCCAAGCATGAGATGAAATAATGTGTATTTATTTGACATATTTCAGTGAGTTACACTTCTGAGAACGATGAAAAACCACTATGAAACATGAATTTATTGATGTGCAGTAAAGAATAAAATGTTGTAAAATATTTTATTAGAATAATTTGTAAAAATTTGTCATTCTTGAAAAACATGTATGTTTTGATTTGGAAAGAAATACTGAGATATGAATGACAGTAATTTAAATTATTTGAAGTTGCAAATTATTACATTAGAAAAAATAAATCTTGTTAAATATAAAAGTACAATTCTAGTTTTTAAATTTTATATTAAATCATTTTTATTTAACTATAAAATTAATGAAATATTTAAACATTTTACTCAATTATTAGTATATAGTTAAATTATTTAATGTACGTAATCCTATTATTTAACGTATGTAGTTAAATTATTTAATGTCACAATAATATTATTATAAATATTGTTGCAAACGTTACAAACTGATTTTTAAATGTTTAATCTATTTCGTTTAAAAGAAAAATTAATCGACCATTTAATTTGAATTTTAATATCAACTCTCTGATATTCAAAATTTTAATTGTTAAATTATTACAAATGGTACTGACATTGTGTGCTACACGTAACTACATCCAATCTCTCTCATTTACATGCAATATTAATTAATTATTCGTACTGAATTTTACATTTTTCCCATTATTACTATGTAATTAAACTGTACGTAATAAATGTTTATTAAATTGCTTGATGTTACAGATGTTTATTAAATTATTTTATTTCACTGATGTTCGTTAAATTATTTGACGTTGCAGACATTTATTAATTTATTTGATGTTACAGATGTTTATCAAATTATTATAAATATTCCTACAAATGACATTACAAATGTTTATCATTTATATGCAGAATTGGTCAAGTTTGACTTTGATTCACATTTAATTTAAAATTTATTTGAATTAAACAATTACTTAAATTTCAAAATGTAGTTCAAAATTAATTTTCATTCAAATTCTACAACTTTTTTAATGATTGTTTGCCTGAATCTGAATTCGTGTCCTAAAATTTCAATTCAGTTTAAAATTAATTTGAATTCAGTTTAAAATTAAACAACAAATTACTTATTTAATTTTCAAACCAAAGTGCAAAATTATTTATAATTTTCATTCGAATCCAACAATTTCTGTAACCAATAATTTCCCTGAATCTAAACTCACGTCCCAAAATTCCAATTCGATTTAAAATTTATTTAAATTCAGCATAAAATTAAACATTACACTCCACAGACTAAAGCACAACCATCAACCTTTTTATTCGACATCTACAATTTTCATAGCGATTACGAATCTGAATTTCAATTTTTCGATATCAAACCGCTGATTGAAATATGTCCGAAACAAAAGGCTACATTTTCAGTGGTTTTTTCTGAGCAACCATTTGAATACATAAGAAAACAGTGTGACAGTCGATAATTGTGGAAACTGAACGGGACAATACCGGAAACCTGGAACGGGTAATCGCGATACGTGCTGTGTTTACGAAATTGATAAACTCATTTGTCATTCGGGTGAAAACGTCGGCGTTTCAACGGATAGCCGCATTAAAAGATTTACCGGCCATGCATATTGTTGCTAAAAATCAATGTCGACCAACGTTCCTGTTAATCGCGTCATTATGATAGCCTGTTGAAACGTGCAGATAGAGTGCACATGTTTCATTGTTGTCTCGTACGGAACGCAAGAATTTAGCGTGGACGTAACGTAATTCGATTCAGCATATTTCACGCTGCGTGTCTCAAATATTTTCTGATGAAATGCGAAGAATTTTTGGGCGACTTTTATATAATTTTAGTAGGGGATTTTGGGATTTTGAAATTATGGAATTTGGGGATTTTGGGATTTCAAAATTTAGGTGAGAGGGATATAGGGAATTTTGGGATTCTGAAAGTTTAGAGTTTGGATATTTTTACATTTTGGAATTTGGGATTTTCAGAATTTGGGGATTTAAGAAATTTGGTATTCGGGAGATTTAGGGAATTTGGGATTTGGGGAATTTGAGAATTTGGGAATTTAGGGATTTGGGGAATTTGGGAATTTGAGAATTTGGGGATTTGAGAAATTTGGTATTCGGGAGATTGAGGGAATTTGGGATTTGGGGAATTTGGGATTTGGGGAATTTGGGATTTGGGGAATTTGGGATTTGGGGAATTTGGGATTTGGGGAATTTGGGATTTGGGGAATTTGGGATTTGGGGAATTTGGGATTTGGGGAATTTGGGATTTGGGGAATTTGGGATTTGGGGAATTTGGGATTTGGGGAATTTGGGATTTGGGGAATTTGGGATTTGGGGAATTTGGGATTTGGGGAATTTGGGATTTGGAGAATTTGGGATTTGGGGAATTTGGGTTTTGGGGAATTTGAGAATTTGAGAATTTGGGGACGTGGGGAATTAGGAATTTGGAAGATTTAGGGAATTTGGAATTTGGGAGATTTGGGGAATTTGGGGAATTTGGGGAATTTGGGAATTTGGTGATTTCGGTATTTCAAGATTTAGAAATTGAGGGATCTAGGGGAATTGGGGATTTTTAAATTTTGGAATTTGGGATTTTCAGAATTTGGCAATTTGGGAGATTTGGAAAATTTGGGATTTGAGGAATTTGAGAATTGGGGGATTTGGGGATTTGGGGAATTTGAGAATTTGGGGATTTGGGGATTTGGGGGATTTGGGGAATTTGGGGAATTCAGGGAATTTCGGAATTTGAGAATTTGGGGACGTGGGGAATTTGGAATTTGGAAGATTTAGGGAATTTGGAATTTGGGAGATTTGGGGAATTTGGGGAATTTGGGGAATTTGGGAATTTGGTGATTTCGGTATTTCAAGATTTAGAAATTGAGGGATCTAGGGGAATTGGAGATTTTTAAATTTTGGAATTTTCAGAATTTGACAATTTGGGAGATTTGGAAAATTTTGGATTTGAGGAATTTGAGAATTTGAGGACTTGAGGATTTGGGGAATTTGGGAATTTGAGAATTTGAGAATTTGGGGACTTGGGGAATTTGGAATTTTGGAGATTTGCGGAATTTGAGATTTGGAAAATTTGGGATCTGGGGAATTTGGAATATGGGAGATCTGGGGATTTTGAAATTTTAGAATTTATAGATTTCAGAATTGCAAAATTTAGATATTAGGAGTCAAGGGGATTTTGAAATTTTGAAATTTAGGGATTTTGAGATTTCAAGATTTATAGATTTGGAGGTTTGGGAACTTAGAAGATTTGAAAGTTTTGAAATTTTGAAAAATTGAAAATTTGATCATTTTTAAAAAATGGAAATTTTAGAAATTCAAAACCTTGAGAGTTTTGGACATGTTCGAGAATTTGAAAATCTTGTGTTTTAGAAATTTCAAGTAGTCCATAAAGCAAAGAAGAACAATATAATTATAATGAGGTAATAAAGAGACCAACTTAGCAACCTGTTGTGAATAATCAAATAAAGGTACACGATAACGAAAAGAATCATTTAATGTTATATATTATGCAGCATGCCATAGAACGGCGGACTGGATGGAATCGAAGTGGTCAACATTAATTTCCCTGGAGGGTACTAAAGTTACCTTTTTACAATGAAGTTATGCTACATATATAGTATATACTACGGCCGATATGAAAAAAATATAAATTTTACCACCCTTGCCGATACCACGTAATCAGATTGTAACTTATGTAAAAATACTGATGTTACAGTGAGATCATTTTAAAATTATAAATACATTTTAATGTAATAATAACATGCTGTTAATGTTTTTGTCAAATGAGTCTCATGAGTTAAGTTTAATGAATGTTTAAATATTTAGAGTATATTATTTTGTGACGTATGAATATAAATTGGAATTAGAACTCGAAGCATGAAATTATTTATGAAATTTCATAAAAATGTTAATGTTTGAAAAATCATATGAATTTTTTATTAATAATAAACGTTGTATTTTATAAACTTTATATAACTAATAAGTTTTATATGTATTTTTAGTAATAGTATAAAAGTAAAACATTGGTGAATTTTTGATAAATTTTTCCTTGAGGTATACTTATTTAAAATGGTCATAAATGTCATAATTATTTATAACGTGTCAACCTGATTTTTATATGCAAAATGCAAAAGTGTAATTTTTCCTTGTAGAGCAATTATTTAACGTAGTTATAAATATCTTTGGTATTTATCCATGTACCAACCTAATTTTTTATATAAAACCATAATTTTTGCTAAAGAAATAATTATTTGATATAATAATAACAAGTGTCATATGCACATATGATGCACCACCTAATTTTTCACATCAAAACATAATTTCTGCTTGCAAAATAATTATTTAATATAATCATAAATATCACAAGAATTTTTAATATACCGACCTAATTTTTTTTACGCAAAAGTAATGTTTGCTGGGGGAAATAATTTTTTACGTTCATAAATATTTATGATGGACTGACCCAATTTTTTATATAATTTTTGCTTGCAGAATAAATTAATATATAAATGAACAGAATTATTTTTAAACATGAAGTTTTCTGAATTATTATAAATAATTTGAAATTGTTAATTGTTAATTAAATTGTTAATTATCTTAATAGGTTCATCAGATACTTAATAATTTAACATACTAACGATGAACGTCGGTTAATTTCATAGTGATGTGTTCGTATCACGCGTAGTTTTATTGCACAACTATGTATGTTTTAATGAAGCAATCAAGTACGCGTTAACTCGAAAGCGTTTTAGTCAAGTTTCCAGTTTAATAATTGAGAGAGTCAAAGTTCTACCGCAAATCTGCTGTTTAATCTGTGCATTAATTTGTGGAAGTTTATTGAGGAGATCAAAAATAATTTAATGTTTATACATATTTTTGTATTGTTAGCTGTGACTATGTTGTATACACAGAAGAATATTTTAAATAATATTCTTTGGGTAATTTTTAATTATTTCAATCGAGACATATTCACTACAGAAAGATATAGTGTTTTGTTTTCACGGATTGTAAACAAAAGAGCTTACCAAAATGTATGATGGTAAAAATTAATGAGTTGCACTACTGAGCCAGGAATCACTTACCTGAAACATAAAAAAAAACAAAATATTTAAAATAGTTGTAAAAATAACAAGTTTTGAAATGTTCTGAAGAAATTGAACAATGTAGAAATTTCATATTTTCAAACTTTGTAATTTTCTCAAGTGGAAAAATTTAAGTTTTGAAATTTATAAATGTAAAAATATAAGAAGATGTAATATTTAATCTCACAAATGTAAAAATACGAAAATATCTAATATTCAATCTTACAAATGTGAAGATATAAGCACATCTAATATTCAGTCTTACAGTGGTGGTTTCATTCATCGCCACTAGATGGCGCATAAGACCCGAGACTTTCTCGCTAGTACTCATATATCTTCGTGTCTAAAGCAAGAGCCTGCTAGGATGTTTTACTGACAAATTTACTGACAGGATTCGAATGAAACGCTTTCTCTTACATTTTTCATAGCCCTCTCATCTTCTATCCAAACCACCAAATTACAATTGTAAGAAATACAGTAAGGTCTAGTATTAAATCTTACAAATGTACGAAATAGAAGAATGTCGCATTCATATTACAAATGTAAAAACACAAGAAGGTGTAATGTTCAACCTTGCGAGGAATACAAGAATGTCTAATTATTCGTCTCACAAATGTAAAAACACAAGAACACCTAAAATTCAGTTTTACAGTAATAGTTTCACTCATCGCTGCTAGATGGCGCATAAGACCGAGACTTTCTCGCTAGTACTCGTATATCCCCGCGTCTAAAGCAAGAACCTGCTAAGATGCTTTACTGACGCATTTACTAGCAGGTCCTAGACGAAACGCTTTCTCCCTCTCTCTCATTTTTCATAGCCCTTTCATCTTCTAACCAAACCACCAAATTACAATTGTAAGAAATACAATAAGGACCAATATTCAATCTTACGAATGTACAAAATAAAAGAATGTCGTCCTCATCTCACAAATATAAAAACAGAAGGTCTAATGTTCAACCTTACAAATGTGAGCAATACAAAAATGTCTACCTATTTATCTCACAAATATAAAAACACAAGAACATCCAATATTCAACCTCACAAACCTGAATAATACAAAAACGTCTTATCTCGCAAATATAAAAATACATCTTTCTAAGAACGTTACGGATCGCACCTAAATATTAACCACAAGGTGTTCTCAAAGGTCCCCGTAATGGAGTACTGTTTGATTCCCTCAGAAATTTGTAGTCATGCACAGATCGTTGCAGCTCGCATGAATGCAGTATGTCAAGGATAGCTTACGTAGCAGTCGTCGAAACGATATAACTGTGGATCCGGGGTAGGTTCGCGTAACGAATATCAAAACGCGATACAGGACTGTCCTTGAATATCAAACAGACCTTAAGTCCCTTTGGTCGGGTGTGTCGTATCGTTATCCGGCTTTCTACTCCGTAAAATTAGCTTTGTTCGAGACGACGAATCCTTTTGCGGGACTTCGATAGTTCCAATCCAACTGAGAAACATTAAAAGGAATACGAGATCTCGGAAAGAACGAGCGTATATCCGTGTCGATGTTTTATTCAATGCGAGATTTATCTGACGGGTCTGAATAAAATAGTAATGCAGTTTTCACTGATATACTGGCTGCAGGACGTGTGTTTTGACGGACAGCTTTAGATACGTTACTTATCGGTCGTGTACGGTGGATGTGTTAACGATTCTCAGCTAATTTTATTTGGAATTTTTTTCTCAGGAACTACTGAGTCGATTTAGCTAAATTCTTTTTTGTTTTATTCACGAAGGATTGGAGTATTTTAAAATATTTTTTTTAATTCTGTTAAAAACAATTAAATTCATTTTCTATATTTTATGAATTGCATTAAAATTGCAGGGTGAGAAATTTTGTTACTCTTTGCATATTTAATAATAAAATTTCGCACACTGTTAATAAGCTTTCTCATAGCTTTCTCATAAGCTATTCTCTTAATGCCCAAAATAGCACGTCCCCAAATTCCCACGTCCCCAAATCCCCACGCCTCCAAATCCCCACATCCCGAAATTGCTACGTCCCCAAGTTCCCACGCCCTCAAATCCCCACGACCCCAAATCCCCACGTCCCCAAATCCCCACGTCCCCAAATCCCCACATCGCGAAATCCCCACGTCCCCAAATCCCCACGTCCCCAAATCCCCACGTCCCCAAATCCCCACGTCCCCAAATCCCCACGTCCCCAAATCCCCACGTCCCCAAATCCCCACGTCCCCAAATCCCCACGTCCCCAAATCCCCACGTCCCCAAATTGCTACGTCCCCAAATCCCCACGTTCCCAAATTGCTAAGTCCCCAAATCCCCACGTCCCCAAATCCCAACGTCCCGAAATTGCTACGTCCCCAAATCCCCACGTCCCGAAATTGCTACGTCCCCAAATCCCCACGTCCCCAAATTGCTACGTCCCCAAATCCCCACGTCCCCAAATTGCTACGTCCCCAAATCCCCACGTCCCCAAATCCCAACGTCCCCAAATCCCCACGTCCCCAAATTGCTACGTCCCCAAATCCCCACGTTCCCAAATTGCTACGTCCCCAAATCCCCACGTCCCCAAATCCCAACGTCCCGAAATTGCTACGTCCCCAAATCCCCACGTCCCCAAATTGCTACGTCCCAAAATCCCCACGTCCCCAAATCCCCACGTCCCGAAATTGCTACGTCCCCAAATCCCCACGTCCCCAAATTGCTACGTCCCCAAATCCCCACGTCCCCAAATCCCCACGTCCCCAAATCCCCACGTCCCCAAATTGCTACGTCCCCAAATCCCCACGTCCCCAAATCCCCACGTCCCCAAATCCCCACGTCCCCAAATCCCAACGTCCCAAAATTGCTACGTCCCCAAATCCCCACGTCTTCAAATTGCTACGTCCCCAAATCCCCACGTCCCCAAATCTCTACCGGGTGAACGTGTACGGTGGAAGTGTTAACGATACTCAGCTAATTTTATTCGCAATTGTTTTCTCAGGAACTACTCAGTCGATTTAGCTACATTCTTTTTTGTTTTATTCACGAAGCATTGGACTGTTTTAAAATATTTTTTTTAATTCTGTTAAAAACAATCAAAGTCATTTTCTATATTTTATGAACTACATTAAAATTACAATCTTTTGTTACTCTTTGCAAATTTTATAATAAAATTTCGCACTCTGTTAATAATTTTTCTCAGCATCTTTCATTAAAATTTCAATTATTCTTGATTCTCCTCATTCTATTTTCCAGTTACTCTTTATTCTCTTTCATCAAATAATTCATACCATGGCCACAATAAAATTCTTTCACTAAACACTTCATAACTGTCCTAAATACTAAAACAGCGCCATTTACAAGAACGTTTAATCTCCGTACTTCAATGTAGAATACTGTTAACAAGAGAGTATTTCATAATACGAATTCAGGATGTAGCAATCGAAGAAGATAGGTATTATTTTCTGTATAACGAGTATAATGATCTCCATAATGGCGGTAATAATACTAAGAAGATCATTATAATAATAGTAACGATGGTGGTAATAATAACAATAATCCAACTTCCATAACGGCAAACAACATAATAGTAACATTCTTTTATGAAGGGTTTAAAACGGCGCGTATGCGCGGGTAAAAATTAATTAAAAGTAACGTGAAAATTTTGAGAGTACCAGCATCGTGTACACGATGCAAATATAAAATGCAATTCGAGCTGGATTAGATTACATTGATTTGGGTGGATACTGACGTACCTTTTCTGTGAAATGTAAATTGAGTATAATGATCGTGGTGTGCACAAAATGTTTTCAGTTATTGATCGATACTCGAATATAACGGCGTTAATGGAGAAGATGAAATGAAATTGTTCGAATTAATCTGTGTTTCATTATTGTGGACACGGTGGACTTTGTTAAATAGTTAAATACGATATTGGTTAATATAATCGTTAAATAACTGAAGGATTGAAGGTACAATACGTACGATTGTTTAGGAATTTTGGGGGGAATTTGGGAAGTTTTACATTTGGTGAAATGTGGAAGTATTTTTGGTGTTTGAAATTTATTTGGAGATTTGGGAATTTTTGAGGTGTTGGAATTGAGAAGGTGAGGATTTGGAAATTGGGGAATTTTGGGATTTGGGACAATTGGGGAAGCTTGGGACAATTGGGGAAATTTGGGAAAATTGGGGAAACTTGGGACAATTGGGGAAACTTGAGAAAATTGAGGAAATATGGGATAATTGGGGAAACTTGGGACAATTGGGGAAATTTGGAAAATTTGGGAAAATTGGGGAAATTTGGGAAAATTGGGGAAATTTGGGAAAATTGGGGAAACTTGGGACAATAGGGGAAACCTGAGAGAATTGAGGAAATATGGGACAATTAGGGAAATTTGGGATAATTGGGGAAACTTGGGACAACTGGGGAAACTTGAGAGAATTGGGGAAACTTGAGAAAATTGAGGAAATATGGGATAATTGGGGAAACTTGGGACAATTGGGGAAATTTGGGAAAATTGGGGAAATTTGGGAAAATTGGGAAAACTTGGAACAATAGGGGAAACTTGAGAGAATTGAAGAAATATGGGATAATTGGGGAAATTTGGGATAATTGGGAAAACTTGGGACAACTGGGGAAACTTGAGACAATTGGGGAAACTTGGGACAATTGGGGAAGATATTGAATTCTCAGCCCTTCTCCAATCCCTCCACAACAAAAATCCAACAATTTTTTTGAAACGAGCAAAAATTGTAAACTTTGAAGGCTTGTTATTCCTTAACAAATTCGAAACCCACAAAATGATGACTTAAACCCCCCCTAATTTCACATGGACTACAACATATTCTAATTAGAGCAAAATCGCAGATGATGACGTCAAAAGTCGATTTGGGGTGAATATTACCCCATACTTTTTGTAATATTCGCTCCAATTTAAATTTACACATTCAGATCTTTATTAAATCACATTATAATTAATTTCAGAATGAAATACACGTCACAAACTATAACAAACTTAACTTAAATTATAACCTAACCTATAACCTAAAACTTTCATCGTGTCAATGCTTCACAAACATTAAAGCAACGTCACTTTAACATTTCTAGTTCTTAAAAATATCTGTACAAATAACACTTCGCAAGAAATAATATTAATTTAACGAAAGTGTAATTAAATTAGCCCCCGTGGAGCATGACGGGAACCATAATGGAACACCCCACACGGTTCCTCACAATAAACAGCGTGATCACCAAAGTAACTAAACCCGCGTTTTTACGAGCATCAGCTCGAGAGCAACATAAACATTGCCGGCGATAAAACAGCTTCGATAATTCGACTATGTCTACTAATCGATTCTGGGAAATTGTATTTCACCCACTTTAACGGCTCCCTCGTTATCGCGGTATAAACGATAGCGTGCTCCAAAGTAAGCATAATGCAAATAATAATACAATATAGCGGAAGCTCCTCAGCGATGTCTCTTTTTTTTCATTTTTCTACATGGCACCGTGAATCGGATTTTCAACTGACCCAGTTTCACCCGCTACGAGGCTGCAGGCGAGAGAAAACTGCGAAAAATTTGAAACATTGCGCGTTTACGTTTGCTGTATGCATTTTGCATTTAACCTCATCGAAACTTTTGATCAAGAAACGTCCTGCAAACGTGTATGTTTTCTTAATTAAAAACATGTCTGTGAAAAGAACGTTTCTAACAAGTCTGTTAAGACAGTTTTATTTTTATGACTAGTTTTTTTAATATTGTAGTTGTTGATATAAGAAAGAAGTTTTAATATCAATTTTTAGTATTCATTTCTAACGTCAGTCTCTAATATCAATTTTTCATATCAACTTCTAATATTAATTTGTGATGTCACACTCTAATATCAATTTTTGATAGCAACAGCTAATATTAAATTTTATTATCAATTTTTAATATCAAACTCTTAAATGAATTTTTTATATCAACTTCTAATATTAACTTTTATTATCAATTTTTAATATCAAACTCTGATATGAATTTTTAACATCAGCTTCAAATATGTGTCTTCAGTATCAATTTTAAATATCTACGTGTAACATCAATTTCTAATAAAAATTAAAAAAATCAATGCTTGTTATGAATTTTTGTTATCAATTTTTTTTATCAATATTTGCTATCAATTTTTGTTATCGATTTTTGTTATCAATTCTTGTTATCAATTCTTGTTATCAATTTTTGTTATCAACTTTTGCTATCAATTTTTGTTAGCAATTTTTGTTATCAATGTTTGTTATTAATTTTTGTTATCAGTTTAAAAAATCAATTTTTATTATCAATTTAGAAAATCAATTTTTGTCATCAATTTTTGTGATCAATTTAAAAAATCAATTTTTGTTATCAATTTAAAAAATCAATATTTATTATCAATTTCTAATAACAATTGTCAGCATCAATTTTTAAAATTAACTTCACAAGTTCAAAAAAAAGAAAGTACTGAAAAAAAAGGTAAAATTAAAACTTCTTTATTCGACAGTGAATAATAAAGTTTCCCTACGAGCACATGAAATTTCCCGAATAACCAGGCGTTTTGTAAACACCTACGAGATATAAAACGTTTCAGCTGAATGCTAATGGCAGCAAAAATAGAAAGTGAATACATTTACTAAAATAAGGTAAGAAAAAAGCAGAGGTGATCATAAATGGGAAGAGAAACAGTTTAGACCGCCATCTGTCGTCGACCAGGGGCAATCAATCGCAGTTGCAGCTGCAGTTGCAACTGAAGCTCTCATCTTTAAAGATACGATGCAAATTATGTTTTTGTGGCTGCGCTGCACAGACGAATTAATTGATCGAATCGGATACATGTCGGTATTTATTGGAAACTAATTACTGATGGAGACAGTGAATTTCTGGGGTTAGAAATAAATAGAGAAATTTTTGAGGTAAATTGAAATTTAAGAGGATAGAAATGATTTTGGTATTTTGGTATTTTAGTATTTTGGTGTTTTGGATTTTAGAATTACATGAAGATTAGAATTTGGGATTGTAAATTTGGAACTTTTGAGGTTGAGAGTTTTAGAAGTTTAAGGAACTGTAGGGTTTTGCAGTTTTTGAAACTTTGGGGTTTTTGCAAGTTTGAGATTTTGGAATTTTTGAATTTTTTAAGGACACAAGTTTAGGGATTTGGAACTTTCAAATTTTGAGTTTCAAGGTTTTGACACATTGAAAGCTTGGAACTTAGAAATTTTGGAATTTGAGAGTTATGGAATTTGAGAATTTTGGAATTTGAGAGTTATGGAATTTAAGAGTTATGGAATTTGAGAGTTATGGAATTTGAGAGTTATGGAATTTGAGAATTATGGAATTTGAGAATTATGGAATTTGAGAGTTATGGAATTTGAGAATTATGGAATTTGAGAGTTATGGAATTTGAGAGTTATGGAATTTGAGAATTTTGGAATTTGAGTTATGGAATTTGAGAATTTTGGAATTTGAAAACTGGAATTTAAGAAGTTTGGAATTCGAGAGTTATGGAATTTGAGAATTTTGGAATTTGAGAATTATGGAATTTGAGAATTATGGAATTTGAGAGTTATGGAATTTGAGAGTTATGGAATTTGGGAGTTTTGGAATTTGAGAACTTTGGAATTTGAGAATTTTGGAATTTGAGAATTATGGAATTTGAAAATTTTGGAATTTGAGTTTTGGAATTTGAGAATTGTGGAATTTGAGAATTATGGAATTTGAGAATTTTGGAATTTGAGAATTATGGAATTTGAGAATTATGGAATTTGAGAGTTATGGAATTTGAGAGTTATGGAATTTGAGAGTTATGGAATTTGAGAATTTTGGAACTTGAGAATTTTGGAATTTGATAACTTTGGAATTTGACAATTTTTCAATTTGAGAACTTTAGAACTTTGAATCTTCAGAATGTTCGAACTTGCTGTCCTTGAAATTTCATCCTTTCAAAATTTTCAAACTTTTCTGAAAACTCAGGACCTTTGAATAATGAAACTTTGAAAAATTATTTCCATTGAACTTTAATATTCCGTATTAAAATTTCCTTTTCAGCCAACGAGAAATTGCTAACCACCCATATACAAGCTTTTACGATACCGAGCGAAAGAGGATACTTTGCAACCCAGATAATGCCACGATAAAAAAGAGACCGGTCAATCGTAAACTACATTGTTCAGTGGTGCAAGTCAACGATTGGTGAGACGCGTGTTTTATGATTCCTCTGGTTCCCATCATGTCGTAGGACGAATGGTCCAGAACGACACGGGGGTTGTTTCTCTTTTTTTGTTAGGTTAAAGCGAGCATAGTGATCACGGCTCCTATTGTACCACGAAACAATAGAGTTGGTGTATACTGTTTTCCTGTATTTTATTTGTTAGAATAGAAGTTTCTTCTACTGATTGAATATTTTTGCGAATTTTACTGTCAAGGTGGGATTAAACGGATTTTTATGAAAATATTTAAAACAAAGACTGTATACAGTTGTCAACTCAAGAAGACGCAAGTAAAAAAAACTCCACCATGAAATTAGTGAGTCAGATAACCAAAATTATAATAGTCAAAGTTATTTCTTTATAGATGGATCAACAAAAAGACTGAGTTTCTCCGTAAAAGGTTCATTAGTTTTACATACATTTATTTACAAAATCTCACCTGTCAAAGAAAAGAAATTAAATGTCTGTATTCTCTCTCTCCTAGTTACAATTATCAAACTGCCACTGTTACCTAAACAGCCTTAATTCGCGAGTTCCTCTCGATCCTCCCATGTGCCCTTCTCTGTTTTCACCTTCCTCCACAAGTAGTGATCTTTGTCGTCCCGCACCGTAAGTGTGCGGTCAGTTCAAAATCTGATTTAATCCCTTAACCTACAAGTTTTTCAGTCGCGTTACATAATTATTACTGTTATTCAAACAAATAAATAACGTTGAATAGGTATATTTTGGATTTGCGATCTTCAGTTACACAAATTACAAATCGATCTCGAAACTCGACCTTTATGCAAATACGACTTGGGTTTGTCACATTTGAACTGTAACGAGTCTAAGTCGATGTAAGGCAAGTTACGTTTCTTTACACATGCCATGTCAATCCAGAGTTGGCGAGGAAAGTAAAAGAAGCTATAATGACGTTATCGAATTTACATGATGACAGGACTCGTTACTCAAGGTCTAGGGGATAACAAGTAAGCAGAGACAAAATTCGTATCTCAAGTTGGCAACAGCTTGACGGACGAGGTAATGTAATGGAGGGTGGTTGGGATTAGGTGATTAGAGATGGGTCGCTCTTGTACCCAACTTGTGGCGTCCCAGTAATCGATATCATTTTCTAAATATTTCCTGCTGAATATCGTGATTCAAGTTCTTGGTTTATGATTTAGTTGTCAGGTGTGTCAGAACTAACTAATGATATGTATAATATTAAAGCAAATATAGCTTAAAGTATAGTATGACAATTTTTAAAAAAGCTTAAATTTAAATTTAATATGACACAAAAACTTGATAATGTAATAGTAAAATTGACATAGTAAGACTTTTACAATTTTTACAATTAACAACTCATTGTTCTCCATCTAAAACATTTTTGTGAAAAATGTATACAGTGATTTATATTAAACTTAACACTTCAGAAATAATATTTAAACAATATAAAACAAAATACGAATTAAATATAACATTTTATAAATATAAATATTTTATAGTTTTACTATTTTATACTGCAATAACCCATTAGTTGTATTAACAGTTATTTTCCAAATAGATCACTATCCGAACAATAACATATTGTGAAATTGATAAATGTTTCAAATAGCTTTTTCAGAATGCACAGATAGATGTGGCGTACAAACTTTATTTTGATAACGAAGTCCGAAGTTGATATTTCCCTGCCACTATTCTTTATTCTTTTGTTTCTGCGAAAAACTGAAAAGCTTTTCGTATTTTTTAAAACCAACGTTCTATTGTGTACGCATGTATTTTAAACAAACAGCCAGATTGAAATTTTATATGATAAAAAAATAATTGACTGTTTATATAAGGTAACCTAGTGACCTTATGACCATATATCACCATATTCTTTGAATTTTTTAATTTTCATCAAATTTTGATGTGGTTAAATAGGTACATGTTTCTGTATTCCAAAATATATTTTGCATTAAATTAATCTTGAAATCTGTATATGGTTCAATGTATAATAATTGTCAATTTTAATGTATAATAGTCAATGTGTGATCTATGTCTCAAGTCGCTATATGATGTGTGCAGTCACATGTCTACATTCTCCAAATTTTTACATTTCTCTAAATCCTTACATTCTCCAAATCTCTACATTCCTCAAATCCTTATGTTGTCTACATTACTATATCTCAAAATCCCTATATTATGAAATTTTCACATATTTAAATTCTGAGTTCTGAAATTTCTAGGCGGTCAAATCTCTACATCCACATATGTGCACATTCCCCAAATCTCCATATTTCCGAGTTCCTACATTACTGAGTCACTATATTCCCAAATCCCCACGTCACCAAATTCCCACGTCCCCAAATCCCCACGTTCCCAAATTCCCACGTCCCCAAATCCCCACGTCCCCAAATCCCTACGTCCCCAAATTGCTACGTCCCCAAATCCCCACGTCCCCAAATTCCCACGTTCCCAAATTCCCACGTCCCCAAATCCCCACATCCCCAAATCCCTACGTCCCCAAATTGCTACGTCCCCAAATCCCCACGTCCCCAAATTCCCACGTTCCCAAATTCCCACGTCCCCAAATCCCCACATCCCCAAATCCCTACGTCCCCAAATTGCTACGTTCCCAAATCCCCACGTCCCCAAATCTCCACGTCCCCAAATCCCTACGTCCCCAAATTGCTACGTCCCCAAATCCCCACGTCCCCAAATCTCCACGTTCCCAAATTCCCACGTCCCCAAATCCCCACGTCCCCAAATCCCCACGTCCCCAAATCCCTACGTCCCCAAATTGCTACGTCCCCAAATCCCCACGTCCCCAAATCTCCACGTTCCCAAATTCCCACGTCCCCAAATCCCCACGTCCCCAAATCCCCACGTCCCCAAATCCCCACGTCCCCAAATCCCCACGTCCCCAAATCCCCACGTCCCGAAATCCCCACATTCCCAAATTCCCACGTCCCCAAATCCCCACGTCCCCAAATCCCCACGTCCCCAAATCCCTACGTCCCCAAATTGCTACGTCCCCAAATCCCCACGTCCCCAAATCTCCACGTTCCCAAATTCCCACGTCCCCAAATCCCCACGTCCCCAAATCCCCACGTCCCCAAATCCCCACGTCCCCAAATCCCCACGTCCCCAAATCCCCACGTCCCCAAATCCCACATTCCCAAATCCTCACATCCCTGCATCTACCTCCACATCCTCACATCTCCACATTTTTACAATCCCTCTTCACCCAATCTACCCCAAACCAAAAACCACCAACCGAAATTATACCACAACGAAATCTCCCACAACAAAAATGTCACCGCACAATTAAAACTCTCCCCTCACGTTTAACAACGCAAAGCTTAATGAAGTAAACGCTCGTATAATTCAAAGCGTACAGTCCATACTTTGCGTATCAACGTTACAGGAATATTCACCATCACGTAACACAAACCCTGCGCAAGCTGCGTGAATTGTTGTGTTTGTCATACATTAATTTTTACAGTGTCTCCTAGCGCGCTGGAATTCTGTTCCAAAGCCGTTTGTCTACTAGCCATGTATCACTGTTGCCTTCCAGGAGGTTCACGGAGTTTTATTTTCATTAATGATTCATAGGTGTCTGCTTGCGCGGTTTACACCACGGTCCTTCGACCCTCCACAATAAGCCATTGTGAAATATGTTTATTAAATGCGGTCATATATAATGGCCTGCCGCGGTTGCCGCACATTTTTAATTGTGAGTAATGAAGGCATGTAAATTTTATGCATTAGTGTCTGTCTATTCTTGGTTAAGATATAAATATACATCTTTTGCAATCCTTCGATGTAATTATAATAACATACTTATGTTCTCAGGCAAAAATAAAATGCTTCAATTATTTTGTGATGATTGAAACAAGTTTATGCTGTCGTATAAAAATAAATTGTAGAGAAGAAAATGTATTAAACAGTCTACATTTCTGTCATTATATTTTTAGAAATTAAATTTCAACCCCCATTTCAGAATACGGAGGTCTGCTCGCAAGAGCCCTAATTTAAGTCAAGAAACTCGCCGAAATTTCCCTAACAACAACACAATTTAAAACAATCCAACTGAATCAATTAAAACTTGTTCGAACTCTACCGCAGATCCGATACCGCGGTAAAAGACAATTCGGACTAAATTACCTTGACATTCTGGCGACGGTATTCCTTGGTATGAGCGAGGTAGTACTTGTAGACGTGCGACGGCAGCGACCTCTTGGTCTCCTCGCCAATCCATCGATGCGGTGTTTCGAGCCCCGGTGGTTTCGGCACGCGGGTGCCCGGAGACCGCTGCCCGAGCGAACCACCGGGTGAACCTAACCTAGCCGCGCTAACCGACTTGCTAAGATGATGCCCGGACGACGAGCTGGGCGGCGGATGCGTGTGGTAATATGGATTTGTGGGTGGCCGCCTGTCGATAATGTCGACGTGTCTTCGCGGCGACGGTGTCTCGGCTGAACGCTGGTATCTCGCCCGCGATTCATCCCGTTGCTCCTTTTGCTCGGGGAAGGTTGGCCGCACGAAGGGCGCAGGGTGCCGCACGGTGCACTGCTGCAGCGTTAGTACCGGCCTCTGACACACCCTGCACGGTGGATACACCTGCGGGTTCCACGAGTGGTAGCAGCATCCCGGCGACCTGGAGCCAAGCGGATCCCTGGTCGCAGGGTGGTTCATGACGAACTTCACATCGCATCAACCGGGCCTGTCCTCTTCAAGCGATCACCCGTGTCTTCCGATCGCGTGATTCACATCGTCATGCCATCAGGCACTCACAATTCTAAACTGGAGCTATGTAGCACTATACCTAACCCTATGAACCGTGTCACAATCCTGTGAGTCGCGTAGCACTATCACACCCTATACACCCTAACTCTATGAATCGTGTCACAATCCTATAGGTTCACTATCGAACCCTAATTCTAGTATGAATCACAACCCTATTTTATGAATAATAGCAAGAACCCCACTAAATGTGACATCAAGTGTGAAAGACACTTGCGGTTACTTCGATGGCACACTTATTTTCATTTAAGGATAGAAGACTATGGTTGGGATTTTGTTGGGACGACCGTAGAGTCGATGAATAGAGGTTTTGTTCTGGTAATTCGCTGAAAGGTAAATTCGGGATGAAAGGGAAAAGTTTCGGAGCTGTGAAGTATCTGCTGGAGGTTCGGATTGTTCTACGGTCCGTCTTGATTTAGGACATCGTAAGCTTTGGTTTAGCGTTAATAAAGTGACAAGTTTTAATTCTCTTCGGGGAGGAACGTATATCAGGGAATATCGGGGTTATGCGGATATAGAGAATGACGATAGCCTGTTCTCAGAGCTGACATTTTATGCGAGAGGGTAACATACGAGTATTTTATCATGCGATATGTGATTTTGATTTTCAAATCATTTTTGTTTTTATATGTATAAACTGTTAATATATGTTACACATATGAACATACATGTGGAGGTATATATTGCACGTATATCAAACACATATGTTGACGTATATGTTGGCATATGATAAACATATATGGACATATATGTCGTACATATGTTAAACATATACTGACATATGTGTTCTACATATGTTAAACATATATTAACGTAAATGTTGTACATATGTTAAACATATATTGACATATGTGTTCTACATATGTTAAGCATATACTGACATATGTGTTCTACATATGTTAAACATATATTAACGTAAATGTTGTACATATGTTAAACATATATTGACATATGTGTTCTACATATGTTAAGCATATACTGACATATGTGTTCTACATATGTTAAACATATATTAACGTAAATGTTGTACATATGTTAAACATATATTGAGATATGTGTTCTTCATATGTTAAACATATACTGACATATGTGTTCTACATATGTTAAACATATATTAACCTATATGTTGTACATATGTTAAACACATATTGACATATGTTCCACATATGTTAAACACATATTGACATATGTGTTCCACATATGTTAAACATATGCACATATTAAAACAAATTTTTCTACTGGTAAAAATTAGATAATAGACACCTATAAATAGTTTAAAAAAACTTGATTAGTGAACTGTTTATACAGTTTGAAATTTAACTTGACTGACTTTTGTAAAAGTCATGTAATAATCAACAACCAATCATTCAACATTAAGTTAAACTATCAAATATATTTTAATTAAATTTTTCATTGATTTCACTTAATTTGAATAATCAATATTAATCTCATAAACATCCCACTATGCTACCCAAATAAAATAAATAATAAAAAATAACAAAACTATCAAAATGATATACTAAATAAAAATAAGGAAAACTATGAATAAAGTTAGCAAAAGAACTCCTAAAAAAGTCCTCAGAATAATTCTGCGAATTATTCTAATTTAATTAGCAGCTCCACACCTGTCACCCACCGTTAACATCGAGGTCTGCGTAGCGAAAAGTGTGTTACATTATAAAAAATGGATTAGGGAAGTCAAATACAATTTTGAGAGGGTAAAAACGTGCAAGACCATCGTCTTTGCAATTGAAGTTCTTACCGAAGGAAAGAGGGATCGACGTAAAGAGGGGTAGCTGTGCGTGGCAATGAATATAAAATAGCATACTGCAGCAGAAGATGTCTTCCCCGGTGATGTTCATAGAACGTACTACGTACGAGTGCTCGTCTAGAAATTTAAAAATTTCAAAGGAGCACAGCTCTTCACGATCTTATGTTCTTTTTGGAAGCAAATCAGGTGCGCCACTCGCTCAGAGGGAGAAAGACTGGAACCGTTTTTGAAAGATGAAACGATTTGCAGACGTCCCATTTGCTATCGACAAGTTTTTCAGGGGAAAATAAATCGCGATAGAGGGAAACGAAATCAATCTTGCGTGCACTTTATAGATTTTCAGGTCGTTTATTGCCTTTGAATATCGTACGTTCACTTTGGTAGTTAATTAATTCACACACAAACAACTCCCAGTTAAATGAATGGCAGCTATGTGACTATTAAATGAATTTCAGTTATGTAACTCACAATTAAGTGACAGTTAATTGGTTCCCAGTAAAACGACTGTCAGTTAAATGAATGACAGCTATATGACAGTTAAGTGAATTACAGTTATATGACTCCCAGTTAAGTGGCAGTTAATTGATTCATAACGAAATGGCTGCTAGTTAAGTGGCTCCCAGTTAAGTGGCAGTTAATTGATTCATAACGAAATGGCTGCTAGTTAAGTGATTCCCAGTTAAGTGGCAGTTAATTGATTCATAATGAAATGGCTGCTAGTTAAGTGGCTCCCAGTTAAGTGGCAGTTAATTGATTCATAATCAAATGGCTGCTAGTTAAGTGACTCCCAGTTAAGTGACAGTTAATTGATTCACAGTGAAAGGACTGCCAGTTAAGTGAATGACAATTATGTGACAATTAAGTGAATTACAGTTATATATCTCACAGCTAAGTGACAGTTAATTACTTCACAGTAAAATGACTGCCAGTTAAATGACTCCCAGTTAAATAAATGACAGTTATATAACAATTAAATGAATTAGTTATATAACCCCCAATTAAGTGTTAGTTAATTGATTCATAGTGAAATGACTGCTAGTTAAGTGACTCCCAGTTAAGTGACAGTTAATTGCTTCACAGTGAAATGATTGCCAGTTAACTGACTCCCATTTAAGTGCCTGATTTACGTAACTCGTACTCGAGCGACGTCAAAATTTATTCCGGAACATTTGCTAAAAACTGTATCCCATTCCAGTACCGCGATGTAAACGACCCAGAAGACAATTGCGCGGAGATATACATCGAAGACGCGCAGTTTGCAAAGTGGAACGATGAAATGGAAAAAAAAAGCGTGGTAAACGTAAATCAAAAGACGCCAAGCGGTCTGGCACCGCGGTTACAGATGTATCTTATATATATTCCGAAACGTTTTCTGATCTCCGACAGCCGAAGTATTTTTCTGTTTGCGTAAGCTTTCCAGTTGGCCGATGTCGACGTCGAGTTTCGGGCAGAACGCCATCAAACCACCAACATCCACTAAGCGTTTCTCGTCTGGGAGCCATCGTCTTTAACCCAGGCACCGAACTTCCCATCGTCGTACATTTTCTTAACCCTCTTCCTATGCATTCGCATATACTTCTGCATTTCCATTTCCTTAAACTCTTATTCTACAACCCCCACCCATGGTTCTCTCGCGAGGAGTCAGCCGGGGGTGTAACTTCGATCCGCATGTTCCTGAGAGGATTGGCACTATTTCAAAAGCATTCGCTTTTCCTTTTCATCTTCGTCTTTGCGAGCAGACGGACGCCTGACTGCGCCAAGATAACCATGGAAATGCGAAATAATTATAGAAATACTGGGGACATACAGGCACTATCAAAAATATGGATACACTGGGAGAGTTAGAGTAATCTGAAAATTTTTATTTGAGAATTTGGAAATTTGAATGATTTGATATTTAAGAATAATTGAGTTTTACGAATGAGGGATTCTGGGGAATTTGGGGATTTCGGGAGTTTGGGAATTTGGGGAATTTGGGATTTGGAGAATTTGGGATTTGGAGAATTTGAGATTTGGGGAATTTGGGATTTGGGGTATTGTAAATTTGAGGAGAGTGGAATTTGGGGAATTTAGAATTTGGGGAGAGTGGAATTTGGGGAATTTAGAATTTGGGGAGAGTGGAATTTGGGGAATTTGGGATTTGGAGATTTTGGAATTTGGGAATTTGGAATCTGGGGAATTTGGAATTTGGAATTTGGGATTTGGAGATTTTAGAATTTGGGGAATTTGGAATCTGGGGAATTTGGAATCTGGGGAATTTGGAATTTGGGAAATTGGGAATTGGGGGAATTTGGAATTTGGGGAATTTGGAACTTGGGGAATTTGGAACTTGGGGAATTTGGAATTTGGAAAATTTGGAATTTGGGAAATTTGGAATTTGGGAAATTTGAAATTTGGGGAATTTGGAATTTGAAAATTTTGAAATCTAGGGAATTTGAAATTTGGAAATTTGGGAATCTAGCTATTTTTGAATTTTGAAATTTTGGAATCTGGGAACTATTGAATTTGGAAATTTGGGGATTTAGGAAATTGCAAATGAATAATCTTCATATTACCATAATCATCAAGAATTAATACGATTACGAAAACCGAAAATTCAATTAAAATAAAATGATACATATCTGAATTGTCCAAAAATTATTAAAGTGGAGAAACGTTGAATTTATATGAAATACCGAATATCTTGAATGAACGCCCGATATCCGACATGATAAATCGCTCCACGGTAGAAAAATATCTGGCACTGATTCAAAAATAATTTTAATCCAAACTTGACCCAGACGGGGTCGCTAACTGATCCTATTATTGACAGGCGAATGGAAAAGCGTATCGTACCTTTAAATTATATTATTCGAATAAAACTGCTTGTATGAAAATCCGTTGAAAACATTGAAAATCCATTAAAACAAAATAATTTCATATTATTTATCAGGTTATCATTATTTCTTTGCAATTTAATCTTTTTTAACAAAATTAATCTGAACATTTTGTAAAACTTGAAAATCATTTGTTAAACATCACAACTGATATTGAATTTATTTTTAATAAATTAATAAATTAATAAATTAGTTCTGAATAAATTTTCTTGAAGTTATTACTTTTGTACTGATAATTTTAATTATTCGCTTTAGAATCGTAAATGCAAATTAACATTATCTTCTCTCGAGACTTTTGGAATAACCTCAAGGATATATTTTATCCTAACCTCAAATTCATAACACAATTAAAATCTAAAATCCTCGTAAAAGTACCAAAACATAGAGACAGTTAAAAAAAATACTCTTTACAAAATATCGTATTAAACAAAACCGAGAGTGAAACGCAAAGGGTTAATAGTTAATTCTCAGAATGTAAAATAGCATTGACAAGAGTGTTTTGATGTTCTATCGAATTATTCCATGAATATTGGTAATGACACGGCTCAATAGGAAGAACAGAGTCTTCCTCCGAAGACAATACAAAACCGATGAAAGGAAAAATCCTCATTCGGTATTGTCAGCGGCGCGAGGAATGACGACAAGGGAAGAACGTGCATGTATACCGGCTGCAAGTGTGCTAAATCAAAAACAGTATCACGCTGGGAAAGTTAGGGGAGCGAGATGAACACGGAATGAGCGCGTTTTCATGCTTGAACGCAAACAAAGAGGCTCGATGACAAAACGTGCATAGTATGAATGCTTGCCCGTAGGAAACACAAGAACTACTAATATCACCGAATTCCCTGAGGGCGCTGATCACGTGATCCGAAGGAATCTTAAATTCCCCGACGGGTCCGTGATCGGCTGAAGAAACACCAATCTATGCTCTATGCAAATCAATCGACACGGGAGACACTCTGCGACGTGGGACTCGTTTCGATTAAAACAGATGTTCTAAACCGTTCACGGTCTTTTAGGTTTTAAATGCTTGTATTTGTACCTCTGGTAACTTGAAAATGGTCGAATATTTTGAATAATTCGAATACTTTGAATAATTCGAATGTTCAAATACTTTGAATAACTCAAATGTTTGAATACTTTGAATAATTCGAATGATTAAGTACATCGATTAATTCGAATGTTCAAATATATTGAACAACTTGAATGTTCTAATACTTTGATTAATTCGAATGTTCAGATACGTTGAATAATTCGAATGTTCTAACACTTTGAGTAACTCGAATGTTCAGATACATTGAATGACTCGAATGTTCTATTACTTTGAATAATTCATATGTTCGAATACTTTGAATAATTCAAATGTTATAATACTTTAATTAATTCGAATGTTCAGATACTTTGAATAACTCGAATGCTCAGATACTTTGAATAACTCGAATGTTCTAATACTTTGAATAATTTCAATGTTCAAATACTTTGAATAATTCGTATGTTCGAATACTTTGAATAATTCAAGTGTTATAATACTTTAATTAATTCGAATGTTCAGATACTTTGAATAATTCGAATGTTCAGATACTTTGATTAACTCGAAACTTCCAATACTTTGAATAACTCAAATGATCTAACACTTTGAGTAACTCGAATGTTCAGATACTTTGAATAACTCGAATGTTCTATTACTTTGAATAATTTCAATGTTCAAATACTTTGAATAATTCGTATGTTCGAATACTTTGAATAATTCAAATGTTATAATACTTTAATTAATTCGAATGTTCAGATACTTTAAATAATTCGAATGATCTAATTCTTTAATTAATTCGAATGTTCAGATACTTTGAATAATTTGAATGTTCTAATACTTTGAATAACTTAAATGTTCTAATACTTTGATTAATTCTAATGTTATTATACTTTATATAACTCGAATATACCAATGCTTTGAATAATTCGTATGTTCGAATACTTTGAATAATTCGAATGTTCCAATACTTTGAATAACTCGAATATTCCAATACTTTGAATAATTCGAAAGTTCCAACACTTCGATTAATTCAAATGTTCCAATACATTGAATAACTCGAATGTTTCAATAACACGAATACTTTGAATAATTCAAATGATCGAATACTTCAGAAAACTCGAACACAAACTTCTCAAAAACCTTGAATACCCAAATATTCTAAACAATTCGAATACTCAAACTTTCAAACACCTTACAAAAATCAAATATCTAAAATTTCCTAAAATTCACCACATAAAAATTCTCAAACACTTCAACCATTCAATTATTCGAATAAATTCAAGCGTCCCATAAAATTCGAATACCATGAATAATTGAATGCCCAACTTTTCACAGCTGTGAAATACTCGACGAACTCCGTACTCGCTCGTGTCAGGTGACAGAATAAAACACGAAGAACATAAATTTCTTCTCCCATAAACTTTTTGCCCGGGTTGTACCTCTGTAGGACGAAATTGTAAATGCATCCAGCGATTTCAGGAGCCAGGGAAAAACGTCGGTGTATCGAGTCCTCTTAAAAATTCGGTCGAACAGCAGCTTAAGCGCAGAAAAATGCCAGCCCCCATTATGCATTCAGAACCGCAATTTCCAGGCTAAGCAGTCTCATTCTTCTTGTTTACTGCCAGGCCCGACTGCTAATTGATTTTTGCAGGCCACTGTGGCCGAGAAAATGTAAGGAAACGCGCGAACACGCGTTGAAATATGCGCGTTACCGCGAACAATCGCGGAGGATATTTTACTCGATGCTTTCGGTTACTCGTGTTTATTAATTGTACGTCATTTTCTGACTGACAACGGCTCGAGATTGCGCGAAACGAGCTATTTCTGCTTTGCAGCTATTTATTGGAGAGAAATTACGTGATAGCTTAACTGGTATATCCGTTTTGCAAGTTTGAAAATAAATATCGTGAGTTTTAATAAGAATTGAAACGTTTATTTTGAAAGTGTAAGTCCACTTGCATGAATGCATATTTTGGGTAAATCACTTAAAATAAATTTGTATAATCAAATTACATATTGATAAAACAATCAAATTACTGAATTGACAGTCTTGATATAATTAACTTATATTTCTTCGTTGACATACATGCTAACATTTAATTTTTTTTAAAATAAATGAAAATGAACATACACCAATTTCAAAATAAACGATCCAATTTATGAAAGAATTGAAGAATCGAAGAATTGAAGAATTGAAGAATTGAAAAATTGAAAAATTGATACCTAGAAAATTTAAAGACTTGATATAATACTTGAATACTTGAAAACTTGATATAATATGTGAATACTTGAAAACTTGATAACTTGATATAATACTTGAATAATTGATGGCTTGAATACTTAAATATTTGAATAATTGATTGCTTGAATACTTGAATAAGTGATTGCTTGAATACTTGAATACTTGAGTAGTTGAATAATTGATTGCTTGAATACATGAATACTTGAATGATTGACCGCTTGAATACTTGAAAACTTGAAAACTTGAAAATTTGAAAACATGAAAACTTGAAAACCTGCAAACTTGAAAACTTGGAAACTTGAAAACTTAAAACCTTGCAAATTTGAAAACTTGAAAACTTCAAACCCGAAAAATTGAAAAATTGAAAACTTGAAAACTTGAAAACTTGAAAACTTGAAAACTTGAAAACTTAAAAACTTAAAAACGTGGAAGCTAGAAAACTTGAAAACTTGAAAACTTTAAAACTTTAAAACTTTAAAACTTGAAAATTCGAAAACTTGGAAACGTAAAAACTTAAAACCTTGCGAATTTGAAAACTTGAAAACTTCAAACCTGAAAAATTGAAAAATTAAAAGATTGAATGTATAATTTCCCCTCTCATTGTATCACCAACAGCGTACCCAAACACTAAAAAACATATTCTCTCTCTAAAACAGAAGAAAATTATGCACCGAGGAATTAACTCCGCAAATTATTCAGCGACAAATATTCAGTTACTGAATGGCAACGTTTATACCGAGAAGAGATAATGGCCTCAGATTCAGTCAAGACAATTTTCCAAGTCTCAACGACGACGATTTGGTCGCCACGAAAACCACTTCTAAGTATCTTATGTACTATGTAATATTTCGCGAAATGATAAACCCCTATCTAACGGCGTCGTTTCTTATTTCTTTCCGCGCTGATAGTAATTTCGAGGTAGACAGTGAGTAATAAAAAAACCTCGGCCACTTTTTTCAAATACATTTTACTTTCTGGCTGTCTCGTTTTCACTTTACTTATATTTTAAGGAAAATATGCTTTTTTACTGTTTTATTTTTAGGAAATAAATATTGTTAGTGTGTTAATAAATTAATATACATTTTTTTATTTAATTTAATTTTGAGACTTGCATAGAGATTTTTGAGGAAGAAATTGGATGAAGGTTTTATGTATTAAATTTTGTTTAAATAATTTAACATATTGAACATAGATGTTCAACAACTGTAACAATGTATACACATGTGTACCAATATGTAACATACACGTATATAACATACATATATGTAACATACACATGTGTACACATATGTAACACACACATATGTAACATACACATGTGTACACATATGTAACACACACATATGTAACATACACATATATAACATACACATATGTAAAACACACATATGCAACATGCACGTATGTAAAACACACATATGTAACACACACATATGTAACATACACATATGTAACACACACATATGTATCATAAACATATGTAACACACACATATGTATCATACACATATGTAACACACACAAATGCACAGATACGTAACACACATATGTAACATACACATATGCACACATATGTAACACACACATACATACACATATTGATGCGACATGTTTTACTTATGTGAACATATTATATTCATTTCGAAATTCTCTTTGTCTAAAATAAATAAATACAATAGCAAGCCTGTCTCTATATACTTATCAGGCCATATGTAGAAATAGAAATGAGATAATAAACAAGTAGTAGAATGTGTAATGAACACTACGTAATGTTTTTCATAAAAAATGTATAAATTTAATTAAGAAACACAATATGAATATTTCTGTATGTATATAAAATAATTTTCTATACAACAACGAAGCACACATATATGCAACATATGACAGCAATATATGCAACAATACAAATATGTTCATATGTGATATAAAATAATTGTTTATACAACGAATCATATATGTAACATATGACAGCAATACATATATGCAGCAATTAAAATATTTTTAAAAATAATTGTTTACACAACAGCAATGCATATATGTAACATATGACAGCATACATATATGCAGCAATTAAAATATTTTTTAAATAATTGTTTATACAACAACAATGCATATATGTAACATATGACAGCAATACATGTATGCAGCAGTAAAAATACTTTTTAAATAATTGTTTATACAACAACAATGCATATGTGTAACATATGACAGCAATACATATATGCAGCAGTAAAAATACTTTTTAAATAATTGTTTATCCGACAACACAGCACATGTGCAGCATATGTCAGCAATATATGCAGCAGTAAAAATATTTTTAAAAATAATTGTTTATACGACAACGAACCATATGTGTAACATATGACAGCAATATATGCAGCAATAAAAATATTTTTTCAAATAATTCTTTATACAACAACGAAGCATATATGCAACATATATGCAGTATTAAACAATACTGTCTTTTTTATTTTCACACACATCTCCAGCAGGTGCAAACGTAGAAAGCAATTGAATGTATATGCACCACAAAAGAGCAAAACATATCAAGCCACGGAGCAAAAAAGCAACATTAAGGCCGACAAGAAGGAGAGGAAGAAGATGAAGTAGCAACAGCAACTCTGAAGAAGAGACAGGAAACAGAGAAGAATGTAATCCATAAACCGAGAATAGCTGCAGGTAGGATCTGCTAAGTATCCTACCACAGAAAATTCAACCGTAAAACTTTAAAACCGTTTCGCTTGAAATGACTTTTTTATCCGGCAGGTTGTGAGCGGCCTATCTCGTAAATCATGGTAGACTCAATTTTTTATGGAACTCGTACCTGAAGTTGCAGATTTAAAAATTTGAGGAAAATTAGATCTGTGAGGTTTGAAAGTGTGAGGCGCTGGTTAGAGGGAAAATTGTAAAACTAGTAATTTTGTGAAGGTGGGAATGTATGGTTTTATATTACTTTTATTATAATATAGGTGTGAATTGTACTAATTAATAAATATGGGACTTTGAGGAGTTTTTGAAGTTTTTGGAATTTTTGGAAATTATGGAATTTTTGGAATTTCAAGAATTTTTGGAATTTTTGGAATTTCAAGAATTTTAGGAATTTTAGGAATTTCAAGAATTTTAGGAATTTTAGGAATTTCAAGAATTTTAGGAATTTTAGGAATTTCAAGAATTTTAGGAATTTTAGGAATTTTAGGAATTTCAAGAATTTTTGGAATTTTTGGAATTTCAAGAATTTCAAGAATTTTAGGAATTTTAGGAATTTTAGGAATTTTAGGAATTTTAGGAATTTCAAGAATTTTAGGAATTTTAGGAATTTCAAGAATTTCAAGAATTTTAGGAATTTTAGGAATTTTCGGAATTTTCGGAATTTTCAGAATTTTCGGAATTTTAGGAATTTTAGGAATTTTTGGAATTTTTGGAATTTTCGGAATTTTTGCAATTTTTGCAATTTTTGCAATTTTTAGAATTTTTAGAATTTTTAGAATTTATGGAATTTTTGGAATTTTTGGAAATTGCTCTATTTCTCAGATTCTAAGATTTCAAGTTATCAAGTTAATTTTGTCAAAATTCAAATTACAAAGTTACTAAATTTTTCACTTTCTAAATTACTCAATTTTTCCAATTAAAAAAATTCCAAATTATACTACTTTTTCAAGTTTCAAAAATATCCAAATCACTCTACTTCTCAAACTCAAAATCTTCAAAATACCAAATTACTATATTACCCAAACTCAACCTCTTCAAAACATCAAATTACTAATTTTCTCAATTACCAAATTACTAAATTTCTCAAATACCAAAAAAATTTCCCAACTTGAAAATTCCCAAATGACGAAAATTAAAATCAATTAAAAACTCCCCGTTAATCTCGAAAACCCATCACTGCACAAATCACACACGCCACTGGCCATAATCCCATCTGCAAGCACTCGATCTGCCCACCATCGTTCTAAAAGTTGCATTTCATACAGGTTCATAAGCAAAGTTTCAAAAATTGCTCGAAATATCCCAATCTTCCTCCATTTATCGAATGACCTTCGCAGCTTCTTTTGTTTCATAAAGTCAAGCACAGAATCGAGCTTGCTCCGTATCGAGGATGATGACTTTCCTAAATGTCAAAGTTCACGGGTCGCATCACGAAGTTTCACTCATCGAGCCAAACTTCTTTGTCTCTGTTGGCAGCATTAAGACACCGACCGTGGAAGAAACAAAACGAGGAAAAAGATATATTGTCAGAATTATATGGAAGCCAAGATGGTCTCTCAACAGTTTTTCATTCATCATTTATTTGTTGTATTTATTAAAACCATTTCCTGTTTATGTACCATAAAAATGTAGTATGTACTAAAAAATGTATTTGTGTACTTTATAAATGTAACTTTAAATGAAATTGAAAAGAAAATTAATTTATGAAATTTATATTAATATGTATGTTATATGTATGTTTATTATGTTCTTTTAATATTAATTTTTAGAAACATTCAAGTTTTAGAAATAAAAAAAATGTTAGAAGAAATTGATAGTTGCTTAGCATGGTTTAAAAATTGTTTGCAAATATTCAAAGATTATTATGTTCCTTTAATATTAATTTTTAGAGACATTTAACTTTTAGAATTGGAAAAATATTAGAAGAAACTGATAGTTGTTTAGCATGGTTTAAAAATTGGTTGCAAATATTCAAAGTTTATTATGTTCTTTTAATATTAATTTTTAGAAACATTCAAGTTTTAGAAATAAAAAAAATGTTAGAAGAAATTGATAGTTGCTTAGCATGGTTTAAAAATTGGTTGCAAATATTCAAAGTTTATTATGTTCTTTTAATATTAATTTTTAGAGACATTTAAATTTTTAGAATTCAAAAAATGTTAAAAGAAATTGATAGTTGTTTAGCATGTTTTAAACATTGTTGCAAGTATGTGAAGTTCATAATGTCACAGAAATATACTTCATGTTATTAATTAAATTCCATAGCAAGTTTATTATATAGTAAATTATAAATGTTTACAAACATCGTTTTTTTTTTAATTATCTGTAAATTATGGATATATAGAAAGCACTGAATTGACAGTATATCAAACATGATTGTTCATTTATTAAACTACAAAAAATTATATAAAATGGTGGTCACCAGAGAGACACAAAACCATATGTAATTTTCATTATAATAATTTCTATGTAAACCTTCAATATTATACTTAAAACCTAGCTCACTTATAATAATTAAAAGAAGCAACATTTGAACAAATAAAATAATTAAAATACTTGAAGAGTTAGTACACAAAAACATATGTTAATAAAAAATGATTATCTTTGAAACCATATGTTCATACATCCCATATGAACATATGTGATCCCACACATTCAACACCAAAATAATTTAAAAAATTCAGAAACTAAATTTTAAAAATAAATTTTCATGTTATAAAGAAGTAGAATAGAAAATGACATTTTGAGCATTTGAAATAAAAATAAAAAGTCCATCGTCGGACGAACATCGCAGACACCGAAAGGGTTGAAAGAAATAAGGGAAGAGATTCAGAAAGACGCACAGTTGGCCTCCCACTACGACAATTTTGCCGAACCGACAACCCGACGACCCGTCGCTCCAAATCCCGCTCGATCCCCACCCTCAAAAATCTACCACCCCCACCCTGTTCTCTGTCTTTCCCTCTGCCCCTCGGGCAGCCTGTACAAAATTCAATCAATGCGCTAACGCGCAGGTCTCCTACGACTGTACAGACTTGGCTGCCATACAATACCCTGCTTTCTTTTTTCTTTTCTACAAAATCAACATGCTCTCGCGGAGATTCGACCAGATTCAAGCAGATCTTCGTAGGTGGACACTGGAGGTTTGTACAGTTGGGAATAAATCTGGCTTCCATAGGCGCATGAAGGGTGAAGGAAACCGTAGAGTCGTTGATTTCAGAGGGTTTTTGGAGATTTGAAAAGTTTTGGATGGATTAAGAACTTGAGAAGTTTTGAGGCTAATGGATTTGAAGGGTGGTGAAGTTTGGAATTGCATATGATGTGGAGATTTGATGTGGGTAATTGGAAAGGTGAGAGGTAGGGAGGAACTTTGGGGGATGTTTGGATTTGGAATTTTTGGATTTGGAGAGTAGGGGGTTTGGGGGTTAATGAATTTGGTGATGTGGAGATTTGAGGGGGTGGAGGTTTGGGAATGTAAGGGTTAATAGATCTATGGGGGAGATGGCTATTTAGAAATTTTTGGAATTGAGGAGTAATGCATTTGGGGGTTGATGAATTTGGTGATATGGAGATTTGAAAGGGTGGAAATTTAAGAATGTAAGGGTTAATAGATCTAAGGGGGAGATGGCTATTTGGTAGATGGCTATTTGGGAGATGGCTATTTGGGAGATGGCTATTTGGGAATTTTTAGAATTGGGAGTAATGCATTTGGGAGTCGATGAATTTGGTAATTTGGAGATTTGAGAGTGTGGGAATTTGAGAATGTAAGGGTTAATAGATCTATGGGGGAGATGGCTATTTAGGAATTTTTGGAATTGGGGAGTAATGCATTTGGGGGTTGATGAATTTGGTGATATGGAGATTTGAGAGGGTGGAAATTTAAGAATGTAAGGGTTAATAGATCTAAGGGGGAGATGGCTATTTGGGAGATGGCTATTTGGGAATTTTTGGAATTGGGAGTAATGCATTTGGGAGTCGATGAATTTGGTAATTTGGAGATTTGAGAGTGTGGGAATTTGAGAATGTAAGGGTTAATAGATCTATAGAGGAGATGGCTAATTAGGAATTTTTGGAATTGGGGAGTAATGCATTTGGAGGTCGATGAATTTGGAAATTCGGAGATTTGAGAGTGTGGGAATTTGGGAATGTAAGGGTTAATAGATCTATGGGGGAGATGGCTATTTGGGAACTTTTGGATTTGGGGAGTAGTGGATTTGAAGGTTGATGAATTTGATAATATGGAGATTTGAGAGTGTAGAAATTTGGGAAGGTACGAATTACTCATAGAATAGATCTATGAGCTTTGAGAGATAGGTATTTGGGAATTTTTGGATTTGGAGAGTAGTGGATTTGAGAAATATTAGGTTTAGTAGTCGTCGAATTTAGTAATATGGAGATTTGATGATGTAGAATTTGGGGGACATAGGAATTAGTGTATCTATGAATTTTGGGAGATGGCTATTTAGGAATTTTTGGATTTGGGGGTCAACGAATTTGGTAATATAGGAATTTGATGATGTAGAATTTGGCGATATAGAAATTAGTGCATCTATGAATTTTGGGAGATGGCTATTTAGGAATTTTTGGATTTGGGGAGTAGTGGATTTGGGGGTCATCGAATTTGGTCATATAGAGATTTGAGAGTGTAGAATTTGGGGGATATAAGAATTACTGAATCTATGAACTTTGGAAGATGGCTGTTGGGGAATTTTTGGATGTGAAGAGTAGTGGATTTGAAGGTCGATGAATTTGGAAATATGGAGATTTGAGAATGTGGAAATTTGGGTATGTACGAATTAATAGATCTATGAACTTTGGGAGATGGGTATTTAGGAATATTTGAACTTGAGGAGTAGTAAATTTGGGGGTCGTCGAATTTGGTCATATGGAGATTTGACCAGGTAAAAATTTGGAAATGTAAGAATTAATAGATCTATGAATATTAGGAGATGGGCATTTAGGAATATTTGGACTTAGAGAGTAGTGGATTTGGGGACCGTCAAATTTGGTAATATGGAGATTGGACTAGGTAGAAATTTAGGAATGTAAGAATTAATAGATCTATAAATATTGGGAGATGGGTATTTAGGAATATTTAAACTTGTGGAGTAGTAAATTTGGGGGTCGTCAAATTTGGTCATATGGAGATTTGACCATGTAGAAATCTGGGAATATAGTATTACTGAATCTATGAACTTTGCAACATAGGTATTTGGGAATATTTAAACTTGAAGAGAGTGGATTTGGAGATAGCCAAATATGATAATAAGGAAATTTGACCATGTAGAAATCTGGGAATATAGTATTACTGAATCTATGAACTTTGCAACATAGGTGTTTGGGAATTTCTAAACTTGAGGAGTAGTGGATTTGGAAATCATCAAATATGATAATAAGGAAATTTGACCATGTAGAAATCTAGGAATATAGAAACTACTGAATCTATGAACTTTGCAACACAGGCATTCGGTAATGTTTAAACTTGAGAAGTAGTGGATTTGGGGGTCGTCACATATGATAATATGAAGATTTGACCATGTAGAGATTTAGCAATATACAAATCTGTGCATCTCGAAATTTGCACAAATTCGAACTTGGGTTCATAGGAATTTAGTTACATTGGTATCTGCCTATCTAGTAGATTGGTACGCAGGAATTTGGAGATGTAGTTATACATATGTGGATCTCGAAATGTGGGACATGTGGAGATGTCAGTACCATATGAATCCATCGATGTAACAAAGTCAGAATTTGAGTATGTGTACATTTGTGTACATAGGAAGTTGTGACAAGTTTGAAGCCATGAATGGCGTCAGATCTAGGAATATTTGAAAAATTTTATTTGAAACACACATACTAAATTACATATGTCAAGAATAAAATTATCCACACATGAACTTCCCATACACATAAAAATCAGCTGATATCTCAATTTTATTTAGGAAAATAATTTAAAAAACTTGACTATTTTAACTAGTCCTATTTCTCAAATCTGAAATAGTAATTTTACTACACTTTTGAAGGAATTTCCGATATCTCCATTTCCACTCCATACCAATCCAAAGTTCCCCGAACAGTTACGAAATGCTGAATTAAAGGCTCTCAATTAGAGGACTTCAATTAGAAAATCAGAGAGAATAGTGTATTCAACTAGACAAATTGAATGTAAGGAACATCAATGAACGTTTTTTCCCCCAGCTAAATCCCTACATTGAACTGTTACGAAATGAGTTTGAAAGGAACAGTTCTTTATAAAGCCATAGAAAAAGTACAAAAACTTCGTTGCCATTGAATTACGAGCCCCGGAGTAACCAGCACTAAACCTACATTGTAGCGTGCCAAATCGCCATCGACTATACATTAATTTTGCAACAAGTAAAAAATCTACTCGCCGGATATGCGATTGCAGTAGTGGAAAATTTATTGAATCAACCGCGGAATACGCGCGAATTTACGCGGGTGTGTTTTGCCAAAATTGAGGGTAACTCGATAACTCAGACTTTGTGGAGCACCGAACTTCCGCGTAACTGCTGCCAAATTAATAAAGGATCGATTCGTGACATCACCTTAATAAAGTATTACGCATACTTCAAAGCGCTCGAAACTTTAGCGTAATGTTGTCGAGCGTGTCTTCGCACACACACGCACTCGAGTGCTGCGTGTTTGGAATACTGTTGGTAATTTCAGACACCGAAGTATCTGGAAACCTACTAACGTTATCCAGTTTGCGTCACAGGAAATAATATGGAGAGTTTGCGGTGTTATATAATTGGGAATTAATTGATTCTCCACGAATTTTTTTAGTTCACGGAGTTTTAGTTTTATAGCCTTCATGGTTTGGGAGGGGAATTTTGCTGAGGTTCTTTTTTTTGTAGGAATTTGACGAAGTTTTTAGAGTAAATTGTTTAATTTTTAATTGTTTAATTTACTCGTTTCTAATTCTATAGTTTTGGTGTTTAGTTATTTTGGGTACTTTTGCTGGTTTTGCTAGTTTTATTTATCTTCGTTACTTTAGTTATTTTAGTTACTTTGGTTACTTTGGTTACTCTGGTTACTTTTGCTATTTTGGTGAGTTTTGCTATTTTGGTTAGTTTTGCTATTTTGGTGAGTTTTGCTATTCTGGTTAGCTTTGCTATTTTGGTTACTTTTGCTATTTTGGTTAGTTTAGCTATTTTGCTTACTTTCACTACTTTGGTTAGTTTTTCTATTTTGGTTAGTTTAGCTATTTTGCTTACTTTCACTACTTTGGTTAGTTTTTCTATTTTGGTTACTTTTTTTATTGAACATATATGAATATATGAACATATGATCATATCACCATGTATCAGCATGTGAACATATGACCACGTATGAACACATGAATATATATACATATGAACATGTATGAATATATTAACATATGAATATATGAACGTGTATGAATATATTAACATATGTACATATTAACATGTGAACATATTAACATATGATCATATTAACATGTGAACATATGAACATATGAACATATAAACATATGAACATATGAACATATGAACATATGAACATATGAACATATGTACATATTAACATATGTACATATTAACATATGAACATATGAACATATGAATATATGAACATATGATTACTTTGACTATTTTGATTACTTCAGTTACTTTCGATAATATAATTTTCTATAATATATAAAATAAACATCATATTTTCATATACATATACATACATAAACAATTTATCCATCCATCTAAACTTGCCTATATAAAAAAATTAAATAAAAAATCATAAAATAAAATTTTACCCAAAAGTATATGATTTTATTTTTTCAACAATTCAATTTGAAAATTGAATGGAATATATTTAATGAAGGTAAGGAAATTTGTTTGTAATATTATAATGATACATATGGCAATTTCTTCAGTTTCGTATGTATGTAATTCTGTGATTGTTAAATACCAGTCAATGAATGTAATTATTAATATCTGCTAATGAGAGGCCTTATTAGTCAGAGTCCTTTATGGGATTGTTACTGATCGGTATTACACGTGTAAGAGACTTATCGATCGCTATTCATAAGAGCTTTCTAAACTTCAATGGACAGAGACCCAATTTTGAACACGATAATGGTAGAGATTCTGTAATCTCGGTTATTTGTACTGTATTGTGGTTCTAAGACTAGGAGTATCAAAGTTCCAAAATTTTCAATCTTGAAATAGTGAAATTTGAATGTTGGAGAATTTTGGAATTTTAGACTTGAAAATCTTGATCAAAGTTTTGAAGTTCTGAAAATTCTAAGTTTTCAAGTATCAAGGTTTTTCAGAAAGTTCAAAAATTCAAGAATTCAAAAGTCTCAAAGTCTCAAAGTGTCAAGGTTTGAAAACTTCAAAATTTTCAACTATCCACATTCAAAAATCTAAAAATCCAAAAATTCCATGGTCACAAAAACTGAAAAGTCTCAAAGTCTCAGTTTCAAAATTTCCTAATTTTTAAATTTCAAAATTAAAAAATTTAAAAGTAACAGCTATTAAAATAAAAGCAATTTTACCAGCAAACGTCAAAAATCAGATAACTCAACATAAATTAAGCTTCCAAAACAAGATTGTATTTATTCCATAAATTTCAAAAAGCGCATGACAAACTACATAAAAAAAATTGAATAAAAAATCGTCCAAAGTTAAAAACATGAAATTATTCAGAGACTTTTTTGTGACTAAAACGATACACTGCGATTTAAAAAGAATAATTCATCACGGATTTAGATTTTATTATACATGAAAGTAAAGTAGAATCCTCTCAAAATTAATCGCTTTAAATCATTGCAATTGTAAAAAAAAGTCTTTTGTGCACGATCGATATCGTCAATTTTACTGCTTCTCAAACAAACCCTCTATGCACTTTATTTTGCATTTTACAACGTCAACGTGATGTCACTGGCAAATAGTTTGCTATAAAATATCCGTAAACCACATTTACAGCCTAAACTACGTACTGATTCTTTGGAAACGTCTTTAAGTAAATATTCAGGGAATTTAGAAAACGGGGGAGAAATTTTTGTTCCGCATACCAAATGAAAGAACATTCAAGAGTCACTTCGTAGTCTAATATTATGTGTTCTTTTTTGTTGCTGTATCATTTCCACAGCGTTTCATTGTAGAATATAATTACGGGAATTTTGGGTGGAATACTCGTAATTAAAATTGTGAAAATTATTATTGGAATTTCACATTGAAATTTAAAAAAAAATTGCTGTTGGAAGATGAGAAAAATTGTGACACTGTGAACATATGAACATATGAACATGTATGAACATATGCCAAGTATGAACATATGAATATGTATGACCATGTATGAACATATGAACATATAACCATGTATGAACATATGACCATGTACGAATTTGTATGACCACGTAGGAACATATGAACATGTATGGACATATGAACATATAAACATGAACATGTATGGACATATGAACATATAAACATATAAACATATAAACATATGAACATGTATGAACATATGACCATGTATGAACATATGAACATGTATGAACATATGAACATGTATGAACATATGACCATGTATGAACATATGAACATGTATGAACATATGAACATGTATGACCATGTATGAACATATGAACATATAACCATATATGAACATATAACCATGTATGGACATATGAACATATGAACATGTATGAACATATGACCATGTGTGAAAATATTATTTATTATTGTCTGCTTCACTATGTTCATACACCATACATAATACCTTAAATCCAGTTAAAAAATATATATTACAATGTTAATATAAATATTCCTTATAATGTATTAAATCGAATAGACCTTTCGAAAGAACGCGCCATTTTATTGCAACACCCGCCATTTTATTGCAACGAGCATTGACATATTGCAACGTCCAAGCTTGTAACAGTTTTCGGTACAAAAAAGCATCTTCGCATACCTGAACGAATTACCAGAAAAGCGTGGGTTAAACGGAAGCGATTGAAGGAGAAACACAGAAATCCCAGGAGGATTCTCGCTGTCCAACGAATCCTCGAAAGGATTATTGATTGCCGCGATATCCGAGCCGATGAAAGCTAAGACATTGGTAGAAGCATTTCGAGATACAAGAGACGATTGTGTGAAACGTTCGATAATATATCTGACGTTTCTGGCTTCCGTATCCGGCTTTCACGAGGCCAACTTCTTAACAGCTGAGTCAGATAACCTGTCTACGATAGTAGGTTTACGTCGTTGACGGGCTTGACGAGCCTAACCTCGGAGCAAAGATCAGATGATAGAAAAGAGCCACTTCTCGCTGGTAAGATGAACCGATTATGACGAAGATAGGCTCCGACATGAAATATGGTGGCAATCGGACGGATCGAGCCGATAGAACGTGGTTAAGTTCCTCGAGGATACCGCAAAATTATCGATTTTCAGTCTATCAAGATTAAATTTATTAGCGTTCATGGAGAGCTAACGGAATATCGATAGAATCCGTTCGTACGAGAAAAACCAATATCGTTCGATCTGTCTACGCTTTTCCACTTTTCTTAATGAAATACCGCGTTCCGTCACTGACGGATTTAATGCTGTTTAGTGTTTCCCAAACAAAATGGCTACTGTCACTTATTCGAAACATTGCAGATTTTTTGGGGAACAAAATAGATGGTTAGGTGACATTCGTGTTGTCGACATTGGGTAGCAAGATATTTTTTTTTTTTTGGTACAAAATAGAAATGCATGGTTAGGTACAATGACTTATTCGTGTCATGTAGATTGGGGTTGTAGAATTTTTTTTTCGGGGAAAATGATGTGTTTGTTGGTTGCATTTTTGTCCAAAAAGGAGAACATAGGAGAAGTTTTTTTTTAGGGAAAGTGGTGTAATTGTTGGTTGCATTTTAGGTTAAGAAGAGGAACATAGGAGGATTTTTTTTTAGGAAAAATTGTGTGATTGTTGGTTGCATTTTAGTTAAAATAGAGGAACATAGGAGGATTTTTTTGTTAGAAAAAATTGTGTGATTGTTGGTTGCATTTTAGGTTAAGAAGAGGAACATAGGGAGATTTCTTTTTTGGGAAAATGGTGTGATTGTTGGTTGCATTTTAGTTCAAGAAGATAAACATAGGAGGATTTTTTTTAAGAAGAATTATGTGATTGTTGGTTGCATTTTAGGTTAAGAAGAGGAACAGGAGGATTTCTTTTTAGGAAGAATTATGTGATTGTTGGTTGCATTTTAGGTTAAGAAGAGGAACATAAGAGGATTTTGTTTTAGGAAAAATTTTATTTCATTGAATATTAGATTATATAGCATAGTATTCCATTAGGATACTTTCATAGTATAATTATCAAAAATTTGAAGCAACCTTTAAACCTTCAGGGTCTCTATTTTAAAATATACTGTAGACCCACGTTTATCTCAAAAAGGTCCAATACAACCCTATACATAGACATCGATGGAAAAGTTCTATTAAAGACTTCAAAATAAATAATTAAACAACCTCACCCCAAATGTAATTTTTACCAAATGTAATCACACACAGTCAATTGGCAATAATCTTACCAAACAGTGAAATTCAATACAATCATATTAACAATAAAAATCCTCTGTAACTCTCTGTAACTCTGTAAATCCTCTTATAACAAAAAAAAAATAAAAAATGTATCCATAAAAAATATTAAAAATTAACAAAAGATGTAATGTGGGAATAAAAGAGAATGCTAATAGTAAAAAAGAAATTAACCAGAACCCGATAATTCAAGGTCTGACGTTCACGTTCCTAAAATACTACCCTGTCCATTAATGTGTCCCCTGTCTAATCAGCCGTTTCTGTTTTCATCCGGACCAGCCAATATTTGCGTCACCGTGCACTGTAAACGGCACTCGAGGATATTGCGAAGCAACATTACTCTCTTATGCTTCTTTGTGACCATCGGGTTAAGTTTACACAAGAACCGTATAGCTATTCATGACGAAGACATTCGACGCTTTTTTGCACGCGGTGACCGGCCGAGATCAACGCCCTTGAATACTGCACAAGATTCTGCCACACGCGCACAACGCCACCACCTACTTTTATTCCTGATTCAAAAACCGATTCACGCATTCAATTCCCTTTTTTGATTCAATGGACTCTTCGGGGTTACATTTGCAAACGGATATGGAAATTGTAGCTTGAAATGGGAGTTTTCTGTGAATGGTTCGATTATTTACTGGTTTTGTAAGTTCTTCTTTGGTAATTGATGAAAGCTGGTTTGTATAGTTAATTCTATTTTTTGGGTCAAAGGAAATGACTCTTCAGGGTTACTGCAGAATGCTAGAAATAAATTTCCTATATATAAATAAAATATATAATACTATAAATAAATAAATAAATAACCTAACCACAAATAAATTACCAGCATTTTTTTCAATTTACAGTAACATTCTTTTATTTATAAAAATCCCTAAACTTCAAGAAGAAGTCTTCATGTACTGAATCTTCAACTTTAAAATTAATAAATAACCTAACCTAACCACAAATAAATTAGCAGCATTTTTTCAATTTACAGTAGCATTTTTTTATTTATAAAAATCCCTAAACTTCAAGATGAAGTCATGTACTGAATCTTCAACTTTAAAATTAATAACCTAACCTAACCACAAATAAATTAGCAGCATTTTTTTCAATTTACAGTAGCATTTTTTTATTTATAAAAATCCCTAAACTTCAAGATGAAGTCATGTACTGAATCTTCAACTTTAAAATTAATAAATAACCTAACCTAACCACAAATAAATTAGCAGCATTTTTTTCAATTTACAGTAGCATTTTTTTATTTATAAAAATTCCTAAACTTCAAGATGAAGTCATGTACTGAATCTTCAACTTTAAAATTAAAATTCCAGGCTAATATTTGCAAAAAACAACATAACTGAGTTTTGAAGAGAGATGACAGAATTTTCTCCCGTTTACGAAAGTATATTTCAGTTGTTTACTAGCCTGCTTCACTATTCAGAAAGACGTCAATTCACACGCTGAATCGCAACTTACTGAAAGTTGACAATTCCCTAGGCTAATATTTCTGAAAAGCTACAAATGTCAGCAAACAATGTACTCTAAAATGGAACATGTCTTCAGAATGTCAGTTTATGTACTTATTTTCTATTCAGTGAAGTCAGTTTGTCAGACAATTACTAAAAATGACAGAAACAAAAATTATACCCTAAAATAAAACAACTTGTTCTGATCAAAATGTTCATTTATACTGTGGACTCCTATTTTCAATTCAGTGAATGTCAATGTCTTCTCAAACTAAAATTATTAAAAATCAAAGTGACACAAAAATGAAATCTGAAACAACAGTATTGTTCTGACCTCTTCATTAATTCAAGTCAATTAAAGCAACAGAAATAAAATTGAACTCCAAAATAAAACAAGTCCAGCACCTACAGAATTTAGTCTATTTCCAATACACTCTCAATGAATTTACAATCACAAAATTATTAAAACACGTGACAGAAATAAAAATTAAACCCTGAAACAATGGCATTGTTCTAACAGCTTCAACGTGTACATTGGACTCCCCTTTCAATAGAAAGTTGTTGACTTGTCAAGTTAAAATTTTCAAAACCCAAAGAGACAGAAATAAAAATTGAAGTAGAACAATGGCATTGTTCTAACATCAAAGCGTGAATGTACACATTCTATTTCCAAATCACGTTCAATAAGGTCAGAAATATAAATTGAGACTGCAGCATAAAACTACTATGTGTGAGGTTGCACAGGTGTCAAAAACTAAAGCCTGAATGTATTTCATCCCTCGAGATAAATACAAATCGGTAACTCGAGTATGTTAAAACAGAAACAGGGTGAATCGCGTGTGAACATCTACCGCCATCAATCATAATCTAACCGTCCATGAGCACGTTCGAACCGGTGTCGGAAAACTGGTGAATGGAGGGGTGGATGGGTGACGGGTGCTTTTCAGATAGGGTCACTGGGGTATCCTTCCAAGATCCATGTCCCGCGAGTTGAACGCACGAGCATACCGAACCACGGAACAACACAAACGTCACAACATCGTTTCCCGTTAACGAACACACGGTGAAGAAGTGACACAGTGTGCAGCTAGCCAGAAGTGTGCCACCCTCGCGAGAGGTCGTGCCGAGCTGGACTACCGGCTGTTTACAGACGGCGCGATATAACGTAGCCAGAAATCAGCGGGTTTTTCATCGCACCTCCCGTATCCCATTTCACGGGTTCGAAGCTAGCACCGTTTCGTCACGAAACTATCACCAGATAATCACCTCCACGTGTTCCAGCTACGCGATCCCAGGGGACGCGGAACTGTCAACGGAAATGTGGATTAAGGGCAGCGGAACGCGTCGCTCGCGATCTACGTTCTGCGACACACTAGCTTTCGTACCCAAACGCCCAACATCACCCCTGGCCGGCTACGACTACTCCCCCTTAGCGACTACTACCCCCACTTCTACCCCTAGCTGCTGCTATACATCCCCCTTTGCCGCCCCACGACCAAAGCGCGCCACGACCAACTACCCCCGACGTTTTCGCAGTACCGCCAACGCCAGCAGCTGTCGATTGCTACAGAGCTGCCCACGGGCAACTGCGCCCCGAGGGCGCGGTGCATGGATTAGTCTTATCCATTTGTGCACTATTATGGATGGATAATTATATCACTTTAATCGATTACTGTCGTTAGTTTATACCACACTTTAACTCAACTAGTTTAAATTACATATGTTAAATAGTACACATATGTCACTGTCGTGTGTTATATGTTGTATGATGTATGTCACTGTACGTTATGTGTTATATGTATGTTATATATTATACATCACATGTCACATTTCATATGTTACATGTTATATGATATATGTTATGTAACGTATGTTACATGTCATGTATTAAATGTCACTGTCATATGTTATGTTATGTGATGTATGTCATATGTCATACGTTATGTCACATGTTATGTGTTATATGTTATATATTATACATCACATGTCACATGTCATATGTTACATGTTATATAATATGTGTGATATGTTATATGTTATGTAACGTATGTTACATGTCATGTATTAAATGTTACTGTCATATGTTATGTTATGTGATGTATGTCACATGCAGTATGTTATGTGTTATATGTATGTGATATATCATACATTATGTCATATGTTATGTGTTATATGTTACGTTATATTCTATACATATGTAATATGTTATATGTTATGTAATGTGTGTTACATGTCATGTATTAAATGTTACTGCCATATGTTATGTTATATGATGTATATCATATGCTGTATGTTATGTGTTATATGTATGTGACGTGTCGTACGTCATATGTCACATGTCATGTGCTATATATCACATGTTATTACATATGTTATATATTATATGACATATGTTATATGTAATTTCTCTAACTCCCAAAAGTCCAAACTACAAATTCCTAAATTAACGAAGAAAATATTAAAATAACACCTCTCTGAACCCTCCAGGTCTGCAGCCGCATGAATTACGCGCCACAGTTGCAATAACAATATTCAAGTATATAACGCGAAACGATCGTGACAGAAATTCAAGAATTGCTTGCATGTAGTTGCATACAGTACATAGTCGCAATCTATGAAATTGGAAATTAGATTTGCACGAATCGTGCAATTTTTGAGAGTACCGTCTGTTTGGAAACCATACCACGGTCCGTAGGGGTTGTCGCTATTTGCCGTTTCGCCCTAAACGACTGTCGCGACTTGGGAACGCGTAAATGCCTTTAGTTTTAGGTCAGAGTTAAACTGTTTATTCTGCAGAATACGTTCGTGGCGCATTTATTCGGCAAGATGTTTGTATTTTGAAAGAAAACGTGGTTCATGAACATTTTACTGGTGGAATTTTGTTTCGGTAGTGTGCATGCGCGTTCGTAATTAAAATCAAACAATGGCGTGTACTCGTCAAACGCAGGGTAAACGCATCTACCGTAAATTAAAACTAAATTATAACAAAATAGATGAATAGATAATTCTGTTAAATTGTTGATGGCTTTTTGGATTGAAAATTTATTTAAATATAAAGGGTGTTATTAATGATAATTATTGCATTGATGTTTGTATAGTTTATTGAGGTGTTTTTTCAAAAGGTAAAATATAATTAAAATTAAAATAATCACAATATTTATTATATAATATAAGTGGAAAATTTATACTGTTTCTTTATAATGAAATTAACAATTTAGTAGCTTTTCTATTCAATCATGCTCATTGCACTGTTCTAAAATACACATATGGAATTAATCGTTAAATCAAAATTTAATATGGACTAATGTATACATAGTATTAAAGATTAACATGCACAGAATAGGGGTATTATCCTCAACAGCAAGGTATGAATTAATCATTAATCTATGAGATCCAAAATTTGCTATACCATTATACTATTAGTATAAAGTAAATTGTACTATTATAATAAAGTACGTTTGTGAAGTAACAATTTTTAAAAATTTATAAAAGTCAATTTTATAAATAATATTATTGGACTAACAAAGTTGATTTTTCTGTACCAGAATATTTTTATAAAAATTTCCTGACTAAACAATAAACACTACTTTTCTTCTTTATTATTAACTCGACTCGATTTATTAAAAAACTGATACATGAATCCCAAAAATAAATAAGCACCCCTTCAAATATTATGAAGTATAATAAAATTTTTATTGAATAACGTTTTTAGCACAGCCAGAAAAATGAGATGCCCCAGCAATGTTTTATATAAGAATTGAATTTCAAGCTCTATCTCAGCGACTATACTGTGACAAAGTTCAACAAACTGAGGTGTGAACGAAGAGTGTTTTATACCGATGTGATTGAGGGCAATGATCGTAGAGCGAACGTGACCAAGTGACTTATAGAGGGGATTGCATGTTATAGAATAGGAATAAAAAAGAGAGACACGATGAATTATATAATATAAGAAATGAGAGAAATGGTGGGGTAAATGTACTGAACGACAGTGTCCCCATTTGTGAGCATTCTCTCAAGTTTGTTTTATTAGGAGTAGTAATTAAAGGGGTGTACTAGTGAAAAATCTAAAATGTTTCTACGTCCTGAAATTCGTACGTCGATATATTGATGTGTGTTCAAAATAGATATAGGTTCTTCAATTTTTACATTTCTAAATCTGTACATTTATGAATTCGGACATTCTCAAGTTTCCACATCTAGATATCGATGCATTACCAAGTCTCAACATCCCCAAATCCTTATATTGCTAAGTCGCTACGTACCCAGATCCCTACATGAACACATCCTAACATCCACAAGTCTCTACGCCCCCAAATTCCTACATTACGAAGTTCCTACATCCCCAAATCCCTACGTCTCCAAATTCCTACGTCCACAAATTCCCACGTCCACAAATCCCTACGCCCCCAAATCGCCACGTCTCCAAATCTCCACGTCCCCAAATCCCCACGTTTCAAATCCCCACGTCCCCAAATCCCCACGTCCCCATATCCTCACGTCCCCAAATCCCCACGTCCCCAAATCCCTACGTCCCCAAATCCCTACGTCCCCAAATCCCTACGCCCCCAAATCCCCACGTCCCCAAATTGCTATTTCCCCAAATCCCCACGTCCCCAAATCCCCACGTCCACAAATCCCCACGTCCCCAAATCCCCACGTCCCCAAATCCCCACGTCCCCAAATCCCCACGTCCCCAAATCCCCACGTCCCCAAATCCCCACGTTCCCAAATCCCCACGTCCCCAAATTCCCACGTCCCCAAATCCCCACGTCCCCAAATCCCCACGTCTCCAAATTGTTACGTCCCCAAATCCCTACGTCCCCAAATCCCTACACCCCCAAATCCCTACATCCCCAAGTCCCCACGTCCCCAAATCTCCACATCCCCAAATTCCCACGTCCCCAAATCCCCACGTCCCCAAATCCCCACGTCTCCAAATCCCCACGTCCCCAAATCCCTACCTCCCCAAATACCTAAATTCTGAAATCCCAAATTTGCAAATCTTCACACCCACATCCTAACCAAACACCTCTAATTTCTGTAATTCTAAAAAATTCCCAAAAGACTCTGCTTTCTTCCTTTCCGTTCTCCTTCCTTCACTCGACAGACCTGATACAGACACTATACACAGCTATAGACACCTCCTACAGAAGAAGGTAACTTCGGTCCTTAGCAAATTCGCAGCAAGTGATGTCTGTCTGCCACAGCGGTGAATGCGAGTGATCGATTGTAAACTCTATTGAACATTCAGAACACGTCTGACGCAACAGTTCGAGAACTGTTGACAAACATTTTCTTTGAAGTATCGCTTCCAGAAACAACAAGCCAGCAAGCTGTTGCCAGGCTGCCGGTGAACCATTCAATGATGCGATATTAAGCAACCGTGTTGTTCGCATGCCGTGATCCCTGAACGCGTACACGCGCTTTAACGATAATTAAGCGCGTGTTAAATGCAACAACCAGAACCGTAATTAAATGCGGTTCACGAGAATTTCTGCTGAATTACGTAATCAACTTTGATATTTAATGGACGCGTTTTAGGTTCTGTTTAGAGTATTGGGGGACTTGGGTGCTGTGATGTAAGATGTTTGACTGGTGACGTTCGCGATTTTCAGACGTAATGAGTATGTAGATGTGTACTCGTGTACTCACATACTCACATACTCACATACTCACATATTCATCTATTCACATATTCATGTACTCATCTATTCACATACCCACATACTTATATACTCACATACTCACATACTCACATATTCATCTATTCACATATTCATGTATTCATCTATTCACATACCCACATACTTATATACTCACATACTCACATATTCATATATTCACATACTCACATACTCATCTATTCACATACTCAAATACTCATCTATTCACATACTCACATACTCATATATTCACATGCTCACATACTCATCTATTCACATACCCACATACTCATATATTCACATACTTACATACTCATCTATTCACATACTCACATACTCATATATTCACATGCTCACATACTCACATACTCACATACTCACATACTCACATACTCATATACTCACATATTCATCTATTCACATATTCACATACTCATATATTCACGTATTCACATACTCATATATTCACATGCTCATATGCTCATTACGTTTGAAAATCAAGAAGTATTAATGTATATGATATTTTTGTCAGTATATGTACTTAAATATTTTACATATTTTACATAAATACAATAAAATAATATGTACCCTATTTTTACTATTCCACAAAATGTACTACAATTTTCAAAAGCAATAAAAAAATATTTAATTAATTCAAATTTTATTTAGTTTATCAAACTACTTCATATGTCTACCTTTCTGTTCGATGAACTTCATTATACGAACTTAATTTTTTCCTGTTCATAAATCTTTCAGAAATCGATCTCACGACTGATCACTATAAGACCTGAACTAAGCAGCTTTTCAAATTGTGACATAGTCTTCGAACCAACTCATATTGCCATACTATCAGTATTATGGGGCATCAAATTCGTTTTAGAATATGCTATTTCGAAGACGTTGTAAAAAAGATGAAGTGACAGGAAATTAAACAAGTTTTCTTGATATTTCATCCTGTCCCTATAAATAAGAATTAGACTAGTGGCCTGATTTGAGTGCCAGACTTTGCATGCATAAAATCGATGGAGGAATCGGAGATCTTTTTCTAAAAATAAAGAAATCTGTCTTTATTTTTGTTCTTGTTTAAACAAGAGTTAACCTTGAAATATTTAATCATTACTCTAATTAGAAACACAGTAATTATTGATCAACTACTCAATAATTAAATCGAAAATTAAATTAAATAATTATTTCATTTAATAAAATTAAATAACTAAATTGAAAATTAATGTGTTTGTTATTATTGGAAATCTGCTATTTTATATTTCAAACTTGAAAGCTTTATATATTTTTCTAAACTTGTAATTTTAAAATGATACAATAGTATTTAAATGCAACAATGTAACATTTTTGTAAAAATAAAAATATTCCCAATAATAAATAAATTTTAATAATTTAATATCTTGAAAACTTATTCATTTTTTCATTTTTAAAATAAAAATACAGTTGCATCATATTAGTAGAATTAAAAAGTACATTAGTAGACAAGTAGAACAAAAAAGTACATTAGCATTAAAGAGATGTAAATGGTAGCAGGACATGTGAGAGAAATTTTTAGCCCGGTAAATTGTTTTTTGACCGTCGCCAGTTTATGAACCTACATTCCCTTTTTCAGCCACAAAACCGTGCTGGAACTCGTATCGTGACCCTTGAACGCTTGAACGATAGTTGCACTTGGTTGCTGCAACTGCAGTTGCAGTCTGTACGCTTTCAAACTCTAACGAGGAACACTAATACGGCCCTGGCAAGGATCCATCGTGCTTTCTAACATGAATTTCCTATCTAAGAAGGATGGGGTCTTCGGGCAAAACAACTAAAATAAATACTGTTTCGAATCTGATTTCCGGTCCTTTTCAAACTTTGTTAATTTCAAATTTGTTGGGACAATATTATTAGAAGGTTGCGGTCAAGAGCTTGTATTATCATAAATTAGTACTTTCAGATGTTTAATAAATATTTGAAAGGTACAGAAATTATAAATAATCATTTTTCAGACAAAGAATATTTTTTATTCTTTGATTTTTTAATATCGTCATGAATGAGTTTGAAAATAGTTAAAAAAAAATCAGTATGATATTATATTTGCATAAAATATATATTTGTAGGGTTACTTTAATTTTCCAATTTCATTTGACAAGTTTAAAAAATTGCCATACGCAATAAAATATTAAAATAAAGAAGAGGTGAAAATAAAATAAAATAAAATATTTGAAAAATCAAAGATGCAAAGTAATTTTAAAAGTTGAAAGTTTTCAATTTAATTTGAAATATGAAAACTTATAATGTTTTAAAGCAAGCATCAATTAACATTGAAATGCAGCAATTATGCTAACAATGCTTTTTCCCCCAGTTCGTCGAAGAAACCTTTTTCTTATTCTTCTTGCGACTTCCTCCAAGAAAGTTGTGGAACATTCTTGATTACATGAATTCCTCACGGTGATCGATCTACATAGACGCTAAATTTTCAGGAAATTAAACATTCTGCGAGCAGCATGCTCGCAGACGACATCAGAATTTGAAGAGCCACTTAGATCCACAATTTGATAACAGTGATAATATAGACGTTCCTCGGAAGTGTATAAGAAAATTCATTTTCAACGTGGAAGACGTGGCATCGTCGTTAATCATGAGAATAAAAACATATATGATATATTGCAGAAAATGGGACATTTGTATGTATGTGTACAAAATTAACACAAACTTGAAATTAAAATTAAAACAAACTTAAAACTAAAATTAAAACATACTTAAAATTTAAATTAAAACAACTGGAGTTTTAACAAAAGCTTATTTTATGAACATAATTTTAGTGGAAGAATTTAATTACTAAATGATGAATAAAATTTTCTGGATTTAAAGAAAATAATCCACCATTTTTAAATTTAGCTTCAAATATAATTTAAAATAATTTTATATATGAAGAAGTAATGTGATTTAAGTGAGAAGGTTATAGTTGAATTAAATCTGGTCACTTCAGTTCATCAGATTATTAGGTTAGGTTGAAGCTGCTGAATACAACTGTTGGATTATGTTAGGTTAAATTGAAGGTTGTTAGACTAAATTAATAGTCTTGTTAGATGTTCAATTTACTTTAATATAATATTGTTTGTATATTAAACTTAAGTCAATTTATATTATTTTATAATATGTTACACAAATCTTTCATTTTCCCCATTCAGTGTCATTTACACATATGTTACATATGTCACATATGTCACATATGTTGTTATACGTTATTGTTTGTATATGAAATTTAAGTAAATTTGTTATTTTATAGTATGTTATACAAATCTTCCATTTACACCATTCAGTATCGTTTACACATATGTTACATATGTCACGTATGTCACATATGTTATTGTACGTTTTTATTTGTATATTAAACTTAAGTAAATTTATGTTATTTCATAATATGTTATACAAATCTTCCATTTACCCCGTTCAATATCATTTACACATGTGTCACACATGTCACATATGTTACATATGTTGTTATACGTTATTGTTTGTATATTAAATTTAAGTAAATTTATGTTGTTTTATAATATGTTACACTAGTCTTCTAATTACCCCATTCAATATCATTTACACATGTGTTACATATGTCACATATGTTGCATATTTTGTTATACGTTATTGTTCGTATATTTAAGTAAATTTATGTTGTTTTATAATATTTTACAGAAGTCTTCCAATTACCCCATTCAATATCATTTACACATATGTTACATACGTCACATATGTTACATATCTTATTATACGTTATTGTAGCATCTTATATAAATCCTACAAACAATAATATATTTTTATTATATATAAAACACTTGAGTCAACATAACCTCACATAAATCTCTATACTTAACAAAATTTTCCCAAAAACCAAAATGGCGTCCCAGAACCCAGGAACACAACTAAAGAGTTCCGTTGAGAATAATATGTAATCCTAGCAATAATTAAAGTGGGCCATCGATTTCCCGAATCCGGAACGGAATACCAAATTTCTCGTAAAGCCGTAGGCTGATTACACGTTTAATCAACGTTAAACCGCTTCAGAATCGGACAACGTAATTTCAACACGGGACATAAGAATAATGAACGTCCTGGAATTACGAAGGGGGATAATTAACAAGTCGGTTACCGAAATGCATAGACCGTTCGGTTATCAGAAGTCACTCTAACGTCGTTCCTCTGGTTTATCTTCGCCTCTTTTCCCCCGCTTTCTTTATGTGTTCCTCTCGCTACAGCTACGGGATTTTTAAATGAGAATTTTAACGATCGACCTACATTTCTGCGCCCTATTTACAGTATATCGCAAGCAATGTCAAACACCCGGTAAATATACGACGAATGGAAAGAAGAGATTTCGATCATGCCTGATAGATCGTCACCGGAAACTCACCACAAGTTTTGGTTTCGAGTGTTTTTGATTAACTAATGGCCCGTTTGATGTTTCATGGTTTGCTGGTTAGAAACAGAGTTTGGGGGAAAACTGATATTATTTTCGCTGTTGATGGTCGTCCAGAGATATGGACGCTCGTTATATCGCTGAAATGCTAACGAAGTTCCTTTGCGACGTTTGAAAGATTGCGATTTTTTATTTGACGCTTTATATTCGGTTGGAGCTTTTGTATTTGGAAATTGGAAAATACTTTATATGAATATTTAAATAATTATATAATTTTAAATATTTTATAACAAAATATGTTATAAGACAGTAAGTGTAACATTCCTTGTTTAGCAAAGTAAGTCAAAATATTTTAAGTATAATTAATAATAGCTCATTCATGTCTGAATATAACTCATATTGTTTATTTAAATCATATTTATAACATAGGAATTTTTAAGTATATGTATACATATACCTGTATGCATGCGTGTATGTATGTATTTATGTATGTGTGTGTATGTATATGATAATGTAATTTTTAAGAAACAATTTTGGGTCAAAACCCATAAAAAATTTTCTCACCTAAAAATTTCTTGAATTGTGAAAATTGTTTCCCAGTATTATTGCAAACAAACTAACTTAACCAGCCATTTTATGCTAACACCCCAAGTACTAATTACTTACCAAGTATTAATTAATTAATAATTTAAAACGTCACTCATATGTATACATACAGGTGTAATGTAACAATTGTTTACAATAATAATTCTTAAAGTTCATAATCAAATTGCTGAAATAACCCATACCGCACCTCTTGACATTCGAATTTCGCGCCAAAATCAAGCGCCGCACCGATCAATAATATTCAAGTAAATTTGCACTCACCCTCATATGCGGCTGGACCAGAAGTTCGTGAAGCTCCCGAAGGTCCGATCTGTCGATGGTTCGTATTGCAGAATGTTCAATTTCCCGAAGAAGTTCTTCAACTTCCCGCGCTCTTTGAACCGCGTCCGTCTGTGGCGCCCGACATGGCGTTGGGACGCGAGTCGAAATTCGGTCGTAAAGCTAAAAAAATAATATTATAACTTTAGTAATTTGTGACTAACATTCAAGTTGTTAACTAGAATATTTATAACACTGACATTTCTATTAACGATCTTCATAAAATTTGTGTAACATCACATTTTGAAATTTGATTATCAAAACACTTATAATATTCAGATTCAAATAAAAAGTATTCATAACTTCTGACGTTTTTATTCATTGTTGTTCTATGCAATGCATTCTCTGTTGTCTTGAAATTCAATTCCCAAAATAATACTTTAAGTATCAAAGTCTTTCAAAGAAATATATTAACTCAAAATTCAATGACGAAGATAAGTTTGAAAATTCTCCAAACACAATTATAAATTACTTTACCATTCTATGTTACCCTAAGTTCACTCACAGTCAAACTAACCTTCAATTGTTTTATTAATTCTGCTCCAACATGTTTTATACAAGAAATATACCTAATCAAAATTATTTACCTTATTTCACAAGTAACGAAAGTTGCCTTAGTTTAATTTTCCCTCACACAATGAACACACGTCCAATTACTATGCCCCCAAACATATACACTAATCGTATTCCCGGCAAAACCCGTTAGTTCATCGCGAAACCTTTAGATGTCCCATCACGTCATAGTACAACATATCGTGCGTGACGAAGCCATTGTTTACGTTACCGACGTAAGAAAGGGACAAAACCAACGGTTGATTAACTAGCGTTCGTTTACATGCGAGAGCAATATCACTCACCAGGAGACCCGCTATTTCGAGAAGATCACAGGCCAGCTCGGCCTCTCCGAGGAACATTAATTGACAAAGGCGCATCTTCGTTTAGAATGCGCCTTCATATCCGAAACACGTGGCTCGTTACAGCCCACGTGACACACGCAAAGCAGTACATACTCGCACACATTTACCCGTTCAAAGGGTCTGACAATTCACGATTGTGTATAGCATTTTGTTTACCAGAACAGCTTGTCAGCCATATTGACAAGGGGTCGAGCGCTTGCGCCCTTTTCCCGGGTAAAATGAGGGCGCGTACCTCTTCCCTCGGGATACGAATACGATAAGAAAGTGTGCGAACACGGACACTTTGAACGGGGAATGTCACTGTGGCGCCGGTAGGTCTCTGCCGTTTCGAACGTCGGTAAGGTAGGACACTTGTAAGAATTTGTTGATCAACAATAGATAACTACATAAAGTAGTTGATATTATTAGTATAAACTATGACAATTGTTTTGGACTCTCTTTTTGTACAATATTTTAAAATTATTAATATGTACTGTTAGCAAGATAATATCTAAAGTAACTTATAATTGAGCCTAGTAACTATAAATTCTGTGAGGATTATTTGTTGTGAACTGTAAAATATCTGTATTCTATTTAAACTTATAAGAAGTCTAAACTTATAGTAACTGATAACAAATTTAAATAGAAGATATTATAAGTTTGAATGGAGGCTAAAACTTCATTGTAGAAAGTAGGAGCATGAAGATTATGTATCAAATTGGGAATTGAATCTCTTGTATAATAAAAATGTCGAAGAGAGTAATAGTTGTATTTCAATTACTTTGTGGGATTTTTACCTCTAAGATTGCTCGAAGACGATAATCATCCACCGCATTCAATATTTCTACACGCGTCAGTCTTCCACTCTCCTGAAGTACCTCAATATCATCCAGAGAGTCTAAAATTTCGGCTACTGCACCTAAAAGTAAATTTCAGTATTAGAAATTGATTTCAAGAACTATATACTGAACTATATACTAAATATGTGGTATGTTTATCATAAAAAAAAAATTTATCATATAAATTATATATTATATTGAATTTAATTAATAAACATCAGAAACCTTCTTGATACATAAAACATTAAAATTAAAAATAAAGAACATTGTGAACTTCAATATAATAATTGTAATTGTAATTTAGTAATACTAATTATATAATAGTAATAATAATAATAATTGTAGAAATAAAATTATTTAAACCTTCTGTTGTATTCAATTTTTATAAATTTTCACATGATTTCAAATAATTTTGTTTTCAATGATTTTTATGATTCTTTTATTAAAATTTAATTTTGTGATTTTACTTGTCTTCTTTCAATTTTAGAAATAAAATTATTTAAAATTTCTTTTATAATAATTTTTATAAATTTGATTTTTACATGGTTTTCAATAATTTTGTTTTGAATTATTTTTTTATTAATTTTGTGATTTTACTTGTCTTGTTTCAATTAAACAAAAGAATAATTTTAATGTTGTTTTAAATATACCTGTGGTCGTGACTTCATCGTCTCCAATATCGAAAAAGCTGTCGCCATTAACTTCCGAATACGGTGCGTGCCATTTTGACGACGACACAGCCGCCTTCACAGCTTCCTTCAGTTTTCGTCTTGCATTGAATTTCTTAAGTTCTTCTATAGTTTCAGCTAAATGTATCCGGGCCACGCCCTTGTCTCTATCCTACAAACACAACAGAATATGTTACAATCATCTCCATTTTACATTTACAAAATAAACTGCAACGCAACTGTAACCAATATTATATTTCCCCTAAAATTTGAATTGTTCCTTCTGTAATTTGTTCCTAAACATGTTCCTATTTTTAACCAGGTTTTATTATATTAAAACCAGAACCTGACCAGGTTCTTTAATATTGAAAATAAAGTTTTGAACGACGAGTCTGTTATACGTGCTGTATGAATCATTCACGTATCACTGGTTAAACTGACATTTCCTATATTTATACTTTATCAATGAAAATATAATTTCGAGCAAAAGCCTCTTCATATACCACATAAATCAACCTATGTCCTAAACCTAAAGATCGAAAACCACTGCTCTACATAAGCAAGAAATCAGAGACCAAAATATAAGAAATGATTGCTATTTTTTCAAATAGTTTCAGTCTGTCAAACTCCCACAGTTTCAAGCACCCACCCTTACGTAAACAAAGAGTTAAGAAAGGCTTTCTATAAAAAAACATCATCATGATTTATCATAAAAGGAGTCGAAAACGCTCCGAGTGCAACAGGGTTGATTATATACGTTCCGCAAAGTAGCATGGGGTGGAACGAGCGGTTACATTCAAAAACCCGTAACTAGCACAAAGAATAATATACATCGTCACAGTTATTTTCATTAACCGGTGGAACTTTGCCCCTGCTATAACGATCGATAGCCCAGTTGCACGTGTATTGCATCGATATATGGGGTGATTCCAAGCTCCGCTACCTTAGGTCACTGGCTAACTGTCCTACCATATAGGTGTATTCTCACTTTATTACACCATATGCCGTGCACATGCGCACGCACATTCATCCGATATAATAACAGAAAACGAGGCCGTTTATCGAAAACCTGATACGATATAAAAAGAAGCAGATACGCCCGTAGCATCCGCTGAAGAGAAGTTGCTAACGTGGACGAACATGTGCTGCTGCGAACCGCTTTAAATGTTCTCCAAGAACGTTTCCCCATATTCTTACTTCCCTACTAATCATTTCTACTATCGCAACCTCGCTCTCAAATTTGAATACAAATTGTCCTATTTATATTTAACCTGAACTTAGAAACTCGGCACAGGAAATGAACTAAACTGCAGAACTTACTCTAAGCCATTTATGGTTAAGGACTTCCTGAATAGTAATCCTGTGATTCACGTCCGTAGTGAGCATCCTTTGTATGAGATCCTTTGCCGGTTCACTGATACAGTCCCAAGGTGGTGTTTCCATCTGCGAATGTGACAAAACACTTTTTATATTCCTTGCGACGTCATTAACTGCTAAGTGCATCCTAATCTTTTGATGCGTCTCGTTAGGAGGCTCTTCCGTCGGTTAATTCAGATTTCGTGGAAATTAGTGTACCTCATTAGGGAGAGTTTGGATTTGTTTGAAAGAGGTAAAGCGGAGTTCGTCTTGGGTTAATTAATGAATTTGTTAGTAAAACAAGCTTTTGGAAATGTGAGGAGTTAGGGTGTGAGAGATTGGGGTGCTAGTTCGGGTAGAGTCGGAACGGATCGTGTAATTTCGGATACGGGCCGGACAACTTGGGATACGGTCGGACCGGTTGGATCGGATAATTTCGGACAACATCGGGATGGATCGGAATTTGGTATTTTAAGCCATGAGAACCTTGCAATTTCAATCAAGTTTTAATCAAGTGGATATTTGCCAAGTGGGAATTTATCAAGCGTACATGTATCAAGCATGTATTTATCAAGTGGATATTTATGAAGTGTACAATGTATGAAATGGATATTTATGAAGTGTACAATATACCAGATGGATATTTATGAAGTGTGCAATGTATCAGATGCATATTTATGAAGTATACAATGTATCAAGTATGTTTTTATCAAGCTTATATTTATCAAGTGTACATTTATCAAGCATGTATTCATTAAGTGGATATTTATGAAGTGTACAATATATCAGATGGATATTTATAAAGTGGGTAATGTATCAGATGGATATTTATAAAGTATACAATGTATCAAGTATGTTTTTATCAAGCTTATATTTATCAAGTGTACATTTATCAAGCATGTATTCATTAAGTGGATATTTATGAAGTGTACAATATATCAGATGGATATTTATAAAGTGTGCAATGTATCAGATGGATATTTATAAAGTATACAATGTATCAAGTATGTTTTTATCAAGCTTATATTTATCAAGTGTACATTTATCAAGCATGTATTCATTAAGTGGATATTTATGAAGTGTGCAATGTATCAGATGGATATTTATGAAGTATACAATGTATCAAGTATGTTTTTATCAAGCATACATTTATCAAGTGTACATGTATCAAGCATGTATATATCAAGCGTATATTTATCAAGTGTTCATGTACCAAGCACGTATTTATCAGGCGTATATTTATCTAACGATCACCCAAATAGATCATAAAGACATTATAAAATGAAATTTTGAAGATATTAAATAAAAAATGATATCTACCTGAACTCTTCCTCTGCAAATTGCTTCTCGCAGTCTATCTCGAGAACCCACGAACGGAAGTGTACCAGTTAGTAGGACATGGAGTAGCACTCCGGCTGACCAGACGTCACCAGGTTTCCCATACTGTCTGCGCTGGATCACTTCCGGCGCCATGAAGTGCGGACACCCAACACGACCTGTACGACCAACAACGCCATCAGATATACACCAAACAGACGACGTATTCTGCAAACTACAAGCAAGCCGGTCGGTGATTGCTTCGGAAGTTCACAGTCGATCGTTACATTCCATGAAACTTTCGGACGATCTGAAGTTTCCCAAGTTGATACGCTTAATATTCGCAATGAACTTTTTAACCTCTGTGTTCCAGCTTTTGTCCATGAATTTCGGCTCCTGTGTTAACGCGTTCGATGCATCGTAAATGAACGAATGTTCAGGAAAAATTTAAGTTTCATCGCATATCTACAGGGTTTCATAAATTTGTTTCATAAATGGGGGTTGCATCTCAAAGTTGATAAGAGATGGGCAAAAATTGTTGAGGAAAACATTGAATATAATTTTTATTTTCTTCGAACTGGCACTGAAAATGTAACTCCATTAACAAATTAGCATTTTTCAAGAGTACATTTCATGAAGAAAATGGAGTCACACTGTAGGTAAATAAAAGATTTCCTAAAATTTGTTACTATTCATATCACATTTATTAATTTAGAGAGTTACGTATTGCATCGAAAGTGTTAATTAAAAGAGCCCAGTGAATAAAAAGTAAAAATATGTCGGTTTTTGTTAATGTTGGATCGATTAGATCGACTGGACCGGCTGAGCACGTGTAATGCGAACAAACGAGTGTGTGTTACATTCAAATGATACATTCAAGTGAAAGAACGCATTGACGCACAGAATATGTATGGTTCGCAAATGATCGCGTGCTAACTGAATGTACAGGGCGTTTCTAAAATCACGGCACAACTGGCAAAGGCCTTGCAAAAATAAATTAACAATATTCGTGTAATAAAATTTTATTATATGATGTTAGGAAAATTTAGCTTGAAAATTTCTTATAAATATTGAATTTGTTTTTGGAGGAATATGGAGTACTTTTTCACAAGATGGCAGTTCTTTATTGTTACTTTATTCTTCAATTAAAAAATTGTTTAACTTTTTAGTTTAAAAATGAGTTTATTTATATATTTAATAAATTTGAATTACAGAGTTTTATGTTTTGTGAATCTGTAATTTTAAAAATTGTTTTATAAATTTTTAAAAAATGCTGCATACAAAAAGTGATTAAATCACTGAAGAATGATTAGTTCTTTACCAATTGTCTCTCTATTTTAGAATCACCCTGTATAAATACGTAAACAATAATTTAGGGCTAGAAAGTTGCATAAATGGTGAAGCTGCAGAACAGATGATAATAACGAACGCACATGGGGAATACATGAACAAAAGGGGATGCGATTGTCAAGGCCCAGAAAGCAGAAACTGCAAAAATGCATAAAATATCTTCAATCTGAATATTGTAATACGCAGCATCGTTTTATCTACGTTCCTGTCGAAACAGAATGTCTAATTATCTCCAACACTTGCCGAAAATTCGAAGCTAAGGAGTCTCATAAAGGAAATGAGATACGCAGTAAATCTACCTTACTAGTCGAAAGTTGCAATATATATTCAAATGAAGTTATTTCTGTGGCTACTGTGATATATAATTCAGAAATTAAAAGTGGAAGACAATTTTAGAAACTGGAAAAAGAAATTTTATTGTGTGACACTTATTATTTATTATTATTGCAACTTTATTTTAAATGAAAAACTAAATGTCATAGATATTTAACAAAAATTACAAACTAGATATTATAATGATTGTATAAAAATGAAAAACTGAATATCATAGTGGTTTTGTAAAAATAAAAGACTGAATATTATAACAATTTTATAAAAATACGAAACTGACTGTCGTAGTAATTTTGTAAAAATAAAAGACTGAATATTATAACAATTTTATAAAAATACAAAACTGACTGTCGTAGTAATTTTGTAAAAATAGAAGACAAAATATTATAACAATTTTATAAAAATACAACACTAAATGTCTTAATAATTTTGTAAAAATAAAAGACTGAATATCTTAACAATTTTATAAAAATACAATACTAAATGTCATAGTAATTTTATAAAAATAGAAGACTAAATATCATAACAATTTTATAAAAATACAATACTAAATGTCATAGTAATTTTGTAAAAATAGAAGACTAAATATTATAACAATTTTATAAAAATGAAAAACTAAATGTCATAGTAATTTTGTGAAAATAGAAGACTAAATATTATAACAATTTTATAAAAATGAAAAACTAAATGTCATAGTAATTTTGTAAAAATAGAAGACTAAATATTATAACAATTTTATAAAAATGCAAAACTAAATGTCATAGTAATTTTATAAAAATAAAAAACTACATATCATAACAATTTTATAAAAATACAGATCTAAATGTCATAGTAATTTTGTAAAAATAAAAAACTAGATATCGTAGTAATTTTACAAAAATAAAAAACTTAGTATCATCGTAATTTTCCAAAAATAAGAAACTAGATATCGTAATTTTACAAAAATAAAAAACTAGATATCGTAGTAATTTTACAGAAATAAAAAACTAGATATCATCGTAAGTTTACAAAAATAAATAGCTACATATCATCGTAATTTTACAAAAATAAAAAACTAGATATCATCCAAATTTGTTTAAAATAAAAAGCTAAATATCATACCAAAAACTAAATATCATTACAAAAGTAAAAATACAAAATGATATAACAAATATCATATAACACGAACTATAACAATCAATTCCAATTAACTAACACAAAAAAAAATTTTTAATTTAAAAATGAAACAAAATCCATGAAAGTTGTAAAATGAAAAAATGATGAAACCCAAAAGTTTGTTTCTACTCCCAAAGTAAAATTTTTGGAATTTCACCAAAAAAGGAGGTAATTAGAACTCTGTTCTAGGAACACACAATGCAACAAATGGGAGCGTCAGTCGTATTATAGGTTAGGTTCGCACATAACAAAGTATTCAAGTTATGTGAAATATAAAAAGGGCCATAAATACGCTTATTAAAAATTGAATTTATCAACGAAAGATTTTAATGTTGCTCACAAATATTTTTGAATATAACATATTTAATAGCGAAAGCTTTCATTGCGTAAGAGGGACCAAATTCCTGGTGTTCAGAGCTTATAAACCTCAAAATGCATGAATTTAGGTCGAAATTATCATATACATGTACTATGAGATACGTATTGCATAAAATATGAGAAACGTGTAAGAAAAATAGATCGTGCGACGTATGAATTTTCCGCTAGCAAGTGGCGAAAAGAAAATGATGTACGACAAAATGGAAAGGAAAATACAGAGCTTGATTTCTCACGAAAAATGGGCTCCGTTATATAAAATTCACACATATAATCAACAGTAAACATTGGATAAAAATGTGCGATGCACATGCACGGTGTCGAGAGGAAAATAGTGCTTTGTTATAAAATGTATGGTAAATAATTTCGTTTTTATACGAATTTGCATCGTGAAATATTTGAAACATTTTATTTTAGTATCAAACACTGGTGCAATTTTATATTGGTGACATTTAACTAAAATAGATAAAACTGTAAAAAATTTATTTAACAGGGAACACTTTTTAAATACATTACTAACACTTTTGAGAGTTATTGTGTAAATTAAAAATTATGGAAATTACTCAACTTGTACAGATAATAATGATAAGGAACAGCTCAGTTTGGTGAGTTTAGTAGGTTGTAAATTTTACTTTTAGTGGTGTTACATTTTTTTACAGGCATGACCAAGTATCTCTGTTTAATATATACTTGCTGTTTTACTAGGTGAAGTTTTGCATTGTGAGGTTATGTAGATGTAAATCATGGAAGCCATTTAGTGAATGTAAAAATTGACAGAGTTGGAAAATTTGGAATTTATGGATGAAATTTTGAGATTTTTGATTATTTAAGTACTTAGGAAGGTTAAAATTTTAAAATTTGAGAATTCGGGAGGGTTGAGATTTCCAAATTTGAGAATTTGGGAAGAGTGAAATTTTTTAATTTGAGAATTTGGGAAGTTTGAGATTTTTAAACTTGAGAATTAGGGAAGTTTGGGATTTTTAAATTTGAGAATTTGGGAAATTGGAAATTACTAAATTTGAGAATTTGGGAAGCTTGAGATTTTCTAATTTGAGAATTTGGAAAGTTTGAGAATTTTCAAGTTGAGAATTTGGAAAGTTTGGAATTTTCAAGTTTGAGAATTTGGGAAGCTTGCAATTTTTAAGCTTGAGAATTTGAGAAGCTTGCAATTTTTAAATTTGAGTATTTGGGAAGCTTGAGATTTTCTAATTTGAGAATTTGGAAAGTTTGGAATTTTCAAGTTTGAGAATTTGGGAAGCTTGCAATTTTTAAGTTTGAGAATTTGGGAAGCTTGCAATTTTTAAGCTTGAGAATTTGGGAAACTTGCAATTTTTAAGTTTGAGTATTTGAGAAGCTTGCAATTTTTAAGTTTGAGAATTTGGGAAGCTTGAAATTTTTAAGCTTGAGAATTTGGGAAGCTTGCAATTTTTAAGCTTGAGAATTTGGGAAGCTTGCAATTTTTAAGCTTGAGAATTTGGGAAGCTTGCAATTTTTAAGCTTGAGAATTTGGGAAGCTTGCAATTCTTAAGTTTGAGAATTTGGAAAGCTTGCAATTTCTAAGTTTGAGAATTTGGAAAGCTTGCAATTTTTAAGTTTGAGAATTTCGGAAGCCTGCAATATTTAAGTTTGAGTATTTGAGAAGATTGCAATTTTTAAGTTTGAGAATTTGCGAAGCTTGCAATTTTTAAGTTTGAGAATTTGGGAAGCTTGCAATTCTTAAGTTTGAGAATTTGGAAAGCTTGCAATTTCTAAGTTTGAGAATTTGGAAAGCTTGCAATTTTTAAGTTTGAGAATTTCGGAAGCCTGCAATATTTAAGTTTGAGTATTTGAGAAGCTTGCAATTTTTAAGTTTGAGAATTTGCGAAGCTTGCAATTTTTAAGTTTGAGAATTTGGGAAGCTTGCAATTCTTAAGTTTGAGAATTTGGAAAGCTTGCAATTTCTAAGTTTGAGAATTTGGAAAGCTTGCAATTTTTAAGTTTGAGAATTTCGGAAGCCTGCAATATTTAAGTTTGAGTATTTGAGAAGCTTGCAATTTTTAAGTTTGAGAATTTGCGAAGCTTGCAATTCTTAAGTTTGAGAATTTGGAAAGCTTGCAATTTCTAAGTTTGAGAATTTGGAAAGCTTGCAATTTTTAAGTTTGAGAATTTCGGAAGCCTGCAATATTTAAGTTTGAGTATTTGAGAAGCTTGCAATTTTTAAGTTTGAGAATTTGCGAAGCTTGCAATTTCTAAGTTTGAGAATTTGGGAAGCTTGCAATTTTTAAGTTTGAGAATTTGGGAAGCTTGCAATTTTTAAGTTTGAGTATTTGGGAAGCTTGCAATATTTAAGTTTGAGTATTTGAGAAGCTTGCAATTTTTAAGTTTGAGAATTTGCGAAGCTTGCAATTTTTAAGTTTGAAAATTTGTGAAGTTTGAAATTTCTAAATTTGAAAATTTGGGGCTGCAGAAATTTGACAATTTGAACAATAATAAATTAGGGAATATGGAAATTCACATACGTGGAAAATGGAAAATATTAAAATTAGAAAATTTAAAGATTTGTCTATTTAATAATTCGAAACATTGACAATTTGCAAATTTGAAAATTTGATCCATAAAAATTTTGAAATATTGATATTCCAAAACATGAGATTTAATCTGCAAATTTGGAAATTTAAAAAACTTGAAAACTATAAAAATTGAAAAGTTAGAAAATGAATCACTCAATAACAAAATTTGAAAATAAATTTCCCAGAACACCCAGAGTTCTCCGTAACCCAAAAAATGAATCACCCTGTAGAACAGAAAGATCTCCCACTTACCAAACCAGAAACTCTAAAAACTCTTCAACCATGATCATGCCTGTTTACCAAAATCCACATTACCAAAGTTACTCTAAAATCTGCACCAATACACCTCCAAAAATAATTTCCACTACTGAATTTTCATCCGTTATTCACAAAGCACCAATATTAATCAGTCGCTTCCTGCAGGCGTTGCGCGACAATAATAAACAATTTAAAATGAGTAAACATCGCGTTATATTAAATTGAAAATTCGGCTAAAGGCTGCGTAGTGGACACAGTGTCAATTTACAGGAGAGTTTAACAAAGAGGCCATAACACCGTATATAAAATAAACATACACTAGCGGTGTTTTGTACCTGCGTGTAAAATTATGCGTTTTCGCACGTACGATATATTTTTGGAAGATTTTTGGGGTTATTGTGATGTAAGGTACGACAATCCGTCACAGATAAGAAATGATAAGACAAACACAAAGGCATACAGATAGGCAGACACATAGAGACAGGCTAGTCTACCGCTACGAACAATGACGACACAAACAAGCCCAACAATCGGGCAACTTTCGAACGCAATCAGACCAAACAAGGAAAACATTGAAGGGTTTGTTACGCACAGAGGGTGACAATTGTTTCCTACAAATGTTTCATGGTAATTACATCCGCATTGTGTTTTTGTTCTTCAAAGTGGACTGATATCGATCATACGGGTGGCGATAGTTCAGGGTTTTAGATAACAAACTGATCAAATTTAAATAGTGTTGAGATTTTTATGGGGATTTTAGATATTTATTGTTTTGGTAAATGTTTAATAAATGATTTGGGGGATTTGGGGATTTTGGGGATTTTGGGGATTTTGGGGATTTTAGGAATTTAAGGATTTAGGAGTTTTGGGGTTTTGGGGTTTCAGGATTTTGGGGTTTTGAGGATTTAGAGGTTTTGGAATTTTAGAGATTTAGGGATTTAGAGTTTCTGGAATTTAGGATTTTGAGGACTTAGAAATTTAGGGACTTTGGAATTTAGGGATTTAGGCATCTAGATATTTTAGAATTTAGGAGTTTGCGAATTTTGGAATTTGAGAATTATGAAATTTCAGAGGTATGGAATTTGAGAATTTTGAAATTTGAGAATTATGGAATTTGAGAATTATGGAATTTGAGAATTATGGAATTTGAGAATTATGGAATTTGAGAATTATGGAATTTGAGAATTTTGGAATTTGGGAGTATTGAAATTTGAGAATTTTGGAATTTGAGAATTATGGAATTTGAGAGTTATGGTATTTGAGAATATTGGAATTTGAGAGTTATGGAATTTAAGAATTTTGGAATTTGAGAATATTGGAATTTGAAAGTTATGGAATTTGAGAATTTTGAAATTTGAGAGTTATGGAATTTGAGAATTTTGGAATTTGAGAATTTTGGAATTTGAGAATTTTGGAATTCGAGAATTTTGGAATTTGAGAATTTTGGAATTTGAGAATTATGGAATTTAAGAATTATGGAATTTGAGAATTTTGGAATTTGAGAATTTTGGAATTTGAGAATTTTGGAATTTGACTATTCAGAAGTTTCAAAATTTGTAACCTTTAAAATCTATAAATCTCCAACTTCAAAATAAAAAAATATATAAATTTAACAACCTAGAAATTAACAATTACCAAAAATAAAAATGTAAAATTTATTGAAACATACAAAATTTTAGAAATTTACAAGCTTCATATACTAAAATTAAAAAACGTTCAGTTTAAAACAAAAACGATTTTCGCAAAGCTTCTTTCGATATCCATAACATAAATCCACGAATAAAAAATAAAAATAATAATTGAATTTTGCAATTACAATTTTAATATTTTCAATAAATATTACGCACTGATGGAATTATAATAATAACAAAAAAAAGCATAAAGTGGAACAGAACAATTTATTTTAAAGGCTATCTCGGCCAAACATTTTTCGTTTCATTTTTTTACAGCCATTTTATGTTATTATTTTGGTAAAATAGCAGATGTTACCTCTGCGGCAAAATGTGTCCCTTGCAGCGACAGCGTATTAGTGACAAGCATTTGCGAAAATGTTTAAATGTAAATCTTTTCATAGTAAAAGTACTTTATTATTATTTATCGTACTGTGCAAAATTAAGATACATAAATATTGATCAGAGATGGACTTCGTTTAAACAAAATTGACAGAAGTTGATGTTTGTTGAATTACGAAATAATTTCATAATCACGAACATTCATTTTTACAAAATTTACGAAATAACATTTACAAAGTCATTAATTTATTATTTGATAATTTTATCTAATTTTTATTATTAATTTGATCAGTTTGTTTCTTCAAAAATCATTAATAAGTTCACCAGTGAACGTAGAGAAACAGATTCATTAGATTTTAATATATTTACCTTGTTTAAAGATATAATAAAATGAAACATTAATAAAATTATTATGTATTATGTACATCACACCAAATTTACACTTCTTCATTTTTGGTGATCATCTGGGTTCATTTATTTAAACAAAAATATGATTTCTATTTGTATTATTCAAAATAACTAATGAACGATGTGGAGCTAACCTCTACTGATGAATTGAGTAAGGGATTGAAGCGAATGAACAAATATATTGAATAAGTATGAACAAGTATACTTGTTCACCATGTGAGTATACCATGTGAGTACTCACTGTAGAAAGAAGTATATTTATTTACTATATGAATATATTCACTCATCACAAGAATAGGTAGATATATTCATTTATCAGATGACTAGGTAAACATATTCCTTTCTTACATGAACAAGTATAGCCATTCACCACATGAGTAAGTAGACATATTGACTCGTTACATGAATAAATACATTCATTCACCACATGAGTAAACAGACATATTGACTCATTACTGAATAAGTATATCCATTCTCCAAATAAGTACATACACATATTCACTCATTATGTGAACAAGAACATCTCCATATGAATAAGTATGTGTATACCGTAATGTGTAGAAATACTATGTCACAATACATCACATGAATGAGTAAATACATTCATTCATTTTATGAATAGGCACATATGTATGAATATATTTATTCACCTTCAGAATGAAGTATACCCATGAATGTACTATTCATGTGGTGAATGAATATGTCAATGAATTTATTCATATGATGAGTGGACATTCTTGTATAGTTAAGTATACATATGAATGTACTTATTGATGTGGTCAATAAACATGTCTATTCGCCACATATTCATGTCTATTCACACTTATTGATGTGGTGAATGAATATGTCTATTCACTACATATTTGTGTAGTGAAATATACCTATGAATGTCATTATTCATGTAGTGAATAGACATATTCATTGACCACATGAATAACTACATTCATAGCTATACTTCACCACACAAATATGTCCACTCATCACATGAATAAATTCACTGTTAATTACAAACTCCACTTCATACATCATCGTGACTGACTACCATCATATACCTAATAAAATAAGAATATTGAATGAACAAAGAATGCGCAGAATTCAAAGAAATACTCAATTCATCATTTCAAAACCCAAATGACCTAAAGTACACCAAACATCAAAAGTGTAAATTCGGCTTCGTCACCAAAGCACCCGTGGCAATAAACCCTTCGGCCCTAAAACGAAGAAGCAACACGACATTCGCTACAAAAATTCGACGAAGGGTCTGAACAGCAAATAACACGAAACTTAAGTAAAAGAATGAAAAACTGGAACGAAAAGGGTGTCTGTTTTGTTCTCGATTAGGCAACTCGACACAACGTGTATCTGTCACTAGGCGATGCCGCATAACGAAGTTACAGGAACAAACTACCGCACGTAGGTCAAGTGTCTACGCAGACACTACGTGTTGTTTCTGAAGCTGACACAGTTGAACGACACGGGGGTAGAACGACATCGGTAGTATCATTTGCACGTTTCGATCGATTCGATCGGCAGGATAGTTAGAAGGCAAACGAAAATACGTGTCGATGGAACTGTCAATAAAACGTGTGGTAAAACCTTTAGCTATCGGTGTGACGTATAGAGGTACAGTAAATGCCACTGGTTCGCTATCCGGCTAGAAAGACGGCTAACGATTTTCGGAGGGAAAAAAAAGGGTTTTTTTCTCGTGTCTACCCCCGATTCTCGTTGATATGCGGATGTGGCAGACATACGGGTACCGATATTGTCCTCCGTATCGCTCACTAGCGAATCCTCGGCGTCGGTCAGGTCCTCAAAAGGGAAATTGCAGCTCGGAGACGTCAGCCCTATCGAAAGAACACAGACAAATAGGACAGGGATCGTTATATCGACGGGGCAATGTGTGCAGCATCTGTAATCGACGATAAGATGAGAACCTTATCGTCGTCGCCGTTATTCGTAGAGGAAGACAGACCTGTGTTTGTGTCATTGTATCGAAAAGAATCGAGTTAGCACGGGTCAAGGCACCGAATCGCTAAATCGCTGGACATAGATTTTATACGAACGTTCCTTTGCCGCACAGTGGGCCGCTAACGGACAATCGAGTCAGTTAACCTCGTCGACGTGTTTGGTCAATGAAATTTTCAACCTGACGTTGCCGAAGATAAAAGAGACGCTCCGGTTTGGATAGCGTGGGTTTGGCTGCTTTTCGGTTGTGTACGGACAATTTAGTTTGTAATCGTTATCGACGATGGGTTTCGGGCTTTATGAGATGTGGCTGATGTATTGTACGGACGCGGGACTTCCTTAAAGAAATTGTTGAGAAAGGCTAACATTTGATAGGTTTTGGATACTTTCGAGTCGAGGGTTTTCAAGTTTAGATATCGACTTGAAATTTGATAACTTGAAAACCTGATATAATACTTGAATACTTGAAAACTTGATACAATACTTGAATACTTGAAAACCTGATATAATACTTGAATACTTGAAAACTTGATACAATACTTGAATACTTGAAAAATTGATATAATACTTGAATGCTTGAAAACTGGATATAATACTTGAATACCTGAAAACTTGAAAAATTGAAGTCTAGAAAATTTAACAACTTAACTAGTTAGATACTTGAAAACTTGAAAAACTGAAAAATTGAAGAATTGAAGAATTGAAAATTTGAAAACTTGAAAACTTGAAAACTCAAAAACTAGAAAACCTGAAAACTTGAAAACTGGAAAACTTGAAAACTTGAAAACTGAAAAACTCCAAAACTAGAAAACTTGAAAACTTGAAAACTTAAAAACTCCAAAACTAGAAATCTTGAAAACTCGAAATTTCGAAAACTTGAAAACTCGAAAACTTAAAAACTTGAAAACTTGAAAACTTGAAAACTTGAAAACCTGAAAACCTGAAAACTTGAAAACCTGAATACTCGAAAACTTGAAAACCTGAAAACTTGAAAACTCGAGAACTCGAAAACTTGAAAAACACAAATTTTCCTATTTTCGAATCGACAAATTTTCAAAGTTACAAATATTAAAATTTTCAAATATAAATAAAAAAGTTTAATCCATAAAAGGAATCAAATGAAAGATTCGTTCTCCACAATTATCATTTTCCAAAGGAAATCCTCGCAACGAGTGTACGTGAAAATGAAATTATAACTGAATCGCTGAATAATGTATAGACTTCTTCGTTCCTGTGGAACCATATTTTCTTTTTCCTTCGGTTACGAGCTAATTAACACTGAAATATGTAGCTACTTCGTCAAAGATGGGGTGGTACAGCAATATGAATAGAATCGATAACACTGACAAATGGTGTGCATGGTAACATATAAATTGACCATTGAATACAAGTATCTCGTAAGAAATAAATGGAGAAGATGGAAGATGTTTGGTACAAAGCTTCGATCTCAAGGAGATTTGGAATTCGTCCAATTCTTGTACGTTTTAGTCAATATATTCATTTCAACTCAAGTTTTATATACAATGTAACATATTTAGACAATTATTTTTTTTAATGAAAGAACGTTTACATACAGAGTGTCACTTATATCAAGCACTTACGTTATTTTCACTTTTATTAAGCTTGTAAATAAATTATAAGTATTTACACAATTTCAGAATGTTATCAAAGGTAAAGAAGCTTCTTAAATTATATAGGCGGTTATTTAAATCTATTTTTAATAACAGTGAAAATTTAGGTACACGATTTAAGAGACACCTTGCATGTAACGAGAAATAAGAAATTTCGTATAGAAGTCATTTATAAAAATTTATTAAGAACTACACTAGACTGCGATATTCTGTTTTCTATGAAATATAGTACTGCAAACTATACTACGTCAAACCATGAGTTGACACGTGACTCAAAGTAAAAGAATAATATTGAGAATAACAATTAAACTTGACAATTAAATTATTGAAAATTAAGAATAATATTGACAATAACAAATGCTAAATTTGCACTATATTACTATCGAGACATTGGCCTAAAAGATGCGTGATTCAAGCCAATATACGAAAATACATGAAAGGAGTCCATTTTTTTGTTCTGACCAATTGCTCACTTAAACCCATCACTCTAACGCGCCAACTCATAGGTTGACAGCCGTACGCTTTACGCTCCTAATGCTATAAATAATTAATATTCTCTGCAACGTTAAGCAAATATACTACAATTTTTCTCAAAGACGAAGCTTCGCACAGAAAATTTCTGATCCATATTTGTTTGTTCTGTACAAGGTGTTTCAAAAGATCGAGAACTTGAAGGGTGTACCAGCAAAATGGAGGGAAAGTGGTAAACAATTGTTCCGCAAAAAAAAAAAAGGGAGAATTACGAACCTCGAAATTGATAGAACACTTTTTAAGTGTCCTTGTCCTATTTTCATTTACATACTGAAAAATCGATAAATATGGAGTACGTATCATACTATGGTAGCTTTCCTGGGGAAAATACTCCTGCATTTTTGAGAGGCTAATTAGATCAAGTTTTAAAATTCTGAAATATTAAAATATTCAAATTTTTTATTACAGATGCTAAAAGTTTTAGACTCAACTTTTTTTAATTTTGAGATTTTTAAATTCACTAAATTTCAAGTTTAAAATTGTATAATTTTGCTGATACGTAAATTTTTACCTGAATTAAATCTTACATGACATCACATCTATAAAACACAGCACACTTCCTTAAAAAAAAGATGAACAAATTAAAACACCCTTCGTTAAGGCTATCATTTAAATCTTCTAAGACGTTAAATGCGTCGAAGAAACTCACTGCAGAACTCCTCCATTTCCCTCTGAAAGTCTCCCTACAGCTTTCCTTAATTAAGCTAATACGACTTTCTCATCTTACAAACTCCATATCAAAATATTCCAAGTGAGCGTACGTATAAACAATAAAATAATAATCCACCCGTATTTACAAAGAATTTGACCTCCATTTTGCCCGGTACTTATCCTCAAAGTTATGAACTTTTTAAACGATAAGAAAAGGGGAACTGTTCGAGTCGAATCTCGCCAGTGGGTCATTTCTTCAAGTTTGAACTCGACAAAACATCAAAGTGCTCTCACAATCAGTGAAAATCTTTCGGTGTACGCGTTCAACGAGTTTCCAGCTGCTGGCCGAAATGTTGGACGCGTAAAAAGCAAGCAAGCAAGCAGTGGCAGCTTCTAGAGTACAGTAACGTGAACGGGGCACTCGGATCGGGTTAAGATGTAGCACAGTATAGAATGACATGAAAGTGTATCGGTGTGTGTGCGTGTGTGTATGTGACACATATGGCATGATGAAACAAGGCTCCTGCGGAAGTGATGATTAAAGGCTAGGTCAGGCTTACCCTCGCTGTCGGCCTTCAAGTAGAGCTGCCCCTTTGGGCTCAGACACTGCCGATACTCGGTCGTGTAACATTCTGTATTCATTCAAACCAAATTTCAAGTTATCAAAATTTGTCGTGTACCGATGCTCTTTCCACGCGTCGACATTAAATAGGGGTTACGTCAGATATAACGAGGGGTTGCTTTAATTGATTATGACAGTTAGCTTTAATTATACTGTTTCAACTGGCTATTTTCTTTAATTAGATGGGGAAGTAATTTAGTGGAATCGCGAAATTGTTCTGGTTGCCAGATGGACTGTTTAGACTGTTTAGAATGTTTATCATGTACTACTGTGTTGTGTTTAGGATTATGTTATGAGATATTATAATATTATAGAACATTATAATGTTGTTATAGGATATTATAATATCATAGAATATTATAACGTTGTTACAAGATATTATAATATTACAGAAAATTATAATGTTGTAATACAGGGTGTCTCACAACTAGTGCCCTTGAAAGGAGCGGTAGCTAACATGCCTGAAATGAGGGTTACCTGATTCTGAACAATATTTCCTTTTGCGAAATGGGGTTTGAAGCTCCGTTTTTGAATTATTAAGGAAAAACACGGACCAATCAGAGCGCGAGGATTGCGCATGCACAGATGCGAGAGGGACTGGTTCGAGCTAGCGGCTGAGTAAATGCAATGTATAGTATATTCAACGCTTGGTGAGTGCAACGCGTAAGAAATCAATGCATGGTGAATGTAACGCGTGGTAAATACAAGGCGTGGCAAGTACTATGCGTGGTAGGTGCAGCACGTGGTAAGCAACGCGTGATAAATTCAATGCGTGGTAAATACAACGCGTGGTAAATATAATGCGTGGTCAATACAACGCGTGGTAGATGCAGCACGTGGTAAGCAACGTGTGGTAAATTCAATGCGTGGTAAATACAACGCGTGGTAAATACAATGCGTGGTAAAGAACGCGTGGTAAATACAATGCGTGGTAAATACAACGCGTGGTGAATATAACGCTAGGTAGGTGCAGCACGTGGTAAGCAACGCGTGGTAAGTGCAGCACGTGGTAAATACAACGCGTGGTAAGTGCAGAACGTGGTAAAGAACGCGTGGTAAATACAGTGCGTGGTAAATACAACGCGTGGTAAGTGCTACGCGCTCAGCCGCTAGCTCGAAGCTGTTCTCGCGTCTGCGCATGCGTAATCCCCCCGCTCTGATTGGTCCGGTGTTTTTCCTTAATAATTCAAAAACGAAGCTTCAAACCCCATTTCTGCAAAGGGAAATCTTATTCAGAATCACGTCAGCTACCTCCCATTTCAGGGACCAACACTAGTTGTGAAACACCCTGTATAATATTATGATGTTATGAGACATTATAGAGTTATAAGAATATTATAATGTTATAGAATAGTATAATGTTATTATGGAGTATTATAAAATTGTAGAATACTATAACGTTGTTATGAAATATTATAATATTGTAGAATACTATAATGTTTTTATGCAACTCTATAATGTTATAGAATATAATAATAATGTACTGTAATTTTTGCTGTACCTAATTATTATGTACCTACTCTTTCTGTTCAGGTGTATTTGAAAACGTATTTTTTTGTCGTGTAAAAGGAGTAATCCTTCCTCTTTTCATTAATAGAAATTAACGATTATGATTACCGAAATTTTTCTACCAATTTTTCTTTTCTATATTTTTTCCATACAAATGATGTCTCACATCTCCTATCTCTTTAACATCGAAAACTCCACGCGATGAAGCCGAAAATAAATTTTCATTTCCGCTACGTATTTCTATGGTTCAATATCGTCACGTTCCAATTAACTGAAAGATTAATCACCTGCTACAGTATATGTAATAAATACGTAGGAAGGTTATAAAAACGAATTTCAATAAACGAGACATGTTATCCAATAATTCCCAGTTTTACAACTCGACGTTTTAAAAATAAACAGGTTCCAAAAGGTACATTTTTAAATTGTAATAAACTCGGAGAGGAGCCAATTACGGTCGTCAATATTTTCTGCATGAACGAGGAAGAAGTTCAGAAGCAGCAGTTTCAAATTTGTTGTCATTACCTCGTTATTTAATTGACATTCTTGTTCGTGATATAAGTCAAATGTTTAGTATTGACATGATGACTGCCATAGTAAGAGTAACTACTTTAGGGATTGACCTAATTTTTAATACAAAGCTTGTTTAACAATATTACTAAAAAAATTAAATATAAATATTCGATGTTCATGAAATTGCAGTATGCACTTAAAAAATAATACATTTGATAAATGAACACCTTTATAACCAATAAATGAACGTTTCTATAAAACACTAAATAAAAACATTTATAAAGTAACAAACGTAAACTTTATAAAAGTATTTTCGCTTAAAAGAAACGTATATTTTCCAAGTTTTACTTTCTAAAAACTACTGCGTGTTTATTAATTTTTTATTTCACCGTTTTTTGCAACAACGAGTATTTTATCTCTCTTTTCGAACAAAATTCATAGATCAATAACAGGGCATATGGTACGCAGCAGTCAACACGTTAATACAGAAATACGAGAAGGTTTCTCGCAAAATTGCGAGGGAAGTAACTTGGCCCTTCTTGAAAATCCGGTAAGCAGAGAAGTTCGCGGATTCAAGAAGATACAACTTTTCCAAGATACAAACTTCTCCGTTCTATTTTCAGGGATACTTTTCTCCCCGACAATTGCGCTGTTCTTATTGATCGATCGGCCAAATTAGTTTCGAGCTTGGAAAGCTAAATGACGATGCACGGTTTCGGTAGTTTCAAAACATCCATTCCGAAAAGTATTAGCAACCGGAAGTCTAGAAAGGATTCGTTTCCTGTTTTCCCATTAAATTAGCTGCTATTTTCCAAACGTGAGCAAAGATTTGTGTAATTTGTATCGTTCTGTCCATTTGAACGAAAATGAACAACAGTGAAAATAATATGTAAATTTAATATCGATAAAATTATTGTGTCTACTATTATTGTATACAGGGTCTACTACTATTGTCCCGCAACTAGTGTCCCTGAAATGGGAGGTAGCTGGCGTGATTCTGAATAAGATTTCCCTTTGCAAAAATGGGACTTAAAGCTTCGTTTTTGAATTATTAAGGAAAAACACGGACCAATCAGAGCGCGGATTACGCATGCGCAGACGCGAGACAGTTTCGAGCTAGCGGCTGAGCGCGTAGTACTTACCACGCGTTGTATTTACCACGCACTGTATTTACCACGCGTTCTTTACCACGTACTGCACTTACCACGCGTTGTATTTACCACGTGCTGCACTTACCGCGCGTTGCTTACCACGTGCTGCACCTACCAAGCGTTATATTTACCACGCGTTGTATTTACCACGCATTGTATTTACCACGCGTTCTTTACCACGCATTGTATTTACCACGCGTTGCATTTACCACGCATTGAATTTACCACGCGTTGCTTACCACGTGCTGCACCTACCACGCGTTGTATTGACCACGCATTATATTTACCACGCGTTTTATTTACCACGCATTGAATTTATCACGCGTTGTTTACCACGTGCTGCACCTACCACGCATAGTACTTGCCGCGCCTTGTATTTACCACGCGTTACATTCACCGCGCATTGATTTCGTACGCGTTGCACTCACTAAGCGTTGAATATACTATACATTGCATTTATCATTCAGCCGCTAGCTCGAACCTGTCGCTCTTGCATCTGTGCATGCGTAGTCCTCGCGCTCCGATTGTTCCATGTTTTTCCTTAATAATTCAAAAACGAAACTTCACATCCGATTTTTACAAAGGGAAATCTTGTTCAGAATCAAATACCTTTCATTTCAGGCATGTTACCCTCCCTTTCAGGTACCTGCATTAGTTGTGAGACACCGTGTATGTTATGTCCTTCATAGAATTTACGTGTTTGTCATACTTTCTGCTAGATTCATTATACGTACGTCAGTCAACAACGTCACAGAATGACATATCATAAGTATTAATACTATCATTAATTCCACTAATCATTAAATTAACCAAAAACTTGAAACCTAATTTTTTTAGTGAAAAAATGGAATTTTTCTAATGAAAACTTTACCAAATTGTCGAATATAATTTTCTCGAAAACGAACCTAATATAAAATCCATAAACGAAGGCATTTTTTAGCCCTATAAAATCATCCCCTACTAATTCCACGACACCCAGTATATTAATCAGTTCCAAAAAAAAAAAATTTAATTCCGTGGGCTAAATTCCGTGCTCCAGAATTAATGACGAATATACGCTATCCTCAGTGGCGGATATGACCCAATATTTGACGCGTTAGAGACCATAATTATTGTTTCGAGCACAACCGAGGTGTCGATAACTACTGGTCCACCCTGTACACAGCAGTACGTGTTCTCGCATTTCAAGCAGTTTTCAACGCGGATTACTGGCTGCATTAAAATAGATTTACCCGTGTCTAGTGGGATCGAGTGCAAAATCGAATGATTTATCGATTCTATGGGGATTGCGGTGCTCGCATGGAGATACGGCCACTTACGTACGAGCACCGAATGAAACGAATCGATTGATCGAACAAAGTGCATTTTATCAACGGCTCTTAACGGCGGCACGATCGAGTGCCGAATAAAATTCTGTACCATAATTGTAGAAAAACAAACGAGCAAGTGAAAATATTATCGTAGAAAAACATGTTATTTTATCGTAAAAGTACCATACATACGGATTGGCAAGATTGTTGCGAAGACACTAGTGTTCTTTTCTTCAACCTCGATTATTCGAACTTTTGATCAAGAATGAACTTTTATACATTCGTTTGAATTTGCTTTGGGAAACGTATTTTGCTCATAATTACATTGAAACTATGTGAAAAATTAAATCGGATAAATGATTACAGTAGAGGTTTTATGGGAACAGCAAATAAATTCTTTATAGGTAAAAATGATAAGGGAAGAGTCAGTACAAGTTTTATGGAGAGAAGAAGTACATTTTTGTAGGTTAGATTTGTCAGAATCGTAAAGAAACAGGAAATCAAGGTTTTATGGTGAATAAAGATGCGAATTTAGAAAAATAAGATATTTGAAGATTTCTTTAAAAATATTTTAAATTATTTAAATCTGGATGTTTCAAATTTAGTTGTATAAATTTAATATATGAATTTGTATGTTTATAAATTTGTACATTTGTAAAATTATGTACTTGGAAAGATGCACTGTTATAACGTTGTAAAGTTGTAAAGCCTAGTTATAAAGTTGTGGAGTTGTGGCGCTGTAAAGTTGTAGAGTTGTGAAGTTATATAGTTGTGAAGTTGTAGAGTTGCAGGATTCTATCGTTGTAACTTTGTAGAGTTGTATAGTTGTAAAGCTGTAGGGTTCCAAAGTTGTAAAGTTGGAGAGTTGCAGAATTGTAAAGATGAGAAACTGTAAAGTTATAGCTTTGTAGAGTTGTAGAGTTATAGAGTTGTAAGGTTAAAAAGTTGCAAAGCTGCAGAGTTGTGTAATTGTAGATTTGTATGTTCGTAAAGTTGTGAAGTTGTAAAGTTGTAAAATTGCAAAGTTGAAAAGTTGTAGAATTGCAAAATGGTAGAGTTGTGAAGTTGTGAAGTTGTAAAGTTGTAAAATTGTAAAATTGTAAAATTGCAAAGTTGAAAAGTTGTAAAATTGCAAAGTTGTAGAGTTGTGAAGTTGTAAAGTTGTAAAATTGCAAAGTTGAAAAGTTGAAAAATTGTAAAATTGCAAAGTTGAAAAATTGTAAAATTGCCAAGTTGTAGAGTTGTAGAGTTGTGAGGTTGTGAAGTTGTAAAGTTGTAAAATTGCAAAGTTGAAAAGTTGTAAAATTGCAAAGTTGAAAAATTGTAAAATTGCAAAGTTGAAAAGTTGTAAAATTGCAAAGTTGTAAACTTGTAAACTTGTAAACTTGTAAAATTAAAAAATTGTAAATTTAGAAATTTAGAAATATATAAATCCACCAAACTACAAATTTGAAAATTTGAGATTTAATAAAATTATTATCTGTATCAATTATCTTCCGAGTATCACTCCACCTCCTCAATCATCTTCATCAACTAAGAAACTCCAAATTGTGCATACAACAAATGCAATAAGTTCTACATTTCAAAACTTTCAATTTGAACGAAATTTACATAACAATATATCAACAAAGATAATAGAGCTAGTTTTGGCAAAACAAAAATTTATCCATTCCTCTGTTTAATAATTGTTGAAGGTATTTTAATGAATACGCGGCAAAATTGAATTCAAAGGTGACAATATACGCTGTATGGCTGGATAAAGGCTTTATTCGTTGGAACAATGAAAGTTTTTGCTCGAAGCACTTAAACTCGAAGTTAATACTGCGACTAGCAAGGCTTTCACAGTCGGAATTAATACGGTCTGCGGTTTTCAGCTGTAAACCGCGACGTCTTTGAAGATCGTTCTAAAGTGTAAAGTGATATCGGTGCAATACTGGTAAAGCAGAAGAAAATCCTCAAGAACAGAGGTTTACATCTTAAATTTACATGAGACATTTGCATACTGCTGAAAATCTCAGAACATTTTATCTACATGAATATTTCTGATTTAACTAGTTCCTATAAATTATTTAACAACTCTTTAATATTATTCAGGGTTATGCACTGGTACTTTAAATATTATCTCATGTACTTCTTACTTATTTTTCTTTCTTTATTTTTTTTTTTACTTATTTTTTACATTTACTATTTGTTAATTTTTGGTATTTTAAATATTTGTTATTTGCATTATTTTTTAGTATTTTCTTTACATTTCATTTATTGTATGTTATTTTCTCTTTATCTTCAACCTTTTTATTTTTAGTTTTTCTACTTTTGCTTTTCTTTGCCATTTTGTATTTCATTCTCAATCATTATTCGACCTAAAGTATTGATCAGCCATTTTGTATTAAAACTATTGACAAAACGTTTACGTAGTAATTTTAGTGAAGCTACAAGCTTTAATTTGACATATCACAAGTGCCATTTTATGTTACTTTTATGTCATCAAACTATATCAAACTTTACACGTTCCTAAAGCAATCATTGTTTTACTTAAACTATTGATCAGCCATTTTGTATTAAAATTATTGACAGAACCTTTACGTAGTAATTTTAGTGAAGCCTCAAGCTTTAATTTGACATATCACAAGTGCCATTTTATGTTACTTTTATGTCATCAAACTATATCAAACTTTACACGTTCCTAAAGCAATCATTGTTTTACTTAAACTATTGATCAGCCATTTTGTATTAAAATTATTGACAGAACCTTTACGTAGTAATTTTAGTGAAGCCTCAAGCTTTAATTTGACATATCACAAGCGCCATTTTGTGTTACTCTTATGTGATCAAACTATATCAAACTTCATGTGTTCCTAAAGCAATCATTCTTTGATCTAAAATATTCACCAGCCATTTCTCGTTGTTCCATGTTCTATTTTGTTATTTTGAATATTTCTTATTTTACATTTTTTAATATTTTCTTCATACTTCATTTATTATATATTATTTTCTCTTTATCTTCAACTTCTTCATTTTTATTTTGTCCACTTCTTTTCTTCACCATTTTATGTTTCATTTCTTTATCTCCTTGTTCCATGTTCCATTTTCTTATTTCGAATATATTTTATTTCCACTTCAGCTATCTTATTCTTATTCATTTTTCATATTACATTCGTTATTAATTCCCCTTACGTTTTAATTTATGTTTACAAAAATTCGCAGTGAACATTCCTTCAGAAAAATTGATATAAAAATGCAAGTGTACCAGTTACAATCAAGTTACAGTTGAAAATTCATTTCTGCAGCAACACATAAACAAGATAACACTTCACTGCATTAAATTATTCTTTCCAACGTTGTTTATCTCAGCACAGAAATGAATTTTCGAGAAGTCAGAGAAGATGAACCTTAATCAGTCTTTTCCTGACAGTACAGTTTTCCAGAAAGGAAGCTAAACCTCAGAAGAAAAAGTATCACTATAAGACTGCACAGAATTCAGGCCAAGGAAATACGGATTTACCAATTGTTACTTTATATATTTTATCCGAAAACTGATGTTTCGTACATTTTATGAATCTCATATGTTCTGTATCTGTGCAATATGATCTTTGGGATGAATATTTAAACTGACAAATATAATACATTTTTTATCTCGATGCATCAACAAAATGGAGTTCTTGTGTTCAGAATAAAATATCGCCATTTTGAAAATTCACATATTATCAATTATTTATGTGAATTCAAGGATTTTACTTATTTTTACAATTTTTATAAGTTTTACTATTTTTACAATTTTTAGAATTTTTACCATTTTTACTATTTTTACTATTTTTACTATTTCTACTATTTTTGCTATTTTTAGTATTTTTACTACCTTTATTATTTTTACTATTTTTACCATTTTTACTATTTTTACTATTTTTATTATATTTATTATTTGTACTATTTTTACTATTTTTATTATTTTTATTATTTTTACTATTTCTACTATTTCTACTATTTTTGCTATTTTTAGTATTTTTACTACCTTTATTATTTTTACTATTTTTACCATTTTTACTATTTTTACTATTTTTATTATATTTATTATTTGTACTATTTTTACTATTTTTATTATTTTTATTATTTTTACTATTTCTACTATTTCTACTATTTTTGCTATTTTTAGTATTTTTATTATTTTTACTATTTTTACTATTTTTACTATCTTTATTATTTTTACTATTTTTATTATTTTTATTATTTTTATTATTTGTACTATTTTTACTATTTTTACAATTTTTACAATTTTCATAATTTTTACAATTTTTACAATTTTTACAATTTTCACAATTTTTACAATTTTATCACAGTGTCATTTTAGAGGCACCTCTGTTACTCTCTTCTTTTCAATGTCAACAGGTTTCATTTTAAATTTCTGCTGAAGTATCTTTTAAATAATTTGAGTAGCTTAATTTGTCCTTTCATCAGGACTCCCTTAGACAAGAAATAAAATTTTCTGTTAATTTTGATATTAGGAGAAAATTCAAGTTGAAAATCATATAAAAGAATCCCAAGAAAAAATACAAAATCGTTCCCTTTACAATAAACTTGAAAATAGTATAAAGAGATATAGTTCGAATAATCGAGATCTGCTCGTGCTGAGATCGAGAAACGTGATCTTGATCAGGCGTGAACTCTACTTACCATGACGTCATGCGATTACGAAGCAACAGAAGAGTACGAAAAGAGAACACCAACGAAGGGAATCAAAGTATATAATTGAGGGAAGACTCCTTGAAAGAACCGATAAAAGCCGTTGCATTCTGCACACCGAACATCGAGATTTTTTCGAATGACTGCCAATCATTGACCAAGCCATAGGGAAGAATAGGGCATTCAGCAGAGATAAAAACACCAAGTGTCTTTGACTACTCGCTTCGGTGTGGAAAGAAAATTTAGACAAAAGAAAAATGATACTCTTCGAAGAGGCAGCATTCATTCATATGCTTCATTTCATTCATAATACGAGTTAATATATAACTTAATTTATAATAATCTTGTCATTTAATTTAACAAATAATCCATGTAACGTGGAGACCATGTAATTTATGTTTGTAATTTCATTTATAATAATCTTGTCATTTAATTTAACAAATAATCCATGTAACGTGGAGACCATGTAATTTATGTTTGTAATTTAATTTATACTAAACTTGTCATTTAATTTAACAAATAATCCATGTAACATCGAGACCATGTAATTTATGTTTGTAATTTCATTTATAATAAACTTGTCATTTAATTTAACAAATAATCCATGTAACATCGAGACCATGTAATTTATGTTTGTAATTTCATTTATAATAATCTTGTCATTTAATTTAACAAATAATTCATGTAACATCGAGACCATGTAATTTATGTTTGCAATTTAATTTATAATAAACTTGTCATTTAATTTAACAAATAATCCATGTAACATCGTGACCATGTAATTTATGTTTGTAATTTAATTTATAATAAACTTGTCATTTAATTTAACAAATAATCCATGTAACGTGGAGACCTTGTAACTTCAACACAACCTTAATCGAGCCACTCGATCGACCTCCCCTTTCCCCAAACTCTTCACGAAACTAAGTGGCTTTTCATTTGCAGAGACGTTAATCAGCTTTGTCTACAAATATGTCGCCTCTGCCGGCGGCAATAATGTCCTAACCCGCAGGGTAAGCTCATCTCCTTGCCGCTGAATCTTTTAAGGCTGCTCCTACAACGCTGTCTACGAAAAGGAGGTCGCGTACCTCAACGACATTCGTTAGGGTCGTTCTCGTAAATAATGGATCCACCTATACATACACACAAACATACACATACTTGCGCTTAACCCTGCTTCCTTTTACCGTTCGTCAAAAATTAGTTGGCTTCGTGGATATTGCACCTGAGCGTTGCTTAAAATGCTGCAATTCGGTCGTGACCCGAATACCGGGGGGAAATATAGGGATATTTAGGTTAATCATTTGAGATAGTTTTATTATTTTTAGGTGATCGAAGTTTATAGGGTAGGTTTTAGTGATCTTGGATTCGGTTTTCTTGGTGATGATTATTTTTTGGTATTGGCTGCAATAATTTATGTGTAGGTTAAACTTCGTAGGTTATTTTTTGTAGGTTAGGTTTTACTGAATCCTCATTGTCTTGGGTTAATTTTTCTTGGTAATAGTAATAGCAAAGATGGAGGATTAAAACGAGACCATCACTTTTGAATAACTGATCTTTAATGTTATTGCTGGAGAATGATTTGTTCGTGTAACTTGCAATAATTTAGGTGATTGAATTTTTTGTAGGTTAGGTTTTACTGATCCTCATGGTCTTCGATTCATTTTTCTTGGTAATAGTAATAGTAAAGATGGAGCATTAAAACGAGTTCATCACTTTTGAATCACTGATCTTTAATGTTATTGTTGGAGAATGATTTGTTGGTGTAACTTGCAATATTTTAGGTGATCAAATTTTTTGTAGGTTAGGTTTCACTGATCCTCATGGTCTTCGATTCATTTTTTCTCATAAAAGTAATAGTAAAGATGGAGGATCAAAACAAGATTCAAAATCACTTTTGAATCACTGATCTTTAATATTATAATTGAAGAATTATTTGTTAATGAAACTTGCAATCATTTTGTAAAATTATAAGGTAAAATGTTGCAGAAGAGAAATCTGCAAAATTTGAAAATTTTAAATATGAAAGCTGTTTACACAAAATTTTCATAAACATTAATATCATACAATTTAAATTTCTAATTATACAAATTCCTTTATTCAAAAAATACTAAGTGTTACTTTGCAAAAATTGCAAACTAAAGAAATTACTTTCCCAATATTTAATTCACCATGCAATTTAATAAATGTATTTATAAATTTAATAAATTAATTTTTCAATTTTAATTTCAATAAATCTACAAGTTAGTTGAATTTTAAATTGAATTAAATTGAATTTTGAATTGAATTGAATTGAATTGAATTTTAAATTAAATGGAATTTTGAATAGAATTAAATTGAATTTTGAATTGAATTGAATTTTGAATTGAATTGAATTGAATTGAATTGAATTGAATTGAATTGAATTTTAAATTGAATTTAATGTTAAATTTTAATCATTAAATTTTAAAGGCAGTAATAAATCTACTAACAAATTTAATTAATAAAATTTTTGTTATATCCAAAATTCTACATACAAGAAAATAAATATTGATAAAAATTACTTTTACGTTTGAACAATTGAAATTTAAATTTATAGTATCAATTGAAAGAGATTAATTTAAGCTTGCGATAGGATAAATTATTGCTTGGATAAACCATTACTTTTAAGTAAACCTTGAAAATTGTATTGCAACAGTTAAAACGTTAAAAATCAATACTTCAGTTCTCGTTAATGATTGCAGATGTGATGAATATTTAATTGGAATATATTCTCTTTAGAATATTTCTCAACTATTAATTATCCAAGAGAATGTAATTTTAATGATTGTAGATACTTTAATGAACGTTTCACTGTAAAATTCACCGAAAGTCTTTATCATAAATTTTTATGCACCGAGAAATGCCTTTAGAATTATTTGTGAAAGAAAAATTAATTTTAAACTGTTGTACAATTTCTTATAGTTAACTCATCGAAATATTGCCTTTTATTAAAATTTCATAAATTCCCTAATTTAATAAACTTGTCAGCTTAAATTACTAATTTAATTTATAAATTGAATATAATTTAATTATGAATTTGTTATAATTGTAACTAAAGTCCACCAAATTGAATAAATAAATACTATTTTACATATAGTATTTACAAAAGGAAAATTACAAAATTATACAATGTTATGTCCATCCACAAATGTACACTGTTACGGAGTTTATTAAAATTCCCCACCATGATATCTCAACGAAAATGCAATTTAATTAACTTGTCAGTACGAACGAATTAACACACAATATTATATAAATCTGCCTGGAATTTCGTCCTAAAATCCACCCCGAACAAAACAAATTAAAGTGCAAATGAACGTTGAATGCTGCCTCTCCAATTTCTCAAGAAAATCGAAGCGTAAATGTGTTTCCTGACACAACTGTTGTAAAGAATATCGTTAAAAGACAGCGATTTAATCGCGTTTAAACGTCACGACGTTAGCTCTCTTCCGAAAACGATAAAACGTTGGTTAATCGTTAACGACAATAAAAGAAGCGACGAACAATAATTACACTTAATCGCGTTTGTTTCTCGACGAATTCGCTCGGTTCTTTCACCGGTAATTTATCGCCGTTTCACGAACCTCGCGAAACGTTTCAATTATTGTGCTAACTATTTACACGCGTAACCGATCCGATAATTAGTTCGCCTGCGATAATCCTCAACAAAGGGAACCGCATCCTTCGTTTAAAATTGATCCGATGTGGGGCAAACTGATAATCAATTTCGAAACTGTGTAATCAAACGAGCGGCAAGTGTTTCAATCTTAATTGCTTCACACGTCCCACGGCGATTTCTATCATGAATGTATCAAGACGAATCAAAACACGATTTCCAGTAACCTAGATACGTCAAACTCTGGCTCGAGTTAATTCCTTCTTACTTTGCATAGCTGATAGCTGGATTTTGTCAAACAAAGTTCTAGATTTCGTCTTTTCATCGAGATTTCGTATGGATTTCATCTGGACTTTATCTAGATTTCAGCTAGATTTCATCTGGATTTTGTCTAGATTTCATCTAAATTTCGTCTGGATTTTATCTAGATTTCATCTAAATTTCGTCCGGATTTCATCTGGATTTTATCTCGATTTGATCTAAATTTCATCTGGATTTCATCTGGATTTTATCTAGATTTTATCTAAATTTCATCTAAATTTCATCTAGATTTCATCTGGATTTTATCTAGATTTCATCTAAATTTCATCTAGACTTCATCTGGATTTTTGTTTACATTTCATCTAAATTTCATCTGGATTTTTGTCTAGATTTCATCTAAATTTCATCTAGATTTCATCTGGATTTTATCTTTAAAACCTAACCTAACTTAACTTGTTTTTATGTTTACAGAATATTTGCCATTTTACAATGTGAAATAATCTTTGGAACAATTTTTAAATGCATATTTATCCATTTACTGTTTTCTTCTTTTAGAGGAATTCTTTTTTTGATCTGAAGAAGTCGTTCAACAAAAGTTAGGTTAGGTCTCTGTTACTGACTGACAGCTACTTAACAAGTATTTCATGAAAAGCTTCTTAATAAATATAACGAAAGAGATCCATTTGTTCAAAACACAATGCATAAAAATGATGAATAATTGACATATATGATGATCATTACAAATAGATAATTGATTGATAAAAAAAATTCCCACGTTTAAATTAAACCTATTTATATGAACTAAATTTTAAATACCTAAAATATGAAGTTTACCAAATGACTAAAAATTCACAAAGTTGAGAATCCATAAAAGTAGAAGCCGACATATCCACTAAAGGAATTGAAGCGTAATCCAAGGAACGTTCTCAGTGTGACATAATCGCAAGACGAATGATACCCATCTCGAGGATCCTTTTTCAGGTTCAAACGTCCGTCGCAGTTGGCTCGATTCACGCACGCATGCACCCGTTCGATCGGGAAAGCATGGATGATTACGAGTGCAAAGGGTGTATCGAAGAGAGCTAACATCGTACGGTTCCCTAGGGAATACGCGGGGTAGAGTACTGTGCGTGTCACACGAGATTATTGGCGGGACGATGCAGGGACTCAGAGTTTTTATAGAGACTCTTTAGTTAGTAGTCATGTTAGTGATGTCGATATTTTCTGGGAACGTTGTTGGTTAAGATGAATGTAAAATTTAATTTGAGGTTAGGTTTAGGTTTTATTAACTTCAAGGTTATGTTAACTTCAAGGCTACGTTAATGTCAAGCTTGTATTAATTTCAAAGTTAAATTTACTTCAAGGTTAGATTGACTTCAAGGTTATATTAACCTCAAGATAACATTAACTTCAAGGTAACATTAACTTCAAGATTAAATTAACATCAAGTTCATGTTAACCACAAAGTTGAATTACCCTCAAGGTAACATTAACTCAAGATTTAATTAACATCAAGTTTGTATTAACTTCAAAGTTGAATTAACTTCAAGGTAACATTAACTTCGAGATTAAATTAACATGAAGCTTATGTTAACTTCAAAGTTGACTTAACTTCAAGGTAACATTAACTTCGATATTAAATTAATATAATGTTTGTGTTAACTTCAAAGTTGAATTAACTCCAAGGTAACAATAACTTAAAGATTAAATTAATATCAAGTTTGTGTTAACTTCAAAGTTGAATTAACTTTTACGTAACATTAACTTCAAGATTAAATTAATATAATGTTTGTGTTAACTTCAAAGTTGAATTAACTTCAAGGTAACATTAACTTCGAGATTAAATTAATATCAAGTTTGTGTTAACTTCAAAGTTGAATTAACTTCAAGGTAACATTAACTTCGAGATTAAATTAATATCAAGTTTGTGTTAACTTCAAAGTTGAATTAACTTCAAGGTAACATTAACTTCGAGATTAAATTAATATCAAGTTTGTGTTAACTTGAAAGTTGAATTAACTTCAAGGTAACATTAACTTCGAGATTAAATAACCTCAAGTTTATGTTAACTTCAAAATTACATTAACTTCAACGTAACAGTAATTTCAACATAACAATAGCTGCGAATTAACAGTAACGTTAACGTAATATTAACTTCAACGTAACGTTAACTTCAAAATTATATTAATTTCGACGTAACAATAACGTCGACGTAACAGTAACTTCAACATAACAATAACGTTAACATAACAGTAACTTCAACGTAACAATAACTTCAAAGTTGCATTAACTTCAACGTAACATTAACATCAACGTAACAATAACGTCAACATAACAGTAACGTTAACACAAAAATAACGTCAACATAATAACTTCAACACAGTAGCACCTTGCACGTACCATTAACTCCGACCTAACAATAACGTAAACCTGAACCAGTTTCAACATTGTTGATATCGGATATCGATATGACATTCCCCAAATGATAAAAATGCAAATGTAGATCAAACTTTTACAATTTAAACGAACTTTGTCAAACAAAGTTGAAATCTGATCGATTATGCAACGAATAGATGTCACGTCCCTTTTGCGAGTAAACTTGTGTGAAAAGCTGCTGCATGTATCTCACAAGAAGACTCACGAAAAGAATGTGGATGTTGATATATGCAGAAAATCTTAACAGCTACGATATATTATTATTCGGCGTTGAAAAGATTATAGACGTTGTTCTAATATAGATGGTGCTCTTAATATTTCAGTATAAGGTAACTGCAGTATGCAAAATAAATTATAAACTGAATTATAAAATTATGAAGCTGAATTATGAAATTACGAAGTTAAATTATTAAACTAATTTAAAAATATTATGTATGTATATATTGCATTATGTAAAAAATACTGAACTATAAAATTATGAAACTTCACATGAAACCACGAAGTTAAATTATGAAACTAATTTTAAAATATTATGTATGTATACATTGCAATATATAAAAAATACCGAATTATAAAATTATGAAACTTAATATGAAACAGTACATATTTTCATTTCAATATATGAAATACACTAAATTATAAAATAAAAAAACTTACGTATGACACTATTAACGAGTACGTAACCATTCCAGTATACAAAACATCCCAAATAACGAAATTATAGAACAAATCACGAAACAGTACATAATACATTAGAGTAAATGAAGTACACACAATAATGAAATTACGAAACTGAACAAAGACGAATGGCGTGTCTTTCATGTCCCTGCGTCCGGCGGGACTTCTCGTGTGAGAGGCGCACAGTACCACTGGACGTTTGTACACGCAGAAAGAAGACAGAGGGACAAATAGCAAAGAAAAAGATGCTGAACATACCGATGCCGTTCGCCTGGGACGACTGTAGTTGCACGGCGACGCTGAAGCCGCGTAACTTCACCGGGGCAGAATTCTCCTTGCCCGCGAGCAGGGCGCATTGCGGCTTTAGATCACGATGAATTATGTCGTTCTCGTGGCAGTAGCGCAGCGCCTCCAGGATCTGTCGCATATAATGGCTGGAAAACGAAAGGTGCTGTATTAAGCTACGATGCTCCCTGAGGACTCGAGACCCGCGGAAACAAACGACCGTTGTCCTATAAACACGGCGATGAAAGGTTCAAGTTTTATGGTGAACAGATTCTTAGATGAGAATGGGGAGGTCTTGATGATCGGGCTTTGTAACGGGGTGATGATGTGGGACAATGTACCGATGTCAACGCAGGAGTTGGCGTGATAGCTTGACATATTTGGAAGGTGTACAATTGGTCAGAATAGAAAAATGGACGATTCGCAGTTATTTTCGGTGAGGTATTGGCTTTAACGATCGCACACCAATTATTATACTTATCAGGTTCCAACCTTCCAAAGTTCCAACTTTCCAAAATTCCAACCTTCCAAAGTTGCAACCTTACAAGATTTTAATCTTCCAAAGTGCCAACATTGGAAAGTTCTATCTTTCTCAAATCCCAACATTCCCGGGATCCAACCTTCCAAAGTTCCAACCTTTCAAAGTTCCAACCTTCCAAAGTTAGAACCTTGCAAAATTTTAACCTTCCAAAGTCCCAACTTTCCCAGGATCTAACCTTCCAAAGTTCTAAACTTTCAAAGTTCTAATCTTCCAAAGTTCCAACATTCCCAAGATCTAACCTCTCAAAGTTTCAACCTTCTAAAGTTCTAACCTTCCAAAGTCCCAACTTTCCTAGGATCTAACCTTCCAAAGTCCCAACTTTCCTAGAATCTAACGCTCCAAAGTTACAACCTTGCAAAGTTTTAACATTCCAAAGTTGCAACTTTTCCAAGATCCAACATTCCTATGTTCCAACCTTCCAAAGTTACAACTTTGCAAAATTTTAGTCTACCAAAGTCCCAACATTACAAAGTTTTAACCTTCCAAAGTTCCAACTTTCCCAGGATCCAACATTCCAAAGTCTTAACCTTGTAAAGTCCTAACCTTGCCAAATTTTAACCTTCCAAAGTCCCAACATTACAATATTTTCACATTACAAAGTTCCAACCTTCCAAAGTTCAAATTATCCAAAGATTCAACCTTCCAAAGTTACTAACTTCTAACGTTATAACCTTCCACACTTTCAACTTTCTCAAATTTCATCTTTCTCAAGTTCCAACCTTCCAAAGTTCTTACATTCCAAAGCCTTAATCTTGCAAAGATTTGACCATCCAAAGTTCTAACATTTCAAAGTCTTAACTTTCCAAAGTCCCACCACTCCAACGTTCCAATCTTCCAAAGTTCTAACCTTCTAAAGTTCCAACTTCTGATATTCCTAGCCTTCCAAGGATCCGACCTCCCAAAGTTCCAACCTTCCAAAGTCCCAGCCATGCAATGTTTCAACCTTCCAAAGTACTCATCTTCTAAAGTTTGAATCATCCGAAGGTTCAACCTTTCAAAGTTCCAACCTTCCACTGTTCCAACTTTCCAAAGTCCCAACCTTCCCTATGTTCCAACCTGCAAAAGTCCCAACCTTGCAAAATTCTAACCTTCCAAAGTCCCTACTTTCCAAAGTTTGAATCACCCAAAGTTTCAACTTTCCAATGTCCCAACGTTCCTGAATTCCAATTTTTGAAAGTCCTAACCTTTGCACATTTCGATCATTCTAAATTCGATCATTCAACCTTCTTAACTTTCGATCTTCCAAATTCCAAAGCTACGAATATTCGAAATTTCTAAAACTAAAGCTCCAAATTTCGAAACGTACATCTTCTCTAAACTTCGAATCACCTTATTCCAAAGCTTCCTAACCTCCAAATGATAGTCGGCGAACGTCTCGAGAGTGAATGAGATAGTGCTACATGCGTTCAGCAGTTGTTATTGTTATTACTATTCTTGTTTGCCGAAATGTAACTGGAAGTGTCCACGGTGGGGAGCACTTTTTTATTTTGGGTCACGCGCCAACTCGAGCGTTGACATCTGTATATTTACTGTTGGGAACTTCGAGTGTAACGACAGAAAGGCTAAAAAATTTGTCATTTTTAAAACGTGAGATGAAAAGTTCTAGTTTTATTGCGTTGTTGAAGATTGCTGTTAGATGAGCAATAGGGATTTGTTGATACCATGCTTTATGATAGATATAAGGTTAAGGTTAGAGGGAAAGGGTTACTGATACATAATAACAAAAAACTCGTCAAAAATACTAATTCATTACTCCTTGCCTAAAATGTCAAACATCCATTAAAAACCAACAAATAATAGCAACTTACATATTACAAATGAAATGAACTATTTTATAAGTAATATTAATTTTAATAACTAAGTCAAGTTTAACAAGTAACTCAAGTTTGATACTCTCTTGAAATAACTTTTTCTGAACGGTCAACGCCTTACATCGCATACCATCTTTCAAACTATTTTCTACACATCTACAAACTTTACAAATAGTTCGCCTCTGTTCTGTACATAAGAACAACATAAAACTTCGTAATAGCAGTTTCTAACAATGGAGGCAAATGATCGGTAACAACATACCAAACAAGACCAGATAGCGCAAATGTTTGTTACAAACTTTCCATACTTTTTTACGGGAAAGTTATGTCCGTGTATCACGGAATAACGTTGTGTGTAACGTTGTAACAGCTCGAGTTTCTGTAGTACGATAACCGGGGTAAAATGAACGAAACAGTTTAATTTCCGGAGGTAATCGTCGTCCAGCTCTGACACGAACGACGAAAACGACATTAAATTAAAACTGAAACCAATACGCCGTTTATTAATCAACGAATGACGGAACGGCTTTCGGAACTGATGATGGCGTGCACATATGTGGACTATGTGGGCTACGTGTGTTTACATATTTGTTTATGTAAAATTTGCACGTTGTTAGTGACGCTGTTCTATATTTTTCTGTTTTATATTTACTGATCATGTATTCAAAATATTTTACATATTTATTTATTTATTCTATTATACACATGTCTATACCTATTCTACACACGTGCACATGTTGCATTTTTAGTAAAAAAAATTGCAAAATTTTAGTAAAATAGAATTTAATAAAATTTGGAGCTTATACATCTTAAAATTTGTAATTCAAAGAGTACCTATTTAAAAGAAATTTAATCGGCAATATAACGAGAGAGCCTTATTGTATTTACTTTCTCGAATAACATAGTCAATTATTTATACAACAGAGGCTTAATTCAATAACAATTCCGAAAATAAAATTACACTTCCATTTGTCAGACTTTCAGCAAATATCTCCGTTTCCCTACTAATCATTTTTGTTATATAATAAAAAACATTGATTAGTAATAAGGATGAAGATCGCACATTAAAAGCGTTGAAAGTAAAATTAACTCAGGGCTGAATGGCATAAAAATGCCTGTATGCTTCTTAACGGTATAGGTCACGCGATTAAGGAAAATGTTAAAGGAATGAGTGATAGGCAGTTGTGAAGGTTAACAGGGATATAAAAAACGATCGTCAAAGAGCTCGACGACGATATACTGAGAGCATTATTTGTTACACTGTCTGGATAACATCGGTTCAATCGACTTTGTGTTAAGGGAGGATCACACGACGGGTTTCATAATATAGCCATTTATCTTTTCAGTTATTAGCACTGTGGGACGTAATAGAATTTCTGTATTTTCGGTTCGTTACTTTTTTAATTTTTATGTTTGTTATGTGACTATATTGGTAATTCTAAATTGATACATTTTTATATTGTTGAGTGTAAGTTGCTAAATTTGTAGATTTATAGATATGTGGATATGTGGAGATGTGGATGTGTGGATATGTAGATATGTGGATAAATAGATATGTGGATATGTAGATATATAGATTTGTAGATTTATAGATATGTGGAAATGTGGATATGTGGAGATATGGATGTGTAGATATGTAGATATGTGGATAAATAGATATGTGGATATGTAGATATGTAGATATGTGGATATGTAGATATGTGGATATGTAGATATGTGGATATGTAGATATGTGGATATGTAGATATGTGGATATGTAGATATGTGGATATGTAGATATGTGGATATGTAGATATGTGGATATGTAGATATGTGGATATGTAGATATGTGGATATGTAGATATGTGGATATGTAGATATGTGGATATGTAGATATGTGGATATGTAGATATGTGGATGTGTGGATATGTGGAAGTGTGGATATGTGGATATGTAGATATGTAGATATGTAGATATGTAGATATGTAGATATGTAGATATGTAGATATGTAGATATGTGGATATGTAAATACGTGGATGTGTGGATATGTGGAAGTGTGGATATGTGGAAGTGTGGATATGTGGAAGTGTGGATATGTGGATATGTAAATATGTGGATGTGTGGATATGTGGAAGTGTGAATGTATGGAAGTGTGGATATGTGGATGTATAGATATGTGGATATCTAGATGTGTGGATAAGTAGATATGTGGATATGTGGATGTGTGGATATGTGGATGTGTAGATATGTGGATGTGTGGATATATGGATGTGTGGATATGTGGATAAGTAGATATGTGGATATGTAGATATGTGGATATGTGGATATGTGGATATGTGGATGTGTGGATTTGTATATATGTAGATATATGACATATACATATGTAGATTTTTAAATATGCAGATATATGATATATACATATGTGGATTTTTAAATTTTCATATTTTTTGACATTTTAATTTTTTAACTTTCTAAAAAGTTAACCTACCACTATTTTAAAATGCACAAAACTCTCTCTATTATTACTCAACTAATAACAAAAGTAAACAATACTGTAACAATACAGTAAAAATTTAATTATGTGATCATATGTGAAAAGACCTCCAACTACACAAAAAGCCCATAGAAGACTAAAGTTCCTAAATGCACCTGTTTTTTCTTTGCAAGAATTTAAAAGCATGCCATGTATGAAGACTATATTCAAAGAGATAGAAAGACCTTCGATGCTTTGAAACACTTTTGTCCACATACGTAATGCATAAGATTCTCTTACCTGGCAACTGCTTCGCTGTACACGAATCCAGCAGTTGCTCTGCGAACGACCTCGAAACATAAATCAGAGCCATCCATACTGAAACAGAAGCATGACATTAACGTTCAATTTACACGATGTAACAATTTACATGTACCTCGGAAAAACAAGGTATACTTAAACGATGATATTGAACTTTCGCGTGATTAATTACACCGAAATATTTGATTAATTTTGTTATTGGGGTGCTGGGGAGTTTAATTGCTTATATGTATTATACATGTGTTTATCGTTATTTTGTGGACGAAATTTTGAAATAACATGAATAGAAATTTTCAAATTTGTATATTTGTTTAATTAAAATTTGTAAGTCACAAATTTCACAATTTATATACTCTCAGTTTTAGAAATTGTTAATGTACGAATCATACATTTCTGAAATTTTCAATTATAGAAATTTCTGAATAAAAAAATTTTTGTTATACAAATTTGCAAGTTGAGAAGTTTCAATTACACAAATTCCCAAATTTAAAAATTCCAATTACCCAAATTTCCAAACTTAAGAATTTCAATTATACAAATTTGCAAGTTTAGAAATTTCAATTACACAAATTTCCAAACTTAAGAATTTCAATTATACAAATTTGCAAGTTTAGAAATTTCAATTGCCCAAATTTCCAAACTTAAGAATTTCAATTATACAAATTATCAATTTTGTCAGTGTGCAAAAGGCATACAAATAGTTCCACATATATGGCCCTTTCCACAATCTCCCCATACAGAGCCACATACCGAATAAACAAGGAATAATACATCTTAATTACGACATTCAATTCGCATCTAAAGGGATTATCTATAATATCATCGTTTGTGCTCCGAATAGACAAAATACCTCGGATTATATAAGAAATGAACGCGATGTAAATTAACGAGGTTGCATTCGATCGATAACTGACATGTTCAGCGTACAAACGATTAGATTAACAATTACAATCAGATTCTCTGTCGCAGCATGTGTATTCAATAGATTATTTATGACTGAGTCAACGCTAATTAGGTCGATTCACGGACACGTGAAATTTCTGCATGATACACAACTTCATTTTTCAGATTATCTTCTCGAATTGAATTGCATTCGTTCTGGAAACTCGTTTACAAGGATTTACGCAATTATCGGGGCAATTAAGCAAAGCTGACTATTATACACTTGAACATGGATGAAAAATCGGATGCTCGCGTATGGTAAGTTGGCAACTGGAATAGTAGCATTCACGTTGCTTCGAGTGCCATCTTGTTAGACGCGTGTAATGCGTTGTAATACGACGCGTGGCGATATAACGCATAGTAGTACAACACGTGGCGATATAACGCGTGGCAATACAACGCGTGGGAATACAACGTGTGGCAATACAACACGTGGCGATATAACGCGTGGAGATACAACGCGTGGCGATATAACGCGTGGGAATACAACGCGTGGCGATACAACGCATGGCGATATAACGCGTGGCGATACAACGCGTGGCGATATAACGCGTGGCAATACAATGCGTGGAAATACAACGCGTGGCGATATAACACGTGGCAATACAACGCGGGGCAATATAACGCGTGGGAATACAACGCGTGGCAAGGCAACGCGTGGCGATATAACGCGTGGCGATACAACGCGTGGCAATGCAACGCGCGGCGATATAACGCGTGGCGATACAACGCGTGGCGATACAACACGTGGAAATACAACGCGTGGCGATATAACGCGTGGCAATACAACGCGTGGGAATATAACGCGTGGGAATATAACGCGTGGCAATACAAAGCTTGGCGATATAACGCGTGGCAATATAACGCGTGGCAATATAACGCGTGGCAATACAACGCGTGGCAATACAACGCGTGGCAATATAACGCATGGCGATACAGCGCGTGGGAATACAACGAATGGCAATATAATGCGTGGCAATACAACACGTGGCGATATAACGCGTGGCGATATAATGTAATACAAGATATTTTTCCATCTTAATATTTGAAATTCTTAACTCATCAAAAAATGCATAAATAATGTAGAAGCAATTCGTTTTGTTAATTGCATTCATTTTTGAAACAGAACGATTTAAAATTAAACCAGTGGCTAAAATTAATGACGTTTTTAATAAGAACGACCGCAAATTGAACAATAAAACAGCAGCTTAAAGTTTCATCAATTTTTTTATCAAACTCAAATGAGATTTTTTTTTTTCATTCCGTTGCATGTTTAAATCTACCGAGAGACCCGGTTTTAGCCTAGAAAGTTATCTATCTCGGAAGTTGCGAAAGAAATAAGAAGGTAAGTTGAAAGAAACGTGTGTGTATACGTGCACATAGAGCGAGAGCCCCTTTAAAAAAAACTTGCGAAGAAATTCATCTAAATGTAAAGCCAAGACATTAGTAAACTCTTGGGTTCGCTCGGGTCCTCGCGCAAAACGCTTCAGACGACTTAAACGTCAAGAGTATACATGAAATTCTGAGGAAAAACGCGGGGGAATGTGAACCTTAACGAAAACGAATGCTCGCTCGTTCACGTTATAATGAATTGCTGGAACAATGCGGGCCTGGTCGGAAAGAAACGGAGTTCGTTTAACATTTTTCGCGAGCTTTAACTCCATTGTGAGGAGAAACAAACGAATTTCACGTCGTTATACTTACTATTCGAATACCATGTACAGCATACCCTCCGAACTGTAGGTTTCCAGTAATTCTACGATGTGGGGATGTTTCAACATGTGACATATTGTGGCCTCCCGTTTCAAATCTGGAACAATCGTGTTTGTTCGGATTGTTAGTTTTGTAATTGCCTTTTTTGCGATATATGAAGGGCTAATGTTATGCGTTACTGATATCATTCTTTAGGATGTTATGATGATTCAATATTTTGCGATAGAATGCAATGGTGATATAGCAAATGGGTGATACAGCGTGTAGTATTACGAAGCGAGGTGAAAAAATGTGTGTATGGAGATATAACGCGAGGAGATGCAATTCGTAGTAATACAACGAGTAATAATATAGTGCGTGGCGATATAACGCGCTGAAATACAACACATGGCGATATGACGCGTAGTAGTACAGCAAGTGGCAATATAACGCGTTGTAATACAACACATGGCGATGTAACGCGTAGTAGTACAGCACATGGCAATATAACGCTTGGCGATATAACGCATGGCAATACAACGCGTAGCAATACAACGCGCGGCAATACAATGCGCTGCAATACAACGCGTTGCAATACAACACATGGCAATACAACGCGTGGCGATATAACGCGTAGTAGTTCAACGCGTTGCAATACAACGCGTGGCAATACAACGCATGGCAATACAACGCGTGGCGATATAACGCGTAGTAGTTCAACGCGTGGCAATACAACGCGTGGCAATATAACGCGAGTCAATACAACGCGTGGCAATACAACGCGTGGCAATACAACGCGTGGCAATACAACGCGTGGCAATAAAACGCGTGGCAATACAACGCGTGGCAATACAACGCATGGCAATACAACGCGTGGCGATATAACGCGTAGTAGTTCAACGCGTGGCAATACAACGCGTGGCAATACAATGCGTAGCAATACGACGCGTTGCAATACAACGCGTGGCGATACAACGCGTGGCAATACCACGCGTGGTAATACAACGCATGGCAATATAATGCGTGGCAATACAACGCGTGGCAATATAACGCGAGTCAATACAACGCGTGGCAATACAACGCGTGGCAATACAACGCGTGGCGATATAACGCGAGTCAATGCAACGTGTATTAATACAACTTGTGGCGATATAACGCGAGTCAATGCAACGTGTATTAATACACCTTTTGGCGATATAACGCGTAGAAGTATAACACGTAACACAACGTAATGGCACAAAAGAAATATTGCAAACAAAAATTACACAATTATGATAAAATCGCTCCGCAATATAATAATACTATACTGATATAACACGTCTTCAATTTCACAATAATTAATTAATCTGCTTAATCAACTACCAAAAGGCAGTAACATTAAAAACAAGTATTTAAATAAGTATTTAATTTAAATTTCAGTAGGAATTTCTTAATTAATTCCCCCAACATCATAAGAAGGCAAAAACGAATTTAATTAACGCTGCATATGGTAGAATTAAAAAGTAAGTTTGAATAATGAACTCTGAAGCAGGAAAATTTTAATGAAGATTATTAGAATTGATAGAAGTAATCAGTTTAGAAAATGTAATTTTGAGGATAAGATGAAAGAAAGGTGCAAATGCATGAAATAAATGTTTTCATTGTTGTTAGTAAGATCTGTGACGTATATACAAGCATCTCATGAAACAATGTTCTAACTATGACGCATTTTCATAATATTATTAACCCTTACAGCGATGCAGCTCTTTTTCATCTATTATTAGAGCATGCAACTCTTAGACGTGTAAGTATGTAAAACAGACAATTTTTATTATTAGATAAGCAAAAAATACATACTACAAGTAATAGATAGCTGTCTACCAAGTATTCTGATTATATTTCTTTTTATAAACAAATACCAAGTCCTGATTAGACAGAGAATATCTAAAGGTAATATTTATGTACCTTGTTTACGATATTTTATTAATTATGAGGGTTCACAATTCATAATAGAAATTAAATAACTTAAATTACTTCTAAATTTAAAATGTTTAAGCTTAGAAATTCAAAGTTTAAAAATTCAACACTTCAAAAGTTAAAAATTGCTCTCCAAATGTAAGAATTCTCAAATTTTCTCTAAAAGTCCAAAATCTAGTTTACAGAATTTAAAATCCCCCTCTGTCTCTCACCCTTGAACGAGTAATTCAAAATTTAATAATTTAATTTGCTTTCTATTTTCAATGTTGCATTATGCAAGATATTCTATCTCCAGCCCTTGAAAGTGTAATTCAAAGTTTAATAATTCTACTTTCTATTTACAATGTTGCATTATGCAAGGTAGCTCGACAGGTTTAGTGTTAAATTCCAAAATTACTCTTCGGTGAACTACGAGTACTCAATAATGTAAAAGTGGGTTCAGCTGTGAAATTGCACTTTGGTAATACCCGGTTCTCCAATTAACATAACGAAAACGAGACTGCGATATCGATTTCGGTATCCGCAGTTCCTCGAGTATCGTACGTGTTCCACATTAAGGTCCATCGGATACGTTCGGGCACAACGAAAGCAATTTCAATCGAATTGGACAATAGGCCGCAAGAATTCATGGCTGAGCACGTGTACACACGTGTGCCGGTAAAAGAGAATACGTAAACACAAGAGACGAGCAAGGAAAATAGTCCCGTTCGATTTGAACAGGCAGCGGAAATTAATGGCGGAACAGATCTCTATTCCCATCTGAACTCACCGTTCGTGCTTAGACCCGGACTGGAGGTGAACTTCGCAACGTCCACGATTTTTACAGCGAACGTCTGCCCTGTTTGTCGGTGAATGCATTTCCTAACGACGCTGAAAGGTCCCCTGAAACAATCAGAAAAAAAAAACGGGATGAATGACAATCGACTGCGTGCGGTTTTCGTTCGCGATCGGCCATTGTACGGCCATGAACATAATGACTGGCTCAACTGGAACGTCAGCGACTAAGCAAGGTATACTAAGCCCGATAATGGGCTCCGGATAATTCGCCGAATGTTGACCACGAACGCATTCGTCGAATACGCGAAAACCATAACAGCCTGAATGATCTCTATTGCCAGTCACGAATTAACTGCCAACCGATCAGTCGCCTGGATAATTTGGATTTGGGTATTGTTCAGTAGAATGGCCGACACTCTGACAAAGATACTAGTTTTAGACGGATAAATGACCGTGACGAACTCGGGATTTTGGTATTGTGAAGAGTGAAGCAAATATGGCGGCAACTGTACATTCATTTGCAATTTGCAAATTTAAGACTATATATATTTTTAGATACTTTTAGAAGACTATAATTCATGGAATATGATGTTCTTTACTTTATATAGTTTTAGATGGATGATACAATCAATTTAAATGACCGTGAGAAACTTGGGATTTCGATACTATGAAAAGGGAGCAAATATGGCGGCAACTGTACGTTCATTTGTAATTTGCAAGTTCGTGAATATATATATTTTTAGATACTTTTAGAAGACTATAATTCATGGAATATGGTGTTCCTTACTTTATATAGTTTCAGATGGATGATACAACTAATTTAAGTTACCGTGAGAAACTTGGGATTTCGATACTATGAGAAGGGAGCAAATATGGCGGCAACTGTACGTTCATTTGTAATTTGCAAGTTCGCGACTATATATATTTTTAGATATTTTTAGAAGGCTATAATTCATGAAATATAGTGTTCTCTACTTTATATAGTTTCAGATGAATGATACAATCAATTTAAATAACCGTGACAAATGAAACTCGGGATTTCGATATTACGAAAAGTGAAACAAACATGGCGCCAAGCACCTGTACGTTCATTTGTAATTTGCAAATTCGTAACTATATTTTTAGATAATTTTAGAAAGCTAGAATTCATGGAATATGTTATCCTTTACTTTATATAATTTTAGATGGATGATACAATCAATTTAAATAACCGTGACAAATGAAACTCGGGATTTCGATATTACGAAAAGTGAAACAAACATGGCGCCAAGCACCTGTAGGTTCATTTGTAATTTGTAAATTCGTAACTATATTTTTAGATACTTTTAGAAGACTATAATTCATGAATTATGTTATTCTTTGTTATTTATTTGTAATTTATAATATATAAGAGTAAATATTTTGTTCCTTCAATTCAACCTGTCTTTTGTAATAAAAATTTTCCTCACATTAATTTGGAACAAATTAATCTTCATTTTCTAATAATAAATGGTTCAGTATTTCTTTTTGAGTTATTTGTAATAATTTCTGTTCTTCAAATATATTTTTTAGAGTAATCATTTTAGTACATGTTTAGTACATCTTTCTTCCTAAACTTTTCAGCGAATTTTCAGTAAAATTTATTTCAAGTAACTAATATTTGTAATGCACAGAAAATTTGTGATAAAGAGATATTTAGTTATTAGTTGACATCAAGTTAAAGTCATTTAAGTTAAATCCAGCACTATACAACCAATTTAAAGGGACGGCTTTACCGTACATCAAAGGTTCTGCCTGGAGTGTTGTCTTTTGTTGTACCTACTCTTGAGTTGAAGTATGGTTGTCCGATCTTAACACTAGATTTACGGTACCTAAACTAACGGGTTTTAGATTTATTTTCAATAGGAGCCTTTGTCAAAATATCTATTAACGTTCATTAGTAATAAATATTAAAATGTTCAAAGTTTCTTAATTTACAAATTCTTAAATTTCTAAATTGCTGTCTTTAAATTTCTGAATATTTGAAAGATAAAATTTCTGTAAATGTTCAAAGTTCTGAAATTCGTAAACTCTCAAATTCTTAACCTCTCAAATACCTAAACTCTCAAATTCCTAAATTCTCAAATTCCTAAACTCTCAAATTATTAACCTCTCAAATGCCTACACTCTCAAATTTCTAAATTCTCAAATTCCTAAATTCTCAAATTCCTAAACTCTCAAATTATTAACCTCTCAAATGCCTACACTCTCAAATTTCTAAATTCTCAAATTCCTAAATTCTCAAATTCCTAAATTCTCAAATTCCTAAATTCTCAAATTCCTAAATTCTCAAATTCCTAAATTCTCAAATTCCTAAACTCTCAAATTCCTAAATTCTCAAATTCCTAAACTCTCAAATTATTAACCTCTCAAATGCCTACACTCTCAAATTCCTAAATTCTCAAATTCCTAAACTCTCAAATTATTAACCTCTCAAATGCCTACACTCTCAAATTTCTAAATTCTCAAATTCCTAAATTCTCAAATTCCTAAATTCTCAAATTCCTAAATTCTCAAATGCCTAAACTCTCAAATTCCTAAATTCTCAAATTCCTAAATTCTCAAATGCCTAAACTCTCAAATTCCTAAATTCTCAAATTCCTAAATTCTCAAATGCCTAAACTCTCAAATTCCTAAATTCTCAAATTCCTAAACTCTCAAATTATTAACCTCTCAAATGCCTAAACTCTTAAATCCCTAAATTCTCAAATTCCTAAGTTCTCAAATTCCTAAATTCTCAAATGCCTAAACTCTCAAATTCCTAAATTCTCCAAACATCCAAATCCTTGAAATCCTAATCAAAATATTGAAATTTCCAAATCCCCAAGTTCCCAAATTCTCAAATTCCCAATTTCCCAAAATTCCAAAATTTCTAAAATTGCAAAATATTATCTAAAATATTAAATTTCCCAAATTTCTCTCTTGGAACTCAACCAACACATAATTCAAACCTAAGTTATCCCATAAGACAAACTTAATTAATCTAAATAACAATTAATTAATCTAAATTTACTATAATATTCAACATCTACGTTTGAACCACGTAACCCATACAAATTACATGAACCACCCGGTACATCCCATTTCCGCTCGAAGTCAGCTCCGCCGCCCTAATAAAGACAAAATCAAATATGCCTCGATAACGGACGTTAAGAAGTCTGGAGAAGGTGTTGAAAGGAAGAAAATTGAACGCGCTTATATCCCGAAGAAGAAGACGTTGGAACAGAAGATCAAAATCAATCCCATTAAAGTGGCGTATAACGCGTTTTCCCGAGCAACAAGTATATTCCAGGTAACGTTTAGCCGTGAAAAAAAGAACTCATACCAAGGTGCTCAAAGATTCGTGTCAAGAACTAAGGAGACGATAACTAAGCGGAACTCGGCTTCAACATATCTCACGATATTATCGACAAGGACAACTTTCTTCTTCTAGTGCCTTTTAGAGAGCAACGAAAGCATCAGATGGCAAGATACAATTGCTCGCGTTCCTTTTCCTTTTCATACGCGAACAACTGAACTCTTTAGTAAACTGCTGAAAATATTTGTGTTTTGAACGAATAAATTTGACTTTACAATAACTATAATTGAGTAAACCTAACTTTAGTTGAATAAACCTAACTAAAACTTAGACTGAACAAACCTAACCTCGTTAAAATCTTCATTGAATGAATTTATTTTTACTATTTTTATAATTGAGCAAACGTAACCTCAATTGAATAGACATAACTAAGAACTCGACTGAATAAACCTAACATCATTAAAATATATATTGAATGAATTTATTTTTACTATTTTTATAATTGAGCAAACCTAACCTCAATTTAATAAACATAACTAAGAACTCGATTGAATAAACTTAACCTCATTAAAATCTACATTGAATGAATTTATTTTTACTATTTTTATAATTGAGCAAACCTAACCTCAATTTAATAGACATAACTAAGAACTCGATTAAATAAACTTAACCTCATTAAAATCTACATTGAATGAATTTATTTTTACTATTTTTATAATTGAGCAAAACCTAACCTCAATTGAATAGACCTAACTAAAACCTCGACTGAATAAAGGAAACTTGATTAAAATCTAAATTGAATGAATTTATCTTTACTATAACTATAATTTAGTAAACCTAACCTCACTTGAACAGATCTAACTAAAACTTCGACTGAATAAAGCAAACTTGATTAAAACCTAAATTGAATGAATTTCTTTTTACTATAACTATAATTGTGTAAACCTAACCTTAATTGAATAAACCTGACAGAAACCTCGACTGAATGAACCTAACCTAATTAAAATCTAAATTGAATAAATTTATCTTAACCATAACTACAATTGAGTGAACCTAACCTCAATTGAATAGACCTAACTAAAACCTTCACTGAATAAACCTAAACTAATTGAAATCAAAATTGAATAAATCCAACTGAACTGTAACCTCAATTGTATAAACCTAATCTGATTGTAACTTAAACTAAATCTAACCTAACCTCAACTACAGAAACCCTACCTAACCTAATCTCAGCTAAATAAATCCTATCTAACCTCACCTCAGCTAAATAAATCCTACCTAACCTAATCTCAGCTAAATAAACCCTACCTAACCTCACCTCAGCTAAATAAATCCTACCTAACCTAATCTCAGCTAAATAAACCCTACCTAACATAACCTCAGCTAAATAAATCCTACCTAACCTAATCTCAGCTAAATAAACCCTACCTAACATAACCTCAGCTAAATAAACCCCACCTAACCTAATCTTACTATAATCTAAGCTAAACAAACCCTACTATAACGTAAACTGAACAAACTTAATACAAATACTAATAAAAACTAATAAAAAGAAGAATAAAATAAATGTAATTTAACAATGTTATACCTACAAGAAAATATGAAAAATTATACTATAATAAAAATAAACACTTCTTAATTTTTTACTCCTAAATAATAAAATGCCCCAACCTATGACTTGAATAACCTAACCTAACAATTAAGTACCAATTTTAAATACCTATAGCCGCCCCTAACAGCGTAACGAAAGCATAAAGTAAGTGGCTAAAAGTAATTAACAGTTTCTGAAAGAAATACGTCAATAGCATAACACATAAACGTAAAGAGATTACAAGTATAAGACAGCTACAGTTCAAAGCTTCTCTTTACACACATTTTATGCTTTTTGACGGTAAAGGGATTTTATATCACAGCGACGTCTACATCCTTTCATCGATGAAAGCTCTGCCTCGAAACGATCTTCTCCCCCAAAAAGTGTCAATAAAACAAGCTTCCTGTGGCCCACTTTTTATAAGAATTATCGACACCTCGCTGTTTCTTGACAACGGTCGATTAATGGAACTTTGGAAACCAATTTCCGAATACCTTGGCTTTTCGATGATTCAATAGCCCCGCGGCCCGAATTCAAATATTCGTTTCAGCAAAAGAGTCTATTGGCTCATTGCGAGGTGGATCGATCACTTTTAGATCTCAATATCGGGAATTTTGGTTTGGGGGAAATATGATCTGTAACTGATGTGATTAGTCACTGATAACCGCTCAAAATTTTTATACGACTAGACTGATTTTATAATTGGAAGTAGTAGGAGATTGTAATAATATTATGTGTGTGGGAATTTGGGGATGTAGGAATTTGGGAGATGTAGTGATTTGGGGATATGGGAATTTGGGGATGTGGGGATTTGGAGATGTGGGAATTTGAGAGATGTGGAAATTTGTAAGTGTGGGAATTAGGGAGATGTTGGGATTTTGGAAGTGTGGACTCTACATTCCCAAATTCCCATATTCCCAAATTTTCACATCACGAAATTTCCTATATTCCCAAATTCCCATATTCCCAAATTTCCACACCCCCAAATTTCCACATCCCCAAATTTCCACGTCCCCAATTTTTCACATCCCCAAATTTCCACATACCCAAATTTCCACGTCCCCAAATTTCCACATCCCCAAATTCCCACATCCCCAAATTTCCACGTCCCCAAATTTCCACATCCCCCAATTTCAACACCCCCCAATTCCAGTGTCCCCAAATTCCTACGTCTCCAAATCTCTACATCTCCAAATTTCTATATTCCCAAGTTTCGACACCCCCAAATTCCAATATTCCCAAATTCCCACATCCCCAAATTACCACACCCCCCCAATTACTAAGTCCCCAAATTCCCATATACCCAAATTTTCACGCCCCCAAATTCATATCTCCCCAATCCCTATATCTCCTAAACTTCTATACTCTTATCTCTCTATCCTTATATCCTCAAATACCTAAATTAAATCCTAACCTCTCTAACTAAAATCTAAAATCTCCATATCCCAAAATCTGTATCTCTCCAAATCTCAACCCCTCCTTTCTGCATCCCCAAAATCTCGTCTCACATTCACAATAACTCACACTGCATACACAATTACATAAAATCTTCATATGCACTCATATGCACTCATATGCACATGTATACACTTTCTGTGTAAAAACAAAATCTGTATCTTTCCAAATCTCAACCCCTCCTCCCTACATCCCCAAAACCTCGTCTCACATTCACATTAACTCACACTACATACACAATTGCATAAAACCTTCATATGCACTCATATGCTCTCATATGCACATGTATGCACTTTTTGTGCAAAAACAAAATCTGTATCTCTCCAAAATATCAATCCCTCCTCCCTATATCCCCAAAATCTCGTCTCACATTCACAATAATTCACACTACACACACAATTGCATAAAACCTTCATATGCACTCATATGCACTCATATTCACATGTATACACTTTTTGCACAAAAACAAAATCTGTATCTCTCCAAAATCTCAACCCCTCCTCCCTACATCCCCAAAACCTCGTCTCACATTCACAATAATTCACACTACACACGCAATTGCATAAAACCTTCATATGCACTCATATGCACATGTATGCACTTTTTGCAAAAAAAACACTTTAATTAATACACCACATGTGCACAAAGTATAAATACACTAACAACTCATTATATTAGGGGAAAGTAGGTTAAAACCGGATACCAGATACATTTTTTCAAGCAGAAAAAAAACAGTGGGTAGTAAAAGCTAAAAATATAATTGACAGTCTTAAGTGAACCCCTTACAATACGAGGAAAGTATGTGTGTGTTTTATGGTGAGCGATATTTGACTGGAACGAAATATCAGTTTTTCTCGGAAATGGTCCAATATCCGGTTTGACTCCATAAAAAACCTGATAGGTTAAAACCGGTTGTGCATTCTGAAGCATATAAAATTGAGTGCTGTTATAAAATTCGGATTTTATTGAGTAAGAAACGTGTAGATACGGTATGTTTAATATAGGTACGCCTCGTAATTTCTGGGGGAGGTATACATTTTTTAGTTTTGCTGAAGGTTGTGGTGAGGAACTGTATACTGAGAGAATGAAGTAAAATATACATATGAAAATTAGGTAAATCTTGCGAAGGGTATGTGCATTATTAGTATGTGTAGTTAATATATTGAATATGGTAAATGTTAGTAAATATACAAAATGGGTGGGATATTCAGAAAAATGTATAATATGGACTAAAAAGATTAAGTAGAGTAAATATACTGAATGTACTAAATTTTAGGTTAGGTTATTAAATGTTATTAGATGTACAAAGTATGTAAAATATAAAAAAAGAAATGTACAAAATTGACTAAATAGACTGAGTAGACTATGTAGACTAAATATAGACTAAATATACTAAACATACTAAATATCCAAGATATACAAAGTGCATCAAATATTCTAAATGTCCTAAGTATCCTAAAGATTCTAAATATTGTAAATATCCTGAATGTCGCTAGTATCCTTAAATATTCTAAAAATCACAAATATCCTAAATATTCTAAATAACCTAAATATTCCAAGTATCATAAATATACTAAAAATCCTAAAAATCTTGAACATCCTAAATATCCCTAATACCCTAAATATCCCTAACACCCTAAATATCCTAAATATCCTAAATAACCTAAATATCCTACATATCCTAAATATCTTAAATATTCTAAAATTTCTGAAAATCCTAAAAATCTTGAACATCCTAAATATCCCTAACACCCTAAATATCCTAAATATCCTAAATATCCTAAATATCCTAAATAACCTAAATAACCTAAATAACCTATATAACCTAAATATCCTAAGTATCCTAAATATTCTAAAATTTCTAAAAATCCTAAAAATCTTGAAGATCCTAAATATCCTAAATATCCTAAATATCCTAAATATCCTAAAAGTTCTAAAAATCCTAAATATCCTAAATATCCCCAATATCTTAAATATCCTCTAAATATTGATTTCTCTAAACCAATTTTAAACTTCTAAATAAACATTTATAAACATAAGCTGCATATACTATTGGCTCCATTACTATCACAGGATATTAAAAATGTCAGCCGGTCAGGTGACATTTTGAGGTTAAATATTTGAAGTGACCTATCTCAGTGACCCCTTGACCTATGACCTAAATTTGAACTGTTGTAAACTCAGCTTAATTAGTACTCCATTTTTTTCTTTAAGTCTTCGTCACTCGACGTAGATATTTTGTAAGCTGAGTTTTAACCTTGCCTCTCGATGAAGTTTTACAGCTTTTCTGAACTGTATATATTTTTATCGAGAGGGTTTATAACGTTTTTCCAGATATTTATTAAAGTTGAACAACTAAAAGATGACATTTATTAAATTAAATTTTATTATTCATTTATATTTAATTTTTATTGAACTTATTTCATTATTTATTCATATTTAATATTTTTCAAATTATTGTATTTATTGAATTACTTTAATTATTTACATATGTTTAATTTTTATTGTATTACTTGAATTATTTATTTATATTTAATATTCATTGAGTTATTGTATTTATTGAATTACTTTAATTATTTACATATGTTTAATTTTTATTGTATTACTTGAATTATTTATTTATATTTAATATTTATTGAATTGCTTCAACTATTTATTTATATTTAATATTTATTGAGTTACTAGTATTTATTGAATTATTTTATTACACGTCAGATTTTAATACGCATGTAACTGGTTTTGTCTAGTGTGGTAAACTTTATTTAATTTAACCTTCCCACGCAGTTGCATAATAAGATTTAACAGAAAAACACAGCTATGACGTTTTAACCTACTTTTCACTGTCGCATAGTAATTTTTTGGAACTAAATTCCATTTAATATGTATACGTACAATAATCCACATTGTTATACACATATGCAATACTCCATTTTGGTCACATGAAATATTAATATATGGTATCATAGAAAATACGTAACATTGTTAATATTAATACTACTGTTAATACTAATATTTGCTATTATAGCAAATATGTAACATTGTTAATATTAATATAATTATTATTCAAGATATTGAAGAACTAAAAAATTAACAATAAAGAAACAATTCAAGACTGCATGTATGAACATAGTATACATATCAAGATTTTATAGTTCAAAAATAAAATATATAATTTTTCCAACTTTTATACCACATGTGTATACACATGTGAGACTTCGTACTTTTCCAATAAATAATTCAATACTGAATAAACCATATCCCCCTATAAATAGACTACAATTACAGAAATTGCGTCAATTAACCCCGGTGTGACTTGTAAATTAAACCTCAGACTACATCAGTCGAAGCTCACACGTCCATTGATACACTGCTATAATATTTTCATTAAATATTTCATTACTAAAATAGCGAATTTTTAAATATAAAATATAACGCGTGGCAATACAACGCATGGCGATACAACGCGTGGCGATATAACGCGTAGGAATACAACGCGTGGCGATACAACGCGTAGAAATACAACGCGTGCAAATACAAAGCGTGGAAATACAACGCATGACGATATAACGCGTGGCGATATAATGCGTGGAAATACAACGCATGACGATATAACGCGTGGCGATATAATGCGTGGAAATACAACGCGTGGCGATACAACGCGTGGAAATACAACGCGTGGCGATATAACGCGTGAAAATACAACGCGTGGGAATAGAACGCGTGGAAATACAACGCGTGGCGATACAACGCGTGGAAATACAACGCGTGGCGATATAACGCGTGAAAATACAACGCGTGGGAATAGAACGCGTGGAAATACAACGCGTGGCGATATAACGCGTGGCGATACAACGCGTGGCGATCTAACGCGTGGCAATACAACGCGTGGCGATATAACGCGTGGCGATACAACGCGTGGCAATACAACGCGTTGCAATACAACTCAGACTACATCAGTCGAAGCTCACACGTTCATTAATACACTGCTACATTATTTTCATTAAATATTTCATTACTAAAATATCGAATCTTTAAATTGATTTCCAGGAACCGTAATAATAAACTCCGTAGAAGAATATACAGAACAGTACTTCTCTGAAGTATTATTGAATATTTTAGCACACTGAACGCAATATTAAATGTGCCAAAGAATTAAGTCACGATATTCCAATAACTCTCTTTCATTTTTTCCGATATACATTTCTCTTACCTGTGTTATACAAAATGTTTAAATAAATTACTTTTATCGATTTATTTTAAAAATGTGTTACATTGTTTTTAATAAAGAATAAATTATTAAAATTAATTTATTGATAAATGAGTCGTTGATAAATCATTTTTTGTAGGTATTAAAATCATTTAGTTTGAAGAATTAGTTTGAAGATTATTTTAGTTTAGTTTGAAAATTATTGCACATTTTATGTGCTTTTAAAAAATCATGTGTTATGTACTTAATATATTTTTTACATATTACATTTTATTTGTTATACATATATTACATAATTTTACTTGTTACATATTGTATCATTTTACTGCAAAAATTTTTGAATATTAACAATAATCAAAGTGCATAATGATATGTACAAATTTTATTGTGATCTTACATAACAATCAATTTGAATATAATTTCAAAATGTACAAAAACAATTTTCAATTTTCTAATGCAACGTCTAATGTGTAAAGAACTGAATAAGAAGCTAAGCTAAAAGTAAAATTAAATAGCTACGACAGCGATAACTGCTATCTCTCAAGTGACATAACCTAAAAATACAACATACACAATGCACTTTATCAGTAGAATTATTTCTCTTTCAAACACCTAATAGGCGTTAATAACTAAGGAATCCTAAAGAAGCATCCTTGAATAACTGTGAAAATATAGACGTAAGAGCAACGGTAGGGTTACAGCTGAACCTAAAAAAATTTAAGGGTTGTTATTGACATCACATGTGAATAGTTTTCAAAGATGGAAACCTCAGACATCCTCAGATATCTCTGACAATATAAAAATGTAAGTCCATACATCAACAGGGTGAAATCTAAAAATACCATTCTGCTTAAGAGTTGAGTCTGTTAATGACACCACATGGAATACTAATTTCTAAAGACCAAACACATCCTCGAATACCTCCAACACTTCCCCCATAACGAAAATGCGGACCCAAGCACAATAACTTACAGTTGAATACCGTAATAAGTTACAGTTGAACTATTAAATTTAAGGGTTGTTACATGGGAATAATTTTCAAAGACGAAAACGTAAGACATCCGTAGCATCCCTGAAAATACTTAACTTTAACTGTAACAGGGTCAAACCTAACTACACCACTGTGCTCGAGTTGTCACTAACACCACCTGGGAATAATTTTTAAAGACAGATACCTGAGACACCCGCGGTATCCGTGAAAATACGAACTTAACTGTAACAGGGTCAAATATAACCATACTACTGTGCCCCAGAGTTGCATTTGTTACTGATTTCACGCGGGAATAGTAATTTTTCGAGATAAGAAACGTTCTGGAATTTTGTCAGCAAATCTAAGACCAGTTGGGATAAGAAAAATGATCTTTCAACCACAAGCTTCGGTAACATTTATAAGGTCCTTTGGGAAATTCTGTCGTTTCCCTCCTGTTACCATCCGAGGAATGTCAACAAGGATGTTATGAAGTTCAAGGCATGAATTCTATGTGCAGTCGGGCGTTGTCACGTTGAAAGGCAATCCCTCTTCTGTGATAATAAAGACGGGTCAACCCTCGGGGTAGTACTTAATTTAACCGATTGTTGACATTTTTATTCGAGACTAATGGTTGCGTGTTTGACTGATTTATTTTTGTGTCGTTTAGGATTATGTGGGAGGAAAAGATTGCAGGGTGTTGTGTGTCAAAAAATAATTTTATTACTATATTTTCAAGTTTCTATATCACCAAATTTTCACATACTCAAATTCCTATATTTCCAAATTCCGATATTTTCAAGTTTCAAACTTTACAAATGTAAAATTTACAAATTTGTCTATTCAAAAATTTCTACATCCCCAAATTCTCAAATCTTCAAATTTCTACATCCCCAAATTCCTACAGAGAGACCTAGAAAATTCAAACTTCAATCGAGAAGTGTTAAATTTTTAGTAGTCCAGAAAATTGTAAATAAGATACAAAGAGGAAATTTGAAAATTTTTAAATTAAAAAAATCGAACACCCAGTGCCCATTTTAAATAACCCAGTTGCTACCCTTTATAACTAAATATCCCTATCAACTTTCCCGTATTCCAATAACCTTTCGTTGCCTGCGGTTATTGGCTAAAAACTAATTAATCAGCCATTGATCGCTAACGGTGCATCAAAAGCTCAATTAAACTAAATATTGTACAGTATACTGGTCCTGAGAAGACCTTCATGATATGGATTATTCTCTCGAATTTTCAACGTGCTGCTAATTGATACAAGATATTAAAAGAAACCCTTCAGAATTTATATATATAACATAGTATATTATATAGCATAGCACGTAATACGAATATTAACTATATTCGTGTGTACTGAATAAAGAACATAGTATAATGAGCAAGAAGAATAGTAAACATGAAAACATCCATTTCTGAAATATACAGGGTGTCTCACAACTAGTGTAAATCACTGAAATGTAGCTGACGTGATTCTGAATAAAATTTCCCTTTACAAAAATGGGATTTGAAGCTTAATTTTTGAATTATTAAGGAAAAACACGGACTAATCAGAGCTTGAGGATTACGCATGCGCAGACGCGAGAGCGACAGCTTCGTCCTAGCGGCTGAATGGTAAATGCAATGTATAGTATATTCAACGCTTGGTGAATGCAACGCGTACGAAATCAATGCGTGGTGAATGCAACGCGTGGTAAATACAAGGCGTGGCAAGTACTATGCGTGGTAGGTGCAGCACGTGGTAAGCAACGCGTGATAAATTCAATGCGTGGTAAATACAACGCGTGGTAAATATAATACGTGGTCAATACAACGCGTGGTAGGTGCAGCACGTGGTAAGCAACGTGTGGTAAATTCAATGCGTGGTAAATACAACGCGTGGTAAATACAATGCGTGGTAAAGAACGCGTGGTAAATACAATGCGTGGTAAATACAACGCGTGGTAAATATAACGCTTGGTAGGTGCAGCACGTGGAAAGCAACGCGTGGTAAGTGCAGCACGTGGTAAATACAACGCGTGGTAAGTGCAGTACGTGGTAAAGAATGTGTGGTAAATACAGTGCGTGGTAAATACAACGCGTGGTAAATATAATGCGTGGTCAATACAACGCGTGGTAGGTGCAGCACGTGGTAAGCAACGTGTGGTAAATTCAATGCGTGGTAAATACAACGCGTGGTAAATACAATGCGTGGTAAAGAACGCGTGGTAAAGAACGCGTGGTAAATACAATGCGTGATAAATATAACGCTTGGTAGGTGCAGCACGTGGTAAGCAACGCGTGGTAAGTGCAGCACGTGGTAAATACAGCGCGTGATAAGTGCAGTACGTGGTAAAGAACGCATGGTAAATACAGTGCGTGGTAAATACAACGCGTGGTAAGTACTACGCGCTCTGATTGGTCCTTGTTTTTCCTTGATAATTCAAAAACGAAGCTTCACATCCCATTTTTGCAAAGGGAAATCTTGTTCAAAATCACCTACCCCTCATTTTAGACAATCAGATACCCCCCGTTTCAGGTTCCTACACTAATTATGAAACGCTCTGTATTAGCAAAGTAAAAGAAGGAAAGTAAAAATTTTAATGTACCTCCATTTAATTATTGACTCCCCACAATATTTACAGAAATAAATATTTATAGGAATATTTACAATATAGGAAGAGAAATGTCAACTTTCAAGCTGAAGAATGTCTGAAGTGTCTATCATCCCCAATTTCTTTACTTCACTTCAAATTTAAATATAAGTGACAAAGTAAACCTATAAAACTACTCTGTGGTTATAGAATGCCCCATGAATATTAAACGGGTTTTTAACACGCCATTATCTACGGGCAGTGTATGTGTTAAGATTGAAGCGAATAAACAGCAGTCGAGTAACTGTGATTCAAGAGAGGGTCAATCTCGGCTTAATGATATGACACGCCTCTATTTGCAGAGGTTCATTATGGCACTCGATATTAGAGCACATCGTTGAAGTTGTACTGCATCCACAACGATCTTCCATCGCCATAGGTCTGTCGTTTCCGCGTTATTAAACGCACGTAAACGTGATGTACCGACTGGACACGATCGGGAAATGTAGGAGACAGTAAACTGCTTTTGATAAATGATCGGGAAATGCGGAATCGAGTGACGTCTTAATCCTTTGCACTTAATTTTTATTACCTACTACTTCATTTACAAAATACATCAAAATGGGGTTGTCAATAAAATATATTGCAACAGTGTGGAGTATTTTTCATTTATTATGAACGGATAAGTAAATGAATATGTAATGAATTTATTTTAACAAATTTTTTTTATATTTTTATATTTTAACATTTTTGTATTTTAATATTTTTTAATTTGGATATTATTGTATTTTGATATTTTTATATTTTGATAGTTGTGTACTTTCATATTTCTGTACAACATAACCTATAATTATAATACAACATAACCTATAAACGTAACCCAACATACCCTACAAAATAGTTCATTTTATTACCATCTACCACTTCACCAATACTACATTTCTTCCTTTTATCTTTCTTACAGTCTTTCATAATTTTGCAGAAATTTTACAATGTATTTTTATATCGTCACCAAACAACATAAAAACCGAGTATTTTACTTATGAGATAATAAAGAACAAAGGAACTGTCGACACAATTGTTCAGAATATATGCAAATCCATTATAGGACTACTGGGTCTCAATGCTTAAAATGGCGGTATCTTGCACTAAATATCGAAGGGTTGGCTCATTCGCGTGCCAGGATTGTATTCATTAAATCAATAGAACCATCTTACCCTGGTATGTGAACCATTTTACCCAATAGTCAGGTAAGATGGCTGACTTACTCGCGAATTACCTTCTAATTTCAAACAGAAAATAGGAAAATCATTTTTTTATAAACAGAGTGTCCACTAACTGTCGCCTAAGCGTGACAGCGCAATATTTCATGAACTATTGATGACACAAAAAAGTATTAATATATAAATTGCAGGATAAAAGTGCTCTATGTTTTGGCGTAAACAAAAATTTGTTAATTTTGTTAATATTAAAGATATGATGGTGAAGTTTCCTTTTTTGAATGAAACTGTATATTTTAATTGTACCAGTTTATTTCAATTATTTCAACTTCAAATTTTGAGGAGGGTTAAAATGTATATGATGCATAAAATGCAAAGGAAACAGTGAACTGTTTCCCTCACCAAAGATTAAAAGCATCTTAATTTGCGAAACGATCTCAGACTTTCGAGCGGAAGTACCTGTGAAGAGAAATAAATTGCGAAGGTATCTGACGCTTCCGATCTTCCGAAAGCTGAAGAAGCGTCGTAATGAAAACACGTGTACAGGGAAAGCTGGAAACTGTAAGTGGAAATCATAGCTGAAATTACAGCCGTGATTTATGGTGACGTTATCATCGTTGGAGGAAACGATGTTGTTTCAGACGAAACGTGAGTCGAATGAAATGAAACATTCACGTGTAAAAGCCTCGAGAAGGTTTCAAATAATCCTTATTCTTTGGAAAGTAATTCGTGTGTCTTTGTAAATCGCTTTGTAATTAGGCAATAAATCGTTCAAACTCGAGTTTGTTTCCGGATTCAGGGGAACGGTGCACGAACCGCATCTGATTTGATCGGAGTTTTATACGATTGTGGAAGACGTCGAAAATAATGATTATAGAGTGCGCCACGAGATCGCAGGAAAATTTATAAATCTTTTATTTGTGACGAGAGAAGTCTTAATTTTTTTATTCGTACTAATTTTGATGAACGAAAATTGTAAAATTATGATTTTAAAGGTTTGTTAAATATTTTTCAGATTTTTACATTATACTATTTTTATATGTGTATATTTAATTTTTTAATAATTTCAAAACTTTCAGATATCCTTGTTTATTAATTTTGTTCGCTTCAGAATTGAAGAATTGAAGAATTGAAGAATTGAAGAATTGAATAATTGAATAAGTAAATGATTGAATAATTAAATAACTGAGTAATTCAATATTAGAATAATCGAATCATTGAAGAATTGAAAAATTGAAAAATTGAAAACTTGCAAAATTGAAAAATTGAAAACTTGAAAACTTGAAAACTTGAAAACTTGAAAACTTGAAAACATGAAAACTTAAAAACTTGAAAACTTGAAACCTAGAAAAATTAAAAACTTGAAAACTTGCAAAATTGAAAAATTGAAAAATTGAAAAATTGAAGAATTGAAACCTTAGAAACTTGAAAACTTGAAACCTGGAAAAATTAAAAACTTGCAAACTTGAAAACTTGTAAAATTGAAAAATTGAAAAACTAAATAACTGAAAAATTGAATAATCGAGTAACTGAATAATTGAATAACTAAAAGACGGAATACTTGAATAATTCAAGAATCAAGAAACTAAAATATTCAACGCAGGAGAAATGTTATCACAGCATTAACATTCCATTACTTTGAAGTTTATAATTCAACGAAAATGATTACACGAACGTTCTACTAGCACTGTTTACCCAAAGTGCTTGTTTCCCAGCTACAGCAAACAATAGATTTTGTTATGAAATTCGTGTATTGTTCCAATTAATCAGTACATTCTGCACCGACGGCTACTGATAGTTTACCATGTTACATATTTAGAACTTGCAGGAGATGCAGGTTATGGATGCACAATACTGTATTAATTTCAGAAATTTCTGTCAGGAGATATCAATCTCTAAGCGAATGTAACGGTTGCTCGCGTTTGGAAATTGTGGTATTAGTTGACGAGTTGAGAAGTTTAGAGATTTAGTCATTTGATAATTTTGAAATTTTAATATATAGGAAAACAGAGGAAAATATAGGAAAATTTAGGAAAATTTGGGAAAATATAGGAAAATGTAGGAAAATATAGGAAAATACGTTTTTAAATTTAGATATTTGGGGAATTGGAAATTTTTGAGTTTACAATTCACTAATTTACGGAATTGGAAATATAGAAATTGGGAAATTTAGAATTTGGGAAATTTGGAAATTGGGAAATTTAGGATTTGGGGAATTTAGAATTTGGGAAATTTAGAATTTGGGAAATTAAGAAATTTGGAAATTTAGTAAATGGGAAATTAAGGTATTGGGAAATGTAAAAATTGGGAAATTTGGGAGTTGGGAAATGTAGAAATTGGGAAATATAGAAATTGGGAAATTTGGGAGTTGGGAAATGTAGAAATTGGGAAATTTGAAAATTGGGAAATTTAGAATTTGGGAAAATTTGGAATTTGGGAAATTTAGGAGTTGGGAAATGTAGAATTTGGGAAATATAGAAATTGGGAAATTTAGTAATTGGGAAATTAAGGTATTGGGAAATGTAAAAATTGGGAAATTTGGGAGTTGGGAAATGTAGAAATTGGGAAATTTGAGAATTGGGAAATTTAGAATTTGGGAAAATTTGGAATTTGGGAAATTTAGGAGTTGGGAAATGTAGAATTTGGGAAATATAGAAATTGGGAAATTTAGTAATTGGGAAATTAAGGTATTGGGAAATGTAAAAATTGGGAAATTTGGGAGTTGGGAAATGTAGAAATTGGGAAATTTGAGAATTGGGAAATTTTGGAATTGAGAAGTTTAGGAGTTGGAAAATGTAGAATTTGGAAAATTTGAAAATTAGAAAATATAAAAATTGGGAAATTTAGTATTTGAAAAATTTAGAAATACGGAAATATACACAGAAACCTAATAATATGGAAATATTAAAACATAAAAATGTTAAAACATACTAAAAATCTATTAAAAATGAAATTAGTGACGAAACGAACTTCACGCACAGGTTCCACATTTCCAAATTTCATTCCAAATTAAAAAACTGCTCTCCCACAAATGTCCACGAGCGCGTAAAAGAAAAAATTCATATTACATTCGTCCAGCCATTAAGAATAACAGACGAATTGCTTTCAAAGAAAGAAAAATGCCTGCGTAATTACACCATTAGAATGCAAATAGAGATGCATAGAAATGCACAAACCGTTTCGAAGGGATCTATCCTGGAATATAAATAACATCTGCTTGAAGGAAATAAATTGCTCGCTGAAGTTTGTTTTCATTTCTATGCATGTTCACCCAAAATTAGGTACACATTTACCTACAAAATGAGATACTATTCCCTTGCATCTCTTGAACCGGCATCTTGGTTCAAAATTTCAAAGCTCCTTCGCCAAATCTGCGAGCCTGAGGCGACGTAATATCAGTCCTCTACTACAGAGATCATTTTCCTTGATGTTAAGAAGTATAACTTCGTTTAACTGGCACTCACTATGAATTAGTTCCCTTGTCACTCTTGAGTTCAGTGGATCAAACTTTCTTATACTATTCTCGAATCTGCTTCGACCTAAATCTGTCTGACTTCGTGCTCTGATTGAAAATTGCTTTTGTTATACCTTAAACGAGATTTGTGGTTATTTTTATCTTTTTGATAATCTTTGACGTTGATTGTAAAGTGATTTTTGGAGATATAACAAATGTTTGTCGAGAGTTGTGTGATGAGGGAGACATAATAAGGTTGCAATTTTTAGGTTAGAATTTTTAGAGGATTTCAAGGTTTCTTTTTATTAAAATGCATATTTTTATTTTCTGTATTTTATATATTTTTTATTCTTTATTATTTTTGTAGTATTTTTGTAGTATTTTTTTTGGGACATTTTAGGGGAAAATTTAGTGAGGTATATAATATACAAGTAAGATGTAAGGGTGGTAATTTTTTTAGGTTAGAATTTCGTGAGATTTTAAGGTTAATTTATATGTTTCTGATACAACTTTTTGATATATTTCTTTTTAAAGGTAAGGTATAATTTAGTAGCGATGGAGTCGTCTAATGGTAGCAACTTTTTAGGTTAGAATTTCATGGGATTATAAGGTTAATTTAAATTGGGAAATTCGGAATTTGGGAAATGTAGAATTTGGGAAATTTAGGAATTGGAAAATTTAGAAATTGGAAGATTTAGGTACTGGGAAATGTAGAAATTGGGAAATTTGGGAATTGGAAGATTTAGATACTGGGAAATGTAGAAATTGGGAAATTTAGGATTTGGAAGATTTAGGTACTGGGAAATGTAGAAATTGGGAAATTTGGGAATTGGAAGAATTAGGTACTGGGAAATGTAGAAATTGGGAAATTTAGGAATTGGAAAATTAAGAAATTGGAAGATTTAGGTACTGGGAAATGTAGAAATTGGGAAAATTAGGAATTGAAAGATTTAGATATTGGGAAATGTAGAAATTAGGAAATTTATGAATTGGAAAATTTAGAAATTGGGAAATGTAGAAATTGGAAGATTTAGGTACTGGGAAATGTAAAAATTGGGAAATTTAGGAATTTGAAGATTTAGATACTGGGAAATCTAGAAATTGGGAAATTTAGGAATTAGAAAATTTAGAAATTTGGAAATTTGGAAATTTGGAAATTTGGAAATTTGGAAATTTGGAAATTTGGAAATTTGGAAATTTGGAAATTTAGAAATTTAGAAATTTGGAAATTTCGAAATTGAAATACATAACTTTATAGGTTAGAATTTTACCAAATTTCGAGGTTAATTCTTTCAACAGAAATACACATCTCTCATAGAATTTTATAATACATTAATTTTTTTAATTTAGTAAAGTATAATATAGAAGTGAGGAAGTCATGATTCAATTGTAGCAACATTTTAGGTTAGAATTTTATTCAATCTTATACCAAATTCTTATCAAATTTATTACATCATGTATTATCCACAACGTTTGTTATTTATTATTAATTTTCAAGCTAGAATTTTTTTATTATTTTTCTACATCAATTTAAGGTTTTATAAAAATGCTCTACATTTACCTTAATATTTTTCATTAATTAATTTTCAAGCTAGAATTTTTAATTATTTTTCTACATCAATTTAAGGTTTTATAAAAATGTTCTGTACTTTCCAAAATATTTTTTATTTATTAATTTTCAAGCTACAATTTTTTTATTATTTTTCTACATCAATTTAGATTTTTATAAAAATGTTCTGTATTTACCTTAATATTTTTTACTATTAATTTTCAGGCTGGAATTTTTTTATTATTTTTCCACATCAAGCTAGAATTTTTTATTATTCCTCCACATCAATGTAGGTTTTTATAAAAATGTTCTGTATTCACCTTAATATTTTTTTATTATTAATTTTCAAGCTGACATTTTTTAATTACTTTTCCACATCAATGTATGTTTTTATAAAAACGTTCTGTATTCACCTTAATATCTTTTATTTGTTATTAATTTTCAAGATGAAATTTTAAAATTATTTTTCCACAAATACTTTAAACGTAAAAAATAAAAGAAACAGGAAAATATTATGTGATGATTATCTCCCCAATAAATTTACACTGAACAGATGTTGGAATCAAAATTTTGTTTTATGATAAAGCACTTTGCTAGTACATTTACTGCTCCCGATAAATCGACGATACGTACAAGCAAAACAAGTGAGGAATTAAGATAATTAGCGATAAAGATATTATCTGTGTAGTCTCTGGTTTTCTTCCTACTAACAAAACGCAAAGTATGCCAGTAAAATATATACATACTCATATTATTATTGAAATTACAAATTTTAATTTTCAAATTAAACATAAAAATAATACAAGTATTAAAAAACTGATATTAACTTTATTTATTTTTCATTTTATTTATCTTCCTTTTATCTTCCTTTTTTTACAAAAATGTATCAACGATTTCATATATAGATATTTACCTATCAAACACGTGCTTCAAAAAACAGCCACAAAGAAAAAAATATAAAAAAAATTCATGTTAAATCGAGTGAATTCAAAAGCACTTTTTAATTCACAAAAAATGCAAAAAAATGTTGGAGTGTATTAAAGACATGACTCACAGAGTGAATTAAAATCATTTATAATCCAGTGAAAAATACAAAACAGAAAATATTTTGTTAGTTGGTATTGCAATGATGCACCCAGTGGTAAAATTGGTAATAAATCCTCTGAATCTCGTAATAAATCTTCTGTGACAAATATCATAAATATATATAATTTTATGCAATGTGATAGCATGCTTTTGACCAGTAATATATCGTGTAATGTGGTTATTACTGTGTTTGCATCTAAATGAGTTCGCTAAGTAACTTCGCTGATTAATCTACTAACAGACCTGTATAAAACATATGGGTACCCCTTCGTATATGATCTATATCCTTTCATTTTATTCGTATCATAACTTCCTTAAAAATATAGTTGCTTCAAAGTTTTACTGCGGCCATTTTGAGTAACCGAGATAATATTCTAATGCATACATTTTCGGTATTAAAGTACTGTTTTAAATTATACGTTTTGTGTATTAAATTAGTATTTTAGTATACATGGTTTTAGTGTTGATATATTATACTATTTTATTGCAGGGATTATGAATATTAAAATACTGTTTTATTGCACATTTCCAATTCCTATATCCCCATCTCTGTATCCTCAAATCCATATATGTCAAAATTTGTGTATTTCAAATTTCTATATCCTCAATCCACATAAGACAAATACACATATCTCAAAATTTCTGTATTTCAAATTTCTATATCCTCAATCCACATAAGACAAATACACATATCTAAAAATTTCTGTATTTCAAATTTCTATATCCTCAATCCACATGTGACAAATACACATATCTCAAAATTTCTGTATTTCAAATTTCTATATCCTTAGTCCACATATGACAAATCCACACATCACAAAATTTGGGTATCCCAATCCCTATGTCCCTAAGTCCACACATCCTAAAATTTCTGTATTTCAAATCCTCATATCCCCAATCCACATATGTCCAATCCTCATATGACAAATCTACACATCCCAAAATTTCTGTATCTCAAATCCCTATGTCCCCAATTCACATATGACAAATCCACACATGTTAAAATTTGTGTATCCTCAATCCCTATGTCCTGAATCCACATATGACAAATCCACGCATCTTAAAATTTGTGTATCCCCAATCCACATATGACAAATCCACGTATGACAAATCCACACATGTTAAAATTTGTGTATCCCCAATCCCTATGTCCCGAATCCACATATGACAAATCCACGCATCTTAAAATTTGTGTATCCCCAATCCACATATGACAAATCCACGCATCTCAAAATTTCTATATCCCCAAACCCTATGTCCCCAAATCCACACATCCCAAACTTACTGTAACCCAAATCCCTCTGTCCCCAATCCACATATTCCCCATCCACATATCCCCAAATTTCCACACACCCCAATTTCACTACTCCCAAATTCCTATGTCTCCAAATCTCTACATCCCTAAATACCCATACCCCCAAATTTCTATGTCTCCAAATTCTGACATCCCCAAATTTGCAAACCCCCAAATCTCTATCACCCCAATCCACATATCTCCAATCCCTATATCCCAAATCCACACATCCTAAAATTTCTGTATCCCCAATTTCTACATCCCCAAATTCCTATATCCCCAATCCCTACATCCCCAAATCCACATATCCCGAATTACTGTATCCCATATCCCCACATCCTAAATTCCCAAAGTCCTCCTTTACTCACAACCCCATATGTACTCCTCCATTCCTATATCCTTAAATCCCCATATCCCTTCACTCTCATCCACATTACAATATTCCTAGATTCTTATATCACTGAACTCATATGTACCTATATTCCTATATTCCTGTATCACCATATCTCTAAATCACTTCATCCTTAAATTACCACATCTCCAATGAATGAACGATTCTCCAATGAATGGTAGAATGAAATGGTAAAATAAAATTTATGAAATTAAAAAAAAATGCTACCACACCTCATAATTAATAACATTGTGTTTGTTAAATTATAAAATTGTTCTCCATGATCTTATCGTGTGTACATATTTCCTCCACGCATAACACAGAGTAGAAAGAACTTCGGACACTTTAAACGACTTCGTTCTAAATACACAAAACGCTAGCAAGTTTCAATTAATAAACTGTCCTGCAGATAGAAACGCCACAATTGCGACGCTTAATTAATCCTCATGTGCTCGCAGCAAAGAGAATCGCGAGCAGAGTGCCTCTTTCCCAAAATGAATCTAGAACGGACCTTGTAAGCACGGATACGGGCCTTCAGAAATATACAATGCTACCAGGAAAAATAAATTTTATCGACAAATAAAAATGCGGATTCGCACGGCTGGAAAATGGACGTAATTTTATCGGAATTCCTTGAAGAACCGGACGATCTGTTTAGAAAGTAATAAGATCGACGTTCCAAATATTTTCACTGCAAACTTCACCACCGAGTACGGTAATTTCTTTCGGAATGGGTGTAATAAGTTTTCTGAAGAAACACACATTTCGATATGTATTGATATCGCTGAGGGAACCCAATACGAATTTTCGGAACCCTTTTATTTTTATGGAGGTTTTGGTAAAATTAAAATTTTGAAATTTGTCATTTATGACAATGCAGAAAGAATCAAGTGATTGACACTGGATCTAGAATATAATTTATACTTACTTTGAAATTAAAAATAAAATTCAAGAATTTTAATAAACGACATAATATTAGTTAATGTACACATCATTTATTTAGGTGAAGATCAATGCTGATTTTAGGGAAACTGTCTTCAGAAATTGTGTGACTTAAAATGGGAGACTTGTGAACTGGTCGTTTGATCACTTTAGTGGTTTAGTGTTAAGTTACAACAGTGTTAATTTTAATTGGAATGTTTGTTAGGGTACATTTTGAAGAAGTTGAGTATGTCTACATATGCTGATCGTATTAATTATGTTGATCATGTTTATGGTATTGATGATATTCATCATATTTACCATATTCACCCTATTTATCATATTTATCATATTCATCATATTCATCATATTCATCATATTCATCATGTTATGTTGATCATATTAATTATATGGATCACATTGATCATGTTGATTGTATTTATCATAGTCATCTTGTTATGTTGATCATATTGATTAAATTGATCACATTGATCATGTTGAGTGTATTTATCATATTCATCATGTTATGTTGATCATATTGATTAAATTGATCACATTGATCATATTGATTGTATTGATCATATTGATCATATTGATCATGTTAATTATATTGATCATGTTGATCATATTGATTATGTTGATCACATTGATCTTATTGATCATGCTGATCATATTGATCATGTCTATGTATGTTGAACATGTGGATTATGTTAATCATATTGATTATGTCGGTCACATTGATCATGTTGACTGTATTGATCATATTAATTATATTGATCATATTAATCACATTGATCACACTGATCATATTAATTACATTGATCACATTGATCATGTTGATTGTATTGATCATATTGATCATATTAATTATATTGATCATATTGATCATATTGATCATATTGATTATGTTGATCACATTGATCTTATTGATCATGCTGATCATATTGATCATGTCTATGTATGTTAAACATGTTGATTATATTCATCATATTGATTATGTCGGTCACATTGATCATATTAATCATGCTGATCATATTGATCATGTCTATGTATGTTGAACATGTTGATTACGTTCATCATATTGATTATGTCGATCACATTGATCATGTTGATTGTATTGATCATATTAATTAAATTGATCATATTAATCACATTGATCACACTGATCATATTAATTACATTGATCACATTGATCATGTCCTTCATTTTAATCTCAATCCCAAATTAATATTTACAGAAATACAAACATATTTATTTACTTATTTTTGTCCCATCCCAATCTTCAACTTAAAAGCAGCTATGCAGTGCACGCAGCCAGTTTCAGTGTTAATTTAATTTTCCATGGAAGCGGAGTGTTTGATAATGTACAATAATCTTCTGGCATGTGCTCCAGGTTCGCAGTAAACGCAACAGTAAGCACTTTACGATTATTAACCCGTAACCGCTATGGTGGGGATCTGGAGTACATTCAAGTAACAGATGACATCAAGTGTCTCAATAGTCTTTAATTAAGCTGAATCTTATCATTTGCCAACTCCCTGCGTTAATGACGACTTTCGGTTGGAAATTAGGGAAGTAAATATGGGGATGCACCATGATTGCTGTAATGAGACTCTTTTATGCTGCATGAAGACATATGTGAATGTGACGATACTTTTGAAATTCAAGACGTTTCTAAATTTCTAGATACTACAAGATTTTTACATTTGGACTTTTATTTTGAAAGACATGTATTTTTATTATTTCTTGGATTCCTAGATCAGGTATCTTAGATAGGAGGATGTAATTAGGTCCATGTGCTCAAAGTAGAGGATAGACCATAGTGAATTAGATTTTTATTAAATTAGACTTTTAGATACATCCCAAATCCACACCCAAGGTCTATGTACTCATTCTTTGATCTTTAGATCCCTATGTCAGTCAAGTTTTAGATCCTCTACATATACCCCATCCACATAAACTGCATCCACTCTTATGATTACTAATGCAACACATGTGACGTATACATGTGAAGTCGAAGATATCCATTTAGACGTTCGTTCAGAACAAACAGCAGACGAGATACACAACGCACTAAATTGTGAAACATACAAAATAAAATTGTTGTAGATCACCAACAGGTCGACCAGTGGACGACTGCTCACAATTAAGTTCAAGGACAAATTCCATCAGCAAGAAGTTACTTCAGCCTCTGAGAAAACGTGTGCACACGGTCGCTGTATACACGACCCTCCGTGGCTGAGTTACGAGGGGGATGAAAAGTAGGACGAGCATCGTAAAAGAAGTGCAGGCCAAGTTGCATTCCACCTGGTATGTGGCAGCATTAAAATTTACTTTCAGAGTTTCCTGTATTTATTGGAGCTGTTCAGCTATTGGTGGATACTGTTGGAACACCGTAATAACGTTTCAGCGATATACGGCTCGGGTCAAAGTTGGAGACTATCTGATTTCTGTTACGGTGTACTTTGTACAGTGATGAAGTCTCATGTCTTTTTGTTCTTGATATTCTTGAACATTTAGCTGTTTTGTTGTTTCAGAGTTTTAGCTTCAAGTTTAAATTTTTAATTTTTTAGTTTGCAATTGTTTTATGTTATTAAGTTTTAACTTTGAGGTTGTCTTTAAATTTTTGCAGAGTTTTGTAGATTTATGGATTGATAGATTTATTAGTTTATGTAGTAAGAAAATTTTAGATTTACAATTTTATAAATTTACAAAGTTACAAATTTACAAATTCACAATTTTATAAATTTCAAATTTACAAATTTACAATATGACAGTTTATAAATTATTAAATTTACAAATTCACAATTTTATAAATTTACAAATTTACAAATTCACAATATGACAGTTTATAAATTATTGAATTTACAATATAACAAGTTATAAATTATTAACAACCACAACTACTAATTCTTTCACTGAAATTTCTCTAACAAAAGAATTATTTTACAATTCGTCCACATATGATAAAATTCGTAAAAGACAATCAATCATTAAAGACAATTCGTATTTCTATTTCCACCAAATAAAATTTCAAGTACGAAGAAAATATGAGGTACTCGAATAAAATGAAAAATGTAAGCGAAGAGTAGGATTAAATAACGTTATTAAAAGAGAACAGAGCGTCCCAATATTTTTCTGATAACACCATAATTCTTCTCGACGGCGTGTCTCTCCCAGCGATTTTTAACGTTTTCTACACCCCATTGCGAAAAAGAGGAGAGAACAACTGCAACTCGACGCGTTCACCCACAATTACGCCTGGATGCTCTTTAACGAGAGCTTCGAAACACGATGCTCGTTGCAGAATTTTCTAACAAGCAGGATCTCGTCGTGTTCGAACGGGGATAAAATAATCGTCGAAAGAACGGGATTCTTCTGCGACAACGTCAACTGTGTTACCAGGAACGTCGCATTTAAATCGCAAACAAATGGCTCCAGAGAGGTGTGCAGCTTAATTCGTATTTTATTACGGGCTCGATTCATGACTGCTGATTTTTATTATTCAACGGAACGTCACGGTTACACGGGTTTCAACATTTAAATATACAGTTACGATATTGTATTTGGAGTCCGTGACGCATGGAACATTCATAGAATATAAACAGACATTGTGATTGAAGAGTATCGCTTCTGGTTTTCGGTTGAAGAATTCACTGTTATACAACAGATTTAAACTTAATTTTATATTGAATATTCTCTAAATTTTTTACCCTTGCAAAAATGTACCCTTGCTAATTTTACAATAAATGCAAAATTTTTTTATTGTGAGAATAATTTGTTTTTGTACAAAGAGGGTTGAAATATTTTAAATAGAAGTTTTAATGTGTGGATACAAAAATTCACATATGCAGATGTGTATGTGTAGGAACAGAAATTCATGTATGTATAAACAAATTTCTAAGTTAGAAAAAATGAGTCAATAAATTACATCAAATCTCTGTTTATAGAGGAGTCAGTAAAAATAATAAAATATGTGGTACAATAGTAAGATACAAGGTTATGAATCACCAGAACCAAGGAAGTAGAACAAAATTTACACAGTTATTTATAGCTTCCCACACATTTTAATCTCCCGCCAGTTATAGTACATAAGAGGTCGAAATTTTCCTCGTTTTCAATACGTCAGAGAGTAATGAAGCGAGAAATTCAAAAAACGTATGAAATCTATTGATGAGTGCATATGACCTATTTTTGGACTTGTATGACTGGAAGCAAAATGATTTAGACTTGAAATATTCTACAATTTACATGGACTATTTATACAATTAAAACTTGAAAGAGGTAATAAGGGTACATATTAAATTAAGTTCTTTTTCCTTCACAAGGGGTCTTTTTGCAGGGGTACATATTAAGTTTCAAGTTCTATTTGATGACTAATTTCCAATATTTTTCTCTATTCTACACCCAGTAATTATTACAACCATTTGCTATTTAATTTTCATTTTAGTCAGATTTAATTTTCATTTTATTCCAGATTGAAAAATCACATTTCACCTTCCTCTCTAGTTTATTTTACAGCAGTTCTTTAATTCATTAAAATATCAATAAAAGTTTCATGAAACTCAGAACTACAAGAGAATAAAACCAAAATTCCCCCAAAATAATTAACAGGTGAACTGATTGCTACTGAACAAAACAAAACAAGTTTATTCAAGAACAAAAATACAATTGAACAAATAGAAATGAATTGCGTACATAGATAACATACAGCGCAGAAAGCTAGAACACAAAATAAGCACGAAAATAATAAACATACAAAAACACAAACATTCCAGAAATATGGCCTATAGTCTCCAGCGATAAAAAATCATTATTGTTCTTCCTCCGATGTCCTAAGCACGTGCTTATTCTGCCTAATGGTTAATTCAGATGTGTTTACAGCGGTTGTCAATGATTCGAATGGGGTGGAATTTCAGCCCTTAACAGTCTTTAAGGTTATTACCATTCCGTGAACAAATGACGTATTAAATCGTCGAGGAACGTTGAACTTATATCGTTTATATGTTGAACATAGAGTTTATTAGTAAAGCGTCCTCCAGTGTTTATTGTCAAAATTATCTTCCAGTTATTATCAAAAGTATCTTCTAGTTATTATTAAAATGTCTTCCAGTGTTTATGCTATTAAAATGTCCTCCAATGTTTATGCTATTAAAATGTCCTCCAGTGTTTACGCTACTAAAATGTGCTAAACGTCCTGCCAGTTCTGCATTTATAAAAAGAGATGATGTTAATTGATGAATAGCTACAAAAAGTTGTACCGCACGTGAAACCCTCGTCCTGATCGAACCTTCGGATTTCTACTTACCCGTTTACTCCTTCTGAGTCAACATTTTCTACATACGTCATCGTACACGCGGTGCATGCTTACGCGTGCGCGCGCGCGTGACCATCCCTATGCAAAGGAACATAAACCCACACGCATACAAAAAAACGCATACAGCCAGTCACGCAGTATCGTTCGTCAAAGCTTTATACTCTCACCATCGAACGATGTGTCATACATCTCTTTCCCTTTCTATCATTTCGACACAACTGCCCCCCTCATCGACACACACCGATGCGAGCACAGCTGTCTCGTTCTTTCTCACGATTTCGTTACTCACTTGCCGATAATCTCGCAGAGCTCGTAAACCTCGTCGAAGAGAACCTCGTCGTCCGCCATAGTGGCGACGAGGAGGCCGAGTGAGTCGACCGAACGAGGGGTGTAAACGCGCCAAAAGGCGCGTCAACGCTATGCGAATTCGTAATAATTCGTGAAGGTGTGCAATCTCTTTCCTCTCGCGTCTCGTGTGGCTTGGTCCGAGCACGTCGTTGCTGTCGTGTGTTTCGTTTCGTGTCGTGCCGTGCGGAATACGCGGCGGCGTGAACGTAGCCACGAATCGTGGATTCACGGCCGTTCGCTTCTCCCACCCTCTCTTCTCGCGCTGTCTCTTTCCGTCACGGAGCAGCGGCGATACGTTCTCCTCTACGCACACGTTACGCACAAACACACATCTATAGGCGGCACACAATCGCGGATAATACAGCCGTGTATCACGGCCGACCGTGGTCGCACTGGCACTCGATCAGTAGACACCAGTCCGTAACCGTAGAACGGAGTTATGTTGGTAAACCGTGCGTGCGGGATCGCACGATGGCAACGGAGCCGAATACACAATCGACACCGCCTTTAAACTTTCGCTTGCTCACGCCGGCTAAAGTCAGCGTATACAACTGACGGTAATACGTAGCAGGGACGTTAACACGCCTGCTGTGCCGTCCACCTCGGCACAAAGAAAACCGGATCCGCTCGAATCGGTTACCACAACGAGACGGTCAGCCTTACGATCGAGAAAGACCGACCTACGAAAAACGGCCAGACAGACACTGCACACACACTTTCCTCGTCTGTCAAAGGCTGGACGAGTAGACTCACTCGCTCCGAAGCAAGACTGGTTGCATAAAACGCGGCGAGCGACTGCGCCGACTTACATCTGCCCCTCTGCCCCGACGGAATATCAGCGCAGCGATGGTGGGGCGGGCGTGGCGCCGCTTCGCGTGCAACCTTTGGCGCTTTAACGCGATGCGCCTCTTTGCTTCTTTTTCTTTGGCCGCGTTATTCCCTTACAATGTGTTGTACTCTGTCCAAAATAGGATCATCTTCATCAGCCGTCGATCGTTGAAATAAAATTTTTATGACAGACTGCTCTTATGGTAACTGACTTAACTTATCGGTTAGGGGATTCCAAGAGAACGAATATTAGATTTTAAAACGTTGATGTATCAATACATAATAATTCATAATAAAAATTTGCACAATAATACATAATAAATGGTATTGTTAAAGGAGATAAATTGTTTTTATTAGGAATGAGCTATTATGCAATATATGTAAATTTCCTGAGTTATAATAAAAGTTACCATTTTCGAATCGCATGCGATATTATCGGTTTACAGAATAAAATGGCAGCGCTGCGGTAGAAATGCATTTGGCACTAAAGTTTTAAATTACGAGGAAATTGTAATTGAATGTAACGATTGTCAATCAATTATTTTCGACTCATAGCACACAAGATATGTAATAGTTTATTTATATTATCTTTATAACAGTATTGCAAAATGCCTTGTCTGAATGGAATAATGTATATGAATATATAAATATGTATATATGAATAAAGTATACAATAATACTTTAATAGTAATTAATACTATTGTAATACTTTAATAATAATTAATACTATTGTAGTACTTTAATAATAACTAATACTGTAATACTTTAATAATATCGTTTTATAATACGTCTTATGTGCCTCCTCATATTTAATATCTCAAGTCTCATGACAAAGATGGACGCGCAACGGTCCCATTTCGCAAAGATAATATTTATAAAAACTTACTTTCTGCTTCACCGACTGCGAGGCAAAATTGGAAAATTCTTCATGACCGACGACTTGATAATCAGCACAGACACTTTTACACTAACTAGGATTAAAAATTCACAATAATTTGTTTAATTAACACAAGCTGTTTAAATTATGTAACCGTTGTCCGCCAGAAACTGAAGAAATTTCCCTCCAAATGTTGGAATTGTAACTCCATGCCACGTGATGGATGGACTACGTACTAAAAATTTGCCGTCCATCTAGCGGTGAGAGGTGGAACTACAATAATACAAGACTGCAATTTTTAATAAAATCAACGAATTTTAAGTATTTCTGTAGCTTATACACTGCTAGATCTTCAAATTAGAAATTAAATTATATTATAAAGGCCTTTTGAAAGCTCTGGAAAAGGAAATATGACTTTTTATAATTTCCTTATATGCGTATTCGGTCAAACGATTTTTAGTTCGCCTCTTCCGCCGCTAGATGCACTTTTTATCCTGTGTCATGAATTTAAATAATCAATCTTATCTATACAATTTAATCTTCTTTTAATTATTTAATATAGTTTAGTTCATTTCTAAACACAAATTAAAATTTTTTAATTTTGATTTCAAATTATATAATTCATAGAAAAGTTTGATTACAAATATTTTCAAATCTTGCCGCCACGTGGCGCCACACGTACCGTTCTCAGAGCCCGCCCTAATATAAACTAAAAAAAAAGAAATTCAGGTAAAAATAGGACTTCCATATTAATTTTTTTAAATAAGTTTATTATTTTTTTTTAAACGATCTTACATATCGTTCAACTGTTGCGCTAATTAATTAATCATGAAACAATTTTACCGGTTCTTCAACAGCATTAAAGAATGCACATACAATCACGTGCAACTTAGACTTTCCTTAATTAAAAGGAAGTACATATAAAGAAAGAAGTATTCCACTATCCGTCTTGTGTGTCCATGTTCTGTAATGTGCCGGGTTCCGGGTTAACCTCTCCCTAGATTTTTTCCTGGTTCCCCTCAAGACTGAATGCAAGATGTGGGAATCCCCTCCATACATTTATCATTAATCAAGAAAAGCTTGCGTTGCATCCTAGTATACCTTATTTGTGATGTATGATCACAAGACAGCATGTACTATTCAGCAAAAACATATATGTGGTACATATATACTTGCCTATCTCTAACGTCGTTAAAGTCAGCAATCTTGCAGTATGTTTTCATACATACGAACTTTGTCCTCGTTCCAGTGAAGGATTATTTAAAATTTTGAAGCTATGTAACAATTTGAGAGTGCAAATAATGAACAAACGTAGAATTGAGAGCACAATGTTCATTTAGAATAAATTATTACTATACAATAAGTGTTAGATTTAAAACAAGTGTTGGAATGTTCTATGTAAACAAGTGAATCGTCGAACTCAACAATCGAAGCAGCGAATACTCGTTCATTTTGCCAATGTTGGAAGATTCGGCCAGTCGAAACGCACCCTAAAGTGTTCCAAAGCAGACGATCCTCGCACTGACACTCGTAAATTCATCGTGCGTGAGTGCGTAACACGCGTGCACAATTTACCGTGCTTTATACGTGATTCTGCGCGCAGTAAGGGGGATTTGGTGCTGGGTGGGGTCTAAACGATGAATCCCTTCTCTTCACGTATCTGATTCGATCTGATTCGAGTCAGTTTCGCGTAGTGCAACAGTATCCTTTGTGCCCGACGCGTAATACGCGTGCAGCGATATCCATGTAATGGCAGCGTTAAATACACGCGAACCAAGGACCGTTTGCAGACCGTAAATGTCCCGAGACATGTTCGACTGGTTCGGAATATATTTGATGCCCGTTCGAAACCAACAGAATGAATTCTGATTCACGAAAGTGAAGTTTACACACGCTTTTGTATTTCATCTGTCAAGATAACGAACGACACAGACGTACAATATTGCGAAAGCGTAAAGGAGGTGTGGAGATCTTATCAAACGTTATCGCCGCTACAGTGGAGATACTGACCTGAGTTATTGCTTCGCGATTTTTAGTTTCTCCAGCAATGTCGAACGGATTGTGACTGACGTTTTTCTGAGTCACCTAGAATTTTTGGCAAATGTACAAAGAATTCGCCCTTCGCCTAATACTTATCTGAATCATTCAGCCGAACATCTTCATGGAGGTTAGCAAATAGTATTATTTCTATTTATATGTACGTACACAGAGTGATGTGTAATTGTTTATAATGGAAATTCTACTTTGAGGTGTTCATAGTGTAAACATATCGGTACATGGAATTGAAGTCTAGTTACTTAAACAAAATATAATCCATTTAATGGTATTGTTACAAAGTGTCTGAATAAGCATATTTTTAAACATCATCTGCATTTATATAGATATATATATTTGTAAGTAGTTACATTCATAAACCATTTTTACTTTCTCAATTTTAGTTTAAAATTTTACTTCACTTTAGTTTTAATTTTACTTTAACTTTATAATACGTAATGAATTTTAATAATTAATCTTTTTTCTTTCTTTCAGGTAATATAATATTTAAATATATAAAATTATTTATTCGTAATGGAAAAGAGAAGTATTAGTGGAAAGGATATCCTCAGAATGGATGGTCTTTTACCACCAACCCGGCGAGTGCCTGTCTGCAACGCAGTCACTTCTAGAGATAAAAGGAAGGAGAAGAAATGGTCACTCGGAGGAATCCTTAGAAGAATATCCTCTATGAGGGATTATGATAGTTCTTCGAATGACGAAGAAATAGTATATTGTACAAGATCACCAAGGCCTCACAATGTATTTAACCGAAAATCTCACAGTAACGTTATTCTCCATCCTGTCGATAAAAATGCAGAACAGTCTCTCAGTAATAACCCAGACCATGACAGTATTGCTAAATCATTGGATACATCATCTTTACAAAGGGATTCTGTGCATCGTAGTAGTGACGGATCACTAGATGGACTAAGTAAAAAAGCACGGAAGAACAAATTAAAGGCTCGAATAGAAGCAAAAAGGGACCGTATCTGTGCAGGCAGTAGTTCAGATGAAGAGTCGCATAAATCTTGCAATTCTTTAACCAGATTTCACAATGAAAATGGTGTACAGAGTACACAGAAAAATGGTTCCTGCAACAGAAAGAGTCGTGCTGCGCGTACAGAGCGTTACATAAAACGTATATCCAGAGATGAAGGACACAGATTACCCGAAAACTTAAACAACATTGGGAACAAACGCAACAGTCTCGAATTTATGAATGAACGATCATCCGTAGCTGTAGATACATATGAATTATTTCAACCCCAACAGCAATCTTTTATCAATTATTCAAATAGTAATACGTTTCCTGTACAAAGATCTGTTGAAAACTTAAGACAATCAGGGGTGGCTGTATCCAGTTTCCAAGCAAGATCATCTAACGATCTCACAAAGCCTCATATGAGCAAATATATAACAGACTTAAATCAAAATAATACGTATGCAAAGCCGAATGTTCTGCAGAAGAGTAAGAACCACGATGAAAGTTTATTCGATTCATCGGTTAGTACAAATTATCCGGAGACTTATACTTGTACGAAAAGTCGTCAATTCATAAATCAAAGTTCCTCGCCACCCGAACCACCACCAAGAGACCCGCGTTTTCGGGCGTTCGGTTATGGCTGCAATTCATTTCCGTTTAATGGAAAATATTCTACAAGACACGATGATACCTTGCGTATGAAAATGAACGACATCCACGAGGTCACCAAAGACCACTTGAAAGGCCTAAGGTCGTACGATTCTAGCAATGAAATCAGCTGGTGTGGCTCGAACAAGCAATGTCCACGACGTCCATTGTCTCTAACTGTAAGTTCCACGCAGTCCTGCAATTTATCCGAGTGTACGAACAACAAACATAATTCAACCGGTAGACATGTGGACGACCCTTTAATTTACGAAACAGAAGCAATGAAGTGTCAGAGAAGAAATAATCGCAACGATCAACTAAACTCCAGATTTCACAACTACGATTCTTATACACAAAACATCCGGAAGAGCGCTTTGTCACCTTCCTCTAACAAGATTTCAGATACCTCGCGTATAAGATCTCCAACCAAGCGCGTTCCGAGGGAAGATGAAGTACCTGCGGTGAATATGAGAACGAAACAGAAGGAACAGCAAAGACCAACCGAGCAGGAAATATTGGAAAGAAGAAGGAGTTCAAAGAACCTGGAGGAAGCGCTTTCTGAGTTGGAGGCGATATACAACAGTCTCCGTTTAGGAGACGAAGACCTCCTCGATCGGGCCGAGCGACGCAGTATGGAAGAATTCAGTTTGCGCCAAGCAAAAACCAGCAATAATATTCCATATATTTCAGAGGATCCAGACCGAACGAAAGACGACATGGCTTACAGAAGAATGCATCCAAAGGAGAGGCCTGCATCTTTGTCGGAAGCGGTTGGTCAATCCGCGCTCTCTAATATCAGTTACCTAATAGCCTCTCCGGTGTTAACACGCAAAGACTCTGCCGACGATTTCGACTACACCGGAAACTATCCAGCACGCAGAGACGAGCCGGATGTGACACGCGACGATGTCGTTTATCGAAGCATCCATCGCGCCAACAACACTCTGAAGGTGATGGACCCACAACCGCCGTTCGGTATACCTTTAGGGCCCGTGACAACTGCCCCTGAAAGCGACTACTTGCACACAACGCCAACAAAGCCGGACCATCCTCGTTCCTTGTACATACCACAATGCGAGCCAGACATTGTTACAGACGATTTGGCCTACCGAACACTTAGGAAAGATGCCAGCACGAAGAATACCGTTGAAAGTAAAAACAGCACCACGGACCAGGAAACCGCTTTTGGTACCAAAAAGAAGCGGGCAGTTAGATCTCTCTCCGCCAATCTGTATGGGTTGATCAATCACGACGCGATCCATCTGCGAAGGGAACCCAGTCTTCAAGAGATCACAGACCAGATCAGCGACACGGTGATCGACATTGGATCGTTACCTGCCAGGTCTGGTTGCTTCAGACGCGTTGTAAGCGACGGCGAGCTGTCTGATTATGACACTCGATGGAGCCCCTTGAAGGTCAGCAAGACCGACATAAACGGAAACCACTCTGTCTCGAATTTACAAAGAAAAAAGCTGCGCGTTTACGTTGCACCATCGACTAGGATACAAGATCATGATCAGAAGAGCGAAGAAGACGTTCGGTCACAGTCTTCTAGTGCCATACTGTCCAAGGCATTGAACAATGAGTTCTGGCAAGACCCTGTACAGACCAAATGCAACGATACAGTTGATAAAGACACAGATTCGGACTTCACAGCGTACAGCCGGCTGTGCCAAGACCTAGTGAACCTGATAGAAGGGTCAAACGACACGGAAGTGAAAGAAACCAGTCAGACGGATACATTAAAGGAGATGAGCGAATCTCCAATGTTGCGTATCCAGTCTCTGGGCAGCCAATACGCGAAGGATGACGAGGAGAATGTTGAAGAACGGGACGTTGAAAAAGATAAGGACGTTGAAGAGCTGACGGAGTCTCTGGCTAATCTTGAAGACTCCGAGAAGACTGACGATAGCGCGTTCGACTTCTATCTTCGTGTCGCTGACGAAAATGTTAAACTAATTGCGGAGGCGTTCAGCAGCGTGGCGGATCACTTACGTGATAGTCGTGTAAGCCAGAAGAATTCGCTGACGTCGCAACGTTCTGAAATAGAAACCGATAGTACTGCGCCCAACACGAGTACTCGCAGTTCCGTTACGTATAGTCCAGATGATGCGAACGATGACTTTTTTGGTGCGTCAAAGACCACCGATGCGTTGAGCATAGTTCCTAAAGAAGATGCAACGATGACCTTGAAACAGGACCAGGAGGAAGTGGAACAGGAAGAGGGGACGAATGTGGACCCGGAACTCGATTTGTCCAAGGCCGTTCACGATTTACAGTTAGCGGCGGCGAGTTTGTGCGAGCACGAGAAGGAGATCGAGGAATTAGAGGCGTTGCTGAGGAAAGATTCGAGCGTTGAGATCAAACAGGATGAATGTCAGTTAATCGCAGAGGAAGGTGGCACATCGGACGAAGAAAAAGATACGGAAAAAACTGTACTACCGACCGATGTTAATTTAGAATCCGACGAACGCGACCCAAATTGCGAAGGTGAGAGTACTGATTGCAAGAATGTTTGCAAATACGTCGATACCGCTCGTTCAACTGAGAAGCGTATTTCGTATGTTACTAACCTCATAACCGTAATGATTACTACGTATTCCGTGGTTTTGCTGGCTTGTTTTCTTGCACTGCTTTTAGCGACGGTAGCAGTATCATGACCGGCCCATTAACCGACAGTGTCTTAAAATGCATTTTTTTGTGAAGGTTTGATGCGAATACGTTATCATTTATTTAGAGGCTATTATTATTTGAATTATGTTACTAATGTCGTAGGTCTCCTGGCACATGATCATTCATGATGTGAACCGTTCGATAAAGAGTGAATAAACTAACCGATACACAACGTCGTTGAGCGACATGCGGCAGGACAATTGAATTTTGTGTAAGGTCTGTGGACTGTTTCAGAAGGAATGATTCGTTCTTGTTGTTCTTGTTAATGTTGTTGATTTAATAAAGTTTAAATGTTAACGACGACGTTCATTTCATTCTACACATAGGCATATCATTATACGATTATTTTTTTATTGGTACTGTTTTTGTATAAATAGTAAATGGAAGATTACGTATCTAAGGGAGCAAAAAGCTTGTTAAATTTGTAATCCAATAATGGAATCTTTTTTTTTTTTATAGTCTGTGATAAGAAATAGATATACACAAATATATTTGCGCAACGCATTTGAAATTCCCGCGCAGAGGGCGCTGTCAGGGGATTAAATATAGACACCTAGGAATTTTATAACTTCGCAATGATTTTTAAACTTTAGGGCTATACAACTTTTGGATTACAAATTTGGGATTTTGAGACTTAAACTCCGAACAGAATTTCAAATTATTAACTCTTATTTTATTAAAATGGCAAAATAAAATTTATACCTCCATACGTCACTTCATTCATGCATAATTTCATAAATCCTTTCTGTTTGAATTGCAAATTTGTCCTTCAGATTTATTTTTTTTTTAACAGATTAACTAGTAGAAATTAGTCTCATATTTTATCCTCCAATGAGAAACTTAAAATTTAGATATTTTCTTGTGTCCAGAAATAAATCGACACGTCTTATCAAAATCCTTATGTCTATTTTAAAAATAGCATTTACAAAAACACTATTTAATACAATAAATTGATTCTAGGCTCCATAGAATATCATAAAGATATAATTAGCTAGTAATTAAAATAAATATTAATAAATCACAATTATTGTTTTATTTAAAAACTATTCAAGTTTATAGAACTACCAAAGTCTGCAGTACTTTTCCTTTTCAACAAATTAAATAACTTGTAATTGCAAGTTAAATAAGTACGCATTTAATTTAAATATTCTATATACACTCAGGTATAAAAATTTTTAAAACGCAATTTGTAAAACCCTATTCGATACATTAAATTTATCATCATTTATTTTTGGTCCAAGCTGCTTAGAGTGGTCGGTAAAATCATTCTCTTGTCCTAATGGTAACAAGTTCTTTTTTTAAATCAGCTTCACAAACATCAAAGTATCCCATTTTTATTTGTGACACATGACTGAATGGGTATATTAATGCTGTTATTGAGTAAATGGGTTTATTTTGTGGAAACAAGTTAAATGCGATCATACCGCAAGAGAGATGTGGCGCAGTGAAACAGAACATTGATCGTGTGTAGTAGTTCTACAGTAACGGGTTAGAAGGGGTTTAGTCGAGAGTAGTTATCGATTGCAGACTCGCGTGACGTCATCACGGATCACGCCACATCCCCGCCCATGAAAACTCGGCTTCTGATTGGTTCACGTGCAGGCCGGCTATCTATATCGAAAAGCATGACCGTCGCGGTTTAGCAGGTCAAATCTTTGAGTCCTTACATGCGCATATAAATTGATTTACAACGTATTTTTCCATTTTACCTACATCCATTCGATCAATTTGCCATGGTTTTTACTTTACTGCGTCATATCAATTAAAATCGTACGATTCCTATGCGGAAAATGTTGAACTGCACGCATTCAATTATATCGAAAAATTGGCGGGAGATTTCAAATCCAAATTGCGATTACCTTCTAGCGACGCTTACGTCGTAAACAGATTTGACTATCGATCAAAGTTACAGTCTGTAACGACCTCGAAATTCACTGAAATCGTATTTCGACAGATTTTGTCGTATTTCTTTCATTGATTTCCTCGGTTTAAAGCTTGCAAATTGCAAGATGGCCGCAACTGGACCGAGCATGTATAGAGTAGTCGGTGTTCTGCGCTGGCGTTAGTGCGTACGGAGAGTAGGGTACGTTCAGTTTCGCCGAAATATACGCAGTATCCCCGAAACCTTAATGTACGATAGGTTAAAAGTTTGACATGTGTTCGAGAAGAAGTGCCTTACAGAAAGAAGAAACGGCAATGTTCGAGTATTATTCGCGGGAATATTGAGCCTGTCGCTCGAGTGCGCGTTACGTGTTAACTGTCGTGAGTACAGAATCGGGCCGACGAGGTGAATCGTATCAAGTTCATAGTACAAAAGCACGTGGTGTTAATCTTTTTTTTGGTTTATCTTATCAAGTGGCGATAGACAAGTCATCGGAATAGTTATTGTAGGCAGAAGATTCGAGGAAGCGTTCGATCATAGCGATCGATCGTGTCGCAAGCAATTGTAAGAAATAATACATTCTGGACGATGCATGCTTTAAACGAATTACAGGTCCATTCGTTGACGATTATCTCAAAAGAATCTATTTCGTTCTCGACGTGACGCGATCACTGATAATGCCGTGCAGACGATACGTCGAACAGCTGTCTCACCGTCACACGTTTACCCCCAACGAGCGTTGGCTACTATCAAGTCTGAGAATTCGGTTTGGTGTCGTAAAACGGAGACCAAAGATCAAAGATCGCCAGAAAATTATAACTCACAGAACATCCCGTGCTAATCACGATACGGATTCAGTCGTTCGTCGACCGCTACGGAGTATATCACGCTGTTGGATCGGCTGCTCCTCGTGTCCTTTCCTCGTTCCTCTTCCTTTACATATATGTACATGCGTGCGTATGTACGTTACCAAACACGCGGCCATACACTCACACCATTCTTGACCCTTGGATCGCATATAGTGATAATTTCCTCTTCTGATCACGGTGGGAAAAACGACTCGTTAGTCGACAGGAATCGTCGAACTCGTTAACAGGAAGCCACGAGACCCAAAAAAGTAACGGTAGTCTCTTGTGTACGCGAGGTAAGCATTTTGATTTGCAATCGTTTACAATTTTTCAAATTTTAAATCAGACCTGCCGATAGTGTTGTTTCTAGGGACACATCGATGTTAAAAGCATTCATACACCGGACTCTAACTATATTGCCGTGTGTATTAGTTTTGCTATACACTGTGCTGTATCACCATCAATTATATTGCATTGTATCAATACAAGTTGCATCACAACGTACTGTATCGTCTCGAGTTATATTACCTCGCATTATATCGTCATGCGTTGCATATTGTAACGATTTATGTCACGTGTTATATTGCCTCGTGTTGTATTGCCACATATTGTATCACGTTATATAATCATAAACTGTACACGCATTATATCGCCACATATTGTATCATCTCATATCGCCACGCATTATATCGTCATGCGTTATTGTAACGAGATATAACGTCACGTGTTATATTGCCTCCTGTTGTATCGCCATATATTGTATCTCTACGTTATATAATCATGAACTGTACACGCATTATATCGCCACAAATTGTATCTCTATACATTACATAACCATATGTTACATCGCCACGCGTTATATCACGTGTTACATCATCACACATCAATTATGCAATTCTTATAAATCCTCATTAAAATCGAGTCCTTAGAATCAAAATCAATACACCATACATTGATTTTTATAAATTATTAAGTACAGGGTCCCAGAACACCTAGGTACATTGGTACAACACTAACGGCGGTCCAAAGTGATTAATGCGATTTTTTCTTTGACAGTTCAAATCATATGTATGCAAATCTAATAATTATCATGTATAAATGATCTATCATGGTTCGATTGGAATGATTCTAAATCATTCTCGATTCAAACTTGATGGATTACGCTACTTATACCGCAGTATGATTCGAGGTTATTCGGTAATGTTCTTCTTCACTTATTCCGACATACGAGTATTAACATGATTGCAGTTTTCCGCAGAGAACATCGTCGATAGTTCACACGTCGAATTCACGGTCAAATTCGTGATCAAGTAATCGATCAATGGATCGTTAATTCTGTGCACATCAAATATTTTAAATAACCAGATGAGATTTGTTTGTATTCCTTTTATTGCCGATAACACGTGCCACGCGCGACGCCAGTCCGCGTCAAGACATTTATATTAAATCCCTGTAATCTTATTCATAATAATTTCATGTGCTGTTGAATCATAATGCAGGACCGGTTTAACCACCATTTAGGCACTTTCGCATTTTATGGAAATCATCCTTGTAGTTGACTTTGACCTCCAATAAGTTTGTGTCAAACGTGTCCTACATCAAAACTTTTACGTATTTATGAAGACCCGCATCTTCACAATTTCTATGATTTGTTCCTGTTTCAAGGAAGGTTACGCGGTTGAAAGTATTCAGTGTCATTCGATACTTCATTAGCGAAGACAATAGTAATATGACGATGTAGATGAAACTACCTGTGCAACGATACACGTTCCATACTGGCTGACAGTAAATTACTAACGAGAATGTAGCACGGAATCTGCAGTCTGTTGGATCGATGCTTTCGCAGTGATCGCGCTCTTCCGTTTATAACCTCCTGTCGAGTTTACATATCTATACCAAATCTTTCTTCCTGGTTCGAAATATCATTCTTTAATTAGTGATGAAGCAATTAAATATATTTTTCATTTGTACATACCTTGATTTAAGTAAAAGATGTCCGATCACGTACGATCACGTCCGTACGGTCCGAAGATTTCAGGTTAGTTTTTTCGATTTTATTTCGTGGACGATTTTCCGTCTTTTATAAATGAAAGTAATTAGTGATTATGCAGATAGGGTACAACTTACCGATTTCAATGATCTTGACACAAGTTGGGGTGCGTTTAAATTTAGAACGAGGAATGTTGAGCAAGAGCACTCGTTCTCTCTTAATGTAAATGACCATTGAACAGCGTCGCAAGTAAACGCGCGAATTTTCGTGAAATTTAAATCGAGCGTTTGAATGTTCAATGCGGTGAATTGAACCGTGTCAAATTGAAGCGATCGATGCCAAGTCGGTAGGTCAAGTTCAATCATAAATTTAATAATTTCAATTTGAAAAGCAAATCATATCGATTTCCAATTAAAAACATTGCATTGCACATTTACCACATTAGCTCAAAACATTTATCATATTTAATTATCGTAGAAATAGTGCAGGTATTCATTACATGCTAATGTTATGCACAATGCGCAATTGTCGTCGCAATTACATGCACTTATGCGATACGCTTTATCGGTATAAATCGAAAATTAATCGCGAGGACTTACGTCGGCCATTTTGTATCTACGATAATCAATTCGTGCAGGAGTACTTTTACGTGTAAATGGCAATTCGACAAATACGAGTTGAAGTAATGCACATGGCGATTAGTTTTGATAGCCACCGTAAACACAACATAAACCCATGATGTACATACGAGGTACATTATATGTGTAGACTACGTTCACCTTGGCACAACTTAAGCGTAACACGAGTTATACAGGGTCCGATGTTCAATGTCGTAAAACTCGTTATCTGTAAACTGCGTAAAGTAGTTCACGCGCTTTTCTCGCTTTTTTACATAGGGTGGTCTTCTTTAACTTTTTTATACATGAAGAGAAATATAGCTAATATAGTTGATCATTTATTAATGGAATTTTCAAAAGTCATGTAGCAAGTAAACAATTTTGTACTTTGAACCTTCTTTGAAGTACAAGATTTATATATGTATAAATAGTCTGAATTAAATAACTAATAATTTATTGAGGGTCAATTATTTAATTCAGACTATATTTTTATATATGCCAATCTTGTACTCTAAAGAAGGTTTAAAGTACAAAATTAAAAATTTAGTTGCTGCATGATATTTGAAAATTTTTTTAAACTTAATTGCGAAAGTACAATCTCTGTGATAGACAAGGTCGTACTTTTTCAGTAGTCACGGTACAAGGAACAGTTAGGTTAGGTAACATGAGATGAGAAATTAAAAATTATATTCGAAAATTAACTAATTAATGATTAACTAATTCATGAATTATCTATTCATGTTCTTAATGGAATAATTGTAATTTGAACGTGTCGGATTACACACGTCCATTTTGCCGGTGGACGCGTTAAAGCATACTCGAGGCGCATATTTCATAATTAATTCGACGACAGCTAATTGGGTCAATGTCGCGTATCTATTCCCTTCTAGTACTTTTCATTAAAAAGAAATACCCCGCTATATTGCAGTTTCTGAATGAAAAGTGAAAGTAATGAATGGATAGAGTTGATAAACTTTTAAATGCCAACTCAACGACTTTGATATCTGCTTTCTATAAGCAGCAAGTAAACCATGACTCTTCGATTATGATTGCAAAATCATTACACATGTTTCAACGCAATTTTTTGTATGAAAAAAAAATATGCAAGTAACTGGATGCATATATTTTCAGCAGATTTGAATATTTAAATGAGTTCCTATTAAGACATCGACTTTAATTGATTTGACATACATCCATTGCTAATTACATTTATAAAACACTGCAATTATTTTGAACGCAGAAATTCAATTATGTAAAATGTTTAAAATGGAATTCAATGAATTTTTTAATTTGTTAGGGTATTGATATAGGAGACTCTCGTTATATTGCCGCAACGTGAGCTAGTTTACAGATTATATGACTTTAACTTTTATATTTAGATTCTTATATCACTAGATCCCTAAATTTTTGGATTCTCAAATATTTAAATAGAATTTTGATATTGTAAAATCCCTAGATTCAACAAATTCTTAGATTTACAAATCTGTAGAATGCAAATATCCCTAGATCACAACATTCTAGATTTTGTAAATCCCTAAACTTCAAAATTTGTAAATTCAGAAACTCTCAAAGCCCCAAATCTCTAAATCACTAAATTCTCAGATCAAAAATTCCTAGTTCCTGAAATTCCCAGATTCTTATATCACTAAACCACAGAATTCTCAGATAAAAATCCCAAGTTTCAAAAATCTCCAGATTCCTATACCACTAAACCACAGAATTCTCAGATAAAAAATCCCTAGTTTCAAAAATCTCCAAATTACTAAATTCCTATGTCACAAAATCCCCAAATCACAAATCTCTAGTTTCAAAAATCTCCAGATCCCCAAATCCCTAAACCACAAAATTCTCAGATAAAAAAACCCTAATTCCAAGAATCCCCAGATCCCCAAAATCCTAAACCACAAAACCCCTATATTAAATGTTGAGAACTTATTAGGGACCCATAAATAATAGTTTATTTATGGTAGGACCGTCAGCCCATCGTTGGGCCAGGGTTGACTCGGGTCGAGGTTAGTGTTGTAAACCATGTGGCAGGCAGAGAAATTAGAAAACTGTGCAAAACATCACAGTTGCCTGTCACATGGTAAAAATAGGGAAAGTTCTCAACCCCACTTGAGCGCCAAAATATCTAGCATCTCTGGAAGGGGAACCTTCAAGGGTTTACCTTATTCCTGATTTTCGTGAAAAGCGTTAGAAATTTCTCAACAGCCACAGAGGCTTGGTAGTGTTCCGACCGTCGGATACTTACGGATTCGAACTTGTATTTTCGAAGGGACAGACCCTTAATAAGTCACGCGTCTAAGTGTTAATAGTAAAACTTTTATATACAGTCCACTTTAAAATTGTGAATATCACCTTTCCCTACCTCAATCATTATACTTAACCGAGCATTCGGGCGCGAACATTAAAACTTCCTAGTTCCAAAAATCCTCAAATCCCTAAATCCCTAGTTCCAGAAATCCCCAAATCCCTAAATCACTAGTTCCAAAAATCCCCAAATACCTGAATCCCTAGTTCCAAAAGTCCCCAAATCCCTAAATCCCTAGTTCCAAAAATCCCCAAATCCCTAAATCACTGATTCCAAAAGTCCCCAAATCCCTAAATCCCTAGTTCCAAAAATCCCCAAATCCCTAAATCACTGATTCCAAAAGTCCCCAAATCCCTAAATCCCTAGTTCCAAAAATCCCCAAATCCCTAAATCACTGATTCCAAAAATCCCCAAATCCCTAAATCCCTAATTCCAAAAATCCCCAAATCCCTAAATCCCTAGTTCCAAAAATCCCTAAACCACAAAATCGCCAAATCCCTAGACCAAAAATCTCTAAATCCCCAAACCTCTAGTTCCAAATCCTTCAACCTTAAAATCCCTAGATTCCTAAAATTCATAAATTCCATAAACTTGTAAATGCACCGAATCCTCTAATAAAATCCCTAGCACTATTAGCAACACATATTAGAACGCATTAGCAACACCTTCTATAATTTTTACCTGTCACTGATTATTATAAAGTGATTCATGCAATGAACACGTTAAAAATAAATGTTCATATTCATGCGACTTCGTCGCAGCAAAAAGTAGTTTATCTTACGTTTCTTTTCATTACCCCTTTCTTATCACATAATCTTCCCCACCGGATTATAAACGCAACGTCAAGTTATCCGTCTTCTTTTAAATGGGTCTGCAACGCGATATGATGGTACTTTAATGGTGAAGTGGTAGCCTTGGTATAAACGGTTCAGAAGCCAGCCAATATCGAATCAAACTGGAAAGCGGGGACTTAAAGTATTCTGCTACGATGGCAGGTTTATTAGGGAAAGAATATGCATGATTTACAGCATATTTGTCGCGGTTAATTTTCCTATTAACTTCCATTCAAATCAATTCATTTATGCGCCGCCCGTTCCTGCATTCACTCACATGCGGACACTATTGTTACTCTTATCAATGATATCAGTATGTACGTGCATGTACATATGTGCTTCAATTTTGCAATTTTATTGTGACAACAACGTATTTGTCGGTGGAGGATGATTGCCCTGCAGCAGAACATCCCCAATAATAATAACTGCAGTTCACTTTGTATCAAATGTATTTGTTTATAAAACTATTAATGTGATATTGAAATCTTTAAATGTCGATAACTGTTATATGTTATTTTTTGACATAGTATGATTAAAAACAAAATTTTTCGGTTAGTTAGAATCGATTCCCTGATATTTGAGTTACTAGTCAAACAGTTATACCATTTCGCCAATAAAGTTATGACCCGGTATGTACTTAGAATACATTATTCATGACAGGTGCTAAAAGTATGTACTTTTCAAGTCTTTAAAACTGTTGAGTGTTTGCAGTTGATGCTTCACATACTGTTTGCAAAAGCAATTATTTTTTAGTTCAGTTGTGCTATAAATGTGAAACTTGATGTATTTTTAGATTTCTAGATTTTTATATCTCTATATTTCTAGTAAACTGTGATCCTAGACTGTACTTGCAGTTTCAAATATCCCTAGATTCTTTTAATCATAGATTTCTAGGGTTTTAGTACTTGTTCTTGGATTCTGATGTTGTTAAATTTTTAGTCATAGTATCCCTAGATCTTTGTATTCCTAGTATCATATATCTATAGATTCATATGCTCCTAGTATCACATATCCCTAGAGTCTTATACTCCTAGTGTCATATATCCCTAAATTTCCATACTCCTAGTGTCACATATCCCTAGAGTCCTATACTCCTAGTGTCATATATCCCTAAATTTCCATACTCCTAGTGTCATATATCCCTAAATTTCCATACTCCTAGTGTCATATATCCCTAGATTCCTATACTCCTAGTGTCATATATCCCTAGATTTCCATACTCCTAGTGTCACATATCCCTAGAGTCCTATACTCCTAGTGTCATATATCCCTAAATTTCCATACTCCTAGTGTCATATATCCCTAGATTTCCATACTCCTAGTGTCACATATCCCTAGAGTCCTACACTCCTAGTGTCACCTATCCCTAGAATCCTATACTCCTAGTGTCATATATCCCTAAATTTCCATACTCCTAGTGTCATATATCCCTAGATTTCCATACTCCTAGTGTCACATATCCCTAGAGTCCTACACTCCTAGTGTCATATATCCCTAGAGTCCTATAATCCTACTGTAATACACCCCCAGATTTCCATACTCCTAGTGTCACACATCCCTAGATTTCCATACTCTCAGTATCACACATCCCTACATCTCTATACTCCTAGTTGCTTTCTGTATTCTATACTCATGACACTAAATATCCCTAGACTCCCATATCTCCAGTATCAGCTAAAATGTAAATTTGATCTGATTCCAAATGCAAAGATATTCCTTAACAAATGCAATAAACTTTGTTCACAATCACTCCATAATTGTATTCTCCATTTTGTTGTTCCCAATAATTATATTCATTAGTCTTTTTCATCCTAATCGACCCATAATATTCACAACTTTTTTCTTCATAATCAGCTCTTATTAATATAATTATTATTAATTATTTATATAATTATAAATTATTAATATAATTATAATTATATTAATAATTTTTTTATCCACGCTCGATAATTATTCTCACAATTTTTTGCACACATTCTCGATCCTAATTGGAATTTATTCGTTGACCTCTGTTATCAGTGAAACAAGTGGCTCTAGAAGTGCCGTGAATAAGCCATTTTTTAACGAGATACGCATATTACCGATATAATGGAATAATATACCAATAGGTATTCGACAAATCGTTGAATTCGTTAGATAAGATAATGTCAATTCGAATCGAACAGAAATACGTTTCCTGCTTCGTTTACATAATTTTATCTGGTATCAGAGGATACCAGTCGTTAGGAGTTTGAACGATGGACCGAGACTCCGTGGCACACAGCAATAAAGGAACATCCGAACGCTCGCCAGCTATTATACTGGTACCCCTGGCAGGAAGTTCATCAGTAGGGACTTTCCACTTAGGATCCGCGTGGACACTTTACTATACGCATCCCTATAATATGGTTAATCGGTTCCGTGTTATGCGAAACCACGTTTTTCCTGTAACCGGGTTTTCTATTTAATTCACCCATCAATTAGAAATATTCGTTGAGGAGACTTTTTAGAGAGAAAACAAATTAAATTTGCAAGTCGAATTAGGGGTAGGATGCTTCGACGCGGTATTCCGATGTGCGCATGCGCGTAGCGTGCCAACATGGCGGACAGCGAACAGCTGTTTAAAGTTTACATATTTACCAGTGAATTTGTAATAAATGTTCTGTTATTTCTCTGTAACACATCTGTATTTTGTTGTGATGTGTAATTTGTCTTAAAATTGGATAAAATTTATGGAAAAATTGTCGAAAAGGCTGAAAGTGGTTAGAATTATCGAAAAATGTTGAGGGGTTTGGAGAGCACCGTGAGTTATACAACATAACTAACAAATACAGTTAGGTACAAATACAAATACGTTTAAAATACTAACAAATACTATACATACACAAAATAAATGGCTCTACATCGTTCTTTAAATGCCGATATCAATAAGTTATATCGGACATTGCCCACTCAGTGATCTTACAGTGATATTTGCAACGTCGTGAAATTCGAAGCGTGTTACGAGGATTGTCGCAACTTTTAAGTGTGCTACGTCTTTTATTACCTTTGCTTATATTTGTATTATGGATTAAGTTGAATAATACTTGTGGTATCTTTCTCTAGTCTTTTACTTATTATGAAGTACTTTTTAGTGTGAAGGCTATCTTGGAATAATTACTTTAACGTGTTATTCATGACTTATTCAAGTACTCTGTTACTCCAATGCTCACTAACACTAAAACATCGTGTCAAAAAGTTTGATGTAAGAGATATTGTATCAGAATATATTTTTTTAATTTCTTTCTGTGTTTACAAGCGTTCACAAAAACAATTCAGACCATAGAATCTCGTGCACCTTATCGTATTTATATGTGTACATAAACTTTATTAATTAAACACAATTATAGTAATGAAATTTAATAATGAAGTAATTTTTTATAATGAACGAAGACAATGATGCATTAAAATTTGATTACATGCATTTTTTTTAATTAATTCAGTAGAGTTATGTAAAATTAATTAATTTATATAATATTCAAAGTAATGAATTATCAAGTTTTTTGTATTGTACTTGATCGATTAACAAAGTCATAAGAAACAATGCGAGTGAATTATCATTAAGTAAATATTCATAACTGTTCTGTAATACTCTTTATCTGTCACGACAGAGGACTTTACGCTTTGATATTAAATCATTGTTTGCTCGTAAATTATAATCCGTGGACTTGTACTTGTCACAATCGCACATAATTAAACGCTCTAGCGATGAACCTACATTTTTTCTTGCACGGGTCATTTACTATTCAGTCAAAACATGATCTTGAGTCATTAATATTCATATACACTTTTTGGGGTTATTTAGTATTATTTTGCCATATATTTCAAAATAGAGTTCTAATGTTTCGAATTCCAAAATTTTCAAATTTCATAATTCCAAGTTCCAAGCTTTTAACTTCCAAAATTTCCAAATTACAAACTTTTAATTTCCAAAATTTCCAAATTCCAAAATTCCGAATTCCAAAATACCGAATTCCAAAATTGCTAAATTCCAAAATTTCCAAATTCCAAAACTGCCAAATTCCAAAACTGCCAAATTCCAAAATTTCCAAATTCCAAAAATTTCCAAATTCCAAAATTTCCAAATTCCAAAGCAGCGAATTCCAAAATACCGAATTCCAAAACTTCCAAATTCCAAAGCAGCGAATTCCAAAATACCGAATTCCAAAATTTCCAAATTCCAAAATTTCCAAATTCCAAAAATTTCCAAATTCCACAATTTCCAAATTCCAAAATTTCCAAAAACCAAAACTGCCAAATTCCAAAACAGCGAATTCCAAAATACCGAATTCCAAAATTGCCAAATTCCAAAATTTCCAAATTCTACAATTTCCAAATTCCAAAACAGCGAATTCCAAAATACCAAATTCCAAAATTGCCAAATTCCAAAATTTCCAAATTCCAAAAATTTCCAAATTCCACAATTTCCAAATTCCAAAATTTCCAAAAATCAAAACTGCCAAATTCCAAAACAGCGAATTCCAAAATTGCCAAATTCCAAAACTGCCAAATTCCAAAATTTCCAAATTTCAAAAATTTCCAAATTCCAAAATTTCCAAATTCCAAAACAGCGAATTCCAAAATACCAAATTCCAAAATTGCCAAATTCCAAAATTTCCAAATTCCCAAAATTCCAAAATTTCAACCACCAAAATAAAAAGTTATTTATTAAAATTTTGCGAATCAAAAATATTGAATTCAATTAAAAATATCTCTCAGTATTACTAAATATACCAAGTTATTTTGGTAAAAAAATATAAATATTTTAATTTCGTCCAGCTGTATAATTTGCTTATCAGAAGTGATTGAGTGTTATCATGTTTTTTACTATACATGGAATTGATAAGTATCGATACCAAAAGTTCATACGTTTCGAGTTGTTTTTAAGTTGCTCTGTTCATCGAACCTGGGCTCATTTAGCAATATTCTGCTAACTGATGTGTCAGCGTTTGCGATATTCACTGTTTTAACATGACGTATCCGTTTCGTCATAAGTCTGCTCTTCGCATACTTTTATGCTTGAATCGGATACACTTGATACACAGTCAAGCGCGAGCGACGTAAACGTCATCATTGGACCCAGACACGGTAAATAACTTAAACAGGATTTACTTTTTCTTTTGATTCTATTTTTATAGTTGAATGGTGTCAGACTTGATTATAAATTAAAATTAGGTATTCGGGTTTTTATGTGGAAGTTTGGGTATTTCGAAAGGGAGAGTATGTTAAAATTGAAGAGGAAGTGGAAATTAAGTTTAAATGGTCTCTGTGATGGACATTCACTGAGTGTTGTGATAATTACGTGAGTTATGTGGGGGCTAATTTTTGGTCATTTTTATTTTATTTGATTGCGATTTGTAATACATTTTTCTGTTTAGGTCAATAAAGCGAAAGTATAATATTTATATAACTTCATAATTTTTGGAGTTTTTAAAATTTTTGAATCCAGGTTCAAAATTTGAAAATTCTAAAATTCACAAATTTCTAAGTTTCCAAATTTCGAAGCTCTGACTTCCAAAATTTCAAATTCCAAAATTTCGAATTCCGAAATTCCGAATTCCAAAATTTCCAAATACCAAAATTGCGAATTCCAAAATTTCAAATTTTTAAATTTCTAAATTCCAAAATTCCGAATTCCAAAATTTCAAATTCCAAAATTTCCAAATTCCAAAATTCCGAATTCCAAAATTTTCAAATTCCAAAATTCAACTTCCAAAATTTACGAATCCCAAGATTTCCAAATTTCAATATTTCCAAATTCCAAATCCCAAAATTCCCAATCCCAAAATTTCAAATCCCAAAATTCCAAATCCCAAAATTCCAAATCCCAAAATTTCAAATCCCAAAATTCGAAATCCCAAAATTCCAAATCCCAAAATTTCAAATCCCAAAATTCCAAATCCCAAATTTCCAAATCCCAAGATTTCCAAGTTTCAACATTGCCAAATTCCAAAATGGCGAATTTCAAAATTTCCCAATTCCAAAACTCCAAATTCCAAAATTTTGAGTCCCAAAATTCCAAATCCCAAATTTCCAAATCCCAAAATTCCAAATCCCAAAATTCCAAATCCCAAAATTCCAAATCCCAAAATTCCAAATCCCAAAATTCCAAATCCCAAAATTCCAAATCCCAAAATTCCAAATCCCAAAATTCCAAATTCCAAAATTTGCAAACCTAAAAATTCCAAATCCCAAAATTCCAAATCCCAAGATTTCCAAATTTCAACATTTTCAAATTCCAAAATTTCCCAATTTCAAAACTCCAAATTCCAAAATTTTGAGTCCCAAAATTTCAAATCCCAAAATTTCGAATTCATAAATTCCAAATCCCAAAATTCCAAATCTCAAAATTTGCAAATCCCAAAGTTCCAAATTCCAATTTCCCAAAAATCCCAAAATTCCAAAATTTCCAATTCCAAATATAAAAATTTTAAAATCCCAATGTTTCTAATTTCAGACTCCAAATCTAAGAATTCCAAAATTCTCGAGACACTTCGATTATCAGCTCACTCACAACTTCCCCAGAACGTGCAAATAATCGATTTCACATTAGCACCTATCTGATAGCGTTTAGTGTCAAGTGTACAATTTCCTTCGAATGACACTCATTGTTCCTACTTGTTTGACATTCGAATGCTTTGTTTAGAAATCGATATCAGTGATCGTTGAACGATCCAAGGTCACTGGAAACAATTTCATTACAACGAAAACTACACATTCGCGTCGAGAACGATATCGATTTTATTCTAGGATGTGTAATAATAAAACCTGGACCAAGCATGCATCTCGAGAAAAATTTTCGCTTTAACCGTCATCGATTTTGCCAATAGTTTTTCTTGCAGTGTCGTTAATCTGCATCAAAGAGACTACTGTTAAAGTAGCAGTATCTTTTGGAAATAAACGGTGACCGGATATAGCCACCATGATCGTGGAGGATAAACAGTGAGTCCTAGTAACATTTCTAGTTGACAAATTAAACTCGCTAATCTGCCTTCTTTTTCGCTCCTTGCTGATATTTTTAACGTAAGCATGTGTGCACATTGCCTGCTCGTGCAACTTTGCATAATTTTCATATTTCTCTTTTCTTTTTGCTAGCATGTTTTATTTATGCGAACACAGTGAATTATTAAGGTAAAGGTCAAACACTTATTTTATTATTTTGTAACATTATCTTCAATGTATAATCTGATATATTGTTCTGTAATTTGTCATAGAGTGAAGTAGTCTGTTATGTATATTCTAAGGTATTCTGTTATTAGCCATATGGTAACATATTTCGTATTTGGCCATATGGTGAGATATTCTATAATTTGCCATATGGTATATTGTTATGTTGTTCTTATAATTATTCTATAATTAGTCATAACAATAAATGTATTTTATAATTTACCAGGTACTAGTATATTATTCTATCATTTGTTATATAGTAATATATTCTAGTTAATATGTAGTGATATATAGTGAACTTTATTTTATTTTATAATTCATAGGGAAATTCTATAATTGGTCACGTAATAATTATTTTGTAGTCTACTGTATGCAGGCATTCCATGATTGGCCATATAGTGAACTTTATTTTATTTTGATTCATATAGGGAAATTCTGAAATTGGCCATATAGTGATCATTCTGTAACTCACAATATACAAACATATTTTATGATTGACCATAGAGTAAACTTTATTTTATTTTATAATTCATATAGGGAAATTCTGAAAATGGCCATATGATGATCATTATGTAATTTACAATATGCAAACATATTCTATAATTGGCCATATAACGATCATGCTGTAATTCACAATATGCAAACAAATTCTATAGTTGGCCATATAACGATCATTCTATAATTCATAATATGCAAACATATTCTATAATTGGCCATATAACGATCATTCTATAATTCATAATATGCAAACATATTCTATAATTGGCCATATAATGATCATTCTGTAATTGACAATATGCAAACATATTCTATAATTGGCCATATAACGATCATTCTGTAATTCACGATATGCAAACATATTCTATAATTGGCCATATAATGAACATTCTGTAATTGACAATATGCAAACAAATTCTATAGTTGGCCATATAACGATCATTCTATAATTCATAATATGCAAACGTATTCTATAATTGGCCATATAACGATCATTCTGTAATTCACGATATGCAAACATATTCTATAATTGGCCATATAATGAACATTCTGTAATTGACAATATGCAAACAAATTCTATAATTGGCTATATAACGATCATTCTGTAATTCACAATACGCAAACATATTCTATAATTGGCCATATAACGATCATTCTCTAATTCAAAATACACAAACATATCTATAATTGGCCATATAATGAACTTTACAGAAATTGACTAAATAATTCCCTATAGAAAAACACGTATAAAACCATAATTCGTCATATGACATAAGCCTATAATTGTGAACGATAAATGCATTGCATAACCTGACACATGATTGACAATCATCGCAAGGGGATAAAGTTTCATTTTCCGAAATCAAAGTTCTTTGAAGATACGTTTTGTTATCAGTGTCGTATTTTTAGTATACGAAAGATAAACACGTTTTTAAAATTACCTTATTTACTTTGGTGGGAAAAGTCAATTGTACATTTCTTATCGAATGTCAAATGTGTGACAGGGTTATCCACATTAGCGAACCGTGTAACTAGTCGAGCTTATCAAGTGTCTAGGCGTCGCGACGCGATAAGAAATGTGACTGCACGCTTTCCTTATTCCGTGCAAGGGATCTTATTCGAAATTGTTGATAATGCAAAGATCGTAACGCATTTATTCAAGGGAATTACGTCTGTCACGAACAAACCACGTTCAAAGTCCGTGGAGATATTCGAATCTTGTCCTCTCCGGACCGCAGTCACGCCACGCGTTTCGCTGTATTTGTGCATATATGAGACGCGGCTATATATAGGGTGTCGCGTGGCATGAAGAAAACATATTGTCTGTCTCGAGGTCAACGAAATGATAATACGTCTACGTTTTGCTGGTAATTTACCCCGTAGAGTATATTTATGCTACTAGGAAAACTTTAGTATACTTAGGGACGTAAGTAGAGTTATGTAGGTTAGACTGGGAGAGTTGGTGGAGTATACTATAATCTTCAAACTTTCAGTTCTGTAAGTTAGTACTGGTAAATCTTTGAACTTTCAAGTTTACAAATTATTATTAGAGATTTGCAGATTTTGGAATTGGGAAATTTTTAGTATCAAAAATTCTGTGATTTGGGGTTGATAAATTTAAAGATTTTTAATTTCACAAATTTTTAGATTTACTGATGGAGAAATTTTTATATTTTCAGTATCACAAATTTTGTGATTTGGGGTTGATAAATTTACAGATTTTTAGTATCACAAATTTTTAGATTTACTGATTCAGAAATTTTTAGATTTTTAGTATTACAAGTTTTGTGATTTGGGGGTTGAGAAATTTATAGATTTTTAATATCACAAATTTTTAGATTTACTGATTGAGAAATTTTTACATTTTTAATATCACAAATTTTGTGATTTGGGGCTTGAGAAATTTACAGATTTTTAATATAACAAATTTACATATTTTTAATATCAAAATTTTTTTAATTTATTAATTGAGAAATTCTCAAATTTTCAGTATCACAAGTTCTGTGTCTTATTAATTAAAAAATTTACAAATTCTCAGATTTACTAACAAATTTACGTATTTATCATAAATCATAAGATCTAACTGTTACAAAATTTCAAAATTTGCAAATGGTCAGTTTACACAAAAAAACCTCTCACTATATCGCCGATTTCAAGAACTTCCGGCAATATAGTGAGAGTACTTGCATATTCGTGCTGTAAAAATAATTTTACCACCTAGTATACTCCGCCAGTAAAATACACTAAAAATATTCAGTACTTTACATGTATATCTCTTTTTATCTGTCTTTATGCATTCCTTTCGCACGTACCGGATCAGCGTTCGCATGTGCTTCATTCAGTATCGAGACAATGCGCACTGAAGAAGATCCCGCCAAAAATTCTGTCAGTGGCCTTCGAATTTTCTCAACTCGCATTATTTTTGCACGCTGCATGCGAAATCTTCGTCCTTGCAAGTAACAAAGAAAGTATGCGAGCAGAGAATTTTGAAAAACTTTATACGCTTTCATTTATTACGATTACGTAACAATGTTAATAGATCTGATCGAGTTGCAGGAAGTATCGTCGGTGCCTTGATCAATAGGCTGACGATGCTTGTTAATCCTCAACTGTGTGGAAAATTTGTTATGTAATGTAATTGGTGGGATGAAATTGCTTGTGGCAGTTTCAATTATACGGAAACATGATTTTCTGTTTTCTTGGAATATTCATACAGAAAATCGATGATTTTGAAAGCGTATAATGGACAGTGTACATTATTTATTGAATTTTATCAGTTGAGGATTACTGTGTGTTTATTCGAGATAGCTTTTACCCTTTTCTTTTTGATTAAACCAGTTTTCTTCTGGCTGGGGTTTCCAAACCAGAAGATAACATTTTGTAAGCATTGATATTTCAATCCTTTTTTGTTGCGTTTGTTTATGATCAAATATTCACAAAGTGTGAATATTCACAAAGCAAACTTTATTGTAGTTTAAATCTCTTTTATTAGTGTTAATACTATTTTTTTAGTATATTTGTATTATGCTTATACTGCTAGTATTTTCATATTACAGTTAATATATTATATTAATATTTCTATATAAGTATTTTTTATTATAACAATATTAGTAATATTAATATTAACACTATAATAGTAAGAATATTAACACTAATAACAGTAAGAATTATTAATACTAATATTATTACTTCAAATTTAATATATAAGAGCCATTTACTATTATAATAATCTATGTAACTAATACTGTACACTGTACCTAATAGTATCATAGCATTACCAAAAATGATACTTATAAAAATCAGTATTACCGCCTCCGCGCATCACTAATGCTATATTTCCTTGCAATGAAACCTTTTTCGACCGGAAGTCAACGGCTTACGGCCGGAAGCCTTTGCACCCAGCCTCAAGGATCCTAAGAATCTCAGTCGAGAAATAAGATTCGTTGGTAAACCTCATTCCTCCTTTGCAGGGAAATGGAAGGCTTCTGGATTAGCGGCGCGATCCACGCGATCAAGGCGCTTTCCTATGTGTACGATCTGCTGACGTTCCCGGTCTATCTCATTCTGCAACGGCCCTGGGAAAAGAAGAAGGCCTCCAGGAGAATCAAGGCACGGCCAATCGCGAGGGACGAGCAAAGGATCACTTACAGGAGCGTTGACCCCCCAGGACCGATGCATGTTATGCTCGAGCGCGAAAAGGTCGACACGCTCGAGAAAATGATGACTTGGGTCGTGAACATGCACAGGGAGAAAAAATGCCTTGGCACCAGGCAGATACTCGCGGAGGAGGATGAACTTCAGCCTAACGGTAGAATATTTAAGAAGGTACTTGAACGCTTTGTGAGCGTTTACCTTATTCTGTACATAAACACCAATTCAGACTAGCAAGTTTAAAAAAACAAGTTAGCTGTGAATTACAACAAAGTCTCCTGAAAGCGCTCTTTAAATCTTAATAAACTCTTTTGTATTGACATATCATGTTATCATGAACCTGCGAAGCAGTGATGTTTAATACAGCGTTGAAATTTAGATAGTGGTTGTAAAGTAGAATGTTTGAGTCTCTAAGCTTTGAAATTGAGTCTTAAGTAAGCTTTTGTGGATAACATCAATCATACTAATCTGAAATTAATCTACCTACAATAATACATGAGTTCAAATTGTGAACTGACAAGGAACGTAAAGAGTTTTAATGTATACATACTTTTGCAAAGTATATTTGGCTCAAAACATGAAATATTACAGTCTTTAATTGTAGCTTCAACTTAACTGTAAGTTACAGTCACATAGTATATTAAAATACATTTTTTGTTGCCTAATGATATTACATGTTTAGTGCATCAGTATACCACCTATGCGGATGATTAGTACACCTTTGACGTAAGAACATCCATTCATTATGAACGAGTTTATATAACAAACCAGTAATTAATGTCATGACAAGTGAAAATCTTGAACATGCTAATTCTTTAAATAATAAGTGTGGGAGAGCTTATTATGAAATAAGATTTCTTAATATTAACCTTTACGTTGACAACTTAATTCAAAGTTGCCTTCATTAATTTGTGATCATTCATGTTCTATTCCAGTGGTAATCATATTTTAAATCTAAGATAACTAATTACTTCCTGGAATGAGTGAACTGATAGTTATCTCTGACAAAAACAAGATTACATAGGAAAAGCTTTATTGTACAACTTAAGGGTTCTTGTAAAAAAGAAATTATAACTTCTATGCATATTGCATTTAGTGCGTAGACATTTTTTAGCTATGATCTATTTATTTTGACATAAAAGTCAAACGAAAACTAGTGATCCACTTGTAACTTTCTAAGGTCCCAACATTCTGAAATTCCAGAGTTCCAAAGTTCCCAAACTCTAAAGTCCAACAGGTGCCAAATTCCAAAGCTGAGACCACACCATGTAATCTATTACATAATTTATGTAATAAAGGAATAACATGTATTACCATTTCATTTGCAGTACAAAATGGGAGATTACAAATGGAAGTCTTACACGGAAGTTAATAGGTTGATGACTTCCTTTAGTCGTGGCTTGAGGGAACTTGGTCTCACGACTCGCAAGAACATTGTGATCTTTGCTGAGACCAGAGCAGAATGGATGATAGCAGCTTATGGTTGTTTCAAGCAAAATTTGACCGTGGTAACCATTTATGCGACGTTAGGCGATGATGCTATCGCGCATGGTATCAATGAGACCGAAGTCGATACAGTGATTACCAGTCACGACTTGTTGCCAAAGTTCAAACGACTCCTCGACAAGGTGCCAGAAATTAAGACGATCATTTACATGGAAGATCAGTTGAAACCGACCAATACTACCGGTTTCAAGGTCAGTATTTCGACATTAACATACATGGACATTTCAATTTATATTCGTACGTCATTGGCTTCCAAAAAATACCATGTCCAAAAAAGTTTGAATAAATCCCATCTCTTATTTGTACAATTTTAATCGTCGACAGTAAAGAATGAGGATTTATTGGAATTTGTGAGTCAGAGTAGTATGTAAATGCAAAATAACGATGCTTAGTTCCAATTGTTCATTGATGTACTACTTATACCCTGTTACACTCTATTCTTTATTCATAACAGTAGAATTTGAATATGAATTCTGCATAATGATTGAATTAACATATTACTGCCACAATGGAACTACTGAAAGTTTCACTAATTAGTTTTTAGTTTGGGTAATGTTAGGGTTAACATTGACTATCGCAGTATATATTTTAATTTGTAAATATTGCTGGTTAATTTTAGGATGGTGTGAGGCTCATATCATATTCTGAAGTAATCAAGAAAGGTAATGAATCAAATGCACCAATGTCCCCACCACAGGCCAATGACACCGCAATTATAATGTATACATCTGGTTCAACTGGAGTGCCAAAAGGTGTACTTTTGTCTCATACAAACATCATAGCAACAATGAAGGCATTCTGTGATGCTGTGGAAATTAGATCAGATGATGTTTTCCTTGGATTTTTACCTCTGGCCCATGTGTTTGAACTTCTTGCTGAGAGTGTGTGTCTACTGACTGGCGTACCTATTGGATACAGTTCACCTCTTACAATGATTGATTCTAGTAGCAAAATTCAGAGAGGGTCCAAGGGTGATGCCTCAGTGTTGCATCCAACTTGTTTAACCGCAGTACCAGTAAGTTTCATAATTAGTCTTTGCAGTGTACTATAAATAAAATCTATAATGGCTTATGCATATTTTAGCTCATTCTTGACCGCATCTCCAAAGGCATAAACGAGAAGGTAAAGAAGTCAGGTGCTTTCCGGCAAGCGATCTTCCATTTTGCTTATCAGTACAAACTGAAATGGGCCAAACGAGGTTATGATACACCTTTCTTTGATAAATACATCTTTGGAGCTGCAAGACAAGTCCTTGGTGGAAAAGTTAGGCTTATACTTTGCGGTGGTGCGCCTCTAACCCCAGATACGCACACCCAGGTTAAGATCTGTCTTTGTGTCACTGTTACACAAGGATATGGTCTCACAGAAACAACTTCATGCGCAACTGTCATGGATGGTATGTATTGCACAAAGACCTATTTTACTGAATGAATTTAATTCTATGGTTTATTTTATCTTCTAGTGCACGACAGAAGTACAGGAAGGGTTGGAGCACCGACTACGGTTTGCGACATCCGCTTAGAAAATTGGGAAGAAGCTGGTTACAGAGTCACAGATACACCACATCCCAGAGGAGAGATCGTTATTGGCGGTGCAAATGTTTCGGCTGGTTATTACAAGCTACCAGATAAGACGAAAGAGGACTTCTTCCAAGAAGATGGGAAGCAGTGGTTCAGAACTGGGGATATTGGAGAATTCCATTCTGACGGTTCCATAAAGATTATTGGTATGGTTCAATATATGAGTTAGAATACTCAGTTGGAGTTCAAACAGTAACTTTATATATTTGGTTAATTACTTTCTTCTAATGAACTGAAATGTACTTTACAGACCGAAAGAAGGATTTAGTGAAATTACAACTTGGAGAATATGTGTCCCTGGGCAAAGTTGAAGCAGAGTTGAAGACCTGTCCTGTCGTAGAAAACATTTGTGTTTACGGAGACTCACACAAGACTCACACAGTGGCATTAGTGGTACCCAATACTTATTATCTGGAAGAGATCGCCTCTAATCTTGGATACAAGGGAAAAACCATCGAGGAACTTTGTTGTAATCCTGAAGTCGAGAAGATGGTATTACAGGAACTGATTGAGCAAGCCAAAAAATGTAAGTATCATAGAATTTCTGTGGAATATCATTGTGCGAGGTTTGAGTTTGTAATTTGTTATCTAGGCAAGCTGGAAAGATTTGAGATACCCGGTGCAGTGAAACTGTGTGCGGAACAATGGTCACCGGACATGGGACTAGTGACAGCCGCGTTCAAGTTGAAGAGAAAAGCGGTACAAGAACGTTACCAACACGAAATAAATAGAATGTACGCTTCGTGATGTTGCCCGAAATCTTGCAAGAAGTGTAAAGTATGAAGTGACGTTGAAATTCGAACTTTTTTCATCTTACAAAATAGTACCTCGACGAATCCCCACGTATGAGTTTTGTGGGACAAAGTCGTGTACGACCATTACGGAACTTCAAACTTGAAAACACAAAATTTCTCTGTTCTCTTTGCCGGAAAAAGAGTGTCGTGGACTTCGCTACCAGAAAGTCCGCTCACCGAACGTATATTTAAACATTAACGTATAGTGATTTCGTGTCTGTTCGAGGAACAATATCACCGCTCGATTCGGTTCGATATCGACGAGCAGTTTCGATTTATTCAGCCACGAATTATTCAAATTCCATAATTAAACTAAGAGGATGTGTGCGTAACAAAAGGAGCGTCCTGTAATATAATTGTCGTGATATACATGATGCGAAGTGTGAGTGGAAACAAAATGGTGCAGACGATCAAACTCCATTGGGGAATTGTCACTGTTTATCTCTTTACTATGTTCTCATTCCTCGTAGCAATTATGGAACATCATGGGAAAAAAAGATCGGTCATTAACTGGTTCGAAGTCGTGGTAATTTTGTAAGTTCACAAATCGTTTGGTGTACTTACTTTTAAGTATTATTCGAAATCGTCCGAGTTTCATTTTCGTAAAACAAAAGGTGTGACTCTTGGAAGGGTCGTTCTATTGTATACATAATTAAGGTGTACATGTATATATAGAAGGATCGGTTAGCGTTTACTTATTAATGTTAAACACGGCATGGTGTTTTAGATTTACATGAATACCGAGTAATCGTTCTCACGTATAAATTGAATTTCTAACACCATAGGGTGATTCCTTGTTCAATACCGTCTGTATAACGTCATTGATTACGTGCTTGCCTACTATTTTAAATTATTCTCGCGTCGAAACATCACAGAAACTTTCTTTCAGCGTAGAAGAATGATATTTGTGTAAGTGCGTGTGCGCCTGTGCGTGTTCGTCCCATTATCGTGTATGCTTTAACACGCATATATGTAAGCGAGGAAATTAGGAAACGTATGTGAATTTATAAAGAAACGACACCCGTAATGAGGAAATTATTTAGTTCGTTATTAGTCTTCCTATTCGCATCCCCATCGTACGTGTTTACTATTCTTGGTGTCCTGTGTGATTCATCTTTTTCTATGTTTCTTAGCCATTACTTAGAATCGATCAACGAGCTTTTTCATCGAGTAACGTCAGTACGGGTCGGATTGGATCAATTACAATATATGAGCAATTGCGTAGTCTTCCCGTTCACCGTTATATGTTTTGTTGTGGTGTACAGCTCTGCACGTGAAATTAGTTTGCAATAGTGTTTAAAGAATGTACAGTTGGTTGCAATGTAGGCTTTCTTTTAAATAGGGGTTAGAGGGAGCAACACTCATCTATCTTTAATTTTGGGGGATCAAATATGTAAACTGAAAATTAAATTTCCAAATTTTTGAGTTTCAACTTCACAAACTGTTGAGATCTAAAATTTGAAAATTTATGAACTAAAAGTGGGACCTCTTATGTTTTCTGGGGAAGTCTACCATGCTCGCCAGTGTACTTTAAAGCGCTTCTAAGGATATAGTTGATATGCGTATATCTCGTCAAATGATTATTGAGTTGATTTGTAAATTTCATTAATGGTTTGACAAAATAGAGCTCATTGGACAAGGGTTTTGTATTATATGATATTCACGTTAATTGCGCATTCTGATGCTTAGTATCTAAGTATTGATATTCTATGCGCAAATATAACATTGTTTAATATTTCGCTTCTATTTTGCGGCTTGTTGAACCATGACTGTACAAGGAGAGAGTGAAGAACAATCGTGATACAAAACGATCAGGCAGCCCGTTCTCCTTTTGCAGTCAAGTTGAGAGTTCCTGCGGTGTAATTGAACACGCAAGTTGTTATAGGCCCGTTGATGATTTCTAATAAATTATTAAGGAACTGTAAAATATTAGATAGGAGATTACCAATTGTCATTTGGATATAATCATATCATCGATACCTGTTATTATGGTTTGTCATCAATTATGATTATCATTTTGAAAATTATGAACGGAAATAAATGTACAGATCTATAGTACACACAGTTAGCATTGTTATGATTACTTTCTCGCAATCTGTAGATTTTTTTTGTAACGTGTGTCGATTTTATAACGTCGACAATAATTTAGCTCTCGTGATAATTGGAAAAATTAAATTAATAAACGAGTATGATCATATCCTATATTTATATACCTTCCCATTTCCTTTCATTTTCTATTCTATAATAATAGCCTCTTTTTTTATATTTAAATAAATTTTATTTAGTTATTTAAAATTATTTGAAATTATATTGCTAAGAATATTAAAGTTCTTTGATATATTTAGTTATTTATATTTGTATTTAGTTATTTGATTTTAAATTTAATTCTAAATTTGAATTGCTATGCAGATAATGTAGGAATCTATTGTAACAACGATAGGCAAATTAAATATCTGCTAAAGAAAATTATGAGCATTCTTTTAAAATTATAAATGTGTAACACATTTTAAAGAACGTAACTGAGCGCGCCAATTTTGCGTGCGTCTTATTGGCTCGCAGGATCGCACGTCATTGGACGCCGCCATAATGCGTGCGCAACGTTAAACGGTTTGGCAGATTCGAATCTGAAGTCGTAGGAGAACCATTGCAAGTGTCGTTTTTTATAACCAGTTAATTTAGTGTTAAATTGTAATAATGTGTGTCTACAAAAGTGTGTCCAATAAAAGTCATCACTTACCTGTACTGTTCTGCCATCCTGCGTCAAAGAAGACATCAATCGGTAAGTCAGTCCACTATACAATCACTCCAATTTATGTACCATGCGATGTGTCTATAATAAAACGACAGAATACTCGTTTCAAGATATCTTTTTAATCATTTATCCGTTACAAATGCACCAGAAGAAATAATACATCGTAATACATAGAGCAATCTATCAAGTTGGTCATTGCAATATATCGAATCACGTATTCGAAAATTGATAAATCTCTCTCTGTTTTTTGACACAAAACAGCAGCTACTTTCAATAGAAATACGAATATTACCTGCTAAGCGACTCCTTTCGAGCAAATCACGTAACATCCATAAAATCTGTAAAATCCGCCGCGTTCCGACGAGATCCCTCGTAAAAAACGATTAAACCTTATGGCGCGCGAACGCGTGACTAGTGCGCATGCGCGAGGAACATTTACATTCCGCCATATTGTGCAAGCCTCTTGTTCAATCGTTCCCAAACGCGCGAGTTTTAAAATACAAATTTCTTAAACGTTACTCAAATATTGTTTTTACAATTTCTCAAACAATATTCGACGATATAGAAACAAGTATTTTACTAATGATAAGCTTATATCTAAGATAACTTTATGGGATTTAATTTTATTTAAACAAACGTTTTATTAATTATGATACGGAAATGGTAGTTTAATAATACGATTGATACTATTTACAGGATAATGTCCTCGTTACCTACTTAGGAAATAATTCAAATATACTATTAAATTATTTAATTAAAATATATTATTTTAATTATTATTTCACAAAATTAAAAATAGATTATTTCACAGGTTGTATCGGTTTTATAAAATATTTTCAAAGAACGAAATAAGTAATATTGTACTTTGTATTGTATTGTACTTTCAACATATATATTACAGATTGGATTTTAAATAATAGAAGATTAAATAATATAAAATATTGCAAAAATGGTGATACAATTCAAAAACTTTTCTTAAACAAAAATTAGGATATTTTGATTGAAAATCTGTTATCTTATTATGGTTCTTAAGCGATTGAGATTGAAATAAGGAAAATTATTTTTAGAATTGTACCACCAGTCCGAGAACACTTTATTAATGTTTCAATAAATTATTAACACGTTTCTCGCCACATCGGTTATCGATGCGATTAAATAATTAGGAAACGTAAAAGTGGGTCATTCAGAGCAAAGAATGACAAAAGAAATATTATCAACGTGTTAATATTTTTAATTGAAATGATTGGAAAAAGAGGCTCGTACATAAAAATCATCTCTCACATTCTCACTATTTACCTACGTAACAGATTTATCATTCAATTCTTCTCAACAATGTATAATTCTCTAACAACAAATACTCGTTAGACTATGCACGTTCTCTACAGGCCGTTAGAATCAGACCGAGACCCTGGTGTATAATACTCAGTACAGAAGTACGTATATTCTAAAGTTTGGTCAGAATCCTTACGTTGTACGCGTATTAATTGGTATATTGAGACCCTTTGTACAATCAGTGGAACGATCAACGTTGATAAAGTCTCGTTTCTAGGAAAATGTACAGAGTTTCAGGCAAACAATTCCCAAAATGCTTACTTGAACTTTTTTTGTCCTTTAAATAAATTAATAATAAAAGTTTGTGGATCCACATTACATCGTCCATCGTGAATATTTTTCATGTATCTACGTTCTAAAAAATGACTACGTAGTAATTTTTGTATATGTACTTTCGTTCATTTTGATACAATGGACAATATAACATGGATATTGTATTTATTTCAAATGCAACTTTGCATTTATTTTATCGTGTGCAGTTTATTTCGAATTATTTAACTATCGTTTTAGTTAAATTAAAAATTGATTATAAGAATTTAGTTAAATAAAAAAATTGTTGTTAATGGGAAATTTTTCAAAGTAAAACATTTTGGAAATCATTGTCTGAAAAAGAGGAATAAGATCACAAAGATCTATTTACAGGAAGCGAACACATTGATCGAAATATTTTATAAGAGGTGCGTTAATTTCCTTTCACGCGTTTCAATGTGTTAAATAATTAATGCTTTTGAGCCACAGTATGAGTGCGACAATTGGTTGTAATAAATTGCAAGTATTTTTGGAAAAAAAAATTGTGTAATCGAATTGAAGAGGTAGCTATTTTGGGGGAATAAATGTGAATGTTAGCTGCAATATTGATTGTGCTATTATTTATACAATTGCATATTTTTTTTAATTTTTGAAGCAATAAAATTAAAAAAAAAAAATAGTGAAAATAATGGAATTGGGGAAACTAGTAAAATTATGTAAATCAGTAAAACTAGTGAGATTAGTGAAATGAATGAAATCAGTAAAACTAGTAAAATTAGTAAAATGAACAAAATTAATTAAACTAGAAAAGCCAATAAAATGAACTAAATTAATAAAATTAGTGAAACTAGTAAAATTAAATAAGTCAGTAAAACTAGCAAGATTAGTAAAATGAACAAAATTAAAAAAAATGGAAAAGCCGTTAAAATTAATTAAATTAATAAAATTAGTGGAACTAGTAAAATTAAATAAGTCAATAAAACTAGTAAGATTAGCCAAATGAATAAAATTAGTAAAACTAGCAAGATTAGTAAAATGAATAAAATTAGTAAAACTAGCAAGATTAGTTAAATGAATTAAATCAGTAAAACTAGTAAAATTAGTAAAATCAACAAAATTAATAAAACTAGAAAAGCCACTAAAATTAAATAAGTTAATAAAATTAGTGAAACTAGTAAAATTAATTAAATCAGTAAAAATAGTAAGATTAGTCAAATGAATAAAATTAGTAAATCTAGCAAGATTAGTAAAATGAATGAAATTAGTAAAATTAGCAAGATTAGTAAAATGAATGAAATTAGTAAAATTAGCAAGATTAGTAAAATGAATGAAATTAGTAAAATTAGCAAGATTAGTAAAATGAAATTAGTAAAATTAGCAAGATTAGTAAAATGAATTAAATTAGTAAAACTAGTAAAATTAGTAAAATGAATAAAATTATTAAAACTAGAAAAACCACTGAAATTAACTAAATTTGAAAATCTATTGAATCTGACAAGGTTAACTAAATTAATAAAACTAGTGAAATTAGTAACCTTAAGCAATTCAGTAAAACTAGTAAAACTAGAAAAACCTCTGAAATTAACTAAATTTGGAAATCTGTTGAATCTAATAAAATTAACTAAATTTGCAAATCTCTTAAATCTAACAAAATTAACTAAATTACTAAAACTAGTAAATCCAGTAAAATTAAGTAAATAAATAAAACTAGAAAAATTAACTAAATCAGTAAAAATAGTGATATTAACCACATTAGTAAAATGACTAATACTAGTAAAATAAGCTAAATACCCTCAGAAAGGTATCCAAACATAACGCATCGAGTATCAATTACCATTCGCATTTATTTCCCCCAATATTGACGCATCTGTTTAATTTCTACCGTAAACCCGTCATTTCCACGTTGATGTGTTTGTTCTGTTTGTATCTCCTCCCTCAGAATTTTGTTTACATCGAAAAGGAAAAATACGAGAAATTCCGTGACCTGTGAGCTGAAGTGTTAATCATAGCGCATGTCGAGATGCCGCTTCAACCGTGTGCACCCTACACTCGAACATGTTTATTTACACATTCTACACGCACTTGTGTACACGTAAACACACCTGTGCGATCATAATTTAACACTTGAACGTATATCTGAGCCACATGTTTATGTGGACGTTATTATTTGTATCTTCGTACATTCTATGCGAACGGCCATTTTAATTAAAAGTTGGCGATATACTCTTTATTTCTCCAATTGGGGTGAAATTAAATTCTGTGATGTATAAGTATGCATATGCATATGTAGGATACAAGTATGCATATGCATATGTAGGATACAAGTGCATATGTACACATGTCTGATACAAGTGTATATGTATATATGTCTGATACAGTCATATATGTGCATATATGTGACACAAGTACACATGCACAAGTGTCTCATACAAGTATCTATAATGTATGTTCTCTACAAAATCAAGGTATGATTTTCAAAGAAATATGAAATGTTAAAAGAAACCTCAGACCCAAAATCTGAATCCAGATTCAAGTCTTACTACTTTGGTTGATGAACAAATAAATATTTCATGAAAGAGAAGTTATTTGAATCGAAATCGCCTCAGAAATGTACGAAGAATTTCTCGAATTACTTCACCCGTATAATTCAAACTGACTTAATAACGAAGAGCATAAATCATATCTATTAAACACGTTGACTGCCATGGCGGACTCATTGACTCGATGATCGATGGTCCACGGTAGGACCACCCTAACCTATAACAGTCACATTGACATAACCTTGTACCCCATTCAATTTTATCGATCTTCCGTCCAATTGTATGCTCACAAAAGAATACATCCCCCGTGCGCGAAAAATGGGTTAAGAAATTTTATATGAATGACTCTCACATTCGCAAAGGAATGAAAAAGAGAGGTTAAAGTTCATGCATAATATTGAATCGTATACACAAGTTATAATGAAGTTATAACGAAACAGGTGATCCACGGTCAGCGTGTTCAATATGAAAATTTGATATCAGTCGGTGATATTCCGTCTTACGATAACAGAGACAGATAGAAGGAAAGCTCTTTAAGCTCCTGAGCTTAGCTTTAATGTAGACAGAATTGTCCTAGCTTATCACTGTTTGGTCATCTGTGGCCACCGCTCAGCACTGGTCGAAAATGTCCTCCCCTCAATTGAATACCACACTCAAAGTTAAATAAACGACTCAAACGTTAATCAAATTCACTGCATCACAGCGAATTTCCGGTACAATTTATCGCCTTTGTTCGGCGCGAGCGATGGTAAGTGGTTCAATCAATTTGGGTATTTTTGCAGCATTTGTGAAATGACTAATAATCTCGTAAACTTCTCGACTGTAATATTCTCGGTTGTGGAATTTCAGTTTGTATAATTAACTAAAATTTGACTAAAGCAAGTTTAAATAGGAAGCAGTGCATTTTTAATCTATTACAATTTTCGAGTAGTTGAATAATTAAGGGGTTGAAAATTTTTAAATGAGTGAAGTTATTTTCTAGTAGTACATTTAATATTCATGTGATTTGTAAAATGCAGGGTGTTTCACGAGTAGTGTAGATGTGTCTGAAATGAGGGGTAGCTGATTCTGAACAAAATTTCCCTTTGCGAAAATGGGGTTTGAAGCTTCGTTTTTGAATTATTAAGGAAAAACACGGAGCAATCAGAGCGCGAGGATTACGCATGCGCAGACGCGAGAGCGACAGCTTCGAGCTAGCGGCTGAGCGCGTAGTACTTACCACGCGTTGCATTTACCACGCACTGTATTTACCACGCGTTCTTTACCACGTACTGCACTTACCACGCGTTGTATTTACCACGTGCTGCACTTACCACGCGTTGCTTACCACGTGCTGCACCTACCAAGCGTTATATTTACCACGCGTTGTATTTACCACGCATTGTATTTACCACGCGTTCTTTACCACGCATTGTATTTACCACGCGTTGTATTTACCACGCATTGAATTTACCACACGTTGCTTACCACGTGCTGCACCTACCACGCGTTGTATTGACCACGCATTATATTTACCACGCGTTGTATTTACCACGCATTGAATTTATCACGCGTTGCTTACCACGTGCTGCACCTACCATGCATAGTACTTACCACGCCTTGTATTTACCACGCACTGTATTTACCACGCGTTCTTTACCACGTGCTGCACTTACCACGCGTTGTATTTACCACGTGCTGCACTTACCACGCGTTGCTTACCACGTGCTGCACCTACCACGCATAGTACTTGCCACGCCTTGTATTTACCACGCCTTGTATTTACCACGCACTGTATTTACCACGCGTTCTTTACCACGTACTGCACTTACCACGCGTTGTATTTACCACGTGCTGCACTCACCACGCGTTGCTTACCACGTGTTGCACCTACCAAGCGTTATATTTACCACGCGTTGTATTTACCACGCATTGTATTTACCACGCGTTCTTTACCACGCATTGTATTTACCACGCATTGAATTTACCACACGTTGCTTACTACGTGCTGCACCTACCACGCGTTGCATTGACCACGCATTATATTTACCACGCGTTGTATTTACCACGCATTGAATTTATCACGCGTTGCTTACCACGTGCTGCACCTACCACGCATAGTACTTGCCACGCCTTGTATTTACCACGCGTTACATTCACCACGCATTGATTTCGTTCGCGTTGTACTCACCAAGCGTTGAATATACTATACATTGCATTTACCAATTATCCGCTAGCTCGAAGCTGTCGCTCTCGCGTCTGCGCATGCGTACTCCTCGCGCTCTGATGGGTCCATGTTTTTCCTTAATAATTCAAAAACGAAGCTTTACACGACATTTTTGCAAAGGGGAATCTTGTTCAGAATCAGTTACCCCTCATTTCAGGCATGTTATCCTCCCTTTCAGAGATCTACTAGTTGTGAGACCCCCTGTATAAATAACGTGAAACTGTATTAAATGATATAATGTATTAAGTAAAGAATGTATTAAATAAATGACATAATTTATTAAGTAAAGAACAACAAAATTAAGTAAATACCGTATTAAATAAATAAGGACATATTTGACGTTATTATTTGTCATATAACTGTTTTACCATGGTGTTTCGTAAATAAATTCCCTGCAGCGAAGATGATCAATCAATTATAATCAGTACAGAAGCAAACAGAAAGGAGAATATAAAATGTGGGATGAAATTTGCATTTCTATAGTAAAATTCCCTGAAATCTCCGAAACACTCGTTGAATATTAAAAATCATTCGAGCATGTACCGGAAGCTGCTGTACCGCCATTTGGCAGCGTAATTCCACGATAAATTCGACTGTCGCGATGTTTGCCAACAGTTTTCGTTTAGAAATTGACAGGGGCGACATGCGTTCTGCATATCTAGATTTTCGAATTTGTCTCCACTGTTCTTGAGACTCTGAAACCTTGAACCTTGAGTTGTGGCTCCAACAAACTTTATTATTTCATAAAATCTTCGACGTAAAGTGTGCATTGCGGTGAATAAGAAGCAGTGTTTCAATCCTTCTCTTATGAAAGCATATTCTCGTACGAAAAGTTTTATTTCTCTCACCTTGTTTCGAAGTTTTGCAATTTTGGTTAAGGAACTTAACCATTTAATATCTTTCGCAACACAAAGGTTATATATTATTTCTGAAATTATATAAGTAATCTAAGCTTCAGCTTTCTTATCATTTTTAGTGTTCAATGAGGATTTTAAAATGATTTGTTATTATTTAAAATTTAAGATTTTTTATCATAACTTTTGGAGTTCATTCTTAAATGTTCGATTGCTATTTTTGTTTTGACGAAAATTATTGATTAAAATTTTAATTAAATATGTATAAATAGTAAATGCAATATTCTGTTCTCATTTTCAGCTTCATTGTGTAATTTTGTTTGTTTAAATTTTAGTAAATGAAGGGAAGAAAAATCTTGCAACAGCAAAATTGAAAAAATCGTCGAACTTTCCTTCTGACGAAAATCTGCGCTCCCAAAGAGTTCTCCGATAAACTATAAAATTGATGTCTACTATAAAATTGATAAAACGACGTTCTTCACCTACGTAAGATTAATCGATCCGATTATACAGTGTTCCTAAAACATCTACAGAGAGCGGAACATTCACGAGCGTGCAGACGCTTTGAGTTTTAACGAGAACAAAGTGCCCTTCCACTTTGCTATAATTACAGTCGACATTGTTAATCTAGTTAAAAATATTCCATAGAAGTTACGAGTGCGCGGAGACTTCTGATAAATTACGATCGCGTTAAAACTTGAAGCGTTCAAATGACCCTCGTCGAAAGTTTCTCGTTGGGTTTTTGAGCTTTAATGACGGATCAATTTAGAAACGTCTCGTTACAAATAATCTGTCGTTGTTCAACAGTCGAAACTTGTTGGCCCTTTTGTTCCTTTGTAATCGTACAGTCGCAATTATCTCCGCGTTTCTTTCATTGTCTTTTAATTCGTTCTGGAGGCTACTTTCCGGGGAAGTGCGCTTTTGTTACGCGAGCTGTACGAATTTTACGTTGATCTCGTTAGTGCGGAGAGAATTCGATTAATTCGAAGCGGCACGATCTTTTTCTGGGTTCAGTGCGAGGGGAATGGATGGAGCAAAAAACAATTTTAGGTTTCAATTTTTGTATGCAAGCTTGGGAATGAAGAGAATTTGAATACGGGTTTGTGGGGTTTGATTTTAGTAGGTGGGGAATTATGTGAGTTGGGAATTAAGAAAATAGGAAATTAGGAATTTGGGAAATTGAGAAATTAGGAAGTTGGGAAATAAGAGACTTGCAAGTTAGAAAGTTGGAAAATAGGATCATTAGACAATTAAGAAATTGTGAAATCAGGAAATAAGGAAATTAGGAAGTTGGACAATGAGGAAGTTGGGAAATGAAAAAATAGAGAAATTAGGACATTGAGAAATTAGGAAGTTGGAAAATATGGAAGTTAGAAATTAGTGAATTGGGAAGTTAGGTAATAGGGAAATTAAGTAGTTGAGAGATTAGGAAATTATGTAGTTGGGAAATTGAGAAATAAGGAAGTTGGAAAAATGAGAAATTAGAAACTTGGAAAACTAAGAATTGGGTTATTGGGAAATTAGAAAGTTAGTAAATTAGTAAATTAGTAAATTAGTAAATTAGTAAATTAGTAAATTAGTAAATTAGTAAATTAGTAAATTAGTAAATTAGTGAATTAGTGAATTAGTAAATTAGTAAATTAGTAAACTAGTAAACTAGTAAACTAGTAAATAAGTAAATTAGTAAATTAGTAAATGAGTAAATTAGTAAATTAGTAAATTAGTAAGTTAGTAGATTAGTAAATTAATAAACTAGTAAACTAGTGGAGTAGTAAATTAGTAGCATAGTAAATTAGTAGATTAGTAAATTAGTAAATTAGTAAACTAGTGGAGTAGTAAATTAGTAGATTAGTAAAATAGTAGATTAGTAAATTAGTAGAATAGTAAATTAGTAGATTAGTAAATTAGTAGATTAGTAAATTAGTAGATTAGTAAATTAGTAGATTAGTAAATTAGTAGATTAGTAAATTAGTAAATTAATAAATTAATAAATTAGTAAATCAGTAAATCAGTACATTAGAAAATTAGTAAACTAGTAAACTAGTAAATTAGTAAATTAGGAAATCAGTAAATCAGTAAATTAGCAAATTAATATATTAATAAATTAGGAAAGTAAGAAATTAAGAAATTGGGAAGTGGGGAAGTTGGGAAATGAGGAAATTTAAAAATGAGGAAATTGAGATATTTGGAAGTAGGGAAATTGAGAAGTTGGGAAAATAGGAAATTAGATAGTTGTGAAATTGAGAAATTAGTAAGTTGGGAAATTGGGAAATTAGGCACTTGGAAAATTTGGAAATTACGAAATTAGGAAATCAGGAATATGGGAAATTGAGAAATTAGGGAATTGGAAAATTGGGAAATTAGGCACTTGGAAAATTTGGAAATTAGGAAATCAGGAATACGAGAAATTGGGTAATTGAGAAATTAGGGAATTGGAAAATTGGGAAATTAGGCACCTGGAAAATTTGGAAATTAGGAAATGAGGAATATGGGAAATTTAGAAATGGGGAAATTAGGAATATGGGAAATTTGGATATGGGAAAATTAGGAATATGGGAATATAGAAAATTGGGAAATTGGGAAATTGAGGAATTGGGAAATTGAGGAATTGGGAAATTAGTTAATTGGGAAATTGAGAAATTAGAAAATTAGAAAATTAGCTAATGGGAATTTGGGAAATTGGGAAATTAAGGGACTGTAAGATCCGAAAATCAGTAAATTGTTAAAGTTCGAAATTCAGAATTTGAAAATTCCGGAAATTAGAAACTAGGAAAAATAGAAAATCCCCCAATTGGAAACTATACCCACTAAAATCAGAAACTTCAAAATTAGAACCATACAAATCCACAAAACATGAAAATAGCGAATCCAAAAATATCTCCCCATTTATAACCAGCATTGTTTGCCCCAAACACACCCATCTCCACCATTCATTCAATCGATAAACACCTCCATCGCCATGTATCCTTATACAAAGCGTAAACTCGTAATCACCCAAAGTTTCATCGATACGTTCCAACTAATCGATCCCTCTCGGCACACCGTCTCATCCAATAATTTGCATCTCTCTTTCCACCTTAATCGCCATCCTCACGACTCTTGTCTCCGCTTCCTCTCGCACAGATTAGACCGGTCGAAGTACGCGTGAAGAGGAAACGTAGAGGGAGAGGTTAGGTTAGGTAGGAGAAGATTGGTCGATTTTTGCGGTCGCCATGAAACGTCAGGTCGCTCTAGCTGAAGTGGGATCATTAGTCACCGGATTTCGGCGTTAGACGGTGATGTAGTACGCCCTCGGTTTGCCCCTCGACGTGGTCGGGCTGAAAAAGACGCCCGGCGTCGACGGTGAAAAGGACCAGGAGGCCCAAGAGGGCGGCGGTAATGTGCGTCAGGAAGCATAATATCCTTCGTGCCGTTTGCGACACTTTTCCCTAGCGATGTAGCACAGAGCTATTGTGATCAATACGGCGATGGTGATGCCCATACCGATGCTGATCCACATGATCTCCTCGTTTATACCACTGTAGCCTTTCCCTGAAAGCATGCTGGATTTATCTTGGCATCGAAACCTTGCACTATGAATATGGCATCGGGGACCATTTGTACTTAGAGTACTATGTACTCGTTTGAAGTGCAAAATTAACCCCCTGCGCTGGCAAGGTTTAGGATTAACTCATTTGCCACCGTGATGCCCATTTTTATGGAGAGGTTATAGGAGGTTCACTTTTAACCCTTTGCACTCGAAGATAATTTTACTGTTTGCAAACAGCAACTTTAAAGTATTAATTAAAATGTTAAATGACTTCTTTTGAAGTTATTATTTTTCTACTAATAATTTCCACTATTGTCTATTTCACTATGTTTATACATCACATAAGCACTATTATAGAATTAATTAAATAATGCTTCTTTTAAATTATTGTATTAAATCGAATGCAAAGGGTTAATTTATTTTAAGAAAATTTGTTAGGAAAAATTGCTTTATTTAAGGCACTATTGCTATATATTAGGAAATTAGCAAATTTTCTAACTTCCTAATTTCCCATTTTCCCAAATTTTTTGGGAAAATATTGCTTTATTAAAGGTACCACCGCTATACATTTACGTGCTTTTCAAATTGTGTCAAAATTATTTCTTGCTTCACTGTTGTCTTACTAAAGCATTTGACATGTGGTAGAAATTTGGTAGCCAATGAGTTAACCCTTTGATCATACGTGCATATGCACTACAAGTATCAAACTGATTTACTGCTAAGTGTACGTCTATGTGTTCTCGTTGGAAGTGCATTTTGAATAATTTTGAATAATTTTTACACCTCAAGTTAAAAATGTTGAAACGTGTCTGACAGGGGTTAGCTCTCTTGAACATTTGTTCGTGGACAATTTTCACTAATTATATAGTTATATTAATATATAAGAAATATAAAAAGTCTTGACCACGTAGGAAATATTTAAATAACTACAAAAATTTGAGGGTTAAATCATTTAAAAAATTCCGGACTACACTTTAACCCCTTGCACTATGATCTATCTATCAGGTCAGTCAGAATTAACTAATCCACAATATTAAAACAGATAAAAGAATGTTAAAATGTTACGTCAATTTGGTATTAATTGTTGACTATGCAAGTTGGACTTGAATTCCAAATTGAAGCGTTACCTAGTAAAATTGATTTTAACTGAGTGCGTCACGTGTCAGCTGAGTGCGTCACGAGTCGGATGAGTGCGCCACGCGTTAGCTGAGTGCGTCACCAGTCAGTTGAGTGCGTCACGCGTCAACTAAGTGCGTCACGAATCGGACGATTGCGTCACGAATCGGATGAGTGCGTCACCCGTCAGCTGAGTGCGTCACGCGTCAACTGAGTGCGTCACTAGTCAGCTGAGTGTGGCATGCGTCCTATATGAGTGCGTCACACGTCAAATGAGTGCGTCAAGAGTCAGCTGAGTGCGTCACGCATCAACTAAGTGCGCCACTCGTCCCATATGAGTGCGTCAAGAGTCAGCTGAGTGCGTCACACGTCAATTGAGTGCGTCACGCGTCCCATATGGGTGCGTCATCAGTCAGTTGAGTGCGTCACGCGTCCCATATGGGTGCGTCATTAGTCAGTTGAGTGCGTCACGCGTCCCATATGAATGCGTCAAGAGTCAGCTGAGTGCGTCACGCGTCAACTAAGTGCGCTACGCGTCCCATATGAGTGCGTCAAAAGTCAGCTGAGTGCGTCACGCGTCAACTGAGTACGTCACGCGTCCCATATGAGTGCGTCACCAGTCAGCCGAGTGCGTCACGCGTCAACTGAGTGCGTCATGTGACAGACGCGTGCGTCACAAGTTCCATACGAGTGCGTCACGTGTCGAACGAGTGCGTCACGAGCTGTCAAAATAGTGCAAGGGGTTAAAAACTTGTGTCTTAACATCTCAAAAGAATACACCTACTATTGGAATACTACTATAACACCTACTATTAAATTTGTATCGAGTGAATTTGGTAATATCTATTAAATTTGTATCTAATAAATACTCTAATACCTATTAAACTTGTATCGAGTGAATCTGGTAATATCTATTAAATTTGTATCTAGTAAATACTCTAATACCTATTAAACTTGTATCTAGTAAATATTGTAATACCTACTAAACTTGTATCTAGTAAATATTGTAATACCCACTAAACTTGTATCTAGTAAACATCGTTACAGTTTTAGAAAAAGTGATGGCAACATATATTCGCAAGCTACTGTATACTTAACCGCGGTTACCATTAATCGGCAGAAATACTCGTTTGCACGGAGCAGGCAAATATCGATGATTATCGAGGTCAATAAGCGAAGGAATGCACACGTAGCAGAAATTCTATTCTCTATTAGCACGCGCAATAATTTAATATCCCTGTTTACATTACCATTATAGTGAGAGCTGTAAATCCCGACTTTACCAGCCACCCGACCACCCACAGGCATCTCTGCGGTGTTTCCCTTATGTCCTGTGAACCTGCAACAATTCAATCCTTTTGTTCCGTCCATCTGAATCGCCGGGAAAAAGTCATGATAGATTGCATCCTTTGTTTCTGTCGTTTGCTCGGTAAAAAGTAGATAAATGATTTCGGAATGGATAGGTACGAAAGAAGTCGGTGTTTTACACCGGTGGTGATGAAGAGGGAGGGGTTGGGTAAAAACTTTGTTTTTAAGCTGATTACCAATCTAATATAATGAAATTTTATGTAATGTAGAGTTGGTTTGAAAAAATTGTTGAAATTTGGGGAATTAAGAAATTGGGGAATTAAGAAATTGGGAAATTAGGAAATTAAGAGGATAGGAAATTGAGAAATTATGGGATTAGGAAAATAAGGGATTAGGAAGGTAGGGAATTAGGAAATTGAGACATTGGGAAATTAAGGGATTGAGAAAATGGGAAGTTAAGGGATTGAGAAAATTGGAAGTTAAGGGATTGGTAAATTGAGAAATTAAGAAGGTGGGAAACTGGGAAATTAGAGTGCGGAGAAATTGGAAAATTAAGGGGCTGGGAAATTAGGAGGTTGGGAAATTAAGGGGTTAGGAAATTATGAGACTGAGAAATTAACAAATTGGGAAATTAAGGGGCTGGAAAATGAAGAGATTGGCAAATTAGCAAATCGAGAAATTAAGGGGTTGGGAAATTAAGAGACTGGGAAATTAACAAATTGGGAAATTAAGGTGCTGGGAAATAAAGAGATTGGGAAATTAGCAAATTGGGAAACTAAGGGGTTAGGAAATTAAGAGATTGAGAAATTAACAAATTGGGAAATTAGGGGGCTGGGAAATTAACAAATTGGGAAATTAGGAAATTAGGAAATTTGAAAGTTGGAAAATTAGGAAATTGGAAAATTGGAAAATTTGAAAATTAGGAAATTAGGAAATTGGAAAATTGGAAAATTTGAAAATATAGAAATGCACCTAAAAAAATATTAAATTTCCAACACGTAAATATTATTTACCTCATTACTTAAATATTAAGGCCACACTAAAATTTTGCAAATATTCCCCAGTTAATTTGCACACACCCAAATAAACAATTCACCCTCACAGCAATAATTTCTCATCGCCGACAATGGCGTCCCCGGACGCAAGTTAGGCGATTAAAATTCTTTTCAAACTCACACGCTCCCACTTTGCATACAATTGCGCCTAACGATAGGGTTGTAGTTTTAATTGCACGTTCCACGTAATTTCTTTGTTTGGTTCATTTCCAAAATGCGCTTTAGAGCTAGATTTCCACGGGAATTCATTCTTTGTCCAAGCTGTTTAATTCGCGAAGCTAATGCGAACCAATTTCCTGGACAAAGCTCAGGAACGTATGCCGAGCACGAACCGATTCAACGAAACACTCCCTTTTCTAAGGGTTTATTCCTTCCTTGAAACGTGTTTCAACCAGACCAATGTATTCCGTACAAACGTTTTCCCTTGTACAAACGTTGCCTGCTTCGAATCACACGTAAACCGTTTGCTGTACGTAAAGGTTGTTTCAATAGAAACCGCCTGATATTCAGGTGATTCTACAGGCTGATACAATAATGAAGCTTTCAGAGGTATCATTGCGTAGAACTTAATTTGTTTAGCTTGAATTATGTGTACTTTGTTCATTAGCGAGAAGATTGTTTCGTTGAAAGCGCGGAGATGTCGGGAAATTGTATAGGGCGACTCAAAAGAAAGGATTTTAGTGGTGATACTACGATTTATGGTTTACTTTATTCGTGAGAGTTGAAGTTTTTGGGTAAATGGAACATTTGTGAGGTTGAGGTTTGTGGATTACTGAGGTAAATTGTACAGGGTGTTTCAAAAGAGAGTATTTTAATAGTCCATTGCAACTATGATATATTCTTGTATTTATTTTTACTTTATTCACATCATACTTCAATTTGTTTGATATATAGAACATTTGTGATGTTGTAGTTTGAGTATTATTAAGGTAAATTGTATAGGGTGTTTCAAACATAGCAACTATGATATATTCTTGTATTTATTTTTACTTTATTCACATCATACTTAAATTTGTTTGATATATAGAACATTTGTGATGTTGTATTTTGAGTATTATTAAGGTAAATTGTATAGGGTGTTTCAAACATAGCAACTATAATATATTCTTGTATTTATTTTTACTTTATTAATATCATACTTAAATTTGTTTGATATATAGAACATTTGTGATGTTGTATTTTGAGTATTATTAAGGTAAATTGTATAGGGTGTTTCAAAAGAGAGTATTTTAATAGCAACATAGCAACTATGATATATTTTTGTATTTATTTTTACTTTATTCACGTCATACTTCAATTTGTTTGATAAATAGAACATTTGTGATGTTGTAGTTTGAGTATTATTAAGGTAAATTGTATAGGGTGTTTCAAAAGAGAGTACTTTAATAGCTACATAGCAACTATGATATATTCTCGCATTTGTTTTTACTTTATACATGTTGTATTTGAAAAGAAATAAAATATTTGTAAAGTTGTGATTTGAGTATTATTAAGGTAAATTGTACAGGATGTTTCAAAAAAGAGTATTTTAATAGCGACAGTACATTTATGATTCATTTGTGCATTTCTATTTACTTTATTCACTTGATACTTGAATTGTTTAACAAACAAAATATTTGTCAGGTTACGATTTAAGTAACATTGGAAATGTACAGGTAGTTTCAAAGCAGATAAATAAAATAGAAGACAACATTTTATATAACACTTCATATAACACTTCATTCAAGTCAGATATTCTTTGCTGAATAGAAGATTCATTTCAATGAAATGTGAACTATACAAAAGTACAGGGTGTTTCAAAAACAGGTGGTTGAATCCTAAAATCGTCTTCCAATCAATATAACAATCCCTCTGCTCCAATATTCTAACAAATACACCAGCATACTAAAAATTCAACATCACATTGAACTAAAGATTCAAAACTAAATTCTCCATTTTGATTTCGAACTTAATAAAATCATTCTTTATTTTGCAAATTTCTGAGGAATGCTGTACATTATGATCGTTGTGTCTGGAGATTTAATTGTTTGTACAAAAAGTTTCTTGCCAAGCTTGGACACTCTCCAATTAGGTCTACGCAAAACTTTTGGCTCGTGACTATGCAACTGCTTAAAATTGATGTTTCGGTGGCTCTGGAAGATGCTGGTTTAGCCAAATGGACCGACAAACTTACGAAACAATTTCTGAACAGGAAAAGTTTCATATGCAAAATAACTTAACAAATATTTACTTGGAATCTGGGGTAATTCATTACTCATTTCGTTCTTCACGTTTATAATTAACGTTAATTAGAGAAGATAACATTTTTAAACTTACATTAGCATTCTTTAGACACTTTTCAGAATTTTCCTAGATTCTTTTTGTGGTTGCTCAAGATTTTTCTAGGTTCCACTAGATTTTTTTAGATTTTCTGTTTTTTTTTTCTAAATTCCCTAGATTCTTATTAAGACTTTCTGGATTATCCCTAGGCTCCCCATAGGGTTTCTTTCGATTTCCTAGGTTCTTCTTAGGTTTCACTAGATTTCCTAGGTTCTCCATAGGTTTCACTAGATTTCCTAGGTTCAAGCTAGATTATCCCTAGACTCCCCCTAGATATTCTTTAGATTTCCTAGTTATTCCGTAGGTTTCTCCAGATTTCCTAGGTTCGCTCTAAATTATCCCTAGACTCTCCCTAAGTTTCTCTAGATTTCCTAGGTTCGTCCTAGAATATCCCTAGATCCTCCCTAGGTTTCTCTAGATTTCCTAGGTTCGTTCTAAAATATCCCTAAACTCTTCCTAAGTTTTCTTCAGATTTCCTAGGTTTTCCCTAGGTTTCTCTAGATTTCCTAACTTCGCTCTAGATTATCCCTAGTCTCTCTTTAGGTTTCTGTAGATTTCCTAGGTTCGTCCTAGAATATCCCTAGACTTTCCCTAAGTTTTTTTTAGATTTCCTAGATTCTCCCTAGGTTTCTCTAGATTTGCTAGGTTCACTCAAGATTCTCCCTAGGTTCTCCTTAGGTTTTTTGTCAGTTTCCTAGGTTCTTTCTAGATTTTTTCTAGATTTCCTAAGTTCTTTTTACATTTGTAAGATTCTCATCACATTCTCTCTAGATTCCCTAGATTCTTTCTAGATTCTCTCTAAATTTCATCTAGAATTCCCTAGAACTCCCTAGGCTTCTTCCAGGTCCTTCCTATATGTCCGATATCTGCTAAAAAATGACCAAATCTTTAAATTAAAAAATTCACAAACTTGCAAGTTTCCAAACTTTAAACTTTCATATTTTCAAATTTGGAAATTAAGACATTCAATGACCTGATAATTTAACAATTCCACAAGGTGGAAATTTTTGAAATTAAACAAAATGAAAATGAGAAATGTGCAAATTTTGTAACAAATTGATCTCGGACAATTTAAGCACTAATTACGATTCCCAAAAATCATCGACTTCGCTCCCGTTTCGATAGAGCTCAAAATCCATAATCCATTTTCACCGTCCCAATTCCGCGAGACGTTCCCGAATCATTGAGTTCCCGGAGGGTAGCATCGTCGCCGCCTTATTTCCCGTCGAATCGAGCCGTTCCATTAAACGCCTTCTCATTATCGATTTCCATTCGTCCGAGCAGGGCGACAGCCTGGCCGCTAACGAGCCGCTGCTAAAGTGACGTGTTCGTCGCGCTGAAAGACAACAATATCGGGGGTCCTTTTCAACCCGACAATAACCGGGGCCGCGTTACAATGCCTGTCCGCTGGTAAGCGACACATCAGCCAACTTCTCGCGTAATTGCAAACAACAAAAGAACGGCTAAACACGCGAGCCCGACAATCCTCGGACACAGATAGAACGAGACACAATGATAACTTGTTGCATACGTTCGTGACATCCAAGACATCTAGCCGATGACAACGGTGTTGTTTGCACGTCCATTGAAATCGTGTCGTGACACCGCGTCCTTCGATTAAAGTACGAGCGAGAGCTACGGAATCGATTGAGGCTTGATTAGATTGGAAATCGAAACGATTCGACGGTGAAAGGCGGAGACACGTGCGGACAATCGAAGAATTACGGACCGGAGATGTTTGCTCATTGTTCCAATCGATAGTAAATTCTGTACTGAAATCACATTTCTAAGGTGTTTCTTTTTGGAACAGTGGATTTATGTGTGTGGATAGGAGAAAGGGTGGGAAAGAAAAATAAAGAGTAATTGGGTTTGACCTTGACCTGACGTTCAAGGTCAAATTAGTTTCTTGTGCTGATGTGGAGTACTTGGTAAGGGTTGAGAAGATCCAACTTGTGGAGGAAATTCTACTATTTCTTGGAAAAGTAATTCTGAAGGGTAGGTAATGTTTCATGAAGGGTATTTCAGATTTTCAAATTTCCAAGCTTTCGAATCACAAATTCAGAAAATTAGTTTTTTGTACCATCGTGTAGTACTTTGTAAGGGTTTAAAAGATCCAAAGGAACTTGTGGAGGAAATTCTACTATTTCTTGGAAAAATAATTCCGAAGGGTAGATAATGTTTCATGAAGGGTATTTCAAATTTTCAAATTTTCAAGCTTTCGAATCACAAATTCAGAAAATTAGTTTTTTGTACCATCGTGTAGTACTTGGTAAGGGTTGAAAAGATCCAAAGGAACTTATGTAGGAAATTCTACCATTTCTTGGAAAAATAATTCTCAAGGGTAGGTAATGAAGGGTGTTTCAGATTTTCAAATTTCCAAGCTTTCGAATCACAAATTCAGAAAATTAGTTTTTTGTATCATCGTGCAGTACTTCGTAAGGGTTGAAAAGATCCTAAGGAACTTGTGGAAGAAATTCTACAATTTCTTGGAAAAATAATTCTGAAGGGTAGGTAATATTTCGTAAAGGGTATTTCAGATCTTCAAATTTCCAAGCTCTCGAATCACCAATTCAGAAATTAAAAATTAAGAAAATTAGTTGTTTGTACCATCGTGTAGTACTTGGTAAGGGTTGAAAAGATCCAAAGGAACTTGTAGTGCAAATTCTACCATTTCATGGAAAAATAATTTTAAAGTTTCATTGTAATTAATGTTTCATGAAGGGTATTTCAGATATTCAAATTTCCAAGCTTTCAAATCCCCAATTCAGAAATTTTAAATAAAGAAATATTTACATTTTCATACTTACAAACCTTCAAATTTGCATTAATTATTTATTTATTCTAAATTAATTAGGGTTCCATGTTCTTAAACATTTGTGAACTTTGAGATGGATGCACTAGTAATTTCCAAGCATAGCTTGAATCTCAGCTAACTAGAACAATGTACAATTAGATTGACTGTCAACCAACTCTGTAATTTACTGTCCAATAATTTCATATTAGCTGCATCGTGACTTGAAGTTCTGTTACACTCATGTTCCTTTACAACATCCTCGCGTAGTATAATTTCGTTAGTTCCATAACGAAACGTTACATTAACTTTGTCACATGCTGTTCGATTCGTGAAAGTTAAAATTTGTTTTCAGTTTTAAATTTATCATTCATCATTCATTTATAAAAACATCTTCACGTAGCATAATTTCGTTAATTCCATAACGAAACGTTACATTAACTTTATCCACATGCTGTTCGATTCGTAAAAGTTAAACCTAAAATTGCTTTAAGTGTTTTATCATTTATCATTCATTTACAAAAATAACGCATTGGACGAACAGAGTTCGATCACCGATTTTCACACACTTAATCCGAGGCCACGAGGGTGTAAAATCAGTAGGTGGGGATTCTTTCTCGAACTCGTACGAAAACTGTAAGAACTTCGGAGAAATCACCCGAAAAATATTGAAACTCTAATAAAACTGTCGTACAGAAAGAATTAGTAGCTACAAATTAAGTTAAATTAGCCGTGAAAGGGAAAAGTGTTTTCGGCTCTGCATTTTCTTGAATGCCGCGACTTTTGGAACTTTGAAGCATGAAAATATTTGAAGTTCCGAAACTTTTCTCATTTCAGGACGTTGTAAATTTCCATTATAATCGTCTTTCACGCTTAAGACACTTTGCGAATGCGGGTGTATTAAGTAATTGTGTGGTAAACTCGAAAGTCATCAGAATATTCTGATTTTTAATTATACGAGGTGTTTAATGGAATTCTGAAGGCGATTTTAGGTGAAAGAAGCTAGGTAGAATTATATAATAATGTTCTTTTGTAGGTAGTTTTGTTTTAGAGGGAAGTGAAGTTGAATATTTTTTAAAATGTTCGTGAAAGGTTTTTATTAAACAATTCTTGGTATATGGTTTATGCTTTATAATATATATGGTATTGTTTTTTTGTATAATACTGTTATTTTCGAATATATTTATCACATATCGTTGATAAATACTGTTATTCGATGAATAACAAATAATGAATTATGTGGATGGTAATGAATTACTATTAACGAGTAGTGAGCTGAAATAATGTACAGTAATGAAAAATATCGAGTAGCAAGGAAAGGTTACGAGTAGTAAGAAAAAATATCCAGTAGCAAGGAAAGGTAACGAGTAGCAACGAAAAACTTCGAGTAGCAAGGAAAAGTAACGAGTAGTAAGGAAAAATATCGAGTAACAACGAAAGATCACGAGTAGTAACGAAGAAACATCGAGTAGCAACGAAAGGTAACGAGTAGTAACGAGTAGTGAGGAGTAGTAACGAGTAATGGCGACTAGTAGCGAATAGTACCGAGTAGTACCGAGTAGTAACGAGCAGTGCCGTGTAGTAATGTATAGTAGCTAGTAGTAGTGACTACTACCGAGTAATAACGAATAGTAACGAGTGGTAAAGGATAGTAATGAGTAGTAGCGAGTTGTGACGAGTAGTAACGAATAGTACCGAGTAGTAACGAGCAGTACCGTGTAGTAATGCATAGTAGCGAGTAGTAAGGACTACTACTGAGTAATAACGAATAGTAATGAGTAGTGTGGAGTAGTAACGAGTAGTAGCGAGTAGTGGCGACTAGTAACGAATAGTACCGAGTAGTACCGAATAGTAATGAGTAGTGTGGAGTAGTAACGAGTAGTAGCGAGTAGTGGCGACTAGTAACGAATAGTACCGAGTAGTACCGAGTAGTAACGAGCAGTGCCGTGTAGTAATGCGTAGTAACGAGTAGTAACGACTACTACCGAGTAATAACGAGTAGTAACGAGTAGTGAGGAGTAGTAACGAGTAGTAGCAACTAGTAACGAATAGTACCGAGTAGTACCGAGTAGTAACGAGCAGTGCCGTGTAGTAATGCGTAGTAACGAGTAGTAACGACTACTACCGAGTAATAACGAGTAGTAACGAGTAGTAGCGACTAGTAACGAATAGTACCGAGTAGTACCGAGTAGTACCGAGTAGTACCGAGTAGTAACGAGCAGTGCCGTGTACTAATGCGTAGTAACGCGTAGTAACGACTGCTACCGAATAATAACGAGTAGTAACGATTAATACCGAGTACTATCGAGTAACACCATACAGTACCGAGTTACCACGAATAATATTGAGTAATATACTAACGATTACTAACGCACAACGAATACTACCGATTAAAGAATAATACCACGTACCGATTAACTTCCAAATACCAAATAAATTGCAAAGAAGACCGTAATATCATTAAACCTTAAATATAACGAGCAAAACTTATTATTCCTTAACGAATAACGTTCAATACCGGTAGCAACCTCTATAATGAAAAGATTAACGTAAAACCTCATCTCAGAAATTCCGTGAAAAGCTACAAAGATTAACAAGGAGCTGGAGTACTTCTTAGCATAAGCTCATCAGCGGTTCCATTAAAGAATCTTTAATCAGATCATCCTTTTCTCCTTTAGTCACCCATAAAGGCGCTGGAAATTTTAAATTTCTTTCGTGAGAGATACGAAAAGAGAATGCCTTGAAAACTTTTTCGCAACAGAGTTAATAAAACCACTACCGCCATTTTCTTCCTACCTTTGAAAAATCTCTCTCGGAAACGCGTAACTTTAGAAAAAATTTACGATCGCATTTACAGATTGAACTTTATATACGTGTTTATCAAATCTTTCGAGAATGCACTTCGCGTTGCCTTTTGCTTTCTGCGAACGTAAAAGCGCCTTATCGTTATCCTATTTTGTGATATCAAACGTAAGATCCATCTTAAGGTTTTACCATGGCAACCGGCTGTCGATGGACTTAGAAACACTGGGTGAGAATTTTTTCTTCTTAAAATTAACAAATTCTCTGACTTTATGACTATGACTTTTAATTAAAAATATTTCATTGATGTTAATTAAAAATTTGAACTTCTATTCTCTTATTTTTCTTTCTGTTCATTTTTTAATTGAAAAATTTGTTTATTATTAAATTAACAATTTTCTTTCATAAAAATTCTGAAAAGATTTTTTTAATTAAAAAATGAATTGAAAGAGAAATGAAAGAACGTGAAAACAATTCAGAAGTTTCAGCTGGAATATGATTTGCGTAATACACGAATGATTACTATAAAGCAATCGCGCCAATTAAACGATCGATCCAGATGGAATTCGCAACGCGAGCAACGATTTTCAATCGAACGTGGATTAATTAACCGATTCAGTCAGTCAATCAACGTTCGATGAACGAAACGCGAAATCATTAGTGGTCAAGCGAGGTGTGATTAATTAATTACAAAGAGATTGTTTGCATAGCTAACTGCGTGATAAAGGAAACGCTACGGTATTGAACGACGAGTGTTTTTTTTTATCGCTCGTTTTATTTAATTGGATGCCTCTCGATGCTTTTGTTCTCAGGAAAAGTTGTTTACTTCGTACAGAAGATGCTTTTACCGATGTTTCCGACATGTTTGATTATACTTTTTATAGCTTCATAAGTCTTCTGTTATTGCTAATCATCTTTGAAATAGCTCTTCATGTTATTTCTTTTTTGCTTTAGTATTGTATTCAATTGTTTTAATATTTGATGTCTTTTGCAAATTTTTGTGGATGGGGTTTTACCTGTCATGCATATTTTATTTTAGACTGAATTTACATATCCAGGATTTAATACCGAACTAAATTAGATTTTAATTAAAGTTTAAATTAGAGTATAAATTAAAATTTGAATTAAAGTTGTCATTAAATTTTAAAATGAGTTTTAATTAAATATTAAACTAAATTTTAAATAGCTGGTATGTTTAAATTAAATTTTGAATAACTAGTAAATTTAAATAAAATTTTTAACAACTAATAAATTTAAATAAATTTTACATAACTAGTCAATTTAAATTAAATTTTTAACATCTAATAAATTTAAATAAATTTTACATAACTAGTAAATTTAAATTAAATTTTAAACAACTAGTAAATTTAAATAAATTTTGAATAACTAGTAAATTTAAATAAATTTTGAATAAATAGTAAATGTAAATTATATTTTGAATAAATAGTAAATTTAAATTACATTTTGAATAACTAGTAAATCAGAATTAAATTTTAAATAACTCAATTTAAATTTAAATTTTGTATAACCTTAGAGACCCCATTATTTTTATTTTTTATTTAAAAATATCTTTGCCACATTCAAATTTGAATTTTTTCACCGTTGAATACATTGATTTAATGCGAATACTTGCCGCTATTCATGTTTATGCAATATCCATAAATATTGCCGACTTTGTTTTGCATATTTCGCACACGGTATTTGCATACTTGTATCGCAAATATTTATAGACAAGTTAATTTCAAGTGTAAACTTCAGTTCTTGCATTTCCTATTTCTGTTGTGTTATGTCTTTTTATTATACCTGTTAATCATCAGGTATAATAAACACATTGTTATCATCACAGTGTGACTCAATAAATTAAACAAATATTTACGTAAATAGAAACTTTCGAATTTTTTTGTTTAGATTTTATAATCAGTCTTCTCTGCGCAGAATGTGATGACTAAATAAAAATATAAATAAGGTGACTAAATATAATAAAATGTATAAATAGTTAATATAAATAGTCAACATTGTCATATCTATGTAAACAAAGATCGTCGATTCCATTTTGCATATTTCACATCTTATATTTCAATACCTGATACGTAGCTCATGATTTGCATACATATTGCATATTTAGTTAGCTGCGACAGAAATGGAAGTAGAGTGAACATAATTGGTTCGACATATTGCTAGGGAATAATATCTTGAAGAGTGAATATGGTTCTTGGTATGTAATTTCAATGTGAAATAAAATTTACCAATATTATAAATAAATAATAATACTACAAATATTACAAATAATTCATAATGTTACAAATATTTTAAATAGTTCATAATGTTATAAATATTACAAATAATTCATAATGTTAGAGATATTTTAAATAATTCATAATACTACAAATATTTTAAATAATTCATAATATTACAAATATTTAAAATAATTCATAATGTTAGATATATTTTAAATAATTCATAATACTACAAATATTTTAAATAATTCATAATGTTACAAATATTTTAAATAGTTCATAATGTTACAAATATTTTAAATAATTCATAATGTTACAAATATTTTAAATAGTTCATAATGTTATAAATATTACAAATAATTCATAATGTTAGAGATATTTTAAATAATTCATAATACTACAAATATTTGAAATAATTCATAATATTACAAATATTTGAAATAATTCATAATGTTAGATATATTTTAAATAATTCATAATACTACAAATATTTGAAATAATTCATAATGTTAGAAATATTTGAAATAATTCATAATACTACAAATATTTGAAATAATTCAAAATGTGAGAAATGTTTTAAATAATTCATAACATTACAAATATTTGAAATAATTCATCATACTACAAATATTTGAAATAATTCATAATATTACAAATATTTGAAATAATTCATAATGTTAGAGATATTTTAAATAATTCATAATATTACAAATATTTTAAATAATTCATAATACTACAAATATTTTAAATAATTCATAATATTACAAATATTTTAAATAATTCATAATGTTAGAAATATTTGAAATTATTCATAATACTACAAATATTTTAAATAATTCATAATGTCAGAAATATTTGAAATAATTCATAATACTACAAATATTTTAAATAATTCATCATATTACAAATATTTTAAATGATTCATAATATTACAAATATTTTAAGTAATTCATAACATTACGCATATTATAAATAATTAGTAATATTACAAATATTTTAAATAATTCATAATATTATAAATATTATAAATAATTTATAATAATATAACCAGAATAATATTCAGAATATTATGCAACACTAAAACGTTTTCTGATCTCATTATCGTCTTACAATCCTTCAATTAAATTGCATCTTCACTTCTTATCCCGTGGCCCTTCATTCTGTCTCAATTTATTATATTATTACCTGGAAATTGCTGCTGCACAGCTCAAAGCAAGCATTTGCAATAATAACTGAAGCACCAAGTATTACAGTTTCTCTAATTGGTGCGCTCTCGAGCCAATATACGTGTGAGCCGACAATACGTGTGCGGCGTCCATTTTTCTATTCTGACCAATCAGAGCCATAGCTCTTCCCTTCACGCGCCAACGCATGGATTGACATCGGTACCTGTCGCTAATGTTGCTTTCACAAACTTAATTTAACAATAGACTCTTTTCTAACAATTGATTTATTCTTTAATTTCTAAAGAAACTAAAATGAAACCTTACTCTCCACATTGCACATTGAAAATCAAGTAGGTTTTTTATCTCCAGACGCTCTAAAACAATTCAGATTTCCCAAACGTGCCGTTGGAGAATTTCTAAAGTCCTCAACGGGTAATTTGTCGGTTTCCTACTATTACTATTTTTCGATAAAACGTTTTCTGAATTTTTTAGTTCGTCGCCTGGGGACATTGCCTCTCAAGTGTCCTATTCGAACCTCATCCTAATAGCAAATGACTAGAAACTACTAAGCTTATTTGTCTGTGTTTTCTTCACGATTCATCAACATTTCTTCGTTACGTAACACTTTCCAATCTCCATAATCTCCAAATATTACCAGTGCACCGAACAATGCTAAACAAGGTTTGCTTTATCCATAAACGGGGCGACGAGTGAAAATTCATGAGTTAGAACACGGAGGTGAGAAGTTGACGTAAGAGACAAACGGGTGGAGACTTTTGTTCTTTTCACCGAGGCTTCACCCCGAGGAAACTTCTTTTCCGGTTGTTTTCATGTGTCGACGGAATCGCTACTGCGTCTGGCGTTCCAATTGCCACGGACCCGTAGTATTTATACAACGATCCACGACCGTTGCCAGGAATTCTTCCGATATCACTGATAAACGCTCGAATCCCTGCCGCCGCTCCCGTTATTTCGTGTGCACGCCAATTAAAAGTTTTTCCGATATCTCTCCATTCTATACCGGGTGACTTCTAAATAGTTGTACAACAACTTTGAACCGGCAATTTGATCGCCTACCGGTGCGTTATAAGCGGGTTAATATCTTCGGGGGATTAAGTACGCGTAGAAATTTTTATTGGAACACTTCTTGGATACTGGGGATATTTTCGAAAATCCTAGTTTCAATTTTTCAAATTCCAAAATCTCACTTTTATGGTTCCAAAATTCTAAAATTCTAAAATTCTTCAATTTTACAAAATTCTAATATTCTTCAATTCTCAAAAATTCTAAAATTCTTCAATTTTCCAAAATTCTAAAATTCTTCAATTTTCCAAAATTCTAAAGTTCTTCATTTTTCCAAAATTCTAAAATTCTTCAATTTTCCAAAATTCTAAGGTTCTTCAATTCTCAAAAATTCTAAGATTCTTCAATTTTCCAAAATTCTAAGGGTCTTCAATTCTCAAAAATTCTAAGATTCTTCAATTTTCCAAAATTCTAAAATTCTTCAATTCTCCAAAATTCTAAAATATTCCAATTTTACAAAATTCTAAAATTCTTCAATTCTTCAATTCTCCAAAATTCTAAAATTCTTCAATTCTCAAAAATTCTAAAATTCTTCAATTCTCCAAAATTCTAAAATTCTTCAATTCTCCAAAATTCTAAAATTCTCCAATTTTACAAAATTCTAAAATTCTTCAATTCTTCAATTTTCCAAAATTCTAAAATTCTTCAATTCTCCAAAATTCTAAAATTCTTCAATTCTCCAAAATTCTAAAATTCTTCAATTCTCCAAAATTCTAAAATTCTTCAATTCTCCAAAATTCTAAAATTCTCCAATTTTACAAAATTCTAAAATTCTTCAATTCTTCAATTCTCCAAAATTCTAATATTCTTCAATTCTCCAAAATTCTAAAATTCTTCAATTCTCCAAAATTCTTCAATTCTCCAAAATTCTAAAATTCTTCAATTTTCCAAAATTCTAAAATTCTTCAGTTCTCCAAAATTCTAAAATTCTTCAATTCTCAAAAATTCTAAAATTCTTCAATTTTCCAAAATTCCAAAATCTCCAACTCACCAACACTAACTTTCCCCCAACCCCCTACACAGCAAACTAAATCCCCCAAAAAGTGTAATCACCCCAATAATATGATCGTCCCACTTTCACAACAAAGAAGCGATATTAAAAACGTAATGTCTGACCATTCGTGGCTTCATCTACTGGCAGCACCGCCTGCGAATTTCCATTGATCGTAAAACGGCTCTATACGTTTGGAGGGTCTTAATTGCTCTCAAAATGCTCTCGTGACACGAGCTGCCGAAATCTAGTTCAATCCCTTTTCGTTTGCGATTAAAGCGGAATGAAAACTCCGTTATCGAAGAAAACGCGGGAAATGATAAAGGGCGTGGCTATGTGAAAGGATACAATGGTTTTTCGAAGACAACTCGGTTAATCCTTCGTCGAACCGTTGTATTATATCTCGTGGTTAGTTCGATTGATTCGTCGACTAATGGCGAAACGATAAATTCGAGTGCATTGAACCGTGTATGGGGTGAATTATGGTTTGACCCGGCTTTCTCGTGACTTGTGATCTGTTGGGTGGTGCGGGAAAGCGGGAACAATAGCGTGTTCGACTTTTAACGTGTTTTTCGCAAGGAAAACATTTTGGAGAACTGTTATTCTCATTCCTGTGTGGAAACTTTAGAATTTTGGAACCTCGATAGTAAAATTTTGGATTGTGAGAAATTTAGTATTAGGGGTACCGAAGAGTAATCAAAATTTTTTCGATGATTTCAAAGTTTTTCTATGAAAAATCGAAGGACTTTTTTTGAGAAGGGAACAATTACCTTTACGCTGGCAAAAAGCGTTAGAAAGTGATGGAAATTATTTTGTTGATTTAAGATTTCTTTAATAAATAAATATTTTTCGCCAGCAAACAAAATTTTGATTACTTTTCGGTACCCCTAATAATTCGAAATTTTAGAAAGTATCACTTCAAAATATTTAAATTTTCAAATATCAGAATTTCAAAAATTTGTACAAAGTTTATAATTTTGATACAGTTGAAAAATTATAGTTTTGATTCTTTCAAAATCTCCGTATTCAAATGTCAGAATTAATGTACATAAAATCACATTATTCTGAAACTTTCCCACTTAAGTGCAAAATGGTTTAGTTTATACGTTTCAATTGTTCTTCGTTGTTTCTTGCTGCACAAACAGTGATTGCTTGTACGAAATTCGAGTCGTATCACTTCCCAGCGAGGACGGGTCGCTCATCGGGATGGAAATCCGCCGGAAATGCGATTAGCCCCGATTAATCATTCGCTGCGCCGCTTCGCCACCGAGTTCGTGACCGACAGTTCGGTAAAATGCGCCACTGTTCCTTTAATTATACCTACCGTAAAAAAAACTATTGTCTATACTTCTAATCCTTCATCTCCAAACTTGTTCATCATTCTACTTTAATTTATCTTTCAGCTTTCATTCAATTTTACCATCCATCTTCATCGTTCGAAATTTATATTTCCCGCCTTTTTTGCGATATACTCAATTTATCATAGTTTTGGACAGGAAGAGTTATGGTTGAAATTTATGTTTTTTTATTAAATATTGGATCTATATAATTATCTTTAATAGTCTTTTTTAATATCAGGTTTTTGTATGAAATTTAATATAAAGTTTCTTTGATAATAATTTATTGATGCTCTGTATAATGACTTACGTTGTTTTATTGATAACTATTCTAATCTTGCACAAAATACAATTGTGATATTGTAAGGTAGTGATACTATAAATTTATAAGGAGTTCAATTATTAATTAATGTTTAAGTTTGTAAACTTTGAAATGCAAATATACTTGAAGTTACATTTTTTAAGGAAACCTTCATGAGGCAATATATCACATATGCGCAATAGTTAATTATAAACAACATTCATGCGCAGTAACGTTAATACACCGTATTTTAGTATAATTAACTCTATTATATTCACTGCGCAGATTTATTGCATTTCGTTCTCTACTGCGCATGCGTTCCACCTTCAATGTCACAGTCAAGGTTGTAAGTCTTTTGCTTTATAAAAATGGCCTCCACAGTGACTTCAAAATTAAAATTAACAGTTTAAAATCTAATTAACAACTAATATATATGAACCATAATCTTGTATACACATTTTTATTTTATTTAATGCAGAATTTAAATAAAATTTATTATATTTGATACAAAGTTTGAACCTAACCTAACCTAACCATGATCTTGTATACACATTTTTATTTTATTTAATACAGAATTCAAATAAAATTTATTATATTTAATACAAAGTTTGAACCTAACCTAACCTACCCATAATCTTGTATACACATTTTTATTTTATTTAATGCAGAATTTAAATAAAATTTATTATATTTAATACAAAGTTTGAACCTAACCTAACCTAACCATGATCTTGTATACACATTTTTATTTTATTTAATACAGAATTCAAATAAAATTTATTATATTTAATACAAAGTTTGAACCTAACCTAACCTAACCATAATCTTGTATACACATTTTTATTTTATTTAATACAGAATTCAAATAAAATTTATTATATTTAATACAAAGTTTGAACTCCATAAGTTGTTAATTTCAATTCTTCCTCCCTTGCGTAAACATACAGTCGCAGTACAATTTTAAAACAGGAAAGCCATTAGTATAACGAGTCCAGTAATTCTAGCGCTCATAATTAAAATTGAAACTTTGTTGCGTAACAAAAAGCTCGTGTCTAAATCGCTAAATACAAGGGTTAGAAGTTAAGTTAATTAACGTTGAGTTTTTGAGAAACTTCGCGTTTGTTGTAATTAAAATCATTAACGCGTCTAGGTTATGTTTGCAAACATGCCGCACGAATTTAAATTTAACAATTGTTTATTCGCGAGTACAACGCGTCAACATACGGAATTAATTAAACGCGATCTCAAAGCGGCTGTATTTCATTTTCGAAGTAAACCAGAGATATCGCTTTTTGACGTGTTTTTGCTGATGCATTTCAACCGGAAGTATCGGATAATATTTTTTTTTTACTGGGTAAACTCAATATCCCTCGATTCCGGTCTATTCTCTGCAATTTTCAAATACGATATTTAATTTTTATCGCGGAGATTGTCGGGAAAACTGGCTATTGTTGGACAAATTTCTAGTTTCGTTTTTTACTCTCTTGTGTTCTTTTTTTTGGGTTTAATTACAACGGAACGGTGTATCGATTTCAATTTTGTTTTTCTCTCGTGTAAAACTGTTTTTATGTCCTGTATTATGTTGCTCGAGCTATTTCGAGATTTTTGATACAACAATGTAATTTGTTGTTTTAACGAATATTGGGTGTTTTGTGTTAGAGAAAGGATTAAATGAATTTTAGGAGAAAAGTAATTGCACTGAGAGGAATGTAATTGTTTAAAATTGTGAATATAATAATTGTATAGTGATAAATAATAATTAATAATAATAAATAAATACAGAAAAATTAAATATATATTTATTCATAATTATTTATTATATTTTTCATCAATATGTGTTAGTTAATGTACAATATATAATTTATTATATTATTTATTTTTAATGTAGTCGTATTTTATTGTACACAGCAAAGTTTATAATTAAATAAATAAATGAACAATAGGTAAATAAATAAATAGTTAGAAAAGTAAATAAATGAGTACATTAGTAAATAAATAATTAAACAACTAAATAATCAAGTGATTGAATAAATAAATGATTATATGAATTAATCCATTTTGCATTTATTCAAAGTGCAAAATTCAAAGATGAATAATATTCAAAATTTTCAAACAGTAATCTAAAGCAAAATTAAATAAAACAAAAATTGTACAAAATAAAATTATTTGCAAATGACACTTTTTATAAAAAAATAATTTTTAGTAAAAATGTACCACTTCTTTGCAAATATTAATTTTTACAACACAGATTAATCAAACAAAAATTAGTCGACACTCATATATTAATAAAAATGAAGTTTCTCTAAAAATGAAGTTTTTTGAAAAATGAAGTATCTCTAAAAAATGAAGTTTTTCTAAAAATGAAGTTTTTCTAAAAACAAATTATCTCTACAAATAAAGTTTCTCTAAAAAATGAAGTTAGCAATTATTAAAGAATCCACTTGATTTGTCTTCAAACCAAGTTCGAGTGCACAAATAATACCATAGGAATACGAGACTAGCAGTAAGAATATTCGAAAGCATCTCAAAGAGAAAAATATTCCACGGAAATATATCAAATTCCGTCGAAGCCGATTCGTGGGAAGCCTGAAAGAACGACGTTCCGCGGAATTCGATTCGGAAAACTTGGGGAAAGCTATCATATTTTCTATCTTTCTGAATCCATGTGCCAAACAATGGAGCTAAGTAGAAACGGTCGGTTTGTTTGGTCTGACAAGTAACGAACTGGTCGATGTACAGTCCACGGCAAACCAGCTCTCCCTAGGGGAAATGTGACAACTAAAGGTGAGATAGCCTGTTACTGCTTGATTTTTAGGGACATTGGGAAATATATGGTTAGGTCAGGTATTTGCGATGGGTTTAGAATTTTGAGACGTTGGGATTAGAGGATTTATGGATATAGAAATTTGGCGATTTTGTGGGTTAAGAGCTTTTGGATTTAGGAATGTGGGGGTTGAGAAATTTGGGGGTGTAGGAATTTGGGGATTTAGGGATTTTTGAAGGTAAGAATATGGAAGTTTAGAAATTTGGAGATCTAGGAATTTGGGGATTTAGGGATTTTTGAAGGTAAGAGTATGCAAGTTTAGAAATTTGGGGATTTAGGGATTATTGAAGGTAAGAACATGAAAGCTTAGAAATTTGGGGATTTAGGGATTTTTGAATTTAGTAATATGGAAATTCAGAAATTTGGGGACTTAGGGAGTTTTGGATCCAACAATATGGAAGTTTAGATATTTGGAAATCTGGGAATTTGGGGATTTAGGGATTTTTTAATTTAGTAATATGGAAATTTAGAAATTTGGGGACTTAGGGATAATTTGGATCTAACAATATGGAAGTTTAGATATTTGGAAATGTAGAAATTTGGGGACTTAGGGATTTTTGAAACTAACAATATGGAAGATTAGATATTTGGAAATCTAGCAATTTGGGGATTTAGGAAATTTTTAATGTGGAATATGGAGGTTTAGGAATTTTGGAATATAGGGACTTGGGGGTCTAGGGATTTTACAAATTTCGAACTATGGAATTTGTTGAATTCGTGAATTTACAAATATACAAATTTGGGGATTTAGCGGTTCAGGAATTTATAAGTCTAGGAATTCAGGATCTGGGGAATTTAGGGACATAGGTGTTAGAGAATTTTACTACTTAGAAATCGACGCATATGAGAATCTAGTTATTTAGCAATTTAGACATTTGGAAATCTCGAAATTTGAAAATGATAATATTTGAAAACTTCAGAAGCTAGAAAATTTGAACATATTATCTAGGGATTTTGAAATTAGATATTTAATAACCTAAACACTTGAAAATATAGAAACTTAATAACCCAGGAATTTGAAGACATCAAAATTTAGTAATTCAGAGATTCATACACTTCGAAATTGACTCAACAATCATAATTCTCACATGTCTGACCACACATGTCTACTTCCACTACAATAATTAATACGTTATCATATATGTTGACATTCCTTATACCTTCCTAATCTATTATCCTATAATTGCAATATTATAATCTTGAAAATTCAACATAAATAATACTAATTCCCCACTAATTTCAGTTCACACGTTGACTGTTATGGTGGTCACTGTCACAGTGGCCGGCGCCATAAACTCAATTAAACACTATTTATGGTAAAAGAAACAATCTCTACACACTCTCACCACGACAACAATAATACACTAACAAATCAAAGAAATTATTTATATTCACAACAGTGAATAATATTAATTGTGAATATAGTCAATAGTCTACACACATCAAATTCCACAGTGATCTCCTATTAAAAATACCTTACATGCAAAAATTTTCCACTACCTCCCAAACATTCGATAAAAATCCCCTAACCCCGTACAAACACATTCCAACCAAACCCTACTCCATTCACAGCCACCCACACGAGCCCTTCACAAACACACGACCCGCATCCACAACAACTCCACCGAGACCCACCAAAAGTTCAAAAGAACCATACTTACTGTTCTCCGTACAAATCACCAGCTCGCAAGCACGTTGCACAAAGCTACACACCTCAGTGTCTTCAGGGTATTCCTCTTCGCTCGTCGACCCTGCACACAATACGCCCGGTCCAAGTCACCTACAGCTTTCCGTTGAACATTCGAGCCTTTTGGAACCGCCAGAAACCCTCAACAGCCTCCATGAGTCAGCCACAGTCCCAGGTTGTTCATATTCCTCGCGGAACCTCGAGAGCTGGCGCGAGAATGTGGACTCCCCGCGTCGCCCACGGTGGCCAGGGTGGGAAAATGTGTCGGAAGCGGGTCTAATAGACCTGGTGGATCGTTTCGATGGGTCAGGGCGAAAATTGGCGGTGACAAGCGAGGTGAACGCGGGTGGTACGCGGTGCCGACTGAACGTCCCCGGCGTCCGCCAGAATGTTGCCGCTCGCGTAATGACGCTGCGCGGACCGGTTGCCACGGTTCAGGACAGAGAAACCGCGGGAAAGACAGGGAGAAAGCGAGGGTAATGCACGCAGGATCGAGCGAGAACCCTGGAGAGGGGTTGTCGGGAGCGACAGAGGCTGGAGGATGCGAGAAGGAGCAGGAGGGTTGGGTCGTAACGCCCAGCGGTGCCCGAACGACCGAAGCGATATGTAACGGAGCAAGATGGAAAAACGGGCAAGGAATTGGGGAGGTTACAGGGTGGAATTGGTCAGTGGGAACGTGAGAGGAACAAGGATGAATAGCAGTTTTTTATACACCGACAGAGACGAGAGGGGTGGCGAAGGGGAGGAGACGGTCTACCGTGAAATAAGGTGCGAAGCGGGGGTGAATAACTCGCGCGAGAGGACGAGACGAAGGTGAAAGCTGAAAGTAAAGGTTCATTTATACCGGCACGTCACTCACGACGGGGTGGATCTGATGGGTTACTGCGGTTGTGAGAGCGCCGTATGTGGCCGGCCGTCTGCGGACAACGATAGAGTCAACTTCTCTACCTTTGACTCTGGGAAGATATTTTCTGAAACTCTCTACGCTTTGGGAGGCCATTTTTTAATTTTAAATGGTGAGATTTTAGGTCTTGTGTTGGGGATTTTTTTGCTGATTTGGGAATTTTTTTAAATTTGGAAATTTTAAGCTTTGGGGGGTGTAAATTTCTGAACTTTCGGATTTGGAAATTTTGGAATTTTTGGATATTGGACAAGTTTTAAGGTTAGGTTAATTTTCAAGTTTTAAGGTTAGGTTAGGTTTGTGATTTTTTAAGTTTTGTGATTTTATGGGTGGATATTTTAGAACTTGTGAACATTGGACGAGTTGGTAATTTTCAAGTTTTAAGGTTAGGTTAGGTTAGGTCTGTAATTTTTGAAATTTTGAGATTTTAAGGGTGGATATTTTAGAACTTTTGAACATTGGACGAGTTGGTAATTTTCAAGTTTTAAGGTTAGGTTATGTTAGGTTAGGTTTGTGATTTTTTAAGTTTTAAGATTTTGAGGGTGGGCATGTTGGAACTTTTGAACATTGGAGGAGTTGGTGGTTTTCAAGTTTTAAGGTTAGGTTAGGTTAGGTTAGGTTTCTAATTTTTTGACTTTGAGATTTTAAGGGTGGATATTTTGGAATTTTTGAACATTGGACGAGTTGGTAATTTTCAAGTTTTAAGGTTAAGTTAGGTTAGGTCTGTGGTTTTTCAATTTTTGAGGTTCGAAGGGTGGAAATTTTGGAACTTTTGAACATTGATGGCATAGAATAATTGCACAATGATATTTTGGAACTTTTAATTACTAAGACATTGGTATTTTGAAATTTTAGAATTTTGGAATTTTTGAATTTTAATAAATTGACATTTATTAGATTAAAAGTTTTGAAATATCGACATTCTAGAGTTTGCAAAATTTGAAATATTGACATTTTGAGATTAAAAAATTTGAAAATATCGACATTCTGAAATTAAAAAATATCGACAATGTTTTGAAATATCGACAATCTGTACTTTAAAAGTTTTGAAATATCGACATTCTTTAAATTAAAAAATGCTCAAACATTGACGTTCTGAAATTTAACAAACTTTTGAAATATCGACATTTAAAAATTAAAATATGTCGAAACATTAACATTCTAGAATCAAAAAATTTTTAAACATCAACATTGTAAAACTAAAAAATTTTGAAACATTCACATCTTTGATCATCGTAATCTTGCAAAATGTCAAAAGCAATACTGAATGAATTTTTCAAAAGTCCATCCTTGAAATTTTAAAAAGTTCGAATTTGTGAAATATCAGAATACCCAAGGTTTGCATATTCTGAAATATGTATAACAGAAGTAGGATTTTTGTTATTTCTGTTTATATATCCATGTATTGCAGTCTGCATTCCCAATGCAGCAATTTTTCACATTTCACCTCCATCAGTTTGTTTTCCCTAGTCGTACGTGTCCTCGCGATATAACCCTTTTTATACGTTTCTATTTGCAGCTGCACGTTCTCCTAGCTTTTGCTGCCACCCTATTTGAATATGTACACGGTCCTTCTTACATATCCCTGGGAAATTTAGTAACAAATTTGGAAATATGCGGATTTTGAGAATTTGAGAAAATTGTGCATTTGAAAATTTTAATATTTGGTTTGCATTTATGGTTTGTGATTTGAGAAGGTGGGGAATTTGGTTTTTAGTGAGTTGGAAATTTGAGAATTTGGGGATTTGGGGAATTTGGGAAATTTGGGAATTTTGGGGAATTTGGAGAGTATGGATAATTTTGGAAATTTGGGGAAATCGGTGAATTCGGTGAATTTGAGAAATTTGAGAATTTGGAGATTTGAGAATTTGGAAATTTGAGAGTTTGGAATTTTGAGAAATTGAAAATTTGAGAATTTGGAATTTTAAGAAATTGGAAATTTGAGAATTTGGAATTTTCAGGATTTGGAAAGTTGAGAATTTGGAATTTTGAGAAATTGGAAATTTGAGAATTTGGAACTTTGAGAAGTTGGAAGTTTGAGAATTTGGAATTTTGAGAAATTGGAATTTTTAGGATTTGGAAAATTGAGAATTTGGTATTTTGAGAAATTGGAATTTTGAGAATTTGGAATTTTGAGAAATTGGAATTTTGAGGATTTGGAAATTTGAGAATTTGGAATTTGAGAATTTGGAATTTTGAGAATTTAGAAAGTTGAGAATTTGGCATTTTGAGAAATTGAAATTTTAAGGATTTGGAAATTTGAGGAGTTGGAAAGTTGAGAATTTGGAATTTTGAGATATTGAAATTTTGAGGATTTGGAAATTTGAGAATTTGGAATTTTGAGAAATTGGAATTTTGAGGATTTGGAAATTTGAGAATTTGGAATTTTGAGAATTTAGAAATTTGAGAATTTGGAATTTTGAGAATTTAGAAAGTTGTGAATTTGGAATTTTGAGAATTTGGAAATTTGACAATTTTAGAAAATTCAGGAATTTTCAAATTTAAAAATTTGTGACTCAAAAATTTAGAAACTCACATACTCATACTTCAAGAATCTAGAAAATATCAATTTAAAAACCTGAAGATCAAATTAAGAGCACAAAGAACATCTCCAGACATCAAAACATAAATTTACTCTTTCAAACCACATGCAAATCACGAAATTTCCCTCAAAATGATCAAATTATCAATTTCCTCATAAAAAAAATTTCCAACCCACACAATAAAGCTTGAATCGTATAAAATGAAGTTGCGATACCATTTTATACAGCTTAGCCTCATTTTGGCACCCTCGTATCGTTTTTTGCACGAGCCTGCTGTTATTCCTTTGCTTCGATATTTTTTTCCTCGTCAAACTATCTTCTGAACGTACTCCTTCTCTCCGTCGTTCTGTATTTACGCCAAACCCACGACTCCTATCATTCTTCTCTATCTTCCTTTCTCTCTCTCTTTCGTTTGGTATCACCTTACCGACGATCGATCTCTCTCAGTCTCGCCATTTTGTTCCTTCTTCGTCTCTGTCCCCATTTGCACCGACGGAGCTGCTTTTCTCCCGCTTTTTTCTCCTTTTCTTCTAATCGTCCTCTCACTCGAGCGTTCTTTTTTAACGTTTCAGATACAGGTTCACATTTGTGTATTCTCTTTTATGTTTTTCAAAATAATGTTACATGAGGGCAGGAAAAGGTGGAAGTTTTGGAATATTGTATGGAATTTGCATAGTAGGGTTTCTGGTTAGGTTATATTGCTGTTTTGTTTATTAGTTATTTTTATTAATTGGGTTAGTTATTATTTTTTTATTTTTAAGTTGTTAATTTATTTGGTATTTAATTTTTTGGGGGAGGGTTTGGAGTTTTGGAATAATGAGAGGATGGAGCTTTAGGATTTTGGAATTCTTGGGGTGCAATTTTGGGATTTTGGAATTTTTGGAGTGCAATTTTGGGATTTCGGAATTTTTGGGGGCAATTTTGGGATTTTTGAATTATGAAATTTTTCAGGGAAGAAATTTTAGAACTTTACTGTTCACAAATTTTCAAATTCCAAAATTCCAAATTTACAAATTTATAAAATTCCTAAATTTCCTAATTTTCCAATTTGCCAATTCCCCAATTTCCCAATTCACCAATTCACCAACTTCCCAATTCCCTAATTCCCCAATTCCCCAAAATCCACAAATCCCAAATTCCCCACATTCCAAATTCCCCAAATTCCAAATTCTCCAAATTCCAAATTCTTCAAATTCCTCAAATTCCAAAATCCCTAAATCCCAAATTTCTGAAATTCCATATTCCCCAAATTCCAAATTTCCCAAATTCCAAATTCTCCAAATTCCAAATTCCTCAAATTACAAAATCCCTAATCCCAAATTTCCCAAATTCCAAATTACCTAAATTCGAAATTCCCCAAATTCCAAAGTCCCCAAATTCCAAATTCCTCAAATTCCAAAATCCCTAGATCCCGAATTTCCCAAATTCTAAATTCCTCAAATTCTAAATTCCTCAAATTCCAAATTCCCTAAATTCCATATTCCCCAAATTCCAAATTCCCCAAATTCCATAGTCCCCAAATTCCAAAATCTCCAAATCCCAAATTTGCCAAATTCCAAATTCCCCAAATCCCAAATTTTCCAAATTCTAAATTCCCCAAATTCCTAATTCTCCAAATTTCCTAAATTCCAAATTCCCCAAATTCCAAATTCCCTAAATTCCAAATTCCCCAAGTTCCAAATTCCCCAAATCCCAAATTCCTCAAATTCCACTCTCCCCAAATTCCAAATTCCCAAATTCCAAATTCCCCAAATTCCAAATTCTCCAAATTTCCCAAATTCCCCAAATTCCATATTCCCCAAGTTCCAAATTCCCCAAATCCCAAATTTCCCAAATTCCAATTCCCCAAATTCCAAATTCCCCAGATTCCAAATTCGCCAAATTGCAAATTCCTCAAATTCCCCAAAATTCCCAAAATCTCCCAATTCTCCATATTCCCCATATTCCCCATATTCTCCAAATTCCCCATATTTCCCATATTCCCCAAATGTCCCAAATCCGTCAAAATCCCTAATACCAAATTACCCCAACTCCTCATCAAAAGCCCCCAAAGCCCACCACCCAATAAATCCTAAATTAAAAAATATACTACCTCAACAAAATCTCATAAACCCCCAACCCCCTCGTAACTTCCAATTCTTCCCTCCACCAAAAATACAAGCGTCCAACGTAATAAATATAACATCCCGATCCGCACAATCCCGTAATAAATTTATCGAAAATCCTTTTGAACATGCTACACGATACAAGCTTTCAGTCCCATAATTTCCAATCCCTCGATAAGAGACGGTAGAAATCAGTTTGAACCGTGATTGATATCGAGGGACCTTCGAAGCGGACTGCAAAAGGAGCAAACAAACGGAAGTATAATCAAGGGAAAGGGATGAAACGAGCTGGAAGAGCGGGGAAAAGGTAGCATAAATTGGAGCATTCGGGGGTTGAGGGAAAAGGGAGGGATCTTGGTTCATCTCGAACGGTTGCTGTGCAAAGAACCGAGGGCGGTGAGTCAACGGGGATAAGAAAACGAGACGAAATCATGGGGATGGAAAACAAAGGAATCGGGGTGAAGTTTTCTAGTTCTTTTTTTTTTTTAGTGCAAGTATGAAAAGAAATTTCATATTCGAGGGTGGTTTTATTTTGACGGATGCGGAAATTTTGTGTTTGGAGATGTAGGGGTGGTTTGAGGAATTTGGGAAGTTAGGGTTGGGGAATTTAGAGTTTAGAAATTTTTATTTTATGGAATTCAGATTTTTTAAGTTTTTAATTTTCAAGTTTTGAAATTCTTGGATTTCCAAAATCTAAAATCTCCAAATTTTCAAATTTCCAAATTCTCAAATTCCAAATTCCTCAAATTCCAAAATCTCAAATTTCCCAAATTTCCCTAATTCCAAATTCGTCAAATTCCAAATTCCCTAAATTCCATATTACCCAAATTCCAAATTCCCCAAATTCCAAATTTTCCAAATTCCAAATTCCCAAAATTCCAAGTTCCCCAAATTTCAAATTCCCCAAATTCCAAATTCCCCAAATTCCAAATTCCCAAATCCCCAAATTCTCCAAATTCCCAAATTCCCAAATCCCCCAATTCTCCAAATTCTCCAAATTCTTCAAATTCCCCAAATTCCTAAATTCCAAAATTCCTAAATCCCCCAAATTCCCAAAATTCCCCAAATTTCCCAAATTCCTCAAATTTACCAAATTCCCTTAATTCTCCAAATTCCCCAAATTCTGGAATCCCTAAAATTTCCAAATCCCCCAAATTCTTCGAATCCCTAAAATTCCCAAATTCTCAAATCCTCCAAATTCTCCAAATTCCCCAAATTCGCCAAATTCTGAAATTCCCCATTTCTCAAATCCCTAAATTCTCATCTAAATAACCACATAAATTTAAAAATTTCCATCTTTAAAAGTCCCGAAATTCATCCTTTACCACAACGCGCTCCTAAATATACCCTAAAATCCTGAATTACAGCCTCATCAAATTCCCCAACGATTTGCATAACGTAACAGAAATACACCCTCTGTACACGCGCCTCGTCCAGCGTACCATCAATCTTTTTCAGTCGAACTCGTAAAATTATCCCGAATTTCCTGCAATTTTTTCTCTCCTTCAGCCATCGCGAAAGTTTTATAACTCAATGAAGTTCCCCCCGACTGCCCTCCACCCCTTTTTTCTATTTCGAGTCTCTTCCTTTTTTCCTGTTCCAACTACGGGCATTTCAAAAGCTTCTCGACAAGGTTTTTTCTGTACGTTTCCATGAAAACGAGATGCATTGGGAATATTCTGTTCGTAGGTACTCATTATTGGAAATTATTGGAAAATCTCAGTCGAGCGAAATATTTTACATATTTATTCTAGTCCCGACTGATTTATGATCAGCTTGATGCTAATAAAAAAGGGAGTTGTACAGAGGGTCGAAATTTATGATTATTTTTTATTTGGAGACTCGTGTTATATGGGTGTGTCATATATTATTGTTATGGTAGATATTTGTGTTACATTTATGTGTTATACAGAAATTTATGTCATATGTACATGTATGGTGTACATGGTGTATATGGTGTACTTACATTTATATTACGTGTGGATGTTATATGTATACAAACTTATGTTACACATGTGTATGTGCTATACATGTAGTATGTTATTTGTAATAAATTTATGTTACACATATGTACACATGTCTCATGTATGATTATATGGTGTAAATAAATTTATATTACATATGTGTTATATGTATACAAACTTATGTTACATATGTATATGTGCTATACATGCAGTATGTTACATGTAATAAGTTTATGTTACACATATGTACACATGTGTCCTATATGATTATATGGTGTAAATAAATTTATATTACATATGTATGTTATATGTACACAAACTTATGTTACATATGTATGACTTGTATTGAGTATGAAATGTATGAAATATGTATTACTTATGCACAAGTTTATGTTACACATATGTACATATGTCTCATATATTATTATCTTATACATTATTATATTATATATAAATTTGTTTTATATGTATATGAACATATATAAACATACAAAATGACACATAAATAGTGTATGAATTAACAAATTAATTTGTTGATGTTCTAATAAAAAATATTGTCAAATAATAAATTAAAATAATAATAATGAGAGCTTGATTCACTTCAAATTGAACAGCCTATAGTTTATAACTGTAATTTCTTATCATAATAAGTTATTATCTTAAATTTTTACAGTATTATACAGAGATTAAAGAAAAGTAAAAGAAAATTGTTTGCAAGACTTGTGTAATTACAGATTTCACTGTATTTGTGTTGTAAGCAAGTTATTATATCCCGTAGCGCCATCTTTTGAAACTTTTAGCTGTAATTAAGATGGCGCTGTAAATGGCGGCACGAGTGTACCACAGTCTAATTTTCCAAACTCAAAAAGTTTAGATTTTAACGAAAGTTTATAGTACCATAAGAGTCATCAAGTTTTACTGAATATTATAAAATAATATCCTGTGTATAATTTTTTATATTTTGGTAAAAATTAACCTGTATATAAAACTTCATAACCAACAAAATTATTTAAAAGAAGAGTACATTCCACATCTTTTACAATTATTTTTCCTCACACTTTTTTATACTGTTACAAATTTGAAGTGTTATTTAAAATGTTATTCATTAAACAAACGTTATTTATTAATAACAATAGATATTATTTATTTTTCAAGGAATTTTATAATATTATAAAAGTCATCAAGTTTTACTGAATATTATAAAATAATATCCTGTGTATAATTTTTTATATTTTGCTAAAAATTAACCTGCATATAAAACTTGATAACCAACAAAATTATTTAAAAGAAAAATACATTTCACATTTCCTATAATTACATTTCCTCATACTTACATTTTATTTATACTATTACAAGTTTTCTGTTTTTTGATATTTACAATATTATTCATCAAACAATCGTTATTTATTAATAACAATAAATGTTACTCCATCAAAAAATTTTTCCAACAAAAAATATTACTGTCATTACAAAAAATTGTACTCTTTACAAATGAAAATTGTCTACCATAAAACTTTCATTCCAATTTCAAATAATTATAAACAATCACATCGCAAATGCCTACTAAACAAAATACCACAACCATAAAGCTTTGCAGCAAGCAATAAAAATTATCTCCAATTCAATCAAATATACATCACTTTTAATATTACGATGTTATCGAAGAATCATCCGGTTGAGAGGCCATTTTCTTTTTTCGTACTACTCACGAGCCATCAAATTAAAATTCATTTAGATTCTTCCTTGTACAGTATTCGCTCGATCGCCAGTTCCTTCGTACTTTATTGCGGACTTGTTCAGCAGTTTTACGAGGAAAGGCTGTAAAGTTTGATTTCTTCCTATTGTTGCTTTACGAGTCGGCCATTTCCTTAGGACATTATTAAGCGACATAACAAAATTTTGATTACTTACATATGGTGCGGGAATTTATGGAGTCATGGAAATTTATGTCTTGAAATTGAAATAATTTATTTTTTGATTTGAGGGAATGTTTGTATTTTGTATTGTGACAGATTTATGTATTGTCTTTAATAAATTATTAAAATGAATTATTATAATGAATTATTATGATTTGTATTATATATGTGTACTTCATATGTTGTTATATTATGTATTTAATATATGTATATTAATGTTGAGTTGCAGTAATATTTATATCAATGAACAATTTGAACTAATATTTATATTATAACATTTTCAGAAAATTTTACAATAAAATGAATTATGTACTTGTACACATTTAAGATATATTATTATATTTTATACTAAATGTTTAATAATATTGTACTGCAATAATATCAATGCAATATTGTTTTAATTAATTTATAATTTAAATCAATAATTTTATTATAAAATTTGTTTGACAATTTTCAGTAAAATAAGTAATAAACTTGTACTTAGGTATTAAACATTAATATATTATAAAATTTTATAAAGTAATTAATTTATAGCTTGAGCGAGTGCTGACATGACTTGAAATATAATAGCCATCTGTATTTTATAATATTTTATAAAATTTGTAACATAAATAACTTGTATAACATAAAATTATAAAATTGCAATATAACAAGTAGTAAACATAAAACCCACCAAACTGTAATATTTCACAAAATAATTAACTTATAATTCAACTAACTACGAACAGTATAACATATCACTAAATTGCAACAAAATAATAAATAAAAATTATACTAAACTTCAATATTTCCTAAAATAATAAATAAAAATTATACTAAACTTGAATATTTCCTAAAATAATAAATATATAAATTAAAGCAATATAACGTGACACATTTGTACAAATTTTGTTGAGGCATTTTACAAAAGTCTGACCGTAGATAAAGTACTACAAATCCTTGTTGCTCCCATGAAACAAAATTTACAGTTTTTATCAAGTCGTAATGGTTACTTTAGATAATATCGTGTTGGTAATTTCACTACCGGTCCTTGTTTCCGTCAGTACACTCGTTTCACAAACTGCTCGTTCACTCGACCCTCCGTATCTAAATAATTAATCCTTGGGATCGTTTTATCGTGTTTGCCGATCCAGTTGAGGTTCGTTAGTACAAAGTTATAAATTATATTAGATTACACCTCTATATGTATTCTCACGTTTGTACTTCTGAAATCCCGTTTTGCGAATATCCCGCAGGATAAACACAAGAGATAATTGTGCGAGTTGATAATTGTTGACAGGTTGAAATAAGATTTCTGACTAAATTGAGACGTTTGAATTTTATTTAATATTGGTAATACTTATATCAAATAAATTGTTCTTATATCAAATCAATGGTTTTATCAAATAAATTGTTATAGTCACATCAAATCAGTAATTATACATATATCTAATGAAGAATTTCACTTACATAAAAGCAATAACTACGCATATATCAAATAAGAAATTTCACTTACATTAAAACAATAATTATATACATATCAAATAAACAATGTCACTTACATCAAATCAATGATTACACATATATCAACTAAAAAATTTCACTTACACGAAAGTAACAATTATACATATATCAAATAGAGAATTTCACTTACATGAAATCAACAATTATACATATATAAAGTAAAGAATTTCACTTACATGAAATCAATAATTTTACATATATCTAAAAAATTTCACTTACATCAAATCAATGATTACACATATATCAACTAAAAAATTTCACTTACATGAAAGCAACAATTATACATATATCAAACAAAGAATTTCACTTACGTCAAATCAATAATTTTACATATATCAAATAAACAAGTACATTCACATCAAATCAATAATTATACATATATCAAATAAACAATTTCACTTATATCAAATCAATAATTACACGCATATCAAATAAACAATTTCACTTACATCAAGTCAATAATTATACATATACCAAATAAAAAATTTCACTTATATCAAGTAACCAATTAACTTCACACAAAAAACCAACGTTTTACTTACAATTAAATCAATTGCAATTCTTCTTCCGAATAATACCAGGGATTACTGTCACAATTACCGTATTAAATCCTGAATGAGTTATATAACCGTACAAACAGAGTCTGACAAATCTAGAGAAAAGAGGAAACGATATCAACGGAAGAAACGATCTTAAATATGATATCGAATGCATTATTCAGATCGTACATCGATTCACGAGTGTATTCCGAGCCGGGAGCAAATATAGCAGCAGAATCTGACAAGTGCAGCTTTCCCGGCAGAAGTTTCACGATTACGCCGTACCCCCCTGAGTGAAAACCAGGTCGTGAATGTAACCTTTGCCTTTCCTCCTGCGATATTCGTCCTATCTAATTTCATACGGATCAATTAGGGATTAAGTAAGTTCACGATCCCTCAGCATCATCCTAATTCGGTAATACCCTTGCAATTTAATTGAAAGTTCGATGAACCGTTCGGATTCGTGACAATGTATTGTAGCTGAACGGTAATAGTCGATTTATAGGTATGTGTGGATTCGAAGTTATGAGAGGATTTATGGTATTGATAATAGGAGTTTGAATATGAAATTTAAGAGTTTTGGGATTTTGGTATTTTGGAATTTTGAAATTTTGGAATTTTGGAATTTTGGAATTTTGGAATTTTGGAATTTTGGGATTTTGGTATTTTGGAATTTCGGAATTTTGGAGTTCTGGAATTTTTAAATTTTCGAATTTCACAATTTCACAATTTTCCAACCACTTAATTTCCCAAGATCCCAATTTCCCAATTTCCTAATTTCCTAATTTCCTAATTTCCTAATTTCCTAATTTCCTAATTTCCTAATTTCCTAATTTCCTAATTTCCTAATTTCCTAATTTCCTAATTTCCTAATTTCCTAATTTCCTAATTTCCTAATTTCCTAATTTCCTAATTTCCTAATTTCCTATTTCCTTAACTTCCTAATTTCCTAATTGTCTAATCTTCCAATGTCCCAATCTCATAATTTCTCAACCCCTTAATTTCCCAATTTTCCAATGCCCTATTTTCCCAATTTCCCCACTCCTTAATTTCCTAACTCCTCAATTTCCCCATTTGCTAATTTCTTAATCTCTTAATTTCCCAACCCCTCAATTTTCTAATTTGCTCATTTCTTAATCTCTTAATTTCCCAACCCCTCAATTTCCTAATTTGCTAATTTCCCAATCCTTCAATTTCCCAATCTCTTAATTTCCCAATTTGCTAATTTCTCAATCCCTTAATTTCCGAATTTGCTAATTTCTCAATCTCTTAATTTCCCAATCCCTCAATTTCCCAATTTGCTAATTTCCCAATCTCTTAATTTCACAACCCCTTAATTTCTAGATTTGCTAATTTCCCAATCTCTTAATTTCACAACCCCTTAATTTCCAGATTGGCTAATTTCCCAATCTCTTAATTTCCAAATTTGCTAATTTCCCAATCTCTTAATTTCCCAACCCCTCAATTTCCCAATTTGCTAATTTCTCAACCTCTTAATTTCTCAACCCCTTAATTTCCCAATTTGCCAATGTCTTATTTTCCCAATTTCCCCACTCCTTAATTTCACAATTTGCCATTCCCTTAATTTCCCAATTTCTCAACTTCCAAATTTCCAAATTCAAAACACCAACAAAATAAAATACTCCAAACTCCCCAACTCGCAAAACCAGAAAATTACTAGAACCCTCTCATCCCCAAAGAATCCCCCTCTCCCCAACATTCAATCAACCCCCCCAAAAACGTACCAAAACGAATAACATCAATTACACCTAATAAACCCTAAAACCATAATTGAAATTTCACGAAATAAAACTGCACGAGCACACGAAATTCATGCTCATTAATATATCACTTTCACATCTGCAGCACCCTTAGTTCTTTAATTAAAATTCTTGAAAAGAGAAGGCTCATTAAAAATTCCTTTTCAATCTCAATAAAAGCAACTTGCTTCCCGTAATTGTGTAATGCTTGCACACATTCTGATGAATTCGGTAAAGTGCATAAATGAGAATGCATCCTGTATGACACGAACTCCTATATTTACGTAGATGTACGAGCCGGCACACGCGTGTCCTTTCGTTCGTGTAATCTAATTTTCAGGGTTAATTAGCGAGTTAAATGCATATTAAGGTCTTCTCGTTCTGGGACAGTTGATGATAATTGGATGAAATCTGTCACTCTATTAAGGCCGTCGTTACTTTGCGCTGTATGCGAATGTACATATTCATTCGGTGGCGTTAATGGAACTTTGTTAATTCATCTTTCGATATATCACCGTGTCAGTTATCGGTCGAATTTTGTGACTGAAATTTTCGGGTATTGGAAATATTTATGATGAGGTAAAATGTGGATAGCAAGTAGAATGAAAGATATTTAGTAATAAAATATTTGGTGGGTTTTTGTTGGGAAATGGCGATATAGGGAGAGGGGGTTGTAAGAGTGAATTGTTCTTTGGTGGGAAGTTTTTAGGATTAGAATGTTTGGATATGGAAGGGTGGAATGGAAGGTTTGAAAATTTTGAACTTGGGAATTTGGAAATGGGGGTTTGGAGATTTGGGGAATTATGGGGTTGGAATTTAGGAGATTTGGGGAATTATAGGGTTGGGATTTAGACGATTTGGGGAATTATAGGGTGGGGATTTAGAAGATTTGGGGAATTATAGGGTTGGGATTTAGAAGGTTTGGGGAATTAGAGGGTTGGGATTTAGAAGATTTGGGGAATTACAGGGTTGGGATTTAGAAGGTTTGGGGAATTAGAGGGTTGGGATTTAGAAGGTTTGGGGAATTAGAGGGTTGGGATTTAGAAGGTTTGGGGAATTAGAGGGTTGGGATTTAGACGATTTGGGGAATTATAGGGTTGAGATTTAGAAGGTTTGGGGAATTGCAGGGTTGGGATTTAGAAGGTTTGGGGAATTATAGGGTTGGGATTTAGAAGGTTTGGGGAATTAGAGAATTTGGAAATCTAGAGATTTGGAATTTGGGGAATTTTGAGATTTGGACAATTGGAGAATTGGACAACTAGAGATTTGGGCAATGGGAGAATTGGGCAATTGGAGAATTGGACAATTAGAGAATTCGAGAAGTGGACAATTGGACAATTTAAGAATGGACAATTGGAGTATTGGACTATTGGAGATTTAGGACATTAGACAATTAGAAAATTTAGTAACTTGAAGATACCAGAAATAAGAATCCCTGAAGACGCAATATTTTGAAATATGACAATTTGAAATACTCAAAAGTCTTCATAATCAAAAAATTTCAAAACCCAATTTTCAAACTCCCCCAACTCCAACTAACAAACATTTCTCCATCCAATAATTCCAAAAATTGAATAAAACCTAAAAATAGCACTAAATCAGTCCAATAAAATCCTCCACTACCCCAACTACCTCCGCCTCCATATATCACGGCTTACTTCCATTGTCCCGGTATACCCAGAAAAATACTCCTCGTACACCTCATATTCTGGATGTCTCGCATAATTTAATTCTTCTCCGTCGATCGATGTCGGAGAATTCCTCGAAAGTAATAGAAAGGATAAGTTGGTCTGACGAAAGTTTTCGCGGTTGGATTTATTGGTCGTTCGATCGCGGCCAAGTTCGCGAAAGTTAAGGGTTATGGTGTTGGCTTAGGGGATGGGGAACGAGATTTTCTTTTGCGGTGCGCGAGAAACTTGGGCTTCTCGATGCATGGTACTTCAGAATTTTTATTGGGGACGCATCGTCGAAGCGATTTCGTCCTGGAGAGCCGTGTTACCAGCGAGAAATCGACCGACGTAATTTCATGGTTGGTACAGTCAATGGCAAATATGGTATTACTAGGTGAATCGTGGATTGCAGTAACAAAATGTGTTGATCGAGTTGGTATCTAGTGATTTTTTATCGTGGGGTTTGGTATCTGGGGATTTGGGAGGTAAGGATTTTGGGATTTAGGGTTTTTTTTCAATTTGGGGATTTTTAGATTTAGGAATTTGGAATTTGGTATTTAGGGATTTTGGGAATTTAGGGATTTGGGATTTAGCGATTTGGGATTTTGGGATTTTGGGATTTTAGGGATTTGGGATTTAGCGATTTGGGATTTTGGGATTTTGGGATTTTAGGAATTTAGGGATTTGGGATCTAGGGATTTGCAATCTAGGGATTTGTGACTCCAGGGATTTGAGATCTAGGAATTTGGGATTTTGGGATTTTGAGATTTTGGAATTTTGGGATTTTAGGAATTTAGGGATTTGGGATTTAGGGATTTGCAATCTAGGGATTTGTGACTCTAGAGATTTGGAACTCCAGGGATTTAGGATCTAGGGATTTGGGATTTTGGGATTTTGGGATTTTAGGAATTTAGGGATTTGGGATCTAGGGATTTGGAACTCTTGAGATTTGGGACTCTAGGGATTTGGGACATTAGAGATTTGTGACTCTAGAGATTTGGAACTCTTGGGATTTGAGATCAATGGATTTGGGATTTTGGGATTTCGAGATTTTGGAATTTTGGGATTTTAGGAATTTAGGGATTTGGGATCTAGGGATTTGCAATCTAGGGATTTGTGACTCCAGGGATTTGAGATCTAGGGATTTGGGATTTTGGGATTTTGAGATTTTGGAATTTTGGGATTTGGGATTTAGGGATTTGCAATCTAGGGATTTGTGACTCTAGGGATTTGGAACTCTAGAGATTTGGGACTCTAGGGATTTGGGACATTAGAGATTTGTGACTCTAGAGATTTGGAACTCTAGGGATTTGAGATCTATGGATTTGGGATTTTGGGATTTCGAGATTTTGGAATTTTGGGATTTTAGGAATTTAGGGATTTGGGATCTAGGGATTTGCAATCGAGGGATTTGCCATCTAAGGATGTGAGGCTCTAGGGATTTGGAACTCCAGGGATTTGTGACTCTAGAGATTTGGGACTCTAGAGATTTGTGACTCTAGGGATTTTGAATTATAGGGATTTGGAGATCTAGGGATCTGGAACTCTAGAGATTTGGAACTCTAGGGATTTGGGACTCTAGGGATTTGGAGATCTAGGGATTTGGAACTGTAGGGATTTGGAGATCTAGGGATTTGGAACTCGAAGGATTTGGGACTGTAGGGATTTGGAGATCTAGGGATTTGGAACTCTAAGGATTTGGGATCTGGGGATTTGGGGTTTGTAATCTAGGGATTTGAGATCTAGAGATTTGGAATCTGGTGATTTGGGATTTAGGGATTTTTTTATTTGAAATTTTCAAGATTGAGGGATGTTTTCAGTTAGAAATTTTCAGATCCAGGGCTTTGGTATCTAGGGATTTTTTTATTTGGGTTTTTTATGATCTAGGGATTTTTTGATCTAGAGATTTTTGGATCTAATGATTTGGGATCTAGTGATTTGCGTTTTAGGAATACCAAGTCCAGGAAATCAAAATTTAGTGATTTTGTGATATAAAAATAGGAGATATATTGATTTACAAACATAGAGATTCGGAGTATAGAAATTTGTGCATGTAAAGATTTGGTATTCGTGGATTTGATATCCAGGGATATTCTATCAGTCCAGTTGATTGTCTAGTAATTTTGAAACCTATAAACTTGATAATCTAGTAATATACACATTCACATATTCCTAAATCTTTGAATCCAACAACGTGAGAATTCAGAAGTGTGTATAAATAATTCGATAACCGAAGCATGCAAAAGTAAAAAAATTTGTCAGTACGAAATTATGAGAACGAAATAATTCACGAAGTGTGAAACTTGCATATATGCAAATGAAGCTTAAGCTGCACCAGAGTGTACATAGTTGCATCTTCCGCTCGTTCACAGCGTCGTTACGAATTTTTACGTGTGATTTTAGTAGGCTTTTATTCCCCGCGAAACTGGGACGCGTGTTGGCGATAAAGTTTTTTATCAACTTTTATAGAGCTTGTCTATTTTTGTGCCAATCGGTGCTCGATGTTTGGATGCGTTTTTGCTTTTCAGCTTCGATTTGTTTTTAGGATCAAACAAATTGAAGGGATCGCAGTGATTTGCTCTTGGAAATTTATGAGAAAGGATTCGAATCATTTTGGAGGATTGACAGTTTTGGAAATGTTGACACGCGATGAAAGCTCTGATAAACCTCGATTGGATTAAATTGAGAAGTTTATGGATTTTCGGTGGTACTGATAAAATATTGACGCCAGTGATCGGGAATTTATTAGACTTGTGAACCACAGTTTCTAATGAAATCTTTTAAAGTAGGTTAAAAATTGCTATCAAATTGTGATTATGGTTAATAAAAATTTGTTGTAATAATTTTATAAATTGTCTGTTTTTATTAGTGGATTTAAATATTATAATCTTTTCGTTTAAACAAAATTTATTTTGTACTAATTTATTGTTAAGAATTTTTTAGAACATCAAGTTTGCATTAATTGAATTAATAAAATTTAAAAAATTTTTAATTATAATTAAATTTTTTGTCTGAAATTATTTCTTCTATAATTTTATTTTATTTCAATCTTCAAATTTACTTAAAAATAATTTAAACTCTCATCATTAAATGTAATCACTTATTATTCACTCTAAAAATAATCAATTTTTATTATGTGATAAATGATAACAGTGAGAGTATACAATTTTATAATTTGAATATTTGTGATTTGGAGAAGTAATGAAGGATTATTATTTTGTTGAATATGGTTAGTTTAATTTTGCAATAAAATTGATCGAAAGGTTTAAATGTGATTTGAAGTTAGAATGGTAGAGAAGGTAACGAGTGGGCAGAGACAAAAGGAATGAAGACTCTTAGACATAGATGGCGCCATCGTTCTTTCTACTGATCTTTTAGTAAATACATTTAGGGTCGATCTTTTCACTGCAAAATTATATTTATAAATGTTTAAAAAACTTAAGAATTAATACTACTTAATATCTATTGAAAATTGTTATAATATGAAGATGATAAACAAAAATTTATTTTAAAATGTACAATCATTAATTTCTCTTTCAACTTCTAATTTATTTTTCATAAAAAATTATTGTGACTAACAAATAAAATGAATGCCAAAATTAATAATTAACCAATAAAAAAATTTCTAAAATTAATGCAACTAATATGCAACTAATATTGTAAGTAATAATTTTATTTTTCAAATTATTCAGATAAAAAATTCTGAAAATAGAAGCCATCTTTTCAAAATAAAGATTAAAAATTGTATCTATCCAGAGAGTTCTAAATAAAAATTAAAATAAATTATTTTATAACATCTGAAAGTTTCAAGATTTTTAAATTTGAAAAATTTTGAAAATCTTAGTTTTGAAAATTAAATTTCTTATCAAATTATTGTTACTTGGAATCAGTTTTCTTACAAAATTATTTTTAGTAAAAATCCATTTTCTCACAAAATTATTACTATTAAAAATTGAAATATTGTTCCTAATAAAATTATTTCTGTTATTACTTATTTCATACCCTCAGTCCGCCATATTATGATAAATCATTTTCCCTCTAATTTAGTATTATATTTAGCCCACTCAGGACACTAAAAACACTCCTCACATTCGAGATACCTGTAGAGAAACTTTGCTCTCTGCAAATACCCGTTTGAATCAAGAACTCGGACCATCTAGAAGTGTTTAAATTCAAAACACTGATATTCTGTGGGCGTCGTTAACGTTACGGCCAGCAATGCAATAAAACGACGTTTTTACAACTCTCTTATTTTATGAAATGTTAGGGAAGAGATATCTGGAGAGAAGATATCTAGGGATTTGGGGAGGAGATCTTTTGGGAGGAAATATCTGGGAAATTGGGGTGTATTTAGGAGATTTGATATTTGAGAATGAGGCAATTTAGAAAATTAGAAATTTACAAATTACCAAATCACCAAATTCCCAAATCTTCAAAGGCCCCAATCTCCAAAGTCCCAAATCTCCGAAGACCCCAATCTCCAAATTCCCAAATTTGCAAATTTCCAAATCTCCAAAGACCCCAATCTCCAAATTCCCAAAACTCCAAAGACCCCAATCTCCAAATTCCCAAATTTGCAAATTTCCAAATCTCCAAATCCCCAAATCTCCAAAGGCCCCAATCTCCAAATTTCCAAATCTTCAAAGACCCCAATCTCCAAAATCCTAAATCTCCAAATCCCCAAATCTCTAAAGGCCCCAATCTCCAAATTCCCAAATCTCCAAAGACCCCAATCTCCAAATTCCAAAATTTGCAAATTCCCAAATCTCCAAATCTCCAAATCTCCAAAGGCCCCAATCTCCAAAGGCCCCAATCTCCAAATTCCCAAATCTTCAAATTCCCAAATCTCCAAAGGCCCCAATCTCCAAATTCCAAAATTTGCAAATTCCCAAATCTCTAAATTCCCAAATCTCCAAATCCCCAAATCTCCAAAGGCCCAAATTTCCATACTCCCAAATCTCCAAAAACCCCAATCTCCAAATCCCCAAATTTGCAAATTCCCAAATCTCCAAGTCTTCCCCTCTTCGCCACAATCATATTCCCCCCACCAATCCTTTATTTCCACAAACCCAAACAAAAAGGTCATCATACACCAAGTGCTACGTGTCACCCCAGCACCAAATTTCAAAGCGGCGAAACAAATGCTGCAAAATAAAAGCATCATACGTACCGGTAGTTGTATCAAAACCGTAACAAGAAGAGTATGACCGAAATTCTCTTTTCGAGGGTGCAATATCGATTCCCGGTCGAAGAAATCGATAACACTTGTTCTCGCAGCGATATCGTTAATGTAATTACACGATGGCCAATCAATCGATTAACCGTGACCTAAGGGATTTTTTTTTCAACCGAGGGTGACTGCTACGAATATCGATTCGACGGCAAATTGCCTCTGTCTCGATTCGACGACTTCTCGAGGGTTGATCGAATAACTGTGTTTAATATTCGCTCGCAGAAGTTCGAGTTCTCTGTTTCACTTTGCGTATCGTAGTTTCCCCGGCAAATTGAAAGGAAAGATTAGAGAAACCGTGCAAACTTCTCTCGACGTACAACGATATCAATTTTTCCGTGCTCTTCTCTTTTTATCCTTCGGGTTAAATAAAGGATAACGCGGATGGAGATTGAACACAGAGACAAAGTGAACGGTCAAATTAATTTTTCACCTTTATAACTCGCGTACGATGGAACGTATCGTGCGTTTTTATTTTTTTTTCGGAGCGGCGGTTCTGTCAAATTGAAATTAAAAATTCGACGGGGGGTCTGCGTACGACTGACGTCGAAATTAACTTTCTGGTATTTTTTTAACCTTTTTACTGGGGGAACGTGTTTTCAGATGAAGAACAACGCGATGATTAATCTTCTCTTCTTGGTGGCTTATTTTTGTAGAAATGAACATTTGTTAGATTGTTCTTGGGGCTTCGTGTTATTTTCAATTTGTTTTCAATTAATTTACAATTTATTTTTAATTCAGGGATTTGGGGATTTGGGAATTTGCAAATTTGGAAATTTGGAGATTAGGGCCTTTGGAGATTTGGGGATTTGGAGATTTGGGGATTTTCAAATTTGGGAATTTGGAGATTTGGGACTTTGGAGATTTGGGGATTTGGAGATTTGGGAATTTGCAAACTTAGGACTATGGAGATTTGGGACTTTGGAGATTTGGGAACTTGCAAATATGGGAATTTGGAGATTGGGGACTTTGGTGATTTGAGGATTTGGAGATTTGGGAATTTAGAGATTTGGGAATTTGGAGATTGGGGCCTTTGGAGATTTGGGAACTTGGAGATTTGGGGATTTTCAAATTTGGGAATTTGGAGATTTGGGACTTTGGAGATTTGGGAATTTGCAAATATGGGAATTTGGAGATTGGGGACTTTGGTGATTTGAGGATTTGGAGATTTGGGAATTTAGAGATTTGGGAATTTACAAATTTGGGAATTTGGAGATTGGGGCCTTTGGAGATTTGGGAACTTGCAAACTTGGGACTATGGAGATTTGGGAATTTGGAGATTTGAAGATTTGGAAATTTGGAGATTTGGGAATTTGCAAACTTAGGAATTTGAAGATTTGGTACTTTGCAAATTTAAGAATTTTGAGATGTAGGAATTTGGAAATTTTGGGAATTTGGACAATTGGAGATTTGGAAAGGTAGAAACTCAAGAACTTAGGAGTTTCAAAAGTTAGGAAAATTGGAAACTCGGAGATTTGGGGACTTATAGATTTAGAAATTTAGAAATTTGAGTATTTGGGACACTGAGTAATTTCAAGTTTGACTACCTTTAAGAATTTAGGGAATTTGACTAGTTTGAAATTTGAGGCTTAAGAGTTTAGAAATTATTTAAATTTGTGATTTTCGATTTCAGAAATTTAAAGATGTGTCACTTGAAAATTTGCTATATGAAAATTTAGATATTTAGAAATTTTAAATTTAAGAATTTAAAAGTTTGAAAATTTGTAATATGATAATTTAAAAATTTAGAAATTTGGGGTTTGAGAATTCAAGAGTCTAAAAATGTACAATTTGAAAATCACAAATATACAAATTTCCACATATGATGTATAAGTAGACGATATGGCCACCAGTAATAAAATTCAAACTTACAAATTTCCACATGTGATGCACAATTCCACATATGATGTATAAATAGACAATATGGCCACCAGTAATAAAATTCAAACTTACAAATTTCCACATGTGATGCACAATTCCACATATGATGTACAAGTAGACAATATGGCGACCAGTAATAAAATTCAAACTTACAAATTTCCACATGTGATGTACAATTCCACATATGATGTACAAGTAGACAATATGGCCACTAGTAATAAAATTCAAACTTACAAATTTCCACATGTGATGCACAATTCCACATATGATGTACAAGTAGACAATATGGCGACCAGAAATAAAATTCGTGAAATTTTTCCATTTAAAACACTTTAAACCTGCCATCTGTCAGTAAAAGTACTTCCAAGTGAAAATGTTTAAATTAACGAAAGAAACAGCGCAGACAAACGGATGAACGTAATTTTATGCATAGAAAGCGGTTACTGGAAATTCCAAGGATATAGTTATCCTCCGAGGATCTCCGAGAGTATCGAGCTCTAATTGTTACACTAGGGGACTAGTAATCTATTCACTAATTACATTAGAGATTGCAACCCTGACAGTTATGAGAACCATTCCGACAGTACCTCGAAACCCTTTGTGGTTGCGTCTGAATATGCACTGCTTCGTTAATTAATTACCTTAATGACTCTCAGGAATTTTTCGAAATTTATTTAGGGATGCCTTTCTGGAATTCTGATTTATTGCTTGGGTTATGAATTTAGGGGTCTTTTGTGCTCTTGATTTCAATGGTTTGTAGGTTTTTAGATTTATAGTTGTGCATTTCATTAGTTTTGCTTCTTCAAGTTTTGGGAGTTTTCTTTTAACGAATTTCTTACTTTCAATTCTTAATTTCAATTCTTGCTTTCAATTTCTAATTTCAATTCTTAATTTCAATTTTTACTTTCAATTCTTGCTTTCAATTCGTAATTTCAATTTTTAATTTCAATTCTTGCTTTCAATTTCTAATTTCAATTTTTACTTTCAATTCTTGCTTTCAATTTCTAATTTCAATTTTTACTTTCAATTTTTGCTTTCAATTTCTAATTTCAATTTTTATTTTCAATTCTTGCTTTCAATTTCTAATTTCAATTTTTACTTTCAATTCTTGCTTTCAATTTCTAATTTCAATTTTTACTTTCAATTCTTGCTTTCAATTCGTAATTTCAATTTTTAATTTCAATTTTTAATTTCAATTCTTAATTTCAATTTTTAATTTCAATTCTTAATTTCAATTTTTAATTTCAATTCTTGCTTTCAATTCTTGCTTTCAATTTCTAATTTCAATCCTTATTTTCAATTCTTGCTTTCAATTTCTAATTTCAATTCTTAATTTCAATTCCTGACTTCAGAATTTTTTTCAACAAAGAATAAAAAATTGCAGCAAACGAATAAAAGTGGTCCGTAAATCTTTTTTTAGCGTCTATGTGAATGTTAATGGTATAACGGGATAAGTCAATAATTTATTCCAGCACATTATTAAATCCACCATGATTCCCCGCTTTACGAGATCCGAATTATCTGCTTCATGCATTATTTGGTTTGCATTACCGCGCCCTGTGTTCGATCGTTTCTTCAAACGCATTAGCACGAGCAAATATTATGGGATCAAAGTTGAATACGGAAGACGATCAGTCGGTATTTCAATGTTTGTCGTTCGCTTTAATGTTGCTAATCGAACGTTTCATTTTATGAGGAATGTTTGATGACTTAACTGTTCATTTCCGTAATTTTTATCGTTGTGCTTCGCAAAATAAGTGATATAATAATAAATAAATTTTAAGGACTAACTTTGCAATTTAATAATAATATTAAACTTATATAAATCATTATTGTATAAGTTTTTATTATAATAATGATATAATAGCAAGCGAACAATCTCATTATGAACATAAACCATCGACAACAGTTAACTAAAAAAAAAAAAAAAATAGAGATTCAAGCAAAAAATTTAATTTTAACAAAAAGTTTAAAAGTACCCATTCTTTGTCACAAAATAGTATAACTAACTAATTATTAATATATAAAAGAAAGAACATACAATTCTTCCTTTATTTTCTTAAGAAAATTAATCTCCATGCAAATGGATTTGAATTTCGCGCCACGCGAACTTTCATCCGCTCAAGATCAACATGGCGGAACTATCGCCCCAAGAACAGCAATTTCGCAAAGCTTCGCAGCCGCAGCGATTGTCACCGACTCCGTTTGAACTTCTCGTTCGTGTATCGAGAAGGAAAAGTTTCGCAACTATTTTGCAACCGAGCAAACAGTGAATAAGTCGGGAAGAAGCAATCCGATAACTTCTTCGAGGTTTTATTAATCCGTAGAAAAGTTTCCATTCAAACGATTCTTCGAACAGTTTGCGGATGAAGGCTCGGAATAAAGTACGGTAAAACATGTCAACGATGTTTTGATTCGATTGGAATTCTTGCGGAAATGTGATTTATATTGGTTAGGTTAGGTTTGGTAGACAGAAGCGATTCGTGATGTAAATATTTAAAAATATTCTGCTTTATATTGAAATTTGCGTTTGGAGGTCAAATGGAGAGATCAAATAACGGAAGAATAAATTTAGTTGTTAAGATATTGTAAGTGGCACGAGTATCATACATTCATTCGGTATTTTTAGTTCTACATTCATGAAACTCTTCAAAATGGCGGGCCTTAGATTCCTCATTTGAAATCACAAAAATTAAGAAACTTTCCTGAAAATGACTTTCATGTACAAAAAGAATCATTGTATAAACTAGATTATTATTCATCATTCACTTACTTTTATAGTTTAGATTTTATTTAAATATAAATCCGTAAAAGTAGAGTCAATCACAAAAAGCCAAGCAGCCGCCATCTTGTCAATCTTTCAATTTACTTCAAAGTTTAAGTAAATTTCTCATCTAAAATAACAAACTAGAATTATTTTTTCAAAATTACAATTTTGATTATAACAGTAATATTTCCAGTAAAAGGTTTAATTTTGAAATATATTCTTTTTATAGAAAAAAGTACAGTGCACGAATAAAGTATCTACAGGTACCTTTTGTTACGAGACACACGTTAACGTCCTTTGACATCTCTGCTGTTTGCATTTTTCATTACACGAGGTCCGATTGATTCCAGCTGGCTCTTCGTCCACGCTCCCCGTTTTCTATGATAATTCGAGATTCGCAAAAGGACCAGCCGCCTCGGCTGTTTTTAATGCGTCTCGAAATTAGAAATTCCAAGTGACGCGTCCATCTTGAGGCGCACCCTCATTTCTAGGCACCCCTACATTCTTTTGTTTCGTCTGCGATATTTTTCCCAGCATTTTCAAAATCGTTCTTGAATATTTTCTTATTATTTTTTATACAATTTATCATTGTTTTGATAATTGTTATCAGTCTTGTGATATTAGATAAAATTTTTGAATTTATTTAGTTTTATCAAGTGGAGTCTTTTAACTATTTATATAATTAATAGAGGATAATACTATATTATTATCAGGGCGTATATAATTATAATGAAAATTATAAAATGACAAAATTAGCAAATTCTATGATTTTATAATAAAATATATTCAATAGTACAATTGAATAATCCACAAGTTCCTCAATTCATGAATTATCTAAAAACTTCATAAATTCACAAAAATAAAAATTCATAAACACAAGAACTCTTGCAAGACTCAATTTCTAAAATTCATAAAAATAAAAATTCATGCCTTTAACAACTCAGGTAACGCAAGTTCAAATATCACTTAAGTCCAAAAATTAAAAAATGTACAACTGCAAATAGAAGTTGTAATATAACTCGAAACAATGTAGCGAAAGTAGCCAGAGAGGTTAACATAATTTGAAGCGGAGGTTGATCAAAGCAACCGTTCCCGTAGCATTGTTAATCGCGTATCCATTTTCGAGCAAGCAAACAGGCAAATGAAATTCCAGCTGCTCGTGAGAGGTGGAGAACGGAATATCGAGTATCGAGACCCGTCTATCAGGATTTTAGGGCTCAAAATGAGGCTGAGAGGTTGGATTATATCCGAGTGGCACTGTTGACCCGCGAGCACCGTAATTATTATTCAGAAGCATCGGATTGCAGCATGCGAAGCGTTTTCCTGCGAATTGAACGTTCCGGAAAGGGAACTTCTCCCGGTGTCGTTAACGTCGATATTTCAGCCGTTTATTTTGCAAGTGGGACAAGTCCATTCTCTCTTGATCTCGAGGGTTCACTTTTCAATCAATTTTCTAACGCTTGGTCTGGAATGTTAGGGAGTACAAGTCGGAGGAACACAAGTTTCTAGGTATAGTAACTTCTAGCTGTATCAATTTCTAGTAATAATTCCTTCAGGTTTGTGGTTCCAATTCTTTAACTATAGTAACAAGATTAAGGAGATAGAAATAAGGAGTCATATCAGCGATTTTTTATTGTCATCTGAACCCTCAAGCTTAGCAGTAGTTTGCGGTTTTCTACTGGGCCTCTCACAACTAGAACACACTCCCCTGAAATGGGGTGACGTGCCTAAAATAGGGGGTTGTTGACGAGCCAGAAATGTGGGGGAGTTGATTCTGAACAAAATTTCCCTTTGCAAAAATGGAGTGTGAAGCTTCGTTTTTGAATTATTAAGGAAAAACACGGACCAATCAGAGCGCAAGTATTACGCATGCGCAGACGCGAGAGCGACAGCTTCGAGCTAGCGGCTGAATGGTAAATGCAATGTATAGTATATTCAACGCTTGGTGAGTGTAACGCGTACGAAATCAATGCGTGGTGAATGTAACGCGTGGTAAATACAAGGCGTGGTAGGTGCAGCACGTGGTAAGCAACGCGTGATAAATTCAATGCGTGGTAAATACAACGCGTGGTAAATATAATGCGTGGTCAATACAACGCGTGGTAGGTGCAGCACGTGGTAAGCAACGTGTGGTAAATTCAATGCGTGGTAAATACAACGCGTGGTAAATACAATGCGTGGTAAAGAACGCGTGGTAAATACAATGCGTGGTAAATACAACGCGTGGTAAATATAACGCTTGGTAGGTGCAGCACGTGGTAAGCAACGCGTGGTAAATACAACGCGTGGTAAGTGCAGTACGTGGTAAAGAACGCGTGGTAAATACAATGCGTGGTAAAGAACGCGTGGTAAATACTATGCGTGGTAAATACAACGCGTGATAAATATAACGCTTGGTAGGTGCAACACGTGGTAAGCAACGCGTGGTAAGTGCAGCACGTGGTAAATACAACGCGTGGTAAGTGCAGTACGTGGTAAAGAACGCGTGGTAAATACATTGCGTGGTAAATACAACGCGTGGTAAGTACTACGCGCTCAGCCGCTAGCTCGAAGCTGTCGCTCTCGCGTCTGCGCATGCGTAATCCTCGCGCTCTGATTGCTCCGTGTTTTTCCTTAATAATTCAAAAACGAAGCTTCAAATCCCATTTTTGCAAAGGGAAATCTTATTCAGAATCACGTCAGCTCCCCCCATTTCAGGGACGTACACTAATAGTGAGACATCCTGTATATGGTTCATGTTAGTAAGTCCTAATTTAATTTCTAATATTTAAACGCTGTAATATATTTTCCTATAATTAATTTAAAGTTAAGGTATACTTGCACTTTTTCAAAATAATCTTTGCAATACCTTAAATCACTAAATTCGCATCCCCATTTCAAATATTAGGGAATTTGAATTATTTTCACTGTAGATTGCTTTCTTATAAAAAAAATTGTATTAAGTTTTGTTTATCATCATTATCTTCATTGTTTTTAGAAAATGACTCGTTTCATAAGATTGTACGAGTAATATATGATTGGAATAATATGTCTATAATATATTTCATATGATTGTTTATAAATCGGGTCAACAGAATTTACCCAATTTTTCACTGGGTGTATAGATTTACGCGGAACATCGATCATATTGTTTTACCTTCGAATTTTTTCAAAATAACATAAATAACGTCTGCATTTTATTGATCGTGTTACAAGACTCAGATAAAAAACGAGTGTTTTTTTACACTGCATTGATATTTGGTTGTTTTTCTCCCTGCTCTTTTTTCGTTCGGTTTATTCTCAATATTACGTTTCGCGAAGTGCAAACATAGGTAAAATCCGTTTTGGGTTAATATTTACAGTTATTCCGTTTGATTCGATTTATTTGGGGAAAGATATTAAAATTCCTTTAGTGAAAATTTTGAATATTGGATTTTGTGATTTTTATGGTTTAAAGGAATTTATTCGAAACTTAATATTTTATATTTATTTTTTAAGAATTTTTGTTAGTCAATGTTAATATTAATTATTAGTAAAAAATATCCTAAACAAATCTTTCTATTAAATTTTCAACACTTTTCAATAATTGTTGAGAAAATAATAGAAACACTAATAATTCACGTTTAGAAAATATAATCCTTGTAATTTACTAAACTCAGAATTCAATTTCGTAAAATTTTAAGTAAGTTATCGCATTTAAAATAGTGAAAATCCAGTTAATACCCAGGAATTAAATTGATACCATCACAGGGTGTGAATTAAATTGATGAAGGGTAGTTATTTCAGTATGACAGCAAAGCATCGTCAGTCCTCTGAAACGTGGCTAACTAAGAAGGGGTACTTTATGATCCATTAGATTGTAATTTAAAAAATTGCCTTTTATGAGAACGTAACTAGCTTTAATGCATTTCACGATGAAAGGAAAGAATGAACTTAATCTTGGAGTTAAATTATCTTCGTATAATGCTTTGTACTAAAAATCCTTGTCCTTTTGTGACCCACATTTCAAATTGAGATTTTTCTGACAATTATGGTTAGTAAAGATTCTTATTTCCTGTATGATACGTTCAATTTTATTTTATATTATTATAAAATTTAATTATTATATGTTATGTCGTATGAGTAAGTTAAATTATAGTTTATTTTATTTCATTAGAAAATACAGTTATAAAAATGTTAATAATAATTTATTTTATTATAAGACACATTTTACACTTTCATTGCACAATGCAAATATATATCACTGCAATAACAATAACAATAATTAATACATACGAGAATAAGAACGTAAAATAAAAAAAAATTCACATTTGCCATCACAAATAATTGCATATTTTCTCTGATAATTACGCAAACATTTGCACTCCAGTTGTACCCGGCTGCCATTGAATCCGTCAATGTGAATACTGCAAAAATCTTTCATAACCTCGTTCACGGTTTACCGAAGTCGCTTTCCGTTTCTGTCTGCTGGTCGCATGCAGTAATTTTTAATGAAAGCACGGGGCTCGTCGTGAATATTCGCTCTCGTTTCGCCTGGCTAGAAAAGAAAGAGAGAGAAGAACACGCAGGATATTGTAGAGTTCCGTGTTCTCTATTTTCACGTGGTTCACCGGAGCAGATACGATCTGAGAAGATCGGCGAGAACGCAGCTCGCAGGAAATACGAGAGCGGTGCCGAGCGTATTTACGCTAATCCCGAGCGTATTCGGTTGAAACGGCAAAGCGAAATAAATGCTGCTGACTCCGTGCATCGGTGAACACTTCCGGTTATATCTATTGCTCTCGTGCAGTTCGTTTCCGATTTGCAACTGTCGAAAAAGGAATGAGTCCACTTGAACAAAATATGCCAGATATCGAATTATTGGTGTTGTAATATTTATGGTAAATAGCAATACTGGTGGCAAAGTTTAATTCTTTCAAATTTAGGTAACAAGTGGTAGTGGACAATAGGAGGTCAGACAAGTAATAGTGGACAGTAAGTGGTAAGACAAGTAGTAGTAGACACAAAGTGATAAGTAGGTGGTAAGACAAGTAGTAATGGACAATAGGTGGTCAGACAAGTAGAAGTAGACACTAGGTGATCAGTAGGTCGTCAGTCAAGTAGTAGTAGACACTACATAGATGATTAGTAGGTGGTCAGCCAAGTAGTAGTAGACACTACATAGATGATTAGTAGGTGGTCAGCCAAGTAGTAGTGGACACTAAGTGATCAGTAAGTGGTCAGACAACTAGTAGTAGACACTAGGTGGTCAGTAGGTGGTCAGACAAGTAGTAGTGGACACTAGGTGATCAGTAGGTCCTCAGTCAAGTAGTAGTAGACACTAGGTGGTCAGACAAGTAGCAGTAGACACTAGGTGGTCAGTAGGTGGTCAGACAAGTAGCAGTAGACTCTAGGTGGTCAGTAGGTGGTCAGACAACTAGTAGTAGACACTAGGTGGTCACTAGGTGGTCAGACAAGTAGTAGTGGACACTAGGTGATCAGTAGGTCGTCAGTCAAGTAGTAGTAGGCACTACATAGGTGATTAGTAGGTGGTCAGCCAAGTAGTAGTGGACACTAAGTAATCAGTAAGTGGTCAGACAACTAGTAGTAGAGACTAGGTGGTCACTAGGTGGTCAGACAAGTAGTAGTGGACACTAGGTGATCAGTAGGTCGTCAGTCAAGTAGTAGTAGACACTACATAGGTGATTAGTAGGTGGTCAGTCAAGTAGTAGTGGACACTAAGTAATCAGTAAGTGGTCAGACAACTAGTAGTAGAGACTAGGTGGTCAGTAGGTGGTCAGACAAGTAGCAGTAGACTCTAGGTGGTCAGTAGGTGGTCAGACAACTAGTAGTAGACACTAGGTGGTCACTAGGTGGTCAGACAAGTAGTAGTGGACACTAGGTGATCAGTAGGTCGTCAGTCAAGTAGTAGTAGACACTACATAGGTGATTAGTAGGTGGTCAGCCAAGTAGTAGTGGACACTAAGTAATCAGTAAGTGATCAGGCAACTAGTAGTAGAGACTAGGTGGTCACTAGGTGGTCAGACAAGTAGTAGTGGACACTAGGTGATCAGTAGGTCGTCAGTAAAGTAGTAGTAGACATTACATAGGTGATTAGTAGGTGGTCAGCCAAGTAGTAGTGGACACTAAGTAATCAGTAAATGGTCAGACAACTAGTAGTAGACACTAGGTGGTCAGTAGGTGATCAGACAAGTAGCAGTAGACTCTAGGTGGTCAGTAAGTTGTCAGACAACTAGTAGTAGACACTAGGTGGTCACTAGGTGGTCAGACAAGTAGTAGTGGACACTAGGTGATCAGTAGGTCGTCAGTCAAGTAGTAGTAGACATTACATAGGTGATTAGTAGGTGGTCAGCCAAGTAGTAGTGGACACTAAGTGATTAGTAAGTGGTCAGACAACTAGTAGTAGACACTAGGTGGTCAGTAGGTGGTCAGATAACTAGTAGTAGACACTAGGTGGTCACTAGGTGGTCAGACAAGTAGTAGTGGACACTAGGTGATCAGTAGGTCATCAGTCAAGTAGTAGTAGACACTACATAGGTGATTAGTAGGTGGTCAGCCAAGTAGTAGTGGACACTAAGTAATCAGTAAGTGGTCAGACAACTAGTAGTAGACACTAGGTGGTCAGACAAGCAGTAGTAGACACTAGGTTATCAGTAGGTGGCCAGCCAAGTAGTAGTAGACACAAAGTGATCAGTAGGTGGTCAGACAAGTATTAGTGGACACTAGGTGATCAGTAGATGGTCAGACAAGTACCAGTAGACTGTAGCTGGTAAGACAAGTAGTACAGGACAATAAGAGGTCAGAGGACCAATTGAATTTGAGTAGTAAATTTTTTATACTGAATTTTAATAGTAATAATAACACTCTGAACGTTAATAAAGCCTGTAAAAAATTTTTAATTAATAGTAACTCCATTCTTACAGAACACTGACGATTATTCTAAAAATATTTTTAAATATATATTTTTATTTTTTCCTTCTCATTGTATATCTTACAGTCTCTAACAATATTTATCACTAGTTTATAATATTCATTGGCTCATCCATTTTAATAAAATTAATTTTGATAAATATAGAACAAGAATAAAAGAACATATGTTTTTCAAACATAATCTTGTCAGTACTCATTATTTTTTAAAATGTTTAATTTCTTTCTTTAACAAACACTAATAGTATTAAAAAAAAGTAGTAATCATAACCGTGATAGCGAAGGTGGTTGAGTGGCAGGTTCTTGAACTACTTCGTCGCGAGTTCAAATCCACTTGTGATCACATTTTTTTTCCCATCGTTAGAGACACTCTGCACCTATTTTCTATCTTTAATAATCTACTAACAATAATAATTGCTAACTGTAATAAATATCATTACATCAACATGATATTATAATTGCTCTTAACTGCAATCATATACAAACTTTGAAATATCTTCTTGTAAATTAATTTACAATAACAAAAGTTTGTATAATAATGTCAAATAATGTACAGATGTAAATCCACCAATTGGCGCCTGGTTTCATTCATTAAAATGTAGTTTATGTATAGTTATCGATATTCTCGAATAAATATGAAGAAAATAGGAGAAATAGTGTGTATAAACGCAAGATATACGAAAATGCTGAGGTTGCGCTGATAATGCACTTTTTACTGGGCTTGTAATAATTGTTGTGACAGCATATTAACTACACGAGGATTTTATTCGCATGAACATGGGCAGTCCAATTATTATTATCTGATCAAATACTACCCTTATTTTGCTTGGCCAATGGCAAAATTAACGTGTTGTGTAACATACTGGGAAGCCCAACGTCAACATTTAGATTATTTTATTATCGATTAACTGGTTGGACAAATTCCAGGTTTTCAATGTGCAGTGCAGTGATTTGGAAAATTGGATTATTGAGAATTTGAGAATTTAAAAATTTGGGATGAGCAAACTTTTAAGAATTTGGGAAGTTAGGAATTTAAGGGTTTTGAGAATTTGGGAATTTTAGGTTTTGGAAATTTGAAATATTGGAAATGTAGGAATTCAGAAGTTTAGATATTTGGAAAGGTGGAATTTTGAAAATTTTGGTACTTGGAGAAAAAAGAATTTGGAAATATTGGTATTTGAAAAAATAGAAATTTGCAATCCTTCCCTTCGAACGCCACAAATAATGTCTCCATCCAAAGAATAAATAAAGATTCAAGAACAACAGAAATATAATGTCATTAGTTATCGAAACAAAGAGTAACAATCCCGAAGTGTAATTTGATTTTCAAACAAAGGGTGCCTTTCAATTCCCGTTATAAGCTTCCAACAAAGAGAGAGGTAGGTTCAGAGGGTAAGTTAATAAATGTGAAATGAATAAAAAGAAGTTTCCCGGCAATTGTATCCTATTAGAACGGGAAGAAAAGTAGCTCCGTAGCTCGCAAGTAGAATAAGCCGGTGACTGGTCGGACGCAACATTATTCACTGCAGTAACGACACAACTTTCCATTTGTATAAAACAAACATCGAATAAAAACTCCGGAAAACTACCGAATAAATATGTAACGAACATAGCTCCTTTATCAACCTACATTTACTTCAAATAATAAGGAACTTCTCATTTTATTTCGTGTACAGAACAACAGCAGTTTTTCAAATTTCAAATAGGAGAAACACGTAATAATATCATTATATTAATTTATACTAACGTAGGAGAGAATAAAAATTATTTAAGTAATTTATAGTAAATTTATTTTCACTGATCAGCGTTTTCTTATTGTTAGACTTAAATTTTCAAGCTTAAATTTCCATGAGGATTTTTGTTATTTCACATTTTAACTGTGTGATTAGGATTGGGTGGTCAGACAAGTAGTATAGGATAGTAGGTGGTCAGACAAGTAGTATAGGATTGCAGCTGGTAGTCAGACAAGTAGTAAAGGATTGCAGCTGGGGGTCAGACAAGTAGCATAAGCTAGTGAGTGGTCAGACAAGTAGTATAGGATTGTAATTGGTGGTCAGACAAGTAGCATAAGCCAGTGAGTGCTAAGACAAGTAGTATAGGATTGTAGCTGGTGGCCAGACAAGTAGTAGTGGATAGTAGGTGGTCAGACAAGTAGTATAGGATTGCAGCTGGTGGTCAGACAAGTAGCATAAGCTAGTGAGTGGTCAGGCAAGTAGTATAGGATTGTAACGGGTGGTCAGACATTGGGAATTTGGAGATTGGGGCCTTTGGAGATTTAGGGATTTAGAGATTTGAGAATTTGGAGTATGGGGCCTTTGGAGATTTGGGAATTTAGAGGTTTGGAAATTTGCAAATTTGGGAATTTGGAGATTGGGGTCTTTGGAGATTTGGGGATTTGGAGATTTGGGAATTTAGAGATTTGGGAATTTGGAGTATGGGGCCTTTGGAGAATTGGGAACTTGGAGATTTGGGAATTTGGAGATTTGGGAATTTAGAGATTTGGAAATTTGCAAATTTGGGAATTTGGAGATTTGGGAATTTAGAGATTTGGGAATTTGGAGTATGGGGCCTTTGGAGAATTGGGAACTTGGAGATTTGGGAATTTGGAGATTTGGGAATTTAGAGATTTGGAAATTTGCAAATTTGGGAATTTGGAGATTTGGGAATTTAGAGATTTGGGAATTTGGAGTATGGGGCCTTTGGAGAATTGGGAACTTGGAGATTTGGGAATTTAGAGGTTTACAAAATTTGCAAATTTGGGAATTTGGAGATTGGGGTCTTCGGAGATTTGGGGATTTGGAGATTTGGGAATTTGGAGTATGGGGCCTTTGGAGAATTGGGAACTTGGAGATTTGAGAATTTAGAGGTTTGGAAATTTGCAAATTTGGGAATTTGGAGATTGGGGTCTTCGGAGATTTGGAGATTTGGGGATTTGGAGATTTGGGGATTTGGAGATTTGGGAATTTAGAGATTTGGAAATTTGGAGTATGGGGCCTTTGGAGATTTGGGAATTTAGAAATTTGGGAATTTGGAGTATGGGGCCTTTGGAGAATTGGGAACTTGGAGATTTGGAAATTTGCAAATTTGGGAATTTGGAGATTGGGCTCTTTGGAGATTTGGGAATTTGGAGATTGGGGCCTTTGGAGAATTGAGAACTTGGAGATTTGGAACTTTGGATATTTGGAAATTTTCAAACTTGGGACTAGGAAATTGGGGCCTTTAGAGATTTGGGACTTTGGAGATTTGGGAATATGCAAACTTAGGAATTTGAAGATTTGTTACTTTGCAAATTTAAGAATTTTAAGATGTAGGAATTTGAAAATTGTGGGAAGTTGGACAATTGGAGATTTGGAAAGGTAGAAACTCAAAAACTTAGGAGTTTCAGAAATTATAAGTAGACAATGTGGCCACCAGTAATAAAATTCAAACTTACAAATTTCCACATGTGATGTAGTGCACAGTAGGTAGTCAGACAAGTAGTATAGGATTGTAGTTGGTGGTCAGACAAGTAGTATAAGCTAGTGAGTGGTCAGGCAAGTAGTATAGGATTGTAACCGGTGGTAAGACGAGTAGTATAAGCTAGTGAGTGGTCAGACAAGTAGTATAGTATTGTAACTGGTGGTCAGACAAGTAGTATAAGATTGTAACCGGTGGTCAGACGAGTAGTATAAGCTAGTGAGTGGTCAGACAAGTAGTATAGGATTGTAGCTGATGGTCAGACAAGTAGCTAAGCCATTGTGACTGGTTATACAATTAATATTTTCAATCGTACGTGATCAGATAAATAGTATTTGAGGCCTTGAGTGATCTAAAAATATAATAACAAAAAAAATGAAGAAGAAATATTATTCCTGAAGGAGGTAAATTTTATTTAATCTCATTACTTTAATCTACCCTATTACCAATAAAAATTATTGAAATAATATTTAGTATTTATGTATATAATTATGACGAATCTAACGAGTAAAAACTGAGAAGAAGAAAATTATACTTGAAGAGGTAAAATTTGATTTAATTTCGCGGAACTCTCCCCAGTATTTTTCATATATTTTCTTTGAAAACGGACTCTCAAGGCTTTTGTTAGCGCGTTCCACGTTTGTAAAGACGTTTATAAAGGATCCTACGCAAACTTGGCTGAAATGAGACTTTAAAGTTCTCATTTACCTTAGAAAGTAATTATGCTAATTGAACGGTTGTTCCCTGAGTGTGCACATTTTATCTGTTATACAAATATCGCGGCACATTAAAGCTTTTTTAAATATTGCGATCCTCGACAGGAGACGAGACACGGCGGTCCGAGTGGAGAATTTCATAATAATTGTCCGGAGCAATAAACAAAGCTCAAAGAGACAATGGCCTCAAACAGGTCAACTGAAATATTTCGCGAATCGTTCGGAAGAGTACTAAATATTTAACGAAAAAAAAAAATATTACCTCGGCAAAGCAACTTCAATATCCTTTATTTTCATTTCCGCGATTCAATTCTCTTTTTGCGCTTTCAGAAAATTAATTCGAAATGCACCCTTTTAGCGAAAGCATCATTTTTCTTTAATTATTCGCGCTGATTAATTGCGCGTTCGATTTGTTTCTGGTAATTGGAGGATATTTCATTAATTCCATGACGTGTGTGTGGTCTTTTTACGTTTTCATATGTTCAATTATATAAGAGGGATGTTTTTGAAATATGTTTTCTCCTGGAACTGAGAGAAAACAGTCATGTTGCTTCAGAAAAGATATCTGACAACAGACGTGCAATTTTCTCTTGTTTTCATTCGTTTTGTGTCCTTTGCTGAATCTTAGATTTAATATCATTTACTGCAGCTGTGCTCTGAAATGTTTACATCCATTTTTTTAATTCCTGGAAGCGTAATATATTGTTTTAATATTTTTTTTTAATATTGTGCTAAAACTTTGGTACAGATAATAATTATTTATAACAGTTAATAAGTTGTATAGTTAACCAAACTTAAATAATAAAAAAATAAAAAATAATTAAATAAAATAAAAACCAACAGTTATTAATATTACGTTGTCCTTTCTGAAAGATCAATGGTGACCCACATTTCAAGTATAATACCTTTTAAATATTAAATTAAATGAATGTATTCGAATTTAATTAAACTCCCTCAAAGGAAAGAAATATCAATAACCCTTTGTTCTTAATAAATCTATTCAAAACTCGCAGTATTAAGAATAATAAAAATCTTCAGTCTGTAACAATCAAAATTTCGCAACGTCAGCTAATTGACCGTCGACTAACTGACTGTCAAATATTCTTCGGTGAAGAAACTGATGGTATCAGCAGTTCGAATGTACCGAAATCTTTTTTCGGACCATTCTTTATTGGATTTACGGAAATCCTACCTCAGATCCTAGACTATTTGTTCAACTTCGGGTTCTGTGTGAAACTTCTCTTTTACCACACTCCGGATTTTTCGAACAGCTACCTTTTATTACGTTGGTTAACTTGTTCGACTTTGTTGTACTCTGTGACTGACAAATTTCTTGGAGGAATTTGTTCGCTGAATTTTTTTATTTATTGTGGAGTGTTGTTTGGGAATTTTAAGGGTTTTAGGAATTTTTGGGTTTTTAGACATTTTTAGGATTATAGGGATTTTTGAGATCTATGGGATTTTAGGGATTTATGGGATTTTAGAAATGCTTGGGATTTTGGGGATTTTAGGAATTCCTGGAATTTTAAGGATTTTAGGGACTTTAGGAGTTTTAGGGATTTATAGAATTTTAGAAATTTTTAGGATTTTAGGGATTTCAGGAATTTTTGGGATTTTAGCAATTTTGGGAATTTTATAGATTTTAGGGATTTATGGGATTTTAGGGATTTATGGGATTTTAGAGATTTATGGGATTTCAGGAATTTATGGGATTTTAGGGATTTATGGAATTTTAGAAATTTTTAGGATTTTAGGGATTTCAGGAATTTTTGGGATTTTAGCAATTTTGGGATTTTAGCAATTTTGGGAATTTTATAGATTTTAGGGATTTATAGGATTTATGGGATTTTAGGGATTTATGGGATTTTAAGGATTTTAGGGATTTATGGGATTTTAGGGATTTATGGGATTTTTTGATTGAGGTATTTCAGGATTTAGGAATTTATGGATTTTTAAGTTTTAAGGATCTAGAGATTTGGAGATTTAGTATTTTATAATTCAGGAATTTATACATTCAGGTATTTTAGGATTTAGAGATTTAAGTATTTAGGGATTTGAGGATTTAGAGATTTTTAAATTTTTGATACTTTGGGTATTTGGAAACTTTGAAATTAAGTATTTGGAAATTTCAACATCTAGGAAGCCAGAGGGCTGATAATTTAGGAATTCAATAATTTGGAGAGAAATTTATGAATGTACAAATCTGACAATTAATAAATTTTGTATTTTAACGACATGTGATTTTTGAACTCAGGCATTCAGGAATTAAAAAATTTTAAATTATCTGCCATAATACCTTCAAGTGTAGCACTTTCGACCCCCATGACGGCTCTCGAATTCTGCAACCACAGTTTTTGCCACAGTTTTTCCACCCGGATTTTATTTCTATTTTTCCCCGCCTTCTGTTCCCTTCGCTATCACGAACGACCGCAAAACTTCCTAATCTACTTGGCCAACCACGTTCGCGAGCTTCAACCAAGTTTATGAACATTTATTTCCCCGTGGCGGAAACTGCCGGTCTCGAATTATCCTGACGTTAAGCGTTCACCTTTAACCTCTGCCCACTCGCGGCCGCGTTTATGGCCAGATGAAGCATAAAAAGGGCACGCGCCGTTATTATCGCAGAAATGACAGCGTGTTAGATTTTTCGCTCGCGGTACAGTGGACACGAAACCGTGACCGCTGACGGAAAGTTTTCTATGGGATGTGGGCGTACCATGACCGCCAGTTCCTCTGATATTTATACACTCTGCAAGAAGAAAAAAAAGGAACGGAGATAAAAAGATCGCCGACAAACGACGCGAACGGGTTGCTCGTTATATCGCAGCCTTTCCACTATTGGAAAAATGATTTATCGAGGGATCGTTAACGGGCAAAAAAAGGGAAAGTGACTAAGGAGGATGATTTCATGTTTTTTGCTGTGTTGGAAGATTGTTTCAAAGTGTACTGCTTTTTCTTTTTTTTTGTATTTTCACCCCTTTTTGGATTACCATGCTTGTGCGAGTGTGAAGCAGTTATATGGAAATACATTTGTGAATATATTTACTCTATCTGTTCGATCTATTTGGAATTTAGGTTGTGTCCATAAATTCTGATAGATTCGTATGGGAACCTGTCATTTTTATAATAAAAATAAATTGAGAATTGACAAATTGAGAAATAACAAATGGAGAATTGACAAATTGAGAATTAACAAATTGAGAATTGACAAATGGACAATTTGAGAATTTAAAAAATATTAATTAAACGAGGTAAGAAATGAGAAGCTTGAACCATAAAGAAATATTGTGTAAGCAATCTTAATTTTAACGAGAACATGAAAAAAATGTGTAGGGAAGTTAAAAGGATTTGAAATAACGTTAAATTTATATTAATTAAAAGGGTAGTTAAACAGGAGCTTAAACTGTAAGGAAGAAGAAATGTTGTTTCAAGTAATTGTAATTTTAACGTGGAAGCAGGAAAATGAAGAAAATATGTAGTGAGATTAAAAGAGGTTCAAATAACGTGGATAGGATGTTAAATAAATAAGGCAGTAAATGGGAATTTAAAATGTAAAGGAGGAATATTGCGTTTCTTGTAATTGGGATTGGGTGGTCAGGCAAGTAGTAGAGGACATTGAGGTGGTCAGACAAATAGTAGAGGACATTGAAGTGGTCAGACAAGTAGTAGTGAACAGTAGGTGATCAGACAAGTAGAATAAGATTGTCAGTGACAAGGCAAGGAGTAGAGTATCGTGGGCAGTTAGAGAAGTACTATGTAAGCACAGTAGGTGGTCAGACAAGTAGTAGTGAACAATAGGTAGTCAGACAAGTAGTAGTGAACAATAGGTAGTCATACAAGTAGAATAAGATTGTCAGTGACAAGGGAAGTAGCATAGTATTGTGGACAGAAAGAGAAGTACTATGTAAACACAATAGGTGGTCAGACAAGTATTAGAGGACATTGAAGTGGTCAGACAAGTAGTAGAGGACATTGAAGTGGTCAGATAAGTAATAGTGAACAGTAGATGGCCAGACAAGTAGAATAAGATTGTCAGTGACAAGGTAAGTAGTGTAGTATCGTGGGCAGTTGGAGAAGTACTATGTAAGCACAGTAGGTGGTCAGACAAGTAGCAAAGGATTGCAGCAGGTGGTCAGACAAGTAGTATAGGATTGCAGGTGGTGGTCAGATAAGTAGTTTAGGATTATGGATGGTGGTCAGACAAGTAGTAGAGGATAGAGGGTGGACAGAAAAGTACTATGTAAGCACAGTAGGTGGTCAGACAAGTGGTATAGTATCATAGGTAGTCAGACAAGTAGAATAGTATCATAGGTGGTAAGACAAGTAGAGTAGTATCATAGGTAGTCAGCCAAGTAGAATAGTATCATGGGTAGTCAGAAAAGTAGAATAGTATCATAGATAATAACACAAGTGAGAATAGTATCATAGGTGGTAAGACAAGTAGAGTAGTATCATAGCTACTCAGCCAAGTAGAATAGTATTATGGGTAATCAGAAAAGTAGAATAGTATCATAGATAATAAGACAAGTGAGAATAGTATCATAGGTAGTCTGAGAAGTAGAATAGTATCATAGGTAGTAAAACAAGTAGAATAGTATCATAGGTAGTCAGAGAAGTAGAATAGCATCGGTGATAGTCAAACAAGTAGTACAATACCATACCTGGTCAGACAAGTAAAATAGTATTGTTGATACTCAAACAAGTAGAATAGTATCATAGGTAGTCAGAGAAGTAGAATAGCATCGGTGATAGTCAAACAAGTAGTACAATATCATACCTAGTCAGACAAGTAGAATACTATTGCTGATAATCAAACAAGTAGTACAATATCATACCCAGTCAGACAAGTAGAACATTATCGCTGATAGTCAAACAAGTAGTGCAATATCCCACATAACCACACCAGTAACCTAACGTCATTACTATTTATATCATGCATTGCATACATAATTCCCATGAATATGTAACGCAAAACAAATACGAACCGACAAAAAAAGTAAAACTCTCTAATGCAACTGCACAAATGAGAGAAGACTGAACGAATGTTAAAGAAATGTAAATTTATGGGGAGACGTAAAATGATTAAAAGAAGAAAGAGCACGCGGGTCGCTTTCATGAAAGAAGTTCGATCAATCGACTTAATTAAGCCGCAATTTAAATTATTCAAATGAGGTGCGACATTTTCGAGTTAAGTGATTTTCTTGAATTTACATAAATTTAAACACGGAGCTGAGAGTAGATTCTTACGGTGAATGCATTAAACATGTTCTCAATCATAAAATTTTGAATTTGAAACCAATATTTGATCAAATCACTTCAGGTGATACAGTAAGGATATTATGAAAAATTATTTATTTTTAACAAAAGGTAGTCACATCGTCGATATAACTAAAACGTTTACGTTTTATGTTGAAATATTTATTCGAGACATTCATTGAAACTCTCCGGTAAATAAATGGAACACAGATTCGATAAATGTCGTTCGAGTTTTGTTTATTATTGTTTACTCCAACGAATTATGGCATTTCTATAAATCCGTATTTGGGTAGAATTGACTACTCTCCGCGTGTACCATAAAATCTATAGTATACCATCAACAAAATCGATCTCCCTTCAATCTAATCATTCTCCACTCTCGAACGCTATCTAATCATCAACCTGTTCCCTCCGTGCACCTGTTCTCTCGAACCAACAGCTCAGTTCAAATCAAATCCACAACCCCAACAAATCAGCCAAACATAATCCAATAAATTTAATCCGAAGCAAGAAAAATCCTAACAACATAATCGACCGGCACCACGCAACACGCGATCTTTGAGCACGGCATGTAAAACTACTATCAAACTTTTCAATATAACGATCTCAATTTATTAACAAAGTGGGAACTAAATAAATTGGGGTTGCAATCAAAATATATAGAATTCCAATAAATATAAGGAATAGCAGTTTCAGATGAAATATGTTAAAAAGTTAAGGAAAAATTTCAGGAGATGTGTGATGTGTGCCTCACGAGTTGGCAGACGGAGACAATGAAGGCGATTCGATTGGCAACTCACCAAGTGTTCTTATTATCCAATCATAGGGTGCGTTATGAGTTACAAACATTTTTAGTGGAGAGACATTTAGTTGTGATGCAGTTTGTAGAAGTGGTAGATGTAGATACTGGAAGAGGGAAGTTGATACTTAGGTAGATACTAGTAGACACTTAGGAAGGTGGATATGGACAAGGTAGATATTGGAAGAAGTGGGAGCTTGTGAGGATGGAAACTTGTGAAGGTTGATACTTAGAAAGGTAGAAACCTAGGAAGGTTGACATGGAACAGGTGGATACTTGCAAAAGTGGCAACTTGTAAAGGTAGATACTTAAGAAGGTGGATGTGAGCAATGTAGATACTGGCAGAAGTAGGAGCTTGTGAAGAAGGAAACTTGTGAAGGTTGATACTTCCAAAGATAGATACCTAGGAAGGTAAATATGAACCAGGTGGATATTTGCAAAAGTATCAACTTGTGAAGGCAGATACTAGAAGAGTAAATATCTGCAAAGGTGGATACTAGAAAGGTAGAAACCTAGGAAGGTGGATATGAGCCAGGTGGATACTTGCAAGGATGGCAACTTGTGAAAGTAGATACTTAGGAAGGTGGATGTGAGCAATGTAGATACTGGCAGAAGTAGGACCTTGTGAAGGTTGATACTTCCAAAGATAGATACCTAGGAAGGTAAATATGAACCAGGTGGATATTTGCAAAAGTATCAACTTGTGAAGGCAGATACTAGAAGAGTAAATATCCGCAAAGGTGGATACTAGAGAGATAGATATCAAGGAAGGTGGATATGGATCAGGTAGATACTTGCAAAACTGGTAACTTGTGAAGGTGGATACTAGAAGAATGAATAACTGCAAAGTTGGATACTAGAGAGGTATATAGATACCTAGCAAGGTGGATGTGGAATAGATTGATACTTGCAAAGGTGGCAACTTATGAAGGTAGATACTTAGGAGGCTGAATGTGGTGAAGGTAGATACTAGTAGAGGTAGAAGCTTCTGAAGATAGAAACTTGAGAAGATTGAGACTTGCAAAGGTAGATACTTAGGAAGGTGGATGTGGACCAGGTGGATACTTGCAAGGGTGGCAGCTTGTGAAGGTGGATACTTAGGAAGGTGGATGTGGCGAAGGTAAATACTAGCAAAGGTAGAAGCTTGTGAAGATAGAGACTTGTCAAGGTTGATATTTAGAAGGTTAGATACCTAGGAAGGTGGATGTGGACCAGGTGGATACTTGCAAAGGTGGCAACTTGTCAAGGTGGATACTAGGAAGGTAGATATCTGGGAGGGTGGATATGGACCAGCTGAATACTTGCAAAGGTGGCAACTTGTGAAGGTGGATACTAGAAGCGTAATTATCTGCAAAGGTGGATACTAGAAAGGTATATACCTAGGAAGGTGGATGTGGACCAGGTGGAAACTTGCCTAGGTGGCAACTTGTGAATGTGGATACGAGAAGAGTGAATGCCAGCAAAGGTGGATACTGATAAGGTGATGGATATGGACCAAGTAGATACTTGTAAAAGTGACACCTTGTGAACTACATACTTGCAAAGGTAGTAATTATAACACCAGATACTTGCAAAGGTAGACACCACAAAAATGCATACTTGCAGTCCCAAGGCTCTAAATACCCGACACATATCGAACATATAAAACAAAAAGAGGATGACTACCCTTCGACAGACACTAGAAAAAAGAATACCATAACAGAAACCTAGTGCACATATGAAAAACGTCGATACTAAATAAACCACCGAATCCCGCCACCCAGCTAATACAATAGCAAGAACATCCCCAAGTAAACATCAAACTAAAATCACAGACATCCCACACAGATCTCGAAATTTCCCTGTTCCAATAAGGTAACTACCTCAAAAACCACGAGCCGAGCATACCTCTCACAAAACCACCTTAATCCTCATATCGCCGACCCCAACCCCAAGAAATTCGTCGAAATTCGTTGTTAACCGAAACCGGCGCAACATCAGCAAGTCCGAAAGTCCAAAACAATAGAACATCTGGTAACGCACAGCAGGGTGGCAGGGGTAGGCCTCGCAGGGCAGGGCAGGGCAAGAGCTGAACCTTCTAAGAGAAAGCGACGCAGGGCGGCAGAGACAGCGCACAGGGCGAAACATGAGAGTCCCGAGGGAGAACGAGACGGGTATACAGTGCGTCGAGCGTGGTAGCGACGGAGAGGGACTACAGGGAGGTGGGGGTTGTGGGAGGTGCGAGTAGGACAGATTCCCGGCGCCTGCGTGTTGATTCTTGAGAGCTCGCTCTCATCCGAAATCCAGGATTCCAGTCGCGAACGCGCCACCGGTAGAAAGTATTCGGAGGAGCGAGGATACGGTCGGTGACCTGGCTGTTAGCCGGCGAGCAGTTCACCCTCTTTCATCCCTCTCTCTCTCTGTCCCCTCTCTCCGCTTTCTCTCTCCTCCGAGCCACAAGTTAGGATCCACGAGGAACCGGCCGGCCGGTCCGCGACGAAAGGACCCTGTTCTACGGGGTCGTTCCCCAGGAAAATTCGCTACCGAAACAATTATAAACCCCGGTGAAGTGTGTCTTGTGGTCTGACGGTGTCAACGAACTCCGGAACTGACCCTGTGTGTCATCTGAACAAAGTCTGAACCATGACAGATCTCAAACCTGAGGTCTCGAAGAGTCACCCAGTGAATCTTGACTGAACCTGATCTGAAGAGATTGAGCCTGGTGTACGAGTCTGAAAGACTCCTTTCGACAAACGTGTATCCTACGAGACTAATTACAAAATTACCTGAAGATATTTGATAGTGCACGAACTTGACTAATGAGATAGTGGTTGGACGAGACATAACTGGCCAAACGAGACATAACTGGTCAAACGTAGTCTAATCAGGCTGGGATGTAATTGGCGCCGGTCAGATAGTCGCCGAGACTCGATTGGCCCTAAATTACGGTTCTGAAGAAAATCTACCTTCAGAGCCTTCTCTAAACAGACGAGTGCTCTGGAGACTAAACAAGTCTATCAGATTTATTTTGAGGAGTGTTTGAACCAGTCTGGTGGACCGCGGTCCACCTGGAACTGGAAAACGGGTGAGGATTATTGTGTAGATTAGTGATTATGTGGAAGTGGATGTGTGGTTGATAGGAAGGATTCGTGTGTTCACAGAACTTTGGACGCTCCTGATTTATCAGGATCAAGGACGTCGCAAGCACCTGGGACACGCATGGTGTAGAACGAGTGTCGCAGCTAAAAGCGATCAGCATCGCTGGCACGTGTACATGCAGCGAGTACGCTTGAACAGCTTGCATGCACAGGTAAGGGGAGCTTGCAGTTCGATTAAGAGCGATCGAACGATTAATTTCGATCAGACTTGACGCGGGGATTAGGTTCTCTGAGATTGTTTCTTTAATGTGGATTTATTTGGCGGAGATATAGTGGGCAGGTGGATAATTGGAAGATTTATTGCGTGTTCGTATTAGAAAATTGAATTTTGAGGTGTGAAATTTGGGTTAATGTGATTTTGTTTGGGAGTGAAGGGAAGTTAACTGGTGATTAGAGCAAGTTTAATATTATCAATATTATCAATACTATCAATGTTATCAATATTATCAATACTATTAATATTATCAATATTCAGATGTATCAATATTATAAATTCTATCAATGTTATCAATATTATCAGTAGTGTCAACGTTTTCAATATTATCAATATAAGCATTTCAATAAATACTATCATTATTATCAATATTATCAGTATTGTCAATATCATCAATACTATCAATATTATCAATATTCAGATTTACCAATATTGTAGATTCTATCAAAGTTATCAATATTATCAGTAGTGTCAACGTTTTCAATATTATCAATATAAGCATTCTATTAAATACTATCATTATTATCAATATTACCAGTATTATCAATATCATCAATACTATCAATATTATCAATATTCAGATCTATTAATATTATAAATTCTATCAAAGTTATCAATATTATCAGTAGTGTCAACGTTTTCAATATTATCAATATAAGCAATCTAATCAATATTATCATTATTATCAATATTATCAATATCATCAATACTATCAATATTATCAATATCATCAATACTATCAGTACTATCAATATCATCAATACTATCAATATTATCAATATCATCAATATTATCAGTACTATCAATATCATCAATATTATCAGTATTATCAATATCATCAATACTATCAAAACTATCAATATTATCAGTATTATCAGTATTATCAGTATTATCAATATTATCAATATCATCGATACTATCAATATCATCAGTATTATCAATGTTATCAATACTATCAATAGTATCAATATTATTACAATATTGTAAAGAATACATCAATTGTTTATTAACTGCTAATTCTTCATTTTTAACTAATCATTGTTTGATCGTTTTTAGTCATTGATTAAATATTCAGTTAAATGACCATCATAATTCATAATATTAATCATAACTTGTTAACCAGTCACTGATCAAACGTCAACTATTATATTTTATTAATTGAACTATCTATTATTGATTGAACGTTAACTGTGTTTTCACTGAATCATTGATCAACCATTACCTGTTAATTAATCATAGATCAGACATGCATCTCCTAATTAATCATCACTCCCTAATTAATCGTTACTTCCTATTTTATCATTAATTGTTACTTCCTATTTTATCATTAATTATTACTTCCTAAATAATCATCAATGAAACCAACAATTAATCATCAACAAAATTTATTATTAATTTATGTACAATTATGTCCCAAAAATGAATTCATAGTATATAAATGACACAATTAATTTTGATACACATTTTATTACCAGTATTTCTTTACGCTGTCATCGATCACATTACCCAGTGTTAAATAGAGTTGTTTACCATATCACGACGGAATCCAAAGTCATTGATTAACAACGATTGTCCGGAACACAATCGCCAACGTATCGCTCTTCAGCGATTTGTTTACGCTCGGAAACTGCCAAAGTCGATGAATCCACAGCAAATACGTGTTCACCGAGATTCAAATTTATTTATTTGCCCCCGTTGCCTTTTCAATGGCGGTATTATGCATGGAACAATACCTTTACTACCTCGTAGTATAATACACATAATATCGCAATAAGGAAAGATTATACGAAGGTGTAGAATATGTTTCTTCTAACATAGTGTGTTTACCAGTATTCGCTGTGAAAAGTAGAGAAAAATGTTTTACGATCGCAATTAAGTATTCTGTAGGTATACACGAGGTTATCTTATTAGACTTTTGTGAGAGGGAGCGGGTTTATGGCCGACGTGACGGTGATTCTATGTACCGATGTCATACGATGAGTTGGCGCGTGAAGAGGGTGGTGTTTAGAAGAGATATGGTGAAATGGGTTAGAATGGAAAATGGGACCATGTATTTTCGGAGGTGGAACAGTTAGCTCGAGTCGTCACGCAACAATTATTACCATTTACAAGTTTCAACGTTTCAAAGTTCTAATGTTTCAGAGTCCCAACTTTCCAAGGATCCAACCTTCCAAAGTTCCAATCTTGCAAAGTTTTAACCTTCCAAAGTTTCAACTTTACAAAGTTTTAATTTTCCAAAATTCTAACCTTCAAAAATCTCAAGATTGCAATGTTTTAACTTTGCAAAGTTTTAATCTTCCAAAGTTCTAACTTTGCAAAGTTTTAACATTTGAAAGTTCCAACCTCCCAAAGTTTCAATCTTCCAAAGTTCCACCTTCTAATAGTCCCAAACTTCCAAAGTTCCAACTTTACAAAGTTTAAATCTTCCAAAATTCTAACCTTCCAAAATTTTAAGATTGCACTCTTTTAACATTCCAAAGTTCCAACCTTCCAAATTTCTAAAGTTATAAAGTCTTAACCTTCCAAAGTTCCAGCCTTGCAAAGTATTAACCTTCCAAAGTCCCAGTATTGTAATATTTTAACCTACCAAAGTCCCAACATTGCTCTGTTTTCACATTAAAAGTACCAACCTTCCAAAGTTCAAATCATCCAAAGATTTAACCTTCCAAAGTTACTAACTTCTAACGTTATAACCTTCCACATTTTTAAGTTTCGGAATTTTTAACCTTCTCAAATTTCATCTTTTTCAAGTTTCAACCTTCTAAAGTCATTACATTCCAAAGTCTTAACCTTGCAAACTTTCAATCATCCAAAGTTCTAACATTCCAAAGTCTTAGCCTTCCAAAGTTTAAACACTCTAAAGTTTTAACCTTACAAAGTTCCAACACTTCGAAGTTTTAACCTTCCAAAGTCCTAACCTTCCAAAGTTCCAACCTTCCAAAGTCTTAACCTTCCAAAGTTCCAACCCTCCAAACTTCCACCTTCCAAAGTTCTAACCTTCTAAAGTTCCACCTTCTGATAGTTTCAACCTTCTAAGGATCCAACCTCACAAAGTTCCAACCTTCCAAAGTCCCAACCATGCAATGTTTCAACCTTCCAAAGTACTCATCTTCTAAAGTTTGAATCATCCGAAGGTTCAATCTTTCAAAGTTCCAACCTTCCACTGTTCCAACTTTCCAAAGTCCCAACCTTCCCTATGTTCCAACCTTCAAAAGTCCCAACCGTGCAAAATTCTAACCTTTCTAGTCCCCACTTTCCAAAGTTTGAATCACCCAAAGTTTCAACTTTCCAATATCCCAACGTTCCTGAATTCCAATTTTTGAAAGTCCTAACCTTTGCACATTTCGATCATTCTAAATTCGATCATTCAACCTTCTGAACTTTCGATCTTCCAAATTCCAAAGCTACGAATATTCGAAATTTCTGAAACTAAAGCTCCAAATTTCGAAACGTACATCTTCTCAAAACTTTGAATCACCTTATTCCGAAGCTTCCTAACCTCTAAATGATAGTCGACAAACGTCTCAAGAGTGTGTGAGATACATGCGTTCAGCAGTTATGGTCATTATCCTTATTTACCGAAATGAAAGTGTTCGCGATGGAATCTCTTTTACTTTGTGTCACGCGCCAACTCGTCGGTTCACATCTCCACTTATACAATTAACTCTGTCACTGATATAATTGAAAATAATCGAAAAGTATCAAAGAATACTCTCTACCCATTCTACCCTATTTCCACGATTTTATCCTCCTAAAGACTAAAATTCTTCACAAATTGATTCAATTTGACGTACTCGCGTTTTTATTCCACGCTCATTCCAATATAAGATTTTTTAATCGAAACTTTGTAGAATTCGCTACAACTCTTGGCTGACTAATTAACGGTAATAAAATGTGAAGAAAATGTGAAATAAAATGGTGAAACCATGTCAAACCACTCGTAACTTGTTAGAGTGTTATACCGGCCGGAAGGAAGTTGTTAGAACTTCGTGGACTTTTATACATTAGTTGAAATTCGTGTTTCAAACGTTTATATAACATTTCACTGATTTATGTTTGTTAATTTATGATATTATATTTCTGCGATATTAATATTTGCTGGCTGTTATATAAATTAGGGAATTAAATTTTGAACGGTGACGTTTTGGAGATATTTAAATTTATTTGTTAACTTATGTTATTGGGTTAATTGGATGCATGTGTGTATTAAATATTCAAAATTTGTATTGTTGTTAATAACAAGTAATTTATTTCTTTCTTCTTTATTACTTGCAAATGCTCGACAAGGTTAGGAATTTAAGGTACTAATTATAGTTGTTGGGCGGTTTGGGAATTTGAAATTTTGTGAAAGTTAGGGATTGAAAAATTGGGGAATTTGAGAAATTAGGACTATCATTTGGAGATTAGGAAGCTTTGGAATAAGGTGATTCGAAGTTTTGAGAAGATGTACGTTTCGAAATTTGGAGCTTTAGTTTCAGAAATTTTGAATATTCGTAGCTTTGGAATTTGGAAGATCGAAAGTTAAGAAGGTTGAATGATCGAATTTGGAATGATCGAAACGTGCAAAAGTTAGGACTTTCAAAAATTGGAATTCAGGGACGGGACATTGGAAAGTTGAAACTTTGGGTGATTCAAACTTTGGAAAGTTAGAATTTTGCAAGGTTGGGACTTTTGAAGGTTGGAACATAGGGAAGTGTGGGACTTTGGAAAGTTGGAACAGTGGAAGGTTGGAACTTTGAAAGATTGAACCTTTGAATGATTCAAACTTTAGAAGATGAGTACTTTGGAAGGTTGAAACATTGCATGGCTGGGACTTTGGAAGGTTGGAACTTTGGGAGGTTGGATCCTTGGAAGGTTGGGACTATCAGAAGGTGGAACTTTAGAAGGTTAGAACTTTGGAAGGTTGGAACTTTGGAGGGGTGGAACTTTGGAAGGTTAGAACTTTGGAAGGTTAGGACTTTGGAAGGTTAAAACTTTGGAGTGTTGGAACTTTGGAAGGTTGAAACTTTGCAAGGTTGGAACTTTGGAGTGTTGGAACTTTGGAAGGTTGAAACTTTGCAAGGTTGGAACTTTGGAAGGTTAGGACTTTGGAAGGTTAAAACTTTGGAGTGTTGGAACTTTGGAAGGTTAGGACTTTGGAAGGTTAAAACTTTGGAGTATTGGAACTTTGGAAGGTTGAAACTTTGCAAGGTTGGAACTTTGAAAGGTTAGAACTTTGGAGTGTTGGAACTTTGGAAGGTTGAAACTTTGCAAGGTTGGAACTTTGGAAGGTTAGGACTTTGGAAGGTTAGGATTTTGAAAGGATGAAACTTTGCAAGGTTGAAACTTTGGAAGGTTAAAACTTTGGAGTGTTGGAACTTTGGAAGGTTAGAACTTTGGAGTGTTGGAACTTTGGAAAGTTGAAACTTTGCAAGGTTGGAACTTTGGAAGGTTAGGACTTTGAAAGGTTGAAACTTTGCAAGGTTGGAACTTTGGAAGGTTAAAACTTTGGAGTGTTGAAACTTTGGAAGGTTAGGACTTTGAAAGGTTGAAACTTTGCAAGGTTGGATCCTTGAAAGGTTAGAAATTTGCAAGGTTAGAACTTTTGAAGATTGGAACATAAAGAAGGTTGGGACTTTGGAAAGTTGGAACAGTGGAAGGTTGAAAATTTGTATCTTTGAATTCAGGGATTTAAGAACTTGGAACTTTGAGAAATTTGTGGCTTTGAAAATTTAGGAATTCGAAAATTTGATAAATTTGTAAAATTTGAAATTCCCTAAAATTCACAAACCTTGAAAACTTGGAAATTTCATAAATTTGAAACCCAAAACCTAGGAAGGAATTTTATACTAAAAACCCCATATTCTTGAACATCCACCAACTAAAACTTCCGATGTCTTACGTTCACAACATTTCCCCCAACATCTCCCCTCTTCCAAAAAAAGTAATTTTCTGTCTTATTTAATGATTAACTCCAATTACCATAGGATGTATATTTTCGTACAGTACACATGGTTCATATTGAACGTATGTCGTTAATCGATTGTGGCCCTTGCTCTTTGCCATTATTCGTCCCATTGACTCGTTCTGCCTGAAGCTAATAGCAAATGGAATTTTTCATTCCATTTTCGACGATGTCGGAAACTCTGATGTTGACTTTGGGCGATTCCATTCGAACAGTTCGATTTTCTACCGACTCAGTGTGAAATTTTCATCGTTAAATTTCATTAACATTGAAATGCTCGCTCGTACGTCGAGCACTGTGGATTGGTTATTGATTATTAATACGCTGATGGTATTTATTTTAACTTGTTTAAATGGTGGAAGAAAAATTGTCTTGCAAAGTGGGGTTTTGTATTGTTAGAGAAGAATGAAATTATTAATTTGATGATTGGGTAGAAGTAGGAGGATTTATTTTTGAGTATATTGGTTTTTTGAAGTACTTTTTTAAATAGATTTTTATATTTTTTTTTCTGATAAATTATTGGTTCTGTTTCTGATAAATTTTAGTCTGTCAAGTTAAATTAAGTTTGTATGTCTTTGGAGGTAGAATTGGATTATTTATTAGTGGTGCGTTTGAGTATTTGTTAAAATTAATTTGTTTGAGATAATGAAATGAATTATGGATTATTTGTTGAAATAATTCACGTTTGTTATTTGCTGAAATTTATATTATTTGTTACAATTTGTATTATTTGCTGAAATTTATATTATTTGTTAAAATTTGTACTATTTGCTGAAATTTAAATTATTTGTTAAAATTTGTATTATTTGTTGAAATTTAAATTATTTGTTAAAATTTGTATTATTTGCTGAAATTTAAATTATTTGTTAAAGTTTATATTATTTGCTGAAATTTATATTATTTGTTAAAATTTGTACTATTTGCTGAAATTTAAATTATTTGTTAAAATTTGTATTATTTGCTGAAATTTATATTATTTGTTAAAATTTGTATTATTTGCTGAAATTTATATTATTTATTACAATTTGTATTATTTACTGAAAATATTATTTGGCAAATTTTGTACAATTTGCTAAAATTTGTATTACTCATTTAAATTTGCAAAAAGGTAGAATATTTGAACGAATAGAATTAATGTGTTTACACAATTAAAATTGTACCTTCACAAAGGTTATCATAATTAATTTTCCTTAAACCCCAGCAATTATTTGTACAATCATTATACAGAAATAATATGACGCATTATTAGTAAATTAGTACACGGTACAATATAATTATTTATACATTAGGTCGAATAAATGCAAAATATATCAGGGTGAAATCCGAATTTGGTGAAATACATTTAATTACTTTAATACATTGCGAGCTGCAGCGATGATCGACGATGTGTCTTTCAAATTTAATTCGGATAAATGATGAAAAAGAAAATAATTGTGGAATGTCGGTACACTTATAAATGGAGAGGAATTAGCTGTTCTTGTTTTATAAATTGAGAAATGCTTTTTGTGCTGTTGGTTGCAATCAATGACGCACCATATGCGTCTTGTAAGTAACATGAAACAGATTGATATAAAATTTACGAAATGCTTGAGTACCATTCTTATTATTGTATTTTGAAGACAATATTACAATTCTAAAAAATGCATTTTGTGCTATTTGATATATTTAGTGACGCACCATGTGCGTCTTCTATATTAACCATAAAAAATTTATGTCAATTTCAAATTAAAGGTACGAGTATCCTTATCGCAGTATTTCAAAAGACTCGACATTAATATTCTACAAAGTGCAATCTCTACTGTTTGATATAACTCAGTGACGCACCATGTGCGTCTTACAAAACAATATTTATGAAACCCAAATTGATGTTAATTTAAAATTGAAGGAGCAAATGAATGTCCTTCTTATTGTAGTCTTTTGAAGAGAACGATGTTACTATTTCAGAAAATACATTTTATAATGACTCAGATGCTTTGACGCACCAGGTGCGTCTCATGAAGTAATAAATGCAACTGAAATTCTTATGAATGTAAAATTTGAATAGCAAATGTGTATTGTATCTCGCGAAATACAATATTGCTATTTTAAAAAATATATTCTCTACTGTCTGACACATTTAATGACGCACCATATGCGTCCTCCAAAGCAATACTCATACAATAAGTAATCATGTTAATTTAAAATTGAAGAAGCAAATAAGTGTCCTTCCTATTGTAGTCTTTTGAAGAGAGCGATATTACTATTTAAAAAAATTCATTCTAAAATAACCCAGATTCTTAATGACGCACCTGGTGCGTCTCACGAAGTAATAAATGCAACTGAAATTCTCATGAATGTAAAATTTGACTAGCAAATGTGTATTGTATCTCGCAAATACAATATTGCTATTTTAAAAAATATATTCTCTACTGTCTGACACATTTAATGACGCACCATATGCGTCCTCCAAAGTAATACTCATACAACTCGTACTGATATTAATTTAAAATTGAAAAATGATATCCTTACTACTAATATCATCCCAAATACCAATATAAATAATTAAAAATAATTTTCTAAGAATGCAAACCCGTCTAATAACCCCAATCACAATAATTTCCCCAAAACACTGAAACAATTCACAACACAAAATTTTCTCTTAAATAAAAACTGATGCACCCGTTCAGAATCGCGAAAAAATTGAAGACATCTCTGAAATAAAGATACTACTAAAAATCCTTACAAACGCAAGTAATTCCAGGGAGAACAATAGTCGTAGGAAACAATACAAGAAAAACATGGTTGTATACGACCGTTTTGGAAATACGTCTGGCAAACGATCCGTGTCCCCTTACTATATCTCTCATTCCATTTGCCATGTTTTCTAAAATGCATACGTTATTTTGAAAAGTATAGCGAACGAGAGCCGTTCGAGGAAACTTCAGAAAAGAATTCCATTTAGAATTCTCGGTGTTACGTTAACGTTTACTGTCTCCTGAAAGGAGCCCCGACAAAATTCCTTCCTCGACGCACAAAAAAAGAACCAGCCTTTTATGTAATGAAACGTAAAGGGAACGTTGTCGGACCAAATACGATGAACTAACGGAGCTACAGAAGTTCTCCGTCGACATAATCATCGCTGTGCTCGACGATGTCGGGAGAAATAATAAATTAACCTTTTGCGGAAATGCGATGTTTTTCTTGTCGGTAGACGTTTATTCAATTTACGACACTGTACTTTTCTTCGATGAATGTGCACGTTTCTACCTTGCGTTTCATTTTATTTACATTTTCATGGTATTTGAAATCAGTGGCAATTTTATTTTGCAAGACGCACGTGGTGCGTCGTCACTTGCATGTTATAAGACGTAGTGTTTTAAATATTTTCTTCTTCTAGACACTGTAATGGACGAAGTACCTGTTTACCCTTTTTTTGCAAGTTTAAATTATAATTAAAAAAAATGCATTCTGTTCTATTCGATATATTTAGTGACGCACCATATGCGTCCTCTATAATAATAGTCATGAATGACAATTTATTTCAATTTCAAAATGAAGGCACTATGAAGGTATAATACATACTCAATTTTAATTAAATTTGAAAACAAAAAGAATCTTGATATTTTTAAAATAATTTTAATGTTGTATACACAGGAATTTTTGTTTAAAAAAAATGTTTGAAGAATAATTGTTAAGAGTTTCCAACAAGATTTCACAATTGCACCTTTCGTTCACTACAATCGATTCTCCTAAATCTTAAACAACCACTTAAAACACTCGAAGACCCACTTTTCTTACCCTCTCGAGACACCCTTAAGTAACCCTTCCTAAAGTGGTGAAAATAATTCCGAAGATAGGTATCTAATAAAATTGTCGTGTTTTAACTTTAAAACACCGCATTTTATATCATAATTATACTTAACACAACATTTTTATTTCATAATAAATACATTAACTAAAAATTATTAAAACTTTATGAAACACATACAAAATTTTTCATTTTCTGATTTGTTAAGAAGAAAGGTCGATGCGGGCTTAAATTATATTCAGGTTAGAATTTTAAATGTTTTCAATGTTGTACTTTAAGGTTAGGTTAGATATGTCACATAAGTAGTGTCATATTAATTAAATATTATAACTTGTTAATAATGTATGGTACAATATTTATTTTATTCATGTAAACAAAAACATGTATCCATTTAATTTTTGTTATAATTTTAAACTTGTTCATTATTGTGTTATGAGGTTAGGTATATTAGTATAAATATTATGTTAGCAGTTAACTTACTAATATTCACATATTACTACATATTAAATATCATATCTAATAATACACAGTATTACAATTATTTTATACATTTAAACAAGAACTTGTCTTTTCCCAAAAGAATGTATAGTACAATATTTATTTTGAACATTTAAACAAAAGCTTGTTTGTCTTCCATTTTTCTTATCATTTTAAACTTCATCATCATTGTGCTTCCCAAGATGAATTTCCTATAATGTCGCATATATTAAATATTATATTCAATAAACAATATATAGTATCACAATTATTTTACAAGTTTAAAAAACATATCATCACATCATTTTTACTATCATTTTGAACTTCTTCATTATATTAAGTATTTTCTAATCAGATACAATAATATAAAATGCGATAAATATTACACCTAATAAATAACAAATAGCATAATGTTCACTCATCAAGTTTAAATATAAACGCCCCTCCATTTTATATCCTTCAACCATTTTGAGCTCCACAATTTTGAGGTAAATACTATGTAATACTACCGCGTGAGAAAATTTCAGTGTTATCTCGAAACGTTACAATTTCGTTCTGTAATAGCTGTCGTGCGAGGAACGGGAGGATTGGGAATAAAAATTTTTATTAGAAGGCCGGAGTTCTGCCAGATAAGCCGGTATATCAGCTTTACGAGGCGTGTATCCGCGCAAAGCGTCGGACGACACTATTCCCCGCCAGCAATTGTGTGCTTTCGATCGTCTTAACACGTTTACTATTCATCGTACATCCTCGACAAACACAATTTCGTAACTAGTGGATCCACAGACCTGCCTCCCGCGAATTCAAATGTGTGTTTCAAATTTCGAGAATTGTAGAACAAGAACGTGAGATTGTAAAGTCCCAAACGATCAAACGTGTCTGAAACTATCGGAAACGATACCGAATACGATTATCGTTGATTTCACGACGACCGACGTCAACGACGACCAAGTATCGTCAACGATGAGTTACAGAGCTTCAACGTGCTTCCAGTCGATTCTACGTGTCAAAAATTATCGAAAACGATACCAAACACGGTTTTCTATCGATTCGACGATCGACGTCGTCGACAGGTTCCGTCGCCGCCAAAATCTGTACAGCAAATTTAGGCTGTCTCGCGAGACTACCCTGAAAATTTCAAGTGAAAAGACGCAAAATTGCGGCCTGTGGAGACAAACGAACAGACGAACGGATCGAGTCCCAGGAGCCTTGTTCGGTAAATGTGGGAAGAGAAATTTGGAAATTTGAAATATTAGGTATTTGGAGGTTAGGAAATTGAAGGACCTGGAAATGAGAGTTCCTCGAAGTTTCAAATGAAAAGATGCAAAATTGCGGTCTGGGAGACAAACGAACACAATCCGAAATCTCATAAATTTCAAATCGCACGTATTCCAAATCTCACAAATTCCAAAACTCTCAAATCCCAATTCTCCCAAATCCCAACTCTTCCAAATCCCAAATCTCCGAAATTCCACTCACCCCAAATCCCAAATCTCCCAAATCCCAACTCTCCCAAATCCCAACTCTCCCAAATTCCAACTCTTCCAAATTCCAAATCTCCGAAATTCCACTCACCCCAAATCCGAAATCTCCCAAATCCCAACTCTCCCAAATCCCAACTCTCCCAAATTCCAAATCTCCGAAATTCCACTCACCCCAAATCCGAAATCTCCCAAATCCCAACTCTCCCAAATCCCAACTCTCCCAAATTCCAACTCTTCCAAATTCCAAATCTCCGAAATTCCACTCACCCCAAATCCGAAATCTCCCAAATCCCAACTCTCCCAAATCCCAACTCTCCCAAATTCCAACTCTCCGAAATTCCACTCACCCCAAATCCCAAATCTCCCAAATCCCCCAAATCCCATATCTCTCAAATCCTAAATCTCCCAAATCCCTCAAATCCTCCAAATCCCAAATCCCACATCCCCCAAAATCGAGTACCAGGAACCTCAGACAAATGTGAGAAGAGAAATTTGGAAATTGGAAATGACAAAAACTTAGGTACTTGAGGGTTAGGTACTTGAAGGTTAGGAAACTGGAACTGAGAATTTAGAAATTGCAAATGTATTTAGATTTTGACTGATATTTGAACGATTTATGTTGTATTTCAAGAATGAAAATCTTTCTTTTCACGCAAACTTTCTCTTGTCACTAAAAGATTAAATCAAAATTCCAGAACGTTAACTTATTCACGACACTTCCTAGATATTTTCGTGCCGGATGGGAATGGCGTAGGATTGACAGGATGTTTGTGAAACAGGAAGTGACTACAACGGAATTGGTGATACTAAATTTGTACTGCTGACCGGGATAGGGAAATAGATACCTCGGGTGATGTGTAGGATACATATTGATGGATTTGGTACCGAAATAGTCGCGAAAGATGCTCGTACGTTGTTTTATAATGGAAGAGTAAAAACAGAGAGTAGCTCTGAATTCGCGCTTCTATATTTGTGTCTCTTGTTTTTGGAATGGAAAACTCGTTGTGACAATCTTATATTATTAAGGTGGTTTATTGCACTTGACAGTCGTGTGTTAAACACTCAGAGTGTTAAATTTTCACAATTTTGAAACTTTCAATTATTAGATATAAAAATTTGTAAGTTTTTGTGTTTTGAATTTTGCAAGTTTCAAAATTCTCAAATTCCAAATTTCACATATTCCACATCGTACAGATTCCAATTCTCACAAGTTCCAAATTTCACAAATTCCTAAACTCTCAAATTCCAAATCTCACAAGTTCCAAATCTCACAAATTCCAAATCTCACCAATTCCAAATCTCCCAAATCCCAACTCTCCCAAATCCCAACTCTCCCAAATCCCAAATCTCCGAAATTCCATTCACCCCAAATCCCAAATCTCCCAAATCCCAAATTTCCCAAATCCCAAATCTCCAAAAATCCCAAATCTCCCAAATCCCAACTCTCCCAAATCCCAACTCTCCCAAATCCCAACTCTTCCAAATCCCAAATCTCCGAAATTCCACTCACCCCAAATCCCAAATCTCCCAAATCCCAAATCTCCCAAATCCCAACTCTCCCAAATTCCAACTCTCCCAAATCCCAAATCTCCGAAATTCCACTCACCCCAAATCCCAAATCTCCCAAATCCCAACTCTCCCAAATCCCAACTCTCCCAAATCCCAACTCTCCCAAAACCCAACTCTTCCAAATCCCAAATCTCCGAAATTCCACTCACCCCAAATCCCAAATCTCCCAAATCCCACATCCCCCAAACCCACAACCCCCAAACCCACATCATCCAAACCCACAACCTCCAAACTCACATCTCAAAACTTCCCACCCCCACCCCAAAAATTAAAACCCTCCCCTTTCCCCCCAAACTCCTAATTATCCAAGTTATCACCCTCCGCCCCCAGAAATAACAAATAGGCGCTCCGAAACGAGTGAGCGTCTAAGAAGACTAACGATAATGGGCGTAAACTGAGAGAGCCGCGTCGCGAGAAAGCGCGAAGCTAGAAGAAAGCTCGATCCATAGCTTCAACTGTCCCCGTGTCGTTTTTGTTCTGGCCGTTCGAGGTGGCGGCAAAGAAAACGACCAAAGTATCCTACGTTTAACGTAGAGTCAACTCGACACCGTTGTGTGGCTTCTTAACGAGAAAACGCCTGGAGAGAAGGCAGGCTATTCATCGAGCAGTTCCACTCGCAGCCCGCGATATTAAAGGCCACAGTTGGCCCAGGTCATCCCCTATCGGCTTTTAACCGCCCTGTCTCTCGACAATGATCGCCTGCGATTTAAGGAAGCGGTGCTTGTGACTCCTATGGTTTATGGTTTAATGGCTAGGTTTTGGAACAATCACAGTTCTTCGTGGTTCTTTATTGATAGACGTTCTTTTTACTTTTTGATTATTTTTAGTTGTTAACACTAAACTTACCGGCATTTAATGTGTACTTAATTTGAAATTAAAAATGAGGTTAAAAGATAAATAAATAAACGACGAAATATGAATTAGTACACACACTTATTCTTTATCTTGATGAAAATCAATTCTGATTTCAGGAAATGCATTTTAACTCTCAGTTTGCATAATGCATTTTAACTCTCTGAGTGCATTTTGACTCTCACAAACCATTTTATTTAATACAGTAATTTGAAATAAGCATTTTTTAACTGAGTCTATAATATGACACGTGTGATGTGTAAACATAGAGAAACAATGGTGGAAATTATTAGTTGAGGAATAATTACCTCAGGAGAATTCATTTAAGTTTTAAGGTTACTGTTTGAAAACAGTCAAATTATGTTCGAGCGCAAAAGGTGAACAAAATGTGTTCCTTATAATAAGAAGTTTGTGGAGCGGTTATTTGATTGATTTGGTAGTTTTAGTGTTAATGGTTTAGGTACTGATTCCAACGAGATGGCGTGTGAAAAGTTAGAGAGACGTTCATTGAAAAGGCGAAAGAGGAAATAAATTTAAACTTGATTAGCTTATTTCTTGCGCCAACTCATGGGTTGACAGCAGTAGATTGTTATGAAGGTACACTTGATACTCGAAAGGTGTTGCTTTTTACTAAAATTCTAAAATCTTGCTTCATACAATTTGGAATAGGTTTTTTACACAATTAAATCTATAGTAATATATGAATTGATGAAACAATAGAATTACAATATATTACAATAGAATTACAATAGAATTATAATATAATACAATAGAATTAAAATAGAATTACAATATTGAAACAATATAATTGATGTAACAATTAATAATAGGATAATTTCAAAAAAATTTATCAAGCATTTCGACCAAAATGTTTTAACTTGTTAACTGAAAAAATACCTTCAAGTGCAAAGGGTTAAATATAGAGACAGCAGATGAAAGTGTTAATATGAATGTTTTATAACAAAAAGGGAAAACGCAAATATTAGATTGTTAGGCTAACAATGTAAAAGCTCATTCAACATCCGAACAGTGGTTTCGCGGAAAGCACATCTCCCTAATGCGTCGCGCACGAAGTTAAGTAATTGTCTAACAAAATGGCGGCAGGAGAGATAGAACGCAAGTTTCTGATGTTGTAATTTGTTGCTCAGATTGTGACATTCTGAGGAATATTATACAACGAGTTTCTTGTGTTTTTGAAATTCATTGACTCTTTGACTTTTATCAAGGTTTAAATTTTTTATCAAGGTTTTATCAAGGAGTATATTTAACCTAACCTAATTTCATTAGATTATATTTGAAGGCTGTGAAGACGTACATATATTCTTGTATATAGAAACTTGATAATTTGATATTTTATTTTTTAACTTGTAACAATTTTTACATATATTATAATGTTAGATGTTAGACGTATGTACCACTTTATAGTACTATAATAATATTATTTATTGAGCTAGAAATTTAGTTAAGCTTAAATTACCTTATTGTGAAAAATTATAATATGATGTTATATAACATTGATAATTTATTGCTGGTAATATACTATTGATAATTATACAACACTGATAATACATCACTAATAATTATTTCATATTAAAAATGTATTCATTTCATATTAAACTAATTTATTATTAAAATTATTATAACTAATAATATTTATGATATTAATAATATATTATTGACAATTATACAACACTGATAATACATCACTAATAATTATTTCATATTAAAAATGTATTCATTTCATATTAAACTAATTTATTATTAAAATCATTATAACTAATAATATCTATAATATTAATAATATATTATTGACAATGACACAATACTTATAATATATTATTAATAATTATATAATATTGATACTAATAAATTACACTGCTATATATTTATAGATAACACTGATACATATTATATGTTGTTAAAGATAATAATTTTTTAGCAATACATCCCAGAAGAAGTCCTAAATAATTATAAAGTAATAAACAAATTTAAGAAATGATTTTATGTTAGTTAATTTAGTTGAAAATTTAGTTGTATATTGTACATATCTTTTGAATCACCGTGTAAACGCAAACGAAAAAGTATCGGAAAATATTGGTCACAGATGTATCCATGATTTTTTTGCGACAAGATTGATACGGCACGAATATTCGAGGAAACGGAGGGATTTTATCAAGTTTTTAGGCTCGCGAACCCAACTGCCAACGAGTGATAGCGTATTTTTATTTCCACCATTTCGGAGGGACTTATCATTTTTGTTACAGTCGAGTACGTTAGAATCTGTCGATCGAATACCCAGTAAAAAACGTATCTAAAGATTTCAGATGGAAACGTGAACGGTGGGAAATGTATATAATACGAAACACTTCGTTTGAAAAACTTAAACAAAAATAGAAAATGATGAGGCCTTGAAGACGTCTTTTTCAAATATAAGGTGAAACAAGATTTTTACTTAAAATTTGTTTATTTTAAGGTTACAAGGTTATTTATTTAAGACAATGTTAAATAAGATCAAAGGTTACAAGTTTATTTAAGACAATGTTAAATGAGATTAAATGTTACAAGTTTATTTAGGACAATGTTAAATGAGATCAAAGATTACAAGTTTATTTAAGACAATGTTAAATCAGATCAAAGATTACAAGTTTATTTATTTAAAACAAAATTAAATAAGATCAAAGGTTACAAGTTTATTTATTTAAGACAATATTAAATAAGATCAAAGATTACAAGTTTATTTATTTAAAACAATGTTAAATAAGATCAAAGGTTACAAGTTTATTTATTTAAAACAATGTTAAATAAAATCACAAGTTACAAGTTTATTTATTTAAGACAAAATTAAATAAGATCAAAGGTTACAAGTTTATTTATTTAAAACAAAATTAAATAAGATCAAAGGTTACACGTTTATTTATTTAAGACAATGTTAAATGAGATCAAAGGTTACAAGTTTATTTATTTAAGACAATATTAAATAAGATCAAAGGTTACAAGTTTACTTATTTAAAACAAAATTAAATAAGATCAAAGGTTACACGTTTATTTATTTAAGACAATGTTAAATGAGATTAAAAGTTACAAGTTTATTTATTTAAGACAAAATTAAATAAGATCAAAAGTCAAAAGTTCATTTTAAATAATTTATTTCAAAGTTCTATCAAGATAATTTTTACTCTAAAATTAAAACAAGGTACCTGTTATTTAAAGGTTAGTCAAGATTGACTTTTACTTAAAAGTTAAAACAAGGGAACTTTTATTTAAAGGTTAGGTTGACTTTTACTGAAAAGTTGAAACAAGATTTTATTTATATTCTTGAATAAAATATTCATTTATCTTGTTAAATAAAATTTTGCCTTGTGAAATTAGATAACTTTTATTCATTACATAAAACTAGATAACTTTTATTCATTTCATAAAACTAGATAACTTTCATTCATTTCATAAAACAAGATAAAACTAAATTCTTCAAATCACCTTACATAACCTAAACAATTTTTGTTGCACTGAAACTTTCATAGTATTTTTAAAATTATCTACAAAAGTCCACCCAAATTTTCCCTTTCAAAAAAACATTTTCTATTACAATCCTCTGCTTTTATATTAAAAATATTTTCCAAATATTGTTTCAACAAAAATCGATAATTTTACGTATCTATAACTTTTCTACACTGATTGTATATAATAAACAATAGAAAAAATTACAATGAAAAATAAAACAATTGTGACGAAAAATTTTTGTTCCTCGAAAAAATAAATCGTTGAAAAAAATCATCTCAAACGCACGATTACAGTCCCGCCATCTTGTTTTCCGTACCAAAAATTCATACGCGTCTCAACTATTCACAAAGCCCTTGCGCAACATTATTCATCCACAAAACAAACTGTAAAAGCCGTACAAGCATTTTAAAATATCCGAAAATTGAAATGTCTCGAAATGACGCTAAAAAAAATGTTAAACGACTCGTTGATACGTCGAAATGTTTCCCCGGGAGGATTCCCGAGAGATTTACGCAGAATTAAAACGGGAAAGGTATTTATTCGACTGTCGCATCGAAAAAGAAAGTTGATATTTAATCTAGGCTCTGTTTCGTTATACATGAAAATGCTTTTGGCGAGTTCCAGCGTAGTTATAAATCGTTCTGTCGTCCGAAAGCCGATATCATTGAACAACTTAAGGTATTTCCACTTCAACTTCCGGTCAATGGTGACCGAAACTTCTACCTTAATGGAGAGACCGAGAAACTTTTGCATTGTTTTCCTCAAGTTATGCCTATTATCGATGTAGGACACTCGATCTTATTTCCTTTGTTTCGATTCTTGTTTTATTTGCTTGGAAGGAGATTTATGACGCTGTTCATTTCTTGGGTAAAATTTTATATTGAGAGTTTGGGATTTTGTGGTTTGGAATGGGTGATAATATTGTTTGAGGTTAGGAGTTTAGGAGAATGGTGATTTTTAGTTTGGTTAGGGTGCAGTGATTTGTTGAGGACATTTTGGACAGTTGGGATTAGGATTTATGGGAATAGTACAGGTTTTTAATAGTGGGTTGTTCTTGCATTTTTTAGTATTAAAGTAGACACGAGTACGTAAACTTCCGAAGCAAGAGATATCATAGTTCAAATATTAGGAATTCATAACCTCAAAATTATTAATTTATTATGTTCTAAGATGTCTACCTAAGTTAAACAATTCTGAATTCTCAAGATCACGAAATTTTAATACTGCAAATTATAAAGTTCACATATTCCAAATCTCACGAATACTAAATTTCGTATGTTCTAAATCTTACAGATTCCAATACTCACAAATTCCAAATCTTGCATGTTCCAAACCTTATTGATTTTAATTCTCACAAATTCCAAATCTCACAAATGCCAAATTTCGCATATTCCAAATCTTACACTTTCCAATTTTCACCAATTTCAAATCTCACATATTACAAATCTTGCAGATCTGAATTTTCACAAATTCCAAATCTCACAAATACCAAGTTTTGCATATTCCAAATCTTACAGTTTCCAATTTTCACCAATTCCAAATTCCACATATTCCAAATCTTGCAGATCCCAATTCTCACAAATTCCAAATCTCCCAAATCCCAAATCTCACAAATACCAAATTTTGCATAATCCAAATTTTACAGTTTCCAATTTTCACCAATTCCAAATCTCACATACTCCAAATCTTACAGATCCCAATTCTCACAAATTCCAAATCTCACAAATACCAAATTTTGCATATTCCAAATCTTAGAGTTTCCAATTTTCACTAATTTCAAATCTTACATACTCCAACTCTTGCAGATCCCAATTCAAATTCTAAATCTTACAAATCCCAAATTTCACATATTTCAAATCTTACAGATTCCAATTCTCACAAATTCCAAATCTTATTGTTTTTAATTCTCGCAAATTCCAAATCTCACAAATTCCAAAACTCTCAAATTCTAAATCTCACAAATTCCAAATCTCACAAATTCCAAAACTCTCAAATTCTAAATCTCACAAATTCCAAATTTCACATATTCCAAATATCACAAACTCTAAAACTTGTAAATTCTAAATTTCACAAATTCCAAATCTCACAAATCCCAAATTCCACATACTCCAAATCTCACAGATCCCAAATCTCACAAATTCCAAAACTCTCAAATTCTAAATTTCACTAATTCCAAGTCTCACAAATCCCAAATCTCACATATTCCAAATCTCACAAATTCCAAATCTCACATATTCCAAATCTCACATATTCCAAATCCCACAAATTCTGAAACTCTCAAATTCCAAATCTCACAAAATTCTGAAAACCCTAAAATTCCAAAATCCCACTCCCAAATTCCCAAATTCCCAATCTCTCAAATTCCAATTCCCTAAAATCCCAATTTATCTCCCAACCAAAGTTCAATAATCCTAAACACCCAACCTCCCAAAAATCCCAAAACCCCCCTTCAAACATAATAAACAACCCCCAATAACCCCATCCCAAACTCACCCCACTAACCGATCCTCCAAAATTAAAAAATACAACCCAATTTCCATCCACCCTTTTCCCTCGACTCTGTCCATAGATCCACGCGAGCATTGATGGCGCGAAAGACAAAACTACCGTAGATGTTGAAGTTCCAATTTCGATGATTAAATGGGAAGGTCGCGCGAACGGGGTCCACTCCCGATGGTACGAGTCTTTCAGAGACAGAGTTAGGGCACCGATGGAAGATAAAAAGAAAGGAAAGAGAAAATAAAAAAGAAACGAGAAGAGGAGAAAAAAGAGAAATCGCGAACGTACGCGTCCATTGTCTCGTTGTGCCGTGCTGATTACGCGACCGGATATCTGTCGATGACAGCGGAACAATACGAGGACGACGAACGAAAGGGTAAATAAACGGTCTGTTACGACGAGAAGGGGGGCAAAGAGTTTTTTTAAGCGGGCTTTTCAACGGGCAAGGCGATAACGCGACGATCCCGATACCAAGGGGATACAAATGTGTTTTCTGTGTCCGATTGTCAATGGGATGAAACTCGATCGGGTTAATTGGTACTCCATTGTTACCGAACCGATTCGACTTTTTTTTACGTGACTGCTCTATATTGTCTCCGCGAATTTGTAAATTGATTAGTGCGCTTTGAAATGTTTCCACCTCGAGGATTCTACGATCACCAGCTAGTTTTAACATCGATTTTTTATTATTTTGATTTTTGGGACTTTGTCTAAAGATTTCACTTATTTCAAATCTCACAAGTTTCAAATTTCACAAATTCCAAAACTCAAATTCCAAATCTCACAAATCCCAATTTTCACTAATTCCAAATCTCACAAATTCCAAAACTCTCAAATTTCAAATCTCACAGATTCCAAATCTCACAATTTCCAAATTTCACAAATTCCAAAACACTCAAATTTCAAATCTCACAGATTCCAAATCTCACAAGTTCCAAATTTCACAAATCCCAAATCTCACAAATTCCAAATCTCACCAATTCCAAATTACACAAATCCCAATTTTCACTAATTCCAAATCTCACAAATTCCAAAACTCTCAAATTCCAAATTACACAAATCCCAATTTTCACTAATTCCAAATCTCACAAATTCCAAAACTCTCAAATTCCAAATCTCACAAGTTCCAATTTTCACTAATTCCAAATCTCACAAATTCCAAAACTCTCAAATTTCAAATCTCACAGATTCCAAATCTCACAAGTTCCAAATTTCACAAATCCCAAATCTCACAAATTCCAAAACTCTCAAATTCCAAATTACACAAATCCCAATTTTCACTAATTCCAAATCTCACAAATTCCAAAACTCTCAAATTCCAAATGACACAAATCCCAATTTTCACTAATTCCAAATCTCACAAATTCCAAAACTCTCAAATTCCAAATGACACAAATCCCAATTTTCACTAATTCCAAATCTCACAAATCCCAAATCTCACAAATTCCAAAACTCTCAAATTCCAAATCACACAAATCCCAATTTTCATTAATTCCAAATCTCACAAATTCCAAAACTCTCAAATTCCAAATGACACAAACCCCAATTTTCACTAATTCCAAATCACACAAATCCCAATTTTCACTAATTCCAAATCTCACAAATTCCAAAACTCTCAAATTCCAAATTACACAAATCCCAATTTTCACTAATTCCAAATCTCACAAATTCCAAAACTCTCAAATTCCAAATGACACAAATCCCAATTTTCACTAATTCCAAATCTCACAAATCCCAAATCTCACAAATTCCAAAACTCTCAAATTCCAAATCACACAAATCCCAATTTTCATTAATTCCAAATCTCACAAATTCCAAAACTCTCAAATTCCAAATGACACAAACCCCAATTTTCACTAATTCCAAATCACACAAATCCCAATTTTCACTAATTCCAAATCTCACAAATTCCAAAACTCTCAAATTCCAAATCTCACGAGTTTCAATTTTCACTAATTCCAAATCTCACAAATTCCAAAACTCTCAAATTTCAAATCTCACAGATTCCAAACCTCACGTATTCCAAATCTCACATATTCCAAATCTCACAAATTCCAAATCTCACATGTTCCAAATTTCAGAAATCTCAAATCTCACAAATTCTAAATATAACAAGTTCCAAAACTCTCAAATTCCAAGTCTCACGTATTTCAAATCTTACAAATTCCAAATATCACATATTCCAAATCTCCCAATGTGAACATCCTGTTAAACTTAAATAACATTTTCAGTCTTGTTAAACATCTTCATCAATGAAGTTCATAAAATACAACCATAATCATTACACATCTAATATCAGACTACATATTCTCCTGAACATACATGCCTCATTTAAAATAATCCTACATCAAATAACAGTACAATAATAATTTTTATCACCGTTCTAACAACGTGTGAGAGTAAGAGAACTATAACTGACTATCGTTTACGATAAGTTCGATAAGGGACACGTAGCCAGACCACACTTTCCACAAGCGCGATCGGACTTCCGGAACACTGTCTCGTTCGCAGGTTATCGCATCTGAAGCCGTATTTACGGCGCGAATTTCAACGGTCTGAGGATAACTTGTCTGACAAATCTTTAGCCGGAAACGAGCCGCGGGAATAAATTGTCTCGCCGTTGCGCTTCACGTTTCGTGACGGATCAACCGCGTTTCCTGGCGACGTTTGCGCGCCAATTACGAATATACCCCAATTAAGAAGCTTTCCGCGGAGATTTGTGGCAGATCTGTGCTGGTGATTTTTCATTGTCGAACTTGCAAATCTTGCGGATCTTTCTTTGTTCTCGTGCTTGACAACTTTTATACTTAGAAGTTTTGGAGGATAATTTTCAATTTTTCAATTTTTCAATTATTCAATTATTCAATTATTCAATTTTTCAATTATTCAATTATTCAATTATTCAATTATTCAATTATTCAATTATTCAATATTTCAGTTTCTCCATTTTTCAGTTATGCAATGTTTCAGTTTCTCTATTCTTCAATTATTCAATGTTTCAGTTTCTCAATTCTTCAATTATTCAATGTTTCAGTTTCTCAATTCTTCAATTATTCAACGTTTCAGTTTCTCAATTTTTCAGCTATGCAATGTTTCAGTTTCTCAATTTTTCAATTATTCAATGTTTCAATTTATCAATTTTCCAATTTTTCAATTATTCAATTTTTCGCTTATTCAATTCTTCAGTTACTTAATTCTATAATTACTTATTTCTTCTTAATTTTTCAATTCTTCAATTCTTCAATTCTTCAATTACTCAATTCTTCAACCATTTAATCACTGAATCATTATACGGTTCAATGCTTTATGGATTGTTCGACTACTCGATTACTCAATTGTTCCATCGTTCGATCCACCTGTTCAACTCTTCAACTTTTCAATTTTTCAAAGCTTTCCACCACATCCCTTAATTCATCATTTATACTAAAATAAAATAAATTCGAACTAAATAAACTATAATTAATTGGCATAAAATACTTTGTCACTATTGAGTCCACGGTCATTGACATACACAACCGACAGATGCATCAAATTCATAACGTCACCAAAATTATTTAGAACACAGTTCGAATGTCGCAATCCTTTCATGTTTTTTACGGTTGCTCGTAGACGTTCAACGATCATAATGTCAGCGGAAGCTTCGGTCGTATAAAAAGCAGCGGCACACGGTCGGTGTTTATTAAAAATTTTACGAGAACATTTCCGACATTGTGTCCGTCTCGATGGAACGCTGGCAAGCCTTTGTGTTCATATTTATAAATTATCAGCCGAGCGGAGCGGAGCGGATCCGCTTCAGCTGCCACGGCCCACGGAAATATTTAATCGCGCCACCCTCCAGCGGCTTTAATACGCGCGCGAAATACCTCTCGAAACCCCCGCAGGCTTTGCGTGTAATTTCCAAATGGAAATATTAAATCGATCGTTGCAAGCTAACCATTATTGTTGCGTCGTGTCGGTAAAAAGTATTCTCCTTCACCAAACATTGCAGCGAATTTACAGGAAATTACGGAAGTAATAAGAAATTACGGTGTTTTAGATGCTTATTAGATTCTTCTTTTTAGATGTTTACAAGCTATTTTCTCTTTGTGTTACACTAGATATTGTATCTATATGAAATAGTATATTGGGGTGCCTTGAAAAAATTGTGTTTCATTCTCTAAAAAGGGGGTGTAAAAAAGGTTCTCTGAAAGTTTGAGCTCAAAAGGGTTTCAAAGAAATTTGCAAAATAAATTCCACGAACCTTTTTGCACTCGAAAAATATTGAAATTCAATTTTCTGGGAAATGAAGCTATACAGAGTGTTTCATAACTAGTGTAAGTTTCTGAAAGGGAGGGTAACATGCCTGAAATGAAGGGTAACTGATTCTGAACAAGATTTCCCTTTGCAAAAATTGGGTGTGTAGCTTCGTTTTTGAATTATTAAGGAAAAACACGGACCAATCAGAGCGCGAGTATTACGCATGTGCAGACGCGAGAGCGACAGTTTCGAGCTAGCGGCGAGTGGTAAATGCAATGTATAGTATATTCAACGCTTGGTGAGTGCAACGCGTAAGAAATCAATGCGTGGTGAATGTAACGCGTGGTAAATACAAGGCGTGGCAAGTACTATGCGTGGTAGATGCAGCACGTGGTAAGCAACGCGTGATAAATTCAATGCATGGTAAATACAACGCGTGGTAAATATAATGCGTGGTCAATACAACGCGTGGTAGGTGCAGCACGTGGTAAGCAACGTGTGGTAAATTCAATGCGTGGTAAATACAACGCGTGGTAAATACAATGCGTGGTAAAGAACGCATGATAAATACAATGCGTGGTAAATACAACGCGTGGTAAATATAACGCTTGGTAGGTGCAGCACGTGGTAAGCAACGCGTGGTAAGTGCAGCACGTGGTAAATACAACGCGTGGTAAGTGCAGTACGTGGTAAAGAACGCGTGGTAAATACAGTGCGTGGTAAATACAACGCGTGGTAAATATAATGCGTGGTCAATACAACGCGTGGTAAGTGCAGCACGTGGTAAGCAACGTGTGGTAAATTCAATGCGTGGTAAATACAACGCGTGGTAAATACAATGCGTGGTAAGGAACGCGTGGTAAATACAATGCGTGGTAAATGCAACGCGTGGTAAATATAACGCTTGGTAGGTGCAGCACGTGGTAAGCAACGCGTGGTAAGTGCAGTACGTGGTAAAGAACGCGTGGTAAATACAGTGCGCGGTAAATACAACGCGTGGTAAATGCAGTACGTGGTAAAGAACGCGTGGTAAGTGCAGCACGTGGTAAATACAACGCGTGGTAAGTGCAGTACGTGGTAAAGAACGCGTGGTAAATACAGTGCGTGGTAAATACAACGCGTGGTAAGTGCAGTACGTGGTAAAGAACGCGTGGTAAATACAGTGCGTGGTAAATACAACGTGTGGAAAGTACTACGCGCTCAGCTACTAGCTCGAAGCTGTCGCTCTTGCGTCTGCGCATGCGTACTCCTCGCGCTCTGATTGCTCCGTGTTTTTCCTTAATAATTCAAAAACGAAGCTTCAAACCCCATTTTTGCAAAGGAAAATCTTATTCAGAATCAGCTACCCCTCATTTCAGGGTCCTACACTAACTGTGAGACACCCTGTATACGAATGTATTGCACATTTACTCGATTGTATCTCGTGTAGTATTAATAGTCAGTGTGTTTTCCTACATCGAATATTTCCTTACAAAAATCTTGTACCACCTGTGTCAAACCTCGTACGAAATAAAACCTCGTCATCGAATGACAGTCCCATTTCATCCCTCGGTCCATTGAACTTCCCTAGCCTCTTATCAATTACATTCGCTCTTTTGAATTCTCGACAGTCGCTATACATCACGGTTTACATTCGATTTTTATAACATCGTCGTGTCATAAATCGTGTTTTGCGGTATTCTATCGTCGGGAAGTTCCCCCCTTTCAGCGGTAAAACTATCCAAGCGTGAATTGAATCGCGGCGATCTTGAAGTGATTCTCGCAAGGCCTAATGAGTCGCCACTGGCATTGGTTTTCGGCGATCCTTGTGAAAGGATTATCCCGTTGAAGCTGGCTTCTCTTTTCAAACACGAGACGTTTAATAGAGGCTCGTAACGAGCGACGTCGACGACGAGATGGAGGATCGAGTCTGCCGAGAGCGATAATTCTAAAGACGCGCAACAGAGACACGCTTCTGCGATTCCTACGTTTTTGGGGATTTCATTCGTCCAACGAGAGAGTTTAATTATGAGCCGTATAACGCTTGGACGACTTTCGGCTGGTGTGCTAATATGAAATTGATTTAGTGTCTGATAAGCTCCCGTTATATTACCGCTATGCGGTGCTTTCATCGGTCACGCGAAAGCGCGATAAGAAATGCTTTTGTGCAACGGGTTAGGGAATTTGCAAATATTTGGATAATTAGATTTATGAATTATTTATGGAAGTATTTTGAGAGTGTACAAATTTCTCAATTAAAAATTTTAAGTTTCGCGTTATATTGCATTATATATTACTCGCGTTATATTGCAGTCTTTCATTATATCATCATATGTTACATACCCTCATGTTATATCACCATGTACCAATATAGTGCTGTGTTGTATCAGCATGTATTGCAACCTTGTACAATCTCGCGTTATATTGCCACACATAGCAAACTTCCCTGTTGTATCTTCCATTATATCATATCAGCATTACATTACATACCCTCATATTATATCGCCATGTATCAATATACTATCGTGTTATATCATCACATATTACAATCTAATATAATCTCGCGTTATATCGCCATATATAGCACACTCTCGTATTGTACCATAATTCACCCACTTCAACAGTATTTCACAAAATGTATTCGCTATCTAAAATAACTTCCAGTTTCCTCCGGTTCCATTTTGCGGTTCGAACTCGCGCACCTCGAGCTTTATCGGTTCGACACTTCGGGTCACGCTCGAGAACGCAAGTTGAAAGAGACGGATTCACTCTCGTTGGAATAATTTTTCCCGATCGAATCTTGACACGGCACTGTATCGCGGCGACAGGGTGCAGACACCGAATGCAAATACGACCGTGCCGCTCACAAGAAGGCGCCCCGACAGGAAACGGAATCGTTGACGACGACAAGCTGGATCCGCATCGCCGTTTGAGCGACGAGCGTGAAATTCCGGCCTTGAATGCGGTTAGAGAAGGCTGACGGCCCTGTGTCTGTTTCTGCTCTGCCAGTTAAATTATAAACAGCATTTCTGAGCCACGATTTACTGCCAGAATACTGCGAAATGGTTGAAACTGGCGGAAAGAAGACGACAGACCTGGTGTACCATGATATACGCTTTGTCTCGGTGAAATGGATATGTAACAGAAATAATGTTGCTGCAACTCACTTTTATGAATAATTATAACGTCTGGGAATTTTAATTTAAAAATTTAGAGGTGTAGGAATACATAATACATTGGATAAGACACACATGGTGCGTCATTACTTTTAACACATAGGATAGGACGCATGTGGTGCGTCATTACTTCTAATATGTAGGATAGGACGCATATGGTGTGTCATTACTTGTAACACATATGATGGGACACATATGGTGCGTCATTACTTTTGACACATAGTGTAAGACGCACCTATTGCGTCATTACTTCTCATACTTAAGACATGACGCATAAAGTGCGTTATTACTTCCAATACATAGGATAAGACGCATATGGTGTGTCATTACTTGTAACACATATGATGGAACACACATGGTGCGTCATTACTTTTGACACATAGTGTAAGACGCACCTATTGCGTCATTACTTCTCATACTTAAGACATGACGTATAAAGTGCGTCATTACTTCCAATATATAGGATAAGACGCATATGGTGCGTCATTACTTGTAACACATATGATGGGACACATATGGTGCGTCATTACTTTTGACACATGGTGTAAGACGCACCTATTGCGTCATTACTTCTCATACTTAAGACATGACGCATAAAGTGCGTCATTACTTCCAATACATAGGATGAGACGCACATGGTGTGTCATTACTTATAACACATACTATAGGACGCATACGGTGCGTCATTATTTTTAACACAATTTGTAAGACGCATATGGTGCGTCATATCTTCTACCTCAAAACAAATAATAAAGAATTAAATAAATTATTTACAGTTCACGCTTGCTCTAACACAAAAATAACAACGATATTTAAATTTAAAATTTCCGAGCCCGTAATTCATAAAGTGCAGGCATTTATCGTCATTTTATACATTCCACACGCGATTACAGAATATAATCCATCGTCAAATTTGAATAACGGTGCTCAGAAGATTTTCCGGCTGACTACGAATATTTTCGAGCGAGTTCACCGTAAATATACGACGACATTAGGTGGTCGCGTTTTTAGACAAGAGCGGGCGTGCACGAAAAAACTGCGCTAAAGACCGTCCTCTTCTTAGACCACTTTTTTAAAATCCCTCATTAGCACGGGTTCCTGAGAACTTGATATACGAGCGCGAAATTAATTATCCGTAAAATATACAGGTTGTCTTCAACAATTTCGCGTGCAGTCACATTTTGTGCATTTTAATCTTGTTAATTTTTTTGCATTATAACCTTATACATTTTTTACATTTTTTTCTTGCAAAGTTTTTGGACATAACCTTGCAAATTTTTATATATTTTAATCTTGCAAATTTTTTGCATTATAGCAGTGCAAATTTTTGTACATTATAACCTTGCAAATTTTTTTGCATTGTAACATTGCAAATTTTTGTACATTATAACCTAGCAAATTTTTGTACATTATAACCTAGCAAATTTTTGTACATTATAACCTAGCAAATTTTTGTGCATTATAAACTTGTGAAAAAAGTATGTTCGTTGAAGGAGATGTTTCACTAACAAATTCTGTATATTCAACTAAAATTTTATTATAAAACATGCTAACTGTTTTTTCAATCTATCAGAAGAATTATTATTAATCAATATGTTCACCATATCTTCACTGACCATAACTATGTTCATTTTCCATAAACATGCATTATTATTCATACGTATATTTTTGACATAAATTATTGCAACTTGAAATGGATATTTACAATCATTTAATTTTCCTAATTTTAAAAACGTCTTTACCTTTCCAAAAATGGTGTGGTATAATACAATATAATATTAAGCTGATATGACATAACATAACCTAACAAAAACCAATCAACGTGTCCACCATTTTGAATCACTTAATCCAACACAAACCGAGCGCCATTTTGAATCGCGTAATACAAAATAACCTCAGCGCCATTTTGACAAAAACGGCGTTTAAAATTAATCTTGACAGTTTCTTTCGTAAATAGAACGTATCAATTTTTCGTACGAGTCAATTGCGTATCAATATTGATTTGAAACGATGAACGCAGCATCGGTTGATTCCTGTATTCCCGGCAATATTCGTTTTCACAGGTTGTCCGCTTGAAGCCGGCCACGAAAGCTTAAATCCTACTTGCGGAGATTACTCCGAAAGACAAAGGTCGCGCGAACAAAAACCGCGAGACGAATTCTAAGCCCGGAATTATGGTTGTTGCTCGAGCCTGCCATATTGGAGACATCCGAGCGGATTTTATCAAAACCGAGCGCCGTTTGCGTGTGTCTAGAAAAACAGCTACCATTTCGTGATTACTAAAAAGAGTACAAGATGGATGTTAAGCTTTCTCTCAGGCATGTGCTTTTCTTCTTAACTTATATCTACTTGTAGCTTTCGTGTTGCGATTTCTTTGGTAACCTCGATGTGACGTAAATGAGTTTATTGTTTATTTATGATGTGCATTACGAATATTAGTTTTGGTATTTTAACACTGAAGAAGATGTTGAAAATGAGTCATTTTTTTTTTTTTTGAGAAATTTTACTGAATATTTTCTTTATATTTTTATTGTATTTGTTAACAGTTTCAAGGTTTTTATACGAGTATTTTTGAAGGTTTCACGCAAGGTTTTTATTTTTAAATAGACAAATTTTTTGTGAGATGTGATTTGTGTGAAAAGTTGTTCATATGTGAGTGATGGGTTTGTGAATGATGTGTTATTGGATTTTATTACTAGAGTTACGAAGAGTTATTATTATCTTATTATCGGTTTTAATTTTAGAGTTAAACTGCAGTTTATCGTTGAGGTCTATGAAAGTGAAATTTTTATTATTTTTGTATCCATCAGTTTTAATTTTAGAACTGAAGTTTATTATGAAAGTGAAATTGTTATCATTTTATTGTCTTTCAGTTTTAATTTTAGAGCTGAAGTTTATTATTAAGGTTTATTATGAAAGTGAAATTTTCATCGTTTTATTGTCTTTCAATTTTAATTTTAGAGATGAAGTTTATTGTTAGAAATTGTTATGAAGATTAAATTTGTATTATTTTATTATACATTATCTTTCACTGTTAGAGTTTAAGTTTATTAGTGTAGTTTATTATAAATAGTGAAATTTTTATTACTTCATTATTATAATACAGGATAACAAAATTTATAAAAATTATTAACTTATCAAAATAAAATTCACAAAACAACAAATCATGAAAGTAAAATAAAAAGCTAAAAAATTCATAAAATAACAACCCATAAAAATAAACAAATTCATCATAAGTTCAAAATTGAATATTAAGTCCTATATAATTTTTAAACGAAATATTTTTTTTAAACGAGCCTCGATAATATCAGCGCACCCACTATTTTTGAACCGTCCTGTAGATTACACAACGAAAGAAGAAAGAAATCTCACGTAATAAATAATCTGTTTTCACGTGATAAATTATTAAACTTTTTTCTAGCTGCGTGTATCTGAAATATTGATTTCAATTTCTATAGAAGTCGATTTCTTGCCGAAGTTGAACTAGCACCGAACGTTCAACTTCCGGCACCATAAATATCATTCTGGAACCGATACTTTCTTCTGAGCCACGATCTTCTGTACATACATTCGCAAGCCCGACTTACATCTCAAGTAAACTTTATAAATACTTATCGACTTATCTATTTTGAACGTGTTACGTCTAGCTACTATGACGTTCTGGATAAAAGTAACTAGATAAAAGTTGTACCGTCAAGGTAGGACACTTCAAACTTTTTTCATTTGTTCTATGTTTATGATAATTTCTTTGACCTGCTGTGTTTTTATGTGTGGTCGTTTCTTGAGGAACATATTGTATGTGAAAGAAGAAGCACACACATATTCTACATATGTGTTTTATATAAAACAAGACATGTATGTTTTATTTAAAATCACACATATATGTTCTACATATACTAAACAAGATACACATGTTCTATATAAAACAACATACACATGTTTTACATACATGTTTTATGTAAAATAAGACATACATGTTCCATGTAAAATATCACACATATGTTCTACATATTATATCAAATAAGACACACATGTTCTGCACACATGTTTTATGTAAAACAACACATACATGTTCTCCATATACCAAACAAGACACACATGTTCTACACACATGTTTTATGTAAAACAACACATACGTGTCCTCCATATACCAAACAAAACACACATGTTTTATACACATGTTGTACAAACAAGACATATGTGAACATACATGTTCCACATATACCAAATAAAACATATGTAGAACACACATATTCCATATAAAATAAAATATACATGTTCCATATAAAATTGATAGTGAATATTTTATCACATATGTAGAAATAACATATCAAGTGCAACTATCATATGTGAGAAATTAATATCTCCAGCAAAGTTAATCATTTGAATGCAGCTATCAATAATTAAATATTAATTTGTACATATGTAGACAATTCTAAAAAATTTTTATAAAACACTTCTAATTTTGTAAAACATAAAAATTTAATTTATAAAGAACTTATAGAAGTCTTACAAAAAATTAACGTATTTAATTTAATAATTTAATTCAATAGTTTAATTAAGTAATTTTGAAGAGCCACAAAAAATCTGTCTAAAATTACTTCAAACCACGTAATCAGAATTTCACAAACAAGGTTTCATAAAACCTAATTTTAATTAACTGAACGAAAATAATGAAAGGAATGAAAGTAATCGTAGTTCACGAAATTGGCCAGCCACCAATTCTTATGCCAAATAATAAGCAAGCGATAAAAAAGTATGAGGTTAAATCCCAGTAAAAGAAGCGTTTTGGCACAACGATTCGCACAGAATTCGTCAAAGTTGATCCGAAATTTACGACGGCCAGAAATCTGTCCACCGAAAAAAAAAAGGTCGAATCGCACGAATAAATTCTACTCCGTTGAGAGCAACGAACGCCACCGTAAAGCCGGACAATTTTCCTCTTGGCTCTTTTTCTCTGATCCATAAAGAGAGAACGAAAATACTCGCGTGCAATTGGCCGTTGCCTCGCGAAAATGGAATTGCATTTTCGCGGACGCCGCTTCGAAAGTGAAACACGCTTTTCTGCGAAACACGAACTTTAATACACCCTCGATTGTGTCGCCTTTTCGTGGAAATGCTGTTCACACCGAATTGCGGGGGATCGATCTTTAGATTGCTACGGGACTTTTATTCGAGTCGAAACAGTCTCGTAAGATTAATGCTCGAACGTAAATCTATTTTAATTATTTTAATTTGTTTTTATAGCAGTGGAAAGGTGGATTATGGAGATTGCAGGATTTAGAGTTAATATGAGGTTGGAGAATTATTTTTGGAATTGGGTTTTAATTTTGGTACGACATTGTGGATTCTCGTTATATTGCCACTTTCATACTTCTATGAAATTAGTTTTTACAGTAGTAAAACCGTTGATTATGGAGTTCAGAAGATTTAGAATTAATTTGAGTAATGGGAATTATTTTTGGAATTATTGGGTCTTAATTTTGGTGCATTGTGGACTCTCGTTATATTGCCACTTTCATACTTCTATGAAATTAGTTTTTACAGCAGTAAAAACGTTGATTATGGAGTTCAGAAGATTTAGAATTAATTTGAGGAATGGAAATTATTTTTGGAATTATTGGGTCTTAATTTTGGTGCATTGTGAACTCTCGTTATATTGCCACTTTTATATTTCTATGAAATTAGTTTTTACAGTAGTAAAAACGTTGATTATGGAGTTCAGAAGATTTAGAATTAATTTGAGGAATGGAAATTATTTTTGGAATTATTGGGTTTTAATTTTGGTACATTGTGGACTCTCGTTATATTGCCTTTTCATAGATACTGCTATGAAACTAGTTTTCCATGAAATTTGTTTTTAAAGAAGATTTAAAATTAATTTAAAATTGGAAAATTATTTTTGGAATGAATAAGTATTAATTTTGGTATAGGACTCTCGTTATATTGCCACTTTTATAGATACTTCCATGAAACTAATTATCCATGAAATTAGTTTTTAAAGAAGATTTAAAATTAATATAAAATTAGGGAATTACTTTTGGAATGGATGGGTATTAATTTTGGCATAGGACTCTCGTTATATTGCCACTTTTATGGATACTTCCATGAAACTTAATATAATTCTTAAATTTGATGTTGTACAACTTTACATACTTTAAAACTTTTCAAGTTTTAAATTTTTTGAGTTCAAACTTCTCAAATTTGGAAACATAGAAATTTTTAATAGTGCAAAATTAATTTTTGTGAATAATTTTAAATTAGAAGATATTTTATCAGTCAATGTAGCTTAGATGCTTAAATGATTACAGTAGAAATTAATTAAATACAATATGAGAGTAGTCTCTCATTATATTGCCGTTTTCAAAAAGACTGTCCAACACGACTATTTATAAATTTGAAAATTTACTAATTTGACAATTGAAAAAATACAAAATTTGCCAATTTCAAAATTCATAAATTTGAAAATTAAAAAATCCACAAGCTTGAAGAAGAAAAAATGCAGGAAATGAAGAATTTAAATACAAGAAAATACGGAAGAGAGAAATTTATATTCTTCCTGCATACATTATTAGACATTCTAGGGTATCTTGCAAGAATTTCCATTTCTTAGAAATATCGCATCTCATGAAATCTCTTTATCAGAATGCCTCACGTTAACCGGCCTCGATCATGACGTCGATAGTGTTATTGAAGGCTGCAACGTGACTCCGCTAGTCTCCACGTGTGTCTCAGGATTTACGTGATTCGATTTTTAGATGGTTTCGATATCGTTTTTGCGATTTTGGTTCAATAGAACCGAAAACGTGCTCGTCTCAGGTCGTACACAGGCTTTTCATATTTCCACCTCAAAATATTTTCAATATTTTTCACTTTTCTAACAATTATAACATTTTTTATATTTTTTACATTTTTAACTTTTTAAATATTTTTAACATATTTAGCAATTTTGACAGTTTTAACAATTTTGAGAATTTTGAGAATTATAACAATTTTAACAATTTTGATAATTTTGACAATTTTGCGAATTTTGAGAATTTTAACAATTTTGAGAATTTTAACAATTTTGAGAATTTTAACAATTTTAAGAATTTTAACAATTTTGACAATTTTGACAATTTTAATAATTTTGACGATTTGTACAATTGACAATTTTCACAATTTTCACAATTATGACAATTATGACAATTATGACAATTTTGACAATTTGAACAATTTTGACGATTTGTACAATTTTGACAATTTTGACAATTTGAACAATTTTGACAATTTTAACAATTTTAATAATTTTAATAATTTTAATAATTTTGACAGTTTTGACAATTTTGACAATTTTGACAATTATGACAATTTTCACAATTTTCACAATTTTCACAATTTTCACAATTATGACAATTATGACAATTTTGACAATTTGAACAATTTTGACGATTTGAACAATTTTGACGATTTGTACAATTTTGACAATTTTGACAATTTTGACAATTTTAATAATTTTGACAATTTTGACAATTTTAACAATTTTGACAATTTTAACAATTTTAATAATTTTTACAATTTTAACAATTTTAACAATTTTAACAATTTTAACAATTTTAACAATTTTAATAATTTTAAAAACTTTAACAATTTTGACAATTTTTAAAATTAATCTAAAATACATTTTACATAGTAGATATAGATATTACATAAGTGGACACTAAGTGGACATCAATTACACGTATGTAAGTAGATAGTACACAAGTGGACATCAATGACATACACATAAATAGCACATATGTAAGTGGACGTTAATTATCTACAAGTACATAGTACATATAACAAATAGGTTTAAGTCCTCGTACATAAAATACATAAACGAAAATGAGATTAAGGGATCTTGGGAACGGTTTAATTCGAATTATGAGCAACTTTGGCTACTTAACAGTTTGATTTCTACTGTTTCGCATACCCACCAGGGAAAAAGAACAGAAAAGGGAGCAACAAACTTTAGACTGCTGCACTCGACGAACGGATAGCCACAGGCTAGCGGTTTATGTACTTTTCTACAGAATTTCCTAACTTGTTCGTGGCTTGCGACCATCTTATTGCTGCACCGGGATCAAATACATTCTTCCGTATTTATATCAATTTCTACCCTGCTACTGCTCTTTTCCTTCTCCCCACATAACCATTTTCTTGTTTCATATTTTACCTTGTTGCAAATTGTTGTTCTTTGGAGTTATGGTTCTTAAGTTTAAGAATTTTAATTTTAGGAATTTTTTTATAGTTGTGAATTTATATTTAGATGATATATGTAACAAAATATTTTAGACGATAATGTATATAGAGTTTCTCATTTAACATCACGATGTATCTACGGCGATATAATTAGAATATACGGTACAAATATTGAATTACATTTTTGACGATTAACAAACTTCAGACCTGAAAATGCACAAAATTCAGAAACCACATAAAGTTATCGAAGCTGCAAAATAAAAATTAGAAGACCTATAAATTCACAAAATAGAAAACTACGAAAGTGAAAAATTTGCTCTTCATATATTACAGCATTCTAGCCATTAATTTGGAACTTCATGTTCCCCTGAAAAGTCATTTTTATTCCCCAGCCACCATTAACCATTTTATTGTTCGTGGGACGTCGAGACACAATTACACGGGCAAAATGGGAGAAAATCCATCTGAACGATAGGTCAGTGTCCTTACAGTTCTACGTCTACGGAATTGCATGAAAGTTTTAGCAACTCGAAAACGGTTGAAGTTTTCCTGGTGATCGGCGTCGATAACTCAAGCCTTCTGTACGGAACAGTGGACAAATGGCAGTCGCACATGCGACTTTGCAAATTGCTGCAACCGTAGAGAAGGATCGTTGCACAGACGAGTAGTTTTCCCATTGGAGATCACGTTCCGCTGCTATGATTCCATCTCGACCGGATCCAAACGATAATTCGATAGGTAGATTTTTCGATCCGTCAAGCATCGTTCAAAGATCTCCTCGATAGAGAGATCGACGTTAACGAGAATTTCAGCCTTCGGATAAGAAGTTATCGATCGGATAAGGAGGCTCGTGAACATCCGACGATTTTAAATAAAGATAAAAGCTCACGGAAGAGCTTCGTTCGATATTGTGTGGATAGAACGGAATAAATGTAGAATTTTTCTGATTAGTCAAGATTAGGTTGGTTATTCTTAGTTTATATAGCAGAATTTACGTACTCTACATATATCGCCGAAAATATTTTTTAGAATATTGTATTTATGTAGTAGGAAATATTTTCTAGATATTTACTGTTTTTGTTACTCTCTATATATCGCCGATTTTGACGTATTTATGGTGCACTGGATACTCTACATATATCGCCGGAAATATTTTGTGACATATTTAGACTGAATATTGTATTTAAGTAGTAGGAAATATTTTCTAAATATTTACTGTTTTTGTTACGCTCTATATATTGCCGATTTTGACATATTTATAGTAGACTGGATACTCTACATATATCGCCGAAAATATTTTGTGACATATTTAGACTGAATATTGTACATATATCGTAGAAAATATTTTCTGAATATTTAGCTTGGGTACTCTACATATATTGCCGAAAATATTTTGACATATTTTCGTTTAATGTAACTTTAAAAATTTTGCACTTTTTATTTCTAAACTTTGTGCATATTATAAAATAAATTTCAACAAACTTCTCCTAAAATAAAGAGTTTCCAAGTAATATCGTAATACAATTCACAATGTTAAGGCAGTTCAGAAAGTCTTAAAAAAGCGCATCGAATGTCCGAAATAAAAAATCCCATTACACTGTCCCAGGAATAGTACACAGAATATATAGCAAGAATTTGAAGAGAGGTTCTTAAAACCAGAAGAAAGTACAATCCGGCGAGAACTCAGCAAGAGATTAGAAAAGGAAAAAATTGGCCGCGTTAATAATACGCGTGGCAGCCATCTTGAGAGCAGGAACCATTTCAGAGGAGCGTAATTTATTCTCTCGTAAAATGGTAGACGGTAAAGTGTGCCGCTTCATTTCGCATTAAGATGGCCGGTCACTATTCTTTTACTGTTCCCACCTCGTTTCTTCCCAGTTAATTGTTCATACACACTGCAATCTCGTGGTGCCGGGACGTTTTTTCTTCTTTTCATCCGTTAAACGATTCCCAGCCCGAAAGAACCGCCATGATTAACGAAGAGTCAATAACGACGCGTTTCTTTGAGACTTCGATAAAAAGAAGATGGAACAAACGTAGAAGCATCGGAGATTCCTCTCTCTTCTTCCTTGTTTCAGAGAGGTTCGATACAATGGGATATCGGGAAAATCCGTTCGAAATGTATAATTTCAATTTGTGTCGCTGAAAGACTATCGGATCGACAATGGCCGTATAATCGAGCCTTAATGACGTTCGAGATGGAAGCAAGCATTTTTTTCATGAACCAATGAGCCTTTAACGATCCTCGATTACCCGACTTTTAATTCGCGAGCCTTCGACTGGTTAAACTAAATTTTTGTCCTTTTGTTCGGGCAAAATTGTTGAGCAATTTTTATGGGGAAAAATTACGGGTTTGGTTAGTAAGTTAATGGATTCGGATCTGGGGATTTTTTAAACTTGTGGAAATTATGACAGTGTTATTTCAGATCTGGAGACATTTCAACAGGGAAGGATCTAGGGATATTTGAGATTTTAGAAATATTTCAGATATGTGGAATTTAGAGATTTAAGGATGTCTGAGATCTAGTGGTATTTTGGTAATTTGGAGATTTCTGGGATATAAATAAATTAAGGTTATTTCTAACTTGTATATTAAAAATATACAACCTCGTATATTAAAAGGGAAGGATTATTAAAATTTTAGTGACTATTAATTTTAAATTAAAATTTAGAATGAAATAAATTAAGGCTATAATAAAAATAGTATGTGAATTTCGTTTAACTAAAATTTTGTGAGGTTATGTTAATCTAAATAAAATTTTAAATTTACCTATAATTAAATTCTATAAGTAGAGTATAAGTCTAACAAAATTAATAGTTAATATACATTATAATTATTAATAAATCAACGTTTATATTATAGAATCTAAAAATTTCATAAAAGAAGCATGAAACTTGAAATGAAATAATAAATTGAGATTATAATGAAAGTAGTATGTGAATTTCGTTTAACTAAAATTTTGTGAGGTTATGTTAATCTAAATAAAATTTTAAATGTACATATAATTAAATTCTATAAGTAGAGTATAAGTCCAACAAAATTACTAACATATTATAATTATTAATAAATTTTCATTACAACCTAAAAATTTCATAACAGAAAAATAAAACTTGCAATAATAAATTAAGGTTATAATGAAAGTAACATACGAATTTCGTTTAATTAAAATTTTGTGACGTTAAAATAAATAAAATACTAAGTATAATACATAGAAATAAACAGAAATTCTCGAGCAATTTCAAACGTGATCGCAGTCGAATGCAACTGTTACCATGACTGTTTGCGAATTGTAACAATACTGTTCGAAAGGTAAATGAACTGTTGATGCGTGGCTATGTGAATGAACCTGCTGGTACTCCAGCTACGGATGAGAAGTGTTTGTAACAGGACAGAAGAGATCGATCGAGAGCTGTTTGGAATCTGTTGCATGTCTGAGTAGTTTCTGGGAACACGCTTTAGATTCGAAATGTAAAGACTCGTATGGCATTTTGTGGGGTTCTATGAAAAGGCTTGTTACATCTTTGGTGTTTCAGTAGCTGAAGGAACATTTTAATTTTTAGAGACTTCAATTAGGTAAATTGGATTTCTTTCTCTTGATAATTTTTTGAAGAAATAATTAATGACATTAAAAAATGAGGTTATTAAATTTTGTTAAGTAATGACAATATCAATAAATAATATTAAATAAATTATATTACTATGCAACATGAAAATAAATACGTGATCTCAGAATTGTACAGTCAAGCTTCTATTTCAAAATATTTTTAATATTTTTGGTATAACACAATTTCATTTAATTTTTGATATATTTAAAATAATAATTTAACACTAAAGAAAATTAAATAACTATATACATAACCTACAAAAGCACAGAATAGATCCCTCAAACTATAGACCTAAGTTGAAAAAATTTGATTTGATAAAAAATAACAAAAATATCAAATTGACCAAAAAAAATTGTCTAAAGCCAGCAGTAAAATTTGTTAAGCAAAAGCAAGTACAGAGTTAATGATCTCGAAAGTGGATTATCCATGTAACCAGCAATAAAGCGAGCGTGAAAATCGTCAGGTTGGAACAATAGTCGAAAGTAGGGGTCATTCGACGTTAAAAAGATGGAAGAAATATGGTGAGGGTGGTCAGATGGGGTGTAAACAGTTCGACGAGGAAGTTTGGCGAAAGCTGAAAAGAACGGATTTCAAAGGAACGATCCCTTTTTATAGCCGGCGAAAAGTTATGAAAATACGGGACGAGATGTGACCGCTATTCATCGCCGGTAATCTCGTTAAAGTTATTAAAATCCGAGCGAATGGTGGATTTAATTTTTGCGAAAATTATTTCTTTCGTCTCCTTTTACCGCCACTACGTAATTTGTATGGCGCGAGCCTCTTCTAGTTTCATTTAATCGTGGATAATGGAAAGAAGACGCTTTTACTAATTACTGGAATAAACTTTAAATGAAAGATGTACCAATGATATCTGCGATTTCACCGGCTGTTCGGGAACCTTGCTGCTTTTTTATTATTTTGGATTGGGGAAGTGTAAGGAGGGTGGTTAATTAACTCGTTTGCTATCTTAATAAATGGAGATTTTAATATATTTTTTTTTATACTTGCAGTGGGATATTACTTGAAATTTGAAAATATGGAAAATTGAGAAAATGGAAATTTAAAAATTACTGAGAATTAAGAATTTGGATATTTGAAAATTAATATTATAGAACTTGTACATGGATACATATGACGCACATGATGACTTAAAAATGGTATTTCTGGTACCTTCAAAAATTAAAATTTTTACAATCTCAAAACTCTGAAAATTTTCACACTTTCAAGTCTTCAAATTTTCAACCTAACCTAATTTAATCCAGACCCCTAAAAAATTTGAATATCACTGCAAATTTTATACAGTAACTATGAAAAAGTAAAATGAAACAATGTAACATCCACACTAAAGTCTTACAAATTGCCCAAATTAAATTTTACGAATTAAATATGAACTCAGACCTAACCTTAGCCTCCTTTCTTTAAACCTAGATGGTATTAGCTCTAGTTAAACACCCGAATTGTTAGACGATCCTTAATTAAGGAGATCACAAGGATCTTAACCGAATTTCTATGTCAAAGACATGTACTCTGAAAGGCAAGCTTCTTGAACCGTTTACTAAATGTTAACATCATTTCGCTTTTGTTGACCGTGTAACAAGCTTGAACTATGAACTCGATCAAACTACCTTTGTAGTTCTGTCTCTGGCTTAGTTTAATTATATTTTACATTAGAATACATTATGCAATTGTATTATTTAACTTGCTGCACGATTATCAGATGCTAGCATTAACTAGGTGCCTTCAAATTTCAAGTACCTACTAAAAATCCACTAAAAATTTTCGAAACTTTTCCACTTAAAAACTCTCATCGCTAAGAAAAATATTAACGAAGCTTGTTCTCTCCACTAATTAATCAATGACGAAGTTGAAGCATCCAATCAGTAGAAAGCAGGTGAATGATAGCGAACGCGTTGAACATTGAAAGTGAGTTCTATCAGGAACCTGATTCAAACTCAAATGTAACTAGTCGCCAGGTGTATTTCGAGTGCCTTAGTTTGAAAATATGATCAAAGAGAACGGTGTTGAATTATCTTCCGTCCACATAGCACTATACATGAAATGTAACCGCTGGTAAATGAAGACTAGATCTACCGCGAACTCGAGTGCGTATTTCAAATTTCGACCTACAGTAGAACAAGAACGAGAGATTTTAAAGTCCTGAACGATCAACGTGTCTGAAACTATCGAAAACGATACCGAACGATTATCGTTGATTTCACGACGACCGACGTCAACGACGACCAAGTATCGTCAACGATGAGTTACAGAGCTTCAACGTGCTTCCAGTCGATTCTACGTGTCAAAAATTATCGAAAACGATACCAAACACGGTTTTCTATCGATTCGACGATCGACGTCGTCGACAGGTTCCGTCGCCGGCAAAATCTATACAGCAAATTTAGGATGTCTCGCGAGACTACCCTCAAAATTTCAAGTGAAAAGACGCAAAATTGCGGCCTGTGGAGACAAACGAACAGACGAACGGATCGAGTCCCAGGAGCCTTGTTCGACAAATGTGTGAAGAGAAATTTGGAAATTTGAAATATTAGGTATTACAGGTTAGGAAATTGAAGGACCTGGAAATGAGAGTCCCTCAAAGTTTCAAACAGAAAGACGCAAAATTGCGGGCTGTGACAAACGAACAAAGCAAACGCATATCGAGTCCTAGACCGCTCATTTGACCGTTTTAATAGTTCCAGTGTTGGATCTCTCTTCACGTTTTTTTCCGGTGACTATTCAAAGAGTCTTTCTCGGTTATCATCGATGTCCCGTTTCGTACGATTCGCCCTTTTTTCCCTCCCTTTGTCCCTTTATCGTCCATCTAGCTGGCTCGTTCTGGCCGTCGGCAATTAACAATAGCAAGTGCCTTCTTCCGCCTGCTAATTTGCTCTGGATTTAACTGCAGCGCGTTCTAGCTGACGAAAAAAATGAAAAAAAAAGAAAGCACTTTCTTCCTCGCCCCTTTTACTACGAGGCCTGGCACACGTTCTAAAGATAGGCAACCCCTCTAATCTCGTGTTTTGTCCCGTTTGCTCCCAGCTTGCCTCGACTCGTTATCGCTACGTGAAAAACCGTAGTTCGCTGTCGATTGCTTGCCTTCGTCTTTGACCGCTTGTGAAACTGCGAGGGTGGAGAACAGGAATGGAACGGTTCGAATAGCACGTTCGATGCTCTAACAACAGGGATTGTTTATGGAGAGATACACTAGGCACACTTAATTGCAATGTGTGACACACTCGTCATATATGCCACTGTCATCAGTCAACATGATGTCATTGTCAGGAATTATAAAATTATGATAATTGATAATCGTGGAGTTTCATGTTTAGAAAATGAGGAACTACTTAGTATCATTATTTAGTACCATCACTACTCAGTGTCATCACTGCTTAGTGCCATCACTGCTTAGTGCCACCACTGCTTAGTGCCATCACTACTTAGTGCCATCACTACTCAGTGCCTTGACTACTGAGTGCCATCACTGCTTAGTGCCATCACTGCTTGGTGCCACCACTGCTTAGTGCCATCACTGCTTAGTGCCATCACTGCTTAGTGCCATCACTGCTTAGTGCCATCACTGCTTAGTGCCATCACTAGTTAGTGCCATCACTACTCATTGCCATCACTACTGAGTGCCATCACTACTCAGTGCCATCACTACTGAGTGCCATCACTGCTTAGTGCCATCACTGCTTAGTGCCATCACTAGTTAGTGCCATCACTACTCATTGCCATCACTACTGAGTGCCATCACTACTCAGTGCCATCACTACTGAGTGCCATCACTGCTTAGTGCCATCACTACTCAGTGCCATCGCTACTCAGTGCCATCACTACTGAGTGCCATCACTACTCTGTGCCATCACTACTTAGTGAGATTGAATTTTTGAGGTTAGGTATGTTCAAGATGGAGAATTGAAGAATTTTCTAGCGTAGAAGTTTGGGAATTGTGTTTTCCAGTTCAGAAATTTGAGAATTGTTTTCAAGTTTCACTGTTGTGAAATTTAACAGTTGTTGAACTTTCAGTTTCATAAAAAATCGAAGAACTGTAATTTCAAGTCTATTATTCACTGAATTATAATTTCAAGTCTGTAAGTCAACACAACTGAAAGAGCATCTTGCTTATAGTCCTAACCTAACCATAACTGATTTTTAAGAACACCTGAATTACCATAACTGATAATAAACATCCGAGTTTAAGTAATAAAAAAATAGTTATAAATAATAACCAAAGCTTCTGTAACAAATGTCTATTGCATTGTTGGTTGAAACTAAAAATTTCGCTATTATCACACGAACAATAGTTCGAATTCAGTGTAGCGTGGATCAAGAAGCTTTTCAACACGTTTCCGACAGGATGTAACAACGTGGTAGCGCGTGTCGGTGGTTAACAGGATCGATTTTCAACGTCGCGTACCAGCTACCACCACTTGTTTTATTACCACGTTTCAATTAATTTAAAGCAACGACACCGACCCGCATATTCGGTGGAAAAATCGCACAGCGAAATTGGAAATGGAAATTGGAACGGAAACCGACCACCACGCGTATCGTTATTCCTGCTCTTTCATCCGCGCGTACACGCTCGCGCAAATATAATATCTCCCTAGCACATACTACTAGCCACGTTATTATGTTGTCCTTCTCAAACCATATTGTTACCACGATCGTCTATTTTCGAACAAAGGATTTCATTCGATCGGAGACTGCTGACTTTCTCTTAAATTATTTATCGATTTGTGTTTTATTTGTAAACCGTTTTATCAGCGTTGATTATTTCAAGTTTAAATATTAATTATTCGAATGCAAATCTCTTGATATATGTATACAGGTTTTATTTATGCATCTGCACGCGTGAAAATAAATTGTTATAAATCATTTTGTAGGAGAGGATAAAATATTTTACATATGATTGATTTATTTTATATGTGAATGTATGAATTATTTCACATATGCACTTTTAATTAGTACAAACTACTTTACATATGAGTATAAATTATTTTTGTGCATTTGTTTTGCATATATCAATGTTTACATATGTATATGAATTATTTCACATATGCATTTTTAATTGCTATAAAGTACTTTGAACATGAATCATTTTTCATGTGAGTATAAATTATTTTATATGCGAGTATGAATTATTTCATACGTGATCTATCAGTTTACATATGAACATATGTGAAAGAACATATGTGTGTGTACTTTACATATGTATATAAATGATCACATATGAGTGTGGATTATTTTACATACGCATTATCAAATGTTATATATAATTTTATATATGAACATACCTTCTTTCACATATGTGTATAATTTACTTTACATATGAATATAAATTGTCACATATGAGTGTGGATTATTTTACATATGCATTGCCAATTATTATAAATCATTTCACATATGTGTATGGCTTATTTTATATGTAAATATAAATGATCACATACGAGTATGGATTATTTTACATATGAATATAAATGTTCACATATGAATGTGGATTATTTTACATATGCGTTCTTAATTATTATAAATCATTTTACATATAAACATACCTTCTTTTACATATGTGTATGGCTTATTTTATATGTAAATATAAATGATCACATATGAATATGGATTATTTTACATACGAATATAAATGATCACATATGAATATGGATTATTTTACATATGAATATAAATGTTCACATATGAGTGTGAATTACTTTACATATGCATTCTTAATTATTATAAATCATTTTACACATAAACGTACCTTCTTTCACATATGTGCATGGCTTTTTTTATATGTAAATATAAATGATCACATATGAATATGGATTATTTTACATATGAATATAAATGTTCACATATGAGTGTGAATAACTTTACATATGCATTCTTAATTATTATAAATCATTTTACATATAAACGTACCTTCTTTCACATATGAGTATGGCTTATTTCATATGTAAATATAAGTGATCACATATGAATATGGATTATTTTACATATGCATTCTTAATTATTATAAATAATTTTACATGTGTTTATGCATGAACCTATGTTCGATAAAGAACAACTTCATTTTCTAAAGCTACGAAGTCCCTTCCATAGGCTCATTTTCCAGAATTGATAGGTTATTTTGAAACATTCTGCACACCCTTTAAACGTTCTCTGCATGTAAACGACAGATTACTCTTTTTTGCTCTGTTTCTTCTCCTTCTACTTCCTACAAAACACACTGTACCATTTCTTTTCTGAAACCCTGCGTCTCGTACGTGTTTCCACGAATAAAATACAAAATAATTGAACGTACGAAAGTAGAAAAATGTTTTTCGTGCAAATCTGACGGTATCAAAGAAAAGCTTCTCAAATGAAAAATTATATTTTCGTTGCAGTAGCAGAAAGCTTATAACTGTGTGCAAAATAAAAGAAAAATAATATATGCGCGTTCCCCTTTTCCATTTACCAACTTTCGTTTCGACATAATGGCACGCGATAACCTGACAATTTTAAAGCCAGTTAAAATATGCCGGAATTATTAAATAGGAGGTTGAAACTCCGTGACACGATTTAAATATAATTACCTTTTAATTTTATTATATTCTGGTAGTAGTTTTATTAGTATTAATATGCCAGTACTAATTCTACTGATAATTTAGAATATTAATAGTAATATTAATTATGCAATGCAATAATGATACCTATAATTAATAGCAACATAATATTAATACTAACTCCACTTGTACTATTAATATTAAAAATTGCTGTTAGTACCATTACTAGTTAGTGCCATCACTAGTTAGTGCCATCACTAGTTAGTGCCATCACTAGTTAGTGCCATCACTGCTTAGTGCCATCACTAGTTAGTGCCATCACTATTCAGTACCATCACTGCTTAGTGCCATCACTACTGAGTGCCATCACTGCTCAGTGCCATCACTAGTTAGTGCCATCACTACTCAGTGCAATCACTAGTTAGTGCCATCACTACTCAATGCCATCACTACCCAGTGCCATCACTACTGAGTGCCATCACTGCTCAGTGCCATCACTGCTTAGTGTCATCACTACTCAGTGCCATCACTAGTTAGTGCCATCACTACTCAGTGCCATCACTACCCAGTGCCATCACTACTGAGTGCCATCACTGCTCAGTGCCATCACTGCTTAGTGCCATCACTACTTAGTGCCATCACTACTGAGTGCCATCACTGCTTAGTGCCATCACTAGTTAGTGCCATCACTACTTAGTGCCATCACTAGTTAGTGCCATCACTCGTTAATGCCATCACTGCTTAGTGCCATCACTACTCAGTGCCATCACTGCTCAGTGCCATTACTACTCAGTGCCATCACTACTTAGTGCCATCACTAGTTAGTGCCATCACTACTCAGTGCCATCACTACTCAGTGCCATGACTACTCAGTGCCATCACTACTTCATACCATCACAACTCCAAAAAATGTACAAATTTCAATATCCCAAACACGAAAATCCAAACGTTCACAGCTCGCAAATGCCACGAGATAAAGTGGATGAAATATTACATGAAATATTTCTTTGTGTTAATTTATCAGCAATATTACGTACATCATCGAGTCGATTATCGTGACAGGGAAATTTTATTGGATTAGCGGAACACGTCCAATTAATCCTGGCAGACAGTCTCTCGTATAATTTTGTCCGTGGATCAATGAGATGAAACGATAATCAGGATCAACGAAATATTGACGGACACCTGGACGATTATTGGCTACGGGATAAACGGGTTAAAGATATCCACCCTGTCGGCCACTCGACACGCTGAAAATACACTCGCGTGCATGCTGATGCGAGCGGAAGCAATTAACGGACCGAGTGCGAAATCGTGTAAGCGATTCTTGAATAAATAACGGACGGAGCTTTCGAGGCTTTTGTTGTCTCGCCCGTAGAACGTTTACGTGTCTTGGAAAAAGTTCCGACGACGGGAAGACAATGGTCACTTGTCTTGCTTACCTCGTTCTTTGGTGTACTTTCAACTTTGTTGTTCGGGAGATAGCGAGGAGTACGATACACAAATTAGAAAGTTAAATTATACGGTACATTTCGTGGAAAGTTTCGGGGAATAGATTTTTTGGGGAGAATAATTTGGTTTACTGTGCTTACTTTGGGGTTAGTTTTGGCGGGAAATTTGAATTTGGTGGGAATTTGTGGGTAATTGCCAAGTTAGAGATGTTGAAACTTTAGTAATATTGTTGTGGTATTGTAGTAAGACTGTATGAGTATTGTATTGGACAAATACTGTAAGAATTACTGTATATACAAGTGTAGCAATTTTGTTGTGATACTATAGTAATACTGTATTAGTACTGTTTTGATAATGCAATGGTGCTATATAAATATTGTACTAATATTCTGCTGATATGCAAATATTATACTAATACTATATTAACGCTGTGCTAATACAATACTGTAACTAAAATAATATACTGATACTATACTAATTTAATACTAATGCTACACTGATACTACTCTAGTAGTACACAAATACTATACTAACACCATATTGAACTAATATGAATCATTAATATTATAGTACTAATACTAGTATCACTATTATTCGTACCAATATTATGATTAGTGTTAGTATTAATTAAGTGTTGCAGTTCTTGTAGTATTACTATTAGTTCCAGTACTAACATCAAATAATAATAACACTAATACCAATGTTATATTATATTATTAATACTTAGTAAGTTTAATTAGTATATATTGGTATTAAAGTTAATATGAATACTGATATTAATAGTACACAATTACAATATCGATACATACTACTATTAATATTAATAGTATATTACAACAGTATTAATATTAATAGCACACTAATATAATATTGGTACATACTACTAACATTAATAATAATACTTCTGTGGTCTTACATACTACTACCAATATTAATACTATACTACACAGTATTAATGTTAATAGCACACTAATGCGATACTGTACAAACACTAGTACTATTAATAATAAGATGATGTCAATACTAGTACAAAACAATATCAATACCAATACTAATATAAAACAGTACTAATATTAATACTGACACAAAATCTCACAATAAATAACAAAAATAATATTCAGGAACACAAATTTGAATTACGCTTCTACATCCACATTAATATCATCTACAAATATTCTAATAAATATCAACAAAATCATTATTACAAAAATTGCACTTATTTTATAAGTCATCACATCTAAAAGAACATACTACTATTACACAACTATACTATACAATAAATTACATAATACTGTACATTATACTATACAAAAATAAAACAAGAAGACAAACTTCATAATATTGAACTTCCTTCCCATTTAAAATGTTTAACAACAGAATTTATCTCGCTTTTGAAAGAAAGTACAATGTATACAACGAGGAAAAAAACTTGATCGATAAAAGGATTGTTAAATTAGTAAGAAAGAGTATAACGAAGGGGGTTGTTACAACCCCCCGGTGAATAGAAGTACGCACGAAGAAACTGTCGATAGAATTTCCGATACGAGAAGGAATCCATAAGTTGGCGTTTTAAGAGACGGAACTGTTGACACGTTCGCGAATGTATCAAGATTGTACTTTGTAGAATATAAATGGACGTGATTCGTGTACACTGCCTCGTGTACACAAGAGCAAGTACAATAGAGACGTTCGATACTATGCACAATTGCGAACCATTCGCAAACATAGATACAACGATGTTGGCCGTGGATAATGGAATAGGTGAACTTTGGTTTTGCATATTCGACAACTTTCAGCAGTTTTTATGCAAACCATGCAGCCATTATTTGACGAGTATTTTACAGAGATTTCTGGGGATTATCTTGGAAGTTAACAAAGGGTTCTCATGGTTAAAATTCATTATACATAACGTATTATTTATTTAAAAATATTATAAATTTTATATAAAACTTGACAAACACAGAGCACCACATAAACATGTGAACAAATTCACATTCACAACTTACTTAAATTTTAAATACTACAGAAAAGAGAGTACAATTTATTCAACAACTTATCGTCAAAGTACATGTAATTTAAAAAATATATTTTTGCAGTAACATCAATCTCGCATAAATCAATTTCATTTTAGCTTGTATCTTCTGGACGCGACAGATTTTCTCAAGGGAAACCGCTGTCGCGTTCATGACAGCCATAAGATTTCATTTAACGTTACTTAAATGCAAAAACCGTTCTGCTTGTCACGTAAAATAAAAAATGTGAGAGCTTATATAAAGAGGTGATTGTGGAAATGAGGATGAATGAAAGACGGAGAAATTAGATTTTAGCATTTCAATGAAACTGAAGTCCTTACATTTAAAAAATATCAAGTTGTCACATTTTTAATTTTCTATTTTTTGATTATAATATTTTGTGAGAATTTTTTTTCATGACCATCAACATAAAAAACTTTTAAATTATCTGAAATTTAATTACAGAAATTATCACAAAATTTTATAATTATTCACGTGTTAAAATATAAGAAAAATTGATTTGCAAGTCACATCGTCGCAAGGGGTTAATGAGGAAGATAAGAAGTATGAGAAAGATAGAAAGGCGGAAAGATTTGGACCGGGAACGTAAAAGGTGTAGGGTAAGGTACACGTGTAAGGCAGTTTAAGCACAGCAGAGTGATTATTTCTCGTCACTTGGTGGCAATTGGAACGGGATTCATAACCACCGGTGTGCCGTGGTGTGCGAGCCGGGAATGTTGGCTACAGGTGGTCCCGGGCAAATCAATATCGTTCGCGTGTCTCTCGGTGAATACGTGAGTAGTGCTCTGAATGCACCTTCCTAACACGCAGCCTCTGTGATCCCGCCCATAATGATCATCACGATGATATTACACCGCACTAACAGGCATGCGTTACCAAAATTTGCAATTTAGATACTTGCGATATTAATTAGAACTTTCAACATTTTTCCAGTATCAAATTTTGGGAATTTTGAGACAGGAATTAAGAAGAAACATATGTAGAAAAGTGATATATTATTATGTACATAGAGCGCAATGCAACTTTGTCACATTGTAAAAACAATTCCCATAATTTAACAAAACAGTGTTAGTTGAAAATTAATTCTTACACTTAACGCTTAGTTTACTATCGTGTTAGCTGTTAGATGATCACATTGGAATATTTTTATAACGATTGATGCTTTGGATCACAGTTGAGATGGCACAGAACATGTATGATTACATCTAACAATTTGAGTAACAATATACAGTAAAAAATGAATATCACAATAATTATAACTATGAAGGAATTCTTCAACAAATTTACCACTTCTTAACCCAGGTATCACAACCAAATACTGTTCTTGATTTTGATTACTTTTGACGTATAAAAATAACAAACACGAGTACTTCACGAACTTCTCTCACAAAATAACATTACAAATTGAAATTGAAGTCCAGCTTCGCAACGAAGAACTTTCCAGCATCCAATCAAAAACTCCAACAAACAAAAAATGCATTCCGCCTTTGAATCCACTAACAACTGTACACATTTATCAGCGACATGAAACACGGTTACATTTCAATGTACACTTTTGCCGGTACACGGTCCACGTTTTCGCTCGTAAAACAAACAGTTAATCTTTCCGCAGAAACAAAAATTCCCTTTGTTAACGACATTCGAGATTAAAAACGCTATGTACACATTTGTCGAATGAAATTTTATAGGAGTCCCGCGGCCGGGATTGGTAACTTGAATAAATAACAAAATGGCGGATGTTTAGTTGTCATGTGGACAGGTTGCACGCACTGTCGGAATCGGCGTCGAGTTCTTCTTCGACGAGGAATTCTGGGTATCCCAGGGCTAGAACGTCCTGTCTCGATAGTTCTTGGAGGTAAGGGTAGAACGATATCAATCGGTACTGGCTGATGCACTCCACCACCCAGTCGTGGACGATCGGCACTGCTCGGGCTTTTTGGTACCATTCTACTGGAAAAAAGAAATTCAAGCTATGGCTAATAAATTTTGCAACTTTGGGATTCTTTACAATTTTTTAAATTTGTTATTTTCTGAATATTTGTTACTTTGGTTACTTGGGACTATGTTGAGTATTTGGAATATTGAGGATTCTATTTTTAGACTAAACAGTTTACTCCACATATTTAGCTATTTTCCAAAAACTCACCGATAATCTCGTAATCGTGAACGTCCGATTGTATCACGATAATCTTCAGCTTCGATTTTTCGCCGGTTAAAGCATCCAGAGAGTCGACTACCCTAGCACCGGTGGCTCGTAGGAGATCCTGAAGGAGAATGTATTTCTAAAGCTGTACAACTTGGCGGTGATTCAAGTTTAAATAGCGCGGCATTGGATCGAAAACGTAAATAAAATACATTGCTTGAATACTGAGGCTTCTTTAAGAGCTATTCAATCCTATCAGGATCAGTGATCCTAAATCTTAGCTACACTTTATTTTATATGTGGGTTGTGGTTTTGTACTTTCAGTACGTGTGTGAACATATGTTATACATATTACATATGTAACATATACAAAATGTTCTATTAATCTCAGTTAGGTTAGGTTTATACATATACAAAGGAATATGTAAAAATATATCAAGGTTAGGTTGATATGTAAAACTTCTAACGTGACTTGGAAAAATTGGACAATTAAAAATTAACAATAATCTCACTACTTAATTATCAAATCACTATCAAACTCCAGTATTCAATTTCTAGGTATAAATGAAAAACTTTAATCTACCGCGAAGAGACAATAACAGTATACATTCTTTTATGAATCAGACTTATAATAAACACCTACAGAAACAATGAAATGTACAGTGAAACTAAAGATAAAGTCAAACAAAGCAGCGTACGTATCCATCACCCCACCTCTTCAAATACTCTCGTATGGTAACAAGAACACGGGAAAAATTAAAATACAACTCAGCTTGTATTCCCAGCAAACAACGTGCAACATTTTGCATATAAAATACGCATTTAAAATTCAGATCAGCTATCCACATAAAAACGTGTCGAAGAAACTTTACCCTGTACTGATCGACGGAAACGTCGACGTAAGGTCCTATACACAAGAAAACGAATCCCTCGAACAAATCCCTTTTCCTCAGCCTCGAATTCCGAGGTCCTGCCTCCAAGGTGCCGCAATCTACCGCCTCGTAACGTTCCTCGTCCACCAATTTCTTCTCCTTCAACGAGTCTACCACCCACTGGTAGCCTACGATCCACTTCCGGTGCGCGATCCCTTGCAAATACTTCAACGTTTTATTCGCTCCGTTGTTCTCGTCGTCTACTCTCACGATCACGTGAGTCACCTGCTCGTCGAACTGAGTCAAATATCTGGCGTTCACCAGTTGTGCCAACCTTTTCACCTGATTAACCTGAACGACGACCAAACCGCTGCACACGAAACACAGTCTCGGTTTATCGCAGTTATTTGTCGTTTGATCCCTCAGGCGTCTCAGCGATTCGTTCTTCGTTGTTTGTTTTATGGAGCTGGCTTTCTTTGATGGCTGTTGAGATTTTGGAGTACTTTGGTAGAGAGGATGAAGACTCCTCTTGCTGCACGGGGTACTGGCTATGGTGCTCCTTCCGGTTACCGAGGATGGTGTTCTTAAATGTTTATCGTTGATGTTTGTGGTTGATGAAGCTGCTGTGGTTTCTCGATAGGCGTTAAGGTGAGCACTGTAAATATTTCAAAATGATGAGTTTTCAAAGTGTAGTTAAACTTATATATTCTGTAGGTTCAGTAGACTGTACAGGAGACTCTCGTTATACCGCCACGTCGCTTAAACCCTCTCCATCCTTAAAAGCTCACAATATAAATAAACTACCTTTCAGAATTCGTGAGACACACTAATAACAGGGTTTAAACGAGTCCCGCCTGCGGCAATATAACGAGAGTCTTCTCTACTATCAATTGACGAAATAAACAATGACGTGAGCTAGAAAATGGTTTGTGAAAGAATGGAAGCACCGAAAGGGTCGTTTTACTTACTTCTTTGTCTTTGTGTCAGGAGTGTTCTCGACAATGTCGTCTTCTTCGGCTGAGTGTTCGTTGTCCTGGATATTTCAAAGCAAAGCGAGTCTTTGAGAATGCTTATCCAGAAAGATAAGGATGCTCGTTTTTGTTTATCTCATAAGCAGTCGAACAGGGACGATAATACGGACTATCATAAATGCGGATATCAAGTATAATTGTTGAAACCGGTGCAATTATAGACTTAAATGTCAATCGGCTAATCAAATTTTCATGAGTTTTACGAGCTATTTGATCTATTACGGACGCGTTTAAGGCAATTATACGGAATCGAGGAAACGAAGTAAATTGGCAATAAACGGATTGAGTTATTAGAATTTCATGGAGGAAATTACCGTGGGAGCTATTGTCATGTAAAAGAGATAAACCGCAGATTCCATAACTATCATAAAAACTTTTCGTTCCTAGCAATTTCTATGTTTGGAATTTTTAAAATTATTGTAGGTGTAAATTTCAAAAAATAATTTACGTTCAGAGCCCCTGGCGCAGGAAAATATCGGTTGTCCTCGAAATTTGCAACAAGCGCAACAAAAATTATGTAAATGATACATGAAGTGTACGAAAAATGAAATATTCGACATAACAAACAAAAATAGACCGAAAATAAAAATAAAAGAAGCAAACCTTATTCTTTTGGGGGGTCTTTTCCTGTCCCTTGAACTCGAAAAGAGGTCTGCCAAATACGTCGGCCTCAAAGTGCTTGATCTGCAATTCATGTTGCGTGATGTCCATAAGCGAGTCCTGTTCATAATCCGCATCCTTCATCAGCGCGTCATCGTTCGCGCGACGCTGCAATCCATCAGCGTGTTTCTCATTATTGGAAGTCATAGCATTACGTCTAGATGATTTATCGACTTCACTGTTCCTCCTAGATTTATCACCATGTGGCTCAGATGGTTTCACTCCTTCGATCCTCTCAGTGACCTGATCGAAATCGTCGATAAAGGTGACCTCGTTATCACTGACGATTTGGGACAGCCTTCCACCTTTATACTTATTCTTATCCGAACCGTTCGATCGATGCGCAAGCATGACGTCTTTGTTCAACGGACGGAAGCTGGAACTTCCGGTGGGTTCATTATCTTCCACTCGCTTCGCAGGTTTAATCCCCTGCGCTTCCAGACACTCGTCAAACGCGTTAGTGTCGAAGTCCAGATCATCGTTCAAATTCTCTATCATCATCACCTCCTCAGGGTCCACTTTCTGCACAATCTCCTCGTTCCGAGGTGTCGCGGCGTTGTTCCGAATGTACTGGATCCTGTCGATGGTGGCTGCGAAATCTGGCGAGTCCTGGTCCATCTGGACCACTCTGCTCGACTCCTGGGATACCAAGTTGGAAGCGGCATTAGACACCTGTCTGGGTTGACTCTTGTTACCCGCGCTGAAATTGAAGGAACAAGACTCCGCAGGACGTCTGTATCCTTCCTGACGGTTCGGTACAGAAGGTTGGTTCGGCTTGTTTGTATTCCTGTCCATGTTCGGATCATCGCACCAGTTCTTTACGATGGTCCTTAGGTCCACCTCCTGGGACGGAGGAGATTGAATTCTTTTCCGTTTGGACGGAGGCGACTGAAGCTCCTTATTTAGGCAAACAAAGTTAGGGGACTCCGTGTCTGAGCTGACTACAGGCAATATTTTTCTGTGCTTCTTCTGTTTCACGTTCCTTCCGATGTCCCCGTCTGAATCTGAGCTGACTGACATGGTGTCCACGCACCGGGCGCTGGTCTTTGACAGCGGGACATTTTCATTCTTACTGCTACCTGTTCCTTTGTCAGAGTTCCTGATGCAAGTTGTCCTTGAGGAGAAGCTGTGATCCGAGTCGTAGCCGGCCTCATTGACTAGGGACATGTTCCTCATCCTCAGTATGTTTTTATCGATCCATCCTGTCTCCTTTGGTCTCTTCCTCTTCGAGGCTGAATCGCAAGTTGAATCCGTGTCGGAACTCGCGGATGCCTGCTGGGACCTGCGGATGAGGGCTCTAGAATGCGCTCCCTTCACCTCAAAGTCCTTCTGATTAGGGATTACAACCGATTCGGCGTGGCTGTACTTCGAGGTCTTCGTAACACAATTGCTTGGTGATTCGAAGGGCAGATACCTCATCTGTGAAACGTTTGAAGGGGACTTTAAATGAACCGGGCTTTTAGGCACTGAGTTCTCGGGAGCCTTCGTGGCTTCTTCCTTTCTGTCCTCATCAAGGGACACGAACACCACATCCATCGATTCAGCTACTTTATCATCCTTTTTTTCCATATCCAAACACACGACATCTTCCGTGTCCTTAGCCTTCGGAAGGGATTGAGCTTTCTGTACGTCTTCATGTTTATCCAACGACGAATTGTTCACATTGATTAATAAATTATTGCCAAAAGCGTTTTCCAGACTGTCCGACACAGCAAAACATTGAGTATCCCAATAGTCCACAAGGTTACACGGCTTAAATTCAGGATAGTTGCTACCTACGTACTTTCTGGGTCTAGTGGACCCCAGGTAGAAAAATCTAACGCGTTTCTTCCTGTGTTTGAAGACCTTGCCCAGCTTTTTAAATTTCACCATAGATACATCTCCTACGTCTTTCATCTTACTCGAAGTAGGCCTAACTCGTCTAACATTCTCCATAGTCTCATCTTTGTCTCCAAAACTATTTCCAGCTGAAGCATTCTGTACATCGACACTCGCATCCATCTGTCGGTTCAAATCGCGTTTGGCCGCCTGCAGTCGCGAGGTGTAATCCGAGCTTGAAGAATCGTTCGGTTTGGGCTCCATGTTGTGTCTGGCCAAAGACAATCGACCTCGACTCTTCGCAGACTGACATTTAGACGCCGAGTCGTTCGTGGTATCGCACAGCGATTGATCATGCTTATCAGCGGGCAATTTCGTCGGGGTCGTTTGGTCGGGCATCTCCGATCGATCGCCAGGCGGAGTGCTCGACAGATTGCGTCGTTTCTTCAGAGGCAGCGAGTTATCCATTTGATTTCTATTGTCAGTCGCGTCGTTGTCGATTGTCATCGGCGGATCTACGTTCTCCGAGACGCCGATGATATCGTTCATTTGACGGTTGTTCAACTTCTTTATACGCACTTGCTCGCCCCTTTCTAACTCGATGAAAGATGTTTCTCCTAGAATCTGAACCTCGTCAGAGTTCTCCGCAGGTTTCACGCGACTGTTTTCAGTTGAACTCTCGTTAAGGTTGCAACGTTTGGACACATCGTTTGCGGGCGTGTAAGATCTCCTCTCGTTTCTATTCATACTCTTCTCGAGGCTTTTCCTCCTTTCTTGCACATTTGTCAGGTTACGTCGATCATCGATACTCCTGGCGATGTTTGTGGATGCTTCAGGGTCTTTACGACTCTCGCATCTCAGTGAATCCTTTTCCTTCGACATCAGTCGATCCCTGGCGAGTTTAGAGACGCCTAAGGACACGTTTGATTCCTTTTCTCTTCTCTCGTTTCTCCCCTTTCCTTCCTCCCCAGCTTCCTCATACGACCGCGATTTGCTGACGTTCAAAGACTTCAGTTTCTTCTTCTTTGTTCTCATCTCTTTACCAAACCGCGCGACTGATGACCAATTCTTCTTCATGGCGGGTAACATGTCGCTGGGCGACGTCCTCTGAACGTCGTTCCTTTCCTTATATTCTTCCTTGTGCCTCGTTATCCCTGACGTACTGGGTCTTGGATTATCTAGGTCCTCCAGTATTACCGTCTTCGAACCGTCACTCCCCGTTTCATCACCCTTCGCGTTGTTTGGCAACGCCCTCAAAGGACTTTGAAGCTGTTGCACGCCCTCGACCTCGTAATCAGACAGCTTGTTGTCCTTGCAGTTCTGCGACACGGAGACGGTCAATGTATCGTCCAGATTGCAGTCGACGAGCTCTTCAGGAACGATCTTGTCAGGATCGACCAAAGCCTCGCTACTTGGTAGCGTGTTTAACCAACTGTGCACCTTGGAATTCTTATCGTCCATATCCTCGTTCTGATTCCTCGCAGTGTCGCTGGACAAAGGCTCGACTCCGGACATGCTGTACTTCGTCAAGTAGTCCCTGATGTCACTGTTCCCTGAATCCTGCTTCTTACTCTCCCTTTTCTTCCGTGGCGTGCTCGGAGGAGTATCGTCGCGGTCCTTTATCGTTACAACGTTGGAATTACATTTGAAGCTTTCTTCGAGGCTGCGGTCCAAGTGAGGGTGTACTGTAAAAGTTTCGTTTCTTGAATATCTTTTGTTACAATAATTTATTGAAAAAATTCTTCTTTCTTTTATTTCGGTCTTTGAGATGAAATTTGAAAAGGGCGGATGAATAAAATATTTTCTGATTAAATTGACGGAGATCGGTTTTCAATTTTTCGCTCGATCGACCCGACTTCGCTGGAGTCTCAAGTATTTGCGCGGGAGAATATTTTATTTGAAACTCTTACATAGAGAGCTATAGTGGATCCTTTTTTCGCTCGTCAAGTGTCCATCCGCGGTTAGTTTCAAGAAGTTTTATTTGGTTTCATGGAAATGCTCGCGCGTGCTTCAGACTGCGGCCACGAGAATGCATTTGGGGAAAAAGTCGGAGTCGAGAGTTAGCCATAGAGAAGAACATCAGGAAATTGACCTATACGTTGCACTTCTGTGTATTATGAAAGAAGAGACCTTCAAGTTGCATTTGTTCGATTATTTTCTTCGGTATTTGCGGGTTTTATTCGTATGCACCTGAACGTGATCGAAATTGCTTACTAATTTTGCAGTAACAAAAATTATGAGGTTTGTAATTGAACAAATATGTAATTTGTGGATGAAGATTCTTATTTTTATTCAAGTTTTGTAATTACTTTTTGAATTCATTTTCTCTTGAAATGAAAAACAAGAGAAGAAATTTGTAATAAAAAAAATATTTTTATTTTCAATTATTTTTCTTCTGTCAGAATAAAAAAAATAAAAGAGAGAAAATTTATAATTGGAAATAAATTAAAAATGAAAAAATCTAAAAAGAGATACAATAACAAAAGTAATATGATTTTTAATCAATAAAGGCATGTAATGTAAATATTTGAGTAAAAATGATTTATTTTGTTTTTTGAATAAAAATTTTATTTCTGTTTTAACGAAAAAAGAATGAAACCATAAAACTTTTTATACATAGAAGTGAGTCGGTTTTAAAAGTATCCTTGACAGCAACATATCGGAAACGGAAACGCTTGATATTTCCAACAAGCGATATTGAAAAATGTGAACGAACACGCGCAATAAATAACATTTAATAAAGATGGTTGGACAATAAATTGAATAAAATAGTGGCTGTAGTTTATAGTAGATATTTAAATGAAATTTTAAGTGTAGAATTTTTTAATTTGAAAGGATTCTAATTTAGAAATTTTAAGAATCACAAATTTAAAAAATTAGGAATTTAAAAAATTGCAAATTGCAAGGTTTAGAAATTTCAAAAATCACAAATTTTAAGATTTAGAAATTTCAAGGATCAAAAAATTCCAAAATTTAGAAATTTTAAAAATCTCAAATTCCAAAATTTAGAAATTTCAAAAATCACAAATTTCAGAATTTAGAAATTTCAAGGATCACAAATTCCAAAATTTAGAAATTTCCAAAATCACAAATTCCAAGATTTAGAAATTTCCAAAATCACAAATTCCAAAATTTAGAAATTCCAAAAATCACAAATTCCAAAATTTAGAAATTTCAAGGATCACAAATTCCAAAATTTAGAAATTTCAAAAATCACAAATTCCAAAATTTAGAAATTTCCAAAATCACAAATTCCCAAATTTAGAAATTCCAAAAATCACAAATTCCAAAATTTAGAAATTTCAAGGATCACAAATTCCAAAATTTAGAAATTTCTAAAATCACAAATTCCAAAATTTAGAAATTTCAAAAATCACAAATTCCAAAATTTAGAAATTTCCAAAATCACAAATTCCCAAATTTAGAAATTCCAAAAATCACAAATTCTAAAATTTAGAAATTTCCAAAATCACAAATTCCAAGATTTAGAAATTTCCAAAATCACAAATTCCAAAATTTAGAAATTTCAAAAATCACAAATTCCAAAATTTAGAAATTTCCAAAATCACAAATTCCCAAATTTAGAAATTCCAAAAATCACAAATTCTAAAATTTAGAAATTTCCAAAATCACAAATTCCAAGATTTAGAAATTTCCAAAATCACAAATTCCAAAATTTAGAAATTTCAAAAATCACAAATTCCAAAATTTAGAAATTTCAAAATCACAAATTTCAGAATTTAGAAATTTCAAAGATCACAAATTCCAAAATTTCGAAATTCAAAAATTCCAAAAATCACGAATTCCAAAATACAAAAATTTCCAAGTAAATTCTCAAATTCTTAACTAACAAAATTCTGCAATTTATCTGAAGGCCAAAAATCATGAGTTCCAAAATACAAAAATTTCTAAGCAAATCCTCAAATTCTCAACTAACAAAATTCTGCAATTTATCTAGAGGCCAAAAATAAATCTGATACAGCACTTTCTATATCTCTCACCCCAAAATATTGCACCAAAAACCAGTGCACAGATTGCACAGTACAATATTTCTAAGAGAAAAGAAAAAGAAATGATAAAAACAGTACGGTAAAGGATGCGTTAAACGTTTTGTGAAGATTCGAATCGTGGTGGAAAACGATACAGATGTTACGAGTTGCTAAAAAATTGACGATTCGAATGCCTTCGAAGAAACAGCGGAGCCTCGAAGAACAGTGAAACTTAAATTTTTGAAACAGCAGCTTCTTCACTCGGGGGAACGAATAGCTGACCCCGAACATGATGTTGTGGCAGATGCACCGCTGCTCTACCTTTAAAGCTTCATGTTTTTCTTATCGAACGGAGAAAAAGTTTATAGGGGGAAAAATGTTAGTTCCCTTCAAATCTATTGCTCCGGTGCAAGCCGGAAATTTATTGCTCTCCAGATACCAACATTCGTTTTCTATTTAGAATTCCTTTGGCGTTCTACCGCCATTTTGTGGGAGATTTAATTGAAAATAGTATAAATGAAATTAAACAAATTTTTTTGATTTATTTGAGCTTAGGAATTATTTAAGAATTAAATAATTTTTGTATTAGTTTGGTTTTTTATAAGTATTGTAGGTAATTTGAATTATTTAGAAAGAATCTCTCGCTATATTGCCACTTTCGAGCGGACTTTATACACTGCTTTTCACTATGGAACACTCGAATATTCTGATTCATTCAAAAATATAGGGAATTTTATATTTTGAAAGAACCTCTCGTTATATTGCCATTTTCATGCAAACTTTGTACGTCGACGTTCTCACACTATAATTCACTATAGAACCCTCGAATATTCTGATTCACTTAAAAATATATGGAATTTTATAGTTTGAAATAATCTCTCGCTATATTGCCATTTTCATGCGAACTTATATACCGGCTCCCCCACACTATAGTTCACTATGGAACGCTCGAATATTCTGATTCACTCAAAAATATAGGGAATTTCATAATCTGAAAAGAATATCTTGCTATATTGCCACTTTCCCACAGATTTTATACACCGGCGCCTCCATATTATAGTTCACCATGGAACACTCAAATACTCTGATTCACTTAAAGTTTATAGGGAATTTTATAATCTGAAAAGGATCTCTCGTTATATTGCCACTTTCGCATAAACTTTATGCACTGGTGCCCCCACACTATAGTTCACTATGGAATGCTCGAATATTCTGATTCACTCAAAAATATAGGAAATTTTTTAATTTGAAAAGAATCTCTCGCTATATTGCCACTTTCCCACAGACTTTGTACACAGGCGCCCCCTCACTACAGTACACTATAGAATACTCATTTTCAAATTTCTAAGTTTGAGAATTAGCTTGAAAATTTCTAAATACAGAAGTTTGTAAATTTAATAATTTATTAAACTAAAGTTTTCTATGAAAACCTAGAGTCGATGTTATCAGAATCGATGATATTTCGCAAGAATGGTCAGCGTTATACAAAAATACGCGATCAGCATTGATCATATTACGTCAACACCACTATCTACGTGGAAATATACCAGGTCAAGTATTGAGCGTAATCGGCAGATCAGAATCGTTAGTGTGGCTATCGCAAGCGTGATAAGAAGTTATGATTACTCACTATTGATGCCGGAATCCTTCTCTACCGCTTCGATCAAGTCTTGCAGCCGATCTATGTACACTTTCATGTCCTCGTCGACAGTAATACTACGTCGTTGAATAGGAGTGTTGCAGAGTGGACACAAAGCACTTTTATTCTGCAATACCGTTTGGATGCATGTGCGACAAAATCGATGCCCACAAGGGGTTTTCACGGGCTGAGATATAGTATGCAGACTGAAAGATAAAAGCAACTAATCCCTTATACACCTGTGCTACGGCTATTGCAAATGGAATAAATTATGTGTACGTTAGGGGACAGTACAATGAGCTTTAGTACATGGATTACAATCTAAGGATAGTAAAATTGCTTGCTCCTATTGCATCTAAAATTAAAATCTTGGGATCACTTCAATTTCTTTCAGCGATGCTTGCATTGAACAAGCAGCTACGCTGGCTGCGTGGAGATTTAGGCGGATGGTAAATAAATTAGTTCACTGGATGCAAGTATAAGCAGTGATGTGATTGGAAAATGTTTAAAGGTTTTATTACATGAAATGTTCCTGCATATTAATGTTTGGGAGGGAAGTAAAGAATGGAAGTTCGTTTAAAAAATATTTGGATGTACAGTATCAACAATATTAATTCTAATTCGTTTGACAATTGTAATTGTAATTATGTAACATTATGGTAATAGCTTAATAACATAGATCCAGTTTAATAAAATTATACAAGTTGAATCATATCAAATAATGAATTAAATACAATTTATGTATTTATCAAATAATGAGTTCAAATTGCTATAAAGGTTTTAATGTACGTAATGAATAATAAATTAATAAAGTATATAATACTCTTACGATTTTTAATTTATAATTACTTATGCTGTTCATTAGTAAAGATTCAATTATATTTTGCTGATTATGGTATCTAAGTAAGCTTTAACATCAAAAACAAAAAAAAACAGCGCTCTACTTAACAAACGTATTTTATGAACTATAACTAAGTTAGTAAATATACTTGTTAATGATGTTCAGTTGATTCTCTAATATACATAATTATTAGGTGATCATAAAACCAAAATAATGAATAAATACAACTTACATTCACAAAATAATAACTTAAAATTCCTTCGAACTTGATAACAAACTCCACAAATGAAATCATAAGATCATCAAATTTAAAAACAATGAATTCCATATACTCATTTTATAGCATATACAACATAGATTCAAAAATAGAAAAACATAAAACATAACCTCTACAATTAAATGAAAGTATAAGATAAAAACATTATTACAAATTGACTTACATAATAAATACTCCAAACTATTAAATATTCTCCATAAAATTTTAAACATTAATTAAAAACTCACCAAATCGTGCACTGCAAACTTGTTTGCATATTTTTAATCGCATCCTTCAATTTACGAGTTGTATCAAAGAGCTGTTCCATCTTTTCTTTTTAATTATTAACGTCACATCACGAACCTTTGCACAGAATCATTAAATTTACATCGCTTTTAGTCAGCGTAACACAACTATGAAAATCAGAGCACAGCATAATGATTATCGCTCACATGGTTGACAACTATTGTCAACTTTACCCGCCTTGTTTTGGGATTTACCCATGAGCCCCTGATGGCGTTGCGATCGATAGGTCGATACTCGACTTTACTCCAATTTATTTAGTTTTTCAAGTTTATAATTAAATTCCACTCAATTATCGCGAACTATTCATCAAATTAGAGCTAACTTTATCAATTTTATATGGGAACAAAAATTTTAAATGTAGTTTTGTTTTATAGTGCGCGTTAGATTATCGATAAATCGTTCATGAACATCGAGTTTACGACTCTTGACGATAGAGAGCGCTGTTGCGTTTTCCCGCCAATCTAAGCGGGAACGTCACCGCAGGTGGTTACGTAACAGTGACAATTAATTACAAAAATAGTGTAGTGACGCGTGCAATTTTTATTTAAATAATGTTGTGGAGTTTTGTAAAGTTACGGTGCACAGTACTGAGATCAATTTATGGTGAGTTCTTTAATATAAGTGCTAAAACTAGTTTTACTGACGGTTTATTTGACGCATCTATGAGTGACACATTCACGAATTTCGCAATCATAACGTTTGAGAATTTAAAAGCATTAAAATGTAAATTTCTTGAGAAATAAAATTAAAAAAAAGAGAGTTTACGACTTTATATATATTTTACGTAATGTTATGAATATTGTATCGTTATAATTTTTTACGATTCCATTGACACCAAAATGGCGTCCACGCCGCGTTCTCTTATCTCGCAACTATTTTACAAACATATTTTCTTTTACAGAAGCTGTTGTTCCAATGATTAAATTGGCCTTATCGAGTTTCACAAGTGGAAAGGAAAGACGATAGTGCAGCATAACATGAGATTCGCAGAAACGTGCTGTTGATGACGTTATGGGGTTGATTTTCTTTGCCAGTACTTTGTTCCTCTGCTTATGCGGTAAGTCTTAATTTCACACAATTCGTAAGATAAAAGCGCGAAATCCTTTTGATTCGGTAAAGAAGTAATTAAATCGAAAAATTCACGAAAAATGTCGGAAATGATCAAGTGCATATAACGCTATCTTATAAAATTTTGTTGAACGTCGGAAGGCAAATTAGTTTTAAAGTCTGTTCCTGTGGGACCAATTAAACGGTACTGGACTCGAGTGTGTCCACGCGATAAGAAAGTTTGCGAAACGAATTATCGTTCACGAGTTCATCGGAAGTAAAAATTGTACTCCCGTCAAAAGTTCGTACTTTACAATTCTAAAATTCCTATTAAACACACAGTTAAATTTTATCGAACTCGACAAAACGAACGTCCTCTGTTAATCGAAACGATGAAATATCTTTTATAGAGACGATAAAATTTCGATGTTTTTTTTTTTCAAAACGATATCCCGCTTGATTTATCGAATATTTTCATAGAATACATTTTTTCTGGTAGAGATAACGATCGATTTTTCTTTTCGATCGTTTTGATATGATAAAAGGAAATTAATGTTTTTGTGTGACCATCAACAGGTATGCATTTATAGGTGCCGTGAAAATTTCGATGAAGTGTGCGATGTTTCGGGTGAAATTAATTTCATTTCTATAACACTGCAGAATAGATTTTTCTTTTACATATATATACATATGTATAAATATTCTTAGCGGTTCTGCATGCAAATCAACTGGCACTGAGAGATTCAAAGGGCCGGTAAATTTATTCGTGAATTATACCAGCCACCGTCGAAGTAAATGAACCATAATGATCCCCTTGCATGGTGATTTAAATTCTATTCGCAAGAAACTTTCAGGCGATCGACTAAATTTACCGGCAACGAATCGACTGCTCTTGCAGTGATTAAAGGAGCACCAATCCTCGACCACGAATTGCTCTTATACCCTAATTATCCACTGTTGTGTGTACATCTAACGGTTTTTTTTCTATAAATATTCAATTCCGATCGGTTAAGGATTTGTTCAATTATGCTATTTACATATATCATGATGTCTTTTCTCCTACACAGTTCTGACAATTATTTAAATTATTGAATATTAAGGATTGCAATGAATATTATGAATATTTACTGAATATTATGTCTACGAGATTTTAAACATTTAATTAGGTTTTTAATTTGAGGGATCATGAGTGGAAATTTTTCTGAATTAAAATTTTGTTTAACTGATTTTGTATTTTCAGCTGATATTAAATTTTTACTGCTAATTTATCAAATTAATTGTTCTTGAGAATTAGGAGATTGGAAAATTTAGAAATCTGATGAGTTTTGAAGGAATGCTCCTAGGGGCTTCTAGGTATAATTTGGGGTTCTGGGATTTATGGATTTGAAAATAGATAATTCATGATTTTAGTGTTCTCTGTGTCACACCTCTAATTTTACACTCCAACACCTCAGCTACAAACCCTAGACGTCCAAATTCTCAAAAAGTTTTCAAATTTCCTCTTTCCAAGTTTCCAACTTTCACGCCACCTCACTTTTCCTATACAAGTTCCTAGCAGAACTAACACCAGTAAAGTAAAGACATTCATCATATATCTGTCAACACAATCAATATTTGGTGTTCGAAAACCGTGAGGTGTGCAGACGATCAGTCACCGACTCCAGATCTCGAGTACCCTTGTCGATATCCTTGCTCCCAAGTGCTCGGCAACGAATTTGACGATGGTCTGTTACTTTTTCACGCTGCTTTGGATAAAAAAGCGGCTGGATTGCCGTTGCCACAGGGCGGTGGTGGGGCGGGGGTCCATGGACAGCCGCAGGCTGGCTCGCCGAGCACCCCGGGCCCCGGCGGTGGCACAGCTGGCAGCGGCGCGAGCAGTATTATCGGCGCTGCTGGCGGCGGTGCTTCTGGCTCTGGCACCGGCGCCGCCGGTGGAAGTGGCGGGGTTGGTTTCGGGGTACACGGGGAAAATACCGGCGGTGGAGCCGGTGGCGGTGCCGCCGGTGGTGACGCGGGTTGGTCCGAGGGACCGGTTCGTCGGGGCCGAGGGTGGCGCGACTGGCGCCGCGGCGACCCCATGCTGATCAAGGGACTATGGAAATCGAAGGGACCTCTAGGTAAACCCTTTCTTCTTTATCCGTTGCATGCGCCTACGCTTCGTCCTTTTACTGCCGAACGATCATGTCTGCTTGATGAACCCTCGACTCGTTATACTGGGAGTTTCTGTGCTGAGATTCTGTCGCTGATCACCTGTTCGGGTATCTAGTTTAAATATCGCCGGAGATGAACATATAACAGTTTGAGAGTAGCCTACCTATCATAGAAGAATCCTCATTCTTAACTGTTTGTCTGGGTACTCATCCAGCTATTTATGTGGGTACTTGTGTATTGGGAAGAATATGTGTCTATTTAGAAATGGACATATAACCGTTTGAGAGTAGCCTACCTATCATAGAAGAATCCTCATTCTTAACTGTTTGTCTGGGTACTCATCCAGCTATTTATGTGGGTACTTGTGTATTGGGAAGAATATGTGTCTATTTGATATCTTCAATATAATCCTCATTCTAGCTGAACGATGACTACTTTTCTAGCTATTTGTATGGCTACTTCTCCAGATGCTTATCTAGCTTAAACAGCACTTGGGCATGTGTCCATTTGAGAGTACCCTGGATCCATGCTTAACTGTTTGTCTGGGTACTACTTATATGAGTATTTAGCTCAAATAGCTCTAGGGATATGTATCCATTTTGACAATAGTCCACTTCTTCATTCTGACTATTTGTATAGCTACTTGTCCAGGTGCCTGTCTAGCTTAAACAGCACTTGAGATAGGCATATGCTCATTTGAGAGTAGTATCTTCATTCTTAACATGTCTGGGTAGTCAGCTACTGTCTGAGTCCTTGTAACTGTTAGTCTGAGTGCTCATTTAGCTTGAACAGCACTTAGGATGTGTCCATTAGAGTAGTATCCTCAGTCTTAACATGTCCAGCTAGTAGTTCAGCTACTTGTCTGGTTCCTTGTGTGCCTATTTGTCTGAGTGCTTGTTTAGCTTAAACTGCACTTAGGATGGACATGTGTCCATTTGAGAGTAGTCCTGCAATCTTAACTACTTGTTTAGGTACTTATTCACTTAGCTAGATACTTATCCACTTGTCTGGATACTTATCTGGGTGCCTGTTTAGCTTCAACAGCACTTAGAATAGACATGTATCTACTTGATACTAGTCTACTTCTTTTTTTTCTTAGTTACTGGATACATGCAAAGCTAATTATCTGGCTAGTTATATAACTACTTATCTGGCTAGTTGCATAGCTACTAGTCCGGCTAGTTGTCTGGGTGCTTTTCTAACTTGAATAGCTCTTAGAATGATTAGGTATCTGTTTGATCACATATGTGACTACTTGTCTGGTAACTTGATGATCCACATCAGTGCTCAGGAGTGAGAAAGATCTACCAGTCTACATCTTTTACTTCCAACTATGTGGCTGACAGTTAGCTCCATCTAAATTATCTCTGACTCACTATGGTACCACATTACAAAAAATACCCCTGTTAACTTAGACGGGTTCAAGTGGACATGCATTCCAAGGTTTAGGTAAATGACCAAGTAAGCAACTGGCAGTGAAAAATAGATCTTGCATATTCCTTTCACTCCCAGCTGCTTATCTGGCTACTTATCTAAACGCCTTAAGCTTTTGCTATCTCTTACATGTTCCTAATATTGTTTGCCAACCTTTTTAAAAAATCCTTCGCTCAGCTATTTAACCTTGCACAAACGTAATTCCGCATGCAGTTTGTATCCATAAAGATTGAGATGCATGTTCACATCGAATGTTCAAGCAGTCCTTCCATCAAACATTTTTATTTTAAATACAGTGTGTAACAAAATCCTTTCAGACTACGTTGTATAAAAATTTGATAACCTTTCACGAAAAAAACGGTAATCTTTTCAGGAGATGAAACTAAATTTCAAGCTTCCCATGTTTCTCATAGTTTTCGATGCAAAATCCAAAGTATTCGCTGGTAGAATCTGGGATGCGTCGATCTACATGACGCCGAAATTTGAAAGTGAAATTCGAATCACGGAGAGAAAAGACGTGTACCGTTCATTCGTTTCATGAATTTTTCACGCCTCTTAGAATATTATAATTGACGCTCGACATACTTGACAGACATTTCACTGAATCCGAAATAACTCCATCAAAACCGTGCAGAAACGTTTTACGTGTTTATTGCCTAATTTCATGGTTCCGCAATATCGTATTACCGTTTTATGTAACGAAAATGTATTTTCATCGGGACGAAACCATCTGCGGAGACGGTTTATAGGATACTATTGCAATATAAGATTCGCTGACAGCTGTTACCAAGGAGCCATAAAGTTCGAAACTTTTCTTCGCAACGGATGAGAAGCTGCTTGCGCTGATAAGCCGAAAACCTAACATCGATATGAAACTTTTCTGCCATACTTTGCTGCTAGTTTCGCTAAAATGTACACGGATAATGCCAGAGTTTAACGTGGTTTACCGTATGTTGATCGTTTAGGTCATTTAATATGCAAATTGCACGTTGTGAAAATGGACTCGTGTAGCACGATTAACTTTTCGAAAGAACCTTGTAATTCGCGTTCACTTAGCTTGTAAATTTGGAAATGTGTGGAAAATTTGAGACAGTAAACGATACATGGATTTAGATCAAATATGGACAATTTCGGAAAGGACAACTTGAAAAACTGGGAGAAAATTGAGTAAAGCGATCAGATGTGAGGGTTAAAATATCCAGCTATAAAATTTCAAGTCTGTTACACAACTGTTATTAAAGAATTGCTTCTCATTCCTTCCTTCAAATCGCAACGCTTCGCTTGTGAGCATCTTGCCCTAGCACCTAGCCCGCACGGATCACAGTCACAAATGAAAGCTGCAAATCGGCTGTCACCCGAACAGATTCCTTAGGGAACGCGGAGGCGTACATCTTCTTAGCGTTGCTGATCGGCGCCGTGACTGTGGTGGTCGGTTGTTGGCTGTCCGACAACTGCTGGTCCCCGGAACCGGAGGGGGTGGTTACCGTGGCATAGCCTAGTGCTGACTTCCGTTCGTCCAGGCGATAACAACTAGTACGCGGGCTCTCCTGCAGGAGCATCCAGCACCACCTTGGCCAACCGAACCGACGTCCATTGTTGGACATCAACGACAACCACACGCTGTTGGCCGTGTGACGGCGGCCATTTAACGGCCGCAAAATGGAGGTGATCGGACATTAGCTCTCCCAGTCATCGCGAGGCGTTCGACCGGGAAACGTTCATCGGCGACTTTCTATACAGCCGTTACGGCTAAAACGGACGATCGATCGTGCGCGTTTCTTTTCCTTTATTTCAGCCGGCCGCATCGCGGTTTAATGCGTCGACGTAATTAGCGAAATTGGAAACCAAACCGCGCGGAATGCGCTTCGATCCGACGCGGTGGCGACACACCGTGGATTATGCTTCCATTGTTAACGCGATCCACGTTTGATCTTTGGCGATGGTTAACTGATGACGTACAGCCGCTTCCACACTTGATGTCGCTACCAATCTTGTTACGATGTCACCCGAACATCGATGACGTCAGCTGAACATCGATCGCATCAGCTGAACATCGATGTCGTCAGATCAGTAAAGTATTAATGGAAGCTCGTTTAATGCACGGAATTAAAGCCACTTATGAGTTCATTGATGCGTAACTGCGCATGCTCCGTGCATTAAACGTGATCTGTGCGGAGTTGTTAGATAAATATATGTTTGTAGGATTGGTTTACGATGTCAGATAATTGGGAAGGGATGTGACATCACGTGTGAAAGGCTTGGTACGTATGTACGCGATGGTGTTCGATAACGTGAAAGGGTTACGAGTTGACCGTCTGCTCGTGGATTAACGAGATCATCGAATTAGCTGCGAAATGGATTTGCGAGATGTGCAGGTTGGGTAGCCTGCGGTTGAAGGTGGATCGAAGGTAGAGTTGTACTTTCGCGATACGGTAGAACCTTGATTAGCAGAATATTGGTTAATGGTATGGTCGATTGGTGAAAATGGGAGAGGGTTTTATTGGGTGTACCAATTAATTCGGTGCCTTTGATGGTATGTAAGGTTGGTTATGGACTTCTGAAGGTAATTTTCGTGTTATTTGGTGGGTGGGGAGAATGTTGTTGGTTTGGCGTGTTTGGGAAAGTAGAGAGCTGGGATTTGGGGAGTTAGGAATTTAAGGGTGTAGGAATTTTTAAAGGTAGGTAAGGTGATTTGGGGATTTGGGGATTTGGGGATTTGGGGATTTGGGGATTTGGGGATTTGGGGATTTGGGAATTTGGAGATTTGGGAATTTGGGGATTTGGGGATTTGGTAATTTGGGGATTTGGGGATTTGGTAATTTGGGAATTTGGGAATTTGGGAATTTGGGAATTTGGGAATTTGGGGATTTGGGGATTTGGGGATTTGGGAATTTGGGAATTTGGGAATTTGGGAATTTAGGGATCTGGGGATTTGGGGATTTGGTAATTTGGTAATTTGAGAATTTGGGAATTTGGGAATTTGGGGATTTGGGGATTTGGGGATTTGGGGATTTGGGGATTTGGGGATTTGGGAATTTAGGGATCTGGGGATTTGGGGATTTGGTAATTTGAGAATTTTGGAATTTGGGAATTTAGGGATTTGGGGATTTGGGAATTTGAGAATTTGGGAATTTGAAAATTTGGGAATTTGGGAATTTGGGAATTTGAGAATTTAGGGATCTGGGGATTTGAGAATTTGGGGAATGGAGGTTAGAGGATTTTCAAGACTCAAAGATTTAGGGATTTGAAAATTTAGAAACTTGGGAATTTAGGGATTTGGAAACTAAAGGAAATAGGTGATGATTTTTGGAAATTTTTGGATTTGAATTTTGCAATTTGAGAAGTTAGGTATTTAGAGATCTGACAATTTAAGAATTGTGGTCTCTGGAGATTTGACAATTTAGAAATTTAAAAATCCTATGATTGAAATATATGAGAATTTGGGAACAATCTCAAAAATAATTAACAACTAACTCTGATGTTAAATTGAAACAATTCTTATACTTTTGTAGGTGCTTATACTATTCAAATGCTATAACTAAAGTAATAGTACTATAATTCTTTAAAAATGAATTTTTAGAGTACCCTTATAATTTTGCATAAGGCGTCGAATTAATTTTTGCATCTAATACTTAAATATTCTAACCCATACAAAAATTGAAACTTTAATTTGGACACTCAGATAATTTACTATATTTACATTTTACATACAAGTGTCTTTAAGAAAATTAACATAACCCTCCAATCCAGTTAATCACAAACGCAAACAGAGAACAATAAACTAAATTACAATAGTGAAATTTTATGTTAATTCAGTTAATTGAGGTTCTACTGTAACAGAAGTATACGTATAGGTAAAGTTTGATGTGCCATTGGGGAATTAACGTTTGGTTGGGAAACGTTTAATACTAGTTGTACGTTTAATACCGCCATTTATGGTGTATACCTGGTGTCCAAAGAAAATGAATGAGAAATTTATAAGCTTACAGTAATTGATGGACTAAGATAAATAGGTATAATATTTTCCTTTTTTCATTTAATAACGTAAGTTACTATAACTGCTTATTTAGATGTGATCATTATATCTAGATAGGATAAATAATTTTTTCCTTGAACATGTGATTATGAAAATTATTTTATATACGTGAATTTTTGCACTTTTCTTGTTCTAATACTCTGAATAGTGCGAAATTCAAAATCGATTTTACTAAAGATGATTTACTATAATTACCAGTTTCTATTTATTTATAAATATAGATGTCTATATCTTTGCTTTTGATACCAAATAGTGATCTATCGTGCATAGAATTCTTACCTTTTCTATTGCGGAGGATAGAGTTAGAACTATGATCATCACTATTTTAATTATTTTTAAAGTTGTAACAGTCGAAAATATTTTTCGAATACATGATTGTATAGATATTCGTACAATGTACCGCTGTCAACCCATGAGATGACGCTTGAAGAGGCTAATGTGTTTAGAAGAGCTACACACACACTAATTGTTGTCCTTCACAAGTTCCAATCTTCCAAAGTCTTAACCTTCCAAAGTTCTAACCTTCCAATGTCCTAACCTTCCAAAGTTCTAACACTCCAAAGTTTTAACCTTCCAAGGATCCAACCTTCCAATGTTCCAACACTCCAAAGTTCTAACCTTGCAAAGTTTCAACCTTCCAAAGTTCCAACACTCCAAAGTTTTAACCTTCCAAAGTCCTAACCTTCCAAAGTTCTAATCTTCCAAAGTTCCAACACACCAAAGTTCCAACACTCCAAAGTTCTAACCTTGCAAAGTTTCAACCTTCCAAAGTTCCAACACTCCAAAGTTTTAACCTTCCAAAGTCCTAACCTTCCAAAGTTCTAACCTTCCAAAGTTCCAACACTCCAAAGTTCTAACACTACAAAGTTTTTACACTCCAAAGTTCTAACCTTCCAAAGTTCCTACCTTGCAAACTTTCAACCTTCCAAAGTTCCCACACTCCAAAGTTTTAACCTTCCAAAGTCCTAACCTTCCAAAGTTCTAACCTTCCAAAGTTCCAACACTCCAAAGTTCCAACACTCCAAAGTTCCAACACTCCAAAGTCCTAACCTTCCAAAGTTCTAATCTTCCAAAGTTCCAACACTCCAAAGTTCTAACCTTGCAAAGTTTCAACCTTCCAAAGTTCCCACACTCCAAAGTTTTAACCTTCCAAAGTCCTAACCTTCCAAAGTTCTAACCTTCCAAAGTTCCAACACTCCAAAGTTCCAACACTCCAAAGTTCCAACACTCCAAAGTTCTAACCCTACAAAGTTTTTACACTCCAAAGTTCTAACCTACCAAAGTTCTAACCTCGCAAACTTTCAACCTTCCAAAGTTCCCACACTCCAAAGTTTTAACCTTCCAAAGTCCTAACCTTCCAAAGTTCCAACACTCCAAAGTTCTAACACTACAAAGTTCTAACACTCCAAAGTTCTAACCTTCCAAAGTTCCAACCTTGCAAACTTTCAACCTTCCAAAGTTCCCACACTCCAAAGTTTTAACCTTCCAAAGTTCTAACCTTCCAAAGTTCCAACCCTCCAAAGGTCCAACCTTCCAAAGTTCTAACCTTCTAAAGTTCCACCTTCTGATAGTTCCAACCTTTCAAGCATCCAACCACGCAAAGTTCCAACCTTCCAAAGTCTCAACCATGCAATGTTTCAACCTTCCAAAGTACTCATCTTCTAAAGTTTGAATCATCCGAAGGTTCAGTCTTTCAAAGTTCCAACCTTCCACTGTTCCAATTTTCCAAAGTCCCAACCTTCCCTATGTTCCAACCTTCAATAGTCCCAACCTTGCAAAATTCTAACCTTCCAAAGTCCCCACTTTCCAAAGTTTGAATCACCCAAAGTTTCAACTTTCCAATGTCCCAACGTTCCTGAATTCCAATTTTTGAAAGTCCTAACCTTTGCACATTTCGATCATTCTAAATTCGATCATTCAACCTTCTTAACTTTCGATCTTCCAAATTCCAAAGCTGCGAATATTCAAAATTTCTGAAACTAAAGCTCCAAATTTCGAAACGTACATCTTCTCAAAACTTTGAATCACCTTATTCCAAAGCTTCCTAACCTCCAAATGATAGTCGGCAAACGTCTCGAGAGTGAGTGAGATAGTGCTTCATGCGTTCAGCAGTTATGTTCATTATTCTTATTTGCCGAAATGGAAGTTCACGAGGAAGCTTCTTTTACTTTGGCTCACGCGCCAACTCATGGATTGATATCTCTACTTCCTATTCGAGAAATATTCCACCTAGTCATTCCAATTTTTAAAATAATCAAAATGGTGATATTCTCTACGACATTTCATTCTTAATTTTTCCTTCGAATCGCCATTTGCGGTTCACATCTCTAAGGTGCTAAATCATCACGACTTCTAAGACAGTTTTGATAGTTCAATAAAAGAGCGTTTTCCACAAAAAATCGTTCAATAAAATAAATTTGTTAATCAGAAGAAACCTCCGATGTTATACTTAACTTTCTTTTTTAAAAATAAAGTCAATTTGTATTTTTGAACTTGTTCTTTTCTGTTACCAAATTGCTTTCAACGCTTTAAAAAATGTAAAAAGATGCAAGAAAATATAAAGTTGAACATATAAAAACCGTAAAGTTGAACATATAAAAAAAACATAAAATTGAAGATGTAAAAAAAAGAAACATGTGGACATACGAGAATAATGATCAGATCCTACATAGAAATTTATACGAAATTAGCCATGAAATTTGTAATTGTATTGAGATCCGAAACAAAGAGGCTCAGAATCTTTGATGTCCGCGTTAAACTTGCCGAGGAACGTGAGGATATTAAAAATTTCGATCTTCTTTATTTCAGATCACAATTGCTTTTTTTTATGGTCTGCGTCGTAAAAGCTTGCGATGGGTGGCTCTGCCGTTCGAACCCTGGTACCGCCATTTTATTTCTTTTTTTATATCTGCAAGCCCGAAATTGCGGATAAGAGTTGCGTTAACAAATGTCGGGAACCATTTATCTCGCGGTTTTTATGCTGATCATAATTAATTCTGATTTATGGTTTTTAGATTATTGAATCTGGAAATTTAGGAATTTGGTAAGTTGGCAATTTTAAAGTTTGATGATTTGGAGATTTGTGGATTTAGGGATTTAGGGATTTGGGGATTTAGGGGTTTGGTAATTGGAGATTTTTATTTGCATCAATTTAATAATTTACCAGTTCACGAATTCAATTTACCAATTCATGGATTCATTAGTTGTTTAATTGATCAATTCATCAATTCACCAATTCATTAATTTACCAGTTCACCGATTCATTAATTTACTAGTTCATCAATTCACCAATTCACCAATCTATTAATTTACCAATTCACCAATTTGTTAGTTCACCAATTCATTAATTTACCAATTCATCAATTTACCAGTTCACCAATTCATTAATTTACTAGTTCAAAAATTTATCAATTCACCAATTTATTAATTCACCAATGCATTAATTTACCAATTCACCAATTTGTTCATTCACCAATTCATTAATTTAGCAATTCATTATTTTACTAATTCATCAATTTACTGATTCATCAGTTCACCAATTCGCCATTTCATTAATTTACTAATTCATCAATTTACCAATTCATTAATTTATTAATTCACTAATTTATCTAGTCAAAGACTTGCCAATTTATCAATATGCTAATTTGCCAATCTACTCATCTATCAATCTGTCAATCTACTAATGTGCCAAACAACAAACCTACCAATCTATCAAACGATAAACCTTCCAATTTACCAATCTATGAATCAACCAATCTACCAGTTTACTAATCTTCCAACCTACCAATCTATCAAGCTATCAATCTAGCAATCTACCAAGCCACCAATCTATCAATCTACCAATCTAGCAATCTACCAATCTATCAATCTACCAATCTATCAATCTACCAATCTATCAATCTACCAATCTAAAATAAATTAAATTTGTGTCTCTAAAACTTGATGAACCGATAATTTGATGACTTAGAAATTCACAAACTTCAGCAACAGAAATTTCAACATTATGCCATCACGAAGATTTCAAATTACGTAAAATTTTCAAATTGACCTATGAATTACTGCTCCCCATTTCATTAAAAACCACTCGAATCATCTTTCTCCACCAACATTTTCGCATAATCGCAACAAATTTTCATTCGAAACATTTCCCCGTTAAACTATCAAGACTAATCGAATAAAAAAAAATCGTGTGAACCCGCATTCCGTACGAATCCATCAGCCCCTGACCAAAATAAACGAACCAAACGATTCGTAGCTGATACGTTTAATTTAAAGTAACCGAAACGCAACAACATTCCGAAATAGCGCGTTTCAATTTCCCCGCGAGAATGTTTTCCCGAATTCGCGTGTTCCGTTTAGCTCTTCTAAATGGCGCGTAAAAGGCAATAGACGGTTTAGAGGCGCTTTTGAAGCCCGCCGTTAACGGAAGTCCAAAATGGATCAATAATTTCATTTCGAGGCCCGGTTGATGGGCTTCGATATCGACGTTAAACCAGCGAGCGGAAAGCAGCGGATTTACTCCTTGTCTTAATTACCATTCGGAGATTTATAGACTTTAATGGCGCACGAAACACGCGATACGAGACTTACCCGTCTTAATTTCGTTCTGCGCTAACAATGCAAACTGTGCCAAATGGCTTCCCTAACGAGAGAATCTCGCTGAGGTCTTAGAAAATACTCCTCGTTGAAATTTGCTTCTCTGGTGAATATTTTTAATATAGCAAAGACGTCTACTTTACTGAACTTTACCAATATTAACATAGTCTACGCGCGGAAATAAAGAATGTATCAACATAAAATTTCGAATACTTTATTAAGAAGTTGTGAGAAGAATATGAAGAATATCTGGCATATTCCATGAGTAAAAATAAGAAAAAGTGTGTGTACGAACACAGGATCGTTATTAAAAATTATTAAAAAAAATATGGAAGTCGAGAATTCGTATACAAGGAGAATCATTTCGTATATTCGTAATCTTTCGATGAAATATTTAACAGCCTATGTTTATACAGCATTATTTTTATTTATGGAGCTGGTGAAGTTTTACGAAACTGGGACACACTGTATGCATCGAAAAACAAAGCAGTTTTGCACTTTTGTTAACTTTTGATAAAGTGCTTAAAACTGTGTTAATACATCTTATTTCTGCGTGTGGAATATTTTGGAGTTTGAGACGAGTGATATTTATTTAGCAATATTTATTTATTACAGTGAGTAATATTTATTATTACAGTGTGCATAAAAATGCAGAGCGAATTGAATATTTAGTTTGAATATAAAAATACGTGAATTTTTGGGGAATCAAATTTTCTGTGCTTTTTTGGAAATACAGCGAAGTTCGATCAATGCAGTTTTAATTTAAAACTAAATCCCTAAAACATGACATTCTTAATTGAAGCAGCCTTTGTTTTAATGGAATTTTCATGCTGAATCTCTTTTTATTCGAATTCCTAGTATTGGTTGTTAAATGTTATTGAAATTTCAATTGGAATTCGTGGAAGGGGATGCATTACTCTTCTGCAGTTATAAATATATTATACTGTGTATGAAATGTAAATGTAGTATTAGATATAGTAGAATTTGATGGTTAGGAAATTTAGGATTTGGGAGATTTGAGAATTACCACGCGTTGTATTGCCACGCCCCCGAATTACCACGCGTTGCATTACCACGCCCTTGAATTACCACGCGTTGTATTGCCACGCCTCCGAATTACCACGCGTTGCACTACCACGCCCTCGAATTACCACGCGTTGTATTTCCACGCCCCTGAATTACCACGCGTTGTATTGCCACGCCCCCGAATTACCACGCGTTGCATTACCACGCCTCCAAATTACCACGCATTGTATTTCCACGCCCTTGAATTACCACAAGTTGTATTGCCACGCCCCCGAATTACCACGCGTTGCACTACCATGCCTCCGAATTACCACGCGTTGTATTGCCACGCCCCCGAATTACCACGCGTTGCATTACCACGCCCCCGAATTACCACGCGTTGCATTACCACGCCCTCGAATTACTACGCGTTGCATTACCACGCCCCCGAATTATCACGCGTTGTATTTCCACGCCATCAAATTACCACGCCCCTGAATTACCACGCACCCGAATTACCGAATTATAATTATTAAATTATATTTGGGAGATTTGGGAGCATTGGGATTTGGGAAATTAGGGATTTGCAAATTTGATTTTCGGAAATGTGGAATTTTTAAATTTTTAAATTTTGGAATTTTAGAAACTTAGTAATTTGGAAATTTAGGATGTGGAATATTGGATGTATAAGTGTAACGTTTCAACCAAAAGTTTTCCTGTGTACGCTTACTATAAGCAAACTATATATCAATGTACATCGTTAGTTCTCGTTTGAAACACGATATTCGATCGATATCGGTTCCTCTTCGATTATGCACGCGAATTAATCGTGATACGTTGGTGCACCTGTGTCACCATGTACCTGGTAAACGTACATATGTGCTTTGGTACATCGATCGATCAGATTTACGGTGTTCCTTTATTTGAAACCAGCTTGCTAAGGTGCGAGCATTAAATAATAACGCGGACCGATATTGTTCGTGGCGTCCGCCATCTTGGTTATTCAATACATTTTCTATGCTTTTCAATCGTTTTCTTATCGGACTATTATTATTCAAATTTTATTATTTTTTATTCAATTATTTATACATTAATTTCTACTTCTACAGTTTCAATTTGGACATTCTTTTTTTTTAATGAGTTGATTTTTATAATATGTTACAATGCGTAGTATATTTTTTAATATTTGTATTTAAATAAACAGTACAATTTTTAATACTTATGTTCAAGTCAGTATATGTCTTTTGACATTCATATCCAGATGATTAGTACATATTTTTAAAATTTATATTAAAATGAACAGTACATTTTTTACCAGTTATGTTGAAATTAATAATATGTTTTGTAGCATGTATGTTCAAGTAAATAGTACATTTTTTAACCTTCATATCCAGATAAATAGTACAGTTTGTTAAAATTAATACTCAAATAAAGAGTAATTTTTTTAACATTCATGTCTGGATAAATAATACATATTTTTACAATATGTTCAAACAAATTATATTATTATACCAGTCATGTTTAAATAAAAATGATGTAAAATATTTATTAAGGTAAATTCACAGAAAGACATTTCTAATTTTCCAAAAGAAAAAAAGTCAAAATTGAAAATTCACAGATTAGCACGTAGAATCGTAAAAACGAATCACGAAAAGGAAGAAGAAGAAGAAGAAGTAGCAAGTTTTTTGCCACGGTCTCTAACGTCACCGTGTAATCGAGTTTTTCGTTTAGCTCGATTAAATCGTGCTGCTTGCCGTGGAAAAACTCGTGCATCCGATAAAAGTAATTTATCTCGTTCGTCTGGTAAAGGAGGAAAATTTTTGTGCACGCGTTTCCGGGATTCTCGAAACGAGAGACGATAAAATTTCAATATGAAATGTCCTACATTGGTAAATCTCTCGTATCTCGCGAGCAAATTTGCCACAAAGGGAATTAATCTAAAGGATTCCGAAGTAATATGCGCGAGATAGATTTCTTGCTGTCGAAAGAGGAAATTCTTGAAAATTATTACGGTACCGCTCGTATCGGATTAAGGAAATTGTTGTAGAAAAGTATTTTGGAGATATAAAATTTTATTATTTTTTCGTTTTTGATGAAGTTTTAATAGTTTTGTATTTTGGTATTTTATGATTTAATTGTTTAGTAGGTTGTATGGTGATTGTATGTCGTTTTTTATGTCGATAAGTTAGGGATTTATTAATTAAAGATTTGTTAATAAGTTAGGTTTGTAATTCGATAATTTATTAATTTAGAATTTTTGTAATTTGACAGTTTAATTTAGTACTTTAATTATTTTACAATTTGCTAGTTTAGTAATTTTGCAATTTTATGATTTAATGGTATGTTAATTTGATAATTTGGTAACTTAGTGATTCAATATTTTACTAGTTTAATTATTTTAATATTTACTATTTTAATTATTTATTTACTTAGTAATTTCATAACTTAACAATCTATTTAACTACTTCAGTAATTTTACAATTTGCTATTTTAATTATTTTATAATTTTGTGAGTCAATAATATATTAATTTAATAATTTGGTAATTTAGTGATTCAATATTTTCGTAGTTTAATTATTTTATTATTTACTATTTTAATTATTTATTTACTTAGTAATTTCATAACTTAACAACCTAATTTACTACTTTAGTAATTTTACAATTTGCTAGTTTAGTAATTTTGTAACTTAATGGGACAATAATATATTAATTTGATAATTTGGTAATTTAGTAATTCAGTAATTTACTAGTTTAATAATTTCATTACTTACTATTTTAACAATTTATTTATTTAGTAATTTCCTAACTTAATCTAATAATTTAGTACTTTAATGATTTTATAATTTACTACTTCAATGATTTCATTAATTAATAATTCACTAATATAGTAACTTGATAATTTAATTGTCTAATCAATTTTTAGTTGTATAATTTTATAGTTTAATATTGTCTAACCTAATCTAATTTCATGTGAACTAACCTATTTGACTTAATGTAACCTAGCCTAACTTGATGTATCCGAACCTATTTGACTTAATCTGACCTAACCTAACTTATTGTAAACTAACCTACTTGACTTAATGTAACCTAACTTAACTTAATGTACCCTAATCTATTTGATTTAATCTAACCTAACCTCTTTTCTCAATCTAACCTCAAATTATCAAACAGAGTTGGTAGCAAAAGTTTCTCAAAAATGTCTCAAATTAAATAATTAAATAATTCTTATAGAAAATGTAAAATGCAAACAATTTCTAATTTAAAAAATTGCAAAACCAAATTCTAATGTCTGAAGTGCAAAAATATCTAAAATTACAAAATTTCCAAATTAAAAATTTCAAACTCCTTCTATGACTTCTAATAGTTAATAACTCAAAACGTAAATAATTCCAAATAAAAAAGATCCCAAAACCAAATTTGAAAACCTGAAATGCAAAAATTTCAATAAATCACAAAACCTTCAAAAATTTCAAACTCCTTCTATGATTTCTAATAGTTGAAAACTCAAAATGCAAGAAATTTCAAATAAAACAAGTTCCGAAACCAAATTTGAAATTCCGAAAAGCAAAAATTTCAATAAATCACAAAAATTTCAAATTCCTATGACTCATAATTAAAATTTCCTCGAAGCATTCCAATATCTCCATCACCACACAAACCTCAATTAATCAAATTTTAATTAAATCCCATCTTTCTATAAATCACATTTGAACAATTCACGCACTACATTCCCGATACAGTTTCACGCAAGACAGTCCATTATTCCGTCAACAATTACGGCGTTCATTTCCAAAATTCATCAAAATAATTGCATCTGTTTGTATATGCAGGCGCCTTCCTGCAGGAACTTTCATAATTAGCGTAATCGCGCGAGACTCCACATTTCCGTGTTTTCGCGACGATGTTTCTAATAACTCGAACGTTAGCCAGAGAATTCATCGTCGAAAACGAACTTCGAAAACCTGTCAGTAGAGGTGGAAAAAGTTTTTCGCTCGAAAGATAGTAAACGCCGTAAATCAGTTCAACGAACGCTTTAGCTGTTCCTGCGTTCGAGTTTCCACCGAATTGGCTGGTTTTTGCCTGGGAAAATAAGTTTTCCTGGGTTAAATCCCCGAGCAGAATGTGTATGCATCCCTTTCCTGAAAAAAGAAAGTTTAATTGGAAATCGGACAAATTTGGCATCGTCTTCCGAGTATTAACTGCTCAACTCAATTTACGGCTTTAAGAGTTTATTTTAATCTCGTTACAAATTTGCTATTTCACGTTTTAAATTGATAACGCGATTAGCAAGTTTTTTAAGGATTTAGGGGGTGAAATTGATTGGCTATTTTTTGTGGGATTTAATTTTTTTGGAATTTGTTATGTTGTATTGATATTTGATGTATTTCACTGTTTTATGTTGTCATATTTGTTTATTTGGGATTTTTAATGATTTAGGGGGTGAAATTGATTGGCTATTTTTTGTGGAATTTAATTTTTTTTAATTTGTTATTTTATATTAGTATTTGATGTATTTTCGCTTTGTATTTCCACGCGTTGTATTTCTACACGTCGAAATTTCTACGCGCCATAGTACCATACATCGTACTTTTCACGCGCCATAATTCCACGCTCCTTAATTTCCACGCGCCATAATTCTACGCGTCGTATTTTCACGCGTTGTATTCCTACGCGTCGAAATTTCTATGCGCCATAATACCACGCACCGTACTTTTCACGCGCCATAATTCCACGCTCCTTAATTTCCACGCACTATATTTCCACGCGCCATAATTCTACGCGCCGTATTTCCACGCGCTGTATTTCTACACGTCGAAATTTCTACGCGCCATAATACCACACACCGTACTTTTCACGCGCCATAATTCCACGCTCCTTAATTTCCACGCACTATATTTCCACGCGCCATAATTCTACGCGCCGTATTTCCACGCGCTGTATTTCTACGCGCCATAATACCACACACCGTACTTTTCACGCGTCATAACTCCATGCTCCTTAATTTCCACGCGATGCATTTCCACGCGCTGCATTTCCACGCGCCATAATTCTACACGCCGTATTTCCACGCGTCGAGATTTCTACGCGCCATAATACCACACACCATACTTTTCACGCGCCATAATTTCACGCTCCTTAATTTCCACACGTTGTATTTCCACGCGCCATAATTCTACGCGCCGAAATTCCCTGGCGCCATAATTCTACGCGCCGTAAATGAACAGGTTGTGAATAATTTCCTTCTATTTTTAATTATAAGTTTTTAATTAGTTAATTAATTAAACCTTGAGATGTTGGAATTTTAAAGTGAATTTTTAAAATTTTTATTTCATCAAGTGATTAATTTATAATAGCAGGAAACTGTCTTTGCCAAAATTTATAGCATTAAATATTTTTCTTCATTTTTCATTTTAACAAACTCATTAATTTATTATTAAAAATAATTTCTGTTTTAATTAAGTTGATTAATAAAAGTGTCTTCTAGTCTCTTCTTCAAAAAATTTACTGATCTAATAAATAAGAAAACTTGATTTACCAGAGTTGATAATATTAAATATTTCTCTTCATTTTTTACTTTAGCAAACTCATCAATTTGCTATCAAAAATAATTTATGTTTTAATTAAACCAACTAATAAAAATGTCTTTCTATTTTTTTTCATAAGATTGGGAAGTCTGACAAATTAAAAAACTTCATCTACCAGAACCAATAAAATAAATCATTTGTCTCATTCAAGTTTAATTTTTCATACAAATTAATTTCATTTCATAAACCATTTCAGTCAACAATAAAATAATAAAATTTTCTATAATCATTACATCACGAAGTTGATGAATTTGTTCAATGAAATTCATTCACCAAAAATTGGAAACTTGATAATATTCTTCTTTCAATACATTAAATTTGATACCCAATTAATATTACTTTCATATCAAATTAATTAAACTTCTGACATCAAATCAATTTATCTTTAAATAACGACCATTGAAGAAGTTCCATTAATTCTACCATAGATTCTAAAGTTTCCAATTTCCTCAATCCCTGATTTTCCAAAGTAACACAAATCGATTTCCCTTTAAAAAGCTAAGTAATTACAAAATAATTGTTTGCAGCTCTTGCTTCACAAGCATGATTAGTTTGCTTTACGAAGGAAACTTCGTCTCTTTAATTCTACCATAAGGAAGCTTCATTTGAACTTTTCAGTTTTTAATATACAAACTTGCTCAGCTTATTTCCTGGGTAATCTAATCTTACAGAGATTCTGAACTTCGTAATTTTTTCATTTTTTTGTTGCAGAAAATTGATGAGTTCGATATACCTAACCTAACCTTATTTCAAAATTAAAACTAAATAACTGTGCTTTAAATTTCATTTTTCATTTTTTCGGGTTTACATCTTCATTTCAAGAATTATTTTAGTAAATAATTTTCTTGGCTGTATTTCCACGCGCCATAATTCCACGCGCCGTATTTCCACGCATTGTATTTCTACGCGTCGAAATTTCTACGTGCTATAATTCCACGCTCTGTAATTTCTACGCGCTGTATTTCCACGCGCCATAATTCCACGCTCCATAATTTTCACGCGCCGTATTTCCACGCGTCGAAATTTCTACGCGCTATAATTTCACGCTCTGTAATTTCTACGCGCTGTATTTCCACGCGCCATAATTCCCACGCGCCATAATTCCCACGCGCCATAATTCCACGCTCCATAATTTCCACGCCTTGTATTTCTACGCGTCGAAATTTCTACGTGCTATAATTCCACGCTCTGTAATTTCTACGCGCTGTATTTCCACGCGCCGTAATTCCCACACGTCATAATTCCCACGCGCCATAATTCTACGCGCCGAAATTTCTACGCGTCATAATTCCACGCTCTGTAATTTCCATGCGCCGTATTTCCACGCATTGTAATTCTACGCGCCGTATTTCCACGCGCCGAAATTTCTACGTGTCATAATTCCACGCTCCGTAATTTCCACGCACCGTATTTCCACACGTTGTAATTCTACGCGCCGTAAATTCCCACACGCCATAATTCTATGTGCCGAAATTTCTACGCGCCGTAATTCCACGCGCCATAACTCCACGTTCCGTAATTTCCAAGTAATTTATATTAAGGAATATACATTTTTTTACTCTCGAAGCTGTCGCTCTCGCGTCAAGATCAGATTTTGCAATTTTGCTTTAAAAACTTTTTAACACTCCATGACGAACGAAAGCACACATTTTTTAAAAAGTCTTGAAAGCAAAATGGACTCTCAAGTCGTCTAAAGAATATCTCATCAAAAAGTATAGCTAAATATTGCTTTTTGACATCTAGTAGACTGAAACCAAACAACTGTCGTTGTTCCCAAACCCAAACAACATAAGATAAACAAGTCCTGTCGTATCTTTCCACCAGATGTCACAAAAATCAGTCCTGCCTCACCAGATCTCCATTACGCGTAACCTAACCTAACGAAATATACCTAACCTAACCATTACGAAACTTCGTTGAATAATACAGCTATTCTCCCGTTATGAATTGCGATTACAGTATAATTATCGTATCGAAAAAGCCGATCAATCCGGTCGGATATTCAGTTACAAAATTCTGTTCACGAACGTCCAGCATTGTTCTGTTCTCAATGAGGTTCAATTTCCTCGTACTGAATCTCTCAATTGACGCGCAAATCGAAATGGGTCATTCTGGCAGACCGAACTTGAGATATTTTGCAAAAAAGGTAAACGATTTTTCGTGTTTCAACGACTTCCCGTTGTTTTCGATGGGCGGTGCTTTCATTGCTCGCGTACGGGCGCGATGAAAGGAACAATATTTGTAATGTTGTCGGCTTCATAGAAAGTTTAATTGCAAACTCTCCAGCCGCAAATGCGTTGAATATGCAAATGCTCGTTGTTCCAGAATTCTCGTTCCAATAATGCTCGCAAAAAAATTTTCACTGCTGCTTTCCTTCGATCGATTTCTCGTATCGCGATGTCCTTCAGATTTTTCTTAAACCTCTGCCACATGTTCATTATGTTTTTCATTTTATTTTAATATATAACTAAATTTCTTCTCGTTATATCTTAATTAAATTCATTTATTCTTGTGAAGACATTTCATTTTATTTCAAGTTTTGTTTTAATTACATTTTTTTTATTAAGGTTACTGGAATTGTATTTATGCTGATTTTTATTTCATTAAATTTATTTTAATTGCATTTTTAAATTTATTTCAATTGTGTTCGTTATAATTAAATTTATTTCAATTGTGTTTCTTATAATTAAATTCATTTGACTTATATTTAATTTAATTAACTTCATTTTAACTTTGTTGAATTTAATTAGTTTTATTTCAATCATATTTGACTTCATTTAATTTATTCTACCTACACTTCATCTATTAAAATTCATTTTAATCATATTTCATTTAATTAAGCTCATTTTGTTTATATTTCATTTAATTCAATTCACTGGAGTCATATTTTATTTAATCAAGTTTGATATCCGATATTTTGTCAACTTTGTATATAATTTAATTAAGCTCACTTTAATAATATTTCATTTAATTAAACACAATTTTAATTATACCTAATTTAATTAAATTCACTTGAGATATCAGGTAGCAGCGACTAACTTAATTATGAAATATTTCGTTCTTCAACTTTGTAAATATTTAATTAAATTTCCTTTATTTTCTATTTTGACATAATTTTTGTTGAAATATTCGATTAGGTTTGTAAATCAATTTTGAGCCTTTTATTTATATTTTGTTTATTGCCGTAAGATGTTCAAAAATCTACAGGGTGTCCCAATTGAATAGACTCATATTTTAATAAAATTTAAATAAAAGAATTATTTTAATAGTTCAAGGTTCTGGTGCCTTTAAGTTACAATTTAGATTAACTAATTTATTTAAATCAGTCTCCCTTAAAATACTTAATTAATTAATTTAATCCAACAAAATAATTTTAGTTAAATAAACTTAAGTAACAAAAAACTGTAATAAAAAAAATGCAAGAGCTGTCCTCATTCAAGGACAACAAATTGCTTAAATTTCTCTCATTCAATACATAAAAATTCTTCCATTTGTCTCACCGTTTTTCTCTCATTTAGTATCAAGCCTAAAAAAGTTCATTCAACATCTGACCCAAAATTGTTAAACCAGCACTCTATTTCGAGTTCTCATATGACTTTGCAGTGCATTTCCACTTAACTATTGAATTTGTCGTTAAATAACACGCGAATTCGTGAAAGGGAAGCTGTACGTTCCACCACTCAAAAGCTTGAAAAATGACTTTCATATGTGTTGAATATGTATGTCTGGCTTTTGAAGATTGAACACGTGTACAAAGTTCGTAACAAAAGTCTTAGGTGGGACACCCTGTATACGTAATGTCCTCGCAACTCTTGCACAAGATCCGCAAATCCAGAGAGAGATGCAGTAAATTGAAGCCAAAGAACTTGACTTGACGGTGCTTTCAGCGAGAAACCGCAACACGCGACTTCTCGTTGGCAATAGGGAACCTTTTTGACCGCGTATTAGAAGCTTTTGCCTTGCTGCCGAAGTGACTCGTACATTTGTTTGTCTCAGAGGCCATTTTGCGTCCTTTCACTTGAAATTTTGGGGGATTCTCATTTTCAGGTCCTTCAATTTCTTAACCTGTAATATCTAATATTTCAAATTTCCAAATTTCTCTTCCCATATTTGCCGAACGAGGCTCCTGGGACTCGATCCGTTCGTCTGTTCGTTTGTCTCCACAGGCCGCAATTTTGCGTCTTTTCACTTGAAATTTTGAGGGTAGTCTCGCGAGACAGCCTAAATTTGCTGTATAGATTTTGACGGCGACGGAACCTATCGACGACGTCGATCGTCGAATCGATAGAAAACCGTGTTTGGTATCGTTTTCGATAATTTTTGACACGTAGAATCGACTGGAAGCACGTTGAAGCTCTGTAACTCATCGTTGACGATACTTGGTCGTCGTTGACGTTGGTCGTCGTGAAATCAACGATAATCGTTCGGTATCGTTTTCGATAGTTTCAGACACGTTGATCGTTCGGGACTTTAAAATCTCTCGTTCTTGTTCTACTGTAGGTCGAAATTTGAAATACGCACTCGAGTTCGCGGTAGATCTAGTCTTCATTTACCAGCGGTTACATTTCATGTATAGTGCAATGTGGACGGAAGATAATTCAACACCGTTCTCTTTGATCATATTTTCAAACTAAGGCACTCGAAATACACCTGGCGACTAGTTACATTTGAGTTTGAATCAGGTTCCTGATAGAACTCACTTTCAATGTTCAACGCGTTCGCTATCATTCACCTGCTTTCTACTGATTGGATGCTTCAACTTCGTAATTGATTAATTAGCGGAGAGAACAAGCTTCGTCGTTAATATTTTTCTTGGCGATGAGAGTTTTTAAGTGGAAAAGTTTCGAAAATTTTTAGTGGATTTTCTCTGTTTGATTCTCTGATTGATTTTAGGGTTGATGAAGGTTTGATCGATTTGGCAATTTTTAGATTCAAAGATTGGTACTTTGGCAGATTTTCAGATTCGAAGATTGATACTTTGGCAGATTTTCAGATTTATGTATTTACAGTTTGCAAAATTTGAGAATTATCGAGGGTTTGGTTAATTTGTAAAATTTGCAAATAAGCAAGAGTTTTGTTAGTTTGCAAAATTTGGAAGTTAAAGGAATTTGGTTAATTTGTAAAATGTGTAAATTAAAGAAATTTGGTTAATTTGTAAAATTTGTAAATTAAAGGAATTTGGTTAATTTGTAAAATTTGTAAATTAAAGAAATTTGGTTAATTTGTAAAATTCAAGAATTATCGTGAGTTTGGTTAATTTATAAAATTTGGAAATTATCGGAGGTTTGATTAATTCGTAAAATTTATTTTAAACAATCTTTAAATCATTTCGAGATAGAACTTCTATCAGACTATAATATAATGGTTTCGTGATTCCTCAAGCATATTTGCTTTTGAAGTAGAATTAGGGAAATGAATTTCTGAGTCTTCAATGAAAGAGAGAGGAGAATGTATGTTGTATAGGTCGGTGCAAAAGAGATGTCGTATTTGTAGGTAGAAGCGTTTGAAATAAGACTGCTGATGTTAACTTGTTTATAAATTACAAGTAACATTGATAGCGAGCTTAATATTCTCTTAATTTAAATTATAGCAAATCCTTAACTTAATAGTTATTTGTTTGGTGTTAAAAGATTTAAGAATCGAATGGCTCTCAATTTTGAAATTGAAAGATTATCAGTGTGGAAAATTATGAAAATGGCCTTCTAATTGTGAAGGACACCTTAATTTTGAAATTGAAAGATTCTACTTTGAGAAATCTTGAAATTAAAAAGATAATTTAAAAAATCAAAAATTGAAATAATAAATTTATTTCAGAAAATTGTGAAAATGAATGTGTCACAATAACAAGCTTTGAAGCTGAAGCGTCCTTAATGAAACTAACTTGAAAAGTTTTGAAATTGAAGAGAAATTAATTCAAAAATTTTTGAAATTGAAAGATAGGCTAATTTAGAAAATTGTAAAAATGAGTGCATCTCACTTTAGCAAGTTTGGAAATTGAGAGGTTCTTAATTTGTAAAATTTTGAAATTGAAGAGTGTTATGTGTGGAAAATTGTGAAGTACAGCCCCCAATTTAGAATTGTAAAAATTCTAGTCTAGGATAAGAAATTTGCAAATTTATTGGATGGAACATTTCCCAATTTGGGCAATTTTGTGATTGGACGGTTCCTAGGTTGAAAAATTGTGAAATCGAATGGTTTCCAGTTCGGAAAATCCTGAAATTGGAAGAATACTGTTTTTGAATCTTCTGAAATTACAAAAATTCTAATTTCGAATTTTCTAAAATTAGAGGAGCCCTAATTTCGAATTTACAGAAATTACAAAAATCCTAAATTTGAATCTTCTGAAATTACAAAAATCCTAACTTCACATCTTCTGAAATCAGAAGAGCTCTAATTTCGAATCTTCTGAAATTACAAAAATCCTAATCTTGAATCTTCTGAAATTACAAAAATCCTAACTTCACATCTTCTGAAATCAGAAGAGCCCTAATTTCGAATCTTCTGAAATTACAAAATTCCTAATTTCGAATCTTCTGAAATTACAAAATTCCTAATTTCGAATCTTCTGAAATTACAAAATTCCTAATTTCGAATCTTCTGAAATTACAAAATTCCTAATTTCGAATCTTCTGAAATTACAAGAGTCGTAACTTCAAATCTTCTGAAATCAGAAGAGTTCTAATTTCCAAATTTCTAAAATCAGAAGAATCCTAATTTCGAATCTTCTGAATCCCAATTTTGAATCTCCTAGCAACACAAAAATCCTAACCTAAAAACTCCAAAATATAAAAGAACCCGTAACTTCAGAAATCGAACGTCGACCAATTTAGGAAATTTTGAAACTGAACGGCTCCTAAAAACCAGCGGGATTCCCAGCTTGTAAAATTCTAAACTCGAATAATTCCTAGTTAAAACATAAAAAAAATTCTCCTGATCAATCATTTGTAAACGTCAATAACTGAAATGGTCCGCCATAAACTCCCAAACCTAACCTCTATTTATATGATTGTTGAATTTCCATACTACTCCCCATTTTGCGAGAGATCTTTTTACCTACCCAACTACAAGTATAATCTAAGTACTCTAATGCATAGGTTATAATAAAAGTAACTAAATATCATTACAATAAGCTCAATGTGTTGAACAGAAAAATCACTGCTTTGTAGACATTGTCTTTTGACAAATGTAGCGTAGCAAAGTATATAAACGAAAAGGAATTGATAAAACTTATCTATAAATCAATCATGTCAAGACTACTTTTCATCGATAAACATTCACTGTTAAATTCACGACCTTCTTTATTTATCAAATTTTTGAAGAAATTTTTAATTTTTTGTTGTTTTTTTGACAAAGTGTATAGTCACCACATGTTCAATATTTTAGTTATTATTGTACTTCAATATTCTATTCACTATTGTATTTCAATATTTTATTTATTAATTTATATTAAGGCTATGGATTTTACTGTATACTATATTTATACTTAATAGGATATACTGTATTTTATAATATACTGTTCTCAATTTTTTAGTAATTTTTTCAGTTAATAATTTCCTAACCTTTTCAAGGATAGATATACATATGTGATATGTTAACCTCTTCTACACATTCACATATGTATATGGAATTTTCATATGTTCATATGTTATCAGTATGTTCATATGCTTCATATGTGAACCTCTTTAAGGACATGTGATTTGTTAACCTCTTCTATACATTCACATATGTATATGGAATTTTCATATGTTCATATGTTATCATTATGTTCATATGTTTCATATGTTAATTCAGTGATCAGCAGTAACATATGTGAACATATATTATTAAAACCAATGCTAACAAATATAATAACATTAACAATATGTTATATATTATTAGCATTATTATATATTCATATATTATATATCATGTACATATGTGTTTATACATATATGTATTAATTCTTTCGAAATTTTTTCATGCTGTTAATAATTTAATATACATAGAACAATTATATCATTTATCTAACCTTAAAAATGTCTTTCTTCAAGAGGTTAACATACGGACTTCATTAAAAAAATTTACATAAAAGAACATTTTTCTTATTTTTGTTATCTTTTGTTTTTATTATATATTTATGTACTAATTCTTTTGAAATTTTCTTATGTTGTTAACAATATAAAATTGATCAAATGCAAATAGATAAATGTTCGCGTCATTTATCTAACCTTAAAAAGAAATGTTCTTAAAGAGGTTATAAGTAAACTTCATCTAACAAATTTTTACAACAAAATATTTCTCTGATTCTCCTTTATCGTCTCTTTTTTGAACAATAATATATTTATACATTTATGTGTTGATACAATATATTAATTCTTTTGAAAATGTTTTATTTTGTTATCGATTTAAAACTAGTCAATTACAAATCTATGACTTTTAAAAATTTTAATAATTAAAATTCATTTAACAAATTTGTATAAAATCTGTTCTATTTCTCGACGATGTAAAATGGCGGAAGCTTGCAGACATGTCGATAAATATTGGACATGCGAGACATGCAATTTGTCACTAGCTATTATCACTATCGACAATATCGTATTGATTATCCAAGATCCCCTTTAAAGTCGTGAATTTAATTGAGAACATCACACAACATCCTCGATTGAAAAAAAAGAGAAATATACGACGATCCTTTCGCACCAGCCCAATGTTTCGAACATTTCCGACATGAACAACGATCATCCCGGGAAAATCGAGGCTAACGAGTGAAATCAACGAAATTAGCCGTCGAATCGTCAGTAATTTTCGACGTTGACGTTTATTGTACGTGCCTCGCGATTTCGATGTCAAGATCTTCGATTTTAAGCTTCGATCTCTCGACCGTGCATCCGGTACGATCGACGTGGATCGACGTGTCATTAAAAGAAACACACATACACACATACACACACATGCGAACGATTGCAAGGCAAACAATAGAGAAATAATGAATAAATTAAGAAAAAATAAAAAAAAAAAAATAATGGAAACAAAAAGTGATAATAACGTACTAAAGCGGACCAACGCCGAAGCCACACATGGAAATTCTAAAAAGGGTCGTAGAATAGAAATGACCCGCTTGAAAGTGTTAGAAGTACATCGCGTGTTAATCTTTCGGCTTATCGATCTTTTGCGATACACGCGTGTAATTAGCACGTGAAATCATTGTTTGCATAAACGCGTGTAATTATCAATACTGTGCGAATGTTTATGCAAATCTACGTTTTTATGCTTTCTCTTTTGCTAATTGAAATCATTTCGTTTTCTAGGTTTTAACCTTTATGCTACGGTGCTTTTCATGGTCGGTATACGTGATTAAAAATTTTATTTTATAGGTACATTTCTGGGGATTATATTTGTGTTGGGATTAAAAGTACGGTTTTGAATATTCTGGTTTTATTTGAGATTTTGTAATTAGGTCGCGTGGATTTAGTTGAGGTAAAATTATATTGCATTTTGAGATATTTACAAATTTTGTTTTAAGACAATATTAATTAATATTATTAAAATTTTAATAATATCCAAATTTTTAATAATATTAAAATTTTATTAAAATAAAATTTTTAATTAAATTTCATTTGAAATTTTATTATAATTATAACATTAGGTTATGTAAATCTAACCTCAAAATATATCGCATTTTTATTTTAATAAAATTGTACTTTAATAAAATATTAATTAATATTATTAAAATTTTAATAATATCAAAATTTGTAATAATATTAAAATTTTATTAAAATAAAATTTTGTTTTAATAAAATTTTTAATTAAATATCATTTGAAATTTTATTATAATTATAACATTAGGTTATGTAAATCTAACCTCAAAATATATCGCATTTTTATTTTAATAAAATTGTACTTTAATAAAATATTAATTAATATTATTAAAATTTTAATAATATCAAAATTTGTAATAATATTAAAATTTTATTAAAATAAATTTGTTTTTAATAAAATTTTTAATTAAATTGTATTTGCAAGTTTCATTTGAAATTTTATTATAATTATAACATTAGGTTATACAAACCTAACCTCAAAATATATCACATTTTGAGAAAGTTACTTGCAACAATAATATTCTAGTTTTATTTGAAATTTTATTATAATAATAATTATATTATTAGCTTGTACAGAACTGAGTTAAGAATATATCACATTCTGAAACAATAATATAAATTTTTGATTTGGTATATAGAATTTTATGATATACAGAATTTTTACAATTTTTTTATTTGAAAATATAATTGCATAAATATTCGCTGACGAATTAAACCTTGAGTGAATTTCATTTTGTTTGAGAGTTTGAACGAGATTTTTTAAATTGAAATTTGATAAAAATATCAAATATCAAAATTGATGAAATAATTTATAATTAATAATTATATTTATGGTTACTCCAAATGTTTACTTTATATGTTTCATCCAAATAATTCATATTTATAAATTAAATACAATAACAATTTGCATTATAATAATTTGCACTAATAAACAAGTATAATAATTTAAAATAATTTACACTAATTTTACAAAATGATATTTTTGGAAAATATTTTCTCTTTCAAACTAATTTGAAAATTATAATTATTTATTAAAATAGTATAAGAAAAAGATTGTATCAACAACGATGTCCAGAACAATTCTAAACAAAAACCTTGAAAAGGATCGAGCCGAAAGATTGAACCATAGTTAAGCATAGTATTTACTATGAGTACTTTAAAACCACCAGCTTTAGTTACGTCGTGCTGTTTGAACGAATAAAAATATGCGATTTATAGCGAACAGGTATAATATTTGTTCGAGAAATTCAAACATTGCAAACGAAAATGATAAAAAAAAAAAAAGAAAACGATTTATATATACAGACACATGCAAAAACACGTATGTACTTATATGTCGTATCGCAACTTCCTTTTTCTAGCATGTTTTTAACCACGTCTTCTGATTGTTAACAATGCGCTAAATCTTTTGTATTATTGTTGTACATATAGGTGCGTATGCGTAACCGGAAATTGAGGAAAATCTTGTGTACAGGGTGTTTCATAATACGTGGAAACTTATTGCGAAAGATGGGAATGGAGATATAAGGAAAATTGTTAATTCTGTGTTGTAATTGTTAAGCATTGCAATTGTTAAGTATTGCAATTGTTAAGCAAGTAATTGTTAATCACCAAAATTATTTATTAAGTCATTTGTAGTTTTTTGATATGATTGTTATGTATATTTTATTATGTATTTTATACATTTTTTTTTGTTGAAGTCATTCTTTATATATTTTATAAAACACATTCAAATTATTGTAAGCAGAGAATAACTTACTTTAAATAGAAAAGGAAGATTTGTGATTCATTTTAGTTTTGAATGCATGCATTTATTTTAGCAAGTAATATTTGTTAATTTTTGTATAAATTACTATATTGTCTTAATATTTTAAACTAGTAACATATTCTAAAAAGAATAAATAAAATTTGTTCTTGTAATATTTAAGAAACGTTACTATATGTAGAAAAAATTGAAAATGTATCAAATACTGTATAAAATGAGCTTATAATTACAATAACTCAATTTGACATTAATTAAATGTAACATTTCCTTGTGTATTTATGTGCATTGCTAATTGTATTAATAATATTAATTCATCATACTCTGTCCACAAATTATGAAACACCCTGTACATTACATACGTATATTTTCGTATGATTTCGATTTTAGCTTCTCAAGTAATTTTAAGAACACTAAATTTATAAAGTAGAATTCCATTTAAACGTGATGGACTGACTGTAAATATTTATGCAAATATAAAAATTGAACCTAGACAAAAAATCTTATTGTCAAATAAAATTAATATCAAAATTTTACCATAAAATCATGTGAATATTATTTTAATGCAAGTGTTGTTTTTATAAAGTCAGATCATGTATCAAATTTTAATTAAACTCATATTAAATTTTATTATTTATCTGAATTTCATGTTGTGTTATTTAATTAAAGTTTGTATTAGGTAAGTTTAATTAAACTTCATATTAAGTAAGTTTAATTAAACTTTGTATTAAGTAAGTTTAATTAAACTTCATATTAAGTAAGTTTAATTAAAATTTGTATTAAGTAAGTTTAATTAGATTTCATATTAAGTAACTTTAATTAAACTTCATGTTAAGTAAGTTTAATTAAACTTCATATTAAGTATGTTTAATTAATTAAACTTCATATTAAGTAAGTTTAATTAAACTTCGTATTAAGTAAGTTTAATTAAACTTCATATTAAGTAAGTTTAATTAAACTTCATATAAAGTAACTTTAATTAAACTTTGTATTAAGTAAGTTTAATTAAACTTCATATTAAGTAACTTTAATTAAACTTCATATTAAGTAAGTTTAATTTAATTAAACTTCATGTTAAGTAAATTTAATTTAATCAAACTTCACGTTAAATAAGTTTAATGTAAACAATCTGTCTATCAAATAATTTTAATTTAACGAAGCTTTATATTAAACAATTTTAACTTAAACTTAATATCAAACAAGTTTAATTTAATCAAACTTCCTATGAACAAGTTTAATTCAATTAAACTTCACATTAAATCAGAATAACGAACAAAAGTTCATTATAGGTTATGTTCAGTCAATAGACATCTTCTCAAAAATATTTCTACCCTCAAATTAATTTTATATAAATTGCATAAATATTTGCAGTGTACTAAAAAAGAAATAGAACGAAAGGAGCTTATTCGAAGGGAACCTCTGTTATTTAATTTCCAAACTACCCCCGCGTAGTTTCCCGTAAGGACCAAACATTCGTTCGTAGACGAAAACTGTGAATTCGCTTGTCGGGCGAATCGATGTGTCTCAGGTTTCGTTTGAATTTTTCCTAGTAACATTTATCCGTTTCGTGCGAATTTCTATCACTATAATAGGAAGGCTCGTACTATAGATAATTGCGTTTCCGTGTGCGTACAGAATCATTCTGTAGCTCTGTGCAACGTCCACTTCGTGCTACGCCACTTCGTGGCTGGCATTGTAAATATACTTTTGGTATGCGTGTGCCTATTCTCGTCTGGATAGTTTAATATTGTTATGTATATATGCGTATATATTATATACATATATATTATATATACAACGGTACCTCGAATGACTGAACAAAAAATAAATGAAAAAAAAGATGAGAAATAAACGAAACAAAAAAAGGAAAGCGCGTTAAACTAATTGTCAATTACGAAACGAGGGAGGAGTTTTACACGACGTACATGTTTCATGATGATTAATTGATTAACCCTCTATAACCTCAATTTTATGTCATATTGTATCAAGTTTCATAAATTGAAATTAATATTAATATTTGTCATATCAAGTTTGGTAATTTGAAGTGAATATTTGTTATGTCAAGTTTAATAATTTGAAATTAATATTAATTTCTATGTCAAGTTTAATTACTTCAAATTGGTAATAATGTTTGTTATATCAAGTTTAATAATTTTAAATTAATATTAATTTCTGTGATATCAAGGTTGATAATTTGAAATTAATATTAGTTTCTGTGTCAAGTTTAATAACTTCAAATTGGTAATAATGTTTGTTATATCAAGTTTAATAATTTTAAATTAATATTAATTTCTGTGATATCAAGGTTGATAATTTGAAATTATTATTAGTTTCTGTGTCAAGTTTAATAACTTCAAATTAATACTAATATTTGTTATATCAAGTTTAATTATTTAGAATTAGTATTAATACTATTATTGTATCAAGTTTAATCATTTTTAATTAGTATTAATATTATTGTTATATCAAGTTTAATAATTTTTAATTAGTATTAATATTTGTTATATCAAGTTTGATAACTCTCGTTATATTGCCACTCTCTATATTGCCATTTGAGAGTAGTTTCGTTTGTAATGAGTTCTGTAAACAATAGAGGCGTGGTCTTTCATCGTAGCGCACGAAGATCTACGGAAATCCACGAAGACGCCCGAAGGAGGTTAGCCCTCTTTATATTGCAATTTTTATATATTATCTTTTGATATAATGTCATTTCTAATTCTTCTATTATTCTTCTCAACTTACTTTAATATAATTTGTAAGTTCTTTAACGATTTAAAAATTTTTTAATTTGACGAATCTTTAAAATTTTTAAATCGAAGAGTTGCAATCTAAAAAATTTAGAAATCAAAGAATTTCAATTAGGAAAATTAGAGAACTAAATAATTTCAATTCGAAAAATTAATAAAATGAAGAATGATCATTTCGAAAAATTAAAAAATTTAAGAATGCTCAGTTAGAAAAATTAAAAAATTTAAGAATGATCAATTAGAAAAATTAAAAAATTTAAGAATGATCAATTAGAAAAATTAAAAAATTGAGCAACAACCACTTTGAAAAAGTCCTAAAGTAAAAACTTGAATTTGCAAAATTTAAAAACGAATGCCCAATGTAAAATTAAATATCCAACAAAGAATCTCATGAATTAATAATAAAATAATTTTCTGTACATAATTTGTTGCTACGAAGGTTCATAGAGGGTTATGAATGTACGGCCTGTGCGTAATTCTAAATTAGGTACAATCGAAATAATCTCTGTAGGCCTATACACCTATATGTGTATATACACATTGTATATGTAACCGTGAAACGAAACAACTCATTGTCGATTTCTAGGAGACTCAAGTAGCCGGGTAAAATACTATTTTGTCTTCTGTAATCTTATCGTCAGTTAACTCTTTTGCTACTAAAATTATAACACATACAAAAAACATATACAAACGCTTCAAAAATATTAAAAAACATTTGTGAAATATATCTATGTTGCTTACAGAAAGATATAGCATGTTCGTAAAATTATTTCACGTTGAAGTACTGGGAAGTCTTGATAATTCCCTGCGTTGGGGGCTGTCAGGACTTTATCGGTACTAGAAGCTCTAAATACAGAAATTTTTGACTTTCTAGAAATTCCAGAAATTCTGGAGGTTTTAGAAACTTGTAGGTTCTCAAGAAATAAATTGTAATTTAAAATTTTAACTCAGAATTTCTGAGGGAATTTATCTAACATGGAGATATCAAGTTTCTATAGTGAAAAATTCAAACACCGTAGAAATTCAGTGTTCTGAAGTTGAAGGAAATATTTGGAACGTCTGTATGAGAAAAAATAGAATGCAATGTATGGTAAATACAGTCACCACAGAAATATAGCGTGGTCGTAAAAATTGCACCACGACAAACTTTCATTTTAAATTATTACATATCATTTAACTATCAGTGGTTCTTAGGACTCTAAATTGTGGGTCTTAAATGACCCAGCCTAATTTTATCAAATCTAAAATACTAATATTATTAAACATACTAAAATAGCAGAAGAGTTAACGAAATTACTAAAAGCAAGTACTTTTCAAAATAGTATTTTACTCGTACACCGCCTACTACACATGTAACCATTCATCGTGACGTAATTAAATGGATTGTGAATTAAATTGAACCGATTGACACCGTGTTTTTATACTTAACCTACAACCTACCTGATTTGGAGAGGTAAATAACAAGCTTTGTTTTTATTCATTGTATATATATATTATGTATATATATTTACAGTGTACATGGTTTTGCTTAATCAATATAAATAACACGATGCACCGAGCATAATCGATATTTACTACTTACACGTACGGATACACGAACATAAATATACTCTCCATAATCCCTCATTCATTGAAATGAATTTTTGATATCGTTTTCGAGGAAAATGGCGCTGAAAATCGTCGACGATGCCTGATATCGACAGCAAAGATTTAATGGCCCTCGTAGATTATTGCATTTTAGTCAAACGACATAATTCAACCATTAAATAGATTTTTTAAATACGTTAGTATTTATGAATTTTTTTATAAAAATATAAAATTCTTTTCCGTTCACAATTTTTACTTTGAAAAAAGATTATTATAAGACTATACACTATGTTATAGGAATAACTTCTTAAAATTTTGAATACAAATTTATACAAATTTTATAAAAATTGACGAAGTTCGTATCAAAAAGATGTCTCAAATTTTTAATATTTTTCAAGGTGTATCCATTACGATCATTAAATAACGCTTGAAATCGAGAGAATTTATCTACTCGATCAAGATAAATACTCTGGAATACTTATATTTACAAAAAAGACATCCACTATTTTTTTTTTCCTTCTAGCACCAATCGATCTGAAAATAATAGATGCTTTTCGATCGAACGATTCAGTGTACGCGCGTTTCAAATAAATTAAATTCGTTAGATACATCTAAGATAGCATGAAGATAATTTTAATTGCATGCATTTGGTATCTTAATTCCCTGTCAAGCTGTTCAAAATGGTAAAACGAACATCGTAGGAAAATATCAATATTTTCATAATTATTGCACGTATCATTTTTTTTATCATTGTTGTTTTACAACGATTTTTTAGATTTTTTGGTACGTTCTTCTCATCCTTTTAACTGTCAGGTCATTTCGAGAGTCTTGAATTTTTAAAAATTTAGAAAATATTAAACAATTTTAAAAATTTGTTTGACGAACATGTCTGATTGCTAAGATAATAAAAATTGTTCAAGGAACTGAAACTAGCAAAAAATGATCAAATATCAAAAATAAAAAAATTGTTATTAAATTTTCAAGATGTACAAAGCTCAATCACATCACCAAAATCCGCTACTCTTCCAAAAAAAAAGAAATTAAAAATGTCCCCAAAATCACTCAGCTCCAAAAAATCAGATCCCCAAAATTCCACATCAACTCAAAAACCAAGTTTCCCGCCTAAATAAAAAATAAGTAGAAGCAAGACTCAAGAAATGACCCGATCACTATATACACCATGAAATCCATAAATCGAAAGAACAAAAAGAAGATACAAAAACCGGACTGCTCCGCAGGCATATTTCCATCTATTTCCCGAAGAGGCAGTTCCACAGGTAAGGAAATCAAATTAGCTTCATCAGCCGGTTCTTAGCTTTTCTTCGACAATTCCTGGAAGAAGGCTTCGATCGGCAGAGTGGGTTCGTCGGTGGGTATCTTGAAGTGGTTGACTGCCACTCTACTCTCCGGGGAGACAGCTTTGAACATTCCCGGCTTGTCGTACAAAGCCGACGCGGAGCTGGTTAGATCCGCCACGCTCTGGGACGCTTTGGCGAACAGCTCCTCCTCGTCGGACGGGATCTCGAACGTGCTTGTCTCTTTATTCTCGCTCGGCAGGGTGGTCTGTTCGGTCGACGAATATTGCTCGGTGACGACCTCTTTCTCGTCCCCGCTTTTGGTCGTGCTTACAACCGGTTCCGGATGCTCATTTTCCTCGTGCAAACTGGTCCGGGTTTCACTTTCGTTCACATTCCTCTCAGGGACCTCGGTGGCGACAGGTTCCTCCTTTTCGATCGGAATCTCGTTAGCGGCCACTCGAGTGGTGCCCGTCGTGGTGACGGACGAGTAGAAACTGGTCTCTTCGGCCGCCATTTCCGTGGCTTCCGTTTCCTTCCGCGAGTGGTACGCCACCGTCGAGCTCTCCCTCTGCGTCGCCAGCCTGCTCTTCATGGTGGGTCGCCTCCGGACCGACGAGGAGAACACGTTCTCCGGTCTGGCGGTGCTGGGTTTCTGAACGTCGCTGTCGTATTTAGGGCTGCTCGACGTGCCGGATATTCTGCTCCTGTACACGTTGGCGCTTATGGGTCTCCTCTTCGGCACGAAGCGACTCTTCTCCGTGGTGGAGGAAACAACGTCTTCCACAGCTTCCTCCCTCGTCACGGGACTCGGCGTTGTAGACCTGTAGCTAGCTCGCGACATGTACTTGTACCTGCCCGGAGTCTCCCTGTCGCCATTTTGTGGCTGGTACTTAACACTGCTGCCTCTCTGCTTGGTGTGCGGCGCTGTCGTAGAAGAAGCCTCCGTGCTGGACAACCTGCTCTTGTAATCCAGCCTGCTCTTGTAGTCCTTGATGCTGAATCTGGGCCTCGTGGTGTTTCCGTACCGCATCGGTCTGATCTTCACGGACCGGGTCGTCGAGGTGCTAATCTGGGGAGCCTCGGTCGTCGGCGGCTCCGTGGACGTCGTCGTCGAGGCGGTCGTGGTTTCGAAACTCGACACGCTTGTGGATACCGTGGCTCTATCAAAATAATTGCCCTCTGTCTTCAAGAACAAGTCCTCCAACGGTATATTAGTCACCAGACCAGCATTCTGGTTGTAGCTCTCGCTGTTACCAGCCTCCTCCACGTTCGTTCTTGTCGATTCGGTGTAGTACTCCAGAGGTATGGCCTGCGTGGTGTCCTCGGGTTGGTCGTCCACCTGCAGGAACTTCTGCGAGGTGTAATCGAACTGTTGCCCGGTGGGCTGATTAGTCACGTACTGATTGTAGTCGTAGTTTTGTTGGACCGACTGTGTTGGACTGCTGTAGGTGTTCAGCGGAGTGTGCACGACCTCTGTCACTATTTCAGCCTCGAAGGGTTCGCCAGGGTTCACCCTGTTGCGGTGACCAGGTCGCTTTCTGATGTTAGCCTTCTTCTCGGTCACTGACTCCTCATAGGTTGCCTGGGTGGGCTTTGGACGTCTTCTTCGGGTTGTATCCAGCTGCTGTCTGGTGTCTGGTTGATGCCTAGTGTCCTGTTGCTGTCTGGTGTCTAACTGCTGTCTAGTATCCAACTGTTGTCTGATGTCCACCTGCTGTCTAACGTCCTGCTGTCTAGTATCCACTTGCTGCCTAGTATCTTCAGGCCTATCATACTTGAAGAAGTCTTCAGCCGCAGTCGCAGGCTCCGGAGTGGTGGTAGTCGGACGTCTTCGACGCAAAGGTGCACCAGGTCTTCGAGTTCTCGGTTTCTGCGTGACGATCGCGGGCGGTGTCGTCGTCTCCAACGCGGCGGTCGTCTGAATAGGCACCTCTTCAGCGTGCAGGGTTACCGGGACAGAGGTCTCCGGAAGTTGGATGGGAGCTTCCGTCGGCGTAGGTTCATATGCAACGGTGCTCGGCTTTCTCCGCCTATATTGATCGCGTAGCGGCTTGTGCGGCCTCTGGGGTCGCAAATCTGTTGGAGGCTCTCGATAATTGACCTGTTCCGGTTGATTTCTTAATTGATCCTGATAATGCTGAGTCGGCGACGGGGGACTCGACGGGATCGTGTAATCGGGCTGGGTTACCTGGGGAAGAATTTGTAAATCTTTGATGTGGATGTGACCTTGTCAACATTGAAGGCTTTCCTGGTTTATAATATATGAAATCAGCTGTATCTGGCTTTAGACAAAATAGGAAGCTTAAAGAGGATGTTCATTATGGGTCTCCCTATAAGAAGAAATAAGAAATAAGAAAGCAAAGCTCTTGTGAAGTCAGAAAATCTGATATGGAGATAGGAAAGAAGACCAAGAAATAAGAAGATTAGAGATTTTTTAAATGGAAATTGGTGGGTGGAAGAAGTTGAAGATCAAAGGATTTGAGGATCTGATATGTAAATGGAGATTTTTGACAATATTAAAAAGTTGGGACGTGCAGATATGTAGTGTAGAGGTAGTACGAAAATTGCAAGCTTGTAAAACAGGGTATTGTAAGCCCCAGCAAAATCAAAATCCGCTAATTAGAAGTTTTGATATGTGCAAACATAATGTGCAAACCCCGCCCACGTAGCAATCCATACCAAAGCTCGAGTTAAATATGCCCCAAACCCTCCATCCCGAAGTTATCCCTCCCTCTCAAAACTGTCCCTGAAATACAGCCAGCCCGTCCGAAAGCTACCCCATTTATTACCGAACTTTCACGGTGGTCAAACACTTGGCAAAGCCTCCCTGTAAGTACGTACCTGAGACTGTTGAATCTTTGGCAGCTCTCCAAGTCGGGTCTGTTCGGTAATCACCGCGGTCGGATCCGTGGTTACCTTCGGGATTTCGTATTCTGTCAGCTGGATCGAATAAGGAGTCTGCTCCTCCGTGACTTTAGTCAGTTGCTGGGATTGATTCTTCACGGATTCGACAGCCAATCTGGCCTCCTCCTCCTCCTTCTGCTGTTCCAGCAGCTGTCTCAGCTCTTCCTGCCTCTTCTTCAGCTCCTCCTGTTGCTGTTTCTCGATCTCCAACTGTTGTTGCCTCTCCTGCTCCGCCAGCCTCTGCCTATCCCTTTGCAACAGTTGTTGCTGAATCAAGTACTGCTGCTCGTTAAAATGCTTCAACGATATGCTCTCCGGGGTCTCGTACTCCGGCTCGCTGTTCTCCGGCCGGATATCAATCGGCAGCACCGACCCGGAGAACTGAGGCGCCTGAGCCTGGGGCTTGATGTACACCACCTTGGGAACCTGAGGAATCTGATTGGAAACCGGCTCCTGATTGAACTTGGACGGAGGATTAACCCTAGGTAGCACTTCGTTAATGTCCGAAGTGTATTTACTCTTCGGCGCTGGCCAGGAGGCAGGCGGAGGTGTCAGGTCCTGATGTTCCGACACGTAATAAGTGTTCCCCACTCCAGCCGTAGGCAGCAGCTCGCTATGACCCACATTATCGACCTGTTTAACCGTGCTACCTTGTCCAGGTCGTTTGTAATCCTGTCCCGAAGTCAGCTCCGCTGATTGCTCGTATTTGTTGCGTTCCCGAGGTGTGGTGGGCGATGGAGTCGAGGAGCTGTACACGTCGGGTGGCAGCAGAGTCTCGTAAGGCAAAGAGGGTCTGAAATTGAAGCCGTTGTAGACGGACGGTGGTGTTATATAACTGATCTCGTGGCTCTCGTGCACTAAGAAGGCTGGGTCCCTCTCGAAGGACGTCTTATAAGGATGGGGCGGATGGTTCACTTGGCTGAAGAAGTTTCCGGTCCCCGCGGGATTGATCAGGTGGTCGTTCGGCGGCTGGAATTTGTCGAAGGGTCGGTCAAAGTCGCTAAGCCGTTTATCCTTGCCGAAGTCGCCGGGCAGCCCGGTGCCAGGTGGCTGGAAGTAGGGCTTGGCGTTGTTGTTCACCTTCAGGGACTCGAACGGCTTCACCTGGTACCTGGGCGGCTGAAGCAGCTGGGGCACATACGGCTCCGCGTAGTGTCTGTTCTTCGTGGACGACGTAGGCGGCGCTGGGGTGTTCGTCGTCGACGTATAACTCTTAATAAAATAGGTAGCCGCTTTTATAGGATCGGGCGGCTGGTGGCTCGGAGGACCGAATTGTGGCTGACGCAGATATGCCGAGTTGTCCCGTAAAATCGGCTTTCTATGGTGGTCCAGGTCGAAGCGGTACGCGTCCTTAGGTGGAGGGATCAGGAACGTGTACTCGCGGGTCTCCGAAGCGATGTGTTTATTCGCGTGACTGTGGATTGGTATTTCGCCGCGTGCCTTCGCCGCTGAATGACCCAGCACCGTGAAGCTGCCTAGTATACTTGGCGGATTGTAGTCGTGATGGGACGGTTTGCCCTTCCGTTGCGGTTTCAGCTTCTCGGATGACGCCATGTGCTCTTGTAGTTTGCCCATAACGGGGTGCAACGGCCCGTTTCGCTCCAGATTGCTCGAAGGAGAGACGTTTGTGCCGATTGTCTCTTCGTAGCCGTTGGTTAGGGGCCGCCAGCCGTTTGCGATCATTGATGACCGCGTTGGTGACTGAAAAGAAGGCTCGTGAGTTTTTGTGGTCAGTTTCGAGGCTCACCTCTGGCTATTTTATGGTAGCTCAGTCACAAAATATTTTTAGCTAGAATTTTTAGCTACAACAAAAGAAGGTTTTTCTAATAACTCTCAATTATTATTTATACAATGTCGTATACTTTAGGGTGCTCTGTCGAAATGTTGCATAAACTTTGATGTCTTTGTTTGTGTATTCTAATATTTTATCTCCTCATCGTCTCACTGTAACTGTCTCGATCATATAAGGCCAATACGTCATAAGGCTACATACAATCTACATATAAAGTATGTAGACACCGTGTCATCAGGTGTTGCATAACAACCCTATCATAAAAGTTTTGTTTCATCGAAACGTTCTAACCACCTTCGTCCCCGCACGAGTAAATGTACATCGAAGAAAGATAGAGGGATCGGAAAGGTCGTAAAATCGCTCGAGCATGAAAGAATAGGGGCAGACATTGATCGATATTGCAGCTCTAAATAACAAGAAGTATCACCGAACGACGTGACATCAATTGATGGTTGTTTTTTAATGGTTTAATTTACAACTTCGCTTTATCTTAACCGAACTATACCTCTTCTCTGGGCACGGACGTGTTAACTTCGGATATCTTCGACACTATTAATCCGATCCGAAAAAGTTTGGGACAAAAGTTGAAGGAAATAAGCTATAAATTCATGTCATTATTTTTTAATATAGATTTTAAGGTCATTTGAAGGTCAAACTTGATTCTTTTGATGGAATCATTTTTCTGAATTTACTTATTGATTTTTGTGTGAATGACTTTCCAAAAAATTATGTTATTATCAAATTCAAATATTTATTTTTTAACAATTGCAGTTATTTTTCTATTATTTAATAAATAATTTCAAACATGTAAAGAAGTAAAAATCTGTTTATCTATTTATTGTTTAATGACTGTGTTTATGGATTGATTGTACAAGTACATTTAGTACTATTTATTTATTTACTGTTTAACAAACACGGATATCTGTTTATCGTTCAATAGTAATTGTCCCCGTATTCAAACGCAACGTAAAGAAAAAACAGCTCTATGGGAAACGTATAGCACAAAGAGCAGGAAACGAAAATAGGACAAAAAAAGTGAGTCCTTTGGAAAACAGATGCTGTTTTATCATTCGATGTTTTTCTACCGTCATCAAATGTCTGCGTACAAAACGGAAGTTACAATCGATTCGAGTTGCGTGACTCATTCGTTATACTCTTCGAGATGTTTATGCGAGTTCTGTGAATCGTGGGGATTCGACTTTCTCGAAGGGATACCGAAACGAGGCCTCGTTTTATGAATTCTTGCACTCGAACAGTAGATTTAGGTTGTCTGATATTGCATTAACGAGAAAGTGATGTTGCTTTTCAGGTAATTAAAATCTATCGACAGCGAATCTACTTTTTAACGTCTAGCTTAATTTTTGTTTTGCTTTGGTTATTGTGCCTTGAATTTAAGGAAATTTGTAAAGTAGATTTGAGAATTGGAAAATTGAAAGAATTGTGGAAATTGAGAAACTTGGGAAAAAGTGGAAAAATTGTGAAAATTCGGACAATTGTGAAAATTGAGAAACTTGGGAAAAATTGGAAAAATTGTGAAAATTCGGACAATTGTGAAAATTGAGAAAATTGAGAAAAATTGTGAAAATTAGGACAATTGTGAAAATTGAGAAAATTGGGAAAAATTGAAAAAAATTGAAAAAAATGGGAAAAATTGTGAAACTTGGGACAATTGGGAAAATTGGAAAAAATTGGAAAAATTATGAAAATTTGGACAATTGTGAAAACTGAGAAAGTTGGGAAAAATTGTGAAATTTCGGACAATTGTGAAAATTGAGAAAACTGGGAAAAATTGGAAAAATTGTGAAAATTCGGACAATTGTGAAAATTGAGAAAATTGGGAAAAATTGAAAAAAATTGAAAAAAATGGGAAAAATTGTGAAACTTGGGACAATTGGGAAAATTGGGAAAAATTGTCAAAATTATGAAAATTTGGACAATTGTGAAAACTGAGAAAGTTGGGAAAAATTGTGAAATTTCGGACAATTGTGAAAATTGAGAAAACTGGGAAAAATTGGAAAAATTGTGAAAATTCGGACAATTGTGAAAATTGAGAAAATTGTGAAAAATTGGAAAAATTGTGAAAATTCGGACAACTGTGAAAATTGAGAAAATTGGGAAAAAATTGGCAAAGCTTTCGAGCATCTTTGATACTATTTTAAGCTAATGCACATGAGACACAAGGGTTGATCGATGTAAACGTTGAGCAAGTCTCTCTCCAGGTTTCCTAAATTTTTACCCAATATTTGTCGACCATCGTCGATCAATAACGGCTACCACGATTAAGCTTTTTCTTTTGTAATCAAACTAACCATTACCTCGTTAAATACTATTTTATTTTGCACCGTTAATCTAGTTTGAAAAGTATCATTAACAGTAATATTCCCCTTTGAAATTCTTTGATTTTTATTTGTACGTTTTACTTGTACAACTGAAGTTGCTGAAAGCTTGAACAAGATCATGTTTCATGGCAAAGGATCAGATTTCTGAATGTAGGTCAGAGATTTAGTTTAAACTTTCCGCAGTTATCGTACACTATTGATCTGATAAAAGTTGCGAAGATATTTTTTTGTGACGCTAAATTACTGCGTTACAGAATGTACGTTATTGATGTAATTTGAAATTTGTTGGAAGGTTTGTTTGGTGGGAAAATTTGTTTCATCTGTAGTTTAAGGAATTTCTAATTTTTTTATTTTTTCAGGGTAACAGTTTTACATTTTTCATATTTTTTAATTTTCCAATTTTTTCAGTTTCTCAATTTTGTAGTTTTCTATATTTGTGATTTCCCAATTTTCCATTTTTTTAATTTTCCGATTTTCCGATTTTCCAATTTCCCAATTTTCCATTTTTCTAATTTTTTAATTTTCCAATTTTTTCAGTTTTATAGTTTTCTATATTTGTAATTTCCCAATTTTCCATTTTTCTAATTTTCCGATTTTCCAATTTTCCATTTTTCTAATTTTCCGATTTTCCATTTTTCTAATTTTCCGATTTTCCACTTTTCCATTTTTCTAATTATCCAATTTTCCATTTTTCTAATTTTCCGATTTTCCAATTTTCTAAAATTGAAATTAATAATTTCCCGATTTTCCATTTTTCTAATTTTCTGATTTTCCAATTTCCCAATTTCCCATTTTTCTAATTTACCGATTTTTCAATTTTTTTAAATGAAAATTTATAATTTCCCAATTTTCCATTTTTCTAATTTTCCGTTTTTCCAATTTTTTAAAATGGAAATTTATAATTTCCTAATTTTCCATATTTCTAACTTTTCGATTTTCCAGTTTCCAATTTTTTAAAATGGAAATTAATTATTACTCTTACAAATAATGAATGCTGCTTTTTTAAAATGACAAATAATTATTAATATAATAACTAATGTAAGATGCCTCTGTAAAATGGTAATGTATAATGATTATATTTGACAAGTTATCGACAACTTGATAATTTAACATTGCTCTTTTTACTTACCGGTTTATTATCAGATCGGTCAATCGATACGGTGATCGCATCGATACAGGTGAACAGCCCCATCGCTACGACACCTTCAGTGTAATAGAAAACGTTAATCGTTTTCGTTGATCGATCAAAAATTCCGTGAACGTCGTTAGAAAGTATACTTACAATTCATGATTAGTGCCGACCGCATCGTGACAGACCATGGGATCATTTACGTTCACGTTCTGTAACAAAGTAACATTCCATCATTGTTAATAAATTTTGTTATATAAACAAATTATATATAATCAAATAATTAATAATATTTGCAAGTTTTTCTATTTGTTATACAATCAGTGTTAAATGACTTCCAATAATTTGGTCAAATAAATTACTATTATTTTTCAGATTGATAATTTAATTAATTTTATTATGTAGTTTTCAAATATTTTTTTTTTATGGTTACTAAAGAATTATTTAGGCATTTTTAGTTATTTATAGAAGTACAACTAAATGCATTTATACAAATTGCCATCAAAATAAAATATTTCTAAACACTGCCAATAATTTAGTAAAATTAATTACTATTATTGTTCAGGTTAATAATTTAATTTAAATTAATTAATTTTATTCTTTAGTTTTCAAATATTTTTTTTTGTGGTTACTAAAAAATTATTTAAGCATTTTTAGTTATTTATAGAAGTACAATTAAATGCATTTATACAAATTGCCATCAAAATAAAATATTTCTAAACACTTTTAATAATTTGGTGAAATAAATTAATATTATTATTCAGATTGATAATTTAATTTAATTTAATTAATTTTACTAAACACTTTTCAAATATTTTTTACGTAGTCACTATGAAATTATTTGAACACTTTTGGTCATTTTTTAAAGTACATTTAAATGAATTTATACAAATTGCCACCAAAATAAAATTGTCGTCATTTTTCTTTTTATTTAAAGCTGTAATTTAAAATTGCTTTAAGATCTCAGTTTTTAATAATTCAAACAAACCAAACAATATTAAATTATCAAACTCCTAATTAATCAAAGAATATCAATTACTATACAATAAACAGTAAAAGTTCATCATGTATAAAAATAATAACAGTTAAAAAACACAAACTATGACGACAATTTTTTAATAAAATCACTCGTTTCAATTCCACAGTAATATACGAACTTCAACGAGAATTGAGATAAATACTTTATCAATGCCCGCATTTTTGTCAAAATAACAATTTTCAAAGGTACAATATAGATTTCCAATTCTATTGGAAAATACTTTAATACAGATTATTGAATTCCTATCATTTCTGCATATTCCTTCACATTAATTTCACATCATACATTTCAGATTACGCGAAATAAAATTCAGAAGACGAGATATTAATGGTTCTTGTTCATTTTCTTTATATCCTCAGAAATGTTGTAAATCACTGATAGATATTCATATTTAAAATTTAATTGTAGAATATTCATGAGATGAAATATTAAAACTTAAAGATAAAACATTTTAAAACATTAAACATTTTAGAAACATTTTAAAAGACTTCTTGTATTAATTTTATAGATAAATAATAGAATTTATTTATGAGAAGAATGGTACTTTTTTTTTTTAAATTCTTAAAGAAATAAAATATTGAAAATCATTCAAATTTATTTAAATTTATATTTCATGGTACTTAATTGTAAAATACTCAAAGACTCTCATTAAAACATTTTTAAACTTTTGCTCCCTAATTTTAAAAATAAATACAAGTACAAATTATTTAAAAAGAAAAAATTACTACATTGTTCAAAAATTGTCAAAGAAAAATATTTCAAAATATTTCTTGTCCCAATTTTACAAAGAAAGAGCTACTTTTACACAAATTAATTAAAAAGAGAATATTACTACATTGTTCAAAAATTTTCAGACAAAAATATTTCAAAATATTTCTTGTCCCAATTCTACAAAGAAAGAGCTACTTTTACACAAATTATTTAAAAAGAGAATAATACTTCTGCATTGTTTAAAAATCCTCAAAGATAAAATATTACACGTTCCACTTTTACGAACAAACAGATGATATATTTAAAAGAGGAAGAGGTTGTTCTCCATTTTATGCACCGATTTCTCTACTTTGTACTTCCTGTGTTAGCCAATACGCTGAACGAATATTTACGTCACAGATCGCGTCCACATTGAAATCTTTCCGGATTTGAACAATTTCAAAGGTCGAAGATATCGAGTTGGAAATTTGCGAAAATTACCGGTGCTCGTAAAAAAGAGAAAATTCTTCCGTCTTTCTTCTAATTCTAGTTTCACTGCGTGCTGCTGTGATTCAGAGAAATGACAAAATAGCACCGGAAACGAGGTGAACGATAGTCGACGCTTTCTATGTTTCCTTTCTCTGTTATAGTTTTACAATTGATCTCGAACATGCTAATCTTCATCTAATCTTTAAATCATTGAAATAAAATAAATTACGAAGGTTATTTGTGAAGAACGTCTAAGGTACTTCTCTTCTTTTTTGAGGTTAGGTTAAAATTTCAGAAGTTTTCTTCTTCAGAAGATTTTATTAGATTAACTGATGCTAATGTGGGAGTCTAGCATTTCTGAATTATTTAAACTTTTAACTTTTAAAGTTTGTCAATTTATAAATTTAAAAATTCCAAAATTAAAAATCTTAACTTCTGCAAAATTAAAGCTGAAAATTCCCAAATAACAAAATCTGTATCTCAGTACAAAAATTTCTAAGTACAAAAATCTCTAAATAGAAAAATTTCTAAGTACAAAAATCTTTAAATAAAAAAATTTCTAAGTGCAGAAATCTCTAAATAGAAAAATTTCTAAGTACAAAAATCTTTAAATAGAAAAATTTCTAAGTACAAAAATGTTTAAATAGACAAATTTCTAAGTACAAAAATGTTTAAATAGAAAAATTTCTAAGTACAAAAATCTCTAAATAGAAAAATTTCTAAGTACAAAAATCTCCACAAAAATAATGCAATACATTGCTACAATAATCCAATAAACTGCTACAATAATTAAAAAATTATAAATAATGCAATAGAAAATTTTCTACAAAATTTCTACATAAAATAAACTTTGAACAAAATGCTGTACTATGTGTATCCTGTCTCCAATTTTCGTTTGAAGCGACGATACATCGACGCGTAATTTACCCGCGATCACAGAGTAAAACGATCCTAATTAACCCGATAGCATCTCTATGAACGGCTCATTAATTCTCGTGTAGCGTAACCAAGGGCGTGAGTACGGTGAATAAATTATCGCGATCGAAAAAGAATCTACTTTCTCTCATTAATTTTCTATCCTCGAATTGTCACGTAAGTAGCGATGTCAACCCATAAGGTGGCGCGTGAAGAGGTTGACGTGTGTTGTGGAAGAGCGGCGACACAATTAGGAGGAGGAAAATGGACGCCGCACGTATTTTTGGTGGTGGAATTGGTTTAAGCGGTCACGCATCGATTATTATACTTGTCGAGTTGTAAGCTTTTCGAGTAAGATTTTAAGGTTTCAAAGTTTTAACCTTGCAAGGATGTAACTTTGCAAAGTTTTAGCCTTGCAAGAATGTAACTTTGCAAAGTTTTAACCTTGCAAGGATGTAACTTTGTAAAGTTTTAACCTTCCAGAGTTCCAACCTTCCAAAGTTCTAATTTTTCAGAGTTTCGACCTTGCGAAGGTTTAACCTTCCAAAGTTCTAACCTGACAAAAACTCAACTTTCCTAGGATCCAACCTTCCAAAGTACTAACCTTCCCAAATTCCAATCTAGCAAAGTTTTCACCTTTCAAAGTTCCAGCTTTCCCAGGATTCAATCTTCCAAAGTTCCAACCTTCCAGAATTCTAATCTTGCAAGGTTTTAACCTTCCAAAGTTCTAACCTTCCAGAGTTCTAACCTTGCAAAGTTTTCACCTTCCAAAGTTCTAACCTTCCCAAATTCCAACCTTGCAAAGTTTTCACCTTCCAAAGTTTCAGCATTCCCAGGATTCAATCTTCCAAAGTTTCAACCTTCCAGAGTTCTAATCTTGCAAAGTTTTAACCTTCCAAAGTTCTATCCTTCCAGAGTTCAAACCTTGTAAAGTTCTAACCTTCCTAAGTTCCAACCTTGCAAAGTTTTCACCTTCCAAAGTTTCAGCTTTCCCAGGATTCAACCTTCCAAAGTTCTAACCTTCCAGAGTTCTAACCTTGCAAAGTTTTAACCTTCCAAAGTTCTATCCTTCCAGAGTTCCAACCTTGCAAAGTTCTAACCTTCCAAAGTTCCAACCTTGCAAAGTTTTCACCTTCCAAAGTGTCAACCTTCCAAAGTTCAAACCTAGCAAAGCTTTAATCTTCCTAAGTTCTATCCTTCCAAAGTCCCAGTATTGCAATGTTTTCACCTTACAAAGATCCAACCTTCCAAAGTTTAAATCATCCAAATATTGAACCTTTCAAAGTTATTAACTTCTAATATTATAATCTTCCAAATTTTAACCTACCAAATTTTCAAACTTCTCTAATTTCATCTTTCTCAAGTTCCAACCTTCCAAAGTTCGAACATTCCAATGTATTAACCTTGCAAACTTTCGACCATCCAAGGTTCTAACATTCCAAATGCTTAAACTTCCAAAGTTCCATCCCTCCAAAGGTCCAACTTTCCAAAGTTCTAACCTTCTAAAGTTCCACCTTCTGATAGTTCCAACCTTTCAAGCATCCAACCACGCAAAGTTCCAACCTTCCAAAGTCTCAACCATGCAATGTTTCAACCTTCCAAAGTACTCATCTTCTAAAGTTTGAATCATCCGAAGATTCAATCTTTCAAAGTTCCAACCTTCCACTGTTCCAACTTTCCAAAGTCCCAACCTTCCCTATGTTCCAACCTTCAAAAGTCCCAACCTTGCAAAATTCTAACCTTCCAAAGTCCCCACTTTCCAAAGTTTGAATCACCCAAAGTTTCAACTTTCCAATGTCCCAAAGTTCCTGAATTCCAATTTTTGAAAGTCCTAACCTTTGCACATTTCGATCATTCTAAATTCGATCATTCGACCTTCTTAACTTTCGATCTTCCAAATTCCAAAGCTACGAATATTCAAAATTTCTGAAACTAAAGCTCCAAATTTCGAAACGTACATCTTCTCAAAACTTCGAATCACCTTATTCTAAAGCTTCCTAACCTCCAAATGATAGTCGACAAACATCTCAAGAGTGAGTGAGATAGTGCTACATGCGTTCAGCAGTTGTCATTGTCATTATTATTCTTATTTAGCATTCACTCAGAACTGTGTGCTTGTATTTTTGCCGCCAACGCACGAGTTGACATCTATACGTAAGATACCTCCACGCTCCCCATCAGGGAACAGGTGAGAAATGTAGAACTGGCTCCGAATCGGCATAGTATTTTTAGAGAGCACACCAGGGTACGCGTTTATATTTAGACATTCCATTAAACCAGCCGACTGTACGATTTTTCATTCCGTAACGTTCAATCGATAAGAACATCGAGAAATGGCCGGTGATCAGCTTGTTGCATAAAATGAATTGGGCTCGGCCGATGCGGTAATTAGAAGTTTTACGAACCTATTCAGTTTCTTTAACGACCCTTGTGTAATCATCAACTATTGCTAATGGTTTGTGAAATTTTTATTTGATCGATTATGGGTACAGGCTACTAATAACTGTCCGTAAACTATCATGTAACTTTGTGGTATTTGAGTTTCTGCAACGTTGCGGTGAATAAGAATTTGTAACTGATGAGGGTATTAAAATGCTTCATTGATTTTATGGACGATATTGTTACATTATATAGATAGTTTATTTTGTTTATGATTTTATCTGTGATGTTGTCTATGATATTGTTTATGGTTTATGTCTATGATATTGTTTATGATTTATGTCTATGATATTGTCTATGATATTGTTTATGATTTATATCTGTGATATTGTCTATGATATTGTTTATGATTTATATCTGTGATATTGTCTATGATATTGTTTATGATTTATATCTATGACATTGTCCATGATATTGTTTATGATTTATATCTATGATGTTGTCCATGATATTGTTTATGATTTATATCTATGATGTTGTCCATGATATTGTTTATGATTTATATTTATGATATTGTCTATGATATTATTTATGATTTATGTCTATGATATTGTCTATGATATTGTTTATGATTTATGTCTATGATATTGTCTTTGATATTGTTTATGATTTATGTTTATGATATTTTCTATGATATTGTTTATGATTTATATCTATGATATTTTCTATGATATTAATTGTGATTTATATCTATGATATTTTCTATGATATTGTTTATGATTTATATCTGTGATATTTTCTATGATATTAATTATGATTTATATCAATAATATTATTTATGATATTGTTTATGATTTATATCTATGATATTGTCTATGATATTGTTTATGATATTGTGTTCACACTGTCTGTAGAAACTTAGATAACTATGTACCTGAAAAATTAATACAATTGTAAGACAAATTTTTAGGTAAATTTTCTAACATTTTAATAGATTTATGTTCGGATCGATGTGCAGTCACTTCTAAATTAAAACATACATTAAAACATAAAATAGATCAAACATAATTTGTACTAAAACAATTTATAAACTTAAAAATACAAGATTAAAATAATTTTTTTTAAATTGTTCTTCATAACTTTTTGTAATTTAAAATGTTAAACATGTTTGAATGAAATAAATATTATTTTGTATCAATTAGATTGATTGTTGAAATTGTTTGAGTATTAATGTGTGATATATTTGTTCGACCATTTATTTCGATGTATAGTCATCACGCGTAGCATCTCTCTAGAAATGGCACTACTTTCAAACTTTCCGATGACAGCACGGTTACTTCTGCTCCACATTTCGTCAATGTCCCCTATTCCTTTGATCCACTTCATATCGAACAGTCTGGTTACATTCCACGGACGTTTCCTTCCGAATGCCATCCCATTTCAAAAGATCCATTTTTAACGTCCACCATAACTCAAGATTACAAATGCTCCCTTGTGTGTTTGTGAATTTTTTACGATCTATCGTTTTTGTGTAACGAGAAACTTTTTGATAAATTTTTGTACGATCCTTCTTCTTGTTACAATTATTACAAGTACAATTTTGAATGATTTTTTAAGTTCAAAATTGCAATCTAAAATAGTCTGTTCATAAAACAATTCATTTACAATAAAAAATTATTGAGAACATTTTAAAATTGCTATTTGAAAATTATTTTAAAAATGTGATTATTAAAAATGTCGTCCTTTGCCTTCAAATTAAATTATAAAACAATTCAAATAAATTATGAAAGAATTCAAATAACTTATGAAAGAATTCAAATAAATTATGAAACACTTCCGAGCTCTAAAAGTTAGAATATCACGTTAAAAATTAAGGAGAGAATGTTGAAGTAGTTATCAATATTCCATATGATTCAGTCGATGTAATGAAACAGTGAAGGAATTTACCGAATGTGTATGTACCATCCATGCTCTCCGTATATAATCCCGGATGAATGAGAGCGTATATATACGTCTCTTGCAGCCGAATGATTAAACAGATGGAGTAATGGCTACGAGCCAAGTTCCACGAAATTAATGACTCAATTGGTTATAACAAGCTCTTATATCATTACGACTTCACTACTCTAAATTAATGTCTAAAACCTCTTTTCCACACGCAATAATAAATTACTATATTACACACCCTTCATTTGCAATAATTACATAATTAAAAAAAGAGATATTATTTTTTAAATTTCAAGTTTTATATATAATTTAAGTAATACAAATTTAATTTATTATTTAACTAGTATAAATTTATTTTATAATATAACTAATACAAATTTAATTTATAATCTAACTTATACAAATTTAATTTATAATATCACTAATACAAATTTAATTTATCTACTTAATATATGCATAAAATATTATTTAAAATAAAGCTTCATTTCTCAGAATTAAAAACTTCTACAAATCACGATTACATATTACTTCCACAATTACATTTTCTACATTAAAAGCACACGTAAAGCAATATTTATTAAAGTTATTAAAATAAAAAGTTTCCCTTTTATCAAACATATATTTAATGCGTAGATCCATTAAGAATTAATAGCAGTAAAAAAAGTAAACGTTAAAAGAAGCAAATATTTGTAAAATAAGTTCGAGTACAGGAGTAGTGCGCATGCGCGGAGTCGAGCCGCGCGCAGTGCTGCCACCTGAGCGGTCAAAATTGCCGGTGAATCGAAAAATCAATAGTGCAGGTGCATTTAAATTTCACGCAGATTCCAGTTGAATTAATTACAAGCATTAGCCTATCCCTGGAGGCACTACGCAGCCTCTGGCTAAATTTTCGAACGGTTTCCTGTGCGGTTCGACCATTGCGCGCGCAATTTGAATTGCGAAAGATCGGACACCGCTCGAATTTGTTTCGGCAAGTTTAAACTTCTCTGCGTTTTAACGGGGAGTTGGATAAATACTAACTCTTTAGGTTGAAGTTATTTGGTATTATGGTTTTTTTCTTTGTAGCTATAAGTTGAATTTTTAAATAAATACATATAAAGTGAATTATAAGTTAGATACTTATATGTTCAGTAATAAAATAGATGTACATGAGTTGAATTAAAAATTGAATATTTATAAAGACAACTATAAATTGCATACTTATAAATTGAATTATATATTGAATATTTATGAAGACAACTATAAATTGCATACTTATAAATTGAATTATATATTGAATATTTATAAAGACAACTATAAATTGCATACTTATAAATTGTATTATAAATTGAATATTTATAAAGACAACTATAAATTTCATACTTATAAATTGAATTATAAATTGAATATTTATAAAGACAACTATAAACTTCAGACTTATAAATTGAATTATAAATTGAATATTTATAAAGACAACTGTAAATTTAATATTTATAAATTGAATTATAAATTGAATATTTATAAAGACAACTGTAAATTTAATATTTATAAATTGAATTATAAATTGAATATTTATGAAGACAACTATAAATTTCATACTTATAAATTGAATTATAAATTGAATATTTATAAAGACAACTATAAACTTCATACTTATAAATTGAATCAATTCATCATTTTACAGCTACATTTTTCAATAAAAATTTGTCAAACAATATCACATACATTTTGAGTAAAATTGAGCTTTCCTTATAAAACAACTAATAAATTTAAAATAGTTTAATCATGAGTAAATTAATCACAATTAAACATTTTATTTTTACAATTTAAACTCATCACTTAAATCTTAATAAATAAGTAAATGCACCCTTGATGCCAAAATAAAATTTCATTAACACAATTATTTAATTTTCAAGTCAATATAAATAATCAAAAATAAAAGCAGTTTCTGAATAAAGTGATACAAGAATAAACTTTTACCTCAGTAATTAACGTGTTAAGAAATCCGTAAATGGAACAATTAAGAAGATCAAATTGAATTTTCCAACCACACCGCACAAATTCTCTGCAACATCTGGCAATCGACAGAAAGTTGAAGAAACTTTGTCCTCATGACATAACAGTACAAAATCAATAACAGAGATCTAATATACTGCTCGCAGATTGAGAAACGAGCAAGATCGTAAGTAATGAGAGAAAATTAAGTACTAGTAAAACATGTCGGAAATGCAAAAGAGAAAGAAATTGTAACTGTAACCAGACGTGAACGTGTAATGAGTTCACTATACGTTTAACCGTAACGAAGGACGACGGCTTTTGAAAAAATCTCGAGCACCTCTCACTCAAACTTTTACCACAATAATGGTGAACTCGTTTGTTACTTGTAACTTTATTGCTGGATCACGTTTAAATTGGAGTATTGTCCTTCAGTGGTGGTTAGGAATATTGTGGAGTTAGGTTAACAAGTCTGGTACTGTTAATTTCGTTTTGTTGTGGTATATGGAGCTTTTGGAGGGAGTTTAAGTTTTTGGGAGGTTTGGGAATTTTGGGGTTTGGGGATGTGGGAGTTTGGGGAGTTTGGGGAGTTTAAGGGATTGGGGATGTGGGCGTTTAGGAATTTAATTTGGGGACTTTTTTTGGGAGGATTCTGGGAGTTTGGGGATTTGGAAATTTGGGAAATTTGGTAATTCGGTAATGAGAGAATTCGGAAATGTGGGAATTCGGTAACTTGAGAATTCGGAAATGTGGGAATTCGGTAACTTCAGAATTCTGAAATGTGGGAATTCGGTAACTTGAGAATTCGGAAACGTGGGAATTCGGTAACTTGAGAATTTGATAATTTGAGAATTCGGAAATGTGGGAATTCGGTAACTTGAGAATTCTGAAATGTGGGAATTCGGTAACTTGAGAATTCGGAAACGTGGGAATTCGGTAACTTGAGAATTTGATAATTTGAGAATTCCGAAATGTGGGAATTCGGTAACTTGAGAATTCGGAAATGTGGGAATTCGGTGATTTGAGAATTCGGAAATGTGGGAATTCGGTAATTTGAGAATTCGGTGATTTGAGAATTCGGAAATGTGGGAATTCGGTAACTTGTGAATTCGGAAATCTGGGAATTCGGTAACTTGAGAATTCGGAAATGTGGGAATTCGGTAACTTGAGAATTTGGTAATTTGAGAATTCCAAAATGTGGGAATTTGGTAATTTGAGAATTCCGAAATGTGGGAATTCGGTAACTTGAGAATTCGGAAATGTGGGAATTCGGTAATTTGAGAATTCGGAAATGTGGGAATTCGGTAACTTGAGAACTCGGTAATTTGAGAAATCAATGACTTGAGAATTCGGTAACTTGAGAACTCGGTAACTTGAGAACTCGGTAACTTGAGAATTCAGCAACTTGAGAATTCCGTAACTTGAGAATTCAGCAACTTGAGAATTCCGTAACTTGAGAATTCGATAACTTGAGAATTCGGTAATTTGAGAACTCACTAAGTTCCAAAATTTGAAAATTTAATAATTTAAAAATGTATCCAATCTCCCACCCAAAATAAGAAGCCACTAAAACCAATATCAGCCTTGTAAGAATAGTCCATTAAAACGTAAACATTGTATCTATGTAAACACAACAGTTCATTTGTTCCTTGTATATAGAACAATATCTGATTGGATGATTACACGTGGTTAAAGTTGGTGTATCATTAAACGGTGATAATTAGTTCAGGTACACGATTTCAGGGTGCAGTGCGCGACCACTGCAGTGCTATAAAATCGAATTAGGGGTAGAAACGTGGGCATACAACAAGAAATCGAATAAATGGCACGATTGCGTGTCTAGACTACAATATCTCTATTCATCTAAAACTTTTTTTTAGCAAAAGATATAAACTTCAAGATATATGGAACATTTCTAATTACTTTTATTTTCTTTGTACATATTGTGATACAAATTTAATTGATTCTTTATATGTTTTTGTTCTTGTAAAGAAAAAGAAGATTTCGAAACATAAAAATGTTGTCAAATGGCACTTTTGTAATTTCATTTTAAAGCTTGAGGTTTAAGGAAAATAATTGCATAAATATTTTATTGATGTTCTTAAGTTAAAATTGTTGACTGTAAATTATAACAATTATTGATTAATTTTGGTTGTTAAAAAGTTTGATGAATTTTCATGACAGAAAAGTTTCACAAAATGGGGCTTATGATACATCAATTTAAAGCTTAATGTTCCTAGAAAATTACAGTATAATCGTCTCGTTGATATTCTGCACACAAAATGGCTGCGTGCCAATTACAGTAATCAACGACTTAATTACAGCGTTCAATAAGTCTGATGAATTTTCATGACAGAAAAGTTTCACCAAATGGCACTTGTGATACATCAATTTAAAGCTTAATATTCTTAGAAAATTGCTGTATAGTCGTTTCGTTGATATTTTTCACACAAAATGGCTGTTTGTCAATTACAGTGATGAATAATTTAATTTAGACGTTCAACAAGTCTCTTAAATTTTCATGACAGAAAAGTTTCACAATATGGCACTTGTGATACATCAATTTAAAGCTTAAAGTTCATAGAAAATTGCTGTATAGTCGTTTCATTGATATTTTTCACATGAAATGGCTGCTTGCCAATTACAGCGATGAACAATTTAATTTAAACGTTCAATAAGTCTCCTAAATTTTCATGACAGAAAAGTTTCACAAAATGGCACTTATGCTACATCAATTTAAACATTAATGTTCCTAGAAAATTGCTGTACAGTTGTTTCGTTGATATTTTTCACACAAAATGGCTGCTTGCCATTTACAGCGATGTCTAATTTAATTTAGACGTTCAATAAGTCTCCTAAATTTTCATGACAGAAAAGTTTCACAAAATGGCGCTTATGCTACACCAATTCAAAGCTAAAATTTGTCTCCAAATGGCTGCATAAACGTTTCATTAATATTCCTACTAAAAAGTGACTGTTCAATAGCTGCAGCGAATGAAGTACCAAAAGCTCGTGTATTGTTACCATTCATGCATTTCAATGAGAACATTTTCCAATTAAATATAATTTAATATAACATTAAGAGAACATTCAAGTAATAAACGAATAATATAATTAACTGAACAAATTTCAATCGGTAAATACGAAGTTCTAAATGAAATCCCGTCGTTGACTTGATCGTTCATATAAATTCGTTAATTAATTAAAATAAACGTTTAGTAATGAACAGTTAATTACTTCAGTGAATTAATATTCTTTGAAGTATATTTTAGTCGCATTATTTCTGATGAAATTATGAACATTCGATTATTTTACTGATACAATAATTATTTGACTATGCAAAATAATATTTTATTACATTTTTTTTTATTTGTTTACAATTATAAAATTTATTGTGGAAAATGAGAGTTAAATTTTTAAATAATCGTCGAAGCTTTTATATATCATTATTTAATAAATTTTATGAATTCTTATATTTAACTAATTTAAATTTACTTGACAATTTAATAATTGATAGAAATTGCCATATTTTACCTAATTGATAAAACTTACTTTAAATACTGTTTCATCACAAAATGAGATACCATCATATTTGTTGTCAATTTACAAACATAAAATTTATTATACAACATGATAGTCAAATCTCTAAATAATCATCGACATTTTTGTATAAATAAACTAATCGTACAAATTATATTAATTGTATAAATTGCCATATTTTACCTAACTGAAAAAACTCTTTTATGGCAGCTTCATCACAAAAGTTCAAAAGATCGAATTGTTTACCTTTCATGTAGCTTTAAGAAATGAAGCCATGGTATTTAAAGAGCAGAAACTCGGTGGTTAAACTCTCGCAATTTTTCCAGTTCACAACATTCTCCTTGTCGGAAGGTTGAATGAGCGTGAAATCGAAGTTTCTTAACTGGCCAACGCAAAACGAGCAGACGAATCGATTTGTTAAGGATAATCGTGTGAATTGCATTTGTAATGCAGATTCTGGCTATTTTCCTGACTGCTTTATATTCTGCTACGGTCTGACATTTTCGATTTATTCCCGTCATTTGCCCATGACGGAGAATCTTGTACCTACTTCTTCATCTGTCGTGTAACAATGTATTATCACGTGACAAAGGACCTACGTGCCTTTTGTATAGCAACGTTTAAATATTTTTGTGGATTATGGTAATTTATTGCTGATTTAGTTCCTTCTATGAATTTTTAGCTGATTACATTTTATTTCTTTTTTTCTGAGGTTACATTTTGGTTCAGAAATTTTATTTCTTTTCTTCTTTTCTTATTTCTTTATTTCTGAGATTATATTTTAAATAAGAAATTTTATTTCTATTCTTCTTTTCTTATTTCTTTATTTCTGAGATTATATTTTGATTCAGAAATTTTATTTCTTTTCTTCTTTTTTTATTTCTTTATTTTTGAGATTACATTTTAATTTAGAAATTTTATTTCTTTTCTTCTTTGCTTATTTCTTTATTTCTGAGATTACATTTTGATTCAGAAATTTTATTTCCTTTCTTCTTTTCTTATTTCTATATTTCTGAGATTATATTTTAAATAAGAAATTCTATTTCTATTCTACTTTTTTTATTTCTTTATTTGTGGGATTACATTTTAAATAAAAAATTTTATTTCTTTTCTCCTTTTCTTATTTCTTTATTTCTGAGATTATATTTTAATGCAGAAATTTTATTTCTTTTTGCTAGATTATTATAATGAAATTAATGGATATATAAATTTTAGTTTAATTTTGTTGAGCTAGTATTATTGTGTTAATAATGTATATAAAATTGCACTGAAAATTCATTGGAAAAATATACAAATAATCTACATATAATTGCACTGTAAATTTATTGGAAAAATATATAAATAATGTATATATAATTGCACAGTAAATTTATTGGCAAAATATACAAATAATGTACATATATTTGCACTGTAAATTTATTGGCAAAATATACAAATAATGTATATACAATTGCACTGTAAATTTATTGGCAAAATATACAAATAATGTATATATAATTGCACAGTAAATTCATTGGAAAAATATACAAATAATGTATATATAATAGCACTGAAAATTCAATGAAAAAATATCCATTAACATATATGATAGACAAAAACAAATTTTGTAATTTAATATTTGTTAAATACGCACATGTTTAATATCAATAGAACTTAATTTTATATTAGACTTGAAATTTAATAAGCAAAACCATCAAACAGATGAAACTTCAAGACTACATAAATTTGTATAATAATAAATATAATTAAAATAGTTTTATGACACGCACATTTCACTTTAATTGTCCACGCAGATATTGGATGCAACATTTGCATCTTTCTGCAACACGTAATTCCCATAGCTTACGCTTTCACTTTTCCATAACGGTACTACACTAGTTTATATTATTTTACTGTGGGATTTTATATTTACTGTCATAGTGAAAGTATCTGATTTCCATAGAAAATTCCTTCATTTACTATCACTCCAACTATATCACACATTAAATTGAATTAGACTTGCAATTAAATTATACTATTAATTTTTTACACTTGATATTAATTAACTATTAATTTTTTGCACTTGAAAGATGACTCACAGCCATTAGTTTGATGTTATAATAATTTTAAGTATGAATATTTTTAAATAAATTTTTAGTGTTTTTATGTGATGGGTGAATGTAGTGAAACAGAGAATGATGAAAGAATAATTAAAAAACAGAAGAACAAATTGAAAAATAATAGAAGGGTAATGGAAAAATAACTGAAGAATAATTGAAAAATAATAGAAGAATAATTAGAGGATAATAGAAGAGTAATAGAAAAATAACTGAAGAATAATTGAAAAATAATAGAAGAATATTTAAAGAATAATAGAAGAGTAATAGGAGAATAATGGAAAAATAATAAAACAGTAATTGCAGAATAATTAAAAAGTAACAAAACAGTAATTGCAGAATAATTAAAAAATAACAGGAGAATAATTGAAAAATAATAGAAGAATAATTGAAGAATAATAAAAAAATAATAACTTCCAAAAATTCATCAAGTTCTTCCAAAAATTTTCAGAATAGTAATTTACCAACACTAAAAATACATTCGACTGCGCACATTTAATTTTTTGAGGTTAAGTAGATGATTCTTCCACCTTCTGCCCAATTCCATTAAAATTCTACCTCACCAAAAATTGAAGTCATCTACAAATAATTAAATCCCTCCATCTTTCTCCCAAAAATAATTCACTACTTTTACTTTCCACTATAAACCTTTTCCTTAAAATCACACGACGTTCTCACACACACACCTGAGAAAGTGAAGAATAACTCTCAACATTAAAATAAGATCGCAAATACTTCTCAATCATACTTCCACAACTAATCTCAGTGTTGAATGCAGATTTTGTACTCCCAGTTTTAATCACACCCAGCAAAGAACATTAAAAAAATGTCTACAAAGAAAATTCGTGACGCAAGCACCGCGTTTTCATTCTCAAAGTCAACAGCGACCCGTTGATTAGCATCGTTGCCCTGATTCCGTTGAGTTAATTATTGTTTCCTCGAGGAGGGTAAGGAATTTCGCTGTTAATCATGGAAACGACTGTATCTCGCTCGAAGCATCGACGATCCTCGTGATTGTTGCAAAATAACGCCTAGAACCAGTCGGCTAATCCGCGTGTAAGGTCTTGAGAAAACGACGCTTTTCAGCGTGGTTGCATCAGGAGACTCTATTAGTTAGCCGGCTTCGCGTTCCGTTTTGAAAAGACGCCAGCGAAACACGAGGCAACCTTTCCCAAGGAAGTTAGAAATGTGCGAGATACGAAGTACGGAGACAGATATTTGCATTGGAATTTCTGCTCAACGATTTTCAAGTGACTCTAATTAAAATGGAGGACGGGTTCTCTAAATAAATGCGTTTTACTTGATAGATTACCACACTTTATCTTTTGCAGATGAAATTTTGACCGCTTATCATATATTTGTTATAACTAGCATGTACGTTTAAATTAAATTTGACAGACTGTGATCAAAATGGCTGACAGGTGCTTTATTATAGAAACGTTGTATAAATAAATTTGTCTAAAGTACATTATAGATGAAGTTTGATCTCTTCATATGTGATCATACATTTGCTGTACATACACAGTAACTTGTACACTTAAATTAAATTTGGTAGACTGTAATTAAAATGGCTGACAGGTGCTTTATTATAGAAACGTTGTATAAATAAATTTGTCTAAAGTACATTATAGATGAAGTTTGACCTCTTCATATGTGATCATATATTTGCTATACATATACATATACACAGTAACTTGTACACTTAAATTAAATTTGATAGACTATAATTAAAATGGCTGACAGGTTCTTTATACATATAGAAATATTGTATAAATAAATTTATCTGAAGTAAATCATAGATGAAATTTGACCACTTCATATGTGATCATATATTTGCTATACATACACAGTAACTTGTACATTTAAATTAAATTTAGCAGACTGTAATTAAAATGGCTGGCAGGTTCTTTATATAGAAATGTTGTATAAATCAATTTATCTGAAGTACATTGTAGATGAAGTTTGACCCCTTCATATGTGATCATATATTTGCTATACATACACAGTAACTTCTACACTTAAATTAAATTTGGCAGACTGTAATTAAAATGGCTGGCAGGTTCTTTATATAGAAACGTTGTATAAATAAATTTATCTGAAGTACATTATAGATGAAGTTTGACCCCTTCATATGTGATCATATATTTGCTATACATACACAGTAACTTGTACATTTAAATTAAACTTGACAGAGAGACTGTAATCAAAATGGCTGACAGGTTGTTTAAATAGAAACATCGTAGTGTGCCAAATAATTTAATGAATTTATCTAAAGTGCATTACACAAGAAGTTTGATGGTTTAACACACGCACAAACAGAATATATATTCGTCAAATTAAATTCAACATAGTTCAAAGACTGCAATCAAAATGGCTGACAGGTTGTTCAAATAGAAACGTTGTAGTGTGCTAAATAATTTCATGAATGTATCTAAAGGGTATTATAGATGAAGTTTGATGGTTTGACACGTGGCCAAACAGTACATGCATTTGTTAAATTAAATTTGGCATAGAAACTTGACATGAACTGCAGATGAAGCAATGTGTTTGGAGTAACTTCGATTTGAACTAATTTAATCGATCGTTGATATAATGTGATTTGAGTAATGGAATGATAAGTTTTAATTAATTGATTTTAATTGTGTTGATGTGTTGAAGGCAAGTTTAGTAGAATGTAATTGTAGTTTCATGTAATCAAATTTAATTGAATATGTTGGAAGTTGTTATAATTTTTTAAATTTCATATATGTGGAGTTAGCACACGTGTGATCTTGCAAAATTCCATATGTCTTAAATGATTAAAATTTGCAATATTTCACACGTGTCGAAATATATGGATTTTACATATATGGATTTGTAAAATTTCATATGTCTCAAGTGACTAAAGTGTGCAAAATTCCACATATGTGACATTATCATAATTTCTCAAATTTCACATATGTGAACGTAACACACATATGAACTTGTAAAATTCCGCATGTCTCAAGTGACTAAAATTTGCAAAATGCACCTGTCTCAAATTATCATAGTTTCCCAAATTCCACATATGTGGAGTTAGCCCACGTATGTTACTTGCAAAATCCCACATGTCTCAAACGACAATAATTTTCAAAATTTCACATATGTCAAATTATCATAGTTTCCCAAATTTCATATATGTGAAGTTAGTCCACATATGTTACTTGCAAAATTCCACATGTCTCAAATGACAATAATTTTGAAAATTTCACATATGTGAAATTATCATATTTTCCAAATTTCACATATATGAAGTTAGTCCACATATGTTACTTGCAAATTTCCACATGTCTCAAACGACAATAATTTTCAAAATTTCACATATGTCAAATTATCATAGTTTCCCAAATTTCACATATGTGCAGTTAGTCCACATATGTTACTTGCAAAATTCCACATGTCTCAAGTGACTAAAAATTGCAAAATTTCATACGTCTCAAATTATCAAAATTTCCTAAATTGTACACACGTGAACTTAGCCCACATATGAACTTGAAAAATTCCATATATCTCAAATGACAAAATTTTAAAAAATATCACACTTGTCAAACTATCATAATTTCCCAAATTTCCCACATATGAAGCTATCCTAACTTGCAAAATTCCACATATCTCTAATTACGGCAAAAATTTTCAAAATTCCACCCGTCTGAACTCATCACAATCAATAAAACCTCCCCGCTCTCAAATTATAGCAACCGATGCGCCTCGCGACAATGTGCAGAGCATTATTCGTTATTATCCGTCGCTCTCCTTTCAGCAACCAAGCATACATTCAAGAGAGAATTTGTCTGCGGCTGAAAGTATGTATAAAGTGTCCGGGAGGATTTCTACCGCGCCAAATGTGCGGTGGATGCAGTAATTTCCAGAAGAGAGGAAAATATTTCCGGGTTCAGTTCGAAAGGCGCGTTATCCGCAAGCGGGTTTTAAAAAAACCAGTATATCACGGGCCAATGCACGATAACATTCAGGGCCCGGTTTTCAACGAATCGCGTTCACGATCTCACGATACAGCACGCTATACGGTTATGCTCTGTTTCCCTCGGCCTTTCGCTTTCCACTTGCAACCACCACATACGTCTACGCATTAATTGTCAATTACCAACTACAGAACTTTACGGGATAGTTACTTAACAGGGCAACCGTTGCCTCGTGAAACGGCTTGTCAAATTCTAGCCGCGTTGCATAAACTGGGATTCGCGACTTTTGCTTAAATATGCGGACACGTGACCGGCAAACATGTTGCCTTTGAAATGAACAAAAATTGATGTATTCATTGTTAGGACATTTTACATAGCTTTTACTTGAAAACCTTGCAAATTTAACTACTAAAAAATTTGACAATATGAAGAATTAAAAACCTTGTAAAGCCATATTAAAACCTTTGACAACGTAAACAATTAAAAACCTTCCCAAACGTAACTATAAGAAAAATTGCCAACATAAAGAATTAAAACTATATAAATTAAAAATTTCAGAAGTTGCATCACAGAAACCCCGGAACGATTTACATCCACAACCTTTCAAGATCACTTATTTCACCAAAAAATTGTATTATAATAACACCAGTTATCTAACCTTGATTATCACCTAACAATCTAATAATGTAAATATTTCTTGGTTCATATAATCGTGTTAATGATCAATTTACTGGTTCCCATAACACTTCTCTCGCTTGATCGCAACAATGCTTATCGGACCATACAGTGTATGTTCTACGGCGTGTTAATTTCAACGTTTCCCGTTCCGCTGAACATCGAGCAAGACTAATAACCTGCTATTAATTAGATCTATATGTTATAACGATGATTACCAAATAAATCATCGTCTTTGGATGTTCCAGGAAATTCCGTACGAAATTTTATAATTTATTATTTTGAAAGACATAACCTCGGACATTTTTCGAGGTTAGGTTTTTTAGGTTAGGTCTCATAGTTAATCGTAGTCAAATTTTTTAGTAGTTAAATTTGCAAGGTTTTCATGAAGTACCAAATTTCCCTAATTTGCAAGTTTTCAAGTATCCAATCCTTAAATCTCAAAACTTCCACATCATCAAATGTATAAATCTTCAAATTCCTAAATTCGAAAATTGTCACATCAAATGCCTAAATTTCCAAATATCAAAATCATTGAATTTCCAAATGTCCAACTTCTCACATTGCCAAATCCCTTAATCTCCATATCCCTAAATCCCCAAATCTCTAAATCTTCAGATTCGTAAATTCCCAAATTGTCACCCAACCAAATCTCTAAATTTCCAATTCTCTAACTTCCCAGATTCCTAAATTCCACAATTCCTAAATTCCCAAACTCTAAATCCCCAACACTTAAATCCCCAAATCCCTATCTTCCCAAATTTCTTAATTCCCAAATTCCTAACTTCTCAAATCCCTAAATTCCCTAATTCCTAACTTCCCAAATCTCTAAATTCCCAAATTCCCAACTCCCCAAAATCTCTAAATCCCTAATCCCTAAATGCCCATTCCCTAAATCCCCAATCCCTAAATCCCCAATCCCTAAATCCCCAATCCCTAAATCCCCAATCCCTAAATCCCCAATCCCTAAATTCCCAAATCCCTAAACCCTAAATCTCCAAATCGCTAAATCCCCAAATCCCAAACCCAAAATCTCCAACTTTCCACATTCCCAAACAAAAAAATCCCTCGACACTCCCGAATCTCTCCACAAGAATCCACCACAGCCAAAGAAGCCACCTGCAAATTGAAAAACACCAATTCAAACGAAACAAAAGAAATTATTCAAATCAACTCGAACGCAATCAAGGCGACGCTACAATAACTCTACAATAAAAGCCATCCAAAGGCAAACAAACCTGCCTCGTACAAAAGCATCATTCAGAAACTCCAGTCGAAATGACATCTCGCTTGCTATAACGATACAATAGATGAAACTTTCGAACAGACGTATCTTGTTCTATTCTCCTATCAAACAATAAGACAAATCGTTAACTGTTCCATTCAAGGCAAATGAAATCGTTCGAAAAAACGTACGCACATGTACGTGCCATGAAACTTGCGCACGGAAAGACTAATCAGTTCGTAACAAGTTCTACAGGGTGGCCCACTTTCTTAACAAACTTTAACACACATTATAAAACTGAAGAATATACTGTCATCAAATTTCGAATACTTTATAAGAAGTTGTTAGAAAAATATGAACAATATCTGGCATATTCCATGAATAGAAATAAGCGTTGTATTACCACGCCCCCGAATTATCACACGTTGTATTACCACGCCCTCGAATTATCAAGCGTTGTATTACCACGCGTTGCATTACCACGCCCCCGAATTACCACGCGTTGTATTACTGCGCTCCCGAATTACCACGCCATCGAATTATCAAGCGTTGTATTACCACGCGTTGCATTACCACGCCCCCGAATTACCACGCGTTGTATTACTGCGCTCCCGAATTACCACGCCATCGAATTATCAAGCGTTGTATTACCACGCGTTGCATTACCACGCCCCTGAATTACCACGCGTTGTATTACCGCGTCCCCGAATTATCACGCCATCAAATTATCAAGCGTTGTATTACCACGCGTTGCATTACCACGCCCCTGAATTACCACGCGTTGTATTACCGCGTCCCCGAATTATCACGCCATCAAATTATCAAGCGTTGTATTACCACGCGTTGCATTACCACGCCCCCGAATTACCACGCGTTGTATTACCGCGCCCCCGAATTATCACGCCATCAAATTATCAAGCGTTGTATTACCACGCGTTGCATTACCACGCCCCCAAATTACCACACGTTGTATTACCACGCCCCGGAATTGCCACGCGTGGTATTTCCACGCTATCAAATTACCACGCCCCTGAATTACCACGCACCCGAATTACCAAATTATGATTATTAAATTATATTTGGGAGATTTGGAATTTTATTCGCTTACCTAGTATTGGTGGTTTAAAACCTGTGTACACCTTATTTCCGCGTGTGAATATCTTAAACTGGGACACCCTGTACATAGCAATACTAAAAAACGTCATAACTTTCCCTTCGTTTTCAACGCATATTGTTTTTCATTCGATACACGAAGCGAAGGCGATAGACCAAGATGTCCGACACATTAAGCTATGCATATTAAGATCCATGAACGATACCAGGCGATAAAATAGATCGTTTTTCAGCCGATGACGTGCTAGGAAAATGTTATGGTGGAACAAAAAGTTCTGCCATTAGCACACCTTACTTTCTTGCTGTTGTTTTCAGGAAACAGATGTCGGATTGTGTAACGTTCATTATGCAGTGTTTATTTCAACATAACATGTACGCAGTATATAATTTGTGTAATTATAGAAAATACTCGATAAGAGAGATTTAAAACACGAGTGACATCGATTTCATCTAGAAAGATTATAAAAACCCTAAAAGGTAGTTTTGTAAAATTATTGCGCGTTCTCTAAACTGAAGTAGAAAATGGCGGATGTTTTTCAACAGGTTTTAATATTTAATTGGCTTAGTTTGCAAATATTTAAATGGTTTAATTGGTTTTGTTTGTGAATGTTACATTTTTACTTTTTGAATTTTGGAGTGGTCGAAATGTGGCAGTTGTATACCCAGTGCACAAATATAATATTTAATAAAATATTTTAGAGACATTCATTATGTTTGAAATTCTAATTGTAAGATGGCGAACATAACCTCAACCATAACCTAACGAAACTACATAACCTAACCAAAGAGTAGACGTAACAAGAGACGACACTAGACATAACCTAAACCGTAACCTAACCAAAGGACATAACCTAACCAAAGAGCAGATGTAACAAGAGACGACACTACACATAACCTAAGCCACAACCTAACCAAACCACATAACCTAACCAAAGAGTGGATGTAACAAGAGACGATACTACACATAACCTAAACCATAACCTAACTAAAGAGTAGATGTAACAAGAGACAACACTACACATAACCTAAATCGTAACCTAACCAAAGGACATAACCTAACCAAAGAGTAGATGTAACAAAAGACAACACTACACATAACCTAACCAAACTACATAACCTAACCAAAGAGTAGATATAACAAGAGACGACAATAGACATAATCTAAACCATAACCTAACCAAAGAATAAATATAACAAACGACACTAAACAGGGAAACCTCCTAAAGAAAGACAGAGGACCAATTTAAAGGCCCAAACTTTGTGACCTAAACTCTGTTTTGTATAATAAAATTAATAATAGTAAAGAATGTATCTGACACACCCTGTATATATTTTTGTCTGTAAAATTTTTATACAGAAATTTTGACAAGAAAAGGAGAAATTCTCGTGCAAAACGTGATCAAGCCATAAGTCGCTGCTATCCACGAATTTCCTCTTCCTATACAAAACCGGTGGTCCCATTTCATCTGTTATAATAACGAGCGTGTCATCGTCAGGATTCAGAAAATAGCGAATTCGGTAAAAAACCCACGAGAGTTCCATTCATTCCGCTCAGACACGCGACGAAAAAAATCCTATTCTCGCGTCCCGTGTTCTCGAAACAATCAAAAACTCGTGGAACCGTTCTGCGAGGGTACAGGGTGTTTCATTTCTAGAGAATTGTTCCGAAACAATTTTGCAAATTGCTAAACTTGTGAATTCATAAATCTTTGAATCAACTGAACTTCAAAACCTATAGATCCTTAGAGACATAGATGCTTTAGTTTCAAAGTCTATAAAGACTTTGTCTCATCTCCTAGATCTGTTAATTTCCTAAGCTCCAAATTTCTAGGTTCTCAAGTTTTTTCATTTCTAATTTTGTAAATTTCCTAATAACTCAATTTTATAATATCAAATTTACAAACCTGTAAACTGAACCTACAAATTGCTAAACCTGTAGATCCTCAAATCATCAAATTCCTTCATTTCTATATCCTTAAAATTCCAAGTTCTTACGTTTCCAAAATCTAAATCACCAAATATATAAATTCTCAAATCTCTAAGTTCCCAAGTTCCTAAACCTCCAACTCTCTAATTTCCCAAATTCCTGAACCACCAACTCTCTAATTTCCCGAATTCCTAAACCCCCAACTCCCTAATTTCCCAACTTCCTAAGCCCCCATCTTCCTAATTTCCCAAAGCTCTAAATTTTCCAATACCTAAATTCCCAAGTTCCTAAACCACCAACTCTCTAATTTCCCAACGCTCTAAATTCCTAAATGCCTGAACCACCAACTCCCTAATTTCCCGAATTCCTAAAACCTCCAACTCCCTAATTTCCCAACTTCCTAAGCCCCCATCTTACTAATTTCCCAAAGCTCTAAATTTTCCAATACCTAAATTCCCAAGTTCCTAAACCACCAACTCTCTAATTTCCCAACGCTCTAAATTCCTAAATGCCTGAACCACCAACTCCCTAATTTCCCGAATTCCTAAAACCTCCAACTCTCTAATTTCCCAACTTCCTAAGCCCCCATCTTCCTAATTTCCCAAAGCTCTAAATTTTCCAATATCTAAATTCCCAAATCTCTAATTCCCAAATCCTTAAATTCCCAAATCCCTAAATTCCCAAATCTCTAATTCCCAAATCCCTAAATTCCCAAATCCCTAAATTCCCAAATCCCTAAATTCCCAAATCCCTAAATTCCCAAATCCCTAAATTCCCAAATCCCTAAATTCCCAAATCCCTAAATTCCCAAATCCCTAAATTCCCAAATCTCTAATTCCCAAATCCCTAAAATCCCAAATCCCTAAATTCCCAAATCCCTAAATTCCCAAATCCCTAAATTCCCAAATCCCTAAATTCCCAAATCCCTAAATTCCCAAATCGCTAAATTCCCAAATCCCTAATTTCCCAAATCCCTAAATTCCCAAATCCCTAAATTCCCAAATCGCTAAATTCCCAAATCCCTAATTTCCCAACTTCCTAATTTCCCAAAGCTCTAAATTCCCAAACTCCTAAATCCCAACTCCCTAATTTCCCAGAAGTCTAATTCTCCAACTTCCTAAACCCCAACTCTCTAATTTTCCAAATTCCTAAATCCCCAACTCCCTAATTTCCAAAATCCCTAAAAACTCCTCTCCCTTATCGAATATCTCTTCCATACCCAAAATTTTCAAAATGTTCCAATATTAATTAAAGCAACGTGACCTATGAACCACTTAAAATGGAACACCCTGTAGACTTACCATCCCCAATAAAAATTCTTCTCTATTACCAAACAATAATAATAACTCTCTCCTATTAAAAATTGTTCAACATTAGTTAAAGCAACACGAACTATGAAACACTTAAAATGGAACATCCTGTATACGTGAAAGAAGACGTCGAAACTCACCGCGTGCTCGTTAACGCGCTTACACGTGTGCACGCGTTTTTTCTCTCTCCTTCTCTCTCTCTCTCTCTTATAGCCTCGTGAAAATTCAGAGCCGCGAGCCGACACACCGTGCCGTGCTTAGAAACTGCAACCGCGAAAGCAGAGGTGGGGCCGAGAAATTGCTTCTGATCCTTAAAGCGGGGAAAGTTTTTTTTCTTTCTTCCTCTTTTACTGCCGAACCACCTTCTCACCTCGTCTGGGTATCTCGGATGTGATCAACGGGCCAAAAACGAGCAGTCTCGGAGCACTTCCGGTGTCATAAGTTTGTTTATTAATTAAACGAGTACTACATGCTTTCGCGCTTTTAACGCGTGTGAGTGGCTCACTATATTACTCAATTTCACGTGTGCAATTTTAGGGTTCGATGTTTTTTACGGGGTTGATTTTTATTGGTTCGAGGGTTTGATATTTCGTTCTTGTTTTTAGATGCATTCAACATCTAAGATAATCAACACTCTTTGTTGATCATTTTTTGTTGTGCATTTTTTCCTGGTTTTATTTTGTCAGTTCGAGTACTTTGTTTTATATCATTTATTATAGTATTTTGTTAGTCAAAATATATTTTTGCACCATTTTTCAATTTTTGTGATGTTTGTTATTATTTTCTTTCTCATTTTTGGGACTGAAAGTGTCTTTCTGTTTACTTCTGCTATTTCAAGATTTTTTCTTTTTGATCAATTTGCTGTTTTTCTAATTTTTCTTCTTCATCGTCATTGTAAAATTTTATTATAGAATCATCATATCATTCATCATATTATTTAATATATTATTTTTCGTGTTATTCATCATATTGTTCATCACATTATATCATTCTGTTATTCATCATGTTATTCGCCATGTTATATCATTATATTATTTATCACATTATATCATCATATTATATCACCATATTGTATCATTATATTATACATCATATTCCATCACAATATTATTCATCATATTAAATCATTATATTATATAATATTATATCAGATCATCACATTATATCATGTTATATTAGATCATTATATTAAATCATTATATTATTTATCATATTATACCATATTGTATTAGATCATCATGTTAAATCGTTATATTATTCATCATATTAAATCGTTATATTATTCATCATATTAAATCGTTATATTATTCATCATATTAATTCGTTATATTATTCATCATATTATATCATATTATATTGGAGCATCATATTAAATCGTTATATTATTCATCATATTATATCATATTATATTAGAGCATCATATTAAATCGTTATATTATTCATCATATTATATCATGTTATATTAGAGCATCATATTAAATCGTTATATTATTCATCATATTATATCATGTTAAATTATATCATCATATCAAATCATTATATTATTCATCATATTAAATCGTTATATTATTCATCATATTATATCATGTTATATTAGAGCATCATATTAAATCGTTATATTATTCATCATATTATATCATGTTAAATTATATCATCATATCAAATCATTATATTATTCATCATATTATATCATATTATATTAGAGCATCATATTAAATCGTTATATTATTCATCATATTATATCATGTTAAATTATATCATCATATCAAATCATTATATTATTCATCATATTATATCATATTATATTAGAGCATCATATTAAATCGTTATATTATTCATCATATTATAGCATATTATATTAGAGCATCATATTAAATCGTTATATTATTCATCATATTATATCATGTTATATTATATCATCATACTAAATTGTTATATTATTCATCATATTATATCATATTATATTATATCATCATATTAAATCATTATACTATTCATCGTATTAAATCATTATACGATTCATCATATTATATCATTATATTATTCATCATATTATATCATTATATCATTCATCATATTAAATCATTATATTACTCATCATTTTAACAAACTTGTAATCCATCTCTCCACCTTGATACATAAAATAAAATTTCCTAAAAAACCCCAAAAAAGTACAAAGATTAACTAATTTCAAAAATAAAACAAATTCTCCTCGCAACTTATGAATCATAAATATTTAATATCTGAATTAATAACGATTTATTACCCACCAAAGCATTTTAGTTTTCCTAAAAATAACGAACACCGATACGCGATGATTAATCGAAACACACGTTGATGAGATACATATTTATATTGCATCCGCTGGTCAACGAACGATTTACCAAGAAAAATATGGTTTCCTGCATATGAAGGATTATATCCTGATGATCGGCTTATTCCTTTTGTATAATTGAAGCATTTACGTGAAATGTTCCGGGTGGTTTTGTTATAGGTTATGATAGACGTTGATTGATTTCCATCACTTTTTGTGTTTCTACAGGAAATGTCTGCTATTTGCAAGAACTTTATGTAATCATTTTTTTGGTGAAATGGGATGTTATGTGATACGGTGTTTAAAGATTATTTGTTGAATATTATAATATATGTTATTTGGAGAAAATGATACGTTATTTTTATTGATAAATGTTCACTCATGTGTTAGAGGGAAGGTTATAAATTGTGATGACAAGGTTTCGTTTCAAAAATATGTGTCTTTGAATTTTATTTTGTAGATATGAGTCGATGAAATTGAAAATGACTACTAAATTATTGAGATCAATTAAAAATTGTTAAGTTTTTCTTATCGGGATTTAGAAAGACGAAAATTTCGTGAAAATTCTCCTTTTTGAGATGCTTTGACCTAATTGCTGACGAGTACTAGATGAAATTCAATTATACCTAGATTTTATACGACGAATACCTACTCGACCGACACCCGTGACGTTCTACACTAATTAAGCAATTAAAATCGACAGGAATCGGTGTCGAGTCACTTAATGCAGAAGATCGGTCGATTTTTCACCAAAGTAATTGCTGCGTCTCTTTAACTCTTTGAATATCACCTTCCGGTATATGGAAGCTTTTTTCTGGATGAACATATTACCTGTTTCGTTATTTTCTTTTTTTACGTTCATTTGGGGCAAGATTTTTAAATTAAGAAGCTGGTAATTTATTACTTTCTTTAAGTTTTTAGTTTCTAAATTATTATTTAAATTATTTGAAATTTGTGATTTTTCTATTTTTTATTTTGAGGTTTTTAGTTTTTGATAATTTGTCATTTTTCTATTTTCTATTTTGAGATTTTTAGGTTTTCATAATTACTAATTTTTTTATTTTCTATTTTGTGATTTTCAAGTTTTAACAATTTCTAATTTTTCTATTTTTTATTTTGAGATTTTCAGTTTTTAGTAATTTCTAATTTTTCTATTTTCTATTCTGAGATTTTCTGTTTTTAGTAATTTCTAATTTTTCTATTTTCTATTGTGAGATTTTCAGTTTTTAATAATTTCTAATTTTTCTACTTTCTATTGTGAGATTTTCAGTTTTCAGTAATTTCTAATTTTTCTATTTTCTATTGTGAGATTTTCAGTTTTTAGTAATTTCTAATTTTTCTACTTTCTATTGTGAGATTTTCAGTTTTCAGTAATTTCTAATTTTTCTATTTTCTATTGTGAGATTTTCAGTTTTCAGTAATTTCTAATTTTTGTATTTTCTATTTTGAGATTTCCAATTTTTAATAAATTCTAATTTTTCTATTTTCTACTTTGAGATTTTCAATCCTTAATAATTTTTAATATTTCAATTTTTAAATTGCAATTTATTAAGTTACTGAATTCTTACTCTTATCAAATTATTAAATTTGTAAAATTTCAGGTTTAAAAATTTGCTAATTTTCCAAGAATTTTCACACTATTAAATGTACAAGTTATTAATTACTAAATTGCATAATTGTCAAATTTTCAAATTAGATAATTTAATACTAATTTCTAATAACCTAATACCTCGTATACTACAATTATCTTGTAACCAGTAACAGTAACCAAAATAAAAATTAACTAAACTAGTAACAGTAACAAAAATAAAATTAACTAAACTAGTAACAGTAAGAAAAATAAAATTAACTAAACTAGTAACAATAACCAAAATAAAATTAACTAAACTAGTAATAGTAAGAAAAATAAAATTAACTAAACTAGTAACAGTAAAAAAAATAAAAATTGACTAAACTAGTAACAGTAACAAAAATGAAATTAACCAAACTAGTAACAGTATTTAAAAATAAAATTAACAAAACTAGTAACAGTAACAAAAATAAAACTAACAAAACTAGTAACGAAAATAAAATTAACAAAACAAGAAATAAAAACAAAATTAACTAAACTAGTAACAAAAGTAAAATTAACCAACCTACTATCACTAACAAAATTTTCTAATAACACTAAAACTTATATAAAAAAATACAAAAATTACGACCAATAAAATTCAAAACACGATTTTCATTTTCACACCATATAATCAGTAGCCATAAACTCCGACCACAAAATTCCATGGTGAAATTGTCGCGGTGAATTTTCATTGCCATAACTCGCTAGCTATTATCCGCGTTATACTAAAGCAATAGCATAAACAACCGGAAACGAGTTCAGCAAAGCGCAAACTCATCGCAAGGATGAAAGCATCGATTTCAAGCATTCGCGTGTTCCAAACAGTCTTCATCGATACGTTAATAATAACACGTGCTTTCGATCTACGCGAACTGAAAAAAAAAGAGGCAGACTTATATCTCAACGATGGATTCCGTACTTTAATCCTCTTGTGAATACCTGACCACCATTTTCCTCTGTACCGCTTTCAATTTTTTATATTCACCGCAAAAACCTCCGGGAACCGCGCTGAATACACGCTATTTCATTAATTCGATATCGACTTACGTTTTAATTTACCGATTTATCGGAAGCTTGGCGGGAATTACATTCTTATATTGGCAAGTTTATTTTCGTTTATATCGGATATTCGATGTTGTGAGGTTATTTGAGATAAATTTTTTGCGAAAAGAGGTTATGTTTTTGATTGAACGTTTTTGAGGTTATGTTTGCATGTTGGGGGTCGTTTGGAGAGAGATTGTGGGAATTTCTTAGGATGTTGATGAAGTTTGAAATTGGTATATTTTTTAATTTTGGAATTTGGGATTGGGGAATTTGGGAAGGTAGATTTTTTGGAATTTGTTATTTTTGAAGTTGGGGATTTGTACATTTTTAATATGGGGTATTCGTAATTTCTTAAATTCCTTAATTCTCAAATTTGTAAGTTTCTAGATTTATAATTTTTCAAGTTCCTAAATTTGCAAATATCTATATCACCGAATTCTCTAAATTACTAAGCTTCCAAATCCCTAAATTCCCAAATTCAATAATTCTCCAAATACCTAAATTCCCAAATCTCTAATTCCCGAATTCAATAATTCCCCAAACTCTTAAATTCTCAAATCTCTAATTTTTCAAATCCCTAAGTTCCCAAATCCCTAATTCCCAAATCTCTAATTCCCCAATTGCCTAAATTCCCAAATTCAATAATTCCCCAAACCCTTAAATTCTCAAATCTCTAATTTTTTAAATCCCTAATTCCCCAAATACCTAAATTCCCAAATCTCTAATTCTCCGATTACCTAAATTCCCAAATCTCTAATTCCCAAATTCAATAATTCCCCAAATCCCTAAGTTCCCAAATCCCTAATTCCCCAAATCCCTAAGTTCCCAAATCCCTAATTCCCCAAATCCCTAAATTCCCAAATCTCTATTTCCCCAAATCCAATAATTTCCAAATCCCTAAACTTCCAAATCTCTAATTCGCCAAATCCCTGAATTTACAAATCTCTAGTTCCCCAAATCCCTAAATTCCCAAATCTCTAATTCCCCAAATCCCTAAATTCACTAATTCAATAATTCACAAATCCCTAAATTCATTAATTCCATAATTCCCAAATCCCTAAATCCCTAAATCTCTACGTCCCTAAATCCCTAAATCCCAAAATTTCTAAATCCCTAAATTGCTAAATCCCTAAATCCCTAAATCCTTAAATCTCTAAATCCCTAAATTCCTTATTCCTTAAATCCCTAAACCCCAAAAACCCACATTTCAAAAATCCTATATTTCCAACTCACCATATTCTAAAATCCCAAAATTTCCAACTAAAAAAAATCTCCCAAAAATCCCCAAAATTCCACCTCTAAAAATCTAAAAAATTTCCAAATTACTCCTACATTTCCTACATTTCTAAACTTCTCCAATTTGCAAATCTGTAAAAATCTCCAAATTTTTTTTTCCCACTAAAAATTCATCAACTAAAAAACTTTCTAGTAATTTCTAATAACCAACAGTATAACCAACAATAAATTACTATTAGGTCACCGATAGCAACGATAAAACGTGACACTTCGCACAGAAAAATGCCTGCCATTTTTCCACAAGTGAAAGTTAAATTACACTAATTAATTACCTTTACAATGTCTTTCTCACGGTTAATTCCATTCATTTCTACTATCGTTTCTCACAATCGTCGTTTTCTGCCTCGTTCACAATCACATGGACGTAATTACAAGAGATTCCTCGAGAATATACAAATAACTGCGTGTAATAAACAAAACGATTAGTTAATCACTGTAATAATCACCAGAGATTGTCTCCATTTTTGTAATCTTGATTTTAGAATTAAACAGAAGCTCCCAGAATTACTCTCACTTTTCAATCTTAATTTGAGTGCATTTATTTTAAAATATATTGAAACAAACACCAAAAATTATCTGTACACAACATTTTTATTTCTTTTTTGTACATGTTTTATGTTTTTCAGAAATTACTCTCACCTTTCAATTTTAATAGAAGTTCATTTATTTTAAAAATATTTAAACAAACATAAAAAATTGTTTATATACAAAATTTGTACTTCTTTGTAATTGTTTGATGTTTTCTTCTTGACTGCAAATTGCATAAAATTCAATTTATCAAGTTTATAAAAAGGTTTTCGTTTAAGGTTTCATTGTTTGGATTTTTAAAAATTAATTTTAATTTATTGAAATTATTCATACTTATTCATTATCATTTTTATTATGCATATATTTAGTAAATGATCAATTTTGTTGATTTTTTAAGAATGATTGCTTTTTATTGAAATTATTTATACTTATTGATTATCATTTTTATTATACAAACATTTAGTGGATGATTCATTTTGTTGACACTTAAAAAATGATTATTATTTATTAAAATTAGTAACACTTATAAATCGTCATTTTTATTAAACGTATACTTAATGAATGGCTTTATTGATTTTTTAAAAATGATTGCTTTTTATTGAAATTATTTATACTTATTGATTATCATTTTTATTATGCAAACATTTAGTGGATGATTCATTTTGTTGACACTTAAAAAATGATTATTATTTATTAAAATTAGGTACACTTATAAATTATCATTTTTATTAAACGTATACTTAATGAATGGCTTTATTGATTTTTAAAAATAATTAAATTTGTTAAAATTATTTTTTTAATATCTTTTTTTCATTGTTATTATATAAGTTACATAATAACATAAACAGAGTAACATAAGCACAGTATAATATTATCAAAAATTGATAGTTTTTCTTATAGACATTTAAACATTCTCATAATTTAAAACAATTTTCTTATACTTATCTATAAATGTTTCTATAAATTATGAACGTGTTTATATAAATTATATAAATGCCTACATAAATTATATTATCAATTTTCACATTCAACTAAGAAGTATAATTTATAAAACTATAAATTAAAAATTACCTCAACACAAAAATGTATTTAAATAAATTATAAACACGTTTATATAAATTATACAAATGCCTACATAAATTAATATTATCAATATTCACATTCTACTAAGAAGTCACATAATTTATAAAACTATAAATTAAAAATTACCTCAACATAAAAATATATTTAAAAAGCCAATTTCTACAATGCCATATTTTATTCTTCTATCAACCATAATTGAGATAATAGCAACGAAGGCATAAATCACAGAACAACGGTGAGAAATCTCCATTAACCATCGTTTAATGGCGAGTTTAATATCGCGAAAATAAATGGAGATATTTGAGCATGGTAAACATTTCCGTGGAGCATAGTAAGAGGCGACAGAACAGAGAGAAATGTGTAACGTCGACACGGCACAACCTAGATGACCATACGAAGCCAGAGAGAACAGAGCTTCCGGTAGCCTCCTGTTATTTATCGATATAAAGTGTAATATTATCGAGCAAGAGCCTAGGGCCATCAATTCGTTCGCCAAACTTCCCGTGTTGTTTCATCTTCGCCATTTTTCTTCCTGCTTCTAACTCGCTACGGCCATTTCATATAAATGGACATGATTTATTGTTTTTTCGTGTTTAAACGCTTTAGTGTAAAGCGACTCTGTACAGGTGTTTCACATGAGATCGTGTACTTCAAATTTTAAGTAATATATGGGATTTTTAACGTTTCGATTGAAGGAGTGTGAAGTTGTGGATAAAGATCTCGAATTATTCTTGATTACGGGATTACATTAGTTTTAATGAAACTTTCAAATTCCTGACGTTCCTTAATTTTCATATGTGTAAGAGGGAAAATCAACAAATATACATATTATTGTGTAGTTTCCAGATTACACGAGTTCCTTAGTTCCTTCCAGTTCCGTAGATTTCGAAATTGACAATTCCCATATTGTCAAAATAACCAAATTCTGAGATTTCTAATTTAATTCGAAAATTTGAAAATTACTAAATTCCCAAATCCTTACATTTCCAAATCAAATAAGTTATAAATCTCTAAATTACTAAGTCCCAAAATGCATAAGTTCAATAACTCCCAAATCCCTAAATTACCAAATCCTTAAATTCATAAATTCAATAATTTCCACATTCCTACATTCCCAAATCTCTAAATTTCCAAATCTAACAATTCCCAAATCTCTAATTCCCCAAACCCCTAAGTGTCCAAATCCTTTAATTCACAAATTCAACAATTCCCAAATCCCTAAGTGTTCAAATCCTTAAATTCACAAATTCAATAATTCCCACATTTTTAATGCCCCAAATCCCTAAATTCCCAAATTCAATAATTCCCCAAATCCCTAAATTCACAAATCTCTAATTCCCCAAATCCCTAAGCATCCAAATCCTTAAATTCACAAATTTAATAATTCTCAAATCCTTAAATTCACAAATTCAATAATTCCCAAATCTCTAATACCCCAAATCCCTAAATTCCCAAATTCAATAATTCCCCAAATCCCTAAATTCACAAATCTCTAATTCCCCAAATTCCTAAACTCCCAAATTTCTAATTTCCCAAATCCCTAAGTGTCCAAATCCTTTAATTCACAAATTCAACAATTCCCAAATCCCTAAGTGTTCAAATCCTTAAATTCACAAATTCAATAATTCCCACATTTTTAATGCCCCAAATCCCTAAATTCCCAAATTCAATAATTCCCCAAATCCCTAAATTCACAAATCTCTAATTCCCCAAACCCCTAAGCATCCAAATCCTTAAATTCACAAATTTAATAATTCCCAAATCCTTAAATTCACAAATTCAATAATTCCCAAATCTCTAATGCCCCAAATCCCTAAATTCCCAAATTCAATAATTCCCCAAATCCCTAAATTCACAAATCTCTAATTCCCCAAATTCCTAAACTCCCAAATCTCTAATTTCTCAAATCCCTAAGTGTCCAAATCCTTAAATTCACAAATTCAATAATTCCCAAATCTCTAATGCCCCAAATCTCTAAATTCCCAAATTCAATAATTCCCTAAATTCACAAATCTCTAATTCCCCAAATCCCTAAATTCACAAATCTCTAATTCCCCAAATCCCTAAATTCTCAAATCCCTAATTTCCCAAATCCCTAATTTCCCAAATCCCTAATTTCCCAAATCCCTAAATTTCCAAATCCCAAAATTTCCAAATCCCTAAATTCCCAAATCCCTAATTTCCCAAATCCCAAAATTTCCAAATCCCTAAATTCCCAAATCCCTAATTTCCCAAATCCCAAAATTCCCAAATCCCTAATTTCCCAAATCCCTAAATTTTCAAATCCCTAAATTCCCAAATCTCTAATTCCCCAAATCCCTAAATTCCCAAATCCCTAATTTCCCAAATCCCTAAATTCCCAAATCCCTAAATTCCCAAATACCTAACTTCCCAAATCTCTAATTCCCCAAATCCCTAAATTCCCAATTCTTTAATTCCCCAAATCCCTAAATTTCCAACACCCAAAATTCCCAAATTTTCAAATTCCCCACATATTAGATCTTTCTAAACTCCACCAAATCCTCCAAGTCTGTAACTCCCCAAATTCCTCAAATTCCCATATATAAAAATCCCCAATTTCCAATCTCCCAAATTGCTGAATCCCTAAATTCCCAAATACCAAAATATATTACACAAAAGTGCGGTCAGAATAAAAAAAGTCCAATAAAACAACAAATACACTACAACGAATATTACACATAAATACATAAAGTCTCTACGAGAACATAAATTATCTCACCAGAATACAAGACAACATACTGTCTAAGAAAATATCCCATAAATATATGCAAGAATACAAAATAAAATATGCTGTAACACGAAAGTGAGGTTAGAATACAATATCAGGATATACGAACACGTATATAAACACAGTAGAAACGATCTCCGCGGCACAAAAATGGCAACTCCGGTATATAATGGTCAAAAATTGCCTCGAGGGCATCGAAAACGTTCGCAAACTGCAAACTCTTTCCCATAAACGTCCTCGAAATGGCCGTTAAAGGCTTTGTATCTTCGGTCATGAGTGGCTCAGAAGTGTAATATAACTGTATCTACGAGAGATTCATGATCATATATACGAACATAATTCGGAGCAAGTAGCTATGGTTTATGAAACAATCGATGTAAGTGAGACGAAGTAGAATTTTCTTTGGGAAAGATGCTTCGAGTCATTCATCGAAGACATTGATCTTCGATCTTCACTGATCTTTTAAAAAAACACTGATGTTCTTTTGGCACATTTTTGTTCAAAATCTGGTCTCTTCTGTTTAAAATTGTGGCTCGTATTTTGTATCACATATGCAACGTATGTGAAAATAGTTTAATTCGTGTGCATGCATGTGTACTTGGAGAAATATGGACAATTATAGTGATTGACGTTTTAGTAACTGTTTGAAAGGAATAAAATATTTCCGCTGAGAATTGCAGGAGTGTTTGGAAAAATTTAATGGAGTATCATAGACAGTATTTAGCTTAATTGGCTGTTGATAAATGGAGTAATTACTGTTTTGAAAGCTTTCGTTCTGAACGAGCTGCTCTATAAAATATGGTAGTGATTTGTTCTATGTGTATTTAAATGACGTTAACAGTGCTAGTATTTTAGTTTAAAATATTTGTAAAAGGTATTTGGAGAAATTAAAAAAGAATAAAATTAATGTGTTATTGAAAAGAGTAATATTAGTGAAAGCAGTGAATATTTGAAAATAGTACAAATTGAGAAAAGAGCAAATATTTAAGAACGGTAAAAATTTGCAAATGGTCAAAACTATTAAAAATTGAGAAAAGAGCAAATATTTAAGAACAGTAAAAATTTGCAAATGGTCAAAACTATTAAAAATTGAGAACACAGTAAATATTCAAGAACAGTAAAAATTTGCAAGTAGTCAAAACTATTAAAAATTGAGAAAAGAGCAAATATTTAAGAACAGTAAAAATTTACAAATGGTCAAAACTATTAAAAATTGAGAAAAGAGCAAGTATTTGAAAATAGTAAAAACTTGCAAATAGTTAAAACTATTAAAAATTGAGAAAAGAGCAAGTATTTGAAAATAGTAAAAACTTGCAAATAGTTAAAACTATTAAAAATTGAGAAAAGAGCAAGTATTTGAAAATAGTAAAAACTTGCAAATGGTCAAAACTATTAAAAATTGAGAAAAGAGCAAGTATTTGAAAATAGTAAAAACTTGCAAATGGTCAAAACTATTAAAAATTGAGAAAAGAGCAAGTATTTGAAAATAGTAAAAACTTGCAAATAGTTAAAACTATTAAAAATTGAGAAAAGAGCAAGTATTTGAAAATAGTAAAAACTTGCAAATAGTTAAAACTATTAAAAATTGAGAAAAGAGCAAGTATTTGAAAATAGTAAAAACTTGCAAATGGTCAAAACTATTAAAAATTGAGAAAAGAGCAAGTATTTGAAAATAGTAAAAACTTGCAAATAGTTAAAACTATTAAAAATTGAGAAAAGAGCAAGTATTTGAAAATAGTAAAAAATTGCAAATAGTTAAAACTATTAAAAATTGAGAAAAGAGCAAGTATTTGAAAATAGTAAAAACTTGCAAATAGTTAAAACTATTAAAAATTGAGAAAAGAGCAAGTATCTGAAAATAGTAAAAACTTGCAAATAGTTAAAACTATTAAAAATTGGGAAAACAGTAAATATTCAAAAATAGTGAATATATTAATAAAAATAATAATTGAAACAATTGAAATAATAATTAAAACTATTGAAATAACAATTGAATTGAAATAATAATTGAAACTATTGAAATAACAATTGAAATTGAAATAATAATTGAAACAATTGAAATAACAATAGAATTTGAAATAATAATTGAACCTATTGAAATAACAATTGAAATTGAAATAACAATTGAAACAATTGAAATAACAATTGAAATAGAAATAGTAATTGAAAAGAACATTTGACGATTTATTTGAACAACTAAAATTATTCAGACACCGAAATTTCCACGATTTATTATAAAAACATACTAACTCGAACTGCATATTGAATTACGTTTTGAATAATGAATAATTTACACGTTTCCCACAACACCAGTCCACACCAATGGAATTCATTCTCATTCATAGTTCCAATGAAAATTCTCCGAGTTTAATTCAATGTCTTGCTTGATAAAATGTTGTCTATGTTTTAAGACAACTTCTACTGTTTACGGAAACCATAGAATATTTAGCAGGAGGTATGATGTCGTTTCAATTTAATTCATTCAGTATTTAACTGAACCGCTATAGCTCCACTGCTTTATTAACTTTTCTACACCTTTGTGAATTCGGAATCTCAACCATAATTTTATTTGCTTCGTTAACTATGTAGGGGCTGCTATACAATTTTCTATGATTATTTAGTGATGTAAAGAATGGGTTAAGTTAGATTTTTATTCTTTGGAAAATTAGGAATTTTTACTTTTTTAATTTTTTAATTTTTTTGAGAAAATAGTAGATGTTGACATTTTTCATTTTTGAGAGAATTTCTTGAGTAAATAGTGAATATTAACATTTCTCATTTTTTAATGAATTTCTTGAAAAGAATAATAAATATTAATATGTCTAATTTTTGAGTGAATTTCTTTAGAAAATAATGAATATTGACATTCTTAATTTATGAATAAATTTGTTCAAAAAATAGGAAGCTCAGATATTTTTAATTTCTTGAGAAAATAATAAATATTGACATTTTTAGTTTATGAATAAATTTCTTCAAAAAATAGTAACCTCAGACATTTTTAATTTCTGAATAAATTTCTTAAGAAAATAATAAATATTGACATTTTTAATTTGTGAATAAATTTCTTCAAAAAATAGTAACCTCCGACATTTTTAATTTCTGAATAAATTTCTTAAGAAAATAATAAATATTGACATTTTTAATTTGTGACTAAATTTCTTCAAAAAATAGGAAGCTCAGACATTTTTAATTTCTGAATAAATTTCTTCAGAAAATAATAGCTATTAACCTTTTTAATTTATAAATAATCTTCTTCAAAAAATAGGAAGCTCAGTCATTTGTAATTTTTGAATAAATTTCTTGAGAAAATACTAAATATTGACATTTCTAATTTATGAGTAAATTTCTTCAATAAATAGGAAGCTCAGACATTTGTAATGTCTAAAAAAAATTCCTGAGAAAATAAGGAACATAGCTATTTTTAAATGTCTCAAAAATAATAAAAATTTTTCAAAGGTAAAATGTTCTAATTTTTTAAAAAGAAAAAGTATTGCATTTTCAGAACCATTCGTTCACTATTTCATAGACTGCAAAATCTCCATAAAATTCCAGCTTTCTCTCTAAATAAATTCAACTAAGAACAAATTTCACCCACCCAATTTCTATCTAAAATTTCTACCTATTCATTTTTATCAAGTATAAAAATTTCCAACAAAATTAATACATCACCCAAACTCATATTATCCCAAATATCCAAAGTCATATTATTCTAAATTGTCCAAAATAAAAAATTCAAATCCCCCAAAAAAATTGTTCAATATAAAAATTCAAATCCCCAAAATATTTTCCCTATTTCATATTCCACCAAATAAAATTTGATGACCAAACTAAAATAAAATTTCCCAAAATAAACGTAACAATTTCTGCGAGAATGCAAAAATGTATGCAAAAGTTTCCTACAAAGCTTGCCCTCCTAAAAATATTCAAAGCAAACATACGTTGCAACAAGCTACTCCATTCTCGAAATCCACAGCAAGTTCGAAAGAATTCCAATCCTTTTTGAAAAATCTGCAAAGTCCTTTTACCGAAAGTTTCACACGAGTTTCGTCGAATTTCATACACGATATCGATACTTACTCGGTTCGAAGCGCGGATGTCCAAGGGTTCACGGTTCACCAAGCACCAAACTCGCCGGCTCTCGTATCGACCGGTTCACCGAGCAGCGTTCGATTATCGACGAAATCCCGTGGAAAATTTCAGCGGCCAGCGAAACTCTCTGCAAACGGAAGTAACTATATCTCCGGCAAAACCGCGGCGCGTTTACTACGATCGAGTTGTACGATTCTGAATCGAGGATCGATCTTGGCAGGATTCGTTGACCGGGTAGGTGAGACTGGCACACACTGGCTGACCAACGAGGAGACGGGGCCAGCCTCTCTGTTTGAAGGTCTACGCGGTTTCCCCTCTACGAAACCATCCGCAGGAAGAAAGTAGGCTTCGACTGACCCTTCTTATTCCGTGAATCGACTTCACTATTACTTGCTACGAAAACAGAACCGCCGTTCGAATCGGTGCGTGCTTTCCAGCTGGCGTGGAAAGTTGTAACGCGTTGCGTTGCCGTGACGGAATCGCGTTCACATGTGATCGACGTGTGTGTGCGGACGCACGGGCATCGTAATCGCTCGATCGGACGTGATTCTTGGTGATACCATTCTCTAATGAAGAAACAAATGGGTAATCTTCTTGTTGCGAAAAGCGAGAGGTTATTAGTTGAAAAAGGGGCTGATGTATGATGCAGTATGTGACGCAACGTGTGCGTCTTAGGGAGCTGCGGTTGCAAGAGTGAAATTTATATTGATTTTTAATTGGATGAATTAGTTACCTTCTCGTTTTGTATCTTTGAGAAGAACGATAATGATGTTTGAATAAATTCATTCTATGTTATTGGACAAAACTGAGTGACGCACCATGTGCGTCTTATATAGTAGCACTAATGGAAATTTGTATCATTTTATAATTGAAGAAACAAATGGGTAATCTTCTTGTTGCGAAAAGCGAGAGGTTATTAGTTGAAAAAGGGGCTGATGTATGATGCAGTATGTGACGCAACGTGTGCGTCTTAGGGAGCTGCGGTTGCAAGAGTGAAATTTATATTGATTTTTAATTGGATGAATTAGTTACCTTCTCGTTTTGTATCTTTGAGAAGAACGATAATGATGTTTGAATAAATTCATTCTATGTTATTGGACAAAACTGAGTGACGCACCATGTGCGTCTTATATAGTAATACTAATGGAAATTTGTATCATTTTATAATTGAAGAAACAAATGGGTAACCTTCTTGTTCCGAAAAGCGAGAGGTTATTAGTTGAAAAAGGGGCTGATGTATGATGCAGTATGTGACGCAACGTGTGCGTCTTAGGGAGCTGCGGTTGCAGAGTGAAATTTATATTGATTTTTAATTGGATGAATTAGTTACCTTCTCGTTTTGTATCTTTGAGAAGAACGATAATGATGTTTGAATAAATTCATTCTATGTTATTGGACAAAACTGAGTGACGCACCATGTGCGTCTTATAAAGTAATACTAATGGAAATTTGTATCATTTTATAATTGAAGAAACAAATGGGTAACCTTCTTGTTGCGAAAAGCGAGAGGTTATTAGTTGAAAAAGGGGCTGATGTATGATGCAGTATGTGACGCAACGTGTGCGTCTTAGGGAGCTGCGGTTGCAAGAGTGAAATTTATATCGATTTGTAATTGAACGAATTAGTTACCTTCTCGTTTTGTATCTCTGAGAAGAACGATAATGATGTTTGAATAAATTCATTCTATGTTATTGGACAAAACTGAATGACGCACCATGTGCGTCTTATATAGTAATACTAATGGAAATTTGTATCATTTTATAATTGAAGAAACAATTGGGTAACCTTCTTGTTGCGAAAAGCGAGAGGTTATTAGTTGAAAAAGGGGCTGATGTATGATGCAGTATGTGACGCAACGTGTGCGTCTTTGGGAGCTGCGGTTGCAAGAGTGAAATTTATATCGATTTGTAATTGAACGAATTAGTTACCTTCTCGTTTTGTATCTCTGAGAAGAACGATAATGATGTTTGAATAAATTCATTCTATGTTATTGGACAAAACTGAGTGACGCACCATGTGCGTCTTATATAGTAGCACTAATGGAAATTTGTATCATTTTATAATTGAAGAAACAAATGGGTAATCTTCTTGTTGCGAAAAGCAAAAGGTTATTAGTTGAAAAAGGGGCTGATGTATGATGCAGTATGTGACGCAACATGTGCGTCTTAGGAAGCACCGGTTGCAAGAGTGAAATTTTTATTGAGAGACGAATTAGGTACCTTCTTATTACATGTCTTCTATATGAACAATAATAATGTTTCAATAAATGCATTCTCTATTAACCGACATAACTCAGTGACGCACCATATGCGTCTTGTAAAGTAATACTAATGAAACTGAAATTTATATCAATTTATAATTGAAGAAACAAATGGATAAACTTCTCGTTACGGAAAGTACGATGTTACTGTTTCAAAAAAAGGTGCTCTAATGTATGATACAATACATGACACACCATGTGCGTCTTAGAGAGCAGTAGTTGCAAGAGTGAAATTTATATCTATTTGTTATTGAAGAGATCAATTAGGTACCTTCTTGTTTCGTATCTTTGAAAATGTTTCAATAAATTTATTTTATGTTATTGGACATAATTCAGTGACGCACCAGGTGCGTCTCTTATAGTAATACTAATGGAACTGAAATTTGTATCAATTTAAAATTTAAGAAACAAATGAGGACTCTTCTCATTGTAATATCTTGAACAATATAATAATATTTTGAAGAATGCATTCTTTACTATTCGACGTAACACAGTGACGCACCAGGTGCGTCTTATGAAGTAACACTCAATGACCTAAAATAAATAATAATTCAAAACTTAAAAAACATATGAGTACTCTTCTTGTTACAATATTTCGAGGAAAGAACGATATTATTACGTGCAAAAAATGCAATCCCTATTACACACTTTTGTGACGCACCATGTGCGTCCTATATAAGGTGATATTTATAGAATTGAAATTTATAAAAATTTAAAATTGAAGAAGCACAAAAGTAACCTTGTCATAGTAGTATCTTACAAGAACCAATATTACTATGTTCGAAAATGCATTCTATGTTACTCGATGCAACTCAGGGACGCACCAGGTGCGTCCTATACGATAATATTCATGGAACTGAAATTTATATCAATTTAAAATCGAAGAAATACAAGAATACACTTCTTATTGCAGTATCTCGAACAAGAGGATATTACTGTTTTGAAAAATGCAGTGTACTAATACAATACGTGACGCAGCATGTGCGCCTTATATGGTAATAGTCATAAAAGTGAAATTTATATGAATTTCAGATTAAAAGAATACGTAAGTAGCTTACATACTGAGGACTCCGAGAATTTTAGGATGGAAGAAGTTTTAAATTTGCAGATTTGGAAATTTGAAAATTTTGGGATTTGGGAGATTGTGAATTTGGAAATTTGAGAATTTGAAATTAGGGAAATTTTCAATTTGGAAAATTGGGAAATTAGAAAGTTGGAAATTAAAAAATTGTCAACCTTGGAAATTTAAGAATTTTAAAATCGTGAAAATTTGAAAATTGAAGAATTGAAAAATTAAAAAATTGAAAAATTGAAAAATTGAAAAATTGGGAAATTGAGAAATTAAAAAATTGAAAATTTGGAAGATTGCAAAATTGGATAATTCCAAAATTAAAAAATTGAAAAATTGGGAAATTAAAAAATTGAAAATATGGAAGATTGCAAAATTGGATAATTGAAAAATTGAAAAATTGGAAAATTGGAAAATTGGAAAATTAAAAAATTGAAAATTTGGAAGATTGCAAAATTGAAAAATTAAAAATTAAAAAATTGAAAAATCCCGAAATTGAAAAATTGAAAAATCCCGAAATTGAAAATTTGAAAAATTGAATAATTTCTCAAATCGTCAAAACATCTTGTTACACTTCACTCTATAAATATACTTCTACCCAGCACCTCTATAAATAAACTCCAAACTAAAAAGCAGAAACAAGTACTTATATATGTACATACAACAATTGTCGCCTAATACATTATGCATTGCATACTTGTTTTTGTTGCATTCCGTAACTGAATGCTCGTCGCTGCTGAATGTTACTTTTTCTAACTCCAGTTTCTTCAGCCAACATTTTTTCGCTAACAATAGCATTACGACGATTTTGCTCGTTGTTTAAGCTACTGCAGAGTTAAGGGCGTGCTCGTTGTCCGTGAATCATACATGTCCTCATCCAGACCGTCTCTACTGGAGAACTTCCTGTCAGAGACGCTGTTTTCGTCGCCCTACATTTACCATTACTCTGTTGGAGAACACCTTCTTCATAATCTTATTGTCGCTTCGTGTTACAAACTTTAATCATCGTGCTTATTAAATTGTTTGTTGCATTTACTTATCTTGTACACGTTTCAACGGATGTCAGGTTTGAGATTATTCAAGTGATGGTTTGGATATGTTGTTGGATCTTTCATGTATTATATAATTTAAGGTATTTAGTTTGGATTATTTTTAATTCTTTATTTATCAAATTTTTGTTTGGTTACATTTTTCAATTTTCAACTTTATTGGTTCTTAAATTTTTGTGTTTTTGGGGCGTCACTTCGGGTCTCAAGTTTGTGAGATTTGAAGGTTTATATTTTTAGTAGATTCAAGTTTTCAAGTTTTTAAATAGTCAAGTTTTCAGGTTTTCAAGTATTTAAGTCTTCAAATATTCAAGTTTTCAAGTATTCGAGTTTTCAAACCTTCAAGTTTTCATTTTTTTAAGTATTCAAGATTTCAAGATTTCAAGTTTTCAAGTCTCCAAGTTTTCAAGTATTTAAGTCTTCAAGTATTCGAGTTTTCAAGCATTTAAGCCTTCAAGTTTTCAAGTCTCCAAGTTCTCAAGTATTTAAGTCTTCAAATATTCAAGTTTTCAACCATTCGGGTTTTCAAGCATTCAAGTCTTCAAGTTTTCAATTTTTTAAGTATTCAAATTTTCAAGTATTCGAGTTTTCAAACATTCAAGTCTTCAAGTTTTCAATTTTTTAAGTATTCAAGCCTTCAAGTTTTCAAGTATTTAAGTCCTCAGATATTCAAATCTTCAAGTTTTCAATTTTTTAAGTACTTAACTTTTCAAGTTTTCAATTTCTCAAGTATTCAATTATTCAATTATTCAAGTATTCAAATATTTAAGTTTTCGTGTTCTCAAGTGAGTTTTCAGACTTTTAAGTTATCAAATTTCCAATTCTTTAAATTTTCAAGTTTTCAAATTCTCAAATTTAAAGCTCCTTAAACCCCTGTTATGAAATATCACATTCTCCCAAAGCTATCTCCCTGATACAAATATCTCAGCACTCGCTCCCATTAAACATGTTCCCGCAACAAAATCGGATATGTATAATTTTTTAAAGCGGTATTCAAACCAGTTCACAAAATAGCGTTAAACTCGTTCCGATCGAACTGGTTTCCATAATTTTTTTCATGATTCTTACTTTCTTCCTGCTTTACCGGCTGCTCAAACCAGTCGTACCTCGTCCTCTGACATAATTACTTGGCTGACAGGAAAACTATTACGAAAATATTCTCATAAATTAAGATTGATCGTGCAGAACGGTGTTGAATTATCTTCCGTCCACATTGCACTACATATGAAATGTAACCGCTGATAAATGAAGACTAGATCTACCGCGAACTCGAGTGCGTATTTCAAATTTCGACCTACAGTAGAACAAGAACGAGAGATTTTAAAGTCCCGAACGATCAACGTGTCTGAAACTATCGAAAACGATACCGAACGATTATCGTTGATTTCACGACGACCAACGTCAACGACGACCAAGTATCGTCAACGATGAGTTACAGAGCTTCAACGTGCTTCCAGTCGATTCTACGTGTCAAAAATTATCGAAAACGATACCAAACACGGTTTTCTATCGATTCGACGATCGACGTCGTCGACAGGTTCCGTCGCCGCCAAAATCTGTACAGCAAATTTAGGCTGTCTCGCGAGACTACCCTCAAAATTTCAAGCGAAAAGACGCAAAATTGCGGCCTGTGGAGACAAACGAACAGACGAACGGATCGAGTCCCAGGAGCCTTGCTCGACAAATGTGGGAAGAGATTGGAAATTTGAAATATTAGGTATTCGAAGCTTAGGAAATTGAAGGACCTGGAAATGGTTCCTCAAAATTTCAAGTGAAAAGCCGCTAAATTGCAGCTTGCCGCATGGAGACAAACAAGTGCAGATCAAACTCCATCATCAATAAAATATGGACTCGAACATCACTCGTTCCTCTTGGTCAATCTTGATCCCTCCTCGGTCGAGTACACAATTGACCCACTTAAACGTAAATAAACCATCGGCAATCCATGCGTTTCGAAATCGTAGTGCTTGATTTGTTGCGGCTAATTAATGCAGACGCTAACTCCGGCATATTGCACTCTAACTGCAATATCGTTGCGCTAATGCGTGCGGATGTCGACCTATATGTGGAGAGTCTCGCTATTTACGGTTTGCTATTTTATTTTATTCTATTTACGCCACTTTTTTTACCGAGGTGCTTGAAATATGTGCAAACAAGAAAATGTGTAGCAAAAGGTTGCTTATGAAAATGAAATAGGGGGAGGTTTTTTTTAATATTAGCACACCTACTGATGATAAGAACACGTGTTTTGATAGTTCACTAGTTATTGTAGATTGAAGTATTTAGAATACATATTAATTTTGTTAAGTGTACGTCTATCCAGAATTGAGTTATTCAAGCTATTCAAACTGCAAGTTTAGGTTTCACGATGGACGTAAATGGAGTACTTGTTTTGATATCTGACCGTGTATCGATAATTTGATACCTTCACTACATCGATAAATCTTTCTACTAAAATTCTCAACAAAATTTGTTGAACAATGTACCATTTGAATATTTCTATTAAAAAATTATATTTATTTTTATATTGTGATATATTCTCTTTTTAATATATTGCCATAATTTTGTTCTTTGCAGAATTTTATTACTGTCATAATTTTGTATCTCCTCATTTTTTTAGTGCAGTAATTTAATACTTGACAAAATTTTGTGTTCATTAAAATTTTATTGCTGTTACAATTTTATACTTGTCAAAATTTTGTGTTCATTAAAATTTTATTGCTGTTACAATTTTATACTTGTCAAAATTTTATGTTTATTAAAATTGTATTACTGCCACAATTTTATACTTATCAAAATTTTGTGTTTACTAAAATTTTCTTACAGCTACAATTTTATACTTGTCAAAATTTTGTCCTTACCATAATTGTGTCCTTACAAAAATTATGTCATTGTCATAATTTTATGCTTCATTTTGTTCAATTTTTTTTTAATGTAATTTCAAATAAATATTATGTTTTATTTCAAGCATTAAGAATCGATTCGCAGAGTAGTTTGAAATATACGTTAAATTAGTTTGCGATTTCTCCTCCCGCTATAATGGAAATTAATAAATGGATCGAAAGACGTTCGCGAACGTACAAGACGAGTGAAAATTTGCAATATTGAGAGAAAGAGGAATTCAGCATATGGAAGATGTGAAAAGGGGAGCACAGGTTATGACATAATTGCTTAAGAAAGTTCAGATCGCGAATGTACGATAGAAGTAGTTCACTCGCATTTCGCAAAGATCGTGTTAGAAGTTGACTGCTTCCGCTTATTCGGTTCTTTCTTTGCTTTTCTTTGAATGGGATAAGAAGCTAATGTAAAATTACCTTAGATAATATTTTACGTGATACTTGTAACTAATGTAACTAACATACAAAATTATATAACTAATGTATAAAATTATTGATCTTTAACATATGTATGAATGAGACTGCAAAATAAATTTATTTTTTTAAATAATATTAATAGTAATATTATGTAATGTTAATGGTACAACGAAATAGGACACGATTTTGTGTTTGAATGTTTTGATAAATTTGTTACTTCAATATAACATAGGAATTTGGTAAAATAATAGAAAAAATAAATAAATAAGTTGATTAGTGAAGATATTAAATATTAAAGTAGTAGAACAATATAATAGTGAAATGGGAAAATGGTAAAATAGCAAAATAGTGAAATAGTAAAATAGTAACACAGTCAAATAGTCAAGTGACCAAGTAGTCAAGTGGTCAAATAGTTAAGTAGTCAAATAGACAAATAGTCAAATGGTCAAATAGTCAAATATTCAAATAGTTAAATACTCAAATCGTCAAATAGTCAAGTGGTCAAGTGGTCTAGTAGTCAAGTGGTCAAGTAGTCAAGTAGTCAAGTAGTCAAATGTTCAAATAGTAAAATAGTCAAATCGTCTAATAGTCAAATAGTCAAGTGATCAAATTGTCAAATAGCTAAATACTCAAATAGTCAAGTGGTCAAGTGGTCAAGTAGTCAAGTGGTCAAGTAGTCAAGTGTTCAAATAGTCAAATAGTCAAGTGATCAAATAGTGAAATAGTCAAATAGTCAAGTCATCAAATAGTCAAATAGTCAAGTAGTCAAATAGTTAAATAGTCAAATAATATAGTAATAAAATAATAAAGTAGTAAAGGAGTAAATTAATAAAATAGTAAAATACTAAAATAGTACAATATTAAAGTAATAAAATACTAAAACAGTTAAATACTAATATAGTAAGATAGTAAAATAGTAAAATACTAAAATAATACAATACTAAAATAATAAAATACTAAAACAGTAAAATACTAAAACAGTACAATACTAATATAGTAAAATAGTAAAATACCCAAATACCAAAATACTAAAATACCAAAGTACCAAAATACTAAAATACCAAAATACCAAAATACTGAAATACTAAAATACTAAAATACCAAAATACTAAAATACCAAAATACTAAAATACCAAAATACTAAAATCCCAAAATACTAAAGTACCAAACTACTAAAATACTGAAATACTGTAATACCAAAATACTAAAATACTAAAATACCAAAATACTAAAATACCAAAATACTAAAATACCAAAATACTAAAATCCCAAAATACTAAAGTACCAAACTACTAAAATACTGAAATACTGAAATACCAAAATACTAAAATACTAAAATACTAAAACACCAAAATACTAAAATACCAAAATACTGAAATACCAAAATCCTAAAATACCAAAATACTAAAATACCAAAATACTGAAATACTGAAATACTAAAATACTAAAATACTAAAATACTAAAATACCAAAATACTAAAATCCCAAAATATCAAAATCCTAAAATACCAAAATACTAAAATACCAAAATCCTAAATCCAGTACAACGAACGAGTAAAATAGCAATATAAGTCCACTAAAGCTAAAATCCCAAAAAGCAATTAACGTACATTAAAGTCGTTCGCGAATGTCCAAAACCACACTCTGTCCAATCTCTAATGTTTCCAACCTAAAACGAAATAGCTACAATTACTCGCTATCGTTATTCCTTGGCATTTAAGAAACATCTGTGCCCAGTTAACATCCAGTGAAATCGGCTCACACGTGTGACCGGCTAATGGAACACGTCTGGCTCGAATTTTCTACTAAATAATCGTTGATCATCGACCGCGAATTCGTTCGCGTCGGCTTTCCTCCTTTCCCTCTTTCTCGCCTGTGAAACTGTCCGCGTGTCAAGTTCACCTCGTCAGATCCGTGAATCAGCCAACAGTATCGTGACTATTCCTCGCCGAGGAGAGAAAAACCAACGAAAAAGAAATGCTCGACGACCATCGTGAAACGGCCAAGCGATCCGTGTCCGTTTTCGTTTCGACACAGAAGCGTGCTCTTTCGACACGCGATTCGATTCTGCGACTCCAGCCGCCGGAAACGGGAGATGCAAACGATAAAGGTACGGTAGCGATGATCCCAGGCTAGATTAATTAACGTTTTAGCAACAGATTGATTTCGTTAAAGAGTTTCGAAAATAAAAATTATGGGACTATTGCGACACTGCGACGATTGCGATGCTGTTTAAAACGAGTTAATTGCCGCTGAGAAAATGGACGTCGGTTAGACACGTTTTATCAATTATCGTTAATTTTTAGGAGAAGCGTTTGAGGTGGAGTTTTTTGGTATCTTTTGATGTCGATGGGGTTGATGAGATAGTTTAATTAAATATTGATTGAAGTTGGGTCAAGTTTAATTGAATTGTGGGAATTGGTTTGTGTATGGTTAGAGTTATTGTTTGAGTTCTGATGAAATGATTTATGTGAAATTGGTAGATTGTTTAAGGTCGATTTGAATTGATTTATGTAAAATTGGTGAATTGAGTTACATCAATTTAAACTTTATTGAATTGATTTAGGTTAACGTGGTGAATTGTTAAGTGGCATCAATTTGAATTTTGATGAATTGATTTATGTAAAATTGGTACATTTTTTAACTGTATCCATTTGAGTTATTGTGAATTGATTGATGAATTGAATTTAACTCAAGTTGAGTTTCGTTGAATTGATTGATGAATTGACTTTAACTCAAGCTGAGTTTCGTTGAATTGAACTGAGTCAAGTTGAGTTATATCGAATTGAACTGAGTCAAGTTAAGTTACATTGAATTGAGTCAAATTGAATTATAGCGAATTTAATTGGTACTGAATTGACTTGAGTCAAATTGAATTACATCGAATTTAATTTGTATTGAATTGACTTGAGTCAAATTGAATTACATTGAATTTAATTTGTGCTGTATTGAATTGAGTTAAATTGAATTACGTCGAATTTAATTAGTACTAAATTGAACTGAGTCAAATTGAATTATGTCAAATTTAATTGGTACTGAATTGACTTGAGTCAAATTGAATTATGTTGAATTTAATTTGTGTTGAATTGAATTGAGTTAAATTGAATTATGTCGAATTTAATTAGTACTAAATTGAACTGAGTCAAATTGAATTATGTCAAATTTAATTGGTACTGAATTGAATTGAGTCAAATTGTATTATGTCAAATTTAATTAATACTGAATTGCATTGAGTCAAATCGAATTATGTCGAATTTAATTAATACTGAATTGAGTTAAGTCAAATTGAATTATATCAAATTTAATTGGTATTGAATTGAATTGAGTCAAATTGTATTATGTCGAATTTAATTGGTATTGAATTGAATTGAGTCAAATTGTATTATGTCGAATTTAATTAATACTGAATTGAGTTAAGTCAAATTGAATTATGTCAAATATAATTAGTACTGAATTGAGTTGAGTCAAATTGAATTATGTCGAATTTAATTAATACTGAATTGAGTTAAGTCAAATTGAATTGTGTCAAATATAATTAGTACTAAATTGAGTTGAGTCAAATTGAATTATGTCAAATTCAATTAGTATTGAATTGACTTGAGTCAAATTGAATGATGTCAAATTTAATTAATACTGAATTGAATTGAGTCAAATTGAATTACATTGAATGTAATTTGTACCAAATCGAATAACATCAAATTGAATTATGTCGAATTCGATTTTATCGAATCAAATTTCATCAAATCGAATCGTGTCGAATTCAATTGCACCAAATTACGTGGATTTAACTTCTGTTAAATTGCATGGCACTGGATTTAATTACGCCTAATTAAATTCTGTCGAACTGATTTGCATCAAGTAATTATAACTTCGAAATTTAAATTGAACGTATAATTACTGTAATAAATCTCGTTACATTAGTAAGTAGCTCAAAGAAAATTTAAATGGTTTAAGAAAACTTGTGATAACAGTTAAGACTAGTCTGATAAAAGAATTATCTAAAAAATAATAGACAACTCTCACAATGAAAGAATTATCTTAAAAATAAGGAACAACTTTCAGTAATAAAATTATCTAAAAAATAATACAGAACTCTGACACTAAATAAATTATCTAAAAAATATCAAACAACTCTCAGTAAAAAAATTATCTAAAAAATAACAGACAACTCTCACCAAAAAAATTATCTAAAAAACAATACACAGCTCTCAATAATAGAATTACCTAAAGAAGAACAAAAAAATCTCAACAAAAGAACTACCTATAAAAAGATTCAATAACCAAACCAAATTTCTACAACTCCCTTAAATTTCACAACTTCCATTTCCTTAAATTCTATATTTGCAACTCTCGAAACCATACATCACACTAAACAAAATTGACCTCCACAAAACAAAAAAAAAGAAGAATATAAAAGTATTATAAGACAAACAGTATGACGTAAGATCGTTTACGTGTTCGATTTTTATGGAAAGATAACTTCGGCGTGAATAGAGTGTTGCCAAAGAAAACCTTGGATGCGTTTCATACGGAAACCGCGGAAATTTCTCGAAATAATTTTGAAATCGATCTTAACATGCACAAAGCTTATCATCAAAATACATCGCGCTTTGTATGCATACCGAACTATAAATGCGTTCGTTTTTTTATGGTTAATTAATCATGCACTTTGCGAAGCCCCGTACTAGTAACCTACTTTTCATACCAATAAACGATTTCTTTGGTCCACTTAGAACAGAAGATGGCCAAGTCCGTTCTTCCCCTTCTTCTTGTCGTTCCCCACGTGTAGTTTCTCATCTTGGTAGTCGTCCATCTTGGTATCGGTCGGTAAATACGATTTCTTGTATACCATTTTAGAAGAATAACCAAACGTTAAAAAACTACATTTGCTTGTACTATAGGGCGCAATATTAGGTCTTTTCACTTGAAATTTTGAGGGACCATTTCCAGGTCCTTCAATTTCCTAACCTGTAATACCTATATTTCAAATTTCCAAATTTCTCTTCCCACATTTGCCGAACGAGGCTCCTGGGACTCGATCCGTTCGTCTGTTCGTTTGTCTCCACAGGCCGCAATTTTGCGTCTTTTCACTTGAAATTTTGAGGGTAGTCTCGCGAGACAGCCTAAATTTGCTGTACAGATTTTGGCGGCGACGGAACCTGTCGACGACGTCGATCGTCGAATCGATAGAAAACCGTGTTTGGTATCGTTTTCGATAATTTTTGACACGTAGAATCGACTGGAAGCACGTTGAAGCTCTGTAACTCATCGTTGACGATACTTGGTCGTCGTTGACGTCGGTCGTCGTGAAATCAACGATAATCGTTCGGTATCGTTTTCGATAGTTTCAGACACGCTGATCGTTCGGGACTTTAAAATCTCTCGTTCTTGTTCTACTGTAGGTCGAAATTTGAAATACGCACTCGAGTTCGCGGTAGATCTAGTCTTCATTTATCAGCGGTTACATTTTATGTATAGTACAATGTGGACGGAAGATAATTCAACACTCTTTTATTATAATATTTTCAAAATCATTGCAAGTTTAATCCTAGACAGATCATTAGAATATGTGATTAGAATGTAATTATTAGTGAACGCGTGATTTTAGTGAATTTTCAAGAGAAATTCGAATAGAATTTAATTAATACTCGTTAATTACCAGCTGATGAGATGCAAATTAATATTTGGTTGAATGCAAATTACCTTATGCTTTAGCTTCCATTTGACAGGAATTAATTAATATTTAACTTCACGTAGATTGGCAAACATGGGAGGAAAAGGAAATACGTTTTTAATCAATTTTGCCTGTAATTTTGGTACATACATATTTACAGTTCAGAAATCAAAGGGATGATACTTCAAAACCTTTACAAATATCAAACTGTGTTCTGAAAATGAAGCTTTTGTGTAAATCTATGAAGTTATTTATTTATTTTAATAGTGGTGTATATGTGTGATTGCAGTTTTATTGCAATTGCAATAATTCGAAGTTTTGATGCTTGTGTTTTAAATTTGTAATATTATATAGTTCTAAGGTGGGGTATTATATAGTTCAGAAGGTGAACATTTTTAAACTCTGCATATAGAGATGTAGATTTCTAAATTTCTCGAGTTCTAAAGTACTAAAATTCTCGAAGCTCCAAAACTTTTCAAGTTTCCAAATTTTCAAAATTCCAAAGTGCAACAATTCTAAAGTACGAAATCCTCAAAGTTCCAAATTCTCAGGGTACTAAAACTCTCAAGTTCCAAACTTCTCAAAATCCCAAACTCTCAAGTTTCCATCTTCTCCAATTTCTAACTTCTCAAGTTTCCATCTTCTCAAATTACCAACTTCTCAAATTTCTAACTTCTCAAGTTTCCATCTTCTCAAATTACCAACTTCTCAAGTTTTCATCTTCTCAAATTTCTAACTTCTCAAGTTTCCACCTTCTCAAATTTCTAACTGCTCAAGTTTCCACCTTCTCAAATTTCCATCTTCTCAAATTACCAACTTCTCAAATTTCTAACTTCTCAAATTTCCATCTTCTCAAATTACCATCTTCTCAAATTTCTAATTTCTCAAGTTTCCATCTTCTCAAATTGCCAACTTCTCAAATTTCTAACTTCTCAAGTTTCCATCTTTTCAAATTGCCAACTTCTCAAATTTCTAACTTCTCAAGTTTCCATTTTCTCAAGTTTTCCCTCTTCTCAAATTACCAACTTCTCAAATATCCGAATTCTCAAAACCTCAAAATTCCGAAGTCCCAAACCACCAAAACCCCAAAACCCCAAAACCCTAAAATATCCAATATCCCAAAGTACATTCGCAAATACTTTCCCCACCTCAAAAAGAATTCCAAACATGTTCCACACTCCAAAGTCTCCTTTCTCAACATCCCAACTCCCTTTACTCACACACCAAACTCCTTACAAACTCCTTAAAACTAATTAAAAAAGAATTCTAAGAGAAAATGTAATCTAACTTACCTCAGCCTGCAACGAAAGAAGAAGACTCCATAAATAAAACATTAGGTATTGGAACTTTGCAATAAATGCTTTTAATAGATTTCGATCTGTTTTGTCCGCGCTCTATAATATTATATAATATATATATATATATTTATATAATCGATTTTCACTTCGTAACCTTCGATAGTGCCGCGCTAGAATGACAGTGTCTGCGATAACAAGTATTACAATAATCATAATCATAATAATCATAATAATTAATAATAATGATGACGATACTAATAATAACGACATTAACGCCGATAATAATAATAGTAATTCGAGTCGTTGACTGTAAAAGTGGCTCGATTGTATTGCTCCCCGAATTTCGAAGGCATTTGGAGTACCGGAAGTACTCCGGCTAATTAGTCTGCAAATATTAGCTCTAAGCTTCTTTTTTTTTTCTAATTTCTTTATTTCTTTCTCTCTCTCTTTGTTTCACGCTCTCATACTCATTCATTCGTTCTCACATTCGCGAACAGAAAATTCATTCTCTGAAACGTTTACGCCATTTTACAATCTTCCGGTTTTTGCAAAGAGAATTGAACGAACGAATTCCGCGATTATTTTTGCGGATCACCTTTTTGTTCTCGAAGAGTATTTGCAGATGGGCGATGGGGTTTCAGAATTTTTATTCGTTCGACAAATTTTGTAGAAGCTTTTGAACAAGAAAATTTTGTAATTTCAAAAATTGGTGGATAAATAAAAAATTTCGTTAAAAGTAATGAGTTAATACTGAGCAAATTTGTACATATAATTAATTCTATATATAATAATAATAATAATAATAATAATAATAATAATACAAGAAATTAATTATGCATATAATACATTTAATTAATTGCCATAACCAATACATTAAAAATTAAACATATTAACCCATACATTAAAATTAAATAATGTATTATTTTTGAATACCCAACATTTTAAAAATGATAATAATTAAAAGTAATAATAATGATAATAAAGAAATAATTTTTCCCCATCGCTGATAAATGCAAATCTTCGAGTAAGTATGCATTTATTTGTATAAATAGGTGATGATGATAAATCGTTTGAATTTTCGCGCGTTCGTTCGCTCACTGTTTCGTTGGTTACCTTGAACCTGGCCTCGATATCTCAATTCGATGTTGTGTATCGAAATCAAAAGCAACAACGGATAGCTAGCTTTTATGGTGCACGTGGCCACGAAAGGATATACAGGGTGGTCAATTTTAAGTTTGTTTTGTGAAGGTTTGGTATTCTGTGATCGAAGAGGAAAGAGGGTTTTTTTAGTTGGGATACTTGGGTGTTTTAGTTTATTTTTGGGTTTTGGGAATTTGGGATTTTGGGGTTTGAGGAGTTTAGAATTTTGGGATTTTGGGATTTGAGGAGTTTAGAATTTTGGGATTTTGAGATTTGAAGATTTGAGGATTTTGGGATTTGGGGATTTTTGGATTTGGGGATTTTAGAATTGAGGGGTTTGGAATTTGGGGATTTGAGAATTTGAGGGTTTTAGAATTTTGGAATTTTAGAAGTTTGGGAGTTTAAAAGCTTGAAATTTTAGAAGTTTGGGATTTTAGAAGTTTGGGATGTTAGAAGTTTGGGATTTTAGAAGTTTGGGATTTTAGAAGTTTGGGATTTTAAAAGTTTGGAATTTTAGAATGTTAGAATTTTAGAATGTTAGAATTTTAGAATTTTAGAATGTTAGAATTTTAGAATTTTAGTTTTAGAATTTTAGAATTTTAGAATTTTAGAATTTTAGAATTTTAGAATTTTAGAATTTTAGAATTTTAGAATTTTAGAATTTTAGAATTTTAGAATTTTAGAATTTCAACACTTTCAAAATTTCTAAAACAATTAAACCTTCTAAATCTCTAGAAATTCAACATCTGAAATCTTTCAATTCATAAAGCTTGAAAACTTTGCAATTCAAAAATTGTAGTAATATCTAGTTTCCATAAATTCTAAATTCCAGAAATTTTACAGAATTAATTTTTCCCTTGTATTACAGAAATTATGAACCTTCTTTTCGATCTCAGAATACTCACTCTCAATTTTTTTTTGAAATTCAATTATAGTTTCTTTAAAATGAATCACCCTGTATATCCATCGTTCATATGTATAATACTAAATTTTCGCGTGCTTTGTGTCGAGTGTTCCCTTCGCTAACACGAGCACATATAATTAGCTTCTCATTATGCACAATTAAAATTATAATTCGATAAACTTGATAAAACCTATATTCAAAATAAATTTCATAAATAATTCACTCTTTAACTTCATCTACACATGAATTATTTTAATACATTATAAAAATACATTAAAGTACAATAATAAAAAAAAAAATTTGTTTTTTCCAAATTTCGTATACGAAATATCTTTTAAATTTAAAATATCGATCACTCATTCATTTTTTTAATATTGTACCCTAATATACTCTCTTTTTACATAAAATCTCACGAGGAATTTACATAAAAATCCTCAGTAAAAGTACACGATTTAAAGAACTATAAATAAGCTTGAAATCATATTAGAATAATAAAAGAATTTTTTATTATTCATTATAAAAAAATATTTAACTTTGAAATTAAAAATTTCACAAACTATTTCAAATTTGTAATACTATCAAGTTTGTATTCACCTAAAATCTTAGAAGTAATTTAAATAGAACGAATTATGTAATTCGACAGAACATAACCTTCAAATCTCATCAAAATTTTGATTTAGGAAATTTTAGAAATTTAGATTCAAGAAAATTTAGAAATTTTAGATAAAAATTTGATACAGAATTATTTTTCGCTCGTAATATCCATAGAAATCGTGTAATTTTCTTCTGAGGAGTTTTCTTATACAACAGTAAACAAAGATATTTACACGTAATGTCAGCGACGACAAAATGGCGGACTCGTGCACGCGTCAGGATGGCTACAATGAAATTCAAGCGAAAACACTCGTACGAACACTAATTGCGTGATGAATCTCCTTTATTAATTAAATAAACTCTCCGCTAACTTCCATTTTGAAAATCTACGCTAAGGACTAGGATAATAGGATAAATTGAACTACACGCAATCAACAAGCCCTCATTCGTCAAGTAATCTCGTGAACAAGATCGCGTTTAAGAGGGTTGCAATCTTCTTCTTCTTTTTTCACCGTTTGTCCCTAAGAATTCTAAAGTCGTCTAGCTTAAACGTAAGTGATACGAAATCGTACAAGCAAGTTTTTTGTATGAAGAGATGGTGACACGATGAGAAAGAGGCTCTTCGTTTTATTTTCTCTTTTTTTGGGTTTTCAAGTACTCGAGCTTCTTTTTCTTCGGGATCGTTCATAACACGTGGTTATTACAATGTGGAGGGTGTTTCGACGTAAATTTTACGAGAAAATTATTGGTATTTTATGTGAATATGTGAGGCTTTAAAATTGATAAAATATATTGTATGTATGTGTAAAGTATTTTGTATGAACATATATTTATTGAATATATTAGATAAGTATGTAATTATGAAGTATATCAAATGAATATATGTTTATGAAATATATTACATGATCATACATTTATTAAATATATTAGACAAACATATGTTCATGAAATATATTACATGAACACACATGTATTAAATACATTAGATGAACATATATTCATGAAATATGTTACATGAACATACATGTATTAAATATATTAGACAAACATATATTCATGAAGTATATTACATGAACATACATTTATTAAATATATTAGATGAACATATATTCATGAAATACATTACATGAACATACATGTATTAAATATATTAGACAAACATATATTCATGAAGTATATTACATGAACATACATTTATTAAATATATTAGATAAACATATATTCATGAAGTATATTACATGAACATGTATGTATTAAATATATTCATGAAATATATTACATAAACATAAAATCATAAAATATATTGTGTCCCTAAATAAAACATTTTATAATACTGCTCTTTTTAATGTTCATTTTATATAATGGCGCCTTGAAATCCAACTGTGTAATAATACTCACTGCAGCAAGATAGTGAATACAACATCTGTTACGTTAGGTTTGAATATGTTAACACACTGACATAATGAAATAATGAAATAAAAATGAACAATTTTGACTAGTACATTAATTAATACTATTATTTTGATAGAAGATGACAAATTGAGACTGGTGAAACAATAGAAAATTAAAGATTTTACAAACAATTTATAAAGAAAGTTACTGACAAATATTAAAAAGACAAATTCTTTAAAAAATAAATTTTGTACATAAGGAACTTCATTTTATATTTTTTGTAACATAAAATTACATATTTACAGCATATTAAAAATAATTGCAGATGTATACTAGTCTGTAAAATAAATATAAAACTGTAAGTCTGTAAAATAACTATAAATACAAATCTACAAATCTCCAGAATAAATATGAATATATAAACAAAAAATATAATTTTCTTTGTTTTCTTCACATAAAATTAGCATAGTTTTCTGGTACCATTTACGCTCGAAACACCTAGTATATAACTAACTGCATAAATACTCTGTGTATCATTAATTCTACATAAAATGTACGCGTGTCTTACATGAATGCATCGACTACTCGCCGGATGTTGATCGTGACAGACGGAATCTTTTTGCGATCGACGATATTTCTTTTCTTTAATTTTTTTTTTTTACGTGTCGTCGACGAAATAATCGTCGTCCGTGTTTCGCTATAGAAAACGGCGCTGAAAAATCCCTAGATTTAGAGTGCCAGGATGTCACGTGGCTTTGAAAAAACTCGCTAAGAAATTACGGCTTGGATTGCATTGGCGAGATCGATCGATCGTGCGTCGATCGGATCACGATACTTAATAGCAAATAGTGTTTATGTAATTATTTATAGTTACTTTGGTATAGTCATATCACACTAGAGACCGTGGTGTCTGACGGGTATCGTCCTTTTGACATCCGCTTTCAGAGCTCCGCCTGCAGAACCCTAGAATGTAAAAAGTACCATTCAAGCGTATAGAGATTTAATAATTATTCAAGTTTTTATTATTTTATGATATGTGGTTGATTGTTGGATAATCACTTCATGATGCAGTCATATAGGGAACAACTGATTAGTAAACAATATGGTGTAGTGATGTATGGAACAATTAATGATAGGGTGAAATGATGTAGTGGTTTAGTGAAGAATTAATAAATTAAATAATAGAAAAATTGAGTGATTGAACAATGAAGTAACTCAAGAATTTAATTCTTAACAGATTTAAAAATTTGAAAATTGAAAAGTTTCATAACGAGAAATTAAAGAATTGAAGAATTTGAAAATTGAAGAATTAGAGAATTGAAAAATTGAAGAACTGAAAAATTGAAGAATTGAAAAATTGGAGAATTGGACAATTGACAACCTGAAAATTTGAAAAATTACCAAACTGAGAAATTAAGAAATTAAAGAATTGAAGAACTGAAGAATTGAAAAATTGAAAAATTGAAAAATTGAAAAATTAAAGAATCGAAAAATTGAAGAATTGAAAAATTGGAGAATTGGACAATTGACAACCTGAAAATGTGAAGAATTTCCAAACTAAGAAATTAAGAAATTGAGGAACCGAAAACCAGAGAATTTAAAATTGAAAAAATTGAAACGAATAACATACCTGTCATTGTTTAGCGGACTTGAACCTAGCAAGTTTCAATTGCACCGGATTTGAAACTTTCACGTGGACCGCAATATCTTCTACTGGAGCTTCGCGAACATCTTGTCCACCAACCGCCACAACTCGATCTCCTTTGCAAATTTTTCCACATTCCAATGCACTGCCTCCGGGTATCTATTACGCATTAAAAATGTAATGAAATACCTCGGATATTATATTAATTAAAAAGATTTTATCATTCAAAATTGTGTCGTTTTTGAATGTATGTTGGATTACCAAGTCTGACACGTATGCTCCTTTTCCACTCTTATATCCTGTCAGACAGAGACCAGCTCCTTTGCCAGATTTCTTTTGTAATTCCACCTCGATTTCTTCCTCTGGTTTTTCTTGTCGGTGAACTACCATCACGATCTAGAAATGATAATAAAATTTGGTCATTAAATTTTGGTATTAAAACTACCACATGCTGAAGTAATTCATATTTAACACTAGAGCTACTACACATTTGCAATTATTCTTCATTTCATTTATTAGTATCACATTAGTTAAATTGTAAGAGGTCTTGAAAATAATATGTACCGTTCCCGAAGCTTTCAAAACAGCAGCATGAGCTTTTTCGTGCTCAATCTCCTTGAAACTCTTATTACACATATCCAGTATTTCATCCCCGGACTGCAATCGTCCATCTTTTCCTGCTGCTCCATCGGGAAATACTTCCAGTATGAACACCTTTTTCTGAAATCAAATACAAGTTTTTTTAGCAAGTGTTATATATTATATGTATTTTAGTCATTTTTAGAATAAGGAGCATTACCAATGGGGTGTCTGAACCACCTGCTATGGTGAAACCAATGCCTTTGTCCTTCTCTTTTTGGAATTCTATCGTTGTGTCTTTTCCGGTTACTATTTTGCAGTCCTTTGGATCTGATGGGGGTTCTGGTTCCTTTGGTTTTTCTGGCTCTTTTGGTGCAGGTGCTGAAACATATTTTAGAAGGAAAAGTTAATAAATATTTCTCTTGTTAAACACTGAATTTGTTTAAAATTTAAAGCACAATGAAGTTAAAAAGAGAAGTAAAATTAAATAAGATCAAAATGCACTATAAAATGGAATTAAATAAAATTGAAATTCCATATAAAATACAATTAAATAAAATTGAACAGAACAATACAAAATAAAATATTAAAGAATTAACAAATAAAATAAATTATAATTGAGACAAATTAAACTAGAATGTGAAACCATTATTGTAACAACTATAACATGAATAAAATCTTGTTTACGTTTTTCTTCAGGGATGATGCCCTTCGCTCTATCTTCCTCTTCCTTTGCAACTTTGCTTTGATTAGGATTACATACTGTGAGAGTCACCACACCTTCTGCTTTCTTTAATAAGCTCGTTGCCTATGGATAAACAGAAAATGCATTTCTTCTCAGTAAATACTATATTTTAAATACCAAACTTGTAAATTTCAAAGTAACTTATAATTCAAACTGTAAAATAATATTCTATTATAATATAAAATAACTATAAAATTAAGTTCTGATACATTCTTTTAAAAGATAAAATATTATAATTCTGACCTTCATTTTAATATTAAACCTCCAAATATTCCTGAATGAAGTATTATACTTCCTCTCAAGTATTCTTCATCATCAACTACTATTTCATATACTGAATATTCAAAAAGAATTTAAATTACCTCATCATAAGTCGAGCCAAGCAAACAGTCCATATTAACAGCAAGTATCATATCACCAACATTCAGACCAGCCTGTAAAATTCAAAGAAGAACGAGAATGACCCAGTTTCACGTACAATGAGAAATAAGTTTTCTACTTGTCGACAATTAGTATTCGCTACACGTTTGATCCAGCGTTTTCCAATTAAAAAATAGAATCACCTGTTCAGCAGCGCTGCCTTCTTGTATGTCAGAGATGAATATACCTTGGCCAACCTCCGCGTGTTTTCCTTCTATGATCATTATGCCCAATCCATACTGACCCTACACATAGAAAACCTACGTGTAGTAATCGTAAGGCTCCATCACTATCCTCTCTTTTTTGGTAAAACTTGCCTTTTTCACTGGGATATTCCTCACGCCTTTGTACTGGTTGAATGTGTTCTATAACAGTAAATGATATTTATATTTGTATGACATTCTTTTGTATTTTTAGTTTGCAAGTTTTAGTCTTTGAATTTGGTAGGTGAATTCTTAAAATACATATCTTATTGTTCCTATATTTGTACATTACCAAATCTCTATATCTCTGAATTCCTGTATATGTAAATATCTTCAAACTCATACATCCTCAAATTTGTATATTCCTAAATCAGTATATACCTAATTTTCAAATATCCTAATCAGTACACTTCCAAATATGTGTATTTATAAATCACTGTATACCTAAACTCTCAAATATCCCAATCTTTATACTTCCAAATATTTACATCCCAAATATCTACATACATATATACATAATTAGCTACATACCCAAACTACCTACGTCACCAAACCCATACGTATCCAAATACCTACATCTTCAAGTACCTACGCTCCCAGATCTCTATATTCCTAAATTCCTACGTTCCCAAAACTCTACATCCCCAGATACCTACATTCCTAAATTTCTACAACCCCAAATCTTTACATCTCCAAATATCTATAACCCTAAATTTCCACACCCCCAAATTCTCAAATACCTAAATCCATAAATTACCAAATCCTCACACTCCCAAGTTCCTATACGTCCAAATCCTCATATCCCCAAATTCCTATATTCCCAAATCCCTATATCCCCAAATCCACACATCTTCAAATCCCTTTCATCTCCAAATTCCTATATTCCCAAATTCCTATTATCCTCAAATCCCTACATCTCCAAATCCTTTTATCTTCAAATCCCTATTATCTCCAAATCCTACACCCCCTATCTCTCCATCCCCAAATCTCCAAACTTGTAACTAAATAAATTCATTCCTAAATAAATCCTTGACACTACTAATACACCCTCACCCAATACAGGCACCCAAATTCTCTCAATTCTAAAAATATCCCAATAACCTTAAATATTCTAAATTCTAAAAATGTCCCAGTAATCCTAAATATTCTAAATTGTAAAAATGTCCCAGTAATCCTAAATATTCTAAATTCTAAAAACACCCCAATCTTAAATAATTTTACTAATAATTTCACACAGAAAAATAATGGTTCGCAGTTGCAAATAAAAATAATATTTGATGAGATAATTTTAGCAAAAGTTCTTGAAGACGTATCGTGGTAAATATTTGCTATTGTCGAGTGCCTACCTCTTCGAGCGACGGAGGGAACTGAACAATTGGCTTCACGGCGAGATCATCAAGGGCCTTGCTCCTCCTGCGATCAGAGTGTTGTATTTCAATTAGTTACATTAAAGGTGTCGAAATACACGAGAAGAAAGAGTATGATGTTACCTAAGAACGACAATTTTGAAGCTGGTGCCTGCCATGCCTTTTATCATGGCGGATGCGTTCAGGTGACATCGTCCTTGTAATACGCGACCGTTTACCTGAATATTTAAGTGTTATTTATTAATTATTATGAATATTATTATATCGAATAAAATTGTAAATTTAATACGTAACATTTTTTATCAAATTATTGACATAGTATGTGGTAAAATTATTAAGTTAATTGGTGATATATGTAACAAAAATTATTATTGATGAAACTGTAGATGTAATACATAACAAATGTCACTGACAAAATTATAGAAACAATAAGTAAAAAAAACGTAAGTAAAAAAACAGATAAATTTGCAGATATAATTATGTAAAATGATTCACAAAGTTAAAAGAGTACATAATAAAAATGTTTAATAAAATTGCAGATGCAAAACGTTAAAAATTATTCAAGCAATACGTAATGAAAATTACTGATACGATTATTAAAATGATATGCAATAATTATATATTACATCAATTATATTAATGATATGAATTAACATGAAAATTTATGCTGCTAAGATAAATTTCAAATTGTAATTACTGTATGATACAACATTAAAATATATAAATGCAGAACTATTTATAATAATGTGTATAAATGCAAAACTATTTATAATAATATTTAAACAATGTCTGTATAAAAAAAAATTGTTTGTAGATTAAACTCAAAGTTTATTCGTTAAAAAGGGAAATTGAAAATTGCAAAAGAGATTATAAAATGCATACCTCCAGTATCTCATCACCGACCACAAGCTCACCCCCTTTGTGAGCTGAACCCTTTGGATTAAGGCCACAAATGAACACCGCCATTCGATTTCGATCCTTGTGTCCTGCTAACGAAATACCTAATCCACGCCTGTCTTTTTCCACTTTTACCATCAGCACTTTGTGTCCCAACGCGTGGTATTTCTTTTGAACTTTCACTGTAACACGACCACTATAATTAAAACGGGTAGACAGGAAATTTAAATTGAACGAGTTGATAAATTTTTAAGTTAGAAGTGTAATTTATAATTAATTCTAGTAGAGTAAATTTAATTTAAATTTCTTTTAAGTTTTTGAGGATTTAGCAATTGGATAATTCATTTAATTTTTGAATAATTTTATTAATTCTGAAAAATTAATAAATGAAGACATGCTATGGAAGAATTATTTAAATTTCAGTAAATAGAACATATTGCATTTATGATGGGTTTTGATGTAAAAGAAAGAGAATATTTATGTACGTACTGTTTGTGTAACCGTATTCATCTTCCTGCTCAGGATCCGCTTCAATTTCCGCTTTGGAGCGTTTCACATTTCCGGCACTCTTTCTTGAAATCTAAAAGAAATTATTTCAAAAAATATATAATAAACGTCTTTAATAATTTATGTAAGAATGTTTTAAATTCTTAAAAATTTACATTCATACACTTCTTTGATACGAAATTATTTAAATTATTCTAATGAACTACATATGACATTTTTCACCCCCATTAAAATTTTAATAACTTATTAACCTTTGAAGAATGATACTTAAAGAATGATAAATATTTCCAAACTTGATACAATATAATAACATACATCTTAATGTAACATAATAAGTTTCATTTAAGTTTAAATAATGTCCTGAATATATTAATAAGTTAAAGTTACTATGACAAGGATTCGAATGTAAAATATAAATACCTCCATTCCAGCTTTGGTATAAACGTTTCCCTCAAGTTCCCGCGTGTCTTCTTCTTCAGAACTCTCGTCTGAAGAATACTTCCGTCTCGGAGGTTCTTCTGGTTTTGAAGCATGATCTTCCTTCTCTTCACTCACTTCCCGTAAAATACCTGGATTGGAAGGCGGTGATGGCGCCTTCTTTCGAATCGACTTTTTCATGGAGGATCTATGTCAATAACATTGTATTTAAATATAACCTTTAATAGATGTTCATAATTCAAAACGACTTCAGTGAATAAAGTTCATCAGTTTACATCTGCTGACATTGCCAATTAATAATCATTACTTGTTTCAACTCATAAACGTTTATGTAATCATTTTCATGAAGTTTATAACTTCAAATTAATATGCCATGCACAGCACTTTGCAACGCTTTTATGTCATCAAATAGTATTATACTTTATACGTTGCTAAATTATTTATTGATTGTAACAATTGGCAGACAGCCATTTTGTATTAAGAGTATCTATAAAATGTTTATGTAGACATTTTTATGATGCTTTGAGCTTTAAATTGGTGTGTTATAAGTTATATTTGGGAATACTTTTATGTCATGAAATTCTTATCAAACTTTCAATAGTGAAAAATTGTTCATAGTTTACTGTAATTGGTAATCGGCCATTTTGTGTTAGGAATGTTCATGTGGAAATTACCTAGCTATTTTCAGTACATTTTAAGCTTGAGATTGATGTATTATAAGTGGTATTTGAGAATACTTTTATGTCATGAAATTATTTTCAAACTTTTAATAGTTCGAAATTGTTTGTTTTTCGTTCTAATTGGTAATTGGCCATTTTGTGTTAGGAATGCTCATGTGAAAATTACCTAGCTATTTTCAGTACATTTTAAGCTTGAGATTGATGTATTATAAGTGGTATTTGAGAATACTTTTATGTCATGAAATTATTTTCAAACTTTTAATAGTTCGAAATTGTTTGTTTTTCGTTCTAATTGGTGATCGGCCATTTTGTGTTAGGAACATTCATGTGGAAATTACCTAGCTATTTTCAGTACATTTTAAGCTTGAGATTGATGTACTATAAGTGGTATTTGAGAATACTTTTATGTCATGAAATTATTTTCAAACTTTTAATAGTTCGAAATTGTTTGTTTTTCGTTCTAATTGGTGATCGGCCATTTTGTGTTAGGAACATTCATGTGGAAATTACCTAGCTATTTTCAGTACATTTTAAGCTTGAGATTGATGTACTATAAGTGGTATTTGAGAATACTTTTATGTCATGAAATTATTTTCAAACTTTTAATAGTTCGAAATTGTTTGTTTTTCGTTCTAATTGGTGATCGGCCATTTTGTGTTAGGAACATTCATGTGGAAATTACCTAGCTATTTTCAGCACATTTTAACCTTTAAATTGATATACTATAAGTGGTGTTTGGAAATACTTTTATGTCATGAAATTATTTTCAAACTTTCTATATTTCGAAAGAGTTCAAATCTGTTATATAGATAATTTATTATGTTATATTTAGAATATCATAAATGTTACAAATTAATTTACCTTCGCGAACTGGATCCCGCGCCATCTGAAGCTCTTGTACTCTGCCTTCTGAAATCTGATCTTGAGCTACTCTGCCTTTCTCCGTAGTCAGAGCCCTGTAACAAGAACAATTTCATTCTTATTAATAAAAATTCAACTGACATAAAAATTACCTCAAACTCTATTTCACAAAATTCTCCAACAAATATTAATTATTTCCCCTTTAAAATAAACTACACATTTCAAAGTACAAATTTGTACAAAATAAAAATAGAAAAATAAATGTTATAATTCAAACAATAAAAAATATGACATTGAAAAATAATTTAATTCCTAAATATTTCTGCACTAATATTTTTTACAATTTCACAAACTATGGCAGTAGAAAAATATTATATAAAACATTCCCACAATGAATATCTATTTCTCACAATATCAGTGATGTATTTAAGCTATTCCTCCAAAAATTTAACAATCGAGCAATTAACAATCCTCCACGTTAATTGATTTTCATTACAAGAAAATTTTCAAAGGTTCCAAAAAAAAAATCTCCCAAAAAGAACAAAGGCATCTACAAACAAAATGTCGCGTGCCAGAAACGACACACAGAAAATCACTTCCAATAAACGAAAACCACACGTTCAATTCGAAAACATGTGTTGACAGAAATCGACACCTGTAACCTAACCTTCACACATCGAAATGTTGCAACCTCCGACACGCTTAGAAAACACGCGTTGATCGTTCGAGAATACATTTGTAGCCGGAACAAACTTAGAAATCCGCCATCGGTCGATCAATTACCAGCAGCGTCGTTCTATATCGAATTCCCGCGCAAGAATACGTAATGTACGTATATTAATTCCAAGAAACGATCAAACGCGAGATAGATTTTCTAAAATTGGTTGCGATGCTTACGTCTGTACAAGAACAACGTGTTCCAAGTGGTCGATTCGTGGTTATTATGTAAAACGTAGGGGAGGACTTTCGATTACCTGTCTCCGTAACTGAGCGTACACTTATCAAGACATTTATGTAATCTCAATTTTTGTAGGAAAAATATTAACTTTTTTGGGGGGAAATTTTAAATGTTTTTTGAGTCTGATGATGTTTGAGAGATTTTGTGAAATTATACTTAATTTGTATTTTGTATTTGTTTGGTTACAGTGTTTAATAAATATTGTGCAAGGTTATGCATAAAGTGTAAGTATTATATATTTGTTTATATACTGTGTAAATAAATATTGTGCAAAATTATGCATAACCTGCAAGTATTATATATTTGTTTATATACTGTGTAAATAAATATTGTGCAAAATTATGCATAACCTGCAAGTATTATATATTTGTTTATATATTGTGTAAATAAATATTGTGCAAACTTATGCATAACTTGCAAGTATCATATATTTGTTCATATTCTGTGTAAATAAATATTGTGCAAAATTATGCATAACTTGCAAGTATTATATATTTGTTCATATACTGTGTAAATAAATATTGTGCAAAATTATGTATAATTTGTAACTATTTTATAATTTATTATTTACTGTCTAAATAAAATTTGAGTACTATAGTTTTGAACATATTTACATTACATTTATTATATTCTAATATAAATAGAATATAAAAATTTGTAATATACTATAAATTAATAATATAAATTCTGTGACATACAAGTTTGAAATGCACATATAATATAATAAAACTAATATAATAAAATATAATATATTTGTCATAACCTAACTGTTAATATATAAATTTGTAATATTAATCCTAAAGTTGAATTAATTATTTAAATTATAAATTAAAAATTTAATAAACTAAAGTGGTATATAGTGTCATAAATAGCATCATTTGACATACGGTTTTGAAAGCGTGATATTTTAAGGAACGAAAAGGTTCGCAGTTTTTCAAAGGGAATTTTAGTCCATCGCTAACGAGATCATCCCGTTTCCACGCGTTTTCCCGTTGACCCCAAGTCATAACAATCGATTCCGTTGACCGAATTAATTTACATCGAACACAATCGAACACGGCCAATTCCCGCGCTTTTTCTCGCAGCTCGATACCGAACAAGGTCTTCTCTTTCTTCCGTCTATTTTCTCTCGCGGCCATTAGCTAATTGTACGGTTCGATTCGATTATACTGCTCGATTGTTGCCATTCAACTGAAATTTAACATTCTGAAGGGATAGTTGATTTACTGCGCGTTTTAGCCGAGCTTTTTCGCAATTTTATTGCTGGGTTTTGTTTTTTTGTTCGGGGTGCTTTTGTGTTACGTGTTTTTCAGATTACGATAAACATTTTCTTTGTGTAGTTTTGATTTCGTATTCTACTCAAATTTTAAGGGAAATTTATTCTGTTTAACAATAAATATGTACTGTGTTTATATATTGAATTTCATCTATTATATAAAAAATAAATGTGAGTTTATGTACATCTTTGTACTCATTGAAATATTGCCTTGAAGCCTCATTTTTTCACTTCAGGTCAAAGGAAAAATTACTTTCCTTCCTAGAATAGCTCATGTATCATGTTCATAAATTTCTAAGCTCTCAAACGTAATCGATAACAGGCACAATAGAGAGGACACACCGGGTGCGTCATATATTATTCGCACAAAATTGATGACAGAGAAGTTATTATAAAATTCAAATTGATGTAGGATCATAAATAACACAGTACCTAAATGATTAATTTATATATTATAAAATTTAACGAACCATTATGTTGTTATAGAAAATCTATTGTTTAATGTAATAGACGCACCAGGTGCGTCTTAAATGAAGGTATTATAAAATTGAAATTGTCGTTGAATTATAATTGCAATGCATGACTAGTGTATTGACTATAATTAGCAAAGTAATATTATTTTTAAAAATATGTCCTGTATTATTTAATATAATAGAAGACGCACCAGGCGCGTCTTAAGAGAAATTATTATAAAACTGAATTTGACATTGAATTATAGTTAAAATGTATGAATGGTATATATATACTACAATGAGCAAAATACTATTATTTTTAAAAATGTGTCCTGTATTATTTAATATAATAGAAGACGCACCAGGTGCGTCTTAAAAGAAATTATTATAAAATAGAAACTGACGTTGAATCATGATTGAAATGCATGACTAGTGTATGTACTACAATTAGCAAAATACTATTATTTTTAAAAATTTATTCTGTATTATTCAATATAAGAGAAGACGCACCTAGTGCGTCTTCTGAATAAGTTGTGATATTAGGATTAACATTAACTTTAACCAAAAGAATAACTAATCGTAAGTTATTAAGGTTCTGAAATAGAAAAATACGGTATGAACATCGTTCTTTCTTCATATGCAAAATAAACCATGACACACCATGTGCGTCTTACAAGGGTCAATCATAAAATTGAAATTGTAGTTGATGTAATTAATAAACGAAAAGAGTAACTACTCGTAAGTGATCAGTATGTTGCAATAAAAAAATACAATATGAAAATTTTACTGTCGTAACCCAAATAACCCATGACTCACCAGGTGCGTCTTACAAGAAATAAGCATAAACTCGAACTTGAAATAAATATAATAAATAAACCGAATGAATAGATGATTGTAAATTATTAATATCCAACAGAGGAACACGATTTAAACATTCTACTTTCACATCCCGAATAATCAATGACTCACCAGGTGCGTCTTACAAGAAACGACCATAAACTCGAAGTTGCAATTGATATAATAAATAACCCGAATGAATAACTAATTGTAAATTATTAATACAATGCAACAGAACATTCTACCTTCACATCCAGTAAACCAATGACTCACCAGGTGCGTCATACAAGGGACGACCATAAACTCGAAGTTGCAATCGATATAATAAATAAACCGAATGAATAACTAATTGCAAAATTATTTATATGAAACAATAGAACATTCTACCTTCACATCCAGTAAACCAATGACTCACCAGGTGCGTCATACAAGGGACGACCATAAACTCGAAGTTGCAATCGATATAATAAATAAACCGAATGAGTAATTAATTGTAAATTATTAATACAATGTAACAGAACATTCTACCTTCACATCCAGTAAACCAATGACTCACCAGGTGCGTCATACAAGAAACGACCATAAACTCGAAGTTGCACTTAATAAAATAAATAACCAGAATGAATAGCTAATTATAAATTATTAATACGACGCAACAGTACATTCTACCTTCATATCCAGTAAACCAATGACTCACCAGGTGCGTCTCACAAACTACACCTCTCACAACCATAAAATTTCAGTCGATACAACAAATATTAGTCTCCACAAAACAGTAAAAGAACACGATGTAATTATAAAAAAGAAAGCATGGCGAGGTGACAGAACGAATTAAGTGCAAAAGAAAGAACTCACTTGTGTCGCTTCCGGCGTGGTGGATCTGACAGGAGACGTCCTCTGTCCAAAGGATCCCGTGGGTGCTCCCGAACGGTTCCTACCGCTGTGTTTCCTCGTCAATCTTCCTCCCTCGTCCGTTTGGCCATCCGTGTCGTTCTCGTTGTTCTGCAAATACGAACGACACGATCAGTTCGTTTGAATATCCTTCGAACAGCCGAAAAGCGTCGAGGGCGGACTACTCAACTCTCGGTGGACAGGAAAAATTTATTCCAACTGCTATATTTGATCGGCGCAACCGAATTTCGAGTGTAGCGATGGACATTTCATTCGATTTTTTATGCAAATTTATGCATTTATCTGTTTTTGCAGTTTTGAGGTTTTTTAATTTTTATAAACTCACACTGTTAGATTCATAGATTTTCATTTTTTGCAGTTTTGAGGTTTCAAGTTTTCAGGTTTTTTAATTTTTAGGTATTCTAATACATACAATGCAAATATTTTTCAAATTTGCAAATTTTTTAGTTTTCAAGCTTTCAAGTTTTCAGGTTTTCTAAGTTTCAAGTTTTCAAATATTTAATTTCTCAAATTTTCAAATTTACAAATTTTCATAACTTCGTATTTTCAAGTTTTCAAGTATTTAATTTGTCAAACGTTCAAATTTTCAAGTTTTCAATTTTTTTAAGCTTTCACGTTTTAAAACTTTCAAGCTTCCAAATTTTTACATATTCAAGTTTTCAAATTTTCGGTAATTAAAGCTAGTTATTGAAAAATTATGATTAATATCCTGCACCTCTCATCAAACGGTTGGCATGTGAACCAGTATGATTTACATTGTTTTCAGCTGCCATCTTGTGTGACGCAAATAATTCTTGCTATTCTACAAATAATTATCTCTAAAATAGTCAAAATCCTTTAACATTTAATTTCAAATGGTTCATGAAATAATTCCATCACTATCTCGTACTGAATTATTTTGAAAAAAGGTATTGTTAGATGAAGTGAGTAATCCGCTCTCCAAAATGTGATTGATAAGTGTACACACGAGACTTGCACTAAATCTGTTTCAATTGATCAATGGAAAACAGATCATTTTCACAGCACGTTCATTTCATAACCATAAATCATCTATTACCTATTTATGTAAATGTATGCGAAATTCACGAGTGCATATCAAATAATCAAACATCACTTTTATTTTGAATGACACGAAATATATTTCAGACACTATTTAAATTTAAACTCAAACTTAAATTTAAATTAAAATTAAATTTCAAACTTAAATTTAGGTTTAAATCATTTTTTTCAATACTTGAGAAATTAGTCCTTAATTCAAAATTAAGAAATTTTTGACAAGCTTAAAAAATTAATTCTTCAACCAAACAATAAATTTTGTTCAAACTTAAATATTTTTTAAACTTGAGAAATTATTTGAGGAGTTTTTAGAATTATGACCTTCAAACTGTCCTTGAATGTCAAGATGTTCATTGATTAATTGAAACAGATTTTATTTCACTGACTGGGCTCAAGGATCTGTGAATCACCTGTATTAAATGTTAATTAGAGAATTAATTAAGGTGTACCTGTGAATAGGGGTTCTACTTGTGTATGTGTGATGTATAGTGATGAATAGACTGTGGACGTTCATGCAAATGTGTTATACATATTTTTATTTATTTTCTCTTGCATTTTTTTATAGTTTCTATATTTTTACATTTCCTCTCTCAATTTTACATATTTTCTATATTTTTAAATTTCCTCTTTCACTTTTCTATATTTTCTATATTTTTACATTTCCTCTTTCACTTTTCTATATTTTCTATATTTTTTAAATTTTCTCTTCCACTTTTCTATATTTTCTATATTTTTACATTTTCTATCTCACTTTTCTATATTTTCTATATTTTTACATTTTCTCTCCCACTTTTACATATTTTCTATATTTTTACATTTCCTCTTTCACTTTTCTATATTTTCTATATTTTTACATTGTCTCTCTCAATTTTACATATTTTCTATATTTTTACATTTCCTCTCTCACTTCTCTATATTTTCAATATTTTATTAGATTAATAACTCAGAGGTTTATTAATAGACCACTGACCCAATTGATTCATTGCTTTCATCTATAGGTCACAGACTTCATCTGCATTTTATACAAAAAATTCCTTACATGTGCATAAATGTTCACAGTCTAATAATCAATACTCAAATGGATTTTATTTCTTTTACATGATTAGGACAATGGTCTCTAAATTGCATACATGAACAATTTAATAAATAAAAGTGTTCTTAACAATTTTCTTTCCATAAAGAATTTGTGTTAAGACTTTTATTAAAGTACATATACAATCATTTTTAATTTTGTTTTTTATTTACCAATTTTCTAAGTCATAAACTTTCTGTGCAACAAGTTTATAGATTTATAAATTTCCTGAGCAGCAAAATTCCAGATTTACAAATTTTTTATGCAACAAGTTTATAAGTTTATAATTTTTCTAAGCTAGTTTACAAGTTTACAAAATTTTTAAGCAACAATTTTATAAGTTATCATTTTTTTAAGCTACTAGTTAAGAAATTTACAAATTTTCTAAGCAACAAGTTCACAAGTTTACAATTTTTTTAAGCAAGTTTAGAAATTGACAAATTTTCTAAGCAACAAGTTTACAATTTTAAAACTTGTCTAAGCAACAAGTTCACAAGTTTACAATTTTCTTAAGCAAGTTTAGAAATTGACAAATTTTCTAAGCAACAAGTTTACAGTTTTAAAACTTGTCTAAGCAACAAGTTCACAAGTTTACAATTTTCTTAAGCAAGTTTAGAAATTGACAAATTTTCTAAGCAACAAGTTTACAGTTTTAAAACTTGTCTAAGCAACAAGTTCACAAGTTTACAATTTTCTTAAGCAAGTTTAGAAATTGACAAATTTTCTAAGCAACAAGTTTACAGTTTTAAAACTTGTCTAAGCAACAAGTTCACAAGTTTACAATTTTCTTAAGCAAGTTTAGAAATTGTCAAATTTTCTAAGCAACAAGTTTACAATGTTAAAACTGTCTAAGCAACAAATTCACAAGTTTACAATTTTTTTAAGCAAATTTAAAAATTGTCAAATTTTCTAAGCAACAAGTTTACAATTTTAAAACTGTCTAAGCAACAAGTTTACAAGTTTACAATTTTTTTAAGCAAGTTTAGAAATTGTCAAATTTTCTAAGCAACAAGTTTACAATTTTAAAACTTGTCTGAGCAACAAGTTCACAAGTTTACAATTTTTTTAAGCAAGTTTAGAAATTGACAAATTTTCTAAGCAACAAGTTTACAATTTTAAAACTTGTCTAAGCAACAAGTTCACAAATTTACAAATTTTTTAAAATACTTTAATTGTACAAACTCTCTGATTAACAAATTTTCAAACTTTCAAAGGTAGAAAGTTAGGTTATGTCAACAAAAGTCAAAGTCACTTTCATAACTCAAATCCTGCCCTTCACCAATTCTCCCAAACAACGATACAAAAGTATCATTTACAATATACAAAAACTTCATCACAGTCCTACAATAAAAATGAACCTCTGCCTGAAATAAATCACAGTTCCCCAATGTCTCTCATCCGTACAACCAAAATTCTAACAAAGTACAGTGAACAATAAATCACGTTGAATTCATTATTCTTCACGAAGTCGTTAATATCCCAGCAAAAATATGGCGACAGTAAGTCACGGTTTGATCGTTTAAAACATCGTAGACCGAAATTACGGTTATCACAAACAAATGGTCCGGATTAGAGAACATAGATCGTGTGTTCTGTGATGTCTGTAATAAAACTAGTCTGTTTGAAGAGGACAGAGCTTACAACCTGTAACAATAAATCTTGCGGAAAGTAGAGCAACCAGAAATAAGAGACACGTATACTATCTCTTCTTTTTTTTATTGAGTTACTCGTGTTTAAACTGTTCACTGTTCTGTTCCACATATTTTACGTTCTCAACAAATTATTTCAGTGATTAATTTCATTGAATTATTATTTGGTACATCAATATTTTTATACAAGAAAAACAATTAGGTAAGTAATTAATCAATTAGAATTTTTTTAACATTTAGAAAATGTTGAACTCTGAAGGTGAAGATAATTTTTTGCAAGAATTTTCTATTTTATTATTCAATAATTTTTTAGAATTGTTCATGAAGGTTTTAGAATTTGAGAATTTATAAAAATTGATTATGTATAAATAATGTAGCTTGTCAGAAATTTAATCGAAAAGACAGAAATTAATGAAAAGATGAGACACTTGTTAAACATACATTTAAGACACATTAGAATATTTTAAAATATATTAAAAAATATTTAAAATGCACACTTAAAAAATACATGCAAACATGTAGAATATTTTTTGAGATATACATTTAAAGAATAAAAATTAAAAAATTATTTTTAAACACTAAAATAGTAATAAGCTTTTTGTAAAAATGTAGAAGTTCCACCTTTCTCATTTATTAAATAATTATAAAAAAAATAAATGTCTTTAATAATACAAGTTTTTATATTTTTGAAAATTGCAACAAAAATTATATATTCATCCCCTATTAAACTGTCAAGTTTAAATTATTCAAATATTCACATCTGCAGCCCCTAAATCAAAATATTCAAGTTCTCACATCCTATTTTCCAACATTCAAATTTAAAAACACAGTTTCCTTAAAATATTCCTCGAATCCTCACAAAATCTGAAACCTGAACAAAATAAGAAAGTGAAAAAAGCACGTGTCTCTTACTTTAATCGGTTCTCCAAACTCGCTGCGGCACACTCGAAAGAAACAAGGATCCCGTTCTCCGTGGAACTTAAACGAACATAGAAAACACTCATCCAGCAAACGAAAGAAAGAAAAGAATAGACATAAACGTGTCATGCTAAACGTTCGTTCGTTCTCGGAGTGCAAGGTACGGTGTTTAGGGTTGTACTGGGTGAACGTACTACGAAAGAGACGAATTTGCGTCCAAAGAGACGATGCATCGCGACGCTATCGAGTCAGTGCAACGTCTACCAGCCGGTTTCGTGTATGAAACTGCGCCCGTCGATATAACACGAGCGAGAGAGAAGGTGGACGCCGTTGATCAGAGGGGGTTGCTGCAGGTGGAAGGGGTGTCGATGGCCCATGGTGTCGGTGATGGACGTTGCAACGACGTAATCCACACTTTCCGACAAACCGCAGCATCCCGACTCGTTGCCGATCGCGAACATCCACCCCCGACACTTCCATCTCGCCCCTACTCTTTATTTTATTGGCTGTAGGAGGGTTTTTGAGGAGACCACGAATTTTACGTGCGTAATTCTCGTCTCTATTCTTTATTTTATTGCCGTGCTTTGGGAGGGTTTTTGAGACTACGACGCACCATGTGCGTCATGAGTTATTTTATGTATGAAGAAAAAATGTTTATACAGTATTTTTCTACTGGCTTTAGGAGGGTTTTTGAGACCACGAATTTTACTTGCGTAATTCTCGTCTCTATTCTTTATTTTATTGCCGTGCTTTGGAAGGGTTTTTGAGACTACGACGCACCATGTGCGTCATGAGTTATTTTATGTATGAAAGAAGAATGATTATTCCGTATTTTTCTATTACAGAATATCAATAAATTACAATTAGTTTAAGTAACGCAGATTCTGATATTCCAACCCTGATCTTTGTTCTATTGGTTTAATGGATGACGCACCAGGTGCGTCTTGTAGAGAAGTAATTCTGAGACTTAATATTGAGATTGATTTAGAATGAATATAACGAGTAAACGACCTTAATGATGCAGAATCCAGGAGAATATAATTACTTTATGAAATACATTCATATGCAATGTAACTGATGACGCACCATGTGCGTCTTATGAAGACATCTTACGATTGACGTTAATTTAAAATTGGAACAATAAATTACATTTTCTACGTATTAAAATACTAGTAAGATCGTAACACTACTATTTCAGAAAAAGCGTTCTTTACTGTACAATACAATACGTGACACACCATGTGCGTCATGTAGTGGAATACTGATGGAAGTGTAATTTCTAGTAATTTAAAATTGAGGGAACAAATGAATAATCTTCTCTTTGCAGTATCTTGAAGAACACAGTATTATTATTTTAAAGAATTTATTCTGCATTATGTATGACAATGCAATGACGCACCACATGCGTCCTGTAATATAATACTCATGAAACTGTAATTTTTGTTAATTTAAAATTGAAAGAGCAAATGAGTAATCTTCTATTTACAGTATCTCGAAGAACACAGTACTATTATTTAAAAAAAATTTATTCTGCATTAAATATAACCTAATGACGCACCACATGCGTCCTATAATGTAGAACCCATGGGACTATTAATTTTATTTAATTTCTATTAACTGAAAATTGAAGGAAGAGTAATCTTCTTGTTGAAATATCTCGCAAAACACAGTATTACTATTTTAAAAAATGCATTCTGTATTATTCACCTCAACCCCAGTGACGCACCAGGTGCGTCTTATAAAGAAATGAAATTTAAATTTATATGAACATAAAATTAAAGGAATATTATAACTCCCTCACATATTACAGTATCTCATTATCCAATAATTTGTAACAATTCACTTAATTTTATAATAAAATAATTTACAAAATTTATTTATTTCTAAACTTGAGAAAAGAGGGTAGTTAATGACTACTTTACCTCAAAATACATTCCTAAGTGTGACCTCCCTTGCAAGAATAATTTACCATAAATCTGTAATGATAAACCCTTTCTATATCAAAGAGAATTTCATCAAAGATTCACTATTTTGAAAATTGAGGTAAAGAGAAGGCTGAATCTTGGAAACGATGAATAGTTTATCTTGGAATGATGTTTATTCATTAGGAAGGGTGAGTTAAAGGAATATAGTAATTAACTTCCTGTTGCAGAGTAACTTTTTTAATTAAAAGTTTATTTATACTGAACACTAAGAACAAGGGAGGTTTTTCTCTATTGACTCTATGCTCTTTCACTATTATGTCAAGGGTGCAATGTACAAGACTCACTTTTGTAACACGACTCAACATTTTTTGTTGAATAATATCCTTTTGTAGCAGACTAATTTTTCTAGTTAAAAATTTTACTTTAAAAAAATTTCTACTTTAAAAATTTGTTGTTTTAATTGTAAATATAGAAGGGTGCATTTAATTTTAAATTCTCAAATATTAAATAGTGTTTATTAAATAGGGTTGGGAGCTGGAAATATATTAATCGTGTAATGTATTATTTATCTTGGGTATTATTTAATAAGTTAATAATTAATAACTTAATAACCCTTAATAACTCTTAATAACTTAAGAGAGTTATTATTTACCTCAAGTATTATTAAGGGTACAAATAAGGTATGTTAAGGGTGTAAATAAGGGTACAAATAAGGTATATTAAGGGCGTAAATAAAGGTACAAAAATAATTTGATAGAGATCCAAAAAGAACTACCCTTCATACCAAAATAATTTCAACTTGCAAAGATTTATGGTACCACAAATACAAGAGGAACTCACCCCTGAACCTTCCAAATATTTCCCCATATTCTTTCCACCCCATCCACAAGAACCCCAAATCGCATCGAACATAAAACACCTATCTATCAAATAAACAAAAAGAACACGCAAGGTGCTACATCAACCCCGTCTACAATCAACACGCAACCACCTTTCAACCCTAAACCGACGAAAACAAAAGCGTTTCCTTCGATTCTTGTTCCTGGTACACCCTTTCTTCGCTCTGATTTGCATGATTCTCGTTCTGTGCCGCCTTTCACGCCGTTTCAACCCCCTTCACACCCCCGCAACCCCGGGTTTATTGGAAAGTTCGACCTCGATGCACCGTACACGTACAGTGGATGTTCCGATAATGGCTATACCCACGTGTCTCTTTCTCTCTCGTTCTTTTTTCATTTTCTTTTTTTTTCGTTGGTCCCGTTATGTCTGTCACCAGCTTTCTCACCCTCGTGCACCCTCCTCGCTCTTCTCTTTAATTTCATACGGATTCGATAGAGTTCCCGGCGAGTATGCACGTCGAAATTGGTGGATCACATTTTTGGCGGGAAATATTGCTGAGGATGATTTATTTTTGGGGGAATATTTGGGTGAATTTGGGTTTTTGTAGGATTGGAGGGGCAGATTTTGGGGTTTATTTATTGGGGTGGGGTTTATTTATTTAGGTTTATGGATTTGTGAATTTATTGGAATTTGGAGTTATGGATTTTTGAAGTTTTGGGTTGAGGAATTTTTGATTTAGAAATTTTTGGGTTTTGGTTTTGTGGATTTTTAATTTTTTGGGTTTTGGAATTATGGATTTTTAAATTTTTAGAGTTTAGAATTTTTGATTTATAAATTTATTAGGTTTCAAATTTGCAGATTTACAAATTTACTAAATTTCAAATTTGCAGATTTATGAATTTATTAAATTTCAAATTTGCAGATTTACAAATTTACTAGGTTTCAAATTTTCTGGGTTTCTAAATTCTGAATTCACAATTTTTTAAATTTTCAAATTCGCTATTTTCTCAAATTTCCATATTTCTAAATTTCCCAAAAAATTCCAAATTATCCAAATTCCTAAATTTTCCCAAAAATTCCAAATTATCCAACTCCCTAAATTTTCCCAAAAATTCCAAATTATCCAACTCCCTACATTTTCCTAAAAATTCCAAATTATCCAACTTCCTAAATTTTCTAAAAAATTCTCAATTATCGAAATTCTTAAATTTTCTCAAAAAATTCCAAATTATTCAACTTCCTAAATTTTCTCAAAAATTTCATCTTATCCAAATATTTCAATTTTCCCAAAATCTCCAAATTATCCAAATATTTCAATTTTCCTAAAACCTCAAAATTATCCAAATAAAAATTCCAAAGTATCAAATGTCCCAAATTTCTACATTCTGCCACATCTCACCCCTATTTTCCTATATCCACCCCTAATTTAGGGGATTCACTCCTCCTCTATTTCACCAGCACAATATAACAAAAATCAAAAATCCTTGCAAATTTAAGTAATATTACCACTCCAATTTGTAACAAATCCTATAACAAAAATCAAAAATCCTTGCAAATCTAAATTAAAATAACCCACTCCAATTTTTCCCAAATCTCATTCCGCCTCTCTCTCATTCCGCAGTACATAATAGTTCTAAAATCGACCCAACAGTTCCGTTCTTAAAATCCTGCACGTATTTCCGCTGCTATTTTTTCTCTTCAAATATTTACACTCGATTCTCGAAAGTTTAAACACAAAATACAAAGAATTCACGAAGCACCGAGTATTCGTTTCCGAGAGTAAAAGATTTTATTTGTGATTGACGTTTCCGAGGGTTGCTTGTTTGTCCGATGAGATTCTGTCGTCGCTGTAGAATCCGTGTTATTGGGGATGAAACAGGGACGAGATTCAAGGATGAAGGGTTCAAGGATTCGTGCTTATCTGACGTTTGGAAATCCGGCTTTCTGGGGATGTTTCGCTATGGAAATACTGTGCAGACGTTTCTGACAAACATTTTGCTTGCTGTGTAAGGTCATTTTGCTTAACTTTGGTAGTTAAGATTGAAACACCCACAAATAGGTTGATAAAAACATTCTGAACTAATAATTGTTCTTCTGTTATATAATTTCAAGTTTTATAAAAATTTGTATTTATGAAGTTTCAAAGGACATTTGGTTTATTTTACTAGCTTTTAAAATGCAGTCATCAGCAAATTGATAAAATGATTCTGAATTGATAGCTGTTTCTCAGTTATATAATTTCAAGTTTTATAAAAATTTGTATTTACATCAAATTTGTATTTATAAAGTTTGAAAGGACATTTGGTTTATTTTACTAGTTTTTAAAATGCAATCATCAGCAAATTGATAAAATGATTTTTAATAAATTGCTGTTCTCAGTTATATAATTTCAAGCTTATAAAAATTTGTATATAAATATAATTTAAAAAAAAATATCATTTATTTTATTTGTTTGTAAAAAAGCATCCCTTATTTAAATTTTTTAGTTTCTTCATTTGTTTCTTTGACCCTCTGTTGCTTGAATTTATTGATTTTGAAAAAACAAGTATAATGGAACTCTTATATATAATAATAAAAATTATTTTAATAAATTGTTGTTCTCAGTTATATAATTTCAAGTTTTATAAAAATTTGTATGTAAATATAATTTAAAAAAAAAATATCAATTATTTTATTTGTTTCTAAAAAAACATCCCTTATTTTACATTTTTTAGTTCCTTCATTTGTTTCTTTAACCCTCTGTTGCTTTAGTATATTGATTAAAAAAAAAAACAAGTATAATAGAACTCTTAAATATAATAATAAAAACTATTTTGTATTTAAAAAATTTCTAAAAAAAAACATCCCTTATTTTACATTTTTTAGTTGCCTCATTTGTTTCTTTAACCCTGTGTTGCTTGAGTATATTGATTTTGAAAAAACATAATAGAAAAAGTATAATTGAGCTCTTAGGTATAATAATAAAAACTATTTTGTATTTGAAAAATTCGTTTTGAAATTGCTTTAAACGTTTTCACCTTCGAAATGAATTTAATTTAAGAGAGAGAGTATAAAATTGTTTCAGAGCGTTGTACGATTAGCGATCTAAAATAGAGTTCGTTATTTTTATTAAAACAAAAAAAAAACTCTTTGTTCCGTAAAAAAAACAGAGTGGAATTAACGCCAGTCGTCAATTTTACACGCGTCAGTCTACATATACATATCGCAGCTGTTCCGTACCAGATTACAACTAGAAACATGACACAAAACTGGTTGCAATCTGCTACACCGGCGATCTCGTTGCAGTGGAAAACACTTGCAATTTTGCAGCGCAAAACTTAGTTTGTGTTCGCGATTAACCCTGGCGGAACAAAAAACAGCCTTTAGCAATTCCGATTGTCTTGCGATCGGATTTCAAAATATTTACCGTGGGAAATTTTAGATGGTGCAAGCGAAATCTGTTTTGTAAATTAGATGAATACGGTTCATGAATTTTTGATGGATTTATGGCATTCGAGTGTTTATTCTAATTAGGTATTTATCAAGTTATAGAGTTATAAACTCAGATACTAATTTAGGTACTTCTCGAGTTCAGATAATAATTCAGGTACTTCTGAAACGATAGTTTTGGGTATTGGGTGCACCTAAAATTATGTTTTGATATTTAGGTACTTGTGAAATCAAGTATTCGAAATCAGGTACTTGTAGAGTCAAGTATTTCAATTCAGGTACTTGCAGAGTCAAGTATCTTAATTCAGGTACTTCTAGAGTCAAGTATTTTAATTCAGGTACTTGTAAAGTCAAGTATTTCAATTCAGATATTTGTAGAGTCAAGTATTTCAATTCAGGTACTTGTAGAATTAAATTTTCAAACTCAGGTACCTCTCAAACAAATATTTGTATATGGTGAATCTTCACTTTTTAAATTCAGGTACTTATCAAATTGAGATTATGGGAATCAGGTACCCTAAGGATACACTTCCAAAGTTAGGTACTTGGAAAGTTATTCATGTTCAGGTACTTGTGAAAGTAGGTATTTAAATTCAGGTACTTGCGAAGTAGAATATTCAGATTCAGGTACTTGTGATATTTAATACTAAAATTCAGGTATTTGTCAAATTTAATACCGAAATTCAGGTACTTGTAGAGTTAAATTCTGGAACTCAGGTACTTCACAAATTTAAATTTTCAGAATCAGATACATCAGAAGTTCGATTTCTCATACTCAGGTACTACTGAAATTATATTTAAACATTCAGGTACTCGAGAAACATGATGTTGAAATTCAGGTACTTGTGTAATTTAACCCTAAAATTCAGGTACTTGGGAAATTAAATTCTGGAACTCAGGTACTTTATAAATTTGAAGTTTCATAATTAGGTGCTTCAGAAGTTCGATTTCTCATACTCAGGTACTACTGAAATTATATTTAAAAATTCAGGTACTTGTGTAATTTAGCACTGAAATTCAGGTACTTCTGAAATTAAATTCTGGAACTTAAGTTCTTTATAAATTTGAAGTTTCTTAATTAGGTACTTCAGAAATAAAATTTCTCACACTCAGGTACTACTGAGATTACATTTAAAAATTCACGTACGTGTGAAACAATTCTTCAATTTAGATACCTGCGAAATTAAAGTTTCATATTCAGTTAGCTTTGTAACTGAAATTTTCGAACTTAAGTACTTGTGTAGTTAAATAGTCAAATACTTAAAGTGAAGTACTTTTACAATCAACTCTTCAAACAGTCCCTCTGTAATTAAATCCTCAAATTTAGGTACTCATGTATTCCGCCATAATTAAAGAGTGCAAGAAGCAGAAATCTCTTTGCAAATAAAACGTGCGGTAACGTAGAGTAAAGTAAAGTGAAGCAATTTTGCAGTGTTAACAAAATGTACATGTTCAAGTATACAACGTTGTACAGGCTGTTCCAAAAATGGTGGCACACCATTCATAACACATTAAATGATAAATGAGAGAACTTTTCATTACTTTGAGAATTAGTAAATGTTATTAAACAAATAAATTTAATGATTAATACTAGTAAAGTTAAACTTTTTTACAAATATTTAAAAGATGTTAAAAATCAATTTTCTTAAAAATAATGTGCGAACAAATTTTATTTTATTTTATGTTTCTGAAGTATTTTCTTATGTGAACTCACTCATTTTTTGGTTGTTCCACCATTTTTGAAGCACCCTGTATATTATGCGGTTTGTACGAATATCGTTGAACTTCAATTGACTACCTTTTCGTGTTCGAACTACACAACAGACGTGGAAACAACCAAATCACGTAGGGACAATTAAACAACGAACGAGATGAAAGCGTTTAGTGGTGCAAGCTAACAAAATTAGAGTTTAATTGATAGACTGTGCTCTGCGAAGCTTTTGTTTCGTTAAACGAGTGGAAACAACAAAAGTTGCAACTAGGAATAGAAATATATATTAGATTGCTGTAATCTGTTCGTTTTTTAGAAACATACAAAACTTACTACTCAACATTTCTGCAAATTTGCAAAATTATTTATAATTGTTAGTAGATTTATAACATTTTGAAACTTTTATGGACACAAAAATTTTGCATGAATTTTATAAAATAATTGTTGCAATAAATGTACTGTGAATACATCATAAATATTTTGCAAAAAATATATTATTGTAAATATATTAAAAAGTAATTATTATAAACACATTCAAATTTGTTACTACAAAATTTGTTAATACTTTTAAAATATTACAAAGAATATAATAATAATAATTTTAAAACAAAAACATATCAACACTTGTATAAAAATTACAAAAATATATTGTATATAATAAAATATATATCTTTTATAAAACACAATAATTTTCAAATATTCAATTAATTTATTAAAATCATTTTATCATTTTAAATTATACGTATGTACATATTACATTGATCTATCAAAATATAAAAATAAAATTGTGCTGTCGAATTGTTATAAAAAAAAGTATGCAGCAATCTAATACAATTCGTGCTTGCAACAAAGCGAAAATACAAGACTATGATTAATTAGGAACTCGAAGTAGGATGAGTGAAGAAATTGGGGAAAGTGAAAGTGTAGACATTGATATTCCTGGTCGTGGCGAAGTCTCACCAGGTGCACCAAAGACTGCACAAGAAGACGAACAGGATTTCCGGCTGCTTGTATGACCTCGACTGCACGTTCATGCGTACTGTGTCGCAGATCCACGCCATCGACCTCGATTATTCGATCTCCAATCTATAAGTAAGCAGAAACGAACAGCGCGTTAACCTGTTCCATATAATACAACGCTTTGCTCGAAATATTTACTTGTTCACGCGATATCGCGTATTCGTAAGCTGACTCTCGGTATATTGCCGTTTTGGGAATGTTTAGAAATTGAGACATTTTAGGAGTATTAGGGTTTCAAATTTGAAAAGGTTTTAAATTTTCACATTTTTAGTATTCCAAATTTTCAAAATTCCAAATTTGTAAAATTTCAAGTTTCGAAAATCCCAAATTTCCAAAATTCCAAATTTCTGAAATTCCGAATTTCTCAAATTCCGAATTTCTCAAATTCCAAATTTCTAAAATCCCAAATTTCTCAAATTCCAAATTTCCCAAATTCCAAATTTCCCAAATTCCAAATTCCCAAAATTCCAAATTCCCAAAATTCCAAATTCCCAAAATTCCAAATTCCCAAAATTCCAAATTCCCAAAATTCCAAATTCCCAAAATTCCAAATTCCCAAAATTCCAAATTCCAAAAATTCCAAATTCCCAAAATTCCAAATTCCCAAAATTCCAAATTCCCAAAATTCCAAATTCCCAAAATTCCAAATTCCCAAAATTCCAAATTCCCAAAATTCCAAATTCCCAAAATTCCAAATTCCAAATTCCAAAAATTCCAAATTCCAAAAATTCCAAATTCCCAAAATTCCAAATTCCCAAATACAAAAGTTCCGAATCTTCGAAATTGACCCAGTTTCCATTAATCGACATTGACATCAAATGTCTGATGTCTTGATATCGCGTGCTTGATATCGCCAATATTGAATAGGTACCCACTAACGCGATATCGCGTGAAATCTCAATAATCCATTTATTGCTATTGCCTATTGTCCACCGTTGAATGTAAACGTCTACTGACTAGTACCACTGTACGGCTGATTCAACAATGGTCTTATCGGAACGACTACCATGACAATTGAAACTGATAACTGAACTTATGAATTTATTGAACAGTATAAGTACATACAATAATTTCATTTCCTCCGAGCAATACAAAATTTACACCAAATTAAAATTTAAAAAATTAAGTACTTCTACAGCTTGACTTCTAGAATTTAGGTACTTGTGAAAAATTACATTTCAAGTTTTGGATACTTGTGGAAAATCACCTTCCAAATTTAAGTACTTGTGAAAAGTTACTTTTCAAGTTTAGGATACCTGTAGAAAGTTATTTTCCAAATTTAGGTACTTGTTAAAAATTACTATTCTGGTTTAGGTACTTGTGAAAAATTGCTTTCCAAATTTAGGTACTTGTAGAATTACAGTTCTTGAAATCAGGTACCTCACAAGTTATATTCTCAAACTTAGGTACTTCCAGTTATAGATATTAGGTATTCAAGTTTAGGTACTTCTCAAGCTCATTACTAAAATTCATGTACTTCATAAATTTCATAGTTCAGAATTAGGTACCTGAAAAGTTCAAGTTCTAATACTTAGGTACTACTGAAACTAGATAGTCGAAATCAGGTACTTGAGAAGAGCAATTTTTAAACTCAGGTACCTGTGATTATTAAAATATGTATTTAGGTACTAGCAAAATTTAATTTTACAAAATTAGGTACTTCAGTAGTTTGATTTCTCAAACTTAGGTACCTCTGAAATTGGCCATTAGATTTCAGGTATCTGTGAATGTAAATTCCGAAACTCAGGTACCTGCTATTATTGAGTTTTCAAATTCAGGTACTCCCAATATTTAAGTTTTTAACATTAGGTACTTGAATAATTGGAGTTCTCATATTTAGGTACCATCAAGATTATATATTCAAATTCAGGTGCCTGTGAATATAAATTCTGAAACTCAGGTACCTATCATTATTAAACTTTCAAATTCAGGTACTTCCAATATTCAAATTTTGAACATTAGGTACTTTAATAGTTTGAATTCTCATATTCAGGTACCATCAAAACTACATATTCAAATTCAGGTACCTGGCAATAGAAATTCTCTAACTCAGGTACCTATCATTATTAAACTTTCAAATTCAGGTACTCCCAATATTCAAATTCTGAACATTAGATGCCTCAATAATTTAAATTTTCACATTCAGGTACCTTTAAAACTACATATTCAAATTCAGGTACCTGAAAAATTTCATTGCCAACCTCAAGTATCCACAATTATTAAATTTTCACATTCAAATAATATTATAACCTCAACTTCCAATATTCAGGTACTTCTCAAATACTTTTCACTTGAATCTTTCCAAAATATCACAAAACTCGATTCCTACACTTATACTGTCATCCAATATCGATCAATCGAATCGTTACCTTCAATTCCCCGGTTCTCCCAGCCGGACTGTTCGGCAATACGTTCTTTATGAATATCCCGGATATGTTTTGTGACTTACTAGAGCTGCCATTATGCAGGTCGACCTGAAACACATTTCAGCACAGTTTCAACAATCAGCCTCGAACAAAGTTGAACAATCAGAATTACGATCTACTTAATGAATACAATGGAAACACTACGATTCTACACGATATAATTCTCCCCGGTAATATGACCATGAACGTCACGATCTTTGACCTTTGTTGTAGTCTGCGCTTTGTCGTGCGCCATGAACAAACGTACGCCATCTCTGACGTTATACTCCGCTGGAAAAATAACGAATTCTTTTCTTACACTCCTCTGAAATTAACCAGAAGGCGTAATTCATATTACGTGATATCCGTTCTCTGGTGGAATCGAGCCACAAAAATTTACTTCTACTTAGCTTTTTATAGAAAATTCTTTGATGTGTGTTGTATTTACGGGAGGTGGGTTTATGGGTACTTTATGGGCAGAGTTTTCATGTTTTTTAATTTGCAAATTTTTGTGGTTGTGGATTTACTATGTTTTTGAATTATATTTTGATGAATTTAAGTTTGAAATTATCAAGTTTATATATTTTCAAATTTTGAGATCTTCAAATTTGCAAATTTACTACTTCTGAAATTTCTGACTTCTCAAATTTCCAACTTCTCAAATTTCCAACTTCTCAAGTTTCCATCTTCTCAAATTACCAACTTCTCAAATTTCCAACTTCTCAAGTTTCCAACTTCTCAAGTTTCCAACTTCTCAAATTACCACCTTCTCAAATTTCCAACTTCTCAAATTACCAACTTCTCAAGTTTCCAACTTCTCAAATTACCAACTTCTCAAATTTCCAACTTCTCAAATTACCAACTTCTCAAATTTCCAACTTCTCAAATTACCAACTTCTCAAATTACCAACTTCTCAAGTTTCCAACTTCTCAAATTACCAACTTCTCAAATTCCCAACTTCTCAAGTTTCCAACTTCTCAAATTTCCAACTTCTCAAGTTTCCATCTTCTCAAATTACCAACTTCTCAAGTTTCCAACTTCTCAAATTACCAACTTCTCAAATTTCCAACTTCTCAAATTTCCAACTTCTCAAGTTTCCATCTTCTCAAATTACCAACTTCTCAAGTTTCCAACTTCTCAAGTTTCCAACTTCTCAAATTTCCAACTTCTCAAATTACCAACTTCTCAAGTTTCCATCTTCTCAAATTTCCAACTTCTCAAGCTTCCAAATTTCGACATCCCCAAATCACCAAATTCCCAACTTCTCAAATTTCCAAAAATCTAAATTATCAGATTTTCCACCTTCAAAAATTTCCAAATGTCAACATTACAAAATTTAGAAAATGTCAAAATTGTCAAACACCAAAATTATAAAATTCCCTAATAAATTATCTAGCAGCCAGACTAAATTAGTACATGCTCTTTATTTTTTTCCTCGATGGTTTTAACGATGCACTCAATTGACTGCTGGTACGAGATCAAACACAGTCCTTCTGCTTTCATTAATTGCTCGGTTAACGATGTCGTGTACCGAGCTACTAATGGCACCACGTCGATGGCATTGCTTGTTAATTTCAACTAAGTACTATACGTTGCACTAACGTGGTGCAAGTGCATTAACGCAGGGATGCCTTCGAGACGTCGATCTAAGTGTGTAATGTAACCGACTTCAATCATTCTCTTTGCAAATTATTATTATTAATACGAAAAATACTTAGTTTATTATTTATAGATGTACTACTTTTTAATTTGTTTGGAAATTTAGTCCAAAAATGTGTATTATAAAATTTGGAATTTAGTTGGTTTAATTATGTTGATGGAAAATTGAGAAATTGTAATTTTCTGAATTGGTCATTTTCTAAATTTTGTTATGGGAGACTCGAAAATTTCGATGTCTAAAAAATTTCTGTTAGCAAATTTTAATTCTTCAAAATTGACAATTTTTATATTTCACATTTGCAGAACTGAAAATTTGAAAGTTACAAAATTTCAAAATGAAAAACACCAAATTTCAACAATTAAAAATAATTTTAATTGCTTCAGAATTAAAAAAAATTTCATATTGCAAAGTCTAATAACTCATCCACTAAAAGTTTGAAACTTCCAAAAATTAAAAGTACAAATTGTTCAAACCCATCACTCATCTCTCCTATTAAAACCTTCATTCATAAAAACCATCTCCATAATTTCCCAAAATGAATATTCATTTCAGAACCAATTTGCAAACTTCCCTAAAACTCCCATGACCTCCCCAATTACCCAATCACAATATCACCCCCAAAAAACTCCCTCCCTCATAAACCTTCCTCCTTCCCAAAAAATCCCATCTCGCTTACTTAACCCAGAAACTTTCCCTAAGCGATCCCAAGACGTGTCCGCCCACACTCTCTTATTTTTAACCACGCACCTTTCCGCCGACGATGCTAAGTCCAAGGCTGGTTTTCGGCTCCCTGAAGATCTCCACGAGCCTCTCAGGACCCCAATGTTTCGACCAGCTGACGTTGCCGTCGTGATCCCTCTGCGTGACCGTCATGTCGACCGGTTCCTCCACGAACACCACAGCGTTCAACTTACAGGGTGATCCACAACTGGAGGAAGCCGAGCTGTCGGTCTTCGATCTCCTAGGTAGCTGTTCGGCTTCTAGCAGCTCGTCATCGCTGCACTGTACAGCTTTGGACTCCTGGTAGGTCTGAACCTCGACCTCCTTGCGCGGACTTCTGTCCTCGTCGGAGAAGTCCTTGGGTATGCACTGTATGCTCTTGGACTCCTTCTCCGACTTGGACGGGCTGTCGAAGGAGTCGTCTAGGTCCGGAGTCCTGGAGAGTCCGCCTAACTCGTCGAGACAGCACTGCACGCTCTTGCTCTCGCCCTGGGTCTGGGTGTGGACCTCCCTTCGGGGGCTCTGGTAGAAGCCTCTGACCCTGAGGGGGCTGCCCTTCGGGAGATCAGGGCTGCCGATGCTCTGCTCCGGACTGCACTGGGTGCTCTTGGTCTCCTGTTGCGTCTGGGTTTCCGCGTCGAGCTTCTCCTTGGGTGAATACTGCGTCTCCTTGAAACTGCGCTCCTCCTCGAGAGGACCCGGCCACCTGTCAGGAACGCCCCGCTCCTCCAAAGAGCCCGACAGCTGCACGGGCTGCAGCAGAAGCTCGGTCTGGCTCTCTAGCGTCTGGCTCTGGTACTCCAACGAGTGCTCCTTGCTGATCAGGCTGTCCTCCTCGGGTTTTAAGTCTTCGAGAGGATGTTTCGGGTCGGGGATCCTGTCATAATCTGCCTTCCGGTCTTCTTGCGGCTGCTGCCTCGGAAGCTCGACTTCCTCCGCTAACCTCCGGCTACCCGCCTCCTCCTGTGGCCTTCAAGCAAACAAACGAGTCAGAAGAGGAAAAAAGATTGAATGCCGGGGACTAATGAAGCGGACTCGGCGAGAACGTAATGAGCTGAGGGCTTCGTCACTGAGGAATCCGCTAAAGCGGCGAATGCAAGGGTCTTCCTAGTGGTGACCCATTAATTCCGACGATGAGTTCACTCGCTTCTTTTTTAGGATTAACGAGCGACCCGTGTTGAGGTTGCTCGGTTGATTAATGGGTTCAAGATGGGCTTACGATGGCTGGATGAGGAAGGATTTGCTGGACTTCGATCCGGGGAAGTGATTTGGGGTGTGAGATGATGGAGGGTAGGTGATGGTGTTGTGGATGGTGAGATGATGGTTTTGGAGGATGATCTGGGAAATTTATGGTTGGGTATTTGTATTGTTGTGAAGTTTGAAATTTTAAGGTTTATATGGTTGTAAATTATTGAAACTTGGTGTTTAATTTGGGAATCCAGAAGTTAAAGAAATTAAGTGTTTGGAGGTGTGGAAAGTGGATCAATTAATTTCTGAATCCCTAAATTTGATTTTTAAATTCAAAGTTTTCTAAGTTATTACATCCCTAAATTCTTAAATTCCCAAATTGTTAAAGGTCTGGATCTCTAAATGATTAAATCCCTAAATTCTTTAATTCCTAAATCACTAAATGCCTAAATTAAAGAATTCCAAAATACGTAAGTTTCTAGATCTCTAGGTGCTTAAACTCGCAAATTTTTAAACTCCTAAATTCCTAGATCCCTAAATTCCTAAATCTCTAAATCCCTAATTTCCCAAGTTCAAAAATTTCTGAATTTGAAACTTCCTAGATTCCTAAATTAACAAACTCCGAATTTCCAAAATGCCCAAATCACCAAATCCCTAAATCTCTAAATTCCTAAATTTCTAAATCCCCAAATACCAAAATCCCCAAATGCCAAAATCCCCAAATATCAAAATCCCCAAATCCCCAAATACCAAAATCCCCAAATACCACAATCCCCAAATACCAAAATCCCCAAATACGAAAATCCCCAAATCCCAAATCTCCAAATCCTAAAATCCCCAAATACCAAAATCCCCAAATCCTAAAATACCCAAATCCCCAAATCCCCAAATCCTAAAATCCCCAAATACGAAAATCCCCAAATACCATAATCCCAAATCCCCAAATCCCCAAATCCTAAAATCCCCAAATACCAAAATCCCCAAATCCCCAAATCCCCAAATCCCCAAATCCCCAAATACCAAAATCCCCAAATCCCCAAATCCCCAAATACCAAAATCTCCAAATCCTAAAATCCCCAAATCCCCAAATCTCTAAATCCCTAAAAATCCCCAAATCCTCCCAAACCCCTAAAATCCCTAAGTCTCCAAATACCCAAATCTCTAAATCCTTAAATTCCTAAATCCCTAATCTACCAAACGTATTATAAAACACACTTGTCACTAAAAGTGTTACAAAACTGTGAACAGACTAACCTAACCTAACACACTGTACACACTCGACCCCTAACTTTTGATATTTAAAGTTCATAGAGTCAGAGAGAGAATTGACGACAAAAGAAGCCACAATTCGGCTCTAATTTTCCATTACGACGTCTTACTAAGACTTCGAACGAGCCGATTCACACGAACAACGATACTTAATGTCCACCGCGAATGTGTACCCGTTACGTTCCCTCCGCATGTAATTCTTATATAATGCAGTTTTAGTGCGCTCTAACAATCACATTATTCCTGGTTTACCGTCGCAGTTTTTACCCGTGCATTTCCTACAAGATAACTCAAATATTTCACGATATTTTTTTAACCGCAGATCTGCATGTATTAATTATTCACTCTACGATACACACTCGTGTGTTACTATAGTGACGCACTGGTGACGCACAGTAAAATTCATATGTGATAAACTAGATTTGTATTTTCGTTCACTTTTGGTGAACTTTTTCGTTCACTTCTGGATTCACTTGTAATTATGATCTTCACAAGCAAGTATTATGGACAATATAACGTGTTTAATTTTTTGCGACGCACTCGTGACGCACTTTACAGTTCATATGTGATACACTAGATTTCTACTTTAATCGCAATTGAATTTTGGATTCACTTCTAATTACGAGTCTTCACAATTAAGTATTGTGTTTAAATTTTTTTTTAAGTACTTGTGACGCAGTCGTGACGCACTCTACAGTTCATATGTGATACACTAGATTCCTATTTTAATCGCAACTAAATTTTGAGTTGACTTCTAACTTATGACTTTCACAATTAAGAATTGTGGACAATAAAATAGGTTTAATTTTTTGTGACGCACTCGTGACGCACTCTACAGTTCATATGTGATACACTAGATTCGTATTTTCATCGCAACTGAACTTTGAATTCACTTCTAATTATGAGTCCTCACAATTAAGTATTGTGGAGCATAAAATGTGTTTAAATTTTTTTTTAAGTACTCGTGACGCACACATGACGCACTCTACAGTTCATATGTGATAACCCAGATTTGTATTTTCATAGCAAGTTTGGAATCATTTCTAATTATAATCTTCACAATCAAGAATTGTGGACAATAAAACGTGTTTAACTTTCTATGACGCACTTGTGACGCACAATGAAGTACATACATGATAAACTAGATTGGTATTTTAATCGAATTTAATTGAATTTTGAGATCACTTGTAATTGTAATCTTCACAATCAAGAATTGTAATCAACAAAACGTGTTTAACTTTCTATGACGCACTTGTGACGCATAATGAAGTTCATACACGATAAATTAGATTGGTATTTTAATCGAATTTAATTGAATTTTGAGATCACTTGTGATTATAATCTTCACAATCAAGTGTTGTGGACAACAAAACATGTTTAACTTTTTGTGACGCACTTGTGACGCACAATGAAGATCATACATAGATAAACCAGATTAATATTTTTATCACAATTGAATTTTGACTTTGCTTGTAATTATATTCTTCACAATTAAGAATTCTGGATAATCAATGAAATGTGTTTAACTTTTTGTGACGCACTCGTGACGCATTCATGACGCACTTTGTAGTTCATATGTGATGAACCACGTTCATGGAATATTAATTAGGCTAATAACTTGGTAATACAATTACTTTCTATTAGAATATTAATTTTTAAGAAACTTAACAAATTCATAAATTCGAAAGAAAAATCATACAAATAATCGAATGAAATAATAAAAAAAATTGCAAATTTTATATGTAATTAAAAAAATAAGTAATTATCAACATAATCTCTTAACCTCTTAATATCTTAATCTCTGTAAATGTAATAAACAAAAAATAGTTTAAAAAAAATATTTTGCACGAACAAATTTAACTTCAAAAATAGATTCTGATTATTTTATAGAAATTCAAAAAGCAGCAGATTAAAAACGTACAAATTGTTAATTTTTGTGTAGCACGTCTTTTTTATCGAGAACATTAAACATGAAATTCTACGGAGTTTTTTATACGACGTACGTATGTAACTCAATCAAGTATTCGTGTTCGAATCCACGTGGAATTAGCTTTTCTAAGAGAACGTATATTTTATGCTTGAAGTTTATGATATGAGTGCTTTATTTATAGTAATGGTATCACGAGGCTACTCTTGGATAAATTTTAAACATTTTACGGCATATCCCTTGACGTTTCTCGTTTTTTCCGGCGAGAATAATTTCGAAACTTAAGATCGTTCTTTTTTAGTTGAATTTTGAGGAAATAATTTTCGACAGTCGAATGGAGTCGTTAGTCAAACATTTAATGACTGATGTTGTTTTTCCAAGGTTGCAATAAAAGAAGAGGAAAAAATAATAGAAACTTGTATGTAAAATAAACGTTAACAAAATTTTATATATTTATAATTGTAAAAATATATTTATATGTAATTGTAATTTTGAAAAATTGTTAATTTTATAAAAATTTGTTATTGTGAATGAAACTTGATTATTAAATTAAGGAAGGAAATTATTTTCTGTGTTTGTTATAAAATTTAATAATTATTATGTAATCAATGTACTGAAACTAAGAATTAATTATTATTGTTATTATTATTAATTAATATTATTAATTATGAATTATTATTATTATTAGTTAATATTATTAATTATGAATTATTATTATTATTAGTTAATATTATTAATTATGAATTACTATTAATTTTAATAAATTAATAAACTCATAAATTATATCATATTTTTCTACATCAAAATTATTTTCTATAAATTTTATTTTTTCAAAAACCAGAAAAATTATCTTCTCTCTAATTTCACAAATAATATTTTTAAAAATTAGTACAAATATCGCACACCAGCATAAACTACACAGACTCTAAACGCAATTACGACACACGAATGAAAAGAAAACTAAGTATTAAATTTGAATAAATTACTTCGCAAAGTGGAAAGAAAAAATTTACTCGCACAGTCGCGAACATAATACAATAAAGAGTAAAAAGAGAAGATAAATCTTCTGATGAATGTTATTCGTTTTTGTTTAAAACATGTCCGAATATGATTTCTATGAAATAATATTAATGATGAATGCTGTGTTTGATCGCTGGTCAAGGTGTTTGTTTATCGACGAATAAAAAGCATGTCCCGAGTCGAGATTCTCCGATGATCGATTTATCGATGACGATTAGTCATGGTCAAAAAATACCTTGATCGATATCTGTATGAAATCTTGAAGATTATATCACGTGTTAAATCAAATTGTTTTTGGTTTGTGTTTAGGTTGAGTGGAATTCGAACCGGAACAATGAAACGTAATTTTAAGGATGTACAGAGGGTTTCAATAATGGTGTACAATTATTAAGAAAAAGTAATAGTCAGAATATTAATACAAAAGAGCCAGAAAATTAATATGGAAATTGTCACAAGATGGTGGTACAATTAATAGGAACAATAATAGTCAGAAAATTAATATGAAAAAGGTAAAAAAAATTAGCACAAAGAAGGTAAAAAAATTAGTATGAAGAAAGTAAAAATATTAACACGAAGTCAAAAAATTAATATGAAAAGAAGCAAAAGAAATTACAGGAAAAGAGTCAGAAAATTAATACGTAAAACTATGTCAAAAATTAGTAAATAAAAATCACATAATTTTAGAAAAAAAATGAATTTAAAAATCCTGTAAAATAATTGTAAAGAAATTTGTTCATAACAAAAATAGTACTCTTGACAAGTTTTTCATTGTCTATATAATTATAACAAATAATAAATATTATTATACTAACAATAAGTGAATGTAACTATTAATCTTACTAAAATTTATTATTAACTAAGAATAGTCATAATCTTGAATTTCTGACAATAATTAACATTGTAACAACATTATAATACACTTTAATACACTAATAAGTGCTATAATGAGCGTAGCTAAAAGTTCCTAAACAATACTCTCGTTATATCGCCATTTTCACACAAAAAGAAAACATTTTAAACAGTATAACAAATTTCCTACATAAAATAATGAAAAAAAAATGTTGATATATGAAAAGAAAATAAGGCGTAGTACACGTGAAAGGTGTTCAATATTAAATTATCAAGCCTGTTAAATAAAACCCCAAATCGCATCAACATTCGAAAGAAATCACGTGTTTCAATTACTCTAAGCCACACTGTATAACTACTGTACAACCTTTGAGCTTCTCTACCTATCATGTTCAATGCGATTTTTAAATTGATAGTAAAGGCATTTTTATGTGATTAATCAGAATAATTTATCAGTTTATTAATTCATCAATTTTTGAGTCTATCAGTTTATCAGTTAGTTCATTTGTTGAGTCATCTATTTATTAGTTTTTCAATTCATTACCTTATCAATTCAGAAATTCAGAAATTCAGAAATTCAGAAATTCAGAAATTCAGAAATTCAGAAATTAGAAAATCAGAAAATCAGAAAATCAGAAATTCGTCAATTTGTCAATTCATTAATTTATCAATGCATAAGTTTAACAATCTATCAATTCGTCAATTTATCAATTCATCAATGCATCAATTTAACAATTTATCAATGCATCAATTCATCAATGCATCAATTCGTCAATTTATCAATGCATCAATTTAATCATTCATAAATTTATCAATGCATCAATTTAACAATTTATCAATTTATAAATTCATCAATGTATCAATTCGTCAAATTATCAATGCATCAATTTATCAATTCATCAATGTATCAATTCGTCAATTTATCAATGCATCAGTTTATCAATTTATCAATGCCTCAATTTATCAATTCCTCAATGTATCAATTTATCAATGCATTAATTTATCAATTCATCAATTTATCAATGCCTCAATTTATCAATTCATCAATACATCAATTCATCAATGTATCAATTTATCAATTCATGAATTCATCAATTTGTGAATTAAAAACTTCGCTAATAAATTAATTGCTTATATTCTTCACTTTTTTAAATCTGACTTTCCTAAATTTCCTAATTATCAAATCTACAATTTTCTCTATTTCCAATTGCTCCAAATTGGAACTAGTCTCCTAAACTTTCAATTCCTTCAAATTCTAACAAACTCTTAAATTTGCAATTCTACAAATTTTCTAATATTCCAAATTGTTGAATTCTGAAATTTTAAAATTCAAACATAAATTCATAAACCTTGAATCACCTATCAGAAACTTGTATCACCCTTCCAAGTTACAGCTTCACAAACCAAAAAACATTTCCCTCTACATTTTAAGTATTATTCTATTTCAATAGAACAGTTTTATAAATTTCCCTCAATTTCATCTCAAATTCCCAAATTTTTCCCAAACCCAATTTTCTAAAATATCTGGATTCCCAAATATAAAACTCCTTAACCATAAAATCACCTATCATAAAATACCACCCCACAAATTCCACCTTCACAAAATATATTTTACCTTTCGAGTATCACTCAATCCAACCGTATTCCACAAATCTATCTCCAAATCACGGTACTAAAGAACCCGGCGGCAAAAAAGGGAGAACAAAGAAAACTAAAGACGATAACGAAATAGAGATACCTCAGTCACGTTCCACAACGAAGCCAAGGTGTTCACTGTCGTGTCTCTGGCCGAGCGTGCGTCACTGCAAACTGGCTTACTCTGATCTAATAAACAACACAGTCCGCTCCGCGTGTACACGAAACGTGGCGCGTGCACACACACACACTCGCGTACACAGCGATTGCAACGTGTTAGCGCGATGTATCGCGATAAAGAACATCAGCCTAGGCGCTCCGAATCACGACTAATCGCGAGCAACCACCTCGAGGAGTGCTCCCCTGCGAGTGCATACACACAAACACACGCAACGCACACACACGCGGATTTGACGTTGGTGTGCGCGCGAATCCACGCGAGTTCGAGTTAGGAAAGCTTTGCAAAACTGCGTGGGAGGAAGTACGAACGAGGTACGCTGCGGCAAAGCTTTTTCTCCTTCTCTCTTTTCCTTATTGCTGGGCTGAGACTGTTACGCAGGGACGGACCCTCGATTCTGACGAGTTGCAAGTTTTTGCGATGGGGATTTCTTTTGTGGTCGTGAAGTTTGATTTTTATGGGCGGGGTTTGAAGATGGTTGGGGTTGTTAGGGTTTGAAGATTTTTATGGGTGGAATATTTGGAGGTGGGAGATTTCGTTGGGTGCAGTATTTGGGGTTTGGAGATTTTTGAGGGTGTGATACTTGAGTTTGGAAAATTTCATGATTTGTGACGTTTCAAATTAGTGAATTACGAATTTGACAAAATTAATAGTTTACAAATACTAAATTTACCAAATTCTCAAATTTATAAATTTCCCCATGTACCCTAAATTCTCTAATTTCTCTGAATTTTCCAAATTCCATATATATTCCCTATATTCCATGTATTCCATGAATTCCCTAGATTTCCTAGATTTGATAGATTCCCAAAGTTCCCTAAATTCTCTAGATTCCGTAGGTTCCCTACGTTCTCCAGATTCTCCAGATTCCAAAAATTCCCTAAATTCCCAAAATTTCCTAAATTCCCTAAATTCTCTAAATTTCCTCAATTTTATATTTTCTCTAAGTTCGCCAAATTCGGCATATTCCATGTATTCCCTAAATTCCCTAGATTTCCTAGATTTGATAGATTCCCAAAATTTGATAGATTCTCTAGATTCTCTAGATTCTCCAGATTTCAAAAATTCCCTAAATTCTCAAAATTTCGTAAATTCACTAAATTCTCAAAATTTCCTAAATTCCCTAAATTCTCAAAATTTCCTAAATTCCCCAAATTCCCAAGATTTCCTGAATTCCCAAAATTTCCTAAATTCCCTAAATTCTCAAAATTTCCTAAATTCCCCAAATTCTCTAAATTTCTAAATTCCCAAGATTTCCTGAATTCCCAAAATTTCCTAAATTCCCTAAATTCTCTAATTTCTCTAAATTCCCCCAAATTTCCTATATTCCATATATTCCCTAAATTCCCTAGATTTCATAGATTCTCAAAATTCTCTAGATTTTCTAGATTCCGTAGATTCCCTAGATTCTCCAGATTCCAAAAATTCCCCAAATTTCCTAAATTTCCAAAATTCTCAAAATTCTCAAAACTCCCAAAATTCCAAAAATTTCACAAATTCTCAAATTTCCACATCCCAAAATTTTATAGCCCAAATTTCCAAATTCCAAATTCCCAAGTTTCTATATCCCGAAGTTCCAAATCCCAAATTTCTATATCCCAAATTTCCAAATCCCAAATTCCCAAATTTCTAAATCCCAAATTTCCAAATTCCCAAGTTTCCACATCCCATATTCTCAAATTCCCAAATTTCCAAATTCCAAATTCTCAAAATTCCAAAAACCCAAGTTTCCAAATCCCAAACTTCCAAATTCCAAATTCTCAAATTCCCAAATTTCCAAATTCCAAATTCTCAAAATTCCAAAAACCCAAGTTTCCAAATCCCAAACTTCCAAATCCCAAATTTCCAAATTCCTAAATTCCACCAAATTTCCCTAGTTCTAAATTCCCAAATCCTCCAATTACCCAAATCCCAAAATTCTAAAATCCCAATATCCAAATTCCCAGCAATCCCTATAGTTTCCAAATTCCCCAAATTTCCAAAACCCAAAAATCCCCAAAACTTCTTAAATCCCAAAATTCCCAAAATTTCGCACCCGAAGAAAAATATTCCGCGCCGACCCTGCCATATCGTCCTTGTTCCCCTACCGGTTTCTGTAAACGTTTCTCTGTTTCGTCGACCGCTCGAAGTTGAACGAAGACAACCTTTCGACGGCATTCATCGTCTCGCTCTCTTTCCCTCCTCTTTTCGCCATCGTACCGCGGTTCGTAGCACTCGTCCTTATCTCTTTTATCGTCTCGTCTATGCTCGATGGCTGCACTTTTCTATATTTATATCCCGTTGCCGGTTTCCGGTACGCTGCAACCATGCTGTCTATTTCCTTTAACCCACTTTCCGGGATTCTACCCGACTCGTGATCCGACTTCTTTTCACCTGCTTCACAGATTACTGTTTTGTTTTCCTTCTTATCTTCTTCTTTTTTTAGTTTCAATCTTTCATTCGAATCTTTAGATGCGAAATCGAGGTTAGGTTCGAGGGCGGTCGTTAAAATTTCTGTTGGAACGGATTTTGTTTTAATGAGGAGGGTTGGAGGTAGGGATGCTATTGATATGAAGAATTTTCTGGGGTTTTGGGTTTTTAAGTGGAGGATTGGTGAATAAATGAACTGTGAAATTGTCAAACTGTCAAACTGTCAAACTATCAGACTGTCAAACTATCAGACTGTCAAACTATTAAGCTGTCGAATTGTCAAACTATCAAACTGTCAAATTGTCAAACTGTCAAACTATCAAACTATCAAACTATCAAACTATCAAACTATCAAACTGTCAAACTGTCAAACTGTCAAACTGTCAAACTGTCAAACTATCAAACTATCAAGCTGTCAAACTGTCAAATTGATAAATTGTTCAATTGTGAAACTGTTAAATTATGAAGCTGTCAAGTTGTGAAATTATTAAACTGATACATTATGAAACTGTCAAACTGACACATTATCAAATGTTGAAATTGTCAAACTGTCAAACTGTCATGTTATGAAAATGTCAAGTTGTGAAATTGTTAAACTGATACATTATGAAACTGTCAAATTGTGAAGTTGACAAACTGTCAAATTGACACATTATCAAAGTGTGAAATTGTCAAGCTGTCAAACTGTCGAATTGACAAATTGTGATATTGTCGAAGTGTTAAGTTATGAAACTGTCAAGTTGTGAAATTATTAAACTAATACATTATGAAACTGTCAAATTGTGAAGTTGACAAACTATCAAATTGACACATTATCAAAGTGTGAAATTGTCAAGCTGTCAAACTGTCGAATCATAAACCTGTAAAACTGTTTAACTGTTAAACTATGAAATCATGAACCTGTGAAATTCTTAAACTGCCAAACTGTCAAATTATTAACTCGTCAAATTGACAAATTATCAAACTGTCAACCTGTCAAATCATTAACTTGTCAAATTGACAAATTATCAAACTGCCAACCTGTCAAATCATTAACTCGTCAAATTGACAAATTATCAAACTGCCAAACTGTCAAATTGACAAATTATCAAACTGCCAACCTGTCAAATTATTAACTTGTCAAATTGATAAATTATCAAACTGCCAACCTGTCAAATTGACAAATTATCAAACTGCCAACCTGTCAAATTGACAAATTATCAAACTGCCAACCTGTCAAATCATTAACTTATCACCTGTCAAATCATTAGCTTGTCAAATTGACAAATTATCAAACTGCCAAACTGTCAAATTGACAAATTATCAAACTGCCAACCTGTCAAATCATTAACTCGTCAAATTGACAAATTATCAAACTGCCAACCTGTCAAATCATTAACTCGTCAAATTGACAAATTATCAAACTGCCAACCTATCAAATTATAAACTTGTCAAATTGACAAATTATCAAACTGCCAACCTGTCAAATTATTAACTCGTCAAATGGACAAATTGTCAACCTGCCAACCTGTCAAATTATAAACTTGTCAAATCGACAAATTATCAAACTGCCAACCTGTCAATTTATTAACTTGTCATATTGACAAACAGTCAACCTGCCAACCTGTCAAATATTTAAATTTCCAAATTACCAAATTGTCAAAATGCCAAACTGTCAGCTCACGAAGTTCCCAACCTAAACAAACCAGACCTCGCATCTAAAATTATCCGCAAAACAGAAACTACAAGTTACAATAGTTCTTAATTCCTCGCAACACAAGTCCATCAACGACAAAACCGAATTAGCATGATCCATAAAATGCCCAACGTCGTAAAATAAACAACGCGTAAAGAGCACGTCAGAAGTAAAGGTAGAAATCATAAAATTTATTGTTCGATATGATTGCCTCCGACATTTGAATAGCGGAACATTTCTAAAGAGCAGAGTTAAAGAACGAATCGAAAGGAGGTTCGAGACATTCGATGTCAAGAAGAAAAACGATTGATTAGCGGGACTATTTTAGTTCCCCCTGGTGATCGAACGGTAAAAAAGACGGAAGGGGGTGGTGGTTATCGAATTTTCGGGTCGCGAAACACTGTATGGTATTCCAGTCGACCTACATTTCCAACCAATTGTGCGCATTTCTCGGGGTTTCGACGAACGATCGTGTAATCCGGTCGGTAAGCTGCATGGGAAATAACATTCTCCATTAATCGACATATGAAGCCTTTTTTTTTATACATAATTCCACTGTTTCGTGGAATCGAATTGTTACATTTTTATATTTACAGATTCCTATGTTTTCGAATATGTAGATCACAAATTTACAAATAGTCTTTCAAATTAAAAAAATGATTTAATAGCAAAATTCATGAATTGTCAAGTTTATGAATTTATACAGTTTTGAATGTCTGACTTTTTAGGTTCTGAAATTATCTAGTAACCAAATTATCAAGCTGTCAAGTTATCAAGTTATCAAGCTACCAATAATTAATTCACCAATTCATCAATGCATCAATGTATCAATTCATCAATCCATCAATGTATCATTTCATCAAATCATCAATTCACCAATGCATCAATGTATCAATCCATCAATGTATCATTTCATCAAATCATCAATGCAACAATTCATCAATCCATCAAATCATCAATGCAACAATTCATCAATTCATCAATGTATCAATTCATCGATTCATCAATGTATCAGATCATCAATGCAATAATTCATCAATCCATCAATGTATCAATTCATCGATTCATCAATTCATTAATGCATCAATTTATCAATGCATCAATGCATTAATTCATCAATGTGTCAATGTAACAATTCATCAATGTGTCAATGTAACAATTCATCAATGCATTAATGCATTATTTCATCAATGTGTCAATTCATGATTTCATCAAATCATCAATGCAACAATTCATCAATCCATCAATTCATCGATTCATCAATGTATCAAATCATCAATGCAATAATTCATTAATCCATCAATGTATCAATTCATCGATTCATTAATCCATTAATTCATCAATGCATCAATTCATCAATGTGTCAATTCATCATTTCATCAATTGATCAATGTAACAATTCATCAATTCATCAATGTATCAGTTCATCAATTCACCAATTTAACAATACACTGATACATAGTTCGTTAATTTGTTAGTCCTTACAGTATCAGCCTATTAAACCACCAATTAATAAATTTATTGGTACATCTATTTATCAGTTCAGCAATTCATCAATCCATGAATTCATCAATTCACCAGTTTACCAATCCATCAGTTCATCAATTCATCAACGCAACAGTCCATCACTTCATCAAAACATCCATTCGACAATTCATCAATATATCAATCTATCAATCTATCAATTCATCATTCTATCAATTTGCCAAAGCCTTTACCACGGCAATATAACGAGAGTCTATTCTATTGCGCATTCATTGCAGTCTGTGTGTTTACATCATACTTAAATAGAATATTATCTTTTAAAAAAAACAAGAGGAAATGTAACATACACTTTATGAAGGTATGAAGTTAATCCAAAAATGCAATATATCGCGATCTCCCTAAAAATAACAACAATCCAAACAAATTTTTATAGAAACGTGCCCAAAAACAAATGGAATTAGCAAGTGTTCCCAAAATTGTTTAAATATTAATTTGTATAAATTAAATAACAATTTTGTAATTTGACCCAAAATTACACTAGCACCTACCTTTCATCCCGTGCCATCTCCTCCTCCCCAAGGATCTTCCTCCTCTCGATAGCCGCATTTTCCAGTAAAATCGTCAATTCCGGTTCATCCGGTTGTGCCAGACTGCTAATCATGAACCCATCTCGCTCCTTGATCTTCGTCTGCGCCCTCAACGCAGCTCTCTTCGACCCCTCGCTTCCTGTCCTGCTCAACTTCCGGTCCTTCCTCTCCCCGTCAACAGAATCCTCCATTTCGTCTCCAGCATCCGGGACTTTAGACAAGTCCAACAAGATCTCAGCCTTGATGTTCCTCACGGAGATCTTGTAGTCTTCGCCCTTGTCCTCCGTCTCCACCAAGGTGTTCTCCGATGTGGACTTAGCTAGACTCACCAGCTGCAACTGGGACATGTTCACCGTTTCCGGTGAAGGTACCCGACCACTTTTAACTCTAACAGAGTCTGGAACCGTCGCTACTTCCGGTGGCGAGTGTATCTCGATCCTGGTCTGAGGCTCCTCCGCTCTGTTCGCCACCGCTTCCTCGGCAGTGATGATCCTAGCCTTCACCAGCTGCACTTCCGGCAGCACTGCGGTCACCTGTTCACTGACGTCCTCAAAGAAGATCTCCTCAACGTTCTCCTGTATTCTGACCTCCTTTTTAGCGTCGTCCAGCAGGGACTCCCTCGAGGACTCCCTCGAGAACGTCGCCGGCTTCTTGCGCATAGAGCTTTTCCGTTTAACCGGCGCCACTTCCGTCTCCGGGCTGGTCACCGTCTTCGGCTCTTCGGGAGGTCTCTCCGGACTCGTCACACCCGCTACATCCACCACAGTCGCCGAAGAACCCGGCGGCTTCTCGGAGTCGATAGAGGAAGGCGTCTTCAGAGGCTCCTCTGGGGTCTTTTCGTCCCTCAGCCTCTGGCCGCCATCTTCGCTCTTGCCGGGTGGTTCTTCCGCGTGTCCGGGTGGTTCTTCGGGTTCCTTCAAGGTGGTGGGTCGCTCCGAGGTCGCTGGAGGTCCCTGGAGGCTTATTTCTGCCTCCGCGACCGGGGTCCCCTCGGAATAACACAGCACACTGTGCTTCGTCAGGAATTCCGTCACCCTCTCGATACACTCCTGCTCCCTGAGACTCTTCCGCTCCTCCCTGGTCCTCGTCACCACCTCTTCCGGTTCCCTGCGCCTCCTCGAATCCTCGGCGTCCACATACGTCTCGATAGAGTCATCCTTCCTCCTGGACGGCCTCCGCTCGTCCTTCTTCTTGAAGATCTTCTTCCGAGCACCCTTGTCGGTTAGATCCGACTTGTTCAACGTCTCCCTCGACGAGGACATCCTCTCCTCGGAGTCCATCCGCCTCAGACTTCTCCTCCTCTCGGAAACCGAACGTTCGGGCGGCTTCGGCGCTTCAGGCACTTTCGGCTCTGTCTCTGCCTTTAACTTCACTTTCGGCGCCACGTCCTGGCTGTACTTCATAGCCAACTTCCTGCTAGGCGGAGACGCTCCGCTCTCCAGGATTATCACGTCCTTCTCGTGCAGCGGACTCGTCGGCTGGAACTCGTGTATGTCCACTTCGACGGTCTTTGTGGATCTGGGACCTGTGGGCAATTTTGTGAGCCGCTTTGTGGGACTGCAGGTTGGCGTGTGAGGGGACGCGTCCTTCCAGTGCTCGTCCTCTTCGTCGGTCTCCGGTTTGTCCATAGAGAGCTCTGTTACACCTGACAAGAGCGACATGATGGCTTTGCTGAGTGGTTGAACTGAAGATTTATTATGGAGATACTTGTTATAGATACTTGGTAACATTTTGATACAGGGTGATTCATTTTTGTAAACCATCTTTCGTGAAGTGTTAAGGAACAATATCTTGGTAATTATTTGTTTTTGAACCTATGTACCCTAGCAGTTTTTTATTCGTAATTAAACACTCTTTTCAATGGCGTCAGAAAATTAAGTACATTATAATTAAAAAATTGAAGGCGACCATATTTTAACACAAAGTTAAAATGACAAAAATTTTATTACTGCATTCTGTATATGTTCTGCTACTTTCAATATATCTACCACTTCTCAATCATTTTTCTATAGTTTCTTTTTTTAGAAAACAATCAGTAAGTTTAGGTTGGATCACTTAGATGAATCACCCTGTATAATTATTGTATGATGCATTGTATGTTGGCCGTGTTATTGTAGTGTCTACATGTTTATGGATATTTTTTGAATATTGCTAAATATTTGAATAGTCGATTCGAATAGAATATTTGAGTAGTACCTGATCTTGAAGAGAGGAAATCTTCGAGTTCGGCTGCGTGGTCGGTTGTCTCGCTTTCGTTGGGGAAGCTTTTGCTGCGTCTTACGGGACAAATCGGTGGCACCCTCTGCCGTCGGATCGGCCATCGGGACATAAAAGAACCGAGAGAAATGGAATAATTAATAATCATTATCGATTCTAATGATCTGTGGTCCTCGAACTCGGTACAGGGAGAGATCGCGAGAAGTCGGGGTACAAAGCGCTACTTTCGAGAAAATACAGTTAGGCTCGAGACTTTTACTATATTCATGAGACGATAGAATCGGGAGATGAGATGCTGCCAATCGTAAATCAGTAATTGTAAATTAATTGTGAACTAATCGAACGTCAATGAGATATTCAAAGTTAGTCAATTATTAATCAGATAATTAATTAATTAAATTGATTGATTAAATTGATTGATTAAATTGATTGATTAAATTGATTGATTAAATTAATTAATTAAATTGATTGATTAAATTGATTAATTGAACTGATTAATCATCTTACTGATCATTGGTAATGATCAAAATGTTTTGATTGAAAGAAAATGATTAAATTAATAATTATTGGCAGCATCTTTAAGAAGCACAAAATACGCACTCAACGAGCAGTAAATCTGGAAATTATGGTACAAAAATATAGTTTCAGGTATTTACGCAGAGAGTTAGAATAAAGCAACAATTTGATAACATTTATGAAATTTTCCTAACTACTATTTACATCACTATTCTCACTACCTAACTGATCAATTTATTTTTTTTTTAATATCAAGATCGATCGATTTTATATTGATTATAAATTGATATTATTAATATTGCCACTGATTCAGTATTTAAAAAATAAATTTGAATAAAAGAAAAATATTTATTTTATTAAAACTGTAATGTTATTAATATTCAAACTGCAGTTGAATTGTATTCTTCAATTTCTAATGTGAAATGTAATATAGAATTGAAAAATTATAATTTTTAAATAATTTTCTGAATGTTTGTCTTAATATGTAATTAACATATACATGTTTTTAATAAATGTATATGTATAATTAATATTTGTTTAAATGAAATATTGTCAGACTTTTCTAATGAATCTTGGGTTAATAGTGTATTGCAAAAGCATTAGTTAACTCTCATTATATAGCATGAATGTATTAAGGTGCTGAGGTGAATAAATACACTAATGATTCGAATGATACTGATTTTTCAAAGTTAAAAAATTCATACATGTTTACTTTAATTTTAAATAATCACTGGAATTGACATTATTACATTATGATCAAATTTTTACATAATTATATATATTTCCTCACAATAACATTAAAATAAACAAAATTTATCTTTATAAATAAATTAAACTTTTCAATTGTTAAATAATTTATTCTGAGTCATACTGAATGCAACAGGTTGCATTATTATTAAAAATAATTACAAGTTGCATAATTTAAATCGTTTTTATTAAAAAATGTTTATTAATCTTGCTCTGATAATTAAAAAAATTTGACTTGAAATTTGAAAAATTTTAAAAATCGATAAATTTCGATTAATTATCAAGCATCATTCAAATCATCATTTTATAATAATTATTATATTAAACACGCTGCAATTGGTGCACCTGTAATCTCAATTAAATTAAGCTACTACTTCATGTACCTATATTTAATTCAATTATTTATAAATATTCACGTCACTCAAAAACACTTCTTCACAAAAGGGAGATACAAGATGAAAGCAGTTCTATTTACACGTACAAATTGTACAGATTCTTTGTTTTCAACCCTTCGACACCTAAAAACCTTTTTTAATTTTAACTCTTTTAAAATAATATTTCAAATCAAAAAGTTGTGTCGTCAATGGAAGACATTTATTTATATCAATTTATGTTTGAACACTGTATTTGTCTTTGACAAATGCAATTTTATTTAATTTTAAATCAATGTCAATTTTAATATTATGACTTTTGCATAAGACGCACCTGGTGCGTCACTTATACTTAATATAAGAGGATGCAATTTTTAAAATGAGAATATTGTCTCCTTCTAAAGCCTAAAATATGTAAGGTAATTATTTATTTTTTTAATCTTAAATTCACACAAATTTAAATTGCATGTTCACTTCATAAGACGCACCTGGTGCGTCACTTATATTTAATATAAGTGAATGCAAATTTTAAAATGAGAATATTGTCTCCTTCTACATACCACAATATGTGAAGTAACTATTTATTCTTTTAATCTGAAATTTACACAAATTTAAATTGCATGTTCACTTCATAAGACGCACATGGTGCGTCGCTTATACTTAATATAAGAGGATGCAATTTTCAAAATGAGAATATTGTCTCCTTCTAAAGCCTAAAATATGTAAGGTAATTATTTATTTTTTTAATCTTAAATTCACACAAATTTAAATTGCATGTTCACTTCATAAGACGCACCTGGTGCGTCACTTATACTTAATATAAGAGGATGCAATTTTCAAAATGAGAATATTGTCTCCTTCTAGATACCACAATATGTGAAGTAATTATTTCTTCTTTTAATCTTAAATTCACACAAATTTAAATTGCATGTTCACTTCATAAGACACACCTGGTGCGTCACTGAGCTGTGAATGCATTTTTTAAAAAAGCACTCTTATGATTTTCTGAATATTACATTACAAATATTCCTATAAATAATCCATGTTGCAGAAAAACAAATAATAATAAATGATCAATGACAATTAAAAAATCATAATTGATACTACTTTTTCTTACAAAATATATAATAATATTTTAATTATAAATTTTGAATTCGTAATCAGGATGTATTAAAAGAAAAAACGACAAAACTTTTTGACTAACACGAAAATATTTGCAGAACCCTTGCACTCAAGGGAAAATTCGTCGTCAAATGAGGTGAACAAAGGGTTGAACAAAGTATTAGCGAGAAGAGAGCAGGTTCAAAGGAAAATTGCCTACTTAAACGATCTTATCTCTCGACAATGCTTCGATCTTGGTCTCTTTGTCCCCAGGAAGCCGACATCCTCTCGAATAAAAGTAAAAAGAACAGCGTTCTCATGAAATGAAAAGCGTATTACGAGTCGACTGGGATTCCAGCATTTGTTCTCACCTTTTCCTTAATTAATAACCATCTGTTCAAATTAATTTGTCGGACATATCGATTTCACTGTCACGATAAATCAACGCGGTATACTTTACTATAATTCTCGTTTCGTGATTTTAGTTTTCAAAGAGAAAAATTTATATGAATAAATCTGAACGGTATACGAAAAAATATCCTTGCCAACTTACCTATAGAACAATCGACGAGAAACTCAACAACTGAATTCGAATCAGGTTTCGTATGCAATCTCTCAATATACTGTTCATAAGTTTAATTCGAAAACTATAAACAATTATAAAACATCACAACAAACGTGAAATTCACAGTTTGCTTTTAAGATACTTATCGAATAGTATAATAAAATATTATTATAAATAAATGATAGTATATATATATTTGTAAATCATCGTTGAAGAAATATACAGGGTGTTCCAAAGTCCACATATGATTATATCACAACATTTATTTCAAAACTTTTTTTTCGGATTCCATTGAAAACACTTACACCATAGATTTTTCAACCGTTACTACAATTATCAAATATTGTTCGAAAGAATCACAAATTTTTCATGGTTATTAATTCCCATTTAACCGTGGAAATTTTATATAACCATAATAGTTTCGTATAACCATGAATACCCCATATGACCATAAGAGTTCCATATGAATTTGATAAACCCGTAGGAGGTCAAAAATTTCGTATACCATGTAAATTTCTAGTAACTATTAAAATCCCATATTAGTACAAGGTTTAGATGTAATCACAAACCCCATAACACCATGAAAACCCCATAGGATCATATGAATCCCATATAGCCACGAAACCTTGATATAACCATACAAGTCCCATGCTAGCATGGAAATGTCTCGTAACCACAAATCCCATAACACCATGAAAACCCCGTAGGATCATATGAACCCCATAGAACCCAAAATTCTGATAAAACCATAAAAGTCACAAATTACAATGAGAATTTCACGTAACCATAAAACCCCATAACACCATAAAACCTGATAACCCCATAAAAACCCCATAGGATCATATCAACCCCATAGAGCTTAAAATTCCGATAAAACCATAAAAGTCACAAATTACAATGAAAATCTCACGTAACCATAAAACCCCATAACACCATAAAAACCCCATAGGATTAAATAAACCCATATAGCCAAAATCCACATATAACCTTAAAAATTCCATATTATCACGGAAATCTCATGTAACCATAAAACCCCATAACACCATAAAACCCCCATAGGATCATACGAAGCCCATATAGCCCAAAACTTCGATGTAACCATAAAACTCACAAATCACAATGAAAATCTCATGTAATCATAAAACCCCATAACACCATAAAAACCCCATAGGCTCATAAAACTCCCATATTACTCATGAAAATCTTATGTAACCATAACAGGTGCATGTAACCTTAAAAAACACCATTTAACCATGAAACCCTATAGAACCATAAGAAATCCCATAACACCATAAGAAAACCCATCTAACCATAAGAAACCCTACATAACCATAAAAATCCCATATAATCATAGAACCCCCAAATAAATAAAAATTCCGTATAACCGCAGAAATCCCATATAACCATGAAAGCATCATATCACCATAATTCCCATATAACCATAAAACCCCATGTAATCATAGAACCCCCAAATAAATAAAAATTCCGTATAACCGCAGAAATCCCATATAACCATGAAAGCATCATATCACCATAATTCCCACATAACCATAAAACCCCATAAATTATATAAACAGCCTAAATAACGATACTATTCGCACACGAGATCGAAAACTTTCGACACACCCGATATATCTCTCAAAATCAGCACCAAAGATACTTGAAGTTTTATGGGGAAAGAAATTGAAGGGTTCATACGAAGAACACGTGTTTTTTAGGCAAAGGAAAAAACACCCATGTATAATGTTACATCATGATTGGTCATTTGCTCTCGGATATGAATAATCATTGTTATTATTAAAACGGTCATAAACGAGCACATTGTATATAGATAATATATGTATATATTTATACGTGTGACTGTGTGTATATAGATATAGATAATCTCTTAAATTAATTAACTGTTCGTTCGTTCTTTGGTCGGTTAACTGCGGCAAATTGTGATCGAACTTGCTTCGCGAACTTGCTTCCGGTCTGGACGTTTAAGCATTGCCCTGAAAATGAAAAATGAAATAGCCGAATTAGTAGCGGGAACGCGCGACAACAATTTTTTTTAAACAATTGACACAATTCAAGCAAGAGGAGAAAATTCAATGAAACAGAACGCGATCGCGAGCATTCCCTCTAACACGTTTTTCAACGATAGGAGCTTGAATAATTTTGAAAATTAGACTGGTTGGACGATAATGGAGGATGAAATGAGCCCGTGTGTTCGTCGTTGATCAGTGAAAATCGCGTGCCTTCGAGACTCCGCTTTTTATAACGATTCGCAGACGCGAGTATAGTCGGTGGAAACAATGTAGTGTGCTCGTATAGCCAGCGCGGTATAGCGAGGTCGTAAATTTAGTTCGTAAGAGATACTGTGAGGTTTCAGGCTTCTTTCGATATACAGGGTGTCTCACAACTCGTGTAACTTCAGCAAAGGGGTGGTAGAGGACGTAATTCTGAATAAGATTTTCCTTTGCAAAAATGGGGTGTGAAGCTTCGTTTTTGAATTATTAAGCAAAAACGCGGACCAATCAGAGCGCGAGGAGTACGCCCAGTCGGCCATTATGCTTGAAGGCGTCGCTCTCGCGACTGCGCGCCGCGATTGGCGCGGAATCCTCGCGCTCTGATTGGTCCGTGTTTTTCTTTAATAACTCAAAAACGAAGCTTCAAACCCCATTTTTGCAAAGGGAAATCTTGCTTAGAATCGCGTCCTCTACCACCCCTCTTCAGGAGCTACACGAGTTATGAGACACCCTGTATGTCATAGAGAGGGTGAAATATTGCAGTTTTGTAGAACTGAATTTTCATACGCATTTCATGTTTTTATATTTGGGAATTTAGAAATTTGGGAACTTGAAAGTATGGAGATATAGAAATATGAAGATTTTGTAGTTATAGATATAAGAAATTATGAGATTGCAAATTAAACTTTCAAGCTCCAAATTTCTTAGTTTACCCATACTTTCAAATTTCCTTACTCGGTAATTTGGAAATTTGGAAAATCTGTACTATATGTAGAAATAACTCATTTCTAAACTTTGTAATTTTTTAAATTTCAATGTTAACAATTTTGAACTTTCTTACATGGAATTTTTGTATTATGGGTGTCCAAATTTTTGAGTTACCGAATTTGGAAATTTGTTCATTCAGAAATTGAAAATTGTCAGATTTGCAAATTCTTAAACTCACACACATTATCTTCCCGCTAGGATTTCATTTTATATTCCTTAGAACAATTTTACAACGTCGCTATATCTAGGTACAGACTATATGAGCGATCGAACAGAATCGTTAAAACTGAATCAGTAGAATATTTCAGACATTAATAAATCTATACATTGTCTAAAAAATATATACACCATGTATACAAAAATGTATATTCTTTACTATTGCATGTTAATTTACTTTGTTTTTACTTAGATAAGATTTTCATTTCAATCTAATTCTATCAAAAGACTTAAACTCAAATCACTTTATTTCCCTGAGGATTATAATAGTAAAAGAATTAATAATTTATGGGATGTAGACATTCATTATATTGTCATTAATGAAGTGATACAAAAAGATTCTTACAATATTCAATATAATGCAATATAAGAAGAGTTAAGTTCTGAAACTAGAATTTTCGAATTTAACCTTGTAAGTTTAAATATTAATTTCTATATTAATTTATAATATCGAAAGGGTCAATAGTTTGTAAAATATAGTGGACTCTCGTTATATTGCCGTCAGAGCTGTAAGGATATATTTGATGTCATTTACGTGGACCTATATAATTTTAAGCGTAAATGGTCTATTAAGGACATTTCATATCATTATTTCTTCTACTCTAACAGCTAATTTAAAAAAAAGAATGTAAAGAAGTTGTTTAAGCGCTAATATTACTATTGAAAAGTTTTATTTTTATATGCAAGTTCAAACCACCATAAAATAATCCTTCAAACTTTTCTCTTTTATTAGAAAATCAATTAATGCATTATGCATATGTTTTCTGGTCTCTGTTATGATATAGCGAGGTTGTAAAATGCTGTAGAAAGCAGAATAGGAATGAAGACCTGAAACTTTTATTAGGTCTCTAGGAAAGAAAAATTATTTAATTTTTGAGGTGCAAAATTGACAAATTTTTCAATTTATTAATTTCTTAATTTTTCAACTTTTTAATGTCTCAATTTTTTAATTTCTTAATTTCTCAATTTTTCAATTTTTCAATTTTTCAACTCCTCAAGTTCTCAATTGTTTAATTTTTTAATTTCTTAATTTCTTAAACTCTTAATTTCCTAATATCTTAATGACTTAATTTCCTAATAGCTTTATTCGAAACCTTGACATTTCCGTACATCTCAATTCCTCATATTTCTCACCCACTCAATTCCTCAATTTCGAAATTAAAAATCTCCATACTCCTAATTTTCTCAACTAGTTCAAGGCTCAATTTACGACCTCGCTATATCAGAACAAGTTCTACACAACGTACCATAATTTCACAGTTCACGTTTGTTTAAACGATAGCACACTAAACACTAATAACCCCATGGCAGTCAACATATGCAATAAACCATCATTTTTCAAGATATTCTGAATGAATCACTTTTTATACCACTTAACCCTCAACGATCACACTTCATCAGTAATATACTTGTATACATTATAAACACGTTATATGTCATACTTAACACACTGGGACGTTTAAAACCCCAGCCATTAAAACTATTCCTCACAAAGAACCTACTTATTATTTTAACTTGAACAAAAATTATAAATAAATTCTTTAAAAATTGTTTCAACTTCCACAGCCAATTATAAATCTTCAAAAATTGTTTCAACGTCCACAGACAGTTATAAAGAAATTCTTTAAAAATTATTTCAACTTCCACACCCAATTATAAATCTTCAAAAATTGTTTCAACTTCCACAGCCAATTATAATTTTCAAGAATTGTTTCAACTTCCACAGACAGTTATAAAGAAATTCTTTAAAAATTATTTCAACTTCCACAACCAATTATAAATCTTCAAAAATTGTTTCAACTTCCACAACCAATTATAAAGAAATTCTTTAAAAATTATTCAACTTCCATAACCAATTATAATCTTCAAAAATTGTTTCAACTTCCACAACTAATTATAAAGAAATTCTTTAAAAATTATTTCAATTTCCACAGCCAATTATAATCTTCAAAAATTGTTTTAACTTCGTAAAATTTAAACTTGAATATGAACAAATTCAGACACGTGAAAAAGTAGAAAAAATGGCGGTTTTCACACAGAAAAATTCAATACCCCAATTTTAATATGGAGAGCTGAAATTTTAATTAAACACTCCCCAGATATAATAATCAAAATACCGATATTTCAAAGCAGCTATTTATTAAAATATTTGAGATCCAAAGTGGTTAAAATTGAAGCTAAGCCAGGGTTTCACACCCCAGTGTGAACGTTAAGGGTTAAACTGAACTTCATAACATCAAATCCCAGAACGAGTCAATTTCCACCCCCTGATCAGATTCTCAACCTGATTAAAATTCAAGTTTCTCGTATGTTTCCCGTCAAAAAGCACTGTTAGAAGTCATACGATGATCGAAAGTACACTACATCGTTTCCACCGACTATACGCACTCGCTTGAGAAGAAAGAAAAGTTCTGCAGGAGAATCGACTGTAACGTTACGTAATAAAATGGGCAGATATCCAGCTAGGAATCGAGTAAAGGCTTTTTCTACGTTCGCTCGTTGGACGTCTCTAGTCGAGAAGAGTTAACACGACGGTTTATTTCGTATACTACGGTGTCCTCGTGTTTGGTAGTTACGGTGGTGATAAACGTATCGATCCTGAGACGCGAGTACAGCCGTTTTGATAATAGTGAAGAAAGGTGCCAGTGAGTACTTGATTGTAGCGATGGGATTTCGACAATTATTTTAAAAAAAATTTTCGGAGAAAATTCAAGCAAGAATTCAGTATTAAAATTCAATAATTGCATATAGAGTTTTAAATTGGTTCGTTAAAAAAATCGTTAATTAGAAATTATATAATAATTCATTGAATTGGTGATTAGTTAGGTCAAGTGTTAATTAAATAATCAACTTCGAGTGTTAATCTACTAATCAATTAAATCAAGTGTTAATCTACTAATCAATTAAATCATGTGTTAATTAATTAATCAATTAAATAAAGTGTTGACATACTAATCAATTAAATTAAGTGTTAATTAATTAATCAATTAAATCAAGTGTTAATCATCTAATCAATTATAAATTCGTTAAATCAATCGTTAATCATCTAATCGATTATAAATTGATTGATTAAATAAATCAATTATCTAATCGATTATGAATTAATACAATAAATCAATCATTGATCGTCTAATCGATTATAAATTAATTGATTAAATCAATCGTTATCTAATCAATTATAAAATTAATTACTTAAATCAATCGATAATCTAATCAATACTAAATTAATCAATTAAATTAATTGTTAAATTAATCAATTGAATTAATTGTTAATCGATTAATGATAAACTTGTGAATTAAATCAAACAATAATCGATCAATTATAAATCAATCAATTTGATCAGTAGTCTCCTATTATCAATAATAAATTATCAATTATAATTTATCAATTATAAATTCACTAATAAGGGTTGTTACCAAAAATAAGTGTATTTACTTGATAAATTATTCATCAAGTTTTAACGATTGATCCACAATTTTTACGTCACATTAAACGTCCTATAACAAGGGTTGTAAGCACCCTAATAAGGTTAGCTCACCCCAAAAGAGCAGCAAACAAATTATTTATCAAATGTTAACGATTGATTTACAATTTCTACGTCACATTAAACGGTACACGTGGCTTGCTCACCCTAATAGGGGTTGCTTACCCTTAATAAATCGTAGTAAAATCGTTTACCAAATTTTAACGATTGATTTATAATTCTTTACACACTTTAAACAGAACAGGTTCTTTACTCCTGTTGGGGTAAATATTTATCCCTTGCAAATAAACTTAAATAATTGACAAGAAAACCTAATTTGATACGAAATTAATTTTTACTGATTTTTACAATTTTTAAATTAAGTATAAAATATTTCACAAGGGTAGTTTACCCTCTTAAGGGTTTACCATCTTAAGGTTGATAAACCTCAATAAATAGTAAACAAAATTATTCATCAGTTAATAATTAATTTACTTAATAATTAATTTGTAAATTAAACGTAAACTAAACTTAATAAAAATGTAAGGTGAAAATATCACAGTGAAGTAATAAATATTATTCAGTTATTTTTTTTTAATTTTTCCAATATTTGACGAGTTCAAATTTCCTTGATTGTTCGTTTAATCCCATCGCTATTAGACAATAGTGGAATTCTAATAAAATAGCTCTACGTAAGGTGAAAAGGTTCGCATAGCAGTTGTGATCGATCTATCTCGTTACACGATCGGACAGAGACAAAGAAGGGTTGATATTCTAGACAGAGAATGGTACAATAGGGTTCTTCGAATATAAGTATGGATCATCAGGAGAGACGAAGAGAGACAGAAAGAGATATCGTGGAAGAGTTAATCATTCAATGCTTGTTTCTACTTGCCACCTACGAGACACTGTCTTTTTCTTTTTGCCTTTTAATTCGATTATCATCGATTGCTCTCTTTTTTACTCTCAGAGACATCGAAGGGCTTCTTGTGACGTGCACGTGGCAATGTCTCTCTAATTTCTTTGGTGCTTTCTGAGGTGATACATTTTCATTTTAATTAAAATTTTAATTGCTACTTTATAGTTCGTGTTATATAATTGAAATTTGCATTGCAATTATTTTTTTAATAGGAAGAGTTGTTATAATTTTGAATAAATTTAATTTTGATTTTAATTAATTTCAGTTTTAATTGCAAATTTAATTATAATTTAACGTGATTTCTGTTATAATTGAGACTTTAATTACAATCAGAATTAATTTAATTTTTAATTAAGACTTCAATCACAACCAAAAGTAATTTCAGTAGTAGTTAAAATTAATATCAATTATATTTGGAATTAATCATTAATAAAAATTATTGGAATAGTTTGTTTTGTATTTTCTTTTATTGTCAAATGTCATAAATAAATTTTGATGCATAGCACTGTCTGTTGAATATTAAAATATTTATCAAATAAACAACTGAAAAAATAAACTGAAAATAAAATTTTGACATTGGACTGAACACTGAAAATTAAATTAAATTGACAATTAATTTGTTGATAACATCTGTAACGATTGTGAATAATTTATTTTTAATAAAAAACATTCCATAGAATCTTTAACTAAAATAAACTTATATTTTAAAATTTATTTCTCCCATTATCTCCCTTTCTCTCTCTTCACCATCACCTCTAACCTACTCATCAAACAATAAATAGACAATACAATATAATATATACAAAAAAGGAAAACAAGAAATAGAAACAAAGAACTAAGAGTCTCTAAGACAAAGAATGCTATATAGTATTACTAAATAGAATGTAAAAAAGAGGAACAGCAGTTAGCAAATATTTAATCTTCCTTATTGAAGTTTTTATAAAGTACAGTATTCAGATCGCATTATAAAGATCTTTGCAAATACTTAAATTATACACAGATTTTTATAGGCACTTAAATTCTCTGCAAGTATTTTAATAACATTATTTTATAACATTTTTAATAACAAGCAATAGCATAAATTAATTACACTATAATTGGACAGATTTTGGTACTTAAATTACTTTATAAAAGTCTTTGCAAGAATTTAACTTGATTATAGTAATCCTCGCTATAAGAATTTTTTAATTGTAGTATCAGTTGTTACAAATGTTTAAAATACATTGTAATAATTCTTGCTCTACACATTTTTACTGATACTTAAATTACACTATTGCAAGTACTTAATCTGCACTACACATGTCTTTGCAAGTAATTAAACAAGTTACAAAAATACTTGCCAATTGCAGAAAAATTCTACACAGGAGTTTCCTAATAAAATCCTATCAACTGCACAAATTCTATAAATTCTATAAGTACTATAAATCTTTGAAAGTACTGCAAAGATCTATGCAAGCCTTTAAAATTGAATTATCAAAGCATTTTTAAGTACTTAAGTCACATATCTATGCAAATACTTAAGTGACAAGTATCTGTGCAAGTACTTAAGTCACATTATAAAAATCTGTGCGAATACCTAAGTCCTCGATACAAAGATTATAAGCATTAACTCAAATACTGATCTTTTTAAGTACTCAAGTTCTTTATAAAGATCTCTGCAAGCATTTATTTCACATCGCTTTGCAAATCCTCACAAGGATCTGAAAATACTATTCTTGTGATTCAGATATTCAAATGTCAGTTGCTTGAATCAAAGTACTCAAGTTGTATTACAAATATCTTTGCAAGATTTTACTCATTACTGCTTAAGTTTACAAGGATCTGAAAGTACTTGTGATTCAAATATTCAAATGTTTGCAGTTGCTTGAATCAAAAGTGTTAAGTACTGAAGTATTACAAAGATCCTTGCAAGAATTTAAGTCATTGCTTTGCAACTTAAGGTTACAAGGATCTGACAGTACTTGTGATTCAAATATTCAAATGTTTGCAATTGTTTGAATCGCTAAGTGTTGTTAAGTACTGAAGTATTACAAAGATCTTCCCAAGAATCTAAGTCACTTTGCAACTTAAGTTTACAAGGATCTGAAGGTACTTGTGATTCAAATATTCAAATGTTTGCAATTGTTTGAATCGCTAAGTGTTGTTAAGTACTGAAGTATTACAAAGATCTTCCCAAGAATCTGTCACTTTGCAACTTAAGTTTACAAGGATCTGAAGATACTTGTGATTCAAATATTCAAATGTTTGCAATTATTTAAATCAAAAGTGTTAAGTACTGAAGTATTACAAAGATCTTTGCAAGAATCTAAGTAACATTGCAACTTAAGTATCTCTGAAAGTACTTGAAAGTATTTGAATGTTTGCATGAATCACCCAGAAAGAAGGTTAAATACAGAAATAGTATTATAAAGATCTTTGCAAGCACTTAATGCATTACTTTGCAATTAAGCCCTCGTTATCGAGTCGAGACATCGACATTAAATAACTAGTGTCGTTTAAATATTAAATATAAATCCTACAATTAAGCGTTAGAGAGATAGAAAAGTTGCCACCTAAAGAGGCATAACTATATTACGATCCCGACTACAAGTGTACACTGTGGCTGTGTGTTGTGTTATGCGCAGAATGAACGAGGTTAATTTGCACAGGACAATGGAGGTGGAATTAATCCAATGCAAATGTAATACCGTTCGTTCAATCTGTTCAGCTACTCTACCAGGCAACTTTCATTCACTATTACAATCGTGTTTGATTCGGTACTTACTTATCGCTCCGATGGTTGCTCGTTTTTAACTCATCCGCGATTATTCACACGTCTATTTCACACTAGGGCTGTTACGGAAATTCGAATTCCAATTTTTTATTATTCGAGTAATGGAAACGTTTTCATTTCTAATTGTATTGTTAGGAAGGTTCGAATTGCATTAATTATTTGGCTGCAAATGTTAGGTAAAGATGTATTAATTAGGGTTGCTATTGTACTTTAGGTGGACAAATATTTGTCAATTTTGTAGCTCCTATAAATTCTGTAAATTCTTAAATTTCATACAATTTGAAATTTTATGTATTTTGTAAATTTTTAATTTAATAAAATTTCACAAATTTTTAATTTTATAAAATTTCATAAATTTTTAAAAGTTTGTACATTCTATAAGCGCTATAAATTTTATCAGTTTTGTAAATTTTATGAAAAATTAAAAATTTTATGAAATTTCCAAAATTTTAAATTTTGTAAATTTTCACAAATTTCAAATATTTATAAAATTTCATAAATTTTGTAAAGATTGTAAATTCTATGAACCCTATAAATTTTATCAATTTTAAAAATTCTATAAATCTATGTATTTTATAAAATTTACAAAGTTGTATAATATTTTTTAAAATTGCTCATACAATTTCAACTCAAAATTAATCATTAATTATTTTGTGATATTTTATTGATTATTATCAATGTTTCAACAAGATATAATTTAAATTTTGCATTTCAAAAATTATATTTATATTTCAATTTTAAAAATATACAATACAATTTGAAATTCGAACGTTTTTGATATTCGAATTAACTCGAAATTATGCGAATATTTGAAACAAATTATTTGTTCGATATTTTGCAGTCCTACTTCACTCTTACATCTGTTTTACTATTTTGCTTTTTTAGCTGCACAAAAATTCACTTTGTCCCACCCTTCTCTATCTCTGTTTTTTATCAATGAAAAAATAACACTTTGACAACCACACAATTTTTATTTTAATTTTTAATATATTAAAATTAATTTTTTCGTTGCAATTAAATTGAGTGAACTGTAATTAAATTAAATTACTGAATTAATTATTACATTTAATTATCAAAATTTTCCTCCTATTAAAATATGCAAAATTTTCATTTATAAATTTTTTAAAAAACATTTTTCATAAATTTAATACAACACTTTTTCTTCATTTAATAAATTAATGAATTAACAAATATTGTAGTCAAGAAAAATAATTTAGAAATATTAGTCTTGAAGAATTGAGTTATGAATAAACTTGCAATTCACGTGTGAAAATGGAAGGAAAAATTAGGTAAAGTCAAAGGTCGTCAAAGTGTTAGGTTCGTAACTCGGTTATCCGAGCCGTGGCACAGAACAAAGGTCTTCCCTTCAACGATCGATAACTCGGACCTTCAAATGAACTTGCGACACGAGGCACTTTTGTTCCCCTCAAATTCTTGCTTCAAGTCAAAGGTTAATGCTCGTTGATTGAGTAAATGGTCCACGCGAGCAATCATGCATCTTTTATGCGATTAATCCACTTATTCTCATAACTGCGTTAACGCAACGTCGACAAAAGATTCATGACAAAATTTTTCACACAATATACAAAAGTATATTATATTAATATATAAATAATAAATCTGCAACGTTACTTTAACGCAGTATTAAAAATTTATTAACAAATGTTCTATTCTTTTCCTTTCACAAAATTAAGAAAGTTTACAACGCACAAAAGCAACACAAACAAAAACTGAAAACATACGGGTGAGAATAAAATACATAAAAAGAAAAGAAAATGGGAGAGGAAGACGGGGTGGACAAACAAAAAGAAAAAACAACCTGTACGGCACCCTATTTATTATCTATAATTCATACACGCTGTAAAAGTTTCGATCAGCTTATCAATTATTTTCATACGCAGAAGAATAGCCTTCTTTCATAAAGAATATTGCCGCAGTAAATGTTGTATAAAGATCAACCGTCTACAACGTTTGTAAATATATACCTATCGAAGACAATAAAATCACGTAATTATTTGTGTGCTGGTCAGCAACAAGCAGTCTTGTATCGTCCTTTAAAAAGAGAATAATAAATCAGTTTTTACGGTCTTAATCGGAATGCTACTTGTTTCATACAAAAGTTAAATACTGTACCATAAAGCAATTAATTTGAGTTAAAAATATTGTACAATGTTTTGTAATTCAAAGCTCCAAAGGCGCAAATACGAAATTACAAAAACACTCATACAATATTAGCGGCTTAAATTAATACAGAAAAATATGGTGTAGTCTTTTACTATTGTACAAAATTGTAGCATCGATTAAGATCTTGTGCCGTAATTTATCAACCTTTGTAAACGCCGCAAGCTAAACGGTAGCCTGTAAACTGAAGTCTAACAGTAGACTTTAATTGACTTATCTCAATAATATATCAAAAGATAAACTGCCAAATTGGTTCCTTCAATGGAAACTATTTTCTAAATCTATATTTGAGCGTTTTCTATCACTAATAAATTGTTAAGTACTTGTTCAAGTATCTTAGTATATATCTTCTAAGTTAAGTACTCTTTGAAATTGATGTTAACACGTTCAACGCCTTGTGCTTAAATCCTAAAAGATGACTGTTCTGCTTGAAATACTGTGTTAAGAATTAATACTAATAATTCAAATACTGAAAAGCCCTAGACTCCATCTTAAATATTTTTGGGTCAAGAATCCTTTGTATCCTTGTGAAAATTATACTATTCCAAGGAAAAACTTAGGCAAATATATAAATGATGTTTTTAGGTTAATTTTAAGTACAAGACTCTTATTTGCACACTGAAAGTGCAAGGTGCCTCAATAAAATCTATACAGACTTCATTACTGTATTTGTAAATAAGTACAATGTAAAGAGGTTAAGTTTATATTACAACACTAACGCCATCTACAACTTCCATCATCATTTTTGATAAGGACCAATACTTTCTTATTGAGACATTTCTGCTGTTAATGCATAAACAAAGAGGTAACAGAAACATTTAATGAGTACAGGTTACTGTGCAATCAGTTATCTTCCAACACATCAGAAAAGACTTTTAAAACACATTGATATGCACAAATTGACATAAATGCACGGCACAGAACGTGTTAAGAATCAACGAACGCCCTCGTCCTAAAGTTCATTGACCCTCCAGGAACCTCTCAAGACAAACGCAAAATAAAAAGACGAAAGGAAACCGAGAAGCTAAGACAAAAATCCAATCGATCGATCGTGCGAACGTCTAGCCGCGATTACAGATCGTCTCGAAGACACGCGAATCGCGAACAAGCGAATCCATTCAAACAGAGGCTGAATAATCCCTGTAATACTTGAACACTCAGAAACTCTCGGATTTGACAAGATTATACTGATGCTTTAACCCCTCGATCAAGTCCATGTGATGGGGAGGCTCGATCACGTTCACTTTACGCTCCCTGAAATATTCTCGCCTCTGTTTATGGCTATCCATAATCGAACACGCGGCCGTCTCGCTATCCCTATCGACGCTCGGTTCGATCTGATCCTCCTGATCGCTCACCTGGACAATACTGTCTGGGATGGGCAACGGCTTGGCCACACCGATGCGAACGGTACCCTTAGGCGCACCCTTCAACGCTTGCACAGCCTGATCCAGCGTCGCGTTCTCCAGGGCTATGTCGTTCACGAACAGAAGCCGATCGCCAGGTATCAGTTGCCCGTCCACTTGAGCTACGCCTCCAGGCACCAGCGATCTTATTACTATCACAGTTTCGTTGGGGTTCATTGGATCCTGCAACAAACATCGTTACACTAGTCAGATTAATCGGTTCATTGCTGAAGGCAAAGTTCTAGCTAACACATTCTCCTAAGATCCTTAAATTGATTCTCATACGGAAAGGACAGTTATACTCATACGCTTATACACTTATTCTCATATGATCAAGACACTTATATGGTCAGGACACTTATTGGTTGTAGAATTTACTATTAACTTAGGTATAATGAGAAGTAACTTTCATAGGTTTCAAGATATAAAGGTGGGCAGATTTGTAATTAAGCTGATCAGATATACCTGATAATCCAAAATCGAGAACCCAAGGCCCCGTTCTCCCTTTACCAGTTCAATGATCTGCGGTTCGGAACTCCACATCGCGAGGCCGGTCAAGGGTTCCAGAGAACGCGACTTCATCTTGTTCAAACTGGCATCCGTGACCGTAGCTGTAGTCGTTGTCGACGCTAAGGAACCATCGGACTTGGCCTTAACCAAACGGTCCATCGTTGGCAGCAGATTCTGCAGGGATCCGCCAAGAATGCTCTGTAAAGCAAACAGACTTTGCATGATTAAGTTCATTCAAACTTCTGGGTTAAACTAGATTAAACTTTTGCAATGAAGATACGCAATAAGATTAGCCTAATAAGGTTAAACCAAAAGAAGATTAAGTAGACTGTTCCTTATAGAATTTAAATACTTACTCTAGTTTGGAACGCAGCCTGATGTTGAGCAGTGTCGATGGGGCACAAAGGATCCTGCGAGGCAATGTTCCTTCCACAAACCATTCGAACATGTATGGGTAATTCTTTAAGAACGCTAACTACTTCCATATGGTTGATGCCTAGCAACCGGTATCCGTTCACCTGCAAAAAAAATGTTAATCTTCAGTTTCAAAATCACATAAAGGAACGTAATCAACTTACAAGTTAACTGAATAGCAGTAGTCTTGCCTAATTAACAAAGTTAAACTATATTAAACGCCGTTATAGTCTGCTTGGATGATTATGGAGGACATGTAATACCGTGCTCATTAAGCTCCTCAGATTAAATAGCATTCGCTAGCACAGAAACTGAAGCTGGCAGAAAATTAATACCATGTAAAATACACATAGCATTCTACACCGTTTCCTAGAAGTTATTCATTTATCTATACAGTGAAGTAAAGCTCTGTTAATGGGCTAAGTTAAATTGCTTCTGCTAATTAGCATTGAGGAATTTACATGAAATAATGGGTATAATGATTGAGGTAATTAGGACTGAATATATATTCTTCTAATGAATAGTGTGACTAAAATTTTATATCACACATTTTTTACTTTTGGGTTACAGTACTTTAAATTTAATATATTAGTTAAGGAAGGTTTAAAAAATATTCACAAATACTTGACAGAAATTAAAGGTTAATTAGGAGTAAATATTTTTGTAAAGGAAGTGTGTGGAATGCAAGTACAAAGGAAATGGAGTCACTGATGGATGAAGTAAGCCAATACCAAAGTTTGTGTTGGCATAGGGATAAACGTCGTGCCGAGGGCGTTAATTAACCAGGAAAATTAATGTTTGAAGTAGTTCTTGTGCTAGATAAGCAAAGTGATACATTACCTCGAGCAATTCGTCTCCGGAACGTAGAGTTCCATTCTGACCCACAGGCCCTTCAGGGAGGATCGATCTTATGTAATGATGAGGTCTCACTTCCTGTCCATTCTCTACATCCACTGTTCCCTCCAAGCTTATTCCTAGTCCGCTACCCTCCGTGAATTTCTTCAATTGAGCTACCTATTTAAGACAAACATTTTTTTTTTTTAATATTTATATTTGAAGTCAATACAATTTTTGTATTATTCTGAAGCTTTAGAGTACTTCAAATATTTCTATTTGATTCAATATTTCTATTTGTAGTCAATGCAATTTTTGTATTATTCTGAAGCTGGGTACTTCAAATAATTTTAGAACTTATTTCAAAATTTATTAATCTACTAATTGACTTCAACACCTAATGTTTGAATACGTACCACAATTTCTGTATCTGGACCCACGATTTTCTGCCATTTGGCTTTAATAGCAGCACGAATTTGAGGTGTAAGCTCGCTGGAAGGATCGCTCAATAAAGCTTCCACGTTGGCTGCATCATCCAGCTCCTCTGAGACTCTTTCACGCTCACCTCCTTCCTGCAAAACAGCGCTGTCCACAGTCGTATGCGATTCTCCTTCCGGTTCTATTTCAGTAGTCGTCTCTCCGTCCTGGAACAGAATAATTGAACACTGTATAAATAACTAGAGGTACATATGTTGAACTACAAAGTTAATTAGCATTAAAGATAAGGACTTTATCGACCAGAACGTATGGTTGAAGTGCTGAGTAATACTTGGGTGCAATGTTGGGTTAATTCTTCAATTTGCAAACCTCAAATCTCCAAATTCTGAAACTTACAATTTTCTAAATCCCTTAATCCCTGAATTTTCAAACTGCCAAACCTAATCCCTAAATCCTCAAATTCCAAAATTCACAAATATCCAAGACTTCAATTACTTAAATCTCTAAATCCTCAAATCCTCAAATTCACAAATATCCAAGACCTCAATTACTTAAATCCCTAAATCCTCAAATCCTCAAATTCACAAATATCCAAAATCTCAATTACTTAAATCCCTAAATCCTCAAATCCTCAAATTCACAAATATCCAAAATCTCAATTACTTAAATCCCTAAATCCCTAAATCCTCAAATTGCCACATCAAATCCTAAATTCCCAATCTCCAAATCCCCAAACAGTCACCACTAACAAAAACAACCACCCAGTACTTAAAGAAGATCATGTGATCTTAATGAAAGTCTCATGAACTGCTACAGCAATCACAGGCTACTTCTTTAAGCTATAACTACATCTGGCAAGAATAACAGCATTTCTTACAGCGCTAATGGGGAAACTTGGTAGACTCGTAATCGATGGGGAACTTGGTTGAGGTAGTCTCAGTTCACTGGCCGCGATTGCCTGTTGAAGCTGCTCGTATTTTGGTCCACGTAGATATCTCTCCAGGCACAGAACTACAGTTTGCCCGGTTCGTCTTAACACCTCTACAGCTTCGTGATTCGAGTAACCCTGTAATGAATGGCCATCCACTTCGACTATTCTGTCGTTTATTTGGATCTTGTTGCTCAAGTCTGCTGCGCTACCCTCGCTGATACTCTTCACAAATATTCCAGATAGCTCCTCTGTAATTACATAATATGTAGTTAAGAAAATTAATTAATATGTACTATTAATGATATGCACTATTGTAAACATCCTTGCTAACTGTTACTATGAGTTCCTGTTTGAGTTTAGTTTGTGAAATTGTTTTGGTACTTGGAGGATAAAGAAGAATGGATGGAGGATGTCAGTCTTTAAGGTTAAGGTAGGTTTAGGGTTAAGGTTAAGTCAGATTAAGTTAGGTTATGTTAAGTTAGAGTAAAATTGTTTTGATATTTGGGAGATAAAGGAAGAAGAATGTATGGAGGATGTGTGTCAGTGTTTAGAGTTAATGTAAGTTAACTCAGATTAGATTAGGTTGTGTTAAGTTAGAGTTAAGAGTTTAGTGTTCAATTGTAATATAGTATAGAAAGTTTATGTTAAGTTATATTATGTATTCAGTTATTTATGTTATAATGTGGCATGTTTTTAATTATTTATGTTATGTAGTTATGTTATACAGTTAATTGTGTAGTTATGGTTTTAGTCATTTATGTTACGCTATGCTATATCTTTAGCTTGTGTTACGCCATACTTTTAGTTATTTGCATTATGTTATACAGTAATAAGATATTCTAATGTATGCTGCTACTCAAGTTAGGTAGAAAGGTACACTGTATGAATATTAATAAAGACTCATTAAAGTGAGAGAATATATTAAAGACAGGAAAGAACAGGCAAGAACAAGAAGAAGAAAATGATGAAGTAGATAAGTAGATGAGATCCCACAGGGGGAAAACAAAAAGAGATAATGTATCTAGATAATATAAGATGGATGTTGCAGTAGCAATTACATTAAAGTGTTATAACAATATTCATGTATGTACAAGGTGTTACAACAATATTAATACATCCAGATATTACATGAAGGTAAAATAACAATATTAATATATCTTAAAGCTTACTTTAACCTTGCACAACTAAAATTATCATATCAATTCTCCTATTTGTTGAATTCTCTTATTTTTTATTTTTCTAAAATCATAAGTGCAGAGGTTTAGGTGTAAAAGAAGTTTGACGACCATTTTTTGCTGACATAAAGTGCAAAGACCACCCAGCACGTTTACCTTTCTCGCAAACGTATCCCGCAATAGTGATCCCAAGGCCGTAAATGTCCTTTTTAAGCTCGACGGTGAAACGTTCCATTTCTGGCAGTGAATTAACATCGATGGTGTCCATGGTGAGCACTGGAAGTTCCGGAATCTGCACCGGAACCGTCGGTATCACTGGCATCGCTCCAATTGGCATAGGATTGCGTACTACGTCCATGATGAGACCTGGTCTTGCCTACAAAATTACAACATAAATGATAACCTACCATACAAATGGCGCAAAAAATAACGTGAAACGATCAAATACCTTATTAACTTTGCATTTAAACTTTTTGTGCAAAATTTTATCATCACTCACGTGCATTTCGACGTCGGATTCCTGCGAGTACATGTAGCCGTTGTCGTAGGTGGCATCACCCTGCACGTGACGCATGTTGTACGTCTCCGGAACGCTGTGCACCAAGTGACGATCCAACTCGTCGGGGTCACCCAGAATCTTCGTCGGCACGATCGGAGCGTGGCTACCGAGTGCCTGAAATGCAACATTCCATTAAATTTCGATTAGCATCTGAATTCGGAAGCTACGGAACTGCTTAATTAACCCTTTGCCGTGGTTCAAGTGTGATCTTACCAGAAGTTAATCTTTTAATTAATTTTTATGCTACTTTGCACAATTATTGAACTTCTATAAATATAGTCGTGCATTTAAGGGGAAAATCAACCCTTTTACGTAACTGCTCATAAATCGTCAACAATAGAAAATATTAAAAAATGGTTGAAACAAAAGTTGTGCTGTTTCTTCAGACCTGTAAATCCATGTAAATGGTTTTTGCAAAAAATTGAGTTTCCTCCCTCAAATTCTTTTTTTGTAAAATTTAAAATGAATCTATTATTAATTATATGAACATAATGTATTGATTAAGGAATTATATAATTAATGTATTAATTTAATAACTATACTAGTAAAAATTTGTAATTTGCGAATGTTGAGATGGTATCGAGTCCGAAAGTTCTGTATCGATCAATTAAAACAGCAGTTATCGCGCAAACAATCCAAAGCCCGATAATTTAATGAAAACGCCCTGCTACCATTTAATTAAGAGTTCGATGAAGCTATTTCATTAGACTTGGAAAAGTAGGAAACCAGGAGCGAGGCTTGCGTTCCTTTTTATCTCGATTAAATTGCACTGTTTGTTTCTAAATTGTTTCGACAACTTTTACCGACCGCAGCAAATTATTTCGAAATAAATATTCGCTGAAGTGCCTCGGGAAACCTTGTAAATTACCGTCAATTAAACCGATGAATGCGGTTCTAATTAAATTTCTGATCTCACGACAAAATTAAAAATAGGAAACTCCGATCTCGGTCGTCAAAATATTTTTATCAATTTTTGGTTAAATCCATCACTCCAAAAAATGGTACACTTTTTGGTTAAACCCATTACTTCACAAAATTGTATAAAAACGCATCGAAAATAAAATACCATGCAACTAGAAAAATGTGTGTATTCAAAAATAATTTAACCAAGTAAACTTGAAAGCAGTATTTGTGCCATTTGTAAAAGGACTCCATATCTTAAAAAAGATGTAATATTTCGTAGCACAAAAGACAGAATGAAATTTTCTTAAAAGATGTCGCTCTTTCGTGAAGACTCAACTAAAAAATTCATACACGAGAGAGTTAATCCAACACAAAGGAGATATTTCATTTAGGTAGCAATTCTCTTAAAATCTCCTGAGAAGGTTCTTTCATGTACCTCGTCTTTTTCTGACTTTTTTTTTAATAATGCTTTAATACCTGATAGTCCGGCGATGTTGGCTCCACAGGTCGCGCGACAACGAGGCGCACGTGTGTGCCGGATTGTCGCAAAACCGCCGCGACCTGTTCGCTTCCCATTCCCCGTAAATTGACATCCCCGATTTGCAATATATGGTCCCCGCTCTGCAGCCGATTATCCTGCAAATCGCACCGCGAACGGACGTCGATTAATTCATGAATTGATCGCGGTGCCCGGATTCGTGTTTGCATGCCGCTGGTATCGGAAAAATTATTCGATTTTTTGAGGGAAAAGATCCACTTATCTGGTATACATATTTTGTATCGAAAAAGATGGACGTAGAATGAACTCTTGTTATATTGCCGTGTACAATAATAAAGTGGGAAAGTTCAATTTTGGGATATTGGTGCGATTGTTGGTGTAATTTGTAATATTATTTAACTGTGAAGTGTTCTCTGCGGATTTTTGAATATTGCGAAAATGGCGATATAACGAAAGTTTTCTGTTTGTAGCGATGAATCGTTTGTTATGAGATTTTGCTACAGTAATGTGTTCCGAAATGTCGTTCTTTATAGTATTTTAGAGTTAAAGACTTGTTACAGTAAACTCTTGTTATATTGCCAGAAACAAGGGTACGATAATAGAGAGTTTTTGGAACTGGCAATATGTTGAATTGGTCTGGAAGATTTATATTATTTAATACTGCAACGTTCTCTAGGGATTTTAGTGTCTTTCGAAATTGGCAATATAACTAGAGTTTGCTATATATTGCAATTAGTCTTTTACGATCATAGATTTTGCTTCAGTAATTCTTTCAGAATATAATTTGCTTTAATATTTTAGTGTCGCAGATATATTACAGTAGACTCTTGTTATATTGCCATAAACCCATAAAAGTTGAGAAAGTTGTTGGAACTTGCAATATACTGAATTAGTTAAGAAGATTTATATTATTTAATACTGCAACGTTCTCTAGCGATTTTAATGTCTTACGAAATTGGCAATATAACAAGAGTTTGTGATATATAACAATAAATCGTTTACAATCATATATTTTGCTTCAGTAATTCTTTCTGAATATTATTTTCAACAGTATTTTACGGTCGCGGACATATTACAGTAAACTCTTGTTATATTGCCAAAAACGCATAAAAGTTGAAAAAGTTGTTAAAATTTGTAACATATTAAATTGCTCAAAAAGATTTACAATATTAACATTACAACCTTCTTCATAAATCTTCAAATCTTACGAAAGTGGCAATATAACAAGAGTTTAATAAACACAGCTATTAACCCTGTATAGTCAATAATTTTGTGTTAGAATTTGTAAACTTCTTTAAAAAAAAAATTGAGTGCAAAGAATTAGTAAATATTTCTATACTGAAGATATTACAGTAGGCTCTTGTTATATTGCCATAAACGAAAATATCTCAAATTGCAATATAGAGACAGATTTTATAAATAACAATCTTCGTGCATTTGTATGTGTTTCAATTCACAGTAGTGAGAAAATATCGATAATGTAAAATTGCAATATAATGAGAGGTTAATTTACTTACCCGATCGGCGACTCCACCAGGAAGGATCGTTTTGACGACGACACCTGTGCTTCGTCCACCGACGATTCCGAATCCAAGACCGCTGCCATCGTTGATAAGGTTTATTACTTCAACTTGTGCCCATTCCGTGTTCAGCTGAAACAAAAAACATACATTTATATTAATTAAAAAATAAATTTTAAAACACTTAATTAAACCACTCAGTATCTACACAGGAATCAACTAATTGTAACTCTACTCGTCCACTCGCAAATGTAACAATTTTCAAACTTAAAAAACTAAAATTATTAACCAATAAAGAAATATCAATAAAGATTTATTAAATCTTTAAAACAAACATCATTAAAATTTAATATTTAAAACGACAAATTTTTTCCTGGAAATAAGAATTGAAAGCTTCCAACCTACTTTAAGTCTCGAAATGAAATATTGAGAAGTAGAATCCTGAAGTCGAAAATTTTTCATTTAAACTTTGAAATCTAAAGTTAAAACGCGGCAACTTAGAATTCGAAATCTGGAACACGGAAATTTTTTCCCGAGCGTTCATTAATACACCGAAAGCGTAGCAATTTAACTCGTCGTTTGCGATAAAACAGACACACAAAAAAAAGAGTTCTCAATCAATCTTCCATTGAGAAAATGAATCGAAATCTGTTCCAGTTTCCAGAACCATTTTACGTACAACGGTTTGCATGACATCGCGAAGAATTTACACGCGCAATCTCGGTAATATTACCGACAAATGAAATTTTTCCCCAGGTTTCCGACGCTCCGTGTATAAACATCGTAATTAACGCGACGAACTTTTCTAATTATCGCTCGAGTCTGCGACGAGCTATGAACCAAGACGATTACAAGGGAGCACAGATATGGGTCAATAGTTCTCGTTAAAACCAGGAAAAGAAAAGAATGCCCGAAAGAAAGAAAATTATTTGCGCGACTCGTTTTTTTGCAATTTTACTTCCTGCGTTTTTATATGAATGTTACAATAGGTTGTTGAATATTAAATGGACGATGTTGGAACATTGAAACTCTGACAAGATTTCGCGACATAAAAGTTTTATGAAACGACACTTATATATCAGTTTAAAGCTTGCGGCTTCGTTAAAATTACTACGTACAGTTTTTGTAAAAAACTGGTGAATATTTTAGGTCAAATAATGATTGATTTGGGAACGTGAGTTTGATATAGTTTGATAATATAGAAACATACAAAAATGGTACCTGTGATATGTCAATTCATAGTTTGTAGCTTAAATACTATTATAACATGCACATTTAATCAATAGTTTCAGAACAAAATGGCTGGTGAATATTTTAGGTCAAACAATGATTGATTTGGGAACGCATAAAGTTTGATGTATTTTGATGACATAAAAATATCACAGAACAGCACTTGTGATATATCAAATTAAAGCTTGAAGCTTCACGAAAATTACTACGTAAACGTTTTGTCAATAGTTTCAATACAAAATGGCTGATCAATACTTTAGGTCAAATAATGATTGCTTTAGGAACGTATGAAGTTTGATATAGTTTGATGACATAAAAGTAACACAAAATGGCGCTTGTGATATATCAAATTAAAGCTTGAAGCTTCACTAAAATTACTACGTAAACGTTTTGTCAATAGTTTCAATACAAAATGGCTGACCAATACTTTAGGTCAAATAATGACTGCTTTAGGAACGTATGAAGTTTGATATAGTTTGATGACATAAAAGTAACACAAAATGGCACTTGTGATATATCAAATTAAAGCTTGAGGCTTCACTAAAACTACTACGTAAACGTTTTGTCAATAGTTTCAATACAAAATGGCTGACCAATACTTTAGGTCAAATAATGACTGCTTTAGGAACGTATGAAGTTTGATATAGTTTGATGACATAAAAGTATTACAAAATGGGGCTTATGATATATCAAATTAAAGCTTGAAGCTTCTCTAAAATTACTACGTAAATGTTTTGTCAATAGTTTCAATACAAAATGGCTGACCAATACTTTAGGTCAAATAATGATTGATTTAGGAACGTGTAAAGTTTGATATAGTTTGATGACTTAAAAGTAACACAAAATGGCGCTTGTGATGTATCAAATTAAAGCTTGAAGCTTCACTAAAATTACTACGTAAACGTTTTGTCAATAGTTTCAACACAAAATAGCTATACTACCGCAACTCTCTACCAAAGAACGAATTATACGCATGACAATAATCGATGTGTCAAAAGCCTCGCAGTAATTTTCTCCCGGAAACTTTTAGATTGCAGGTGTAATTATTGGCCCGTCAAGAGTAGGGGTATCTTTGCTATTTAAATACCGCTGCCTCGTGCCAATAATCTCTCCGGTGGCTTTTAAAGAAACCACGAATAATAAAGGCATTGGTAGCCTGTTGTCGAGGAAAAAACATCGAGATTTCCTCCAGCTAAGTTTTCGATAATTGGTTTGCTTCGAACAAATGGAAACGGGACTTGATAAAGTAGGTTAAAACGAGCGTTTCTCTACTGTGAATTGACCAATGAAAATCATTGCGTGGCTTTCGGGAAAGGTCCAATGAAAATGGGAATACATTGTCGTCGGTTTTTTTTTATTTCTTTTTTTGCACGATGAGAGCACGTTTTATTTTCTTTCATTTCCTACACCGGTGAAAACGGGAGGTGTAATAAATTGAAAATGTAATCAATCGATCGAGTTTTCAGTCGATCTTTTTGCAGACACTGTTTGCGATGATGTTATATTTTTATTTCATTTCGTTTCATTTCGTGATGAACGTTTGTTCGATTCGTTTATTCTTCAGGGAATTGTTTTTTTACGAAGATAATTACACTTTTCTGTTTCGTTTTAATGAAATATCTTTGAATGCTGTAGTTTGAAGTGGAATTTTGTCATAAATTTATTTAACTGTCATGCTATTTATTATGTTAAGGACAGTGTTTAGTTTACTGATTTTTTAATTTTCCAATTTTTCAATTCTTCAATTCTTCAATTTTTCAATTTTTCAATTTTTCAATTCTTCAAATCTTTCATTTTTCAATTTTTCAATTCTTCAATTCTTCCATTTTTCAATTTATCAATTCTTCAATTCTTCCATTTTTCAATTTTTCAATTTCTCAATTTTTCAATTTTTCAATTTTTCAATTCTTTAATTCTTTAATTCTTCAATTCTTCAATTCTTCCATTTTTCAATTCTTCCATTTTTCAATTCTTTAATTTTTCAACTCTTCAATTTTCCAATTTTTCAAGTCTTCAATTTTCCAACTTTTCAATTCTTCAATTTTCCAACTTAAAAATTTTTTAATTTAGAACCCCATACATTTATAAGAATAAAATTGTCAAGTAACGATCTGTAATACTTGAAGGTTTAATTCCTTAAAAATTTGGTCCATCGATGAGAAATCGATTTGCCGACGAAGTCGGAATTCCTTGTGACGGTCTCCTAATGGAAATAAAAGGGCAAGCAATAAAGCCAGTGGCTCGTAAATCTTTTTCTCCGGCGATAATGAGAATCGGAATGGTCGTGGCAGCCGTGCAACGAACGAAATCATCGTTGTAGGTGTAAAGAGCAATTTCACCGCGAACGATTCGCATTCTCTGCGGATCGTTCGATCGTCCAAAAATATGCGGGCTATTATGATTTCCATTGGCGTTTGAATATTAACCAGACCATCAGGGATGAGTCATTGTCAATTTCGACGACAATTTCGACCCGGCGCGCATATGTTTGCAGTCTGCACGCGACCACCAATCGCGTTAGCTCGCTATGAAAGTTGAATGACATTAACACTTTGGAACCTACGGGCGTCATGTGACGTCTTGCATAATTTTGTACGGCGCCCTGTGAGCGTTGTACGTCCTTTAGATATTCTAATTATGCACGTTCCTGAATTTCCAAAATTTTGTTAGCGAAATTCTGTTCACGCCCAGTGAATAATATGGAAATCGCGTTATACTGGGAGCTGCCTTGTCAATACCAATGTCAACCGAGGTGGCGCGTGACCTAAAGTAAAAAAAGCTCCATTGTGAATACTTCCATTTTCTCACTCACTCTCGAGACGTTTGCCGACTATCATTTGGAGGTTCGGAAGCTTTGGAATAAGGTGATTCGAAGTTTTGAGAAGATGTACGTTTCGAAATTTGGAGCTTTAGTTTCAGAAATTTTGAATATTCGTAGCTTTGGAATTTGGAAGATCGAAAGTTAAGAAGGTTGAATGATCGAATTTAGAATGATCGAAATGTGCAAAGGTTAGGACTTTCAAAAATTGGAATTCAGGAACGTTGGGACATTGGAAAGTTGAAACTTTGGGTGATTCAAACTTTGGAAAGTGGGGACTTTGGAAGGTTAGAATTTTGCGAGGTTGGGACTTTTGAAGGTTGGAACATAGGGAAGGTTGGGACTTTGGAAAGTTGGAACAGTGGAAGGTTGGAACTTTGAAAGATTGAACCTTCGGATGATTCAAACTTTAGAAGATGAGTACTTTGGAAGGTTGAAACATTGCATGGTTGGGACTTCGAGAGGTTGGAACTTTGAGAGGGTGGATCCTTGAAAGGTTGGGACTATAAAGTTAAAATATATTTTGATAAATCGATAAGACTTAGTTTGATAAGTAGGAAGAATTATGTCGAGTTGTGGGAGACCAATATCGAGCAATTAACGCCAAATCGAGGTGTTAATTACTGTTGACACCAATAACGAAGTTGCTTGAAAGAAACCAATAATTTGCGTCGCGGCCAAGCAAGGCCTGTTTCCATTGAACCGATAATTTCATAAATTTCATAACGTTGCATCGCCATTAATCGATTTCAACGATCCTTTGCTGGAAATTGATGTTTGCGTGTTGGTATTTCAACGTTGGGAAATTGGGACATTGGGAAGTTGGAAAATTGGAAAATTGGGAAATTGAAAAAATTAAGAATTGAAAAGTTGGAAAATGGGAAAATTTAAAAACTGAAGAATTGAAAAGTTAGAAAATGGGAAAATTGAAAAGTTGGAAAATAGAAAAATGGAAAAGTTAGAAAATTGGAAAATTGAAAAACTGAAGAATTGAAAAATTGGAAAATGGGAAAATTGAAAAATTGAATAGTTGGAAAATTGAAAAATTGAAAAATGGAAAAGTTAGAAAATTGAAAAATTGAAAAACTGAAGAATTAAAAAGTTGAAAAATTGGAAAATTGAAAACCTGAAGAATTGAAAAGTTGGCAAATTGAAAAATTGAAAAATGAAAAGTTAGAAAACTGAAAAAAAGAAAAGTAAGAAAACTAGAAAATCGAAAATACTAATACTATAAAATCGTGAACTCCAAAGTATAAAGTCGAGGTCCAGTGTCTAATTACCAACACCTTATGAGCAGAAGACTAAAAAGGCATTTCAAAAAACGCGGGAATGAAAAGAATGAAAGCCAGAATGTAATAAGCGACATAACGAGAAAATTCCGGGTAATTAGCATCTTTCTGACGTTCCTATTACAAAGAAGAGGAATCACATGTGTTACTGGAGCAGAAAATCGCACGACGGTTCTCTAGCATGGCTCTCTAATCTGGATCAACATTAAACGAGGACATTTTCGAGGTGTAATTCGGTGAAAAAACCCAAGATGACCCAGAGTAGCATAGTTATCGATCCTCGGCCAATTACTTCCGGCTGAAATGTTTCCGTATATGACGAATAGTAATTCTTTCGTGAGTTTGATCATTTAAAACCGGCTGCTCTGGTAAGTCCTTTGCAGATCCTGCATAAGCTTCTGATGGATATCTTCCTTGAAATATTGGCGGGATTAAAACTTGACAAATATCGAGAGATTTATGTTCGTGAGAAACGATTTTTCATTTATAAAATCGTTCTTTCTACAATTGAAAAGAATTGGATCGATTTATCTTCAAACTTTTTTTTGTTAAATTTATGATTTCTTTGGTTAAATAATTTCTATGTTATGTGTCGTTTTTTACAATGTGCCATTTATGGTTTCGTTCTTTCGCGTTATATTGCCACGCGTTATATTGCCATATGTTGTATTTCTGTACGTTATATTGCTTTGTGCTGTACTTCTACGCGTTGTATCACCATACGTTGCAAATATTGCGTACTATATTGCCACGCGTTATATCGCCATGTGACATATCACTGCGCGTTATATCGCCGTACGTTCTATTTCTGCACATTATATCGCGTTGCGTTATATTCCTATGCGTTGCATCATCATACGTTGAATATATCACACGCTATATTGCCACGCGTTATATCGCCGCGTGTTATATCGCCGTACGTTTTATTTCTGCACATTATATCGCTTTGCGTTATATTCCTATGCGTTGCATCATCATACGTTAAATATACCACACGCTATATTGCCACGCGTTATATCGCCGCGTGTTATATCGCCGTACATTCTATTTCTGCACATTATATCGCTTTGCGTTATATTCCTATGCGTTGCATCACTATACGTTGAATATACCACACGCTATATTGCCAGGCGTTATATAGCCGCGTGTTATATCGCCGTTTGTTATATTTCCACACATTATATTTCTTTGAATTATATTTCTATGCGTTGCATAACCATGCGTTGTGTATACCACACGCTATATTGCCACGCGTTATATTGCCATGCGTTATATCGCCGTACGTTGTATTTCCGCACACTGCATCGCTTTGCATCATATTCCTACGCGTTATATCACCATATGTTGTACATACTACACGCTATATTGCCACGCGTTATATTGCCGTTCATTGTATTTCAGCACATTATTTCTCCTCGAATTATATTGCCACGCTGTACGTTGTACTGCCACACGTTAAACTTCTCTCTGCATTCTCAATCTACTTATATTGCCATTTCCAAGAACTTCCTAAAAGATCGTATCCACGGCAATATATCACGAGTCCACTACAATTTGATGTAAACTATGTCATCAAATCCCCGCTAAAGAAACCCAAATAGAATAAAGTTAATAAAAGAACGCAAGCACAGATATCTCATAAATAGAAAGTTGCAATATATCTAACTTATAAAAAGCCGCCGCACCGAAAAGAAAAAATGGCAGCTCTAAAGGAGAAATTGGCCCATCCTTTGAAATAATGCGATCGTTATCTCCTCGAGAAGCCCCGACAAATCTGGCGTGAAAAATACGGTGACCGTGCCATCTCCGGTAAAATCGCGCCGCCAATAATTCTATTTCCGGCGTCGCGGCGCGGCCGTTCCTGTTGCCGTGGCGTGAAACGACGGAAAGGAGGAATTCGCCCAGGAAAAAAGGCGTAACTGTGGCTGTATCCAAATGAGGCCAATTACAACGACGATCGAACCGATCGATCGGCAATTTATATCGCCGTGAATCTTTATCGCGTCCCGGAGGAGTCTTTCGGTGACAAAAGGGGAGACGATGGAGAAGAAGGGGACACAAAGGAGCCAGGAAGAGGAACGATGCCTCCTCGACACCGAGTGGCAACCTTTCAACGAAACTCGAGCTAGCTGGAACATTATGGAGCCGTGTTTGCCAAACCGACGTTCCGATGATACCATTGACGGGGCATATCGTTGACCCGCAGGGCATATCTTCGAGGATCCGATGTCGGTAAATATTTCAACTTTTTTCTGAGCTGAGATAAAGGGTAAGGTGACGCTGGTGTGGATTTCTGTCGAATTTCGATGACGAACGAGCTACTTTCGTTAACCCGTTATGGCGATATAGGAAGAGGAATCGCTCTAGAAGCACTCAAACTTTTGAAATCCTCCTCCTTTACGAATTTGCAAAATTTTACCATCACATCCCTCACCAAAGCTACTACCGATTAACAAAATTCTACCTTATTTAACAAAAATAGTGCAGAGAATTTCGCATCATATTTCACCCAGAAATTAATAAGAAAATCCGGATATATGGTATAGAAGTCGACTTATCAATATCGCCGTCAGTGTAGCCGAGGTTATTGACACGCAGGGGTTAAAGCATGATGTCGATACTTACCACCATGTCAGAGCCACTCTTGGAGGCGTCGCTGACGGCGGAGGGGCTCCTTTCGACAACGAGGCCCCCAGGCACCGGGGTCGATGTCGGTGGTGTCGGTGTCGGTGTTGCTGCCGAGGTGGTGCTGACTGGTTGGCTGGACTTCGAGGTCGCCGCTGCTGTAACGATGGACGAGGTTGACACCGATTGATCCTTGTCGGAAATCGTCTGGTTCGTTGTACCGCCGACAACGCCGCCGATGATGGACACACCTGCTCCCGCGGCCGCTGTCGAACTCGACGCTCCGGATAATTCATCCGTTTGCAAAGAGCTCCCAACGTCTGTCCGAAAGAAAAATATGCCTCTACAAGCGCCATGGATAATAAATTGCTACGAGAATTTTACGATTGCACCGGGTGGTTACTGTCACGTGAATCGTGGCGATATATGGCAGTGCAAGCTTGAATACTTTTAAACAAATAATAGTGCACGGTTGGAGGATCTGTGGTATTTTGTCTACATGGTGTATCATACATGTGTGATATCACATATGTCACATGTGTTACTATGATATATGCATGTGTTTTAGAATCAATGGACTGGGAGATCTATGTGTGACATTCTGTATGATTCGTGTCATGTGTGATCTTGCATATGATGTATGTTACATGTGTAGAATCATATGGAGCTGGAGAACTGGGGGTTGCATATGATGTATGTCATATGTGATTTGATAGCTGTGATATATTTTCCATACATGTGTAGTCTAGAATCATGTGGAGCTAGAGATCTACATATGACGTCTCATGTGGAGCTAAAGATGTTCGTATGACGTCTCATATGGAGCTGAAGATCTACGTATGACGTCTCATATGAAGATCTACATATCACGTCTCATATGAAGCTAAAGATCTATGCATGACGTCTCATATGGAGCTAAAGATCTACCATATGACGTTTCATATGAAGCTGAGGATCTACATATGATGTCTCATGTGAAACTAGAGATCTTACGTATGACGTCTCATATGGAGCTACAGATCTACATAAGACGTCCCATATGAAGCTAAAGATCTATGCATGACGTCTCATATGGAGCTAAAGATCTACATATGACGTTTCATATAGAGCTAAAGATCTACATGTGACATCTCATATGTATGATGTATTACACATATGAGCTAGCATCATATGAAGTTGAGGATCACATATGTTATATCTACGACATATCTCTCATATGATGTAGGATAATATGGGTCCTAAGATCTTCCTATTCTGGAGTCCTAATCTGGTTCATATGAGGATCTCCACATGACATCCCATATGACCTATGTCACATATGATTGCATATCTATCATATGTCTCTCATATAATCTAGAATAAAATTAGATTTCACATATGAGCTAGCATCATATGAAGCTGAGAATCACATATGATTCTGCATCCACGACATATCTCTCATATGATCTAGAATAATATGTAACCTAGATCAAACAAATTATCAAACTAACAACCCAATTTTAGTTTAAATAAATTATTCACATTGGTTGATAATTTCTTTCAAAGGTTGCAAATGATAAAACGAAAGTTGCGGTATATTCTCTAGCTCGACGAGCATGAAATTCATGAACACCACAGGTAATCCAGTTTGGTACTCTGGTAACGCATGATACTTTTACACTGCGGAGTTGTTCAGAACTTCAGTGTTGCCAACCACACAGAGTTCCTATTAGTCGATACCTCGGTCACCGGATATCATATTTGAAATTTTCAAACTAGTTAAATTACCTGGTCACTTTTGACGGGATAGTTTCACCACGAAAACAGAATATCAAGTGGCCTCCTTTTATCATGTCGTTAAATGTAACTTTTGTTTGAGGTGATATTACATTTATGATTGTATTAAGGGAAGTTTTAAGGATACATTAAATAGTAAATTTATTTTCTGAGGATATATAAATTATCAAATTTATTTTTTTAAGGATGTGGTAATTATTAAATTAATTTTTTTGTTAGATATATTAATTGCTAATTTTTTTTCTTAGCATATATTAATCACAAAATTTATTCTTCTAAGATATATTAATTATTAAATTCGTTTTTTAAGGATATATTAATTTGTTATTTTTTTTCTTAGCATATATTAATCACTAAATTTATTCTTCTAAGATATATTAATTATTAAATTCATTTTTAAGGATATATTAATTGTTATTTTTTTTCTTAGCATATATTAATCACAAAATTTATTCTTCTGAGATATATTAATTATTAAATTCATTTATTTAGAGGACATTGATTAAATTATTTTTTTATGGTATAATTATTGGATCACGGGATTTGGGATTTAATTGAATTAAATTTGCAACAATGAACAATAATAGATCTGACAGTGTTAATAGATTATTTGAAAAAGAAGGGAAAGAATTGAAATTCAATTACCTTGGGCGCTTCTTGCTACGACCAACTCAACCAGACCACGTGCCTTCTGAAGAATCGAGATTGCCTGTTCATGAGAGATGTTCGAGTCTAGTGGCTGTCCATCTATCGCCAATATCTGATCTCCTTCTACCAATCGACCATCACTGGAACAGAGCAGTTCATGGTTTATTAAAAAAATTTTTCAACCAACTTAAAAATCACATAAAATTTCTACATTCACACATTTTATAAAATACCACCATTTATTTACATTCTTCCCTTAAAACAATATAATTTAGTTCATCACATTAAAAAGCATAAGTTCAATGTAGTCCAATAATAATAAAAAGAAGCTTCTTCATAATAAATTTTTGTTAAATTAATTTATTAAGTCATTTACTAAAATTAATTGACACTTGACTATTTTATTATAATAGTTATTTGTTAATAAATGAATATTAATTAAAAAATAATGGATTAATAAAGATTTAGAAGTAAATGAATATCAATATGTTTATTGTTAAGTAAATATACTGTAATGAAATAGCAAAGTGTTAATAAATGTTTGAATAATAAAATCAGAGATTATGAAGAACATTTTGATATAATAAGATAGAAAGGATGTATCAATGCTGAATCGTGATAACATCTCCTCGATGTCCGTTTTCTATTAAACAGAATTTCATCGAATCGATGCACTAATTCATTCCCCAGACCATTACATTCTATTAACGGAGCTAATTGAGACAGTCATCCGCTAAACCTACTGAATTTATGTGCCATTTCCGTCTAACCGTGATGCAAATTGGAGATCAACGAAACATGAAGAATATGCTAATGGAAAAGATTAATGTCTGTGTACATCACGCTATAATCTTGGTTGAATAAATAATCTAGGTTCTTTATAGTGTCGGGCTTTATTACCGCGCTTTGTATCGCCATAAAGATGCATTTGTGGAGAGTGAAATTTATTTGTAAAGTTCAGAAGAGATTTACTGAATTTTTAAGATGGAAAATTTGTAGATTTCTGGATTGATGGATTGGTAAATTTTTAGTTGCATTTACTATTTTCCCATTTCCTATTTTTCCACGTCTGATTTTCCCTATTTTCCACGTTGTTCAGTTCCCATTTTCCTAATTTTCTAATTTCCCATTTTCCCAAGTTCCCAAGTTCCCATTTTCCCAAGTTCCCATTTTCCCAAGTTCCCATTTTCCCAAGTTCCCATTTTCCCAAGTTCCCATTTTCTCAAGTTCCCATTTTCCCAAGTTCCCATTTTCCCCAGTTCCCATTTTCCCAAGTTCCCATTTTCCCCAGTTCCCATTTTCCCAAGTTCCCATTTTCTCCAGTTCCCATTTTCTCAAGTTCCCATTTTCCCAAGTTTCCATTTTCTCAAGTTCCCATTTTCTCAAGTTCCCATTTTCCCAAGATCCCATTTTCACAAGTTCCCATTTTCCCCAGTTCTCATTTTCTCAAGTCCCCATTTTCCCAAGTTCCCATTTTCCCAAGTTCCCATTTCCCCATTACCCATCTTCCCCAATTCCCATCTTCCCCATTTCCCATTTTCTTTTTCCTCATTTTCCAATTCCCATCTTCCCCATTTCCCAATTCCTTTTTCCTCATTTTCCCATTTTCTCAATATCCCAATTTTCCACTTGCCCCATTTCCCATTTTCCCAATTTCCCATTCTTCAATTATAATTTTCTAATTTTCCACATTTCTAAATTTGTAGTTTTTCTTGTTCCAAATTTTTCAATTTCCCTTTTTCCATTTTCCCATGTCCAATTTTCCCAACAACCACTTTCCCACTTCCCAATTTCTTAATTTTCCATACTCTCAAACCTGAGCCCTCGACAAAGTTTCAAATAACATAAAGCAGGTATAAAAATAAAATCGCTTTCCAAGAAAGCCATTGATGAAAAGCGTCGCGTTTGGAAACGGTCCAAAAAACAAGGACTTCTGTCTTATCAGAAATGAGCTGACAGACTGTCTTGTCACGTTGATCTTCACTTTTGAACTTCAGATTTCATGATAGATTACAACGAACGGTATGAAACGAACCAGAATCTCTGTTATCCCAATACGTCGCTGTTCAAACCATCTGTTATCTCTCCTTTTCACGGTGACATTTTTGTCTTCTTTCAAACTATCGCAAAAACATCAGCGTCACACGGTATACATATACGTGCATATATCGCGTGTACGTTATCGTATCGTACTTTTTCAGTTACAAAAATAAATTATACTTGACAGAGATTAAATATAAAATTGTACCTGTGTGCAATGTATATGTGCCCCTTTGTGCTGGGTGTATGAAAAATTAGGTCGCTCATGTATTAATCTATTCAACTTTTGGTTCGCGATACGTGAACTAATTTCGAAATGAAAACACACCTGCAAATTTTCTCTTCCACGAGATTCCGCGTTAATCTCTCAAAGTAACAGAGATAGTGCAACAAAATAGTTTCGTAGCAATTTTAAGGGGTTTAAAGATGAAAGGTAGGAAGTTGCAAAACAGAGAGTGGCATCAAAAGCCCGATGGGAAGAGGAGCATTGTATTTTGGAAAATCCTCGAAAACGTCATTATCCTCATTGATCGATCCGTCGATAGGTTCGTTCGGTCGAGTACACACGCTCAAGCGTTCGCAGAGGTGAAAGCTTTAAGCTCGGCAAAGGGTATTTAGTGGGCCGATAGCGGTTGCGTTACCTAATTTCCGCCAAAGCGAATTTCACCGGCTCGGCCGTAGCTAACGATACCCAACGCTACCGATCACGCTAACCTGTGCTCCAAATTTTCCCTCGATCAAAGTTATGCCAGCTCGAGCTGTTTCGAATTTCCTGATTGACACACTGTTTGGAATTCGGTCGCCAGAAATATGCTTACATTGCTTGTTCCGTTTAGCTATCGATCATTTTCACCGCGATACTGATTGCGGGATACTTGATTAACGCTAAACCTAACTGCGCTAATGCACACATCATTTATCGTTCACATGTGCGGTTAACACTAAAATAAATACAATTATCTCAGAATAAATAGTTTAATTGGAACAAGGGTTAGATTGGAGTTAGGTTTGAATTCACTTAAGTTAGGTTAAGATTAGGTTAGATTAAAATTATATTAGGTTAGGTTGGGTTAGATTAACATTAGGATAAGTTAGGACAGGTTAGATTAAGATTAGGGTAAGTTAGATTGGGTTAGGTTAAGATTAGATTATAATTGATTAGGTTAGGTTAAGATTAGGATAAATTAGATCAGGTTAGGTTAAGATTAGGGTAAGTTATCTCAGGTTAGACTAAGATTAGGGTAAGTTAGATTGGGTTAGGTTAAGATTAGATTATAACTGATTAGGTTAGGTTAAGATTAGGATAAATTAGATCAGGTTAGATTAAGATTAGGGTAGGTTAGGTCAGGTTAGGTCAAAATTAGAGTAAGTTAGGTCAGGTTAGATTAATATTAGGGTAAGTTAGGTCAGGTTAGGTCAAAATTAGAGTAATTTAGGTCAGGTTAGGTCAAATTAGAGTAAGTTCGGTCAGGTTAGATTAAGATTAGGGTAAGTTAGGTCAGGTTAGACGAAGATTAGAGTAAGTTAGATCAAGTTAGATTAAGATTAGGCTAAGTTATATCAAATTGGATTAAGATTAGGACAAGTATGAATATAAATATTGAGAATCAAAGAGCAAACAGAACAAGATAACAAATAAAATAAATTGTTTCCTCTTCTAAAATGATTTTCACGTATCGTTTGTTCGCGCAGTTCCTTACACGTGTGCTCCTCAAAGAGTAGGAACTCGGAAGCTCAACAGACACTTCAATCCGCGTGTCGAGCAAACATAGCTTCTCATTTACACTCGATTTCACCGGGCTTCATTCATCGCCGAAGTGTTTATACAGCGCCGAATTAAACGGGAGTTTAACAATCTGCGCCGTTTGTCTTCGGCTTTGTCGCGAACGGGAAGAAGTTCCGCGGAAGGGGGTTCGTTTGATATCGATCGGAAATAACTTCGCCGGTTTATTTTATCAAGAAACGAAGGAAACGTTTGTGCTCCTCGAGTAGACGTTGCGTTTGTGGCGCATAAATTTTCTTGAATCTCCACGCCGCCGATATGGCCGCGCTAAAGTAACTAGGTTACCTCAATAATGAAGCATACTTTGAATTATCGAATGAACTTCGGTGAATGGAAATCCGATTGCATAATAAATTAAAGGTTACGAGCTGGTATCGTGTTAATTCACCTCTTATGGACGCGATGGAGGTTGCTTCAACCGAGGCGGGATATTATATTGCCATTATGGTTGCTTGAGTTTTAGTATACATGCGTGTGGTGTTTTAATAACTGTAGGAGAGCTTATTATTTTGCAAGATTGATATCTGTAAAACCTGGGGACGTTGGACATTTTAGATGCATTGACAGACCTGAGAATGGTAGAACTACAAATAATCAACATTTGTAGATTATTATAAAAGCATAGTTGTACCCCCAACTTGGGTCTAACTCTAGACCCAACCGTGAATACAAGAATTTCAAATCCAGAGACTTGTAAGCACAACAAATTTAATATCCAAAAATCGAAAAACATATTTCCCTCATGTAAACATTCAGCCACATCTGAATATGAATTTACACCCCCTACGCAATAAATCACCGCAGGAGATGAAATAAGCGCTCAATAAAAAGTGAGCAGAAACATTATTCAAGATTACTTCATCGCGCACTTAAATACATAACGCAGCTTGATAGATTCATCTCTGAAAATTTTCCGAGGCACTATTTATCGCAGGGCGGCGCATGAATCTTCATTCATCCGTGAAAAGTCGCGGAGATTTTATCGTCCGAGAAGCGTAGAGCACGCAGGCCGTTCATTCGAACAGTAACTTGAGAGAAAGAAGCTGCAAAGACGCGAAGAAAGGAAGAAAAGACGGGGATATTTAAAAAGGGAAGACGGATGAAAAGGGCCGTGTGTGAGCGAATAAGGGTTAGGAAAAGATTTATTGTACACCGGCGAGCGAACTTGGTGTACAGCTTGCCAGCTTCACAAGATGAACAATGGGGTGCTATGAAATTATTCAGTTCAATGAAGACCCGTCGTCTATGGTTACCGTCATATTTTTTATGCGCTTTTCACTTTTTGATGGTGAACATGTAACGTGGTGTGCTGTTATTGACAAGTTTGAGGAACGTGATGTTTGGTGTGATTTTGGAACATATGTCTCACAAAATGGCGGTTATGGTATGTCGATGTGGAGCTTGAAATCTGAAGGAGATAACTGTGATAATTTATTAAATTTGTTCATAATATAAAATGGCTGATCAGCAAGATTTAACGAGTGAATAACAATTTTAGATTCTAAAGAGTCTGACACAAAATGATGACAGAAAAGTATCACTAAATGGCGCTTATAGTATGTCGATGTGAAGCTTGAAGTCTAATAGAAGCGACCATGTCAACCTTTCAATTATATTCATAATACAAAATGGCTGACAAGCAAGTTATAACAAATACTTAACAAGTATAGATAGTAAAGAGTCTGGCTCAAAATGATGACTGAAAAGTATCACAAAATGGCGCTTATGGTATGTCAATCTACAGCTAAAAGTCTGATGAATATGACTGTATTCATTTTTAAATTATATTCATAACATAAAATGGCTTATCAACAAGTTCTAATATAATATCTAATATACATATGTTGTTCAAGCAATGATTTTTACTAAATAAAATTTTAAATTGATGCTATGAGGGACATTTAGTGATACTTCCATGAGCAAAGTCACACCAGTTTATACATTTCAAACTCTCCGATATGCAACAATCTAACAGTTTTTAGAGCAAACACCCTAGTTCACCATAGTCGAAGATATTACGATGCTATGTAAACTTTGCACATACATGCAACCAGGCTATATTACGTCGTGCTACAATCAAACCTATGCATACAAAATGTTTCAGCTTCATATTGAAGCACGAGTATGATGTCGCGGAAGAAAAAAGGTTCAAATAATGCAGTGTTCATACACACGAGAGTATTCCAATAACATCAACTCCAACTCCGAATGAAATTTTTAACAGCAACTCAAACTTCCTATGAGATTTGCAGAAACTTTATGAATTTCTAACAGGATACTTCTTCTTAAGTAACAGATTAGAAATACGTAGAAAAATTTAGTAACCGTGGTCACAGTTCAGTAATTCTTTCAAGTTTCGATTTATGGAACCGCAAATTTTCGATTCAGTTATAGAATTCTGATCTTTCAGTGCAATACAGGGTGTTTTACAATTGATAGAGGTTCCTGAAATGAGGAGCTGATTCTGAATAAGATTTCCCTTTGCAGAAATGGGGTTTGAAGCTTCGTTTTTGAATTATTATGGAAAAATACGGAACAATCTGAGCGCGAGGATTACGCATGCGCAGACGCGAGACAGCTTCGAGCTAGCGGCTGAGCGCGTAGTACTTACCACGCGTTGTATTTACCACGCACTGTATTTACCACGCGTTCTTTACCACGTACTGCACTTACCACGCGTTGTATTTACCACGTGCTGCACTTACCACGCGTTGCTTACCACGTGCTGCACCTACCAAGCGTTATATTTACCACGCGTTGTATTTACCACGCATTGTATTTACCACGCGTTCTTTACCACGCATTGTATTTACTACGCGTTGTATTTACCACGCATTGAATTTACCACACGTTGCTTACCATGTGCTGCACCTACCACGCGTTGTATTAACCACGCATTATATTTACCACGCGTTGTATTTACCACGCATTGAATTTATCACGCGTTGCTTACCACGTGCTGCACCTACCACGCATAGTACTTGCCACGCCTTGTATTTACCACGCGTTACATTCACCACGCATTGATTTCTTACGCGTTGCACTCACTAAGCGTTGAATATACTATACATTGCATTTACCACTCAGCCGCTAGCTCGAAGCTGTTGCTCTCGCGTCGGCGCATGCGCTGCTGGGTTGTAAGCTCTCTCTCGCGTCTGCGCATGCACCGCTAGGTTGTAAGCTCTCTCTCGCGTCTGCGCATGCGCCGCTAAGTTGGAAGCTCTCTCTCGCGTCTGCGCATGCATAATCCTCGCGCTCTGATTGGTCCGCGTTTCTCCTTAATAATTCAAAAACGAAGCTTCAAATTCCATTTTTGCGAAGGAAAATCTTATTCAGAATCACATCAGCTATCATTTCAGAGACCTACACTAATTGTGAAACACCCAGTATATGAACAATATCAAATCTACCAAATACGAAAAATTCAGTAATAAAATATATTTCGGAATTTCGCAATCAACGCTCGTAAAAAAAACCAAACAAAGAATTCGCATTCTGTTATTCTACAGTTAACATTTTCCCAATTAAAGATACGAAAGCTATATACCTAAATCGTGTGGTTTAATTTGAAAGTTTCGTATGGAAAATAAATCGCCGTAACGGAATAATTTATAATGAAATACAACCGTTCTCTCTCGTTCTCCATATTTTCGCGTCATTTATGTACGACCGTTGAACATCGATTGGCAATTTATATACGGGCATATAAAATTATTTTAAACACGCGGAGTATCGACGTTTCGCGACAATGATCCGTGAAATGGCAGTGCGACGATCGCTCGAGAATTGACTCGTTTATTCGCCGCGTATAATGATGGCTCGCGATTTATAAATTACTTGGGAAAGCAATTTTCTTGCCAGGGCTACAGGCGTGAAATATTAATAAAGAGAAAGCGGCGGGGTAACGCTATTTTTTCATTAATATTTCATCGTTTAAGTCGAAGGGAAACACACCCTCGCTTAAGGGCGAAGGACACGCCTATTTTCCTTTTTCATCCTGTTAATAATTCGCCGACCGGCGAGCTTATATCTCGAAAATTGCCCGAGGCAACAGAATTCCGTTTCATTTTACGCAAATGCGCTTTACATTTTTTAACGGATTCGAAACTTTGAAATTTTATATAGCGGCTGAAACGTGGCATGAATTTCAATAGCTTTGACATAGTTTCCTTTTGTTCCGTTTACTGGAAGTATCGAAATATAGGGATTGTAGAAATAGAAGGATACAGGGATACTTAAGTACAAACTTTATCTTTGTAATAGGAATATTACATTTTGTTACGAACTGAAATTAGTTTATTTTAAATGTATGTGATTCCTGTTCCAGCCCTCTGAGACAGCTAATATCCTGGCAAATTTAAAAATTCTAATTTATTTCTGAGACTTCAAAGGGTTTTAGTTGCATGTTTTCCAATTTGCGAGCATCAAAGAGAAACTTCAAAGTGGGTAGCTGTTTTCAAATATCAGGTAAATATATTCTTATGATTAATTAAAGTTTGCAGAGAGCAAAAATTTAATATCAGAGATAAGATAATGTTTTAAACGCTTACGAAGTATATTTTAACTTCATCGAATGATCATTTTCACCTCTTCCATCATCATTAAGTCCCTCTAAGGAAGACTTCACATCCATAACAATTTGTCAAATTAGTAATAATTTGATCATTCAAACCTTAAGAGATAAAAACAATTATTACTCTACAAATTACTCTGTGCGTATTATACAAATAATAGTAGGTTTTATATAGAAAAAATTGTATAGAAATGTTTAAAAAATATGACAAAGATATCTTGGATATTGTTTTGATAAAAGGTAATGTTCTTACAAAGGTATTATCTTCATCCTCTTCGTCATCATTAGCTACCCTCATTGTAATCCTACATTCATTATTCATAACAGTACCAATAATTAATTCACTATTACATCCGGAGAATCCTCATTATTTAACCCTAACCCTGAGAAAGGGTATTTAACCTTACTTTAATAAGGGAGGATCATATTTAACAGAAGCTCGTATCAGATTTCAAAATGACAAAAAATTCTACTGTTCTGATATATTGATTATAAAAAATATTTTTATATTGATGATACTGGGTGAGTTGGAAAATTGAAAATGTGGAAAGTTAAATATTTGGAAAATTGGGAAATTGAAAAAATTGGGAAAGTTGGGAAAATTGGGAAATTAAGAAAATGGGAAAATTTAGAAATTGGAAAATTGGTAATTGGGAAATTTGGAAATTGGAAAATTTAAAATTTGGGAAAATTGGAAATTGGGAAATTTAGAAATTGGAAAATTTAAAGGTTGGGAAAATTGGAAATTAAGAAATTTAGGAATTGAAAAATATAGAAGTTGGAAAATTGGAAATTTAGAAGTTGGGAAATTTAGAAATTGGAAAATTTAAAAGTTGGGAAAATTGGAAATTAAGAAATTTAGGAATTGAAAAACATAGAAGTTGGAAAATTGGAAATTGGGAAATTTAGAAGTTGGGAAAATTTAGAAATTGTGCAATTGGAAATTGGGAAATTTTGAAATTGGAAAATTTAAAAGTTGGGAAAATTGGAAATTGGGAAATTTATAAATTGGAAAATATAGAAGTTGGAAGATTGGAAATTGCGAAATTTGGAAATTGGGAAATATAGAAGTTAGAAAATTGGAAATTGGGAAATTTGGAAATTGGAAAATATAGAAGTTGGAACATTGGAAATTAAGAAATTTAGAAATTGGAAAATATAGAAGTTGGAAAATTGGAAATTGGGAAATTTAGAAATTGGAAAATATAGAAGTTGGAAAATTGGAAATTGAAAAATTTTCAAATTACAAAAATTTCCAAACTATAAGCTACCAAGTTGAATAATTAAATAATTAAATACCAAAAATTCAAATAAACGAATTAACTATGCCCTTTTAACAGCATAAACTCGTAAATAATATTAGTCCCAAATGCAATAAAGCAGGTGTAATAACGTTGACCATTAGAAGCCCGTTTACAAGACCCTCGGTTTACACCATTTCACCGGATACTGTTGCTTCCCAGCACCATAACAGGATTTCCCAGAGATTGTTTGTCGATACAAGCTGCGATCATCCATCACTCTAACCGAGGGCACATTTCTGTCCCCGGCGTTTGTGTAAGTCGATTCTGTACATCGACGATACAGTCTGCTACGACTGTACACCAAGCTGTGTCGAGTTCGAATCAATAACGAATCTCTCTCACCCTCTTTCTACCCCACCCAAGTACACCCACCCACCCCTACAATTCCTTCTTTTCCTTCTGCCATGCCATACCGAACGCCTGTTCTTACTGTTTCTCCTCTTGTTTCGCCCACGATTATGGGTCAAACAGGTAAAAAAGTAAACGATGTTCCTTTATCGAGGATGAACGATCAACGGAAATTGAAAGCGAGAGACTTTCAGAACGATCGGGGCGGAGTTTCAAATAGTCTGATAATTGAGATGTTTGGGGTACTGTCCTTTCTTTTTATTTTTAGGGCTCATATTGTGGCGTGTCACAGTTGTAGACTTTTTGGTGCGTTAGAGATTTTTAATTTTTAGGCTTTCAAATTTTGTGAGTTTCTGATTTTTTCATTTTCAATTTCTTTAATTTCCTAATTCCTTGATTTTTTCATTTCTCAAATTCCTAATTTCCCAATTACCTAATTCCTCAACTTTTTAATTTCTTAAATTCCTAATTTCCCAAATTCCTCATTCACAAATTTTCAATTTTCCAATTTTCCAATTTTCCAATTTTCCAATTTCCCAATTCTCTAATTTCCCCATTTTCTAATTTTCCAAATTCCCAATTCTCTAATTTTTCAATTTCCCAATTCCACAATTTCCCAAATTCCTCATTTCCCCATTTCCCAATTTCCTAAATTCCTAATTTCCCAATTCACAAATTTTCCCATTTCCTAATTTTCCAATTTCCCAATTCCCTAATTTCCCCATTTCCTAATTTCCTCATTTCCCAATTCCATAATTTCCCAAATTCCTCATTTCCCCATTTCCCAATTTCCTAAATTCCTAATTTCCCAATCCACAAATTTTCCCATTTCCCAATTTCCTAATTCCCTAATTTCCCCATTTCCTAATTTTCCAATTTCCCAATTCCCTAGTTTCTCCATTTCCTAATTTTCCAATTTCCCAATTCCCTAGTTTCCCCATTTCCTAATTTTCCAATTTCCCAATTCCCTAATTTCCCCATTTCCTAATTTCCGCATTTCCCAATTCCATAATTTCCCAAATTCCTCATTTCCCCATTTCCCAATTTCCTAAATTCCTAATTTCCCAATTCACAAATTTTCCCATTTCCTAATTTTCCAATTTCCCAATTCCCTAATTTCCCCATTTCCTAATTTCCGCATTTCCCAATTCCATAATTTCCCAAATTCCTCATTTCCCCATTTCCCAATTTCCTAAATTCCTAATTTCCCAATTCACAAATTTTCCCATTTCCCAATTTCCTAATTCCCTAATTTCCCCATTTCCTAATTTTCCAATTTCCCAATTCCCTAGTTTTTCCATTTCCTAATTTTCCAATTTCCCAATTCCCTAATTTCCCCATTTCCTAATTTCCCAATTTCCCAATTCCCTAGTTTCTCCATTTCCTAATTTTCCAATTTCCCAATTCCCTAATTTCCCCATTTCCTAATTTCCCAATTTCCCAATTCCATAATTTCCCAATTTCTTAATTCCCTAATTTCTCAATTCACAAATTTTTAATTTTCCAATTTCCTCATTTCCCAATTCCATAATTTCCCAAATTCCTAATTTCCCCATTTCCCAATTTCCTAAATTCCTAATTTTCCAATTCACAAATTTTCAATTTTCCAATTTTCCAATTTCCCAATTTCATAATTTCCTAAATTCCTAAGTTACTAATTTGCCAACTTTTTATTTGCTAATTTCCCATTTTCTAGTCACCCAATTTTCCCACTTTCTCTTTCCCTATTTTTCAAATTTTTAGATTTCCAACATACTAATATATCAATATAGCATTGCTGAACTACGGTAATAATATACATACATAATAATATATTACATTACATTAACATATCAATGCTGTTATATAAAACTGTACTACACTCCCGACATAGTACTATCTAAGTATAATATATTTGTCTGCCATAATAAATACCGCGACAGCAAACCTAATAACAGAAAATCAGTCATTTGAACCATCTGAATGATATTGAAATCATTACGGATAACCGAAAACGTTCGGGTGATGAAGCGATATTTTTCATTCGCATCTCCCAAGCCAGCAGCCGTAAATCGTTCGGCGAAGATCGATCCCTCTTGAATCGAATCCTCGTTTCGATGCAGACGCTATACGAGCATCCAGCGACACATCGTAAATCGAGTTACTCGTCCAAATATTTCACGTTCGTTCCGGATCTTCTATTATAAGAGCCCCAAGCCTTCGATATGACGCGAACCGATCGTTTCACGGTTGCTGCAACGAATTTACGGTAAATATGGAGAATAGCAAGCTGCTTTTAACAATCAGTGTTTCAAATCGAATATTTATCCGACGCTTCAGAGTCTGCTGAGAGCCATGTCGTTTTAAAAATTTAAGCTTTGCTAGTTCGATGTAGAGCTTCTCGATGGAACTTAATTTAGACTCTGCTTTGGGGGTTGTATTTGTTTAATTATGTTTAGTATTTTGTTGATGAGGTGTTGGCGAGAGGGATTAGATCGAAGGCGGGAAATTTGAATTTTCAAATTTTAGAGTTGGAAAATTTGGTAAATTAGGAGTTCTAAAATTTGTATACTTTATTGTACACTTGTATACTTGATTGTACACTTGTATACTACATTGTATACTTGTATTTTTAATTGTATAGTGTGGAGTCTGACTGATTTTATAGATCTGACGTGGCGGGAAATTTGAATTTTCATATTGAAAAATTGAGAAATTTGGTAAATTAGGAGTTTGGAAATTTGTATACTTGATTGTATACTTCATTATATACTTGTATACTTAATTGTATATTGTGGAGTCTGACTAATTCTATAGATCTGACATGGCGGGAAATTTGAATTTTCATATTGAAAAACTGATAAATTTGGTAAATTAGAAATTTGAAAATTTGTATAATTAATTGTATACTTGTATACTTAATTGTATAGTGTGGAGTCTAACTGTGATACTATAAATCGGATGTGGCGGGAAATTTGAATTTTCAAATTGAAAAACTGATAAATTTGGTAAATTAGAAGTTTGAAAATTTGTATAATTAATTGTTGTACTATATGAAGTCAGACTGCATATTTTATACTTCGGAAATGGCGGGAAATTTGAATTTTCAAACGTTGGAATTAGGCAAATCAGAAATTACCAAACTTAACTATGAAAAATTTAGAAATTTGAAAAACCATAAAATTGAGAAATAAATATTTGCAAAATTATGGAACTGAAAATTAAAAATTTGAAGAACTATAAAACTATAAAATAAAAATTTGCAAAATCATGAAACCAAAAAATAAAAATATGAAAAATCATGAAACTAAGAATTAAAAATTTGAAAAATTATGAAACTGAGAATTAAAAATTTAGAAATGTATTGCAACCGAAAATTGAGAATTTTGAAATATGGAAGAGTGTGGAAAAATTTGCAAATTAGAAACCTTGAACGATCACAAACGTTGAACGCCAGTGTTTGCAATTCACACGAACGATGACCATAGTAATCATTATCACCAGGAGCCTTTATTGCGTAATTATCAATTGTTCTCGAGCTTCTACTGCTTCCCGAGAACATAAACGACACCCGCATAAACTGTTTCATTGAAACTGCTTGCGTAATCAGAATACAATCGTGTAGCATAAGAGTGAGTGTTGTGTAAGTTGTTCGTTTATTTTGTTCATTAACTACTCTCCACTTTTCTCCCTCTTTTTAACGACAGACTATTTTCTATATTAAATTCTAATTTATTTTAACAAATTTTATGGAGCAAATAATTCAATCAAAAAGGGACAAAAATATTATTTTAAATAATATTACTAATATGTAGCAAAGTAAAGTATAAGTTTGAAAATGGAAATTTAAAAATTTATATTTTTATTTATTGTAATATTATTATTTAGACATATAATGCAATAACTGTGATATGTCACTGATGATGTGTTTGACAATAAATGTCAATTTTCATGATGACGAGATCAATCACTCAAAATAATTTAATACAATTTAATATTGGTATGATGAACATAATAAATAATTATTACAACAAACATTTATTAATTGTATATGTAAAATGTAACAATTAGAAAAATATTATAAATGACACTAATATGTTTAACAACAAATATTAATCTTCACAAGAGAATCAATCTTTCTTATTTAACTAATAAATTTCATTGATATTTTAACCAAGACAGCCGAAAGTTCCATCCTCACGTTCTTAACGAAGTATAAAATGCAACAGGGGATTTTCTTAAAAAAGAAAGGAAGTAAAAAGGAGAGAAAAGGGGTAAAGGAAAACGTGAACCGAGAAAGGAAAGTTAAAAGTATAAAATTAACAAGATGATTTCCCTAAGGCGTGCTAATTGTACACGACAAGCAGGGAGAGGACGAATAGGCTGTTGAATGAGTCCGACCGTGCAAGTATCGCTAACTCTCTTGAACTTAAGCTAATAATGTAATTCTACGTGAAATCCCGAAGGAGAGATATAACAAGCTTTGAGATTAAACGTTTCAACGTACAATGAATATTTTATACAATTTCAATTGACGTCGTTAAGGATGCAGCGATAGCAATAACCTCGTAGATCGATATTTCTACGTTCTACTACTGGCGATTGAAAGTGTATATCAGGTGAAAAATGATATACGTATTAAGCTGGGAATTTTACGAATCGGTAAAATAGCTTTGTACGGTTTAATTCGATGGGATTCAATTACTCGCCATTGAATTTCTAAGCGATACGTTTCGACGCGACTCGATATCGTGCGATTTATTTCGTCGTGGTTTGGGTTGAATTCGACGACGATTTAATTTGAATTCGGTCTAATTCCATTCGTCGATCTTCACGAAATTCAATTTAGAAGGGTTTAATTTCAATTTGGTATGATACGGTTCGACTTGATACAATTTCCATTCTATGATACTTAACTGGGCACAGTGCAATTTCAATTTGACACGTTTCAATTTTAATTCCAGAGAAATTCAATTCAAAATGATTCAATTTCAAGTCAGCAAAATACAATTACAATTCCATTTAATTACATTTCAAGTCAGCGAAGTTCAATTATAATTGAATTCTATTCAATTCCATACAATGCAATTACAAGTCAACAAAATTCAATTATAATTGAAGCCAATTTAACTCCATACAATTCAATTTCAAGTCAACCAAATGCAATTATAATTGAATTCAATTCCACAGAAATTCAATTCAAAACGATTCAATTTCAAGTCAACAAAGCACAACTACAACTCCATTTAATTAAATTTCAAGTCAGCAAAGTTCAACTATAATTGAATTGAATTCAATTCCATACAATGTAATTACAAGTCAGCAAAATTCAATTATAATTGAAGTCATTTCAATTTCAATCTAACTGAATTCAATTGTAATTCAATTAAGTTCAATTCAATTTCAAATCAACAAAACAGTTATAATTGAATTTAATTCAACTCCATATAATTGAACTGCAAGTCAACCAAATTCAATTACAGTTGAATTCATTTCAATTTCAATCTGACTGAATTCAACTGTAATTCAATGCAGTTCAATTCAATTTCAAGTCAACAAAACAGTTATAATTGAATTTAATTCAACTCCATATAATTGAACTACAAGTCAATCAAATTCAATTATAGTTGAATTCATTTCAATTTCAATCTAACTGAATTCAATTGTAATTCAATTAAGTTCAGTTCAATTTCAAATCAACAAAACAGTTATAATTGAATTTAATTCAACTCCATATAATTGAACTGCAAGTCAACCAAATTCAATTATAGTTGAATTCATTTCAATTTCAATCTGACTGAATTCAATTGTAATTCAATGCAGTTCAATTCAATTATAAATCAACAAAATACTTATGATTGAATTTAACTCAACTCCATACAATTCAATTACAAGTCAACCAAATTCAATTATAGTTGAATTTATGTCAATTTCAATCTAACTAAATTCAATTGTAATTCAATTAAGTTCAATTCAATTTCAAGTCAACAAAACAGTTATAATTGAATTTGATTCAACTCCATACAATTCAATTATAAGTTAACCAAATTCAATTATAGTTGAATTCACTTCAATTTCAACTCAACAAAGTTCAATTATAATCGAATCCACTTCAATTTCAATCTAACTGAATTTAATTCTATACAACAAACTTTCAATTCACAACATTCGATTAATATTCCACCAAATTCAATTCCAATTTAACTAAATTCATTTCCACACGTCTCAAGTCATTTTCGATGCAAGACAGCTATATCTTCGAGCTATATCTGCAGACTTCAACTTCCCTATTCTGAATTTTATTCGAAAGTTTCCACCGATAACTCAGCAAGTTCCATTTCGAAAGCACGACTCCTCGATACCGTGCAGAAATCGATATTTCCAAGTTCAGCAGCAACATCTGCGATCGGAATAAAAAATGTATAGCCCCGGTGAGACATCAACGTCAATCTAGAGATACAAAGTAACCGCATGCGGTACGAGAACAGCAACCGGCGTCTCTCTGTCCAGTGATCGAAAGTGTCGATTTTCTCGAGCGGAAGTCGAGAGAATCGATCCACGTCCAAGCAGCCAGAGGGTAGAAAATATCGAGCGTGGTACTGTGTTCGAAGGGGGATACCGTGCAACGGCACGAGCCATCAAGCATCGAGTCATGACACGATATGACCGACTTTGTGCCTCGTTAAAATTGCATTAGCTAGACAGTGGAAAGGGTCGGTGAAAAGCGACGACTGAAAATACACGGCGAAACATCTGATCCTGATGTGGAATTATCGTGACAACGGGGCTCGATCCTGCTTTCTCTTAGGGCTCGTTTACAACGACAGAAAGGGAATACACGGCGTATTAGAAACGGTGCGGGAGATAATTTTCGAGAGGAGACAGTTCGGGAAGTTTCGAAGCTCAGGATTTACACGTTTTGTGTATGGAAATTTGGGAAATGGGAGGAGGAGATTTGGGTGACAGTGAAGTGAATAGTCGGGGATTTGCAAGCTTGAAAATTCTGGATTTGGGGAACTGAAAATTTAGGGGCTTGAAAGTCTGGAATTTTGAGAGGCTTAGGAATTCGACAACTTAGGAAATTTGTAAATTGGGAAATTAGGAAAATTGGAACTTTGTAAATTGGGAAATTAGGAAAATTGGAACTTTGTAAATTGGGAAATTAGGAAATTAGAAAACGGGAAACTCGAGATATTTGTAACTTGGGCAATTGGGAAATTAGGAAACTGGGAAATGGGGAAATTAGGAAATTTGTAAATTGGGAAATTCGTAATTTGGGACATTGAGAATTTGCAAATTGGGAAATTAGGAAATTGGTAAAAGAGAAAATTGGGAAATGGGGAAATTAGGAAATTTGTAATTTGGGATAATGGGAATTTGTAAATTGGGAAATTAGAAAATGGGGAAATTGGGAAATTTGTAAATTGGGAAATTAGAAAATTGGGAAATTAGGAAATTAGGAAATTTGTAAATTGGGAAATTTGTAAATTGGGAAATTAGAAAATTGGGAAATTAGGAAATTGGGAAATTTGTAAATTGGGAAATTAGGAAATGGGGAAATTAGGAAATTAGGAAATTGAGAAATTGAGAAAATAGAAAATTAGAAAATTAGAAAATTAGAAAATTAGAAAATTAGAAAATTTGTAAATTGGGAAATTAAAAAGTAGGAAATTAGAAAATTGGGAAATTGGGAAATTGGCAAATTGGAAAATTGGGAAATTAGGAAATTAGGAAATTAGGAAATGGGGAAATTTGGGAAATTGGGAAATTAGAAAATGTGAAAATTGGAAATTTGAGAAATAGAGGGTTTGGAATTTCTGCAACAAACTCATTTTAAACAAAGAAATTCAGCATCTTTAATACTTTAAAACAACTATTAAAATTTATCAACCCAAAAATATGAAGTTTACCTTACAATCTTGTATTTTCAATTACGAACTTACTGAATCAACAAGAGCAACAAAAAGTGAAAACAAGAAAGTACACGCAGCAACGTAAAGATCGCAAGCTTTTGACAATCCTCCAACGAATATTTAATTAATTTTCGTAACGCAGTCAGTACAAATTAACGCCAGAAATTCTGTGAAGGTTCAGCAATAATTTTATCCCGAAACGTTGACATTAACAGGGAAAACATACAACGAGGAATCACAGGAAACGTCCTAACAATTAGTACGAGAAACAATTAGAACCGACTGCAATATTTAGCCTGTGTATACAATGCTGGAATCGTGACAGACACATACGCGTGTACACATATGCGTACAGACGTACTAGCGCGTGTACAACTTATACTGTGTTGTATCCAGTTATTACACTGTTAAATCAATTGGGAAACGGAAGAATATTGAGTTACACGGGTAATGGAATTATTAAACTCGCTGTTTCCTATTTTCGCGTATGCAACGACGATTATTGTGGCGGAAACGAGACGAAAATTTTTAATACTTTTATGAAATATAAAACTGGTACGTGGTTTCTATTCAGGTTGTGTTGCAATGTGAAAGAATTTTTAAATTGAGGGATTTTTATCATTTTTATAGTGAGGGATTTCAAATTGTGCAATTTCTAGGTATGTCATTCTTTACATATTTAAATATCCCTAGATATCACAATACTACTAGACGTTCAAATATTCTTAGATATCCCTACATATGTAGAAAAATCTGCAATCGTCAAAAAACTTCTGAAATATTCAAATTTCCGTAGACGTACTAATATCAGTGATTTCCCTAGACGTAACTAATATCGTTCTAATATCACTATGCATCCCAATATCCCTAGACATCCTAGTATCCCTAGATATTTTAATATTACTATACATCTCCATATCCCTAGACATCCCAATATCCCCAGACATCCCAATATTCCTAGAAAACCTAATAACCCTAGATACCCTAATAGTCTTAGACATCCTAGTATCCCTAGACATCCTAGTATCCCTAGACATTTTAATATTACTATACATCCCCATATCCCTAGAAAACCTAATAATCCTAGACATCCTAATATCCCTAGACACCTTAATGTCCCTAGATATCCTAATGTCCCTATACACCCAATATCCCTAGATACCTTGATATCCCTAGAAATCCTAATATCCTTAGATACCCTAATGTCCCTATACACCCAATATCCCTAGATAGCTTGACATCCCTAAAAATTCTAATATTCTTAGACATCCTAATGTTCTTATACACCCAATATCCCTAGATACCTTGATATCCCTAGAAATCCTAATATCCCTAGATACCCTAACGTCCCTATACACCCAATATCCCTAGATAGCTTGACATCCCTAAAAATTCTAATATTCTTAGACATCCTAATGTCCTTATACACCCAATATCCCTAGATACCTTGATATCCCTAGAAATCCTAATATCCCTAGATATCCTAATGTCCCTATACACCCAATATCCCTAGATAGCTTGACATCCCTAAAAATCCTAATATTCTTAAACATCCTAATGTCCCTATACACCCAATATCCCTAGATACCTTGATATCCCTAGAAATCCAATATCCCTAGATATCAAAAATAAAGTTCTAAATTTAAATTCGAAAATTCTATTTCAATTTTTAATAAAAGAGTTATACAACTAAAAAATAAAACTAGTATTTTTAATTAAAAAATATTCAATCATCGATAGATTCTCAATAGAATGTAATTGAAAATTGCACTGTTTTAAAATTTATTTCGCTTCTTAACACACGTTTTAAATTGCTCCTAAATTGTTACCGTTTTTTTCTAACCGTGTTTTTTAAATTGCGTCTAAAGAATGTTCTTTTGTCGGAGCAATAAGGGAAACCCGTTCCCAACAAACAAAGCTATATTGTAAATCGCCGGAGTTTAACAAGCAACCACTATGGTCGCAATCGTAACTTCCGATTCTCTTTGATCCACCTTTCATTCCGTACGGTGTTGATCGTTCGAGAGATCGACGAGACACATTCGTTCTCGTAATTACAACGTGATTTTTCCCTCGCAACACGACACATCCGACCGTTTCAAAGCTTATTCGAAGTCCAAAGGGCTTCGGTAGCGTATACCTTTGACGAATACGATGGGATACCGTGATAAGATTTTCGATGGAAAAAGAACATTCTTATGGCTGCTGTACCTTATCGATATTGCTGAGAATTTTCAAAGGAATTTCTACTGATGTAACTTCTATTGGAAATTACTTCAACGTATTTATAAGTGATCCTTACTTTATTCGGTAAATAAGTTATCTATAAATATTTGTAAATATATTGATGGAGATAAAGCGCACATTTAGTTATAAGTTATTAGGTTTGGAAATTTGAATATTTTTAAAATATTTATGAGTTTGTATCAATCTATCAACCCATCAAGCTATCAATCTATCAATTCATAAATCTATCAATCTATCAGGCTATAAATCTATCAATCTATCAATATATCAAGCTACTAATATATCAGTCTATCAATCCATCAATCTATCAGGCTATTAATCTACCAGTCTATCAATCCATCAATCTATCACTCCATCAATCTATCAGTCTATCAATCCATCAGTCTATAAATCTATCAGTCTATAAATCTATCAGTCTATCAATCTATCGATCTATCACTCCATCAATCTATCAGTCTATCAATCCATCAGTCTATCAATCAATCACTCCATCAATCCATCAGTCTATCAATCCATCACTCCATCAATCCATCAGTCTATCAATCCATCAGTCTATAAATCTATCAGTCTATAAATCTATCAGTCTATCAATCTATCGATCTATCAATTTATCGATCTGTCAATCTATCAATCCATCACTCTATCAATCAATCACTCCATCAATCCATCAGTCTATCAATCCATCACTCCATCAATCCATCAGTCTATCAATCCATCAGTCTATCAATCCATCACTCCATCAATCCATCAGTCTATCAATCCATCAGTCTATAAATCTATCAGTCTATAAATCTATCAGTCTATCGATCTATCAATCTATCGATCTGTCAATCTATCAATCCATCACTCTATCAATCAATCACTCTATCAATCAATCACTCCATCAATCCATCAGTCTATCAATCCATCAATCCATCAATCTATCAATCTATCAATCTATCAATCTAAAAATCCAGAATCCCAAAATCCAAAAATCCCAAAATCCCCAAAATCCCAAAAATCCTAAAATCCAAAAATCCCAAAATCTAAAAATCCAAAAATCCAAAATCCCAAAATCTATAAACCTATAAACCTAAAAACCTAAAAAAATACTAAATAAAAAAAAAATATCAAAATACTAAAATAACCAAAAGGAATCGAGAGCAGTGGCCGGTGAAGAACACAATGAACCAGAAAGTAGGTACAAAGAAGTTGAAATAGGAAGCAGGTATCCAGTGTGACACAATCGATTTCTACTAGATGTTCCCTCAAAGAACAATTTAATTCGAAAAAAGAAGGTACAAGACATCAGAAAGTATCGGATTGTCGAGCCAAGTAGAACCCGATGAAAATCACGGCTGTTACTGCGGACTATAGGTCCTTATTCGTCCGGATGAAAAGGGGAGAAATCGATTGTTTCTTGGTTAAAAGAAGATACTTTGTTCTTTGAAACGAACGAGAGACGAGTGGCTCGTATTGATCTGGCTCTCGCCGACGGCTACGCAACGAGTTAAGGGTTAATCAATTTCAAGTTACGACGTAGCAACGTGGCGTGACAGAACGTGTCAGGAACACAGCATTATCCGTTGCAATAATTCTCGTCGGGGTACACGTGCTGTGTGTTTCGCTAACTAAGTGGAAAGAAACCTAACCGCGCTCGCGATTAACACGAGCTAAGTACACCGCTTCTTTTTTGCTGATTTATATCGACTTCTTTTTTAGGATGGATAGGTTATCTCACGTTTTAGGGATGAAATATAGGGAAAGTTAGAGATCGCGTGTCGTGTGAGGGTGGATTAGTAGTGGTTTTTTTGTAATTAAAGGGGACGTTCGAAAATTTAGAAATTTGGGACTTTTGGGATTTTGGAGATTTTGGGAATTTTAAGGATTTTTGGAAGTTGGGGAATTTGGGGGATTTTGAGGTCTTTGGAGATTTCGGAGGGTTTAGGAATTTTGGGCATTTTTGGAATTTAGGGCATTTTAGGTATTTTGTGGATTTTAGGAATTTTGGGGAATTTGGAAAGTTTGGGAATTTTAGTGGTTTTGGGAACTTTGAGGATTTGAAGAATTTTGGGAAATTTTGGAACTCTGGGAACTTTGTGAATTTTAGGAATATTAGGAAATTTTTTGAACGTTACCAAAATTCCCTAAATTACAAAAATTCCTAAAATTATCAAACTTCCCTAAATTTTCAGAATCTCCAAAAATCCCAAAATCCCCAAAGTTACCAAAATTCCCAAAATTTCAAAAATTCCGTAAATCTGTAAATGTACAAGTGTCCAACTCGCTAATGTCCAACTCATTCAGCCAACTATCGCTCGTTAAAGAAAGGGGCAAACGTTATCGAGTTGAGGAGTAAGTACACGGGTGCGGGTTAGAGCACACACAATAGAGATTGGTATCCATGATATCTTGGTATCACGAAGTCACCACACTTCTACACTTCATTCGTCCCGAATACGACCACGACAAATTTCACTGTAGACGCATGCATGGGTCTTCCTTTATGAACTCGACTCAGTCTCTCACGCTGCGAAATTTCCGAATATTTTCCCCAATCCGATGTACATACATTTGTTTTAACTCGTTTTTTCCACCACGGGATTCACTAACTTTGCGGACACGTTTGAAGCTTTTCTCTTGCGTGAAATCATTTTTATTTCGCCGAAATTTCCGTATAGTTAATATACGTATATACGGATAGTTTATTAACGTGGTATATTGTTGATTTGCCAAAAAACTTTTGTCAAAGATTAAAAATTAGAAAGATTCTAAATTATCAAATTCATTTGCAAAATGTTCCAGCTTCTGGAGCACGAGAATAATGCGTATATAACACGAAGCTAGCGGCTGAGTGGTAAATGCAATGTATAGTATATTCAACGCTTGGTGAGTGCAACGCGTAAGAAATCAATGCGTGGTGAATGTAACGCGTGGTAAATACAAGGCGTGGCAAGTGCTATGCGTGGTAGGTGCAGCACGTGGTAAGCAACGCGTGATAAATTCAATGCGTGGTAAATACAACGCGTGGTAAATATAATGCGTGGTCAATACAACGCGTGGTAGGTGCAGCACGTGGTAAGCAACGTGTGGTAAATTCAATGCGTGGTAAATACAACGCGTGGTAAATACAATGCGTGGTAAAGAACGCGTGGTAAATACAATGCGTGGTAAATACAACGCGTGGTAAATATAACGCTTGGTAGGTGCAGCACGTGGTAAGCAACGCGTGGTAAGTGCAGCACGTGGTAAATACAACGCGTCGTAAGTGCAGTACGTGGTAAAGAACGCGTGGTAAATACAGTGAGTGGTAAATACAACGCGTGGTAAGTACAATGCGTGGTAAATACAACGCGTGGTAAATACAATGCGTGGTAAATACAACGCGTGGTAAATATAACGCTTGGTAGGTGCAGCACGTGGTAAGCAACGCGTGGTAAGTGCAGCACGTGGTAAATACAACGCGTCGTAAGTGCGGTACGTGGTAAAGAACGCGTGGTAAATGCAGTGCGTGGTAAATACAACGCGTGGTAAATACAATGCGTGGTAAATACAACGCGTGGTAAATATAACGCTTGGTAGGTGCAGCACGTGGTAAGCAACGCGTGGTAAGTGCAGTACGTGGTAAAGAACGCGTGGTAAATACAGTGCGTGGTAAATACAACGCGTGGTAAGTACAATGCGTGGTAAATACAACGCGTGGTAAATACAATGCGTGGTAAATACAACGCGTGGTAAATATAACGCTTGGTAGGTGCAGCACGTGGTAAGCAACGCGTGGTAAGTGCAGCACGTGGTAAATACAACGCGTGGTAAGTGCAGTACGTGGTAAAGAACGCGTGGTAAATACAGTGCGTGGTAAATACAACGCGTGATAAGTATCACGCGCTCAGCCGCTAGCTCGAAGCTGTCGCTCTCGCGTCTGCGCATGCGTAATCCTCGCGCTCTGATTGCTCCGGTGTTTTTCCTTAATAATTCAAAAACGAAGCTTCAAACCCCATTTTCGCAAAGGGAAATTTTATTCAGAATCACGTCAGCTACCTCCCATTTCAGTTACCTACACTAATTGTGAGTTACCCTGTATATTAGCATACATTTTAATCCGTAACTACGCATGTAAGAACGTTTGCCTTTCTTTAACAAGCAAATCATGAAGCAAACGAGTCGTACAGAATTCATCGAACAGCTTGCAAATTGGCGAAATAATTGAAGGAGATCCGTGTATCTGTCGAGGATGAGCCAAATATCAAGAGGCAAATGAGAAAAAATGGAGTTGCATTCACGATGAGCGAGCACACCGGGATATCAATTGAATTGATACCGAGAAAACGGCTTTTGATAACAAGCGCTCGTTCAATTCAACGAACTCGAAAATTATTCTTTTAATTGAATTAATTCGCTGCGGGTGCAAGATTTAATATCGAACGCGGTCAATAGTTTCTTGTTTGCTTTTTCGAGCATATCGATGAGAGTTATTCAGAATATTTTTTTACCAACAACCTCTTCAGTGATTCATACATTTATACGATTTCCTGCAACCATTTATTTTATGGAATTAAATAGAAATAAATTTTGCTTTGGAAATGTAGAATGTTGGAGGAGTTCTTTGTTCTTTCTAAAAGAAAAATGGTGAATTTTTGTTCTAAAATTTTATTTCTAAAAGAAAAAAATTAAACCACAATTGTGTGAAATAATATTTTTTATAAATACATCTAATAATAACACTGATTATAATAATATTTTATAATAATTTATAAAGGTATTTATAATTGTAAATAAATCTGTGAGACATTTTTCAAATATTTTATTCGGATAAAAACACAAATAATTATATTAAATGATATTACAAAAATTTTAAAGCACATAATATGAAAGAGTGAAAATAATAATTGCAATTTATATCGCAGTAACGTGTGCAATTATTAATATTAAATTCACGAGCCAAACACTTTTGAAACATTTTATTAAAGATTAAATCGCATTTCAATAAAAGTACAAAATAACAGTTAATAACATTATATTTACAAAATATTTACAAAATATTTACAAAAATACATGAAAGATCGAAAATAACACTAATTGCAATTTACGATATTGCAGTAACTGCAAACATTAAATCTGTCAGATAAACAATTTGTTTTTAAACATTCGATCGCCAAACATACGAGCGGAGATTAATAACGGCAAACATATAAATTATCAAATAAAACATTTAATTAATCCGTCATACGTAAATAAATATCGGCAACAAAATAAATTTGCCGTCGAATAAAATAAAACGCTTTAAATTCATGTAGGTGTATACACATACGTACACACGTAAGAAAAAAAAAGAAATAAAATATAGAAAAGAAAGAATAAGGGGTGCAGTAGTACAGGGAATAGAGACAGTATCTACTCAGACGGGCTTTTTAATCAACAACAAAGGAACAACGTTTCTCTGTACCTTTTATATAGTGCATTCATCATTTTCAAAATCAAACAAGAAATTCTTGTGCCTCATTCATTTTTAAGTTCACCCAAAATTTTCGAGGGAAAAAATTAATGTGTTCTAGGAGCATTATATTGTGGATTCAAAATTGAAAATATGAGAATAATTATGTGAGAGAATCATATTTGAGAATAAATGCATTGATAGGATGATGGGAGGTGACGTATTTTGGAATTTAGTAAACTCTTGTTATATTGCAATTTTTGGAAGGAACTGTATAATTGGAAATTTTCGATTCAGAGAGCAATGTGGGGTTTTGGGGAAATTTTGAGTTTGCAAGGTTTTAGGGTTTACTAGTTTTTGGGTTTGAGAGTTTAGCGATTTTTGGGGGGTTGTGCTAGGGAATTTTGAGAACTTGGGAATTTGAGAATTCAGGAACTTGAGAATATGGGAATTTAACAATAGGGAAATTTGAGAATTTGGGAAATTAGGAAGTGGGGAATTAGGAAGTGGGGAATTAGGAAGTGGGAAATTAGGAATGGGAAATTAGGGAGTGGGCAATTAAGAAGTTAGAACTGTAGAAATTTGCAAATGTGAAAATTTGGGAATTTGAGAATTTGGGAAATTAGGAAGCGGGAAATATAGAAATTTGCAAATGTGAACATTTGGTGACTGGAATAATTGGGGAAATTAGAGAGCGAGAAATTAGGAAGTTGGAAGAGTAGAAATTTGGAAATGTGAAAATTTGGGAATTTGAGTAATTGGGGAAATTAGAGAGCGAGAAATTAGGAAGTTGGAAGAATAGAAATTTGGAAATCTGAGAATATGGGAAATTAGGGAGTGGGAAATTAGGAAGTTGGAAGAGTAGAAATTTGGAAATCTAAGAATACGGGAAAATAGGGAGTGGGATATTAGGAAGTTGGAAGAGTAGAAATTTGAAAATCTCAGAATATGGGAAATCAGGGAATGGGAAATTAGAAATTTGCAAATCTGAGAATTTGGAAATTTGCGTATTAGAAAACTTGTGAACTCAAAAATTTGAAAATTAAGAAATTTCCAAATTCTGAAATTTTAAATCTAAAAAATGTCAAGCCTAAATTTTGCAAATTCCAAAAATCCCTATCTACTATCTCCCACCACAAATCTAAACAATTTCCAAAAATTGCAATATAATCAACTATTCATCCAACTCCATATATCGCCACCTATTACCACCCCTCCTAAAATTCCCCCTAAAACAAATTCGTCAAACAAAACAGTAAATGCTATTAAAATGCTGTAACAATAATCTTACAATTCCATCTAATTTCTACATAAATAAAAAAGCCAGCAATATAACGAAAGAAAAAATACAAGGGACTGATAAATCGAGAAAGAACCATCTGTAGATCAATCGAGCAACATTGTTACTACTGAATCGACAATTGGTAGACTGGTAAGACATGAATAATCCAGAAAGCAGAATAATTTCATGTTGAATTCGAATCTGAGATCGATCACGCCTACACCTACGGACGATCTAACCCAGTTTTACCTTCGAGGCGTGTGCACACGCCAGTTTTTCCCGCAGAATGAAGCCAGGTCGATAAAAATACGCGATTTTACACCTTTCTTCACTTATCCTTACGGAACTATCAATCTTACGATTCGTAAGAATCTACTGAATGTGCGACGACGAGCTAAAATATTCTTGTAAAACTTTCAATAACATTTTTATTACGGCGAAGTTTATTTTATATATTCGGTTTACAAATATAATTTTGAAATATGTTTTGTAAAATATATTTTGTTGTTTTTTGGGGGGAATTTTGAGAAATGGGGAAAATTTGATGGGGGAGGAATTTAGGGATTTTTGTGATAGTGGAAGTTGCACTTTTTGAGATGTGGATTTGGAAATTTTAGAATTCCATGTTTTGAGAAATCGGAGAATTGAGAATTTCATAATTTTGAGAACTTGGAGGTTTGAAAATTTGGAAATTTGAGAATTCCATAACTTGAGAATTAGGAAATTTGAGAATTCCACTGTTTGAGAATTCCATACTTTGGGAATTCCATAATTTTGAGAATTCCATACTTTGCGAATTTCATAATTTTGAGAACTCCATAGTTTGAGAATTCCACAATTTTGAGAATTCCATAATTTTGAGGATTTCATAGTTTGAGAATTCCATACTTTGGAAATTCCATAATTTTGAGAATTCCATACTTTGGGAATTCCATAATTTTGAGAATTCCATAATTTTGGGAACTCCATAGTTTGAGAATTCCACAATTTTGAGAATTCCATAATTTGAGAATTCCATAATTTGGAGGATTCCATAGTTTAAGAATTCCATAATCTTGAGAATTCTATAGTTTGAGAATTCCATAGTTTGAGAATTCCATAATTTGAGAATTCCATAGTTTGAGATTTCCATAATTTTGAGAATTCCATAATTTGAGAATTCCATAATTTGAGAATTCCATAGTTTGAGAATTCCATAGTTTGAGAATTCCATAATTTTGAGAATTTCATAGTTTTGAGAATTCCATAGTTTGAGAACTCCATAATTTTAAGAATTCCATAATTTTAAGAATTCGAAAGTTTGAGAATTCAATAATTTAGAAAATTCCATAGTTTTAAGAATTCAGAAGTTTGAGAATTCAATAATTCTGAGAATTCCATAATTTTGAGCATTCTATAACTTTGAAAATTCCATAATTGTAAGAGTTCCATAGTTTTGAGAATGTTATAATTTTGGGAATTCAATAATTTTGAGAATTCCAAAATTCCAATATACCTTAATCCTGAAATTTGACTATTTAAAAATGCCTACCTCCCAAAATTTGCCTTCCTAACTTCAAACACAAAAAAAATTCTAAATTTCTAAATTACAAAATCTATCACATTGTCCATCACAAACTTTAAAAACTCTCAATTCTCAATACTTAAAAATCAGTCCCCAAAAATCCAAATTTCCAAATTCATATTTCAAATAATTCAACAAAGTGTTCATCACAGAGCGATAAAAATGGACCTCAACGCAATATTATTGATTCAAACAGAAAAGTAACATGCAGTTTATAATGCAGTTCACGTAACACTCGAAGCGGGAAAATTATATTTGCATGTCAATGTTAATTTGTTTTGTCGCAATTGAAATATTTCGTTGGGCACTTGTAATTGTTCATCGAAACGCCGAGTGCAGTAAAAGCGGCTTTCGATAGAATGTTATCGATTTTCTTTAAAAAAAGTGTACTATGTCTGGAACGCAGTACGTGAAACTATCGTTGTTAAAAAAAGAAAGCTTCTATGATCAACATAAGTCATTTCCCTTTTTCTTTTTTGTATAAAAAACATATTTTTCTTAAATAGAAAAATCTGTGCAATAAAATGTTCATATAAAAATTTTTTACTGGATGTTTTATTTTTTTCAAAAATTTAGCATTGATAAAAATATAATTTTTAGAATATAACTTAAATACAGAATAAATTAAACGAATGTTCGATTAATTAAATTACGAGGATTTAGGTGAACTTAATTTTCAATGAAATTTGTATTACTTTTGCATCATTTACCGAGAACTGAAACGAGTTAAATTGAAATTACAGAAGTAATTAATTTTAAAGATTCTTTTCGTGTAACCGTTTTCTCTAGAGGGCTGGTCCTCTTTTTAATTCGTACCTAAATATTACATCAGATAATTACGAATATATTAAAGCTGAGGCTACGAGAAAATAACGAAGTTGCTACTCGTCTGAAGCACACTATTTTTATGCAATGGGTGACCCCTTAACCGACGTAAAAAGGGTTGGGCGTCATCCGGATAAATTTTCATCCAGATTATACAGAAATCCAATAACTTTCTCCGTTATTTTCATCATCGATTTTAAGGGAGGTATCTAATCTATATTTTTGTGAAATTATGTTGGAATTTTTCTATCGTGTTCACTTTCACTTTTCTGTTGAATTTTTCATCAATTCTATTTTTGTAGATAAATAAAAAAATTAAAACTTGTATAATTTGTATGAAATTTGTTATATAACTTGTATAATATTTTTATATGCATTTGCACTATTTTGTGATTTAAGGGTAGTGTGAGTCATATGGCTCTAAAGAGAGTTATAAGATTTGAATAAATATTGCAAATTAATTTTGGTTCAATTGGACTTTCAGTTTTGGATTTTAAGTCATTACCAAATTGCAATATTTCACAATTTGAATAAAAATTGTAAATTAACTTACAGCAAATTTGTAATAGAAATTGGGAAATTTGAAAATTTGGGAAATTAAGAAGAGGGAAATTAGAGAGTGGGAAGTTAGGAAGTTGGAAATGTGAGAATTTAGGAAATTAGGAATTTGGGAGTGTAGAAATTTGCAAATGTGAGAATTTGGGAATTTGAGCAATTGGGGAATGAGGGAGTGGGAAATTAGGAAGTGGGAAATTGAGAAGTTGGAAATGTAAAAAGCTGCAAATGTGAGAATTTGGAAATTTTAGAATTTGGGAAATTAGAGAATGAGAAATGTAGAAATTTGCAAATGTGAGAATTTGGGAATTTGAGTAATTGGGGAATAAGGAGGTGGGAAATTAGAAAGTGGAAAATTAGGGAGTAGGAAATTAGGAAGTTGCAAATCTTAGAATTTGGGAAATTAGAAAGTGGAAAATATAGAAATTTGCAAATGTGAGAATTTGAAGAATTTGAGTAATTGGGGAAATTAGGAAGCGGGAAATTAAGAAGTTGAAAATGTAGAAATTAAAAGATCTAAAAATTTGGGAAATTAGGAAGTGGAAAATGTAGAAATTTGCAAGTGTGAAAATTTGGAAATTTGGATAATTGGGGAAATTGAAAATTTGAGAAATTAGGGAGTGGGAAATTAGGAAGTTGGAAATGTAGAAATTTGCAAATTTGAGAATTTAGAAACTTGAGAATTTGGGAAATCAGAAAGTGAGAAATATAGAAACTTGCAAATATGAAAATTTTAGAATTTGGGAAATTAGCAAGTGGGAAATTAACAATTGTGAAATATAAAAATTCACAAATATGTAAATTTAAGAATTCTCAAATTCCCAAAACTGAAACTTGTAACAAACTTCGAACAAAAATTACAGGGATGTTGATTCTACAAAATTTCACCTTATGTACCAATAATTTTAGTGTAGGTACATTGTGCTAAGTAATCAAATTTTAATAAAATTACAGAAGCTTTTAGCTTAATTTTACAGAATTGAATTAGCCCCATCACCTAATTACCATGCAACCCCATTTTGTAATTATTCACTAATATTTATTAAAGAAAGAATATTTAAATTACCAAATAAATCTCTTAAAACTTTACCAGAATTTCACAGGATTTAAATCTCATTAAGGAATAAATTATACAACCCCTATCGATAAAATTCATAAAAAAAAAAACTTACACATCTACAATTTATATTATCAAATAAAAATTAAAATATTAAGTTCAGAACTTTTTATGCAATCTCAAGAATTTAAATTATAACCTAAATTATACAAAACTCAATTTTTTTTAAATTAATTATTTATTCAGAAAAATTATCTAAACAGATGAAGTTTATAATAAATTAACTGAAGAGCAAAATTTCATATAATTTCACCAAAGCCAATTTTCACCCCTAAAATATTAAAAAAATTCGCTAATATTCGAACCCTTAGATTTAATTGAAGCAAAAAATATTGAAATAAAAATTCATTTAAAAAAAGGTCCTCCCTTTTAAATTTAAGCAAGCGAGGTTCAAAGGGTGAAGTTGATTGAAGCTTTCGCAAAATATCAACTTTCCCATTCGATCTGACCCAAATATCCAAAATTCTGAGTGAAGCACTATCCCAAATACAAACTGGAACCCCCGACTGTTTTCACCGTACTAAATCAAATCTGCCGGACAATCAACCCCATTCATCGACCCCCGTAACAGTTATTCTGCCGCGAAAAAAGCTTCAAACAGTCCATGAAAGCTTGAATGTTAAAAAACAACAAAAGCATAGGAGCAGTGACACGTACCACCTGAAGATTATCTCGAACGAGGCCACCGATCAGCCTTCACAGCACCATAATATCTCGTCCTGGTTCGGCAAACATCCGAAGGAGGATCATGGTGAAAACCGTACGATGAACTCAAACAAACCAGTGAACCGACTGGAACCGGGTTGAACGAGCCGCATATCTAACGTCGCGCGATCGTCCGTGCGAGAAGAACATCGAGGACCGCACAAGAATCGAGAACGGCGATAAATCGAGGGTGCGAAGGCTGGTAACAGGTGAATAACAGAAATTGACCAGCATAATACAACGAACGTGTCCGCGGGACCAAGAGCGCGATAACCGCGACCTTTCTCCGCGGGGATCGGTCGAAGACTGCTCGACCGAAAGTGGGAGGCTCTTTTTCGAAAGCATCGCTTTCTCCACGGTGGCGAAGCTTCCGGACAGAGGTAACCGGGCATGCGTGCCACGGGCCGGCCGATCAACGCACCGTGTTCACAGGGTGTGCCAAGAAATGCTGACCAGAAATTGGATCAAGTTCAACGGCTACGTCGCACCGCGAAAATGGAAATTTCACTGGGCGAGATTCGAAGACCCTCCGAAGGAAATTCGGGTTACCGAACTCTGACGAATACTTGAGGAGTCTGGGAACTACGGGATTAGATGGGTTTAGGGTGATGGGGTGAATTCTTTTAGTTCGAGAATTTTGGAATTTTGGGGTGGTACAATTTTGGAAATTTTGTAAATTTAGGGTTTTGGAATTTTTTAATTTTTGGGTTTTGTAGTTTTGAGATGTTGGAATTTTGGGATTTTTGAATTTTGAGATTTTGGAATTTTGGAATTTTCAAATTTTGAGATTTTGGGATTTTGGAATTTTGAAATTTTGGGATTTTGGAATTTTGAAATTTTAAGACATTGCAAATTTGGTATTTTTGAAGCCTTGAATTCTGATATCTTGGGATTTTGGAAATTTGGAATTTTGAGATTTCCAAATTTTAGGATATTGGAATTTTTTGAATTTTGAACCTTTGAAACATTGGAACTCTGAAATTTTTGAATTTTTGAATTCTGAAATTTTGGAAATGTGGGACACTGCAAATTTGGTATTTTTAAAGCTCTGAATTCTGAAATTTTGGGATTTTGGAAGTTTGGGATTTTTGAACTTTTGGAAACTTAGGAATTTTTTGGAATTTTGGAAATTTTAGATAAGTTACAAATTTTGGGACTTCATCCTTCTGAAATTTGCAATTTTAAATCTACAAAATTATATTGTAAATATATTCCAAAAAAACTTGTCAAAAATTTATAAAGAACTTTAGAACCCAAAATAACTCCAGAGAGTCCAGAAGCTAAGATGTACCTAGGGAGACCCCCAAAAAACTAGAGATCTACAGAAAAACTAGATGACTAGCAGATTCCAGAAGAAATCTAGGGGAACCCTAGGGAATGGAGAACAATCTTGAAGAACCTAAAACAATCTTAGAGAGAACCTAGAAAAGGCCTAAAATAATTTAAGATCTCACAAGAAAGCTGAGATTCCAGAGAATCACTAACAACCCCAAAAAATACAAGAAATCTGTAGTGGTTCATAAAGAAAAGTTTTACGTTCAATCTCGTGTTTATTACATCGTATTTTTTTACAAGCTATTCGCTTTTAATGATACTCAAACATGATTTCGTGCAAGACGAAGTAATTACTTTAGTAGACACTATATTACGCTTGTAATTTCAAGTTCAGATTTATAGTTCTGACTATTGCAAAAAATGTCATGGGGTATACAATAAATTGTACGAATATTACAACAAAATATAAACGAATTTTTTTTCTGATAATATTTTTTTTTCTTTCATAAAACTACCTCTTCAGAGTTATATCTTTTTAAATCCTTTTATAAAATAAAATTTTCGCTTTAAAATGTTACGCAAGGAGGTACAATTACGTTTCGAATGTATCATTGCTTGCGTAATCCGCACTTTATGATATTATCTGTTTGGAGGTAATACCATAAGCGAATTACGTAAACGAACAAAATTTAGCGTTCTTCTCTCGAAATTAGTCTCACGGTTTAAGTGGTATATTATACACAGTCATATATTACATCTATTAACAATGAATGAAATCATATATTCCTTATAGTTGAATCATTGTAAACAATTTATAATACCAGAAATTTCTTAAGTAAACAAGTGATTTCATCCATAATTCATATTGTAATTAAGTTTGACTTACCACCCTGCTATGCCATTTGGTTGTATTTCTTGCAGGAATATGCCAAGCTCCCCTTTATCCTTGCTACGAAGCCCAACAACACTGAATCCTAGACTGGTACCCTCTGGTTTATACAGCTGGAAACAACACAATTATTTGATAACTATTTTATAACTACAAATTAGATGCTCATAAACAAAATATAAATCAAATACATTTAACTAACCTGCACAGTAAATATCTGGCGTCCTCTTGCTGCTGCCTCAATGACCTTCTTGAATTCCTTTGCATACGTTGTTGTTGTAATTGGTGGCATTCCCATAACTTCAGATACGAGACTAGGACTGTTCACCTGTAATGAAATAAAAGTTTAATAAATTATTTAAAAGTGCATTCACATAATACTGAAACATTTACCTGAGCACTGGTATCCTCACTGCTGCTATGCACCAGTGGAGTAACAGGAACTCTTTGATCTTCCAATTCACTACTATCTTGATACAAATCTTGGTATACATTTGATCCCAATGGTTGCACCGGTGTGGTAGGAACAGAGAGCTCCAACTGTCCACTGATATTAATGTCAAAATCTCCAGGAATAATAGAAGGATGCTGTCCCAACTGATTGTTTAATTCTATGAGAGAGTCTTGAATTGTAACTATACTGCGAAATACTGGATCTTCCAAAAGAGATATTAATGATTTTATGTCTTGAGTCGTGTGCATCTGTAGCTTGGGATCGTCACAGTCTTCCACTCTTTCTTGTACATGCTCCAGCAAATGAAGCGCAGTTGATATGTCTATAAATGTAGAAAAAAGAAAATTTGCATATTAAAGAATCATAGACAGAGATTTTAAAGACACATGGAACGTATGTTTTTAAAAGAGTGTAATAAATAATAATAAATGAGTAATCCACTGTCTAGTTGCAGATAGTATATATGTTTATAAACATTGATTTACCTGTGCTTAGAGGCATTTTGTTCATAATATAGTTTCTCTCCAGCTATATGTGTATAAAAGTCCTTGTATGCTATCTGTAAAGAAAGGTATATACATACACATTACTTAAACATTCTAAAATTTTAAACCAATGTTTCAAATTTTGTAAACTACACATAGATCTTAACCTCAATAACAGAGAAATTATGAAAATCAATTAATAGAAAGTATCAACGTTGAATGTAGGTTAATGATCATAGTATAGTCAAGAATGTTTGGATAGTATTAAATCCCGTTAACTTTAGATGCACCATGAATTTATCGTAAATCAATAAGTGGTCGTATAATCGTTTCTAATATTAATATAATAGCGATTTTTCTCACCTAAACTCTTTTGAGAAATTCGAATAAAAGCAGCTTGTGTATCGATGACTCTCGAGGAATTTCACGGTTACACACGAAAAATACAATTAATTTCGTGTATCACAAACATGTAATTGCATTTTGCCATCAGCTGACTGTGCCAAACTATCGAGTGCTTGACAGCTCTTGCCACAACTAACAGCGAACATAGATGGACGTTACTTATATAGTACGCAAACGCGGGAAAAGCGCGTTAGAAGGGCGCGAAAATTCAAAAATACGAAACTGAATATTTTGTTATGACATTCTGTTTATGTTATTTTTAGTGAAGTAACTTTGTAAGAATGTATTTCATTTTCTGTTTTAATAAATAGAGAGTAGAATGTTTATGCGTACAAACAAATGTGTGAAGAGATATAAAATGGACATAGACAAGAGAACAAATATTATTCCATTTATGCAAATCTAAAAGCTAGTTTAGTAAAATAAAAATAGAGTGTAATTACAAAAATAATAAAATAATACAGTAATATAATAGAATTAGTAAAATATAATATAGATAGTATAGCAATATAGTGAAATAGTAAAATAGTTGTACAATAATAATACAATAGTACAATAGTAAAATAGTAGCAGTAAAATATTAATCTAATAGAGAAATAAAATTGAATAATGATAAAAAATAAAAAATAAAATAATACAAATAATGATAAAATAACAAAACAGTATAATAAAGTAACAAAACGTACAATAAAATAACAAAAAGGTAGACCGCAGGTATACAAATGATCTACAAAATTAAATTATGCAAAAATGCTACCGCACGCAACCCAGCACAAAAAATAAAGACCTCCGAATGACAATGAATTTTTACAAAGACCATCTGCCTACAAAATTGACGAATGCTAATGCTCTCTTGTTCATGACCACCAAATTTGAATAAAAACAAATTGGAGTTAAAAATAGTCCAGAATAAAGAACGAGGTATGGTGATTCGTGTTCATATCACGTCAACCACCAACCCAGCTCGTTGTTCATCCTAATTGACCTCGGGTAGGAATCTCTAATCCATGATTCCGCTACAAGCGATCGTCCATCGGCACAATCAACCCAATATGGCGGTGTTCTGGTGCACCGACTCTCAAACGTTACAAAATCAGTCCCTGGGGGGTCTCCACCATTAAAATGGTTTCACAAACGCATTTATACTAAAAATTCAATCTTCTTTTCCAGAAGTATGTACAACACGTGTCCACCATCTTCAATTTAGTCGTAATTTATACAATATCATGCTAATCGCTTTAAAAAGGGAATGGTACAGAAGAGAGCATTGTGGACTCGGGTATAATGTCGAGGAAGATTATTTGATAGTTTTCAGTCGATAAATTTGCAAATTTAGAAACTTAGTAACATGCAGTCTGAAAATTTTATACTGAAATTTAACAACTTGGAAATTTATCGATGAAGAAGTCTAAAAATTCTAAAGGTGTACATTCAATCTAAAATGGTGGTGTTTCTAAACACCATGGTTCTTTCTAAACTAGTATAAGTCTACTATCCTAACTAATTTAAGTGTACATAGCACCCTGATGATACAATTAACGTTTCACGAGATGACAAAGCTTGAGAACCTATGGTGCCGTGGTTTACACGCACGTCGATCGTTTTCCCGGATGGCCCCACGGAAACCGGACACAATAGATCCACTTCCGGTGAGCACAAGGCCAGAAATCGGACGTGGGGATCCACACCGCGCCTGTGTACCACCGGTGCGTTATCTCTTCTGCCCCCTATGGCCTGTCTATACGAGAATCATTCATCGAAACGATTCTTCCATCGCCGTCTCTTCCCCTACCTATTTGTCAGGTGTTATCCATTATTTTCACTGTTTGCGCTGATTTTGACCGCCAGTTTGATTACAGGTGCCATTCGCGTTGGATGGCCGGTTCTAGTGGGTTTTTTCTTGGGATCGTTTTAGTAGGAAGCTGATCGAGGTCCTACGAGTTGATGAGGAAGAACTTGCGGAGCAGGTGGTTCTTCTGCGAAATCTGGAACAAAATTTTGTGAGTATTAGTGTTATTGTTAATTCTATATTTGTGATTTGAGGTTTGATTAAATAAACAGAAAGATTTAGGAGTTATTGGTTAATTAATTGGAATTAAGAAACTTGCTGAAGGAAGTTGAAAGATTATGAAGATGGCGAAGATAATGAAAATGGCGAAGATGAAGTTTTAAGTAGACGTAGATTTTTGGTTGTTAAAGTTACAGTAACTAAATAAATTATGATTTTAGACGAGGTTTATATATTTTGATAATTTACGAGGTATTAAGAGAAGTAAATTACAGGGTTACTTCATAAATTCTATCAGACAATCGGACACCTGTACAGCGAACAATTATAATTTTCCATTGTGTTTGACGAACCTCCGGCAAGCATTAATATCACGCAATCGAAGAATTCTAAAACTCTTTGAGACGCGCAACACTGTTATCCGTGTATCATCTACGTTTCAAGGAATCACGATAATGACTTTGTTGTGCGATTCATAACAAGGTTTTGAAAGGAATTCAATTTGTAGAATTTTACACTTCTTGGAGAGGCATAGCACGAGTTCATAGTTTTTCAAATTTATGCGTTACTAGGTCTACAAATTTCCAAATGCCATAATTACCAAATTCCTAAATCTCTAAATTGCCAAATTTCCAAATTCCCAAATTTTCAAATTTCCAAATTTCCAAATTCCCAAGTTCTCAAATTCCCAAGTTCCCAAATTTCCAAATTTCTAAGTTTCCAAATTCTCAAATTCCTCACTCCTGCAATTCCCAAATTCTCAAATTCCCCACTCCTCCAATTTCCAAATTCTCAAATTCCCCACTCTTTCAATTCCCAAACTCTCAAATTCCCCACTCCTTCAATTCCCAAATTCTCAAATTCCCTAATCCTCCAATTCCCAAATTCTCAAATTCCCCATTCCTCCAATTCCAAAATTCTCAAATTCCCCACTCCTCCAATTCCCAAATTCTCAAATTCCCTACACCTCCAATTCCCAAATTCTCAAATTCCCCACTCCTCCAATTCCCAAATTCTCAAGTTCCCCAATCCTCCAATTCCAAAATTCTCAAATTCCCCAATCCTCCAATTCCCAAATTCTCAAATTCCCCACACCTGCAAATCCCAAATTCTCAAATTCCCCACTCCTCCAATTCCCAAATTCTCAAATTCCCCACTCCTCCAATTCCCAAATTCTCAAATTCCCCACTCCTGCAATTCCCAAATTCCCAAATCCCCAACTCACCAAATCACAAAATTTAAAACTCCCAAATCTCCAATTCCACAAACCACACACAGCCATATAACAGTCATCACCACAAAACATCCCTCCAGCAAAGATCCCTCTTACAACAGCTTAAATCTGCAAAATAATAAAACCAGTAAATAAATAATTATCATAAATAATTATCAAAAATATTTCCTCCATAAATAACCACATAAAGCAAAAGACCACCACATACCTTTGTTACATACCATTGTTACCTTTCCCTACATTCACTGTTTAGTCTCGACCAGTTTTGTTCAATAGCGAACAGAACAATTAAGGAAATTCAATAATCTGTAATCACAGTATCGTTTGAATATAGTATTACGAGTACTCGAATGACCAAATCTGTAATTTTCTCTCGTCGACCGTAACGTTAATCACTGAACAAGCATCCATCCCCTTTGAACAGGCAACTATGTACAATTATCGAGGCGATAAACCATAACGTAATTAATAAGCAGCGTTTCTATGAGGCACATGTTGTACTGCATTCAATACCTTTAACAGACAGGCACGTGTGGGATAATTGATCATTTGCAAATTGATACATTCCGTTCATAATTGCGGGCTACAGTTGGTCGCTGGAGGATCTAGTCACCTTTGCCATTAAGTTAATTTTGTCTGCAATTATAAATTCTCCTATTACAAATTTCATCTAAGCTTATCTACTGTTTACGTCGTTTTTTAATTAATAAAATGCATGCTATTTTTGTTAAATTGTATGTGAATTTTATTTTCAGTTCATTTTTTAATTTGCTTAATTTTTTAATTTGCTTAATTTTTGTAGTTTGCTTAATTTTTGTAATTCACTTAATTTTTGTAGTTTGCTTAATTTTTGTAATTGACTTAATTTTTGTAATTTGCTTAATTTTTGTAATTCAATTAATTTTTGTAATTCAATTAATTTTTGTAATTTGCTTAATTTTTTTAATTGACTTAATTTTTGTAATTTGCTTAATTTTTGTAATTCACTTAATTTTTGTAATTTGCTTAATTTTTGTAATTTGCTTAATTTTTGTAATTCACTTAATTTTTGTAATTTGCTTAATTTTTTTAATTGACTTAATTTTTGTAATTCACTTGATTTTTGTAATTCACTTAATTGTTGTAATTTGCTTAATTTTTTTAATTGACTTAATTTTTGTAATTTGCTTAATTTTTATAACTGACTTAATTTTTATAATTCAATTAATTTTTGTAGTTCATTTAATTCTTGTAATTCACTTAATTTTTGTAACTCGCTTAATTAATAATTTTGACTAAATTGTACATAATTCTTACTAAACTTCACATACATAAATTTTACAAAATATTATACAATTTTTATTACATAATTTTTACTATTTTATACAGCACCCACTTTAAATAAACAAACTACAAAACCCTAAAAAACTCTCAAAAAGACCTCTTTATCAAGCCAGCCAGTTAAAGTTAATATAATAAATCAAATAGTCAAATAATTTTTACTTCCATATTAAAATTGAAAGAGAAGTGTTGAATGGCTGGAGATGGCAGTAAGATTGCATAAAAAAGTGTCTTTGAAGTCACAGGAGATGACACAGAAAATGAATTCATTTTGTATTCGTATATGTTGAAACATGTATCAGAGACAGCACAAGGTTTTACGGAATACCTGAGCTGCACTCACCCTGAACACCTCCACATGCTCGCACCCCCATGAACCTTTTCCTCTGCAAGTTGTATGCGTACATATGTGTAAGTACATACACGAAGGCAAAGGACCACACGCCCGTAAAGGCAACGGACCGTGTTTCCAACTTTCAAGCATTACATTATTACTTGTCCATTATCTGCTTGATTATCGTAACTAGCTGGGCTTCGAACTGAAATCACGGGGAAAATTATTTAGATTGAATGATTACTTGTTTTGCGGGGGGTGTAATGTCGCTGAGAGGGATGGTTGTATTCGTTACGCAATTTCTTAGGTTTATTTCTAATTTTCTATATTTATAAATTCCAATAATTTTCTGGTTACAGGGTTCATTGGAATGACTAATTGCAGTAAATGAAGATGAAGAAAACTAATGTATCGCACCTGCTACAATCAATTTCCCTTCTCGCTACTCTAAAGGTAGTGGTTAATGGTAAGAATTACATCAATTCTCTACGGAATAATCTAAAAATATTGAACACTTTCTGAAGACAAAAAGAACTGGAGTGAAAGCTCCTGTGATAAATGCTCTGAAAAATTCTTTCTGTGAAACGAGCACGCATGAAACGCAATCGCGTAAATTAATGATGGAATGCAGAACGTGATGTCACTTGCGGACTTGCGAAATTACGTTTCGTCCTATTGTATCACCCGCGTGCCACTTATGGCACGAAAAACGTAGCGATAAAATCGGTACGATGCCGATGCCCAAAGGAAATAACCTGATTTTTCGATGGCACAGGAAATAATAATCTGTTCGTGGAATAATAATACGAATCGTGCATTCAATGGCACATAGAAAATATCTTTTTTGCATTTTATGAGCACGCAGGAAATTGGTGTTCTTTTTCTATGTAACATAAAAAGGTCGACAAAATTATGCACAATTCATTGTCTAATATTTCCTAATGTTATGAGAATACTTTGCTATATTTGAAAGTCATTTTTTATTTCATCTCTAACATTTTGTAAATCATCCCTTACGTGTTTTAATATTTTACAAGTACCTTCTGAATATTAAAATAGACTTCCCGTACAAAAATGTAAATATGCAGATTTTAGAATATATGCTGACTTTGTAAAAGAATTTTGCAACTATAATAATTTCTGTTTGAAGGTCAAACAACCTGCAATGGCGGTTTAGGTCGAGTGGTCTACGAGAGGCTCCCTGACCAACAACTCCAGGGTTTCGACGACGACGTGGTATAAAATATTTATCTACAAACATTGCCACGCCACTCTAATTACAACAATGAAATTCCTCCTAATAAATAATTAATTCTCCTCAGGTGAGAGACTCTGCACCCCCGTTTAGAGTGTTGGAAAAATGTCAGGAGCTCTGTCTACGCGACAGAACGGCGACGAACAATTTAGTTCGAGCGTGTACCAGCTTCGATTTTCAACCTGGTAGCAGAATAGCATCTTTCAGCGGAGCTGCCGAGTACGAGGAGAGTACTTGTTATTTAACGAGAGAGCAGGCTCAGCCAGAAGGTATAGGGAATCTGATGCTGGTGCCAAACAGCGTTCATTTCACTGAAGTTTGTCTCGGCTGTGAGTATCCGATAATTGCCTTCGATCATTGCACACCTTTAAGAAAAACTGGTATTAACTTTTGCATTTTTTGTAGCTGACAGGATAGAAAGGGAGTGCCCTAATAGACGGTATGTGTTTGAGAGACATCCGAGGAAGAAATTGAAACTGCCATTGACGGATATTAAAGAAGTTAGCGCGGCTAATAGAACGGACTGTGAGGACAGGTAGAACATATTCTCTACCTTTTATTTAGCTAATCCAATACAATAGTTATTGTCCAAATTTTTAGTACACCATAAATGGTGTTAAAGCAGAGTAAATCTAAGCTAAAGTTTGTCCTATTGGATTTAACCTTCTATCAAACTTTGACAACTCACCATCAAGGTGATAACCTTAACTACAAAATTGTAACCTAACCTAATCTAACTTCACCTATTATAACCTAACCTAACCTATCTTCACCAAGTGGCTTTAATAATATATTAAAAGATTAGAACCTAAGTGGCACCTAATTAAAAATATTTACCCACAAATGAAAAGTTTATGATTAATTACACTTGATGTGTTTTCTTCTTTGCTTCAAAGATGTCTGAACGAGTTCAGCTTCATTTGTCGATCTGCAACCTATGATACTGCACTGAGAAGCTGTGCTCTAAGTCGTTTTACCAGGAGAACTCATCCAGAGCTTCTTGAAGACGACCCAAACTCCGACTACTTGGAAAACACCTGTTTAAATGGTATTATCAATTCATTATATACTTATATTATTTATGTTTATATTTTTAAAAATATATATAAAAATTTGTGATTCAGCTGAACGTCGCTGTGATGGATTGGCAGTGTTCGTCAAAGAAGAAAACAAGCGTCTTCGAGGACCATTTGAAGTCGACATTTACACGAACCTTACTTTGGACGAGTGTCAAGCTCTTTGTCTCAGAGCAGAAAAATATTTCTGCAGAAGCGTCGAATTCGACGAACAAACGCGACAATGTGTCATTTCGGAAGAAGACTCCGTTTCACAAAAAGATGATATCGGAATCAGCAGCAGTCCCAGCCATCACTTTTATGACTTGGTTTGTTTGGACAATCGTAAGTGTACCTGAAATCACAGTATCGATAACATAATTCTGCATGTTGAGGTATTATAACAATAGTTCTAATATTACATTAAAAATTTATATATTCATAGAAGCTTCATATATGTTGAAGGATACCTTCTAAAATTTTCTTTCAATTATTAATAGAATTAGTCCACAAGATTAGCTTAGACATTTTTATCTTCACTTTGCATATATCATAGATCCACATTTAGTAGCACTATATGTATTGTAAGTTGTAGCTAGTGTTGTCCCAAAAGTTCCACTAAAGAGTGGAAACTCCCTCATAAATCCAACCTGAAATGTAATAAAAGAGAATTACTGTTAGGGTGAATAATTCTCTGTAACTGATAATGATGACAATAAAACTGATTGTGGTTCATAGAATCTGAATAACAAATTGTTATACCAGCGAAACGATCAATTATCGCTTCACAACGCTTTATCAATACCCACTTACGAAACGTAGATCCGTCCATAGCACGTGGCTCCGAATACCCGGACAGCAGCTCTTCGTCGCACCTTTTCTCCGATGGACGACGTCCTGACACCGCGTTTCAACGTTATCGAAACTCCCGTTTAAGCGGAGAATTTCACTCGGAAATCACCGGTCGCAGCCTGAGCGAATGCCTTGACGAGTGTCTTCGACAGACCAGCTTTCAATGCAGAAGTGCCGTGTATTCTGAACATTATCACACCTGTCGATTGAGCCGATTCAATCAACGCGATGGCCATAGGATCATCTACGATGCAGATTACGATTACTACGAGAACCTTATGCGTGAGTGAATTGACCTGCCCTGTTCGGAATATTCCCCTTTGAGTCATTAACACGTTGACCTCGTCACAAATGGGACATTCAAGAAAATTACTGCAAATTATAGTAGATCTGATAAGTTCTATGTAGTGAATTAATAATTTAGAAAATATATTAAGATAGCAATCAACGTGTTAATACTTCACGTAAGAGTCTACAATAGTTCGACCACAATTTTAGATTATAAATATAATTGTTTGGGCAGATCAATATTTGGATGGAGACCGAGACAGCCCAGGATACAGGCCAGACCCTTTGGGACAGGACACCAATTTTGGCCGACCATCCTTAGGAAGACCCGGTAAAAAATAGATCAATCTTTATGTCTTCTTCCAATCTTCAATCGTGTACAGTGTGATAAACCCCAGTAGATTTATTTTATAGAACTAAGTTTTCCCACTTGTACTCCAGAACTTCCAGACCCTGAGGAATACAAAATGTTATCAGTTATACATGAAATTTGAACAGCAGAATTTATATGAAACCTCACCTGAATACAATAATTCGCTTTAATGATACAAGCTTGGTATCAATTTACAAGTAACAATTTCAAACACACTTCAAATTTGCAGGATACCCAGACGACTACGACAAAGGATACAGCAGTAGTGTTAAGCCAGATCGTTATCCAGACCGTCACCCAGATCGCTATCCCGATCGCCACCCGGATCGTTATCCAGATCGTTATCCAGACCGCTATCCAGACCGCTACCCAGATCGTTATCCAGACCGATACCCGGACAAGTATCCAGATCGTTATCCATTGGACAGATATCCGGACAAGTATGCGGATCGTTATCCAGGAGACAGATACCCGGACAAGTACCCGGAGCGATACCCAGACAAATTCCCAGACAGATACCCGGAGAAATACCCGGAGAGATACCCTGACAAATATCCGGACCGATACCCCGACAAATATCCGGATAGATACCCGGACAAATATCCAGACCGATATCATCTGAACGGACAGTATCCCATCGCCGGACCAGATGCCTTTCCCGACCCCATAGATCGTTATCCCGTCAGTGATCGTTACCCAATCCCTGATAGATATCCAGGCTCGGACAGATACCCAGTCGCTGACCGTTTCCCTATCAGAGGTGGCGATCGACGTCCCATTCAACCTGATCGATATCCCATTCCTGATCCTGCAGTGGACAGGTATCCAACAAACAGCCGTTACCCTACTGGCGTTGGTGGTCGGTATCCAATATCTTCGAGCCGTTTTCCTAGCGACAGCGATCGATATCCTAACGCCATCGACCGATACCCCATCCCTGATGATCCTCTGGAAAGATACCCTTCAGCAGTAGGGGCTGTCAGACCCCACGTCGACCGGTATCCCATCAACGAAAGGTATCCGGAGAAGGATCTTTATCCCAGTCGGTAAGTCAGTGAAACTTTTCTTGATTGAAGTTTAATAATAGGATGAAAGAAACGGAGGATAAAGACGTTCGAGATTAAGACTGTATCTTCTTCTTGAACAATTCAGTCTCTCAATGGTAACTTTGATTAAACGGGATGATTTGGCTGTTTTATTCTTCCTTCTTTCGATTCTCTCATTGTCATTGGCGCCAGATATCTGGCTGAACACTCGGGTTACCTTTTGGAGATATGCAAACCTATCAATATCTCCACATTCTTAGATTACTTAAGAGCAAATTCACAGATCTCCTCATCCAGATTTCTTCACCTCACATTCTGTATTCTCAGGTACCCTCCATCGTCTCACGGTGCATACCCCGCAAACTACCCCGTGGACGACGTCTACGGACCCCAGCCCCACTCAGATCGCAACCCCTACGGGGTGGCAGGTCCTACAAGACCCTTGGGCTACGGTGGCTACAACAACGACGGTGGAATCATCGGTGGCGGTTACATAGGCGAAGGAGGGGTGTACAACTCCAGACCTTTCGGCACCAGCGGCGGTCCTATCATCGGCCGACCGCCCCTGGTCTCCAGATGCGACGAGCAGGACAACTTCCGGCAAGTCGGACCCCACACCAGGGTACGGAAACCATTCGTCAGACGCTACACGACGGCCTCGTCTTTGGCGCAGTGCGAGAGGGAGTGCGCCGACGCCAGGGACTTCGTCTGCAGGTCCTTCAACTATCGTCCCTACGCTGCTCCCTACGGCGCTGAAAGGGATAACTGCGAGTTGAGCGACCGGGACTCCAGGGACATGGATATGGGCAATCCTGTTTACTACGACACGGGATCTGACTATGATTTCTACGAGCGGAACAACGGCAGACAGGGCGCCGACGCGGAGTGTCTCGACGGTAAGCGTCGTAGTCCTTGGATGCCGGCTACGTGGATCGTGTGGAGAGATTTTTACCCAGCCCGTCCACGTGCGACTTACCGATACTCGATTCGATCAAAATGATTGTACGGACTTGAAGAAATAAACCGTCTTCTGTATACGATACTTTTTTTTTACTTTTTTTGTTGTACATCCGTTTATTTGATTCGCTTGTTGACCAAATTGAGGCTTCATCTGAAGCTTGATTCACGTTGATCTGAAGTTTGATTCACGTTCATCTAAAGTTTGATTCACGTTGATTTGAAGTTTGATGCATTTTGATTTGAAGTTTGATCCACGTTGATTTAGAGCTTGATGCTTTTTTATTGTAATTTGATACATGTTGATGTGAACCTTTATATTAACTGAAGCTTCATTCATTTTGATTGATCCTTACTGCATTTAGATTGAAGGTAGATTTGTTTAGACTATAGCTTAATTCGTTCAGACTCAAGATTGATTCAATTTGACTTCAGGCTTGATGCATTTGTATTGAAGCTTGATGCATTTGTATTGCAACTTGATGCATTTGTATTGAAGCTTGATGCATTTATATTGAAGCTTGATGCATTTGTATTGCAACTTGATGCATTTGTATTGAAACTTGATGCATTTGTATTGAAACTTGATGCATTTGTATTGAAACTTGATGCATTTGTATTGAAACTTGATGCATTTGTATTGAAACTTGATTCATTTGTATTGAAACTTGATGCATTTGTATAGAAACTTGATGCATTTGTATTGAAACTTGATGCATTTGTATTGAAACTTGATGCATTTATATTGAAGCTTGATGCATTTGTATTGAAACTTGATGCATTTGTATTGAAACTTGATGCATTTCTATTGAAGCTTGATGCATTTGTATTGAAACTTGATGCATTTATATTGAAACTTGATGCATTTGTATTGAAGCTTGATGCATTTGTATTGAAACTTGATACATTTTAATTGAAGCTTGAGGCACCTTGATTGAAGCTTATTTCACTTTGACAAACACTTAGCTGATGCTTCATCCATTTTGATTTAAAGTTTGATCCATGTGGACATAAAGCTTAATGCCTGTTAGTCGAAGCTTGATGCATTTTGATTGAATCTTCGGCCATTTTGATTGATACAAGAGTTTTACTTGAGAATCTCTGGCACTTTAGTTCTGGTTTGGGAGAATCACTGTGTTTCTGGTGCTTCTAGTGAGTCAAGTCTGTAGCGAAGATGGAATGGAATTTACTTTAAGGACACCGGAAGGATTCATTGGCCGGATATATACTTACGGCTATTACGATCGCTGCTTCTTCCGTGGAAACGGAGGAACGGTGAACGTGCTGCGAATCAGTGGTCCTCAGGGTTATCCTGAATGCGGCACTCAAAGAGTAAGATCCTGTCAGATATTAGTGCACTGTGCCCAGTATATCAAAATTAAGATACCAGACATATCCATAGTTTCTGTAAATATAAAAACATTTACAAAAAGATCTACATTGTGACAAACAAAAAAGTCATTTTAACATTTTAACATTGTTAACATATCAATCTAACTTTTGCTTCATCTACTGAATTATATAAAAGTTAACACACAACATTATATTTATAAACTTAACCCTTCTTTGGATTATGGAATACAGAAACCTCTCCAAGCTTTCAAGCACTAACATAAGTATTCATCAAGATACAGTAAAGTATTAGTCTAAACAAGTGTGATATCTGAAAATTTGAAGAAGGGTTAACGAACTAACACTTGGTATCAATGATCATATAAAAATTTGATGAACCAAATTACAGTATGGAGATACAATGACAAACATCGTCGTGGTACAGTTCTCTGACTACGTGCAAACAGGAAGAGACAAACGCTTCAATCTCACGTGTCTGTTTCGAGGCCCTGGCGAAGCTGTCGTCACATCCGGCTACATCGGTGCCGGGTATGCCAGGTCATATCGATTGAGAGACCGTGCCTTGCACCTGGTACACTTAATTAAACAATTCAGTCCGATATCGAGTACAAAATGCAACGTGTACAACATTCGTTTGCATGGGAACCCGGTGCAAGCACTCTCGATGAACTTATTTTAATGTAGTCTTTTTTCTTCCGCAATCGAGAGCTATCTTGTCTTGTTTCGCCTGAAAAAAATTCACCTATTTATTAATCAAGTTTGATTGCATTTCATGTTAGTTCTGCACAGTTTCTTTTTTTTATTGTTTGAAGACCATAAATTAAAGATCAAGTGTGCAACAAGACATACTTTAAAATCAAGTGTGAAACAAGGCATAATTAAATCAACAAAAGTTATCTTTAATTTTACTAATAATGTTTGTATTCTGTAGATCAGGGTCCCCAATCCCCATCGAATATCTTCCAGCAGAAAACACCCTGAGTTCCAGAGTACGTTTGCTAATCCTCTATCAAGGTAGACCCACAACAACCATTGCTGTTGGGGATCCACTTACTTTTAGGCTGGAAGCTCAGGATGGGTATATAATATTTTATCACAAAAATACTTACACCTTAGTTTAAAGAATTACAAAAATTTTTTGTTTTATAGATACAATTATGTGACTGACATTTTTGCTACCAACGTCATAGCAAGAGATCCTTATTCAGGAAGGAGTGTTCAACTCATTGACAGATATGGGTAACTACTGTTAAAATTTTACTATTACTTATTTAATTCAGTACTTGAGGTATATCATACTTTAGAACCTAAGTTTCTTCATATGTGAAAATTCATTCCATATCCAAAAACTCTTCATGTATAATTCCATCAAATGCACTGGATTCACCTGACTCATTTGATCCATTTAATCTTCTTTTAAGTATTCATTTTATCCTCTTAACAAATATTATAATTTTCTTCCTTCAAGTTCAGCTCAGTCCTGCAACAGAGATCAAAATTAACATTTATCTTCTTTACATGAGAAGTATATTTACTTCCCAGATTTGAATAATAATAAAAATACGCAAAGAAATTTTGACAAGATGCAATTTTCATGACACTGATTAACCTTTCTCGTACAGCTGCCCGGTAGACAATTACGTGTTCCCGGGACTGGATCGTTTGCGCGACGGAGACAGCCTCGAGGCTCGATTCAACGCATTCAAAATCCCCGAATCTAATTTCTTGGTGTTCGAAGCGACAGTGAGAACTTGCCGGGACGGTTGTCAACCCGCGTATTGCTCAGGTGGTACCGGAAGAAGCGAACCGTCCTTTGGAAGAAGACGAAGGGACGTGTCTCAAAATGACACAATCACCGAAGAAAATGAAATAAGCACGATAACGGAGGCTAATGCAAATGACACGTCTTCGGTGTCGAATTCCACTGTCGTTGAAGAAGATAACGACGAAGAAGAAGAAGAGGAGGAGGAGCATGTGAGAGAAATGATCGAGGTAAATTACAGTACATGCGGATAAAATTGTCTTCGTGAAAAGATATTGTACTAAACAACCTATTACCTAAGTATTAAAATATCTATCTTTACTTATAAATAATAAATTAAGCCTATAATAAGTTGCTTATAAAGTTTTACAGTAGATTTACAAAATATTGTACTAAAGTACAAATTGTATATAAGTTGCAAATTGTACAAGTAACAGCAGTAAAATTATCGTAGGTACTCGACTCAAGAATGGACATCGACGAAGAAACAATGGTCGAGAGGCAAACCACCATAATGGAGGACGTTTGCATAACACCAAACGAGTATTACGGACTGGTAACAGCAGTGGCAGTGCTCGTGGTGCTGCTTGCTTCCGTGGTATTGTTATCAATGCTGATCTACAGGTACACAGCTCTGAACGTACACGAGACTCGCCAGTGTTCGTGCACGTAAATCGATTCATGTAAATTGTTTCAGGAAATACGCTTACGCGGTGATCACGAAGAACCGCCGAGTTGATAAAGCATGCAATCGCAGCAGTCATTCGGACGATGCTTACAGCAGTCGGGCGAATAACTTCTCCTTCTTGAGAACTGGTCTTCAGAAACCATTCCAATCCACGTACGTAACTTATTGCTTCGATTAAAAGAAGAGATACACGAAATGGCCTTCTCGATCTGAAGAGTATCTTTTATTAACGATTTGCATATGGTATAATTAAGGATCTACTTGATTTACAGATCAATCTCGCGTTCCATGAGCAACGTGATCAGCCAACACGTGAGCTCCTCGACCGCTCTGGAGGGTGCTGTAGGATTATCGCCCAGGAGAACCGGATTCGATCCGAGTGAACCGATTTATACCGATCCATCATTGTTCGAGGTTGCCCGCTGCTCGTCGCCGAAACCTGTACTCGATGATAACTTCCGTCTCATGTGAACAACTTGAGGTCTAAGAACACGAAAGAAGAATATAAACATCGACTTATTTTCATGGCATTATTAGGAACATCTTTCAAACTATGTTTGATCTCAACGATATCTATGTACTTCAATTTTTAGCGATCAGTCTCTTCTTCTTTTTAATATACATTTGACGTAATTAGAGGTCTCATCATTTGTTCCTGTTCTTCAAGAATTGCTAGTCAAATGACCACTGCCATGACAATTGATCATCGAAGTTCTGATTTAACAGTCCGTTGAAATTCATTGTCGTTTACAGAGTTATTCTTCCATTGAAGTATAAGTTATCACCGTGAGCAATACTTGTTTACAATGAAATGTTTATTAATGTCACGAAATGTTTCGTATTTACAAGAGCAAAATGAATGACCATTTCGTCATAGGGAAACTGCTTTCAAAGTCATTCACGTTGACGATGCTTGATACAGAATGTTTATACATCAAACTACGAATTACAATCTTCTATTATTTGCTAAAGCTTACGACGCGTTTTAACGAAACTCTGCATCGACAAAAAGATCCATTGAAACTTCGTTTTAAATTCGAAACGATGAAAAGAGAATGCTTTCTTTGTTCTATAAAATTTCAACTACGAGAAAGTCTCTCTGTTCGCGTTTTGAATGTAGCGAGTATCGTAAACAGTTATGAGCTTTTATTTATTACGGTTTCGTTTAAATTGTAGCTAGAGAGATAATAAACGGATACAACAGGAAGTACTCAAAGTACAGTTTTCTTATTTCTAGTCCTTATCTAATAACTTTTTGTACAATCATGTGCAACTTAGGCTTTTGAGGAATCATACAAAATTTGAGGTTAGGGAACGTAGGAAGAATATACCATAGGTTCTAGATTTGGTTCTTCAATTATATAAATATCTCTTAACAAATTGTTAAGTTCAACTCTTACAAAGCATTTAAAGATTCTCCCAAGTCTCTCCAAGAATTAAAAGCAATTATCAAAGCATCTACTTTGGGAACATGTTAACCAAGAAACCTATGTTGCACCAAAATGTACGTGCTTTCGATACAATATTATTTCCTTATATCAATCCTCCTTTATCCTATCTAACTTATAAGTAAAAAGGAGCATTCGTAGCCTAGCCTCCTCTTTTCGATAGTGAGCCTCTTCCAATTTAATCTTGGCCTCCTCTTTCAACATAGAAGCGATGTCGACCTTCATCTGTGCCTCGGACAGAGCCAATACATGTAATTCTTCTTCTTTGTGATGGGACCTTTTCGTTCGACGAGGCTGATCGTGAACAGTCGAGGGAGAGATCAACGTTTGCGTTCCGTTTGATTTGAAAATTAAACGAGCCTTCCTGGGCGATTCTTCTTTATCCAAATGGGCGACAAGGTGCGTGGAATCCAAATCGTTGGATTCAGCCATTGGACCGGGTGTGAATAAATTGGAATCCGTTTTATCAGCAAGCGAATCTACAGTGAGAGCAGAAAATGAACTCTAAACTCCAAAATGTTAATACAAATTAAAGAAGAAAAAATAACCTATATCTTTACAATTATTTTCGTCCTTCAAATTCGATCGCAAAGGCTTCGTGGTGCAAACACTTTGCAATGTGAACGGTTCTGACTCCTTCGGTTCGAAAACAACGTTTGGCGGTAGTCCTACAGTTCCGGTAGGTCTTGGGACTTCCGGTAGAGAATGTCTATTTTCCCAACTCTTCAATCGCATATGATCTTTGGACAATTGATAAAGACTTTTTGACATGCTGCAAAAAACAAAATATTTTGTATAACCATGTTTTGTTTTTATAAATTTAATTGTAAAACAGAAAGCTTTTTACACTGTACAAATTTTTTCTGAAACTTCATGGTGACTTTGAATTTTTCAAGCTTTCTGTTTTACAAGTTTTAAATTTTTTAAAACATAGCCAATTAAATAACTAATTCCGTGATGTAATAATATGATTTTTTACCTTGAGTCTCAAACAGATAAAATATTCAGTTAAGATATCTCAGATCAAATATTAAATGGTTCCTACAGTGGCACCCTGTATTTCAAAACTTCCGCGAAATGCATCATGGTTTTGCGAAGTGCATCATGGGTGCTTTTACGAGCGAAATATGTAACGGACTCGTTATATTTACCGTAATTTCTTTTCCTCTCGATTTCGTTTGCAAGCTTTCATATTTTCCCAACATCGTCGTAATTGGACAGCAGAACGAATGCCTTGGGGACCAACCATCGAGTTATATTCATTAGCAAGTTGGGACCATGCCGATTTTCGTTTGTACATCGATATTGGATCGGACCTCTTATCCTCGATGTCCTCGTATTTATTTATCAAGGTTATCAAAATTTCCCGTTCTTCGAAGCTGTAGGTTTTCCGAGTACTTTTCAACGACGAAGAAGCCATTTTACCGAGGAAAAATGTGAGACTCGTTATGATCTTCCATTGTTTATTTTTTTCAAAACCAACACTATACTGTACAGCTCTCAAAATACATTATTCTCAAAATAGAACAGATATTAACACTCGTATTTATCATTTTAATATAAATTTCACCTAAAAATGACTTACGTATTAAATTTTGTATTAAAAAAATAATATGTGTTAATATATCATATAATGAAGAAATTATGTACGATACCAGAGTTACATACCGATGAGGTGGAAATATAGGGCATCTATTATCATATTTACTGTTAAACTGGCCTAGATTATGCTTCTTCCCTGTATTTTTTATTGTGTCAACATTACATGTAGAAAAGCTGGCGCCAACGAGAATAAAATGTAGTTCATAAATATGTTTACTAGTTAGCGCCACTCGGAAATGACCGTAATGGCAGTGCGTTCAAAATACAACAAACATGCATAGGACGTCGAGAAACTACGAGACGGTGTGGATCGAGTGACAGTGTGATACTCGCAGTATGTAATTGTCATAAAATGAAACGGTATGTTTCATCTGATGCAATTCCTTAGCGGACTTTTATTGCTTGTCGTTTCAATACCGCTGAGCAATGGCGTGGATAACCCGCAAGAAATTGACTGCAGTAACCTACGAATGGGACAATACATCTGCCCTCATCCCGATTATGATTTCATAGATCTGAAAACGCAGCAACCTAAAGGTTGTACTAAAGAAAATAAAGCCAAAGGTAAACGACATTCCCCTTCATTTTCATCAGTATAATAAAAACGAGGAAACAGTTCAACATAACCTATATGCAGTAAATATTTCCTTTAATACTTTGTCATACAGTGATTGATTGTTGCAATCTTCATTTGTCTGTTATTTATTCATTGTTTGTTAATTTATGTATACAAAATTTTAAATTATATATTCATTATCTTGACAGTGTTATGTCTGGCTGCGGATGGCCTCATTTGTACAGAAACAAAAAATAATACATTCAAGAAGGATATTCCTTGTAAATGGACGTAAGTACAGGTCACATGAAGAATCCACTGAGTTGTACAAAAATCTTTCATATACCAACTAGAATAATAAGTAAATGCAGTTTTTGTATTACTTACAGAAATGGATATTCCTTTGAAACATCATTGTTACTCTCGATATTTCTTGGCATGTTTGGAGCAGATAGGTTTTACCTAGGGTACCCAGCATTGGGTTTCCTCAAGCTGAGTACTCTAGGATTTCTTTTCCTTGGCCAATTTGCTGATGTAATACTTATAGCGACGCAGATCGTAGGACCTGCAGATGGTTCGCATTATGTAATGCCATATTACGGTGCAGGGATTCATATCGTAACCAGTAATAATTTCACGTACCGAGTGCCACAATACGATTGCTGAAGAATTGTCAGGGTGACAGTGATCGTCCTAAAAATTGTACAGCCACTGTTTTTGATTACGAGCAACGATATGCAATCCTAGAATCGAGTCCTATTTCAGCATCTGGAAGACACGGATTACTGGTTTTTTAATAAAACAAAGATCATCTTGTAGATATGTACTTCAACGAAACACTGTATATAAAGATTTGTTACTGACTTATTATCTATTGCCAGTATAGTCATGTAATAAATATTTGTTTTTATTTCTAAATATTTATTTTTCTCCTTCCCAATAAATCACATATTAATCTCTCTTTAACACTAACATAAATAATTTCGGACTTGTATTTCTGTTTACTGGATTATAAAACGTGCTCAGTGATGTGTTTTACCACCTTTAATTGTCCAAAATTCTTAAATAAATGATCAATATTTAAATTTCATTCAAACGACCAGCGATAACCGCTTTTGTGAGAAAGAAGTTATTGAATTTGCACGCAATCGTGCACCGCCGAAAGTGACGTTATTTGTATCTTTGTAATTATCACGCATAATTATCGAGCACGTTTTTGATATAAAAGTGCCGGTACGAGCTGCTGTGAGGGTCATACTACTTTTAAAGACGAATTAACTTAATGTACACCTCAGTCTGTAGAGTGCAAGGAGCAGTTATTAATTCATGTAAAGATTGAACATGAAGAGTTTCTTTCTACTTCTACTGTGCCAGTTAATTTTATTTGCTGCTGGCCAACCATTGAAATCACCAACTGTAAGTTTTTATTCTCCTCACTATTTTATATATTTCATAATTTTATTACAGGAATTCATTTTATAACAAATCTGCATGTGTTTTCTTATAAATGATGCTAGTGAAGAAATAAAAAGTAAGTTTGTGGAGGTATTCTTATTCAGCTTAAAATAACTGAGCAGATCACTCATACAAATCAGATAATCAATATTGAAAAAACTACTAATATCTCATACAGTAAATAGACCATAATATTTCTAAAGATACATCTTCATAAATGAACACTTTACAGGATATCGACGCCACAAGCAGAAATACCGCACAGAAAAGAGTACATAGAGCCTTGAAGCCTGACCCTCCAATCTGCAGTTTCAACCAATACTTTGACAAAGAGGAGGGACGTTGTTTAGGCGTAACAGGTGGTGGCAGAGTGCTCTACATAAATAGTACAAACACGTGTAGCGTCAAAGCGTTGCAGCCTCACTGTACTAACCCTAGATATTACTACATTTGCAAAAATGACAAAACTATTTTGGCCGAGTGCATCCAAGGACAGCATTTTGATAGTCGTCTACAAAAATGTGTCGACGTGAATCCTGAAGACTTAGTCTCCTCTACTGCTCAACCGAATCTGGATACATTTGAATCTATTCAACTTCCTGAATGCAAGGAACCTGGGCCTTTTCCGGTACCTGATGACTGCACCTTGTTCTATACTTGTGAAACAAATGGTCACAGGATGTTCCAAAGTATCTTCAGATGTCCTAAGGACATGGCGTATGAGACAGAAACGAAAATGTGTGATTTTTCATCCAGCTGTAATGGCACAAACTTGAACATACCATTCTGTGCTTCTGTAATTAACAGAGAGCACCGACATGTAAAAAAACCTACAAAAGTGACTCATACTACTGATACAGCAACTATTTTTGATACGATAAGCACTGAGGATAGCATGGAAGATGTTACGTTAGCGAATACCGTTTCTGTGACGCCATATGATAATCCTACATCCACTTTTCCTTATAATGATTTGTCGTCGACTGAATTCAATGCGTTTGTTGACGAGACCAGTTCGACGGAATCAAATCACTTGCATTCTTTAGATACTACAACATTTTCGTATTCATCAACAAGCGGAGAATTCTTGCCTACAGATCAGTTTACAGAAACTTCCACGTTTGTAGGTAGCACACTTGAAACAGATTTACTTAGTGAAGGATTGAGCACTGAAAATGCAGTTACTGAAGTTGTTACATCTTCAACGTCTAGTAGTGAAGAAATTTCGACCACTGAAAATAGCATGGTTGCAGAAAAAATTGTGCAGTCAACTACTGAATTTGTAACAACTTCAACAACTGATTTATTAACACCTGATAATGCAAATTTTGAAGTGCAAACAACTGTAAGCACAGAGACAAGCACTTTGGGATTAGAGAGTTCAACTTCAATGAATTCTGAATTAAATGAACAATCTGATTTGTCTACAACTGAGAAAGAAACAGATGCAACTGAACAAGTAACAGAACCTAGTGAAATGGAACAAGATTTTCCAGATGTTTTTTTGGCTATGAATGAACCAAATGATACAAATTCCGAATCTGTTACTTCTACTTCTACTGAAGTTGGTTCTACTTCAAGTGAAGTAGATGTTACAACTCAGTCTGTCAGTGAAGAAACAAGTCCTGAGCATACTACTGTTTCAGCTGACTATAGTCCAGAGACTACAGTAACTGATAAACAAGACTTCAATGAGAGCACAACTGAAGAAATTACAGAAGACCCCATGCTTCTATTAAATAATGAATTGTCAAGGTTAACCACTGCAAACTCGAATGAAAATGAAAACAGTACTATATTATCCACAACAAGTTCTTATGATGCAAATACAGAATATTTAAAAAATGACATGAATAATCAAAGTGCTGTAACTAAAGCACCTGATAATGCGAACATAAATGCAGACGATAAATCATTTGAACAAGACAAACTATCAACCACAACGCCATCGGCTAATAATATTCAGAACTCAGAAAATGTATCGAATGCACCTACGTTGCGGACGGTATCAGATTCTAAAAGACCTGAAATCAATTCCGACTCGCTTAATAAGCAATTGCATTCTTTAGTGCCAGATAAACAAAACGCAGCGTCGAAGGAAAATGATATACCAAAATATGAATCTGCAATTATGCCAAACATGATGCCTTCTACAGGGAGAGTATCAACAGACGTTATATTACCAATTATGTCAGCAGTATTTCGTATCATTGATATGATTGAACGGTGTTTGTTGCAAGTATTAGGCACAGTTCAACATTGAAAACTGTTTATAAAATATAAGTTCATTTTATTATCTTTATAGTAACTTATTAAGAATTACAAGTATTGTAGTTATGAGGGCAAATAAAAATAAATTATGAACGCTGAAGAATAGAAAGATACGCGTATATTTATAGATGTGTATATATTACAACCTAGTCCACCAAACATTCCCTACATAAATAAATAATCACTCTAGTAATTGTATTAAAGTCTAGACATTCACTAACATCATTTGTTCTCTCGCTCTTGTTCGTTTACTAAAGTATAATATAGACCCTTCTTTTTTATTAGATCTGCATGAGTGCCCATCTAAAAACAAATCATGATAGTTATTATTTAATTATAAATTGAAGAATATTGTAATACGTACTTCTGCGATCGCTCCACGTTGTAAAACTACGATCATGTCAGCATTTTTAATTGTACTTAACCTATGAGCAATTACTAAAACTGTTCTGCCGTGTACAACATTCTCTAATGCTTTCTGAACGATTCTTTCACTCTCATAGTCTAACGCACTAGAATGAATAATCAACATGAAATTAATTTCTGCTGGGTCAAAGTGATACAATCCTAGGTCAGTTGTGATACAATTTTTACCTTGTAGCTTCGTCCAAAATTAAAATAGATGGTCTTTTGAGCAACGCCCTTGCAATAGCAATGCGCTGCTTTTGTCCGCCAGATAATTGTGTTCCTCTTTCACCAACCTGTGTTTCATACTTATTTGGGAACTTCATGATAAATTCATGAGCGTTCGCTTCTTTCGCAGCTTGAACGATCTACAGATATTAATAATAAGTATCGTAAAAATTATACCAGAAAATAATAATACTTACATCATCGTTTGTAGCATCAGGATTTCCATATCGTATATTTTCCATAATACTAGTAGCAAATAAAATAGGTTCTTGGTCAATATATCCTAAAACGTTACCTCGGAGGTAACCGGCATTGAGCGATCTCAAGTCTTTACCGTCAATCGTAATTGAGCCATCGTTAACGTCGTAAAACCTAAAATATTTTATGAGTGTTAACAAGGTATAATTCTTTTAAATGGAGAAGAATTTCGACAATTACCTTTCTAATAATGCTGCTATCGTCGATTTACCGTTACCGCTGGAGCCGACAATAGCTACTGTTTTTCCGGCAGGAATGTTTAAGTTAAAGTCACTTAAGATAATGTGATCCGGTCTAGTAGGATAACTAAACTTCACGTTTTTAAAAGTTATATTTCCGGCAAGTGATCGATCGGTGATTACTTCGCCGTTAACCATCATCGGTGATGGCGGCATATCCAGGTACTATAGCAACAAATTAAAAACTGTAAAAAGTACTTTCAATTGTATTATGATAAAATAATAAAATGTACCTCAAAAACTCTAGCGCCAGCGCTAATACCTCTAACGTACGTTCCAAATAATTGAGATAATTGTGCCAGAGATCTTTGTATTGTTTGTGTAGCCATTAAAAACGCCATTAAATCTCCTGCTGACAATTGATTAGTAGACAGTAAATGTCCACCAAAATATAACGTACAGAGCAAAATACCATTGAGAAACAAATTTGTTCCTCCTTGGAACAAACCTATTCCAAAACCTAATTTTTCATACAATTGAGAACTTAACTTAACTTCTTCTGAAAACATTTCTATTTCTTTTTCCTCTGCTGAGAATGCTTTTACCTGTGAAGAAAATGAATAGTGCAGCAATGAAGATTGAAAAATTTTATTTTTTATATATTTATTAGTATTAGCAATTAGTGTACCGTTCTAATATTTTGTATAGCTTCCTCACAAACAGCTGTGGACTTAGCCACTTGATTCTGTGCCTCTGCAGACAGTTTTCTTAAACTTCTTCCAATTACTGTACCAACAAGAACTATGGAGGACATAGACAACACCATAGCACAGGTAAGTTGTGGTGAAATAACTATTACAGACACTACGCATCCAATAATTTGGGTGAAGCTTCTTAAACCTTGCGATATACAAATTTTAAAAGTACTTTTAAAGTCTTGAATATCAGTGGTTAGTCGACTTACTATTTCACCACTACGATTTCTATCAAAGAATGTGATGTCTTGCATTATAATTGATTTAAACAAATCTTGTCGTAAGTTCATTGCTATTCTTTCACCCACGTGAGAAAGTGTGTAGATATACACAAATGTAAAAAATGCCTAAGAACAAAGTTTGCTGAAATTCTTTAAAATAGACAACATTTTCATTTAAATTTTTTATAAATAAAATTCGAGATTTTCACAGTTTGTAAAACCATCGATTACATACTTGCGCAAGATATAAACGAGCCATTGCAAATGCAGGCTCTGTAAGTTGTGTAAGTATACTTTGAACGGTACCATCTTCTTTTGATTGATAAAGTTGTGTTAACACATTTATAATGTTTCCAATACCTTGTGGGATCCAAATGTTTAAAAGAGCAACAACCAATGCACTCTAACATTATAAATACATTTATGTAGATACAATACTTTTATATGAATATTGTTCCCAAAGATACTTACTGATAATGCTACTAATAATTGCCAAAAATATGGATATAAATATCCCAAAAACTTTTTCCATTTAAAGCTCAATTCTTCATTGTCATGGTCAACCTCTCTTGGAAGTTTAAGTGTTTTACCTTCTACGATAGAGTTATGGCTCTTTAACAAACATACTGTCGCTATACCACCTAAACTACTAAAACCAAATTTTAAAATAGACGGTAAAATCTTTGAGGTAGAATTAGTTGTGGTGGGTTCTTTGGTACTGTTATTGAATTTTCTTTTTGTTATGTTGAATGGTTTACCTCTATGCCTTGATATAAGCGCTAAAACGGAGTCCCTACAATAAAAATTGCATTATTTATTTAATATTTTATCCATCATTTATAAATGAATGTACCTTGAACTCCTCGAATAATTAACATGGGGTTTAAATAACGCTGTTCGTAATATAATAGACATTTTTGTTGTAATTCACTTTTATAAAATTATGTTATTGTTTAAATGATATTCAAAAATAAATTATATACAATGTATTATATATATTCAAATCATTTTTAATCTGTTATTCATTAGAAACATTTTCACCGTCTATTATAATTATGACCTAAAAAATGACATTGAAAAACATAGGTTAACTCATATTTTTGTCGCAGGGGTAGCGCCATATGTAAATGCTTTGTAGCGACAGCGACACACACGCCCTCTGGAATAGTTCCTTTACTAGCTACTTTTTATTTTATTAAAAATAAGAATGACGCTCCTCCACTTGGCGTAAGAAAGCTGACGAAGCAACACGTGTCGCGAATTAATAAAAAGTGCAATACTTGCAACGAAAATCATTGTGCGTTATTTACCAGACCAGACTTTCCTTCACGAACCTCAGTCTCCACGGCTTTTCAAAAAAATGGAACAAGTGGCGCCATTTCTCTGGCGAACAGGTGAAACCTATTTCAATAAATATTGTTTTTTTTTTTCGGCTTAATCGGTAATGGTAGGCATTAAGAGTTAATAAAAACTTGTTTTAGAATGCCTTAGGAAGCATGATATATCGATAAAGTTACGAAATATGAGTTTTTATTTTTTTCCAATATGCGTGATCGGACATACATTTTTTTCGATTAGTTCAGCTGTTTCGCCGCTAGATGGCGCCACAAATTTTGTCCATAAAATGACCCTTTTTCTAATTTCTTTCCTAATGGTTCTAGAGGGTTATAATTATATTCGTTCGATTCCTTAGGCGACCAGGAACAATTTGTATATCTCAGAATTTCCGAAAAGTCGCTAGTTTTCGAGAAAATCGCAATTTTCTATTTTGTTAGTTCCAACTTTCACCGCTAGATGGACGGCAATTTTTTGGTCCATAAAATGACCTTTTTGGAAATGGGCTATTTGGGGAATTGAATTGGGACGTGCTATTGAACACTTCGTGAGGAAAATTTTTGAGTCTTTAGTTTCTTTAAGTATTATTTGGTGTCGTTTATTTTGAGAGGTCTTGCTTTTTTTACAAAATCTTAAACATTTAATTTCGTTATTAAGAAGAGTTTCAAAGGTGAGCGAGGGACTTTCCTCCGCTATACCTTGGGTCCCGAGGGCCCAAGGTGTTGAGGACGCCGTCATGGCGTCCCCAAGCGACGCCACTAAAGTAAAGGGCAGGGGTGGTAGTGCTGCTCAAAAAAGGAAAACTGCAATGGATGTGGAATCTACGCCGAAAAGGAAAGACGATAGGCAGATGGATAATGGCTCTGCTGTTGCTGATTTGAATATTACGCTATACCCGTCTGGACATAAGGGACCTGCTTATGTCTCTTTAAATCTCAAAAAGCAAGAAAAGAAGGTCAGGAATTCTCAACATTTACTCAATGTTGCAAGAATTGTCAGTGCAGCTGGTGTAGGTGCTGAGGAAATTAAGCCTCAGGGTTACGGAAGGTTCGAGGTGAAATTTAAGACTGCTGAACTTGCCAACAATTTTACTTCCAGTAGGCTTCCTGAGATCAAGAAGCTCAACCCAATGATCCCAAGATTCAGGGTTCAAAGGAGGGGTCTTATCAGACAGATTAGTGTAGATCATGACTTACAGGATCTAATAGCTAAGTCTGATTCTCCCTGTAAAATTATAAATGCTAGAAGGTTGAATAGAAGGCAACTTAATTGTGAATCTAAACAAGTGGAGTGGGTCCCTTCAGAAACTGTCTTACTTACATTTGAGGGAACGGTGCTTCCGGATTCTATCAAAGTCTACAATCTGGTGGTTGTGCCAGTTGAAGTTTACGTGGAGCCACCGAGAACGTGTTTTAACTGTTTCCGGTATGGTCACTCCAGCAAACATTGCAGGAGTGCTCAAGTCTGCAGGTTTTGCGGTTCTGCTGATCACTGTAAGGAAGAATGCCCCGACAAGGATGAAGTTAAGTGTCTTCACTGCAAGGGGGATCACAAAACCTTTGATCAATCTTGTAAAGAGTTCCAAATTCAACAACTTATCTCCAAGCAAATGGCTTTTTCAAATGTGAATTTCTGGGAGGCTCGGGACTTTGTCTCCAGAGGTTTTCAATCCTCAAGTCAAGTTTCCAAGGCCCCCCCTCTAACAATAGAACACTTTCCACCTCTTCAAGCTGCCTCTCAGAGCAGCGTTATGTCTCTAAAGTCCTTTGGAGGTCAGCAAAGGCCTGCTCCTCTTTCAGCTTGGAGTAATTCTAACTCTTCTAGTGGTAGTACTACTTCTTCTGAAGGAAGTGTGCCATTGAATACTTCTGTAACGCATAAGACTACTACATCAATTAACAATGATTGTATAAGTGATTGTATATCTACATTATCACCGGTTAAAAGAAACATTAAGGTTTCGAGTCTGAACAACGCTTGCTTCAAAAGTGAAGTCTCTCCTGCTCCATCCACCTCTTCTCCAATTGTTTCCAATTCTAAAACTGATCTCACCACTTCTCCTCGTTCATCCTTTGGCAAAGCACTCTCTTGCAGTCCCCTAAACGTTTCCTTATCTCAACAGATTTCTACTCAAATGAGAACTTCCTCTATGACTTCTCTTTCACCTTCCTCCTCTGTTAAAAGTGTTAATTCTCTTAAACAATATAAAGCCAATCCTAAAAAGAAGTAGTGATGGCTCATCCCGTTAATTTACTTGTTTGGAATTGTAGAGGAATTATCCCTAAATATTCTGAGCTTCCTATTCTTTCAGTTCAAAAGGATATTATTCTTCTCACTGAAACATGGCTTCAACCTGACAAGCATATTCATTTAAATGGCTTCACCATCCTTAGGGCTGACAGGTTGGGCTTCAGGGGTGGAGGCATTGCTTGTTTCATTAAAAGTTCATTAAGATTTCAAACCATTTCCTTTAAGAATTCCATTGATGATCATACAGAAATTTTAGGTTTTCAACTCCTCACTTCCGCTGAACCTCTGAACGTAATAGTAATTTATAGACCTCCTGGTTTTCCTTTAAAGTATCATTTATGGAAGTCTTTTCTTGAGAATCTCTGCCTTCCAGGTTCCACCATAATTGCTGGGGATTTTAATGCCAATCACCCAGCATGGAACTCAGAGGTAGAGGATGTGGCTGGCATTTCTCTTTTAAGAATCATCAATGAGTGCAATATTTTTATTCATAATTCTCATACTAGTTCTCATCTTGGTTCTTCGGGTCAACACAGCAATAATTTAGATCTTATTTTATCCACTATGGACATCGCTCATTTTATAACGTCTAGTCAGCTCGATGATACTCATGGTTCTGATCATTTTCCAATAGTTGCACAAATATCTCATTGTGCTCCTTTGCTCAAAAGTTCTTTCAAACTCTCCTCTAAGAGAACTGATTGGTCTGAGTATCAGGATATCATGGAGAATAACTGGTCTTTTTTCCTCTCACTGGAATTCACTCAACTCCCAGTACTCTCGCAATATTCAATTTTTACAACTAAAATGAGAGAAGCTGTACAGGCTTGCTCTCCGTCACGGTCCCTTGGTCCTCGGAAAAGGCACGTTGTTCCTGCTCCTTGGTGGGATAAGGAGTGTGATAAGATGTTGAGGTTGCGAAAAGCTTCACTTAAGAAGTGGAAACATACTCTCAGATTGGAGGATTGGGTTGCTTATAAGAAGCAGGCTGCATGTACTAAAAGAACTCTCAAGGTTCGGAAGCGACTGTCTTTTCGTCGCTTTGCTAGTGAGCTAAACAGTCGTACCAACGTTTCACAGTTGTGGAAGACTGTTAGAACGTTTAAATCCAGATATTGTCAAAACACTGTAAGTGATGGTCGATCTTTTGATCCTAAAGAAATTGATATTGCTGTTTCCAAAATTGCTCCTCCTTGGGCTCCAGAGCTCCCTATGAAAATTCCTCCTGATAATTCTGGGACTTTCTTAAATGCTCCCTTCACCCTGTTGGAGCTTAACTATTCTATCGACTGCCTACGAGAGGGGTCTTCTCCTGGGCCCGATTGCATAGACAACATCATGATTCGTAAGCTTCCTGTCAAGATCAGGCTCATTCTTTTGGACATTCTGAATGATCTTTACTCAAACAATCTTATTCCGGCAGAATGGTTATCCTCTCACGTTCATTTTATTCCTAAGCAAGGGAGTAAAGGGTTACGTCCAATTAGCTTGACCTCTTGCATCTGCAAGCTTTTTGAGAGGATGGTTAAGCTTCGTCTACAGTGGTGGTGTGAGACTAGTAACATTCTGCCTGACTCTCAAGCAGGCTTTCGTAAGGCTAGATCTTGTCAGGATAATATTGGAAGTATTATTTTGGAAGCTAATAAAAGTTTTATGCTTGACGAGTGCACAGTTGTTGCCTTTCTGGACATATCTGCTGCCTTTGATAGTGTTCATATTAATACCCTCATTGGAAAATTGGCGGATCTAGGGCTTGCAGGCAATATTCTGCATTTTATTTCCAATCTTACTTACTTTAGAAGAGTTTCAATTCTTTCTAACTCCTCTTCTCCTACTCTTCGTCTGTTGCATAAGGGTGTCCCTCAGGGCGGCGTCCTCAGTCCTCTCCTTTTCAATCTCTATGTTAATAGTGTTTTGATGCATCTTCCGCGTTATGCAAAATTCCTACAGTTTGCTGATGATTTTGCCGTTATTGTTACTCACAAAAATAGGGCCACTGCCATTGGTATCTTAGAAAACTGCATCGAAACTATCAGGCAAAATCTCTCTGCTTTGAATCTGGATCTGTCCCCTCTCAAGACACAGTTTCTTTCTTTTAATTCAGGCAATTCCTCTCCTGGCTCTTTACATCTTTCCATAAATGGGCACATTATTCCCAATGCACAAAGTGCCAAATTCCTAGGCATCCACATTGATCAGCATCTGCGGTTTGACACTCATATACATAATCTTGTCAAGCACTGTCAGCGAACTTTAAATGTCATCAGATTTCTAAGAGGAACTTGGTGGGGTTGTGACCCTCAAACCTTGCTCATTATTTACAAATCCGTTATTCGCTCTAAGATAGAGTATGGCTTATGGTGGCTCTTTCCTTCCCAGAAGGGTTTGGCAGCCAAATTGGAAAGGTTACAGATTCATGCTGCTAAGTTGGCCTTAGGATTGAGATTTTCTTGTCCGAACAACGTTGCGCTTGCTGAGGCCAGACTTCCTCCACTAAGAGCCAGGGCAGAGTTTTTAGGTTCTAAATACTTTCTCAAAGTTTTCTCCTTTAGTAATAATCCTATTTGTTCTTACCTCGAAAAGTTTATTGAGCTGTGGAATGTATCCTATGGGGGTTCCTCTGATAGGAGGAAACGGGGAGAAGTGATTCACTCTTGCTTGGCCTACTCTCTTCCTCTCAAGGATCAATTGTATACTCTTCATCGAGCTCCTTGTCATTTGTCAGATCTAGATACTCAGTTTTCTGAGATCAATGTCAATACCTCCTTTGGTCTTCATCTTCAATCCTCCCCCTCTGCAAACCTGGAATTTGCATCTTTTATCTCTGAAAATTTTCCTAATCACATTCTCATTTTCACAGATGGGTCTAAATCTGATGATTCCCCATCTACAGGTGTTGCCTTTGTTTGTTCTCAACTTAATAAGAAATTTACCTTAAGCCTTAACCCTCATGCTTCCATTTATACTGCTGAGTGTGCAGCCATATCCTTTGCAATTGATATGGCAAAGGAGAACAAGGATTTATCCTATCTTATCTGTTCTGATTCGCTTAGTGCCCTTCAATCCCTTCTTGCTAAACCTTATACCGCAAGCACAAATCCTTTTATTGTTCGGATTAAGGAGAGTTTAAAAACATTTAACTGTGACTCTAATTCAGATAGTAGTATTTCCTTTCTTTGGATTCCTTCGCATCAAAATATTGAAGGAAATGAGCTTGCAGATAAGGCAGCCAAGGAAGCTGCTCAGAATCCTCCCTCATCCCATATTTCTATTCCTTACACTGACTTCAATTCTGTTCTAAGAAGAAGATTATGGGAGCAAGCATCAGAAGCCTGGCTTAAAGACTCTAATCGCAAAGGATCTCATTATTTCAACACTTACTTCGATACTTCTAAACACCCATGGTTTCATAATCTCTGCATTCCTAGATTTGTATCTTCCTGGGTCTCCAGATACAGATCTAATCACTACAATTTTGGTGTTTCACTGAAGAAAATAGGTGTCGACAGTTCGTCGAATTGTCCTTGTGGTTTTGTTGATCGTGATTTAAATCATGTTATCTGGGATTGCTCTCTTCCTGTCTTTCAGCAACATAGGAGGGTTATGTTGCGTAAGCTTCAGTTACATGGTTGGAAGCCCCCTCTTACAATTGAGCCCTTTCTTCAGGGAGTTAACTTGCAAGCCATTGCGATATTTACGGAATTTTTGAAGTCCTGTGGACTTCAAATCTAGGCACGGCTGTTTTAATCTAATTATGTACTTTCGGAAACTCTCGCGACTCTGCGTTTGTCAGGGACTTGAAGTTATCTGCGTTATATGTACCAACATTTAGGAGATTTCTTAGTTATTTATAAAGTAGTATTTAGTTATGTATAAGTTTTATTGTCATCGCGCATTATATCACTGTATTTCTCTTTTTTGTACGATCCTATGTATAGGTATTAAGTAGTTTATAAGTTTCTTGTGTATTGTTTTTTATTGTTGTTCTTTTTGTTTTTATTCATGTTGTTTACTTTTATCTTCTTCATATGTATTGTACACTGTTGTATATTGTATTTCGCTTATGGGCTACTTCTGCTCAAAGTGTTTAAATAAACGAAACGAAACGAAAATGACCTTTTTTCTAATTACTGTCCTAATGGTCCTAGAACGTTATAATTATATTCGTTCGATTCCTTAGGCGACCAGGAACAATTTGTATATCTCAGAATTTCCGAAAAGTCGCTAGTTTTCGAGAAAATCGCAATTTTCTATTTTGTTAGTTCCAACTTTCACCGCTAGATGGACGGCAATTTTTTGGTCCATAAAATGACCTTTTTTCTAATTTCTTTCCTAATGGTCCTAGAGGGTTATAATTATATTCGTTCGATTCCTTAGGCGACCAGGAACAATTTGTATATCTCAGAATTTTGGAAAAGTCGCTGGTTTTCGAGAAAATCGCAATTTTCTATTTTGTTAGTTCCAACTTTCACCGCTAGATGGACGGCAATTTTTTGGTCCATAAAATGACCTTTTTTCTAATTTCTTTCCTAATGGTCCTAGAGGGTTATACTTATATTCGTTCGATTCCTTAGGCGACCAGGAACAATTTGTATATCTCAGAATTTCGGAAAAGTTGCTGGTCTTCGAGAAAATCGCAATTTTCTATTTTGTTAGTTCCAACTTTCACCGCTAGATGGACGGCAATTTTTTGGTCCATAAACTGCACTATTTTTTTATTTTCGTTTTCAACGCCTCTAACGAATTATAGTGAGTTTATTTGAAGTATTTTGAAATTATAGAACATATTATTCATCGCAGAGTATCGAAAAAATCGCTAATTGTACCGTTTTCCGGTAGATAGCACTAGCAGTACCTTTTCTCATACAAAGCGCGCGAAAATTCAAATTTCAAAAACCTTGTTTCAGTGAATGCTTCAAATAAATTCAACTTTTTCAATTAATTACTTCATGATAAGTTAATAAGTGTTTATACGAATGATATCTTGACAAAATCATGAATATTATTGCTATAATATTTAGTTAACTTATAAAACTAATCATAAATAAATAATGACTTACAGGAATTTAATTAACAGGTAAGAGAATTAAATATTCATTTTCCTGGACCTAAGAAAATATTTCTAGACATCTTTGAACCACAAATATCACAAGATTTCAATGCATATATATTATTAAATGCTTGGATACCTCTTTCAAAATTTTTTTAAATTACAAACGATTTTACTTAGAGCTAAATTCTGAAAAAAAATTTACAGAACGTAAAGATAATTTTTGATCACAGTAAAACGTCGGAACATCGAGATTTTGCAAATAGAAGTGGTCGTACGATAACTATAGACCAAGGTCTCGTGTCATTGCCAGACTCGCGGAGCATTCGAGCAAGCACTTAATACTACCCTCCCTCGTGTATTCAAGGCGGGAGCAAGCATTTCAGAGCGAATGTAATAGCCGCACAGGCAATTAAACGTGGCAAATACATAAATACACGTTATTAACTTTGCGTACAAAGAGGCTGCCGGGACGATTAGGCCTTTCAACGCTCAACTGTTCACCCTAAATCTCCTCTGGTCTGAGCGGTCTCAAACCAGTTGCAATTTCAGTGCTTTTTTCATACGGCCCGATGCATTACCATGCTGATCAAAGCTGGCTGCCACTGCTGACTGCTCTCGAGCACGGGAACAACAGCCCCCGTTGTTATCCGCAAGAAAAATCGTGTGTTTTAGCGAGATAAGTCGCAGAGTGGCTGCTCGTTATGCTCGTCCGCGGCTAACATCTGAGTAGGCTTTTGATTTTGTACGCGTGTCGTCCTACGAGTCGTTTTGTGGTAATCTTGGTAGACGATTCTTAACCTTTGGTGGGTTACTTAGTTAACTGGTTCATGTTAATATGTTAATTATTACAGTTTATTCTAATTATTACAAGGTTGAGGTTATATTCCAGTCATGCTTTTGGTAATTTATGGTTTACTCTATAATTTTCTTTGTATTATTTTAGATTTTATTTTGGGTTACTCTAGAGGTTTTTAGAACTCCTTAATTTCATTCTAGGTTTTGTAGATTTTTTCTAGGTTCGTTTTAGGGTTTTCAGATTTTTACTAGATTCATCCTAGGTGTTTTTAAATTCTTCTCAATTTCACCTTAGGGTTTTTAGATTTTCCCTAGGTTCACTCTAGGTTTCTTAGATTCTCCCTAGTTTCCCCTTTGGTTCTTTAGGTTTCCCCTAGGTTCATTTTAGGGTTTTCAGATTTTTACTAGATTCATCCTAGGTGTTTTTAAATTTTCCCTAATTTCACCTTAGGTTTTTTAGATTTTCCCTAGGTTCATCTTAGGGTTTTTACATTCTCCCTAGTTTCCCCTTAGGTTCTTTAGGTTTCCCCTAGGTTCATCTTAGGATTTTTAGATTTTTCCTAAGTTCACCCTAGGTTTTTTTAGACTCTCCCTAATTTCACCTTAGGGTCTTCAGATTTTCCCTAGGTTCACTCTAGATTTCTTAGATTCTCCCTAGTTTCCCCTTAGGTTCTTTAGATTTTCCCTAGGTTCATTTTAAGATTTTCAGATTTTTACTAGATCCACCCTAGGTGTTTTTAAATTCTCCTCAATTTCACCTTAGGGTTTTTAGATTTTCCCTACGTTCACTTTAGGTTTCTTAGATTCTCTCTAGTTTCACCTTAAGCTCTTTAGTTTTTCCCTAGGTTTACCTTAGGGTTTTTAAATTTTCTCTAAGTTCACCCTAGATGTTTTTAGACTCTCTCCAATTTCATCTTAGCTTTTTCCAGATTTTCCCTAGGTTTACTCTAAGTTTCTTAAATCCTCCCTAGCATTACCTTAGGTTCTCTAAATTTTCTCTAACTTAACCCTAGGTTTTCAAGATTCTTTCTAGTTTCACCCTTTTTTTGATTTTCTGTAGTGTCAGCTTAAGCATTTCATATTCTTTCTAGGTTCATTTCAAAACTTTCAATTACTCCCATATTTATCTCAGGTATTTTTTAAATTATCCCCAGATTCACCCTAAATACTAGAATATGAAATTCTAACCCATAACTTATAATTTATATAACTTATATTTTCCTTCATCTTACATTTCACTTTAAACTCACATTAAAAAATACAGATTTGACTCAACCATCCTCCATCTTTAATTTACTCTAAAACTCATATTTTTTGGAGGACAAAGATGCTTCAAAATAATTTATCACATCAATGTTATAAAATTTCACAAAAACGACCATCAACAGTTTATAAATCAAAAACTGTAATGAACACTTTTAGCACCCACTTTCAACCCTCTGTTACTTCAAAAATTTATCCTGAGGGATCCTCTAAATCAGACCAAGAAATAATTCAACTTTTCTCATTCCTATAACAGTTCATTAGATAAATGTTTATTATACATATAAACTATATTACATAAACTTGTTTATTATTTAACTAAATCTGTCTATTACATAAACTTTGTTTATTACATAAGTAAACCTTAAAAGAACCTATAAGACCCAAAGAAGAAAATATATGTGACCTCCAGTAGAATTTAAAGACTAAACATCCCTCTATACGTAAATATCCATGAAGAGGTTGAAACAGTTTCTTCGACAAAAAGCGTCGGCTCGAGGTCAGCCTCTTAACCCAGATCCGTCGAAGGTGAGAAGATATCCGTGCATGCGACATATCTCGCGAAAGAAAGCCCTTTGAAAATAGAATAACAGAAAGAAATTCCAGTATAAGCGTAATAACTGCGCCGTTAAAAGAATGGTCCAAATGAAGCCTCCTAAATTTCAACACCCTCTTCGCCGGCAAACGTTCCCGCTCCTCCTTCGATATCGCCGTTCGTCTCCGTTCATCCGTTCGTTTTCTCTGTCCAACGTATCCAGGCCTGTTTCCCTCGATCGTTCCGGCGTTCTTTCGTCTCTGTCGGTGAGCCGATGCCCTCGCAATCAGCCGACAGAGGAGTCGAGTCGGCCACGTACCCTCATCCGTGAAACACGCGGTGCAAGTGCCATGCCGGGGTGGCTATGACGCAAAGTCAGCCAGAGCCAATGGACTGGCTGCTGCACAGGAGGTGTTCGGCGAGCTGCGATTGGGCGTGGCCCCAGCCAGGGGTGCCCACCACCACTGCAACCCCGACGAACGACAGTGGGGGAATGCCGAAGTGTGCCCCGGGGTGTAATATCATACCGCTAGGTGGATAAATAGACGCACGAAACTACACTCCCCGACAAAATCGCGATCAGACGCGATTAACGAATGTCCGATGATTTTTTAGAATGGATTTGGTCGGCCGTGCGATAAGCGAGTTAAGGGTGCGTTTTTTGTCCACCTTGTTTTGTTATTGATTTCAAATGAATCCATCAGGGCTTTCGATTCGTATTGCTGAGATTTTGGTGATTTTCAGTTTTTTGGGGATTTTGGGTATTTGGGAGTTTGAGAAGGGGAGGGGAATTTGGGGAGTTTGGAAGTTTGGGATTTTGGGAATTTGGGAGGTTTTTTGGGATTTCTAAGTTTGGGACTTTAGGGGTTTAGGAACTCTCAAATTTGGGACTTTAAAGCTCTTAAGTTTGGGACTTTAGAGCTCTTAAGTTTGGGACTTTAGAGTTCTCAAATTTGGGATTTTAGAGCTCTCAAATTTGGGACTTTAGAACTCTCAAATTTGGGACTTCAGAGCTCTCAAATTTGGGACGTAAGAACTTTCAAATTTGGGACTTCAGAGCTCTCAAATTGGGGACTTTAGAACTCTCAAATTTGGGATTTTAGAGCTCTCAAATTTGGGACTTTAGAACTCTCAAATTTGGGACCTCAGAGCTCTCAAATTTGGGACTTTAGAACTCTCAAATTTGGGACTTCAGAGCTCTTAAATTTGGGACGTAAGAACTTTCAAATTTGGGACTTTAGAGCTCTCAAATTTGGGACTTTAGAACTCTCAAATTTGGGACTTCAAAGCTCTCAAATTTGGGACGTAGGAACTTTCAAATTTGGGACTTTAGAGCTCTCAAATTTGGGACTTTAGAACTCTCAAATTTGGGATTTTAGAGGTCTCAAATTTGGGACTTTAGAACTCTCAAATTTGGGACTTTAGAGCTCTCAAATTAGAGAATTTAGAACTCTCCAATTTGGGATTTTAGAGCTCTCAAATTTGGGACTTTAGAACTTTCAAATTTGGGACTTTGGAACTCTCAAATTTAGAACTTTGGAAATCTTGAGATTTGGGACTTTTGAATTCTTGAAATTTGGGACCTTCTGAGGTTTCATCTGGATTTTGGAATTTAGAAGTTTGGGACCTCTGAATTTTAGGAGCTCTCAAAGTTAGAACTCAGGAACTCTCAAATTTGGGACTTAGAAACTCTCAAATTTGGGACTTTGAAACTCTCAAATTTGGGACTTTGGAATTCTTGAGATTTGGGACTGTCTGAGGTTCCATTTGGATTTTGGGATTTGGAAGTTTGGGACCTTAGGTTTTTAGGAACTCTCAAATTTGGGACTTAGGAACTCTCTATTTTGGGACTTTGAAACTCTCAAATTTGAGACTTTGGAATTCTTGAGATTGGGGACTTTCTGAGGTTCCATTTGGATTTTGGGATTTGGAAGTTTGGGACCTTGAGTTTTTAGGAACTCTCAAATTTGGGACTTAGGAACTCTCTATTTTGGGACTTTGAAACTCTCAAATTTGGGACTTTGGAATTCTTGAGACTTGGGACTTTCTGAGGTCCCATTTAGATTTTGGGATTTAGAAGTTTGTGACTTTGGATTTTTAAGAACTCTAAAATTGAGGACTTTGGAATTTTTCAGATTTGGGATTTTCTGATGTCCCATTTGGCTTTGGAATTTAGAAGTTTGGGACCTCAGATTCGGAACCCTGACTTTGGAGCTTTGGGTCACTGAATCTTCAAAGTCTGTAACTTCAGAAGTACTGAAGTTTCAGACCTTCCGATTCTAAAATTTCTGAAGTTCATGACTTTTGAACTCTGAAATCATTTTACAGCACTAACCTTATTTTCAAAGATTCCACATTACTAAAATAAACTAACTTAACATTTCATATTAGATTAAGTACCTCATATTTTAATAAAGATCCTAAACTTGCACTCTACTGAAGACCTAACATTTGAAGTGTACTGAAGGACTTAACATTTCATGCTAGATTAATTACCTCATATTTTAATAAAAATCCCTAAACTTGCACTCTACTGAAAACCTAACATGTGAAGACCTACTGAAGATCTAACATTTGAAGACCTACTGAAGACCTAACATTTCATGTTAGATAAAGTACCTCATATTTTAATAAAAATCCCTAAACTTGCACCCTACTAAAGACCTAACATTTGCAGGCCTACTGAAGACCTAACATTTCATGTTTGGTTAATTTCCTCATATTTTAATAATAGTCCCTAGACTTGCACCCTACTGAAGACCTACTGAAGGACTTAACATTTCATGGTAAATTAAGTACCTCATATTTTAATAAAAATCCCTAAACTTGTACTCTACTGAAGACCTAATATTTTTAGACCTACTGAAGGACTTACCATTTCATGTTAGATCAATCTCCCCTTAAGATTTAATAAAAATCCCTAAATTTACACCCCACTGAAGACCTACCATTTTTAGACCTACTGAACGACTTACAATTTCCTGTTATGTTAAATAAACCTCATATTTCATAAATTTCCCTCACTCCTCCCTGCTAAAAATCTCCCTCCAAACTTACCATCTCGAATACCTCAATTTAATAACGAAGTACCCCAATATAAAATATCCAAATCCCCCCAGCATCCAAACCCGTCTAAAATTCATGAAGAGTTTTGTCATGGAGTGTATCAGGGTACGAGTGGGGAGGTAACGAACGGAACATCAGAGAAAGAGGGCCACGGTTGGCGAGGGGGTTGGTGGGTGATCGCCGGAGAAGCCTGGCTAAAAGAGTAACCCGGAGGATGACGGACACGCGAGCAGGGATGGAAAAGGAGGGTTAGTAAGGTGGGAGAACGAAGGAAAGGGTCGTGCACAGAGGCGAGGGTTACTTCAACCGGGGGTTAGACGGAAAGACGGAGAGGCGAGACAAAGGGTGTTGGAACAGGACGAGGGATACGGGATGACACGGTGGGGGTAAATTGGGTGGCTACGAGATGCTAGCGAGACTAGACTAGAACAAATAGTGGTTGTAGCCATCCTCAGCTTCTGAGGTATTTTCCACTCGTGCGAGTTGCACGCATTCGAACGCCGGGTTCTCGCTAACGGAACCCTGCCACCTTTGTGTGCACAGCCCGTGTCATGGCTTTCTCCAGGTTTCTGATCGGACTCGATAAACTTACTGTGATTACCGATTTTGATGTCGAATATTTTAGGTTAGGTTTGGTTGGTTTTAGGTTGATGGTAACGTGGTTTGAGTATTGGATTTAATATTTTGATACAAATTAAATAACTGTAAGAAAGCTTCTTTATTTTCCTTTAGAATGAGTACAATTACAATGCAATTACTGATGCTTCATAAGAAAGTTATAAATATTTAAATAACACCTGTTTGGGCTGCAGTAGTATAAGCATATGATGAGAGCGCCCGGATGCAGACATGTTCCATCAGTAAAATTATTATAGAATACCTTTGCAAAATTAAAAAATCTTATAATTTACAAGTTTTAACAATCTCAAGACTCAAAGATACAAAGTTTCAATATCTTACTCTCAATCCTACTACAGGGTGTCTCATAATTAGTGTAGGTCCCTGAAATGTAGCTGACGTGATTCTGAACAAGATTTCCCTTTGCAAAAATGGGGTTTGAAGCGTCGTTTTTGAATTATTAAGGAAAAACACGGACCATTCAGAGCGCGAGATTACGCGCAGACGCGAGAGCGACAGCTTCGAGCAAAAAAAAATTATATTCCTTAATATAACTTAGTTGGAAATTACGGAGTGTGAAATTATGGCGCATAGAAATTTCGACGCGTAGAAATACAACGCGTGGAAATTACGAAGCGTGGAATTATGACGCGTAGAAATACCACGCGTGCAAATATAGCGCTAAGAAATTACGGAGAGTGGAATTGTGGCGCGTAGAAATTTCGACGCGTGGATATACCACGCTTGGAAATATGGCGCTTGGAAATTACGGAGCGTGGATTTATTACGCGTAGAAATTTCGACGCGTAATAATACCACGCGTGGAAATACAGCGCTTGGAAATTACGGAGCGTGGAATTATGGCGCATAGAAATTTCGACGCGTGGATATACCACGCTTGGAAATATAGCGCTTGAAAATTACGGAGCGTGGAATTATGGCGCGTGGAAATCTCGACGCGTAGAAATACCACGCGTGGAAATATGGCGCTTGGAATTAGGGAGCGTGGAAATTACGCCGCGTGAAAATACAGCACGTGGATATTTCGACGCGTGGAAATATGGCGCTTGGAAGTTACAGAGCGTGGAATTATGGCGCGTGGAAATACAGCGCGTGGAAATTTCGACGCGTGGAGATACCACGCGTGGAAATATGGCGCTTGAAAATTACGGAGCGTGGAATTATGGTGCGTAGAAATTTCGATGCGTGGAAATACAACGCGTGGAAATTACGAAGCGTGGAATTATGGCGCGTGAAAATTACACTGCGTGGAAATACAGCGCGAAATTACACAGTGAAAAATCATATTCCTTAATAATTCAAAAACAAAATTTCAAACACCATTTCTACAAACAGAAATCTTATTCAGAATCAACTAGTTGTGAAACACTCTATATACAATAAATTTTACTCTTACATCTTGCTCCAAAAATCTTGAAATTGAACCTTTAAAAACCTTGATACCCTACGTCATACCCTTACAATCTCACAACCCTCTTTTATAATCTTCCCCAATCTCCACCACATTCCAAATTTAAAAAAAACTAAAAAAAAAGAGAAAAATTGCAAAGAAAGTAAAATTGGAGCAAATAGCACAAAATAATTAGAAGCATCATCGATCGGTGAAATAATTTGTGACGAGTAGCACGTTCGCACAGCAACTTGTCCCTATAAAAAGTCACGACAATGGCGGAACACTCAGTTTTCTTGGACTTTCCCTGCTTGGTTACTCTTGGGGTAGCGGATAAATGGCTACCTCGTTTCTTGTACACCCTTCAAGTTGATTGTAGCTGAGGGGCGGGACGCAACGGCGGGGTAGAACTGTTGAAAGAAGGGACAAAGGAGGACGCGAAAAACACCGAACGAAGATGATAACGTTGCCTCCCTTCAAATTATTATACTACCAGCCACCTATACACTATACCTCGTTCAACTTTTTAATTACATTACGCTTACGCTCTGGCCTGACTGAACCAAACGCTAATTGCGTATTTAATCCTCTCCGATATTAAACTTAATTAGTCCGTATTGTATTATTTGCGGGGACGGAAGGGTAATGGTAATTCGTCTTCAATTTATTTCTTATACAATCGGAATATTTCGTTTTGTTTACTGAAAGTGATCTTATTGTGGAAGTTGATCTTTGTGGATTGATGTGGAATTATTTTTCTGGGTTATGGATTATGGTAATTTCAATTAAATAGTGAGGACATTGTAGAATACTAGTTTTGTTGAATAGATGATTTTGTAATCAATGGCGTGAGGTATTTAGGGGTTGTGTGGGGTATTCGGGGGTTGTGGTACTCCACTGAGTGTCTTGAAGCAATCAGTGGTGTGAGGCATGGGTCAGTTAGTGGTAGTGGTTCTGAGACCATCAGGAATATGGGACAATCAGTAGTCTGAGGCATGTAGAATTATGGCGCGTGGGAATTACGGCGCGTGAAATTACGGCGCGTGGAAATTATGATGCGTGGATTTATAGTGCGTGAAAATTACGGCGCGTGGAATTATGGCACGTAGAAATTCCAGAGCGTAGAAATAGGGCGCGTAGAATCACGGCGCGTGGAAATTACAGAGCGTGGAATTATGGCGCGTGAAAATTACGGTGTGTGGTATTACGACGCGTGAAAATTACGACACGTAGAAATTTCGACGCGTGGAATTATGGCACGTAGAAATTTCAGAGCGAAGAAATAGGGCGCGTAGAATTACGGCGCGTGGAAATTACAGAGCGTGGAATTACGGCGCGTGAAAATTACGGTGTGTGGTATTATGGCGCGTAGAAATACAATGCGTGGAAATTACGGAGCGTGGAATAATAACGCGTGAAAATTACGGCACGTAGAAATTTCGACGCGAGGAATTATGGCGCGTAGAAATTTAAGAGCGTGGAAATAGGACGCGTGGAATTATGGCGCGTGGAAATTACGGAGCGTGGAATTACGGTGCGTGAAAATTACGGTGTGTGGTATTACGACGCGTGAAAATTACGGCGCGTAGAAATTTCGGCGCGTGGAATTATGGCACGTAGAAATTTCAGAGCGAGGAAATAGGGCGCGTAGAATTACGGCGCGTGGAAATTACAGAGCGAGGAATTACGGCGCGTGAAAATTACGGTGTGTGGTATTATGGCGCGTAGAAATACAACGCGTGGAAATTACGGAGCGTGGAATAATAACACGTGAAAATTACGGCACGTAGAAATTTCGACGCGAGGAATTATGGCGCGTAGAAATTTCAGAGCGTGGAAATAGGACGCGTGGAATTATGGCGCGTGGGAATTACGGAGCGTGGAATTACGGCGCGTGAAAATTACGGTGTGTGGTATTATGGCGCGTAGAAATACAACGCGTGGAAATTACGGAGCGTGGAATAATAACACGTGAAAATTACGGCACGTAGAAATTTCGACGCGAGGAATTATGGCGCGTAGAAATTTCAGAGCGTGGAAATAGGACGCGTGGAATTATGGCGCGTGGGAATTACGGAGCGTGGAATTACGGCGCGTGAAAATTACGGTGTGTGGTATTACGGCGTGTAGAAACTTCACTACTGAAATTTACTGCAACTTAGTGGTATAATAAACCAATAGAATAGTACGATAGTAAAACGGCCAGATAGTAAAATAGGGAAATATTGAAACTTGCGATTAGTAGAATATTTCAATACTAAAATACCAAAACAGTGAAATAATAAAATATTCATATAATCTTCTTCCTCAAATAGAAATACAACCATGCACACACACTGCCCCCTTAAATACATAACAATACTGCAGTCTCTCGTTATATCGCATCCTCACCATCTACACCTTCGATAACCAAAAAACCCATCACGAATTCGCACACCATCCCAAATACAATTAAGAGAAATATAGAAACGAAGAAAAAAGAAATGACAGCATTCCACATATCCACATGCCACACATATCACTAGTGTACATTCAAACCTTTTATTTACTCCACTTATTCGTCGCAGCGAATAATATTTATAACGTGTTTTCGCTGAAACGACGGAATCCATGGCATCGTGCAACGACATTATCATCTTTCTCTTAGCTGATCGAAAGGATAAGACGATTTGCGAGCGGGTAAAGTGAACGACGACGACGCGTCGAGGCGCTCCGAACATTTTACGGCGGTATTGTCTGGTTGTGTCCGTTGTCGTCGCTTGTGTACGTAGCTTAACGCCCACAATATCAGGTTGCCGAGCGACCCGCCGCCCGCTCTGCCAGGAAAATTTAATTTCAGCTGACAACATCCTGTTTCGCTACACACTGTGCTCAGCATTCTACGAAATCGCATGCGAGACGATATCGACTCGGTAAGCAATCGACGATGATTCTCTTTCTCGAGGTTTGTAATTCTTTCATTTTCCTTTTCCCTGCCTTTGTTTCTAGTTTTCCTTGACAACGTTGCGCTTAATTACCAGTGACACATTAGCATTGTAGATACAGGTTTGATCTTTGTCGATTGCATCAAAGATTGAATAACAGTCTTGTTTTTTCACTTGCATTCGCATTATCGTAACATGTTTACTGTCTCACGGATGTACTCGATTCAAGTTATATTTTTCATCAAGGAAGCTTCCTGGTGTCCTAGTATATACACCAGTAGAGCCTAGGGATATTGGATACCGAGAGTGTTCGAATCAAATGAGATCTAACCTAGTAATACAAAAATCCCAAAGCGTGATAATATGACGCGTAGGGATATAATGCGTGGTATTCCAACGCGTGGCGAAATAACGCATGGTATTCCAACGCGTGGTAGTACAACGCGTGGTAATTCAACGCGTGGCGATATAACGCGTGGTATTCCAACGCGTGGCGATATAACGCGTGGTAACCCAACGCGTGGCGATATAACGCGTGGTATCGCAATGCGTGGCGATATAACGCGCGGTAACCCAACGTGTGGTATTCCAACGCGTGGCGATATAACGCGTGGTATTCCAACGCGTGGCGATATAGCGCGTGGTATCGCAACGCGTGGCGATATAACGCGTGGTATTCCAACGCGTGGCGATATAACGCGTGGTATTCCACCGCGTGGCGATATAACGCGTGGTATTCCAACGCGTGGCGATATAACGCGTGGTATTCCAACGCGTGGCGATATAGCGCGTGGTATCGCAACGCGTGGCGATATAACGCGTGGTATTCCAACGCGTGGCGATATAGCGCGTGGTATCGCAACGCGTGGCGATATAACGCGTGGTAACCCAACGCGTGGTATTCCAACGCGTGGCGATATAGCGCGTGGTATCGCAACGCGTGGCGATATAACGCGTGGTAACCCAACGTGTGGTATTCCAACGCGTGGCGATATAACGCGTGGTATTCCAACGCGTGGCGATATAACGCGTGGCAATACAACGCGTGGTATTCCAACGCGTGGCGATATAACGCGTGGTACTCCAACGCGTGGCGATACAACGCGTGGCAATCTAACGCATGGCAATATAACGCGCGGTAATACAACGCTTGGCAATATAACGCGTGGTAATACAACGCTTGCGAATACAGCGCTTGGCAATATAACGCATGGTAATACAACGCTTGGGAATACAGCGCTTGGCGATATAACGCGTGGCAATATATATAAAAATAAGTAAAATAAATAGACATATTTCCCTAAATATTTAATTACCAAATAAACTCGAAAGTTTACGAACCTTCACGAGTACATATTGAATTTGGTCCCATCGGCGGATAGTTAGTAAGGAGGGCAAAACCAAAAGAGCCAGGGTGGCCGCAGGCTCTGCAACTTGCTCGAATTATTACGTAGGCCGAAGTTTAAATCGTCCCGGAGACAGAGGATGGCTTCCCTGCGGGCGATGCCCACGAACCGTCAAATTTAAATCTTGCTAAGCTCGGCCATTAGTACGAAGTGCAAACAGCAAACAGTGCATTAAACTGCGCTTCCTTCGGGGGTGAGCCACTGTGTGCGCCGAGTTGCACGCGTATACCCGGACAACCATTCATGGGGTCCTGTGTCCTTAAACGTAAAGCCAAGTGTCTATTCCCACGGGGATTCTCGCTAGTAACGTTACGCTTTTATTTGGACTCGTTTGTACTCTGTTTACGTGTTCTTCTACTTTCATGCGCACCGTTTTAGAGCTCTGTAAATTGTTACTTAAAGATCTTACTTGGGGCGTGGGAGTTGGGGGGAAATTGCAAGTTTGTACTTTTTTTGGGTTTTGGGGATTTGGGGTGGAAATTTTGAAGGGTAATTTTTGTGGGTGGAAATTTTAGGAGCTAGTTTTTTTGGGTACAAATTTTTGTGGATGCAAATTTTTGTGGGTGGAAGTTTTGGAGGGTGGAAAATTTTTGTAGGTGGAAATTTTAGAGGGTGGAAAATTTTTGTGGGTGGAAATTTTAGAGGGTGGAAAATTTTTGTGGATACAAATTTTTCTGGGTGGAAATGTTAGAGGGTGGAAAATTTTTGTGGATGCAAATTTCCAAGGTTTGCATATTTGTGTAAGTTTAAATTAATTTTTTAAGTTCCAAATTTTCAGATTTCTGGGTTCTTCAATTTTTATATATTTGAGTTTCTAAATTATCAAATTTTCGAACTTAAAAATTTTGTAATATTATGAGTGTTTCTATAAATTTCTATATAGGCAAATTATTTAATTTTTGATATAAATTTGTAATACTCAATTTTTCAGATTTTTAAATTTCCATATTAGCCAACTTCTCTATATTGAAATTCTTCTCTTCTTTCATCTTTAAATTTTTAGATTTTCAAGTTTTTAAATATTTACATTGTTCAACCCCTACATGTTCAAATCTTTTAATTTCTAAATTCTTATATTTTTGTCTCTAATCTCACACATAAACAAATGTATAAATTTTCAAAATTTTAATCCTACATAACCTATTGATCCACATTTATGAATTTGTTAATTTTTCCTCAAATTTATAAATTTTTATATTTTGGCTTTCAAAACAAATACATAAATTTTCACAATTTTAATCCTACATAACCTATTAATCCACATTTATAACTTTTAAAATTTCCATATAACCAAAAATCTTGACTGGTCGAATTTCGAAAGAGCCGTTCAAGAAAAACGCTTTAAAACTTTTACTCTGCCTCTCTTCTTTTTCTCTTTGTCGTCTTAGTCCGCGGATTCGTGGAATTTTAATAGGTACATTAACGCCGGGCGGAAGCGAAAAAAGTCGCCGGTGGTCTCAGCGTTTACCTCATTTTCTTGGCAAGCATCGAGAAGTAAATCGGTATAATTCTCCCTTGCTTGTACAAGGTATTTCGCCTTCAAAGGATGCGCTTAGAAAATTTAAACAATTGTGAATGACTATGTTGTATTTATACATTTACTGCAACACTTTTTCTTAATCTTCTATTCATCTTTCTTAACATTAATAAAGTTATTAAAAGAAAAATTTTTATTAAATTAATTCATTGTTTAATTTTATCTGAAACTTAAATATTCGTTGATTAATTTTGCTAAATAAAAATTGATGTTGAAAATTGATTTTGTTGATTGATTTTCAGGTTGTTATTTTATACTGATATTACGGAGCTAGGAAATTACAGAGCGTGGAATTATGGCGTGTAGACATTTTGACGCGTGGATATACCACGCGTGGAAATTACGGAGCGTGGAATTATGACGCGTGGAAATTACGGAACGTGGAATTATGGCGCATGGAAATTACAGAGCGTGGAATTATGGCGCGTGGAAATACAGCGCGTGCATATTTCGACGCGTGGAAATACCACGCGTGAAAATATGGCGCTTGGAAATTACGGAGCGTGGAATTATGGCGCATGGAAATTACGGACCGTGGAATTATGGCGCGTGGAAATACAACGCGTGGATATTTCGACGCGTGAAAATATGGCGCTTGGAAATTACGGAGCGTGGAATTATGGCGCATGGAAATTACAGAGCGTGGAATTATGGCGCGTGGAAATACAACGCGTGGATATTTCGACGCGTGGAAATACCACGCGTGAAAATATGGCGCTTGGAAATTACGGAGCGTGGAATTATGGCGCATGGAAATTACGGAGCATGGAATTATGGCGCATGGAAATTACGGAGCGTGGAATTATGGCGCGTGGAAATACAGCGCGTGCATATTTCGACGCGTGAAAATATGGCGCTTGGAAATTACGGAACGTGGAATTATGGCGCGTAGAAATCTCGACGCGTAGAAATACCACGCGTGGAAATATAGCGCTAGGAAATTACGGAGCGTGGAATTATGGCGCGTAGAAATCTCGATGCGTGGAAATACCACTAAATTTCTAAATTTTAATTTAGAACAAAGTCAATATCATCCTCATCATATAAAATTGTAAAGATACAAGAAAGATTGGTGAACAACCAAAGCATCGATGTTCATCAAACAAAATAAAAATGTTTTCTTATAAATAACTAACGACAAGAACAAATTATTGATTTCATTAAATACCACATGCAAAAGATCTGACATAAAAAGAACTAAACTACCCCTACAAAAATTACATCAAACAGTAAATAGTTTTCCATTCACCGTCACATAGAAATATTATAAAATTTTGCGTGGTTTTCCTGGTAGCGCACGTTTTCAAGGGATGAAAATTGCTGTGCGAATTTCCACGGTAATATTTTCGTTGAATCGTTCCAGGTGTTCACGCGTTCCCGATTTTCGAACGGACCGGCTCGTTTAACGCCACGACCACAATGTAATACAGCCAGAGTAAAACATTATAATTATTATTGGCCGATTGATAAAGTCCGTGTATAAACTTATCCGTCACGGCCGGAGTGAATTACGCTTTTCGCGGAAGGCTAACAGAACGATCGCGTTTGTAGTCTGCTCCGGCGAGAGTTCACAAATTTGCGGCTCAATCATCCGTCAAATATTTAGTATAATTAATAATCCTTCGCGAATGCGACTGCACGCGTGTAAATTATTGTATCTCGCGCAGTTTCAATGCCAATCATCAAACATTGGTAATCGTTATTTCGCGTTAAGGTATTAATACGATTTTTAGTGAATTAATTGCGAAGGAGCGATTGCTCAAATTTTGCGAAGATTCTTTATTAATTAAAGGAGGGTGAAATGTGATTATTATGCGATTCAACGAGTGGTCATATAAGGTGTTGTTGAATTGTATAACAAGAGAGATCTTGCAATAATAAGAGGCGATATAGCAAATTAGTAGGGAACGTATGGCGAAGGATTGAGTGATAATAGTATGGTGATATAACGCGTTGTGAGAGAACGCGTGGTTAGGTTAGGTGTGTTGATATAATACGTGGTAATATAATAAGAGGTGATATAACGAGGAGTAATACAGCACATTGTGATAGAATGCGTACTGATACGATGCGTGACAATGTAACGCAAGGTTGTACAACGTATGGCAATATAACGCAAGGTTATACGACGCGTGGCAATATAACGCAAGGTTATATAACGCGTGGCAATATAACGCAAGGTTATACGACGCGTGGCAATATAACGCAAGGTTATACAACGTGTGGCAATATAACCCAAGGTTATACGACGCGCTGCAATGTAACGCAAGGTTATACAACGTGTGGCAATATAACGCAAGGTTATACAACGCGTGGCAACATAACGCGTGGTAATCCAACGCGTGGTGATCCAACACGTGGCGATATAACGCGTGGTAATCCAACGCGTGGTAATTCAACGCTTGGCGATATAACGCGTGGTAATCCAACGCGTGGTAATTCAACGCAAGGTTATACAACGCGTGGCAATATAACGCAAGGTTATACAACGCGTGGCAACATAACGCGTGGTAATCCAACGCGTGGTGATCCAACACGTGGCGATATAACGCGTGGTAATCCAACGCGTGGTAATTCAACGCTTGGCGATATAACGCGTGGTAATCCAACGCGTGGTAATTCAACGCTTGGCTATATAACGCGTGGTAATCCAACGCGTGGTGATCCAACACGTGGCGATATAACGCGTGGTAATCAACGCGTGGCGATATAACACGTGGTAATCCAACGCGTGGCGATATAACGCGTGGTATTTCAGCGCGTAGCGATATAACGCGTGGTGATCCAACGCGTGGTATTTCAACGCGTGGTAATCCAACGCGTGGCGATATAATGCGTGGTAATCCAACACGTGGTAATTCAACGCGTGGCGATATAACGCGTGGTATTTCAACGCGTGGTAATCTAATGCGTGCCGATATAATGCGTGGTAATTCAACGCTTGGCAATATAACGCGTGGTAATCCTACGCGTGGCGATATAACGCGTGGTATTTCAGCGAGTGGCGATATAACGCGTGGTAATCCAACGCGTGGTGTTTCAATGCGTGGTAATCCAACGCGTGGCGATATAACGCGTGGTAATCCAACTCGTGGTAATTTAACGCATGGCGATATAATGCGTAGTATTTCATCGCGTGGTAATCCAACGCATGGCAATATAACGCGTGGTGATACAGCACATCTACATTACAGTAACGCATTGACACAACAATAGAAGAATACTATTATTATAATATTATAAAGGTCCATCTGAATTCGGCAATATAACAAGACTCAACTAAACGTACATCAACAAACCTTCACCCACAAATATTCTAATCACAAATAACTATAACTGCAAATAAAATTGAATATAATCATAACTATCCGTTTCCAATAAGTTTGCGAATCAATATGCTTCGAATTGCATCCGACTGCCAACTCGTCGGACGCGCACGCTACATACATAATTTTGAAGTTTATCGGAGTAAAGAAAAGCGGGGAGGGTAACGGTGGAAAAGTATTAGAAGAAAAGCCGTTTGAATTAGCGCGCGTAGGGTGAGAAGCAATAGAATAATCATGCGAGACGTTAACCTGTTAGAGCATTAGTGGCGCATGATAGGCGCTGCGGGTGGCGTCACAATGAAATGAGAGTAGCTGCGGGGATACGGATGAAATAGATTGAGAGAGGACTGGCGAGCTACGGGAGTAAAACAATTAGGGCTGCGTCGACGTACACTCGACCGAGCACCCCTCGTTGTGCTCAGCAGCCCCCACATTAGGGGCGTCCTTCGGCCTTTGCCGACGCGACGCTACGCGTCCCTGTTTCTGCCCCGTTGCTACGCCCAATATCTGCTTCTTCGACTTCTTTTCCTATCTGATACTCTTGTTCGCGGGTCTAATGGTCAGTCGTTACTAATTATTCATAATCGTTTACTGAAGGACTCATTTTTTGAAGAAGCAAGTTATTTTGTTTTAAAATTTCAATGATCTTTGTGAATCGATTTTCAAACCATCACTGAAATCGTAATTTTTTATTTGTAATTGTGGGACTAATGTAATTGTAGGATTTCTACGCGCTGTAATTCCACGCGCCGTAATTTTCACGCGCCATAATTCCACGCTCCGTAATTTCCACGCGCCGTAATTCCTACGCGTCATAATTCTACGCGCCGTATTTCCACGCGCCGAAATTTCTATGCGCCGTAATTTTCACGCGCCATAATTCCACGCTCCGTAATTTCCACGCGCTGTATTTCCACGCGCCGTAATTCCTACGCGTTATAATTCTACGCGCCCTATTTCCACGCGCCGAAATTTCTACGCGCTATAATTCCACGCGCCGAAATTTTCACGCGCCATAATTCCACGCTCCGTAATTTCCACGCGCCGTAATTCCTACGCGTCATAATTCTACGCGTCGTATTTCCACGCGCCGAAATTTCTATGCGCCGTAATTTTCACGCGCCATAATTCCACGCTCCGTAATTTCCACGCGCCGTAATTCCCACGCGTTATTATTCTACGCGTCCTATTTCCACGCGCTGAAATTTCTACGCGTTATAATTCCACGCGCCGTAATTTCTACGCGCCATAATTCCACGCTCCGTAATTCCCACGCACTGTATTTCCACGCTGTATTTTGTTTCAAGATTCAAATGATCTTTATGAATCGATTTTAGATCAAACTATCACTGAAATCGTAATTGTTTGTTTATAATTGCGGGACTATAATTTTAAGATTGTAAGAAACCATATGTACTGATCTTCATATGAATCTGTCACATATGTCACATGTGTCACATTTGTTCACTTATGTAACTGACTTTTTTTTAATTATTGAGATACTTGGTAAGATTTATTAAGAAACTATTATTTAATAAAATTTACAAATATGTGGCTGTGAATTTTATTACACGTTCGAATGTACTTATGGTAGAAAATTGAGGTTTCTAATAACATTCAATTAATTCGACAGCAGAATTTGTTGAGAAATATGTAAATTTACAAGCTTCGTTATTGAAAATTGTAGAAAATAGAATTTGAGTTTTGCGTTCGAATTTTGGTCTTAAAATGTTAATCATAAATTCAGAAATATATTGATGTATTCATTCAAGTCTAAATACTATAATCAATGCAATAATTAATGAAATTTTAACAAATATATAATTTCAATGAAGTAAATTTTTGAAATTTGTGTCCTCGCAAGTTATTATACGTTTCATACACTTCTTCCACATAAAATTGCATTTAAATTGATTCGACAATAATAAATAGTTAATTACCAACTAATTAGACTAATCGAGTAAGGAGTTTACGGTAATACTTTAATCTATACTCGCTCATTGAATTGGTCCGATGCGGCGTTTCCATCCGACGGAAACGAGCGTTTCAAATTATGCATGCATCATACGTGAATACATGAATATCGGATTTATTCCATTTCCGACAAACATCTAGTACAGTTTGAATAAAAAACTATGTTCGTTCGATGCGAATGTATTCATTGCAATCTTCTATCATTACAATCTCGTACAGTTTAATTCATGCGTTTATTATCGCGGGTGGTATCGGCGGCTATTGATAGAAAATTTATACAATCGAATGATTAAATGGTTATATGAGAATCTGTTTTGCACGAGTACAGTTATGGGATGTTGATAGATGGAAATTTGAGGATTAAGAATTCTAGGGATTTTGGGATTTGAGAATAAGGAATACTAGGGATTTTGGGATCTGGAGATTAAGAATTCTAGAGATTTAGGGATCTAGGAAGCAACAGTTCTAGGGAGTTTGAGATCTGAAGATCAAGAGTACTAGGGACTTTGGGATTTGGAAATTGAGAATTCTAGGGATTTAGGGATCTGAGAATTAAGAGTACTAGGGACTTTGGGATTTGGAGATTGAGAATTCTAGGGATTTAGGGATCTGAGAATTAAGAGTACTAGGGACTTTCGGTACTGGAGATTGAGATTTCTAGGGATTTAGAGATCTGGGTATCAAGAGTTCTAGGGACTGTGGGATCTGAAGATCAAGAGTACTAGGGACTTTGAGATCTGGAGATTGAGATTTCTAGGGATTTAGGGATTTGAGAATTAAGAGTACTAGGGACTTTGAGATCTGGAGATTGAGAATTCTAGGGATTTAGGGATCTAGAGAGCAAGAATTCTCGAGATTTAGAAATCTAGAGATAAGAAGTTTTAAAGATTAAGGGAACTAGATATCAAGAGTTCTAGGGACTTTGAGGTCTAAAGATCAAGAGTACTAGGGACGTTGGGATCTACAGTTTGAGTATTCTAGGGATTTAGAGATCGAGTGAGTATCTAGAGTTCTGAAGATTTAAAAATTTATACATAAAAGATTCTAAGGATATAGGGAATTGGATATTGAAAGTTCTAGGGATTTTGGGATCTGCAAATCAAGAGTTCTAGAGGCTTTGTGAGGTAAAGATCTAGGAATACAGGGACCTAGTAATATAACAACATTTCTAGGAATATTTATTGATGAACAAGAAGATTTATTGGGGTTTCAGTAAATGGAGATCAAGGAATGGTGAAATCTAGGAATATTGAGGTATAGTTATTTTAGATTACTGTATATTGCAGTATAGGAATATTAATTTCTAGGGATATTTCTAGTATCCAAAAATATTGAGATTCAAGAGTATTTGTATCTATGAATACTGAGATCCAATAATACTAAGACTTTGAAGCCTAAGTAATTGAAATCTAGGGATATTTTTCAAGTAGAAAGGTAATTAGAATCTAGGTATATTTTTCACATAAAAAGATAATTAGAATCTACAGATATTTTCACGTAGAAATATAATTAGGATCTACAGATATTTTTCACATAGAAATGTAATTAGGATCTAGGGATATTTTCACGTAGAAATATAATTAGGATCTAGTAATATTTTTCACATAAAAAGATAATTAGAATCTAGGGATATTTTCACTTAGAATAGTAATTAGAAATCACCAAAACCCACCCTCACTAAGAACCTACCCTACCAGATTAATTTACTAAATAATCTTAAATCCAAATTACTAAAAGAATGTAACCAAAACTAACCAAAAATTATGAATTAATTAGTACGAAAACCCACAGAAAATGGACGAAATTACCCATACGAAATGTTGAAAAATGAAGTATGAAAGTGGCAAAAGTATCAGAAGGGGATCGTTAATCAAAGACGCGAGCGAGATGAACGAAAACAGGATAAAAAAGATGGGAAGCTGAGAGAGGATCGTAAGATCTATATTTTCACGGGGGTGTAATCGGAAGGACGGAAAGGAGTTTCCCGAGAAAGGGCGAAACAAGTACCGCGCGATGGTGGATGGCAGAAGCGACGGCCACCGATGCATTTATCGATCCGTTTGGCTTCTTTTCGCTCCTCACTTGTCGTGTTTAATTCGGTAGAAAATACTTGGTGTGCTTGGGGCACTCTTTTCAGTTTAAAACTGCATCGCGTTTAATTCGAACAACAGCGAGAAATGGCGCGGCAGCATGCAGCCTCTCGGAAAATCGAAGTGGAAAACTTCGCAATTAGTCCTCCCCCCGCCCCTCTAACCCATACCACCCGACCACCCCCTCATTCCACCCTCACTTCATCCACCCCCATCCTATTGGACCGTCTTTGTCGTCGGTAGACGGAGTAATTAAACGTCGTCTAATTAAACTCCTCATAACATTTTTATAAAGTTTCGTTCACCTGAATAACTTACGATTAAAGACCGTGACCCTTCCTTTTAACAAATTACGAATCGTTATGTGTTGCCTTCTATTTTGTTATTTTTTTTTTTTATTTCTCAGCTTTTTTTAGGTGGTTTTCAGGTTTTGGGTACTTTGAGGAGGACTTGCTTTTGGGAGGTTATGTTCTCATTGACAAAATTATTTTAGTTTCAATTTTTGTGATAAAATGGAGTTTTGTTAGGTTAGGTTAGTATTTTGATAGAGTGATGAAATGGAGTTTTGGTAGGTAGGTTAGTATTTTGGTTAGGTTAGTATTTAAATGGAATTTTGTTAGGTTAGGTTAGTATTTATATAGAGTGATGAAATGGAGTTTTGTTAGGTTAGGTTAGTATTTATATAGAGTGATGAAATGGAGTTTTGTTAGGTTAGGTTAGTATTTAAATGGAGTGATGAAATGAAGTTTTGCTAGGTTAGGTTAGTATTTATATGGAGTGATGAAATGAAGTTTTGCTAGGTTAGGTTAGTATTTAAATGGAGTGATGAGATGTCGTTTTCTTAGGTTAGGTTAGTATTTTGGTTCGAATATAATTATAGTGGAATATATTTTAATTTTATTGTAATTCTAGTTGAATGTATTTCAAGTCTTATTTTTATAACAACTATAATAATAAACTAGTCATTTCTGAATATCTCTCGTGTTCTCAAAATTTATATTTGATAATTATTACAACAATATGCAACCCTAATCCAAAAATAAGCAATTTACCTAAAAAATACATAGAGACAGCATATATACCATGTATGCATACATATGAAAAATTATAACAATATGTAAAAATAAATTTAAATAAAGAACTAGCTAAACTAAATAGCTGAATATATTCATGGATGTAATTAGCAATGTTATGAAGGGTGAAATAACTGGAATACAAAAAGGGTAAGTTTCGTGTCCCGGAATACATTATGAAAAGTAATATAGTGAGTGCATATTGCATATCTATGTGACAGGTCTCTCAATGAATGAATCGTAATCTGTTGCGGTAAACGCATCTGTTCTCGCGCGAGCAGGTGTTGCATTTCGATTCGAATATAAAGAGACAGATTAAGGGTCGAAACGTTTTTGTTAGGTCACGTGCTCCAGTCAAAATAAATCTGTTCTTGTAATCGGATTTACGGGATCGTCCCTTATGATTATGAACTTTGAAATAAACATGCTGAATGTCATTTTAAGTCGTTGTTTGAACGGAGACTGTTAGATACTTTGTGCAGGGGGTGACACTCTAATATTGTTAAATGACTATAACATTGTTTAAATATTGTTTAAATTGATTTTTAATTCAAGGTAAAAATTATGTATATTATGTTAAGCATTTATAATTTTATTTATCAATTTTAATTTTATATGAAAATTAATAATGTTACAATTTTTAAAAAATTACAGAGTCCCTTTGAAATATTTTTGTTTCATGTCGATGATTTAAATTTTGTCAAAAAGCAACATTATTTATTATTATTTATGATTTTATTTATTTTTCTATGATGTTAAAAATTGTACGTACAAAAACATTACAGAATTTCTTTGAAATATTTTTGTTCAATGTCGACAATTTAAATTTTGTCAAAAAGCAACATTATTTATTATCATTCATAATTTTATATATTTTTCTATGATGTTAAAAATTGTATATATATAAACATTACAGAATCTCTTTGAAATGTTTCTGTTTAATATCGACAATTTAAATTTTGCCAAAAAGCAACATTATTTATTATTATTCATAATTTTATATATTTTTCTATGACGTTGAAACTTGTACATATGCAAACAAATGTATAATTATTGTTCTTTATTTAAAATTAATATGTAAAGTGTTGTCAGTATTTAAGTGAATTTTAACGAAATCATTGTTGTAAATAATTATTTCAAAATATAAGGTAGAAGCTGTTTGGAGACGTTGAAATTGTAAAATCCCAGACCCTTTGTTTACGAATTTTCTATACACGTCGTGAAAAGCTGACAACATTACGAGCGTTTTCCACGCTAATTAACCGATTTCTATTTCGTATGCTCGGGCGTAATTGAAAAGGGAACAAGAAGGGAGAACACACATTTTCCCTTTTATTCCCAGCCAAAGTGCATTGTACATCTGAAGCGTGCACGATAAAAAATATGCGGCTCGTATACGAAATTTTCCACTTTAATCGACTGTCGGCGTACTTCGTTGTCCCTTTGTAAATTTTTCTGCCGAAAAAAACGCTGCGACGAAACCTTAATTACCTGAGCATAATCGGTGCGCGGATTCGAGTAATTGATTCTTGAGGAATCATTATTGCGATTGTCATTTTGAGATTGCAGGGAAACTATTTTCTGAGGATTTAGAGGCGTTTTCCGTTCGTTTTGTGTGTTAGTTCCTTCCACGTACTTTTGCAAAAAATAATTTATCTGACCGTACAGATAAATTGTACACATATGTCACATATGCCACATATGATATAAGACCAAGAATACTTAACCTTACAATTTCATTATTTAGTTTGTGAATATATATCATTGTTTCAATATTAAGAGACCTCAAACGTTCGTATGTTCTTCCTATAAATAATTAATTTATCTGAATGTACATCGACGGTCACATATGTCACATATGACACAAGAACAAAGATACTTAGCCTCACAATTTCATTATTTAGTTTGTAAGTATATATCATTGTTTCAATATTAAGAGACCTCAAATGTTCGTATGTTCTTCCTATAAATAATTAATTTATTTGAATTTACATCGATTGTCACACATGTCACATATGACATAAGAACAAAGATACTTAGCCTTACAATTTCATTATTTAGTTTGTAAATATATATCATTGTTTCAATATTAAGAGACCTCAAACGTTCGTATGTTCTTTCTATAAATAATTAATTTATCTGAATTTACATCGTCGGTTACATATGTCACATATGTTATAAGACCAAAGATACTTAACTGCACAATTTCATTATTTAATCTATAGATGTATATCATTGTTTCAACATTCTCAAACTTTCGTATATTCTTCCTATAAATAATTAATTTATCTGAATTTACATCGTCATTCACATATGTCACATATGATGTAAGAACAAAAATACTGAACCTCACAATTACATTATTTAATCAGTAAATATCACAGTCTCAATATCAAGAGTCCTCATTCCATATACTTTCCCTATAAACAATCAATTCACCTGAATTCCGACATCCACACATGTCACACATGAACTTAGAACAATTCACATACGTCACACACAATTCCACATCTTACAATCTCACAATTCCACATCTTACAATCAGTCCTTCACACACTTTTCCTATAATTCACCCAAATTCGGTCACCCACGACCACACCAAGCTAAATTTGTCATAGCACATCCGAAATATAACCGAGAGGGTGGGTTACGACTCTAATTGTACGTAGCGTCGGTAAATCGTGGTGGCATTAAGGGAATCCTCACCGCCACCAAGAATCACCCCCGAGTAAATTGATGATCCCGCCCGGTCGGTTTCACGGTTTAATATCGGTCATAATTTATAACCATAACCCTACGTACGTGTTTGTCGAAACGACCGAGGGTCGTTAAGACGGTCGTTTGCTGGATAGAGCCGCAAAAATCATCGATTCCGATCGCTCGAAGCCATAAGTCACTTCGGTTAAGCTCCTCGCGGACGGTGACAATGCTGGACGATGGAAGTTCAAATAACGCGTTCGTTCGAGGTGATCATAATGTGTGCGATCGCATAAACGGGGCACCTATGTTTACTAAATATTGGGGTTGCGGGGCAATAATCGTTTGCTGGAACTTTTGTATTCGGGGTATTTTGGACTGGGATTTGGTGAGGTTCATATACAAATTTTTTTAGGTGTTTACGTGCATGGTGGCATAGTTTGAATATATTTAGGAACACATGTTGATATGGTAGTAGTTTGAATATATTTTGGAACACACGTTAATGTAATACTAGTTTGAATATATTTTGGAACACATGCTAATGTAATACTAGTTTGAATATATTTTGGAACACATGTTAATGCAATACTAGTTTGAATATATTTAGGGACACATGTTAATGTAATACTAGTTTGAATATATTTAGGAACACATGTTAATGCAATACTAGTTTGAATATATTTTAGAACACATGTTAATGCAATACTAGTTTGAATATATTTTGGAACACACGTTAATGAAATACTAGTTTGAATATATTTTGGAACACATGTTAATGTAATACTAGTTTGAATATATTTTGAAACACATGTGAATGTATAGCAATTGAAGGGTATTTTTATAAATAATAATTTTTAAATAAGTTCTTTGTATAATTTTATGATATCCAATAGTCCAATCTAGTTTAAAAAATTTATATCACAACACTTTATTGACTTTTAGTGTCAGTATCCTACTAAACAAACAACATCAAAATGGCGGACTTAAGAGGACTCATCTTAATATAAAAACTCTCCCCCACTTAATAAAATATCTAACCTATTCAGAATAGGTTAGAATATAATCTAACCTAACCTTGTCAATTAACTCGCCAATACACCTAACTTTATCCAATGATCTACTCATGAAAGAACATCAAAATGCCGAACCTAAGAGGATCCGACTCAATATAAAAACTCTACTCAATAAAATATCTAACCTACCTAGAATAGGTTATAATCTAACCTAACCTAACCTTGTCAATTAACTCGGCAATACACCTAACTTTATCCAGTGACCTACTCATGAAATAACATCAAAATGGCGGACTTAGGAGGACCCCGTCTCAATTTAAAAATTCTACTTAATAAAATATCTAACCTACCTAGAATAGGTTATAATCTAACCTAACCTAACCTTGTCAATTAACTCGGCAATACACCTAACTTTATCCAGTGACCTACTCATGAAATAACATCAAAATGGCGGACTTAGGAGGACCCCGTCTCAATTTAAAAATTCTACTTAATAAAATATCTAACCTACCTAGAATAGGTTATAATCTAACCTAACCTAACCTTGTCAATTAACTCGGCAATACACCTAACTTTATCCAGTGACCTACTCATGAAATAACATCAAAATGGCGGACTTAGGAGGACCCCGTCTCAATTTAAAAATTCTACTTAATAAAATATCTAACCTACCTAGAATAGGTTATAATCTAACCTAACCTAACCTTGTCAATTAACTCGGCAATACACCTAACTTTATCCAGTGACCTACTCATGAAATAACATCAAAATGGCGGACTTAGGAGGACCCCGTCTCAATTTAAAAATTCTACTTAATAAAATATTTAACCTATTCAGAATAGGTTAGAATATAACCTAACCTAACCTTGTCAATTAACTCGGTAATACACCTAATTTTATCCAGTGACCTACTCATGAAATAACATCAAAATGGCGAATTTAGGAAGACCCCGTCTCAATTTAAAAATTCTACTTAATAAAATATCTAAACTACTCAGAATAGGTTAGAATATAACCTAACCTAACCTTGTCAATTAACTCACCAATACACCTAACTTTATCCAATGACCTACTCAACAAACAACATCAAAATGGCGTCCTTAAGAGTACCCCATCTCAATATAAAAACTCTACCTAATAAAATATCTAACCAACTCAGAATAGTTTATAATCTAACCTAACTTAACCTAACCTTGTCAATTAACTCTCCGAACTTAATCCACTGACCTACTCAAACAATATTAAAATGGCGGAATTATTAAGAGACCTTCACTCTCGTACACGATCGAGGATAGAAAGAGAGAGAAAAGTCCTCGGCCTTGTGTCGCAGGAATTTTGAGAATGTGTGCGAACCAAGGATGATATTAGATTCTTGGACAAAGTTTTCGCATGGTCGAGGTCTCGAGAGCTGTTCTAGAGTCAGCTCATCCGTGAGGAAGAGAACCCGTGTTAGCTAGCCTTCGGCATTGATTTCTTCTTGCCGTTTTTGCCGCCGTTTCTCACGATAGAATACCAGCCAGCTTTAAATTAAACCTCTCCTTATCGTTCATTTGTACTACACCCTCGTTTCGTGGCTTTCTTTTACGTCCACCGTGCGATCTGTTTTCTGCTCGAGTACTTTTATCAGCAGAGAACGACGCTGCTGTTTATAGGTCACTTTACGCTAGCTGTCTGATTAACGATGTTGTATCACAATCCTTTGTGTGTTTCAGCGTTTACTTGCGGTTTAATTAGCAGTTTTATGGGAGTGTTTGGTCTCATTTGAGGTTGGTGTTTCTGGAGGGTAGGGCTGTGATTTGGGGATTTTGAGTGGTGGGAAGTTTAGGTTAGGGAATTTGGGGCTTTGGGTGGTGGGGGGTTTGGAGGTTTGGGAGTTTTGGAGGTTTGGGGGTTTTAGAGGTTTGGGGGTTTTGGTGGTTTGGAAGTTTTAGAATTCGGGAAATTTAGTATTGGGAAATTTTGGAATTTAGGGGGTTTGGGATTTGGGAGATTAGGAATTTGGGGGGTTTGCAATTTAGGGATGTGGGAATTTGGAATTTTTTGGATTTGGGGGGTTTGGAATTTGGGGGATGTGAGAATTGGGTGGTTTGGAATTTGGAAGTTTTAGAATTTGGGGGGTTTGAAATTTGGGGGGTTTGGAATTTGGGGGGTTTGGAATTTGGGGGGTGTGGAATTTGGAAGTTTTGGAACTTGGGAGGTTTGGAATTTGGGAGATTAGAGATTTGAGAGTTTTGGAATTTGGGGGTGTTGGAATTTGGGGGTGTTGAAATTTGGGAGTTTTGGAATTTGGAAATTGTGGAATTTGGAAGTTGTGGAATTTGGAAATTGTGGAATTTGGAAATTGTGGAATTTGGAAATCTTGGAATTTGGAAATTTTGGAATTTGGAAATTTTGGAATTTGGAAAGCTTGGAATTTGGAAATCTTGGAATTTGGAAATTATGGAATTTTGGAAGTTGTGGAATTTGAAAATCTTGAAATTTGGAAATTTTGAAATTTTGAAATTTGGAAATTTTGTCAAATTCCAATCCCCCAAAATCCTCCCCAAAATTAACATCCCCACCCTTACTCCATTAATTCCAAAACCGATATCCCATAATATCATCCCCTAATTAAACACCCAATAAAATAATTCGCAACGCATCGAAAATAACCCTATAACATTCTTTGTACTAGTTCGTTTGCGAAGCGTTATTGGTTTGAAGATTTTCAAGTAGACCGAGAGAAAGACGTATCGAAAGCTATTCCCTAATGTATCCCCGTTTTACATACATAGGTATATCTATATCCGTCCACGAACACACGTACTTCCGCTTATGTACATACATATTCTGATACACTTATTTCTCTCTTTCGAAACCACTCTGGTAGCGACGCAAAAGCGGACAAAAGTTTCAAGGCACATGCCTGAACCTTCCCAAGAAACCTATACATTATAAATGTCGTACTTTCTTATCCATCCTACCGTTTCCCACCTTTTGTGCGGATAAAAAATATATTCCCTCTTGTTCGTGTGTAGATCGACGACTTATTTGGAAAGTAAGTGATTTTGGTTCAATCGATACCTTTCGCTGGTGTTCGAATCGCGTTTCGATATTTGGGTAGCTTTTTCGAAGGGGTGAAAAATTATTTTATTAATTTTATGATTGTTTTAATTAACTTCGTTGAGATGAAATTGATAACTAATGGATAAAATTTATAACTAATTATATGTTATATTATAATATTTATTTATTATAAATTTCTTATAATTTATTTTGTATTTATATTTGTTTATAATTTATAGGGTGAATTTATAATTATATATATTTTTTAATATTGGTGAAGAGAAGTAATTATTGGTATTTTCAATTATTAATATTTTTACCGTAATTGTTAACTGTTAGTAACATTATGAGTGTTATTATTAATAATATTGTCAGTATTATCATACTTGATATTATTAATCATTTATAATTTTATTTATTGTTTTTTAAATATTGCAGAAGGGATATTATTATTGGTATTTTTAATTATTAATATTTTTGTCATAATTGTTAATTGTTAGCAACATTTTTTAGTGTCATTTTTAATAATATTGTCAGTATTATTATATTTGATATTATTAATTATTTATAATTTTATTCATTGTTTTTTAAATATTGGTGAAGGAATATTATTATTGGTATTTTTAATTAATAATATTTTTGTCATAATTGTTAATTGTTAGCAACATTTTTTAGTGTCATTTTTAATAATATTGTCAGTATTATTATATTTGATATTATTAATTATTTATAATTTTAATTATTGCTTTTTTAAAATTGGTGGAAGAATATTATTGTTGGTATTTTTAATTATTAATATTTTTGTCACAATTGTTAATGTTTAGTAACATTTTTTAGCGTCATTATTAATAATATTATCAGTATTATCATATTTTATATTATTCATCATTTACAATTTTATTTATTGTTTTTTAAATATTGGTGAATAAAAATCATTATTGGTATTTTTAATTATTAACATGTTTGTAATTATTATTAAATATTATTAACATTATCAGTGTCATTATTAATATCATTACCATAATTATAATCATAATTGATATTATAAATTCAAAGTAAACCATTAAAAATAAACAAAAAGTATTAATAAATAAAAGTGACTAAATTTTCATTAAACCCAACATTTCGCAACAGTTATAAAATTAATAGCGAATAGCGGAGAGGTCCAGCATGAAAAATGGGCAGATATTTCGAGCCAATATAAATCTGAAAAAAAACTTTATTTTTCCTGTTAATATTTCGGTATTAAAATATGAAAACGTTTCTACCGTACAACGTTTTGGAATTATTTTTCTGCAATTCAACGAACAGAGGAAATATTTCGTTAGCCGGCAACACAATGTGTTTTAGAATCAAAATAACGAATTCTTCGAAAATAAAGCCTCGTTTTTTTTTCTTTTTTGAAATTCATAATACACGGAATTGTATGGGTATTTCATTGTTCGGGTGAAATTGCAACGGGGAAACTGAGAGAAAATTATTTTTATCAAAATGAAAGAATTCTTATTTACTTTTATATTTCAGAATTAAGTTTATTAGAATTAAATTAGTCTTTCAGAATTTGTTTATTAAATTAGTCATTCAATACCTTCTTCAAATAAATACAATATTTATATTTTAATTATTCAAAAGCTGAAATTAAAATGATTTGTTATGAAAAGATCGATATAAATAAATCAATTTTAATTAAAATATTACTATGAAACTTTCAGTGTTTAATTTATTGTACAACATACATTAATACAATCAATTAAAATATATCTACTTTTCCATCACTCTATTTGACACACAAAAACATAGTAAACTTGTATAATTTGGTACGACTCTCAACCCGCCATTTTGTTTCAACAATATCCATCAACCTACTTACTTAATTCTTTAACCAATCACTTCATATTAAGAATATCGGTAAAATCCTTATGTAGACATTTTCCTTGAACCTCAAGCTTTAAATTGATGTATCATAAGTGCCATTTTGTGATACTTTTATGTCATCAAATTTTATCAAACTTCATATGTAGTTCCAAATCGTTCATTGTTTGCTGCATTTGACAGTCAGCCATTTTATATTAAGAACATACATAAAATCTTTATGTAGACATTTTCCTCGAACCTCAAGCTTTAAATTGATGTATCATAAGTGCCATTTTGTGATACTTTTATGTCATCAAATTTTATCAAACTTAATACATAGTTGCAAATCGTTTATTGTTTGTTGCACTCAACAGTCAGCCATTTTGTATTAAGAACATACATGAAATCTTTATGTGATAATGTGTAGCAACTCTTGAATTTCAAATTGATATACCACAAGTGTAACTTTGTGATACTTTCATTAAATCAAACTTCAAAATTCAACAAAACCATCATCCATTATCGAAACATCGAACAATTTTCCTGGACCAGATTGATAACAATTTGATCATCAGATTTACAATTTATTAAAATCTGAAGATTAACACTATCCCAAAGAAATAGCCACACCTCTGAGCGAATAACCCGTTAAAATTCTTACACCCCCACCGTGAAGCAATCGACACCCGCCATAACAGAGTCCAACCAGTTGGCCGGATCGAATCCATAAACACGTTAACCCATGGTCGAGCAGCAAACACGGATGTTCCGGAATTTTACGCGTCCGGAAGATGTTCGTAAGCTCGGAAGCTCGCAAAAGGGGGGTCGGAACGAGGGGGAGGCAGCGATGTTGGAGGGTGAGTCGTAGGGTGGTGGTGGCAGGTGATGAGGATTCACGGAGGGACGAAGAAGGGTTAGAGGGAAAGTGGGTTGCTATCTTAGCCACCACAAAGCAGTGATAACATTTTCCCTCCCGGACAGAAGCCTAGCCACCCTTCTCGTTGCTCCCAGGTCGATATCGGGATAACGCCGGTGCCGGTTACCCCGGGCAACCGGAAAGCCACGCCCGCACCCTCAAATATGGCTGCCCATATTCGCGACTCCGTGCACCTTGATGTTGGCGAAAGGGTGAACCGGGGATTCGGGGGTGGCCGAGGAGCGGCGTGTCGAGCCGGTGCAAGATAAAACGCGACAGAGAGGGTGGCATGGAATTATCATAATATTGGTCATTGCTTGTTCCGTCGGATGAGAAGTAGCTCGCCAAGGGGTGGGAATCTTTCACACGCGACACGTCCTCGACCCTTACAAATATTTCTAACCTCTTCATCGTACCGATCTAATTAATACCTATACGATTTGTTTATGCAACAAATTTTTATCTGGAGAGAGTATACTAATTTTTTATAGTCTCTTTAATTATACTTATACTTCATTTCTAACACGGTTTATGTCAAAATAACGCACCCTTTTCTTACTTTGAATTAAGATGTCTTTGTCGACATGAGTGACTGTATAATTTCATCCCTTATTTATCGTACTCCATTTTTTATCGAAAGTACCTTCAAAACATAGTGTTTAAACATTTTTAGTTAACTTCTAGTCTCCTTTGATTTACCCTAATTCATTGTCGATTTACATTAACATTCAAGGTCTTGTAAAATGTGAGAATGCAAAAACTCTCTTGCAAAATTGAAAGTACAGTTTGTTACCAAATTTTGAGATTCTTTATGCAATTAAAAATTGCAATATTATGTACAACTATATTATGTACATCTACATGTACAGATATATCTACATACCCTAAGTATACAAGCCGTTAATTACCCAAAATTCCATAACAGCGTAATATTTAGTTACATCGATGAGCTGATTAGCTGATAAAGGTTCTTAAAGGTGGAACGAAATAAGTGATCAGGAAACAATGGAAGACAAAGGCAGATACGAAGGTAATATCTTGTTTACCCTGCTCGATGAAGGCGTGTCTGCACGGAACGAGAGGAAGCGATGCGAAGGGAGTAGAAAATGAGTGGATTTTCATTGCAGTTTAATCCAGATCTCTCCCCCCGTGTCCCCCTCGTGGTATTCTAAACGGCGATACTCTCGAAGGCAACTCTTGTCGCTTGGGGTGACGATATTACATTCCTCGATCGTGACGAAAACAGTCAGAACGAGCCAGCTTTTCGAGCCTCCTGTCGACCCTAACTGCACACGTTTTTAATTCGTCTCTATTCTAACCTGTAGTCGCTTCTCTCTTTTCTTCGATCGTTTGCTAATCTCATCACATGCACTCTTCTACTAGATACGTTCTATATGTATTATTTAACTGTTTTGTTTGTTTGTTAAATTGAAAATAATCTGAAGGAATTATCTTAGCAACCCCCCAATAATTATTTAGGCAAGCCAATGTAACTATTTTAACTTGGAATAATTATTTTAGTGATCCAAAATTATTTTTGCAATCTGAAATGATTATTTTAGTGATGTAAAATTATTTTGGCAAACTGAAGTAATTATTATAGGAATTTAAAATTATTTTAGCAAACTAAGGTAATTATCTTATGAACCTAAAATTATTTTAGCAAACTGAAATTATTTTAGCATTCAGAAATAATTATTTTAGCAACCTAAAATTATTTTGACAACCTGAAGTAATAACTTTACCAAACTAAAATTATTTTAGCAAATTAAAGTAATTGTTTTAGCAATCTAAAATTTTTTTAGCAAAGTAAAATAATTATTTTACCAACCTGAAATTATTTTGGCAACCTAAAATTATTTTAACATTCAGAAATAATTATTTTACTAATCTAAAATTATTTTAGCATTTAGAAATAATTATTTTACCAATCTAAAATTATTTTAGCATCCGACAGTAATTATTTTACCAACCTAAAATTATTATAGCACCCCAAAGTAATAATTATAACCTAAAATAGTTGAAAGTGCCACCCCCAAGCACCGTACCTAAAATTAATTGCCCCCAGCATACTCCGAAGCTAATAAATACCCAGAATCGAGAACAGCAAGCATAGTTGATCGAAAATATCTAACAAAAGTGGGAAGATAAGACATCCAAGCGTGTTCATCGTTGTCACGATCGTGGTTCCTCGGCCGTGTACACCCCTTTAATCGTTCGTCAAGTGTGTGTGCATTCGGAATGTAATATATCCTGGTCGACACGTGCCGTACACGTGCCACCAAGTGTTTGTTTCGGTTTGTATTGTCACCACGTATACGTGGCACAGAGGTGTGCTTGCACACGTCCACGATCATGGGAGAGGGACGAATCTGTCCCTTTCATAATTCCACGCTCGTTCGAGTAAATAACGTGCCGCCAGTTGACAATTAGAACGATGGGAAAGAGATTCATTACATACAACAGACTAATAGCGAATCGATCTACTGTGTTCGACGTTATAGTTATTAAGTAACTATTCTTTTGTCAGTCTTGTAAGGCTGCTTTGGGGAGGTATTTCGATCAAATTGTTCATTGACAAGACTGCTGTAGCTGGAAATTTTTAGTAATATTTTTATTTTTAACAAATCTTTATATTTGCACAATATTTTCTTACTGTACATAGTTCTAACTTGTTCATATTTATTAAAATTGTTCATACTTGTTCATGCTTATTAAAATTGTTGATACTTGTTCACACTTATCAAAAATATTAAAAGGTAAAAATTGTGGTGAAAATTGGATGCGCTCTAAAATTAAGTACACCTCAATAAAAATTAACTTAATTGAAAATTAATAGTAGTCTCGTATTAGCTATATATCGTATAAGGATATTTAAAAGAGTAGAAGGTAAATAGTTAGAATATTAGTACAGGGCGTCTCACAACTAGTGTAGGTCCAGTGGAGGGTAGCTGACGTGATTCTGAACAAGATTTCCCTTTGCAAAATTGGGATTTGAAGCTTCGTTTTTGAATTATTAAGGAAAAACACGGACCAATCAGAGCGCGAGGATTACGCATGCGCAGACGCGAGAGTGACAGCTTCGAACTAGCGACTGAGTGGTAAATGCAATGTATAGTATATTCAACGCTTGGTGAGTGCAACGCGAAAGAAATCAATGCGTGGTGAATGTAACGCGTGGTAAATACAAGGCATGGCAAGTACTATGCGTGGTAGGTGCAGCACGTGGTAAGCAACGCGTGATAAATTCAATGCGTGGTAAATACAACGCGTGGTAAATATAATGCGTGGTCAATACAACGCGTGGTAGGTGCAGCACGTGGTAAGCAACGTGTGGTAAATTCAATGCGTGGTAAGTACAACGCGTGGTAAATACAATGCGTGGTAAAGAACGCGTGGTAAATACAATGCGTGGTAAATACAACGCGTGGTAAATATAACGCTTGGTAGGTGCAGCACGTGGTAAGCAACGCGTGGTAAGTGCAGCACGTGGTAAATACAACGCGTGGTAAGTGCAGTACGTGGTAAAGAACGCGTGGTAAATACAGTGCATGGTAAATACAACGCGTGGTAAATATAATTCGTGGTCAATACAACGCGTGGTAGGTGCAGCACGTGGTAAGTAACGTGTGGTAAATTCAATGCGTGGTAAATACAACGCGTGGTAAAGAACGCGTGGTAAATACAATGCGTGGTAAATACAACGCGTGGTAAATATAACGCTTGGTAGGTGCAGCACGTGGTAAGCAACGCGTGGTAAGTGCAGCACGTGGTAAATACAACGCGTGGTAAGTGCAGTACGTGGTAAAGAACGCGTGGTAAATACAGTGCGTGGTAAATACAACGCGTGGTAAGTGCTACGCGCTCAGCCGCTAGCTCGAAGCTGTTCTCGCGTCTGCGCATGCGTAATCCCCGCGCTCTGATTGGTCCGGTGTTTTTCCTTAATAATTCAAAAACGAAGCTTCAAACCCCATTTCTGCAAAGGGAAATCTTATTCAGAATCATGTCAGCTACCCCCCATTTCAGGGACCTACCCCGTATATGAAATTATAGGAATTGCAAAGTGTGTTGTAGATAAATACGCTACTGACCAAGAATGAAATTTGCAATTTTAATATCAGTGCGAGGAAACAAACACGATGTTCATACTTAACAGTACTTTATTGTTGACATTATTACACGTTATTATAAATCTATCATCTTGACACGTATAATACTTACTAAATCTACAGAGACAAGTGTAACGATAACCTATAACTAAACATACATTATGGCATCGGTACTTATTTAGTAAAGGAACAAACAGACGTATCGTTTTAATTTCCCTCGCAATACCTTAACACACACGACAGCCGAGAGTCGAGACGGGATCAGTAAAATATACATCGTTCAAATAATAATCATGGATTATTCTCAAATAGAGACGTTGTCTCGTTGCCTCATTTTCTCTACTCTATTCAATCTCCATTTTTACTTCTCATCTTCGCGCGGATAAGATAAGCAACGTTCCGCGCGATACGTTCGTATATGATACATTAAAACTTAATCGTTCAAAACGTGAATTTGTCCAAGTATAAAAGATTCTATCGAATAAAATATTTTTTACCTAAACGTTAAATCTCTGTTTCATCATGGCACAGATTTAATCGTTCGAGAACGTGCAGTTCGTGGATGCAATATAGTGCGATTTTCCGATCAGGTGATTTACATTTTATCGAAATACCGTTCTTTAATTATTTTTACAAGAGATAAATTTTTTAAATTATACTTACAGTTGCATTCAAAATAATTTTTTAATAATTATTTAGTTATCTGAATAAAAATTGGTAAAAGGGAGACTCAAAATGAAAAATTATAGAAAAATGTTTAAATAAAGATTAAATGATTTTATTAGCTTTGCAGAATTTTATTAACAAAATTTTAAATATTCAAAAAAAGGAGGAATTATAGTTATATTGAAAATTTTATTAACACAATAGAGTTTAGTTTAACAAAGTTAGAAACACGTTTCTACATTCTTCATGTTTATTTCGTTTAATTTACGATCGCACTATATAGTTTACAGCATCTCACTGACGTAACTAGAGCTTCTGTGGGGGTGGTTGTGGGCCCTTTTATGATCGAGTGATTTTTGAAAATTTAGGGATTCAGGGATTTAGGGATTTAGGGATTTAGGGATTTAGGGATTTGGGGATTTAGGGATTTAGGGATTTAAGGATTTAGGAATTTAGGAATTTAGGGATTTAGGGATTTAGGGATTTAAGGATTTAGAAATTTGGAAATTTAAAAATTTGAGAAATTTGGGAAATTAGGAAAATTTAGAAATTTGGGAAATTTGGGAAATTAGGAAAATTTAGAAATTTGGGAAATTTGGGAAATTAGGGAAATTAGGGAAATTTAGAAATTTAGGAAATTTGGGAAATTAGAAACTTGGAAATTTGGGAAATTAGAAACTTGGAAATTTGGGAAATTAGATTCTTGGAAATTTGGGAAATTAGAAACTTGGAAATTTGGGAAATTAGATTCTTGGAAATTTGGGAAATTAGAAACTTGGAAATTTGGGAAATTAGAAACTTGGAAATTTGGGAAATTAGAAACTTGGAAATTTGAAAAATTAGAAACTTGGAAATTTGAAAAATTAGAAACTTGGAAATTATCAAATTTGGAAATATAAAAAAGTAAAAATCTGTAAACCTACAAATTTGAATATTTAAGACCATGTCATCAACACTTAAAATTTTCTAAATTTCTAATACGAAGTACCCTAACTTCAACGTCCTCAAACTACATAAAAAGTCCAATCCCTATTGTAAACGCCCCAGTCACCCTAGTTACGTCACTGCACCACTCATCCACCAAAAATATTTTCAATTCTCACTCGTACAAAGATTCCTCGAGAAAAAATCACTATCCATGATTTTGCATTCTCTTTGTTTTATCAACGATATGTTAAGCAGAGATTCGTCTTGAAACGAGGCGCTCTCTATTATTAGGGCGATGATTTTCGTTATCGCCAAGCGTCATTCACGTCTCGAACACGCACGCGAACCTAATCAGTTCTACATAAACGTTGATGATAACGAAAATAACTAGGAATCCTGCTTGCCTTCCAAAGCCTTGAAACTAAAAAGAAAAACACGAACAAACAAAAGGTTTCGAGACGAGCGTTCCTTGCCGCGTGAGTTTCCATCATAACCTCTAAAGTCAATGATATTCTTCGAGATTCGATGTTTGACAAAGTGATAAGACTTCGACGCAACGTTAATTTCACTGTCATTAATACTGTGTTACAATTTTCGAATTGTTTATGAGATTCAAACGTTATGAACTTTCGTAAATTGACGATTTGAATTTCCCGCCAAAGTTGTGCTCGTACACTGCTCGAAACGAATTTGTGAAAGGAAACAAAATAATGTTAATGATGATTTAATGAATGTAATACTATTAATTTAAATTGTTTAAAATGTCCTTCGAGTAGTGTTGAGACAAACTTAACATTTTCAGTCTCTGTGAAACACCTGAGGCGACGATGGAGGGTGAAATGAATGTAAAAATATGAAATTAGATGATGATGTTTAAATGAGAACCGCACAAAGATTTCGAGGTTGCAGAGGGATATAACCTTTAATTTTAAGATTCAAATTTTTTTAATAAATTAATCTACAATTTTATGTTACAACTAAAAGTAATTTTTTTAGAAAGTTGGTCAGATTGTCAAAATATGAAATATTTTTCTTATTAAAACGTCTCAATTTTAAGATCTCTCATCTTCCATTTCTTAATTGCAATATAAATAGTTCTGAAATAGTAGACTCTTGTTATATTGCCAATCCTTCATTATAACGTCATAGTGGCGATATAATGAGAGTCTAATGTATTACCAATTATAAGGACTTTTCAGGTTTATGTATGGCGATATAATGAGAGTATAATGTACAACCAATTACTAGAACCTTTCAAGTTTGTCTGTGGCAATATAATGAGAGAATTTTATTGTCAACTCAAAGAATTCGCTCCTGCAGTTCCACTTTTGGCAATATAATTTTCCACCCTTATTTATGGCAATATAACGAAAGTCTAGTCTATTACCAATTACGACTCCGTTTACGGCAATATAACAAGTGTTATTTTTATAAACACAACAAGAACCCAAACTGAATTTTGGACTTCGCAATCGACTTTGTGATTTTGCAAATAAGTGTAAATTCCCTGTAGGAACCTTAGAATCTAGGGTCCCTAGAGTTTGAGAATGGGACACTAGGATCTAAAAATTCTAAGAACCCACAATGAAATAATTCTATGAGTGCACTCCAGGAGTTCTGTGATCTGAAAGAGTTCTAAAACCCAGAGACCCTGTATGTGAGAGTCCCGAAGCATAGAACGTTCAGATTTGCTCCTATCTCTAATTACAAGACCGTTTCGTAACGGAAAGGCAATACGAAACAAAGCAAATCCCTCTGCACCGTTTGCATAGCGAAGAGCGCAATTTAGAAAGAAAACAAAACGATAAGGAGGATTTCCAAGAAACCGTGTGTTGCATCGACGCAGACAAACGACGAAGTACGTCGGGAACTCGAATGTTAGGTCGTTCTTCGATAAGCATTGCACTATGTACACCGGAAACCGTGTACCCGATCGAGAAACGCGACCTTTTTCGATCGAGCATCGCGTTTTCACGTGAAACGACACATCCCCTTTCTCTCTCTGTCGCTCCGCCATTCTCTCCCACTCTCTCACCCTGTCGAACAATAGAAAGCTGAGCAAAGATTTGTTCGGGAGTGTGTATGTGTGTCTGTGTACGTGTACGTGTGTGTCTGTGTGTGTATTTACAGTGCCGATATTAATCGATCGTTTACAAACGAGCCAACACGCACAAGCTACTTCTTCGGCTAACAGCAGAACGGACAAAAATAAAGAGCAGGGTCGGAAACGTCGATCCTCGAGGATCGAGCTTCAGGGACGTATGTACGCTAAGTGATCGTTCGTTAGAGCGAAATCGGTGCTTTCGATACGATAAACAAAGCACTACACTATTGCACTACACTTCTCTCTCTCTCTCTCTCTTTACAATTACTCGACTTCCATCCACGTCTTTTTACACGCAACGTGTTTAATCTTCTCTTCAAGGTCGAATCTATCGTCCCTTAGTACCGTTCTCGTCACTTTCAAATGGTATCACTGTTTGCAGTGGCAACCAGTCTGTAAATGTTGAAGAGGTAGGTTTGAGTCCGATATGTTAACTCCAACTGATAACAAACCTTCAAATCGTCGCCGTTCGTCCCGAAGAACCTGGACCTCAGGTTCCTCCGCCACCTGTGTTCCCCAACGATAAAACGATAAAAATATCCTTTCGAATGCAAGATTTCAAGAGTAGACCGGTCTCCTAGACCAAAGGCGAGAAGGCTGACGCCTGACTTCTGATCTCCCTGTGTTCCGACGGGCTGAGATCCAGCAAACCTCCGCAGTTCTGATCACTGGCCGTCTGTTTGCCGATCAGAGCGTCGATGCTGAAGTTCCTCTTCTTCTCCACGGGAGGATGGCTGCTGGGTATCGTGGTGGTCCTCGTGGGAGTCGGGTCCAGCTGCCTCATCGGCGGGGCCGTGATGGGCACCGGTTTGTACAGCGGCGGGGGTGGTTCCAGGAAGCCTCCAAGCTTCAGGGCCTCCAACGTCGAGGGAGAGAAGTCCAACAGGGGTAAACCCGGCGGCGGAGACAGGTACGCGGCACTGGGATAAGCCAGGGCACCCGGGTGTCCGCCGCCGCTTCCCGGGCAGGGTCCCCGATCGCCGCAGATGGCGAAGGTCGCCATTATAGCCCTGTCCCGCAAGACGTAATGCGGCGGAGGCCTCTTGTACCTCTTCCTACGTCGCAGGAAGCTGCCGTTGTCGAACATGTCCTCGGCCAACGGGTCCAGGGTCCAGTAGTTGCCCTTCCCCGGGTTACCCGGCTCTCTGGGGATCTTGATGAAGCAGTCGTTCAACGACAGATTGTGTCTGATAGAGTTCTGCCAAGCGGGGAACTTGTCGTGGTAGTAGGGGAATCTGGACATTATGAATTCGCAGATCCCGCTGAGCGTCAGCTTCTTCTGGGGCGACTGCAGTATCGCCATCGTGATCAGGGCGATGTACGAGTACGGCGGTTTGATCAGGGACGAGGACATCTTGTCGTTGTTGTAAGACGACGGCTGACCCGTCGAACTCTTCTGTTGCCCGCTCGACGACATCATCGAGTAGCTTTTCTTGCTGCGGTTGCCGCCGCGGTTCCTCGACGAGCCGCTGGGCGGCACGGGCGAGCTCGAGATGATCGGGCTAGAGGACGACTGCGACGGCGACAGCTCGTTCTTGTCCAGACTCACCGGGTCCACGATCATGCTGCTGCTGTCGGAGTCGCGATCGCTGTCCACGCAGCCGTCGCACGACAGGTTAGGCATCATCATCCCACGCGGCTCCATCGTGATCGCTTCATGGGCACACGGGCGGCCGGACATCTAACGATCCTAATTGCAACACCACCCGGGTACACCTTGCAACTCTCCGGTCATCCTGCAGGCCAGATCCGAACCGACGAGCGTCATCCGGTTTAATCACTGAACGATCGCCGGACTGCACGAGTGCTCCTCCTCCGACATGTTTTGGCGAGCAGACTGCCGCACGCGAGAGCCGCTATCTTACGCTAATAGTTTGTTTCCACAACGATAACGGCAGTTTTTTTTTCTACGCGAACCTCAAGGATGACGGATCGCTAGAGTGACGCGCGAGAGTCTACCGTAAACAGTCGTCGGCCACGGTTCTACCGCATGCCCGGCCACGTTTAGGTTCGCACTGTCATCCGATCACCGTTCACCGACTGCCACACGACGGTTATCACAACTTTCCGGTCGAACACGAGGAGTATGGATCGAAAACGTACCCGGTCGCGGTTTCGACGGGATTAGGCGCACGAAATGCGGTCGGAGCTTATGAAGCGCGATTTGCGAGTGTGCCAGCACCGTGGAGGACCGTCTACGAGGCGAAATCGTGGGTCGAATTGATTCGAAGTGACTGCTTTGGCCCTATATGGGCGGACCAATGGGCGGGCGTTTCAACCCCTACCGAAGGGGTGCCTGGCCGCCTGCCCCACCATTGCCCGGCATCCACAGCTCCCTCCATCCTCCTTCGGGAGAAGAGGAATCGTTGTCGTCACCACCGACGAGCAGAAACCCCCGGAGGGGACGTCGGAGTTAGGAAAATAGCGGGATAGATAAAGGGACTTTCGAGGCGGACTGGAGTTGAGGAGAGGGTGAAATTGTAACACTCCTGCTTTGCTTTGAACGGCAAACGGTGAAAGGACCAGGCGTTACATACTAATAGAACGTACGAGACTCGGACGAGTATCGATATCGATTTTCGGATAGATACTGACAGTCGTCTAACAACTTCTCGGTTTCTGTGTTGCTGTTGGCCAACGGAATACTGTGAATTGGGTTTAAGTATTCAGACCCCTTTATTAATCCGAGAACATTTTCTCTCTATGTTTACATTTGTTTTATTCCATTACGATTTCCAGCTAAAATTTTTTTAAACTTTTTCATACATTTGAAAAATTTGTTTTGTACATTTCTTCTTTATTGGCTAGTGATGGCTTTAACAAAAATGAAATGATAAATTTCGGTTCTTCATTTTTGTATTTTTTGAAATTGGAGTATTTTTCAATGTCACATTCTTAAATTAATAAATCAACTCAACTTCTTATAAAACACCATGCGCCTCAGTGTCCATGAACCTTGTAGAGGGCACTTATTTTGCTCATCGTACAATTAATCTATAAACCATATTACATAAATTAAAACTACATTGAAACCACAACTAAAATTCTTCGTAAAGACCAGTTCAAGCGTGCTTAAAATTAACGTTGAAAATAGAAACTTTCCACGTACCAAAAGCAATGTTGAATAAAAACTAGTTTGCATGTAGCATAGAAAATAAAAGCACAAGTTTGCGAGTAACGAAACTACTGAAACTAACAAAACTGAAAACTAGTAACAAAATCTATTTTAAAATTAACGTCGACTCCGTAAAATTTGATCGTCGAAAAAGGGGCATAATTTGCTCCGTGAAAATTCCATCGAAAAGGTTCGAATGGAGTCTGGTCGTGATCACGGAAACAGGGTTGACGAGACCCTGGTCCTTGGATTTGCAGCCTCGAAATGGAGAACGATGGGTTCCGTTGTATCGCCAACAGAGCGAGCCGGGCTGCACGCATCACGAGTTAACTTCCCTCAGGCAGCTCAAATAGAATCTGTATTACGCCACGTTGCAAAAGAGAGGGAGAGAGACGTATATCGCGATGGATAGAACAGTAACGAAAGGTGGAAAGAGATGAAGATGACACGCGGAGAGAGGATAAAAGAGAGAGGGACGAGCGTGAGGGATGAAAAGAGACGGAAGAGGGATACATGGGGGCGGAACGGAGAGACGAGGAGAGACGTATAGATGGATGCGTATCTACCTGAGCGCACTATCGGTTCACAGAGCCGAGCAGAGAGCGAATATTGTGTTTACCCATACGCACGGCTTTGCGATGCAAATAATCTGGTATTATTGCACTTACTCCGCGTACCAGCGAGGTTCTTCCGTGACTACCAGCCTCGATTCACCCTTCTTTTCTTCCCTTCTCGTATTTATTTACGCGATATTCGGTGCGCTCATACGGATACTGTTATCGATGATTCTTAGCGGTGATCAGGGTAAGAAACTCTCGATTATGTAGCTCGAGATCATTAAAATGGCGGACACAAATGAGAGGGTTAACTCCTGAGGCCTCTTTGAAATAATTAAAAAGCTACAAAACAACTTTAAACTTCAAAGTTATTAGAGTTGGAGAGAGATACAATCTAATTGTAGATTATAATTTAGAGGAGTTCAATTGTAGATTAAAATGACATGTTATCAAACTTAAAAATAATTAAAAATGACATGATTGTAAGTCATTCTTGATGACATGTTATCAAACTTTAAACTAATTGAAAATGATATAGAAGTATTGTAAGTCATTTTATACTGATGTTATCAAACTTTAAAATAATTGAAAATTACATGAAAGTGTAAGCCATTTTGTGCTGCTCGGAAGTTTCAGAGTTAATGAAAATGGCGGTCTAAATGTCTGTCAATGTTCTACATTTAAATTGTTAACAATTCATATTAAAGACGTTCATAATAATGTTATATGAGTAAAACGTTAGAATAATATTAATCTACAGCATTGTAAAGAGTGTTACAATATTATGTAGGCATTTCGTGTTAATATATAATATAGAACTGTAATAGGAGTGCTAGATGGCAGTGGCGTTGTCGGCCATTTTGAATACCTGTAACTTCATAATCAACTTAACATCGATGTAACATTAACACATTAACGTTTATCTATCAAATGATGAATAAGATAATAAAATACTCCTATAAATTTTATTTATAGCCATTTATAGTTATTTATAGTTTATAGTTTATTTAAAAAAGTTTTGAAATTAAACAAAACTACTTAACTACAAAACGACTTTAATTTAATGTAATAAATTATCAAATTCTCTGCAAAACCTTCTGTGCCCATTTTGATACAATTGTGTAAAATATAATTATGTAAAATTTCTGCGAGCTTTAATTTTTCTTCTATGATGGTTCTCCCTCATTTTGAAAAGTATTGAAACTGCGATGAACGTCGTAAGGTTCTCCTCCTTTTCGCTAACACGGTGTCTTTTGCTGGTTCAGCGATTACCACATTAATCTGAAGTTGCCGGCAGGTTAGGTTAGGTCGTCGAACAGTAGAACAGACAAAGGTGTGGTATACCCAACCATGGAACCCTTAGGCGTTCGCCATTCACTTCGCGACGGATTGCGGATTCCACGAGTTCCACTATTCGATTCGATTGCTTCTTATCCTGGACTCTCACCACACGTATTTACCTCTCCTGATTTCTTCCCTCTCGATCGCCTACGAATAAATCTCGAGGGTGTCCCCTCGACTTATTGCACCCCTGTCTTAACTTGCACGCAGGATCGAGCTGTCATCCCATAGACAATTCTGGTTCACTGTCATTTCACAATTGTCTAAAGCTCTAATTTCGTTGGCTGATTTAACAAATTGAAATTTAATATTTTTGTTGATCTAAATTTTTGAGTCTTCAATTTCTGAATTTTTTAATTTTCAAATTTCTTCATTCTTGAACTCTGGTTACTCAGTTTAGGTTAGGTTTACACACTCCTCAATTTTTTAATTCTTTAATTTCTCAAGTACTTGAATTTGCAAATTACTAAATTATTTAATTAACTTGATACTATTATTGCGTTAAAATGTTCAAAATATCCTTATGAAATAATCTGAATTCTTAATATGAATAGTTTTGAGAAAGATGAGAAGGTAAAAATTGGCAGAAAATTATAATATCGAAAGACATAATGCAAAGGGTTAAATAAGAATTCACACGTTCGCGTTTCATCCATAATCGCGATAGTCGTTGAAAAGCTTCTCGTAGAATCGTCCAAGGAAATAAAACACGTCGGTTCGTCTGTGTGCGAACATCACCAGAGCGAATATTCTCGGCTTACGGTGCACAGAGATGCAAATCCGTAGTTCTTTCTCCCAAAGGAAGCTTCAGTTTGCCGTCTCTGAATCGCGTAGGTAAATGGCTGTTCTCTTTAACCGCATACACGAGGAGCTTGCGAGCAACAAAAAGGAAGAAGCAGAAGAAAAAAAAAGGGGGAGAAAAGCAGAGGGTGGAGAGTACCGGGTGAGTAAAAGACGACCGGAGAGGGGAAAGAAAGAACGAAGGAGGCTTGTCACGAAACAGAGAGAGGATCAGAACCACGTACAATCTCGTTCATAATTCATGGACCGTCTTATCATTTCTTTTTCATTTTCATATTTAATGTATCTCTATATTTTCAAATTTTTATATTTTCTCTTACTTCTTATATTCTTCAAATTTTTTAAATTTTTAGAATTTCAGTATTTACAAATTTCTATATATTCAAGTTTAATCATTTTTTTAGTACTATTTTTTTAGAATTTTTTTAGTCAATTATATTACTATTATTCTACTATTTCACTATACCATTCGTCCACTATACTACTATTACTCCACTATACAATTCACCCACTATATTATTATACAATTCTACTGCATTTTAAAGCAGTTGTATTATTATTATTGCAATACTCTACTATTGCTCCACTATTTCACTATACTATTCGTCCACTATACAAATATACTATGTTACTATTACTCCACTATACTATTCATCCACTATATTACTATACAATTCTACTACATTTTGAATCAGTTGTATTATTATTGTACTACTCTACTACTGCTCCACTATTTCACTATACTATTCGTCCACTATACTATTATACTATATTACTACCACTCCACTATACTATTCATCTACTATATTACTATACAATTCTACTGCATTTTGAAGCAGTTGTATTATTATTATTGCAGTACTCTACTATTGCTGCACTATTTCACTATACTATTCGTCCACTATACTACTCTACTGTACTACTATTACTCCACTATACAATTCACCCACTATATTACTATACAATTCTACTACATTTTGAAGCAGTTGTATTATTATTATTGCACTACTCTACTATTGCTCCACTATTTCACTATACTATTCGTTCACTATACTACTCTACTATACTACTATTACTCCACTATACAATTCACCCACTATTTTACTATACAATTCTACTGCAATTTTGAATCAGTTGTATTATTATTATTGTACTACTCCACTATTGCTCCACTATTTCACTATACTATTCGTCCACTATACTATTATACTATATTACTATACAATTCTACTGCATTTTGAAGAAGTTGTATTATTATTATTGCACTACTCTACTATTGCTGCACTATTTCACTATACTATTCGTCCACTATACTATATTACTATCACTCCACTATACTATTCATTCATTATATTACTATACAATTCCACTATATCTGGAATTAGCTGTATTATTATTATACTAGACTACTGTTACTCAGTTATTTCACTATACCATTTTTCCACTATACTACTCTGCTATACTACTATTACTCCACTATACTATTTATCCACCATACTACTATACAATTCTACTATATCTTGAATTAGTTATACTACCTTTATACTAAACTACTATTACTCAACTATTTCACTATACCATTCTTCCACTATACTATTCATCCTCTGTACTACTATACAATTCTACTATATCTTGAATCAGCTGTATTAATATTATACTATACTGCTATTACTCAACTATTTCACTATACCATTCTTCCACTATACTACTCTACTATTCTACTACTATTACTCCACTATACTATTCATCCCCTGTATTACTATACAATTCTATTATATCTTGAATCAGCTATATTATTATTATACTAGACTACTATTACTCAGTTATTTCACTATAACATTCTTCCACTTTACTACTATACTATATTACTATTGCTCCACTACACTATTCATCCACTATACTACTATACAATTCTACTATATCTTGAATCAGCTAAATTATTATTATACCATACTACTATTACTCAATTATTTCACTATAACATTCTTCCACTATACTACTCTACTATGTTACTATTCCTCTACTATACTACTATACAATTCTACTATATCTTGAATCAGTTGTGTTACTATTATGCTACTATTACTTCACTGTTTCACTACAGTATTATACAATTATTCAAACATTTTCCTAAGTGACCATTCCACTATACCATAACTCTGATCTGCTAAGTCACCATTCTGTTATATCGCCGTTTCTGATCCTTCACATCAACGTTGCAATTACAAACTTGCATTATGCCTTTTATATTAAAAATGAAGTACAAAAACAAATAACCACAGTATTAACTATGGCACACCATTACCACCATGGTTCTTTATACATATCCCCAAAATATGATATATGAATTGCAATCATGATATAAAATATGAAACCTGAGACCAGTTAGGTGAAAAAAAGTAAACGCGAGTTATGAGAAAGACTGTAGCCGCGCACTTGTCGAGTAGGCAAGGTAAAAAGGAACGAGAAAGAAAGAGAGTTACTGGCGGGAAAAACGGTGTCTTGGAAAAAGGTGCAAAGCCGACAGTATTCTTTGTAGCGGGGATATTCGCCTTCTGTGCCGAAGACCTCTCGCACTTCTTTACCTTTTACAGCCCTCTACCTCCGCGAGGGGGGTGTTCAGAAGCGGGGCTTCTCCTTCTCTTCAGACACCCTCCTACGATTTCTCGAAGCGTCTTCCTCTTTCTTAAACCTCGACGATTTCCACTTCCTTGCTCGCCTTCGTCTTCGTCGTTGCAACGATTACAGCGCAACTACTGTAGCGTCGACGAAGGCTGCCTCTAGTAGTATAGCCAGCTTACTTCTCCGCCCATGCTTGGATCCCTTGCTCGACAGCCACTTCTGCCACGAGATATTTACCAACATCCAAGATGGCGGCATAATCTTCCTGGCTTCTCCTCCAAAGTCGACGAGTCATCCACCGAGCCTGTCCCTTTTTTCCCCTCTGTCCTTCTTTTGCCCATAAACACTTTCATCCTTCGAGGCTCGTCGACTACGCCCTTATGGCCCGACCATAACTTCCCTTTTCCTTTCTTCCGATGAAGGAACTTCAACGCGAACAGATTTTATGGACGAACGTTGCATCGAGTTTACGATCGATTCTCTTCGTTTCGAGGTTACGTTTCTATGGATTTAAGTGATGGCTTGTTTGCGTGCGCTGCGTGGATTAATGGACGAGGGGAAGAAAGAGGGTTGTTTTTCAGGGGATATTTCTTCGATGTTTTTTGGTTTTAGGTGAGGAGGAAAGGTTTTAGGAAAGGTGCATGAATATGGAGGTTTAAGAAGAAATCTAGGGATAGTGGGATCTGTAGTAGGAATCTAGGGGAAAATAGGGAGATCTATTCAAATTTTTAAATTCCCTAAATCGTCAAGTTTCTGAATTTCTTAAATTCTTAAATTCCGTAGATCTTCAAGTTACTAAATTCCTTAAATTCTCAAATTCCCTAGATCTTCAAATCTTTGAATTCTTCAAGTTCTAAAATTCCCTAGATCTTTCATTTGTGAGTTCTCTATATTCTCAAATTCCCTAGATCTTCGAATCTTTGAATTCTTCAAGTTCTAAAATTCCCTAGATCTTTCATTTGTGAGTTTTTCATATTCTCAAATTCCCTAGATCTTCAAATCTTGCAATCCTTCATATTCTCAAGTTTTCTAAATATCAAATTTCCCTGAATTCCACAAATTCCCAAATTCCCTAAATTTTCAAAATCTCTAAATTCCTGAAACTGCAAATTCCCTAAATTTCTGAATTCTTCAAATTCTCCCTAAATTTCAATGTCTCTAAATTCCCCAAATCCTCAAATTCCCTAAATATTTAAATTTCTGGATTCCTTAAATTCCCTAAATCTCTAAATCTCTGAATTTCTCAAATTCCACAATTCCCTAAATTTCAAAATCTCTGAATTCTTTAAAATTCCCAAATTTCCACATTCCCTAATTCTGAAATCCCTAAATTCCCAAATTTGCAAATTCCCAAATCCTCAAGTTCCCATATCCCGAAATCCCTAAATCCCCAAATTCCCAAATTCTCTAAATCTCCAAATCTCCAAATCTCTAAATTCTTGATATCTCAAATTCTCTAGATTTCCAAAAATCCCCACATATCTGAAACCCCTAAATTCCCTAGATTTCTCAAACTTCCCAAATCCCCAAATTCCCTAAATCTCCAAATCTCTGAATTCCTGAAACCCCCAAATTCCCTTGATCTCCAAAAGCCCCCAAATCCTCTAATTCCCTAGATCTCCAAAAGCCCCCAAATCCTCAAATTCCCTAGATCTCCAAATATCTAAAACCCCAAAATTCCCTAGAATCTTCAAACCTCCGAATTCCCGAAACCCCCAAATTCCCTAGAACTTCCAACTCTTCAGACCCCAAATCCTCAAACCCCAAAATCCCCAAACCAAATTCCCAAATTATCCACCTAATCAAATTTCCAAGTTCTGAAATTCCCAAATTCGCATAATAATCTCCGATGTTCCTAAGCGCATAACTCCGCACGTGACAAGCTAATAAACTAGCGCGTAACTACTAATATCGAGTAATCACAGAATCTGGCTGGAGTCGAAGTAGGGTCGTCAGAGTATCGCGAGTAACGCGCGACTATATTAATAATAATTTCATTTGGCGCAGGATCGAGTGCAAGAGGGTGCTCGAGACTTTGGTCACGGAGAGCGATGACGGATTTGAAATTCAATTCGATGCAAATTCACCGACGGGGTAGACACTTACGGCTAACCGGCGAACAAGATCGAGGATTCGTCGCTTAGCGAGCTGTAAACACTCGTACCTTTTTTTTTATTCACCAGGCTTATGAAATATTGATAGGCCGCCATTGGCAAAGCGATCACGCTAACGATGTCGCTGATCAAGGGTTAAAACGCTTTGCACGGAATTACAAAACAGACTGCTTATCACGGCCCCTCCATTTTGCCAACTTGTCAAAAGCGATAAGGTGGCTGCCGATATTCCTCCAAATATAAATTTCTCATCTTCTGTATAATCGAGTATTTACAAATTTTTATCTTTCTTGTTTTGTACATATTTTTGGAAAGGCTATGTAATGATTATTTCTTACGTGATACGTAGAAAGATTTTTAATTTAAACATCAAGTAAATTATGATTCATCCAATCAATTAATCATTCATGCAATCAAATGATTAGCTAATCGACCAATTTATCTATCAGTCAATTTTTTAATCTTATACTAAATCTATAAACTAAGCAGTTCATTAGTCGACCAATCTATCAATTTGTCATCTATCAATTTATCATATATCAATTTATCATCTATCAATCTATCAATCTATCAGTCCATCAATCTATCAATGTATCAGTCCATCAATCTATCAATGTATCAATGTATGAATGTGTCAATCTATCAACGTGTCAATCTATCAATCTATTAATCTATCAATGTATTAATCTATCAATGTGCCAATCTATCAATGTGTCAATCTATCAACGTGTCAATCTATCAACGCGTCAATCTATCAATGTGTCAATCTATCAACGTGTCAATCTATCAACGTGTCAATCTATCAATGTATTAATCTATCAATGTATTAATCTATCAATGTGCCAATCTATCAAGGTGTCAATCTATCAACGTGTCATTCTATCAACGTGTCAATCTATCAATGTGTCAATCTATCAATCTATCAGTATGTCAATCTATCAATGTGTCATTCTATCAATGTGTCAATCTATCAATGTGTCAATCTATCAACGTATCAATCTATCACCGTGTCAATCTATCAATCGATCAATCTATCAATGTGTCAATCTATCAATGTATCAATCTATCAATGTATCAATCTATCAACGTGTCAATCTATCAATGTGTCAATCTATCAACGTGTCAATCTATCAATCTATCAATCTATCAATCCATCGCTATACCAAATTTCTTTCAATAATAATTAGAGTAGTGATTGATAGATTTCGATACTAATTTATAATCAAAAAACAAAATGTGCAATATATGAAATTTATAAAAGATGACATACAAAGAGATTGCGACAGGTGTGGATTGGCGAGGTTGCAAGTGTGCGCGCGTATATCAAGGAAAAGAGAACGCAACGGGCCAACGATCCCAATTATAAACATTTCTCGTGGCTTTTCAGAGCTACATTCGTCGAAAGAGGGAACATGTACAGCCGGTGCATTTCATAGTTCACGCACCCTCGGTACACTCTTCACGTTCTTCGACGTATACCGCCTCCATATCGCTCTTGGACCAAAAGTACTTTTCGTTTTCAAGTGCGTCCGAGCACATGCGGGTTGATTTTCTTCTTTCTTCCCCTTTTTCTCGCCCTCGCCTCGTTGCGTCACCTTTCATGGTTAGCTGGCACAGTGCTAAATCAACGACTGCTATTATCACTAAAGTAGGACCGCTTTTTTATTTATTTTCAATAGACAAATTTAGATTGATATCAATGTTGAATCAATTTGAATTCTTTGTACTTATGTTTGGAATATTATTGGATAAAAGGACACTTGTTATATTAATTTGAGGTTAGGATCAAAATTATTTTGTGAAAGTTTCATTAATTCTTTTAATACAAAATGGCTGTCATTTGAGGTTAGAGATCAAAATTATTATGTGAAAGTTTCATTAGTTCTTTTAATACAAAATGGCTGTCATTTAAGGTTAGGATCAAAATTATTTTGTGAAAGTTTCATTAATTCTTTTAATACAAAATGGCTGCCCTTTGAGGTTAGAGATCAAAATTATTTTGTGAAAGTTTCATTAATTCTTTTAATACAAAATGGCTGCCCTTTGAGGTTAGAGATCAAAATTATTTTGTGAAAGTTTCATTAATTCTTTTAATACAAAATGACTGCCATTTTATTTATTACAAATTAATTGTTAAAATAGAAGTATCGTGTAGTGGTAAAAGTACGCCATTTTGAAACTTAAGATTTAATGAAAATTACTGTAAAGGAATTGTAAATATTATGTCTGAGAATTCATGACAGAAAACTATTACAAAATGGCGCTTATAATACTTCAATTTAAAGCTTAAGATATACTGAAAAGGATCACATAGACATTTTGTCGACATTCTCAATACAAAATGGCGGGCTGTCATTTATAGTAAACCATGACAGTTTCTCAATATATAAAATGTAGAACGATTTGTTGACATAAAAGAATCACAAAATGGCACTTGTATTATATCAATGTAAAGCTTAAGTTCTCTAGAAATATCTACATTAAAGGTTTCATTAATCTTCTTACAAAATGGCTGACAATTAAAGTAAACAGTGAGTGGTATTGTGCCACATGTCAGAGTCAACTTCGTGACACAAAAGTAACACAAAATGGCGCTCATTGAATATCAATTTAAAGCTTACAGTGTCTCCAAAGTAAAAATAATACAAAATGTATAGATTAGCATCCTCAAAGAGTATACTAAGAATCTCAGAAAAGTCTTCAACCCCAAGACGGATAAATATTAAACTAAAATTGCATTAATTAAATTTTACCCAAAATAAATGAACCTCAATGTGTTCAGTACCTGAACTAGTTCCTACATTTCCACCTGCCTCCCAAAACTCCCCGCCACAAGAACCCCTCCATCAAAACACCAACCCTCCCAAAGTCGTCACAATTAAAAAAAAAGAAAGAAAATTTCAAATAACACGAAGCTGTCACGAATCACAATTTTCTCTCTATTATCTCGGTGTCCACCGATTCGTGTTTCACGCGAAGACGAAGGGCGGCTGTGCTCGGAGGGGGTAGTTGGTGGTATCTCGAGGAGAGGGCGGTCATTAAACCTGGCTGACACGAGGTTGCTGCGTAATCGCGACAGCAAGAAGGAAAGTATTTAGCCGGTTCAGAGGGACGAACAACGGGAAAACAGGCAGACGGCGAAGAGAGAAAACGAGAGAAAAGTGACACAGAGAGGGACGGAGGGACGGGAGGGTGATAATTTGTTAGCATGCGCGCACCCCAAATGCGCGAAATCCCGTCGAAGTGCGGCTCGTGCGCATTGTTTCCTTGTTTGCCAGGTGTTTCGAGTACTCGGGGCCGAGTGGGGGCCACGCCATTGTTACGAGAAGTCGTGCAACCGCTCGACAAAGCCGACGATCTAATGCTCTTTTATTGTGCATTGTGCTCGGCCAAATCAAGGAACGGGGAACACGGCTAACCGAGGGATCTACCCGCTTCGATACGATAGGGTGAGGTGCCACCGATCGAGCCAAAGAACGGCGGGGGCCGAGACCCGCGACGTGCTTTGTCAGTTCTTACTGCAACCTTTTATGAACACTCAATTTATTGCCGATTCTAAATAGATGCGAGGCAACATTTGTCGAGGATACATTTTACGTGACCTGATTTTTTTTTGGGTGCTTTGAGGAAAGATTGAGGGGTGGATTTAGGCCTCCAGCGCGGGTTTACGGTTTTTAGGATTTTTGGTATTTGGATATTTAGGTTTGGAGAGTAACTTGAGAATTTTGGTAATTTAGGGATTTGGAACTTTGGAGAATTTGGAAATTGGGGAATTGTGAGAATTGGGGATTTTAGAGAATTAGGATTCAGAAATTTGAGTTGAAACTTGAGATTTGAAGATTTGGACATTTGGGAAATTAGAGGGTAGGTGGTTACGAATTTTGAGATTTTGGGACTTGAGAAGTGGAGGACTTGGAATTAGAGATTTGGGGTTCGAGGATTTCGAAGTTTGGGAATTTGAAAATTTAGGGTTTTGGGGACTGGAGGATCTAAGTTTGGAGATTTGGGGATTTGGGAATTTTGAAACTTGAGAGTTTGGAGATTTGGGGATTTGGGAATTTTGCAACTTGAAAGTTTAGAGATTTGGGGATTTGGGAATTTTGAAACTTGAGAGTTTGAAGATTTGGGGATTTGGGAATTTTGAAACTTGAGAGTTTGAAGATTTGGGGATTTGGGAATTTTGAAACTTGAGAGTTTGGAGATTTGGGGATTTGGGAATTTTGCAACTTGAGAGTTTGGAGATTTGGGGATTTGGGAATTTTTAAACTTGAGAGTTTGGAGATTTGGGGATTTGGGAATTTTGAAACTTGAGAGTTTGGAGATTTGGGGATTTGGGAATTTTGAAACTTGAGAGTTTGGAGATTTGGGGATTTGAGAATTTTGAAACTTCAAAGTTTGGAAGTTTGGGGATTTGGGAATTTTGAAACTTGAGAGTTTGGAGATTTGGGAATTTGAGAATTTTGAAACTTCAGAGTTTGGAAGTTTGGGGATTTGGGAATTTTGAAACTTGAGAGTCTGGAAGTTTGGGGATTTGGGAATTTTGAAACTTGAGAGTTTGGAGATTCGGGGATTTGGGAATTTTGAAACTTGAGAGTTTGGAGATTTGGGGATTTGGGAATTTTGAAATTTGAAAGTTTGGAGATTTCGGAATTTTGAGACTTGAGAGTTTGGAGATTTGAAAATTTAAGAATTTCAAATTGAAAAATTTGAAAAATTGAAAACCTAAAAATTTGGAAACAGTAAGTTTAAAATTCATAAACATAGTCATAGATTTTTAAACTTCGAAGCCCCAAAAATTGACGAGTTCGAAAATTCAACAATTCCCAAATCTTCACATTTAAAAGTAGCTTTCAACTTTCAAAATTCAACCATATCCCCCACTATTTTCTATTTTTACTTAAACTATTTGAAAACACCCTTTATACTATCCCAACACTAAAAAAAATTCTGTAAAATCCTGTAAAATTGTGTAAAACTTCCTGACGCGCCGCAAGAGCCCCCAGCGCAGGAAAATATCGAGACTCCACAAGCACAGAAAAGATCATAACCTATAAAGATCATAAACTATACTACTCCCGTTATCGAAATAAAACAAATCGGTAATAACACAAAAGACAAACACTGAATTCTTCCAAAAGAAGTTTATTCTGTTTCAACATGTTTTAAAGTGAAAATTTCTTCGAACAGTACCATTCTTGTTATTTAGTATACTGCGGCTTATCTTCACCGGTAGGTTGACAATAATTCATGGAATAAATGGCCAGAATCCTGACACACAGTGGTCGTATTAAAAATGACAATTCTCACGATTATTAGTGTACTAAAATCATGAAATTAATTACGCTCTGCAGACATCTTGTTAACACTTTAATTGCCACTGGAGAAACGATTCCTTACAAAATAAATAAATATTAAATATTTTAATCCTTCATTTTGTTTAATGGTCTCAAATTATTACTGCAATTTTCCATTTTTTTTTTCTTTTAATTATTTTTAGCTAATAATTAATTGATTACTCTAATGGCAATTAATGTGTTAAGTAATAATTGATTACTGTAAACATCTTTATGCATCTTATACCGACTATATCCGTGTCTTGTGTCGTTTTCTGCGACCTTGCATTGCTGTCTATCGCGTGAACATCGAGATAAAAACACTGGTAATTCGCTCTGTTTTTGGTAAAAATCAAGCTTTGGTACAATTTATTCGAACGTCTTTTATTATTATATTGAAAGATAATAAACTGCGGGTGCGTAGTTTAATGATTTTAGAATTTTCAAATTTTCAAATCTTGGAATTTTTGAATTTTTGGATTAGAGAATTTTAAGAATTTTGGGATTAGAGAATTTTAAGAATTTTGGGATTTTGGGATTTTAGGAATTTTTTAATTTTGGGATTAGGGAATTTTAGGAATTTTGGGATTTTGGGATTGTAGGGATTCTAGGAATTTTTGAATTTTGGGATTTTAGGGATTTTGGGATTGTAGGGATTCTAGGAATTTTTGAATTTTGGGATTTTAGGAATTTTGCAATTTCGGGAATTTGGAATTATGGGATTTTGGAATTGTGAGAATTTGGAATCGTGGAATTTTGGAATTGTGGGATTTTGGAATCGTGGAATTTTGGAATCGTGGGATATTGGAATTGTGGGAATTTGAAATTGTGGGAATTAGGAATTGTGGAGTTTTGGAATTGTGGGAATTTGGAATCGTGGGATTTTGGAATCGTGGAATTTTGGAATCGTGGGATTTTGGAATCTTGGAATTCTGAAATCTTGGAATTCTGGAATCTTGGAATTCTGGAATCTTGGAATTCTGAAATCTTGGAATTCTGGAGTCTTGGAATTCTGGAATCTTGGAATTCTGGAATCGTGGGATTTTGGAATCTTGGAATTCTGAAATCTCGGAATTCTGGAATCTTGGGATTTTGGAATCTTGGAATTCTGAAATCTCGGAATTCTGGAATCTTGGAATTCTGGAATCTTGGAATTCTGAAATCTTGGAATTCTGAAATCTTGGAATTCTGAAATCTTGGAATTCTGGAATCTTGGAATTCTGGAATCTTGGAATTTTGGAATCTTGAAATTCTGAAATCTTGGAATTCTGAAATCTTGGAATCCTGGAATCCTGGAATCCTGGAATCCTGGAATCCTGGAATCCTGGAATCCTGGAATTCTGGAATCTTGGAATTTCAGAAATTTTGAAACTGAAACTTTGAAGCCTTGCAATTTCCCCTAAACAAAATTAAAAAAAATAAAGCAACAATCTAAAATTACTTCTCCCTTAAAAATTACACACCTATCTCATTTTCAATTATAACAATAAAAAACGTTCCCGTATAAATTATGCATTTTTGTAGAATTACAATGATTTTAGTCATATATTTCCTTCTCACAGTGAGAATATTGATCTCGTCAAGTATACAATGAAAAATCGGTTTCAGTTCCTGAAATTCTCTTCAGAATTTTTCTTTATTGATCTTGCAGTTCCATAATATAAATTGATGTTGCAGAAAGTGTACCTTTCTCGACAGATAAAGAATTGTCTTCGATGAAGTTGTAAGTAATTCAATATTAGCTGAGTTAGAAATATATTTTTCGCGTCTATAATTATAAATAAATTTGATAAAATTGTTTAAACAGACGAAGATGGATACCTTTATCAGTCTAATCGTTTGCATCTTCGATCGGCAATCATTGATCGAATCGCTTCCCCGATTTACAAAATAAAACTATCGATTTTTGTTTTCAATAATAGCGTGACAACTCTCAAATAAATAAAATAATTTAACTTAAATGAAAGTGGCCAATTAAATTTAGTGGCAAATTTAAAAATTTTAAGTAATTAAAAAATTTTTAAAACTTAAAATTTTTGAAATTAGTAAAAAATGAAATTTGAAACAATTTGCAGTAATTTCAAAATATTTGTAAATCACAAAAATTGCAGTTATCAAAAAGTATTAATCGGGCAATTGATCGGAGAATAATTTACACAACATTTTTTCGTTACGAGGGTCGTAAGGGTATTATTGAACACAAAAAGATAGAACATGTGCAGGGAGCGTCCATCACCCTTATAATTCAACAAGAATACATCTCGTACCGACTGGAAACGAATAAAAGCCATCCAGTTCTGATTCCTCGACAAGTTCCAAACAATAGCTATCGAATAAGATCTCTTCAGACTTTGATGGTTCAGATTTTTGCATTTGGAGATGTTCGAAATTGGAGGATAATTTTATCCTCTAAAACGTGCAACTAAAATACTCAGACTTATTAGTTAATTTATATAGTTTTACAAATTAAATATTATGTCGAATAATAAATACGTAACATAGAGTGCGATAATATATAAATAAATTAAAAATATACAATGAATTGTATAACTTCCACTGGATTGCTTATAAAAAATATAAATTATTTTATAATTGTTCACAATTAATTCATTAGAAATAAATACAACTTGTACAGACTAGAGATGATTAAACTAGTTAGCCGCCATTTTATAAAAACTAACCTCAAAGCAATCCACTTGCATTTGATTACAGAACATGAGATCATTAACATAAATACTGGTCAACAGAATAAAATAACAATCTAAATGCCAACAACTCCAAATGCAATCCAACCGCATTTTCCAAAATACCTAAAGCTCCTCGAGCATGACTAGCATCATAGTATCAAACGAACAAAGCAAGAACGCGATAACTATGCTCGTTGATCAGGAATAAAAGCGCCGTGTAAACCACGCTAAAACAATTTACCACACATATACAGATCCCTGTCGGCAACTAGATATCGCGCTAATAACATTATGTACAAATTTGTTAAAACAATGACTAGATGATCGCACCGACATTTCCCCAGCCCAACAACGAATGATCGAAGATGATCGCAAGCAAACACGCTCCCTCCATCCATCAAACTCAAACGATGTGTCCGAACAACCGAGGAAAACACGAAGATCTGGAATGATTTAGGACCCCTGACATAGACACCCGGTCGATGAAGAGCACCGAAGTCTGTTCGTGGCAAGGTTACAAGAGGAACGCGAGAACCGAGGCAGACGTTCGAAAAATCACGTCGCAATGTCCAGCACCGTACGCAACTCGAGCACCCTTGAGAACCCATCAATTGAAGAAGTCATCGTCATCGAACGGGTCGCTCTCCCTGACAAATATGTTCACGGACTCGGACTTCCTGATGTACTGCTCGCTCCTGGACTTGTTGTTGCTGTTGTTGTTCCCGGCGCTGTACTTCCCCTGCCGCGAGTGGTTCTTCAGCGGCAACGTGGTGGACCGGTGATCCGACACGTTGTCCTCGAGTTCCGATTTGAACGTGAACGCGTCGTCGTCGTCGTATCTGAGGTCCCCGTTAAAGTAGGAGTCGCGTCCACTGTCCTCGGACACGAAGCCGTCAGCCGTCTGGTGGCCCTCTTTGCTGTCGCAGGGTAGCTCTTCAGGGGTGGCCTTCAGCTCGGAGGATAACCTCTGGCGGTCGGACGTGTCGCTCATCCCGCTCGCCGAGGGCGTCAGATCGTCCTCGAAGTAGCTGGACCTCTTACTGTACTCTCTTTGGACTTCCTTCCTGGGCAGCTCCTTCGAGTACCTCTTGCTGGAGGAAGGACTCGGAGGTGGTTGTTGCTCCATGTCGGAGCGGATGCGTGGCTCCACCGTGGCTAAGGACTCGACTGTAGACGGATCAACGTGCTCTATACTTTGAGCAAAATCGTCCTCGAATGGACTCTGGGTCTTCGCGTGCGGCTGCCGTGGTTTATGCCTGGGCACCTTCTTCCGGTGCAGGCTCTCTGTCTTGGTATCTGGCCCCTCGGACCAGTAGGGTCTCTCCGCCCAGCTGTCGTACTCCTGATCGCTGCCCCAGTAGCTCTCGCGACTCCTGGAGCGCTGGGAGGACCGGGGATATGGGTCTGTGTCGTTGTCGCTGCACTCGGATCTGGAGGCACCGAATTTGCCGCGGGATTCGGGGTAAACCATGTCCGCATTGCGGCCCTCGTTCGCGCTGTTCGGCCTTTTGGGCCAGTACCTCTTCCTGGTGATAAGACCGCATACGGAGTCCTCGGGTCTCTCGTACTCCTCATCCCACGTATAAACTTTCGATGACGAGTGATAAAGATCTGGTCTGAAAAAGTATAAACTCTCTCTGGTGCCGTCGGGTTCTAGTTGTTCCGCCGGCATCCGCCTACTCGGGTATCTGATCTCGTCCTCCCATCGTCTTCTCTCGTATATTCTCCTGGGCCACCTGTCCTCTTCGTCGTAGCCCATACTCTCTTGGCTCCCGAACCTGTCGTCCTTCCACAGCATCATCTTCCGCTTCCTGTCGTCGTCGTAGAACGGGCCGTGTTCGTGCGGCCAATTCCAACGTTGAGGTTTAGGTCTGCACTTCCAGTGAGCCTCGTACTGGTCCTCGTCGTCTTTGTACGGCATCTTCCGATGAGGATAGCGTCTGGATTCCTTCTCCCATTGACCCTCGTCGTGCCATGGAGAGAACTCCCGGGTTCTGTGATAAGGATTCTTCATCCACGCTGCCTCCATAGACTTCTCCACCATCCTATCCCGGAAACTCCTGTCCCTCTTGTTCCCAGAACTCATTCGAGGAGCGTCCATGCGGGGAGGGTCGATTCTGGGAAGACGACTGCACCAAAATCTTTCGTCCCCTCGTACCCTGCCGTTGCTTTCCTCGCTCTCTTCTTCGTCCTTCCACTCGTTGTCGCTGTCTCCGGACTGTCGATACATACTCCCTTTGAACGATGGCTCTTTGTGGAACTCCTTGCCGTCTGGGGACCACGGGGAAGTTCCACTTATCGAGTGAGGACCTTCGCAGGGTCTGTCTGAAACGAATAAACCTGTGTCAAACTTGGCCCAGTTGTCATCCTTGCTGTCGTCCCTTTCTTGTTTCAACTCCGCGAAGGGGCAGAAGATGTCTTCTGGGATCAACAGTTTAGACGCTCGTTGCTTATCGTACTTCATCTTGATCTCGTCGAAAAGCTTCTGCATTTTCGGCTTATCCTCCTCCTCCTTAGCCTGCTTCTTTGGACTGGATAAAGGTGGTGTGTCAGAGAACAGGTTCAATAGCTCTACTTCGGCAGAAGTCTTCGATTGGGACGGCTGAATCACGGGGGATGCACGTGGAGAACTCGATAGATCGTCCTCGGTCTGTTTAACCGGTTCTGGCTCGCCTATGATTTCGCGCAGAGCTGCATACTTGTCGCTGGAAGTCGACACGGACGTCTTCACCTCTGTTTTCTCCACGATCACGGAGCCATTCGTCTCCTCGGCGCTGGTCTCCGTGGCAGGTTTATCGGAGTCTTCGTTGGAACTCGGTTTACCAATAGACTCCTTGTCATCGGCTTTCTCTTCCATCTCCATGGAGCTGACTCTCTCAAAATCTTCCTCGTTCTCCGTGGTGGCCTGCTTCGTCAACAAATCCGTCGCAGCTTCTATTTCGGTCATCGAATCTACTCTACCCTCAGTTTCCTCGGACTGGCTCTTCTCGAACGCTAATCCCGTAGAAGATTCGCTCGCCTCTTCCGTTTTTGCACTAGATGGCTCCTCCTTCGTCAGATCCTCGTTACTGGGCGGAAGTTTCACGGTCAAATTCACGAGAGAAGCCAGTGACTCCGTTCTGCTGTCCTCGCAAGATTCTTGTTGCTGAACCATTTCAAAGTCCTCCTTGGACACCGAAGACGTCTCCTCTTCAGCTGTCTCCTGCATTGTAGTTTCTTCATTCTTTTCTAACTGTTCCAATTCCAGCAACTCCCGGAAAACAGCATACTTATCATAAGTAGCTGCTTCCTTGGTTTCCTGCTCGGTACTAATAGTGCTGAAAGGTTGATTGTCGATGTACGGTTTTGGTTGCACGTTGGACATCGGTTGCGGCTTGTATGCCTGCTCTTGTTTAGCAGGAGTCTGCTCCTCCGTATCACTGGAAGCCGCCTCCTTGGCTGAAAGAGTCGTCAGACACTCCGTCAGTTGCTGAAGAGTCAAACTGGTTAACTCTTTGACTGTCATCCCCAAACTATGAGCTAACTCGTCCAAGTTCGAGGACGTCAACTGACTGAGGGTGATGTCCAACGAAGGCTTCGTCTTCTTCGGGCCGGTCGATGTGTTCGTACTAGTAAAAAACGTAGACAAGTTCGTAGTAGGCACCATGGAGCTGAAGGAATCCTCGAACGTCGTTGTGGTCATCGATCCTATCAGATCAGACCTGTTAGACGTTTGAACGGGAGGACTGAAATTGTCGTCGAACTGACCCTTCACCTCACCGACGGGACTCTTGCTTCTGTCCTTGGTGGCAACAGGTTCGCGTTCAGGGAAGTCGTAATGGAAGTACTCGGTGTGCGGGGGCCTCGGAGGCGGCTTCATCGCCGCTCTGACTCCTTGCTTCTTGGGCGGCAGGGGCGGTGGATTAATCACGATGTTACCAACCCCTCGTGGAGGCGGCTCAGGTACCAATTCCAATTCGGCGGACGAAGTAGACAGTCTTGAATTCGCATCCGATGAACAGGACTTCAGCGGAGATGCCGGCGACTCGTTAGCCGTTGAGAAATCGACCGGGAACGGTTTGTCCATGGACTGCGGCTTACTGCTCGACAGGTCCATGTCGAATTCCTTCTTGCGCGCGGATTTGATAGGGCTGGGTAGTTTCACTAGGCCATGCATGGACTCTGTAGAGTCCTTGTCCATTCGACTAAGCAGGGACACGCCTCCAGACACAGGAACAGTGGGCACTGCAGGGGTTTTCGAGGAAGCATCTTCAGGTGGCAGAGACACGGAGAGTGGCTGATGATGTGCTGGTCTTGCCACGCTTTCTACTCTCCGCGACGAATCAGTAGACGCAAACTGAACCGCCTCGTTTTCATCGAATCGGTCAAAGTTCGCGAAGTTGCTATCGTCGAACTGATTGTCCTTCGATATCAGATCGTTTCGTACTTTCACCGACTCCAGAGGATCCGAGAGCTCATTGAAGTTCGTTGCGAACGTATCTGCCGAACTGGTAGGGACCAAATCCTTCAAGACTTTCTTGGGAGGATTCTTGAGGTGTTGGAAGAAGTCCTTCTTGTCAACGTACGGTTTGATCAAGCCAGTTCCTAGCGGATCCAGTTCTGTGAAGACGTCTATCTGGGGACTTTTGGCTCGCGTCTGAAACAATGACCGATCAGAGAATTAGTATGACTGGATTATTTAAAATGCGACATATTCTAAGCAACAGATATTTACCTCTTCTACTTCCTTTTTTACGGGTGTATTCTTCGGCGAACCAGTCAACTCGCTGTCGCTGAAGAGGTTCTCAGCTTCCTTATCAAACCACTGCATTGAACTTTGAAGCGGCGGCGTTTTACTAGTTATGGTTGTCGCAGGACTGGACGTAACCGACGACTGAGGACCCGGAACCGTCTGCTGTCGCTCTAGGTGTCCCCTTTTGGAGGATGAGGGCGGAGGCGGTAAAATTGGTCTCACGGTATCGTCCAACTGCAACTTAAAATCACGCGATACGAATTATTGATATTGCATGTATTAGTATTGATACAGGGTAACTATTCAATTATTAAACTGAAAGTACTTTCATGTTCGCGAACGAGTCACCGAAAGGATCGGTTTCAAAGAGATCATCGGCGGAAGCGGTTTGATTTTCGGGAAAAATCTTGTCCATATGGTGAATTCCTTGTTGCAGGGAGTTCAATTCGAACTGTATATCAAGCAAGTCCGCAATTACGCCACTTTGCGACTCGTTTCGTTTATCAGTAGTGTTATCTACTTCTGAACTCGTGTTCCTTACTCGGTGAATCGATGACTCTGATCCTGCTGCGCCCTATTAGGAGAAAATATTGTTATACTACGTCTATATCTAATATTATTAGATACGCTAAAAACTTCTAGTATACTATTGTTCTTTAATAGTCTGACTAAAAGCGATTTATGTCAGTGATTTAAATCACCTTAGTGTCAGGTGTGGGTTCAGTGAAAATGCCTCCAGTATGAAATTTGATAACGTTTATGGCGTTCTGTTCCAAATGTTGCTTCGTTAACTCGATTTCCTTCTTTTTGAGCTCAAAGACCACTTGGAAAAGATCTCGCATCGCGATGACTACCTGAAAGGAGAATTATGAAATTTTAACTTTACTTTTGTCAGAGTCAAAAATTGTAATTCTTCAAAATTTTAAAATTACCAAATTCTCAGATCCTAACTTCCTAAATTTCCAGATCCCTAAATCTCCAAAGTACCTCCCCCATTTTTTCAATAAAAATCAAACTCATTTTTCCAAACATTTTTTACACAAAGGGGAAGAGTGAGAATTAAATAAAGTTAAACTCGAAGAAATTTCAAGCTCTTTTGAACTCGGCACAAAGGGATTCGCGTGTAATCGAACAATAACCTCCCGCAGTGTATCATTGGGGCGGTAGAGCCGATTCGTGTAATGCAATTATTTACATACCCCTCCGGAATTACCGAGCTACGAAGTCGATATTGCTTCTACGGATTGGACAAATATCATTTTCGGCTCCCTTGTCTTGCTAAAACGAATCGTTAACGATAAACGATCCGTATTCGCGCAAGAACGGTTCTTCAATCGAATCAACGCACAGAAGATTGTCCTTCGTTTCTCAAAGGCAATACTCGATTATTTTTACGTTCGTCTGTTGCTACGTTCATTAATGAAGGTATAAATTACTACTGTTCGGGTGTGGCGAACTGTGAGATACTTGATGAAGTTCATTTAGTTCAATTTTGGAATGAACGAGGAATTTTGTTCACTGATTTTATTTTAAGGATAGTCATACCAGTACTTGTCTTTTGTAATGTCAGAATATATGTATAATAGTGTGGTATAGATATCTGTTTGTAGGTATGTATAAAATTATACATTAGTATAGAATACATGTATAGTAGTGTAATATAATAGTTAGAGAATTATTTATGATTGTAGCTATCAATAAAAATATGTACAACAAAGTTTAATACTCTGTTCTTACTTGACTCGCTGCTTTATCTGTCTTGATACCAAAGAAACGATGACCAGTGTCCGGTGACCCAAAAATATATCCAAAAGCTCTAGAATCACTCATGTCCTGTGCGATGAACGATATTTTATGTACAGGATGGTGGTAGAGGCAGTCCTACAAAATACAAGACGCTGTTAAACCTTCAAAACTTAACAAAATTAACTAATTCTTTGCTCATGTCAAAATGTAAAATGAAGTAAAGATTGTGAAAATGTAAAATGAAGTAAAGATTGTGATACTAACCCCAGACTTCTCATCCTTCAAACGCAATCCATCGATGCTGACCTGGACAGCGATTCGTTGTTTATGTTCTCCAGCCGCCCGAATCGCCATCTTCAGATCGGCCAAAGCTGCCTGGCACATCCGGTCCCCACGTGCTTCCGACACTTCCAGTATACCGATCAACTTCGCCTTGAACGACACACCTTCCCCAAGAAATCGGGTTGGCTCGTTCTTGACTGAAATACAGAATTGAATCTCCATTATAGAAAACGTATTAGACGCATATTCTATTATCATATATCTCGGGATATAGTATTATTGAATTTGAAGCAGCAGGGGTGCGAAATGATCCGTCCACGGGGCTTTTGAAACCACTCGAACAAACATTGATCGGTCGTACGATCAATTTGCTGGACGAAAGCTTGGAACGAGATTTTTTCGAGTGTCCTCCACATAAGCAATTTCACTTTCGTGATTCATCTAATAATTTCAAATACTCTCTATTTGTAATGTAAAAAATTTATACATTGATATTATGTATATTACAACATGATAATTTCTTAATGTATATGAAAAGAGAAGATTTAAAAATATCACAGAATTACACTTATATAAAACTGAAGATTGTTGTTTAATAAAAATAACTATCTAGTTTCAACAATGCTCATAAATTTGATTTATTCCTAATTGTAATGAATACTGTCTATAAATTGTAAAATGTGCATTGTGTCATTGTTTAAACATTAAACCAGCCAAGTGGTAATGAGAATATTTGTGCCCATATTAGTGCACTTTAAGCATTAATTTGATACATCAGACTTCCACCATGTTCCAACATTTAAACCTTAATGCATATAAAGTTATAGATGTACCTGACGCACATCGTTTGCTTGTAACAAACATGAAGGTTCATAATTCTGACCCAGTGAGTCAACATTGTTGAAGAATCAAACGCAACGCGTATCAACAGCGTTGAAGATATTCGAATCCGCTCGTTGATCAGAACTCTCCCCTGTTCAGGCTTAATCTTTCAGGCTCGTATCGTCGCGGTGGATGATTTGCCTTTCCACGGACAATTTATCGAAATCCCCAGCGTGGCGCAGAGCTTCTTTACGCACACTTCCGACGACCCCTCGTCAACTTTTAATAGCCACGACCACACCGGCACATTTGTTTGAACGTACTCTAGTGCGGCTCAAGTGGAGAACGCCAACTGTCGATACTTCAGACCGCGATCCGGATAACCAATTCATACTGTGTGCCCTTTTCTCCTCGTCCCGGTCACCTTGCCGCGCCCTTTTCCTTTTCTGGTTCCGCCGAGCGCATGCGAAATCTCTGAGCGTTTGCTTCGCACTGTCACAACAAAACTCCACGCGCGAAATGCCGGATCAATAAAGTATAGGATGAGTCATCTAACTCAGGAACCACCGATATCATCGACATTCTGGTATTGGTATTGGCAGCCGGGCGGCCAAGACACTGGGTCATGTGCTCAGGTACATTCTCAGAAACTTTCTGTACATTCAAAAAATATAGACTTTCAAATTTGTAACTTTGAAAATGTAACCTTATTTTCAAATTTAAATGAAATGAATGAATTCCAAATTTTCTAACTTGGCTGCAGGTTAATTTATCTTGTTTAATGACAATGTTATAATGTCCATGTGATGTCCAATTTATCTTCAACATATGATGAAAACTTACGTGACAGGTCCACTCCTAATAAATGAAGGATATTTTGTAGCATTTGTTAATTGCTGAAGAATGAATTTAACCTTGTATGTAGGTTAACATTTGCTATGAATTTGTTTAGCAATGAAGCAGTTGGAACAGGTGTTACTTCTCTTTTGATCCGCTTGGGTGCCTGCACAGCCGATTGCCTATTGTCAGGCGCCCCAGACAAAAGGGCTTCAAAGGAAACTTGAGTTTACTGACTTGTGTAGAACTGTTTCTTTTGTTTCGTGCTCACGAAGCATTCCGTGGACTAATAAACTTTATTCAACAAAATTGCACAAAGAAGTTTGGAAAAAAGAAAACAGAAAAGATTGCATGAATGACTCCTTCTTGCAAGTGTAATTAACGGCAAGCTGAAAACAAAATAAAACTTAGTTCCTATCTAAACGATATGATAAAGTAAAATAAAAATGTATAAAATAAAAATGTGTAAAATGTAAATAATTTAAAAATTGAGTAACAATTTTCAGTACGCACAGAAAGGTGTAGGTGCTGCCATCTAGCGGCGTCAATGTGTACTAAGACATCAACAAACTGCGTTACCACAGTCGGTAACCGAAAAAAGACTAGCGCGAAAAGTACAAAATAATTTTTTGAAAAAGACTATTTGCTATAAAACCACTTCCTAGGTTTCTAAAATACATAACACATTAAGCACACATCAAATTACTCCGTCGGACTCGAATCAAGCGACCGGTCACCTTTCTCCCTCTGAAATAGGGGAAGCCATATTCGAAGGCTCCTGATCGATCTACGAGGGTGATATCACAACGTAATGCTTAAATTGTTTAAAATTCCACGAAATGAGCCCAAAGATTCTATTCAGCTCGTGTACATCCCTGATTCGAATCACAACGTGTACACCAAGACCACAAAATGACATCGAACGTATTAAATCGCAGGGGGTTGATTTCATCAGTTACTCACACTTGCACGGACTGTTTTTCTTCCGTAAGGTCTGCATCGATAGTTCCGTGTAGGCGACGAGAGAGTATCGGATATTTGGAAAGAAAATGTTACCGATCTTCTCTCTCGGCGCACCCTTGGCCGTCGTACTATCGTGGCTAGAGAATTCTTCAACACAGACACATGTCGCTCGCGTCTTCTCCCTCTGTTTCTACGATTTTTCTTCCGTCACTTTCTTTCCCTTCCTCTCCTTCTAACCCTCTCCTTCGCTCCCACTCCTTTTGCCTCCGCCGTTGTATTACTCTCTTCGAGTTACTCCCTCTGTCTCCCTCGATTTGTGTATTTCCACAGAAGTACGAGGTTGGCGGGTTTCACATATGGTCGGTGCTGTTTGCACAACGAACGCGATATCACCTCGTCGCAGGCAGCCAAGGGAACACCGAGATCGCGCGGATACGGTTCTGGGATCGGTTTTTCGCGAAACACGCACGTCGCGTCAAAATACGAACGAAGTAACAGCTGCCTCTGCCGGCACGGGTCACCCATGTTAGCCTCTCTTATTGATCAATAATATACAACCATCTAGTACGTGGCGTCGTCGCTTCGGGGCCACAGAGAACATTTCCCGCTTCGCGCATCACGCTTTTCCGTCTTACGACTTTTCAACTTTTCTTCCTGTCAGCACCTATAAGATGAAGATTGTCATTCGTGAATACCTATAAGTACGTAATCTTGGTGACTTCTACTTTTTTATTGTAGTGATATCGACCGAGACGAATCATCGATAGGTTGACTTACTTTTATTGTACGGGGTAATTTTGTGGCGGTAGTGTTGCTCGACGGTTTACCCCTGCGCGAGGTGTGCACATGCGCAGAAAGTGGGCAGGGCTGGCGCTAGAGATTGTGGGGCCCAGGGTGAAAATCGATATTATTGAGAACATGGATATATTGCCACATGTTGTATCATCGAGAGCTGTATCGATGCGTTGAAATATCAGCTCATTGCATATTACATTACCCACACGTTTTAAGAACGGATATAATATCCTGCGTATATTGAAGCCACGTGCACATAACAATAAATATGTATCAATTTATTGCACTGTTATTTTAAATGAAAATTACGGAAGACAAAATACGTATATAATGACGGAGAATAATATATTGGCAGGAAATAAAGAAATATAAAATTAAAATTGATAATATCCGCATTAAAATACAATTTTGTACTTTGCATTTGAACCATTTATATTCTCCAATTCAATAACATGAATTATATGCAAATTATATGTTTCCTCAATTTATATTGAAAATTAATATCGTGGTAAGAATTAATAATTACCAAAGAAGTAGAAATGTGTTCTAGTATAACGTTCAAAGATGGCGCTCTTTTTTACGCGCGAAAATTTTTGAATAATCAACCCTTCGACATATAAATTAAATGAAGCTATATTCAAATAGATAATACATGTATAAAACGGTTATTCATTGCACAACCGAGAGTACGAATATCGCAATTATCATAATTTTGCCATCAATAACAATTATTTAATATTTCGTATTTTTATATTTATTCAATATGAAGAACGTTATTGATCCGAATTATTATCAAATTCATCAAACTAAGCATCCTTATCACTTGAAAAATGCTTACACTTCAATTTTTATATTTTTATCGCAAATACTATGTCAGCTCCATCTATGCTGTTTCCTACGAACACAATATTTCACAGATTACGCAATCTTAGCGCCACTAGACGCTTCTTGTATATATTACAGCGAAGTTGAAGGTTAAATGGATTGAATGCAATGTTTTTAACATGTAAAATGTCATTGCATACGTACATTTGCCTTTCTAATGAAACATTTCGTTACATCTGGATGATAAAACTAATTTATGACTACATACAATTTTAATGAAGTTGAAACAACGTAATACTTGACTACACTAATAGCAAAGATACCGTGTGTTGCACTTATTTTGTTACATTGTCGATAAATATAATTTTATTCTTCCATTGATAAATGAAACGAATACTAAAAAAATAATAGTGTGGAAATTAAAAGTTTGACGAAATAAAGGTTTATGAAAATTTATTTTAATAATGTGAATTATATATTTATATAGATTTATATAAATTAATACACTTTGTTGAATAATATATATATATATATAACAATTTAAATGTGAGCAATAGGTTTAATGAAAAATCTATTTCAATTTTTTAATTATAATATGTAACGTTTATAGATTGCCACATATTACCACCACTTATGTTGCCGATTGAGCAAGTTGCCCTTCACACCGAATTTCCGGTACATTAGCTGCGCATCACACTATTGCGCAAGGAGATCGAAGATTTAAAATTTACAAATTTACAAATTTTTTAATAATGAAATTGACAGATTTTCTATTTCGTTAATATATAAATTGTCAAATTATCAAATTATCAAATTTAGGAATTTATTAATTTTCTAACTATTAAATTTTGAAATTTCAAATTTGCAAATTTTATAATTAAAATTTTTAAATTTAGCTGTATAGATTTAGAAAAATTTGAAAATTTTGAAATTGACAAGCTATCAGTGCCTGCGATTTTACGCCACTATCACATCGATGCACCGCGCCCTCGCGGGCGCAGTTGCCCGTCGCTGGTTTATACGGTCGCATAGAAGTCACGAGTTCTCAGTTCGCGCACCGCCGCCGTAGCGTGAGGATGTGTGTCAGTGTTCGTTGCGTGCGTTAATGAAATAAAGAGAAATCGAGATCTCATAGTGTGTCTAAAATTCCAATTTGCCAGCCGTCAGCTGTGTTCAAAACATATTCTTCGACTGAATTTATCGCCTAACAAATGAACGCACACCATGACATCCCGTGAATACATTGCCGTAACGTTTACGATAATACTGACAATTCTAACGGTTAACACAAATGCCAGATCATGGGGTGAGTAGAATGATTCCTCCACAATTGATTTCCAGTGATGAAAAATCGTATGTTAACGTATTAACAATAATATCACGAGAAATACACGAGGTCGTATTAGTATGACCGCGTTGCGGGTCGCGCGAGCGCTGCCTCCATTCACGCGGCTCTGTTCGTCACGTACGCCACTTTTCGCGGACTGTTTTACCATAGAGAAAGACGAAATACGACCCAAAGGTGAATGAAACCGACCTTTTATTTGTGTCGAGACGCATCATGAGACTTTATTCTAATTCATATCGATAGATGATAATCAGTCGAACAGCAGTTTGTCCTTATACCTGATTTACGTAATGAATGTCAAATTATGCTCCACGATAGTGTATTTGCATGCACGTACAACGGTATTGACGTCGCGTAACGACGTTTTATCGAAAACATTGTAGAACCTTGAAAAATAGGCCCGAATCGTATTACATCGACCTCAAGCGACCAGGAACAATTTGTCTACCGGTGAAATTTTAAGTCATGCGTTTCACGGTCGACATGCACGAGTGCATGTTTCACAGATAGCTTTTTCTTGCGCTCTCCGTTAAAGCGTCCGAAAGAAATCCGCGTGTCAACACGTTTAAAAATAACATGCGACCCCACGAATTATGTCACACGGAATTTCGAACGTCTAATCCGTGATCGGTTTTCTCCATTCGCGTGTGGAGATACAGTTGCTTCCAATGTACGTTTGCTTTCGCTGACAAGGGTGAAAGGGCATCCGCCAATTGAACATTTAAAAATATGGAAACGCAAATAAATTTGCTTATTTGACAATTAATATATGAATTTCCATAACTAATATTTTTTATTTAAAATTTTTTAAATGAAAAAATATTTATAATATTTTAGATAAAAAATTTAGAAATTTGAACGTTGATAAATTTGATGGCAATGACCATGACTATTTTCGCTACATCATCATTTTATTCATGCAGACATATCACAATTGTAAATTCAAAAAATATCTTACATTGCAGTAAGTGAATCAATTAGAGATAAGATTGCACAGGTTTGTTTGACTTTACAAACTTTTAGTGTCAATAATTCTTATCTTCCAATCGATATAATACACTTACGTAAAATATGCGATTGTGTAATATAGGGGACTGATGTAATTTTACAGGAGAAATGTTTTTAATTAAACTCGATATACTTGAACATCAAAAGTACCGTCTTTGAGTGAATTGTCATGTAATAATGATTGAATAGATCCTTTGCATTCTCATCGTATTAAATTCTCTTTCCAAGTGTGTCTACTTATTATGATCAATCGTAACAAGAGTGTTCCGATGAATCGCGGTTTTCTTATCAGGCAATTTTTACAGCAGAAATACGAGACCCTCGAAGGGATTATGAGACGCAAGCGTTCAAACGGAACTTGCGAATGTTCAAAACACAAATTGCAAATCAGAGTATTGACGACGGAAAATGAGTCAGCTTTGCATATCATTGTTCATTATTCTCGTTAATTTCTTGCATTTTACGCGTGAACCGTGTAATCGTTTTAATCGATTGCTTTTTTTCGCTGTCTCATTAAAATCAAACGTAACTTGCAACTGAGAAACTATTAGCAACTGCTGAGATGCAATGAATGGAAATATAACGGAAAAACATAAAATAATAACTGCGCAAAAATCAGTCTATGTTGATAAATGAATGTTAATTATTTTTAGGTGAATGCGAAGGTGGTAGTTTCATCCATCCCGTAAAATTTTTAGATTCAAAAAAAATTAATATTGTAAAATAAGATTATAATTAATAGTATAGTATTATTTTTATTGAATAATTCGTTTTCATTTTTTAAACTTTGTACCATTTTTGTAGGTATTGTTTCTCGTTTAACTAATTTAGTACCAAAGCACCGTTATGTGTACATTTTATTGTGGGTCACGATTGACCTGGCCACCAACGTTCCAGGTTTGAAAAAGGCCCAAAAACATAAAACCTTTGAATTATTCATTTACACTTTGAGGGAAGGTAAAGATATTTCCTTGGAAACTAAGTACTACAGTAAACTCTCGGTATATTGCCACAGACAATAAAACTAGATAAAAGTTTACAAATTTCAAGATTCAATGGTGTATTTATTTGATATTACAATGATTACGGATCTACATATGCAATGGCGATATAACGCGAGGTTAAAGAAATTGGAATATAACTGTTATATGTGTGACAATAACTCACAGCACTAATATTTAAGTGTTACAGACGTGTATGTTTGTTTATGTGAAAACGGCAATATAACACGAGGTCAAAGAATCTGGAAAATAACCAATATTATATGTATAACAATATAAACTGACATCATTAATATTATTTGAGTGTAACAAATGTGCATGTTTGTCCATGCGAAAGCGGCAATATAACGCGAGGTCAATGAAACTGAAGTATAACTGTTATATGTCTGACAATAACATTTCAGCACTAATATTTAAGTGTTACAGACGTGTTTGCTTATCCATGTGAAAGTGGCAATATAACGCGAGGTCAATGAAACTGAAGTATAACTGTTATATGCGTGATAATAACTCACAGCATTAATATTTAAGTGTAATAGACGTGTTTTTTGTCCATGTGAAAATGGCAATATAACGCGAGGTCAACGAATCTAGAAAATAACTCATGTTATATGCATAGCAATATAAACTTACAGCACTAATATTATGTAAATGTAATAAATGTACATGTTCGTCAATTTTATGGCAATATAACAAAAGTCCATATTAGTAATAAAATTTCAGGATGCATAAAATGGAAGTGTATAAAACCTCAACGAAAATTTATGTGATTTACATGTTTTTCACGTGGCAAGCTCGTTATCTTATAGACAACATATATTTATGGAAAACATGGTTTTCCTTTTGTTTGTTTAGAAACCTGCTGCTGTTTCGACAGCACTACAAGTTACTCAACCCTCGTACGAGCTCATACGCTCTCATTACGAAAACATCAACAGTTTATTCCGAACTTTATGCGCATTTACGTGCTTCCTCCTGGTCAACTCGATCGTTATGAAGAAAATAAAGAACTCGATAATCTTCGACTTTCGATCCGATTCGGTGACATCGACACGATAACTTTTAATCGGGTAGTTCCCAGTTCATTCAGCTAATTACAATATTTTCTTGTTTACTATTGTGCAAGATGTAATAACTTGCACAATTACACGATTTCCCTATGAAAATTCGTTATCGTGTTTAGGACTTCGTTATCTGGAATGATTCTAAAAATGATTGTAACAGTGGGATTAAAATATTTTTTTAGGGATTATTTGATATTATAACGATGTGATATCTTGTACGTGCGAATAAACATTTTTGACGTAGTATTTTTCCTTGAAAAGGTTAAATTTTGGTTATCTTATTTTATACCATGATAGATTTTACACGTGCGCCGATTTACTTAAATTTATCTTTGGAAAGAATAATTCGAATCTCGAAGAATTTTCGATATCAATTTGAAAACTTTCGGCGCGGGAAATTTGAATATTAACATACTTCTTATTGGTATTACATATCTTTGCATATATTTAAAAAAATTAGTGGAAAATTTCAAGATTGAATTAGTACATTTTACACATATCGTGTCTATTATAATCTTAAAGTTAGACTAAAAATTGTTTACGTATAACTCGATATTTTTGAAAAACATAAGATTTGAAATTCCCGCCTTTTGACTTCAACGCGCGTAATTTGAATATGAATGCGCGCGACGCTGCGAATGAATTCAAAACTTTAATTTCTATAAAACTATGATTTCAGTTATCTCAATTCGTATTATACGACTATCGCACATTAAACTTCCATAATTTAGATTAGTATCTTTTATGGAAAACATTGGCACCCAATTTTCTTTAAATGCGTGATCAGCTTAATAAACATGTATATTATTAGAACTATTTATTGCTCTACATTCATGTATCGAATGTACTTCGTATAAGGAAAAGATCAGCATAAACTCAGCAAAAATAAATCTATCACCTAATAAATCATAGCAAAAATACTTGAACTGATAACCTCAAAGAGACACTGTCTACTGACGATATTTAATCGTCTAACGGATTAAAAAAAGGAGAAAAATATTTTGTTAATTTTCCTGGTAGTCAGTGTTTTATACTACTTTTTTATTATCTATAAAATAACAAAGGGTGTAAGGTGTCAATATAATACTCTCAGTGGGAAGCGTTAAAAAAATATAAATAATGTTTCTAATTTCAAGAAATTATCCTTACGTTTTCCACGATTTATTAGCAAATCTTAAGTTCAGTGAATACGCGACGTAGATTCGACTTTAATTACACGATACCGCATTCCAAAAGGGTGATATCTTGTTACAACTATGAGAATAAAAGTGCGTGATGCACGTACGGCGCGCGCTATCTTCTGTTAATGAAACCGAGACGGTTTTACTAGTCAGCAAAATTGTTGCTGAAAAAAATGTCCTCGCAACTAGAAAAAAAATGAATACTTCAATCTGATACGTTTGAAAGCTTAATAAATCATTTAACGTTTCAAACCTTGGCAATATAACGAGAGTGCCATATAATAAAATTGAACGCTACATTTACCCAATCACTATTCAAATATAATTTAAAACTAATGCAAGTTCATTTGCTTTAATTTGTATATATCTTAAACAATGCAAATAAAAAGAATGATAATTAAGTAAATCTTTTGAATAAATAATCTGTCTAATTAGTGTCATACATATCTTATTCAAGATTGAGAATTGTCATGCAGTGAACTTGACCTGAAACTGTTGCGATTGAATGATGTCTGTAAAAATAGATAGTTCTATTTAGAAGAAGTTTTTTACACGTTCAAGTTGTATAATTTGGAACTTACTAAAATTATCGTATCTTCTGATACGAAATTTGTTCTTTTCCAAACGTGCCACTTTATATCATAAAAACATTAAAATTATCGTTTCTTCAAGTGTGAGAGAAGAAATTACAGATAAATTCCCCTCCGTTTAATTATTAAGTAGATTTATTTACTAATAATCGACAAAGATTACTGGATCACTCCACGTTTAAATTGCAGTGACGGATCAAGCAGGGGTCGATAGGGACCCCGGTTATATTTTTAAACTGCTATTTCTTTAGAGAAAAAAGATGTGAGAATTGCGAGATTTTCTGTATCGAATTTTTATCATTTACTGAATATAATTTCTAATTAATTTCTATTTGTTTTTTTCTTACAGACTTAGCAGTAGTGATAGGACGCGACATCGAATTTTTCGCGCGCAATCAGACGCTAACCGGTCAAGCCAAATTGGCGGAAGCTGTGGCTCTAGCAGGAATAGGTTACGATGATGCGACCAAAACAATGTTTTTTAGTGACACAAGCAATAAAAACGTGTCGATATTCAGTAGCGATCTGAAAGACAAGAACTTTACGTTGAAACCATTAATTAAAAGTAAGTACACGGTAGAAAAACAATTACTTTACCTCATTTTAATTTTTAGGCTAGTGCAATACTTCGTATAGCACGACACACTAAAGTATATATTCATATAACATGACGCACAAAAGTATATATCCATATAACACGACGCACAAAAGTATATATTCATATAACACTATGTATAAGTTTATGATTTCATAGTATAATGATGTATTATTACTCTAATACATATTTATGTAACCTACGTGACTCGAATAAGACAGACCCTCCATGTTACTGATTACCAATCAATTATCGATCTTATTTAAACGATGTATCGATCGTTAATTTTATCATTCAAATCCAGCGATTCGTGTTTGAAGTCAAGTTACATTATATCTGAATGTAAATTTGAAATGAAAAACAACTTTTTGAATTAGTCGAATTAGACTTAATGATACTATCCAGCCTATCATTATCTGTCAATAAGTCGATAGTGTATCGATAATTGATACGCCATTTAAACGAACACATTAAACGATTGAACTACTCTCTGAAATATCCCAAAGGTAACGTGGCATATAATTTGTTAACCTCAAATAAGAAAACTGCTATTTTTCTTTCATAAAAGATTCAGTGCACAGACGTCACGAAGCACGAGTAAACTTCACCAAAAGAATCTATCTAGCATCCGAGCATCACGAAAGGTTCACTCGCATCTTTGAAACATCATATAAATCCGATTACAATGAATTACATGCGTCGTGTATTTATAAATAATTCACTGTATTATTCCCAGGACAAAACAAAAGTCACATCCTAGGAATCGCTTTCGACATGAAGACGCGAACATTGTTGTGGAGCGACGCCTTGAGAAACGTGATCATGAAGATGCACGTGCCAGTGGACGGCCCGCCAGAAGAACCAATCGTGCTGCACAATTTGACGTACAGGAGCCCACGTGGTATCGCTTTGGACGTATGTAACAGGTGTGCCATTTATGTCCCTACGTAGACAACGGCAATCTCGGCCATTTCGAAGTTCTCTCGCGTCGAGTACAAAAAACGAACCGGACGAACGAAACACATGAAAAAAACACATTTAAACGCGTGGACGAAAGGGAAACGCGGTTATCTGACCATTATACGTTGTTTCCAGTCACATATACTGGGTAAATAGTAATAATACAAATCCGAGCGTCGAGCGCTCGAATCTAGATGGAAGCGATCGAATTACCGTGGTTAAAGAAAATTTGTACGAGCCGATTGCTGTGGCTATAGATCACGCCGAAGAGAAACTCTACTGGATCGACGATGTTGAGGGTTTACGAATTAAAATCGAGCGCAGCAATCTTGACGGCACCGAGCGTGAATTACTGGTTCACAATAGTCGACAACAGCCAGTTTCTTTGGCCGTGGATCATGAGTCGATTTATTGGTCCGATATGGTGTTCAGGGCCATTTGGACGATATCGAAAAACGCGACAGCCGGCGATGTGCCGACAGAGTTTCATTCATATTTCACGTCGAATCATGATGTCGATCCGACCGGTATAATAGCACGTGACAACGTGGGAGACGTTGACTGCGCGGCGATTGCGAAAAAGAGGCATAAAACTAGTGTAGTCAAATCTATGCAAATGGTGGAGTCGTATAATAATTTAATTACGAGCACGGAAGAATCGGAATCGACCACCGAGAACTCCAAACAGTGCTTAAACGACGGAGCTATAGATGAGAAAACTGGTAGCTGTCGCTGTAAGCTTGGGTGAGTATCAAATATTTGCAGATTCCTGTAAAAATAGTATAGTATAAGATTTGAAGTAAATCTAACTTTTTTTAATGTTTCAAAAATTAATGAGAATATTACTGTTTCAGGTTCACTGGTACACATTGTGAGATAAATCATTGCCACAATTATTGCCTTCAAGGCAGCTGTAGTATAAATAGCCATGGACTGCCCCAGTGCAAATGCAGTAGCACATTTGTTGGACCAAGGTGTGAAACAGACCTATGCAAAGATTATTGCTTACACGATGGTCACTGCTCCGTCCAAAATGATAAACCAGTTTGTACATGTAAATATTCAGAGGGATCTCGTTGTGAAGCTTTATATAATAATACTGAAATTTGTGAAATGTATTGTACAAATAGCAATTCAGTTCCTAACAGCATCTCTGTTAAACTTAAATGCAGGTATGTTAAGTTTGATTTATGTATTTAGTTATGATTATAAGATGTGAGTTATTATGGGACTGTTGTTTAAACAGGTGCTCAGAAGTAAATCAAAGAATGCTACAAATGATCGAATCTAGAGAGGATGATGAGTACAGAATACTGCTACCAATGTTTGGAGCATTTGTTGCTATACTTGTTTTTGTAATAATTGTACTTAGTTACTATGTAAATAAATTACGAAGACGACCACGTATCAAAAAGCGCTTTGTTGTCAGCAAAGGCGGTATAACGCCACTAACTTCTAGACCACAGCTGCCAGATAGTCAATGTGAAATAACCATAGAGAACTGCTGCAACATGAATATCTGTGAAACTGTGAGTGAATCACCAAATAAAATATAAAGTATTATTTGCGTGCATGTTATGTTTATATGGCATGCAACATGTGCAATGGATAAAAAAAGAGAATTATGATATATACTGCAGCCATTTAGCTATTAAACTTAGGAGAAAAAGAACTGGTTGAAAGATTTAAAAATAGAAATTACAGATGCAAGTAAACTATTTCTTTTTCTTCAATACCAAGAATCTCGCTTAAAAATCTCGTTCGCATCTTTTTACGCTGTAAATATTAACAAAGTAATAACATCATCTTCCATTTCTTTTTTTAATTATAAGTATTATCTACCTAAGTGTAACGAAAGATACTTAATTATCATTAAGATATTTAATTATAATTGAAATTATTATGTAATATTTATTACTAATTTATTTTTTTAATACTTTAACACCAATTTTATTACGTAGCTGTAATTGTTTATAATTGCTGCAGTATAGATTACAGTTTTAATAACAATATTAATTTAAAACAAAACATACTTGTATTGTCAAGGCTTTAGATTTAAAATTAATAAAACAAGTTTGAAGTATTATAAGAAAGTTACTTGGAATTAATAGCAACCTTTCTATAATATTATTTTTCTACATTGTTTTTATTATAAAACTTGTTTTACAATAAAAGTTTCTCTTTTTATATAAATAAGCCATGTGTCCGCTTTTGTTTAAATCAATTTTCAGTGCCGCTGTATTTCATTAAAGAAAGATATGCATTTAATTTCAACAAATTTCATTGCCAATCCTATTACCTTATATTGAAAATTGAAGTATGTTTTAAAATTCTGCATTCATGAGGATAATATTTGTTTCCATCATGCTTCACTCAGGATTACAAAATTAATTGGATCGTTCTTATTTAAAATCTTATTTTTTGCAGCCTTGTTTCGAACCAAAATTATGTACGGCAATGCCGGGCAGTAACAGTACTAAGAAAGAAGAGAAGAATTCTTTACTCGATAACATGGAGGAAAATTCGTGGTAGCATAAACTAATATTTCGACGTGACAATTGGCGGAGACCGTGTGGACTTCATGTAGAGTCTATGAAAAATTTAGCTTCGCGAAACTGCACGTCTGTACATAATTCAGGATGTTGTAGTATTATTGTTATATTTAGTGATGATACTTATACGAAAGTACGGGAATACCGTAACGATGATACAGTCAGAAAAAGAAAGCCAAAGGTCTTCTTGAGCACTTAATTTTTATTATATCGTATGATATATATATATAGGGTTGTGTTCATATAAAAATGATTGCAGGTAACTATTGAAAATAATTCAATCTTTCTTTTTTAAAGTATACAGTTAATGCTTTTCATAAGAGAACAAGAAATCCTAACTTTCATAGCATTTATTATACACTCTTATATGTATATATACATATATGTATATATGTGTGTGTATATATGCACAAACTTTCCAACAGTTTTGTATAATATTTGAATTATACTTTCTAGTTCTCATTCTTTCCTTGTTCAATTATGTTGATTTCCAATAGCTGCTTGTAAGCAGCTAAACGTGTTCTAAAACAGCACCAAAACTTAATTCTGATTGCAATTGAAGGGTACAGAAAACTTGCCTTAATTGCTAGACTAAATAATTGCTCAACGTACCACTGAGTACATTTTTAACAAATTTAAAATGAGATGATTATTGCATAAACTGCGTTTATGTTCCATAAAAAGAAATTAAATGTTTCTAAGTAATAGTTCCATCAAAGTTGATAAATTATGTTCATAACTGTTAATCATTAAATTATTACATTTTTACAAAATTTAACTTTTGAGCGAATCGTTGTTTTTCAATTCATCAGACACATTTGTGTCGATTACGTGTACTTATACATAAAAGAACGAATTTTATACTACAATACGGTTCACGTATTTACACGTTGTTTTATTAAGAAAACGAAAAAAATCGCTTAAATAGTTCTCGAATTATTCAACAATTTAGACAAATTTAAAAACGTGATCTTGAGTTTGAATTGATATATGTGATTTCATTTGCTAAGTAATTGTAACTATTTGTATAAAAATTGTATAGCGCTATTTTACATATTTGTGCAAGCGCGCACAAAAATACAAATATATAAATTATTAAAAAAAGAATAATTCAGTTCTTTAATAGAGGCAAATTCATTAAAAGTCAAATCATGATACATTTCCATAACTCTTAAGTTTCTGAAAGCTAGATATTTAGAAATATCAAACGAAAAAATCATCAATATAAGTTATAGACGTTTTACATCTATAGAAAGTACAACAAACTATTGAAAAATTTGTCCAGAAGACCAGAAGATTTTTGGCAATTCTTCGATTTTCATGGTATAGTACAAATGACGATAAAATGATACGAGAAACATTAAAATTGTTACAGTTTTTTGTTTGACTGCTTCCACTTATTGTTGTATAAATTGTACTTTCTATTGCTCTCTTTATATTTGAACTGTATAATTATATACTGGTAAAAGGTAGCTAATTTTTACACCATATAGTTACTTAAAATGTAAACTTAAATTTGTACCAAAGTCATATGTAATATCACCCCTAGCTGTAATAATGTAATTTGTAAAAATTATTATTTCGAAGTAACATGAAACATTAAGCATGTAAAACTTCATACATATAACATTAATAGGTATAGTCGCATAATAACAGTAAGAATAAAAATGAAACACTTTTATTGCACCCAAATGAAACATGGTTAAATAAAATGAATAAGAAAGTAATTTTAACTATGTAACAATTGCGGTGCAAAAAAGTAAGTTATATATGCAGCTATTATGCTGTCATGAAGCTAAGTATTGATGTAAATTGTATACCATTTTTTTAACATGGTATAAATAATTCCCTGTTTCATAAAAGATGAGTTAATAATTGAAACGATACTTGTTATTTTTTGTTATCGATAATATATTTTTATTTTTCATGCTGCGGAGTAACGTTCCTGTTGCCTTAGAAGCAAATTAGGTACATGACGATTTATTTTGTTCCTGAATATAATGAAAATAAAACGCATTGATTTTTGCTGTCTTGTCCCTTAGAATTTAGTAAGTAATTTTATACAAAATGTATCATTTGTTAAACTACGAAATATGTTAAAATAGAATGATACTAGTGATATATATATATATATATATATATTGAAATTAAATTTGGAATATAGTCCTTTCGCGGGCACTGATCTCCAGAGACGGGATAGTGGATTTATTGTGAAAGGCTTGTATTCCCTTATAATAAAATATTAAATAAGTAGTTTCCAAGCCGCTTTCCAACTTAAATTCTTTATTCCTTTTTAACTTTGTACTTATTACAATGATGAGTACATTATTGTAAAAGCATTGTTGAAACAATCAATTGTACTTCATTGGTATATCAAGAGTACTAAATATTTTGGATGTTATATAATCATGATGCAATACTTAAATTATTTTATTGTTTTGTTAATAAAGTGTATTTTATTGATACATACCAAAAATACTGGAAATGTAAATATTTTGTATCATTCTATTACAATTAACATGTTAATTGCTATTGTATACAAATAGAATGAAATAAAATTACTTAAGTACAATGTTGTATTTTTATGAATTTATTACCAATTTTATAATATAATATTTAAATAATTTATATTACCTTTTTGTATATATTTTTAACCACCAAATAAAAATTAAACTTGAATCAGTTTAATAATCACATACAAAGAATGAACATGAAAACAGAATATACTATGACTCACAAATATCCTTTAGTCTGCTTTCAGTTGAGTTTCAGGCAAAACTACTTTTTCACCAGGTTTAAATGCAGGCATTCCAAGATATGGACAACTGGCACATCGAAACGCATCACCAAGATAACACTGGAAAGTAATTCATTTAATGATATTTTTCTCAAAGTATTTTAAATAAACGTAAAAAATGTTTAATTTATAATTACATTTCCACATGAGGATTTCACATTTCCTTCTGGGGCAGTTTTACCACTTAATTCCTCAGCTAACCCACAAGTACAGTCTTTACATGCTTTTCGTTTGCCTGTTGTGCTACACACTAAAATTAAACATCATATGCATTAATGCTTAAAGTAAAAATACCTTTTAAAGAACTATTGTCAGTGCCTGTATATAATTAGATTTACCTTTTAAGCTAGGTGCGTTAACTTTTATAATATCACTTTCATCTAAAAGTTCATCCTCGTTAATTAATTCTTCATCAACAGCATCATCTAACTTCCAAACATTGGATGATTTTTCTTTTCCAAAGTTAAGTTTTACACTAGAACCAATCTACATGAAACATTGATACATTAAAGTACAATTTTTCTATTCAAATTTATAATAATCGCAAACACATAGCTTACCTCAAATGATGGTTTTTCTGCTATTACTTCTGCTACTTTATCTAGATCATTGTATACACTAAGTAATAAACTTTTTAGTTGCGATGTGTCTACATTTTCATGCACTTTGACTTTAAAACCAGTCAATTTTAAACTCAATACTCTCTCTTCGTAAACAGAATGTACATTTTCTGATTGTTCAAATGATTCATAATTAATTAATGTGCCACTTGGTTTTAATGCCCGTAAACATTTGTCAAAATATGTTTTGTGATTTGGACAGGATTGTTTAAAGACAGAAATAATCGTGTCATAGGAAGATGCATTGTTGATATCTGAAAAAAGTTCCTCGAATAAATATAAATCGTTTTCTTACAAGAAGTAAAAGGTGTATTTCGAAATGACATTTTCTAGAAGTATATTAAAATATATAAATAGATAACCGAGACTCACGTGTTCAGATAACACGTAAATATCCATTTACGTAAATACTTACATTTTTCTAGCTCTTTCGTTGATGCAATTGTTAGCTGATCTTCATTTTTAAGATATTTTTTTATTGTGACAATAAAATCTGCAACATCGTCACTTGAAATTTCACTATCTATAATCACAAGAACACTATAATTTTCCTTTAGAAAAATCATTTTATATAAATTTGATAAACATCAAAATATCGTGCAATGTCAGAGTTTACGCCACTTTCCGCTCACTGTAAAATTCAGCTGATAATTCGATACATACCTACATAACTTCGAGAAGTATTCGAGAATAATCGATACCTGTGTTCTCAGCACTATCTGTTGCACAAATTGCAAACTACTTTTTATTCTTACCATTACTGTAATGAACTATATTAATTAATTTATACTTTACACTCATTTAATGCCAGATGATTAAATGATCATAAAAACTATAGAATTCTGAATATAAAATATACTTTATATCATTTATTTAAATATTTCACAAGAAATACAATTTATTACATTATAAAATATTCAGTAAAACAAATATGTTATGTAATCTTATATACGTATACATTATTTTAGATCAAATTACTGATTTGTATCTAGTACATGTATCTTGCAATATAAAATGCTATATCATGATACTACTAAATAAAGTAGCCGTGCGGAGGACTTTGATATGATTCTTTACCATTCTTGCAATTTTAATTTTATAGCACGTCGAATTGTACGTTGCACAAAAGTTCGTAACACTGTTGAACATTATATTGCGTTGATTTCACAATACGTCGATTTTATAGCACTTTGAATTTTATAACATATCGAATTTTATAGTATTTTGAATTTAGTACACACAATTTTATAATACAACGGCAATATAGTGAGAGTTACGGTAAAAATCGATATTTTGATTAATATCGATTTTTGTCTCGGTCTTCAGACCCCACCAATTCAAGCGGCAGTTTTGATTACAATTTAAAAAAGAGAGAAACGAACAGCACGAAAAAAATGGATTATACAATCAGACTAATCCTGTTTTCTCATTGCATAAATTCATATTCACATAGTTCTCTATTCATTATTCTCCAAGGAGGCGTCTTAGCAACAAGTGGTAGGGACAATTGCTTAATTCCCATTAATACGAGTTCTTAATAAAACGTCACAGAAAAAGCATATCTTATTTGATAACCTACTGGTCAGTCGTTTGCTGTTATTCAAAGTGGTTGCACGTGAAAGTTCTTTAACCAGTTAATAGTTTTAGTTTGTTAGTAAACGGTAAGAGTTTTTATAATTTATATAATAACGCGTCACGGCTTTAACTTCATTATAAGATTAAGTATACCACTGAGACTCATAAGAAATACATGTCATTTTCATTAGCTGTTTCTTTTTAATTTGTTAATACTTTATCATTATATACTTGTGTTGAAAACACTGTTTTTTATACATATATATTGTTTATAGTTCTTTTTTATTAATGACATATTAAATTATGTTTAAGTTGCCTCAACAGTTGTAGAATTTGGAAAACTTTATTGAGGTATTAATTTCAATTGTCAATTTAAGATTGTTGTGTTATTTGAATTGTTGTTAATTATTCATTGTTCTATTGTTTAATAAATATATGTTATTTATTTATTCAGTAAGTATTTATTATTTCAAATGAAAGACCACATACATTATGATAGTAATATATGAATGTTATTATCATATAGATCATTTTTTAAATACATGCATTTAATTCTTTTGACTGTCATTTCACTGATTTTATTATTTCCTTTCATTGATTGTTTGTTACAGATGAGTTAGGTTCTTATCATTCTTATCATTTTTATCACTATCTTGTTAAGAAGTATATATTGCACAACAATTATGTTATATATTTCTTAATGACATTGAATATCATTACTGAGATAAATACAGATATACATGTGGAATTTAAGAAGATTTATGCAATGATATAAAAGTTGTTCTTATAAATGTATACAATGTATTAGCCAACACTGGAAAAGCTAAGGAGCAAAAGTATTCATTTTAGAATTATTAATTTCACAGGTTTCCTCAGATGGTACAAAACAAAGAAACTGCCATTTGTGCTGAATCCACTATGACAAATAACATAGAACATGTGAAAGTATCACATACATTAGTCTTCTTTATTAATGGGAAAGAGGTAAATCCATTGCAACATTCAAATTAACTTTATGTATATTTGAAGAAAAAATGCAGCAATTTCCAGTTCAAATTCATGCCCAAGAATGATTGAAACAAAGTATTCAAAGTGTTAAGAAATTGCATCATGAAAATTGTTTAATGTTTAATTTTTTTAACTTTTTTTATATTTTAGATTGTAGATGACAAAGTTGATCCAGAATGGACATTACTATGGTATCTAAGAAACAAGTGTATCCTTCTTCTGATAATTTATAATGTTATATATTAAAAATATAAAAAAAATTAGAAATCCTTAACTAGAATAATTTAGTACATTTAACTGGTACAAAACTAGGTTGTGCAGAAGGTGGTTGTGGAGCATGCACTGTAATGATATCAAAATTGGACCGTGCATCTGGAAATATTATGTATCCTTTTAAGCAGCTAATCATATTCATACAACAATATCCTACTGTTGGCTAAAGGCTAAATGTTTTAAAAACTCTTAGAATTAACTGACTTTTTCCTTGACTGATAATTTTAATGATATTCAGGCACTTAGCAGTAAATGCTTGTTTAACACCAGTTTGTGCTGTTCATGGATTAGCAGTGATCACTGTGGAAGGAATTGGTAGTGTTAAAACAAAGCTTCACCCAGTACAAGAACGGATAGCAAAAGCACATGGGTCACAATGTGGTTTTTGCACACCAGGAATTGTTATGTCTATGTATGCCTTATTGCGAAGTACACCAAAACCCAACATGAAAGACCTTGAAATTGCATTCCAAGGTAAATCATTAGATGCATTGTATTCGCAGTCATTATATTTGGAACCAGATTCAAAAATATAATAAAACAATTTGCAGGAAATTTGTGTAGATGTACTGGGTATCGCCCTATCATAGAAGCCTATAAAACTTTCACAGAGGAATGGGAGAAAGCTCAATTAATGTCAAAGCATCAAGAGAAATCAATGAACATAGAATGTCAAATGGGAGAAAAATGTTGCAAAAGAGTACCTATATCAGAACCTACAGAAGTTTTTAATTCAAAAGAATTCTGTCCATACGATCCTTCTCAAGAAATTATATTTCCACCCAAATTACAGGTGAATTGATTATTTTATTTCAAATTAAAAATAATAATATTTATTTAGTTACTGTAGCTGTTATACAACAAGCAATTAAAAATTAGATCTCCTCACATTTGGATGAAGAATATTTGATTATCAAAGGAAAGAATGTTACTTGGTACAGACCAACAACTCTTTCTGAATTACTTCGTTTGAAAAATCAATATCCACATGCAAAAATTGTTGTAGGAAATACTGAAATAGGTAAATGCCATGTTAATTATTTTAATCTTACTCTTTAGAACTTTTCATTTATGAATCATGTGCACAACTATCTAATGTTTAATACTTCTTTGTAGGCGTTGAAGTCAAATTTAAGCATGTATCTTATCCAGTTCTTATACAGCCAACTTTAATTAAAGAAATGCGTACCATTAACGAGGATTCAGAAGTAATAAATGTAGGTGCCAGTGTTACACTGAATGAATTGGAGAGATTCTTAAGAGATCAAATTGATAAACAACCAGGTAAGAATTTTAAGTATTAAAAATATGATTGTAAAAATTAGTAACAACTGTATATCTAGATATTACGGATTGTTTATTGTTGCAGAATATAGAACAAGAATTTTCAGTGAAATTGTTAGTATGTTTCATTGGTTTGCTGGTAAACAAGTTAGAAATGTTGCTGTGAGTTGGGTTTATATTTCTTTGCAACATTCTATAATTTATATTATTAAATATTTATCTAAGTTTACCCATAGGCTCTTGGGGGGAATATAATGACCGGAAGTCCTATATCAGATCTAAATCCAATTTTTATGGCAGCAGGAATAAAATTAAATGTCTCGAGCTTGACAAGTGAAAGTAGGCTTATTTCAATGGATCACAATTTCTTTAAGGGCTATAGACAGAATATCGTTTTACCTGAAGAGGTTTTAGTTTCGATTCAAATACCCTTTTCTGAACAGGTGAATAACAGCTATGAATTAATGCATTATTTTGGCATTTTGTAGTAACGTATATTTTTGTTTTATTTTCTAGAATCAGTATTTTTTTGCTTATAAGCAAGCAAGAAGACGGGATGATGATATTGCTATTGTTAATATGGCGTTGAACGTATTTTTTGAACCTGAAACCAATATTGTACAGAAAGCATATTTGGCTTTCGGTGGAATGGCTCCAACAACGGTTTTAGCCAGAAAAACTTGTGAAATTATGATAGGAAGGTGATTTAAAAAAATATATTAATAATGCGTAACATTAAGTAATTTTAATAATACATCATTTCTTTAGGAAATGGAATACGGATCTCCTAGAAGCTGTTCATAATTCCCTAATAGAGGAATTTCCTCTCCCAGACAATGTTCCAGGTGGAATGGTTAAATATCGCAAGTCCTTAACGTTAAGGTATATATATTTTAGCATCGGCTATTTTAAAACAAATAATATTTTATATAATGTTTCTCTTTTGACTTGCAGTCTGTTCTTTAAAGGATTTTTACACGTAACAAAAAAGTTACAATCGCTATCGGATCAGACAATACCTAGGGAAGTTGAAAGTGCAATTGATAGATTTCACTCTAAAGAACCAAACAGTTCACAATATTATCAACTAGTATGTATTAATTATAATTTGCATAATTCAATACATTGTATATAATAAAGAATATTGTGTATTTCTGTAACTAGGTCCCAAAAAATCAAGAACCAAATGATTTGCTTGGAAGACCTATTGTCCACGCTAGTGCGCTGAAACAAGCAACAGGAGAAGCAATTTATTGTGATGATATGCCAAAACTTTACAATGAACTTTACTTAGGTCTTGTATTATCTACCAGGGCTCATGCAAAAATCTTGAAAATTGATGCAACTAAAGCATTGGCCCTAGAAGGTGTAGTAGATTTTTATAGCGCTAAAGATATACCTGAGAAACAGCGATGGCATGGTCCTATATTTCAGGACGAAGAAGTCTTTGTATCAGATAAGGTAACATTTGTATTATTAAATTGTATTTATCATATAAATATATTTGATTCATCGAGACAAAAGAAATCTATTATTTATTAAGGTAACTAGCCATGGTCAAATTATTGGAGCAGTCGTAGCAGTTGATCAGTATACGGCGCAAAAGGCAGCTAGAATGGTTGAAATTGAATATGAGAATTTAGAACCAGTGATCCTCAGTATAGAGGTACAACAAAATACTGTTCATGACCATAATAAATAATTTTCATAATTTATATTAACAGTACTTTAAACTAATTTTAGGATGCTATTAAGCACAATTCATTTCTCAACGATACTCCAAAACGTATAAAGAATGGTGACGCAGAAGAAGCTTTCTCTAAATCTCCACATATTCTTGAAGGAGAAATCCGAACGGGGGGCCAAGAACATTTTTATCTTGAAACACAAGCGTGTGTGGCAGTTCCAAAAGAAGATGAATTAGAAATATTTTGTTCTACGCAACATCCTACAGAAATTCAGAAACATGTTGCACATATTTTAAATATTCATGAGAATAAAATTGTAGTGAGAGTAAAAAGACTAGGTGGTGGTTTTGGAGGAAAGGAGTCTCGCGCTACGCTAGTTGCTCTGCCAGTTGCTTTCGCTGCACACAAGTATTATTGCGTTAGATTTTTACATTTTAATTGGAGAGTCGTTCAATTTTTATTTATTGAAACGAAATCATATACATTATTTTAATTTGTAGATTAAAAAGGCCAGTACGTTGCATGTTGGATAGAGACGAGGATATGATGATAACTGGAACAAGACATCCATTTTTATTTAAGTATAAAGTAGGATTTGATGGGACTGGTGCAATTAAAGTAATGCAAGTTTACATTTATAATAATGCTGGTTATTCCTTTGATCTCTCTAGTGCGGTAAATTTATTGTTTTATTGCAACTTTGTATTTAATGTGCTGAGCATTTTGTACATGTCAGACATACATTGTTTAGATTGTAGAACGTGCCATGTTTCATTGTGAAAATTCTTATAAAATCCCAGTAATGGATATCTATGGTTTTATATGTAAAACAAATTTACCATCAAATACAGCATTCCGTGGTTTTGGAGGGCCGCAAGGAATGTTTGTAGCCGAGACCGTTGTACGGCATATCGCAGAATATTTAAAAATTGATCCTAGCAAGGTATAACATTAACTGATAATAATACAAACTAACAATCTCATAACAATATATGCTAACAAAATCATAAATTAAGAGAACAATGAGAACTTGATTTAATAGGTTTCAGAATTAAATTTATATAAAGAAGGAGACAAAACCCACTACAATCAAAAGCTTATTAATTGTACATTACAACGTTGCTGGGAAGAATGTGTTTCATCGTCCAATTACAATGAGCGACTAGCCCAGATACAAAAATATAATACGTACGTTTTATACGTCTTCATCCACCTTTATGGATTTCATTTCCTCTTTGAACTAAATTTAATAAATGATATTTTAATAGAGAAAATAGATATAAAAAGAGGGGTTTGGCAATAGTTCCAACAAAATTTGGTATCTCCTTCACTGTTGTGTTTTTGAATCAAACAGGAGCACTTGTACATGTTTATACGGATGGCTCTGTATTAATTAGTCATGGTGGTGTCGAAATGGGTCAGGGTCTACACACAAAAATGATACAAGTAATGTATGATTACTCTAAATTCAAGAGTCATATTTGGAGTATTTTTTATACCATTGCATTGCTTTGATATTTAGGTAGCAAGCAGATCATTAAAAATAAAACCAGATAAAATACATATAATGGAAACTGCTACTGACAAAGTGCCAAATACATCTGCTACAGCAGCTAGTGCGGCTTCAGATTTGAATGGAATGGCTATTATGGTGAGAACGCCTATTATTCTATTAATTCTGAGTTCTTTAACATTTACCACTAGAAGCTTAATGCATAATATGTAATTACAAAATTGTAGATTGCTTGCGAAGAAATTATGAAACGATTAAAGCCGATAATGGATAAAAAACCAAATGGAACCTGGGAGGAGTGGGTGACTACGGCCTACCTTGAAAGGATAAGTCTCTCTGCTACTGGATTTTACAAAACACCTAATATAGGATATTCATTTGAAACTAATTCTGGAAATCCGTTTAATTACTTCACATATGGCGTTGCATGTTCAGAAGTGGAGGTTGATTGTTTGACTGGTGATCACCAGGTATAATCATTATAAATAATATTACATAATTTTTTATCATATATGTTTAACAGGAATTATGTATGTTTGTTTTTTAATTAACGTGTAGGTATTGCGAACAGATATTGTAATGGATTTAGGTCAAAGTCTTAATCCTGCAATTGATATAGGGCAAATTGAAGGAGGTTTTGTTCAAGGATATGGTTTATTTACACTTGAGGAGGTGGTTTATTTAAGAAATGGAGCTCTTGCTAGCAGAGGACCAGGTGCATATAAATTACCTGGATTCACAGATATTCCTGAAGTATTTAATGTATCCTTATTGAGGGGTGCTTCAAATCCTAGAGCTGTTTATTCTTCTAAGGTAATATATCCTATGTTAAATAAAATTAATTTGTGTGATCGACTTTTCGAATTTTTATTTAGGCTGTTGGAGAACCGCCACTGTTTCTCGCATCTTCAGTGTATTTTGCAATAAGAGAAGCAATTAAAGCTGCTAGAAAAGAAGTTGGTCTCAATGACTATTTTCGATTTGATGCACCTGCAACTGCGTCACGTATTCGACTAGCATGTGTTGATGACCTAACATCAAAGGTGAATTAAGTACCTAAGATTTTAATTTATTCAACTATACAATTGTAATATAATTTAATTATTATTTACAGATCGAAGAACCAAATTTAGAATGCCAATGGAATATTGTTCCATAGAAACGACTTGATAAATTAAAATATTAAAGAGAATATTGTTGATATATTGTAAATATATATTAATAGTTATTTTAAAGATTTTGTTATGTAAAAATATATGAATTTAACATGTTTTAATAAAACCAGTGTTTTTTACACACATTTGTAAGCAATTGCGTTATAACATGAATTTATCTTGTTTATCACAATCTATGAAAACAAGATGTGTATACTGAGGGTATTGCTTTTTATTTATTCTTACGTATACAAAATAATCTTTGTTATGATACACTGTTATGAATGCACTGTTGTTTATGAAATCGACCTTCCATTTAGTGATGGAATAATCTCAAATTAGTATGAATTAACGCAACTTTGTGTTCATTGCAGGCATCTATTACTGATTGATCATTTGTAGAACCAGAAGGACTTGCAATATATTTAACACCGCTCTGTAATTAAGAATTTAATTTGATAAAATGTTTTCTGGAAAAAGAAAAGACCATAAGCTAGTATAACAAATAACTGTACCAATCTGGCTCTATCCACATTGTCTCTAAATGGAAAGAAGGCATCACTACTCAAAGCAACATTTTCTGCCTTTTTAATCCATTCTAATCTATCATTTTCCGTGAGCTTTTGTGGAACTTCTTCATACATAGCTGCCCAAGTAGCTTCATCCATATCCTTCCCTACAGTTCCATTTACATAATTATCAATTGCATTTGAGATTTCTGCTCTCTTCACACCCTTCTTAAATTTCATATTGATAACCTTCGGATGTTGTCGTAACCACCTGCATGTTAGAATATTAATTGTAAAAACCAGGTAACAGGAACAGTCATTATATTTTATTCATGTGACATTGAATGAACATACCAATTATCAGCTTTATCACCAGCAAGTCTTGTACAATGAATCCTTGATTGTTGACCTGCTCCAATTCCAATAATTTGTCCATCTTTTGCATAACACACTGAGTTACTCTGTGTATATTTTACAGCAATGGTAGCAACAATCAAATCTCTCATGGCAGCATCAGGAACAGTCTTCACATTACTAGTTACCACATTGGTAAACGTTTGATTATTAATAACTGCATCATTACGCTTTTGTTCCAGTGTTAAACCAAACAAAACTTTATGTTCCATTGAAGCTGGTTCATAACTGGGATCAATTTGAAGAATACAGTATCCTCCATTTTTCTTTTTCTTTAAAATTTGGAGCGCAGTTTCCGAATAACCCGGTGCAATAATACCATCAGAAACTTCTCTGAAATTTATTACAGACTTATAGAAATATAATTTTTTAATTTTCATAAAGTTACATTGCATTGTAAATTACCTAGATATAATTCTAGCTGTAACTTCATCACATGGATCAGATAATGCTACAAAATCTCCAAAACTTGACATTCTATCTGCTCCTCTAGCGCGTGCATAAGCAGTTGCCAATGGAGTAAGTTGATCCAATAAATCATCTACCTGACATAACTTTGCCTGCACCGCATCTAATGGTACACCAACAGCTGCTCCAGCTGGACTGACATGTTTAAAAGAAGTTGCAGCTGGTAAGTTTAAAGCTGCTTTCAATTCTTTTACCAATTGGTAACCATTCAAAGCATCACACAGGTTAATAAAGCCTGGAGAACCATTTACAACAGTCAATGGTAATTTGCCTAAAGTTGTAAAAATTTGTGCTGGTTTTTGATGAGGATTCATTCCATATCTCAGTGTTAGCTGAGAAACTCCAGCACTGTATTGTTTACGGAAATAATCTGAAATAGCATTGTCATACTCTGCTGTATGAGTAAATGCTTTAAGAGCTAATTCTTGTCTAAAAAATAAAAACAAAGGCATTAATGTGGACTCAAAGTGGTTAAAAGTTTATAATATGCAAAATACCTAGTCTTTAGAGAAGTATCTTTATTAGCTGATACTTCTATCTCTTTTCCAATTTGTTCATAATCTTTAGGATCGCAAACAACTGTCACTCTATTATGATTTTTGGCTGCAGCACGTAATAAAGTTACTCCACCTATATCTATATTTTCTACTGCATCATCAATTGTCACATCTGGTTTTGAAATAGTACTTACAAATGGATATAAATTGCATACAACAACTTGAATAAGCTTATAATTTTGTTTAACAAGATCCTGTTGATCTGATTCAGTCAATCTAGCCAATATACCTATATAATAAATAAATATTTTATTCAGTACTAAGTCAGTTAATATTAGTGAAGACAAACAGATGCTCAAATATATTAATTTTTTACCAGCATGTATAGCAGGATGAAGAGTCTTTACTCGTCCACCAAGCATCTCTGGAGCTCCAGTAATGTTAGAAACATCTTCCACTGGAAGACCTGCATCTCTCAAAGATTTAGCAGTTCCACCAGAAGCAACTAAAGTTAATCCTAGTTCATGTAATTTCTTTGCAAATGGCAAAAGGTTTGTTTTATCAGAAACACTTAAAAGTGCTGAAAATATAACAAGATAAAAATTAATAATTGTCAATGTATAGTAAATATAAAAAATTAACTTATAAACAATACTTTTACAATATAACTTAGTGTTATTATAACCTAATATAAACAATTATTGAAAAACGTGCAATGTATGTATGATAGGTAATTATTTATAGATGTGGAATAATACATTTTCTACTTTTGCTTAATAATTATGAATGTAACTCACCTAAATTTCCTGTAGACATTGTATCTAATTATGATACCGAAAAAATCTAGGTATATAGATTTATATAAAAGTATTATTACTTGACTTGAGGCTACAAAGCACCGGCTTCTATATATAACCAGTATGAAAGAGACTCAACAAGTGGTCGACCCTGAGTTAACCTCCGTTTCATTAGAGCTCACATACTATCACCCATACTGATAACTACATACATGTTTTAAAAGTATTGTAGGAAAACAATTTTAAATATTTCAAAATATCTCGCAGTTTGCGGGGGTCTTAAGAGTCAAATGCCATCATGTTGAAATTAGATAAGATATCCTACAATGAATTGCAATATAAACAATGATTTCTATAAAATAAAATTTGCAAGAATGTACTAAAATAAAATAATTTATAACTGTTTGCACAAAAGTCATATAAATAAATATTATTAACTTTATAATTTTTAATTAATTCGATTTTGATATGAGATTTACATTACAGATGTATTACAAACATGTTTACCATGCTTTTTTTGCATATAAAAATAAACATAGTTCACATTAGCATAATAACAATTTTGAAATAATCCATATTTTGTATATATTGTACTTGCTTATATGTTAGAAGGTAGGATATAGGAATACTTGCTCAGTTTAAAACATAGATCTTGTATAAACAACAATTCTCTTATCTCACAAAACGTTTATTATACATAATCTTCAAGTGTTTTATGCAATAAATTAATCGATGTTAATAACAATATTACCTACAGTTTTAAATAAAACAATTTTGTCACTTTGTATATTTGATATACATGTGTAGTTAAAGTGATTTAAATGCATTAGTACTAACAAGGCAGTTGTATTTAACTTTTATTGCTATTATTGAATTGGTCAGTATTAGGATAAAAAAGAAAGTAAACATGTTATATCAATATATGTAATAATAATAATATTATATTAACAAAAAACGAACATATTGCAAAATACAAATGAAAAATTGCATTATTTAAAATCATTTCACAATAATAATACACTTAAAAGTGTATTAAGTCTGTAATCAAATTCATGTAATTTTCTATTTATTGAAAGGTAATTATTACATTGTAAAAGTATTGTTAAAATAATTATTATCTAAATATTTCAAAAGTAAAAATTTCACTGATACACATTCCATTACTTTTTTTTAACAAATATGTTCATAAATAACAATTTTTATATTTTGTATTTTGTAAATCTTATTTTGAATAAGATCTCAAAGTTATAATCAATATTTAATATTTGAAATTAAAAAGGTGTACTAATATACAAACATAAATTAAATAGACAAATTATACCATACTTTTGGAAAGTATTGCATTAAAAGCAGCTGTATTTTAATATTATCACATTCATCTGACCATCCCTTTTTATGATAATTTACATTTTGCAAATAAGATTTTAAAACATAGTTTTAATACACAAATATATGTATCCCATTTTTAAAATTGAGTCCTTGTAATACTAAACAGTTCATTTATTTCATTGCTAGAAAAAAAAATATACAAAAACTCCCTTTTCTACTTTATTAATTATAAATGATGTATAATGTTAGGACTTGGCACAAATATAACTGTAAAAAAATTAGTGATATCAAACGTGTAAAATTTCATTATACATATTTGTACTTATTTCACTAACGGTGTAATTTTATACATTTTAATGAACTTTTATTAAAAGTGATTATCAAAAATATTTGTCAATAAAACTGAAAACACGTTCTTTTATAAATACATAAAACAATTTATTACGAAACAGTGATTTTAATGCAGCACTTTGGGTAAATAATGAAACTGTTTTGCATGTATATCCTTTACTTTTATAAGCTTCGTTAAAAAAAGAATAAAATTTTATTTTAAAAGCAGCATTAAAATATTTTTGTATTTATATACTGTTTTCTAGAGGAACAACATTAATGTTTTAATCTTGAATAATAACGTAAATTACTCAGAAAAACGTATTGCGTCAAATATTTCTGCTAGTAAACAGATGTTTTATACTTATATATATTAATATGTAATTCGATTATTCTTTCTTATAATTTTAAAAAGAAAGATAATCTGCTACTAAAAAGTAAATATTTTACAATACTGCAATTTTTTTAAATAAAACAAATTTTTCCTAAATTCTGATTACTATAGCATCAGATTTGGAAAAATAAATGTGTGAAGAATTAAATCATAGTCAATTTAAGTAATTGGATATTACAATTTTGTCAAACTACGTAAAATAGATCAATTTTTAGCTACTTTTATTTATTTGTCGTCACCCGCTCGTCTTTTTTTCTGTAAAAGTCTAATAATGGCAACATCGTTCCTACCACTCTTGTAATAACTATAACGTCTACTTTTTTGGCGAATTCAATAAATCTATACGTTCTTTTTCTTCCTCCGTAAGAAATATCTTCGTAATTACTATATCACCTGTACTATATGTTTGGCAAGCCACGCTATTACGATCCGTTCGTGGACTCTTACTTTTGTCTTGACACGAACATACACACTTTATTGGAGATGCATCTGTACTACTTGAAGACAATTGATCAGTCGTAGAACCAGTAACAGCTGAAAGAATAGCTTCCAATTTTTCGATTTTTTCAAATCTGTCCATTCGTCCATCAGAAAGAATTTCATCTACCATTTGCATTGATTCAGTCAGGCTAGGAGTTTCAGTGTTCCTTGGTGATAATATACCACCTATGAACATAAATATTTAGATTAACTATTCTATTTAAATAAACAGGCTTTTGGGCTTATATCAATGAATTGGTCATATAAAAAACGTACCAGAATGTGAATTTTCTGAGGTATAACTTTCCATGCTGTGATACTCTGAATCTTCATTTTTATCTTCATCATCATCATCACTACTATCCCCTTTATCTTGGCCCATATTCTCAAGCTTTTCCAATTTCCTTGCAACTTTATAACTGCCTTTCAGTTTTTCTTTTTCATCCTCAGTAAGCTCTAAATAACGCAGAAGGCGTATTTCACGATTACTTAATACAATATTTTTGGTAGTCGCTTCTTCCATTCTCTTTTTCAAATCTGCAACTTCTGTTTCCACCTTTCGCTGCTTCTTACGCGCTCTTACTTCTGTAGGTTTAATGTGCATTTGAATTTGTTCTTCACAGAGCTCATTAAAAAGAGCTTGTACTTCTGGTTTTATAAGTCTAACAATATTGAAAGCAAAAGAATTGCAATTAACAAAAAATGGCCTGAATACAATTTTTTATAGATTGATAGATTTTCTGATTGATTTTAAATCGACTATAAGCTTTATATAATAAAGAAACTGTACAAAATAAATAACCAGACGTATATCGATTAAAAATGCACAACAAAATAGTTAAGTAAATAATCGATAAATAAAAATTAAACCATACTTAGACATGGAGTTATATATTTGTGGTACCAGACTTAGGACATCGCTACTAGCATAAATGAGCATGTCTCGTGTCAGTGGACGTCTGCACCAGTACCTCTGATTGTTACGATAGATATTTTTCAATTGTTCTTTTAATGGATTATACGGAGCACCATAATGATCACATAATGTATTCAAATTAACATTCTTAACTTTATATACAGGTTTTCCAGTTTCTTGAAACTGCAGCACAGCATGAGCTGCCTGTTAACACAAATATAATTTGTCTTTCAAGTACGATATATTTTTATTATGTTATAATCTATACTATGTTTGAAAAATATTTAATAATTGGAGATCAAATACCTGTGTATCAAACACATTATTTAACATAATTTTGAACTGTCTATACAAATTGACGCTGTCATTTCTACAGTCGTGAATCACCTGGAATAATACACATACTTAAAATATAAGTATTAATATATAAATAACCGAATATAAACAAATATGAATATTAAAAATGTTCAATATTATTCCTTACTTTAATAACATCATTATGTTCTAAAAGTTTTTGAAGGCCTCCAGCTTGTACAAGATTTGGACATGTAAACAAATCAAACACATATGCTTGTCCAGACATGGTTCCAATTTGTACAAGCGTCAACTGTCCTTTAACTCCTAAATTTATACCTTCGCAATCAAACGCGATAACAATTTTTCCATCAGGGGGAGGTTTGCGAGGATTTATTATATCTTCAATAATTTGAAGACTTTCTCTTGGATTTACTATTACTCGTGTTTGTTGTAATACTTTTAATTTCCACGCATCTCCCATTTGCGCAGTTTGCAAAGTACGATCTTTTTCCGTATTATCAGCCAAAGTTTTCATTACAAGTGTATTTATTCTTTGCTTCAAAGTTTGCTGTTGCAAACTTACTGGAGGTGAACTATTATTAGTTTCAATTATCGGAGAATGAGAATTTTGTACAGAATTAATCTGATTTGTAGCATTGGTGTGAGTAGACTCTAAACTATTAGATTGTTGGGTTGCTTGAGTATTATTTGACTGAGCAACTTGATTTGAAATCACTTGATTCGTCGTAATATTTTGATTCCGCGTAGAAGTTGTAAATTTCGGTTTTGGTTTACCTTCTATCGCGGACGATTTTGGTTTTCCAATTAACGTTACTAAGTTACTCTGAACATGAAATGTGTCTGGAAACATTTTTACAAATGTACACAAATCCTGTGGTGTTTTAAATATCGAGGTCCAATTTTCAAAAGAAAATTTATCATTAACTATATTGAACATTTGATCTACAAGGATTGGACCTTTTTGCTCAATACATTCAGATAGAAAATCTAATAATTTTGCAGTAATTTCTGGATCTATGGGTATATCAGGTTCTAATTCTACAAAGGGTTCTGCTTTCATTCCTTCATATTGCTTCAATAACACATTATCTTCAGTAACTACAAAAGCATCAGGATATTTTAAAAGAAAATCTCTAAACTCTTTGTAGTGTTGACCAGAAATATGTCTAACTTCTGGAGATGCCTGAGATCTATGTCCCAGAAGACTTTTTATTGGAACCTCTGTACCCACTCCATATTGCATTAACTTATTAGTAAAATATTCTACAGCCTCTCGAGCATAATCGCGTTTTCCAGCTAATTTACATCCATTTTCTTCTTCTGCAACTTGTTGAAAGGTATTTACAGATACATAATCACCGTTAATAAGAAAAAGCATTGGATACTGGGCCAAAAATTTCTTAAGGCCACTTTGTGATCCACCAGCTATTTGGCGCATTTCTTTTGTAAAACCTTTTGCTCCAAATTGACAACTTAAATCATGCAATGTTCGTGGACCACCTTTATCCACAAGAAGTTCAAAAAAAAATAAAAGTGTCATATTTCGTACAGTTTCATACTCTGAGCTATCCATCTTCTTGCTTTATTTTTTGCTCTCAAAACATATATCTTTATTATTTATAATTTCTGAAGAATAATGTTATGACAGATCCTAAATATAAGAATTAAAAGCATTAAAGTTTATTGATATTGATAAATTGTAATCTTTTTCATTGAACTACTATGTAACAATTTCATAGATAACAGATTAGACATACAGAGATTAAAATGTTGCAACTGTTTTATTTATGATAATCTGACTTACCATTGTTATAACCATCAAATAAGGATACAAGAACAAAAATGAGTTACTGCCATCCTTTGAGACTTGTCCGTCTTTACAAGTATTTTAACCGCAATACTTTCATGGACAAAAGGCACTTGTTTTGATATCGAGTAAATTCCAATGAATAAAATATTGAGCAGCCACCATAACAGAGAAGAAACTAGATTTTAAATCCATTAAAAATGTATAACTAAATACAAAGAATTTAAATCAGTTAATTTATTTTTTTAGTTTAGTTTAAACATAAGATTATTTTGTTTATTTATATTACATTATTTTGCATACAAACCTTTTATGTTACAAATGGCTAGGCTTTCTTTAAACATAAATTGTTTCTTGTTAATATCAGATTTATTACAAACATCGTTAGGCCTTTCCTCTTTTTTGTTTAAAATAACCAAATTAATGAAAATTAATCATTGTGGTTTCCTTGAAAGAATATGTTATTTTAATACAATAACTTGTATTAATATTTTGACACCTTAGTACGTGAGACATCATTGCGTTATATGTTTGTTTATAATAATATTAAGCAGTTCACTATTTATAATATATTAATCTGAACATTGTACTTTGTAAAAACTTGAACTATAGCAGATACTGCATTACTTGACAAGAATATTAATGTGAGTTGATATATATCACAGTCTGATAATTATCAAAATCTCATAAATGTTAGTCACAATATATATATTCATTTAAATATAAAAGCTTGGCATTAAACAATAAAATCATTAATGCACTCATCTAAACCTCTCTTTTCAATGAATAATAAATAATAATAAAATATCTTTGTATACATTTTGACATATCTTTAATAATTTAAAAGAACAATTCACAACTTATCTATTAAACGAAACTTCCTATCGCTAATGTACATAAATATTTACGAATTTTTATTTTCTCGTATTGCAAATTTAAAAATTGATCTTTTTACTTTTCGCAATTGGTTAAAATACCCACGATACGTATCACATGCAAGACATATGTCTGTATATTAGTTCACTATGCAACTGAATATCGTTGTGTAATTCGACATTGAACGATATGATAATTACCTGTGACAAATAAAATTCTGCTTAACTTCAGTGCATATACCTGATACAAATTTGAGAATCAACGATATCTAAATTCTAAGATATCGCAGGTCAAACAACTCTGACATAGATTTAAAATACCATGCCACACTAATGATCTTGACATGTATTTGTAGAGTATCCGTTAAGTATTCTCGAACTTGTTCGTTTTTTTAATGAGGAATAATAATAATATGCGTTAGTTTATCCGAAACTTTTGGTTGGATCTCGCCGAATATTTCCTGGTAAAATTTCAGTCATTTGCCAATGTGGTGCACTGTATAATATTCTATATATACGGAAACACACATATCCAATTAATCTTCACCTGGTAAAACAGACACGAGAGGGAGCGTTGAAAGAAAATAGTTTCCTTATTAAAATCAACAGTGCTTGTAACATTTAATTATCATTTGCATTTTAACTGTACATGATAACTGATGTCATAATATAAATTTAGGATTCAAGATTAATTATACAAGATTATTAGTATACATGTTTTCAATCATCATTCAAAAGTAAGGCAAAAGTATTCTAAATGTATGTATTAAGTACAGATGTAACGTGTATCTGTGAAGCGTAGATAGGTGTGACGTATACGTATAAAATGTAATACAACTACATAATAAAATATAATTCAAATGTACATGAAATGGTAATGGAATCTGCACATTTAAATTATTCGTTCCATGAAAGATGATGATGGATGACAACGAGTTTTTGTTCATTCTGCGCAGGTCAAAGCTGATTGGTTTGAATACACTTTGTAACTAAGAGTAACGTGCATGCGTATTTGCGATTTTCATGACGCTGAACATATACCTAGTGGTTTTTTATTTCTTTCATCATTATTTCTTGTAATGAACTTAAAAATATAAAAGTGATGTAGCTTAATTATAATCTTCTGTACCACCAATTATGTATAATAAATAATGACTTATTAATTAAGACTTTTAAATAAAAATTAAGAAATTTCTGCCCCTGTTGATCCCCGTATTCCTTACGACAGATATCTTATTCGCATATTTTGTCTACCATATATATAAGCAATATAGTAGAAAGCGTATGATACTGAAACAGCACAAGTAGAGGGGAACTTTTTGAAGTTAGTTGAGTTGCGTGAATTGAATACGATCTACCATGGAACGAACTATATAAATAAAAATTTCAAATACATACGAATTTGTATTACTAATATATTTTTCAAATGCAATCAATTTTTGTTATTTTGTTTTTAAAAACTAACATGAACGATGATACATAATTTGAAAAAAAAATTCAAATAATGTATCCTTTATTCACTAGAATTTATTAAGTTGCCTATGCTTTTATTTCGAATCGTTTGTCAACCAATTTGTTTGAAATCAGTTTAGAGTAAAATGAAAGTATGATAATTAAAAGTTGTTACAAACAAATGATAAATGTTAGAAAATAGATAGTGAAAAGATATTTTACAAAATTTCTGCTAAAAAAATTGAAGACTTATATATATGAATACATACATGTAAGAAAAACAAGAACAAATTAATATAGTTTAAATTATTAATTTATTTTGTATAAAGTATGTATCAAATTTCTAACGATGAAGATGAATTTGAACCAAGAATTACACCAAAACCTACATCTAAGCTTGATGTAAGTTTTTTCTTTTTTTTTAATATAAATAATTTAACAGCTGAGTATGAATTAAATATGTAATGTTTTAACAGTCTTTATCAAAATTAATATTTTTTTATTAATAGTGTTTTGCAGTACCATCGGTCCCAGAAGTTTCTTTAATATTTGATAAACCTTTAGGCTATAAAACTATAGAACGTACAGGCTTTCAGTCACCACCTGTTGATCGTAACACTTCAACACAAAAGAGTAATACTTCATATTCTTCAAGTGCAAATGGATCATATGCAGCATGGAAACAACATAATTATGTGTCTAGACCTTCTAACAATATTGGTAATACAGTTCCTCAAAACATACAATCCAGTCAGAATTATGTTACACAACCTTATTTAATGAAAGATACCACCACAGAGAGTCCAAAAGAATCTATGAGAAATGATCATTGTTCAATAAAAGATATTTCTAATTCTACAAATCTTGAAGAAAAGAAATCTCATAGAAGAAGTGATAGTAACTCTTATGGACATAGCTATCATGTATGTGAAAATAATATAACACCTATTGATAAAACAGCTCAGTATAACAATTCAATAGAACAGCGTGACTGTATGTCTCCCACATCACATACTGTTAGAACTTACATAGATGCTGATAATTATGCTGTTAATAAGAGGGCACACTTCCCATTATGTGAAAATCAATTAATAACTAATGACTCTAAACAACAAAATGTATCATTCAATAACTCAGTTAATGAACCGGATATACAAAACTCACATATCAATCCTAAAAGCTTGAAAAAGAGTGAATATCAATTACCACACTATGTAGGACAGCAATATCCTTATTTTAATATGAATGCTTATCCCTTTCCTCAATTTCATCCTTATTCTGTTCATAATACAGAAAATCAAGAAACAGTGAAGAACTTATTGCAAATTATAAATAGTCAAAATGAACAAATCAAATCATTACAAGTACAAGTGGATAGATTATTGAAAATGCAGGAGGAGAATTTAAAAGAAAGAAAAAAGTGTTCATGCTCTTATCCAATGCAACAACACAATAGTCAATTTTATACAAATTCTAATGATGCCTTGAATAGTCCTAATCATATTGCAGCACCAAAAAGCACAAAGAGAAATATATGTCAAAATGAAGTCTCCAAAGATAAAAGGAAAGAAAATTATAATGAAAATGAAAACATAAATCAAAATGAATTGATATTGGCAGAAGCACAAGCAAAAAAAACATTTATGGAGCAGAAAGTTTCTATAGGTGTAATGACAAGTTTTGAGTTTACTGTACAAAATAGTCCATTTACACTAGATGTTGATGATTGTGAAAAACAAGATGGTCAACAAAAGAAAGAAAATTTGAAACTATGTAATAACGTCGGTATTTGTGACAATAATGAACCTTTAAGAAGATATAAGAGTTCGTTTACTCGAATGCCCAGTGCACAATTAGAAAATATAGTTGAAGATTCAGAAAGCTACATGTCATCTAGTCAACAACAAAGCAGTAATTTAAATGCAAGCACATCTACAAAAGATGTGGAGAGACAAGCTTATATAGATATACAAAAAGAAACAGATATTCTTAGATCTAATTCGCCTAAATTAGGCAAAAATACGACTACAAATTTAAATCAGACTCGAGATAGAATACAAAAAGATTTAGGAAGAATTTGTACAGAAGAAGTGAGAAATTATGATATTGTAAAGGTACCAGCAGTACAAAGAAATACTGTAAATACAGAATATAATGTTTTAGAAAATAAAAATGATAAAATAAGTTCTCCTACTAATGCAGATTATTATAAAAAGTTAAAAATGAAAAAAGATAGTGATTCTAATGGAAAAGCAAGTAATTCTGTAAATAGCTCTGATTGTTATAAAGATTATCAAAAGGGGAGACACACTTCTGTTGCTAAAGGTGTCAATTGTATTGAGGATAGTTTGATTTTAAATGGTGGTGATTTAAAAATAAATGAAAGACCACCTCCTACTCCAGAACCTAGCATACATGTAGATATGAACGAATATTCCAGTGATGATGATAGTGAAAAAGTTAAACGTAGTTCAAAAGTGGGCTGGACGTTTTATAATAATGTTCTGGGTCAGGTAAATCAGTTGTTACAAAATTCTTGTGTTATAGATGATCAGCAACAGAATCAAACAAAAATAAATCAAAACGAACGGTACGAGACTGAAAATAAAGCAGTACTAGGTACTGTTAAACATGCTACATTGGAACAACTTAAAAAACTTGGGATTAGTTTAAATGAAAATCCAGAAAGTAAAGAATTGAATAGCAGTAACAAGTATGTTTCATACACATGAATTATATATTCGCATGTACACATGAAAGTAATTTCGATTATCTAAATTCTGTTAACTCAAAAAGTTCAAGATAAATTTTGATTAACATTATTTTAGATAATCGAGCTGAAATTATACATTATAAAGTAATCTAATAATTTGTTTAAAAGGATGGCGTTCGATTTATCGTTCTATCCACGTTTGGATTATCAAGCAAATATGACACAAGCTACAAGTGGTGTAAATGAAACAAATACAAGTATGCATATGAAAGCATTGGCTTTAAAATATCTAACTGATGAACAACTTGCTGAATTGGCAGTACAAAAGCAAGGCTCAACGTCTCTGAAGCATCTTATGGTTAGCAATGTGCAAGGCACAAATATGTCTTTTGCTACAATGCGCTACTTAGAAAGATATCAGTTACTTCCAGGCAAGAACGGTATTCAAACAGAAGGTAAAAATTTTTAATAAATACGCATAACATACTTTCTAAATAAATAGATAAAATAATAAGTCATCTTTTCTTCCCAGATATTAATAAAGTAGCAGTTGAAACACCATCAAAAATTGATATAAAACATACAAATCCAAAAAATAGTCCTAAAGTATTACAACGGTTTCCTTTCAATCAAACGCCTAAAACGTCTTGTCCCAGTAAAATTCTAGATATTTCAACTTTAAAACAACAACCTAAACTTTTATAAATGTTGATGGTCTAAATATGAAACATAAATATTCGAACTATTTTAATACATTTTAATTATTTTTACTACTGACTACAAACATTCGTTAGAATTAAGAATAAATCGATGTTCAGTAAGATATATATATATATACATTATATTGTACATTATTTATTTTATATAAATTAAATAAAAGTTAATTTTGAAATCAAGTGTTCCAATAATTATTATGACAGTGTAAAAGTATTATATACAATGTTGATGTAATATGATAATACACGTTATGCTTTTTTATTCAAAAGTCTCATAAAAGGTAAAAAATGATACAATATTATTTCTATTTAATACGATACAACAAATTTTTTGTATTATTACAAAATTGGAGGCTCAACAATTCTACTCTCATAAAATTCTCGATAATCAAATTGGTTATTAGAAATACACAATATTTTTCTTATTTCATTTAAACAATTGATTCTTTTTTTAGAAAATGCGTTATTGTTACTGAATGCAATAATTATTGTTAATAATATGAAACATTTTTATCTATTTGAAAATTTTGGATGCATAAAAACGTGTATCAAAATCTAATACAAAAACAATTAATTAATTTAAAATTATTTTTTATATTTTAATAACAAACCATATTTAGAATTTATAATCTAGACAACTCGGTAATGGTAGAATTCCATAACTAAGTGACTAATATTAATACCTGCACATAATGTCACGATATACATCAATAACATTATCGGTAATGTTGATAGTATTATGTGCGTCTTATGAAGTATTTCCATACCTACATAAAATTTAAATCATGAATATAATTTTATCGATTTACAATACTAAATTCATACACTTACTTGTATAGCCCAGAAATGTAATATAAATATAATATCCAACAGCTATTAACCAAATTGTATTTCCAAGAAATTTTGATGAAAATGTATCATAATTTATAAGACCTGTAAAATATTTGTAAGATAACAGGATCTAAATACATTAGATATAGATATTAAATATTTGAGATTAACATTTTACCATTATATAAAAAGAGTTGTACAATATGAAGTATGATTAATGGTGGGAAAAATGCATTCAAATGAATGTCAAATGCATATCCCCATTCTACATCTTGAGTCTTATCAATTCTTAAATAACGATTTGTTATAAACCTGAAATTAATAGAAAAAATATTCAATTCTTTTAGATTAATAATGACTTATTGCATGTATTGATATTGCAAGTATCATGTGAATAATGTAAATTTTTACCAGAATATTGTAGCTACTATCAAGCCAGCAGTAAGATAATCAATGAATATCATATAAAATAACAATTTAATAAATTGAAAAAATCCTAATCCCAAAACTATAGTAAAACCAATCGAAGATATGCACAGACAACACATTAGTAGTACCAAAAATGCAGGATCATCCCTTGCAAATTGTGACTTTGTTTCTGAAATGAAATTATACTTTTCATAGTATTAACATATGATAGAAATATCAGACAATGAGTAAAGTAACATACGTTTCCTGCTTTGAAAATTTCTATAGACTTTCTGTGGTGATATAAATAAAAAGATCATTTGCCATAAAGCAAATTCGAAATCCATTTGTTCGAATTTCAGTAACTTCCTCAGGTATTTGTAACATTTTGTTGCTGCACCCATACAATCCTGCCTAAAATATACATTTTTGTATTCAGAATAGTTATGAAAATTTTATGCTTAGGAACACAATTAATTTACCTGTAAGTTACTGGCATTGGTAAACTTGAACCAGATTCAACTGGACTAGGAGAATTACACCTACTTATTGGAGGTGATGTAGAATATTTCATTTTGAGATCTACTCATTAAGCACGAAATAGTCAATAAATGTGAAGCATTTTTACAAAAAATAAGATAAGTGTAGAACTTATTTTTAAAATTTTATTCTACTTTCCTTAATCAATCTTGCTCCTGAAATATAATGATTATATAGTATTTTTTTAACACGTATACTATTAACATTTACCTGTTATTTTTCTTTAACTATATGCGTATAATTGTAATGCTGTCAATCAGATATATTTTTATTATAGGTTATGTTTACATACCTTTCAATCATTGAATCATAAAGTATACAACTTATGAGAATTTTTCTTGATTACTATCTAAATATGAAATAATAAATGTTCACGTAATTAGTAACATGAAAAATGATTAATATAAAACTTCACTTTTAAAATTAACATTGCTTGAATCACGACAGCTATTGGTCGGCTCGGTACAATTTAATATAATTCAATTTTGCGTCATCTTCGTGATATATTAATATTTATATATAATTATTTAATTATTAATTGTAGTGTGTTTTGTACAACAAAAATTAATTATACAACATGAAAGTAAAAATTCAACACAAAGTTCAAGGAAATTTTATTTTTAAATTTTGATTCAATTTATACATTTTATCTAAATTTTATAATATTTTAATGTTCATAGTATTTAAAACATTACATCTATTTTATTTATATTATATGTATTTGCTGTATGAAATAGTTCGTCTTATCACGACCTAACCCAACCCGGCTAATCTAATCACGGCATAATTTAACCGTAATCTAACCTAATCTCAACATGATCTAACTATAATTTAATCTAACCTTACCATTCCTAACCTTACTTTGTATTTTAATTGTTCTATATTCGTTTCTATTTATTTTAATCAAATCAAGTAACGTAAAAAAATGCAAAAGTAATTGTTGGATACATGTTATTATAATAATATAAATTATACAAAAATATATTTGCAAACGAAAGTTAATAATCTTATAATTAATTATATTGTTGAATTATCATTCGTAATTAACATTAAATGACAAAAAAATATAGATGTTAATTCTTTTAAAGTTAGATACATTTATTTATTTGTTTATTTGTTTATTTATTTATTTATTCATTCATCGTGTATTTATAGTATGTACAAATTAGTCTCTAACCACATAATGGACGCAACAAATGAATCTGTGTATTATGTACAAATATATATGATTACAGATACATTGAAAATGTTCACACATCAAACACAAAGGTATGCGTGTAGTTGAATTTTATATGCTGCGTCACAGTTTAATATGTATAGCTAATACATATAGCTTTCTGTCTTTTTACCTTTTTTCATATTCTTCATTTATAGAATATAACTATGTGTATGTATCATTTTTATCGTAAATTACGTACGTTCATACTATACATTTTTCATATGTATATATTTATATATGTATATAGCAAACCATTGTATCAATACCGAAATTTATAAAAATATGCATGTACCTTTAAAAATTATGCACTTCAAATCAAGCACACTAATGCTAAATTATATATGTGTATAATGCGTACATATATGTTTATATATGCCCTATATATACATATATGTACGCACGCTTAATTTAAATTTGACTTGTTCCATATATCTATGTCTTACATGCAACAAGCCAACGTTCAATCAAGTTTCATATTTTTCTTTAACATTCTCTGTTTCAATCGGCAGGGAATATAGGAGCTTTCCGACAGATTATTTTGAATCATGCAAACTCTTTCACCCGGAAATTGGAAGATATCGATAAATACAAAAGCATCAATTGATTTTTACATTACATATGAATATATGTTAAAAGGCACTGAACATACAACGAGATCGTCCGCAATGTAAATGATAATATAGAACACATAAGTTTACAGGAGCAATTAAATATAACCCAGTGATGGATAGATCAAGTGCCCATCAAAGAGTTCACAGACACACAAACTATGAGGGGAAGAAATTCCAAATGAAACTCACAAATTTTCAGATTTACTTTTCAATATTCAAATTTTCATAGCAATGTAATGGGAGTTTAATGTACTCATCGGTGTCCGAGCCCTTGTGGGCAATTGTCCATCACTGACGTAACCGATAAGAATACTTCTCATTCCTTCATCATTTGAAACGAATCCATAGTATTTCGAATCATAACACTATAAGTGTAATTACTCGATACAAACTAATCAGTTCATATTAAAATAAAATGAAAAAAATTCATCGCATTTATATCTTAATGGAGATTTTAGACGATCAATATATATTTTCAATATCTCATGGATCGATCAATTATTGTCAATATTTCAGTATTGTCAATAAATAGAGCCCTGAAACATTAACAGTATATATTGATTGTTTCAGATGTCCACATCAAATCTAAACAATTTCAATACTTTGAATCTGTAACATATCAAACAAAAGTAGACCATTTACAAAATTAATATTTGAACATAAATATTATTTGTTAATTTAGTTAAACATACCATGAGCAATATTTATAATAAAAATTAAGATATATTGTTTGCATTTTCTTTCAAAGAACGATAGCAACGTTGTAAATGGTTTTTTCTTGGACCCAAATATACAAATTCATTTTAAAACGACGAAATGTACAGTGCATATGTAATTATCTTGCTGGTAACTCGTGTCACATTTGATACGAACATTTTTGCAACTCAGTTCCTGTGCCTGATAGATAAACTTCTCTTGTCTCATGTAGTATGTATATCAGTTAAGAATATTGCATACGCATACTCGTTATTTGAAATTGTACAGAGTATATACGATTACGCAATTCTCATAACAGATAGCTTTGAACTAAATTAATCACTGTACTTAACTAGCCGTAAGCAGAACCTTTAACATTAGACACTTATTACATGAAGGTTGACGAAGAATAGTAGATATATTCCAGGAAGTAACATGTTCAAGAGATAATCGCTTGTATTTTTATAATTTGACATTTATAAGAGTTTATTTTAACAATTTTAATGAGAACGTTCCATTTAATTATATGGTAACATAATTTCTTTTCATTAGTTAATCCCTTTAAGTTGAACACAATAATTCATCTGTCATGATAAGATTTATGTTGAAACAATTAAATTTGATATGATAAGTTTCAAAATAGAAATTCACGTGTAAATGCACATGTTACAGTCTATAATAATAAGTGTAAAACTCTTGTACATGGTTTTCTCATAATAATATTATAAAAGAATAATTAAATATTTGTAATGCGCAGTTACAATTAGCATGAAATTTCCATATATAGTTTTTGAAAATTTGTTAATGTAGTTATCATAGACATTGTAGTCCAGTGCCCACTATAATAAACAAATCTTATTTACAAATTGTAGTTTTCTATTAAATGTACATAACATAACGTTCATAACATACGTTATGTTCGTAGAACGCAGAATAATAACAATAAGAATTTAGTTAGGAATGTTAAAACACCAAATTAATTGATAAATATATATATATGTGTATAACAAAATCTTTGTCGTCCTTTTTAACATCATGATAATAACGATGCATTTAATTATAGTTTATTCGATACTTGTCTGCAAAAATGGTCGGTGTAGTAGTTACAAATATTTCAGTAGCATTATTTTGTTATTTCTGTACATTTTGTGTTTTACATGAAACCGTTAAAAAAGTTACTAACAATTAAGTCATTAATACTACACTTGTGCGATAAAATAATGCAGAAACTTTTCAACAAAATTTCAACGCTTAAACAGAAAAATGTTCATCCTTGTGAAAAATGTAAATATATTCAATACAATATATATGTTTAGCTTAAAATATTTCATATATCTTAAATACATAATCGTTTAAAGTACAACTCAATACTAAAGATTATATTTTCATTTAATAATCATGAGTTTAATATTTACAAATAATTTATTTTATTGTACGCCTGGTGGTTCCTACAAACATAGAGCTTCTGAATCAAAATAAATCTTTCCACTTTCAACAAAATACGGAATAGAATATTTATTTATTTTTGTTAATGAAGTTACATTAGAATTATATAAATTTTGTCTCTTTGCTACAGACTTTTATTCAGTTAAAATAAAATTGACAAATGATTGAATATTACGCAACATGTAATAGTATCTTTCATATGACAGAAATTATACCTTTAGACAAAATAAACAAAAGTGTATTGTTTTGAATAATCATATTTTGCCTTTTTCTAGAAACATAATCTTTTAAATTATAGAAACAAAAAACTTATTACAGCGTAGTCTCGTTATATAACTCTCATTTATATGGCTTGTTAAGCAAATGTACTAACAGCCCTTCAGGGTCATATAGTGAGACTTCGCTATACATATTGTTAAGTTCTAAAAGCAATGTATGAAATATTATAACGTAAGATAATAAGGGAAGACGATAAAGTTTCGAACTATGCAGTATAATTATACATTATTATTTGTTAGGGATATCGTATTTTACAAAATAATGTTAATTTTTAAAGTTTACTTTCTAACTAGTATTAACAATGAGTAAAACTCATTTTTTTCTTTGCAACCGTCTCATAATGAGATATGCACCAAATAAGATGTTTACAAAACTTGCAATCAGAAAGTATGTAATTTACTATTCACTTGATTTCAATGTAACACTATTAGTGAGGTAATGTTTGATGTACCTGAATTATAATCAATAGATAATATGAAATGTGTATAATTTGATTTGATTCCTTGTAATGTACAAAGCCTTCATACTCAATCTTATATGCACAAACAATTTTTCTCTCTTTTGTTTTGTAGAACAGTATTTAGTCGGTTTCACGATTTTAATTAAACTTTCCTGCCTCATGTACAAAGATACTGTCAGTCTCTTATTTTAAAGATATTGGCAGTTTCTTTATGCCCTGAATAAAATTACATACAGAAATGGTTCTTTCTTCACATCTATTTAAATATATCAATTTTCGCCATATTTATTGAAATTAGTTTCTTCTAATTTGCAACACTAGGCCATATTTTATCTAAATTGCGTCTACGTCAATCTCTAACGAACGGAAAAGTGTAATTCTTCAAAAATTAATCAGATAAATAATATGAGATTTAAAGTTGTTAAAGTAAAAGCAAAACCAATAACAGTAATTAATGTTTAATTTTGAAATTTGTCACTTTACATAGTAATAAACAAACGTCATAGATCATATAATACACAAGTATTTTTTCGTAGTAGTTAAAAAATCAGACTTTCTAGGCCTGCAGCCTATGAAACGGAGTTACATTATACATTGTATTTCTGTTGGACTTTAATCTAATCACAGTTTATTCTGATGCATGAATTAACGTAAGTTTATCAGCCACGATTTTTGTGACGAGATTATTAAAAAAAGAACAAACTTCTAATATACCTTTTTCCACACATTCCAATCACAATTTTATCCCAGTAATACTACCCTTACCCTGGACCATTTGGAATCGTTTCACCATCAAATAATCATATACTCTAATTTAATAAAATTTGCCAGCACAAAAACTTTTACTATCTCAACGTTCTTTCTATTTAAAGCCTTAAGAAAGTTCTATTTAGTTTACCTCAGCATTACAAACTAAATATTTTTAGATAGTTCTTTTTATTAATCGCTGTCAATTATCATCCTCAACAATACGTGCATGATCATTGCGATCCAAGGTATTGGCGTATCTTCTCACTTTGTATTGTACAGGTATAATAATATACCAACAGTTTAGCGTTTCTTACATTAAGTTCCATACATTTAGTAAAGACAATGTATAGAGAGGAATCAACTTTCAATTTTTTTTACATATAATCCGTAGCAATAATTAAAACGAATATTCAAAGCATACACATAATTAGCTATACATAATTTATAGGGTAACGCATAAAGTAAGACAAATCACTTTAACATCGTTTACGTTCTCTAAAATTCCATTATCAAGAAATGTTAATGCTTATCCAATTTTTATGTATATATATATGCGTGTATTTTTCGTATTTATATAAATATTTTTATCAGTAAATTCACGTTAGTATACAAATACGAATGAACCAAACAGAAAAATTACGTTGAAACGTTTCTCATTTGATTATTCAATGATATTAAAAATATACATAGAATTAAAAAAGATCCAACATACAGTTGGGCGAAAAATGCTATACACATGACTTATCATTTTAGAAGCGATTTTTCTTTTTTTTATACAAATACCAACCACGAATTTTATTATTGATGTAATTGAAATTAAATACTGTTACATTATTGTCACGTTTAATGAGATATCAAAAAATGTGAATTTAAAAGAAAAATAACAGAAAATTTCTGGTCTTAAAATTCATTTCATTTTTGCAACACGCTACTACGTTAAACTTATTGAAGATTTCATTAGTAGTATTTCTCTTTAAAATAATCTTCTTAATTCAAAATAAAAAAAAAATTAAAAAAAAAAAAGGAAACGAAAATCAAATAGCAAAACTGTGCAAAATAAAAAAACAATATTAAAATATTATTTTCCAAACAAGTGAATTTACTAATAAAAAGATATTTATGTATGTATCTTAAATATACCGTACTTATTCCTTGATGTAATCAACGGCATTACACCAAATTTGAAATGTATCATCGAGATACAATTAATGTAAGTTGTGCTACAGGACTGAGGCTAAAGCAAAATGTTTTACAGCACCACGATTTAAACTGAAATAATTAATATCTTAATGCATTTACAGTTGATAACAAATTCTTTCTGTATATTCAACATCACGATTAATCATTTCAGATATATAAAAAAGAAAAAATTAAAAGGCAGTATCATAAATGTAAAGTATAATTATACGTATTGGTAATTATTTTGTAGTTCAGAAGATTGGTTTTTTCTTCGTTCAATATTCATTATTTCAATTTCTGTACGCATATTAGTAACAAATATATTATATGCGTTCTTTTGCTACAATGTATAGGTACATGTAATTATATAACATCTAAAGCCAAGCTCCTGTAATATACACAACGTTTTGAGGCACTTAAATGTGTGCTCAAAGACCATATTTTCTGACAACTCTTATTATTACTTGCCAAAGCATAATCCTAAATTGTATGTTATCTTGTGTAACAGTAATATTAAAAAGAAAAGTCAGTGCCGTAAATAGGTGCCTAAATATGTCATAACAATTATCATTTTTTTCTTTCAACTTGAGACGAACGCAAAACTAAAATCTGTTTGGTATCATTTCCAGAATATCAATAACAAGTAGTTTATTTTATTATTTCTGATTCACCTGGAATACAAATTTTTAAAGCTTCTAGCAGAGACTAGAATGTATTTGAGGCAATATGGAATGTTATATTTTCGAGATATATAAATATCCTAATTTAATGTTCCTGTATTATATTTTTCGCTTTATCATGTATGTACTATGTCTTAAAAACTATCAATAATTTCATAGTAAGTATACCAAATTTATATCTTTGTTTTACAATATAATGATTACATTCTTGTGAAATGACATTCTTCAATTTTTTAACATTCTTGATAAGTCTAATATATTCGTTAATAATAAGTTTTATCGTAGAAAATATTAATTATTAAGTAATAAAGAAAATATAACAAACCAATATCTATTCGTGTTTGGTTTAAATGAAAAGTAATATTCCTGTAAATTATAACTATACCAATATTTTATTATTGTTAATTATAAAACAATAATAAAATGTTATAATTACGATGTGACAATAAACGATAATATAATAATGCTTCAATTATATTACTAGTATAAATTTAATAGCTACATTAGATTGTAATAATTATATTTCTACTGTTAATGTTAAAGAAGATCCAGTATACACCGCTTTAGACAATAACAGTAAGATCATAAGTAATACCTTGTATGTAAAGCACTTTTTTTGTTTTTCCCTCATTTTGATTCTTCCTTTCTTTCATAAAAACTATAATTCAAACAATATAGCAAATATTTAATTTGTACATTAATTGTTTATAGTTTTACGTTATTTAGTGTAACTGTCATTAATATTCTGGAAATTATGCAAAACTTGCCTATAAATACTTGTAATGATATATATATAAAAAAATTATGAGAAACAAAACTTAATTTTTTTTTTCCTTTTAATAAATATTCTTAACATTTATCTGCTTTAAAAATTACATTCTCTTTTTCAATTGAATAAATCAGAATTCTGTTTGAGAATAAATTTCGTTGCATTCTGAACATTCATTAAGCTGTACGCGCATAGCAAGGTTTTGGCACAAAGATAAACATTTCCCAGTTACGGCCCTGTGCTATGAAAAGGGAGAGGAGAAAGGAATTAAAAGATTAATACCTTAGTTTAACATTTTTACAAGCTAACAAATATGTACCTCCAAAATCACAGAACCAAAGCAATAACAATACTCTTCTACACAATGTATTATCCTGCCAGCAAACATATTTTTTTAAATATGCAGCGAATTAGAGTTTCTTCAAACAATTCTTTATGATTCATAGTTAATTGATACCACATTCATTGTAGGCGAAGTCACTGTACAATGTAAAAAGTTTTCTTCATACCCACTATATCCAGTGCAGGATAAAAGCAGTGGTACATAATCCATATAATCCAGATGAAGAATAACAGCTAAATATTGAAATTCATTGTGGTAGTATCTGTAAAGTTGCTTAGTTCACTACATTTTTAATTCTACTCATTAGTTCAATTCTGCTTACTTATCCAAAAAAAAAGTAACATCAATAATATTTACTTACATATTGATTTACACATTTCCATCCCTTTCATCTGTTTTATGCTTTGTACAAGGTAGTTCACGACAGTGCTGTGCTACTTGGGCATAGCTCGGCTTCAGAAGATCCTAAAGTAAAAACAAAAAAAGATTTAGTTAAGCTTTCTTTTTATTTTAAATTGTCCAAAATTTTCAAAACGCTAAATGTAATGTATTAATACTGCATTGATATCTAAAGAAAGTGAATAAAATATGTGTATAGACTTGTTAAAATCAATGGCAAATATAATTTTTACAACAATACAAATTATTACTTGAAGAAGAAAGTGTACTTACTACAGGAAAAGTAGAAGTCACTCCCGCTTGTGACTGGGAATTTTGTGAGGCAGTAGAGGAATTACATTCACACCTAGATACTTGTTCAGAATCTTCCGCTGTGTGTGCATTTGAAACAGCCTCGTCCACTCCATTCACCATGTTTGAATCGTCAGTCTTTACAGATCTGTCAGCGGTGCATTTCAATAATAAAGGACTAAACCTGAACGTGCATAATTATAATAGACATATATTGAATACATATTAAATAATTACAACTGTGCACCTTAAAATACCATGCACAAATATAAGACAGCCACTATTATATACATTTCCATTCAAAATCGCTACATAGTTAAAGGGAACGGGTCTTGCAAGATTGCAACACTTATTTAACAAACCAGTATACACATCATTTATTTACTTCCACTGACAATGAATCTATAGTCATCAATTAATAATGAACCATGATTTTTATTATATTCATGTGCCAAATATTACAGCTTAACTTTGTATTAAAAATTAAGATTTTAATTGAAATGCCTTTAACAGTAACTTGAAAATAAACAATTAATAATTGTAATATGATATAATATAATATAACGTAATATTATAATTATAGTAATAGTAGTAATAATAATAATAATAGTTATAGTAATAGTAATAATAGTGGTAATAATGATGATGCTCATAATGGTAATAGCAATGATAATAATAATCATATGACAATAGTGATGATTAAGACTATAGAAATGATGATAGTGATAATGGTAATCATAATAATAAATAAAGAAATAGTATCAATATAGGTAACAATAGCAATAGTAGAAGAAGCAGCAATAGTAGTAATAGCAATAATAGTAGTGATGATAGTGGTGGTGGTAGTAGTAGTAGTAATAACAGGGTAGCAACAACAGTGATAATTAAAGTAGTAATATCACTAGTAGCAATAATAAAACTAACCTTAATCACTGATGGCAATGATATTTATAATAACTATCATGGTAACACGAGCGGAAGTGATTATGTCAGAATCAACGACGCTGACAACGGTACCAACAAGAACAAAAATTTTTATAAAAATGATATTAATGATAAGTGTACTATTAATGGTAGCAACAGTGTAAAAGGAAATGATGGTAATAACACTGGTATTAGTAGTATTAATAGTGGAAAGAGTTATGACAATGAGAATGATAATAATGGTAATGATAATAATGATGACAGTGATAAAATAATAATATTAATAATAATAAATCATATATTGAAGAACCCTGAATAATATAATAGTCCATATGTATTGTTCATTTGCCACAGTATTACAGGCAAGAATTATTTTATAAATTGTGCTACCACAAAGTACTGCATACATCCTTTGCATACATACACATTGCAACACTTTGTCATATTTAATCACCATAGAAGAATGATAAAACTTCTGACTACCTAGTATCAATTGAATACCTCGATTTTGAGCATTTTACACTTTAAAACTTGCTCTTTTATCGAGTGGAGCACCAGCTCTTATCCCAAAAAAAACCTACTCTTCAGTAAAAGAATCATACTAGCGAGGCATTCCAAACAATATTAGACAACTTTACACTCGACAGAAAAAGATAGCAATGAATAGAAATAAATGGCAAATTGGAACAACTGAGCACGCCTACAAAATTAACCACCATAGATAATAAAATAATGGTAAATTTAGGAAAGTTACACCTATTTCTTACTGCTTTACATATGAGTATAATGTAATTAAGAAAGGGAAAGTTCAATGATTAAAGCACAACCAGCAAATTTTTTTTATAAAATTTCCAAATTTGCGTATACACGTATATTAATGCTAATTGGGATAAATCAGTTGTGAAGATACTTAAAATTCAACAACTTATACCATTAAAAAGACATCCTACGAATATTAATAAGAATAGAATAGAATAGTTGTAAAATATGTTTGGTATCTTTTATTAATATACTTGTTCAGTAATTAACAAATTAAAAAATAATATATAGACTATTTGTCATTAACATAACATAAAATTACTATCTTCCAAAACTAAAAATATGTATTTTAATGTTCATTATTTTTATTTTATTTTATCAGTATAATTACTTTATTATCTTCATCGATCTTATTTATGAATTAATGAATAAGCATAAACTTTAACATTACTATAATACCATACTAAAAAGAACATAATATCTACTGAACCTAATATACTACCATGGAAAACTACTTTCCCTTTCCTTCTTATAGATGATATAAAAATATAGGTGGACTACACGAATTTCACTAATATACATCCACCATACAGAGCATAGCACGCATATAATGCAGCCAACACTATCAAACACAGCTTAGCAATCTTTTCAGGCTTCATACGACTGCCTGCACATAAATCATTCTGATGTATTTGTGTGTATGTGCGCGCGTGTCATATGCATGTATATATTTGTATGTATTTATACATATGTACATAGTATATGCAATATATGATAAGAAGCAATTAGAGAGTTTTAACAACAGTATATAATAAGCAATACTTTTTCAAATCTGCTTTTATAATAAAAATATAGAATATACTTCCTACTACACACATGCACATACACAGAAAATGTATGTACATGTACAGACATATATACATATATGTATTGTATTCATGTACTACATATATATGCAAATACATATATACATGTATTCATGCTGAATGTACACGTATACGTATGTACTTATGTACTTGTGCACGATTGTTTGTAGTGTGTGTCTGTGTGTGTTTGTACGCGCGCGTGTCATGTACGCATGTACATTTGAATAAATGATGTATGTATGTATATATGTATGTGTGTATGTATGTATGTATAAGAAGAAAGCACACTCACTTATCAGGAGATGACGGGGGAGTGAGGGTGATGGTGCTGAGAGCGATGTCTGTGGAGTCATTGTTGCTAACAGAAGCATTAGAGCTGACATTTGTAGATGCAACGGGAGTAGCTGATGTACTGCCAGAACCAGTTGGAGCCTCTAACGAACCAGCATGACCACCAGCACTTGATCCTGGACTCGCAGACCTACTGCTGTTACTTGTTGGTTGTTGATGATATTGTTGCGATGTTCCTGCAGATTCTTTATCTTTAACGCTTTTCAATTTTGCGGTACCTTTAACTACGTCTGAAAGCCTATTCTGCGATTGCGTACAATCGGTACCAACAGTCTCTACCGAAGCATTATGGGATTTTGCAATATCTGCATCTAGGCCAGGAAGAGGAGGGAAAGCAGAAGCTTCCAAATCGAATTGTGCCCCTCGGTTACATTGTGTGTTATTATTACTGGCCGGGGTAGACTCTCTGATTGATGGTAAAGGGCTATTGTTAGCCTTTGACAATGACTCTTGATCTTTGATCCTACGGTGCATACGATGACGCGGAAATTGAACTCCAGAATCCAGAGTTTGAGCGTCATTTTCCTGGGATCCTTTAGAGTGGCTGCTATTGTACTGGGCCTCTCCAGGTGCTACGGTTGTATGTGAGGAATGGAACTTTGTGCCGGTTTGATAGGAAGAAGAAGTTGGCTTCACCGTAGGTAAGCTCGAAGTAAAAGTCGGAACTGTTGCTCCTAAAGATATTGGTGCTCCGCTTATAGGCGGATGAGAGGTACGCCCCATCGGTACCATGTTGCCTCCGCTATCCATCAATCCTGGTCTTTCGGGTCCATTTCTTTGTTTATTTCTATATTAAATGCATACATATGTACATACACAAATCAATCACTAATAATATTAACAAGTAACATAATAATATTAATAAATAATACAGCTGAAGCTGTTCAAAGTTAAACTAATATCTTAATTTTCTATTAAAAAGATATATAAATCTTTATTAAATAATATGGTGCAAAATTAAATATGCAATTTCAGTGACAAAAATATTTAATACAGCTCTACATTATTGAAAATAATTATATAATATTAATTACATACCTGTGACGTGGATTGTATCTCGTATTGTGTGGTTTAAACGTGTTGTGTGGTGTAATACCGTTCATTGTGAAAACACTTGACATATCAAAATAAGCAGGACTTGCAGGTCCCCAAGGCATCATTCCAGCAGGATAAAATGGCTGATGCTACAAAGATATTTGAAACTAATAAACTGATGTACATAAATTTATGAATTTCAATATCCAAAAATCTAGTCAGTTACACTTTTTACGAATATAAGAAAAAAATGTACTTACAAATACATGAACCTGATTGGCATATGGCGGCATAGTAGTTTGTGGCATAGTAGTACCATTTGTATAAAGGAACCGTTGCTGTCCAGCTGTATAACTATTTGGATCATAGACAGGCGGAGGCGGTGGTGTTCTATAACCATTTTTAATACCACTTACACCAGCAACTGCTGGTATTGGTAGCCTATTCATTGGTTTAGCTTTAATTCTTGCCATTATTGGCTTTCCCTAAATTATAAATAATGAAATACTAATGTTAAATGTTATCAAATATAATTATTTTGAACCTCAATGTATAATTGATATGAATATATTAACCTAAATACTACAAGACATAACTTTATAAACATTTAATGCACTCTATAATATATGCATGATTTTGTACGAATCACGTACATAATATATATTTTTATATATACTCGAACTTTGAATACTTTTTAAGTTAATATATGATTCTAAATAAAAAAATTTATATTAAGAGGAAAACATTACCTGAAATTCCCGAACTTCTTCACGTAAAAACCTATAGGCCTTTTGAGCATCTTCGTCAGATTCAAATGTTACATACCAAGAACTATTATGGGCAAATTCACATGAAATAAACCTTGGACATCCTTCTCCAGAGAATAAATTCTATAATAAGAAATTCCATTCTATTAATGTAAAATGAATAAAAAAAAAAGTGATTATTGTTATTAAAATATTTGATTGATATTGTGTGTTCTTGTACTGTTAGTATCATGTATTTCTTCACCTTTACATCTTCTAGTGGCGTATTATCTGGTATTTCACGAAGAATCACAATGCATCGTTTATGATTAGGTCTTACTTTTTGCCCTTCTTCATCAACTTGCACATTCGGAGATTCTCTCAAAACCTCCGTTATAAGTTTTATATCCTTCGTTAATTTTTTGACTTGATTAAAATTTGCTACTGTCCATATTGGTACATATTGATCATTATCCATTTGTGATAATAAATATGTATCGTTAGCTAAATTTTCTCTAAAATATAAGAAAATAAGGTGTAATAAAATGCAAGTTACTTCAGTAAAATAAAAGTATAATAAATTATACCAACATAAACTGCATAATTTATATATAGTTTGGAGATTTCAATGTATATCTGCAGTCTAATTATATTAATATTACCTGGAGAAATAATATTCAAGTTGCGAAGAGAGCATCTGTTTAAGTTGTTCCAAAGGTATACCAGGAGTTGATAAATCAGCCATTGGTGCAGGTTGATTTGGCACATCACCTAAAGCAGCAACATCCACTGGACCATAACCTGCAGCACCTCCTATACCTATAGCATGCTGCGGCGAAGGCTCTAGACTACCAACGCTCGCCTCCAAAATCAATTCATTTCCACTTGGAACGCCGTTCATGATGTTATATTCCAAATTGGATGCAGTATTTCCAATTGCACCCCCAACAGAACCCAATGGTTCAGGGGTGGCTGGATACACCGCCCCTGGTGGGAGCTTCCCAATGTCCCCATTCATGTACACGTACCCTATAAAGAATACAAAGTGTAATTAACAACAACCCTTTATATTATAATACCCTACAAACACAGCTAATATCCGATACATATTATACTTACATGTTAAAACATGTAACGTATAACTTTAGAAGTTTAATACATTTACAAAATTTAAAAATAGAATAACAATAAAATTACTTATACCTTGTTAAATAATTGACTACAAGATAATTAATCTATATCAGAAATATTTTATTATATTTCCTAATAACTTCATTCTGTAATTTATATTGTATTAAGACATAATGAATAATCGAATAAAGTAAGAATTTTAAAAAATGATCTCTTGATTAGTCTACGAGTTAATTGACCACATTGTTTTTCATGATATTAACTAAGACTGCATTGTACTATTTTACAATTATATAAATTAGTTATAACAATACATAAAGCTCATAAATTTATCACCTTTATGTTGAAACCTCAGACAATCAATATATATTATAGTGGAATCTCGATCCATCGTTTCTGAAGGAACTGACTGAACTGAATGATAATCTGGAAAAACCATAGATATGGGAACATAAGATTTAGGATTGGATTACTAGTGACTAGATGAATAAATGATACATACAGGAAAATGATTATTTTGGAAACGATCGATTGAGGTTTCACTATGTCAATGTCTGAATAGTTATTAACAATACTGAAACATTGACAATATTGTATTGACAATATGTACTGATCACCTGACATCTCTATTAAATGAAATATAAACTATTCAACTTAAAAATGTGAATATTAAACTCTTAATGTTATGAGATCTTCCTAGAATTGTATTTTGTAGAAATATGATTAACAATATGTACTATGCAAAATATCAGTCTGATGTAATACATTTGCAGTATCTATATATATACTCATACACGCATACATAGAGAACATGAACGTACACGCACCAGTTCTGCATGTGTATGTATCGCACGTATGATGCGCGCGCGCGTGTCATGTTCAATAACACATAGCCGTATGCACGATGTGTATATGTATGCGTACGTGTATATGCGCGCGCGCTCGCGGACGTATATGTGCGTGCTCAATGCATATATGTACGCGTATTTAAATTATATAAATTTATTTACACGAAAATCTTCGTGAACCACGAAAGAGTATAATACAAAAATAGAGTTGCAGCTTTTTTTCTATCCTCTTGAAATAGCTGTTTCAAGTAACACTGATCGAAACACGTAAAAACGGTGTAGAATTTAAAATGATAATGTAAAAACGAGATATTTCACTGATACCGCTTGAAATTAAACTGAATGTTGATCGTACAAACCGTGCCACATGCTAAGATTTGCTCTCGTTCAGTATCAATGTGTAATCGTCAAGCATTCACACTTAAACGTCACATTGTATCCTTCTGATATAGTTCTTTGAGAAAGGTTACGGCATGAAAAGTAAAAATTTTGAAAAGGCAAGATATGCAATATGTTGGATGCGATTAGCCAAATATAGAGCGAGACGTTGGCCGGGCCAACACGTTCACGCACGCAGATTTGGTGACAACCACTTGGACAGTACACTTATGCGTATCGAATATCGTTACCGAAATCACCATTCATCCCGAAACAATCCCGGATTCCATGTGCCTTTATCAATAGGTGTTCTCCGCAGCTTCGTTTACTGTCTCGTTCTTCGGGTGTAAGTACCGTGAGCGCACACGGTTGTGCGCAAAAAACTCAACCTTATTCCTCGTTCTCAAGCTATGAATAGTTAGCCATAAGCATCTGCCCTCAATCCTCTACATCATTTGGATCAATGTGAGTCGCGCCGTTGTAGAATTGTATAAAATTCTTACCAAGAAGATGAATCAACTCAACACAATTTCTCAAGGAAACTACAAAATGGCCGACACAGAAAGGCACATGCCGTAGCTCGATGCATTGTGGGTCGTAAGTATGTAGCCCGACTATAGTGGTATCTGGCGGTTAAATTACCACGACTTGTGCCCGGTAAGTTTAAATTTTTTTTAAAACGTTCGTTCCGGTGATTCTTGGTGTGACAGCTTTTGGGAATTTCACATTTCGTAACTTCGGGACTTTGGAATTTCGATACTTTGAGATTTTTAAACCTTGGACTGAAATTTTACAACTTTGGCTTTGGAATTTCAAAACAGCTGTCGCCACAGTTTGTAGGGCCCACACTAAAAATCGATATTATTGAAAATGACTATAGTAAATCATACGTCCCATTATACATCGCCACGTGTTTGCAATTCAAGAATTTCTAGATTCCTAAATTTCTTATTTAAAAAATATTTAAAAAATTGGAAATTTAGGCAAATGACCGCCCCTCCCTGTTCCCTCAAAATGCGGAACTGAAGATAAATGTTTCATTTGCGAGATAATGACGGTAATATGTTGGGACTTTGGAATTTTGAACCTTAATTCGTTTCATCAAAATTCAATCCGGTTATATACCAAAGTTATATTTATGCATATGAACATTAATATCTAAAGATACAGATATAAGTATGTAAATCAGTATTTTGGCAACAAAAGCAACAAATATACTATGTTCGCAGAAATGAAAATGTATTTACTATTAAAAAATACCTATTACTCACATATACGAATACAAAACAAATGAAAAACAATAAAAAATGGTAATACGTTAATTGCTTTAAGAACTAATAATGTACTTAAATACTTAACTATACCATTATTTCAAAAATTACTTCTACTTATATGCAAGTTCTCATATACAGAACAAAGATATTTTATTAACAGATATTCTTTTCTTCATAACATCAACTTAAACAGTACACTGTATCTTTTTGTTTAGTAAATATTATTATATAAAAAGGTAGTAGAAAAAATAAGTCACAATAGTGGTGAATTACCATTTATTTAGAACAGCCACATTTTATCGAAAACAATTGATCTGTTATCAATACTGTTTTAAAAAGGAAAAAATTGGCAATTCTCCCTCAAAATAAATCCATTACAATAAAACATGATTCTTTCAATAAATAATACAATCAATGTGGAATCAAAGGCACAAAACTTGGAAATGACAATGTAAAAACCAGGCTCATTCACCTTACTATATAAACAAAACAAAGCATTCAGCATTACACACAAATAAATCAATCTGGAGTCTAAATAAATTCTTTTCAATGTTTCTCTGAACACGTCTATAGCGCCGAGATACATGCTACCTAATCCGAAAAAGAAGAGCCATCCGTTACTATTTGTATCTATTCCTTGTATACGTATTTTCTCAAATTACTAATTAATTATCACTACTACTTTAAAATGTGATGAGTTTAGTGAATTATCTATCATAAGGCTGCAAAATATTGCTTCCTACAACCTTACAAATGTCTGATTAGAATATTGTGCCTATATCGTTACTGTTATATATTTTTTATTGAAATATATATGTGTATATAATAGGATATCTCACGATGTATCAACAAGTATTAGTGACTGATACAGATAATTTAAGATGATAAGGTGTTGATGAAGGTGGAGTGTTCTTAGATAGTGGCATGGGTGTTTGCTGGTTAAAAACCATGGACTTTCAATTGGTCAGGTTTGGCCAGACCTGACTTTGTTAGCCACTGGCATATATTTTCTCGCTGGTCCCCCTGCAGCTGCAACACCTCCCCGTACTCTGGGTGCTCGATTACTGTCCCATTGCAGGCGAACTCCTAGAAATACAAATTTCCTGTTATAACTTAACTTACTTATATTTATTATTCCTTCACTGATTATGGATACTTAAACAAAGAAATAATATAGTCACATTGATAGTTCCAATTTCGAAGTTCAGTATTTTTGTATAATCTTTTATTAATAAGTAGAAGAATAAAAAAAGAAAATGATAAAAAGAGATCAAAAAGTAGTATTTACAAATATATATATTATGTCTGTAAATTATGTAAACATGTAAATAGGACATAATAATTTTTAATATATACACCCTCACAAAATAAGAGCCATAATTTTCAATAAAAAAAATTTGTGCAGATCTTTTCTGTAAAATTTTTGTACTTTAAATATATATTTAATGTCTACTTGTATTTATGTAAACATGCAGTAATTATAATTAATATATTGTTCAAAATCTACTACAATAAAATGTAAAAAATCATCTATGTATGTCAAATCATCTCATGTATGTCAAATTACACGCGCGCGCGTGCGCACATGTCACATACACAGATGAAACTCTAAAATTTCTTCAAAAAGTATTAAATTTGTAAAATACTTTTATAAATACAATTATCTACAAAATTATATATTTAAATTGAAAACATTGCGAAATTTTGTGTGTATACACTTAAGTATGACACACACAGTATTTCACTCCTATGTGAAGAACACAAAAATGTTAATAAAAGATAAATTGATTAATTATATTTATTTAGAAAATGTATGTTGTGTATAGTAATTGCAATTTGTTTTTAAAGTCATTCATATTTTATGCTAGGTAGTTGTTTGCATCAGTTCTATTTTTAGCATAGTATCTGACACTGACAAAATATTCAACACACAAAATTCGTATAACAATTACAACTTTGTTACCTTTTTACATGCTCTCACTATTTTCTTCAAGTCATATTCAGATGAAAGCCCTTGCACTGTTGTTAAGGTCTTACGACCATTTCGTTGTTGGATCCTTATATGCACAAGACCGTCTTGGACATCATCATCTGAACCCTTGATTGCATCTGCAAAGGGGTCTAAAAAAAAGAACACAAAATAATTCACATGATATCCGAATTCGTTCGATTTTACATTTGCACAGTAGATTTTCTCTTAAAACGTATGACTCATCTATAACGAGAAAAAGAATACGATTTAAAACGTTAATTGCGTACTATGATGCAAGCGAAAGACGCCATCGCCATTTTGGTAAAACTATCTTCGAGAATATGATCAACTGCAAAATAGAAAATATAATACTCACCGAATGTGTTGAGATTCTGGATGGACATACGACAAACAAAATATATCCCTGGAAGATATAGAATTGCAAAGTGCAAATGCAGCTGAGAAAATTCACGGATGACGTAGGATAACAGAAGCACCACGCAAGAATACTGGTAAATCCAAAAAACCTTATGCAGAGGCTGAACTTAACCGGAAGTAAAAGTTGCATTTGTCATGAACAGTGGGTGGGGTTACGCATGCGCACTGTCGGTTTCATAAGCTGCATTTACATGAAACAAATGTTGCATCGTTTAATTGGTTATCTGTTTGTTATTATTAATATTGTAAATGTAAATTGTATTAACAGCTTATATAAATAAAAAGAATCCCCTCCTCTTTACATACATTTTCGACATGAAATGAATATCATACCTAAGTTCACGAGAAAATACAATAACTATAGAACAATTCAAACAAATTAATAGTTCTCGAAGTTCATCTATATTTATTTTTACTTTCGTGATCATATACGTGGCGGTGAAAATAAACGAATAATGAAAACCTAATGATGGAGTAAATGTACATATGTGCATACAAAATAATATAAATATTATATTTCATTCTTTTAATATGTCATATAATATATGTATACCAACAAAAATGTATTCGGCCTAATGAACGAAATATTCTGCTATCGATAAGAATTAGAAATCATGAAATTTTTAGCCACTGAGTATATACTTTTAATATCAAGTTTATCACAAAAGCGCATGTGCTTTTCCATAGACTACATTGTATATTGAATAGAACAGAGATAACATGCGCAGAATGAATGAGAGTTTGTCATGTTAGACATGTTAGGTTTTATTATATATGTGTAATTCGCATCTGTTAAATACATACATTACGTACACAAGCATAAAACTACGATTAACATATAGCGCGCTATAGCGGTAGATTTTAGAAACATTCATGTTTAGTCTTTTAGTTGTTACAGACTTGATGGTTTTAATGTATGGTATGAAATGAAATAACCAATGAAATGGTCGTTTCTTCAGACTCAATTATACTGCATTTAATTTAGTTGTATATAATACATTTATTATTTTATATTGTATTATAATTTAAAATAAGTATTAAGTAATTAATATATATTATAATTCATTGCTTCTGTTCTACTGTTATCCATGAAAAGTTAAAATAAATTTTTATAAAGAAACTGACAAATACATCATGTTGGATTTTTAAAGAAGAATTAAAGATTGGACTTAATTAATTTTAAATTTATCTACATCAAACTATGGCCAGCCCACGAACTCGAAGAGTTTTGAATGAACTTAAACCTAAAGATGAAAATAATGTAATGTATTTATTTAACTTTTTTTGTTAATACTGTTCCATATGTTAATGTCATTGCATATCATTGTTTTACAGAAATGTTTTGAATGTGGTACTCATAATCCACAGTGGGTTTCTGTTACCTACGGTATATGGATTTGTCTTGAATGTTCTGGGAAACACAGAGGACTTGGTGTTCATTTATCATTTGTTCGATCTATTTCCATGGATAAATGGAAAGACTTAGAATTAGAAAAAATGAAAGTTGGTGGAAATAGAAATGCTCGTGAATTCTTTGAATCTCAACCAGATTGGGATGATAATATGTCAATAACACAAAAGTATAATACTAAAGCAGCAGCATTATATAGAGATAAGGTATGTATAGTTCTTTAAAACTGTTTTAATAAATATTATAATAAATAAAAAATAAGTATATACTAATTTTTGTAAACACTTAAACTTATTTTGTGTGAATTATAAGATTGCAACATTAGCGCGTGGAGAAAATTGGAGTCCTACTACTTCCATGGCTAAAGATTTTCAACCTTCGATGTATTGGGAGAATCAACAAGAAAATTCATCATATCAGGGCGATGCGTCTAATTCTTATCAAAATTTTGTTGCAAATAGTTATAAATCTCAAACAGAAGCCTTCTTTGCCAGAAAACAGACTGAAAATGCTAATCGCCCTGAGTAAATATTCATTTTTATATACATTTAATGCTTTTCAAATTGGAATTAACATAATATTTATGAATGCAAAGAATGTGTTGAATTGATAATATGTGAGTTCATTTATATTTCTACAGTAATATTCCACCTAGTCAAGGTGGTAAATACGGAGGATTTGGTTATCAAATGGAGGCTCCACCTAGAAGTTCATCGCAAGAATTTTTTGACACTGCAGTTTCTTCTTTAGCAAGTGTAAGATAATTAATTATGAATAATTAAGAAGTAATTAAATAAGTTTCATAACTTATACATTTTTAGGGATGGTCAATATTTTCTTCATCTGCATCAAAAATAGCAAGTAAAGCTACAGAAAATGCTATGAAAATTGGAGAATTTGCTTCACAAAAGGTATAAGGAATATGAAAATTATGACTTTGTTAATATGAAAGTAGAAACATTAATTTGTTTTGTATTTAATATATTTTGCTTATATATTTAGGAAAAGTTGCGTTTTTAGTTATATTTTTATTTTTTGCTTCGTTTTATTTTGTTTTTACTAGGTTCGTGATGGTACTTTGTTGGAAGAAGTTGGAGCTCAAGTTAATAGTTTAGCTGCAAAGGTAGATAGTTAAATATTATAAATGTGTTTGTTTTAATATGTATTAAACACTTTGATTTTTAATTAATACTGTATTGTACAATGAAATTGATGTGAATCATTTTCCTTTTTTAAATTTTAAATGCTAAACTTCTACTCATGTTTTTTAATAATTGATAAATAGTTTGTTCTCGTTCATGTTTTAATATAGGTCGGAGATTTAGGAAGAAGAGGATGGGGTGATATTGGGGGAAAAAATTCACTTGAACAAAACCAATATAATTCGACAGAAAATTATCAAAATTCTACTGTTTACCAAAATTATGATGCAGTTCAACCTCATTCCACTGAAAAGACATCTTTAATGAAAACGTCACAGTCAAAGTAAGTTAATTAAATGCTAAAAATTAATATTTATATTTTTCTTTATTAAATTAGAAAAAATACTTCTAAAGAATTTATTCATGAATACATAGTTTTATTAACTGAAAAATTTATAATTGTACAATCATGGGTATATTTTATTTTACATAGTTAGAAATATTATTTTTTTTTTAGTAAGCATGAAATAGTGAACTAATTTTAATATAAAATATAAACTTATTACATTTTAGAACAAATGTATCAACTGCAAATTCTTCAAATTATGAATGGGATTGGGGTAATGATACAAAGCAAAATGTAAATGAAACTACGGACTCTAAATCAGTTGCAAAAAAATCAAGGAATAAAGTTAAAGAAGAAGATCTAATTAATTTTGGCACTGATAATAATCCATCCAGTTGGGATTCAAAATTGGAAGATGATGCATGGGAAATACTAAAAAATTAATTGTTATTTCTGAATTAGCAAATTTATATTAAAATTCAAGATCTACAAAAGTCTTTTTCATCATATAGATTTTGAATTTGTATGAATTACTGTAACAAGGATTATTGAAATGAATTTATTTTTATTTGAATTCTACCTGTCCATTAAAGACAAATATACATATGTATGAAAAAGTAAATATTCATTTATAAGCATGTGTGCACATCTGTATGAATTTGTTATACGCTTTTAAAGAGCGTAAATAAACGAATATGTTGTAAATTAATGTATTCTTGAGTTTTGGTTTCAAGTGAACACTTACCAAAGCAAACAGGTACATTAGTACTATATATTTATGTTAATAGTTGTGCCAGCTTCAGTTTATTTACTCTGCATTTAATACATCTTATTATTAAACATATGTAATTTGTGTTCATACAATCTATGTAATTTGTATTTTAGAAGTGACAGATATGCTAAATAATTTTTTTATAAAGGAAGAAATACACAATGACTCATTTATTTTACATTTGCATGAATATGTTATCCGAAATAGAATAATTGCATATTATTACAATCATGTATAGTAGATGTTATAAACATTTTGCTGCAAGTAGTTCATTTTATTATTTTCTTTTATACACAAAATGATGTTTAATACAAAGTATTAATCTATATCTTATAAAATGATTTACAATCACACTTTACTATCTGGAACTTCTAAAGTCTTTCTGTTGCGTACAAACAGTTTTGTATCAAAAACATATACATAAAATATACCTCTGTTAAAATAAAATTTATTAACATTGTTATGTACATAATCACATAAAATAACTAAACCTATTATAAGGAATATGTATTCTTCCCTGGATATACTTTCCTAATGTGTCTCTTATTATAAATACTACCAACGTATTCCAAAAGATGTTTCTGATATTTTGGCCAAGATTTCTCTTCTATTTTGGATAACAAAGAATATAGAATATTCATATCTTCTGTTGATAATTCAAAGAATGGTGGTTCTTCAGAACACGAACGATAAAGAAAATTGTATATTGCTCTAGAATAATAAAAGATAATTTTTAATAACATTAGATATATATTATTCATAAACTGGCTACAAAAGATCAGTAAGATAATACATATACCTCAAATCATAACCTAATTCTGAAGGAGGTGGATGATCTTCAAATAACTGTATAAATAATAACGCTTCTGGAACAAGACTATCTCCAGGATGATATAAGCCACAATTTAACCATTTGTTTAATAACTGATCTTCACTTTCTGCTATTAATGAATATTCAGCAATTTTTGATTCAATGTGTTCAGGAGAAATGTGTGGCAACATTTCTGATAAAGCAGCAATATTGTCAGGTCCATATTTTCTTAAAGCTTCTAATAATGTCTTTTTGTCTTTAGTATTCCACTTTACATTTGATTCGAGTTCATCTTCATTAGTTTCCGTATTATTTTTCTTCTGTTGTCGTTTATTGTTTTTTATATTTTTTTTAGTTTTAGAAATGTTCATTTTTACATTTAACAGTACAAAAGGACACAATGCATTTCCTTCTATTTTCTGTATAATAGAATAAGAGTCACGATCACAAAGTTCTGTTTGATGTAAACAAATATTTTTATTTATGTCGGCAAATCTGAATCATGGTGTGTGTAATATCGGTGTATATTCACTCTTTAAAGACGATCATTGTGTAGTATGCATGTATACGCTTGTATGCATGTGTATGTGATCTGCCGTCAGTACAGTCAAAGTACTGTAGCTACGGTGCTATATTTGCTATAATGCGGATACGAGTTGGGTACCACATGTTCTGAATTCAATTCCTTTCTCTTGAGACATTTCCACTGTTGTATAGACAGCTGTGATAGCTGTTTTAATATAAACTGCCATATTTAGCTTAAGGTAAATTTTAATATTATATTACAGGATTATATTTAATAATACATTAACAATGTGACATTAACAATCATCTAAAAATCAAAAATTTAGTTTCTTAGTTTGAGATATTAAATATTTACATTAGAATACTATTTTTTCACTTATATTTTTAATGCTATTTGTTCCCATATGTTCAAATAATCAAAATGTTACATTATTTTATTTCAGAAACTGCAATAAAGATGACTGTAACAATGAATGCTAAACAAGTTCGACAAGCTTATATTGACTTTTTTAAAAGCAAAGGTCATGAATATGTTCATTCTAGTTCTACAATACCACATGATGATCCAACATTATTATTTACAAATGCTGGAATGAACCAGGTAAGATCTTAATATAAATATCATTTATTAAAATTTATCCTTTTTCGTATTTATTGTGGTCTGTTTCAGTTTAAACCAATATTTTTAGGAACTGTGGATCCAAATAGTGATATGGCTAAGTGGGTAAGAGTTGTTAATAGTCAAAAATGTATTAGAGCTGGAGGAAAACATAATGATTTGGATGATGTTGGAAAAGATGTTTACCATCATACATTTTTTGAAATGATGGGAAATTGGTCCTTTGGAGATTATTTTAAAGTAATGTATTATACAAGCAATATATATAATTTATTGCAATATTATCATTACAATTTCCAGACTTGTGTTTTATTTCTCAGAAAGAAATATGTACTTGGGCTTGGGAGTTTTTGACAGTAAAATTAAGATTACCAGCTGATCGATTATATGTAACTTATTTTGGAGGAGATGAGAAAAATAATTTAGATTCTGATGAAGAATGTAAAGCAATCTGGCTTTCTTTAGGGTAATTGATTGATTATTATTAAATTTCAGCTTATTAATAACTGTCTTCTACAAGTGGAATAATCAATTCTTTGTCATTTTCTTAGAGTGTCTCCTAATCATATATTGCCAGGAAATATGAAAGATAATTTTTGGGAAATGGGAGAAACAGGTCCATGTGGACCATGTAGTGAGATACATTATGATCGTATTGGTAATAGAGAAGCAGCTCATCTAGTGAATCAGGATGACCCTGATGTTCTTGAAATTTGGAATCTTGTATTTATACAGTTTAATAGGTATGTAATTTATAATTCATGAAATATGTCTCATTTATTTAATGTTTCATATTATTTTAGAGAATCTGATGGATCTTTAAAATCATTGCCAAAGAAACATATTGATTGTGGGCTGGGCTTAGAAAGATTGGTATCTGTTATTCAAAATAAACAGGCTAATTATGATACAGATCTGTTTATACCACTATTTGATGCAATACAAAAAGGTACAGGTGCACCACCTTATCAAGGAAAGGTAGGCATAGATGATAAAGATGGAATAGATATGGCATATAGGGTTTTGGCAGATCATGCACGAACTATTACAATTGCACTTTCTGATGGAGGTGTACCAGATAATACAGGTAGAGGGTAAGTTAAGTATATAAATACTTAATACTTATTCATATACTATGCTATGTCACCTATAACATAAATTACAATTTAGGTATGTGCTGAGAAGAATCTTGAGACGCGCTGTGCGTTACGCAACTGAAAAATTAAATGCTAAACCTGGCTTTTTTGGAACATTAGTAAACGTGGTTGTAGAAATTCTTGGTAAATATTTATAATCTTAATTTTTTAATTTAATTTACATAACTTCTTCTATTAAATAATTATATTATAATTCTAATTATTTATAGGTGATACCTTCCCCGAAGTAACAAAAGATCCACAGTACATAATTGATACCATTAATGAAGAAGAAGAACAGTTCCTTAAAACTTTATCACGTGGTCGCAATTTATTGCATCGTACTATCGCAAAATTAGAATCATCAAATATTCTCCCAGGAGATATTGCATGGCGTTTATATGATACATACGGTTTCCCAGTAGATTTAACACAACTTATGACTGAAGAAAAAGGATTAAAAATTGATATGGCTGGATATGAGGAAGCAAAGAAACAAGCTCAGGTATTGTATAGAATAGTTTACAGTAATAATTTGGAAATATATTATTTATAGAATATTTAAAATTACTTTATCTGTTACAGCTTATATCTCAAAATAAATGTGGTGGTGTAGATGATCAAATTAACTTAGATGTTCATGCAATTACTGAACTACAAAATAAAGGAATTAAACCTACTAACGATTTGCCAAAATATAATTACACAGTTACCGGTAATAAATTATACGAGGAATACGAATTTGCTCCATGTACTGGTACTGTAATTGCCCTTAGACGTAATAAGACTTTTGTTGATGAAGTATCATCGGGAGAAGAAGTTGGAATTTTGTTAGATCAAACAAACTTTTATGCAGAACAAGGTGGACAGATATACGATGAAGGATTTTTAGTCAAAACTGATGATGAAGTAAATAAATAAAATACTTGAACGTATGTATATGTATACATTATAAGATATTAACAATATTTATTTTTCAAGGATACCGAGGTTCGTATAAAGAATGTTCAAGTTAGAGGTGGCTATGTTTTGCATATTGGAACCGTTGGTCAAGGAACATTAAAAAAGAACGACAAGGTTTATTTAAACGTAGATACTACTAGAAGGAGATTCTTAATGAGCAACCACACTGCAACTCATGTTCTTAATTACGCGCTTCGAAAAGTATTGGGCACGGAAGTTGATCAGAAAGGTTCTTTAGTTGCACCTGATCGTCTTCGTTTTGATTTTACAAATAAAGGAGCAATGACTTCAGAACAAGTAAAAAGAGTTGAAGAAATAACGAACAGTGTAGTAAAAGAAAATAAGAAAGTTTATGCTAAAGAAAGCAGTTTAGCCCTAGCAAAGACTATCCAAGGTTTACGTGCTATGTTCGAAGAAACGTATCCTGATCCTGTGAGAATTGTTAGCATTGGTATACCAGTTGAAGAATTAGAGAAAGATCCCTTAGGTCCTGCTGCAACACAGACTAGTGTAGAATTTTGTGGTGGAACACATTTACATTATACGAAACATATGGAAGATTTTATCATAGCTAGTGAAGAAGCTATTGCTAAAGGTATTAGACGTATAGTAGCTCTTACTGGCCCTGAAGCAACAAAAGCTCAGAAGAAGGCAGCCGTGTTGCAAAACCATTTGGAACAACTTCAAACAACTATAGCTAATGATAAGAATGGTACTAATAGCAAAGAATATGTAAAAAAGATCGTTGAATTAACAGATGACGTCTCACGTGCTACAATTTCAAGTTGGAAAAAAGATAATATGCGCAAAATGTTAAAAGATTTAAAAAAGATGCTTGATGACAAAGAACGTTCAGCAAAAGCTGCAATCGCTAATGCAGTCGTGGATACTATTCAACAAATAATTCAGCAAAATGTTGGGTGCCCGGTATTGGTCGAAACATTACAGGCATATAGTAATACCAAAGCGTTGGATTCTGCTCTTAAAAAAATAAAAGCTATATCTCCAGAAACAAGTGCATTACTTGTAACGGTAGATCCTGATGCTAATAAAATTTTTGCACTTAGTATGGCATCTAAGTCTGCTATAAATAAAGGATTGAAAGCAAATGAATGGATTCAAGAAATTGCTCCGCTTATGAAAGGAAAAGGAGGTGGAAAACCCGAGTCTGCCCAGGCATCGGGAACTAATATATCATGTTTAACAAAATTAATACATACCGCAAAGAATTTTGCTAATTCGAAACTCGGAGTTATAAGTAACAATGAGATTGTTACAAATAACTATAATCAGTCAAAGGCTAGTCAAAACTCTGTATGTTCTAAAACTTCGAAGGGGAAATTAATACTTTCTGGTAATACTGGAAGTATTAAATATTATCGTGCTCAAATAATAGCACAATACAGTGATAAAGAATTGGTTACGAATGAGTGTAAAAATGACGGTACAACTTCTAACAGCATTAAATTAGAAGGGAGTGGTTTTGAACTATTTGATAGCAATGCAATTGCTTTCTACTTAGCAACTGATCAATTAAAATGTTCAAAAGATACTTTCATGTTCAGTGAAGTTTTACAATGGTTAAGTTATGCAGATAATCATATTTTGCCAGCAGTATCAGGGTGGGTTATTCCATGCATCGTGAAAAATGTACCAAATAACATGAAAGCAGGTATCAAGACATCCAAGGAAGATCTTCTTTCTTCTTTAACTAAATTGAATAAATTATTGTTTACAAAAACTTATTTAGTCGGAGAAAGAATCAGTCTTGCAGATGTTGCTATTTTTACTGCCTTGATACCATTATATGAACATGTATTTGATTCAAACTATAGGATACAATATCCAAATTTAACTAGATGGTTTCTTACTATTTTAAATCAGCCGCAAGTAACCAGCGTATTAAAAAATTTTAAAATGTGTGAAAAAGCTGTTAAAAATTGAGTGTTAAAATATTATATTCTTTAAAGGAATGGGTTTTATACATTTTTATTATATTATTGTTACAAATATGTATCATTAATCAAAACATTTTTTTGTTACAAAGCATCTGACTTTTTACTTTGGTCATTGTCCTTATCATATAATATTCTTATTTCCTTTAATAACATAGCTATATTTGTACCTATTTTTGCAGAAATTGGAATAATTGGTAAATCAACCTTTTGTTCGAGTAATTTTAAATTTTCCTATAATAAAATAATTCAATCATATTACTGTATTCTTAATTGTTCAAGAAATTATTAGTTAAAAAATGTATTGTGTCCTACCGTTGCAACTGGTAAATCCATTTTATTTGCAGCAATGAGCATTGATCTCTTAGTTAACTTTACATTAAATTGTTCTATTTCATATTTTAGTGTTTCAAAATCCTTCCATGGTTCATCTGAAGTAGCATCCAAAACGAATAATAGAATTTTGCAACGTTCTACGTGTTTAAGAAACTGTATACCAAGCCCTCTATTCTTGTGAGAGTCAGATATAAGTCCCGGCAAATCAGCCACTGTAAAGTTAATACACTTTTTTATTGAAATATTATTTTAAAGGAAGTTTTTTGATTGTATTACGAACCTGCAATTTGTTCATAATCATCATATAACACCATTCCTAAATGAGGTCTCAATGTTGTGAATGGGTATGCTGCCACTTTTGGTCTAGCTCTAGATATAGCCCGTAATAATGTACTTTTACCTGCATTTGGTAAACCAATCTAAAATAAAACAGTTGCATAATGAGATTTTTTACTCATATTCATAATCATCATAAATGCATAAATATCTACAGTCTAGTTATGCTAGTAAAATAAATATATAATTTACATACTAATCCTACATGTGCCATGCTACTTATTTCCAATACATATTGCATTTCTTCTCCTTCTGCACCATATTCACTTATACGCGGTGACTGCTGCACATCAGATTTAAAATATGCATTTCCGTGACCACCAGCACCACCTCTTGCAGCAATAAACATCATTCCTTCTTGATTTAAATCGCCTATTATCTTTCCATCTAGGTTGCGTATTATGGTACCTACTGGTACAGTTACTATAGTGTGTTCGGCATTTTTGCCAAAGCAGTCTTTATTTTGCCCGTTCTCTCCATCTTCAGCTTTGAGTACAGCAGAAATGTGTGAAAAATCTCTGTGATTTATTGATGCCTGCAAAACATTGAATTCATATATATTTGAATAGTAGATGATTGATTTACAAATTAAATTTTACCTGAAGAATTACATGACCACCATGTCCTCCATCTCCACCATCAGGTCCAGCATATTCATTTGACCATAATTGTAGAAATGATATATTTCCATCTCCACCTTTTCCTCCGATTGCCCTTATCTAAATAATTATACTGATTAGTAGTTGTTAAACATTATATAAAGAGAAAAGCAACTTCATTTCATACATGCTTTATATCGAGCACACTTCTCTCTGTATCTGTTTGAGACTTTGGCTTTATACTGCGTAAAGCTTTAGGAACAGGATCTTGGTTTCGACAGTATTTTGAAGCAAAAAATGTTCTACAGACGTATTTGTTTAAATTTTTCTTCACATTTAATGCAACAGCATTTGTTGTTTCTTGTTTCCAAGAAATATTTAGTAGAAATATATTTTTTGTATGACGAAAATAATTCATCTGAAAATAATCATAGTAAAATAGTTTATTAGTTATAACTGAATAATAGTTTTATTAAATTAAGATTACAATAAATTGTATTTTTAATACAGATATAAAATAGTACTATCTCGAAATTGAAACATTTAAATACCTTTCTAAAATATTTGTAATCAAATTTTGATGTATACTGATAACTCTTTTTCTATACAAAGGTATGTGGTCAGATTTATAACTTATTCTATATGTTCTCTTTTCTATTTTTGTTAATGGATATGTATATGATCGTACAAAATTGACATCATTTATAATTTCACCTGCATGATTATATAATACAATATAAAATTGAATGGGATCAAATTTTTCATTAACACTAAATGTTATATCAAATACATATGTATGACCACATATCTTATTCATATTTCTATTTGGCATATCAAAAATTTGATTTAAATTTTTCCATAAAAAATTATTGTCATTACATGCAACAACATTTATTTTCTTTTCAGGGGCAATGTTATGTACATTTGGAGATTCAGATTTAATAAATATATGTGTTAAAGCTCCAGAAGAATGAAATTGTTTATCTAAACTACGATATCCAGTTACTATATAATTTTGAAAAGAAGACCATGCAAATGGTTCTACTGCTGTTAATATAAAATTTCCATATGCTGCCATTTCAGTGATTTTCCATGAATCATCCCAACGTCTTGGTGGATTATCAATAAGTGTCCCACCTTGGCCATTGCAAAGTGTAATTAATATTTTGCCATGATCTTTTAATGAATCTGATATGTTTATAAAAAATTGCTTTAATAATTCTCTATTTTTTTCTATTCGCATTTTACCACCAACATGAGGAAAGTTAAAAATAATTTTATCAAACAATTCTGTTGTTAATATTGGATGTTGTTTCAAATTTGTTGCATCAACACCCATTAAGACACGAATCCCTGAAAAAAAAACATAGAATGTTTAATGAAATTATGATTAATGATCAAATTTTAGTTTATCATAAAAATACTAACCATTATTCGTTAAATATTCTATGTTTTTTTTTCCAAGATCTTGATTGATATTAACTTCATAGCAAGTAGCCGTGATATTAATTTTTAAATTTAAATGTAACAGTGCAACAGAAAATGAAAAATTACCTTCTCCTACTAGGAGAACATCATCATTTTCATCAAAAATACAAGGATTCATAATGTTAGTAAATCAAAATTCTATTGCTTTTCTATTAAAATAATAACACAACAGTAAATTATAAAATATAATTTAATATAAATATAAATATAAATATAAATAAACTTACAATTAATGTTAGGTATATAAAGACATATGGAAAATTACTCAAATATAAAGTACTTGATTGGTTTAATCAATTATATAATACTATGTATTTTTCTGCGTGAAATGTATTATATATTAATTTTTTGCCGCAATATTTACATTAGATCTCGATTATATTATACAATACTGTTGCAATATACATACATACTGTACTAAATGTATACATAATTGCAGACTATATACAACATACGTTGCGCCCTCTTGTCAACTTTTTGTGAACTAAAATAAAGTTAAATACTTAGCGTAAATTGAAAACGAAATTTTATTGTAATGTTTGATAACTATTAAACTTTAATGTCAAGTTAAAGTTAACATTTAATAATGTTGATGAAAATACAATAACATTTCATTTTACCTATTTATTTACACACGGTAAGTATATGTTCGCAAAAGTAAATTGAAGTATTTTTCTACTAATAAATATTTTATTATTAAATATCTTGTAACATATACTATATTTAATATATTTACATTAACTAATATATTACTTATAAGTGAACGGAATTTATTAAATTCATTGTAATTCGTTTAAGAAATACAAAATAATAATTTTTGTACATGTACATTAAATAATATAATTCATCTTGAAGTGATTTAAAATAAACGACTATTTTACTCATATCTTTGACGAAACAAGCGGAAGTTAATGATATATATAATAGCACGATGAATGAATGAACCTATTTTTATACAATAGTTCGATGAGTATGATATAAATTTAGCATCATGAATTCACTATATGATTCTGATTTTACATACGTTGAATATTTATAAATCATTGAGTATCTCAGAAAAGTTTAACCAGAAAATTCTTCTATAATACATCAAACTTATATATAAACAAATAGCACATTTGCAATAAAATTTATTGTTATATATTTTACTTTCAATCATATTTTTATTAATATTAATAAACATATAACCATTTCATTCACTTATAGCATATAATATTCTACGCAATCGATATTGTTGAGGCGTACACAGATTAATTAATTATACACGTATGCTTTGAATAAGAGTTCGAAACAATCACAATCGTGTCAGGTGTATTCAGAGCGGTCACTAGAGTTTGCGGAACCCAGGGTAAAAACTGACACTATTAAAAAAATACAGGTTCTTGTATATAATGGTCACTTGTTATATTGCATTTATTTATATGGCCTACTAGCTAAATTCAAATGTTAAATACAAAGCGCTATAATATCACGCGTTATAAAGATATGTTGCTACAGGTTGTTGCCACGTGTTGCATAACTACACTTTATATAGCCACGCAACGTCTCGCGTTATATCGCCGATTCATGATCAATTGTTATATCGCCCTATGTTGTATGAAATATTGGTACGAAATTTGATACTTAGATTACTATAATTATTTTAGTGTGTAAAAAATTGTGTAAGTTCATAAGGAGGACAAGTGCACCATTTGTTCAGCAATAACGGCGGTCCTGAGCATATAGGTATAATACTCCTCCACGCTTCCCGCTATCCTCTTCGTACCTTGGATATATCGCAGCACGCAAGTCCGCAAATAACCGATATGTACTCGATTCACTGCGAAAAATATCAACTTGTAGCTTGTCATTGTGGCACACGTACGCTGTGTATTGTATCCTCAGAATCTGTGCATTAGGTTGTCACGGCTACGTTATCAACATGCATTATTGATTCAGTGTTTTTTGAAGCTAAAGGAAATCTAGATTGATCACAGTATTACTAAATTTTAATAGTAAGTTCTAATGTTATTATACGAATCACTGTTCGTAAGGCCATGTGAATAGTGCTTATACCTGCCGAAAACATTTCACCATATCATAAATATATTGTAACATCGTTGCATGTTTTTAAAGTTCACGAGATGAAATTTAGATGTACAATACTTTCGTAGGGTTGTACAGCATTTAATTGAAATAAAAATCAGAAAAAGAGAGTGGTGCACATAATTTTAAGACCTTCTTTTATTTTTGAAACGTCTAAAAAATTGTTGAAGGGAAATATATTTGCAAATTGTTTTTAGCTGCAATTATAAAAAGTTTATGAAGGTTAGCGGATTAAATTAGATTAACTTACGTAAGAACACCCTACCGTTTGGTGTTAATTATACTTATGTATAAAATTAACTGGTCAAAGTAATTTATGTTGTTTTAATTTATCTAATACCTTTTATTACATATGAGTTAATACGTGCTATATAAAACAGCAATTACATTTACACGACAGTTTGACCGCCGAAAATAAAGGTGATCTATTTCAGGTAAGCAATCGAACGATGCCACCTGGTCTTCCGGTTCAGATTGTCAATTTTGATAGCACTTCGATAGCAACTCACCTACATACATATTTGCACGCATAACTACAAAACTATCAAATTGTATTGTTATCTTGTGCTCATGTTACGTCTATCTGTATATTGTAAAGTCACATGACACAAGTCCCAAGCGAATGTGTTAAAGATTCTTCAATTATTGATACACGTCGCACAAAAGACGACCTAATGTTGATTTTTTAACCGAACAATGGAACTCGATACAAAAGAAATAATCACCTTTTGTATATAACGCATTTATTACAGCTGGGAATTTATGTCAACCGAAGTTTCGCATTTCTGAGTTTATTTTGGCATTATTGTAACTTGGCAACTAACTGGTCGTACAAGGCTAAAAGAAGAACACAACCTCAAATAGATAAATTATAAAGACTTCACGAAGTATCGCAAAATATCATTAACAGTTATCTGCAACAATGTTTATTCATAATTGTTAACTGCTCGTATTTAAATACATGTTGTAAGTATAATCACATACTTTCACGTACATGTACATATAATTATACGGCTTTAGGTTACGATAAACGATAAAAAATGATAAAATAGTCTTCACGATAGGAAACTGATAACTTCTCACTAATATTCAACTAGAACCTAGCATTTTTGTTTTCAAAATAGAAAAAATTTTAATGCATACCTTCTCAAAATTAAAATCTGTTTAACAGGATTATCATTACAAATTATCATTGTTAACTTCCATGCTATGGTATTACGTGACCATAGGTCAACACAACAGCGTAATATAATTTATGAAAAACTTGGACAGTTGAAACTGTTCGGTCGATCCACCTTTGAATAAAGTATGATTCTTCCGTGAGACATTACATGTTTTAGTCTAAAGGACTTCTTAGGTCATACCAAAGTTAATACTTATACGTTCACCGTTGAAGGCTATATGTACGAAGCTTTTTTATCTTTTTTACGAACAATATACTGCCTCGGTGAATAATTAAAATTTCATTTACTTATAGTAACATATAATTACCTGTGAACAATTTTTCGAAATCTAAATCAGATAACATTCAATTTTATGACGATAGTCTGATCGAGGTTAAACAATTTACTCTACCAAACTAAGATTAAATATGCAATTAAGATACTGCCGAAGGTGAAATCGTACTTTCCTCGATTCCTCCGCATTGGATATATCATGTAGATAAACATTGTATTGTAATAATATTATGACGTACACACGAATGGTCATGACGCATTACATATTTAATCGATGACGTAACGCGCATTTTCTTATCCTTATAATGATACTCGCGCGCACTTCACGTGCAAATATCTCTGTACAACCTACAGATGCATACGATTGAGAAATCATCAGAGAATAATATCCTTTGTTAAGCAAAGGTTGAAAAAACCGTAAATGATAATGATATCACGATAGAAAATATGCGCGGTTTCAAGTGACAATTATACGACGGCAACAAATAATCCCACCTCGAGCGTACGGAACTCTTCTTACGTTTAGGAGTGACATCAGGAAGGGTAGCCGCATGACGGCGCCACGAGAGCGTCGCGACGCAAGGCACAGTCGTCAGGCGGCGCCGGTCGTTCGTCACAAAACGAGGCGGGGTTGCAGGAGAAGCTTGTATGAAAGAAAGAGAAAAGGAACAAGCGGCGAACTCGCGCGACGTGAACTCGAGGAAAAGAGAAAGAATCGAGGAGATTCGCGAAGAGAACACAGTGTGCAAAGATACAGACGAAACTAGCGCCTCCGTTTAACGCTTTTTCGTTGCCCTCCTATCTATCGGCTTATGAGAAAGACAGTTCTCCAACTTAAATGTCAAATCGTGACAACATATCTTCTCGATCCTTTCGTCTATTATCGTTCGGCTTTCTTTTCTCTTTCTTACATGCGTTCTCTTTGATTTTACATCAGTTCTTGTCATTTGCGAAAGTGCACGAAATCCGAGCCAGTTACTGTCCGAGCCAGTTCTCTGTGGTGATTTCGCGGTGTTGTAAGAATCAACGAAACAAGGAGAAAACCTGTGCATGCAACGATACGAATGAGTACGAACATCATGCGTACTTTCCTTACGTGTGTACGTGTTACATCGGTACGAGGTACGATAGTGTCTCGTCGTAGGTCTCTTTCGATCCTACTAGTGACTAATTGAGCGTGCACATTCAGCAACTTTATGGCCTGGACAATGCATCGACCAGGATAACCGCCGAACACAGAGACATCAAAAGATCCTTTGATTTTTGGAGGAATTACCAATCGCCGTTCTTCTTTTTGTCCGTCTTATGGGTATGCTCAAGATACTTCGCACGGCCAAATATAATTCGTTGAATGATTCAAACATTTAATTTAACTTGAATCTAATAATGCACGGTTTTGACGATCAGTATGCAATCCGTGCGTTTTTCTTTTGTATTTTGGACATGATAAATATGCACGTGTCGTGCGCGTGTACTATACGCATAGAGTGCAAATATGTGTGCGAGTGCGTAACCTCGGACGCCGGTTTAACAGTATTCGTGTGTGCACAATATATTTGAAAAGTGTCAATAATAGAATAGCAATTCTAGATACAATTCTTCTAGGCAGAGCCGTCACTAGTGTTCCTAGAACCCGGGACAAAATCGATAGTGAAAACTTCTATAGTAAACTCTCGTTATATTGCCTCGCATTGTATCAGTAACGGTTATACACTATCGCCACGCCTCTTATCATTATGTGCTGTATCACCACGCGTTATATCCTTACACACTATATCTCTATACGTTATATCGCTTCACTGGGTAGTATATTGCCATGCATATCACCTCACGATATTTCGCCGCGTATTATATTGCCACATGTCAAATTTTTTGTGACGGTTTAATACATGGATCATCATATTTGGTTTAATTACCTTTTGCAAAATTCAGGAGTCCCTAGGTACAAGAATACATGCAGTAGTAAATTTAAAAGTTACCTTATGAGTATGTATGCATTTGAATTAAAATATCGTACGAGTTTTATTATCATATACTGCTTTAGCGAATTAATCAAGCAACTTTTATTTAACATAAATACATTTTAACTAATATCTTGTTATAATCTGTACATATATTTTTCTAATTTTTTCTCAATTTTTTTGAAAACATATATTTAAACAGGTTAATAAATTAGGATTAATATGTAACACGAATTAGCCCCTGAGTTATTTCGTTTAGTACACGCACGACCAAAATAGGAGCAAGGGTAGTCTGTCTGTTATCAAAATTATTTCTTAAGCTCGTGTAAAAGCGAAATTAACCTACTTTACCGATGCCTACACAAACGCGGATTATACTGGTATTATCTTCATCGGTCTAGACATCTATGAATTATTTTATCTTTATTCTTTTCTATTTATCTTATCTATATTCTGCTCTTCGCACATAGTAACTATTGCGTTTAATGAAATTAAATGCGGGAAATCGTGAAATATAAATCCGCGTTTGTTGCTACTGATAATATACGCTTACGTAATGAAGTAAGTAAGCGTCCGATAACGTGATAATTCCTTGTCAATAAATGAATTGAAAATTTTTGTTTACATTGTTGCGTATCATTCCAAGATCGTAACAATTAAAGGATCTTAATTATCTAGCTAAGCATATCATTCAATAAAGCACGTTTGATATTTACGATCGTCATTTTAAGTCCTTATCGTAACACTTCGTGCTTATTACTGACTAAGCTCTTTATTAGTCACGTTATGTCACGTGCTAGAACTAATATGAAGAAAATACTAATTGCAATTTTTTTTTGTACGCATGAAGCTAATACAATACGAACATTATGTATACAATGTTTCTATAAATTATTTACTTGACATTAAATTTTGTATGCCTATGAAAGTTTATTATAATAATAATTATTTTTTTGTAGCACAAATTTCGTCGAATGAGGCTTCAGATACAAAGAATTCAGAACGAAAACAAAGAGAACGCACAGCTACGTGAACAACGAAAGAAATTAATTTCAACGAATAAATGGTGCAATGACTGTGATTGGAAAGATTGTACAAAAAGCAGATCGATTGAACGATATAGATGATGCAGAAACACATCGAATAATATGTAATATGTTATGGCCGTTTTTACATGCAAAATTTAAATAATAGTTCGCATTTTATAAGAAGCTACCTAACAGAGTATACATAAATTATATATACATTAAGGAAAAGTATATAAAAACGCATCGCTGCCTTTTCGTAACAGAGACCTCGCAATGTTAACAAATAGGCAATCGCTACAAACTAATAACGATTCATAGAATGATATACACGATACTATAACGAAATAGTAATAATTATGGATGAAATAAAAGTGGCAAATTTGAGCCAAGCGGCATCGGCCGCGTGTTCGATGGCTACGAATTTCTTGGCGCCAGTGAAAACCGAACGGCAGATCTACGAGAATTCAATGCTCGAGGACGATCCCAATGCTAACTCGGTGGTGTCAACTTCGCAAGAAGACAGAACCGTACCGAGATGGGGTCCAACTCACAAGGGTGCTCAAGAACTTGCAAATCTTTACAGCACTGGTAATTCACTTTATTTCTTACAAATATATTAAATTTTTTTTGTTAATGTAACTAAATACAAATTACTAACTGTCATGCATTTCATACAATATTTTAGAAGATATACATGATACGTGCACACAGGGCCGGCGCTTACATTTGCAGACCCAGTTCCAAAATTGTGCGGAAGCAAAAAAAACGTATTTATGAGCACTTTTCAATTTTATAAGTACCCATATGATACTATGCATAGAGAGAAAAACCTAGGGGAATCTAGGAACTTGGGAAGGACCTTGAGAAGAGCCTAGGGAAATACTAGGAAAAGTTCGACTTCGACACTCCTGCTTCCCTTAATCTTAATGGAAGCTTATGTTATATCAAAATTTATAGCAAGAATCACATTAAGCTTCCCTAAAAAAATGACGGTGCAGGGGAAGGATTCTACCACTGGTTTGTGGTTAGTGATTTTTCAAATTTAGGAACTGGAATTTGGAAATTTCAATCTTATTCGATTTCTTAAAATCAAATATAAGTGGTGAGAGATTCCTTCTCCTAATATTCTAAAAGTATATTATAGTCGGTTGTACTTTTCATGAAATTAAACCTATTTCGTGCCGGCCCTGCGTGCACTTATTGCACGTATGTTTTCTGATTTAAATACTTGCCAAGATATTGACTATACATACATTGGTCGCACCTTGAAATTCTCGACTGTGAACAAAAATAAAGAGCAATCTAACAATACGTATATTCGTATCTATATAATACTGATACATATAAAGTCATTCTTACTTCTGAATATGTACATATAAGGGCATCTCTTTTACGCTCGTATTGAAGGATTATCGCAGTGATTCTTACCTTGTGTTTTCATTTTAGGTAAAAGGACGCAAGAATGCATTTGTATCGGCATCTGTATTACACTCATGATAGTTAATTCAATTTTCATTCTCGTCAGGTTACGATTAGAAAATTTAAGTTCAATAGCGATAGCAGCATTTTGCGGCATCGTTACCGCAGATTTTGGATCTGGATTGGTTCACTGGGCTGCTGACACATGGGGTTCAGTAGAACTCCCAATCCTTGGAAAGGTAAATTATTTCTACAAGTAATTATTTATACACATAAGCAATTTTCATTATTTCACAAAAATTATATTTGAAGATATAAGAAATAATACAACATAATGTTTAAACAAGTTTATTTATTTTACTATTATTACAGAACTTCTTGAGACCATTTCGAGAGCATCATATTGATCCAACAAGCATAACAAGGCATGATTTTATAGAAACTAATGGTGATAATTTCATGGTCACAATTCCATTCCTTTGTAAGCTAACATGGGACTTTCTAACTCTACCAGAATCAGAGATACAGCAAAAATTTCTTTGGACTTGTTATTGGTTTTTACTTGCTATTTTTGTAGCAATGACTAATCAGGTAATTGAAAACAAAATTTTGTGATTGCATTGTTTGGTCACTTAGTTACATATATGGCAAATTTTAATATGGGTTAATATGGGAGCAATAACATAAGAATTTTTTCTTTTTCAGATACATAAATGGTCACATACGTATTTTGGACTACCTGCATGGGTTGTCTGGTTGCAGGAACATAGAATTATATTACCTAGGAAACATCATCGAGTGCATCATGTCGCACCGCATGAGACTTATTTCTGTATTACTACTGGATGGTTGAATTGGCCATTAGAACAACTTCGGTTTTGGTACATTTTAGAAATTATTATCGAAAAAGCTACTGGTTGTAAACCAAGAGCAGATGATTTGAAATGGGCACAAAAGCGGTCTTGAGAATTAATATATCTTATGATTTTATGCATTTTCATGGATAAAAAACAAATTTAACAAACAGACAAATTTTCCATGAGTTTAAAATTTCATGGAAGAGAAGGAAATTCGACATAAGAACATGCTAACAGAAAAATTAAATCCATACCATAATTTTTTTTCTTATACTTAGCACTATGAGGCCTTTCCTACGAAATAGATAGCGTGATTAAAGACATTTAGTATTATATGAACATGCTTTTGAAGTTTACACATTTATAATACGTATATGCAATAACATAGATATGTATATATAAATTATATAAGGATAATGTGAGTATGAAATTATGTTTGTATAATTATAAATTAATGATTGGCCTGTCAACTCAAGCAATTATGCGTTTTATGCACTGCACAATCATTATACAAACGGCACAAATTTAAGTACAGATTATTTGATATAATAATACGTGAAGTATTGTGGACTTCAAATTCAAACACAGCAGCGCATTGTGAAAAAGGTATTACATACTTATATAATTTATAAACACGATGTCCAGTGGCTATGAAATTAAATTAAACGTTAAATCGCATTGATATGTACATGTATACCGACACACATGTATGTATATGTATATATATACATATATATATACTTATATATATTTTTTCACATATATACATATATAAATATATTTATAAATTAATTTAAATTTGTCGCTACCACATTTGTTCGCAAATGAATTTAAAGAGCGTTTTTTCAACGAAAATATATAATTTAATTAATGCACTAATTTAAACTAGCTCAATCTGCTGTTTAAATGCAGTCATCGATTTCCCTGAACCTTCGAAAATTTTTGAGCCACTGAAATTGAATGCAAAGTACTGATTTACAATAATCACAGTTTATCAGAAACAAATATTGTCAATTTAAGTATTATCTACGTATACACGTACATTGTAAAATCAAACGTTTTTTTCGCACAAGAAAAACACAACTTCTTAACAAATTTATAAATTTATATGTTTTTTACATAACTTATAATAATTAAAATTGGCAATTTGGCTTCAATTTTAATTTGATAGAAATAGTTAAATTATATTGTCACAATTTGAGCTAAGATTTGTATAATAATGTTTTATATAACGTTTATGATTAATGTCATAAATGATACAAACGAAATTATGAAAATTACTTATTAATCAAAGAATAAGATAAACAAAATTTACATTACTCATAAATTCAAACTTTGTTCAACATAATATTACATACATTTATAAAATTTTATTCTAATAATTATTACACTTCTTAGCTCAAGACATATAATTTAACAACTATAATCTAACAAACATAAAAGTTATAAGGTGCTAAATATAAGTACAAGTTTTAGGTTCAGGGACCAAGAAAAGAGTTTATTGCTCTGTGCAGCAGTTTTCTAAGTAATTGGTTTGATTTGGGTAAAGTATACTGATGTTCAAACAATAATACTATATAGTTAAATTTTTACAAATATTATGCTGATGACTGACTCTATGTGTATTTTGTTTTGATTGGCTTCTATTTTAAATGCCTCGTGATTTTCAGTATACTTTATGCAGAGCTTTACCACAATGTATGTTCCTTGCAAGCAAATCATTAGTAATGTCTTTTAAAAGAAATAACTATTATAAGACATTACAACTATTATAAGTACCATAATTGTTATTGTTATTGTTATTGTTATAAAAAAGAAGTATAAACTTTTAACAAATTTGTCATATAGTAACGCGTGCCAGAACAAAAGCTTTCTCTTTATATAAATCTATTTAATGGTTAACTAATAATTGCACAAAACAAATTGAAACAAAGAACTATATTTTTGCTAATTTAATTTTTTATGCAATATACTGAAGTCACTAATGTTGCAACTTCGGGTTTTTTTTAAAAGCATGTAATTTATTAAGTACTAATATCAAAGGATGATATAAAAATAGAACTATACATTGTGTTGCCCTGATATGAACTGAAGAAAAATCCAAAACTAGAAGTTTCTCGCTTTGTTTAAACAGTTTCAATATATTTAGTCATATTCTACTGAATGTTAATTTAAAATTACACCTTTCTATACATAAAACAACGAAAAAAGACTATTGACACATAAAACATTACGTGTAAAGGCAGTATAGATGTATAACAATCACATAATTATTTCGTTTATTTAATTAATAATGCAACAAAATATTTTGATCAAAATAAAGTGTCTCATTTTCACATTCCATAAGTCTAATTATGTAAAACTATTTATTAACTAATATTTAATCAATTCTATGTTTAAATATTTATTTACACAAGATTTAATAATACTAAAGAATTGATTTTAATTTATTGACTGTTCAAAATAATTTTTATATAGATTTATATAATCTCGAATGATAGTCAATATAATATCAGCCTTATAACAGAAACGAAGAAAATTTTATTGAAAGATAATCTTAAGCTTTAATATTTTGAGGCTATATTTAATTCAAATGTTAGTCTCCATCTTAGGAAATATATAATGATAAGAAATTTGTGCAGAGTAAAGTGAATTAAAATATTATAAGTTCAAATGTATTTTAAGAAATAGCATTAATGATTTTCACTTTTCAGCAGCACATCTAGATGTAAATATATGTTTTTTAGCTTAAATTTAAAAAGACAAAAGTATAAATCTGGTAATTTAAATAAAAAAAACATTTTGATGGCTGTAAATATATTCAATTTGATACATAAAAATATATTTATATCTAGTTTTAATTGCAAGATCGCATACCTATTTTCATATGATCATCAATCAAACGTTTTTAATGTAATTACATCGTATCATTATTAAGCACTGTTTTTCATTCAGTTTTATAACTTTAACAAATTGTCTTTTGACAATAAATGATTGAATATAATTTCAGAAATGTTACGTACATGCTATTGTATTTGGTTTGGTGTAGCAAGAAATGCATTTAAAATCCTAATTATAAAACTAAAATAAAGCAGGATATTAGTTTTTTAATATTTACAAATTTGAGATATATAAACTGCTTTGCAATAAATGTAAATGTATATAATGTACTTTAATATTGTGAATATATATGAAATACAATGAAAACAATAGACTTTATTTAAAATTTCAAATAAATTTACAATAATACAATATATACGCATATTTACATTTCATCATCCAATGAATGAATTAAAAATACTTTCTTAAATGCTAGAATATGTATTAACATTTAATTCATAAATGTCTACTGAAATAAATTGTATTTGCCATAATATCTGCATGTATTTAACGTACTAAAAAATTATTATCTGATAAAACAGTAAGCATATATATAAACATACATATATAAATATATTGTACGAAGTTCATCTTCAATTATAAAAACCTTATAAGTCTATGTACTTAAAAGTTAGTTAGTACAGTTATAAATGATGCATTTGACAATGTCACAGATGATCAAATAACTTTTTGAAAGTCTAAACTAGTATGATTTTATAACAATGTGAAGAAATATTTATGCTACCTAAGTACAATATTACAGTTGCAACATTTTTGTTTTTTATGCAACTAGCAAAACATGAAGAAGTAAAAAATAATATTGTTATTGTTATTCTTAGAATAAAAAATACATTATTAATAAAGGTATTAACTTGTGATAACATAAATTTTATATGTTTATAATTTATATAGTACAAAATTAAATTCGAAAATTGAACATGTCTCAATGTTAAATACTTTTTCAAATATTAATTTGACAAATACTTCACAAATCGATAGATATTTATATATACATTTTATACTGCTGTTTTTTTACATTTTTTTTATTTAATATATAAGCTGTTAACGTAGCGTTAGATTACTCATGTTTGAAAATTTGTAATAATCTTAAAGTATCAATTTTTAAACATATTTTTTCATTATTATAACGCATAATTTATGAAGGTATATAATTGATAATAAGTCTTTGTATATAAAGTATAACAACAATTTAAAGCCATTATGTTTTAATTTCTACTTGCACTTTACAAAATACGTTATATATACGTAAAAATTACGCGCAATAAAGTAGACTACAAATTATAACCATTTAAAACGTGTTTATCACGTGATATGATAAATTTGAATCGCATAATATACTTCAAATTAGCTAATTATTTTTAAAATATGTAAAAGGTAGTTAATTATTTTTAAAGTAAGTAAAGAGTAGTTAATGATTTTTAAAGTAAACATTTTCATTCGGTAAACAACGATAAAAAAAAACTTACAGTAATTTCAAACCCAAATTCCTTTCGATAAAACAGTTTCTTTGAAGTCGGCGTTGTATCGACGTCACAGCAGGTCGATAGCTCTACTCACGGTACGAATCTACGGTATCTTGAGAACGTTCACGGTGCATAATTTGTCATCCATTTTTCTATTATCCGTTCAATGGGAGATTATACTGGATTTGCGCAATGTAGCTAACTTCAATAGATTCCCCACTATTTAGTACTGACCCCACTATCGTACGATTTCCACTCCGTTGGTCATATACATGGTGGATAAAAATTTATCAACAGAGATAAGAGGTTACAATGTAGAATCATAGGAGATTCTTGTCCACTGAGTATACACACTTTGTGGCATAAACGCTATGAACACGCATGCGTGTTGCCCTTAGTTACCGATCACGCTCGACCAATTAAAATTGACATGCGCAAAACGAACGGAAACTTGACGGATCAGGAGCATGATCTCCCGTTGAACGAATAATAAACAGTTGGCAGAATTTGTGCGTGCGGTGTGCGCTAGTCTGCCGACGGCGTCCGTTCATAGGAAAGAGAGAAGACATTGTGAAGAAGCCCTTTGTCAAATTAAAGGAAAGCATAGTTGGTTGAGAAAGAAACGTAATCTGCCGAGGAAAGGGATCATCAAGAAATCTGAAAGTAAACAGGGTGATAGTTCAGCTTCGTTTCGGATTCTTTGACCTCTTGAACTCCCCGCGGGTTTTTTCTTTCCCGCGAGGTGAATAACAGTGGTACATAGGCCAAACCCCTGACCCCTCCTCGGAAGCTTCGCGCCTCGGCGCCTAGGCCATATCATAAGGAAGGAGAAAGAAATTGCGGAAGCGGGGAGGTTAAGAGGACGGCACGAAAGGGAGAACGCGCCGTCCATCACCATGAAGCTCGTTGACCACGTGGTGAGGAGCTTCAAGGTGGCCAAGGTTTTCCGTGAAAATTCCGACCGCATAAATAGCATCGACTTTTCACCGAACGGGGACACTTTGATCTCCTGTTCAGAGGATGATCAAATCGTGATATACGATTGTGAGAAAGGCACTCAGGTGCGTACGGTTAATTCCAAGAAGTATGGTGTAGATTTAATACACTTTACCCATGCGAAAAATACTGCGATACATAGTAGTACCAAAATTGATGACACGATTCGTTATCTGAGTCTGCATGACAACAAGTACATCAGATATTTCCCTGGTCACAGTAAAAAAGTTGTGTCACTGTGTATCAGTCCTATAGAAGATACGTTTTTGTCTGGTTCTTTGGATAAATCTTTAAGACTATGGGATTTACGTTCACCCAATTGTCATGGTGTAATGAACGTTTCTGGTCGTCCAGTTGCTGCATATGATCCTGAAGGTCTTATTTTTGCTGCAGGCGTCAATTCAGAGTTTTTGAAATTGTATGACTTACGCAGTTTTGACAAAGGACCATTTGTTACATTTAAACTGTCTCAAGAAAAGGAATGTGATTGGACAGGATTGAAATTTAGCAGAGATGGTAAAACCATCTTGATTTCTACAAATGGTAGTACGATTCGTTTGATTGATGCGTTTCATGGCACTCCGCTACAAACATTTGCTGGTTACTTAAACAACAAAGGAATTGCAATTGAAGCCAGCTTCAGCCCTGACTCGCAGTTTGTATTTAGTGGATCTACAGATGGCAGAGTACACGTATGGAATGCCGAAACTGGATATAAAGTTTGCGTGCTTAATGGAGACCACCCTGCACCTGTTCAGTGTATTCAATTTAATCCTAAATACATGATGTTAGCTTCTGCCTGTACCAACATGGCATTTTGGTTACCCACTGTAGATGAAAGTGCATAAAATCAATGCACAGGACACTGGGCAATGCTCGCAAGATTTTACCTAGTTGTGCATCAGAAAGAACTGAAAATGACATCAGTTCAAGAAAGAAACAATAACAGACAGTTCTTGGGTGTCTTAAACAAGCTGAAATTGCATTTATGTTATGTTCAAAGTAAAGTAGCCGACGTATGAGACGCCGGTATTGGAATGAACCCAAGAAACAGAAAAATTGCTGCGATATCCAGGAGATCGGCCCGCTTGGCTCATTTTGAGTATGTCATGCATTGTTTATGTATTTTGCCATCTTCGTTATCTTCGTCGTCATGTACTCTATGGCGCGATGAACGTGACCATCATAATACCTTGTCAATATTTAAAAATTGTGATATGACATCAACTCTCTTTTTTAAAGTATATTACAAAGATTGCTAATGTTTGGATACATCATCCTGTGTACATAATTCCTTCTTATGTACCTGTATGTAGTATAATGATACAGAATTGTGTACTGTACATTATGAAAAACACTGTGAGTCATGTATCATTGATTGACTTCCGAGCAATTGATGACCTTACATGTGTTATTTGTTTACAAATTTTATCTTTGGTCATTTTGGTTCATTGCATTAAAAGGTAACAACAAAAGTCATATGTTTTTTAACGTAATTGAATTCTTGAAATGGATTTTCAGCACAAAGAAAGAAAAGATGTTTGGATTAATGTCAAATCTATGTCACGAATTTTACAATATACGAGAATATATGCATATATTCAATTGCATACTGATATCTGAAAACAAAAATGAATTGTAGTCGCTGATATCGCGCATGGAGAAACTGTTACAGGTAATCACGTTGCATCAATGCATATTAAGTAATTGGTTCGGTTAATTAAATTTCGCAGTGGCCGTCCGAAATCAGGGATATTTTCTTTTTTTAACTTCATTATGAATGAACTTGGAATTCAATGAACGTACGAACTGTCGTTATGCGCAAAAAACAATAAATATCGAGCTTATTTATTATGCGCAGTAAACACGTGAAACGTCTTAGATGCTTTGTTGACGGCAGTAAGGTATCTCGTGTTTCTACGACTTCCATGCGATAAAATAAATCACAGAAAGTATACTGCCAACGTTGGCACTTACGTTGTTGTATATGTATTATTCTAAATACGGTATCGCTTTTAATCTACATGCGTGGAACCGGCGGGCCGGGTGAGAAAAACATTCGATGACTGTAGAAAGTGCAGTTAAATCTAATCATCTCATACAGTAGTACAGTAAATTTTAACGTTTACGTCATGTCGATATGGCATCTCATCTTATTAAGCTAACAGGTGCATTCGAATAGACAGGCATCGAGTATGTTTTATCGATAAAACAACAATTCGACAATCTATCTTTTTTGTACAATGTAGTTAATACGATGAATAATTATTCATTTCATTATAAACATGTTCATTTGTAATGGATTATCGAAATTGTATCAATTTTTGAATTTGAGAAAATTGCTTTATGAAAAGATATACAATTCTGTGACTCGCATCACGTGTTTATTATTACACTATTTATGTATATTCTGTCTGTTCGATTATATAGCCCTGCCTTCATCATTACATGTATATATCATTATATTCACGATGTCCTTTAGAATTTCTAGGCATTTTCCTTAACATCAGGGATGTACGGGTACCCGACATTTTGAGCTCGGTTTGGATCAGATGAAGTCAGGTGAATTTCCAAATTTGAAAATCTGAAATTAGTAAATATAAAATTTTTCAATTTAATTCTCAAGATTCAAGATGGTGTGATTTCCTCAGAGTACGCCCGACTTTTACCGATCTTAGCCGACAGCTTTGCTACCCGACACATTCGATTACCCGCGCATTCCTATGTAATATATCTTATACAGGAGTAGATGGTTACAATATTCTATTGAAAATGCGTGTATATGCATAACATGTACGACTGTGTTACATATTTGTGTATTGTCTATTGATTCTACGACGATGTACGAATGCGTGTATGAGTGTCTTTTTGTATATGAATGTGTTGCTTGTATGTAAGTATATGTTCGAGTTCAGCGGGCTCGAATACACTACATGTGTGTCGAATGCGCGAGAGTTCGCCTCGTCTTGTAAAATAGTATTTTTCTAAATGGCGAAACAGCGTGTGCAAATATTGCGATCTATGTTAGACAAACGAAAAGAATACAGTTGTTATTAAGAATATGTTTTGCGACCTAAACGAAAAAAAGGATAAATTTAACTTGAAGAAAACGGCGAATTTGATCAACTAGATTGCAGTAAGAAAGATTTATCGGATACTGAAAGTTATAAAAATTGATCCACGTATATAGATTAAATATTCTCTGCATTATACTGCCAACTACAATTCAGAGTGATACGAATTTTGTGTAAACGTGCAAAACATTGTGTTCCAAAAGGAAAAAACGGGAACTTACAGATACACTGACGAGTTAACGATGCAACTTTTACCCGATCGATAACTGAAGTCGATCACGATTCGTCGAGCGATAACGACTCTGTTGAAAATTTGTTTGCACATTTAAAATGTCAGTCAGGGGCGTAAATTATTAATAGTGTACTTGTTATCGAGTTGATTAAACTACCTGCCGTTTTCTGTGCGAAGGAAAATGTAAAAGAAAAATTTATAATTCTTTTTTTCCTTAAAGGCATTAGTCATTATTGACTAATATTATATTTATATTGCATCATCCACAGTAAATATGTTATAAAAATTATACGTTTTAAATTATACTGAACGCGATCGTTTAGCATAAAACGAGAGATAAATAGTTCCTCTTTCAGAATTATGCGACATTTCATTTACGCCCCTGTCTCGATTGTCGATTCATACGGCTACTTAACATAGGGATTTAGAATTGTCTTATGAATTAGTAGATATATATCATGTCATCCGAATGAAATTTAACGAATAAGAGCGTTTTATTAAAATGCGCTTAGAAACAGAGAATATTAAATGTGATTGTTTATGAGAGATATTCATTTATGCTTCTATTGATTTGTAATTACAATGGAGTCTCACTATATGGCCTTGAGTGCGGTTAAATAACTAGCAAAAAATTGTGACATAGAAATTGAAGTAACTAAGGATTTATTAAGAACTTAAAATTACTAATAATGTATGTGAAAGGCTGTAATATACAACTTGCTCAATGGGCCATATAACGAGACTGCGCTATAGTAACACTTGCCTTGAAATACTCTAATTTCAAGGGATACTATCCCGATAACGTTGCTAAGTTCCTACGTTAAGTTCTCGTACCGAATTATCGTCGAGTATTCATAGGCGAAACGTAATCACGTTCAGTACTAATTTTTAATCGAATTTTAAATTTTTCTGCGCAAAACAAAAATCTGTTCGACATCCATTATATGTAACGATGTAAGATATCTAGTAGATGCTTAGAGAACAGGAACAGGATGCTTAGGAACATGCAAAAAATTGAACATTTAATATTCAGTTAAAAAATTGATCCATCTTCCAATGATTTAGAGTACACACATTATTAATAATATATTTTATTAGTAAACTTCCAACTTCATCTTTATAACAAACTTTTAAACGTTTCCTTTTGGTTTAATTTTTTTTCAACGCTGTACATTTTTATTTACACCTTATGCGTAATATAAATAAAAAGTTACAAACGTATTTTATAAATGTCTTGGTAGATTTTACGACAAAAAAATAAGTAAAAAATGTTTCTAGAAAAACACTTTGTCTATGTTCCAGTTCGCTAAGTCAAAATGATATAAATGTGATGGAAAAATAATGTTTTTTTTCTATTAATTATTAAATGTAATAACATATCACCATGTTTATTAGAAAGCTTTTGTTAAATGAATTTTTTTTTTATGTACATTCTTAGGAAAAGAGGAAAAAATAAGTGTTTAAATTATCTTTAACAATAATGTATTAAAATGAATTACTTGTTGCGCAGATTAAATTTTTATTTTCTTTTAAAAGCACTAATAGGACGCATGAGATTTTACCGAAGGAAAAAGATTCTAATAAAACACTTTTTTTGTACATTAAAATTTGGTCTTATCATTTAATTTCATAATTTATATATTCCATTATTTGATATGCAATGAAATGGGACAGATTCTGCTGAACAAACAGTATTATGATTTTCCTGTTTGAATAAGTTTAATCTTCGCTTTAATGCTTCATAAAAGCAGATAAATTTAATCAGTATAGTTTCTCGTAAAAATATTTTAGTTTTAATAACAAATTAATGTAAAATTAATTTTTTTAAATAGTATATCAATATTTATTATCACATTAGTTATGTTACAATTACATTTTACATTAATTTAATTTGTGTAATTTTAATTACACAGATTTATAAATGTTTGATGAATTTTTTAACACTAGAACTACTAATGATTAACGATATGCGTTAAATGATCTCTGTATATAAGATTATCTTGTATATAACTTTTAAAACACTGGGAAAGAGAAAATAAATTGATCAGTCATTTACATATTCCAGGAATAAATGCGCAAAATACGGAAGAAATACTGAGAAATTTTTTTAAAGAATTACCAGTCGTTTTTACTACTTTTGTAATTCTAGTGTTAATAAGGATGTAATTAATTAATCTGGTTAAATTATTTTTATATTGACCCTTTTACGCTCCTCAGGTAAAAATTTACTCATTGTAAAATGTTGAATTGAATTTTTCTTTAAAATGTATACAGTAATACCTTGTTAACTGATCGTGTTTAGGGACCATATCTGGCCAGTTGTCAAAGAGGATAGGAGTTCTAGGAAATCACAGGTATATCTTTTTTCTCTTATGTGCGAATGAAAAACGAATACCTGACTAGTTTATAGAACTAATTGGTATAGCGATGATCAACCACAAGGCAATACTGTGCATTTCATTAAAACTTGGAAAATATGGAATAAAACTTATAGATCGTATGTGATACCGTAACTAGTTTTGTTTGAAATTGCAAGTATTAGCAAGCATTGAGCTATATTTCAAAGCACATGAGGATTAAACAGAAAATCCATGAAATTGTTTCATTTCTCTACTGTTTGTATATGGTATAACTCCTTCTCTTCGGCAGAAATTGAATCTGGAGCTCCGGACATTAAATCTCGTCCTGTCGTGGTTTTTGGAAATGCTATCACATCTTTTATATTTTCTGTTTTACATAGTAAACACATTAAACGATCTAATCCTTGAAAATAAAATAAAATATTATTGATTTTAGTATGTCATCATAAAACGTCATTCAGATATAAAATAGAAATAAAATACCTATAGCGATTCCTCCATGAGGCGGAGCACCACATTCAAGAGCTTCAAGCATATGCATTAAATGTGATTTATCTATATTTAATAATTTAAGTATTTTGTTTTGAAGTTCTGCTTCATGAATTCTTATTGATCCTCCTGCAATTTCTGAGCCATTCAAAACTAAATCATAATGTAAACCTCTAACCTATGAATATACGTATTTTGTTAGACACAATCACATATGAACTTACTAATTGCGTAACAATATTACCTTCGTTGGATTTTCCGAAAGATATTGAATATCATTTGGATGAGGTTGCGTAAATGGATGATGCATACTTTCCAATTTATTCGTTTCAGTATTAAATGAAAATAACGGAAAATCAGTAATCCATAAGAATTTATTTCCTGAAGTGCGGATTTGTTGACCTTTACTTTCCATTATATTTGTAAATTCAAGACGCACTTTTCCTAATAATGATTGCTGTAATTTTAAGAATAATATTTATATATATATTAATGTAATTAATAAACTTAAAAAATATAATACAATTGATATATTAATATTTACCGTTTTAAATTTTTCACCACAAGCTAAAAACAGAACATCTCCATGTTTTAAATTTAACCTTTGCTGTACATTTTCATTAATAATATTTGTCAATATGGTTGATTGTGGAGATGATTTTATTTGAATTAATTTCACAGAAGGAAAATAATTCTGTTTCAGTGCAGAAATATTTTCTTTGACAGATTTTGTAAGAAATTCCTAGAATACAATAAAAACACATTCTGAATTTATAAGAACTGGGAAATAAGAAAAATATAAATAGCAGACAAACATACATGTTTACTGGGAAATACCAGGCCATAAACTTCATAGTTTTTATCCCATTTTATTTTCAAGTTTTCCTCTAATGTCGAATGATCAATTATATCTGTAAGTCTATGAAGCTAAAATAATAATACTGTCCTTAATATTATTTAACAGATTCAAAAAAAAGCATACTTAATTCTTACTTTTTGTGGTATCCTCAAATCTGGTTTATCTGTACCATATAATTCCATTGCTTCTGTATATGTCATATGGTTAAAAGGAGTTGTGACTGTGCCTGATTCTTTAGGCCAAGAATATACTAATAAATTTTCAATCAACTCCATTATTCCTTTACAATCAACAAATGACATCTCTATATCCAGCTATAAAATAGTAAAATATCAACTTAATTTAATTTATACTTTTATGATTAACAACATGTACCTGTGTAAATTCAGGTTGTCTATCATGTCTAGGTTTTTCATCTCTATAACATCTGGCAATTTGAAAATATCTATCACAACCACCTATCATTAATAATTGTTTAAACTGTTGTGGACTTTGTACTAAAGAGTAAAATTGTCCTGGATGTTTTGTTGGAACTTTAAACTCTTGAGCACCCTATGTAAAGAAAATACAGTCATTAAAAATATTATAAATCTGGCTATATTACATTGCATATATGAATACACATACACCAGGAGTCTGTTTAAACAATGTTGGAGTTTCTATGTCCACAAAATCACATTCATTGATTAAGTATTCTCTCATTTTCATTGTAACTTCTGAACGCAATCTTAAATACCTCTGTAATTCAGGATATCTTAAGGATATATATCTGTACTTCAACTGAGTACTTTCTTTTGCTTTGTTGAAGTCTCTAATAACAAAGGGCAAATTTGGTTTTGCTGCATTTAAAACTTCCAATGATTCTATGCTTACTTCTATGTCGCCAGTTTTCATATTTTTGTTTTTTTGGCTCCCTGGTCTATCCAATACTATACCTTTTATAGTTAACACACTCTCAAAAGTTAAATTTTTTACTACATCTTGTAAGTCTTTTCTCTAAAACAAAAAATATTTCTTTATTTTGATACACATATATATTTTTTTTACTGAGTGTATAAATATAAACTCACATTGTCTGATATAATAAATTGAGTGGAACCATAAGAATCTCTTAATAATATAAATTTGTTATGTCTGGTAAATTCTAACCAGCCACATAATTGAACTTTTTCTCCTACATTTTCAGTACTCAATTCTCCACATGTATGAGTTCTCCATACATACTTATTGACTGGTTGTATATTTTGTTTTACAAGAGTTTGTGTATTTACAGCTAAATTGTGGGTGTAAGCGACTGACATTAATCCGCATCGTATTGGCTAAAATACAAACATACTTAACATAAACAATACAATGATTTAAAATAATCTTTGATAAATAATATTTTAACTTACTTTTTGGTTAAGTAAACAATTTGTACAAAATAATCTGAAAAATTGTGTCCTTCCAACAATGTAATTACGAAACATTGTCTTTAAACAAATATATTCGTGTAATTTATAAGTACATATAATGTAAATAACAGTTTATAACAATTCTTCAGTGCTTGTATTAGAATTATCTGAACTTAGGGTCATTTTAACCGGCTTCGTTTAAATAATGATTAATGTTGGTCACACTGGTTATATTTATGAACGTTATTTCGAACAGTTTGTTGATGTTCATTTGTGAAATACAATAAAGTGATAAAAATGGTATATTTAAAGTTAAATAAGAAAAAATATTTTAATACTGCTACTATAACTCATTGCGTGTTCTTATGTTTCAGTTACCTCTATCATTGTTAAGAACAGCACAAAATCATCCTATGGTAGGTTATATATCAAAACATTTTTTACGTCAGATCTATTATTCAAATCCATTATCTATTATTATTTTTGTATAATATAATATTGTGTTTTGTAGCTGGTTGAATTAAAAAATGGAGAAACATACAATGGGCACTTGGTGAGCTGTGATAGTTGGATGAATATAAATCTCAGAGAGGTTATATGCACATCCCGGGTATGATAATAATACACCCTTTTAAATATATGCTTAATTAATACAAATTACATTTATCAGTCATTCATCTAAATAACTTTCAGATTATTAATATAGTTTTTCAACGTGTCACTTAGGATGGAGATAAATTTTGGAGAATGCCAGAATGTTACATTCGGGGTAGTACAATAAAATATTTACGAATCCCAGATGAAGTTATAGATATGGTAAAGGAAGATATCCAAATGAAATCAAGAGGACGTGGAGAAATGAAAGGAAGAGGACAAAATCAAAGAGGTCGTGGTACTGGAAGAGGTACAACAATATTATCTATTTCATTCAGCCATTATTATAGACCTTCTATGTGTGTATAATGAAATACTTTATTTAGGTACTTTTGGTCGTGGTGGAAGGGGTCCTGCATCTCTTGGCCGTGGTGGTGGTAATCAAGGAGGGAATAAATCACAAAATAAGACAAGGACTAAATAAAGTTAATTTTACTTTAAGTTTATTATGGTTAGTTGATTTTTATTTCTCTAAAAATACTTTTAAAAAGATTAAGGTTTAGTAAATTCACTATTTCCATATTAGATACATGAACAAATAAGTAAATCATATTTGTTTTAAATAAAAATTAGATTAGTAATAACTTTTGGCGAAAGTTCAGAAAACTCGAAACGGAACACGTTGCACCATCTAGCGGCAAAACAGATGAAATAATAGGAAAAAATGCATGTCAGAATACGCATATAAGGAAATTATAAAAAGTCATATTTCATAACTTGCGCTACATATTATGCTTCCTGAGACATTTTAAAGCAAATTCCTATTAATATTTGATGCCATTTATTGCCGATTAAGTCTAAAAATTTCCAAAGGGGTATTATTTCAAATTTGCTTCCATTAGTTCCTACGTTTCACCGCTAGATGGACGGCAATTTTGTAGACCAGGACTGATTTCTTATTTTCGTTTCTAGTGCTCTGAGGATGTTCTAAGAGTAATTTTTTTTATAATTATTATTGATGATTAATGTAATTAAAAAATATTACTACATATTTATAAAAGAAAAAATATTTATTCCATTTACATAAAGAAGACACATAAAATCTAATTTCTTAATACTATTTATACACACCATTTTTAGTGGTTAAACGTGGAATAAAAATTAAATAATATTATACAGTGATAACATGAATTATTTATTAAAATAATAATTCAGTTATAATAATTCAATTATGTCACTTTTGTTTTTAAAGTTTTGTCAGATCAATGAAAACGAAATTGTAAATTGATACAAAATATGACTTATATTCAGCGTGGATGTACAATGATAAGTGGAGTGTTATAGTTTTTCGTGTACCTGTAACAAACATTTATATATAATATCTAGAAACTCAACAACAAAAATTTAACGAATTAATTATACTTACTTAATTGAAGTTTACAATTTATTTCAAAAGTGGAATTATATTTATCGTCCTTCAACTGCAATACAAAAATAAAGATTGTTAATTTTTAACAGTTCAATTACTCTTATTTTAAAACTATGATCAATTCTGAATGTAATAAACTTACTATACGAAGCTAGATCTATTTCGTCGGGTAATTCTGTGATATTAACATCAAATCGTTCCTGTACGTCATTTAATATCTTAGCGTCACTTTCGTCACTAACTAATGTAATTGCAAGACCCTGTAAATACGAATTATATTAATAAAAAATGAATATATAGAAAAAATAAATTATAAAGTATGTTATACTAACCTTTGTACCAAAACGTCCGGCTCTAGCCACTCGATGCAAGTACGTGTCTGAATCTTCTGGCATGTCATAATTGAATACTATATTTACACGTTCGATATCCATGCCACGCCCAAATAAATTTGTAGCTACAAGAATTCGCTGAAAGTAACATTAGTTATTTGTTAATAACATGTCTATTCAAATTATATCAAATACTGATATTGAATAAAATTATATTTTTAATATTTACTTTTTGAAAGTCTTTGAACTGTTGATATCTTGATAACCGTTCTTCTTGTGTCATTCCTCTGTGTATACCAATTGCGGGGAAATTTTGTTCGGTTAAAAGTTGTGCCAGTGCCATACACCTTTGTACAGATTTTACAAAGATAACAACCTATAGAAATAATATAACATAAAGAAGAAAATTGCAATAGCTAAATATATAATTGAAATTTTAAACCAAGTTATAATTAACATAGTTTAATCTATCTCTCTAAGCAAACCTGATTAAATTCAAGAACATCAAGTAATTCAAATAGCTTCTTGTTCTTTTCATTTTCTTTAAGTTTCACATAATGTTGTTGTAGACCATGTAATGTGAGCTTCGCTTCATCGTCCACATAGACTTCCATGGGCTGCGCAAAGAATGTTTTTTATAAGATTATCTACTTTATCCTAACAGTAATTAATCCTTGTTTATAGACTCTATTATGCCTTTTTTACTCTAATGTATCGAACAAAACTTCAATATAAATTGAAGTTAAAAATATAGACAAAACTTATATATGCAATTGATAACAAAAAAAGTGATTAGAAAACAAATAATTTTGAGATATGAAACGGATAAATCAAAATTTAAAAAAAAAAAAAAAAAAAAAAATGAAACAAGTGACATGAAAGTGTAGAGAATTGCTTTTATCAATATCCTAATTTCTCCTGCTTCCCTGATAATGACAATTTGTGTTAAGTGACTATAAATAAAATGCATTAGATGGTTTAAAGAACTTTCCGCTCGAGCTCTCATTTTTGCACTTATTTGTCGATCGGATTAGTCATACAGGTTACATACGGTCCGGCGACTTCCATCTCTGGGTAGTGCCAACAACGAAAACTCAGCAGTCAGCCCAACAGAACTAAGAAGGCGCACCCATGAATGTTCTGTCAGATATCCGCTGGCCACTCGATGCCAAATTTCTTCTCCCAAATTCTGGCACATTCAGAATTATGCCCAGAATTGGCCTCAATTATCGGTGGTATGCTCGTATATCACAAAACTTACGGCCTCTGGGATTCTCTAACACCGCGACATAATTAGCTCGTGATTCGTGATACACAAATTGATTTATGCTTTGCTTTCACGTACAGATGGCCACGGTCAAACTATGCATAACACTTCCATTGCTGTCCAATTTCACTCCTACTAATCGATTATTGACCTCCATTAGCCATTTTCAAAATATCAAAATGTGCTGTTTCAATTTACAGATAAGACGAACGCGAATAAATTCTAGACATATGCCACGTAATTGCAGCAATATCGTCATTGATCGATCCTAGCTAACCCCAATTTCCCACATATCCTCTTGCATCTTCTTTCTTGCGTTCTTCTGTCTTCAGGTTGTCTTGAAGTCTTCTTAGCCCCCCACCCGATGCTTTCAATGTTGCTCTAACTCGTTTAAAAATCTACCCTTCCCTTGCACCTGTCTCAATCATTGCCCGTATAAACGTAGGAACTTTTTCCACCCAACCCATCCCAATGTACGACGTTTCCCAACATTTTGTGTAATATTATACCGAACATTGTTTGAACTTTGGTAATTTCAATATGCAGCAGGCAATTAAAAGATTCGAACATTGAAACTAAACAAAATTTTTTAAAGTATCCCCCAACGGCATCTTGATTAATTTGAGAAACGACTTTAAACGAGGATTTCGTTCCTTTTATGAGTAGATATGGTCATCCGGTAAATGGAGGAAAACTTTGGAGCAGCAACTCGTTACGTTCAAGTTGTAGAACTTGACGTTTCAATCGAAATCCAAAGACATCGAGGGGCTTTTCGTTATTGAATTTCTGTGTCACTTCTTCAAAGTGTTGTCTAACTAGCCTAACCCGCGGGTGCGCCGTCAACAATATTTATAGTATGGTTTGAGCTTTGTCCTGGGTATGAATACAGGGCCAACGAAGTAGGAGCAACCGAAGATCGAAGTGAAGAGGAAGATTGGTTAATTACATCTTGCATAAATTTTTTGCAGACAGGGCGTATCTCCTTGGATAATGTAGCGCTGAACATCATGACTTGCTTGCCGTGGGGCGTGCTTCTAAATATTTCCTGTACATCTCTACGCATGTCTGTAAATAAATTTAAGAATTTAATTTAAATTTTAGACATTTACAAATACGTATTCTATGTATTATCCACTTACCTAATAATTCAAGCATTTTATCACACTCGTCAAGTATAAAATGTTTCAAATGCTTCAAATTTAATTTTTTATTTCGTACGAGAGCGAGGATACGACCTGGAGTACCCACAACAATGTGAGGGCACGTGTTCTTCAACACTTCTTCATCTTTTTGAATTGGCAAACCACCAAAAAATACTCCAACCTGTAATTTTAATGTATTATAAAGTATGACAAAAAATATCATTTGCTACATAAATCTAAATTTGAGTAATTAAAGATTATAGAATCTTCTTCAGTGGGGGGTGGTAGTATAAGATATGTCACCATTATTTGGTAAGATAAGAAATTCATCATTTGAAGATTCTCTAACAGAAATTTAATAACTAGATAATAAACTAGAGAAAATATTATTTTTTAATAAATAAAATTTACCTTTACATGAGGCATGTATTTGCTAAATCTTTCATATTCCTTGCTTATTTGAAAAGCAAGTTCTCTTGTGTGGCACATAACAAGAACATATACTTGATTTTCAGTTAACTCTAATTGTTGTAAAGTTGCTAATACAAATACGGCAGTTTTTCCCATACCAGATTTTGCTTGACATAATATATCCATGCCAAGTACTGCTTGTGGAATACATTCATGTTGTACTGTAAATAATATTTCATTTTATTCAACATGTTTTTACATAGCATTTAAAAATGCTTTACATAATAAGCAATCAGTAAAGATAAATCATTCATATATGATCTGTTGTCCCTATCTCGTATCATCACATTTCATATTCTCATAACCTTTTGCAAGTGAAATATGTATGTACAATATTAAAATGATAAGTTGTTATGATGGTTTAGGTACACATATGTGTTTATAGTGCTTAAAAAGTTAATAATTTAAGAAAAAAGTAAAAAAAATAAAAACATTACCTTCAGAGGGGTGCTCAAAACCACAGTCAACAATTGCACGTAATATTTCTGGTTTCAGAAGAAAATCCCTAAAACCACTACTATGAATAGATACATATGTGCCTTTAACTTCTTTTTTAGCAGCTATGTCCCCACTTCCATCAACTACTTGTTCGGTTTGTTCTTCATCTTCATAATCCAAAAGATCATCATTATCCGCCATTTTTATATATATATAATTATAGACTTACTGAAATAAACAAATATTACAATTTATAAAAAAATCTGCATTTGAAATTCTTTCTTTAGATACAGCTAAATTAATAATTTAGTTATTCGATTAATTTTTATACACAATTTTTAAGTATGACTTTGTATCTTTCTTGAAGATTTGTAGAAAATTAGAAGAAAAATTAATTTTCCCGATATTAAAACCTAATATTCTTTAAAATTTTGTAGTTTAAACAATTAGTAATAATATAAATTTGATATATGAAGCTTTTAACTTATTCAATACATCAGAAGGAAATCTATTCCAACTCGCTTTCTTGTGATAACGATTTTTGAGGTCTACATTCATAAAGTAGCCGCCATTTTAGCGACGCTATACAAGTGTTACAGGACAAGAAACTGACTATTACAAAATGAGAACGATTGAAATTACTTTTGAATTATAAATCTATTCTACGTATATAAATCAATTATACGCATAGATGTAAATTATTATAGATTATATAATTTATACTTTATAAGTCTATTCACGTTTTTAGTAAGAGGGTTATAAAGTAAACATTTTTGCACTATATTTCCGTAATATAATATATCCGGCAAATAAAACTATTATCCGTTAATAAAATTTTACATTATTTTCAATGTAATGAAGCACGTTTTTTAAATAGATTGATTTTTAATACATAATTAATCGTGGATTACATTTGGTCAACTTACCTCCGAATACAACTTTCACTAACTGATGCTCACCGCTATTACGGTAAGCACGCTCGTGTATCTTCTTGCAACTATGTACCGGAAGACAGGTGGTGCCAAATAAAACTAATTTTAAAAAATATATAAATTTGTACTACGATTATTAAAAAAATCTACTTTAGATCAATTTATTTGGTAAATTACAGTATAAATTATTTTATTAATAAATGATAACATTAATATCAATTGTTTATAATGTTTCACAATTTTATCGTGTTTCGATAAAAACCGGATATATGTAATCAAGTGCCACCATAGATACAGCGGAGAATAGAATACTCACCTTGTGTAAATTTGTTCACACAATCTGAAATACCGACTCTGACTACAAAAAAAATATAATATAATAAAGAAATTATATAAATGGATTAAATAATGAGGGATACTGACAAACAGTAGAAAATAGACTTTATTACAAAATAGTTTATAACTTTATTACAAAATATAAAATAATCTCCATAGAAATTACATTTATTATATAAAAATTTAAATTATAAATTTATCTTACAATCCTTATCTTAAATCACTTACAAATAACTATCATTATCTCTGCTTCTATATTTCTAGCTCTCAAATTTTAACATTTTTGATAATTTGGCAGCAATATCTTTCCTGTTATTAGATACTGCAACTTGTAATAATGTACATCCAGAATTATCACGAGCATTCATTACAGCTGAAAATTCATCACTATTTAATGCACTTATATTGTCAATAATTTCAGCGTTACCATTTTTTGCATCTATAAATAGCTTCTCAAGTAGTATGAACAAATTATTAACATCTTGGTTATTGGAAAGATCAAATGGTGTTTTGTCTTCCTTATTTTTAATATTATAACATGCACCGTGTGAAAGTAAAAATTTGACAATATCTACTGAAGCATTTTTAGCAACAACATGAAGTGCTGTAACACCACTAGTAGTTGTTTTAGCATTTATAAAATCAATTAATTTATTACGACTTACATGTTGTAATAAAACTTCAATGATTTCCTTATTATTTTTAGAAGCAGCAGTGTGCAATGGTGTATTACCTTTGTTAGTAACTTGTGTAACATCAGCTCCATTTTCTAATAAGATATTTACAACATCTAAGTGTTCATTGCTAACAGCGTAATGTAATGGTGTTCTTCCTTCAGAATCTTTATCATTGACATCAGCTCCATTTTTTAATAAATTACGAACAATTTGTATATTACCATTACTAGCAGCAATGTTGATATTCTTCTGCAAATATCCAATAATCTCTGATGTTTCTGAACCTTGAAGCTTCAAACCAAAATTAATTGCTTCTATCTTTTTTATAATATCCAAAACAGTAGGATGGTTTGGTCCAAAAACAGATTTTATTTTATCAAGACATTCACTATAAACTTTAAATGCACCAATCATTTTGCCCTGAGTAAAAAGTACATTTCCTAGAGTATATTGAGTATTTAATGTATCTGTATGAAGATCTCCAAAAGTTTTTTTTTGGAAATTAAAAACTTCTTGATAAATCTTTAAAGCTTTGTCATATTTCTTCTGAGTAAAAAATACTCCAGCAATGTTAAATAACGTTCTTATAGTATCAGAATGATTAATGCCAAAAACCATTTTCTTCTTCTCAAATACTTCTTCAAGGATTTCTAAGGCTTCTTTATATTTACCTTGGTTACTCAGAACCATTGCTACATTATTTTGGGCATATAAAGTACTGTGGTGATTTGCACCAAACAATTCTTTTCTCTTTTTAAAAACTGCTTTATTTATTTTCAATGCTTCTTCATATTTTCCTTGTTTGTCTAACACCAGGGCTATGTGAAATTGGCTATCTAAAGAATCTGGATGATTTGGTCCTAATATTTCCTCTTGCTTTTTATATACTTCTTGATAAATATTGAAAGCTTCTTCATTTTTTCCTTGTTTATAACGTATTAAAGCATACATGCTTCTTATACTTAAAGTGTATTTGTTATCCAATTCAAATATTTCTTTTTGCTTATGGATGATCTCGTCCAATATATTTATAGCCTCTTGAAAAGATCCTTGTTTATATAGTATTTTGGCTATATATATTTGAATATCTAAAGTGGCAGGATTATCTGGGCCTAAAATTTCTTTTCTCTTTTCAAAAACGTTTCTGAAAATACTGATAGCTGATTCATATTTTTCCTGACGTAAGTGCTTTAAAGCTGTATCAATTTGAGTAGACACATCACCTTGTGATACTTGTTCCAATTGTGTGATTTGTGAAAAGTTATTGTTTAATGCAGCAACTATTAAACTTTGGTTTTCTCTATTACGAGCATTCATTATCGCTTTTATCATAGTAGGATCTTTTATTTCATTAAGGTCATTAATAACTTTAAAGTTGTTACTTTTAACATTTTTAAATGATTCATTCACTAATTTCAGTAAATTAATTATATTTTTATCTACAGCAAAATCTAATGGAGTTTTTCCACCAATAGAAGCAGCATTATATACTGCACCATTAGACAGCAAAACCATAACAATTTTTAAATGAGAAAACTTTGCAGCATAATGCAAAGGAGTAAACCCCTTGCTACCAGCCATATTAGGATTAGCTTTATTTTGTAATAGAATATTAATGATTTCATCGTAGCCTTTCCATGCAGCATAATGTAATGATGTTCCATCATACCCTTTCGAAGCATATTTAGCATTGACAAATGCTCCTGATTTGATGCATTTCTCAACTTGTGAAGCATTATTATGTTTTACAGCCTCAAACAATTTCTCAGTTGATATTAATGGAATGATAACTTTTGAGTCACTGGCCATATCCAATGGTTTTCTACAAAACTTGTCAAGAGTATTATAAATTGCACCATTTTGTAATAGAACTTCAACAACGTAGTTATAATCGAAATTGGCAGCAAAATGCAAAGGTGTTAATCCATTAGCATCTTGAGTATTAATATTAGCCCCTTCTGATATCAAATATTTTACAACTTCCAATTGACCTGTCATTGCAGCATAATGTAACAATGTCTGATTAGCTGTACCAGGATCGTGAATATTTAAGCCTTTATTAAGAAAAAATTCGACAATATCTTTAAAACCTTCTCTGGCTGCAATGTGTATTGGTTTTGAACCAGAAGCATTCCTAATATTAATATCGGATCCTTTATCTATTAAGTATTTTATCATTTCTAAATTACCTTCTTGTGTAGCAATGTGCAACACTGTCCAGGTGTCATTAATCTTAGCATTGATGTCTATTTTTTTATTTCGAGCCAGCAACAATTTTACACTCTCTAGCTGATTATGTGCAACTGCTAATTCAAAAGGCATTCTATTTTTCAAATCTTTAATATTGATATTTGCTCCATTATTTAATAGAATCCTAACAATGTCTACATGACCATATTCTCCCACTGCAAGATGTAATGGTGTACCATTAATAGAGTTAACATTAACTTTGGCTCCTTTTAATAACAAAAGTTCAACAATTTCCTTATTAGCCTTTTGTACTGCAAGATGCAATGGTGTAGCACCTGTTGCAGCAGTAGCATGAATATTAGCTCCTTTTGAGATTAAAGTATTTACTATTTCTGTATGACCTCTTTCCACAGCTAAGTGTAATGGCGTTACATTCTCCGAACATTTTATATTAATACGAGCGTTATTTTCCAGTAAAATATTTACGATATCTCTAAAGCCAGCAAAAATTGCTATTAATAAAGCTTCGCCATTTTTTGCATTAACATTAGCTCCGTTTGTTACTAGAACTTCTACGATTTTTTTATAATTTTTTTTAACAGCAGAAGACAGTGGAGTCATTTCATCCTTATTCTTGACATTAACATCAGCTCCATTTCTTACCAACATCTGAACAATTTCTTTATTTCCAGTTTCTACAGCTGCATGTAATGGAGTATTACCAGCAATACCTGTAGCATTAACTTTAGCTTTATTTTGTATTAGAACGTTAACAACATCTTTGTGACCTCCTATAATAGCCGAATGTAAAATTGTAAAACCAAAATTGTCTATATCGTTAACTTCAGCTCCATTTTTTATCAGAAAAATAACAGCATCTTTATGTCCATGTACAACAGCTGTATGCAACGGTGTAATACCATCATTAGATCTAGCATTAACTTCAGCATTATTTTGTATTAGAAGTTCAATAATATTTTTATTACCATTCGCGGCAGTTGTATGTAATGGTGTAAGACCATAATTATTTCTAACATTTACTTCAGCTTTATTTTTTATCAGAAAGTCAATGATGTCTTTATTATCATTTGTAGCAGCAGCATGTAATGGTGTGTTACCCTTAATGTCTCGAATATTAATTTGAGCTTTATTTTCTATTAGGAGGTTGATAACATCTTTATGACCATTCTGAGCAGCTATATATAATGGAGTAAACATACCACTATTTTTTGCATTAATTTCAGCTCCACTTTTTATTAAAAGATCAGCAATTTCTTTATGACCTCTTTCTGCTGCATAGTGTAATGGTGTAGTTTTATTTTTATCTGTAGCATTAACATCGACAATGTATTCAAGAAGGACAGAAACTATTTCCAAGTGACCACTTTGTACAGCAAAATGTAGCGGAGTCACACCATCAACAGTAGCAACATTAGTATTAGCATTATTTTTCAGTAGAATTTTAACAATTCCTACATGTCCATCTTTTGTTGCATAGTGTAAAGGTGTATTGAGGTAGGTATTATCAGAAACATTAGTATTAGCTCCATGTTTCAATAAAACATTAACTATCTCCTTAAAACCATTTTCTACTGCATAATGTAATGGTGTACAACCATCCAGAACTCTAGCATTGACATCAGCACCATTTGAAACTAGAGTGTTTACTATTTCCAAATGACCATTTAATGCTGCTAGGTGTAATGGTATTGCATCTCTATCATTTCGTGCATTAATATTTGCTCCAATACTTAGTAAATAATTAACTATTTCTAAGTGTCCACTCTCTGCAGCTATGTGTAATAAAGTAAAACCACCCATAATCTCATTAACACCAACATCTTTTTGTAGCAAAATTTTAACCACATCTATATGATTATTTTTTACTGCAGAGTGTAATGGTGTCAAACCAGCTATATCTTGAGTATTGGTATTGGCATTATTTTGCAATAAAATTTCAACAGCATCCTTGTTACCATTTTCAGCTGCAATGTGTAGTGGTGTTTTACCATTATTGTCTTTGTCATCTATATATAAGTCTGTTTTTTGTATAAAAAATTGTACAATATTCTTCCTATCATGTGCAGCAGCAATGTGTAGTGGGTTTTGTCCATTGATATCCTTAATATTAGGATTGAAATTGTGATCAAGGATAAATTTTATAATTTCAGAACTGGATCCTCTAGCAGCAAAATGTAATGTGGTCCACGAGTTAATATCTCTTGCATTGATGTCTGCTCCTTTCTTCAGACAATCTTTTAAATTTTCCAGATTTCCTTCTTCCAATGCAACAAACATTCTTTTCTGATTAATAATGATAGCTAGATTTTGTTCATATTTTTCTTTAAATGTAGAAGGATCATCTCTGACCAATTTTCCAATTTTCTTTCTATTCTTAATTATATTTTCTGTAGTTAGTTTTCTAGCATTTAGAATAAGTGATAGTGAGGGATCAAGTAATAATATACTAACTAAGGCATTATCATGTGCTAAATGGTTACGCAAACATTTTCCAGTTAACAGGGGAGCATTATCATCTAAAAGAAACAGATTATCTTCCAAATAATTCTTCAAGCTACCTAAAATTGACATTATATCTAGCATAAGCATTTTTATTACTACCTGCAATTTTTCATTCTTTTTATAAAAAGAACATTTTTCAACTAACTGATCATTTAATCCATTACTACTTAAAATGTTTTTTAATTCAGATAGCTTTAGTGCAAAGTGATTATTATATTCTTTTTCTGTTAAACTGCAAGTCCATTTTTGTTTATTAGTAGGCATGAAAGAACATTTTTCATTTAATTTTTCTCTTAATCTTTCAATCCATTTGATATCATTTATTCCAAATTCAGCAATGTAACAAATTTCAAAAACTAATCTGTTTACTTTTTCAAGGTTGCCATTTTGTATTCTTGTTTTAACACTATGAGAGATTTTCATTGTCAATTCAGCAATTTCTTTAAGACTGTGAGACTCTACTTGGGGAGCAAAATTTTCTAATATTTTAGAAGCAAAAAATTTCAAACCTCTAACAATATTGTCATTCATTTCATTGTGATTAAAGGCAATGCTTAAACATTTTAATAATTTAAATCCTGTAACATAATCAGCTCTTATATTTTTTGATTTATTTCTTATGAAATTGATTGTGTTATTAACTTTTTCAAATAGTTCTTTTTCATAATCTGTCTTGTCAGTTATAGCATCACTTAATTCTTCAGTAAATTTTTGAAGTTTCATGTATTCTTTCACTTTAAAACTTTCTGGGATCGTTTCATTAAATTCGATATTACTGAAATCCGTTAGAACAATTTTTATTTCATCCGCATTTTTGCTACTCACTATTTTTGTTAGGAGAATTCTAATCATTTTTATTTTGTTGCCATAAAGAATATTAGTAACTACATCATGAACTTTTTTCATGTCATTTTGAACACCAATAAAAAAATTAACATCTGCCTCTACTTCAATCTCTATTCTTTTAGAGAGTGAGTAAGTATGCGACAATGAATTTCGTAAATCTATAATAATTTCTCTTGTATTCTTTGGTAAAGATAGCAGAAAAAGTTCACTTGTAGTATTAGATAATTTAGGAGATTCCAGAGTATTTTTTAAATATTCACCAATAACTTGTAATGCTCTTATGATAATTAATTGCCCTTCTCTTTCTGCAGGATCAGTTGATAATGCCAACTTTATATAATTATCTATTTGCTCTAAAGAATAGATATCCCTAATTTGTTGATAATCATTATATAATTCTTCAAATTCAGGATACTTATTAATAATGCCTTCAACAACTGTATCCCGTCTTAATTTTGGGAGACTAGATATTTTACTAATATTCATTGTTCCTATTTTCATTTTTTCTTCTTGAAGTTTCTTTCCGAAATTTTCTAATTGATTTAGTATTTTTCTCTTATTCAGTATAACATAATAAAATAGATTAATTTCTTCACGTTTAGTGTGAGAAGAAATAAAACTGACCAAATAAAATTCTATTTCTTCCCAAGGTATTCTATCATATGTTGATTTCAATTGTTGTTTCAATACATGAATATTTTGTGCAATAAATTTTGTTACAAATAAAAACTTTTCATCTACAGTTTCTGTATTTGAGTACTCTGTTTTTAACAAATCAATGTTTTCAAGTATTAATTCAATTCGCTCTTTAATTGTATTAAAATCATATCTACAACTTTTACACTGTTTAGAAGTATCAGAAAAAAAACGGAGGTTTATTAACTTATTTTCAACAAAAATTTCCATTTCATCTGATAATAGTACATTCTTCAGCTTTAATTCTTCATAAGCTCTTGAAAGGATTTCATCCAGTTCATCCAAATGAAAACTGAAGTAATTACTTGGCCATTTGTTAATTAGTATATCAAGAAGTTCAACATTATTCGAACGTACAGCATAGTAAAATGCATTATGGCATGTTTCATCTTTATTACTTGGTAGCAGAGTATTTGTTTCAATATCCATGGATAAATTATTTAGAATTTTAGTATCATTATCAAACAGATATTTTAGTACCTCTTGTTTATTTTGCTTACAAGCTAAAATAACTAAGTTAGTGTTTTTTATAGGATTACTAGCATCACTGTAATAATCTTTCAAAGTTTCTCCATCTTCTATCTCACTCGTGTATTCTATCAATATGCTTAATTTTTTTAAATTATTAATATTACCTTCCGATACTGCTTTTTCAAGTTCACTGAAAACCAGAAGAAAGAGTTCTTTAGCTTTAACTTTTTCATAGTTTTGCTTTTTAAATTCTCTTACAAATTCTTCTTTTGACGCATATGAACGTGATAAAAGTTCTTTATTTTTTGTATAACAACTAGTTTGTTGTTTAATTGTATTTGTATCCTCCATTATTTATACCCTATTAAAATAACGAAGTTCACCTAATATAATTAAATTTAAAATAACATCTTTTGTGAATAAAATATCTTTAAAAGAAACACTTACTTTAGTATTGTAAAAGATTTATTTACTTTTTAGTAATATATTTGTAGTGACACAATGTAGAAATCTTCCAAAAGTATCTTTAGTGTATTTACATGAGAAGAATTGTGTATTTATTTGAATATAAACGGTTATATTTTCACAATAAATACAAACAAATTGATTCAAATATAACTTGTCAAAATTCGGTTTTAAAGTATAATACTATTATAGACGAAAGATCAAATAATACACATAAAACAAGGGACTAAAACCTTAAAATCCAAAAATTGTAATGAACACTGATGATAAAAAAAATACATATAGCAATCCTTGATTACAAATGCATTTCTTCCTTGTAACCGACATTATTCTAACATCTCCAGCAGTTTTTGACGCTGTCATGACACGAACGTCGCACTAACCAAATAAACTACCCCTATCAAAATAAGGAATTAATAAATAAAGTTTGTACTCAGTGAATAATAAAAATACTTTAACGTTCTTTAAAATAGCATAGCTCCCTGAAAATTAATCTAAACAATTTCAGTTCGTTTTCAAAAAATTAAGATTAAGTCACTGCATAGATGTGTTATAATTTTTTTAAATTACAATTTATCGAAATGATGAAGAAAATAGTAAAGGATATTTTTTACTACTTTTTTATTTGCATCTGCAATTAAAATTCAAAGAAGTACTCTGTTTAACGAGAGAGAAAAATCACTCGTTTCATTCATTCATTCATTCTGCACATGTTGGTTCTCATTCCGATTGGTTTGAGCTCCGTAACTAAGAACAACGCGCATGCGCGTTTGCTATTTTTGTGACACTAAACGTACATACTTAGTGTCGTTTTATTTCCTATACTTATTACATAAAACATGACATCTCTGGAATTTGAAAATTTTAAACAAGTATATGTATTGCCTATTTCACGAATTAATGGTATTGTTTAAATATGGTAAAGTTTATTTAATAACATCACAGATACAATAATTATGTACACAATTGTCAGAGAAAATGTTTAGCCTGATGGTTAAACACTTTCAAGTATCCCATTGTCAATGTAAGCACTGAAGTACTAGATTTCAGATAAATGTGCTCCATAAGGGCGGATATCCGACAGTTTCGAAATAGAAATTTCGATTTTTGAAATCGTACTGTAGTCTAGAATTACAATTTCTTCTAGACACACGTTTATACTTGCATTACATCTTTTTTTTGCTAATTATTAATACACAATTAGCAGCCACCTGTATTACCCCAATTGTATTACAAGTTATCTTCTGACGAGGATAATTTATCAAATACATAAAGTTTCAATTGAGCGTCGTGCCTTTGTGGAGGCGCGGCAGAATCTGGTTTCACCATCTGCGAGGCACATGGAGGGTCTATGTTACGGGGTAATAAGGTATGATTGAGCTCAGGCATAGAGGCAGTTGGATCCTTTAGAGGCAATGTTACTTCTCTCAATGAGTCTGTAGGTGAAGGAGGAAGCACCACTTTCTCAGGAGCATTTTGAATAAATATTACTCTGAAATACATTATTTATTGAGTTGTAATTAAAATACAATTAATATCTAATTAAACAAATGAAACAATTACTGAGCATGTTACCTGTTGAATGCTCGCCATTTTCTGCATAGCGTAATGTATGCTTTACATTGAATGTACATAAAAACTAAGCCTCCTGTAGAACCAATTACAACAACTATTAGTTTAGTCCAGAAAGACCAGTCTACGTATCCACGTCGAGCTTCTTCTACAGATCGTTCAACAAGTATATATAAAGACCAAGCCACACAAAGTGCAGCTACTGCATGAAAAGCAACTGCACACCATAATTTGCGAACTTCTAGAGCAGACATTTCGAGTTTTTCCCACTGAAAATTATTATTTATTACCGCCTATTGTTCCCTGCTCATTATAATAAAGAATAGATGATTTAGTATCTTATTTTAAACAAAAAGTGTGTGCAATTATACCTCACAGAATGGCTTTGTTTTAGCATGCATAATAAATGTGAATTTACATAATTCACAAGCACGTATGTCTGAAGCTTTTATCCATTGTTGAAGACAAGTTTGATGTACGTATCGTAAACTGCCACTGCAGTAACAAGGTGCTAACAGAGGAGCACTTTCTTCTCCTTCACAATGACATATTCTACAACAAAGAAGCAAAGATGTACTTGGTATATCTTTTAGATACTTTCATGTTAACTTCTTAAAGATGAGTAAAATTAATTATTTGATCATACTTTATACAAAATTGTATGCTTACCTACAAATATCATGATTGCTTGAAGACAATGTACTGACAGATGAGTGACAATGATCTGGTATGATGGTAACTACTGTTGCATATGCTGATTCCTACAAAATAAGTACTTTAGTAAATAAGTCCTTAAGAGTATGGATATTCTTATAAAATGTAATTACTGTAACTATAAATATGCATTTAAAATATATTTATTTCAAGTTACATGAATAATTTCACTGTTCAAATTGAAAGCATATGTATGTTGAGAATATATATGAGTCAAGAGATATATGAATATGAAGTGCACCAAGTATTCCGCAGTATGGACTATGTGAAATACATCAACCCATCATGGGCCAGGAGACTGTGAATTTGATAATGCTTGAAGTATGCAATTTATTTTTAACATAAATGACTTTATAGTTTCATAGCTCGCACTATTATATTACATCTATTGTTTCAGGCTTTTAAGTATAAATCACATTCATTAGCAAAATATTCCTGACATTTTGTAAACATTGCAACTAACTTTACCAGAAGTCATTAGAAACATTTTCTTATTGTACATGATTTATACTTGAAAGCCTGAAACAATATTATTTCTACCACTGTAATGCTGCAAGTAATAATAATATTAAGTGTTGTCTTAAAAGTCTTAAGACTAAATAATATGGAACAAATTACCCTTGGTGTCCATTCTGGTAAACTTTCACCACCAGCAGGGCTATTATTATTGGAAGGACCAAGTGACAAAGGTGGTTGCCAGTCAGGCGGATTAACATTGATCTGATGAACCGGCATCACTCTTTGGCCTCAGTAAAGATGTGATCAATGATAAACAACATTAAATAAACACATCCTAATGAATGTTTGGTAATTTTTTTCCATTGGTATCATATTTTGCAAATCAATATTTAATTATATCAAAAAGTCTTTCATTGTTGTGTTCAACATGTAATTTTAATATACATGTAAAAACCTGAAATTATATTTCGTTGAATATTACAGAATTAAAATATTTGCAAAAACTTTATTTGTGCTAAAGCATTTATGCAAAATTATAATGATATCGACCTGTCACTAATTATAAAGATTACAGGTATTTAAAAATTATCAAGTGGTAAATATACTAAAGATAAGGAACAAAAATATTTATTGATATCAGTGGTATGTATTCACAATAATAAAAGTTTGAACGTGTATACATAAAATATATTTCTTGTTAACAATTAATGAATAAACTTAAACAATGTTAAATAATTCAAATAAATTGAACAATGATTTTGGATCTACTTGACATTGAAATTAATAAAATTTGGATGAGCATGAAAGGAACAATATACAAAAATAACTTATAATGATGGATCATGTTACACTACATAAATTTTGTCGAAAGCACCAGATAAATGTAACATTTGCGTCGAAAATTATTTGATAAAAAAAAACAAAGCATTGGCGTCACATACATCTTTTCATTTCCGTGTAAATTCTACCAGATGAGAATTTTCGATTTGATAACAATTGATTAGCCAAGAAATATATTGTTCAGATCTGATTTCAAACAGTCGAACAAAGTTTCTTAAACAAATTATCGATGTAAACGTCTCGATGAAATTTCAGGAGAGCTAGTTAGTACGATTTTGACACTTCGACTCGAGTCAATGACACAATACAGGACAGTCGTATTCACTGCAGTAAATTAATTAACTTTCACGATTTGACATTCGAACGATTTAAAATATTTCATTTGATTCATCACCGTTCACCTTTTAAACACGTTCTAATAATTACATCGATATTCAAAGTTACCACGAATATAGACTTCATTACATAGCTTAGTCCTTCCTTCATAACAGTCTGTGTATCTCATTTCTTTGATGCGCCGCCATAACGTAGAGTGTAGGCGTGGCGTATGTATAGGCTCGACCAATCAGTTACTCGGAATTGACATTAAATATTATTGCGCCAATGAGCGAGGTTTAGTTTGAATTTACTTTATTTCAACATGAATTTGAAAAATAAGTAATGCATACAGCTTATAATTGCATTAAATAATTTATTGACTTCATTATTTACATATTCCTTCTGTATTATAAGTTTAATATGATAATACAAGGAAATATAACAATACTTATGTTTATATCAATCCTTAATTTTATAGTAATAATTATTTATTTAACTTTCTAAATATCATCTGAATTAATTTCTTTCGTAGATGAAATTAAATCATTTTCATTAAATTCATCAAAAGATGTAAAATTAAAAATTTTATTTTCTTCTTCGTCTTCAAATTGTAAAAGTGTATCATTACATGTAGCCATACTACTGGCATTTCCTATGTAATTTGGTAATATATTTAAATGAACCATAGAACTTTTTACATTTGGTAGATTCTTATAAATGGTATTATCATTATCAAATGTTTCTAATAATTCTATACCTTTATAAACGTTTACTTCTTTCAACGTATTTTCTCCATTTGAATTTTTAATATTTACAGCTCCTAATAAATGTTTATTGTCTATATTCTCTTTTGAATTAGACAATTCTTTTCTTATATTATTAGATTCAAGAGGTTCATAAATATTACATTTCTTTTCTTCTTTACTGCCTTCCAATATCTCACTAGCTAAATTATATTTTCTATTATCTTCTATACTAATGTTATGTAATGTGCGATTATTACTATTATTGTAAGATGATATTAATACATTTTTATCATATTTTTTCTTTACAGTTAGGTCATTAATGTTATTTTTTAAGTCACTGTTCATTGCTGTAGGTTTTGGATTTCCTTCATAGTTCTCAGTTTTATATTCAGGAACATTTTTTTTATAATTATTTGCACTTTCATTAACAGAATTTTCAACTGCTATAAAAATTAATAAGATACATAAACAATAAACTAATATTTTTTACTTAATTTACAGTGTTAAGATAAACCTACCAAAATTTTGAGTTCTTAAAATTGGAATATTTGAAAGTACTTTTCCAACTAATAAACCAGCTATAAATATAAATAATAAATGTATGACATAAATTCAATATGAAACATGATATCTATGACAATAATTGACATAATCCATACCAGCCATCCCCACTGCAGTACCTCCAATGAAATATGACATACTATTCTCATTTTTTGCTTTCTTTTTCTTAAACATTTTTAAATTACAATGGAATTAAAATATATAATTATATGAATAAACTTTATTAATAGAGGTATCCAAGAGATATCACTTTCTGCAATATTCTAAATACACTAAGGACATTTTAAGGACATATTAAGGTAAGGGTGAAACATAAACACTAAATGTATGTTATAGCAAAATAACTGATATATTTGAATTACTTTAGTTCAAAAATTTAAACTAGTCACTTTACAGATTAAATATATATTAATAAATCTTATATTATTACAAATGAAATATAAAGAAACCTTAGGAGACACATGTCAAAATGTAAAATTTGAAAATTATTAGAACTGAATAATTTCAGATAAATATTGTGTATTGAAATGACTTTAATTCTTCTGGAAAATATAATTCTTTCTTTATTCAAATAATTTATATACTTAACACGAGTACTAATTAACTTAAGCCAGTGGACTGAATGTTTAAAATAATTACATATGTATAAAAAATTGGAAAATTAAGTAAATAAACCAAACTAAAAATATAAACGAGTACATGCTTGGAATTTGACAGCTCTTTTACAAGTTGGACACTTTTTAGATGCACGTAATGCTTGCTCTAAACATTGTGCACAAAATATATGTCCACAACGAGTAGACATAGGTTTCATTTTAGAGGATAACTGCTCAAAACAGATTGGGCAAGTTAACATAATTGTGTTTCCCTGAGTGGAGTCGTTAAGATAATATATTCCATTTTGCTCCGATGGGGCAATATTATCTAGATCTATGATTTCCATTGCTTCCACATCTTTACATGAACTTTCAACTGATATCTCTCTAGAACAAAAAATTCAATAGTTAAATAAATTTATTGTTTTGTTGAATAATACTCCAGTATAGTAATAAATCCAAACATACATTACAGAATCATACAGTTGTGCTGTCTGTCGTTTACTTAATTTACGCCTTCGTGATTTTGTTGCGCTGTTATTATTACATATATTTTCAGCATTTTTGTTTCGTACTTTTAAATGATTATCTCTTGGTGAGTCTACAGTCAGGTCAATAAAATCAATTGGATCTGATGTGTTTTGCATTGTATCTATAAAATATATGAAATATATACGTATATACACGTGCCCACTATAAATATAAATAAATTTTAATAACCTTAACAAAAGTTAAAACAAATTTATTTCAATTGTTTATTCACTTTATAACGGTTTGCATCGATATTCTATTTTTCTCTATACGTGTATCCAAATCTTTAAAACGTTATTAACCAATATTATTACAGTTTACATTATTATTAATTATTCTCTAACCTTATTTTTGTCACTAATCGTATTATTATCCCTTCTTTTTAATATTTATTAATTGCGATAAATCGCACAGCACATCAAGTAACAGTAGTTTACATCAGTTTAAAAACACTTCCAGAAAATCTTCGTTTACGTATGAAAGCAGAACAGTTTCGATAGTTCCGACCAAAGAGTAGGGATTTTATCTCTATATTTTGTTTGTTTTCGATTTTTGATTATCGATATAACTCTATTTCTAAATCGATATGTATTCAAATTTAAATTACAAATAAAAGGTAAAAATTAGTACACATCAGCCAGAAAGATAATTTTATAACAAACATATTATATATTCAAAATTATTGTTGTACATATTACAAAATTATTAAATAATTTATTTATATAATGCTATTAATAGATATACTCATATAATATAAAATTGCAATGTGTGCTTATTCATTTTTTAACGTAAATTATACATATAATAGTGTCTTGTTATATGGCCTTATATAGAGTTGTAATTTAGTAGAAAAATCGGGATAGGGTCATACAATTTGAAATCTTATGCAACACTTGATCGTAAAAATGTGTAAATTCAGAGTTACTAACATTTTTTGCATGCGTGATAGTGAATGTAAAATAAAGTTATCTAAACAGGCTATAAAAAAGGAGCCATATATCAAGACTACACTGTAGTTTGTAAAATTCATAGCCAGACCTTTATTACATATAAATATTTTGTAATATATTTTAATATATATATACATGTTATATAATTATATATGTTTAAAAAATTCGCAAATTAAGAGAATTAAAAAATTTATATATATGTATGTATGTATATGCGGACTATTGTAAAAGTACAGAAAATACATAATTTATAATTTTAATACTTTCAGCTCTACAGATAACACTTTCCAAAAATTTCTTGAGCACAAATTATGACCAAAATCATGCATCGCAAGATACATACTCATTAAAATACAAATTGAATTATATACAAAAATTATATAACAGAGATATGTAGGCACTTTACACATCATTGTGTTGCTATAAAAGTATGTGTACACATATATTTAAACAAATATAATGCAATATTCATTTATTAAACTTGTAAAAATGCAACTTATATTGTTTCTATATTTCATTCACTGTTAAGGACACTTTCATTTTTAGAATTATTTGTTGATAGGACTTCCTACATATAGCTATGGTAATAAAAAGAAACTATTTAATGTCAAAGTTTAAAATAAACATAAACTTTTACAGGTATTACTACACACACGAATTGACTTTTATATTATTATTGCAAATAGTTGATACTTTCTTACTTATGTAATCTTTAAAAATCTGTCCATTAAGCAACGTACCAATATATCCTTATTGTAGCGTTTTAAGTAAAAAGAGAACAGGCTTATAACATTCTTAGACGATTAAATGTACGGTTTTATAATTAATTTACAAGAAATATTTACTTAGCTAATATTTCTTAAGATATTTTCGCTATAATAAAACGTTCTCGATTACTCATTTATACTAACAATAATTATAAACAATGATATTAACAAAATGGAATTCTCTTAAATTTGATACGAATAACATTTTTATATTACGTATAAAGGCAATGATATATCTTATCAATTTCAGTCGTCCACTCAATGTTTTTTATTCATACCATTTTGAGTGGATAGTTCAGGTTCATTTTTTACTATATAAAAACACCTTGATAATTTTCGAATTATTATAAAATGGACGGTAAAATTCCAATACTTTATCAAAAAATACTAGTAGTCCTTAGATTTTTTACAAAATACCTGATTAATTAATAACGAAACAAAATTTATATCTTTGGTTATCATGTACAGTGAAGTTTCGCTATATGCCTGTGGAGGGGATGATACAAGTGAAACAAGCCCGAAAATTTATGTGAACAATTCGTCTCACAAGTCATAGAAAAGGCCATATAGCGAGACTGCACTGTCGATCAACAAACTACATTACGTCATTGGTTAATGAGCGTCTCGACTACTTTTATTACGATTGCGTAATAACGAAGCATCCAACAGAGAATAAGTACCAGGTTCGAATACAGGTGGATATTCAAGACCAGGATAATCCGGTGGTGGTATATAAGGTAATGTTGGAGGAATTGCCGAATTTCTGCTTGCAGATGTATTTCCTTTCTGATATAAAGGATGATTTGTACCAGTCTAAAAATAATTTCATTTTTAAATATATTTAATATTATAATGTAATGTTTAATGTTATTCTGGGAGACATACTTTCGACGATAAATTTGGAGTAGACGGCGATGGTACATCTGGACTCCAATCACTAGCAGTGCTAAAACTTTGATTGGGAGTATGAGTACTATTTCCAGTGAACGAACTGACTGATTGACCAACTCCACTATCGCCAGGACTTTGGCTACTACTAGATCGACTGGATAATCGTGATTGATTATAACATTTTTCTCGAAATAGTGCTCTATGTAATCTTGGCGAACCTATTCAAATTTCATAAATCTTAATGTAAAATATAGTTAATATTCTTAATTTACATATTCAACATTTACCTAATAAAGTTTTCTGCGTCTCCTTAGGCAAATCGAGCGTGGATGGTTTTTGTTGACATTTGGTTCCGAATAAATTTTTCAAGCGATTTGGTTTTTGAACCTGTTCACCTTTATCCAAATGCATTTCAAATGCAGCGGTCATCCCCTCTTGTTCAAATGGCGAAGTCGGTATAGGAGGTGGTTGATACTGCGCTACATTTTTTAAGCGGGTTTTGTCGTAATCTACATCTTTCTTATCAAAGCGTCGTAAAGAATCTAACCAATGCTTATCTGATGAAACATGTTCACGACGATTGGTTAAGTTAAAACTTCCTTTACGACTAACAGATGCTTCTTTTTTTGTACGCTGTAAAGTATCGTAGGAAGCGTGAACCGTAAGATCATTGTTAGACCCAGAAGAACCTAAAAAGACAAAGGATTACCTTAGTTCTATTATATTTTGGGATTATTACATCAATTATAATAAATATAAATTTACCTTCATTTCGAATAAGTCGTTTTGGTATTGACTTAATATCCTCTACTAAATTACTAATATTTTTAGATGAATGATATTCATAAGGTCTAGAAATGTCATGATTACTTGAAGACTGTATTTGACTTGCATAAGCATTTGTATTATAATCGTAAGCAATGCTTACTTGTCTATTAGATTTTTCAACATCTGATTTAGTATGACACAATGAAGTTGACTGCTTTTGTTCATTTGCGGTCTTACAATGATATGAATTACAAGGTTTTATTTGTGGAGAATTTAATCTATCTACTGTTTTCTTCTTGTTAGTACAACCAAACTCATTTGATTTTTTGTGAATTTGAGATTTTAATGCTTCCCCTGTATTTCTTTCCGAATCGAAATTTCCACTAGACTGTCGACTATGGGCGTTATCAGCATTCCGTGAGTAACCATATACAGCAGTATTATTTACTGTTTCATCGTTGTTTTTACTCCGGGAATATACGGTATCATTATTGAACACGGCATCAGTAGCAACTTTGGACTGTTCATTACCTGTTTCATTGTCATAAAAATTTCTATGCTGAATGTGAATGTGATCACTACTTAAAGGTGTCACTCGTGGTGACATAGATCTATTTCTTGACATTTGTCTTTGATCTTCTTGTTGCGATAACATAAATTCTTCTAATGTAATAAAACCTTGAAGGTCATCTGGTCTTCTACTTCTGTTACTAAGACACCTAAGCATTAAATACTATTTCACTATTTTATTACATTTAATATAATAGAAAAAAAAATTATAAAATGCATAAGATGTACTGTTCCTTGTACATAATTAACATGTATTTTAAAATCAATTAAGGGTAGAGTATAGGACAATAGTTAGAATAAGGAGAAAACATGCACAAAATATAAAAACATATAAAATAAATTTAATCAGCATTTTACGTTTATTAGTTTATTGTAAAATGAAATGTATAACAATATTTTTTATTGCAACTGTTCCTTTTTTCGTGCGTTTTAAGATCAGGAATTTACTTTTACGTTCAATATAAAAAGAACAAAATGATAAAAACGAATTGATAACAACTTAAAATTAAAACAATAAAATTAATGTTAGCTTTACAACATGCAATATAAACTGTTACCTGTCTGTTGTACGTCTGTAATCACCCATATCTTGAGTATTACTTGACATGTCAGTAGCGCTATGAGATGAACATAATCCATAAAATGTGCTTCCCGCAATTGTCATTTGTAAGTCAGGTGAATTTGGAACAGAATCTTGCTTTCTGAAAAATAAAATTTATATTATATCCTTATTTTAAACGAAATATTTTATACTAAATAAATTTACTTATTAGATGTAGATGTCGGAAGCACCCTTCTATAACTCCTAAATTGTGCTGTTGGAACAGGTACATTATGATTCCTGGTACCAAGAAATTTTAAATATTTTCTATCTAAACTAGCACCACTGATTTCATGATCCTTGTATACAGTAGAATCTTTTCGAACAACTTTTTTTAATGATCCAAACGATTTTTCAAAATTTGGTTTATATTCTGGCGTCTGCACATTTTTTGCTTTACTTTTTTGTTCGCCATCGCTCTCATCTGTTTCGCTGAAAAGGGCGCTATTTCGACTGTGCCCATCCGCACCTAAAGTTGCTTTGTTAATTGCTTCTAACCACATAGCAAGAGAATCTTCCGTATCTGCAGCAAAGTAGAATACCGTTCCTGTATAATAAACTTTGAATGCATATCTTCTCGATTTTACTTCAGCAGCTCGTGACACGGTGAATCCTGTTAAAGCTATAAGACAATCTGCTTTCAAGCTATTCTGGCCCTTAAACCTATAAACATAAATGCAATTAAACAAATATTTATAACATAAATATACTAATGTTAAAATTCATATGACAAACCTGTATAAGGAGGAACATTTTAGGACAAACCAAGCTTTAGCCCAAGCACCACCCGCACCTCTTGTGCGGTATGTTAACCAACCCTCTAAATCACTTGTTCCTATATCTTTAACAGAAATATTCCTTTTTCCTAATTAAAAAATAATACATAAATCAGTATTAACAAATACAAGGTTTTATGAATATTGGTATAATTCTTATGTGCTAGTTCCTTACTTGCAAGTAAAACACTTCGTTTCCGATTACTTCTAGGACTATTGCTGGACGATTTGTTTAAACTTCCATGCAGTCCAATACTTCTAGCTACCATCATAGCTTTGTTAACTACACCCTTTTCAAAGCTTCTTTCTTTGTCAGATACTTTAGATTTATGTTCTGGAAATTGTGATTGCTTCGAAGAACATGAACCATCTGGAGAATCCCTATTTTGTGAACATGTTTCAAAATTATGACATTCTATTGGTGAGCTAATATAAGCAGACTTATCAGCAATAGATTCATAAATATTACAGCCAGATTTATTTTCTTTTATTTGCTTGTCATTGCATTCCGTGTATAAAGGATCTATGCTTGAACTAGGTCTGTGATCATTACTCAAATTATTCGACTCGTCGATAAATTCTATTGATTTAGTCGTATAATGATTATAAGCCTCAAAATAATCTTGTCTTTCTTGATGATCTACATTACTCTTTGTATGATTTTCTGTAGAGAATTCCGTTTTTTTTATATCTTTTCTGGTATTGGATCTTTCGGATGTAGTATATTTTTCTTGATCCTCAAATGCTTTTGAAGTATTCTCTATAGATCCATCTGTTAACTTTGAAAAGTATTTACGTGGTGGAGGATCTGGTGGTATTAAATGAAGTTTAGTTTCTAACATCTTGCTAGATTCTATTTTTGTTACCTCTGAAGATTTACAATGTTGTACTGCACTTCCTGTATTGCATTTTCGTTGATTAATTAAATCATCAGCTTCTGTATTGTCATTTTTTATTTTCTGAAAAATTTGAATTTGAGAAATATTCTGAGCAATACTCTGAATATCATCCTCGGTAGAATTTAAATCATTTGCTGTTATATTAGATTGTTTCTCCATTGACTTTGTATGTTCTACCGAAGTATAATTAAATGTTTGAAGAATTTTTCGAAATTTCTTTGAATTCGAATTATTTTCATTATTATTTTGCACATTACTATCTGCTAATTCCAATTTATTTTCATTTTTTTCATGACTTGAAATTGTATCATTTACGACATTTTGTGTGATACATGTCTTTGATACATCTTCCAATTCAGAATTAAAATTGTTCATTACATTTTTTTTATCACATTTATTTAGGTCATTAATAAGATAGTCATTATTGCTTTGGTTATTTTCTATATTGTTTTTGTGATTTATATCAGTTATCTTAGATACTGTAATTTTACGTGAATCTAAATTTTGAGATATTTCCAAAAATTGCTTCTCTACATTATCTTGTATATTATGTCTAACAGGATCAGTCACTTTTTCAATTCTATTACTATAAAGCTTTTCTTGAGTACTTTGTTTTTGATCACCACTATCTTTTAGCTTCTTTTGATTTCCACAATTTACGAAAGTCGAATGATTATCAGTCTTGGTTGCTAATACATTGCTTATATTACTTGTATTGTTCACAGATGGTTCTAGAGTACAAAATAATTTTTTCCTATCTTCTACATTATCACTGTCTATTGAATCATATGCTGGTGTGCTATAACTTTTATCTAATCTTCCCCGCTCTTTACTACTACATATATTAGATTCTTTACTGCTAAGTGTATTTTTATTATTACTATTTTTATTTGTAATAAAGTTGTTGCATTCATCTAAAGGCACACTCGTATCACTGAAATTATCATTAGTGGTAACATTAACAGATGTCTGAGAAATTTGGCTAAGACTATTTTTGTTACTAATAGTTAACATGTCTTCACAATTCTGAACAGTTTTACATTCATTTTTTGTTTCATGCATAGTATTCTCTATTTGAAGAACATCAGATTTAAGAGATTTGTCTTGAAACTGTACTTTTTTATCATCAGTTTGCCCATCATTTCTTTTTTTTCTTTTACATTGTTCTATACTTATACATGTTTGTGGTCGAATATTAGATGGTACATTATCTAAACCATGAGCACAAGAAGCTGCTTTATCTCGTAACTGAGAAGTTGTACTGTGTTCCTGCTTTAACTCTTTCCAGAATTGTTCAATATCAATTCCATGCTTAGTAGTAGGACTAGCACCAGTTATAGTAGCACGTCTTTGAACTGAATTTCTTGGCTTCGTTGAATACAATCGAATGGATAAAGGTGGTTCTGTTTCGCTGTCTGAATCACTACTATCTATAATCATTGTATCTAATATATTGACAGTGTCTAAAATACTTGCAGGTTCTGGACTGGGATTCTTTGGCCTGAATGATTGTAAAATCAAATTGAATTATTTGTTTTTTTATGTATAATAAATTCCTTATAATACATATGTACATATAATAAATACCTTGGTAATGGCATTGTAAAATCTGGTATGGTTAATAATTCTGGCCTTGGTGATGGGAGATTGTGCTGCCATCGGGTTGTATAAGTTGTTTTTTTATTGCTTGGAAGTCTATATGGTTTTATGTAAATCTGACCATATACTTTTGTATGTCTTGGTCTGCGTTTCAAAGTTAATAATACTTCTGCTGGACTTTCACGAAATAATTCTAAGAGATTTTTTCGTTCCCAACCAACCACAGTTTGGTAATTAACCTACAAAATTTGTTTGAATTATTAACAAGCAAACCTAAAATAGAAAAGCAAAAAAAATACCTGAACAATTTCATCCCCTTCTTCCATTTTACCACATTGATGTGCAGCTGACCCAAATTTAATTTCAGCAATTTGATGGGCTCCATGAAAGGATGGCAAAATATAAAATCCCTAAAAAAGCAAAAATAAAGAAATTTTTACTTTCTCTCATAGTAATTTTACTACATGTTATTGAGACTTAATTATCTAAACAGGAAATTAAAGTTGTGTGGAACTGATGATTACAGTATTATCTTCAGAGGATGTAGCAGGATGTAGATACTTCCACAATGATTATAAAATATAGCATTCCATAATTTATGTCAAATAGTGTTTTAAATCAGTTTAATACTTACTAAATCATCTCCAGGTTTCTTTTTTAATGTTGCTAGATCTAAACTAGCAGGTTGCAATATCATAGGATCAGTAATATCCTGTATTATATAATCTGCCAATTTTGCTAACTGACCACAAATCGTTCTAATCTCTTCTATTGGTTTTTCTGCAAATCTGTCTCTTTGTGCACATGTAGCCATTTCTAAAGCCAATTTCATTAATTCAGCTTTTTTGTCATTATATTCTAACTGGCCACTAAAAGGAGGACGATCAAGCCATCTTACTAATGGTTTTACAGCCATTATAACAGATGCTACATCAGACAATGTTTGAGTGGTAACAGGCTTAGAATCTGTCTGACGGGATAATTCATTTTGTAAACTGTGTGCCTGACAAGATAATCGTAATGCCAATAACTGTAAATTTTCACGATCAAGTTCATAATGAAAATTCCTTAAATATTCTACAGCTTCAAGAATAATTTCTTGGTGGCCCAGTTTTAACACTCCAAGATGTTCTAGATCTTCTGGTCTTAGATTTAATAGTTGTTGTCCATTAACACTGTGATTCATAAAACTATGTACATAAGGAAGTACTGAATTATCCAAACCTATAATAAAAATTATAAATGATTAAAAATATTTTAATGCTTTGATATGTTCAAATATTTCATAATATAATGAATTGTAAGAATGAATTCGTTTTTTAAAACAATGCATGTAAACAAATAGTGAAAAAGATAAGGAAAATAAAAAGTCACAGATATAAATAAAATCATTGTAATAACATGTTTTTTAAAAGGAATTAGGCCAAATATAATTAAGAATGGTTTTGAAATGATATATCATTTACGATTTAATCATTATTTATGATACTAATGAAACGATTAATTGAAAGGAACAAGAGAGGGGTGTGGATGTATACAGTGAACTTTTCCCATGCAAATTACAATTATATATTCATGTAAATAACAAAATTCACTAATTTCTTAAAATATATTGCAAAATAAACTAATTTACGGAAAATAAAATTTTTCGCACCTTTTAGCCATTCGCACACTTGATCAGTTTTCCATTCAGCCACATTAACATACGCCATGACCCGATCATGTACTAATTCACAAAATGTTGAAGATTTTATTTGTCCTCGATTGTTCTAATTTCCAACTTGCCCCATCGATAACTGCTAAATACTTGATTCAACAATAACTGACTGTATGAATGGTACTACATCATATAATAGTTCAAAATAATCGCGTTACGCTGCGCTTTCATCGTTTATACACTACCAACTTTACATAACTGAATAAAGACACGTCGCATATTTCCATACATATAAATTAGCTACATTCTTATTTACTTTACGTTCGGAAAGGACATAATTGATTCCACAGCTTTTTTTTGTTTATAATATTTACTACGAAACGAAACAATACAATAAAAGTTGAATAAACATTTTCTTTATACAATTTGGTTTGCTTCTGGTTGGTACTTAGAATCACTGAATCTCAAACTAGATTTAATTGTTCTATATGTGATTCATCATAGCGCTGTAATTATCATGCAACATTGAACATTGTTTTAAATTATGTTATATTACAAAATCACTTTAGCAAGATTAAATACATATTATACATGAAAATTTATGTAAATAATTATATACATGTAGTATATATATCACATTGATACATATACAATATTACATAAATATGTGCTATTAATTAAAAAAAATAAGATATTGTACCATTAATGAAAAAATTTTAAATATACAATAATACCGAGAATAGCTATTTCTAACAGTATAATTAGGATTAATACAAATTTATTCATTAAAACTTTTCTCCGCATAACATTAAGTATTCTTCTAGTTTTATCTAACTCTTCATCTGTTTGTGATAATCTTCTTTTTGTTCGTATCAATCTTTCTCTTTGTTCACCCAATTCAGAAATCACCTCTGTACCAATTTGTTCATTTTCAATGGCCAAGGCTTGAGATCTGACAACAGATTGTGCAGAACGTGCTAATGCTGCATTGCCTTCTAATAATGTTCGCCGATGTTCCTCTTCCCAATTGATACCGAAATTCATTGTGATTGAGTGTTAACAAAGATGTTTGCAACGATGTACACAATTCACTCAAATTTCATAGTCCATCATAATATTTATAAATTCACTTTCATTGACTAGAAACATAAGTAAAAATTATAAAATTGTTTATCCTACATACAAGTTAAAATGAAATACATAAATGTAAAATTTAAATTTTAACAAAGATTTAATAGAAAATAAAAATTGTGTACTAGAACCATCTTGGTTCAAGTCAAATTCTTTAATCATAAGCTCCATTTCTTCAAAAGTAAGATTACAATCAAGCTTCGTATTCAATGTTTGTAAATCTTCTAACGTTATTTCATTATTTACAGAATTATTTGTAAACAACTTGAATACAAATTTAATTTCGTCTATAGGATTTCGTTTGTTTAACTTTTCTGACACTGTATAAATATTAAAACAAATTTAATTAATAAAAATAAAAGATATTTTGATCAATATTTTATCACACACACCAATGTAATTAAAATCTTCAAAACTTATTTTGTTATGACCATGTTTGTCGTACATTCGCATAGTTGCTAAAACATAAGATTTTTTAACTGCAAAACCTAAAGCTTTCAAAGCAGCTTTCATTTCATAATAATCTAAATAACCATCAGAATCACTATCCATTAAATAAAATGATTCTTTTAAACACTCTTTTCCACTAGTTCTAAGTTTACTGCTTATGATATTTGCCATTATTGAGTAGCAACTAATTCTGTTTTACTAGAATTATATTATTAATGTTTACCTTTTTTGATAATTCACAAAGAATGACCTTCTCTTGTTACTGGCGAATTATAATGCAATTTTGACCAATATATACAAGCTTGTTTTTAATGTTCTTTTCGCCCATGTATTTACATCAAAATTTTTGGACAATTGGAAAGCTATCGAAAAAAATTCAGCTGTATACACATTCAATTCTGTAAAATTCTGTATGCGAATGACAAGCATATGAATATGTATATATATATATATATATATATATAGGCGATTTCTATGATAAGAATCGTGTTACCTTTGCATTAGAAATAGGCTTTAAGGAACTAACAGGTGTCACTGATCTTTAAACTTTAAACCGGCATTGCTGTAGGGTTTAGTAGCGTTTATATTCTGTTGTTTTTGTAATAAATGTTACTTTAATCAGTAAATATGACACGAATTACATTTCTGCATCCTGATCTTGGAATTGGTGGAGCAGAGCGGTTAGTGGTTGATGCTGCATTAGCTTTAAAAAAGAATGGTCATGAAGTTAATTTTGTGACAACTCATCACGATCCAGAGCATTGTTTTTCTGAAACAAAAGATGGAACAATACCTGTAACAGTTGTAGGAGACTGGTTACCCAGACATATTTTTGGTAGATTTTTTGCACTCTTTGCTTATATTCGTATGGTGAGTTTTTTTCATAACATACGATATATTTTATAAAATCTTATATATATTTCATAGATCATTTTAAAATATAGTGTTGTATTGCTTTTACAGATATATGCAGCTAGCTACATTATTTTCTGCACAAAACGACCTGATATTGTGTTTTGTGATTTAGTTTCTGTATGTATTCCTATTCTTCGATTAAGAATTCCATCTATAATATTTTATTGTCATCATCCAGACCAACTGCTTTCACAGCCAGAAGGCATTAGTAAACAACTATATCGAGCACCTCTTAATTATCTAGAAGAAGTGACAACTGGAATGGCACATAAAATATTTGTAAATAGCATATATACACGCAATGTATTCAAAGATACCTTTAAAAGATTACATGTTGAGCCTGAAGTTTTGTATCCTTCCATTAACACAAACTTTTTTGATAAAACTCGAGTGGTATCCTTAGAGAGGGTGCTTGATAAAAAATTACCAGCAGATAGTATCATATTATTGTCAATTAATAGATATGAACGTAAAAAGAATTTAGACTTAGCAATAAATGCATTAGCAGAACTTGAGAAGTATTTAAGTGAGGAAGAATATAAAAAAGTATATTTAATTATGGCTGGTGGATATGATAAAAGAGTTGAAGAAAATGTAGAATATTATTTAGAATTAATGGGACTAGCTGATGAATTAAATGTTTCGGATAAAATGATATTTCTTCGTTCACCTTCAGATATTGATAAAGTATCTGTTTTACAGCATTGTACAATTTTATTATATACACCTCCAAATGAACATTTTGGTATTGTTCCACTTGAAGCAATGTATTCGGAAAAACCAGTAATTGCACATAACTCTGGGGGTCCAAAAGAATCGATAATTTCCGGGGTAAACGGTTATTTAGTTGATTTATCCGGTGACGCGTTTGCTTCAAAAATAGCTGATTTGATTAAAAATCCAATAAATGTTAAAGAGTTTGGTAAGGCAGGCAAAGATAGATTTATGAAAACTTTCAGTTTTTCTGCATTCAGTGCCCAATTAAACCAGGCAGTCGAAAATTTAATTAATAGCGATAAAAAAGAATAACATTGTCGAATTTAAATCTGTTATTTTTATACATTATGGATAAAATTTTTGACTGTTACATTTTAATTACAGTTTTTATGTTTAAAATGTATGGAAAAGTTACATTGACTATAATTCATTAATAAAATACATTAGCTACTATATTTTTTCGATTGAAATGTATACATGCTAATTGCAATGCAATTGTTACTTGCTGCTGTTTTATTTATATATCAATATATAATATATATTTAATATATTTATATTTATATTTATTATGCACATATTTACATTACATTTAAGGAAACACTGTTGGCTGGTAGATATAAAAAACATTAGAACTATATTACAACCTATTAAGTTTTAAATTAAATATTTTTTAATATATTAACTATTATGTAAAGATTTTATTCTTTGTCCACCATATTGTTAAAGTTTTTATTATACAATTAAAATACAATTATTTTAATGTAATCAGAATATGTTGTATCATTTTTTACATAACAGTCAACATACTAATCTTATTTAATTATTTGTTGCACTTATTGCAAAAACTTATGAAACATAAAATTAATCCATCAATTGTAAACTGTCAAGCTTTTCACTGGAATAAAAACCTGCTTTAACTTGTCTTCCACCAAAAAAGCGTCCATTTAAATCGACAACAGCCTTAATAGCACTCTCTATTCTTTTGAATTCTACAAAAATTCTAACAGCTTCCTCTGGAGCAGCTTCAGTTACTTCATGAATAATAACACGTGCAACATCACCATATTTTGTGTTACATTCATCTTTAACCTCAGGTTCAAGATCATCATCTACTTCCCCAGGACCAACCATGTTGCGTAACAGTACAACCTATTTGAAAGTAACGTATTTTCAAGTAACATTTGATGGATACTTATACAATCAATATAAAAAACAAATGTTTCATAACTCACCTTGCTGGGACATTTCATTATTTCTGTAATGCTAGGTTCTTCAGAAGGTTGTGTAGGAGGAGGTTGTTGTTGTGGAGGAGGTGGAGAAGCAGCAACAGGTGGTGGTGGTGGCATAAGTTGTTCCCTCTCTCCAACAATTCTTCCACCTCGTTTACTAGTTTTTTCAACTTGTAAAGCAACAGACATTCCTTGCTCTTTTTTACCAAGACCTTGTCCTTCTTTAAAACCATATTTGGCCATAATTTTTGCTGCTACAGATGATGTTGCATATCCCATACTAGTTGGTGGTCTTGGTGAAGAGGGTGGAAGATCAGAAGATTCTTGTAAAGAAGGTGGTGGAGCTATAGCTGCACCACCAGCAATACCTCTTGATGTTGGAGTTCTTTCTTCATCTCTTTCGGGTGGAATCATTGTATTATTCCCAGATGAAGTCTAAAATGAATATATGAATTACATCTTGTAAATAAAGTATATATTCTATATAATATATATTATTATATGACATCTAAGTTACCTGAGTATCTTCAAAGCGTGAGTTGTCTCGTCTACGTTTACGCATTTCAGTTTCTTGATCATGTTCTCTATCGCGTAAATCTCTTAGTTCCTTGACAACTTTGTCATATTCATTAGGCCACATAGGATCATATTCATTTACTACATTCCAATCAAATTCACCACCGACTCCAATACTGCTGACAGTACCAGAAGAAAGTGGATTGCTATGTAGTCCGTCATCATCTCTGTCTGTATTTCGATTGGCTTTTGATTTTAAATCTATTACAGGTGCTAATACCGCTGTGGCTTTTCTATATTGTTCACGTTTTGGCTAAAACATAATAGCAATAATTTTTAATATCATTGTAAATACATTATTGCTATATGAGAAATATACCTGTGTAGTGGCAGCTTTTTTTAATTGTAACTGAGACTGCAATAATTTAATGCTGGAGGACCATCCAGCTACTTTTTCTGACGTTCTGTGTTTATCAAAATCGTCATACAGAGACATTGTGTATTATTTTTACAATTCAAGAATGATTATGTTAAAACATTCTTTACTTAAACCCAAACTTATGTTGTTCTAGCGTTCCTATAAATATTATAATTTAAAATAAACTATATTTAAAAAAAATTTTATATTGCATGCTCCTTCTATTGATGTTTAAAGTTCTGTGCTAGAGGTTAACATCTGTAGCGCCTCTACGATGTCATGCAATTATGTGTGTACTTCAGTGCACTTATAACAACTTATAACTAACTTCAGATGTCACAAATGAAAATATCACAACAGTATCCAAAAAAGTATACATGATTATATTTTTTTAAACGAAGGAGAGTAAATGAAAAGTCCATATCATATTGAATAATATATTTTTATATTTTTTAGTCATTACAATGTTTTTAATTACATATTCATTCCACAGTGAACATACTTTATTCAGGCAACTCAGCTAATTTCAGCGGATTTCCTATTACTCATATATGGTTGTCATGTGTATAAAAAACATAGTGTTTACATAATATACATAACATGTCTCAAATATTAAATGAATGATTCAAAAATACTTTATTTCTTTGTATACGCATATATCGATAAATATTAATTTTTTATTTAACGTAACATATAATTTTAGGTTAAAAGACTCTTATTTAACAATTTTTAATTAAATGTATGTATATATAAATATCTGATTATTTGTATTGTAATCGAAAATATTATATACAGTCAAATCAAATGAATTATCAATTCTGCTTTCAAAATTATTTAACCAATAGATATTGAGAATGACTACTACTTTGATGAATCAAAGATTATTTTACATTAATTCGCTGGTAGTCAATGATTTAACGAAATTGTAATATTTTAATTAATAGTTCATGTAACGTTTATTCGGTAAGGTAGAATTTTAATTAAAAAAACTGAAAATTTCTAAAATTTAGTTGACTATGATAGCCGCATCATGGAAGATAGCGTTCATAGCTACAATGATGTTTGGCGGGTAATATAGCATAAATCTAGAAATATAGGGACAAGATAGAAACTATAGCATATAATAGGGTCAGAGCATAAACTTGAGGGGGGAAACCATTGTGCGACGAAACGACAAAGTAAACTGATGTCCAGTTTTGATTGGCTGCCATTTGGTACAACTTCAAACTTTAAAATGCAAAATTTTTTAATTTGATATTTTTCAATGTTTAGGTAAATTTGAAAGTTTCTAAATGAAACATTTTTCAAATACTGCATGTGTATAAACAGTTAAAATCTGTAATAACCAGTGATTTGTGGTTTCTTATAATTGGGGGTACAGAAAAGTAACCAATCAAATTTGGGCATCAGTTATTTGGATCTTTCTCTTATGTTGGCCCTGTTTTTCTTGTGCATAATCCAACCTTGCATTCCAATCACTATACTTTTAGGTCCATGCAGCATAGCGGTGATTGGCCGGTCTTCCCTCCTGTAGTCAATGGTCGCCGCAGTCATCCGGCTGAGTATCGGTTCGAGTTTTCCCAGGAAAACACTTCTTCCCGCGGACCCATTGTCTCCAACGCGTCGGCAAAGCCCAACGAAAAAGAGGATTCATTGCGCATTTACACCAGGCATCGAAGGTAAGCTTATATATTAGCAGTAAACGATGATGCTATATGTCGCTACGATACTCGAGTCCGCGGTTCTTTCTGTGCGATTCCACACGTGGTCCTCGATTTTGCTGATTCAATTTCTTCTTATACCGTAAATGAGTACTTTCTTTCACCCGTCTATTTTGGTAGGAAAATTTATTTTCATCGTTGAACGTATCATTTTAGACTTTATTATGCATGTGTATCCCGCTATCGACGATTTTTTCTTTGGTCAGGCAAAAAGAGCGCAGTACGGCGTCAGTCTTTGGATGCCATCTTCGCGCCGTGGCGTACTTGCGTACCACCACTGCAAAGTGGGGGCAAGAGAGCCACGTTGTACGATAGACGACAATTTCTAAGGGTTTTGTACATTCCGAATCGAATATATTTTAGTAAAACATTTCTTTGTTGCTAGCGTGTTTGAAACGGGAACAATGCCCTTGTACACGGCGCCTCTTTACGACACGTGTATCCTGCATATTCCTAGTGAATGGATTACACGATGCCATTTTATATTGTTATTTAAAATAGCTTATATTTCTTCAAAATATTTTATCGCTTATTCGTTAAACTTTTTACATTCTTTGCAGATCAAAGATAACGCCAGCTGTTTCACTTTTTCTTTTTTTAGTCTTTTCCAAGCTCTCACAGTTACTGTGCTTTGTTTTTTGTATTCCATTCCTTGCTATATTTTGAGGAAGATGAGATGCTTACATATAGTATAATGAAATACATTTTTACAGTATAGATTTTGATTTCACAGTTTATTATCTTTGTTATTGTTGATAAGTAATCTGAATGATTTCAAATTTAAAAAATTTGTTAAGTATTCTAAGTTTTTTTTAAATTATATATATTTGTTTGATATTTATCATAATATTTTCTATAAGTCTTTTGTGTACAGCTTGTGTTGTTACTATTGATGAGATAGTATTATAAGTTGTTGATTTTTAATTATATTATTTATTTATCATTTTAAATAATATTTATTCACTTCCAATTTTTTGATCGATATAATATACTGTAAAAATCAATAAGTAGATCAACTTTTGTTATAGATTTATAAAAAATGAGTTCAAGTGCGTGTTATAAATGTAACCGGATGGGTCACTATGCACGAGAGTGTCCACAAGGTAGCGGAGGTGGAGCGAGAGGCGATCGTGGACGTGATCGAGAAGGTGGTTTTGTCCGAGGACGTGATAAGTGCTACAAGTGCAACCAATATGGACATTTTGCACGCGAATGCAAAGAGGATCAAGACCTTTGCTATCGTTGCAGTGGCGTTGGGCACATTGCAAAAGACTGCCAACAGGTTATTATAAATACAATTTACTTGTGTATATATACATGTTCACAGAGTTCAACATATTACTATCTTTACATAATAAGTCCTAATGTAATATTTTGTCAATTTGTTTATTTCAATGTAGCACAATATTTCATACTGCATTAGTATGACAAGATAATATCGTAACCTGTGTTGTTCTCAATAGGGGCCTGAAATGAGCTGTTACAACTGCAACAAGACTGGTCATATTGCACGTAGCTGCCCAGAAGGTGGTAACGACTCTGGACGTTTCGCGATGCAAAGTTGCTACAATTGTAATAAGACAGGTCATATCGCTCGTAACTGCACCGAGGCTGGAGGCAAGACATGCTACATGTGTGGCAAACCTGGTCACATAAGCCGTGAATGTGATCAGGACGACAGGAAGTAGGAGATAACCGGAATCCGTGCCGCTCGCTTAACGATAAGCCGTTTACCGTCGCGCGCGCTACTACCGGGAATTGTAGCTAGGTAGGGATGTGCGAACCTATGTCTCGTTAATACGTATAATTCCTAAAAAATGCGTTCCGCCATAGCCGTTCGAATCTCCATCTCTCTACGCTCAACTCCCGGAAGCCCATTTTATTTCTAGTTTCCTTCCCCTCTACATGTCGTTGTTCTCTTCGCAAGGGTTTTTTCTTATGACATCTTTGTTCTTTTTTATTGCTGTTACATTACACCATACATGCGTGCGCGCGCACAAAGTACATTTACACATAGGACACATTCAGCATTACATGAATACACACACTATACGATGTAATAATATTATAAACATTCAATTGAATTAGAGTAGAGACATGAATCCTCTGTCCCCTGACCTTCGATCTATCTCGTACGCGCATTGTTTTGCGATGCAAGATGTATGGATATTTTTTATGTGATTCGTAACAAATTTTACAATTACAACACCCTCGGTCATATCCGGTCAAGTTGAATAATTCATATTGAAACAAGAAAGACTATTGGACGATCGAATTAAAAAAGATCGTTGTTTCTTTGATACGTTAAAGGAATTGAATGATCAGTTGGACTTATGTTATCTTCACGCATCCACGCATCTTGTATCCGGTCCTCCCTCTCGAACTCTCTAGCAACTCGAGTTAAGAAAAAAAAAGAATTCAGAATTAATGGGAAAGGAAGTGAACATGCCGGCCCTGAATACATATAAGTAAGGTTTAGTAACGCCAATTTTTGATGTGTAAGGATGTAATGAGGATCGTTGAACTTATTATTTTATAACAGACCTAGTTTCAGATATTATAACAAAAACTGCACAATTGTATGATTGTCAGTGTTTACGAGTTTATATACAGTTATACTTGGGATATTATTCTAGATTCTGATGAACTAGGACAAAACAAAGCGTGCTTTGTATGTCAGACTCATTAAATGAATTACACGATTACCGAAATGATCATCAATGATTATTACAACGTATATATGTATATATACATATAAACACAGAGGTCTATACAAGTTTGCACATTTTGTATGTACAATCATAATTGTTATACTGAGGATCACCATTGTTCATATTGCCAGTGATTGTTACGGACTTTGAAGAATGCAGTTGCATTTTACCTTACTATATCCTTACATATGGTGAAATAATTCGTTACTAGGTATATGTATATGTATATATATGCGCATATGTGTATACATATATACATACATATGTGCAGGAGCTGTATTTTGTACTGTAAAAAGCTAGATATACTCTGGTCGTTGCTGGTGACTAATTCCGATAATTCTCTTATTTATACATCACAAACAAACAAAAATAACGCAAAAAAAATTATATTTTCATGTATAAAGTACTACACTTATCCTTTTTATAAGTTGTAGAGTGAAATTTTTAGATACAATTTATCTATTATCTTCTTTTTTGTCGAACGTTTGTTGAAAAATCATGAGGCGAAAGAAGAAAAGAATCACGTTGCGGATTTGGAAGTATCTCATTGTGAACACCGTAGTAGAAGATTATTATGTTACTTATAAGTACAAAGATATGCAAGGTTTTTCTAAAAAACGAAAAAGAAGAAAAAAGGAAGGAGAAGAAACAAAGAAAACGAGTGTCTAATAGGAAGTAAACTAGACTGCAGCAAATTTGACGGTGATGCCGTATTTAGAAATATGGAGCCAGTGTTGTTGGGATATGAAATTAATTGAATCCCTTTAATTGAAATTCGTTCTGTCGAACGAGCGGTTCAATTTGAATTAACGTGAAAGATCGTTCTCAGATCTTTGTTCAGTCTAGGTAGATTCGATGGGGACGTGTTGTGCACGCTACGATTTATGTAAATTGGGGATATGCAGGTACCTGACATGTTGAGTTCGATTCGGATAAAGTTGGACGGGTATAGGGACTCGAGTTACACGAACTTTCAGTAGCCCCATTATTTCGGGCCTTGAGCGCCAAGATTCGAGCTGACCCGATTTTTGACGATTTCACCCGAACGTAATGGGGTCACCCGAGGGGCCGCATGTCTCGAGTCCGAGCTTATCCCACTTTCTTCGATTCGACTTGACACGTTTGATTGCACGTATGTCCCTAATGTAGACGCATTTCATCGAAACGTTCTTTTTAAACGATCTATTAGAACAATGACGAATCGTCGCGTGCATGCGATCCAATTGATGCTTTTACCAGCAGCGACGCGTGTATTAATGTTCAGAAGCCAGGCGTGCCTGACTCGGTGAAACTGAAACGCCTCGTGCGTCACATTGCGTAGTAGAGGTGTCCTGTAACAATTTTATACACTTAACTGTTCGGGACTTAAAAACCGATCTCATACATGGTTTTGGTAGTAGTAATCAGTGCGCTAGTGCGTCTGACGAGATTTGGAGGATCAAAAAATTGTACTTCGCTAATGGACCGTAACCTTTGGTGCTTTCATTGGATGCACGATTTAAAAGTAATTGACCGAAAATCTGTATGAAATATTTTTTTAGTTTCTTTGTTTCTGTGATCGATGCGTTGTACAGTCTCAATGTACGTGCACTCGGGTGCGACGTTAGGCTTCCTTTGAATAAAGACGAAGGTGGGGCGAAGGCACCCTTGTTCTCGATTTTGGAAGAATATGTAAACTTTGAAACTTCTAAATTCTCAAACTTCGGAATTCTTAAATCTGTAAAAGTTGCTGTTTTCCAAATTCCTACATTTTCATATTCTAAATTCCCAAATTGTTAAATTCGAAAATTGACTAAAATTGAAGGGTACACCTTTTCCCTACGTCGTCATTTTCCTCAGGAAAGTCGACCATACTCTCAAGTGTACAATGTTATATGATATGTACCGTGATACAACGATGCCTTACTATGTAGGGTGTCGTAGAGGAAAACATACTTCGAGGATATACAGTTTAGGTGTGGGGTTCATTGGTGGCACCGGAGGTTCACAGACGAGCATAAAAAATGAGTGCGATAGGGCACCTGCGCTTTTGTCTCTGCTACAAGACTTACGTACGAATATTGTAAAGAATACGACTGTTACAGTGTATGAACTAATTTTGATCGGTGTACGGCCGATCACGGCTCGACTTATATTAATCTATTAATACTTAAATGAAGAAAATGAAGAGGATGAAGAGGAAAAAAAAAGAAAATTAAGCTACAAAGTAATAAAGGATTGCGGAGTATTTGAAGTTATGTTTTTAAACTGAATTTTTGAAATAGAATGTGTACGGAGAGGCAAAGACGAGATCTTGTTTTTCTTTTCTGTTCCCTACATGCTTGATCAGGTGGCTTGTTCACCTATTTATTTGAGGGGTACTCCTGCATCTAAAATTAAGGAAGTGTACGATATATGACATACTTCATGTACTATTTATGTTTCACTTGAAAGAGGAGATCAATTACTAATAAAATGTAAATGTATAATTTCCTTTTCAGTTGTTGATCCTTTGTACATGTAACGTTTTCGTTTTCTTCAAATTAAATATTTAATTCATTTTCTTTCGACACGTGTACGTATACAAATATGGATGCTTTAATTTTTCATTCTATAATTTGATATATGTATATATTCAATTGTCCGTAATTTTATCTATTATTCAGTTTTAAAAAATCATTCGAAACAATTGAACTTAAATAATTGAAAATCGTACAAATTTTATTTTTATTGTACGTGTCCATGTTAATATAATTAAATATTTAATTTATTTACTTTTTATATATTAAGCATAAGTACTGGATAATTATTTGCTAACGATATTTCTCATGAATGCCTATATTTCTTAATAGGTTGAAATATGCGGTACATTCATGAAAAGTTGGTGATAACGAAATTAATGATACGAAGCTTATCACCAGACTCGTTGCGTGCATGTGAGCCAGCTTCAACTATATACTTCTCGAAAAAAACACTGGTTTAAATAAATATGAACCAGGTGTATAAGCATAGAATTCTTGAAACGATATTATAAAAGTAAATTTTCTTATATTTATAATTAATCAAAATTCTGTCTGATGAACGACTTGCATGTCTACACGCGGCGGCCCTGCTTATCGCCAAAAAGAAGAATGCATGCTACTTATTTTTATGTCCTGCTAACAAGATGGTATAAATAATGTGTATCGTCAAAAGTCAATTAATAATCATTTATTTTTCATTTAAATGTAAGAAACTTATAAGATTAAATACTTAAAAATATATAAAACATAAGAAATATTTGTTCTAACGTGAAGGAACGGTGGAATTGTGAAACAAAAATCTAGGAACACGGAACAGGTGCAGGAACATGTATCCGGTCCGTGTGATTTTCCCCGTGCCCTCTCACCTTAATCTCACGTCTGTCAAACGATCGTGAATTTTCGGAAGATGTGAGGCTTCGGAAAGTGGGCACGCCAAGAAAATCGCGTCACGACATTCGCATGATGCCCTCACGTTCGAAATACATTACGGCCGCCGATGCTTCGATTTATTTGCGGTAACAACGAGGAAGCATTTGACGAAAAAGGGAGCGAAGTGATCTTGGACGGTGCGCACAGCAATGGCCACGACAGAAGGAGTCACGATAGAGGAGCTCAGGGCCGAGATCGAGAGGCTATCTCGAGAATTAGATTTAGCTTCCACAGAAAAAATACAATCTGCTCAATACGGTCTCGCTTTACTCGAAGAGAAGTCCACCTTGCAACAAAGATGCAACGATCTCGAGGCCCTCTACGAAAACACAAAACACGAGCTGGAAATCACCCAAGAGGTTAGTTCACTTCTCTTTTTGATTTTTCGTACACGTGAATTACTTATTTGTCAATTGCTTAGGAATTTTTCTATTGATCTATTTTAAAAATAATTTAGAAGTATTGGAAACATATGGCCAGTGCAAATTGGAACGTATTCATTAAACACTAATTACGTTATGTGCTAATTAGACAATTAAATATGCAGCAATTTTATAGACCCATTCGTCACTGTCATTTCATAACTTTCAACATTTCATATTTTTTGTATGATGTTATTTATGCACATAGTGATTTAAGTGTGTCTTTTACTTTAATAGGCTTTAGCAAAGTTCCAAACGACCACAAAATTGACTACAAAAAGTGGCATAGAACAAGAAGAGAGTCTCCTTAACGAAAGTGCTGCAAGAGAAACATCTCTTCAGACACAAATCATTGAATTGGAAAATGAAACCAAGCAAGTACGTATTTGATTCCTGGGAAAAGTGTATCAATAATAATACTGAAAATTAAATAATTTATATTTTATATTATCTTTTTTTCAGTTGCGCCATGAGCTGGAACGTGTACAAGCAGAACGTGATCATGCGTTGCAAGAAAGAGAGGAAGTTGGGAAAGATCACCAACAAGCGGAAACAGAAAGGAAATCTTTACGTACTATGTTACGTGAATGCAGATTTCGAGAAGCTAGGCTTCTCCAGGACTATTCGGAATTGGAAGATGAGAATATTTCATTACAGAAACAGGTATCTGGTTTGAGGTCCAGCCAAGTAGAATTTGAAGGTGCCAAACACGAAATAAGGAGATTAACGGAGGAAGTAGAACTTTTAAATAGTCAAGTTGAAGAGTTAACAAATTTAAAAAAAATTGCTGAGAAGCAAATGGAAGAAGCACTTGAATCTTTGCAAGCTGAACGTGAAGCGAAATACGCATTGAAAAAGGAGCTGGATCAAAGAATTAATAGTGAATCAATTTATAATCTTAGTAACCTTGCTCTTTCTATTAGAGGAATTACAGAAGATCAAACAATATGTAGTGATGGAGAAGATGATTCTCCTGCATTACGTAGAATTGAAGCAGATCTGAAGACTCAAGAACCAGGTACCTCTGCCACTGACAAACAAGTGGATTTGTTCTCTGAGATTCATTTGAATGAATTGAAGAAATTAGAAAAACAGTTAGAACTAGCAGAATCTGAGAAGGCTCATCTTACACAAAATTTGAGGGAATCACAGTATGCAGTTGAAAAAAGTCAGAATGAAGTACAATCGTTTGTTGCGCGTATAGTGCAACTGGCAGCTCATGTACAATCGTTACATCATCTTCATTCTAAATTGCCCGAAAAGCAAACCGAAGAAACGACGTTAGATAAGTTGAATCAGGTTTGTGTACAAGATATATCAAAGTAACTGTTTTCACTTCGTTTTAATACTCGTTCTTGTTGCAGGCAATTATGCAATACCACCAATGGAGTACTATGTCCGCGAGGGAAGTTAATCAACTTCAAAAGGATTTAGCTGAATTAGAGAATGGTTTAACTATATCTGACTCGACCCAACAATTACGAACAGAATTAACAAATCTTAGAAACAAGGTATATAATTTTTTACCATTTTTTTTATTCTTTATATTATTTTTTTTAATTGCATCCGTTCATTATCATTCTTTTAATATTTTTTTTATTAAATATTTTTGATCTCGTGTATTTATAAATAGCATCATTACAGCAAATGTTATGAAGAGTAAAAATGTAAGTTAATAATTTAATTCAACTTAACATTGATATTTTACTGATAATAACTGAATACATATGTGTAAATAACAAGAATAAACTGTGACTCTGGCACAATGACGCTTAATATTCAAAATTTAGAATTTGAACAGAAATTATGGCATTTCAGATCCCAGAGTCAGAGAAGAGCCTTCAAGAAAAGGTTGGAACGTGTGGTCCCTTTGACGTATTTACCAGTTATTTAATAATGATTGTCTTTTGGCTCCTTTAATGATCCGTACAGATTGCTTATCAGTGTCCTAACAATCCATCGTGTATTGCTTTTGATAATTTCATATTCTTAACTACGGTCGTTCCTGTAACTACTTACGAATATATCATCATTTCACGAATTGAAGACTCCTTTGTGAAAATGTTTCCAAATTCTACATATATGTTTTAGCCTATTGTTTTCACAAACGGGTTGTCATTTATTAGCGTCTATATGAATGTTCTTATTAAATGCTCGAACAAACGTACGGATCTCAATCGCTATGCACTCTGTGGCTTTAAAATAGAATGTGCTTAGGAAGAAAAACTCAACGGATACTATCCTATTCATTTCATTTGCATCTAACGTAGCATGAGTCAGACTCACAGAGCCTATTTTGCACGACGTTCGAAAAGAGATTATGTCACACAGTCTTGCAAAATTATTTCACTTGACAAGTACTGTTTCCCTGAGTTGTACGAATCTGACTTTATAATCGAAGTTTTGAAACTGATATATGTAAAATTTCTCTGAAAATGCAACGAACATCATTTATATAGTTGCAGCAATTAAGGGGAGAATAAATATACAAACTTTTTATTAAATTTCAGCTTTTAGATACAGAACAAAGAAGCATGCAACTTGAATCTGATATTGCTACCCTTTCGAAACTCGCAGTAGAAGCCGGTGGTTTCCTTGATTCTGCACAAAATGACTTGCAAAATCTTTCTGACGAGCTTGCACAACTTTACCACCACGTGTGTACGGTTAATGGACAAATTCCATCACGAGTGGTCCTGGATCACGAAAAGATTCCCGAAAAGGAAGAAGAAAATGGAAAGATCGAGTGGTGTAGGACATTGTTCAAGACCGACATTCAGATAAAAGATTTGGAGAGCCTTAGCAAATCGAAAGAAGTTGCGAAACACATAGAAACCGCAATGGATCAAATAAAGCATCTTAGAAGTGCTGTAGAACACACGATCGAACTTTCAAAGGGTTCAGGAATGCAATCGAACGTATGCAACGTTTGCGAAGGCAAGTTGAAGAAATTGTTTATCCATTTTTGCTTACTCGCTTGACATGTATTTTGTAATACATTATTTCTTCCCTCACCGTAAATTGTAGGATCAGTCAATGAGAATAAGGCAGAGGTAGCTGATTTACAAGAACAAGTAATTAGATTGAAAGCTTTGTTATCAGCTAAACGCGAACAAATAGCAACGTTGAGAACAGTATTGAAGTCAAATAAGAACACAGCTGAAGTAGCGCTTACAAATCTAAAGAGCAAGTATGAAAACGAAAAGAGTATCGTTAACGAGACCATGTTGAAATTGAGAAATGAGCTTAGAATGTTGAAAGAGAACGCTGCAACATTTTCAAGTAAGTTACTCATAAAATAAATTTTACGATAATGTACACGTAATTTATATATAGTAGAGATGTTTATATTATTTTTAAACATTTTTTTATTTTTCGTTCTACTAACATCATCGTGTTAACGTATTAACATAATACTAATGATTATTATTAGTATTCATGTATATTTTACTACTGCTAACTAGCTGCGCTACGATTGATTACGCAGTTGCATTAAGAGTTTGCCAACAACGATATTGCTTTGTTTCGTAACAAATATGTTAATATACATTTTTGTGTAAATAGTATATTTACTAACGATATAAAATTTCTGCTGTGACTTTCTATTTCTTAACGTCATACTTAAAACAATTTTTAAACATCTGATTATATTTGAGTATAACTATACTTATTATAACTAATTTATTACCGTTCTTCTAATGTTCATATTTTCCTTCATGTGCTTCTACTTGGTGTTAATACCTGCTAACCACACTTCTCAGGTTTACGTGCGATGTTTGCCGCACGTTGCGAGGAATATGTAACGCAGGTCGACGAGTTACAACGCCAGCTAGCCGCGGCTGAAGACGATAGGAAAACTCTGAACCAACTTCTTCGACTCGCTGTGCAACAGAAGCTTGGTTTGACCATGAAGTTGGAGGAATTAGAGGTCGATCGGGAGTTACGGAATACTCGAAGACACGCAGCTAGTGCAAACGGACGAGGTAGAATGCGATTGTCGCAACAGACGAACCGTCCTCACTTAGGCAGAGATTTCTTCTAGAAAATGGTGAAGATGTGGAGCAAGTTATTCTGAGACAAACGAGGATCTTGAACTTTTCAATTTTTTACTGCTCATCGTCGAATCATGTGGACACAGAAAACGCTTTCTTTAAGATTACTTTTAACTACATGAAATCATTTAGCGTTACACGTTTCTTTATCTGATCATTCATAAACGTAGAGTAGAAACTGTACAGAAACACGTTCTTGTAATACGTAGCGAAAATATTTTTACAAAAATTCGTACAGACGTAGATCGTTTGCTAGGAAACATTTTTCATGCTGTGAAGGGCACCGATTTTTTTAAAAGACGTGGAGCAGGTCGTTTGGAAAGCTTTGAAATGTTCATATTTTCTTGTATTCGTATTGCTCCATATCGTAGAGTTTTTAGAAAGCTCTGCCTTCTGTTACCAATATTGTTAGTAGAGATGTTTGACGAGCACAGAATGCATTTCTGTTGCAAGATTTTTTTGGTGAAACATTCTGTGCTTGGAAATTCATTCGCAGAGAATTACCGTGGTAGTTCCTGCGAATGGGACGCTTATCAATGTTTAATGAATTGATTTTTAACCAATTACCCTTTCTTTTTTAAGAAAGATATGTTAATTGTATATGTGTTTCTACGTTTTAGAAATTTTTATTCTTTCGTAGTTAGGTTTTACATATTTGAGTATGATATTGTGTATCATCGTAACCACGCAGTAACTAAATCCGTACGGATGGTTCATATGGTTGTAGTAACTATGAAGCAGATACAAATTTTTTGTATTAACGGGGATGCATGATAAAATGAACGTACATTGTTTTTAGGTAGACAAACGAAAGGAAAAAATGACGAGTTTGCATTGCATACCATAGAGACAATATTAATTGTGCGCGACTGTAGCGTTTATAATCAAAGTAGAACGAGTAGACGTATAGCGTTGAAAGATACAGAATAGCAGAATAACAGAATTAGGGACCCATCTCTAAGTAGCTCCTCTAACGGATTGTTTTTTAACCAAGAAACCATCTACACGTATTCCATTTTTAAAGTTATTTTTAAAGTATTTAACGAATGGCATTTTAACTTGTTTTGGTAGTAGGTTGTAACAGTACTATACGAATTAATTATTCCTGAACTGGAGAGAATCTTTTATAGTGTTCAATCATGAAACTTGGCCTAAATAGGCTTTAATTCAATTCTATTGAATTTGGCAGCTTTTATTATTGTTTATAACTATTAGCAGTATATAATTGATTTATTTAGTATTTTTTAATCGTTGTTAATTTATATCTAATTTATGACAGTTTTTCAGTCCAGCAGCTATTGATATTGATTTTGATGCATAATATTCATAGATCTCTTTTTCGATGCAACCAATGAAAAAAGCAGACGCATCAACAAATATAATCGGAGATAGCTGTATAATGTCCATTAATATACATGCTCCTTTCTCTGTTACATTTAATACTCCTGCTGATTTTGTATATTTGTTAACACGAAACTGCGCCGTAGCTTTCAGTATATCTATTTCTTCATTTCATTCTGCGCAAGGCAGAATGCGTTACGAATGCAAGTAAAAAAACTACGAGAGCAAAGTGGTAAAATATTGTTTATTTATCATGTTTCTGTTTGCATTTACGAACAGTCTTAGGTGTATCTGATATCTCTGCGATTGATCAATATGTAATTTGATTAACGTGATTTCTGATCAATCGTTTGCGCAAGAGAGCGTGGTTGTGTGTGCATTTTAGTGGAGTTTCTAGCATAATGTGCATGGTACGTTGTGCAGGATACTTGAGCGCAATATTGATGCAATTTTACACGTGTCACAGTTTTCTATAATCAAGATAATTTATAATTTTTGAGACTTATTATTATACAACGTTTATTGGAACACGTAATATTTATTGCAATATAATTCACGTTGAAACGAATTTACGCTTTTATTATAATAATATTTATTTGAATGTCGTGAAATTTTTATACTGTGCTATCCTGCACGTGTGCGTAACACGTACGTTTATCGTGAACCATCTTTAATCAAATTTGTTATTAGCTATTAGTATTATTAACTTGATTACTTTTATTATCATTATTATTATTATTAACAATATTACAATTATATATATATATATATAGATATGAATTATTGCGATATTGCTGTCAGCTTCGTCGCGGAATCCAGATGAGTACCTAAAGAGAATTTATCGATCGTTCATTGACTATCAATCGATTGATTAGTTGTCACTATAATTATATTTATACCGTATAGTTATTGTATTGCCTGTGTCTATGATTTTCATCAGGAACGGAAATTCTTATTTATGTTGTCTCAATTAACAGTATCTAACAATCAACGGAATAAAATTTCAATCTTATTTGTTTTATGTTTTTATTTCCTACGTTACGTTTCTTTATTTTCCTTATTTATCGTTTCCCGTTAACTATCGTAAGTCTTATATTTTTTTACTTCGAGATAGACACAGGTGGTTCTAATTTGTGTCCATAAACCGAGCCAGCCTCAAGCCACCGTCCCTTTCCTTCCCTTCGCTCCATTGCCAGGAATAAGCCAGAAAAAGAAATTCTTTCTTTTCTCTTACGATCTATCATTAATTACTATTTCTCCTTCCGACTTCGTCCTTAACGGAAAGAAATTCGTCCTCGATTTTTCGCCTTGCCGTCCGCGCTGTCCAAAGGCGACTCAAGATCGTTCGTAATCAATAAGAATCTCAAATTTGTAACCTTCATTGTTACGTAAATTAACCCTTTGCGGTGCGACGTATATTTAGACTCATTAGTCGTAGACTCGATAACAATTTGGATACGGAATTAAATTTTCATAGAGTATTTATAGCAGGTCATAGTATATTTATGATGGCAATTTCATAGCGTGTGAGATGGTAGAATTAAATTCATAGTGTATTTAATCATACTCTAATAATACTGATACCAATTGATTCTTTAAATTAAACTTTCGTTTAGTGTTGAGTACTTTTGAGTACCTGACTATCCGAATGAGTGACCTATCTGAAATATTTAAGCGTTGAGTCTATCTTGAACGTCTGTATACTCCTGAGAATTTCGAGTACCAAATATAGTCATACAATTTAAATAACTCATATACCATTATCAGTATTAATCGTACATTTTTATACCATCATTATTTCTGAAACAAGTAAACATTGAATTAAAATTGTATTAAGTAGTGGACTAGATGTATAGTAATAATTAAACCTCAAAGGGTTGCATTTGAAATCTGAACAGTTCTGGTAATACGAGTATCTTCAATGCGATGTAACTGAACGAAATTAAGTCGTCAAAGCGCAAGCTGTGACACTTGCCAAAGATTCTGTCCTTTCGAGGGATCTTATTCCCTTCACACACACTTGACGTCCTTCACGAAGTTCCTTCACGTTATACATGTACCGAACTCTTTGTAGACATTATATCCTGTTGAAATCTCTGAAGAGCCCGTAGTTCTTTCTGTTACAGATATAGAATGTTAATTAAAAGGAGAAGTCTCCTTTCGTCCATAATCTGCTTTCTGATATGTGAAACTGGTTAAGTTTAAACTGATATGAAAATTTATTCGACAATAACGAACATTTTTTGTGGTTCCAGTTATTGTCTCTTGCTTTATATAATGTGACCAGATAATAGAGTTTTTAATTCTAAATAAAATTAAAGGCTATCAGTAATGTGTATGTAACATTTTGGTTCATTTGGCTTATAACTGATACAGTGACGGATTCAGAGAGAAACCTTAACATACTACAGTTTATAAACTTTAAAAATTCTGAACTTAAAAAACTCCAAAATGACCAAGCTGCAAAATTGAAAACTGAGTTTCTGTATCCGTCTCTGAATCAACATAAAAAAATTGTAAGAACAAGGTTAAACTATTCACATGTCCTCTATTCTTCATCGAGCTTATACGATTAAGAAAAATTGTCTAAACGATCATTTAACGTTATATCGAACACGTTGAAACCGTTATATTTTTACATTCGCGTGGAACTTGATCGAAAAGATGATTCAATGTAATTTAAAGAAAAAAAGAGATAAGAAAAAGGTCCATTTAAGAGGATTATTAAGAACAATAAACGTCAAATGTCTGCCTGTCGAGCTGGACACGGAATTGTGATAACCAGGATGTATGTTAGACAGGCAGATTTTTGCTCAAGGCTTCCATGAAAAGCTCTGATTGCGTCCCAATTCTGGCTCCCTTCCTGGCGATGGTGTGCACGTTTGGCTTAGATATTATACATTGTGACCTGTAATTTGTGGTACAATTGGAAAGATATTCTGTTCGACATTTTGACGAGTTTAATTTGGAGAAATAATTGACAAATATTGTAGAAATTGTATTACCTTCGGTGTTGGGTTGTGACCTTGACCTTGAAAGTTGAGACCAATTTTGTATTGCATTTTCTTCATAAGTGTAATACTTTGTTGTCCAATTTTCTTCATAAGTGTAATACTTCAGTGTATAGTTTCAATACTGTAAAATAACATTATATTTTTGAATAAGTTAAATTGCAAAAAATTGTAACGAAGGTCGTCAAAGTGTAAGAATGAGATTACTTCCGGTTGTACGACAAGCTACGAACATACTGTACGAACATTAGGAGTAAAGAACGTTGGAGTGCCGAGTTAGCTGTAATGGCGTAGGTTAAGCGATTTAACCGATTGCGTGTAATTTGTGCTGGAATTATCAATGGGTTGGGGAAATAATGTAAGGATGCGTTCTAGGGGAATACGATTCGGTTGTACATGTACTTCCGGCCGATGCGAAGCGAACGTCGACGTTCGGGTATTCTATTGCACCTTAACAGGGTCCACGTGTGAATTTAGCGAAAAAATTTTGAGAGATGAAATCAATTCTCTATGTTGGTTTTTTCTACTGCGAGCGTTATTCATCATTGTCTACCATTTCACCGTGAACGTTTTTCAATGTTGAAGACTATCATTTTTAATTAGATACACTATTAGATACATTATATAAAGTTGCTCAGAATATTTAAGGTCTGCATACTTTATGCATTTTGTATTTATATCAACGTAACGTCATGTATTTATAATTTTGATATTTATCATTAATGTAGGAGTTCTTTGTTTAAAGAGCTGCAACATAATTTACATTGTTTTATGTTATTACATTTTATGTTATTAAATGATGTTATTTTATAACATCATAATATTTTATGATGACATTAGAATATTATAACATTATAGAATAACATCATTTATTTTATAACATTATAACATTTTATTATGACATTATAATATTATAACATTGTAATATAACATTATTTGAGACATCATTTATAACATCATTTTGTAACATCACTTAAAACATCATTTTATAACATCATTTTGTAACATCATTTTATAACATCATTCTATAACATCATTTTGTAACATCATTTTATAACACCATTTTATAACATCATTTTGTACATCATTTACATAAGTTTTGCTTTAATACGTTACTTAATGATATTCTACAAATGTTATAATAATTTAAAGTCATATATTGACTTAAAATGTAATAGTAAGATAGCGAAGAGACCAAAAGCATAAAAGTACAGTAATATTGTACGCTTTCTTGTAATGAATTAATTTAAAATATTCTTTTCCATTGAAGAACGTTCAAAATCAATGAACAACGTAGTCTCTTTAGTCTGACAGCGTGCTCGAACAATGGACCCAAAGTCATTGTAAATAATGTAAATGCACATTTAGTGTAACGCCATCGTTTCGACGTACGATAAGACAGAGGAATTAGCGGCGATGATTTGTATTTCTGAACGACTTTCGTATATTTTCTTCTTGGTAGCCGTGTACGTAGCTACATTTAATCATAAGGAACACCATCTGTAATCGTGTAGTGAAATACGACCGAAGAAATTCAATGCAGGAATATTCGTAGTGAACCTTCGCGACCTTTTTTCCCCCCACTTTCACGTTTATTATCACGAACTTAATCAAGACGTGAGCATCGTGTTAATTAGATTATCGATAGTAGACACTTACGTAGATGTTCAACGACATTTATGCAGAGGAGACGATCCGAAACACGTGCAAGATAGATACACGACAGTGTATCTGGTGTTAAACGTTATTAAACCGGGATATTACTCGTATTAGAGATTCTTTTTGTAACATAAAGTGAAATATAATCATTTGTAACACGAATATCTTGTCTCTTAATTAATGTTCCCTTATACAAAAATAATTATCTAATGAATGGTAAGTAATTATGTATTTTTACTTCGGCGCAATGTACGAATTGCTAAATAAATTTTCATCTTAAGTGTTGAACTTTACCAAATTTTCAAACACGCAATTTGCATCATTTTACATTCTCAAACTTCTCATTTTCCATTTTGAGGTTAGCTGTAACTTCACAATTGTTAGTTGAATTATTACATCTGTTTCTAAATTAAATTACCTGTAAAATTTAGACTCATTCATATATTGAATATTCTCTTAACTATATTTGAATGTAGTATGAATTATATCTCCCAATTTTAACTTGCTATTTTCAATAATGTTTACGGACTTATGCATACAGTCAAAACAAAGTAAAATTCAAAAATTTGGATTTTCCCGCGCGTTTAAAACGAGGTTCCGAACATATGGAAAATAAAAAAATGAATATTTCGGCACTTTGGCGACGTAGTATGGTCCCTGAGGCATTTAGAAACAAATTTCTATTAGGGTTTGATGCGTTTTGATGCCTAATAAAGCCAGAAAATGAATTTTTGTCGAATTCGGGCGAAAACGGTACAGGTGGCGCCATCTAGCGGCGAGCGGCGGAACTACGAAAAAACTGAAATTTCGATTTTCTCCGAAATTAGGCAATTTTACGCATTCCTGAGGGTCAGAAATTGTTCTACGACCTCTCTAGAACCTATATAATGCCACAAGAACCTCCTCGGAGCGCTAGAAAAGAAAATAGAAAAATAGGTCAAAACATGGACTAAAAAATTGGCGTCCATCTAGCGGTGAAAGTTGGAACTACAAAAACATAAAAATGCGATTTTCTCGAAAATTAGCAAACTTTGAGTACTTCTGAGGCTCAGAAAGTGTTATGTGATCGCACTAGAAGGAAAATAAAGCAATAAAAGTTTCCTAAAGGCTTTAATAAAGAAAATAAAAAAAATGTCATTTTATGGAGAAAATTTGTGGCGCCATCTAGCGGCGAAACTGCGAACTAAACTGAAAAAACGTATGCCCGAACACGCAGTAAAGGGGTCGAATAAAAATTGAATTTGCAGGTTTAATAGGCAAAAAAATGAATAACTTATTCAACAAAAATTGCTTTGAAATGTCTAAGGAAGCATACTACGTGGTCGAAGTTGCGAAATATTACTTTTTATATTTTTCCTTAACGCGTGTACGGGCATACGATTTTTCAGTTTAGTTCACAGTTTCGCCGCTAGATGGCGCCACAAATTTTCTCCATAAAATGACATTTTTTTTATTTTCTTTATTAAAGCCTTTAGGAAACATTTATTGCTTTATTTTCCTTCTAATGCGATCACATAACACTTTCTGAGCCTCAGAAGTACTCAAAGTTCGCTAATTTTCGTGAAAATCGCATTTTTATATTTTAGTAGTTCCAACTTTCACCGCTAGATGGACGCCAATTTTTTAGTCCATGTTTTGAGCTATTTTTCTATTTTCTTTTCTAGCGCTCTGAGGAGGTTCTTGCTACAATATATAGGTTCTAGACAGATCACAGAACAATTTCTGACCCTCAGAAATGCGTAAAATTGCCTAATGTCGGAGAAAATAGAAATTTTAGTTTTTCGTAGTTTCACCGCTCGCCGCTAGATGGCGCCACCTGTACCGTTTTCGACCGAATTCGACAAAAATTCATTTCCTGGCTTTATTAGGCATCAAAACGCATCAAACCCTTATAGAAATTTGTTTCTAAATGCCTCAGGAACCATACTACGTCGTCAAAGTGCCGAAATATTCATTTTTTTATTTTCCTTATATGCGTGTTCGGACCCTCACTCTTTAGGATCAGTTTTTTCAGTGATTGTTCGTTCGTGGCGAGTCCGATTAAAAATCTTTTTTTCTATGTCCATCCGGATGTACATACGCATGTGCGTGCAAAATTTGATGAGAATTGGTTGTGCGGTCCAAACGAAAAACGCGGACAAAGAAGTTGCAAAGTCAAATATAAGAGCTTCGCTCAATTAGTCGTCTGTAAAAAATAAATTATTATTTTTCATCAAAGTTCCATCATTACTTTCTACAATGTACCTAAACATTTTCGAAACCCATCGCTCTAATTTTAAAGGAATCGATCGACAAAAATAAATTCTAGCACTGCTGGAAACGCGGAATATTTCAAGAGGTTGTTGCCTATTGAAATGCAAGCGGTGTTAAATTGTATTTGGCACTGGTTGTTTCGGGCCGTCTGGGAAATCCAAGGGTTAGTAACCACAGCGTTATACACTGTACAAGTGTTTGTCAATACACGGCTCGAATTAACAAGAATATTGCTGTATCATTTTATCTCAGTTTTCACGGCTGTACATGAGACTTAAATAAATTAAATCTTTGGAAGAGTTACAAGATTTAATATGTGGCATACAGTCGGTAGGATTTTAGGGTTTTTCGTGGTTATTGGTGAAAGTGGATTTGGGTGTTTGGGGAGTTATGGCAATTTTGGGAAGTTTTGGGGATTTTGGGGACTTTTGACAATTTTGGGAGTTTTGGCAATTTAGGGAAATTTCGGGTATTTGGGGAGTTATGGCAATTTTGGGCAGTTTTGGGGATTTTGGGGATTTTTGACAATTTTGGGAGTTTTGGCAATTTAGGGAAATTTCGGGTATTTGGGGAGTTATGGCAATTTTGGGAAGTTTTGGGGATTTTTGGGAGTTTTGGGAATTTTGGGAGTTTTGGCAATTTAGGGAAATTTGGGGTATTTGGGGAGTTATGGCAATTTTTGGAAGTTTTGGGGATTTTGGGGACTTCTGACAATTTTGGGAGTTTTGGCAATTTAGGGAAATTTCGGGTATTTGGGGAGTTATGGCAATTTTGGGCAGTTTTGGGGATTTTGGGGACTTTTGGGAATTTTGGGAGTTTTGGCAATTTAGGGAAATTTTGGGGATTATGGGGAGTTTTGGGAATTTTGGGAGTTATGGGGATTTTGGGAAGTTTAGGAATTAAATTTTAGAAAGTGAGATTTGGGGGAGGTAGAATTTGGGGGAAGCGAGATTGAGGATAATTGGGATTTGGGGGAGCTGGGATTTGAGAAAGATGGAATTTGGCAAAATTAGAATTTGGGATAGTTGGGATTTGGGACAGATGGAATTTGGGAGAGTGGGGATTCGACAAAATTAGAATCTGGGATAATTGGAATTTCGGGGAGATGGAATTTAGGGAAGGTGGAATTTGGGAAAGATGGAATTTGGGGGATGGAATTTGGAGAAGGTGGAATTTGGGGAAGATGGAATTTGGGAAAGACGGAATGTGGGTAAAGTGGGATTTGGGGAAGGTGGAATTTGGGGAAGGTGAAATTTGGAGTAAGTGGAATTTGGGGAAGGTGGAATTTGAGGGAAGTAGGATTTGGGCAAGGTGGAATTTGGGAAAATTGAAATTTGGCAAAATTGGAATTTGGGAAAATTGAAATTTGGCAAAATTGAAATTTGGGAAAATTGGAATTTGGGAAAATTGAAATTTGGCAAAATTGAAATTTGGAAAAATTGGAATTTGGAAAAATTGAAATTTGGAAAAATTGAAATTTGAGGAAAACAGAATATATGAATATAGAAATTTGAAAAAAAAAATGGAATTTTCATAAGATAGAATTCTACAATTTTTGAAACAAAAATAAAATTTCAGAATTTTCAAATCCAAAAATATACCGACATAGAATTTTAAGAACATAAAACCTCAAAAACTCAAAAAATAAAAAACTTGAATTTTTAACACTTTATAACCTTAACCCTCCAAAAAATTGAAAATTTGAAACTGTTATTAGCATCATGACCCTAAATAAACCTTGACAAAATAATACTTGTAATTCATTTGAACAATTTAAAATTGCTTCCAGTCTATTAAAAGAAAGTTCGTAAATTTATTACGTTTTTTAACCACCGCAGGGAGCATAATTATGCCACGTGATTAATAACATCTGAATTACACCGTAATTACAGAGAGTCATTACTTCTTTCATTTAGATTTTCATCCAACTAAAACTTCTCGGTGTACACAGTCGAATAAATAGAGTAACAGAGAATGAATTCTTAATATTTTTCATTATTTCTTCTAAAATATTGTAGTTGAAGATTCTCTTTTTGAGGAAGACATTTTTGGGGTATTTTTAGGAAAAATATTGCAATATTTATCAAAAATATCGATTGGGTACGAGCGAAACTAGGTTGTGTTTCTTGGTTTTCAAGAGATATTCAAATAAAGAATTATTGTCGTTTTAAAAATATTGGGATGATTTCATGAGGACCCTTTTCGAGTTTATTAATTGAGGTGAAGTAGAAAGTGGGGAAGAATTTGTTTTTAAAATTTGAAGTTGGAAAATGGGGGTGATAAAATGTTTCTGAGTTGCTAAAGTTCATATTTTATATATTAGATTTTTCACAGAGTCCATTTTTCAGATTTTTCAATTTCCTAAATTTGGACTTTTCGGATTTCAATTTTAACAAATTCCAGTTTTTTTAAATTTCAACTTTTCCAAATTACAATTCTTCCAAATTACAACTCTTCTAAATTACAACTCTTCAAAATTACAACTCTTCCAAATTTCAACTCTTCTAAATTACAACTCTTCCAAATTCAAACTTTTCCAAATTACAACTCTTTCAAATTACAACTCTTCCAAATTCCAACTCTTCAAAATTCCAACTTTTCCAAATTACAACTCTTCCAAATTCCAACTCTTCAAAATTCCAACTTTTCCAAATTCCAACTCTTCAAAATTCCAACTTTTCCAAATTCCAACTCTTCCAAATTTCAACTCTTCTAAATTACAACTCTTCCAAATTCAAACTTTTCCAAATTACAACTCTTCAAAATTTCAACTTTTCCAAATTCCAACTCTTCCAAATTCAAACTTTTCCAAATTCCAACTCTTCAAAATTCCAACTTTTCCAAATTACAACTCTTCAAAATTCCAACTTTTCCAAATTACAACTCTTCAAAATTCCAACTTTTCCAAATTCCAACTCTTCCAAATTTCAACTCTTCTAAATTACAACTCTTCCAAATTCAAACTTTTCCAAATTACAACTCTTCAAAATTTCAACTTTTCCAAATTCCAACTCTTCCAAATTCAAACTTTTCCAAATTACAACTCTTCAAAATTCCAACTTTTCCAAATTCCAACTCTTCAAAATTCCAACTTTTCCAAATTACAACTCTTCCAAATTCCAACTTTTCCAAATTCCAACTCTTCAAAATTCCAACTTTTCCAAATTACAACTCTTCCAAATTTCAACTCTTCTAAATTACAACTCTTCCAAATTCAAACTTTTCCAAATTACAACTCTTCAAAATTTCAACTTTTCCAAATTCCAACTCTTCCAAATTCAAACTTTTCCAAATTACAACTCTTCAAAATTCCAACTTTTCCAAATTCCAACTCTTCAAAATTCCAACTTTTCCAAATTACAACTCTTCCAAATTCCAACTTTTCCAAATTCCAACTCTTCAAAATTCCAACTTTTCCAAATTACAACTCTTCCAAATTCCAACTCTTCAAAATTCCAACTTTTCCAAATTCCAACTCTTCAAAATACCAACTTTTCCAAATTACAACTCTTCCAAATTCCAACTCTTCAAAATTCCAACTTTTCCAAATTCCAACTCTTCAAAATTCCAACTTTTCCAAATTACAACTCTGTCAAATTACAACTCTTCTAAATTCCAACCTTCTCAAATCCCAAAATTCCCAACTTCGTCCTTTCCCAAATCCGAAATCCCACTTCCCTCCAAATCCTAAAATTCCCAACTTCCACCTCTCCCAAATTCTAAGCCTCCCAAATCCCACTTCCCCTCAAACCCACCTTCCCTAAATCCCAAAATTCTTAACTTCCATCTGCCCCAAATCCTGAAATTCCCAACTTCCACCTCTCCCAAATTCTAAGCCTCCAAAATCCCACTTCCCCCAAACCCACCTTCCCTAAATCCCAAAATTCTTAACTTCCATCAGCCCCAAATTCCACTTCCCTCCAAATCTCAAAATTGTCAACTGTCCTCTTCCTCAAGTGTTGAAGAGACTGTCCTCACCCTCCATCCCAAAATTCCAAAACCCCAATCCCCATCTCTCCAACCCCAAAACCCAATATCTCAAAAATTTGTCGCATACGTCAAACCCTAACCCATACCGTGGCACCAATAACGCCACTCTCGCATTATCGATAGTGAATTTTTCCTCGGAAAATGGCAACAATTCCAATAGACGGTACCGTTCAAGTATCGTCGACGTTTCCTCTTTATCTGAAGATCCGAAGTAACACGATTACCGTTTCTCTTTCAGAGACGGAGATACCGAAGAAACAAGTTTCCATTGAAAAGTCTTAGGGAAGCATATTTCCATCTGTGAAAATGTCTTTGATGTCCCTCTCGGATCAAGCACCTTACTGCCATTAATTATTGCGCGTATTTTTTTTTAATTAAAATCTATAACGCTGAAATGCGCGGCGTAATCGTGGAACCAGTTTAAGGCTTTACTACTTAACGGGTAGATTTACCAGGAAACACGTCGTGAAGTCTTGTTTACCGATTTCCACGAAACTTTCTGGGTTTATGGATCGAAGAGAAGAATAACGATGGAAATTGTTGGTTCGTTAATGGTTGTTTTTAAATTTTATTAGGGAGTTGATTATGAGGGTTGAAAATTTGTATTTATTTAAGGTTTCTATTTTATTAGTGTTTAAACGTCATTAAAATTATTTTTTTACAGTGATATATTAAAAATAAAATATGTTATACAGTTCGATTTATTTTTTTTAATTTTAGTTATGAGGGTTGAAAATTTCTATTTATTTAAGGTTTTTATTTTATCAATGTTTGAACGTCATTAAAATTATTTTCTCACAGCGATATAATAAAAATAAAATATGTTATACAGTTCGAATTATTTTTTTAAATTTTAATAATGAGGATTGAAAATTTCTATTTATTTAAGGTTTTTATTTTATCAATGTTTGAACGTCATTAAAATTATTTTCCCACAGCGATATAATAAAAATAAAATACGTTATACAGTTCGAATTATTTTTTTAAATTTTAATAATGAGGATTGAAAATTTCTATTTATTTAAGGTTTTTATTTTATCAATGTTTGAACGTCACTAAAATTATTTTCTCACAGCGATATAATAAAAATAAAATACGTTATACAGTTCGAATTATTTTTTTAAATATTCTGACATTATTTATTGAAATTTTTATAATTTTTTTAAGTTCAAAAATTTATTCAAGTTCAAGAAATTTATTCTTAAATTCTGGCAAGTAATTTTGACAACAGACAAATCAATTATGTAATAATTAGTGTTAATAATAACATGTGTATTAATAATGGTTTAATAATAATTATGCCAGTAATGCGATATCGGAAACTGGCAGTAATTTCAGGAAGCGTAACAAAAAATTATAATTACGAAAATTCAGAAATTCTTCTGATAAGTTCATTAATTATGAAATTCATTTGTGTTTCATATTACAGTGTATTTCGTGGAATATACGTCTATGCAGAGTGAAACGCCAGATATTCTTTTGTTTCGTTATTTTTTACGTCGTTGAAGGTTTCAGTAGATTTTTAGGCTTCGTTACTTCACGTAACAACGAACTTCTGTGTAATGAATTTACCGAGCCGAAAATATTGCATTTGAAATGAGTAATTGTTCTCCATTTTATTTTTGTCATTCTTTATTTCGTTGACAATTGTAAACAAAATTTCGAGATTATGTAATGTGACGAGTTTTTTGTTATTTTTTATTTCGTTGACAATTGTTGTAAAAAAAATGTTGGGGTTATGTAATATGACGAGTTATGTGGCAGCATTGTGGAGCAGGGTAGTAGAATATTTACGTGTATGGTTAAGTTAGGTTAGGTTTACGGAATAGTAAATGATGTGGTCAGACAGTAGAGTAGTGTAAAAATATAATAAAATAGAAAAGGATGAATGTAGAGTAAAATAGTACAGTAGTATAGTGACAGTAAAATAGTAAAAGTAAAATAGTACAGTAGTATAGTGACAGTAAAATAGTAAACAAAAATAGTACAGTAGTATAGTGACAGTAAAACAGTAAAAATAAAATAGTACAGTAGTATAGTGACAGTAAAATAGTAAAAATAAAATAGTACAGTAGTATAGTGATAGTAAAATAGTAAGAATAAAATAGTACAGTAGTATAGTGACAGTAAAATAGTAGAAGAAAAATAGTACAGTAGTATAGTGACAGTAAAGTAGTAAAAATAAAATAGCACAGTAGTATACTGACAGTAAAATAGTAAAAATAAAAGAGTGCAATAGTATAGTGACAGTAAACGACTAAAAATAAAATAGTACAGTAATATAGTGACAGTAAAATAGTAAAAGTAAAATAGTATAGTAGTATAAAATAGTGATAGTGAAATAGCAAGAGTAAAACAGTACAGTAATACAAAATATTGATAATAAAATAGCACAGTCTTATAAAACAGTATTTCTATTACTGTACAGTAAAAATATTATAAAATAGTATTACAAGATAGTACAGTAAATGTAGTCATCACTACATCAGTATAGTAGCATACAATAGTACTGATAGTAAAATAGTATCCCAATACTACCAGTCACGTGACTAATCCCGATCCTCAAAATCAGAAACCAATCCACCATTTCCCAATATAAAATCTCCCATTCACGAAAAGCCTAATTAAATCCATGAAAAGTCATAAGACTAAATGCATAAAGTAAAAGGCAATGAAACGACAAAAGAAAATCGTCAATTTTAATTTACGACGTCGCTTTATCTGTCAGTTAATCGAACTCGAAAGGTCACAATTCAAAACCAGTCGTCATGCACAAAGGAATCACCGAAAAATGTAGGAGCAAGGAGAAAAATCGAGGAATATAGCGGCAGTAGTATCAAGCTCGGTCTCTATCTGGAAACTCGCGAAGAGTCGCGATCAGGACCACGCCCTCGGCAAAGAAGCGACGCCGACGCCGACGCCGACTCCGCGGTCCCCTCCGTTGCGCCGCGACGCTCCCCTTACCCGGCACGCCGGCTACACGTTGCCTACCAACGTTCCTCTCTCTCTATATGGCCCCCACCCCGGGCTCCGGCGCCTCCACCCCCTCACGGGCAGCCCGATGGCCCCAGGATCCTCGTCAGAGCGACTCGACTCATCGTCGACGGTGACTCGTCGCGTGTCGTCCGGTCAGTCTCTCTCCGACCTCGCGCTCGTCAACGTCGTCGTTGTCGTGCCGCCGCCGTCGTCGTCGTCGTCGTCGTCGCCGCTTCGTTGTCGCCGTCGTCGTCGTCGCCGTCGTCGTGCTGGTGGTGTGTGTGCTTTTTTCCTCTCCAGCTCTTGCCGGTGAAATTTTCGTGTTTGCCTCTTTTCGCTGTCAACGCACACCCTCTCGAGCCGGCGATTCTGATACTGGTCCGAGAAAAATGCACGATTGTCTCTGTTGCGTGTAAGGTCAGTGACAATCGTTACTGAATTTATCTCTCTAGGGAAATACATGTAAATCAATTGATACATTTATTATTTATTTCCTTACAAGTCAATTACGTTAAAAAAGTAAGTCATGTAATAATAGAATAGTTTTAGATACAGAAAAATATAACGGATCACTTTCATAATTGCCGGTGCAGTGTCTCTCGAAGATCGAACGATCGATATATCGAGGATCGATGACAGCGGTAAACGAGCGTGAAATTGGTGGCAGCTGATTGTTACACAAAAGTGAACTTTTGTTATTTCCGTGTCAGTCTTCGTGTTTGAAAACTTGTTCCGATCGATCGATCAATCGAACGATTGGATATATCGAAAGGTGTCAATCGAGTTGTCGCGCGTGCCGTATACGTCAGTTCGAGACAGTGTTTCTGCCGGCCGAAGTGTTCGTTCTCTTGGCGAGTTTCTTCTGGGAGGTATGTATATACGATTTCTACAAATCCTGGCGTTATAAATGTTCGAGGATGCTCGTACGCGACGACGAAGTAGTTTTCGTATTTATATCGCTTGCTAGCGTGGAAAAGTTTGACACTATAATTTGTGCGCGCCATTATCGGTGGGGAGCTGCGCATGGATCATCAGTATTTCGATCCTAGCGAATCTGCCGCGAAACTTTATTTAAATATGCGAAAATTTATTTATCATGCGTCGCATATAGCATTTGCGAATAAAATGCATTATTTATGACACGCAGTGTTTGAAAATTGTTCACCTGCCGTTCTATTTTCGAACGGTTAATCGTGTAGTCGATATTTCATGGTTTTGATTCTTAACCTCTTTAACGAATCTGTCAAACGACACACTAAATACATTTATATCGCAGACATATTTATATAGCACATCTTTCGAAAACATTTAATTACTCATAGTTCTCAAATTTATTTCATTAAGTCCTTAAATTTATTACGATTTATTATCATCGATATTTCGACAGAGATATGAATATCCTCTCCTACCTCGATTATGCTATCAACATTCGATGTATCGATATTACTGTTGTCGTTATCACCGTTCAAGTGCAATATTGTCAAAGTAAACAACTTTTGCGTATGCATGACTAGAATAGCTCGAGGATGTTCGAAACTTTTGATTTATATCGTTATCAAAATAAAGGGGTGAGTGCAGTTAGGAAAATGGCGTGCACCAAACTGTAGCTGTTAAAATACTCGAATCGTAAGTGGGCCCGAGTTACAACTTCGATGTTTCAGAACTTTGACTCGATAAAACACGTGCGGCTTGCTATAGTTTCTTGGCTAGAGTTCTAAATTAAAAATCGTCGCTATGAACGGACGGTCGTTGTTTATTTTCGTATTGATATCGTTTGCCAATCAAGTCTATTGCGATTCGTAGTGTCCATTAAGAAACCGGATGTGAGAAACTATGCGATGAGTATCACGCTGTCGTTGTTGCTCGGTCAATTCATTCGCATGCGGATATTCTTTTTGAAGACGCACCTGGTGCGTCATGTATTATTTCATGTTGATATTGAAAGACGCATATGGTGCGTCATTAGTTATTTTATATTGATATTGAAAGACGCATATGGTGCGTCATGTACTATTTGATATTGATATCGGAAGACACACATGGTGCGTCATAAGTTATTTGCTACTGATATTGAAAGACGCATCTGGTGCGTCACAACTTATTTCATGCTGATATTGGAAGACGCACGTGGTGCGTCATTAATGATATTGGATACATATTGAACGACACACCTGGTGCGTCATGGACTATTTCAAATAGATATTGAACGACGCATCAGGTGCGTCATGGGTTATTTCGAATAGATATCAAATGACACATATGGTGCGTCACGTATGATTCTGAATGGTTATGGAGTGACACACCTGGTGCGTCATGGGCTATTTCAAATATTGAACGACACACCTGGTGCGTCATAGAATAATTTCGAGTAGATATCGAACGACGCACATGGTGCGTCATGTACGACTGGTTATGGAATGACACACTTGGTGCGTCATGGACTATTTCGAATAGATATTAATCGACGCACCCGGTGCGTCATAGACGATTTTGAATAAATATTGTACGACACACCTGGTGCGTCATAGAATAATTTCGAGTAGATATCGAACGACGCACTTGGTGCGTCATGTACGATTTTGTATGGTTGTGGAATGACACACCTGGTGCGTCATGGACTATTTCGAATAGATATTAATCGACGCATCCGGTGCGTCATAGACGATTTTGAATAAATATTGAATGACACACCTGGTGCGTCATGGACTACTTCGGATATTGATCGACGCACCAGGTGCGTCATCGGTTTCAAATCAACGTGGAACGCAGATATCGCGTTTCGAGCTCCTCAAGGAATTATCTGGCACAGAAAAAACTCAGAGCAGAGCCATTCAGATGCACGCGAATTCGTAATGATGCATTTTTCGGACGAAACGTTCCATCGTTAATTGGACAGCTTCTTCAATCTCTCGACCACGTAATATCGATGTTCGATACGCGGTTCTGACCACCTACATAATGAAGCGAACATCATGCGAAAAAATTCGGAGCGAAATATTTCCACGTACCCGATACTCGAGCTAAATAATTTCCCCGAAATAGAAAATTGAACTAGACGCAAAAAATTTCACCGAGAAACAAGAAAAAATCACATTGTTGCTCTTCGCCGGTGAATTTTCGCCTCCGGTTTGTCTGGTCACGTCTCTCCGGAGGAAAACGACGAAATTCGAATAATGGACGATTTACGCTACCGGCAATTATACCTGTGGGGTTGCTGGTTAACCTACCGTGCTATTAAATCGCGAAACATACGGGTTCAAGCAGTCGCTGGATAGCATGCGAAAATATCTGTTAAGAATATTAATCCGACGGTCATCAGTGGATAGCTCAATTAGGAGCACAATTATTAGCATGATGAATATTAAATGGATGATTTGGGACGGTCTAATGTAATTTCATCACGAAGTGCATGCAAAATGGAGCTTATACTAAATTAAGGGTGGAAGCATAGTAAAAATGGATGTGTAAACACTTCATCGTTCGCTGTGATATTCTTTTAGTAATTAATATGTGGTTGAAAATGGTGGACAGTGGAAGTCTGATAGAATTTTAGGGTGGAAAAGTATCAGAAAACTGGTACTTATGTCACATCAATTTTTTTCAATTTCAAGAATTTTTAAGTCCCACCTACCACAAATCCCACTTTTCTAAATTCCTTCTTCTACAAATTATACCTTCCCAAATTTCCAGATTCCTTAAATTCTATCTTTCCAAAATTCCACCTTCCCCAAATTCCACTTTCTCCAAATTCCACCTTCCCAAAATTCCACTTTCTCCAAATTCCATCTTCCACAAATTCCATTTCCCCAAATTCCATCTTCTCCAAATCCCACTTTCCCCAAATTCCACCTTTCCCAAATTCCACTTTCCTCAAATCCCACCTTCCCCAAATTCCACTTTCCCCAAATTCCATCTTCTCTAAGTCCCACCTTTCCCAAATTCCAACTTCCCCAAATTCCACCTTCCTCAAATTCCACTTTCCCCAAATTCCATCTTCCCCAAATTCCACCTTCTTCAAATCCCACTTTCCCCAAATTCCACCTTCCCCAAATTCCACCTTCCCCAAATTCCACCTTCCCCAAATTCCACCTTCCCCAAATTCCACCTTCCCCAAATTCCACCTTCTCCAAATTCCACCTTCCACAAATCCCACCTTCCCAAAATTCCATCTCCCCCAAAATCAAATTCTGCCTAATTCTAACTCTCCCAAATTCCATCTCCCCAAATGCAAAAGTTTCACAAAATAGTACTTGTGTCACATCCATCTCACATCAATGAATTTTACTTCAAATTGCAGCTTGAAGCAAAACTGCATCTTAATAAAAGCGACTGCATAAATGCGTCTAACGACTGCATACTTCCTGTACAAAATGGCTGACTGAATGTAGCAAACAATAAAGAACTTCGCAGAACATGTCATACATAATTTTGAAGATAAAGTATCACAAAATGGCGCCCATATTAAATAGAAGCTTAAAGTTGTCTGAGAGATAATAAACATTTTATCAATGCACAGTACAAAATGGCCGTCCCCTTAAAGTTTTAAGTCTGATAAGAATGATTGCATAAATTCGCTAATGCTCTCAATGCAGAAGTCTGACAGATTCGTAACTATTTTTCTCTGTAATATATCAAGTTGGGTATTTGATACACATCTTGGTCTGTCCGTTAAATACCACAGACTGATACGAGTAAATAAACTGGTAAATTTATGAGAGTAAATTTCCTCTGCCGCCGGTAAACATATCTATAAATTATCGAGGACCTATGTAGGGTGAAGTGATAGGTGTACTCGAAGCACTTTCCAAGCAGAATCAATCGACTTTTATGAAATTCTGCTGTTATTAAATTCTTGTTTCTACGTTGCTTCTGATGATACGTTTACAAGTGAAATTAATAACTGACTTAACGAATTTGTTGCAGGTGATATTTATTTTGTATTGGAAATATTAATGAAAGGATTACGTAGTTATTTTTGTTAGACTTCAAGCTGTAATTTAGTGTATTATAAGTGGTATTTTGTGGAACTTTTATGTCATAAAATTTTAACAGACTTTTACTAAAACAAAGTTAAGCTTTTGATATACAGTCACAAGGAATATTATTATTACTCAAGGAATATTACACCAATCACAGATACTGGATTATAGTAGTTTTGTATAGTCCTCAAGCTTTAATTTGATGTATCATAAGTGGTATTTGGTGAAACTTTTATGTCATGAAATTTTATTGGACTTTTACTATTTCGAAATGATGGACTTGATATGCAGTTATTGGGGAATATTATTATTACTCTGGAAATAATGCACGTATCATAAATACTAGACCACAGAAATTTTCCTTAGACTTCAATCTTTAATTCGATGTATCACAAGTGCCATTTCATAAAACTTTTATGTCATGAAATTTCGTTAGACTTTCCGCTTTCCAATATCAAGCATTGATCAAGCACTCATCTCAAGCACTCGCAAGGAATATAATTATTCCTCAAAAAATAATACACCTATCCTAAATACCAGACTACAGAAATTTTCCTTAGACTTCACCCTTTAATCTGATGCCTCACAAGCGCCATTTCATAAAACTTTTCTGTCATGAAATTTTGTCAGACTATCCCCCTTCCAAAATCAAGCACTCAGCCAGCACTCTCAAAGAATATAATTATTCCTCCAAAAATATCACACCTATCACAAATACCAGACTACGGAAATTTTCCTTAGACCTCACCCTTTAATCTGATGCCTCACAAGCGCCATTTCATAAAACTTTTCTGTCATGAAATTTCGTCAGACCTTCCCCTTTCCAAAATCAAGCACTCAGCCAGCACTCTCAAAGAATATAATTATTCCTCCAAAAATATCACACCTATCACAAATATCAGCTCACAGAAATTTTCCTTAGATTTCACCCTTTAATTCGATACATTGCAAGTGTCGAACCGACACTATATAATGAAAGACCAAGCTGACAAACAGGAGTGCAAAATACCTAAGGAACCCATGCGATAAAACGTTTCTCTCCAAAGTAACCAAATCGAAAACACCGCGAACTATCTTCAGATGCATCGCGAAATCTTTGTTGAAAAATCTTGTTACCGTGGGGTTGAGGGGGGTGAAAGTGTAGCCCCCTAGGTGGATAGAAGCGAGACAATGAAGAGCGCTTGACACGATTTCTCTGGAGGAGGCCGTTAAGTCTGTTAGCGCAGATAATACGGGCGCAAAAGTGAAACGCTCGTGGAACGTTGGTCGAGATAATCGTCAGATTTATGGCCGCGAAAGAAGCGAAAAAGAAATGTCGAACTGCGCTAACGGTGTTACCGCTCGTAAACTCGAGTCGACGACCGACCACCATAAATTTCGTTCCGTGGCATTCTTAATTTTCGCGGATCGGATTCGTTCCACTCAAAGAAACGAGATTCGGCTACGTGTGCCACCAAATCACCCGGAATAATGTAATTACCGCAAGATGTCGGGCTGACATTGTAGTCTTTCTCTTTAATTTGATAGACGGTCAAGGTTCAGCCATTAAAATTCTAGTGGACGGTAATGGTTCTTTGATTAACGCGTTTGGGGATGTGGGACATCGTGGAATTTTTGGGTGTTTGTGGAGAGGTGAAGGTGGAATTTATCGTGGGTTGAAGAGCTATTGATAGATTCTTTTGGGATTGTAGATTTTTTGTGGGGAGAATTTGGCAAGTTATAAAATAATTTAGAAATATTTTATCTACATTTCTAATCTTTTAAATATTTAAATTTCTAAACTCACAAATTACAAAGTTTCTAAATTTACCAATTTCCACGTTTTCCAGTTTCCATATTTCCCAATTTCCACATTTTCCAATTTCCACATTTCCCAATTTTCACATTTCCCAATTTCCACATTTTCCAATTTCCACACTTCCCAATTTCCACATTTTCCAAATTCCACATTTTCCAATTTCCACATTTCCCAATTCCCACATTTTCCAATCCCTAAATTTCTCAATTTCCACATTTCTCAATTCCCACATTTCCCAATTCCTAAATTTCCCAATTTCCATATATCCCATTTTCCACATTTCCCAATTCCTAAATTTCCCAATTTCCACATTTTCCAATTCCTAAATTTCCCAATTTCCACATTTCCCATTTTCTAATTTTCCCAAATTCTAAATTTCCCAATTTCCACATTTCCCATTTCCTAATTTTCCCAAATCCTAAATTTTCCAAGTCCTAAACTTCCCAACCCCTAAATTTCCCAATTCTCTTCAAGTTTCTCCCTTTCCAACCCCTAAATTCTCTAACCTTTAAATTTGCAACCCCCCAAACTTCCAAATCCCAGAGCTTGCAATCCCTTAAATTTGCAAACCCTTAAACTTCAGAATCCCTAACTCCCCAAATCCGCCAACCCTGCCATAAAATCGGAAATTCAGTTTCAAGTATTCGCAAAACCCATTACACATTCTCACCATTGAAACTGTTATACTTAAAACTTGATGAGATTCCTACACTTGGGCAGAATTCATTTTAAAAGTCTCGAAATGTACTATTCTAAGGATTACGATGTTTCTATTACCTTTCATCCGTTTCTCTTTTACTCCCGCAATCGATTGGAAACGCAATGTACGCAGGTTAAGTGCTTTCCACCGTAAAAATCGTTCAAATGCACTCAGCGTAACGTTTTAGCAATTCAAGAATCAACTTTCATTTCTATGATCCTTAATTGTACATTCTTTGAGTGTTTCGAGGAGTTGAGACTCTTTTTTTTTATGGGTATGGTGATGACTCACTGAAATGGATATCAAAGTTATAATATATGTTATTATAATTTATTTGTAGGTTATATTATGTTAAGTAATTTAATAGATTTATTGGAATTGATGTTTGAGAAGAAGGTATTAAAATATTTTAGAATGTGTTGTAGAGTTCTTTGCTTTCATTTTAAAGTGTGTATGTGATAATATATGTTTAATATGTATTAAATGCATATACATACATACATCACGTATGTGTACATCATATGTATTAAATGCATATGTTGCATTACACAACACATAATTATTTATATTTTATACAATTGTTAATACAATGATGTAGGACATTAAATGCATTTACATGCATACTAAATGCATATACGTACATACATATGTTACATCATGTGTGTATACATCATATGTACTAAATGCATATGATACATTACACAATACATACTCACTTCTACTTTATACAATTGTTAATACAATGATGTAAGACATTAAATGCATATACATATGTACATCATGTGTGTATACATCATATGTACTAAATGCATATGATATATTACACAACACATAATTATTTATATTTTATACAATTGTTAATACAATAATGTAGGACTTTAAATGCATATACATGCAAACTAAATACGTATATGTACATATGTTACATCACGTATGTATACATCATATGTACTAAATGCATATTATATATTACACAATACATAATTATTTATACTTTATATAATTGTTAATACAATGATGTAATACATAATGTGTTTTGAATGTATATGATGTATTACATAATATATAGTTATTTACACAATTGTTTATATAATGACATGATACATACGTGTTAAATGCATATGGTGATGCATATGATATATGTATGTATTAATTGCAAGTACTAATACGACTCAAATTTAAATATTAAAATAACTTAATTTTTTATAAAATTGCCTATAAATATCACACATTCATACAATATTTTTGTTAACAATTTTAATTCACCCTTGATACAAAAATTCAAAGAAAATTTAATAAAAACTGAAGCAAATTATTTTAACTTTATCAAACATTCTCTAATTTATTTCTCCAAAGTTCAAATTCTCATTTAGCATTCATGCATACATCAAAAAGTCCAAAATGCATATTAAGTCGATATTAAATAATCAATCGAAGCAAGTACAAAATAAAGCATCAAAATTTAATTAAATTCAATAAAACATGAGAACTCCCCGGTAAATTAATTTAAATTGAAACGTAGTAACAATATCATGAATTATTTACAACGTCCAGAATGTCGCAAAATAAATATATTTTTAACTCGTTAAAAAAAAAGAAAGCGATTCCTGTTGAAAGAACGTATCTCATCGAAAGCTCAACTTCGACTCGACGGAACCAAGGTTTCCGGTTCGAGAGCTGCGCGCGCAGGCTATTTTTAAATGTTTTGTAAGTCGTGTTCGCGGGCTTGGACGAAGGTCGGTTATTGACCACGGTCGACCTCTAAATTCTTCTTCGTGCCTCTGGGATTCCGAAGCTTACACAATTCCTGCTTTTAAACTACTTTTTCGAAATAGACAACACGCATCGACTCCGTTCGAAACTAGAACTGTTTGTTCCGCTCTTCTTTCGCGAATATCTTTTGCAAGGAATATGAGATACATTTTTATTTTTCTTATTTATTTTAGTATTTCAGCTGTGAATAGTCTGTTTTGACGCACTTGACAAATTGTTCATGCACACTAGTGTCATGAAGGTTTTCAAACTAGTTAATGGTCCAATAGAGTGTATTATCATGGAAGAGTGATGTAGTCACTAATTTGCTAGCACCACATTGATATGCTAGCTTTAGTATGATCCACTAGTGTCATTAAGGTTTTCAAACTAGTCATTGGTCCAATAGAGTGTATTATCATGGAAGAGTGAATAGTCACTAATTTGCTAGCACCACATTGATATGCTAGCTTTAGTATGATCTACTAATGTCATGGAGGTCTTCAAACTAATCCTTGATGCATTAGAGTAGAATATTATCATGAAGAATGATCTGATTCACTTGCACCACATTGACACACCCTAACATCCCCTTTCAATCTACCCTATTGTCTTTTGCAGATAGTAACTATACATCCCAGATTACTCTCCTTCCATGAATTTTGATTTCCTTAAAACTATTCCCTCGAAACTCTTTGAAACTATTTCCCTTACAGTCAACCCTTACTATTTCCCATGACTATTGAACTCCAACTAAAATAGAGGAATGATCGACCGAAACATCGTACGAAAGAAATCTCTCTCACCTCTTAAACATCATAAGAAGTCATCAACACACAAGGGTGTACGACAGTGTAAATCCTTGGGTATTCAACGACGACATGCATTAAGACTCAGCTCACAAGAGAGCTTCGTAATTCTCTGGCTTAAACGTTCACGCGGTTATTGTCCCATGATAAATCCTGGTACGTGTCGCATGCACACCATTCGTTTTATTAATTAGTAACGCGATTACGATTCCAGAGAAATTTAGGGGCCTCGGCTGATTTGCTGGCTTCCTTGAGTTATCAAGTCGTTTCGTAGATTTGTGTGCTCGCATATCTTCACGCGCCCACTAAAGTGTCCTATCTGATGCATCTGATTAATGGATCCATCTTCAGATTGTGGGGTCGTAGGCTACGAAATGTTCGAACTATTTGGTATATGTTCACGTAATTAATAGTATGTTTTATCAAGATGGGTTATGATATTCGTTTGCTGCTAATTGTTTGAATATTCGATAAAATCTCATTCTTCAGAACATACCTTCTCTCATATATCAAATATCTACACTTTGGAACCAATTGGAAGCACCTTTGAAACTCATCACTGTCGAAACACGACACCCGTGTGCTCTTACAAAACTGTACACCGGAATTTCATTACTGCCGTGCAGCGCACAAGAAGAAACTCGAGTATGCAAGCTCCCATAATATAATAAAAGTTGGCGAGATTATGAAAGCTTCACATCGAGACACGACTGAGATACTAGTTTCGTTGTTGAGGATACTTATGTATTCAACGGATAATGTATATTTTATATATTTTGAATTCCAAATCAAAGAGTATTAGTTTGAGTAAGATTTGTCACTTTTGATCTTTGTGTGCGTCACTAGATCATACTAGAGCTAGCATATCAATGTGGTGCTAGCAAATTAGTGACTATATCACTCTTCCATGATAATACACTCTATTGGACCAATGACTAGCTTGAAAACCTTCATGACACTAGTAGATCATACTAAAGCTAGCATTTCAATGTGGTGCTAGCAAATTAGTGACTATATCACTCTTCCATAATAATACACTCTATTGGACCAATGACTAGCCTGAAATCCTTCATAACACCAGTGGATCATACTAAAGCTAGCATATGTATGTGGTGCTAGCAAATTAGTGACTACATCACTCTTCCATGATAATACACTCTATTGGACCAATGACTAGCTTGAAAACCTTCATAACACTAGTGGATCATACTAAAGCTAGCATATGTATGTGGTGCTAGCAAATTAGTGACTATATCACTCTTCCATGATAATACACTCTATTGAACCAATGACTAGCTTGAAATCCTTCATAACACTAGTGGATCATACTAAAGCTAGCATATGAATGTGATGCTAGCAAATTAGTGACTACATCACTCTTCCATGGTAATCTCCTCCATTGCATCCATAACTACCTCGAAAATCTTCATGACACTAATAAATCATACTGAAGCTTCCACCAATGAAGCCACTATCATTGTGCTCCAAACAAATTAGTGACTATACCTCTCTTCCATGGTAATCTTCCCTTTTCCATCAATGACTACGTCAAAAACCCGCATGATACTAATAAATCATACCGAAGTTACCATATGAACCTGACACATCAAAGTTAATTAAATTAATTACGACAAAGCGTGTACATACACTGCTTTAATTCTTGTATAACCAAAATATTCGACAGAGATTAAAGAAGATCGCAATTTCGTGCAACGTTTTAATTAAATGAAATATCAAAGTCTACCGTATGCATCCCTGCAAGATGGATCGTTGTATACGTATTCAGATGCATGATTCACCTCTTGACGATTCTCGTAACGCGAGTTATGTGCAAGTGAAGTAAATGTTGCGTGGCAGACACATGCGGTCTGATCATATATGGTTCCGCGTCTGTTACTACTTAAGTGTTCCTTTGACTCTTTACGTTTTTGAATCAAGAAAATATCTTTGATAGTCTGAAAACGTTGTTGGAATTTATTGATGATAATTTCTTTTTAGCTTTATTTGCTGTTTATGTTCCTTTATTTTTATTATTGAATATTTTTGTAGTTTGTTGCAAGTCTTCTTGATTACTTGCTTTTACTTGATTCGACATTTAGTTGATTTCAGTTTAGTGAAACATTTTGTGACTTCATAATTTAAGTGATTATTAAAAATTGTATTTATATGTGCATATGTGTAATACGTAACATAAGGACAATTATCAAAATTGTTATTTATTGAAACATTTCATGACTTCATTAGTTTAAATTGTTATTAAAAATCATGTTTAGATGTGCATATGTGTAAAACATAACATGAGGACAATTCTCAAAATTGTTATTTATTAAAACATTTCATGACTTCATTAATTTAAATGGTTATTAAAAATCATATTTACATGTGCATATGTGTAAAACATAACATGAGGACAATTCTCAAAATTGTTATTTATTAAAACATTTCATGACTTCATTAATTTAAATGGTTATTAAAAATCATATTTACATGTGCATATGTGTAAAACATAACATGAGGACAATTATCAAAATTGTTATTTATTGAAACATTTCACGATTTCATTAATTTAAATGGTTATTAAAAATCATATTTACATGTGCATATGTGTAAAACATAACATGAGGACAATTCTCAAAATTGTTATTTATTGAAACATTTCATGACTTCATTAATTTAAATGGTTATTAAAAATCATATTTACATGTGCATATGTATAAAACATAACATGAGGACAATTATCAAAATTGTTATTTATTAAAACACTTCATAACTTCATAATTTAAGTGATTATTAAAACTCGCAATTATTTTTGCCCAATATAGAGAACGTTTCTTTGAGAACGTTTATTCTGAATGTTAAAATTTGACAATGTTGAAATGCAACATGATTTTTGTTCGAAAAAAAAAAAAAAAAAATGAACGAACGGCACAACAAAAAAGCATTTATATTCCTTCGCAGGCAGGATAATCCAGCGAGAGAAGGGCTTCGCAAAAATAGAAATTAAAATCCGTTTGTCAGACTGCATCAGGCCGGTAATAAGCGATAACGTTTCGTCTGGAAATATGGCCGTTGACGTTCGCCTCCGGTATTTTATTTCCATCAAAGGGAAAACTGTGAAGCGCGGAAAAATGAAAGCTTTAACGTCACACGATCGCGTTTCACGCTTCCCTTACGCGTAGTGGCGAACTATTTCAACGGAATAATTGAACAATATCGGATCAAGGAGATATGTAATTATGGTAATTAATCCCTTTCAGACTTATCATTTTAATTCGTCATCGGTTTAATCATTTTTACCTCTATCTACTTTTGATGCAAACTTTTTTTTTAATTCAGATCAGTAATGTGAAACTGCAAAGTAAGGGATGTTTTAAGAAATTTGTTTTTAGTGTCTTAAATATTGTTACATTTTCTATTTTGTTATCAATGAAACATGACTGAATTACTGTTATTAAAATTTATATACACATATTAAATTATATGTGTTTCATTGTATATGTTACATTGATGTTTAATTTATTATATTTGCTAAATATTTTATATTTAATTTATTATACCAAGAATTTAATCAATACTGCAGTCTTGATGTGCACATCACACATCAATGAATACACATGCACTGCCTTTATGAATGTATTCCAATAAAACAGCAAATTAAAATACTATATGAAAAATTTACTTTGAATATTTTTAATATCGTCATACTTTTATTTTGTCACTGAAATTCATATATGATTATGTCACTGAAGTCCATATTATGAGTTGCAATTATTAATGAATAAAATTCGTATTATTAATACGACACATGTGTCTAATTTATTATATTAAAAATTCATACAGGGTGTCTCACAACTAGTAGGTCCTTGAAATGGGGGGTAGACGTGATTCTGAATAAAATTTCCCTTTGCAAAAATGAGGTTTAAAGCTTCGTTTTTGAATTATTAAAAACACGGACCAATCAGAGCACGAGGATTACGCATGCGCAGACGCGAGAGCGACAGCTTCGAGCTAGCGGCTGAACGCGTAGTACTTACCACGCGTTGTATTTACCACGCACTGTATTTACCACGCGTTCTTTACCACGTACTGCACTTACCACGCGTTGTATTTACCACGTACTGCACTTACCACGCGTTGCTTACCACGTGCTGCACCTACCAAGCGTTATATTTACCACGCGTTGTATTTACCACGCGTTGTATTTACCACGCGTTCTTTACCACGCATTGTATTTACCACGCGTTGTATTTACCACGCATTGAATTTACCACACGTTGCTTACCACGTGCTGCACCTACCACGCGTTGTATTGACCACGCATTATATTTACCACGCGTTGTATTTACCACGCATTGAATTTATCACGCGTTGCTTACCACGTGCTGCACCTACCACGCATAGTACTTGCCACGCCTTGTATTTACCACGCGTTACATTCACCACGCATTGATTTCTTACGCGTTGCACTCATCAAGCGTTGAATATACTATACATTGCATTTACCATTCAGCCGCTAGTTCAAAACTCTCGCTCTCGCGCTGTATACTAAAATACATTGATATGTATGTATAATTGCATAGATGGTAATTGAAATTTGTCATATTGAACGTGTGTATGATACGTGTACTCTTCTTCCAAAAACAATCAATGTAAATATAATAATTGTTCTTTCTGCCATCACTAATATCTTCAGAATGTCTCTATTTAATTAAGTTAAACGCACTCAACTTAAAAATATGCATAAAATATAATTGTAAAGTATAACTTTAAAAAGACCCGTCCTTGAGAAAGTTAAAACTGTATTTATTTATAAATTCCTCGACAAGGAATTGTCACGGTGCTTAGCCAGCGTAAACTGAAGACGTTATGTAACTATTCCAGTGATATTTTTGGTGACGCTATAATTCGTAGAAATACAGGAAAATCCCTGTATTAGCATTCTAAATATACGTTGCATAACGATACAATGCGTCTTTCATCTCTCAACGATGTGTGCTTCCTTCGTTCTTCTTTTTTCTTCGTATTTTTCTTGCGGCGTATCTTTTGTGAGGAAATACTATTGAATTGTATACTCGTATATCCGCCTTTCACTGTGAAAATTCGTCTTAAAGGTATTTTCTGCGCTGTAAATAGCTATGGGTATTCAGCACACTCCGTAGAAAATTTTCGTGCAATTCGGTCACCTGAGATCTCGATTCAGAAATGTATTATACGAACTGAAATTCTGTGCGATTGCGATTTAACAATTTTATAAAAACCTTCTATTAAAAATTCGGAACTTCTCATATTTTTATTAAAAATTCCTCTCAAAAAATTATTTCACATTTCTATTAAAATTTTGTACATTTTTATTTGAAAATACAAATGTTCTTAATTTAAAGATTAATTGAATGTAACTAATAAAGTGACTGATTCGTTACAATTAATTCGTTGATTAAATATATACAACTAGTTTGATGATTATTTGAATACAAATAATTGAAGGATTAGTATAATATGATTAAATTATTGATCACATATGTGCAATTAATTGTGAACGATTAACAGTGTACATTTAATTAGACAGTGCAGTAACTGCTCAAACAAGACATCTCTAACTGAAAGGAAGCACTTAAAGAACCATCAAAGGTTCTCGGTTTCGCTGGTATTTCTATCTGAATAACTCATTGTATTCCCTAATCGCCCGAATCACGATCATTACTTCGATCCTTAAATTTTGCGCTCGATCTCCGACCGTTCTAAAACTAGAAGAGCGGTCTGGATCGAGTCGTAATGGCGGCGGATAGAGACAACAGCTCTTGGCTAGTTGGCAAACGAAACGGCGAAGAATGGAGCAGCGCGAGACAACGGCTGCGGGGTTCTTTGTAATAAAAACGCTTTCACCGCGAGATGAAAGCTTCCTCGTCTTCTGTCGGCATTCTTTGCCCGGATGAAACCGCGAAATTGAAGGACACTGAATGGCACCGCGGTTTAAAAGCCTGATTTCGGATCCTTTCATTCGATGCAACTTTCGAATTCGCGTTTGAAGCTTTTCGTCTCGATGAAATTGCAATTTCATCGAAATGCAGTCCTCTTTCTACGTGAAATTAGTCATTTATGCCTTTTCTATGGTTTAAGTTATTCAACGGCGAGATGGAAACTTGTTTCATGAATTGTACGAAAGTACACTTTCAAACACCATCGTGTACAAATATTTTATCTTCATGCAATATGATTTATTGAAGTGCGTCAGAACTAACTGATCACAGCTACATTATTAAAATGAACAAAGAATGTTAAAATGTTATGTATATTTTATAGTCAGTGATCCTTCACTCTACAGATTACAATTGGAATTTATCATGACTGAAAATTTTAAGGTGCGTCATATGTGCGTCGTCAATGCGTCATGAGTGCGTCACGACTGTTTCACATATGCGTCATGAGTGCGTCGGGAGTGCGTCACGACTGTTTCACAAGTGCGTCATAAGTGCGTCACAACTATTTCACAAATGATCCATGAGTGCGTCACGACTATTTCACGAATGAAACATGAGTGCGTCATGAGTGTGTCACGACTATTTCACAAGTGCGTCATGAGGGCGTCACGATTATTTCACGAATGAAACATGAGTGCGTCACGACCATTTCACAAATGCTTCCTGTGTGCGTCATGAATGTGTCACGACTGTTTCATAAGTGCGTCATGAGGGCGTCACGACTATTTCACGAATGAGACATGAGTGCGTCACGACTGTTTCACAAATGCATCAGGAGTGCGTCAAGAGTGCGTCACGAGTATGTCAAGAGTGCGTCAGGAGTGCGTCACGAGTATGTCAAGAGTGCGTCAGGAGTGCGTCACGAGTATGTCAAGAGTGCGTCAGGAGTGCGTCACGAGTATGTCAAGACTGCGTCAGGAGTGCGTCACGAGTATGTCAAGAGTGCGTTACGAGTGCGTTATGAGTGCGTCAGGAGTGCGTCAGGAGTGCGTCACGAGTATGTCAAGAGTGCGTCAGGAGTGCGTCACGAGTATGTCAAGAGTGCGTCAAGAGTGCGTCACGAGTACGTCATGAGTGCGTCAGGAGTGCGTCACGAGTATGTCATGAATACGTCTTAATCTTTCAAACAAAATAAAGTAATAGGTCCTTAAACGTCGAATAAAATTATCGTCGACGAATGCATGATCCCAAAACATCCCGTAAATTCTTCCTCCTTCGCGATCATAAAAACAGGGATTATTAAGCGTATAATACGGACGTGTCATCCGGGTCGTTGTCGAGATTCGAGCGTTCAACGGTTCTTTGGTGTCCCAGCTTAGTTCTGAAATTCTGAAATTTCCCTGGGAAATAACTCTCTCTCTCTCTCCCTCTTTCCGATTCTTCATAACGATTAACTGGTGTGCAATTACGAAAATATCAAAAGCCCTTGAATATTCTCTATGTTACGAAGGTACATCCACGAAAATCTCTCGCGGAGTTACTTATTGGCGTTCTCTGTTCTCCGCTTCTGTTTACAATCCCCCGAAATTACCTTGAGACATCGGAATGCTTCCAGTTATACGCCGCTTTAGTTTTCCAAACATCAGTGTGCCGGTGACTGTCGTGTCGGGCGGTTCTTATACCGCCGCTACTCCATTCTTGTGTTTTGACGTCTTGATACTGCGTTTGTTGTACGCAGATTCTATTCTTGGTGAGATTTGATGACTCTTGTTTTTGTAATTAGCATGCTTGTTAAGGAAATTTATAGGATTTTGGGGGGATATTTAGGGAGTTCGAGAATTGTGGAATTTTGGAGATTTTAAAATTTATAGGTTTGGTGGTTTGAGGATTTGAGGATTTAGGCAATTTGGGAATTTTGTGTTGAGGAATTTGGAATTTTGGAACTGGGGAATTTGGGAATTTCGAAGTGGGAAATTTGGGAATTTGGATCTAGGGAGTTGGGAATTTGGAACTAGGGAACTTGAGAATTTGGAACTAGGGAATTTGGGAATTTGGAACTAAGGAATTTGGGAATTTGAAACTAGGGAATTTGGAAGTAGGGAATTTCGGAATTTGGAACTAGGGAACTTGGAAATTTGGAACTAGGGAACTTGGAAATGTGGAACTAGGGAATTTGGGAATTTGGAACTAAGGAATTTGGGAATTTGGAACTAGGAAATTTAGAAATTTGGGAATTTGGGAGCTTGGAACTAGGGAACTTGGGAATTTGGAACTAGGGAACTTGGAAATGTGGAACTAGGGAATTTGGGAATTTGGAACTAAGGAATTTGGGAATTTGGAACTAGGAAATTTAGAAATTTGGGAATTTGGGAGCTTGGAACTAGGAAACTTGGGAATTTGGAACTAGGGAACTTGGAAATGTGGAACTAGGGAATTTGGGAATTTGGAACTAAGGAATTTGGGAATTTGGAAGTAGGGAATTTGGGAATTTGTAACTAGGGAACTTGGAAATTTGGAACTAGGGAACTTGGGAATTTGAAACTAGGGAATTTGGAACTAAGGAATTTGGGAATTTGGAACTAGGGAATTGAGAAATTTGGGAATTTGGGAGCTTGGAACTAGGGAATTTGGGAGTTTGGAACTAGGGAATTTGGGAATTTGGAACTAGGGAATTTGGGAATTAGGAACTAGGGAATTTGGCAATTTGGAACTAAGGAATTTGGGAATTTGGAACTAGGGAATTTGGGAATTTGGAACTAGGGAATTTGGGAATTAGGAACTAGGGAATTTGGCAATTTGGAACTAAGGAATTTGGGAATTTGGAACCGGGGAATATGGGAATTTGGAACTAGGTAATTTGGAAATTTGGGGATTGTGAATTTGTGATTGGGGGGAATAGGAAATTGGAGATTTGGAACTAGGGAACTTTCATATTTGGAAACTAGGGAATTAGGTAATTTGAGAAATAGGGGATTGGGGTATATGGGAACTAGGGTATTTGTAATTGTGAAACTAGGAAATTTGGAATAGGAAATTTGGAACTAGAGAGTTTCCCTATTTGACGACTAGGAAATTTCGAATTTTGTAATTAAGGAATTTAGAGATTTGGGGACTGGGAACTAGAGAATTTAGGGTCAAAGAAATTAAAAAATTTTTAAATTTGAGAATTGAGAAATTTTTAAGGTCTAAAGACCTAATGCTTCTCATTCCAAAATTTTTCCCACTCAAGAACTAAAGAACTCCCTCTAATTACACCCAGCTACCCACACGAATATCCGAAACGTATCAGCCCTTATCACATTAGGTACAGTGTATCTAGGTCGAGTAGAATTTTCATATCCTCCACCTCTGTTATCGCACCGTCCAGAGCATCCTTAAACCTCTCACCCTCGATTTCCAGCCATCGTTCCGAAATTTGAATATCACTAATCCAAGACCCTCCCACTGTCCACCCTTCTATTTCAGCACGAAACGTGTTATCAGCGATATGTTCATGTTCGATTTCAGAAAATGTCGTCGTTACGAACGCAATCGACCGGCGGCGGGGTCCTCGGTTTGAGTAGCGTCGGTTCAGATCGCACCGGAGCCGCCTCGACCGGTGCTGGGTCACATTCGCACTCTCACAGGAAGCACCATCATCATCACAGAAGCAGAAGCGCACCCAGGGCACCGGAAAAACCACCCAGGAAGCGTCATCTTAATCCTGGCCACAGCCTCGCCTCCATTCCCAGCCAGATTAAGCTGTCAATGCTGAACAGCGGCCTCATCTCGTTCAGTGAGTTCAATTCTACTTTACTTCGTTTTTTACCTGCCTTTTTTCTGTTTCTTTTTTTTTCTTTGACTCGGGAAATGATTCTCGTTTCGCTCTCTCTGGATCGCTGAATCCAATTGTACCTAGCGATTGGCAATACCCTTGGCTTGATAGATTTAAGTTATTCAATCACGGTGGAGGGTGCATTAGGGACTGTTTCCAGTATTTGTTTAATCGTTAAGTAAATTATTGGAACTTTGGGAAATTATTTTGTGAAGATTGTTTTGATTGAACTTGTGCTGGACGATATTTTTATTTGCTACTTTAAAATTTACTGGTTGAAATGTTTGATGAATTCTTTTAATATTATGAGGGGTTATGATGTTTGTAGAATTGAATTTTTTTGAATTGAACCTTGTAGAGTCGAAAATTGGCAAGTTGGGTTATGTAGGTATTAAACTTGTGGAATTGAAACTTATCAAATTGAAATTTGCTAAATTGAAACTAGTTGAATTGAAATTTGTCAAATTGAAGTTCGTTGAATTGAAATTTGTCAAATTGAGAGTTGTAGAATTGAAAAATGTCGAATGGATACTTGTAGAATTGAAATTTGTGAAATTGAAGCTTATAGAACTGAAATTTGTCGAATTGAACGCAATATAGAATTGAAACTTGTCGAATTTAATGTTATAGAATTGAAACTTGTCGAATTAAACGTCATAGAATTGAAACTTGTCGAATTGAACGCAATATAGAATTGAAACTTGTCGAATTTAATGTTATAGAGTTGAAACTTGTCGAATTGAAACTTGTAGAATTGAATCTTGTCGAATTAAACGTCATAGAATTGAAACTTGTCGAATTGAACGCAATATAGAATTGAAACCTGTCGAATTGAATGCAATATAGAATTGAAACTTGTTGAATTTAATGTTGTAAAATTGAAACTTGACAAATGGAACATTGCAGAATTGAAACCTGACGAATTGAACGTTGTAGAATTGAATATAACAGAATTGAAACTTGTCGAATTGAACGTTATTGAATTGAAATTTGTCGAATTGAATCTTATAGAATTGAAACTTGCCGAATTAAATATTGCAGAATTGAAACTAATCAAACTAAACTGCACCCAGTAAAATCAGATCACACCGAAATACGCCGAATGAAATCATATCAAATGAAATCGTGTACGATTGAATCTGTCATTACATTGAATCATCAGCGATTTAAACGTTCGATCTAATCCTAATCGAGATTTTATCAAAATGAATCCATCAGTACTAATACAATTATTCCTATATTTCCATACCACCAATGATGAACTTCCCCAATATAAATTCTAATAAAGATCAGACAACACAATACTTAATTCAAATAATACAGTAGGTACTCTACTAAAAAATAAACTTACTAAACTAAAATATTAACCCGACATTTTATTTGATCGTTGATTCGACACCAAAGCTATACGGTAACGGAATTCGAGTTCGATAAGTTCGATTGCTTATATGGGAATTTCGTTTGCCCGCGTGAGAAAGTCCAGAGTGTGAAAGGCTTTTGTAAAGTTCTGAAAGGATTCTTTTTCTTCGTTACGGCATCGACGCAGACCGGAGAAGATCCGTAACTTGATTCGATCAAGCACGCCACTTCAGCCAGGCTTTCCAAGCGTTTTAGATGCTTTTAGCTTGCCTCCTGTAGGCTGTTCGTTTTTCACGTTTCATTTCATGATAGCCAGGTTTTTGTCCGTCACTCAAACCGCAGCGCGCAATGAGACCGTGAAAGAAAATCCCAAGATTACTATCGTTTTTACGATGCCGCTTTATTGTGTGCCGTATACCGCGGAAAGCGAGTCTTTTATTTGCTTGGTTCTTTGGGGAGTTGGGGTGATGGATGTTTCGGGGAATGGGAATTTGGGGAATTGGGATTTTGGGGAAGTAAGAATTTGGGAATTGGGAATTTGGGGAATTGAGAGTTTGGGATATTAAAGGGTTGGAAATTGCAAAGTTGGGAATTTGAGGATTTGGGGAATTGAAGGGTTGGAAATTAGAGAGTTGGGGAATTTAGGAATTTGGGAGATTTGAGAACTTTGGAAATTTAAGAATTTGGGAAATTAAAGGGTTGGGAATTAGAGAGTTGGGGAATTTAAGAATTTGGGAAATTTGAGAATTTTGGAAATTTAAGAATTTGGGAAATTAAAAGGTTAGAAATTAGAGAGATGGGAAATTGAGAGTTTGGGAAATTAAAGGATTGGAAATTATAGAGATGGGAAATTAAAGGGTTGGAAATTAGAGAGTTGGGGAAATTGAGAGTTTGGGAAATTAAACGGTTGGAAATTACAGAGATGGAAAATTTCAGAATTTGGGAAATTAAAGGGTTGGAAATTAGAGAGTTGGGGAAATTAAGAGTTTGGGAAATTAAAGGGTTGGAAATTACAGAGTTGGGAAATTGAGAGTTTGGGAAATTACAGGGTTGGAAACTAGAAAGCTGGGAAATTGAAAGTTTGGGAAATTAAAGGGTTGGAAATTAGAGAGATGGGAAATTGAGAGTTTGGGAAATTAAAGGATTGGAAATTAGAGGGATGGGAAAATAAAGGGTTGGAAATTAGAGAGATGGGAAATTTGAGAATTTGGGAAATTAAAGGGTTGGAAATTAGAGAGTTGGGGAAATTGAGAGTTTGGGAAATTAAAGGGTTTAAAATTAGAAATATGGGAAATTGAGAGTTTGGGAAATTAAAGGGTTTAAAATTAGAAATATGGGAAATCTGAGAATTTGGGAAATTAAAGGGTTGGAAATTAGAGAGTTGAGTAACTTATTATTTCAAAAACATCTCAACTGAGTAATACCCAAAGTAATTGAAAAAAGATTGTAACAGAATGTCCCAATTTGTGCAGAAGTAATTTATTCTAAAATTACACGAACAAATTGCAGGATAAAGTAGAACAAGCGCAATAACAATAAATACCTGTTGAAAAACGATATCGCGGATGGTAAAGGAAGCCCTCGAATCTCAAGCTCTTAAATTTATTTCTAAGCCATTGCCGATATATCTTGTCTTGTATACCGGGGATTTTTCCGTATCTGCGACAACGTTACAAACACCACAAAATCCAAGGATTTTAATTCTTCTCCTCGTACTACAACCGTTCTCCCGGTGAGTTTTTCAAACTCCCGATTTAAAAATCCCTCTTTTTTCGCGCGTTTATTTTTTCGCCCGCGTTCCGTTTTTTAATAATGCGTCGGAAATAGCTGCACGTTCTTGTTTATCTCTCTTTTTTGCCCGAACTATCGTGCACGGTAAATATTCGTCGGACGTGATTTAATTCCCCGTGAAAATATAACTTTTGTATTCGAATGTTATTTGCGAAGTTATTGTTTGCTGATGTTATTCCAGCGTCGACTTCAGTTTTCTTTTTCCGTTGCAAGCTCGTTGCAGAGTTTGTAAAACACCCCGGTAAATATTGCCAGCACGGATAATAGTTTAAATAAAAACAGTTCGTAAATCGGTACAATGTTTCTGAACGGCTTGATCGGGTCGATGGTGAGTCATTAATTAATTGATTAAATATTATCCTTTTGTGTCTGGTATCGGAGTTTGTGGAGTTTTAAAACATTGTGTAATCAAATACTTGATAAAAGAAGGTACGAATAATTGTTTGTAATATAATGCAATTAAATGCGTTATTTAAAATCATTGTATCGATAACTCGGAGTGTGTATGTATTGATAATGGGAATATTTAAAAATTGACACGTTGAAAAGTTGCGTTAAGGAATTGAAACATGAATGTATTGAAGGCTTGAGGAATTGACTACTTGAAAGAAAAATTGAAAAATTGTAGAATTGAAGAATTACAGTACTGAATAATTGAATAATTGAAGAATTGAAGAATGGAAGAATGGAAGAATTGAAGAATTGAAGAGTTGAAGAGTTGAATAATTAAAGAATTGAAGAGTTTAATAATTGAAGAGTGGAATAATTGAAGAGTGGAATAATTGAAGAGTGGAATAATTGAAGAGTTGAATAATTAAAGAGTGGATTAATTGAAGAGTGGAATAATTGAAGAGTGGAATAATTGAAGAGTGGAATAATTGAAGAGTGGAATAATTGAAGAGTGGAATAATTGAAGAGTGGAATAATGGAAGAGTGGAATAATTGAAAAGTGGAATAATTGAAGAGTTGAATAATTGAAGAGTGAAATAATTGAAGAGTCGAAGAGTTGAAAAATTGAGAAATTGAGAAATTGAAAAATTGAGAAATTGAAAAATTGAAAAATTGAAAAATTGAAAAATTGAAAAATTGAAAACTTGGAAGCTTGAGAACTTGAAAACTTGAAACCTAGTTAAATTGAAAAATTGAAAAAATGAAAAAAAGATCCTTAAAATTGCAAACTTAATTATTTCAGTTCAGCCAATAGCATAGACTACAATAAATTAAATAAGTTAATTACAACGATAATCTTCAGTAAATTAATTACATATATTTGATATAACACATTGCTCTATATCTTACTCTATACTCGTATCGCAAAGCTGTATAATAGCGGTGCAGCGGTAAAAATCATACCAGCGAGCCAGTTAATCGAATTAACACGATTCACTGACACGAAAATGGCAACGACACAGAATATCCGTGGATCGTTGAAACGGAAGAGTTAAACCGTGACATAAGTTCCGTGCTTTATCGCTTTTGCTTCGGCTGCGCCAAAAAGCGGCGGGCTTAATTCGAAAGCTTTCCGATGCACTTCGGTAAACGTGTTCCCCGCGATATCCGCCATCGCAAATCGTGTTTCAATCCTGTGCTTTAATGCTGCTAAATCGAGTGTACGGATCAATGAAACATACGTGCTACGTACGTCTTCGTTTCTCTACTTCAGCCTCTTTATTGTCAAGAAAGTGAAATTGCTGCAGTAAGGGTCAAGGAAAGAAAACATCTTCTCTACAGTTGTCACAATATTTATATACACGTTTGAACATTATTTATATTCTACTTTATTGCATGAAGCATTTCGTCAGGTAATAATAATTAATATTATTGAGAGTTTGGGGAATTGGGAATTTGGGAAATTAAGGGGTTGGAAATTAGGGAGTTGGGGAATTTGAGAATTTGGGAAATTAAGGGGTTGGAAATTGAAGAATTGGGAATTTGAGGATTTGGGAAATTAAAGGGTTGGAAATTAGAGAGATGGGGAATTTGAGAATTTGGGAAATTAAAGGGTTGGAAATTAGAGAGATGGGGAATTCGAGAATTTGAGCAATTAAGAAATTGGGGAATTTGAGAGTTGGGAAACTTGAGAATTTGGGAAATTAAAGAGTTGGAAATTAGAGAGATGGGGAATTTGAGAATTTGGGAAATTAAAGGGTTGGAAATCAGAGAGATGGGGCATTTGAGAATTTGGGAAATTAAGGGGTTGGAAATTAGAGAGTTGGGGAATTTGAGGATTTGGGAAATTAAAGGGTTGGAAATTAGAGAGATGGGAATTTGAGAATTTGGGAAATTAAAGGCTTGGAAATTAGAGAGATGGGGCGTTTGAGAATTTGGGAAATTAAGGGGTTGGAAATTAGAGAGTTGGGGAACTTGAAAATTTGGGAAATTAGAGGCTTGGAAATTAGAGAGATGAGGAATTTGATAATTTGGGAAATTAAGAAATTGAGAATTTGAGAGTTGGGAAACTTGAGAATTTGGGAAATTAAAGAGTTGGAAATTAGAGAGATGGGGAATTTGAGAATTTGGGAAATTAAAGGGTTGGAAATCAGAGAGATGGGGCATTTGAGAATTTGGGAAATTAAGGGGTTGGAAATTAGAGAGTTGGGGAATTTGAGGATTTGGGAAATTAAAGGGTTGGAAATTAGAGAGATGGGAATTTGAGAATTTGGGAAATTAAAGGCTTGGAAATTAGAGAGATGGGGCGTTTGAGAATTTGGGAAATTAAGGGGTTGGAAATTAGAGAGTTGGGGAATTTGAGGATTTGGGAAATTAAAGGGTTGGAAATTAGAGAGTTGGGAATTTGAGAATTTGGGAAATTAAGAAATTGGGGAATTTGAGAGTTGGGAAACTTGAGAATTTGGGAAATTAAAGGGTTGGAAATTAGAGAGATGGGGAACTTGAAAATTTGGGAAATTAGAGGCTTGGAAATTAGAGAGATGAGGAATTTGATAATTTGGGAAATTAAGAAATTGAGAATTTGAGAGTTGGGAAACTTGAGAATTTGGGAAATTAAAGAGTTGGAAATTAGAGAGATCGGGAATTTGAAAATTTGGGAAATTAAAGGATTGGAAATTAGAGAGTCGTGGAATTTGAGAATATTACAAAAATATTTAAATAATATTAAATAAGGATTTTTATTACATCAATTAATATTTGACAAAAAATTGCATAGACGTTTTAATATATTACATGTGTATATATTTTTCTGCACATGTAACTCATGGTCTTCGGACAGTGTATATCTCTGGAACTAGATAAGTTCGCATCCTTGAAATAGCAAGTTTACTTCCATTGATGATTCAGACTCTCTGGACTGCGCTCGATAAACAGACACGCAAATTCGTCACGAAATACCTGGAAATATTTCTTTTCTCGTCCGATAAACATAAATTTCAACGCGTACGTTCTGACGTGGATGGTCTAAAATTAAGGCATCATGCCTTTTTTTTTTAACTTTACAGTGTCGTATTTGCGAAACTGACTCCGGTGATCTTGTCGTTTTTTTCGGCGATACTGGGTCACTTTTAACCCACGATATAGGCGATCAGGGGAAAAATAGTCGGCGTCCATTAAATTCGAACGATATAGGCTATATTTGTGTTTGGAATGACAATGGTATAAATATGTGAAATATCTGAAATAACTACTGCGTGAGAAGGATACTGAGAATACTTTGAAATGTCTTGAATAGTAAAATACGTTAAGTATACAAAATGTCTGAACTACTCGAAAAATGTGACGTAGCCAAAGTACAGAAAAGGAAGCCTAAAATGTTAGAAACAGCTAAAAATACCAAAAGTACCTGATGAAGCCTGTAATACTTGAAAGTACTTAAGCCACCAAAGATACCTAAAGTTAGGTACTTTAGGATTTAAGAATTTGGGAAAATAAAGGGTTGGAAATTAGAGAGTTGGGAATTTGGGAATTTTGGAAATTTAAGATTTTGGGAAATTAAAGGGTTGGAAATTACAGAGTTGGGAATTTGGGAATTTTGGAAATTTAAGAATTTGGGAAATTAAAGGGTTGGAAATTACAGAGTTGGGGATTTGAGAATTTTGGAAATTTAAGAATTTGGGAAATTACAGAGTTGGGAATTTGAGAATTTGGGAAATTAAGAAATTGGCAATTTGAGAGTTGGGAAACTTGAGAATTTTGGAAATTAAAGAGTTGGGAATTAGAGAAATGGGAAATTTGAGAATTTGGGAAATTAATGGGTTAGAAATTACAGAGTTGGGAATTTGGGAATGTTGGAAATTTAAGAATTTATGAAATTAAAGGGTTGGTAATTACAGAGCTGGCAATTTGAGAATTTGGGAAATTCAAGAATTTGAGAAATTGAAGGGTTGGAAATTACAGAGTTGGGAATTTGAGAATTTGGGAAATTAAGAAATTGGGAAGTTGAGAGTTGGGAAAATTGAGAATTTTGGAAATTAAAGAGTTGGGAATTAAAGAGATGGGGAATTTGAGAATTTGGGAAATTAATGGGTTGGAAATTACAGAGTTGGGAATTTGGGAATTTTGGAAATTTAAGAATTTGTGAAATTAAAGGGTTGCAAATTACAGAGTTGTGAATTTGAGAATTTTGTAAATTTAAGAACGTACCTGATGAAGCTTGTAATACTTGAATGTACTTAAGACACCAAAGATACCTGAAGTACCTAAAAATACCTAAAGTACCTAAAGTACCTAAAGAACCTAAAGTACCTAAAATACCGGAAACAAAAGTATACAACATTGGAGGTTTAATCCGCGTGTGGAAAAACAAGTGCAGGACTCGAAATTGCCGTTGCATTAGAAACACAAAGTTAAGCTGATTTACAGGCATCAGACATTGTGGAATAATCGTTGAACGGTTTTGGTGCTTGCTGAAATATGTAAACTCTTTCAAATGGATCGCAGTTTAATCCTATCGTCGGTCCAAGGTTTATTTTGAATAGCAACGAACGATGGATGTGTCTGGTTGGTATCCGGGTTAATCCACTTGGGCTTCAATTTCTATTCTTGAAGCTACGCTCACCACCTCTCTCTCTCTCGCTCTTTCTTTCTCTCTCCCTCGTCGTTTTTCCGCTCATTGTCGTATTATTTCGTTGTGACGCGAACATAGGGATCGTGCTTTAATGCAGATTATTTCTCGCTAGACGTTTGATCGCAATATGAATTCTGGATTTCATCTAGTGACGATAAACAGAATCGCTCGACGCTGTCAAACGTCGTTGAATGATTGGAAATATGCAGATTTATTGTTCTGAGGGTACTTTCGTATTTAAATTTCTCAAATAATTGACTATCTCGAGTACCTGAATATATGAATACGCGATTGAATTATGTATTTATATGAATCGACACTTGTGGTCGCTAAATCGTTTTGACAGCGATATTTACACTTTTTAGGTACCTTAGGTATTTCGAGGTACTTCAGGTATTTTTAGGTACTTCTGATATTTTTCACGTTGCGAGCGTTTTATGTAATTCAGGTACTTTAATTGTCTGAGAGATTTCAGGTATTTCAGGTATTTCAGGTATTTCAGGTATTTCAGGTATTTCAGGTATTTTAGGAGCTTCAGGTATCTTAGTTATTTTAGGTACTTTAGACACTTCAGGTATCTTAGCTATTTCCTGCACTTTAGGCACTTCAGGTACCTTAGGTATTTCAGGCCTTTCAGACACTTCAGGTATCTTAGGTATTTCAGGTCCTTCAGACACTTCAGGTATCTTAGGTATTTCAGGTACTTTTGGCACTTCAGGTATCTTAGGTATTTCAGGTATTTTTGGTACTTCAGGTATCTTAGGTATTTCAGGTCCTTCAGACAGTTCAGGTATCTCAGGTATTTTAGATACTTTAGACACTTCAGGTATCTTAGGTATTTCAGGTACTTCAGACACTTCAGGTATCTTAGATATTTCAGGTACTTCAGACACTTCAGGTATCTTAAATATTTCAGGTACTTCAGACACTTCAGGTATCTTAGGTATTTCAGATGCTTCAGATACTTCAGGTATCTTAGATATATCAGGTACTTCAGACACTTCAGGTATCTTAGGTATTTCAGGTCCTTCAGACACTTCAGGTATCTGAAGCATTTCAAGTATCTTATTTCAGTTATTTTAGGCGTTTGAGATATTTCAGGTGTCTCATTTATTTTAGGTACTTCAGGTGTTTCTATATGTTACACATATTTTTGGTACTTCGTACACTACAAGTATTTTAGGTATTGCATATACCTTCAGATATTTTAGGTACTTCATATATTTTGATAACTTTAAGCATTTGAGGTACTTTAAGTGTTTAAAGTATTTCAGGTGCTTCAGGTATTTTAAATGTTTTACCTCCTTTAGGTATCTCACATGTTTTTCTTAGTTCAGGTATTTTAGACATTCTTAGGTACCTTGTATACATCACATATTCTGAGTACTTCATAGATATTGCATGTCTTATAGGTAGTTTAACCCCTTGCCGTACAATTTATTTGTCAGGTGCGTCAGTCAAAACTAACTATTCATAGTTATAATATTAAAACGAACAAAGAAAATTAAAATGTTACGAGCATTTTACATTCAGCTATCCTTGATAATGCAAGTTATAGTTGGACTTAAATTTTAAGTTGAAGAGTATTAAAAATTTGAGTAAGATTTTTTATATTTGAACTGTGAGTGCGTCACGAGTGAAACTCGTCAAAGAACGACAAGGGGTTAAATACCTTTAGTAGATCATCTTCATTTTTCAGTACCTGAGTAAACATTTAATACCCTAAACACTTTGGATACTCGTATTGATACATTTAATAGATACTAGTAATCCTGAACATGTACCTGAATTATCACAAACATTTTAAGTACCCGGAAACATCAAACCTAAACATCAAACCAAATACTAAATAATATCGTGTGCACGAAACGTTTGATGTTTCATCGATTCGCGGCCTGCATTCACCGTAAACCTTTCCCGTTCTTAACGACGTAATAGTGCCGGTTAAAAAGTAAACGAGATATTAATTTGAAAATGGTTTCGGCCTTCCTGTAATTCATCAGGGGAGACGGGAACAAATGGATCGCGGGAGTGTGTAAATTTTGCCCGCAACCTTGCTTGAAAGCTCTTTATTTTCATGTCACTGACACAAACAGAAGAGGGTAATGTCACGAGGGGTTACGCGAGTGTAAGAAACACATGTCACATATTCTCTGTATTTCTCGTTTCGCTCGGCGCTATTTCCAACTCGACGGGACACACAAAACTTCATGGCATATTGTATGGAGTTACAAACGGAATTTCCACAATATTGTTTGCAAAAAGCTACGGCGATCAAACAGAGAAATGCATTGTTAATCCCACGCGTTCATTATAAAATTGCGCTCGGAACAAAAGGAAATAAATCGTCGAGCTTGATTGGTAAGCGTTTTATTGATGAACTGAACGCGCCTTTTTTCCATTCATTCGGTTTTCTTCCTTTTAGAAATTCAATTATTACCAGGACTGTCGTTTTGTATCAGTTAATATTCCATTTGAATATTCAATTATAATCAAGAGTGTCGTTTTGCATCAATTAATATTCCATTTGAATATTCAATTATTACCAAGACTGTCGTTTTGCTTCAGTTAATATTCCAGTTAAACATTCAATTATTACCAAGACTGTCGCTTGGCATCAATTAATATTCCAGTTAAACATTCAATTATTACCAAGACTGTCATCTTATATCAGTTAATATTCCATTTAAACACTCAATTATTACCAAGACTGTCATTTTATATCAGTTAATATTCCATTGAGACATTCACTTATTACCAAGACTGTCGTTTGGCATCAATTAATATTCCATTTAAACAATCAATTATTATCAAGTTTTTACACGTACATTTTGGAGACGAGTTTGTAAAAATTTGTGAATTTAGGAACCTGAAATATACAAGTTTATAGAGAGTAAATTAGTTGAATTGAAAAATTGAAAAACTGATCATTGAAACTTGGAACTCAAGATATTGATGAATTGAAAAATTGAAAACGTTGAGCAAGTTTAAAGACGATAGAATGCAAGGATTGAAGAAGTGCAGAATTGAAGTACTGAAGAATTGAAGAATTGAAGAATTGAAGAATTGGAGAATTGGAGAAATGAAGAATGGAAGAATTGAAGAGTTGAAGAATTGACTAATTGAATAATTGAACAATTAAACAATGGAACAATTGGACAATTCGACAATTGAATAATTGAATAATTGGAAACTTGAGAAATTGAAAACCTGGAAGCTAGGAAACTTGAAAACTTAAGATCTTGATAACTTGGAAACCTGAGAACTTGGGAACTTGAGAACTTGGAAACTTGATAAATTGGAAACCTGATAACTTGGAAACCTGAGAACTTGGAAACCTGAGAACTTGGAAACTTGATAACTTGGAAATTTGATAATTTGGAAAATTGATAACTTAGAAACCTGAGAACTTGAAAACTTGAGAACTTGGGAACTTGAGAACTTGGGAAATTGATAACTTGGAAACTTGATAACTTGGAAACTTGAGAACTTGCAATCTTAAGAACTTGGAAACTTGATAACTTGGAAACTTGATAACTTGGAAACTTGATAACTTGGAAACTTGATAACTTGGGAACTTGATAACTTGGAAACTTGATAACTTGGAAACTTGATAACTTGGAAACTTGATAACTTGGAAACTTGATAACTTGGAAACTTGATAACTTGCAATCTTGAGAACTTGGAAACTTGAGAACTTGCAAACTTGAGAACTTGGGAACTTGATTAGTTGGAAACTTGATAACTTGGAAACTTGATAACTTGGAAACTTGAGAACTTGCAATCTTGAGAACTTACAAACTTGAGAACTTGGAAACTTGAAAACTTGAAAACTTGGAAACTTGAGAACTTGCAAACTTGAGAACTTGGAAACTTGAGAACTTGCAAACTTAAGAACTTGGGAACTTGATAACTTGGAAACTTGATAACTTGGAAACTTGATAACTTGGAAACTTGAGAACTTGCAATCTTGAGAACTTACAAACTTGAGAACTTGGAAACTTGAAAACTTGAAAACTTGTAAACTTGAGAACTTGCAAACTTGAGAACTTGCAAACTTGAGAACTTGCAAACTTGAGAACTTGCAAACTTGAGAACTTGCAAACTTGAGAACTTGACAATTTGAAGACTTGAAAACTTGAAATCTTGAATACTTGAAAAATTGAAAATTTAAAAAATTGGGAAATTGAAAAATTGAGAAATTGAGAAGTTGAAAAATTGAAAAACTGAACACTTAAAAAATCTCAACACCAAAAAATAAAAATCCCGAAAAACTCCAATACGATGGAAGAAAGAAAAGAGAACAAGAAAGAACTGAAAATTTTCGAGAAGAGACAATGTAAGACCACCGATACAAGAGAATCGCAAAATTGCGAAAGCAGGAAGATACCGAAATGCATGCACAAATATATGCAGAAGCACGATACGTACACCGGCACGTTCAAGAAAGATTTCTGTCGTAAAAGCGTCGAGGACACAATTCGGCCAATTGTCGTGTACGTAAGAGCGTTCGAAAACAAGCATGGACGTGCCGTTTCTCTTCGGCGTGCCGAACATTTCAAAATTATTGCCGAAAATAAAATAGTTGACCCAGTGCCCGAGCCCTGTATTCTTCCTCTGGCTGGTTTTTCGTGTCAGTGGCGCAAACACGCGACCGGGGTTTAACAGGGTTACACACCGAAATCACGGTGCAGCCCGTTGGGGACGAAAGAAATGCATGTCGAGGTGCATTCTCGGGTCCTTCTGCGATCGTGAATTATTTTTAACACGCGACATGCATGCATACATACGTGTGCGTGCCGTCACGAGCCACTCGGGCAAAACGTTCTTAGAATCGTGTCGCACGGGAGACTGGCATTCGGCGGGTTTCTTCTTCGTTGATCTTGACACGAATACGCGTAACCCGGTGGCCATGAGCCTTCTCTTCTCTGCCCCTTGTTCGCTCGCTCGTTCCTCGATCAAAATAAAACGGTGCTTCCTTGCACCGATGCTTCTACTCTTTGTCGCTCCGGATGACGCGTTCACCTTCGCTAATTCATTACTATTCTAATTAAGATACTATGTCGGAAATTTTTAAATAAAAAGAAAATTAGTTATTTTGCTAAAATTAATTTTTAGCAAAACTAATTTTAGTTAATATAGATTTGATTGAAAGTTCAATCTATATTTCTAACCTTCTAAATCTGTAAAGATGAAAGCTAGAGGTCCAGTAAAAAAGTTTGAAAGAGTAATAACTCATCGAATGCTATAAACCGCGAAGCCTAGATCAATAACAAATCCAAAGCTCCTTTGAAAGCTCTAAAAATATCGGAAACCCGCAACGATGTCATAAACCTATCCGACAGAAAACCGCGAATCAGAAAGTTACACAAATCGAAAACGAGCAGAGCTGCCGAAGAACTCATCATTCTTTTTTGTTTTTGCCATTTCTCGCGTGAAAATCGCTGGATACATTCAACGAGCAAACTGCGAATGGTAGAATGGAAGGAGAAAAAAAAGTGTCGTCGAACGGCAAACAATATTTTTTTGTCAGGTCCAGCGGGGCAGATGAACGAGATTGAATGACATCCAACTCACGTGCCCACGTTTGTTCTTCCTTTTATTTCGCGCCGTTTCATCCACCGCCCTCTTTTCTGAACTGAACCCCAACCCCTTTTTTTCTCCCTCTTTTTACCGGCCCGTGCTACTCCATGCCCGATGTTTCTTCGACTCTTGTTTATTCTCCTTTCGTTTGTTCCTGTGTATCTTGCTGGCCCGCAACAAAAAACAAATATTACCACCACGACACTTTTCGTTGGGTTACTATCACGGTGAAACAGGATCGTTTACATTTCATTCAGCTTTTCACTTTGGTTGCGACTGATTTTAATTCTAATTTCATTTGCGTAGACTTTTTAATATTTTTAATGTTCTCAGGTAGATAAATTGGATTTCTTTATTTATATTTTAATTTTGGATTAGTGAGTTATTATGTGGAGTCTCGATATGTGACCGTCAGTTAAGTGAACGTCATTTACGTGATCGTGAGTTACGTAACTGTTTGAGGAAGTTCTTATATGGTTGTAATTTCAACTACTTTGAAACTCCTCTAATGGAGATAATTAGATTTGAAACTAATAAGTTTGATATTCAATATGTGACTGTCAGTTAAGTGACTGTCATTTATGTGATCGTCACTTATGTAACGTTTTGAGGAAGTTCTTATGTAACTGTAATTTCAACTACTTTGAAACTCTCTAATGGAGATAATTAGATTTAAAACTAACAAGTTTGATACTCAATATGTGACTGCCAATTAAGTGTCTGTCATTTATGTGATCGTCACTTATGTAACAGTTTGAGGAAGTTCTTATGTGACTGTAATTTCAACTACTTTGAAACTTTCTAATGGAGATAATTAGATTTGAAACTAACAAGTTTGATACTCACTATGTGACTGTCAGTTAAGTGACTGTCATTTATGTGATCGTCACTTATGTAACAGTTTGAGGAAGTTCTTATATGGTTGTAATTTCAACTACTTTGAAACTCTCTAATGGAGATAATTAGATTTGAAACTACCAAGTTTGATAGTCAATATGTGACTGTCAATTAAGTGACTGTCATTTATGTGATCATCACTTATGTGACTATTTAAGGAAGTTCTTATGTGGTTGTAATTTTAAGTACTTTGTAACTCTCTAATGGAGGTAATTAGATTTGAAACTAATTCATTTGAAACTCGATATGAGACCGTCAAATAAGTGACCGTCATTTATGTAATCATCACTTATGTGACTGTTTAGGAAAGTTCATATGGAAGTTCCTATGTGGTTGCAATTTTAAGTACCTTGAAATCCTCTAATAGAGATAATTAGATTTGAAACTCGATAGGTGTCTGTCAATTAAGTGACCGTCACTTATGTGACCGTCATTTATGTGATCGTCGCTTATGTGACCGTTTGAGGAAGTTCTAATGTGGTTGTAAGTTTGTAATTTTAAGTACTTTGAAGCTCTCTAATTGAATCAATTAGATTTGAAACTAATAAGTTCGAAACTCGATATACGACTGTCACTTAAGTGACCGTCATTTACGTGACTGTCACTTACATAACCGTTTGATGAAAATCAATACAATTAAATTTGAAACTAACAAATAAATAAACTAAATAAAATTGAGAACAAATTTCCACCTTGATAAATGTACAAATTTCCAAATTGACATTGCAGAACAAATATCGAAGTCGAGCATTTGTAATCGTTGCTAATTATACAATAACACAGTATAACTGCAATTAACAAGTAATTGGATGTTGCGAGAACACATTTTATCTGAAATCTTTGACGGCAGAGAAATGATACGTTGATCAAAGAGCAAAACGTTGTTTTGTAACGCGTGGTACGCGTAAATTAATCATCAGCCTTTTTCCCTTCGTTACGAAGCCTGCGAATAGAAATTGTGAAACAACATTGTTACGCTTCGCTCGATTGCACATCGGCCTGTTGCATTACGCAAACGTAGATCGATTAATCCTCGTTTACGAGGCCGACTGTTTCTCGAGGATTCAATTCGATCGACGAAACGATATTTAATCGCAAAATGCGCTGTTCTCGATACCCTCGTACCAGATACATTCGGGTCGGTTGAATTTATGGGAATGCTTGAGCGTGTTTCGTATGAAACGCTTCTGGGAACTATCATTTATTTCGGAAATATCTAAAAATTGCCATGGTTATTTCTGACAATGTAAGCAGATTTATATTTAACTTTCCGACCCCTTATCAAAACACTTTTAAACGATTTATACGTTTCTCTCGATAATGACAGCACACTAGAGACTTAATAGGATTCTATAATTATATATAATAATATAAAATGTTATTCTTAGAAAATTTTATATACTACACAGAACAAAAGTGTAGGAAGTATAAAGTCTGAATTTGGAAATATATTTTACTGTGATTTTATTAAACTTTTGAATATTCGATATTTGTGGAAAAATAAAGAGATGAAAATTTGTTACAAATTTCTGTCAGTATTTGATTGAAATATGAATGAAGAACGCAGTAAAATAAAATAAATAAACAAATTTGAAAAGGAAAATTATTTTGTAAAAGATGAATCGTCTCTCAGTATAATAAATAAATTACAGAAAATTCTTACACATGAATTTATGAAAGATATATTTTCAATGAGATTATCAACAAAACATAACGTTCCGTAATTGGATATTTGTTACAAGGTATCATATCTCGCTTCGTCAGCTTTGTTTCAATTAATAGTTATATCAAACACGTTTCGACGAAAGTGTATGATATATGGGGACAGAGATTAATGAAAGTTTTTTTTGCCACGCGACAACGAACGTTACGAAACAATCAATCTTAAAGAATAAACAGAGATGATGAATTTAAAAATTCGATGAAAAAGATGTGGAGTAATAAACTGCGATATGTTTTGCTGGACAAATGAGAACAAATATGGTGGTGGATGATGACAGAAATTATGAAGGTTAACAGGTGATGATTATTGATATAAAATTATTGCAAAGTGGCACTTATGGCACATCAATTTAAAGCTTCAAGCTTGAGGAAAATTACTATGATTTTGGAATTTGCAATTTGTGTGACAGTTTTTGAGTAATAATTAATTATGTTAGAGTTAATATTGAATTATTGTCGATTTTGGAAGTTGGAGATTCAAATTTAATTTGATGAATGAAAAGTATCATAAAGTGGCACTTGTGATATATCAAATTAAAGCTTGAAGCTTCAGAAAAATGGCGGTAACTCGGCATCAGTGCTAGGTGTGATAGTTTTTGAGTAATAATTAATTATGTTAGAGTTAATATTGAATTATTGTCGAGTTTGGAAGTTGGAGATTCAAATTTAATTTGATGAATGAAAAGTATCTCAAAATGGCACTTATGATATATCAAATTAAAGCTTGAAGTTTCAGCAAAATTACTATAACTCAGCATCAATGCTCGGTGTGATAGTTTTCCAGTAATAATTAATTATCCTAGAATATACCTCAAATTATTGTTGATTTCAGAACTTGGAGAGTCAAATTCAATTTCATGACATAAAAGTATCTCAAAATGGTACTCATGATACATCAAATTAAAGCTTGAAGCCTAAGGAAAATGTCAGTATCTGAGTACCAGTGCTTGGAGTCATATTTTTCGAGTAATAATTAATTACCCTAGCGTACACCTCAAATTATTGTTGATTTCGAAACTTGGAGAGTCAAATTCAATTTCATGACATAAAAGTATCTCAAAATGGTACTCATGATACACCAAATTAAAGCTTGAAGCCTTAGAAAAATTACTATAACTCAACACCCGTGCTCACAGTCATATTTTTCGAGTAATAATTATTTTTCCGAACACATACCAAACTGTCAATTTCGAACTACAGAGGCTTATTTTTCTAAAAAAAGTATCACAAAACGGTCCTGTTACATCATTAAAAATAAATCTCCCTACCCATCTCGACAACAAAATGTCATTAAGTACTCATATTTCACCCAGAGCGCAGAATAACATCTCTCAGAACCGCGCACGCAATCGATTTTCGCGAACGAGTGTTCGGAAATCATCATCCGGACATCATACGTCAGGGCACATCGCGGTTACCGTTCGCGTCGTGTCACGCTTTGGACAGCTGGAAAATTTGCGGTGTATTATCGGGGGGTTTGCGGGGTCGAGGAAAACGTCGAAAAGCTAACGCATTCTTGACGCGTCCGAAACGAGGAATTCCAAGTGGCGGTGTACGATGGCTCGCAGCTCGCGGCTGCCGGCTAAATACAAACTTGTCGTGGTGCCAAGTAAAGCCAATTACCGCATAATACTGCTAGCTTCGTCGGTGGTAGCTCTTTCACTGGAATACGCCAAGACAGAGAGACGAATGAAGGGGATGTCTGTCTTCGGGACCTTGCCACGATTAAGAATGCAGTCGTGCCACGTATCGACTGCCTCGGAAAATTCACTCCATTTTTCTCTCGAGAGCTTCGTTCTTTAATTCTTCGTCTCCTCTGACATCCGCTGCTTGATATGCATTGGAATTCTTTTTAGAAACCACCGATCGTATCTATTTTATTTAATTGCATTCTGTGACTCATTTGCTAATTCAGTGAGAAGTTTTGTAGATGGATGTAGATTCGAGATCTAAGGATATTTGGGGTCTGAAGATTAAGTCTGAAGTATCTTGAAATCTTTGTGAATCTGGAAATCTAAAATGTCCAGAAATATATAGATTTAGAAATTCAATGATGGAGAAGAATTAATCCCTGAATAACACATTCCTCTTTTCCCACATGGACTAAATTGAATACAGCATAGACATTTTTAGCGCACAACAGATTTTGATGGCAGCGTATTAACACGCACAATAAACCGTCGTTTCAAAATGCATCAAAATCATATCTTCTCGTCCGTTTATATCCGCTAAAATCGCGCGAAATTAAATCGGAATTATAATAAAACACCGTACCCGACGCGAAATTGCTATCGACGGAACAAAATCGAGGCCGGATAAAGTTTCGAGTTTCCAAATGTAATCGCCGGCAGAATTTTCGCCGTAATTGACTTCCGACGCGAGGGAAAAAAAGGAAAAGAAATTCGAAAGCCACGTCCGCTAATTGCGATATCAATCGCGCGAGCTTTGGTCCCGCGAACGTTTTCGATAGTTGGCGGATTTAATTTGATCACGCAATCAGAGGCTGTATTATTCCGTGGCAGAAGGAATATCAAATTAATCTGGCCACCTCTGTACACCGGCACACACTCACATATGGTTTGTGCACACGGATGAAATTTCACTGATTAACAAGGGATAGGTAAACACGCGTCTATCAACGAACGGATACGTGCTTGCTGTTTTACGGGGGCTGCCCCGTGTTTGGTTTGTTAATGGGCTAACCGAATACAATATAACTTTAAATTATTCACGATCGAACGGATCAAGTGATCAGTTGGGATTTTCGAGAAATTAATACGATGCGTTTTTTCCCGAGGATTTTCTTTCAATTCTACCTTCCTGTGTTTTTAAAGCTGGAATAATTAACGGCTTATTTGTGCGAACAGGATGGAAATGCAATTAACAGTCACCTCGCAAACGGTGGCGCGCTTAATTAAGATTACTGGTTAGCTTAAATTTCGTTGCTTCGATTTTAAATATTATTTCGAATTGATAGTTTGTGGATACATCTGGGATTAAATGCAATTGTGTGTTTAATTTGTTTATGAGATTGTTTTGACTTCTAATGAGATAATCTAGTTGCTATTATGTGATGTCAAACGTCATGGTACATCAATGTTTGTAGTACAAAATGGCTGATCAGTACACAATTTCGGGATAATTCCCCTTGCAAAAATGGGGCTTGAAGAATTGATAGTATATTCAACGCTTGGTGAGTGTACCGCGTAAGAAATCAATGCGTGGTGAATGTAACGCGTGGTAAATACAAGGCGAGGCAAGTACTATGCGTGGTAGGTGCTGCACGGGTAAGCAACGCGTGATAAGTTCAATGCGTGGTGAATACAACGCGTGGTAAATATAATGCGTGGTCAATACAACGCGTGGTAGGTGCAGCACGTGGTAAGCAACGTGTGGTAAATTCAATGCGTGGTAAATACAACGCTTGGTAAATACAATGCGTGGTAAAGAACGCGTGGTAAATACAATGCGTGGTAAATACAACGCATGGTAAATATAACGCTTGGTAGGTGCAGCACGTGGTAAGCAACGCGTGGTAAGTGCAGCACGTGGTAAATACAACGCGTGGTAAGTGCAGTACGCGGTAAAGAACGCGTGGTAAATACAGTGCGTGGTAAATACAACGCGTGGTAAATATAACGCTTGGTAGGTACAGCACGTGGTAAGTAACGTGTGGTAAATTCAATGCGTAGTAAATACAACGCGTGGTAAATATAATGCGTGGTCAATACAACGCGTGGTAAATACAATGCGTAGTAAAGAATGCGTGGTAAATACAATGCGTGGTAGATACAATGCGTGGTAAATATAACGCTTGGTAGGCACAGCACGTGGTAAGCAACGCGTGATAAATTCAATGCGTGGTAAATACAGCGCGTGGTAAATATAATGCGTGGTCAATACAACGCGTGGTAGGTGCAGCACGTGGTAAGCAACGTGTGGTAAATTCAATGCGTGGTAAATACAACGCGTGGTGAATACAATGCGTGGTAAAGAACGCGTGGTAAATACAATGCGTGGTAAATACAACGCGTGGTAAATATAACGCTTGGTAGGTGCAGCACGTGGTAAGCAACGCGTGGTAAGTGCAGCACGTGGTAAATACAACGCGTGGTAAGTGCAGTACGTGGTAAAGAACGCGTGGTAAATACAGTGCGTGGTAAATACAACGCGTGGTAAGTACTACGCGCTCAGCCGCTAGCTCGAAGCTGTCGCTCTCGCGTCTGCGCATGCGTAATCCTCGCGCTCTGATTGGACCGTGTTTTTCCTTAATAATTCAAAAACGGAGCTTCAAACCCTCTTTTTGCAAAGGGAAATCTTATTCAGAATCACGTTAGCTATCCCCCATATCAGGGACCTACACTACTTGTGAGACACCCTGTAAATTACGTCGATATTCTTAATAAAACATAACCCATAATTGAACAGTAACTATTATAACATAACCTAGCATAACCTACAATGGAACAATAATTATCCAACATCACATAACCTATAATCGAATAGTAACAATCTAACACAACACAACCAAACATAACCTACAATCGATGCATTATAACAAAAGACCAGTTCCGAAATATAGATCTATCATTTGACGACCATAACCTAAAATTTGTGAAATATAAACTTGAGTCCTACAGTCCAACAAATCCTACATTAAACAAAAATTTTAATCAAAGAACCTTGTAAAGAACCTTGAAAAGTGAATCAATAACTAAAAAGCTCAATGAAGTCGATTAGAAACAATCGCTCTAACGATGATTTTTCCTCGAATGAGCACATTAGTACTCATGATTCGAAACACGACTATTAATCGATAATCCATCGTTAAACTGCTCGATCCATTAATCACCTGCATCGATAAATTGCTTCGCAATATCGGGGACTTGTATCCCCATTATCGGCGCCGACAAAATTGTTATGGAACGGTGCGAAATGATCGATCGCTATAGTTCTGCAAACTGCAACGATCTGACAAGGTCGGAACGATGTTCGTCGATGTAATTCGCCCTCAGGATTGTACGGATTCTCTCTGTGACCCTAACGACAGATACTATTCGCAATATTTCCGTCCTTTAAAACGGCATTCCCACAGGCACCAGATATTTCGAATTCGAAATCTGGGTTAACATTCCATTCTCCGTCCTTCAATTTTTTTTAATCGATGTTTAAAGTCATTTTTGTTGGGAAATTTTATGTCGGAGGATAAATCTTGTTGTGAAAATTAACCATTTTTCAAATTTAATTTATTGCTATGGTATTACATTTGATTGAATTTGTTTTTTAGAGAAAATGAAGGAAAGAGAGGTTATGTTAAAGGTTGGGTTAAGTTATTAAGTTTAGGATTAAATAGGTGAAGTTAGGTTAGGTGGAAGTTTGAATGAGATTAAATATGCGAGGTTAGGTTACATCTGAAGTTTCAATAAGGTTAAATGGGTGAGGTTAGGTTGGATATGATAGAAGAAATAGGTTAGATAGGTTAGATTGGGATGGAAGTTTGAAAGAGACTAAATATGTCAGGTTAGGTTAGTCTGAAGTTCTATCAAGATTAAATAAATGGAGTTAGGTTAGTCTGAAGTTTTAACAAGATTAAATAAGCGAGGTTAAGTTAGTCTGAAGTTCCATCAAGATTAAATAAGTGAGGTTAGGTTAGTCTAAAGCTTCAACAAGATTAAATAAGTGAAGTTAGGTTAGTCTGAAATTTCAACAAGATTAAATAAATGAAGTTCGGTTAGTCTGAAATTTCAACAAGATTAAATAAATGAAGTTCGGTTAGTCTGAAGTTCCATGAAGATTAAATAAGTAAAGTTAAGTTAGTCTGAAGTTTCAAGAAAATTAAATAAGTGAAGTTAAGTTAGTCTGAAGTTTTAAGAAGATTAAATAAGTGAAGTTAGGTTAGTCTGAAGTTTCAACAAAATTAAATAAGTGAAGTTAGGTTAGTCTGAAGTTTCAAGAAAATTAAATAAGTGAAGTTAGGTTAGTCTGAAGTTTTAAGAAGATTAAATAAGTGAAGTTAGGTTAGTCTGAAGTTTCAACAAAATTAAATAAGTGAAGTTAGGTTAGTCTGAAGTTTCAACAAAATTAAATAAGCGAAGTTAGATTAGTCTAAAGTTCCAACAAGATTAAATAAGTGAGGTTAGATTAGTCTGAAGTTCCAACAAGATTTAATAAGTGAAGTTAGGTTAGTCTGAAGTTCCAACAAGATTAAATAAGTGAAGTTAGGTTAGTCTGAAGTTCCAACAAGATTAAATAAGTGAAGTTAGGTTAGTCTGAAATTCCAACAAGATTAAATATGTGAGGTTAGGTTAATTTGAAGTTCCAATAAAATTACATAAGTGAAGAGTACAGTAAGTAATATAGGTTAGGTTATACTATACCTGAATTTTGAATTATACTAAGCTGGGTTAAAATCAGGTATACTTTACAGATTAAACAACTTAGGTTATGTTCCTCAAAACTTACTCAACTCACTCAAAATATAAATTTATAAATTAAAAATATTGATATCTTCAATATATCGAAGTAAAAAAGTAAAATATAGTAGAAGTAGAAGTAAAATATAAAAAGAAGACAATAGAAACAAAGCTACAGCGTCCATATTCTTCAGTCTGCAATAAAAGTAACAGTGGTAGAAAAAAGACGATAGAGGGAAGTTAGCAATCCCGAGCGAGAAGGAAGCAATCATTTTAATGGCTGTGATCCCTCTTCGCCGCGACAAGCACGAAAACAACGAAAAGGGAGAAAAGAAGAAGATTATCGAACACTTTATGAAAAATTGAGACCGTTCCTTAATACGAACAACTTCGAAAGTGTTTTCGATTCCAGATATCACGAGATCTTTATCTGGTGAAGATAAAAAGAGGCGGAGTTGTGGTTTTTTTTCGAAATACTCGTTTCAATACTCGGCAGACCACAGAGAGTTTGTTTGATCGCTCAAAAAGAGTGTTTAATTGAGTCTTTTGTGTTAATATCGAATAGAATGGTTCGTTTAATAAAAGCTTTTGAAAACGATTCGAAATATGAAATTTTCTAGCCAACTGTAAAACTAAATCATCGAAATAATTGACGGGGTAAGTTTTAAAACGAGGGGCGATAAAAAACGAGACGAAAGACGAACGTCTTGGTTATTAATTATAGCGACGGCTAATGACTCTTAATTAGTGCTACCTTTAACTTCCTACGGTCGATGAATAATGAATGATGTTATTGATTCTAACGCTAGTAACTGTGTTTGTCTCCAGGGTAAATGAATCGATGAATATTTTACTGCTGTATGTCGGTGCTTCAGAAATTATAATATTCAATTACGTTATTGATTCATTATGTTGAAATTCTATTTGATAGATGTTAAAATATGTATACCACAGACATGGCTGTATTTTGTTAAATCAATTTTAAATAATTTTATTTTTCATACTGAAAACTCAACAAGATAAATTGTACATTAACTATTATTGTTTTTTAAAAATATTTACATTCATTTTGCTGTTGTTTTATTTCATGAATTTTTGTTAAAACATGTGTTTCGAAATCGGTTGTTTATTATAGCAGATCGTCTGCCATTTTGTATTAGTATTTACAGTATATTTAGATTATTATTTTCTTTAAGTTTTAAGCTTTAATTTGATGTAACATGAGCGCCATTTTGTGTAACTTTTATGTCATCAGATTATATTAGACTTCCTTTGTTGAAGAGGTAGCCATTGTCAGACATGAACAGCTGTCAGCCATTTTGTTTTACGAATATCGACAGTCCATTTAGACAATTATTTTCACTAAGTTTTAAACTTTAAATGCATATACTATAAGCGCCATTTTGTGTAACTTTTATGTCATCAAATTATGTGAGACTTTCTAGTTTAAAAAGACAGCCATTGTCAGACATGAACAGCAGCCGCCATTTTGTTTTACCGTATATCGACAGTCCATTAAGACAATTATTTTCACTAAGCTTTAAGCTTTAAATACATATACTATAAGCGCCATTTTGTGTAACTTTTATGTCATAAAATTATGTGAGACTTTCTAGTTTAGAAAGGCAGCCATTATCAGATATGAACAGCAGCCGCCATTTTGTTTTACCGTATATCGACAGTCCATTAAGACAATTATTTTCATTTAAAGTTTCAAGCTATAAATGCACATACAACAAGTACCATTTTGTGTAACTTTTATATCATAAAATTACTTTATGTCATCAAATTACTTTCTACACTAAAAAAGTAACAGTTAATTACAAAGTCAGCCATTTTGTTTGAGGAATACTGACAGTCGCGCGACACAGTGATCTTCATTAAACCGTAAGCTTCAAATAGAAGCGTCACAAGTGCTCCGATCCTTTTATATCATCAAATCGCGTCAAAGATTTTATACGTCTCGGAAACATAATTCCATTTGATAGTGATAAAAGCACCAGCGAGTATACAGAATAAGGGAAAAGGTAAAAAAGCGCGAAAGATCCTTGAAAGTTCACCATTATTCTCCGGTGCAGTAATTTCCATGAAATGGCTTTTGTTGTCCCACCCCTTCTGGTCGACGACGAAACTTTCCATCAATTCACGATACTTAAACCGCTACGAAAATTTTAAATTCTCCGCGGCACACGCTGAATATCGATCATTTGCGGTCGCAACTCGACCACGTTCTGGTCATTCGAGATTTCTCTCTCCTCTTTTTTTTTTTGCAGCCCTGAATCGCGGCAGCCCGATATCGAAATTTACATATCGACTTCGTTGCAATCCGGTCGACTTTCCGTATCGATTATCGAACATGTAACGGAGGAAGAGTTTCTTGCGAAAATATTTCAAACAAAATTTAGCAAACAGCTATTTTCGATTTAAGCCTGCGCTCGGTGGAGGCAATAATTTTCGATATAGGGACGTGGAATCTGGATCCATGGAATCTGGAAATAGGGACTATGGTATCTAGGGATTTGGTGTGTTGAAATTTGGGGTCTAGGGAGTTATGATGTAGAAATTTGGGATTTAGGGATTTGGGGTATTGAAATTTGGGATCTAGGGATTTCGGGATTTAGAGTTTTGGGAATTTGAGAATTTAGGGATTTGGGGGTTTTGGGATTTGGAGGTTTTGGGATTTGGGAATTTAGGGATTTGAGAGTTTAGGGATTTGAGAGTTTAGGGATTTGGGAGTTTAGGGATTTGGGAGTTTAGGGATTTGAGAGTGTTGGGATTTGGGAGTATAGGGATTTGAGAGTGTTGGGATTTGGGAGTATAGGGATTTGAGAGTGTTGGGATTTGGGAGTATAGGGATTTGAGAGTGTTGGGATTTGGGAGTATAGGGATTTGAGAGTGTTGGGATTTGGGAGTGTAGGGATTTGAGAGTGTTGGGATTTGAGAGTGTTGGGATTTGGGATTTTGGGAATCTAGGGATTCAGGATCTAGGGTTTTTGGGAATCTAGAGTTTTGGGATCTATGAATTTTGGGAATTTAGAGAACTTGGGATTCTAGGGATCTTGGGATTCTAGGGATCTTGGGATTCTAGGGATCTTGGGATTCTAGGGATCTTGGGATTCTAGGGATCTTGGGATTCTAGGGATCTTGGGATTCTAGGGATCTTGGGATTCTAGGGATCTTGGGATTCTAGGGATCTTGGGATTCTAGGGATCTTGGGATTCTAGGGATCTTGGGATTCTAGGGATCTTGGGATTCTAGGGATCTTGGGAATCTAGGGATCTTGGGATTCTAGGGATCTTGGGATTCTAGGGATCTTGGGATTCTAGGAACCTTGGGATTCTAGGGATCTTGGGATCCTAGACATCTTGGGAATCTAGGAATTTCGGAAATATAGGGAGTTTGGGAATCTAGGAATTTTTGATCCAAGGATTTCTGAATCTGGGGATTTCTGGATCTAACTATTTCTGGATCGAGGTATTTTTTATCTTGGGATTTGGTATCTAGGGATTTGAATTGTAGAAATTTAGTGTCTAGGGATATTGGTCACCGAAATATCAAAAATTGAAATTTGTAATCTAGGGATTTGAATTTGGGAATTTGGATCTAGAGATTTATTAGGAATTTTTCGTCTGAGAATTTGTCATCCAGAGAATTTCATGAAGATCCTTAAAAATATAGAAATTTCGTATCTAAAGATTGTGCATCTAAAAATTTCAAAATATCATCTAATTGTTTGAAACACCTAAACAAGTACTAAAAATGAAAATAAAAAAATGTGGTTTGAATTTTGTTGGAAATTATGGAAAAAGGAGATTATACTATGGCAGAATTATTATTGAATGTGATGTGCAACAGAATTAGCCGTGCGCATACACTGCATCGTCCGAGTGCAATAATCTTGCAGCAAGCGAGCGCCGGCCACTAATACGGTAACTGGCTTTTCACGATACGGCTACTTATGTGCATAAACTTCCATAACGTACGTAGAAGCCCCGCATGAAACAACGAATTTCCGCTTAATCCACGGTGCACTGTGGCCAGGATTAAAGAAAACACGGAAGTACGTAATGACGGGGACTTCCGTCCATGTTTCGGTAATAACATCATTTACATGATTACTTTAGTAACACGGACGTATTTACCTTTGAACGATTACTGACAAAAATTCTATGAACTAAGTGAGAATATATTATGTACATTATTTACTATGTTTTAGTAAGCTTTTATGTTTTGCGAGATCTTGAAAATGTTCTTTCGTGCTTGCATAGTATTACTCCTATGTTGCAGTCAATGGTATTCGACCATTTTCTAGAACTTTTATCTTTCGCTTCGGTCACAGATTAATTTCCTATCTCTCAAATTTTCCGAGATCTCAAATTTCCCAATTCTCTAATTTCCAACCATTTAATTACCCAAATTCTTAAATTTCCCAAATCCTCAAATTTTCCAAATTTTCAAATTCCCAACTCTTTAATTCCCCAACTCCTTAATTTCCCAGCTTCTTAAATTTCCCAAATTCTCAAATTTCCCAACTCTCTAATTTCCAACCCTTTAATTTCCCAAATTCTCAAATTTCCCAAATTCTCAAATTTCCCAAATTCTCAAATTTCCCAAATTCTCAAATTTTCCAAATTCGCAAATTTCCCAACTCCTTAATTTCCCAACTTCTTAAATTTCCCAAATTCTCAAATTTCCCAACTCTCTAATTCCCAACCCTTTAATTTCCCAAATGCTCAAATTCCCAACTCTCAAATTTCCCAACTCTTTAATTTCCCAAATTCTTCAATTTCCCAACTCTGCAAATTCTAACCCTTTAATTTCCCAAATTCTCTAATTTCCAACCCTTTAATTTCCCAAATTCTCAATTTCCCAAATTCTCAAATTCCCAACTCTCAAATTTCCCAACTCTTTAATTTCCCAAATTCTCAAATTCCCAACTCTCTAATTTCCAACCCTTTAGTTTCACAAATTCTCAAATTCCCAACTCTCAAATTTCCCAACTCTCAAATTTCCCAACTCTTTAATTTCCCAAATTCTCAAATTCCCAACTCTCTAATTTCCAACCCTTTAGTTTCCCAAATTCTCAAATTCCCAACTCTCAAATTTCCCAACTCTTTAATTTCCCAAATTCTCAAATTCCCAACTCTTTAATTTCCCAAATTCTTAAATTTCCCAACTCTGCAAATTCCAACCCTTTAATTTCCCAATTTCTCTAATTTCCAACCCTTTAATTTCCCAAATTCTCAAATTCCCAACTCTCAAATTTCCCAACTCTTTAATTTCCCAAATTCTCAAATTCCCAACTCTCTAATTTCCAACCCTTTAGTTTCCCAAATCCTCAAATTCCCAACTCTCAAATTTCCCAACTCTTTAATTTCCCAAATTCTCAAATTCCCAACTCTTTAATTTCCCAAATTCTTAAATTTCCCAGCTCTGCAAATTCCAACCCTTTAATTTCCCAAATTCTCTAATTTCCAACCCTTTAATTTCCCAAATTCTCAAATTTCCCAAATTCTCAAATTCCCAACTCTCAAATTTCCCAACTCTTTAATTTCCCAAATTCTCAAATTCCCAACTCTCTAATTTTCAACCCTTTAGTTTCCTAAATTCTCAAATTCCCAACTCTTTAATTTCCCAAATTCTCAAATTCCCAACTCTCTAATTTCCAACCCTCTAATTTCCCCAATTCTTAAATTTCCAAAATTCCACAGTAAGAATCAGAGTCTAAATACTCGTGTTTCTATGAAAGTTTCCGTATTACTCTATAACTCGATTAACAATTTTGCCAAGTCCCTTAACGTCCTGCACGTGGTCACGTCATCCCGAATTCCAGAAAGTGTAAAGATGTCAAGGCTCGACACGCGGTTGGACGTCGTAAATCGTGTGTACGGATAAGTCGTACGCGGGCGGGGTAAACAGAACGTCCTAGCGAAAAAGTTTCGGCGATAGCAACGATTCAAAACGAAACGAAAATAAATTCGTCGGACATTGGGAACGGAGCCAATCCGACCGAGAATACATTCGAAATTTATCGCGATAGCTACGTGTTCCCGTTCTTCCGTTCGCGGTAGTTTCGCTCTCGATCGAGTACCGGAAGTCGATCGTATCTCCTTAACGATCAGCCGCAGAGAAATCGGGGACGCTTAGACACGTGACCGATCCCCGTGGGAAACGCGAGAACACCGGATCCTCCGGGATTTAGAATGCCTGCCACTCTGTTCGTGGTGAATTCATGAGTGAGGAAATTATTTTCAGATGTTTCTGTATTTGGGACACTAGCTATTTGCAAGCTAGATAATTGTTTCTATTGTCAATCGTGTTTTTAGCGGTTCATTATTTCTTGTGGAATATTACGAATTGATTTATTGATCAAGTTCGTACATTGGAAATCTGTTCACAGTAATTTTACAACAATTTTACAGCAATTAGGGACATTGAGGTTAGGTTAGGTTTTCATCAGATCCATTTATTTCAACTTGTGGAAAATGACGAATACATTGATTTATTGATGAATGTAAAATATTGAAGTCTTTAAGAAATAATTGCAAATCTTGAAACATTGAGGTTAGGTTAAGGTTCTCATTAAATATTGTTTATTTCATCTTATAGAAAATTATTACGTTATTGATTAATATAAAAAATTAAAAGATTTAATATTGAAGTAATCGCAAATTTTTGTTGCTTCGTAAATAAATAGCTTCTATTAATCTCGTGGTAGATACGGAAGTAGCTTATGGAATTTTCTTACGTTTACAAGGTATTTCTGGATAAACGTGGTCGGGGTTGATGTCCTTCTAGAAACCAGTCGATAAGCTTTCTCCGCGACTCTAGATCGTAGTTTGCCAATTCCTAACATTCCTATCTGTTTCCAACGACTTACACAATCTTGAATGATACATAGTTCGAACGTAATTCGAGTTACATAGTAGCAGTACCATTGCATACATTTTTCTAAGTGTCTAATTCATCATTATGTAATTCAAACAATTGCTAATTGAAATAGAGAAAAATTTTATTACTAGATATTATTTATTCGTATCCAAAAGTAGTGCTAAAATAAATTGCTAAAATTAATTGGAGGATAAGTGACAAATCAATGTAACCTTCATATATTGCCAAAGACACGTAGAGTGTGTACATTGCAGAATAAGTGACAAATCAACGTAATCTACGTATATTGCCGAAAACGTAGAATGTGTGCATTTTAGAATAAGTGACAAATCAACGTAATCTACGTATATTGCCGAAAACGTAGAATGTGTGCATTTTAGAATAAGTGACAAATCAACGTAATCTACGTATATTGCCGAAAACGTAGATTGTGTACATTGTAAAATAAGTGACAAATCATCACAATCTACGTATATTGCCGAAAACGTAGAATGTGTACATTATAGAATAAATGACAAATCACCATAATCTACATATATTGCCGAAAACATGTAAAGTGTATATTGTAAAATAAATAACAAATCAATGTAATCTATGTATATTGCCAAAAACACATAGAATGTGTACATTGTAGAATAAGTGACAAATCACCATAATCTACATATATTGCCAAAAACATGTAAAGTGTATATTGTAGAATAAGTAACAAATAATCGTAATCTACGTATATCGCCGAAAACAGGTAGAGTGTGTACATTGCAGAATAAATAACAAACTACTATAATCTATATATATCGCCGAAAACGTAAAATGTGCATTGTATGATATAATTGTAAAATAAGTAACATATCACCGTAATCTACATATATTGCCGAAAACATGTAGAGTTCGTATATTGTAGAATAAGCAACAAATAATCGTAATCTACATATATTGCCGAAAATGTAGAATATTTACATGGCAGAATAAATAACAAATCACCATAATCTACAAATATTGCCCAAAAACATAAAGTGTGTATTGTATGGTTTAACTGTAAAATAAATAACGAATTACCATAATCTACGTATATCGCCAAAAACGAATATCTTGTATTTATCCGTAACACACGGCTTCTGTAACTTTGAATCTCCCGTAAAAGCAAGTAGAACATCTCTATGTTAGGTCAGACACCTTCGATCACGACGTCCAAGTGCCATCCAGCTCGAATCAATCGACTTCCATTTTTAATGAGATTCGGCTGACCGTCCCTTTAAAACGTGGCCGCGATGAGGCAAGGGGGTGAAAAACGAGCAACCTTTAACCCTCAAGCTCACCTACACACCCCCTGGTCCCCCGGCAACGTTGCAAATTGACGCGCCACCTCGTTCAATCGATAATACGCGGGGCCGTCAGTAATTTACCTGGCAGCCAATTTTACGGCGTGACTCGATGAGAGATGAAGGACCGCAAGCTGAAAGGATATCCTCTGTTTCGCGAAACCAGAAAAACGATTAACGTACTTGATTACTATGCTCGTCGATCACCGGCGAATCTAATCGTCAAATCGATATATTTCTTTGTGGAGCTCGATTTAATATGCTGAAATATGTTATGGTTGTTGAGTACTTAATTATTTCATCAAACCAAGTTAATACAATACAAATTATATAATTAGATAATTAAAATGAAAATTGATTTAGAGAGGCTGTTTGAAATAAAAATTTATTAACTTAACATCGTTATTGATTATTATAGATATGTTATAATTATTATAATAAATTATATTTATTTTATATCATTTTTATATATAGCATTCTTTATACATAATAATTATTGTAAATTTCTTAAACAGAAAAATTAATATTGACTTTATGGAAATTTCCCATTTCCCAAATTTCCCATTTCCCCAGTTTCCCATTTCCCCAATTACTTACTTCTCCAATTTCCCATTTCCCCAATTTCCCATTTCCCCAATTTCCCATTTCCCCAGTTTCCCATTTCCCCAATTTCCCATTTCCCCAATTACTCACTTCCCCAATTTCCCATTTCCCCAATTTCCCATTTCCCCAATTTCCCATTTCCCCAATTTCCCATTTCCCCAATTTCCCATTCCCCAATTTCCCATTTCCCCAATTTCCCATTTCCCCAATTTCCCATTTCACCAATTTCCCATTTCCCCAATTTCCCATTTCCCCAATTTCCCATTTCCCACTTCCCTAATTTCCCATGTCTGCAATTTCCCATAAATTATACTTATTTTATATCATTTTTATATGTAGCATTATTTATACATAATAATTATAATAAATTTCTTAGACAATAAAATTAACATTGCCTTTATGGAAATTTAATTTTGAAGAACAGAATGTAAATTAAAATCCTACGAATTTGTAATAATAATATTAAATAATAATGAACAAAAATTTAATATAAAATTAAAATTTTATTAAACACATAAATTTAATATTGATAAAGAAAGAATGTACTCTAATAACGAAGATATAATTTGAGAAAAAACAGAGATGTAATAAAAATTATTTTGAGTGATCACAGAATCACAGACCCTCCCTTTTGAATATCATAAATGAAATTTAAAGCACCAAGTTTCATCTCTGATTTATTCAGGGATTCCTGTTTTTCCACACGTTCCTTCTTTTCTTTCCCTACGCTCTATCCGATAATTAAACTAGCTAATACCCGGATAATTACTGTCGCTGCATTTTTCTGACGATTACGCAAATTAATATCCCGTTCCACCCTGACGGTAAATTAATATTCTCGATCGATTAATTGTTTCACAGGAAAACTACTTCGTTCTATAACGTCATCCAAACGTTATAGAAATATTGATGGCTATAATTGTTTTTCAAGGTAATTTACAAGCTTCAAAATATTTCATTTCTTATGTTTAAATGAAATTTCATATTGGTAGATTTTATGATTTTTTAATTTACAAAATTTTCCAACTTCTTAATTTCCCAACTCTCAAACTTTGTAACTGGTTAATTTTCCATCTTTCAAGTTTTACAAATTCGCAAATTTCCCAACTCTCAAGTTTCTGAGCTTTTAAATTTCCTAAATTCTCAAGCTTCAAAATTCTTACATTTCCCAATTATCAAATTTCCCAACTCCTCAATTTCCCATCAGTCAATTTCGCAATTTCTACATTTTCCAATTTGTCAAATTTATCAAAAACTAAATTTCCCATGTTCCAAATTTCCCAATTTCTAAATTTCCCAAATTCCAAATTTCCCAATTTCTAAATTTCCCAATTTCCCAATTTCCCAATTCTCAAATTTCCCATCCCTTTAGTTCTACAACTCTCCAATTTTCAATCTCTCTAATTCCCCAACTCTCAAATTTCCCATCTCTCTAATTCCCCAACTCTCAAATTTCCCATCTCTTTAATTCCCTAACTTTCAAATTTCCAATCTCTCTAATTCCCCAACTCTCAAATTTCCCATCTCTCTAATTCTCCAACTCTCAAATTTCCCATCTCTTTAATTCCCCAACTCTCAAATTTTCCATCTCTCTAATTCCCCATCTCTTTAATTCCCCAACTCTCAAATTTCCCATCTCTCTAATTCCCCAACTCTCAAATTTCCCATCTCTCTAATTCCTCAACTCTCAAATTTCCCATCTCTTTAATTCCCCAACTCTCAATTTCCCATCTCTCTAATTCCCCAGCTCTCAAATTTCTCATCTCTTTAATTCCCCAATTCTCAAATTTCCCAAATTCTTAAATTCCCTGACTCTCAAATTTCCCTTCTCTCTAATCCCCCAACTCTCAAATTTCCCATCTCTTTAATTCCCAACTCCTTAATTTCCTAACTCTCTAATTTCCCGACTCCCTAATTCCCCAACCCTTAAATTTCCTACCTCCCATCCTTTTCATACTCACAAATCCCCCAATCCTCCTCTTCCTCTAATCTTCAACTTCCCAACATTCAAATCTTACCACCCTTAAACTTCCAACATCTCAACAAAACTCCCAAAATTTCCACTTCTCGATGACCAAAATTTCAAGCACCGAAATATCTTACTTCTAAATTATTCACCGCTCGTTCCAAGAGTTTTGCATTTCACGCGATGTTCGTTATCGGTTATTCGAAGTAAAACGGTGCTCAAATCTGCATATCAGTACGTTATTCATCGCGATCCGCCAGATAAGAGCCACATATTCCAACGCGTGGCTGTTACGATTTCACGGAACAAAAATAATTGTTTCGTATCGTGCGTTTTTTCAGTCATCGACTCCTCACTGCGTGTACGATTAAACGATTTAACAAAACATTTTCCTTTTTACCTTTTTTTTTAATCGAATTTCGAAGTAAACGATCGTTGAATCGCGAGGTAGGTGTACGAAACCGTGTCGCAATTTATATGAATCACTGGTCGGTGCTCAGTGAGCTTAAAATTTATGTTTTCATGCGTTAGTAACGTCACGAGGATTGATACGGGTATTTCACTCGCCATGAAAATGTAATACATACGTGGATACATAAGTATTCCCATATTTTTGAAATTTATTCGTGCTTCAACATTTTCACGTCTCGATTATTTATGACGTTTATCTGAATTTTTTAAATTCACGCTTTCGAGTTTCGAATTTTTCAATTTCTTCTTTTAGAACTTTTCTAGTTTTAAATTTTTCAACTTTTAAAAACTTTAAAATTTATCTGAACTTCTGATAAATTAGAGACAGAGAATTTTCTGATGTACTTATTAGAAAATATTAGACTGCAAATATTTTAAATTGACTACAAGAGTTCGTGTACATATGTGTAAATTAAAATTTACATATTCATATGTGTGAAAAAATTATTCACATATGTTAGAATTAAAGAAAGTATATACATAAAATAAAAGTATAATTTTAATTTTTATATATGTACAATTTTTGTAAATTAAAAAAATGTTCATATATATTAAAATTGGAAAAATGTATATGTAAAATAAAAATACAATTTTAATTTTCAATATATGTACAATTTTTTATTTATAAAAATTTGTTTTATAAAAACAAATTAAAGGAAAATTTCAGACAAATTTGTTTTATAAAAACAAATTTTTGATTGATGATACATATATATTATAACTAAAAAAATAATTAAATAAAAATATAATTTTAAGTTTGATACATGTATAATTTTTTCCCAATATGAACATATATAAAATTTAATTTTGATAAATATAAAATTAATGCAGAAAACGCAATAAATTTGAAAGAATGAAATTATGGAAGCCGAGTAATATTGAAGAGGCAGCAAAAGTTGCAAATGAGAAGAAATCGTTTTAAATCCGAACGAGGAGATTTTTAATATGTTGAATTTCCGGGAAGCAACCGGGGCAGAAAAGGTTTCCGTTAACAGCCGGTTAAAACGTTTTATTAAAACAGGAGGGAAGAGTGGTAGCCTCAGCAAACAAGGGGTATATTAAGTGTGTTGAATTTAGTTCTTTGTAAAGTGTTCCTGTAAGTCTAAACAGATCTGCCGCCATTTAACGAAGCAATTATGTTCCTTTATCTGCTGCGCCAAGGACGATATTTCCTTTATTACTTTCTATTATTTTAACAGAGTTTAATATAGAGGTCATACTTTCTTTGGTTTGCATGTTTAATTACTTGTGGAAGAGAAATTTTAATTAAATAATGATTAAATTCGGGGAATTACAGGCAAGTTTTATAATTGTTTAATTTTATTGTTAAACCGATTTACGCAGGGTTTAATTTGCCAGTTTTTCAGTTTCTGGGTTTGTGAGTTTTCTAGTTTTCTAATATTCAAGGTTCTGAAGTCCTCAGTTTCCCACTTTCCCAATTTCCCATTTCCCTAATTTCCCGTTTTCCCAATTTCCCATTTCCCTAATTTCCCATTACTCCAGTTTCCCATTTCCCCAATTTCCCATTGCCCCAGTTTCCCACTTTTCCAATTTCCCATTTTCCCAATTTCTCACTTCCCCAATTTCCCAATTTCCCATTTCTCCAATTTCCCATTTCCGCAATTTCCCTTTTTCCCAATTTCCCTTTTCCCCAATTTCCCTTTTTCCCAATTTCTCACTTCCCCAATTTCCCATTTCCCCAATTTCCCAATTTCCCATTTCTCCAATTTCCCATTTCCCCAATTTCCCATTTCCCCAATTCCCCATTTCCCCAATTTCCCATTTCTCCAATTTCCCATTTCCCCAATTTCCCATTTCCCCAATTCCCCATTTCCCCAATTTCCCATTTTCCCAATTTCCCATTTTCCCAATTTCCCATCTCCCAATTTCCCATCTCCCAATTTCCCATTTCCCAATTTCCCAATTTCCCAAGTTCCCAATTTCCCAATTTCCCATTTTCCCATTTCCCAATTTCCTTTATTACTTCTCATTATCTGAACAAACTTCAATACTTTCAATCACACTTTCTTTCCTCTTCACGTTCAATTACAGAAATTTTAATCAACTAACAATTTAACTTCTATTTATCGCATATGTGCGTATAACAATTCGTATAAAATTCACGGAATTACAGGCTTGATTAATGTGCACGTGATGGAATTTTAATTAAAGGCTGGACCATTTGATTGTGAAATTTTAATTGAAGGATTGACGATTTTATTTTTTCAGAATATTTACGATTATTTGTTCGTCACATTTTTAATTATCTTCCAATTATTTTTTGGACAATTCTGTCACTGTTTCATTTTTTGTAATTTCTATTTACGAGATTTTTATTTTAGTTCATTTAATCAGCAAACCTTTCTTCATTCAATTTACGAATTTTGTTATTACCTTTTACATTGGATCAGCTATTTTATTATTTCGTAACTTCATCGTTTTAATTCTGAAATTTTATTATTTCATTACCTTATCGTTTCAATTCAGCAGTTTCATTATTTCGTTACTTTGTCGTTTTAATTTAGCAATTTTATTATTTCATTTTTATTATTTCATTGTCCCATTATTTCATTATTTTATTTAACGATCGTTGCCTTGAAAGTATTTACACAAATTTTACTCTCTACAAAATTACATTCCTGGCGCTCGTTAAAATTCGCAAAGTGCCGGATAAAAATTGCAAATACCAAGTATGAGTAGTAGAAACTGAATCGATAAAATAGAACGAGTACGAATGCGTCTATCGTAGAAATGAATTTATGATCAGATTACACTTTTAATTTTATTAATAACAGAATTAATCCGACCTCATGGAATCCCATAGTTATTATCCCCTAATTCCGGTCGCCTGAAAACACCGAGAGATTGATTCAAGCTGGCCTAATTAGGGTGTAGGTCCGTTGATTGACCGGTAATTGTGTTTCCCTTGTCACTAGAATCCACGTTTTTCATCCCTGCGATATTACTGCTATACATCAAACTTACATTCCTAAATCAAAGCTACACGTTGCTTATTGTATGTTATACACTTTCATGTATTCGTATGAAATTATCAATGTTATATATTTTACAGTATATTTCAAGTACTTATAGAATTTTGTACACTGTATATTTTGTACATTACATGAAATTGGATATACATATGTATATACATATGTGTGAACACATATGATTGGATATATGATATGTAAACATGAAATTGGATATATGATACATAAACATGAAATTGGATATATGATACATGATCATGAAATTTGATATGTGATACATAAACATGAAATTGGATATATGAACACATGTGATTGGATATATCATACATGATCATGAAATTGGATATGTGATACATGATCATGAAATTGGATATGTGATACATAAACATGAAATTGGATATATGAACACGTATGGTTGGATATTTGATACATGAACATGAAACTGGATATATGAACACATGTGATTTGGAACACATATGATATGCATTTAGTACACTACATGTTTTGTGTTGTTTACACTGTGTATCTTACATTATATGAATTACATTTTGAACACATATGGTATACATTTAGTGTACAGTGTTTATTACATTCTTTACACTATGTGTCTTACACCATATGACCTACATTTTGAACACATATGATATACATTTAGTGTACAGTGTATATTACATTCTTTACACTATGTGTCTTACACTATATGAATTACATTTTGAACACATGTGATATACATTTAGTGTACATTGTATATTACATTCTTTACACTATGTGTCTGATATTATATGAATTACATTTTGAACACATATGGTATACATTTAATTTACAGTGTGTATTCCATTCTTTACACTATGTGTCTTACACCATATGAATTACATTTTGAACACATATGACATACATTTAGTGCACTGTGTGTATTACATTCTTTACACTATGTGTCTTACACTATATGAACTACACTTTGAACACATATGATATACATTTAGTGCACTGTGTATATTTCATTCTTTACACTATGTGTCTTACACCATATGAATTACATTTTGAACACATATGATGTACATTTAGTGCACAGTGTATGTTACATTCTTTAAACTATGTGTCTTACACTATATGATATACATTTTGAACACATATGATGTACATTTAGTGTACAGTGTATGTTACATTCTTTACACTATGTGTCTTACACTTTGTACACTGTACCGATGCATATTTTTTTGTACACTATGTGTTGCATATTTTTGAAGACATATAGTTGACATGTTTTACAGTCTCTTTAATGTTTCATATTGAGTATATGCTTACCACATTACATTATATAGATCTTGTAGACAGTATACTACATACGTGAGAAAAGTAGTTCGTTCACAAACGTTCGTTATCCCCGGCAAGTTTCAGCGAATTTTCCCCGGTAGAAACTTTTCCAACACGTTTTTCGCCATTTCCAGCCAAAGAAAAGCCTCGTAGCCGCCTTTACACGAAATAGCGAACTATGAACGTTAAATTACGAGGCTTGATACAATTGCGAAGGGAAAGAAAGAAAGAAAATAGAGAAAAGTCAGCCCCTTTTCGGTTCACAAATCCTCAGGGTAAACACGAACGTGTATTCGTTCGAGACTGATCGATAGATCGACGTTGAAAGTTGGAAAAGTGCCGCTTCAGAAGGCTTTGCTTTCTTTCTTGACCCTTCAAAGACCGAGCTTCCCTTTGCCAACACGAGGTCGTTCATTTCTCTGGCACTGAATGCTTGTTAAATCGTCGAGAGACATGTTCTTTCGTCTGTACGAACGTGGAATGTTTGCGTGACAATTAGCCGTGTCGTAATTCTTTGTTAAAATTTGCAATGGAGCTGCGGGGAAAATACGCTTCGTGCTTTGTGTGTTCTTGATTCGCGGTTTTGCGGTGCCAGGTGGGTTTCAATAGGCGAATTGTTAGGAACTGTGTTTTTTAATAATTCTTTGGGTTTGGATTAAAGTTCAGGTGGAAGTTTAGAAGACGATGAAGGAAATTGAGGTGTTGGTACGGTGTGAAGTTGGGGAATTATGAGAACAGTGAATTTGGAAATTGGAAAAATTAGGAAAATGAGGAAAACGAGGCAAATGAGGAAAATGAGGAAAATGAGGAAAATGAGGAAAATGAGGAAAAATAGGAAAAATAAGAAAATCAGGAAAATGAAGGAAATTAAAATATTGGGAAATGGGACAACTGGGACAAATGGAAAATGAAATATTGGGGAAGTGGGAAATTGGGAGAATAGAGATTTGGACAAATAGGAAATTGGGGAAATGGGAAATTGGGGAAATGGGAAATAGGGAAAATGGGAAATTGGGAAAATGGGAAATTGGGCAAATAGAAAATTGGGCAAATGGGAAATTGGAGAAGTGAAAAATTAGGGAACTGGGAAATTGGGTAAATGGGAAATTGAGGAAATGAGAAACTGGAGAAGTAGAAAATTGGGGAAATGGAAAATTGAGGAAATAGGAAACTGGGGAAATGGAAATTGGAGAAATTGGAAATTGGGGAAATGGGGAAATGGGAAAATGGGAAAATGGGAAATTGGGGAAATGGTAAATTGGAGAAATAGAAAATTGGAGAAGTGGGAAATTGGGGAAATGGAAAATTGGGAAAATGAGAAATTGTGCAAATGGGAAATTGGAGAAGTGGAAAATTAGGGAACTGAGGAATTGGGAAAATGGGAAATGGGAAATGAGAAATTGTGAAAATGGGAAATTGGAAAATTGGAAAATTGAAAAACTGAAAAATTGAAAAATTGAAAAATTGAGAAATTGAAAAATTGAGAAATTGAAAAATTGAAAAATTGAAAATAGATAGAAGCTGGAAAAATTAGTCATCTAAAGACACTGAAATTTCAAGACTCAAATATCTTAAACTCAAGAACCTAAAATCCCAAACTACAAAAAGGCAAATTTCGTATAATCTGACCCCCAAAAATAAGGACATAAGAAAATTAGCCTGTCCCCATTGCAAGAGGTCATCACTATCTCCCCTTGTCCCGAAAGAGTATCCCGAATGGTTCCATGAATTTAAATCGTGCTTTGTCCGTCGGGCATTTATCTCGATCGCTGTACAGTATCCGGAAACGACGTTAGCCTAAATGAAATCTTTCTTTCCGAATCGTCCGAAAAGAAAGTCGAGGCTGGCACTTTGTTAGTGTCGAAAGAATGGCTAGCGGAGTATCGTGGATAAAATAAAGCGAGCTTGGTCAAAGGAAAGATTCCGAGGGAAGAAGTCGGATAAAAGGGGAGAGGAGCAGTGTCAGTGGTTTCCAATCGAATCCTCTTCAATCGAGGAACTTTCCCCTGTGATCGGGGACAGATTGGAGGCGAGTCGAACTCGATCAGTATGCAAGTAATACGAGTGATCCGTGAATGTCATGCCACGGAAAGGGGAACTTCCATGAATTTTAGAACGACGTCGAGCGAAATTTGCTCGCGGTGTCCGTGACAAGTTTTCCTACCGTGAATCCTGTAATCCCGATACTTTGATTGAAGATACATTCGATCGTGCGAGCGGAAAACGTGTTTTACTTCGGTATAATTAGCGTGGAGGAATTTGTACTGCGCGTATCTGGGGAGATGGCATGCAGGTCAATAGGACTCGCGTTGCTGTCGTGGGACAACTATTCGGACGTGCACGGTACAAATGTGTACGTGAATTTAAAAGTTCGGGAATTTGGTGAATTGAGAATTTATGTGTTTGTAAATTTTGGTATGTAGATATCTGAGATTTCAGGAAAATGCAAGTAATTGGGAAAGTTGGAAATTGGGAAAATAGAAAATTGGGAAAAAGGGAGATTAGTAAGGAGCAAATTGGGAAAATGGAAAATTTGGTAAAGAGAAAATTGAGGATATATTTCAGTGGGAAAATGAGAAATTGGGGAAATGGGAAATTAAGGAAGTAGTTAATTGGGAAAATGGAAAATTAGGAAAATGGGAAACTGAGTAAATGAGAAATTGAGGAAACACTTAACTGAGGAAATGGTAAATTTGGGAAATAAGATATTGGGGTGTAGGCAATTGGAGAAATGGGAAATTAAGAAAGTAGTCAGTTGAGGAAATGGGAAATTAAGGAAATGGAAAACTGAGTAAATAGGGAATCGAGGAAATAGTTAACTGGGTAAATGGTAAATTGGAGAAATGGGAAGTTGGGGAAATGGGAAATTGGGAATGTAGGAAATTGAGGAACTAAGCAATTAAGGAAATGGGAAATTTGGGGAAATGAGAAATTGGAGAAATGGGAAATTGGAGAAATGGGAAGTTGGGGAAATGGGAAGATGGCGAAATGGGAAATTGGAGAAATGGGAAATTGGGGAAATGAGGAAGTGGGAAAATGGGAAATTGGGGAAATGGGAAATGGGAAATCGGGGAAGTGGGAAATTGGGAAAATAGGAAATTGGGGAAATGGGAAGTTGGGGAAATGGGAAATTGGAGAAATGGGAAATTGGGGAAATGAGGAAGTGGGAAAATGGGAAATTGGGGAAATGGGAAATTGGAGAAATGGCAAATTGGGGAAATAGAAAATTGGAGAAATGGCAAATTGGGGAAATAGAAAATTGAAGAAGTGGGAAATTGGGGAAAATGGGAAATTGGGGAAATGGGAAATTGGGGAAATGGGAACTTGGGGAAATGGGAAATTGGGGAAATGGGAAATTGAAAAGAGGAAAATTGGAAAGTTAGAAAAATGGAAAATTGGAAAATAGGAAAATGGGAAAATTGGATAATTGGAAAGTGGCAAGATTGGAAAACTGATAGCTTAAAAATTCCAAAGTGTGGAAATAAGTATCCCTTCCTTACATAGCTTGCAAAATTCAATAGTTTATCAACTTAGAATACCAAAAGTCTGAAAATTCCAGACCCTCAACTTTTCCACCATACAAAATTCCATCTCACAAAATGACAGATGGTAACTACCTCTACGCAGCAAAGACGCGTATTTGCGAAATCGGTAAGATTCTCAAAGGAACGTGCGCAATGTGGCAAAGAGGAACGAGGCGTGTTTGAGCGAGTTTCCCTTGCTACGCGTGCCGATATTGTTTGCAAAGCCTTCGTAACGAGGTTGATAACCCTATCCTAACTGTAATCAGCGGCAACTTGATGCTAGTCAACCGTTATCAAACAGCCTATGAATACTCATACCACCCACATTGCGATGCCTCGTGGTCTCTCAATAGCTTTAAACTCGATCACTTCCTCTCGAAAGGAACAAATCTTGATGTATCGTGCCGATACAACCCAGATGTATCAATTGTCGATTCTCCAACGTCTGACAGCGTGACAAAATCTGACGAGATTCGATTGACATGCAACCCTTGTCTTCTATCAATTTATTACGTTCACTACGTTTCTAACAATTTACATTTCGTCAGGATATTATGAACTATCTGAACTATCATTTGCGTCATGAGTGCGTCATGATATTATGAACTATCTGAACTATAATGTGCGTCATAAGTACGTCACGATATTATGAACTATCTGAACTATAATGTGCGTCACGAGTGCGTCACGATATTATGAACTCTGAATTATAATGTGCGTCACGAGTGCGTCACGATATTATGAAGTATGTGAACTATAATGTGCGTCACGAGTGCGTCATGATATTATCAACTATCTTAACTATAATGTGCGTCACGAGTGCGTCATAATATTATGAACTATCTGAACTATAATGTGCGTCACGAGTGCGTCATGATATTATCAACTATCTTAACTATAACGTGCGTCATGAGTGCGTCATGATATTATGAACTATCTGAACTATAATGTGTGTCATGAGTGCGTCATGACACCATGAACTATCTGAACTATAACATGCGTTATGAGTGCGTCACGATATTATGAAGTATGTGAACTATAATGTGCGTCACGAGTGCGTCATGATATTATCAACTATCTTAACTATAATGTGCGTCACGAGTGCGTCATAATATTATGAACTATCTGAACTATAATGTGCGTCACGAGTGCGTCAGGATGTTATGAACTATCTGAACTATAATTTGCGTCATGAGTGCGTCACGAAAGATTGAAATGTTAGATAAATGAAACAAACAGTCAAACGAACAAATGCAGATCCAAGGAGCCCCATATTCGGTAATTATCGAGAATAGTGATATTCAAAATCGATATTTATAGTAGAACAATGACACTTAGAGTTATCTACAATCGCCACGAAGAGATGTACTTCAAACCAGTGAAACGTGAATCAGAAAAGTGTCGATAAAATGAGTCGTAAAATATTCTATTTCTGTCCCCGTACGTTTTCGACGAATTTTTCCACCGTTCTTAGACGTAACCGTTAGGCGACGATATCGATTGAATTAGACATATCGACCGAAAGCTTTACTTCCTGTTGCTGACAGGCATTACCTAATCACTCGGATTCGCCGGGATTTGATTTGGAAGAGAATTAACTATCTCTGTCGTCGGTCTTCTTAATCTTCTTTCGGTATCTTTCGATAAAGCCTTGAAATTATTTCCTCTCGTTATTTAGCTTCGTATCGGTTGATTCGATAAGTGCCGATGGGAATAATGATTTAACTTGTTCGAAGGAGAGGAAGAAATTAATTATTTTCTGTGGAGGATTGTTTGATTAGAATTATTCATCGTTCTTTGTGAATTTTGTGTTATTTTTATGTAAAAACTGCATAAAATTAATAAGTACATACGATTGAGGAATCAAGATGAAGTTTAGTGTGGAAGAGTTGAAGAATTGAATAACTGAATGATTGAATGATTGAATGATTGAATGATTGAATGATTGAATGATTGAATGATTGAATGATTGAATGATTGAATGATTGAATGATTGAATGATTGAATGATTGAATGATTGAATGATTGAATGATTGAATGATTGAATGATTGAATGATTGAATGATTGAATGATTGAATGATTGAATGATTGAATGATTAAAGGATTGAATGATTGAGGAATTGTATGATTCAGGAATTGAATGATTGAAGAGTTGAATGATTGAAGAATTGAATGATTCAGGAATTGAATGATTGAAGAATTGAATGATTGAACAGTTGAATGATTGAAGAATTGAATGATTCAGGAATTGAATGATTGAAGAGTTGAATGATTGAGGAATTGAATGATTGAGGAATTGAATGATTGAGGAATTGAATGATTCAGAAATTGAATGATTGAACAGTTGAATGATTGAGGAATTGAATGATTGAAGAATTGAATGATTGAGGAATTGAATGATTGAACAATTGAATGATTGAGAAATTGAATGATTCAGGAATTGAATGATTGAACAGTTGAATGATTGATGAATTGAATGATTGAACAATTGAACAATTGAACAATTGAACAATTGAACAATTGAACAATTGAATAATTGAAGAATAGAAAAGACGAAGAATCTCCGAATAGAAAGATCGCAATACCAAGAAATTTGTAAACGAAAGAATTTGAAACTCGGCCACAGGAAATATTGGAAACCACATAAATCCAAAACTTCAAAGACTAAGAATTTGTTTATTCGAGTCCAGCATTCATCAAGCATTCATCTCGCATTCGTAGAATCCTGTCCACCCACATATCCATCCGAAAAAGATCCCGTAAAACATGCAATCGTTAGAGAATTATATTCATCGTGTAGGAGATTATTGCCACCCACGCACCGCTCTGTCTAATCCACATTCCACAAAGACGATGCGAAACGAGCACGGACACGAGAGTCCAGTTCTGTGTTGCGTTTCATTGCTTTAGGTTACTGGGTCGACGGCCACGCTCGATTCACGATCCAACGCCAAAATTAGAGGATGCAGACCAGAATCAATTTCACCGACGACTGTTGAAATAACCAACTCAACCATCGATCCACAACCACAATAGACAACATTTTTCCTTTTGCCAATTTGCTTTGTTCAACTTCTCTTTCTGCGGTGAAATTTCCATGGGCATTTGGCACGTCGGAATTAGGAGTTATTGAGGGATAAGAATTTCAAAGTTTTATATTTTTTAATCGATAAATTGGCGCATTTTTACTTTTACAGTTTTTTCTAACTTTTCGAATTTATAAAATTCCCAAATTCCGAATTTTTCAATTTCTAAATTTTCCAATTGTTGCATTTCCCAATTTCCTAAATTTCTAAATTTCCCAATTTCTCAGTTTCTAACTTTTTCAATTTCCACATTTCCCAAATTTTAAATTTCCCAATTTCCACATTTCCTAAATTCTAAATTCTCTAATTTCCACATTTCCCAAATTCTAAATTCTAAATTCTCTAATTTCCACATTTCCCAAATTCTAAATTTCCCAATTTCCACATTTCCCAAATTCTAATTTTTCCAATTTCCACATTTCCCAATTTCCACATTTCCCAAATTCTAAATTTCCCAATTTCCACATTTCCCAAATTCTAAATTTCCCAATTTCCACATTTCCCAAATTCTAAATTTTCTAATTTCCACATTTCCCAGTTTCCACATTTCCCAGTTTCCACATTTCCCAAATTCTAAATTTCCCAATTCCCAAATTTCCCAATCTCTCAAATTTCAATTTTCAATTTCCCATTTCCCAATTTCCTATTTTCCCAGTTCCCCAATTTCTCCATCTTCAAATCCCAAACCCATAAATCACCTAATTTCCAAATCCTCAAATTCAAAAATTCTCAAATTTAATCCAAACTAGAAGCACTTCCAACACTCCCAGAAATAACACACGAATTTTACATCTTTCTTAAAAGAATCCCAACACTGAATCAAACGATTGCCTCTGAATAGCCGTTGATTTGCAAAAAAATTGAACTATGATTCAATAAAGAATTAAGTTATGCCTTTGAGATCAGACGCGAGCTGTAATATTCTTGATTAGAGGACTCAGGCTTTTGATATAAGGGATGTACCTGCGCGCATGTTGATGCTGACGAAGATAAAAGAAGATTGAACCAATAAGAGGATAAATTAGAAAAGTTTCCTCAAAATATTATATTACTTTTTTCTTTGAAAATCACAGGTAGGAAAAATTTAACAAATTTTGTTATATAATTATTTTTTTTAATTAATTTTGTTCAGATATCAATTACTATGATCATTGACCTAAAATATTATACTTTTTTCGTTTGAAATTCAAGGGTAGGAAAAATTCAACACATTTTATTGAACAATTAATTTTTCTTAACAGACTTTGTTAAAAATTCAACAGTTTTTGTTATATAATTATTTTGTTTAATTAAATTTTGTTCAGATATCAATTACTATGATCATTGACCTAAAATATTATACTTCTTTCCTTTGAAATTCAAGGGTAGGAAAAATTCAACACATTTTATTGAACAATTAATTTTTCTTAACAGACTTTGTTAAAAATTCAACACTGTTTGTTATATAATTATTTTGTTTAATTAAATTTTGTTCAGATATCAATTACTATGATCATTGACCTAAAATATTATACTTTTTTCTTTTGAAATTCAAAAGTAGGAAAAATTCAACACATTTTATTGAAGAATTTTAATTTTTTTAACTGATTTTTTTAAGATCTTGATTGCCACGATTAACCTCATTTTGTATAAAATTACGAATTCAATTTTTAGTCCCAGTTTCTTCCTCCACTATTTCACAGCACATCTTGATTACAAGTTCTCGCTGCGTCAAATTAATGTACGAAGCAACGTATTAAATTCTTAGTATATACACGAAACCATGTCACAAACAGTTGTAACGTAATCCCACAGCAAAAGTAGACCATAGAGTTAATGTCAATCCGTTCGCAACCCATGTTTCGCGTTATTCGATGGTAATTGCACATCTGTCGAGCTGCACCGCAAACATGATTATTGAAACCGCATATCAAAAGACATTTTCTATGTGCCAAGAATATTAACATAAAATTTCTCAACTGGTAGTTTAATTAAATACTTGAAAAGGAGGTTCAATTCATTATTTTCCAAAATGTTCAAAAATATGTTGAATTTCTGAAAATTCAAACTTATAAGTTGATAAGATTTTGGGTTTGTGAACTTTCAAGTTTTTGAGTCAATTGGGAGTCAATTACAATTCAATTCCAATTTGATTGAATTGTAATTGCAGTTCAATTCTATGTGATCCAAATTCTATCACAATTTAATTCTTCACGATACAATTCGACGAAATTCAATTCTATTACAATTCGATTTCACTCATCACTCCAATACTTGAAAAGGAGGTTCAATTCATTATTTTCCAAAATGTTCAAAAATATGTTGGATTTTTGAAAATTCAAATTTATAAGCTGATAAGATTTTGAGTTTGTGAACTTTCAAATTTTTCAGTCAATTGCGAGTCAATTACAATTCAATTCCAATTTGATTGAATTGTAATTGAAGTTCAATTCTATGTGATCCAAATTCTATCGCAATTTAGTTCTTCACGATACAATTCGACGAAGTTCAATTCTATTACAATTCAATTTTACTTCAATACGATTTCATTCAGCAGCAATTGAACTTTACAGCATACAACCCAACGCAATTTAATTCAATTGACACACTATCTCTACAAACTTACCACGCGACCGAAAATGTTCATTTAACGTCATATTTATTCCCCAAATCGTACAAACCGAAAACCTGAGTGTTCACATCGTTGATACTTGCATCAAACGTTGCTTGTCCCGAATGAATGTACTAACGCGTTGAATACGAGCCTTAACAATCTGATTAAAGAAACCAGGGTGCAGCTTTTCACCCCTTTCACACGAAACCGGTGAGAGTTTTAAATATCTGCGACCGAAGGCGAACTTGAATGGGCGGTGAAGCTTCAACGGGTAAATGAGTTTCTACTTTTGTAATTAAAATTCGTCGGCCATAATAGCCAGCGATCTCCTTTCAACCTTTCATTCGGATATATTAATTCTATTATTTTTCCTGCAATTAGTTATTTTCGGTATCAGATTTATCCTCTTAATCCACCAATTAAACTTTTAGATTTCCGAGCTGAGCAAATAAAATCTGGCACGAAAAATTTGGCACGTAGGGATTAGGAGTTATTGTGGGATCAGAATTTAAAGGTTTTGTATTTTTGAGTTGATAACTCTACAAATTTTTAATCTTACAGTCTTTTCTAGCTTTTCGAATTCCTAAATTTCCTAAATTCTGAATTTCTCAATTTCTGAATTTTCCAATTTTTGCATTTCCCAATTTCCTAAATTTCCCAATTTTCCAATTTCTCAATTTCCTAATTTCCACATTTCCCAAAATCTAAGTTTTCCAATTTCCACGTTTCCCAAATTCTAAATTTTCCAATTTCCACATTTCACAAATTCTAAATTTTCCAATTTCCACGTTTCCCAAATTCTAAATTTTCCAATTTCTACATTTCCCAAATTCTAAATTTCCCAATTTCTACATTTTCCGAATTCTAAATTTCCCAATTTCCACATTTTCCGAATTCTAAATTTTCCAATTTCCACATTTCCCAAATTCTAAATTTTCCAATTTTCACGTTTCCCAAATTCTAAATTCCCCAATTTCCACATTTTCCGAGTTCTAAATTTCCCAATTTCCACATTTTCCGAATTCTAAATTTTCCAATTTCCATGCTTCCCAAATTCTAAATTTTCCAATTTCCACGTTTCCCAAATTCTAAATTTCCCAATTTCCACGTTTCCCAAATTCTAAATTTCCCAATTTCCACGTTTCCCAAATTATAATTTTCCCAATTTCCACATTTCCCAAATTCTAAATTTCCAATCAGCAATTAGTTATTTTCGCTATCAGATTTATCCTCTTAATCCACCAATTAAACTTTCAGATTTCCGAGCCAAGCAAATAAAATCTGGCACAAAAAATTTCTCTGATAAATCATTATTTATTGATGACACATTTTTAGGCTAACATATTTTTTATTTGTATTATCATTTATTCCCAGAATGCATCAAATCACTTATGTTCTTCACAAAAAGAATAAATAATTCCACTGAAAATTTGCAGCTATGTAAACTTTTTTCTACAACCGTTTTTCAATTACAATAGAATTGCGATGCAAAGCAATACACTCGCCTAAACACAAATTTGTCACCCCTGTACAAACCTTTATCCAGAATATTGTTTTCTTTAATCTTTTAGCGTCCCCTAAATCTCCACGTTGAAGGGCACCTTTTAGCCGAAATTACCGTCCCAGATTTCCCTATTGTCTCCGTATTATTTATCTTCTTCTCCGACGAATATTCTTTTCCTTTAATTTTGTTCACCCTCCGCTTGCGAGGTGACACACCGATTCCTGACGTTTCAAGACGATACAACGTGACCAAGATTTATGGGTCATGTTGTCTACCATCATCTCGGAACTCGTATTTCGAGATGGCCGATCGATACGATCACGTCGAATACCTTTGTCGAGCATGAGTGCTTCATTATATTCAGCACGATCGCCGACACAGCAGGGTTTCATCTTTGTTTGGCGACACGGGCCTAAGACATATTCATGCTCGATCCTCGTTCACCGGGCAAAACACTTTTCGTCGAGATTAGACCGGCTTTTCGTCAAACGACCTCAAGATGTTTGGCGTTTCTTTTATTTTACGGAGATATCGATTTGTTGGGACTTTAGAATTTTCGGGGATCGAGGATTGGGGTTCGGGTGTTTGGTGTGAGTGGCGATATAACGGGTGGGAAGTTTGGGATTTAAGGAGTTGGGAATTGAGTTGAAATTGGCTCACACGGAATTGAGTTTCTCAAATTCTTACCAAGTTGAATTACCTAAACTTGAATTGAGTCAAATGAAAATTGAATTGATTTAATTGACATCGACTCACTCGAGATCAAATTGCACATTAAATTCGAGTACACTCACATCCCATTAAATCCCCAATACAATAACCATAATACTTTAATTTCCTAATTGAAGAATTGAATACGAATACTTGAATGTTCAAGCAAAATCCAAAGAAAAAGTTCACCGATAATTAAAGCATCTAGTTATGGAACGTAGAAAGGGAGACACCGAGAAAAGGAGTTAATTCAGTGTCAACGAGAAAGAAACTCACCGATGCAGAAGGGTTTAATTAAATTCCTTCACTTACCGTTCTACCCTCGGCAAATGTTGTTGCACCCCATAGCACCGTGAAAGAATGCCATTGATCGAAGACACGTGTCGATCAGGCACAACGGTGTCAAGGTACATTTTCGAGGCTGTTTCCGCTTGTTCACCTTTACCTCGTGTCGATTCGAAACTTCAAAGTCACCGCAGAATTCAGTGCCCGGTTAAACGACCTATCCTCATCCCCGGGGAATTGGGGCGGCGGGAGGAACGTGTTTGCTCTTTGTACCGTGTCATCCACAGGTGCTATCGAAATAATACCGTTTCGTACTAGGATTTCGTGCTGGGAATTTCCTGACGTTTGCTTTTATTCCTGATGGATCGACGGTATTCGTTCGCGGAACGATAGAGAAAATAGTTTCTGCAGATTACGGGGAAGGACGAATTTCTGGGTGAGAGGAAATCGATAAATGTAAAGGGTGGATGATGAAAGAAATACGAGTATTGTTTTCCTTGAATACCTGTACTCTTTTAACAATAGATACTGTGATCAGGTACTTGGATTCTAAGAACTCAGGTACTTAAAAATTGGTACTCGAGTACAAAGAATTAGATAACAAAGTATCTGGCAATAAATACGCGATGTCCAAAAGTACTTGAGTATCGAACAGCACGTACTTAGGTACCTAACAAGTACTCAAGTATCGAACAACAAGTACTCAGGTACCTAACAAGTACTCATGTATCGAACAACAAGTACTCAGTACCTAACAAGTACTCAAGTATCGAACAACAAGTACTCAGTACCTAACAAGTACTCAAGTATCGAACAAAACGTACTCAGGTACCTAACAAGTACTCAAGTATCGAACAACAAGTACTAAGGTACCTAACAAATACTCAAGTATAAAATAACACGTACTCAGGTACCTAACAAGTACTCAAGTATAAAACAACACGTACTCAGGTACCTAACAAGTACTCAAGTATCGAACAACAAGTACTTAGGTACCTAACAAGTACTCAAGTATCGAACAACAAGTACTCAGGTACTACACAAGTATTTAAGCACCTAACATGTACTCAAGTATCTAACAAGTACTCCAGTACCTAACAAATACTCCAGTACCTAATAAATACTCCAGTAACTAACAAATACTCCAGTACCTAACAAGTACTCCAGTACCTAATAAATACTCCAGTAACTAACAAATACTCCAGTACCTAACAAGTACTCAAGCATCGAACAGCAAGTACTCAAGCATCGAACAGCAAGTACTCAGGTACCTAACAAGTATTCAAGCACCTAACATGTACTCCAGTATCTAACAATTACTCCAGTACCTGACAAGTACTCCAGTACCTAACAAATACTCCAGTACCTAACAAATACTCCAGTACCCAACAAGTACTCAAGTATCTAACAAACACTCCAGTACCTAACAAGTGCTCCAATACCTAAATACCTAAGTACCTAAAATAGTACCTAATAAAAAAGTACATAAGAACCTAAAAAATGACTTAATAATAAACACTCAACAACCTAACTACCTAAGTATCCAAGCACGAATCTAAATACTTCCCACAAAAGCGACTAACTTCAAAATCGTCATGAATGTTTAATAGAGGATATAAAAGGTATTAACGAAAGCCGAGAAAATGCTTGAGGTATTCATGAATTTTAAAAATATGGTCTTCAATATATCTAACGGAGTGGCAGAAAATCGTGACTCTTTGATTATTTCGTGCCACCTAAACGAATGCTGACAGGTTTATTAACTTAGCACCACCTTTCCACCCCGATCGATGGAATTCCACTGTATCATCGAATATGCCGTCAAGCCTTTGTTCTCCTAATTACATAACAATGGTTATAGACAGGCCAACCGCGGGACGAAGTAACAACACTCTCATTAGCCTTTATCAATGTTCGAGAACCACAAGAAAGCTGTGATGACTCAGTGCCTTGTATCTTCATTGTTACATTCAACGTTGCGTGTTCGTCGTTAAATTAATTATCATTAAAAACAGGTTGTGTCTCGGATGATTTGCGTGGTTACGTAATTATTTTTTGTAGTGGCAGACGCTTTTTGTATTTTAGTATTTTAGTTTGGAGATTTTTACTCTGGTATTCAAGTATTTAGTGAATACTTGTACTGGTGGTACTTTGAGTACTTGTAGTACTTAGATTGTGAGTACTAGTACTCTGGTATTTTAAATACAAGTATGTTTAAAATACTGGAGTACTTGGTAAGTAGCAGTACTCGAATACTTAGGGCTGCAAGTACTAGTATTGAAGTACTCAGATCGCAAGTACCAGTACTCGAGTATTTACATTATAGGTACTAGTATCTCAAGTACCTAAGTACTTAATAATAGCTGTATTCATGTCCTGAGTGCTTATAGTTCTAAAATATTTCATCTTGTGTACTTACAGTCTTACTCACATAAGTAATAACTTAAATACTTACTTAAATAGTACAAGTACTTGAGTACTTACATGAGTACCAACATCTATGTACTCAATTATAATCACACGTTCCACTATGTATTCAAGTATTTATGCATAAAGTACTTATACTTTGAGTATCGGTATTCAAATACATATCAAGTACTTAAGCTTTGAGTAATAGTATTCAAATACATGTCAAGTGCTTAACCTTTGAGTAACAGTATTCAAATACATATCAAGTACTTAAACTTTGAGTATGGGTATTCAAATACATATCAAGTACTTAAACTTTGAGTAACAGTATTCAAATACATATCAAGTACTTATACTTTGAGTAACAGTATTCAAATACATATCAAGTACTTATACTTTGAGTAGCAGTATTCAAATACATATCAAGTACTTATACTTTGAGTATCGATATTGAAATACACATCAAGTACTTGCACTTTGAGTACCGGTATTTAAATACATGTCAAGTACTTGCACTTTGAGTACCGGTATTCAAGTACAAATCAAGTACTTGCACTTTGAGTACCAGTACTCAAGTACTTCCGTCTCAACTACGTTTCCCATAACTCCTAAAAGAAATCTACTTTACCCAGAAACTTTCATAAGACCAATATCTATTTAATCCCCGAAAAGACTGCAATAAAACGACTTATTCCCTCAAGACCGAAATTACCAAAGTTCGCCCGTGCAAAACGAAAATCTGAAAAATGAAATGGAAACACGAGACGCTTTTTTTTGGTCGATGAAATTCATCGCAGCAGCGAGTAAACTCATTTTTCCTCTCGAAATTCGTTCACGATTCATTTTATTTTCTTCGTGCAGCGAGTCGTGCTTTTCCCACGCAGCGATTTCCTGGCCACAAGAACCGGTACGGGTTTTGTTGGACACGAGAATGCTCGCCATGAAACGACGAATCCCAAATAATTGGATGCACAACATCCAACAGGACGATAAAGACGAAATGAATACGCGATCTCCCCGAATTTGTCGACGCGAGTGTCCCTGTTATTAGACGCCTGCCGTTTGATCAGTTGCTCATTGTACTCGCCGTTTGCAATAAAGGAGGAATTATCGATAAAATGCCGTACAGGAAATTGCCGGTTTACGGAATTAATGTTGCGACGATAAAAAACGCCCGGGTCGTTTGAACTGCTCGCTCGGAAAATTGAACAGTATTTTATAACAAAAATAACGGATTCGGTGACGTGCCAGTAAATTCCAAGGATTTACGATTCTGGTAATTTATAATTACTAGGGCTATGACGACCACGTACGCCCGGGATATTGCAGCAAAATTTTTAATACCTTCGGTGACAGGCGGTTGTGACGAGAATGAAAAATGTAAAATGTTTATGATTTATGAATAGTTCTGTTGCAAAAGATCTTGCAATAATATTAATAATAATTGTTATGTCGAAATATTACTAAATAAATAGACAAATATTTATAGAATGTTAATAATTATTATCCATAGAGTGTTAATAAAGGAACATTATTTTAAACAAGATATATAATGTGAATAATAAAGGTCGACTAAAACGGACGTATTTCTTGTACAAACATGAAATTTCATTTGACGGAAAATTGATATAGTGATTCAATAGAAGTGGGACGTTTGCGAGAGTGACTTGCACCTCAGACAGCAGTGAAGTAAATCTAATGAGAATTTAACGACGCGATTCGGTCGGTCGTGAACTCTGAAAATCGATGGATATCTGTTCTCGTAAGTGGCGAACGCGAGCTGACAATTATTTCATGGACGAAATTTTAACGACTGAGGGAAATATAAATCGATGTTGAACTGCTACATTATTCAAGTTAAAATAACTGGTATAAAAGTCGAGAATTTGTAATGAATTCGAGATGTCTATTTATTAAATGAGTACAGGTATTCGAGTACTTATACATTGAGTACAAGTATTCTAATAATTAATTAATTATTAATATAAGTACTCGAGTGAGCAGTCGTTGAGTACTGGTACTTGAGTACTTAGGTGTGGAATACCAGTACTCAAGTACTTAGTTCTCAAATACCAGTATTTATATACTGAATACAGATACTCAAGTACTTAGCTCTCGAATACCAGTATTTATATATGGAATACTAGTACTCAGATACGTAGTTCTCGAATACCAGTACTTCTGTATTAAATACCAGTACTCAGGTACTTAGTTCTCGAATACCAGTACTTCTGTAATAAATACCAGTACTCAGGTACTTAATTCTGCAATACCAGTACTTATGTATTGAATATCAATGGTCTAGTATTTAACTGATGGATACTTTCATTCTGAGTTCGAGCATGTAGTTGCATTCTAATTCTTATGTTCTGAATACTGATACATGGAGTACTGATACTTGAATAATTAATATTGAGTTCCCACATTGTGAGTATTAGTATCTGAGTAGGTACTCACCTATATTAGTACCATTATGTATGGAGTACCTATACCATATGCAAGTACTTACGTATTGAGTACTAGTATCATATGCAAGTACTTATATATTGAGTACCAACATCATATGCAAGTACTTACATATTGAGTACCAGTACCATATGCAAGTACTTACATATTGAGGTCCAGTACTATATGCAAGTACTTACATATTGAGTAACAGTGCCATATGCAAGTATTTACATATTGAGTAACAGTGCCATATGCAAGTATTTACATATTGAGTACCAGTACCATATTCAAGTACTTACATATTGAGTACCAGTACCATATGCAAGTACTTACATATTGAGTACCAGTACCATATTCAAGTACTTACATATTGAGTAACAGTGCCATATGCAAGTATTTACATATTGTGTACCAGTACCATATGGAAGTACTTACATATTGAGTACCAGTGCCACGTGCAAGTACTTACATATTGAGTACCAGTGTCATATGCAAGTATTTACATATTGAGTACCAGTACTACATGCAAGTACTTACATATTGAATACCAGTACCATATGCAAGCACTTACATATTGAGTACCAGTATCCCAGTACTTGAGTACTGGGATAGCACCTTGATAGCACCTGGGAGCACCTTGAGTACTAAAGCATTTCCACATCGAGTGCCAGTATCTAAAAGTATTCTCATTGAGTACTGGTATTCGAGTACCTTATACTAAACTACGAACGTACTAATGTACAAGTAACTATTATATGAATCCTTCCTAAATAATAGTTCCTTAAATATCTACGTACAAAATACAAGTACCCAAGTATTCAAATTCCAAGTACAAAGTACTCAAGCACAAAATAATCCAAACACGGAGTTCATCATGATATCATATTTCTCCTCCCGTTTAACCAAAAATGCCGCAGTTAAATAGCGGTATAAAGTGAAATTGGTCGTCGACCGTAAATCTTCGAAAATAAAATTTCGCCGTAAACGTATCAGATTCATTGAATCCTGTCAGTTCGAATTTAGAGCGCATTTTTTCACGTTCATAATGGCCTCGTAAGAAGTTGAAAATCGACGTGCTGATGTTTGCTTTTTCGTGCTCCAGTTTCGACTGTTACTTATTGGAACGTGACAACGTTCCAGGAAACTCATGAGATTTTATACTCCGCAAAGGATGTTTATGTGCAGCAGTCGCGGGCCAGAGTGACCCAGTTTCGAACAGTCTTTTAACACAATCGGGTAGCGCATCTAGAGTGATGATCTCGTTGGATAAAAACGATTAAAAGCCGGCCACGCTCGATGAATTAAATGCTCCAACAACCGTACGAAATTTCTTGTTTACTTGCTGAAAAACAGATACGAGCAATTATTTTTATAATTTCCCCGGTGAACCGTGCATTTGTTTATTCTTCCTCGCTTGATTTTAGACGAATGACATTTTTCGCTGATTTAATGGATATTGATAGCGGGGGGGCTTGCAGCTTTATTTTTCGGTTATCGATATTGGAGTGATGGGATACATATAACGAATAATACGATAGTCGGGTATCGATCGGTCAACGGCAGTCACGAAATACGGGAAAAGAATGGAAATAACAAACATTAGCATAAATTTACATTCGTACGAAATGAACGGGAAGAAAATAGAGAAAATTTTCTTCCCGTCCTGTTTCTTTACCCCGGCTTGATTCCTTGACAACGGAAAATGAACTGCCTGTGTCTCGTGAAATTTCGCTCCACGATGTGATTAAAGACACGCCCCAAAAGATTTCGTGGAAATTAGCTTAGCGAACGGGTCACGGTACTTTCTGTAGTACTATATTCTGTATTACCTGCTTCTCAATTTATGAGATAATTCAATTATTCAATTCCTCCATTTTTCAGTTCAGCAAGTTTAAAATTTTTTAACTTTTCAGATTTATAATTTTTCAATTTTTCAATTCTTCAATTTTTCAATTTTTCAATTCTTCGATTTTTCAATTCTTTGATTCTTCAATTCGTTAATTCGTCAATTCGTCAAATTGTCAATTTGTCAATTCGTCAATTCGTCAATTCGTCAATTCGTCAATTCGTCAATTCGTCAATTTGTCAATTCGTCAATTTGTCAATTCGTTAATTTGTCAATTCGTCAATTATAAAATCTTCCAACCGTAAATTCCTAAATTCCTCAATTCTACAATCTCGTAACTTTTCGATTCTTCAATCCTCCAATTCTTCTATTCTCCTATTTTTCAATTCGTCAATTATTCAATTTATGAATTTGTCAATTTGTCAATTATAAAATCTACCAATCTTAAATTCATAAATTCCTCAATCCTACAAGCTCGTAATTTTTCAATTCTTCAATCCTCCAATTCTTCAATTCTTGAATTCGTCAATTATTTAATTTATCAATTTGTCAATTTGTCAATTATAAAATCTACCAATCTTAAATTTATAAGTTCCTCAATTATACAATCTTGTAATTTTTTAATTCTACAATCCTCCAATTCTTCAATTCTTTAATTTTTCAATTCGTCAATTATTCAATTTATTAATTTGTCAATTTGTTAATTACAAAATCTACCAATCTTAAATTCATAAATTCCTCAATTCTACAATCTCGTAATTTTTCAATTCTTTAATCCTCCAATTCTTCACTTCTTCTATTCTTCAATTCGTCAATTATTCAATTTGTCAATTTGTCAATTTGTCAATTATAAAATCTACCAATCTTAAATTCATATATTCCTCAATCCTACAAGCTCGTAATTTTTCAATTCTTCAATTCTTGAATTCGTCAATTATTCAATTTATCAATTTGTCAATTTGTCAATTATAAAATCTACCAATCTTAAATTCATAAATTCCTTAATCGTGCAATCTTGTAATTTTTTAATTCTTCAATTCTTCAATTCTTCAATCCTTCAATTCTTCAATTCTTTAATTTTTCAATTCGTCAATTCGTCAATTATTCAATTTATCAATTTGTCAATTTGTTACTTATAAAATCTACCAATCTTAAATTCATAAATTCCTGAATCCAACAAGCTTGTAATTTTTCAATTCTTCAATCCTCCAGTTCTTCAATTATTCAATTGTTCAATTCTTCAATTTTTTTATTTTTCAACATTTTATTTTTTAAAACATTCAAATTTGCATGTTCCAAAATCCCCACACATCGAGACATCAAATATTTGCTGAAAACAATGAACACCGTCGAAACTGCTTTGATTTTACATAACAAATCCTCCTGCGCATTTTCGATTTGAATACGAAACCTCGTACAAACGTGTAGACAGATTTCCCTGCACTTTCAAGCTTCGAAACTATGGTATTATCGGAAACCACGTACAACGGGAAACACGGTACCGACGGTACGAATAATTTTCTACCTCGAAAATCGACAGAACAGAACGTACGTTAAAACAACTGCAACATTAATTTGTCGTTCTCTTTTTTTCTGTGTGTTCACAGCCACCGAGGAATTGGGGAGCAGTATGAGCACCACCCTACCGTCCGCACCGACAGAACTCTCGCAATTCCCGAAGCTTTGCGAGCTACGACGAAAGTTTCCTGTTCTGTACCGCGTGGAGTTTCAGGTGAGGACAATAAATTTTACCGTACCTTCACTCGATCCCCTTTCAACGTTTCCCGAGCTTATTTCTCGCTTTCGATAAGACTGCCAACTTTTGCCGTGACCGTGTGGCAACTTGAGTAAATATTCGAACGTTTATGACGGTGTATTGCCACGAATATAAAGCTGGATGAAGATTTATTAGGTTTCTTTTGAAAGGAGGGACATTTGAAAGCTTGTTACGTGTGCTACTGGAGCTGTAACTTGGTACAATTATTTTTAGTCAATATTTGCGAGGGTGGTGTGTGTAGTTTGTATCAGAATTTGTTTTATAGTAATTAGATTTTGTGTGCAAGTATTTTGTGGAGGGAGTATTCAAGGTTCAGTACAAGTATTTTGTGAATTGAGTATTCGAGGTTGAGTACAGGTATTCGAGTATTCAAGGTTGAATACAGGTATTCGAGTATTCAAGGTTGTATACAGGTATTCGAGTACTCAAGGTTAAGTATAGGTACTCGAGTATTCAAGATTGAATACAGGTATTCGAGTACTCAAGGTTGGGTACAGGTATTCGAGTACTCAAGGTTGAGTACAGGTATTCGAGTACTCAAGGTTGGGTACAGGTATTCGAGTACTCAAGATTGGGTACAGATATTCGAGTACTCAAGGTTGAGTACAAGTATTGGAGTACTCACGAATCGAATACCAGTACTCAAGTACTTAAGTCATGAGTATCTAAGTGCCTAGTACTTATGTTCTTAGTATCCTATGTTGCTAGTAGTTATGTTCCCCATACCTACGTCCCTAATACCTGTGTCCCTACTGCTTATGTCCCTCTTGCCTATGTTTCTACTGCCTATGTCCCTACTGCCTATGTCTTTACTACATATGTCCCTAACACCCATGTCCCTAATACCTATTTCCCCCATACCTATGTCCCCCATACCTATGTCCTCCATACCTATACCCTCCATACCTATGTCCCCCATACCTATGTCCCCCATACCTATGTCCTCCATACCTATACCCTCCATACCTATGTCCCCCATACCTATGTCCCCCATACCTATGTCCCTAACACCCATGTCCCTAATACCTATGTCCCCCATACCTATGTCCCCCATCCCTATGTCCCCCATACCTATGTCCCCCATACCTATGTCCCCCATACCTATGTCCCTAACACCCATGTCCCTAATACCTATGTCCCCCATACCTATGTCCCCCATACCTATGTCCCCCATACCTATGTCCTCCATACCTATACTCCCCATACCTATGTCCCCCATACCTATGTCCCTAATACCTATGTCCCCCATACCTATGTCCCTAATACCTATGTCCCCCATACCTATGTCCCCCATACCTATACCCCCCATACCTATGTCCTCCATACCTATATCCCCCCATACCTATGTCCTCCATACCTATACCCCCCATACCTATGTCCCCCATACCTATATCACCCATACCTATGTCCCCCATACCTATGTCCCCCATACCTATGTCCCCCATACCTATGTCCCCCATACCTATACCCCCCATACCTATGTCCCCCATACCTATGTCCCCCATACCTATGTCCCCCATACCTATGTCCCTAGTAGTTATATAAATCCCAAGCACGTCCTAACTACCTAACTCTCCAAGTTCGTTATTTCCCATCCAATAATTTCCATCCTCCACTCCGTGCTCCATATTCTCCTCCAAATATCTCGCCACTGGTTATTTCATAACTCTGACGAATTTTAGCCCATCGCAAATTGAACGAAACGGCCCGAGACAAGATGATCATCGGACAGTTTACACAGTATCAAACAATAATTCGAAACGACATATCTAATATTACCCACTCTATTAAATTACACGTGAAATTCGTTTCCATCCTACGTGTAGCAAACGCATCGCGTATTCAACCTCGGTGACTACGGAGTGCCTTTAAGGTAGGCAGCCAGCCAAGACAGAGGAAGACGAGAGCGGAGAAGATGACATCCAGGAGACAAAGCGATCCCACGAGAATAGGCGGTGGTATCGGTTTCTCATTAGACTGCCATTTTGGTGTACGAATTCTAGACCGCTCGCTTCAAGACGTAGAGCACCTGACATAGAGCAGAGAACAGTCGGAAAGTCACTCCGACTAAGTTCCTTTAATTTAACTTCCTGAACGTCTCCGATATCGGAAAGGAAAATTATTAATTTGAATTGTGACAAATTATGAAAAATTATGAAACTCATGGAACTGTGATAAATTGGGAAAAATTATGGAACTAGTGACTCTGTGAAAAATTATGAAAAATTATAAAACTTATGGATTTGTGACAAATTGCGAAAAATTCTGAAACTAATACCACTGTGAAAAATTATGAAAAATTGTGGAAAATTTTGGAACTGAAAAATTATTAAAAATTATAAAACTTATGGAACTGTGATAAATTGGGAAAAGTTGTGAAAATTATAAAAAATGATAAAAAATTATGAATCTAGGAATATTACATGTGACATAATTTTTGTTTGGTCAACTCGTTTTAAAGAGTTAAAATAAATCCTCGAAGATTGAATAACTTTTTGAATTAATTTTTTATCTAGCAATCTGTAAAGGAAAGAAAGTTTTAAGAAGAAAGTTTTTAATTAGATCTATCAAACAGTTTCATCAGCTGTTTAAACAATTTGCGAAAGTTATGGACAAAGATGTTAAGTTTGTCTGAAATACATCTTGAAATCTTGATCTTGAATTTCCGGATCGGGGATGTTCTGTTTAATTTATATCTGAGTGACGTTGCCAGTCTATAACTTAGCTTGACATTTCAAGTGCCACTGTACTCGATATTTCAACATCATTGTTTCAACATTTCGTGTTTTGCGTTGTTTTGTTTGCAGACAGCAACGAAGGTGGAGACGCACTCGTGTAGACACGCCACGAAGCCAGCGAACAAGGAGAAGAATCAGAACCAGAAATGTATTCCTTGTAAGTGACCTTGAGAATTATACAATTAAAAAATTAGAACTATTATTTGTATTATGGTTTGATAAAATTAAATTTTCTGTACGCAGACGACTATAACAGGGTGGTGTTAGATACGATCGAAGGCGAACCTGATTCCGATTACGTTAACGCATCCTACGTAGATGTGAGTGTCCAAAAATTACTATAAATTTGATCCAGTGAAGTATTTACAGTGACCTACTCGTTTCGATCTGAAATTCGATACATTATCCACGAGATCTTAACGATCCCTTCAGCAGTTCTACACGTTTCTTAAATTAAACTTGTACGAAATTCCTTGGGACGATCGTTGTTATCGCTGGGTTAAATTAAAGGTCAAGCTCAAGGTTGACTGTAATGACAACCCCCAACATGATATTGCGACGGCACCGTTTGAATAATTCATAATCTGTGTTACCCAAAATAGCGTACGAAATGTTGTCGCTATACTTGCAAGACTTAGTTGCTTTAGATATACTTTAAGTAGTTAAGTATCAAGTATTTCTGTACTCAAGTACTCGCATGTACTCACTATTTGTGCTATTCAAGATTAGAGTACCGGTATTCAAAGATTTTTCTATTTAATATGGAGGTTCTCAATGTATTTAGGTATCTGATAATATAGGTACATGAATAAGTCACTTTTGAGTACATTTACTGGAATATATTCACTTGAGTGCAAATACTTGAATACATGTTGAGATACTAAGTAGTTGAGTACTTAGACAGCTGGTGTTCAGTACCTGAATACCAAGTGATACCAAGTACTCTTCTTAATTCAGTGTTTTTAAAATATTTAGAAATTAGGAAGTATTAATTTGAGTGTTGTAATCCAAAGTGCCTAAAGATTTCCAGAATACGAGTATCGAGTGTCAGGTATCAAGTATCAGGTATCAGGTATCAAGTAGCAGATATCAGGTATCAGATGTCAAGTATCAGATATCAAGTATCAGATATCAGGTATCAGATGTCAAGTATCAGGTATCAGGTATCAGGGATCAAGTATTAGATATCAAGTATTAGATGTCAAGTATTAGATGTCAGGTATCAAGTATTAGGTATCAGGTGTCAAGTATCAGATATCAGGTATCAAGTATTGTTTTCAAGTATCAGGTATCAGATATCAAGTATCATATATCAGATATCAGATGTCAAGTATCAGATATTAAATATCAGGTATCAGGTATCAGGGATCAGGGATCAGGGATCAGGGATCAAGGATCAGATATCAAGTATCAGTTATCAGGTATCAAGTATTGTTTTAAAGTATCAGGTATCAGTTATCGGTTTCAAGTATCAGATATCAGATATCGGTTTCAAGTATCAGATCTCAGGTTTCAGGTATCAGGGATCAAGTATCAGATGTCAAGTATTAAATGTCAGGTATCAAGTATCAGGTATCAAGTATCAGATGTCAGGTATCAGTTATCGGTTTCAGGTATCAGATATCAGATATCGGTTTCAAATATCAAATATCAGGTATCAGTTTCAAGTATCAGATATCAGGTATCAAGTATTGTTTTCAAGTATCAGGTATCAGTTATCGGTTTCAAGTATCAGATATCAGATGTCGGTTTCAAGTATCAAATGTCAGGTATCAGGTATCAGTTTCAAGTATCAGATATCAGGTTTCAGGTATCAGGGATTAAGTATCAGATGTCAAGTATTACATGTCAGGTATCAAGTATCAGGTATCGGTTTCAAGTATCAGATATCAGGTATCAAGTATTATTTTCAAGTATCAGGTATGAGTTATCGGTTTCAAGTATCAGATAACAGATATCAGGTATCGGTTTCAAGTATCAAATATCAGATATGAGGTATCAGTTTCAAGTATCAGATATCAGGTTTCAGGTATCAAGTATCAGGTATAAAATATCAAATATCATGTCCCATTATCAGAACTGGAACAACACAGATTATATAAGACTCCGTATGACACAGTTTGAATATCGAGTACCCAAATACATCCGCACCGAATAAGAGCATTCCAAGTTGGCGCGAAGTTCACTTTATCCCGATATTGTTTCAGAGTATATTGAAACCGAATGCTTACATCGTGACTCAGGGACCCATGGAGAACACTGTAACAGAATTCTGGCGAATGGTTTGGCAAGAGAAGGCATGCTGCATCGTGATGCTAACAAAAACGTTCGACTTCATCAGGGTGAGAAAATCGATCGAAAATCCTGCGTCCGTACACAAACAGCAATTTGTACGATGCCCGAAGAAAAACCGCGGACAACAACATCGCCGAATTTGTTGTCGATCTTCGTGATTGTTTGTTCAGACGTGTTTATTTTAGTATTCGGCTGATTTTCAGCCGGCGCTAGGCTGCATTGTTTTGCGCGCGTTCGTGTCTGACGAACGATAACCGAGTCGGTCGAATCGATTTCAGGTGATGTGTGTCCAATATTGGCCCGCGAGCAAAGACAAGGACGAAGAGTACGGCGGTATCGGGGTTTCCGTGTTGAAGGAGGAGGAACTGGCCAATTTTCACATACGAACGATAAAGCTGTACAAGAAAAACGAGAACGACGTGAGTGCACTTTCCGTGTTTCACAGATTTATTTGCTAGACGTGAAACGTTCGATATAAACGGGGTGCGCATGTTTGTCTATGGGGTGCGAATACATTTTAAACGTTCGAATATGTGTATTGCACGGTCTTAGGTAGACTCTCGTTATATGGCCATCGTTTGTATTGCCGAGCTGCTACGAACTTAGGCATTTGGGTTTTGGAAGGTTGTGATATAGGGATTTAGGGAGTTTTAGAGAATAGCGAAATTTGGGATTTTAATATTTGGGGATTTGAGAAATTGAAAAATTTGAGAATTCAAAAGTAGTCAATTGAAAAATTGAAAAATTGAAAAATTGAATATTTGAAAAATTGAAGAATTGGAAAATTGAAAAATTGAAGGATTGAATAATTGAAAAATTGAAAAATTGAAGAATTGGAAAATTGAACAATTGAAAAATTGAAAAATTGATGGATTGAGTAATTGAAAAATTGAAGAATTGGAAAATTGAACAATTGAAAAATTGAAAAATTGAAAAATTGAAAAATTGAAAAATTGAAGAATTGAGTAATTGAAAGATTGAAGAATTGGAAAATTGAACAATAGAAAAATTGAAAAATTGAAAAATTGAAGAATTGAGTAATTGAAAAATTGAGTAATTGAAAAATTGAATAATGGGGTAATTGAATAATTAAAAAATTGAATAATGGGATAATTGAATAATTGAAAAATTAAAAATTGACTAGTAAAAATATTAAAAAATTTGAAACTTCTAATATATAAAAATTGTAAGATAAGAAAATGTGGAAGCAGGTCAATCTTAAGACTTGACAGTGTAAAAATATCATCACCGTGTGAAAATTTATACCAGCCATTGCTCATACGAGATACACTAAATTTACCGTATTAATCTACAGTAAATCAAGCCGTGATAGGTGCCGTATTTCATTGGCAAAGAATCACCCTTTATCTCCACTCAATTTCGCTACAAATTGCACTTTATAATGCATCAGACAAAGTCGAATAATTTCCAATACAGTGTAAGGAAGTCTGAACTGACAGAAACTCGCGAACGTGGAAACTTTTGTCTGGGAAGTGGACCATCACACGGGGGTTCCAGCAAGACTGAAATTGAAGACAGAAGTTTGTAAAAAGTTGGCGGAATTAACTAGTGAGGAACTAGTCTTGCTGCAACGTTGAAACTGGGTGAATGCAAAACTATACGGATGAGAGATAGAGGATGACGAGATGATAAGTTTACTCGAACGACTGTTACGTAAGGGTTAATTTTATTAGCACACAGGAAATGGAATGAAAACAGGATGATTCCTACCAAATTACCATCGACACATTCCGTGTTTTCATTGGTCGCTCGATTGTTTGATGTAGGGATTATTCGTTATTAGTTGGTTAGGGAAATTATTGGTTATTGATTAATAGCGTTTCACATGATTATATCTTATCAGGATACAACGTGAAATAATATTGGTTTTGTACTATGAGTATTGATTTATTTGTTTATGCAGGATGTTAATCAATATTCGATAAATGGATAATGTTATGTGAAACTGTCTACCTATTTGTATTTTGTTATATGACATAGATGTATGATCCTTACTTGGAATTGTATTCTACATTGTTAAGGAACAATGTTTCAACCTCTAAGTACCAATATTAAGTATCAAGTATCAAGTTTCAGATATTAACATCAAATATCAGGGATCAAGTATCAAGGATCAAATATCAAGTTTCAACTATCAAATTTTAAATATCAAGTCTCAAATATCAGTATCAAATATCAAGGATCACATATCAAGGATTAAGTATCAAGGATTAAATATCAAGTCTCAAATATTAGTATCAAATATCAAGGATCATATATCAAGGATTAAGTGTCAAGGATCATATAACAAGAACCAAATATCAAGGATCAAGTATCAAGGATCAAATAACAAGGATCTAATATCAAGTGTAAAATATCAAGTTTCAAATATCAGTATCAAATATCAAGGATTAAGTATCAAGGATCAAGTATCAAGGATCAAATAACAAGGGTCTAATATCAAGTTTCAAATATCAGGTATCAAGTATCAAGGATTAAATATCAAATTTCACAGATCAAGTTTGAAATATCAAGTCTCAAATATCAGTATCAAATATCAGTATCAAATATCAAGGATCACATATCAGGGATTAAGTATCAAGAATTAAATAACAAGAATCAAATATCAAGGATCAAGTATCAAGGATCAAATAACAAGGATCCAATATCAAGTTTCAAATATCAGTATCAAATATCACGTATCAAGTATCAAGGATCAAATATCAAGTTTCACAGATCAAGTTTAAAGTATCAAGTCTCAAATATCAGCATCAAATATCAAGGATCACATATCAAGGATTAAGTATCAAGGATCACATAAGAAGAATCAAATATCAAGGATCGAGTAGCAAGGATTAAATAACAAGGATCAAATATCAAATTTCAAATATCAGTATCAAATATCAAGTATCAAGTATCAAGTATCGAGGATCAAATATCAGTATTAAATGTCAGTATCGATTATCAAGTACCAGGTCCAAATGCTAAGTACCAAGTACCAAGTGCTAACTACCAAGTACTAACCAAGTACTAAGTACTAACTACCAAGTACCAACCAAGTACTAAGTACTAACTACCAAGTACTAACCAAGTACTAAGTACTAACTACCAAGTACCAACCAAGTACTAAGTACTAACTACCAAGTACTAACCAAGTACTAAGTATTAACTACCAAGTACTAACGAAGCACTAAATACTAACTACCAAGTACTAACCAAGTACTAAGTACTAACTACCAAATCCTAACGAAGTACTAAGTACTAACTACCAAGTACTAACCAACTACTAAGTACTAACTACCAAGTACTAACCAAGTACTAAATACTAACTATCAAGCACTAACAAAGTACTAAGTACTAACTACCAAATCTAAAACATCAAATACCAAGTACTCACTCCAAATACCAAATACCAAATCCCGAATACTAAATTGCAATACTAATTAATAAAAAAAATACTCCTATTAATCATCTTAGCAAACTAGCCAGCTATTAGTTAACGTTCTATTTACACTAAGTTGGTAATTCGTGACGCAGGTTAAACCGAATGTTATAATTCAAACGGGGTTAATAACGAACGTGTTAAGTCACACCGTTACGTTGGCCGAAACTCGTGGCAAACGCGGCCACCGCCCAGTTCCTAATTACACGAAAGCAGCGTGTTTGACGAAGCGTTAATATATACCGTCGCCGTAAAGTACTTGCACGAGACGCGTCGTCGCGAGAACGTGAAATAGCACGTGGTGGCTCGTTAACGTCGCGTGTTTGATCTTTGTCGGTCAGCCCGTCGTCGCGAACCATCAAACATTAACGCGTCCGGTAGAATCAATCTTTTAACGGAGTGTCTGGCGAACGCAACACGATAATTGCTGGCAAGATTTACCGACGATGGAAAATTCAGAGCGACTCCGCCGTTCCCTGAATAGCAACTTCTGCATAATACGCGAACCGGGAAGATTCTGTTCCGTGACAGTTAAACGGGAACAGGATTGTTGTCGGCCAATATTGCAACAGACAATTCGTCCGCGAATGTAACTCCGAGTGCTTACTACGTTCGAATATACAACGGGGCCAAGTTTAGGTAATTTAACTTCGGGGACTTTACCTTTGAGGCTCTTACGGGTGATTTACCGCTTGTCTCGCAGGGCTTGAATCTATAACTATGTTATAGATGTCCATTAACGCTTTTTGGTTCTTGTAACTCTATGTTCGCGTCTCTAATGAAAAATTACTGGTACAATATTTCAGGATCTTTTATTATTTATTATGCGAAATTATTTCATTTTGCATTTCTGGTAGGATTTGATGGAGCAAGGCATGTATTATGTAACCGCGTACTGTATAATTAAGTTATCGTACATTGCATTATCGCGTGCACAATTATTATGTGTGAACTTTTCACGCGGGAAATTGGCAAGTGGAAAATTGCAATATACAGAATTGTAATATGTAGAATTGCAACCTGTAGAATTGCAATACGTAGAATTTCCACGCGTTATATTGCCACGAGTGGAATTTCCACGCGTTATATCGCCACGAGTGGAATTTCCACGCGTTATATCGCCATGAGTGCAATTTCCACGCGTTATATCGCCACGAGTGGAATTTCCACGCGTTATATCGCCACGAGTGGGATTTCCACGCGTTATATCGCCATGAGTGGAATTTCCACGCGTTATATTGCCACGAGTGGAATTCCCACGCGTTATATCGCCACGAGTGGAATTTCCACGCGTTTTATCGCCACGAGTGGAATTTCCACGCGTTATATCGCCATGAGTGGAATTCCCACGCGTTATATCGCCACGAGTGGAATTTCCACGCGTTATATCGCCATGAGTGGAATTTCCACGCGTTATATTGCCACGAGTGGAATTTCCACGCGTTATATCGCCACGAATGGAATTTCCACGCGTTATATCGCCACGAGTGGAATTTCCACGCGTTATATCGTCATGAGTGGAATTCCCACGCGTTATATCGCCACGAGTGGAATTTCCACGCGTTATATCGCCATGAGTGGAATTCCCACGCGTTATATCGCCACGAGTGGAATTTCCACGCGTTATATCGCCACGAGTGGAATTTCCACGCGTTATATTGCCACGAGTGGAATTTCCACGCGTTATATCGCCACGAGTGGAATTCCCACGCGTTATATCGCCACGAGTGGAATTTCCACGCGTTATATCGCCACGAGTGGAATTTCCACGCGTTATATCGCCATGAGTTGAATTCCCACGCGTTGTATCGCCGTGCGTAGAATTTCCACGCGTTATATCGCCATAAGTAGAATTTCCACGCGTTATATTGCCACGAGTTGAATTCCCACGCGTTATGTTGTCATAGATTTGCTATCGCATTCCATCCACTTCCAAAAATTGTCCGTTCCTATAACCCCGTTTGCGGCAATGTAACAAGAGTCTACATACACAAGTACACAAATGGAAATTTATAGAAACTGCCCCTATTAAATGTCCCAAATATTTTCATATGAACGAGCATTTTCCGATTCATATAAATTTCCACCCGAAATTTCAGGAAATCACAGAGGAGAGAACATTGTTACAATTCCATTATACGGAATGGCATTCGCACACGTGTCCGTTTGGAAACGCGGTTTTAGAGTTCCGCCGGCGAGTAAGAGCGGTGGTCGGATCCACCATAAAGAACGAGTCGGGTCCCATGGTAGTTCACTGCAAGTAAGTATCCAATATCCGGTGGGAACATAATAAATCTTAAATATTCAACGAAAATGTACTCCATCGAAGTGACGGCGGAGGAAGATCAGGAGTGTACTTGGCGATAGATGCAAATATGGAGCTGGCCGAGGAGGAGGACGCTTTCGACGTCTTCGGCTACTTGAAGAAGTTGAGGCAAAGCAGAAGAGGTCTTATCGAGAACTTGGTGAGTTCTGACAGTCCCTCGAAACGGTGAAATTTGATTTCCAGCAAATTTATTCATTCAAAAGGAAACCCTTTGTGTATCATTCTCGACACGCTCGATAAAGTGCCATATATCGTGTATGCGCATATTTCCTTCTGTTATTGATGATGGGGTTAGGTGTCCATTCGATATTTCACTTCTTCGAAACGTTATTGATGATAAGGTTAAATGTGCCATATGTTAAACGCGCGAGACACGGTCCAACTTCCATGATATTTTATTGATGGACTCGAAAGCGTATGTTCGACATTTGTTATAGGTGATGGACTTAAATGTGCCATATATTGAACGCGCGAGACACACGGTTCTATTTCTTTGATACTTTATCGATGAATGTTGGACGTTATTGATGATGGGCTAAATGTGTCGTATATTGGATGTTTGAGTCCCTCTCTAAAATATTGATGGGATTAGGTGAGACGGGTATTGAATATTTAAGACATGTGGCTACTTTTTTGATACGTGATCGATGATGCTGGGTGGATTATATATTGAACATTTGAGATACACATATGGGACACATGTATTTTATTCGTGTGGCTGGGTGACACACATGTTGAACATATGAGACACATGTGTTTTGTTGATGTGGTTGGATGACACACATGTTGAACATATGAGACACATGTGTTTTGTTGATGTGGTTGGATGACACACATGTTGAACATATGAGACATATGTATATTGTTGATGTGGTTGGATGACTCACATATTGAACATATGAGACACATGTGTTTTGTTGATGTGGTTGGATGACACACATGTTGAACATATGAGACATATGTATATTGTTGATGTGGTTGGATGACTCACATATTGAACATATGAGACACAAGTATTTTGTTGATGTGGTTGGATGACACACATGTTGAACATATGAGACATATGTGTTTTGTTGATGTGGTTGGGTGACTCACATGTTGAACATATGAGACACCATGTGTTTTGTTGATGTGGTTGGGTGACTCACATGTTGAACATATGAGACACCATGTGTTTTGTTGATGCGGTTGGGTGACTCACATGTTGAACATATGAGACACATGTGTTTTGTTGATGTGGTTGGATGACACACATGTTGAACATATGAGACATATGTGTTTTGTTGATGTGGTTGGATGACACACATGTTGAACATATGAGACACAAGTGTTTTGTTAATGTGGTTAAATGACTCATATGTTGAACATATGAAACACAAGTATTTTGTTCATATGATTAGGTGACTCACACATGGAACATATGAGACATATGTGTTTTGTTGATGTGATTGGTCGAGACTCACATGTTGAACATATGAGACACAAGTATTTTGTTCATATGATTAGGTGACTCACACATGGAACATATGAGACATGTGTTTTATTGATGCAGTTAAATCACTCACATATTAAGACACATTTTGTTAAATTTTTATAAATAAAGAAGTTAAGTGTACATGTCCATTAACAGAGTAAATTTTAATTTATTAATAATGTATGTAAAGTACAAAAATTTGAAAGGCTTTCAGGATTAACTAAAATTGTATCCAAAACCCTTCCAAAATTTCATGAAACAAGTTGATTAAATTTTGGTTAAAAATCTGTCCCAGGAGCAGTACAAATTCGTGTACGACACGTTGGAGGAGTTCGTAGTGTGCGGCACATCATGGTTTCCGGTCTCCGAGCTATCCCAGCGTCTCAAGCAGAAGAGCATAAAAAATCCCATAACCAAGATGAATGAATACCAACGAGAATATCAGCAGATTTGTAAGCAAACGCCGCGTTTTACGATCGGGGATTGCGCCGGAGGGCACAGGGCTGACAACAGAGAAAAGAATAGGGACGTTTTGGTAGTGCCACGTAAGTCGAGAAACACAAGTACAGTTTTTTAAATCGTTAAAGTATTTAATAATATAATAGAAGTTTTTTATGGTCACTTTTAACGATTCATGTTTTTTAGCTGACAACTTTCGACCGTACCTCACCAGCTTCCAGGGTAACAGTTACACTGACTACATAAACGCTGTTTTTGTGGACGTAAGTTTGTTAATTACACGAGAAAAATTCCTCTGTCAACTGTTACTTCATTTTTTATTTATATAAATTGCATGTGAACTCTTGGGAGCTGAAAAGATGGCATGTGAACTCTTTGGAGCTGACAAGATGGCACTTGGCAATTCACCCTCAAACCTTAACATTTACCTTAAATGTCTATTTACCATAAAAACACATTTTAAAGAAACAGCTGCCACTTTGTCAGCCATCAACAGTATCACGTTTCACTTTTAAAAGCAATGAAAAATGATACCTCAGTGAAATATGATAGCACATTTGATCTGTTCAATGATCTTCCCGGTCAATAAAGTTTTTAGCACAGTTTTTTACTACACAGATAAAAACCGGATTGTTTTCATCTATTGTTTCCGATGAGTTATCACGAGCTAATATCTATATAGTTTCTAAAAGTACATTTTCGACAGGGTTATACGAAACCCAGGGAGTATATTGTAACGGAATGGCCACTTCGACACACGTGCGGTGAGTTCTGGTCGCTGGTTTACGACTACGAGTGTGCAGCGGTGGTGGTACTTTGTGTACCACCGCCCGGTTCCACCAATTTCCCCAGCTTTTGGCCCGAGGGGAAACACTCGAAGAAATACGGACCTGTTTTCACCATTGATCACATCAGTCACAATCACTATACCAATATCAAAACATGGGTGAGACTAAGTTACCATATTTGTCATTTTTTAACTCATATTTGGGAATTTTTGAATTTGGGAATTTTATATTTTTCGTTTTTAAATTTTTGAATTCTCACAGTTGCAAGTTTCTGAGTTCTCAAATTGTCAGATTTCCAAATTTCCAAATTCCAAAATTTTCAAATTTAAAATTTTTCAAATTCCAAATTTCCAAATTCCAAATTCTCCAAATTTCAAATTCTCCAAATTTCAAATTTTCCAAATTTCAAATTCTCCAAATTCCAAATTTCCAAATTCCAAATTTCCAAATTCCAAATTCTCCAAATTCCAAATTCTCCAAATTCCAAATTCTCCAAATTCCAAATTCTCCAAATTCCAAATTCTCCAAATTCCAAATTCTCCAAATTCCAAATTCTCCAAATTCCAAATTCTCCAAATTCCAAATTCTCCAAATTCCAAATTCTCCAAATTCCAAATTCTCCAAATTCCAAATTCTCCAAATTCCAAATTCTCCAAATTCCAAATTCTCCAAATTCCAAATTCTCCAAATTCCAAATTCTCCAAATTCCAAATTCTCCAAATTCCAAATTCTCCAAATTCCAAATTCTCCAAATTCCAAATTCTCCAAATTCCAAATTCTCCAAATTCCAAATTCTCCAAATTCCAAATTCTCCAAATTCCAAATTCTCCAAATTCCAAATTCTCCAAATTCCAAATTCTCCAAATTCCAAATTCTCCAAGTTCCCAAACCTCCAAATCTCCAAACTCTTTAATTTCCAACTCCTTAAATCCCCAAACCCTCTAATTTCCAACTTCTTAAATCCCCAAACCCTCTAATTTCCAACTTCTTAAATTCCCAAACCCTCTAATTTCCAACTTCTTAAATCCCCAAACCCTTGAATGTCCAACTCCTTAAATTCCCATATCCTTTAATGTCCATCTCCTTAAAACCCCAAATTTAAAACTCCCACCATAACACCAACCACAAAAATCGCATCAAAGCATTCTCCCAACAGATTTTCAGGATAAACAAGAAAATAGTGTCCCTAACCGAGCTGATGGCTGGAGTAAAAGCTCCCCCAAAGACGGTTCAGCTGTTTCAATTAACCTGCTGGCCCATGGGTCACAAGGTGCCAACGTCCACGAACAGTTTGGTGGAGCTGATGAACATGGTTGAAAGATGGAGGCAACGAACGGATTATGGACCTGTCGCCGTTGTTTCGCCGGATGGGAGAAGTCGTTGCGGCGTGTATTGCGCCGCAAACGCGTGCATAGAACAGGTCATTCAACATGGGGAAGTGGACATTTTCCAGGCAGTTAAAACCGTACGCAGACACAGGCCTCAGCTCGTAGAGAACATGGTAAATGCTCGTAAATACCTGGAGTTATGGAGTATATTATGGTTTCTGATACTTCTTCGCTTAACTGACGGTTAAACCGTAGAAGATGTTATAACAAAGTGGATATCGTGGGGAATGAGATAATTGGATATTTTATCGTTTAGGTTTATTGTTTTTTATTAGGTGACTTGGAAGTTTGTATATTTGTGTTCTTTTATTGTTATGGAATGGATCAATATGTGATCTGGTAAAGAAAGGACTTTAGGTGTAACAGTGGTTATGCATTCAGAACCAACCGTGTTAAAATTACTCAAAGGTTACAGGGACAAAGGCTAAATGAAGGTCTAATTTGATAAGAGCTCGCTGCACATCTGTACAGTGCCCCATTTCAGTTGAACATCTAAATTTTCATTCAAACCTTGATAATCATGGCTTAAGAATAAACCTTATCGTCATTAAATGTCCTGTAGCAATATGATTCTGTCCATATTTGCAATCCAATCTCCAAATTCATAGAAATTTGCGATTCATAGAAATCATAGATGCTCCACTTAGGTGGGACAATTTGTATATACCAAGCACCAAAAACTATCTACAAGAACTATGTACAATTCATCTTGTTCCAGACGGAATACAAATACTGCTACGACCTGGTGCTGCACTACGTGCTACACTACCTGAACAAGGACATGAACGAGAAAAAGTGAGAAAGCGAGTTGAGGGACGAGCTGTGGTTTATCGAGTTTGGTCGCGGAGCGGCGTTGCCTCTGACTCCGGAGGAGGCCCCAGCGGATGGTGAGCCTATAGTGCCGTGTGCGAAGGGCCGTGTCATAGTGGAGACAGCACGACCAGCGCCGCCGTACTTCGCCATGTGCTCGGGGTACCGCAGACAAGTGACCAGCATCAGTACGCCAAACGAGATGGTGGCTAGTGTGTCGGGGACGACGTCGTCGAGCGCCACGCAGACGGATCAGCAGTCGACGTCGTCGAGCAGCAGGGGCGCCATCAGCAAGAACGTGGGCCACGGTGGCGCAGCCAGGCCGGAGGACCTTGGCGTGACGCCGTGGTACCTCGAGGACTATCCCACCATAGACTCCTCGCCGGGACTTGCGGGCGATCGTGGCTCGTATCCCTCGTACTCCCACATAGAAACAGAGATGAGGCCGGAGGCTGTCTCGACGAGGAACAGCAGCTTCGAGAGCGAGTACCCTCGTCCCTCGGTGAGCACCGCGCCCAGGAAGGCCTACATGGACCTGAGAGACGCCATCGCCCTGCTGGACGAAACCTGCCCGAACCAGGAACCCAGTCCGTCCCTCACACCGAGAACCCCACTGACGCCGCACCCGCGGAACAAACGGGCCAGATCCAAGAGCAGCGACAACTCGTCCAACTACAGCAACGACAGGCTGAGCGACCGTTCGTTCGAGAACACGCGGACGCAGGACAAGGAGAAGAAGAGGCCATTCCTGAAGAAGATCGGCATATCCAAGACGGAGGACAAGCCTTTCCTCGCGAAGCTGGCGCCGAAGATCATAGGCAAGCCGTACCTGGAGAAGATCGGACCCAGCAAGGCCGTCGAGAAGCCCTTCCTTGACAAGATAGGCTCCTCGAAGACGTTGGACAAGTTCACCTTTGACACCCCCAGGTATGATAGAAGTAAGGACGAGGTTAAGAAGACTTCAGAGACGAAGAAGCCTGAGGAGCAGAAGACGAAGAAGGTTATGAAGATGGAGTCGTTCAGCATCGAGAGGAGGAGGTCCGGCAAGGGTCACCTGCTGAAGATGTACTCTTTTGAAACGGAGGACCTCGAGTGCACTGTCCAGGCGAAGGATATTCGAGATCCACTTCGGGGAGCATCTCTGGACGACGTTCTTGACTCTGGTCCTAGCTCTTTACCATTGGAAACCATAACGGATGAGACACCGAAGCCAAAGACGAAGGAGCGAACCGTAAACGGGGCAGAGTTACTGAAGTGTCGCGTTACAACTAGCGAGGAGATTATCTTCTCCAGCACCAGCTTCGGCTCGGACAAGGAACCCAGCAGCTGGGGAAGCTCCCCGAGGAAGAAGTGGCAGCCTAGGAAGGACACGGGCACTCCAAAGACACCCACACATCGCAAGGTCGTTCAGAGCTCTCCACGCAGCGACGACAGTGTTCCTAACTCTCCAACGAAGCGGCCTATATCCTCCATCCTGCCGGACCGCCCGGAGGACTCGCAAGTTGACACCTCGGGGAGGACTTGCTCCCCGATAAAGACTAGGAGACAGACGTACGAGGACTTGTTGAACAGGTACTCGAAGAACGAAGATAAGCCCAGTCACAAGCAGTTCGAAAGACGAGGCATCTCCTCAGACAATCTATTGTCCAAGGACCGTTCTCTGGCCGCGTCCATCTACCACGGTGAGGACCAAGTGCACAAGAGGGAGACGACATCCGAAGACTCGCTGGCGCACCACATCGCCCAGGAATACACCAAAGAAACCTTCAAGCAGCTGCAGGACAAGTTCAAACACCATGAGGTACCTACGGAGACGTATGCAGACTTCAAGCGCCGGACACGAGGAGGCACCGTGCAGAGTATAATCGCTAGACAAGAAAGGTTGAAGGCGAACGTTGACACTGAAGATCCAAAGAGTAAGGATGAAACGAGACCAGACTCCTCGAAGGACACCAACGAGGGAAAGACTGACAGGTTGCAGGTCCAGGGTAGCACAACAAGGTCCGTACTGAAGAAACAGCAGGAGATAGATCATCCTAGCGATCAAGAGTCGGATACTAACGCGTCCATAAGACGACCCAAGCGACGTATCTTCCACGAGCCTTCTCAGGAGACCATGGACCTGCTGACAGAGTTGAGGAAGGTGAAGAGCTTGCTGAAGACCCCATCGTGGGAGAAGGACCTGGAGCTAGATAAGAAACCCACTCGTCAGCCAAAACGCATCCTGTTAACCGACAAGGAGTTCTGCCTGTCAGTTGAACGGGAGAACAGCATTCGACGTCCGTCGAAGGTCATCAACTCTCTGGAGCGTACGGAGGAGGGTCAGGACGACAAAGATGCTGAAGAGAAGAAGCTCCCCGGGCCAGCTCTGTTCGAGAAGAAGTGTCTGTCGCTGGACTACGCGGACGAGGAGAAGCCTCAGAAGCCAGAGGCCAGAACCATCTCACTGGCCTCCGCCAGGAACCTGCCTTCGGAAGTCGAAGAGGCGGACTACTCGGACATTGCGCTGATCTGCGACTCGAAGAGCTGCTCGTCGGACGTGTTCAACACCTCGTCGACGGAGACGAGCGGGAAGGAACGCGGCAGCGAGTTGGACAAGGACGTCCAGAAGAGGACTAGCCAGAATCACTGCGCGGAGGTGGACATCGCGATTCCTATCGATCAGAAGGCTAGTCCCAAGGCCAGGGTTCAGATTCAGAGTAGAACCAGCGATCTTTACGAGATCATATCCCCAAGGTCAACGCCTTTCCGAGCGAAGAAGAGGCTCGGGAAGATCTCTGTCGAGGAGACCGTGAAGCCGGAGAGTTTCACCCTGGGTTCTAAGGTCGACTGCCAATCCGCCGTTACGCAGAAACGGACCAAGTGCTTCCCTTTATAACGCACGTCGATCTGCCCGTGGGCGAAACGCTCTCTGTGACCAGACTGTTGGGTCTATGTTCATCCTGAAGGAAATTCGGGACGAGGATGGGGATTCGATGGTCGTTTGGCTCTTCTGATTAGGAAGTATATGAGAACTTAGGGTTCTGGTTAGGATGAAATCTGAATTCGGAGCATCTGATTGTTTCGAGTTAGGTGGTAGAGTAGGTTAGGTGACAAATGACTCCCTGGTGAGAATACGTGGTCCACATTAGCAGTATCACTATGTAGACTAATATACATACTGTTTGCAATACTATGAGTCAGTGCATCTCTACACTGAATTTAGGTACAATTCACTCTCGATATATTGCCGAAAAATTATGACTCTAAACTTTCAAGTTTCTAAATTATTTTTTGCTTCAAAGTTATACAAAACTAAATACCTTCCATAGCAACTGATGATCATAAACTTTTAAACAATTAGAATTAAAAATTTCGAAAGGTATTTAAGGAACCATAGGAGAGTTAACACGACCTACACAGGTAAACTGCCATGTCCTCATCTTCCTTCTCAATTTCAATCAAGGTGAGGATGACACGAAACATTTAGATGTTGTTCTTGGGGATAGTCACATATTCATTAATTTCAAAAACCACAAGTAGTCTAGTGTTCTTCATCGAACATGGAAACAAAGGATCAAAGACAATGCAAAGGTAGATCAATTCGAAATCTGATTTTACCGATTATACTCGAAAGCGTCCATTTTGTCCAAGATCGTCGCCGCGTCCCGAAGTAAGAAACCTTCCCCAGCTCGTCAAGTACCTCGTCTTTACACTCGCAGGTATATTCTAAACAAAAAAAAAAAAACGTACACCGACCACTTTTTACCCGACGTTTCGCGATAGGAAACGGCTCGAAAAAGCTCGACAGCCATCGATCGAGGCGAACCATCGCAGAAAAAAGCCATCGAACAACAACAGCAGCAACAACAAACTCGTGTTTGCCCCTGTCGAGCAGTGCCTTGTTCGTGGATATATTTATTTAAACAGAATAAAAATATGATTAAAAAAAAAATGGAAAAGAAAACGTAACAAAAAAAAAAAGAAAAAAAGTCGTGTATCGAACGATATATTAGGAAAATAAAATATGTATTCCGACTGCGGGCCGGATTTTTCATGAATGGGTCCACGGAGTTGCGCTTTCCGTTTGCTCCCCGAATTAAATCGTGGAACGATTCCCGCTGGGAGACGATCCGGGAAACGTTTGCTGTTCGACGAATCTCGACGAATGGATCAGAGAACGACCCCTGAGAATCCACGAGAGTGCAACTCCCACGCTCGCCAAGCCTGTTCTCTTTGTTCGGCGAAGCGCGTGACGTTTTAACGACACGAACGTATATATAATAGAAATATATATATTATACATATTGGAGAATAACAGATTGTTACGTTCCTCTGATAATTTTTTAGAAGTAGATAGGGCCTGATGGAATAATACGGAAAGTACAGATTAATGTAGATATATACATATACATATGTACGTAAGAGATGAAGTACATACTATCGCTAACCCGTTATGGGATATTTGTACGTATTCTACAAGGTTTCGCAAATAAGTTGGAAACCACATGAATGGATTCCTTGTGAAAAACTGAGTCGAAAAGTCCTTTACCGTTTTTCGATACGACTCTCCGTTCGGGAGATACGAGGGACTACAGTTTGAGCGCGCGACTACTGATAACTGACCGGAAGTCGCGGTCAGCTGACGCACCGGAAGCGGCGCGCTCAAACTTCAACCGCTTATATCTCAGTAACGAGAACTCGTATCGAAAAACGGTAAAGGACTTTTCGACTTCTTTTTTCACAAAGAATCTGTTTCTATAGTTTCCATCTTCTTTGAGAAACTTGTATATTATACACCGTATACAGAATGTGATTGCAATAATATAATTACTCTTCACAGTGCTAGTCAATTTACCTCATTTTTGTAACCGTTTCCTTGTGTCTACTATCAGGTACTGATTACAATTTAAGAATTAGAAGTTTTGTAATACGAACAGGTACTAATTTATCGTGTAAGTTACTTTATATTGTATTATTGCGATCACGTAATGTATAACAATTAGAGATTGAAGCGAGTTGGTATTATATAATATAACGATGCATACTTGTATACACCAGGTGACAAGTATACAGAGACGTATGCGTACCTAAAATAGGTGTACTTGTACGGATCCTATAGTTGACGAAATGTGCCAAAGAAAGATACGATTTATTGTATGTTATGGAGTTACTTTTATATATACATATATAATATATCTATACATACATATATATTTATACAGAGGGTTTCTATAGGTGTACGACATCTCGAATCGAAGAACGGTAGCGTATCTATGCGTAGAGATACTCTGTCAATGTGCTATACCGTTCTGTCTAATCAATATACACGGTGTATCTGCTGTGATCGTTTCAAGTATCTCTTTCGATTTTTTGATCGAGTGGCGGTTGTCCCAGAAACAATAGTCTTTTATCGCTGATTCTGACGCACTCCTACACACTTAAATATAGCGAAAAACCTTTTAATGACCCACAATTTAAAAATCCAAAAACTGATTTCAAAATTTGAAAATTGATAATTTTAAAAATTAAAAATTGTATCTTTGAAAATTTTTTGATCTAACGATTTGTACTAAAAATTTTCAATTAACAATTTGTACTGAAAATTTTCAATTAACAATTTGTACTGAAAATTTTCAATTAACAATTTGTACTGAAAATTTTCAATTAACAATTTGTACTGAAAATTTTCAATTAACAATTTGTATTAAAAATTTTCAATTAACAATTTGTACTGAAAATTTTCAATTAACAATTTGTACTGAAAATTTTCATTTAACAATTTGTACTGAAAATTTTCATTTAACAATTTGTACTGAAAATTTTCAATTAACAATTTGTACTGAAAATTTTCAATTAACAATTTGTACTAAAAATTTTCAATTAACAATTTGTACTGAAAATTTTCAGTTAACAATTTGTACTGAAAATTTTCAATTAACAATTTGTATTAAAAATTTTCAATTAACAATTTGTACTGAAAATTTTCAATTAACAATTTGTACTGAAAATTTTCAATTAACAATTTGTATTAAAAATTTTCAATTAACAATTTGTACTGAAAATTTTCAATTAACAATTTGTACTGAAAATTTTCATTTAACAATTTGTACTGAAAATTTTCATTTAACAATTTGTACTGAAAATTTTCAATTAACAATTTGTACTGAAAATTTTCAATTAACAATTTGTACTGAAAATTTTCAGTTAACAATTTGTACTGAAAATTTTCAATTAACAATTTGTATTAAAAATTTTCAATTAACAATTTGTACTGAAAATTTTCAATTAACAATTTGTACTGAAAATTTTCAATTAACAATTTGTATTAAAAATTTTCAATTAACAATTTGTACTGAAAATTTTCAATTAACAATTTGTACTGAAAATTTTCATTTAACAATTTGTACTGAAAATTTTCATTTAACAATTTGTACTGAAAATTTTCAATTAACAATTTGTACTGAAAATTTTCAATTAACAATTTGTACTAAAAATTTTCAATTAACAATTTGTACTAAAAATTTTCAATTAACAATTTGCACTAAAAATTCATTTTTGTAAATTTTGAAAATTTCTAAAAATTAAAAATTTAGGTAGAAATAAAAAAATTTGAAAATGTCTAAGATATCTGAAACGATCAGTAACCTTAATTAAAACTTAGGATCGGTATACATATATAAATGACTATATATATAAAAAAATGAGTGTATGTGAGTAGACTATTAAGAGAACAGTATGCAAATACGCGCATCGTTGGTAGATCAATTAATATCGAGCTCAACACAGTACCTTCGATTCGAGGTGTGATAGATTTTTAAAAACACTCTGTATGCGCGTGGGTGTCCGATCGCGTCCCATGTGTTGGTGTTTTTTTTCTGTGTGCGTGTCGTACGCACATATGCGACTTGTCCATTGCACAGATGTGAAGATTATGTGTGTATACATTCGTGTACATGGAACGTCATTGTTTATGTGTCACTTCACGTATACACTGACCGACTGCATTTCAATTATTGCAATTCTTAAAAATTATTTTTTATTGTTTTTTAAGAAATGTATCTCGTTGCTTCTTTCACAGATTTTTTGTAGCAACTTTCTTTAGTTTGTGTAAATTTAAATTTTAGAAATTCGACAGTTTTGATTCTTGAACATTTGAAAATTTGAACATTTAAAAATTTGTTCACTTGGAAAGTTGAACATTTAAAAATTTGTTCACTTGGAAATTTGAATATTTAAAAATTTGTTCACTTGGAAATTTCAACATTTAAAAATTTGTACACATGAAAACTTGAATGTGTGAGAATTTGGAAGTTTTAAAACTTACTTAGAAATTGTGACAAAATCTCTTGTTTGAAATCGAACCCATCACTACTAAGGGTACTAAGAGACAAAAATAATTTTTTTACAATTTTTCTACACTTAATTTTGTCACAAAATTTTCAGAACACATTCTGAAGGCTCTAAATCAAAAATAAATGAAAAAACATCTCAAGATTTCTGTTTAGTTACGTCAGAAAATAAATTTGACATCTTCAAATCCACCTGAGTAATATTACCCATCTTCAAAAATTGAACTACAAATAAATAAATTAATTTTCTTCAATGTTCAAATAATTGTCTTAATATTTATTAAATATATATTCAGAGTATAATTTTGAAGAACATATAAGTTTATTTTCAAAGACATTTTATTTTGAAGAAGAAAATTAAACAAAGAGCAACGAGTATATATTCAAGTTTCGTTTGCAAAACACGTGTAATGCAGTGAAACACGTGTTTCCGGTTGGTGAAGTGCAATGAAAAACTTATGGTGAGGCAGGGTTCGCATTCTAATCCGGAGGCATAAATCGTCCAGACTCGTTCTTAACTTTACAATGAAAGAAACATCTCGTATCCGAAGCAGCCATCCGTCCACCATTTCGGCTGTTCATGCTCGTCATCTGTGTGTGTGTGTACTTCCGATTAAAGACACGTGCTCTCCATCTATCGATTTCCATGCGATTATACATAATTTTAACATGCTTTAAGAATTAAAGCAGTCCTTCATTTTACTTCGGTGAGAATCAAAATAGAGGTTTTACTTCGGTAACCAACATAGGATGCGTTTTAAAGCGATCATTTTAAAGATAGGGTATTACTTTTTTTATTGGAGGCGATTATTGATGTTTGATAGTTTTTTAGTTGAAGGGATTTTTAGTGGAAGTTTGGGTGAAACGTTTGGGTAGGATTTTAAAAATTAATTTGCAAATTTTTTATTAGGTATATGAGTGAATTAGTAAATCCCTAAATTTGACCGTTCTCCAAATCACTGAATTCTCAAGTTTTTAATTAAAAAATTTCTGAAATACCCTAATTTCTAACTTTCTGAATTTTTAAATTCTCTAATACCTAAATTTTCAAATACCAAACCCCCAAAACCTCCAAATCTTAATATTTTCAAATCCTCAGATTTAAAATTTTCATATTGCTAAATTCTTGTATTCCTAAATTCCTGAATTATTGTACTCCTAAATCCCAGCATCCCCTTGTCCCTATATTTCCACATCTCTAAATCCCCGTATCCCTAAATTCCTGTATTCATAAATTCCCGTATCTCTAAATTCACGCATCCTTAAATCCCCGTATCTCTAACTCCCCGTATCTCTAAATCCCCATATCTCTAAATCCCCGTATCCCTAAATCCCCATACCCTTAATTTCCCATACTCCCATATCCCCATACCCTTAATTTCCCATACTCCTAAATCCCTTTATCCCTAAATCCCCATATCCCTAAATCCCCATACTCCTAAATCCCCATACCCTTAATTTCCCATACTCCTAAATCCCCATACCCTTAATTTCCCATACTCCTAAATTCCCATACCCTTAATTTCCCATACCCCTAAATCCCCATATCTATAAATTCCCATACCCCTAAATCCCCATATCCCTAAATCCCCATATCCCTAAATCCCCATACTCCTAAATCCCCATACCCTTAATTTCCCATTCTCCTAAATCCCCATACCCTTAATTTCCCATACTCCTAAATTCCCATACCCTTAATTTCCCATACTCCTAAATTCCCATACCCCTAAATTCCCATACCCCTAAATCCCCATACCCTTAAATCCCCTATCCCAAATTTCCCAATAACCCAAAAAAGCACCAAAAACCACTTAAATTTCGTCGCGTTAAAATAAGGATCCTAAAACGAACCCCAAACTTCTAACCGCAATATTAACGATAAATCTAACGAGGGAATATAGCAAAAAGTTTTAATGAGCGAACGATAGTTGGAGTGCACCGAAAGTTGTTCTAAAATGTTTAACCACCGATCGAAGGTTCGCGAGGAGAAGAGTGATCTTTGTATTCTGGTTTTTAAACAGCGTTTTCTTTCTCGCAGGCGAGATTTTAGTGGCCGAAAACGAACCCCTTAATTAAAGTACATTCGTTACGGTCCGGAATATTTTAACGTTTTATTCGAGAGAGTTTATTGCCCACCTTAGAATGCTAGTTGTACATTTTTCTTATTCGACAGAGAATATTTATCGTTGATGATGTGAAATATTTTAAAGATTTTATTATTGTTCGATTGGGGGATGTTTAGGGTAACTGTATTGGTAGCTGACCCTTTTACTTTCTTTCACGTTAAATAATTATTTTTTTTAAATATTGCACTCTTTCAAAAATAAGTTCAATTTTTTTTTATAATAAAATCTTGGTAAATTATCTGAGAATTTCTGTTTGTTAAAATCTTTTACTAGAAAAGAGACTGTGATAATAATTAAAAAATAAAAGAGTCTTACAGTGTCAGCTACTAATACATTTACCCTATTAAGCTCGATTTTACTTTTACTAAATAAATTTTATCAAGCTCGGGCAAAATTGAGTCTCTGACGACATAATTTTCTTTTTTTCAATAATTGTTGTGTCCACTATTTGTTATAAAAAATACGACAAATTAGTGAACTGAATTAAATCTCCTTGAACATTCTGAATGATCGACAATATAAACGACCTAATGAATACGTCTTTTTTTAAACAAACTATTCTGAAAGTTTAAATCGTAACTGTATATATACATCATAATTTTTCAACTATACAGCGGTAATTTATTTATAAACATTTATAAGATTGCCCGATAGAATTCAATAAACACTATTCTTAATTTATTTTAAAGTAATTGAATTATAAAATTTTATAAATTGGTATAAACAGTTAAGAAAGTAACATGTAGAGTAAATTTAATTTGATGTGTTAAACGAAATGATTAAATGTTGGGATTTTTTACTAAACGTGATTGGAAACAAACATACGTAAACAAGGGGATTCAAAAACTACCGCGAACGACTTGATAAAATCGATTTTAAAAGTGATAAGACGCGCGCACTCGAGAATCCATTTTTAAAGTTTCCCGCGCTTGGCGATTTCTCGGCCCGCGCGTTTCAAACGTACGAAATTCTGTGACCGTTGAGAACGAGTTCTAAATGCAGTCCATTTACCGAGCTGAACTTAATGGCGAGCGAGTGAGCGATGTTTTGTAAATTGTGTGATAAGTGATTTAAATAAAACGATGTGGTACGTTTTGTGTAACATTGATACGTTGTTGTAAATAATAAATAGATCGTATGTTGCGTTCTGAGTATTCTTTCATCCCTTCACTATACGTACTGTGGTCTTATCTCTATTCTAAGATATTGTCATTACTGAAATTTATTACTTTAAATATTTTTAAGTATGATTGAAATAAGAAACATATTGGTAGAACAGTACTGACAAGTATTAACTCATACAGAACCTTTCAAAGTTAGTCAAATTGAATAAATAACAAATTGTTAAGAACTGAAAAAAAAATATCTGAACATTTAATTCTCAACAATTATAGTCACTCTAAAATAAAAATACTTTCAATCATATATACGTTAGTCTCATTTATTATTAAAGGATATTGCGTGTCTTATCACTAAGGACCGTCGCAAACGCAAAACATTTGGTGTTCAAGCCTATAATTTATTTAATAAGTACATAAACTTAATTTTTACATCATTATAAATATGAGTTCTGCAAAAGACGACGAGGATTTTTGGTATAGCAGTGAGAAACGATCCTTCTGTTTTGAAAACAATGAGGTTAGGTTGTAAAATATCTTTATTAATACTAGTTTTCTGAATGAGTATTATAATACTAGTTATATACAATAATCTAGGTGGATCAACTATTTGGAGTATCAAAGATTGATACGGATAAACTGTGGGCTGGTATATCAAATGCGTCAACATCAGAGGCTTCTTTGAAAACTGCCAGCGATTATCAGCCACTTAAACCGATGCTATCTGTTATCTCTGAAAAAACATTATCTTGCAGTATGTCAGTAAAGATCTATACAAGTCAATATTCAGAATGTTTCAAGTAGATTCTATGTTTGTTTATATTGATCGTAAATTATGAGAAAGATGCAATATGTACAAACATTCTCTTATTTGTAGTTTTGGCAATGGATAAATTGCAGAATCTCCAACCTGAAATAACTGCCACACAGCCAGATATAACTTTAAGGAAAATTTTACTTGGCCAGCCTTATTCTTTAGAGCCATATAAATCTTTTGCCTGTAAAACTTCTTTATTAGATGCGGCTATAATAAGTGGAGATGGAAACGCAATTCTAGTTGTAATTTCTTTTTTATCATTGTAACTGATGTTTTGTAAAAATTCTCTTTAGATATACATGAAAATCATTTCAGATTATCTTGTTTCTAACAAAAACTCTCAAGAGATCTTTGGTTCAACGAATATTAGCTGAAAGGCCAGATGCTGTAAATGTTTACATAAAATATCTTTCTACAAGATTGCAAATAAATGAGATTACTGATATTTTGACGTATGTATTGCTATTTGTTTCTATAAACAAATTGTATGTTTGCATTTTGTAACTAGTTCATGATTTTCACAGAATGCTGGGTCAAACAGTTGATGCTGCCGTAAGTTTACATGTAATTTGCTAATTATATGTGAAACATTGTTGTATTAGTTATAGTTCATTCCAGATGAAAACTTTACATATTATAATAAAAAATACGAGAGATCCAGACAGACTGTTACAGAAACTTCGAAATAGCTATAAGACACAATTTTCAGCTTTGACTGACTGTAAAGAAGCTTCATTTGTTCAATCTTACATAAAATTATTAGGTAATTAAATTTTTTCCAGTATCTGAACAATGTAAGAATTTGAAATTAAAATTAACAATGTATGATGATTTAATTAGAATGGCAAATGGTAGTAAAGAAGGTAGAGGGTAATGAAGATATTGAATTAAATTCATCTGTTCTTGACTGTCTGAGATATGCATGTAGCAATCACTGGAATGTACCAGAAGGAACATTAATATCTCCTGCAATACTATCTCAACAACATGAAATATCTCCTAGACAATACCAAAAAGTTGCACTGGAAGTTAGAACAGCAGCCGGTGAATGGGAAGACGTTGACAAATTGCTTTTAACAAAGGTAATCTATAATCTATATGCCTCTTATATAAATATCACAATGAAACTAATTCTTATCAATAATTTACAGGGTTGGTTAAACAGTAAAAAGTTACAAATTCATTTGCCCATTGAAGATATACTTAAAATACTCCAGAAAAATAAAGCTCCCTCCGCTATACTTGAAAAGTATTTAAAATACGTGGACAATGTAGAAAAGCGATTGGAATTAGCAAAAAATATGCATTGTTTTAGAATAGCAATCGACGTAAGTGTATCAATTATCTAATTATTTATAACTAGTTTAATTAATAATGTGATCTGTTCTTTAGATACTTGTGCAACAAGCAGATCGTGCTGCACTAATGGAATATAAAACCAAACTACAACCACAATCTGAGGAATACTTCTACGCGGAAAGTGCATTACGTTTACCCTCGATTAAATGGAGGAATTAAAGTGAATGACTATATATTTTTTTTTAATATATTTAAATATTTATTGTATAAAAAATGTTACTGTATATTTCTACTGTGGAGTTTAATTTATTCCTTCATACAATTTGTACTTTGCATTTCGATGTAATTCGATTTATATCATAATTAATTATATTAATAAAATTAACTATATTAATTGAATTTAACGGAAGATACACGTGGCGCCGTCCAGTGGCAGTGTGGGGAACTATTGAAACTGCAGTTTCAAAACCGTGTAGTTCACCCCGTTCGCCGGAGAGATGGCGCTACTTCAATTCTTGTTGATGACGTCACTGTTTAAAAAACCGCGCATAGATTTGAATTTTTAAAAATATATAAGAATGTAACCTTTAAAAAAAATAGGAAACTATTATGTGTTCAAAACAGTTCGCATGCTATACTGAGTCTTTTCGGTAATAAATAATTACAAAGAATTACATAAAAATAAATTTGAATACAATAATTAGTAGATCATTTACAAGATATTTGCGAGAGGAAGTTATAAAAATAATGAATTACAATAATTAATTTATATAATAATGAATTACAATAATTAATTTATATAATAATGAGTTACAATAAAATATAAATAAATTGACAATCATTTTGCAAAATATGTGCTAGAGTAAGTTAATAAAAAAAATATACTTCAATAGTTGCAACAATAATTTTATAAATAAATAACTAAAAAAATTATTAATTACAATAAAATATATTGTAAAATATTTATTAACAATCATTTTGCAACACATCTGCTAGAATAAGAATAAAAAAGATAAACTTGAATAGTTACAACAACAATTTTATAAATAAATAACTAAAAAAATTATTAATTACAATAAAATATATCGTAAAATATTTATTAACAATCATTTTGCAACATATCTGCAAGAATAAGTTAAAAAAATAATAAATTTAAATAATTGTAACAATAAATTTCTTAATAAACAATCGAAAAATATAAAATTATACAAAAATTAGCATTAGAATAATTATACAACATCCAATCATAGTGGTTGCACGCTATTGGTGGATTACATGATGTCTAATTGGCTACTGTACACTACCAATCACTCTCACACCTGCAGAGATCGAATTAGATCTATTGGTGAATTATTACGATGTCTAATTGGCTACTGTAAACTACCAATAACTTTCACACTGGAGGGAGGTCAAGCGCGCTTAGTTATGTTTCGCGAGCCAAGGAGGTCGGATGTCGCCTGTCAACACTTACCGGTACGAGTCAAGGATTTACTTTACCGATACTGTGCTTGTCCCTACGTTACCTACTGTGCTACTACTAATATTTAGTGTGCTTTAACAAATATTTTTTAATAAATACGGGGGTGTATTAATAAAATTAATGGTGTGATTCTACAAGTGTCAGTGACTTTATCAGTGTGTTTCCTACATGCATATACGGATATATTAGTGTACCTAGTGTGTTACTACTAGTGTTTAGTGTGCATTAATAAATATTTTTTATTAATTATGGGGGTGTATTAACAAATTTTATGGTGTGGTTCTACAAGTGTCAGTGACTTTACTAGTGTGTTTTATTAAGTGATTGTGCAAGTGTATACGGATTTATTAGTGTGTTTTATGGTGTGGTTATTTAAATGTTTTATTAATTTTTTTGTGTTTTAATGCATTTTGTGGAATGATTATTTAAGTGATTTTACAAACTGTTATTAAGTGTTAGTGCACTTTATGTAATGGTTATTTAAGTGTTTTGATATATTGTTACTGGTGCTTTAGTGTAATTTATGCAATGGTTATTTAAGTGTATTGGCATAGTGTTACTGGTGTTTTAGTGTAATTTATGCAATGATTATTGAAGTGTTTTGACATATTGTTACTGGTGTTTTAGTGTAATTTATGCAATGATTATTTAAGTGTTTTGGCATATTGTTACTGGTGCTTTAGTGTACTTTATGCAATGATTATTTAAGTGTTTTGACATATTGTTACTGGTGCTTTAGTGTATTTTATGCAATGATTATTGAAGTGTTTTGACATATTGTTACTAGTGCTTTAGTGTACTTTATGCAATTGTTATTTAAGTGTTTTGACATATTGTTACTGGTGCTTTAGTGTACTTTATGCAATGATTATTTAAGTGTTTTGACATATTGTTACTGGTGCTTTAGTGTACTTTATGCAATGATTATTTAAGTGTTTTGACATATTGTTGCTGGTGCTTTAGTGTACTTTATGCAATGATTATTGAAGTGTTTTGACATATTGTTACTGGTGGTTTAGTGTATTATGTGGAATGATTATTGAAGTGTTTTGACATATTGATACTGATGCTTTAGTGAATTTTATGCAACTGTTATTTAAGTGTTTTAACATATTGTTACTGGTGCTTTAGTGTACTTTATGTAGTAGTTATTTAAATGTTTTAACAAACTATTACTGATATTTAAACTGTAGTTACCTACCTGTTCCATTATATTTTTGCAAACGTTTACCACACTCTCTAAAGCAATTACCCAAGCATTTTGCCACACATTTTCAAATATTTTACAATATTTCACGCTATGACAAACGTTTGCAAATTTATAACTCCTGCATGCTTCTATGTGTTTGTACTCAAAATCAAAAGCTTATTAAATGTTTGTACAAGTAGTTTACATGTATGTTATCAAAATGCAAATCAAACACAGTTAACTAATCGTTGTGATTCTATTATGATTACAGAAGGTCCACTGCCAAACCGCCACATCCAAGTCTGACCAAAGCAGCCAAGCAGTCCACTAACCAAGCAGCCAATCAATCAAACAGCCAACCAATCAAACAACCAATCAACCTCCAAGATGCAATGCCTCTCAATCGTGCAGTCTCAGATGCCTTACCGGTAAAACGATCGCAGTAGCGCAAGTCAGCGATCGGTGAGTCGCATGCTTTACGATTCCTCCGGTTCCCATCATGTCGTAGGACGAATGGTCCGAAGCGACACGGGAACTGGTTGTATTTTATATTTTTGAGCGAGCATAGTGACCACGACTGTACGATCGTGCAAAATTCGTACAAACTGTTTATTTCATTTATTAGCTCAGGTCAGGGTTTTCTTGTACATCGCGTTTTAACTTCTTTTCAATTTAAAATTAAAATTAGTACATAGAAGTCGGATGACCCTCCGATTTCACAGTAATTATCGAGTCACTTTCATAAAGTTATAGAGTCACTTTCAATTTTTACGTACGCGTGAAAATTTTTTAAATAAATGTACAAGAAAGTATCGCGAGAAACAGATTTCGATATCAAAGTTATTTACGAATGTTTGAGTCATTTAGAAATTTACTTTGATATCACAAATCTGTTAAAAATGAAACAATCGTATACTTAGATTTTTGCAAAGTGATCTTCCATTTTCCATTTTGAATATTTTTTAAAGTTAGAGTCAATTTTTGCTGGAAGACACTTTATTAGCATGTTTCTAATCATGTTTTTAGCTCAGGATTTTCAGCACACATGAAGAAAACTGGTAGGTCAAAATACATGTGGCCGTGTTCATTTTTATGCTCTATACCCATGCGCGTGCTTAGATGCTACTCGCATTGGTTAGGGCAGGTGGACACGGTTTAGTTTTAAGATATTTTGGCGATCGACAAATTGACAGTGAATTATCGACACAAGTTACACGTGTGTGTGTGGTTAGGTCGTGGACCTTGTGTCGATTAAACTATAAATTTATTTTTTAAATTTTGCAAAATTCTATTTGAAAATGCATACAAAATGCAAGTCGAGTCATTTGAAAATTATATAAATTGAATAAGTTAGAAAATTCTATGAGTAGTTAAAATTATTACATGTACATATTACATTAAATATTCGAAAGAGTACGAAAATGAAATATGTTCATTCACTGTCGATTGTCGATCGATTTCAGCAAAAAGGTATGAACTTAGAGTGTGAATGTAGTATTGAACTCGGGTGTCGGAGACGTCCCGGGACGTACTCCCTAGGATTAGGCTTTTTTGCACCCGGGTGGTATGTGTGAGAACCGTGGAGTGTGTTTTTGTGAGAATGGACTTTGCAATTTTTTAAATATAGCGATAGGCAGGCAGGTAGCTTACTTCTGGTGTGAATGAGTTAGTTTTAAGTAGGTAGGGCCAGAGCAAGCTTTCACGTTTCTCTGTCCTCCTCTCTCACACGTGAGATGCTTGCATCTGGGGGGTTCACGAAAAATCGAGAAGAGAAAAATTAAATATGAATATATTTAATATCTCTTGAACTCGATTGTTCGTTCAGGCCAGGCCTTTTAGTTTGTAAGTCGTAGTCGGGTTCTAGATCCGACTGCAAAAATGAAGTATACAGTGAAGTGAAGTGCAGTGAAATAAAATATTCTGCTCGGACATTCTTTTACGGACAGCGCATTCTGAGAATCGCTGGTCGTATTTTTAATTTCGAATCATGAATTTTATTAATTTTTACAAAAGTAAAGAATTTTCTTTTACAAAAATAGTTTTGTTACATAAAATTTTGATTTCGTTATTGATCGAAGCAAGCGGAGAGTGGTTCATTTTTATTTCTATAAAAGTGACTGCATTCTGTTTGTGGAGATCGATAGCGAAATCGAGAATTTATGTAATTGAGAAAAGTAAGAATGTCCGAGTTACCGTAAAAATTCGCGAGTGATTTTTGTGAGGCTTTGCCGAAGAGAGAAGAGGCTATATGCCGAAGAGCCCCGGCAAAAATTGCCAAAGAAGAGGGGAACTATTAATGGCTGTCCATCTTAGGATTCTAAGATGGACAGTCATTTGTCACTATGCTCGCTATTATTTTCTTGTATTTTATATGTGCTTTTTGAACGGTACAAAATGTATCGTTTTGCTCGAATTTTTACGAGCAAAGCCACCCGTGATTTTTATGCCCTCCCAATTAAATTTCGAGATTAAAGATTTTTGCATAGCTTCGCGATTAAATTTTGAAATTAAAGATTTTTGTGTCCCTTCGCGATTCGAGATTTTTATACCCTCCCAATTAAATTTTACGATTAGAGATTTTTGCATACCTTCGCGATTACATTACGAAATTAGAGATTTTTGTGTCCCTTCGCGATTCGAGATTTTTATGCCCTCCCAATTAAATTTCGAGATTAGAGATTTTTGTGTCCCTTCGCGATTACATTACGAAATTAGAGATTTTTGCATTGCTTCGCGATTCGAGATTTTTATGCCCTCCCAATTAAATTTCGAGATTAGAGATTTTTGTATCCCTTCGCGATTACATTACGAAATTAAAGATTTTTGCATTCCTCCGCGATTAAATTTTGAGATCTGAGATTTTTATGTCCCTTCGCGATTTTATCTCGAGCTTCGAGATATGTATACACCTTCGCGATTTTATTTTCCGCGAATTTTATGTGCTAATTATTTTTCTCTGTTTCAGGAATTGATTTTGAACAAATTGTTTTATTGTTGATTCATCTTAATTTCGTATTTGTCATTGTGTTTTCTGTTTCTTGATAGGGTCGTTTTACTTATTCTCGTACAATTTTATAGCATAATAAAATTTTGTCTGTTTCAGAATTTAATTCTTGGTAAGTTCTCTGTTCTCAAATTTCTGTGTTAATAAAATTTTGTCTGTTTCAGATTTAATTTTTTGGTAAGTTCTTACATTGTTCTTGCTTCTCGAATTTCTGAGTTAATAAATTTTTGTCTGTTTTAGTGTTTCTTCTTTGCTAAGTAATGTTGTCTCTTCAAATCCGCAATTTTCATTGCGTTTTGTTTTTTTTTATATTCTTGTGTGAAATAAAGAAAAATTTTGTTCCCTCTTCCACAATTTTCTGTGTTAATAAAATTTTGTCTGTTTCAGATTTCTATTTTACGTAAGTAATGAAATAATTTATATTTGCCTTAATAAAATTTTGTATGTTTCAGATTTAATTTTTTGGTAAGTTCTTACATTGTTCTCTCTTCTCGAATTTCTGAGTTAATAAATTTTTGTCTGTTTTAGGGTTTCTTCTTTGATAAGTTATGTTGTCTCCTCAAATCTGCAATTTTCATTGCATTTTGTATTTTTCGAACTTTTTGTATGAAATAAAGAAAAATTTTGCTCCCTCTCCCACAATTTTCTATGTTAATAAATCTTTGTCTGTTTTAGATTTTTATTCTATGTAAGTAATGAAATAATTTATATTTGTCTCAATAATTTTTGTCTGTTTCAGAATTTAATTTTTGGTAAGTTATCTTGTTGTTCTCTCTTATAAAACTTCGATATTAATCAAATTTTGTCTGTTTTAGTATTTCTTCTTTGGTAAGTTATGTTGTCTCCTCAAATCTGCAATTTTCATTGCATTTTGTATTTTTCGAACTTTTTGTATGAAATAAAGAAAAATTTTACTCCCTCTCCCACAATTTTCTATGTTAAATTTTGTCTGTTTCAGATTTTTATCTTAAGTAAGTAAGTCAATTATTCATAAGTGCCTTAACTATTTTTGTATGTTTCAGATTTTATTTTTTGGTAAGTTAAAATATTGAGTGTACTAATTTCATGTTGATTCCGAGCTTGTGGGAGGAAGGGTGGGCTCGGGCGTAAGTTTTTCGTCACAATCTGTGGCGAAAAACTTACGCATTTTTTAGTGCCTCTTGTTCTACCTTGCACTCACTTTCATGACAATTTTTCAATTTGTTACATATTAAAAATTTTTCACTACTTTTATTTATTCTAAAGTTTTGTTTTTAAAATATTAGTTTATTCTTGTGAATTGATGCAAACATAAAAGAAAGTTCTTCAAACTTTCTTTTTATTTCATTTATTTTTCTTTTACTTAATTTTACATTATACGAGTGCAAGTTTAGAACAAGAGGCACATGTAGAGTCTTTAGAAATTTTAGTTTGTGTGATTGAAATGGAATTGCAATTGCAATTGCATTTTTTAAACGTGTAAATGTTTTTATTTTCAGGTTAAACTTTTATTTTCAGCTTTTATTTTCAGACTTTATCGAAATTTTATTTTGTTTTTAAGTTTCCTGAATATTTCCTCATTTTTTCGGGCTCTGAAGTTTTCATATTTCGTAATGATTTTATTTTGAGTTTTTGAATGTATCATTTTTTTGTGATTTTGATTGGATTTCTTGAGGATTTTAATTCAGGTTTTGAGGCTTCAAACCTCATCGTAATTTTATTTCAAGTTTTGTAGTTTTTTGAATGTTATCGTGATTTTTCTTCGCGTTTTGAGCTTCCGAATCTCGTTGTAATTTTATTTCCTATTCTGAGGCTTTCAAACTCAGACGTTTTCGATTTTTGAAGAGTTGCGATTCGAATAAAAAATGGTTCTGTTCATTCTCTTTTAATTTGTTATCTTAATTTCATTTATCTATTTCAGGTTTTGATTAACAAGTGAGTAATTAATGTTTCCTATTTGCCTTAATAATTTTTGTATGTTGCAGATTTTTATTTTAAGTAAGTAATTAATATTTCCTTTTTGTTTTAATCACTTTTGTATGTTGCAGATTTTTATTTTAAGTAAGTAATTAATATTTCCTATTTGTTTCAATCACTTTTGTATGTTGCAGATTTTTATTTTAAGTAAATAATTAATATTTCCCATTTGTCTTAATTACTATTGTATCTTTCAGGTTTTTATTTCAAGTAAGTAATTTTTAATGATTGATACTTGTCTTAATTACTTTTGTATGTTTTAGGTTTTTATTTTATGTAAGTAATTTTTAATGTTTCATATTAGTTCTAATTATAATTGTGTTTCAGATTCTTAGTTTAAGTTAAATAATTTTTTATTTTAACTTACTTGATACATATTTGTCTTAATTTTCATTATCATGTTTCAGATTCATAGTTTAAGTTAAATTATTTTTTATTTTAACTTACTTGATACATATTTGTCTTAATTTTCATTATCATGTTTCAGATTCTTAGTTTAAGTTAAATTATTTTTTATTTTAACTTACTTGATACATATTTGTCTTAATTTTCATTATCATGTTTCAGATTCTTAGTTTAAGTTAAATGATTTTTTATTTTAACTTACTTGATACATATTTGTCTTAATTTTCATTTTCATGTTTCAGATTCTTAGTTTAAGTTAAATTATTTTTTATTTTAACTTCATTGATTCATATTTGTCTTAATTTTCGTTTACATGTTTCAGATTCTTAGTTTAAGTTAAATTATTTTTTATTTTAACTTACTTGATACATATTTGTCTTAATTTTCATTTTCATGTTTCAGATTCTTAGTTTAAGTTAAATTATTTTTTATTTTAACTTCATTGATTCATATTTGTCTTAATTTTCGTTTACATGTTTCAGATTCTTAGTTTAAGTTAAATTATTTTTTATTTTAACTTCATTGATTCATATTTGTCTTAATTTTCGTTTACATGTTTCAGATTCATCGTGAAATCACAGAGTTTGTCGAATTCTAAATGATTTTATTTTTCGCTTTGAAGATTTCTGGATTTGTTGCTAGTTTACTTTTTGCACCGAAGTTTTCAAGTCTCTGCTCTATTTTATTTCTTGCTTTGAAGTTTTCAAGTCTCTTTGATATCTTATTTCTGCCTCTGAAGTTTTCAAGACTATTCTCTAATTTATTTCTTCCACCATATTATTTTGTTATTCGATTGGTTTTAATAAGGGATAAAGGGTACTTTCATATCATGTATGAATATTATACACGAAGATTGAAGACATCGATCATCGTGGGATCATCGAGGGATGCGTGCGTTAGTTTTAAGTCAATTAAGCTTTAAGTTAGTTTTAAGTTGTATGCTCGTGGGCGGGTGGGTGGGTCCCTGTAAGTGCCTCTTATTCTGACTTGCACTCATCTTCACAACTCTCAAACTTTGTACGCGTTAGCTTGTAGTATACCCAGTTATTTTTTGTCAATTGCTCCGAACCCAAGTGGATCATTGGGGGTTCATAGCGCTGTGAACACGCGGCAGAGGTGAGCTGCAAGTGCTGGTGTAGCGCCAGGGACACATCTCTGCGGGGCCGATCGATTGATGAACCATCTCGATCTGCCGCTTCACGGCAGGGGTCTCCTCTCTGCGGTCAGACTTGCTTCAAACGCAAGCGGGGAGAAATGGGAGACCCTCCGCGGATGTGTCACTGGTTCTTGCCAGTATTTTCGGTTCATCTCTGTCTCGTGGTTCACGTAAGTCACTATGGGCTACCCTTTGACCCATGGAAGGCGAGGTTCACTTGGCGAAAAATACTGATCTCCTTTTTTGACAGAAAGTTCTTCTAACTTTCTTTGCTTTTTGACAGAAAGTTCTTCAAACTTTCTTTTCGTCTAATAGAAAGTTCTTCTAACTTTCTTCCCTTTGCTTTTTGAATTCGTCATAGATTATTCGAGTGCAATCTTAGAATAAGAGGTACCGTGCGGCGTTTAAAATAAGTTAAGAGTATGTGTGTGAGATAACATGCAATTAGTATTGAGTTAAGTTAATGTATGTATGTGCGTGTGATACAAGTTCTTTGCTGCATTGTGGTAAAGAACTTGTATATGCGAGCCTATGAGCTAAGTAGAGTCAGAACTCATTTATCCTTCTGATAAATGAGGTTGCATTTGGAGGGTGGACGGGATTTGGAGTTAGGGTGGGTCACTACCGTAGCCACCTCCACGTGGTGTGACCCGGTAATCGGTATAGTTCTCTAAAGATCTTTTAGTCTTTAGAAAACTATACCGAGCTGAGAGCTACGATTTTATTTAAAATATTTCACTCCTTTGCCTAATTTTCTATGTTAACAAATTTTTGCCTGTTTCAGAATTTAATTTTTTGTAAGTTATATTAAGTGCATTAGTTTTATTCTAATTCCGAGCTGTGGGAGGACAGGGTGGGCTCGGGCGCAGGTTTTTCGTTACGATATGTGACGAAAAACTTGCGCAAATTGTAAGTGCCTTTTGTTCTAACTTGCGCTCATCTTTACAATTTTTTAACTTGTTAGATATTAGTTCGTAGTAGTAGCCTATCATTTTTATGAACAATTGCTTTAAACTTAAAAGAAAGTTCTTCCAACTTTCTTCTTTTACTCTTTTCTTTACTTACTTTTACATTATACGAGTGCAATTTTGGAACAAAAGGCACATTTAGGGCTTTAATTTTATGTAAGTGTTTTCAATGTTCCATATTTGTCTTAATCATTTTTGTATGTTTCAGGTTTTAATTTTATGCAAGCAACTTATTTATTCATATGTGTCTTAATTGTATTTGTTTTTTGTTTCAGGTTTTTATTTTAACGATTCATGTTTTTTTTATTGTTACACCTATTGATTCTATAGGTAATAGGTCATCATTGAAGACGTCAATCATCGTGGGATTATCGAGGGATCATCGTGGGATGCGTGCGTTAGTTTTAAGCTAATTGTATGCGTGCGTTAATTCTAAGTTAAGTGTGCTCGTGGGCAGGGCGGGTGGGTCCTTGTAAGTACCGCTCATTCTAAATTGCACTCATCTTCTCAATTCTGAAACTTTGTACGCGTTAGCTTGTAGTATACCCACTTATTTTTTGCCAATCGTTCTGCGCCCAAGTGGATCATTGGGGGTTCGTAGCGCTGTGAACACACGGTAGAGGTGAGCTGCAAGTGCCGGTGTAGGGCGAGTGATATTCTTTGCCCGGCGGGGCGGATCGGGGTTGGCACCTCTCATACTCTGATGTGCCTCCCCGACCCGCCGCCATTCTGCCAAGGGGCATCACGGTCTGGGTATCCTCTCTGTGGTAAGACGCGAGAGCGCTGGGGGAAATGGGAACCCTCCGCCAACTGGGGTGTATCACTCGTTCTTGCCAAAGGTATCTTCGGTTCATCTTTGCCGTCGTGGTTCACGTAAGCCACTGTGGACTGCCCTTTGACCCATGGAAAGCAAGGTTCGCTTGGCGAAAAATAATGGTCCCCTTTTTTGATAGAAAGTTCTTCTAACTTTCTTTTCTTTTAGTAGAAAGTTCTTCTAACTTTCTTCTCTTTTAGTAGAAAGTTCTTCTAACTTTCTTTTTTGCCCCTTTGCTTTTTTACTTCGTCATAGATTATTTGAGTGTAATCTTAGAATGAGAGGTATCGTGCGGCGTATAGAATAAGTTAAGCGTGCGCGTGTGGGATGCTATGCGACTAGTATTAAGTTACTGTATGTGTGTGTGTGTGATACAAGTTCTTTGCTGGATTGTGGTAAAGAACTTGTATATGCGAGCCTATGAGCTATGTAGAGTAAGAACTCATTTATCCTTCTGATAAATGAGGTTGCATTTGGAGGGTGGAAGGGATTTGGAGTTAGGGTGGGTCACTATCGTAGCCACCTCCACGTGGTGTGACTCGGTAATCGGTATAGTTCTCTAAAGACTGTTTAAAATCTTTAGAAAACTATACCGAGCTAAGAGCTACGGTTTTATTTCGCGACTTTATTTCGAATTATCAGGTTTTTTTATTGGTTTTTCCATATTATAAATGTCTGGGTGGTTTTCCTCCTTTGCTTAATTTTCTATTTTGTAGGTGGCCTAAAGTAATATTTCACTCCTTTGCTTAATTTTCTATGTTAATAAAATTTTATCTGTTTCACCATTTAATTTTTGGTAAGTTCTTACATTGTTATTTCTTCTCAAATTTCTATATTAATAAATTTTTGTGTATTTCAGAATTTAATTGTTGGTAAGTTATCATATTCACTCTTCTCAAATTTCTGTCTTAATAAATTTTTGTATGTTTCAGAATGTAATTGTTGGTAAGTTCTGTTTAATGCATTAATTTTTTAATTCCGAGCTGTGGGAGGAAGGGTGGGCTCGGGCGCAGGTTTTTCGTCACAATTTGTGGCGAAAAGCTTGCGCACATTGTAAGTACCTCTTATTCTAACTTGCACTCATCTTTATCACAATTTTTTAACTTACATATTAGATTTTTGCATAGTAATAGTTTGTTAGTCTTTTCTTAATTTCTTCAAACTTAGAAGAAAGTTCCTACAACTTTCTTTCATATCCCTTTGCTTTTTTTACAAAGTTTTATATACGAGTGCAATTTTAGAATAAGAGGTACATGTAGGGCACTTGTAATATGTTTTAAAGTATGCGTGAGTGTGTGAATGAAACGGGTCCTGCATCCTGTACTCACTCGTAGGGCTACTAATACTCTATCTGATTTTATTACTAACTTCAAAGTTTTCAACATTTTATTTTTTTCTCTCTCTTACCTTATTTTTTGGTTTTTAAAACTTGTACTTTGATTTCTGTTCCTCTTTTATTTCATGTGTGAATTTCATTTCGAGTTTCGAAATTTTTGGATCTCCTCATCATTTTAATCCGATCTTCAAATTTTTTATTTCTTAAGGTTCTTATCTCGGATTTGAGGTTTTCAACGAACACTTTCCATTTTATTTCAAGTTTTGAAGTTTCTAAATCTCTTCGTCTTTTTATTGCGGGGTTGAGGTTTTCATTTCGGATTTTAAGGTTTTCAAAACTTACGATTTCGATTTTGAAAGAGTTTCGTTTCGAATAAAGGGATATTTCATTCCTTGCTACTTCAATTTTCTGCCTTAATTACTTTTGTCTGCTTCGGTTTTGATTATTTGATTTGGTTATTGAAGTAATTGATTATTTCATATGTATCTAATAAAATTTGTCTGTTTCAGATTTTTATTTTAAGTAAGTAATTTATTGTTTCATATGTGTCTAATTATACTTGTTTGTTTCAGATTTTTATTTGAAGTAAGTCATTTTTAATGCTTCATATTTGTCTAAACAATTTTTGTATGTTTCAGGTTTTTATTTTATGTAAGTAATTTTTGAGGATTCATATTTGATTTAATAATTTTTGTATGTTTCAGGTTTTTATTTTATATAAGTAATTTTTAATGTTTCATATTTGTCTCAACTCTTTTTATATGTTTCAGGTTTTTATTTTATGTAAGTCATTTTTAAAGATTGATATTTGTTTTAATTACTTTTGTATATTTCAGGTTTTTATTCGAAGTAAGTAATTTTTAATGTTTCATGCTTGTCTTAATAATTTTTGTATGTTTCAGGTTTTTATTTTATGTAAGTAATTTTTGAGGATTCATATTTGATTTAATAATTTTTGTATGTTTCAGGTTTTTATTTTATATAAGTAATTTTTAATGTTTCATATTTGTCTCAACTCTTTTTATATGTTTCAGGTTTTTATTTTATGTAAGTCATTTTTAAAGATTGATATTTGTTTTAATTACTTTTGTATATTTCAGGTTTTTATTTGAAGTAAGTAATTTTTAATATTTCATATTTGTCTCAACTCTTTTTATATGTTTCAGGTTTTTATTTTATGTAAGTCATTTTTAAAGATTGATATTTGTTTTAATTACTTTTGTATATTTCAGGTTTTTATTCGAAGTAAGTAATTTTTAATGTTTCATATATGTCTTAATCATTTTTATATGTTTCAGGTTTTTATTTTATGTAAGTAATTTTCAATGTTTCATATTTATTCTAATTATATTTGTGTTTCAGATTCTTAATTTAAGTTAAATGATTTTTTATTTTAATTTAATTGATTCATATTTGCCTTAATTTTCATTTACATGTTTCAGATTCTTAGCTTAAGCTTAATGATTTTTTATTTTAATTTAATTGATTCATATTTGTCTTAATTCTCGTTTACATGTTTCAGATTCATCGTGGGATCACAGAGTTTGTCGAATTCTAAATGATTTTATTATTCGCTTTGAAGATTTCTGGATTTGCTGCTATTTTATTATTCGCACCGAAGATTTCAAGTCTCTGTTCTATTTTATTTCTTGGTTCTAAGTTTTGAAGTCTCTGCTCTATTTTATTTCTTCCTTTGAAGTTTTCAAGTCTCTTTGATATCTTATTTCTGGCTCTGAAGTTTTCAAGACTATTCTCCATTTTATTTCTTCCATCATATTATTTTGTTATTCGATTGGTTTTAATAAGGGGTAAAGGGTACTTTCATATCATGTATGAATATTATACACGAAGATTGAAGACATCGATCATCGTGGGATCATCGAGGGATCGTCGAGGGATGCGTGCGCTAGTTTTAAGTTAATTTTATGCGTGCGTTAGTTTTAAGTTAATTGTAATCGTGTGGGAAGGGTGGGTGGGTCCATGTAAGTGCCTCTTATTCTGACTTGCACTCATCATCACAACTCTCAAACTTTGTACGCATAGTAAACTCAGTTATTTTTTGTCAATTGCTCCGAACCCAAGTGGATCATTGGGGGTTCATAGCGCTGTGAACACGCGGCAGAGGTGAGCTGCAAGTGCTGGTGTAGCGCCAGGGACACATCTCTGCGGGGCCGATCGATTGATGGCTCATCTCGATCTGTCGCCTCACGGCAGGGGTCTCCTCTCTGCGGTCAGACTTGCTTCAAACGCAAGCGGGGAGAAATGGGAGACCCTCCGCGGATGTGTCACTGGTTCTTGCCAGTATTTTCGGTTCATCTCTGTCTCGTGGTTCACATAAGTCACTATGGACTACCCTTTGACCCATGGAAGGCAAGGTTCACTTGGCGAAAAATACTGATCCCCTTTTTTCACAGAAAGTTCTTCTAACTTTCTTTGCTTTGTGACGGAAAGTTCTTCTAACTTTCTTTTCTTTTCAACAGAAAGTTCTTCTAACTTTCTTCCCTTTGCTTTTTGAATTCGTCATAGATTATTCGAGTGCAATCTTAGAATAAGAGGTACGGTGCGGCGTTTAAAATAAGTTAAGCGTATGTGGGTGGGTACCCTTGCGATTAGTATTAAGTTAATGTATGTGTGCGTGTGTGATACAAGCTTTTTGCCGGATTGTGGTAAAGAACTTGTACGTGCGAGCCTATGAGTTAAGTAGAGTCAGAACTCATTTATCCTTCCGATAAATGAGCGATTTGCAAATGGAGGGTGGAAGGGATTTGGAGTTAGGGTGGGTCACTTTCTAACGTAGCCACCTCCTCGTGGTGTGACCCGGTAATCGATATCGTTTTCTAAATATTTTTCACGAAATTATCTTTAAAAAACGATATCGAGCTAAGAGCTACGATTATAACTTCTCAATTTCATATCTAAATTACATTAATTCCGAGCTGTGGGAGGAAGGGTGGGCTCGGGCGCAGGTTTTTCGTCACAATATGTGACGAAAAACTTGCGCAAATTGTGCCTTTTGTTCTAACTTGCACTTATCTTTACAAATATTCCTTAACTTGTTACATATTAGATTGTAGTAATAGCCATTTTTATTGTCAATTGCTCGAAACTTAAAAGAAAGTTCTTCCAACTTTCTTCTTTACCCCTTTTCTCTACAAAGTTTTCAATTATACAAGTGCAATGTTAGAACAAAAGGCACATTTAGGGCTTAATCATTTTTCTATGTTTCAGGTTTTTATTTTGTGTACGTAATTTATTTATTCATATGTGTCTCAATTGTATTTGTATGTTTCAGGGTTCTATTTTAACGATTATTGTTTGTTTTAATTTCATTAAGATGCCTCAGGTTTTATGTTAATAATTCTTGTTTGCCTGAATTTTATTCAGATGTTTCAGGTTTTTATTTTATCTAGATAATCTTGCATTTACTTTTCTGTTTCATTTCTTTATTCTCACACCTACTTATTTTGCAGGTAATGAATAGATCATCATTGAAGACATCGATCATCGAGGAATCATCGAGGAATCATCGAGGGATCATCGAGGGATGCGTGCGCTAGTTTTTAGTTAATTTTATGCGTGCGCTAGTTTTAAGTTAATTTTATGCGTGCGTTAATTTTAAGTTAAGTGTGCTCGTGGGCAGGGTGGGTGGGTCCCTGTAAGTACCTCTCATTCCAACTTGCACTCATCTTCACAACTCCCAAACTTTGTACGCGTTAGCTTGTAGTATACCCCCTTATTTTTTGTCAATCGTTCCGAACCCAAGTGGATCATTGGGGGTTCATAGCGCTATGAACACACGGCAGGGGTGAGCTGCAAGTACTGGTGTAGCGCCAGGGACACATCTCTGCGGGGCCGATCGATTGATGTTCCGTCTCGATCGGGTGCCTCACGGCAGGGTTTCCTCTCTGCAGTAAGACTTACCTAAAACGTAAGCGGAGAGAAATGGGAAACTTTCCGCGGATGTGTCACTGGTTCTTGCCAGTATTTTCGGTTCATTCCTGTCTCGTGGTTCACGTAAGTCACTATGCACTACCCTTTGACTCATGGAAGGCGAGGTTCACTTGGCGAAAAATATCGACCCCTTCTTTGCGAAAGTTCTTCTAACTTTCTTTGCTTTTTGACAGAAAGTTCTTCTAACTGTCGTTAGCTTGTAGTATGCCCCGTTGTTTTTTGTCATTTGTTCTGCGCCCAAGTGGATCATGGGGGGTTCATAGCGCTGTGAACACGCGGTAGAGGTGAGCTGCAAGTGCCGGTGTAGGGCGAGTGATATTCTTTGCCCGGCGGGGCGGATCGGGGTTGGCACCTCTCATACTCTGATGTGCCTCCCTGACCCGCCGCCATTCTGCCAAGGGGCATCACGGTCTGGGTATCCTCTCTGTGGTAAGACGCGAGAGCGCTGGGGGAAATGGGAACCCTCCGCCAACTGGGGTGTATCACTCGTTCTTGCCAAAGGTATCTTCGGTTCATCTTTGCCTCGTGGTTCACGTAAGTCACTATGGGCTACCCTTTGACCCATGGAAAGCAAGGTTCACTTGGCGAAAAACTGACCCTCTTTTTTGACAGAAAGTTCTTCTAACTTTCTTTTCTTTTACTAGAAAGTTCTTCTAACTTTCTTCCCTTTGCTTTTTGAATTCGTCATAGATTATTTGAGTGCAATCTTAGAATGAGAGGTACCGTGCGGCGTTTAGAATAAGTTAAGCGTGAGTGTGTGGGATGCAATGCGATTAGTATTAAGCTAATGTATGTATGTGTGTGTGTGTGTGTGATACAAGTTCTTTGCTGGATTGTAGTAAAGAGCTTGTATACGCGAGCCTATGAGCTAAGTAGAGTCAGAACTCATTTATCCTTCTGATAAATGAGGTGTTGCAATTGGAGGGTGGATGGGATTTGGAGTTAGGGCGGGTCACTGTCGTAGCAACCTCCACGTGGTGTGACCTGGTAATCGATATCGTTTTCTAAACATTTCTTAAAAAATGAACTTTAGAAAACGATATCGAGCTAATAGCTACGAATGAAATTATTGAGCGAAGCTCTTATACTTGACTTTGCAACTTCTTTGTCCGCGTTTTTCTTTTGCACCACTCAACCAATTCTCGTCAAATTTTGCATGCACATGCGTATGTACATCCAGATGGACATAGAAAAATATAATTTTAATCGGACTTGCCATGAACGAACAGTCACTGAAAAAACTGATCCTAAAAAGTGAGGGTCCGAACACACATTTAAGGAAAATAAAAAAATGAATATTTCGGCACTTTGACGACGTAGTATGGTTCCGGAGGCATTTAGAAACAAATTTCTATTAGGGTTTGATGCGTTTTGATGCCTAATAAAGCCAGAAAATCAATTTTTGTGGAATTCGGTCGAAAACGGTACAGGTGGCGGCATCTAGCGGCGAGCGGCGGAACTACGAAGAACTAAAATTTCGATTTTCTCCGAAATTAGGCAATTTTACGCATTTCTGAGGGTCAGAAATTGTTCTGTGATCTCACTAGAACCTAAGTATTGTCACAAGAACCTCGTCAGAGGGCTAGAAAAGAAAATAGAAAAATAGCTCAAAACATGGACTAAAAAATTGGCGTCCATCTAGCGGTGAAAGTTGGAACTACAAAAATATAAAAATGTGATTTTCTCGAGAATTAGCGAACTTTGAGTGCTTCTGAGGCTCAGAAAGTGTTATGTGATCGCATTAGAAGTAAAATATAGCAATAAAAGGTTCCTAAAGGCTTTAATAAAGAAAATAGAAAAAATGTCATTTTGTGGAGGAAATTTGTGGCGCCATCTAGCGGAGAAACTGCGAACTAAACTGAAAAATCGTATGCCCGTACACGCGTTAAGGAAAAATATAAAAAGTAATATTTCGCAACTTGAACGACGTAGTATGCTTCTTTAGACATTGTAAAGCAATTTTTGTTGAATAAGTTATTCATTTTTTTACCTATTAAGCTCAAAAAATCAATTTTTATTTGACCCCTTTACTGCGTGATGGGACATACGTTTTTCAGTTTAGTTCGCAGTTTCGCCGCTAGATGGCGCCACAAATTTTCTCCATAAAATGACATTTTTTTTATTTTCTTTATTAAAACTTTTAGAAAACTTTTATTGCTATATTTTGCTTCTAATGCGATCACATAACACTTTCTGAGCCTCAGAAGCACTCAATGTTCGCTAATTTTCGAGAAAATCGCATTTTTATATTTTTGTAGTTCCAACTTTCACCGCTAGATGGACGCCAATTTTTTAGTCCATGAAATGAGCTATTTTTCTATTTTCTTTAATAATGGTCCTAGCAGGCTATAATTACATTCGTTAGATTCCTTAGGCGACAAGGAACAATTTGTATATCTCAGAATTTCGGAAAAGTCGCTACTTTTCGAGAAAATCGAGATTTTAGTTTTTCGTAGTTCCGCCGCTCTCCGCTAGATGGCGCCACCTGTACCGTTGTAAACTTATTTAAATGAATATCGATTTGTTCATCTTAATCGGCAATAATATGCATTAAATATTAATAGGAATTTTCTTTAAAATGTTTCAGGAACATAGCATGTGTTGAAAATTACAAACAACATTGCAGTAGTAAAAGTTTTTCTTTTATCATCAAAAACCATTCTTACACTTTATTATTTTCTTCTAAAAAAAAAGAACTTGTTTGCAAAATACCAATGTATGACGATTTTCCAAAATTTCGCCCAAAAATAGTATACGCAATCAAAAATTCAATCGATATTATCAAATTCTACATTACCACGAAGATAAATTTAATGCTCTGTCAGTAGAGGGCTACAGTTTCCTGTTTCTTTTAGTTCGTGATATACATCCGGTATGTGTTTCGTGTCAGAGCTCTATATTTATTGTTTAAAATATGTTAAATTAATTGAATTAATAAATTAAGAATAGTGGTATATCGTTCATAATTGTCCCTAGATATCATATAATTACTTTTATCTTGGGATTTCATGTACTTTTTTACGATTACAATGGATAACAACATGCAGTCTTACACGGTGTTCACAGACATATCACAACAGAATCAGCATATTTTACTATAAAGTCTTGAATAAACACAAATCACACTTTTTCTTTAAGTTATTAAATAAAATTCTGTATGTGATATCTCATTCTGTGTCATAGTGAATATCTCTTGTTGTTTAACATTATTTGAGTGACACAGTACCATAACCTAAATTTTCATTTCATGTATTATCAGAATTTCAGTCGTATTTTTCGTGTATAAACTATTCATTTTCCAATATTTTTAACTGCACAAAACAAAAATCTTACTTATTTTTCTCGTTTCGAAGATCTACTTAGAATCAAGTACTTTGACACTAAAATTTGAAAAGATTTAAAGTGTATACTTAGTATGATTTTTAAACAATTAACATATGTATACATTTATTGTATTATCCTGTTAAGGTACATATTTTTCATATTTGTTTTTTATTAATAGAAATGGCAGACGCACCTGCAGAATCAAAAACTAAAACGAAAGCAAGTAAGAAACCAAAGGAGAAGCCAGTGGAACCATTTTTGAAAAATAGACCGTTTAAAAGACATGGACGTCTGTATGCCAAGGCCATTTTCACTGGTTACAAGCGAGGACTGCGTAATCAGCATGAACACACAACTCTACTGAAAGTTGAAGGAGCAAGAACGAAAAGTGACTCAGACTTTTATGTAGGAAAACGATGTGTTTATGTATATAAGGTAAAAGTTTATTGTTTAAGTCATCTATCTTTGCTTGAGTTTAATAAAAGCAATATAATCATAATGTGTTTGTTAATTTTTGCAGGCAAAAAATAAGACACCAGTTCCCGGTAAGAAGGGCAAAAAAACAAAAATTAGGGCTATCTGGGGTAAAGTAACACGGCCACATGGAACGAGTGGTTCAGTACGTGCTAAATTTAAGAGGAATCTGCCAGCTAAAGCTATGGGCCACCGTATCAGAATTGTAAGTTCATAAATTGATTTATTATTTATATATTATGGAATGTATAACATGGAAGAGACTATCACTGTTCTTGTTTTATTGCAGATGTTGTACCCCAGTCGAATATAAATTTTTCTTCTATAAAATAAGTGAATAAATACCATTTTGGTACTAAATACAGGTTTATTTTCTTTCCCTATCAGATATTTTTAAGTTATACTTTTTATCATAATATTAAGATATATTTCATTGTTATAGTTTAGAAATATTTAAACATATAAATTGACATTGAAGTAATTTTATACCGGTGTAACGTGTCTCATTTGAAACTTATATGAATAACATAACCTCTTCCGGACAAAACATAACCTTAAAATTAATATTAGAATATTTGAATTGATATGTCACAATAAGTGCAGATATAAAATTTAGTCCTTAAAAAATGTCCATAGCATAGCTTTCAGTGCATAAGAAATTGTATAATACAATAAAAATAAATATTGATTGTACAGATTTAAAAGGAAGCCATTTTCTATTATGTAGATAGTAAACCTACTATAGTGAGACTTTTGTCTCAATATCAAATACGCGCATCATCGAGGGTCTACAGTTCTCGTGCGACAAAAGTAAATATTGCAAAGTGTTCATAGTATTTTACGGGAGGAAAAGAAATTTTTCTCCTGGAAGTATCACGATGTCGTATTCGTTCGTTTGAACAATAAAATAAGCGAAACGAAGATGATGTTTTGCTGTTTGAGGAACTGTTTTGACGGCCTTGGCTTTGCCGCAACACAAACTCCGAAGAAAGAACCAAATCCTATAGCTTTAGATACATCTTACATGGGTAATATTTATTTTCATGACTGGGCAACGCTTTCAAGTTTTATCAATGCTCGTATCATCGAATTTGCATAGAATTTACATTTTCACGCCTTTGTGAGATAAAAATATACTTGTGTGTGTGTTCAATGTCATTGATAATTTATTATTGACATAATTGAGTCTTCATTTTTAATGATAGGGAACGCAAAATTCTTTTAAATGTAATTAGAACTTATGAAACATTGTCAAATTGGTGCAGGACATGAAGTTGTGATAGTAAAAAATGGTCTAAGAGTGTGTGGTCGTGGTGGTGCCTTAACGAATGCTCCGCTTGCCCAAAGTAAAAGTTATTTTGAAGTTAAAATACAGCAAGGTGGTATATGGGCAATCGGATTAGCCACAAGAAACACAGATCTGAATGTTGCGACTGGGGGAAATGATACAGAAAGTTGGGCTCTTAATTCGGATGGTATTATAAGGCATAATCAGCAAGAAGTACATAAAATACAAAGCCAGGTTCAAGAAGGCGATATTATTGTAAGTATAAATTGTACAAAGATACATACAGATTATAAATTAACACTGTTTTATTTATTAGGGAATATCTTATGATCATATAGAACTTAATTTCTATTTAAATGGAAAATCAATGGATGCACCTGTGATGGGCATAAAAGGAACTGTGTTTCCAGTACTTTACGGTAATTAAAAGAATTTAGATAATAATGTTTTGTATATGTACATATGTACAGATTAATTTTTCTTTGCAGTGGATGATGGGGCCATTTTAGACTTAATTTTGGATAATTTTGCTCATCCTCCACCTACAGGATTTGAAAAGATAATGCTAGAGCAATCACTGCTCTAGCAAAAAAGTGTTAAGGTATTATTGTCATATTCTTTTGGGATTGACTTTATCAAAGCATTTTATGTCCATCTTATATTTGTCTAATGTTAAAATACAGAATCAAAAATTGTTATAATTTAAACAAGCTCTTAACGTAATTTTACGAACAAAGTATATTTCTCTTAATGATAATGTACAAATATATTTAATTAGCAATTGCAAAATAAACATTTTAATTTATATTTTGTCTCTGTCATTTTTAATGATGCCTTTAATATTATGAAAGGGTATGTAAAAGTTTTTTGGATTAAATTAGTAGATGTTTTAAAATAAATACATAATATTTTTTTATATAATTGTTTAATAATCAAATAACATAATTTTAAATATATGTGTACAACTTACATATATTTTTATATAATATATATATTTATGTATTTATATATGTCTGTATAAGATTGTATATAATGTGTACACAACAATTTATTGTTCCTTAATGAGTTAATGGTGTGGTATGTACACTGACTTATGTAAGGTACCATTGGCTTAGGCCTATACTTTACTTTATTAGGCTACTGTCATGGCTTTTTGTTCTCATTATTTGAATTAATTTCGTGCTACAAATTTCGTGTTACATGTTAAAGCTAATTTCTCTTTAACGTTAATTGGACAGTGCGCATTTTTACAATGCCGATAATGCAAATACTCAAATTACTATTAATCCGATAATTGCCTACGAATAACCACAGGCATCCTTTGCACGCATAACGAGACAAACACTTCAGTATGTATGATAGAAAATGGTAAAAAGATAAACATTGAAACTTAGAAAGTCGATGAAATGGCGAACGGCAATTGTGTTACGTTTAATAGTTTTAAAATACCTCACCCACCCTGTGTGATTTAAGTTGGATTATCTTTCACTTATTTAAAACATGCTAACAGATAGTTAAGATAAATATGAAAAAATAGAAGTATATTGCTAAAAACCTGTTTCTGTGCATTGATTGCTTAAAAGATCTTTCTGTGTTTCATCCAAGTTAATAACTCTAATTATTGTACATATATATATTATATGTATACATGAAAAGATTTTGCACATACATCTTTTCATTTACAGCAATTATAATTGCTTCCTTTAAGAACATATAAAAACTTTTTACAATTGCTCATAACAAGCTCTCTGCAGTTTTGTAAAAACTTATTAATCTTTGGTCCTTAACGTTACGTTTAAACGATCATTGTCATTAATCATATTACATGTTAATTATATATTTTTATAAGTAGATATTAGTTGTTGATTTATCAGATGATAGTAGTTCCATGTTAATTCTTGCTTTGATTTCTGAATTATATTTTAGAGAACATATTTATTTTACAAAAATTACTTTAATGCAAACCATAAATAAAAAAATGTATAAATAACAACTACATTTAATTATCACCTATAAATCAACAACAAGATATTTAACATAGGCAATGAATGCCTCAAATTTATGAACAATCTTGAAACAAAAGTGATGTATTTTTATATCTATGTCAGTAATTTTGATACCAAACTTAAAAGAGAAAGAAAGCAGATCAATTTGTCCTGTACAATTCATGGCACTCATTTTACAATCTAACTTACAATATAAACATGGTAATCATACAGAAGATCAATAGCACGTTAAAGAGAGCATTTGCATTATGTTTCATAATGATTTAATGCTAACTATCTAAATGTATATATAGGATATATTACACTTATTTCATGACTGAATGATATGAAATATTTATAATGGTAACCCATTGAGTCTTATTGCACATACAATTCTAGTAGATTAAACAACTACGTAATTTTTTTTTTTAAATTAATACAACTTATTTCACATTTTTAATGTAACAATTGTTGACTTACTAATTTAGCGTGAAAAACTATGGAGACCTGATATTTAAAACAGTTACATGAAAATATAAACATTTACTAAAGAAAAGAGCTTTGTGAGCTATTATCAAACAGATACTTAGATTCAGTATCTAATATGAACCACGTTTATCCAATGTACGACCATTCATCTCAACATTCGCACGAACATTTTACCACCTACGCTATGTGGATCGCTTTTTATTAAATCTAATACCACTTCGTTCAAATAACGCTGCAAATAATCCTTTTAAAAAATATAGACTTTTAGATATATTTACAAAATTAATTTGCAATATTTATTCTTCCATTGAAAACTGCTATAAATAGAAATTTTTATATATGCTGAATGTCATTTTTATTATCTCATTGATGTATTAGGAATGTACACATTGATCTAATTTGAAAACTTTGATATATTTTTGAAGCACGACTTCTTTCTTATTAATCGTTTTCAAATGTAAACATGTTCATTTAATGTTTCTCGAATGACACTATTTAAAAGATAAATTATTTTGTTTCTAATATCAAATTCACTTAATTATTTAGAAATGTAAATATTGCCTTCAATTTATAATTAAGCGATCAAACACATTCTTACCAACAAATTTACAGCATATAGTAGTATACCAAAAGTATATTTATTTGTTGTATATGAAAAAATATTTCGTCTTTGAAAAATATATTCGTTAATAGACAAAACGAAAATATATTGAATGCATCTTAGTATTTTTAATTATAAGATCATAAAATTAATTTGTATCACGTTTAAATAAAATATGAAAACATATGTTTAAAATAATGAGTATCATGTAACATGGCAAACACATGTATTAGAACACATCAATACTAATACTCTTTTTGAACTTATTCAATTTCTCGGCGTAGACGTATTTAGGAAATAAGCACTTTAGTTATTATAGTAATACGTAGTACTTTTTAAAACTGATTTTTAAATAACAACCTTCAAATTTAAATATAGTTTTGTAAGTAAGATTATATTAAATGGAAGAACTTTCAAAGAGAATTTATAAACACTGTAAAAATCATAAAAAAATTTGTGGCATTATTTAACATAGATTTTTATGTATAGCTACTAAACGAGGACACCACGGATTTTACCAAGATCCTCTGAGCTCTCTTTGGTCTTATCCAAATTAATTCCTATAAACGCTTTTGGTAAACTTCATGCAGATAACTGCATACGATAATTCTATGTAAAACGTTTTCTTTCAAGGATGAATCCCTGAGATGCTCAGATTCAGAGCGAATTTCTTTGCTTATGAATGCAAAGCATCGGTAGTATTTTATAATAACATACTTACATATCATTCAACATCTGTTGTATCTTCGATAACAGAATCCCAATTGAATTCTGTTACACTTTGCCTCGAAGGTAATTCCCCAAGATGTTGAAATCGTTGTACAAAGTATGGATCACGATCTCTAAGCCGTTTGAATCTTTGAAATGCAAGATTCTTTGCAAAATCATAAAGTTCCAGATCCAATCTATTCAATTTACGCACAGCATCTAATTGTTCTGCACTAAGAGTGGCCATTGTAGCAGCACTCAATGTTGCATTGTGTTGTTCAAATGCAACAGCAAATCTCATTCCAAAGGTTTCTTCAAAAGAATACTGTCCCACCTATTTTATTTTGAATTTAACAGTTATGAAATGCATAATAACTGCAGAGTATATCTTCATTCATGCTCAAACATATGGTGCAATGGAATTTGAAATGTATTTATAAAGAATTAATACATTTAGTAGCAATTTGTATGTACTACATGAAGTTTGCATTCTATTAAATGGCAGAATAAATATGGTGCTGCAAGGTATGATTATTTAGATCATAAATATTGATAAGCATTCTATACCACATGCAATAATGTATCAAGGTCAACAACAAGTCAGTCTACGAATAATAAAAAGGTCAAAATTGAAATAAAACAATATTCTATGGTGGTAAAAATAATAGTAACCACAATGATAAAAAGCTACTAGTTTATATATTGGAGAATTATAAGGTATTCTAGATAAAGGCAAAATTTTATTAATAGAAATACCAAAAAAGTTATTAAAAATTGATTGAATAATAAAAAATAATAAAAGAATAATAACATTCAAATGTGCACTGGTTAATATATCAACAAAAAAAAATTCTTACTTTCTGGTACTCAGTTAACATGAAGAAAGGCATGAATTGCAAATTGTGTTTAGCACTAGCCAACATGAGACGATCTCTCTCCAAACTGCTCAATGTGGAGTTGTAACAACCAACAATTGATAAATCAGCCAACATTCTGGTTTGGCGATTGCTTGCCAAATTATATGGACATGCCATAAACTACATAAATCATAATGTATTTTTATGAAAACATTTGAATGGGAACTTATAATTAAAACTTATTCTAGTTTAATTGTTCATTTTTTTCTATTTATAGTACTTATTATACAATGTAAACAAAGATTTTTGTGAATTACGAAATTTTATTATCAGTAAAATGATTGCTGCTTTCATAAGAACTATATCTATACATATAGAGGAGTAAGAAATAGAGACTTAAGATAAGGACAATTGCTTATCTTAATATGCTTCTAAATGTGAAAGCCTTCAGATAACACACTGAACATATTGCTTATGAAAGTTACTATTGTGAATGTTAGAATACTGAAATATTTTTAAATTAAGAAAATTTATTAAAATTCACTATGTAACTTACTTGTTCTAAAGAAACACCTTGCCAACTAGATCCAGGATAACATTGTGGTATATTGGCTTGAGTTCCTCCACACCAATGACGAGCACCTCTCCAAGTTGCACCCCTCTGTACATGCCTAAATTCAGACAAGTATCGTGCAACAGGATCCCTTATGATAGTTATATAAAAGTATCTACGTTTTATCCCATCCCCTTCAATTTTATTTAATTCAGTATCAACACAACTAGTTAATTCTGTCCAGTCAGCATGTAAACCACATTTCCAACCAGTAGAATATCGTGAAAAAAGCCAATTTTCATTGCGATTTGGACGGAAACAAAAACAACGCTTACGTCTTCTTTGACAAGAACAAGGTCTTTGTAAATCCAGATCTCTAACTAAATGTTTTCCAAATAATGTTCCTCCTACAACAAAAAAGAGAGTATGTTATATTAAATAAGTCATGTAAAACCTATTTCTTTATTTAAATATTTTAATGTGATAATTTTAAACATATCTTAAATAAATATATTAATAATTCATAAGATCTTAGCACTATAATGTAAGAAATTAAATTAAGTAACAACAATCAAAACATCAAATTAGCTTTTGTAATATACATATTTCAGTAAAATGTGTTTTCATAAAAGAAAGATTATGAGAAACATGTACATAGAAAACAAAAGGAAACAGAGATATGCATGCATAGCATATTAAACAAGGCAACATCCCTGAATTGTTCTTTCTCTTTCTAAGATAGGGCTTGGAGGTTTCACAGTGCCTGATGAATAATGCAAAGATTCAGTTGTACAATGGTCAGAAGGGATGTTGCATTGTTTTTATTGAGCCATAGGATCGGTTGGCACTTGTCCAAAGAAATCTAAGTACAAAATCAAGCAAAAATATATATTTATGCTGACATTCCATGATCTTCAAAGAATTTTGACCATATAGTTTACATTATCATGTTTACTTTTCATGTTGATATTAGGAGGAAAAGACATTATTATCATTGTTACACTGAAACCTTACCTTAATACATACATACTACTGTGTTATTTATCACGATTAAATGCAAACTAACTTTTTGTTATTACACTACACGATAGAATAGCAAATAAGGTTAAAAAAAACAGTAGTATGTAATTAATAACGAATTATATAATGGAACATTATAATGTCATTCCATAAAAAAATGCATAAACTTTCCATTCAACTTGATATTGCTTATTTGTTTAATGTGAAAGCTTTTGAAATACAGATTTCATAAGAGAATATATTTGCACATATATTATTTAATGTTTATGATATAATGGAAACTAAATCAATACATATTTAAGACAAGAAAGTACAAGTAAAAACACAATATACATTACTTGATATATGTGACATAACAATCGATGCATTATTTAAGAGAAAAATACAAGTAAAATATGTAACATAACACAGTATGTCAGTATCAGAAAATGACTTTGAACGTCTGATTAGTACACTTTAAGTATTAGAAACTTTGTGACACAAATAATTGTAACGATAAGACAGAAATTTAACATGACCTTCAAACGTTGACAACTATTAAGGTAAAAACGTTTTATTGTATACATTAGATAAATTAGAAATTGACTTGATAAAAAACACCTTGAGTTATCAGTTATCAGAATTAAAAGTACATATTGAGCGTGCAACAAACCAAAGCATATAAATTATAAAACAATTTATACAGGTGCTCACCAGTTTTCTGAATATGTAGGAAAACAATGACATCATGACCGTTAATGTCAAACTGGAAGGTATCATTGGTAAATACATCGTCGTAACCGAGGCTCCCTTGGATACTCTGCAATCTAAAAGCAGGATGCACAGAGAGCAGGCCATTTTTGTCGAATTCAACGGAGACGGAAGACAAGCCAGAGCCGGGACCAGCAGACAGACCCTCGGACAATCTTACGGATTCCTTGATCTCGCGACTCGTCAGGGCGCACACATGATCAGGGCAAAAGTAGCCAAGATAAACGATGCCCGTGAGCGCGAGAAACAAACATATCCCTACAACGCTACGTAACCGAGTCCTCCGTGCTCGTGACTCCATCGTCGCGGACCTCTCGCATAAATCGTCCTGTACAAGGACCGAGAGTTCGCTAACGCCTTCTTCGCTTGACCGTCTGCCCATTATCGTACCCCATGTTTTTTTTCACTGCTGCATACACCGCGTACTACTCGCCGTTACGGCCCGATCAAAACTACGCTCCCAGCGCACGTCGGCCATGACAGATACTCTGCATCCCTACTACTGCGCGCCCCGCTACTTCTCGCAATAGTTGTCCGTCGCGATTTTCTTCTGAACATATGGACCTAAGAATATAGGGAACGTGTGTTCTGGACGGGGAAGTTATTGCGGGAACAGGGACTACTGATGCCTAGTTTACACTGGCTGCCACTACATCTCTAAATTTAAATTTCAATATTTTTTAATTTACAACTTTTAAGTTTGAAAATTGTTTAATTTGAAATTTAAAAATTTTGAAATATCTGAGAGTCTATATACCTAAAGTCTTAGATTTGAAAATTTGAAATTTTGTAAATCCTTAAATTTGAAAATTTGAAGTTTCTAAGTTTGAAAATTTAACAGCCTGAAAATTACAAACTTTTGAATCTATAATTTACTGAAATAGTATACGCGCATCGTTTAACTTAGAAAACCGTATTAATCGGCGGTTTCCAGTTACCCATAATTGGCGGTACAGAACATGCGCAGTGAGGCAACAAATCAAGTTTGGGCATCTGCTATAAAAACCCTCCTCTCTTCTTGGCTTCGTTCTCCTCGTCTATAATCCATCCCCATATTCGTAAGCCCATGTGCGAACATTATCTGGTGCACGTCTGTAACAGTTTCCTAAAGTGAAGTGGGGGAGAGTTTATTTAAAAGTGCAAACTTACGGAGTGTATACGATGTGTTTATATATACGCATATACTTATGCACCACCATGACGAATCTATTTAAAGCGGTACCAGTTTTCTTTTTGCAGTGAAGATTTTGGGTAAGTTTCTCGACACAAAGAACAATCGTTTTCGAATACATGTTATTTGTTTAAATTTGTCTCTTGCGAATATTAATTATTGTTTAACGGCGGAAGTTAAGATGCGTTTAAATTTAATTTTAAACACGTTTATTATAATTTCATATCCTAAACTCTAATCTATTCCTTTAAATATTATTTCCTTAATATGCAAGTCTTTCGCTTAAGAATCCGTCGTTCAACAATTCAGAAAATAACAAGAAATTGTATACATATATAATTGTGCGTAATTGTTGTAAATTTAGACGAACGATATCATTTTTAAACTTATTTATAAGTATTACATTGTATTTAGTCATTTATGTTCGTTGAGTATCGAAATTTCTAGTATTTTGAAGCAAATAATGAATTTTAAATATTTATGTATATGTAAAAACTCGAATTTCAAATCGATCAACTTTGTGTGTGTGTATTCGATTTGGCGCCAATTTTAAACGCTCTGAAGTGAGCTCGTTTTCGAGTACTCGAATCGATTGTTGTATCACTTCAAAGTATTGACATAACCTAATAGAACTGTCAAAATTGACGTTTTGACTTGCGATTATAAACATATATTTTGCTATTTGTAATCCTTTATTTTATGAACTGAAATTGTAGATTTAAATATTAACATTTTTCAGGTAAGTATTACATAAACTTATATTCCTTGTAAATTTTTATGAGTACATAAAAATCTGCAGTTAACTTTGTTGGTTATTTTACTTGTTTTATTCATTTTCTTTTCTTAAAAGATTTAATTATTGTAATAGTAAAAGTTTTTTTTATCAATTAATCACGTTGTCTTATATGCTCTATAAAAAAATGAGTACATATTAACATAATTTCTTGAAAAGAGTATTCTTATATATCAATTATGTGTACAAAGTGCAGCGTACACATTTACATTTAGCTAGTTGACATATGGTTATGTAGGAACATATGCATAAGTATATTATTACCTTGTTTGTTCTGGTACTTAGAATGGGAACTATTGAGTTGTTAGAGGATAGAATTGCTAACTTGGAAAAGCAAATATATGGACTTACGAAAGCAAATCAAACCATCGATACAATACCAAAAAATCCTGTGACCGATCAGCTTTTGAATGTGAATACATTAATTACGTCTGCTTTGTCAAGACGAGAAAAAGCAAATGCTGCAGTGGAACGGTTACCAGAATTAAATGATTATTTAGATCCTGTGTGTGAAAGCTTAGAAATACCAGCAGAAGCTAAAGTTCAGTTATTGCTAGCAATGGCACCAGAAATCAAAAAGAATTATGAAATGTTAAAGCAGATGCAGGAGTTAATGCCTGTATTAGAAACTGACCATTTAAAGGATGTACCAGAATTATCGAACAAGCTTAGTACTCTAAATTTATCATATCTTAAGTTGCACGATGAAAGCCAGGAGTTGAATAATCACATAAATGAACTTTTGTCAAAATATAATGAAGTAATAACTGGCATTTCTAAATCATTGATTGCTATGGATGCTACAGTACTAGATGCAGAGATTGCAGCTATGCCTAAAAAACAATTAGATTAAGAATGTATTGTACATACATGTAAGATGGTTCTAAAAATAATAAAGTCCTTTACACTTGAAAAGAGGAAGCATTGATTTCATTTAAAATACATTTATTTTCTATTTTCTTAGTATATAAAAATACTTACACATTTATCAGTGACTATGCATACATAAACATATTTTATTATTGTATCTTTTCATAACAGTGTATTTTATTAATTAAAATACTTATATATTATATACATTTATCCTATCTATTTCTTAGCCTAGTCCAGTGTTCATTTCAGAAATCCCTTGTTAGGATCACTGAAATAAACTGTTGCATGAATAATCTGGTGCATTTATATATTGGTCTCTTATTTCAAATAAATACTTCCACTTTGCTGTTGATTTTTATATAATAACTGAATTTAAAGTAACTTTTGCAGGCATTTCATTAGCTTATAATACTGTGTTGCTGCTACAGTAGTAGAGTATAGCAATACAGCACTGCAGTGTCTGCAAATGTTTATTAGATACAGTTACCATATAAAATTAACAGTCAAACTATTAGATATGGAGTAGAATAAAGACAATAGTCTCAAACGTTCCAAATTTCTTTCATGGTCATACTTATATAATATCTTCAAGAGACCTATTTCGTATAAAAATCTCTTATAACATTAAGCATATTAAACAGTCACTTTATACAGTATTTACAAATTTCTTAATTGTAAATAAGTATTGTGTTGCCAATTATATATGTTATATCTCTATCAATCCTTTTTCCACACAGATGTTACAAGTGTAAAAACTACAGTATATTGCAGTATTTGCCCATTAATCGATAATTATGATAAAAAAGATATCATTTACATACGTTTCTCAACGCAGAACCTCTTTTTCTAATGCGGAACAAATTATGGCCTTTCAGTATTCTTCGCATTTAAGTAGGAACATACTGGTTGAAACAAAAACAGACATGAATTAAGTACATGGTTTTTCTCTGTTTGTTGCGTTTCATTGATTACAACAAGATCATTTGACATTCAGTCTGACAGTTCCCTCCCATGAACCTTCCGCATTTGTGACATCAATATCAGTATATCTTCATAGTCGATCTGTCCTCTTGAATTGTCTTCTGGCATTTTAACTTTGCGTTTGCAAAGCAGGCACGGAATTTCGTAACCAAGATAATGCTGGTTCCACGCTAGAGTAAATAGCTGGATGTCCCCTTGAGCATCTGCTATGGTGGCTAAGTAGACCTTGAATTTCCCATCTGGCTGATCCACCAGATTCACTCACGCACATTAGGGGTGCACCTTCATCATTCTAACAAAGAAAATATAATGATGTGAAATTATTTAGCTTTTGGGTTATTCTAATAAAAAATATTAACAAGTATTTGAAGTGTCAAGGATCAATTATCTTTCAAATTGAAAGGAGATCTTACATAGCAAGGTCCCTTGTCCGTATCAGTGAATCCAGCACATATATTATTCTTCGTGATAAATCCAGCATAATGACTCGTTGCATTACACTTTTCGGAATCATAAGTTGGCACTGGCAAGAACGTCAGATACTTCTGCAAATCCACCTCCCCATTCACAGGGAATCCCCATCCCACCGTGACACATATTTGCCTTGGCTGAAGCATCAAAGGGCACAAATATTTCACGCACATTCTCACAACTAATACACTCATCTATGACATCAAATACTAACCTGAATTGGGTCCTTTGGGAGGCAAACAGCGCTTACATTTCTTGAGAAGGTCAGAGGCTTCTCAAGCTCTACCAATACCATATCATTGTTGTACAAAAATTGATTGTACTTCACTTGAGGATATGGAATGATGCTTCTGACTGGATGTGGTTTCAGTAAGTTTTTATCGGTGAACAGTTGCCATCCGTTGCTCTGTTTGTACCTGAAATTATGAAAAGGTGGTGCATACAATAATTCTGTTAATTACTGGACCCATTATAAGGGGTTAGTTTTGTTAACTTCAATGTTATGATGTAGTTGCAATTCTTGCATGGTATTCAGATGTTTCTTATGGTATTCAGATGTTCCTTATGGCACCAAATCTCACCTGTGAGTACAAGAATAGCTCGCAATCACGTGCATGGGTCCCAAGATGCTGGCAGTACAAGCAGCTCCCTGTTTCGGTTCCTTCAACAAGGCCACGCTGGACCATTGCCCTTCGCTAGCTGGAGTCCCGCCAACTAATCTCGCGGTAGGACCCTCTCCATAGTGAGAGCCGCAAGAAAACTCTTGGCATGAGACTTGCACAACTTTGTCCGACACGCAGAACTCCACTCGTTCCAGATTCGCGACCAACGGCATACGATGGTTCGGGTTCGCCTTCAGCCTCAAAATCTTCTGACTCTTGTCCCACGTTTGTAGGTCCGTCGTCTCGGAGCCCGAGAATCCCAAAGCCTGGCAATAGGAATCACTAAACTCCTCGCTCCATCCGTCAGAACAAACCAGGCGGTGCTCTCCATTAAATTGTCTGCAACATAGAGACATTGTTAGAACTTGAACGAGCCAAAAGTAGAACTACTAAAATGGCTCCTGACCTGATTTTCAGTAACGAGGTCCTATCCGTTAATTCCTGGCCATTTTCGTCGTTTTCTTTCGCGTCTGTTATGTTCTTCTCCGTGTTCATCGATAGACAGCTCCATTCGTCAGATTGATCAGGACAGTGTTCTATACCGTCGCACACCAGATGCTCCGGGATGCATCCTCCGGCTTGGCACTTGAACTGATCGATGCCACAGTCGCAGAGTTTTTCGTCTTCCCCGTTGGTGCATTCGTTGATTCCGTTGCAGTGCCACGTCAGAGGAATGCACCACTTCTCTGTTGGACAAAGATACTCGTTGTTGCCACAACTTTCGGCGCAGTTGTACTCGTCGCGGTGGTCCTCGCAGTCCGGACGGCCATTGCACTGCCAAATGCCTGGGATGCACCTTCCTGAAATGAGAATTTTTGATGACACACTGGTTTAACTATTGTAATTATTTTCTCAAACTGAATTTGTGGAACATAAATCTTAATTCTGTTATTATAGTACGCTTTGGTTATTACGGTAGCCTTAGGTGCTAAGGGTTAGAGGATCATCACCACCATTTAGAGGATCATTACATCATTTACAGAATATAGCAATTTTCATAGGTAATTGCTAAAACCTACTATTTTGACGTTAAGCTACTCTCAATTGCAATTTTTTAGAAGTGTAAATATTACAAAATGGCTGAGTTAATAGCTCATTTATAAAAGATACCTGATCCTCTCAAGGATGATACAATCTGTGATAAGAACCGATCTTAACCGTTTAAGATTCTTCAAGAGGCATCTAAAAAGTCTTAAGTTATTCAAGATTTCTTTTCGAACTTCCTTTAAGGCTTTTAGCAATATCTCAACGTCGACCATGTAATCATTACGAGCAATTTCCTCTAATGATAGCTGGTGATATTAATAACAGAGGTGTTTCTAAGAACCATCATTTACGACAGTATCAGAGCGTTCATTGCTTGACCGATTGCAAAATGTATTAATATTAAACATGTGCCCGATGGTCATGCTAATGCATGCCAGTTTTTCCTTTCACTTCTTTCGTTAGACAATTACTATTCCCATTCGCATCTAATTATTCTATCAATAACTACTTTTTTGTTGTTGTTTCTTAAGATTTTTGTGGTTAAAGTTATCTGGAGTGAATTTGGTTAAGTTGGGGGAGATGTTGGAGTGGAGGGAAGGAGAAACTTGTTGAATTTTTGGGGATTTGTGGATTGGAGGATGAAATTAGGGAATTTAGGAATTGGGGGGTTTGGGAATTTAGGGATGGAGGGATTGGAGGATGCAGAAATTAGGGATTTAGAATTGGGGGATTTGGGGATTGAAGGATGTGGAAATTTGGGAATTTAGGAATTGGGGGGTTTGGGAATTTGGGGGATTTGGGAATTGGAGAATGTGGGAATTAGGGAATTTAGGAATTGGGGGTTTGGGAATTTGGGGGGTTTGGAAATTTGGGGGGTTTGGGAATTAGGGGGATTTGGGAATTTGGGGGGTTTGGGAATTTGGGGGATTTGGGAATTTGGGGGGTTTGGGAATTTGGGGAATTTGGGGATTGGAGGATGTAGAAATTAGGGATTTAGAATTGGGGGATTTGGGAATTGAAGGATGTGGAAATTAGGGAATTTAGGAATTGGGGGGTTTGGGAATTTGGGGGGTTTGGAAATTTGGGGGATTTGGGAATTTGGGGGGTTTGGGAATTTGGGGGATTTGGGGATTGGAGGATGTAGAAATTAGGGATTTAGGATTTGGGAGATTTGGAGTTTGGAGGATGTGGAAATTAGGGAATTTAGGAATTGGGGGTTTGGGAATTTGGGGGATTTGGGGATTGGAAGATGCAGAAATTAGGGATTTATGATTTGGGGGATTTGGGGATTGGAGGATGTAGAAATTAGGGATTTAGGATTTGGGAGATTTGGAGTTTGGAGGATGTGGAAATTAGGGAATTTAAGAATTGGAGTTTTTGGGGATTGAAGGATGTGGAAATTAGGGAATTTAGGAATTGGGGGTTTGGGAATTTGGGGGATTTGGGGATTGGAGGATGTAGAAATTGAGGGATTTTGAATTTGGAGGATTTGGGGATTGAAGGATCTCGAAATTAGGGGATTTAGGAATTGGGGAATCTTGGATTTGGGGATATAGAGATTGAAAGTTTCAGAGAATAGGGAGCATAGAAATTTGGGAATATAGGGATTGCATTTTTGAGAGATTATGTAGTCTAGCAATTGGGGTTCTAAAAACTTGTGAATACAGCTTTTAGCAGTTTTAAAGATTGAAGAATCTAGGTATCAGAGGAGTTAGAGTCTAAGGAACCTAGGAATTAGTGATTCTACGATATGCGAACCCAAAAATTAGACCCTAAAGAAATTCTTTATCAATTCAGAAATTTGGAAAAGTGAGAGTTTGAAGAACCTACAATCCACAACTTACCGCTAGGACATCTGAACTCATCAAACTGGCACTTCCATTCCTCACAATTCTTCTCATCACTGCCATCATCGCAATCGACGATCCTATTACACACCAAATCCCTCTTCAGACACTGACCGCTGTTGCACTGGAAATTCTCAGGACATCCTTCCTCCTTGCAATTCAGTTCATCCGAGCCATCAGAACAATCGTTCTCAGAGTCACATTTAGCCGACAGAGGCACGCAATAAGCACCGTCCCTAGAGGTACCATTAATACACTGGAACTGGCCAGCTGTGCACTTAGAGAAAACAACGTTCTGAGGAACATTCAGAAAAGACACGTCTATGTGACTCGTTTCCGGTCTAGCCTGCGAGGATGCATCAGCTTCATCCTTCATCATTCGATTCACACCTTGAAAAGATTCTGATTCGATTGTAGAAGTTTGATCCGTTACGTTGTCCACACTGACTTCCATCGTTGTATGTCCTTCGTCACTGACCATCGGGTTCTCTGTCGTGAAGTCGCTTTGTCGATGAAAATAGAAATTCCGGATAACTCCGAAGGGTTCTGTCACGGGTTCCGGCTCTATGATTTCTTCCGAAACCGGTATGAAGCTGGGGTACCTCTTGGTGCTGCCTTTCTCAGCGTCCTCCGTTCGGTTGAACGTGGTCTCCGTGATCTTCAGCTTCGGTACGGAGTCTTCTTCCACTGGTTTGACTTCGGGGACATCTTGAGTCGGCGTTTCTGTGGAGAAGACTGGGACTTCTGTCAGCACGTTCTCTTCTTCTTCAAGATTCAGCTCCTTCTCCTTCTTGTACTTGTATTTATCAACAACTTTCTTGTCCGTCGACTTCTTTTTTAGGTCCAACGTTTTCTCCAGTGGGATCACTCTTAAGTCCTCTTCGGATAGATCTCCTACGTCCAGGTCAGTTAGCAGGATCCTAGGTGTTGTTGTGATGAGGTGCGTCCTGAAATCGAAGCTCACAGGCTGGGTGTCGTCTTCCAGTATTTCAGTGACTGGCCTGACATCCTCGGTGGTGCCGTCTAAGCCTTGTCTATGCGTCATCACCGTGGTAGCTGCCTCCGCCATTATAGTTTCCGCGATACTCTTCATGTTCTCTTCATTAGGTGTCGATGGTGTGGTCTCGCTCGTGTTCATTTTTCCTATATCACTAACCTCAGCAACATGTACAGTTCTCAAGTTCTCCGTCTGATTGTTCTGAACGTCTACATGTTCCACAGTTTGGTTTGCTGAGGAATTCTCTTCATCCACAGTCATGTTCGTTTCAGGTCTCATGGACGAGGTGGTCAAAGAATCGCTCTCGGTGGTCCTCAGCTCTTCAGGGAGTATCGGCACCTGAGCAGTGGTCTTCTCCATCGAAAGAGTCTGAGTAGTAGGCACCTGAACTGTTGTGATCTCATGGTGGTCCGAATCGTTCTCCTTTCTGTCTTCAACGGTTGTGCTTTCGATCTTCTCCGTCGTGGACATGTCTTGCTGTATCTCTATGGGCATCTCTGGGATCTCGGTAGTCAGTCTGGCGTCTTCATGCTTATCAACACTTCCAGGTGTGGTAACTTCGCTGTCGTTCGCCTTCTTATCATCCACTTTCAACTTCTCTTCTACGGAATCCAGAATGACCAGCTTATTGGACTCGTCTTTGAGCTTCTTGTGAAGCTTGTCAGGTTGGTACTTAGAGAGAGTGTCGTCGTTTATGTCGTTGTACTGATCCTCCACGGCGTTCTCTTCAGGTTTCTCGGAAGTAGTTGCGTTCATGGCTTCTTCAGCTTCTGTAGGTTTGCTAGACTCTGTCACTTCAGAATTATCCACAGTGTATTTCACTGTTCTGTCCTTATCTTTCATTTCTTCCTCTAGTGGCACCACCTTTAAAGCTTCCTCGTCCTCCTCGAAATCAGACCCTTCACTCTTCATCGTTTGGTCATCTTTGACGTCATACGTATGCAGTCCATTTTGTATTCCCGACTCGGTGTCGTTCATTTCGAGGACGTTCAAATCGTCTCCTTTGAATCCACGACCCACTTCATTCCCTACATCCTTCACCTCCTTGTCCACATCCTTCACATCCTTGTTCACATCCTTCACCTCCTTGTCCACATCCTTCACCTCCTTCTCATCCTTGTTCACATCCTGACCAGGTGTTTCAATAAAGTGAATCTCCGGATGAACATCGTTCAAAGAGTCCTTAGGTTCAGTCTCGTTCGTCTTTTCGGGTTCTATCAAAGGCTTGTAAGTGACCACGTCTTCCACGTGTCCTTCGAAGGGGTTAGGAACATCCTGCTCGTCCTTGTCCAGCCTGGGTGCCTTCTTCACCTCCTTCTCTCTCTGAACGTCCGGCAGGAACGGTGACATGTCATCGACATGTTTATCATAAGCTACTTCGGACTTCTCAGTAACGTGCTCCACCGTGTTCTCAGGGAATATTGCAGGGTGCAAAGGATGATTAGTCGAGTGGTCCAGGTTTTCCTCGTAACGCACAGCGTAACCTGGATCACCGGAGACGATGTTCTCTTCAGGGTGGATCGTGGAGTGGTTCAGAACTGCGTCGATCTTCTCCGTGGAGGATGGAACCTTGTTCTCGGCAGTGGTGCTTTCAGATACCCACGTGGATGAGTTGGTAGGCTGAATGCTTTCCGGAATTAATTCAGGAATGATGGAATGTGGATCCTGGACTTCGGTGTGTTCTACCGGTATGATCATGATGTGCTCCTCTGTGTCGTTTTTAATGGGCTCAATCAGAGGCTCGATGTTGTGGCTGAAGTTCTTTGGCAAGTTAGGGAAGAGTGTCGTCGGCATGTGATCGATGACGTTCGTTTCGTTCATTTCGGGTAACACCTGACCCAAATCTCGCGACATAGTTTCCGTGTTACCAGCTTCCGAGACGGAATTAATCTCTGTTGTATTTTCTAAGGTGGTATCAGAACTTGTGGTTGATTCTACCTCGGGCATAACAGGTTGGCTACTGGAAGCTACCGAGTTTGATTCTGACTCGTTATTCAAACTGATCGTTGTATACTCTTCGTCTCTTTGTACGTTAGCCTCAGTGACCTGTTTTGGCGTCTCTTCTTTTGAGGTTGTCATCTCTTCGTTGTTCATCATCGTTGTCTCTGCTGGAGGTGCAGCAGTCGTCTTCGAGTGATCTGACATGTGCTCTTCTGTTACCAGAGGAATCACGGGCAAGGGTGCGTCGTTGTTTGCCACTTCATCTGCAGGCTTTTCAACATTTGGCAGTGTTGTTTCTATGGACATCATTGGTGTTGTAGAGTCTGCTTCCATGCTTGGAACATTAGGTATAAGCGTATTCGTGCTGTCAGATTCAGACCTCACAGTCGAGGACTCAGGTGCCTTCATCAGATCAGGTGATTCTGTGGCAGGTAATTCCGTAGCTGATTCAACGGACACCTTGTTCGTGGTCATAGGTTCACCAGAAGGCATCTGTTCAGTTGTTTTAGGCTCCATAATATCTCGTGATTCAGTAGAGTGCTCCGCATCGTGTGCCACTTCATTTTGAGGCTTTGCTTCAGCAGAAGGTCCAGATTCTACAGGAGGTACAATTAATTCCTGTTCAGTAGAAGATTCTACCTCACCTGGAGCCTCAGGCTTAATAGTAGTGCTAGGAAGTTCTTCAGAATCAGTCATTGTCGATTTCGTCGAAGATCCCACTTCATTTGAAGGCGTAGGTTCAGCGACAGACTCAGTCTCAGGTTTGGGTTCCGGTTTGGGTTCTGCCGGCATCGGTTCAGTTGAAGATTCCTTTTCGTCTAAAGCTTTAGGTTCAGCTAATGGTTCTTCAACAGGTTGTGCAGGCTTAGGTTCACTGGAGGGTTCACTCGTAGGTTCAGGCTCAGCAACGGGCTCAGTACTTGTTTTAGGTTCTACAGACGAATGTGTATCAGTTACGGGTCTTAGTTCTGGGGAGACTTCTAGTTCAACAGAAGGTTCGGGTTCTGGAGAGGGAGTTGCTTCAGTAGAATGCTTTGGTTCAGTGGAAGACTCTGCTTCAGAAGGCTTTGGTTCGGTTGAGGGTTCAACGGATTCTGCAGGGGGTTCAGCTGAAGGTTCTGGCGCAGCAGAAGGTTCAGGTTCTGCTGAGGGTTCTGGTGCAGCAGAAGGTTCAGGTTCTGCTGAGGGTTCTGGTGCAGCAGAAGGTTCAGGTTCTGCTGAGGGTTCTGGTGCAGCAGAAGGTTCAGGTTCTGCTGAGGGTTCTGGTGCAGCAGAAGGTTCAGGTTCTGCAGCTGGCTCGGGTTCAGCAGAAGGCTCTGGCGTAGCAGAGGGTTCTGGTTCAGCAGAAGGCTCTGGCTCTGCAGAGGGTTCAGGTTCAGCAGAAGGCTCTGGTTCTGCAGATGGTTCTGATTTTGGCTCATTAGATGACTCCACTCCAACAGGAAGTCCATTAGAGGATTCTACTCCAACAGACTCTGGGTCTGCAGAAGGTTCTGGTTCTGCAGAGGGTTCTGGTTCAGTGGGAGGTTCTGACTTAGGCTCGTTAGAGTGTTCTATTACAACAGGAGGCTCTGGCTCAGCTGATGGCTCAACAGAAGGCTGTGGTTCAGCAGAGGGCTCTGATTCAGAAGGTTTAGGCTCACTGGAGGGCTCTATTCCAGCAGGTTCTGGTTCAGCAGAAGGTTGTGGCTCACTGGAAGGTTCACTGGAATGTTCTATACCAACAGGTGGTTCTGGTTCAGCAGAAGGTTGTGGCTCACTGGAGGGTTCACTGGAATGTTCTACACCAACAGGTGGCTCTGGTTCACTGGAATGTTCTACTGCAACAGGTGGTTCTGGTTCACTGGAATGTTCTACTGCAACAGGTGGTTCTGGTTCACTAGAGTGTTCTACTCCAACAGATGGTTCTGGTTCAGCAGAAGGTTCTGGTTCACTAGAGTGTTCTGCCCCAACAGGTGGTTCTGGTTCAGCAGAGGGTTCTGGTTCAGCAGAAGGTTCACTAGAGTGTTCTACTCCAACAGGTTCTGGTTCAGCCGAAGGTTCTGGTTCACTAGCAGGCTCCGCAGCAGGTTCCGGTTCACTAGCAGGCTCCGCAGCAGGTTCCGGTTCAGCTACAGTTTTCGGTTCATTGTCAGGTTCTGCCCCAGTAGATTCCAGTTCACCAGACAGCTCCCCAGCCGAGTGTTCTGGTTCCGCCGTAGGTTCCGCCTTCGGTTCAACGGTATAATGACTCGAATGATCGTGCATCCAGTGAGCCGGGTCATCTCCGACCCCATGATCATGATCCACATGTGTTTTTGGTTCCGTGAATCCATCATCTGCATGTGGATGCGCACTGTCGTAATGTATCTTTTCAGTATTGTGATCCCAGTCTGGCCAAGGTTCGTGCGCCGCGTGTCCCCTGCTTCTGGGCTGAACCACATCCTGCACCACCTCCGTGTGAACTTCCGCAGTTTCATCCTCCATTTCGACGTTGCTTAAATCATTCTCCTCGATGCAGCTCTTTCCATTGGTATCCAGCATCTTCCCAGGTGCACAGTAGCAACCAAACGTACCTGAAGTGTAATTGTATCTGCAATTTTCGGCACATTCCAACCGCCCCGTCTGACACTCGTCCCAAAGGTTCTTCACTTCGAGTTTGCTTAGGTGATACTGTCCGAGCATGTTCCCAGTCTTCTGCAACGTCTCTTCGAACGCCTGCTGCGTCTCCTTCGGCACTGACCGTGGCGGGTAATTTATTCTGAATCCCACCTCGCCGTCCTCCATTATACGGTACACCTTAATCATCGTCTCGTTGCTCGCGGGCTGCAACATGTCCCTAAGGTGCTTCTCCAGCTCCATGCTGACCTCTCTATACACTCTCGACGTGTTACTTCTTAATTCAGGGTCCCAGGGGAACTCGTCCAACATCAACACTCCATCCAACGCGTTCGGAACGAAGAAGTTGTACATGGTCTCATCGGTTGTCGGCCAGGGAGGGAAACTCGATGTGGCGGGCGGAGGACTCGGGGGTGGGTCCTTCACGTACTCTTGACTTCCTGCCGTTCGTACGTCGCCGAACTGCCGGGATTTCGTCTGCTCCAGATTCTCTAGTGGCTCTGATGCTTCTTGGGTCAAGATTACCCCGGCTGTAATAGAAGAAGTCGTTGAGGTTATGCTTGTTTGACTTTGGAGAGGGAGATTGATGATGTGGGTGGCAGGATTGCGAGTTTGGGGTTTTGGGTTTGGATTATGGTAGTTAGGGAGATTGGGAGTGTTGGATCTTGGGATTTGGGGAGGTTACAAGGTAGGGACTTTGGGAGTTTTGGATTTTGAGAGTTGGGGGCTTTGGAAGTGGGGGACGTTGGGAGTTTGGGATTTTGGGAGTTTGGGACTTTGAGAGTTTGGGATTTTGGGAGTTTGGGACTTTGGAAGTTTGGGACTTTGGAGTTTGGGACTTTGGGAGTTTGAGACTTTGCAAGTTTTGGACTTTGGGAGTTTGGGACTTTGGGAGTTTTGGACTTTGGGAGTTTGGGACTTTGGGAGTTTGGGACTTTGGGAGTTTGGGACTTTGGGAGTTTAGGACTTTGGGAGTTTGGGACTTTGCAAGTTTGGGATTTTGGGATTTTGGGAGTTTGAGACTTTGGGAGTTTGGGACTTTGGGAGTTTGGAACTTTGGAAGTTTGGAACCTTGGGAGTTTGGGACTTTGGAAGCTTGGGACTTTGGGAGTTTGGAATTTCGAGAGTGTTAGGCTCAGGAAGTTAGGGACTTTAGGAGTTTTGGACTTTGAGAGTTTGGAAGCTTGAGAGTTTTGGACTTTGGGAGAGTAGAACTTAGAGAGTATTAGACTCTGGGAGTTAGGGACTTTGGAAGATGTGGACTTCGAAAGTTTGGAAGCTTAAGAGTTTTGGACTTTGAAAGTTTGGGACTTTGAGAGTGTTAAACTCTAGGGGAGTTAGGTACTTTGGGAGATGTGGATTTGAAGAATTTGGAACCTTGAGAGTTTTGGACTTTAGGAGTTTGGGACTTTGAGAGTGTTAGACTCTAGGACAGTTAGGGTCTTTGGGAGATGTGGATATGGACAGTTTGGTACCTTGAAAGTTTCGGACTTTGGGAGCGTGGGACTTTGAGAGTGTTAGACTCTGGAGTTAAGAACATTGGGAGATGTGGACTTCAAAAGTTTGGAAGCTTGAAAGTTTTGCCCATTGGGAGTGTTAGACTCTGGTTGAGTTAGGAACATTGCAAGATGTGGACTTCAAAAGTTTGGAAGCTTGAAAGTTTTGGCCATTGGGAGTGTTAGACTCTGGTTGAGTTAGGAACATTGCAAGATGTGGACTTCGAAAGTTTGGAAGCTTGAAAGTTTTGGCCATTGGGAGTGTTACACTCTGGTTGAGTTAGGAATATTGCAAGATGTGGACTTCAAAAGTTTGGAAGCTTGAAAGTTTTAGACATGGGAAGTATTAGACTCTGGCTGAGTTAGGAATATTGCAAGATGTGGACTTCAAAAGTTTGGAAGCTTTAGAGTATTGGCCATTGAGAGTGTTAGACTCTGGTTGAGTTAGGAACATTGCAAGATGTGGACTTCAGGACTAAAAGACTTTGGATGTAAAGGACTTTGGATGTGAAAGACTTTGGATATGAAGGACCTTAGATGTGAAGGACATTGGTACTTTAAAGACTTTAAGAACTTCAAGAGTTCCCCACGTTAGAAATATGAAGTTTAGTGGTTTTTGCTACAGTTCCCTCCGCAACCAGAATAAAATCCAAAAGTTCCTTACTTGCAGCCAAAGTCGCAAGGATAATGGCGACCAGTAGTACCAGCAATCCGCATCCCCAGCACGCCATCCGTCTCCAATACGAGCTCCTAGATCTCTTATCCTTCGTGACATACAGCTTCTCGCCCCTGAAACACAATGTCACCGCGAATTAAGAACGATCATCATCCTCCACATCGCTTCACCCTCATCCTAGACCCCATATTAAGCGTAATTTGTACAGCACTGTGCTTGTCCTTCTTCAGCGACCAGTATTAGAAGCTTCCCTAAACGAACAGACACCAATGTTCTATCTCTCACATCTAATTATTTCGTTCAGCTTCGTGTCGCTTATTCTACCCTGCTCTCGTTCGAAACGTTCAAGTCTGTTCTGGACGAAGGAACCGTGTGTTCCATGAAGAATGTGATTGTGTCCGTGTGTAGGGAGTCTCTAGTGTTTCTTTTATACACAGGTGTTAAGATGATTCGGTGACTGATGCTGATTTAGCGACTACGGGATTGTGCGAACCTTCAAGCGTTCTGAGTATCCTTTGCAAGAAAAAAAAACATAAACTTCCAGCTGGACTAGCCTTCTCTACGTCGTCACGGTGCAATCGCTAGGATCAGTGAATTGCATTCCATCTTTGGGAAGGATCAGACATTGAACTCTCGAATGCTTGTGAATTTCGTTCTCGTTGAAATGTGTCGTTTGGAAGCTCAAACCTAATGTGGTAATATTACGTCTCGAAAAAATTGTAAAAAGTAGGACGTTTCGAGTCTCTTTTCTTTTTAGGTCACTTGGGAGAATAACTAAGGTTGTTCTGGTGGTTAGGGATCCTGAATGTGGGGTGCAATTGTGAGACTATGGACGTAATTATAGAAATGGTGAACCTTAGGTTTACCTCTTAGGTTTACCTCTTAGATTTACATCTCAGGTCCACATTTAGGTTTACATCTTAGGTCTACATTTAGGTTTAGAACATCTCAAAGGTTAAGTCTATCATTTTGTTCACATCATGGTACTTTGAACGACATATTTCATTGAGAACGAAATTAGTGAACATCCGCCAATGTCGACAGAATGGTGGGAGTAGCAGGGGTGTAAGCAGGGTTAGTTCGCGATCGTGCGCATCCACCATTTTCATTGCTCCCTTGTTCCTCATCCTCGTAAGCATCCTTGAAGTACCTGAGGGCTGTCAGCCAGTGGGAATAGTCGACCAGTCCGGCAGCAGGGTCTCTCAGGCTGAGTCCCTCGCGGCCAACGCCGGGGCCCAAATCAAAACGTACTCCAGCCACGGTTGTTTCAACCTCGGCCTCGGGACCCCTGCTAGGTATCGTGACAACAAAAAACACCGTCTAACTTTCTACTCAGCTGGCCTGTGTACGTGTTTTGTGTGTGATCTTTGTGTATTTGCGGCGATCAAGCTCTAATTCCACTCTATCGCCCTTCGCGCGGAGGTTGCTCTAGTTCCTAACTTTTGGCGGAATTTGTCTTTAGGATTCATTTATGTGACGGGGATTTATGGGGGTTCTTTCTGTCTTTTTGGGAGATGTTGAAAAGGTTATGGTACGTTTGGTTTAGAGAATTATTCTTCTGTAATTTTATGTACATATGTACATTGCATTGGAGAGAATCTGGGGATTTTTAGAGGAGGTAGCTTTGCTCCTAGCGAAGGTCTCAGACTAGTTTCTATATATTTCAATTCTCGAAATACCTCAACCTCGATGTCTATCGAACGAGAAGCAAGCGAGAAAGTGAACTACGACACTATCTTGCAAACTAAAATAACACACTGACTGCCATACAACTTTAATTCAATTTAAATTGAATTCTAACTATTATTATTTTTACATTTATTAATTTTTACAAATTTCAATAAACATCCTTGCAATATTTTATTACCTTTATCAACAACAATTACAAGTAAATAAAAAGTCATAATACCAAGATTATAATAAATTTAATTTAATTTTGAATTAGATAAGCGTCCACTTAAAGGACGGTCATTTAAGTGGCAGTCAAAGTGTCGAAAACGTATTAAAGAGAATCTCGAAATATATAGCGTTATGTTCGATCAAAACACGACGAAGGACGATCATTTTTGCAATAGACGGTCATTCCCGTATTTTCCTATGAAATATTGTGACACATTCGTTTCGCAAGTTCTTCCAACGGTGAATGTAACCCGCAATATCCGAGGACCTTCGTTCGTTCCGCCAGTATCCGCAATTTTTTTTTTCTTTTAGTTCATACATTTGCATTTCCCACGTCTGTACACGATCGACGCGATCTGGATCGTTTTTCAATTCGATACGAACCGTCCAATATCAAGTTTCTCGGACGTGCTCGTTCCATATTAACTGGAGACATCATCTGATTGACACGCGTTCGTTTCGACGCCATCTTGATATGATTTTGTGCTCGCATTAATTTTACTTTTGATGATGCAGGGAGATACAGAAAACATTGCTTAATTTTAATTGTTATAAAAAGTTGATTTAAACATTTGAAACAATTTAAATTATTATTAGAAGATTGTTGCAATTTATTAAATATTATAGGAAAAGACAATAAATGTGTAACAAATTTTAGAGGTAGATGGTTGATTATAGGTAGACGATTAATTTTGAACATTTTTGATAATTTCAGTATTTGGTATTATTTTTATTATTATTTATCACAGTTTATCATATCAAAATTGCCTAAAAAATTGAACTAAATTAATTATTAAGTTAATTAATTTATAAGTAAAAGGTTTGCAGTACAAGTTTTCATAAGCTTTAAATAATAAATAAATTAAGTAAATCATCACATATAAACATTTCTAATAAAAATAATAGTAACAATGAATTTTGTTAATATTTGTATTTTTGTTAAACAATAAAATAAAATGATTGAATAGAATTCCAGTAGAGAATAGTTCAAAATGGCGGTAGATTTAAAAAAGAAGTATAATTATTTACTGTCAGAATGCAGGAATTGTTATAAGAAATGGAATTAGCCGTTTTACCATAAAATTTCCATATTGCAAAAATGTGAAGGATCTAGGAATATATTAGCATTTGCGAAGATCGAAGCAAAGAAACAGAGAATGGTAAATAAAACGAGTAAATATTGAAATTAATGGAACGAGATTGCGAATTTACGAAGCAGTGTCCAGTTTAGTGAAATCAACAGAACGGTTCATCATTTTCGTTTATGAGAACGAAATTGTTTGAATAATTCATGAATCTGATGTTGATGTTCATTTTGATGAAATCAGTTTAGTATGATGTCGAAATTTAATTTTTTGGATCATTAATTTTATGAGTTTCAGATTTTCTAAATTTATTTTTACATTTCCAAATTCTCTAAATTCCAAATTCCCCAAATTTCATTTTCCCCAAATTCCACTTTCTCCAAATTTCATTTTCCCCAAATTCCACTTTCTCCAAATTCGAAATTCCCCAAATTCCAAATTCCAAATTCCAAATTTCCCAAATTCCACTTTTCCCAAATTCCACTTTCCCCAAATTCCACTTTCCCCAAATTCCACTTTCCCCAAATTCCATTTTCCCCAAATTCCACTTTCCCCAAATTCCACTTTCCCCAAATTCCAAATTCCTCAAATTCCACTTTCCCCAAATTCCACTTTTCTCAAATTCCAAATTCCTCAAATTCCACTTTCCCCAAATTCCACTTTTCCCAAATTCCAAATTCCTCAAATTCCACTTTCCCCAAATTCCAAATTCCCCAAATTCCACTTTCCCCAAATCCCACATTTCCCAAATCCCAAATTCCCCAAATCCCAAATCCCCCAAATCCCAAATCCCCCAAATCCCAAATCCCAAATCCCCCAAATCCCAAATCCCCCAAATCCCAAATCCCCCAAATCCCAAATCCCCCAAATCCCAAATCCCCCAAATCCCAAATTCCCCGTATCCCACATTCCCCAAATCCTAAATTCCCTAAATCCCAAATTCCGCAAATCCCAAATTCCCCAAATCCCAAATTCTCCAAATCCCAAATCCCCTAAATCCCAAATCCCCCAAATCCCAAATCCCCCAAATCCCAAATCCCCCAAATCCCAAATCCCCCAAATCCCAAATCCCCCAAATCCCAAATCCCCCAAATCCCAAATCCCCCAAATCCCAAATCCCCCAAATCCCAAATCCCCCAAATCCCAAATCCCCCAAATCCCAAATTCCCCAAATCCCAAATTCCCCAAATCCCAAATTCCCCAAATTCCAAATCCCCCAAATCCCAAATTCTCCGTATCCCAATTTCCCCAAATCCCAAATTTCCCTATTTCCAATCTCGCAAACCCCCAAATTTCAATAATTATTATCCCTAAATATAGTCTAACAGCACCACATTACCCTCTTTAAAAAATCACCACCGTCCGCTTGTTTCTTCAAGCTCCTAACTTTACCTCTTCCGGCCTCGTTCAACGTGATTCAATATCGAACAGCCAAGGAAGTAGTCGAACATACACGAAGTATAAAAATAGAATAGACATGTTTAGGTGTTCTTTACCTGATGTACTTTCGATGTTCATTCACTGGAACGAAATATTCTTCGTAGGGGTCAGCTGGAACTTCGCAAGCTTCTTGACCCTTCGTTTGAAGATTATTGCCTGCGTAGGGCCTCATTGAGACTAGTTCCAAATTTACTGCCTCAATTTGCTCTTTTTTTCCGGTATCTGCAATAATAGAACAAGAGAGTTGTTATCTACATATTTTGATAAGGATGTGAAGTATTTGATCTGGTGATTTTAATGATAAGTTGTTTGTTTATGGTTTTGAAGTGGGTTATTTATGAGAGAAGGAGAGTGTGTGTTAAAAAATTAAATTGGGAAATTATTTTGTTAGTACTGGTTTGATTGGGCAATTATTTTGTTAGTACAAGGTTAGTTGGGAAATTATTTTGTTAGTAAAAGTTTAATTGGGCAATTATTTTGTTAGTACAAGTTTAATGGGTTAATTATTTTGTTAATACTAGAACAATTGGTCAATTATTTTGTTAGTACTAGAACAATTGGCCAATTATTTTGTCAGCACAAATTTCATGGGTCAATTATTTTATTAGTACTGGAACAATTGGTCAATTATTTTGTTAATATTAGAACAATTGGTCAATTATTTTGGTAGTCCTAGAACAATTGGCCAATTATTTTGTTAGTACAAATTTCATGGGTCAATTATTTTATTAGTATTGGAACAATTGGTCAGTTATTTTGTAAGTACAAGTTTCATAGGTCAATTATTTTGTTAGTACAATTCTAATGGGTCAATTATTTTGTTAGTACTAGAACAATTGGTCAGTTATTTTGTAAGTACAAGTTTCATAGGTCAATTATTTTCTTTGTAGAATTCTAATTGGTCAATTATTTTGTTAATGCTAGAATAATTGGTGAATTATTTTGTTGGTACAAGTTTCATTGATCAATTATTTTGTTGATACAAATTTCATGAGCCAATTATTTTTTAGTACTAGAACAATTGGTCAGTTGTTTTGTAAGTAAAAGTTTCGTAGGTCAATTATTTTGTTAGTACAATTCTAATGAGTCAATTATTTTGTTAGTACTAGAACAGTTGGTCAATTATTTTGTTAGTACAAGTTCCATTGTTCAATTATTTTGTTAGTACAAATTTCGTAGGTCAATTACTTTGTTAGTACAAGTTTAATGGGTCAATTATTTTGCTAGTACTAGAAGAATTGAAAATCTACTGATTTCCGATTCTGAAATAAATTAATTAAAATTCAGCACAAACAAAAATAAGTCAATTAAAATTGATTAAAAATAAAAATAAAATTAACCCAATCAACGCAAATAAAAATTGAATCAATTTAACCACGTACAAATACAAAATATAACAATAAAATTAGCTTTCGATAAAAAACCAACGTTCAACTTATTTTTCCTAAACGGAGACATTGTACCCCATAAATTGCAGCTGCATATTAACATTCATTCATTAGAGCATTAAATTACCCGCTCGTTTGTTGTTCTTTTCGTTTACAATTAGCATCGTTAACGGTACGTAACAATTAAATTTCACGCGTGTAATATAATGCAAAATCTTCAACTATATAACCGCGAATATTACTCAATAACAGTACATCGACTTTTGAACTATCCACATGTGAACACGCAATTAACTAACTTCTTCTCCTATTAACATCGATTTTACGGCACGCGAGGTTCCGCCCCGTAAATAAATACTTTGCCGCGATACTATAATTTCCACACCTGAAAATTACGTAAACACGCACTTAACAGAACTTTGGACGACCGTGTATGCGAAATTTTTATTTATTCTTTTATTACAGAAAAAGGGAAAAGAAAATGTATAATTTATCTTTGTTGTCGGTTGATTTATATGTCGATCGTTTATTGAAAGTGGTGTGAATACATTTTCATTTATTTTGGGAAAATTAAAGGTTAGCCTAACCTAACCTCTAGGTTAGCATAATCTATCCTGACTTTTAGGTTAGCATATATGCAATGGAAAAGTATAGGTTAATTATATGAGGACTGGCAATACAGAAATTTTACTGATTGATCAATTTATTAATTATGCTAACCTAACCTAACCTTTAGGTTATGCTAGTCTAACCTAATCTTTAGGTTATGCTAACCTAACCTAACCTCTAGGTTAGCATATATGCAATGAAAAATATAGGTTATTATATGAAAACTGGCAATACAGAAATTTTACTGATCGATCAATTTATTAATTATGCTAACCTAACCTAACCTTTAGGTTATGCTAATCTAACCTAATCTTTAGGTTATGCTAACCTAACCTAACCTCTAGGTTAGCACATATGCAATGAAAAATATAGGTTAATTATATGAAGACAATTCAGAAATTTTACTGATTAATTATTATGTAATTTGATTATAAAAATTTGTTTTAGGTAATTTAACTATTATAAAATATTCATGCAAATGCACTTACACTACTTTAAAAATAAACGGTTCCTTTATGTAACTTATCTTTGTATTAATATCATTTATCTAGCTTCCCATATAAAACAATTTATTTACGAAAATTGACTGGGTCAATTTTGACCCAGAAACGGGTACACTTCTCAGTGTTTATTTCTCTCAAGATCATCTTTTTGTGTACATAAAAATAGATAAATGTATGTGATATTGTTAAGTGGTCAGTCGGGTCAAATCTATCGATCATATCTCAATTCTAAATATATATTTTTTCTGTGAAGATTAGATAATGTAGTGAAGGAACTATTTATACAAAATTATATAATTTGGATACTTATACATATATGGATCACGGTAACAAAGGTGAATAAATAAAAATAAAATGCTATTGATTTTATTTTTACTTAATTTTAATTGATTTATTTTATATTTATTTTTATCAAACTTGAATTGATTTATTTTATTTCTATTTTCCTCAATTTTAATTAATTTATTTTATATTTATTTTTATCAAACTTGACTTGATTTATTTTATTTTTATTTTCCTCAATTTTAATTAATTTTATATTTATTTTTATCAAACTTGAATTGATATACCTCATTCTTATTTCTATCGAAATTGACTTGATTTATTGTATTGTTATTTTTATATAAAAATATTACATGTGTTCTAATTTTTTAATGTCCCAATTTTGTAAATTCGCCATAATACTTTTTTCCTCAAATACTTCCGAAACAATCCAAACGCAAGAACACAGGTTCTACAAATGATTGCGTCCCATAAAAGATCGAATAATAAAAGTTCTATGTTTCGAGCGAACCAAAGAAATATGTTCGAACGTGCGTAGAATTCGAAAGCAAGGTAGACCAGGGAGAAATAATACGGGTTGCTGAAATCTGCGTCGATCGCACGATTTTACCAGATATGATCGAGACGAGCCGAACTTTCGATCGTTAATTACTACCACCACCATCATCACCACCATTGGAACTTGCCAAGAAAAAGTCGTTCGAGGTCGGTGAAACGCGCGGAATATCTGTATGGACGGTCCTTTAACATTTTTAATACGTGATCAAAAGCTTAAAATTACTTCCAAATATATTAATATTGTAGATAATTTAGGGTGATGGTAGGTTGAAAAATATTGTAATAGATATTTGACAAATTTATTGTAGTATTAATTTAGTGTGGAATCTGGGAATTTGGAAATGGAGGTATTTGGAAATTTTGGAATTTGGAAATTTGGTACTCTGATCTGTGGATTTGGAAATTTAGGGATTTGGAAATTTTTTAATTTAGGGGCTTGGTAATTGGGGGATCTGAGAGTTGGTAAATATAGAAATTTGCTCACTTTGGAATTTGAAAATTTAAGTATTGGGGGATGTAGTAATTTGCAAATTTATGGATTTGGAAATTTTTGAATTTGGGAATTTTTAAACTTAAGGGTTTAGTAATTGGGGGATCTCAGAGTTAGTAATATAGAAATTTGCTTATTTAGGAATTTGAAACTTTAGGTATTGGGGGATGTAGTGATTTGCAAATTTATGGATTTGGAAATTTTTTAATTTAGGGGTTTGGTAATTGGGGGATCTGAGAGTTAGTAAATATAGAAATTTGCTTATTTAGTAATTTGGGGCTGTAGTAATTTGTAAATTTAGGTATTTGGAAATTTAGAAATTTAGGAGTTAATATACTAACAATTGGTCCTCCAAAAATCAGCTAATAATTTCTCAAAATTAGCCTAACTAATTTTCATCAAACTTCAAAACTTCACATAACTTCAAATCTCAAAACTTCACATAACTTCAAACCTCAAAACTTCACCTAACCTCAAACCCTAAAACTTCACCTAACCTCAAACCCTAAAACTTCACATAACCTCACCTTGTCATATGCAACATACGACTCTTCCTATCACATTCACAATAAATTTCCTAAACTTCCTCCCATTTCCTCCAAACTCACTCCTCTAATTAACTTTGACAAATCAATTCGAGATAAAAAGCAGAATTGCAAATGTCCGAAATAATGACTATGGTAATCCGTAACGAGGACCAAAGATGGAGATCCAGTTGAACAACACCGGTACACCAAGTTCCTTTTTCAATTTTGCAACTCATTTCAGAGACCCTGCTCACGAGTAAAAGAACGAAAAAAGGTGTGGTTTACGTAAGCGTAGACCACAGTCTTTCACCGACGAATGCAGAGAAAATTCTTCGCGACAAAAAAGCAACGCGCCTGTTGCATTTTTCTTCTTTGCGCGATCAGACGGTCGCGTGCAATCCGTTGAGCGTAAAACATAATCGTGATCGTGCATATTTGTTTATATTTGTGTGTAATGAATAATAGGGAGGTTTTTAATATTAAAGAAAAAGATGAGGAAAGTTAAAAATAATATTTTTTTGATACTTTGAAGTTTGTTAGTATGTTGGAGGTACTGAGTGAAAATAAAAGGGAATTTCTTAAATAGGTTTTATAGTTATTTGCTGTTTTTTAGTTTTATTTTGCAGTCTTATGTCATTAAAATATATTTAACTATGTTAAAATTTAGATATTACTTGTTGCAATTGTTCATCGATTATTTCGTGTTGAGAATAATATATGTATGAAACTTTTATGTAATGAGATATAGGAAACTTCAGGGTTTAAATTGATGTATCATAAGCGCCATTTTGTGAAAGTTTTATGTCATCAAACTAATTGTAAGTCAAACTTTATATGTCTTAAAAATTGGTCAGTGTTAGGTAGACATCGACAGTTGGCCATTTTGTATGAATAATATGGCTGAAATATATACGTGGTAATTTTCCTTGAGTCTCAAGTTTTAAATTGATGTATCATAAGTGCCATTTTGTAATACTTTTATGTCATGAAACTATGGCAACCTTCTTATGTCTCAAAAATTGGTCAGTGTTAGATAGACTCCGACAGTCGGCCATTTTGTATGAATAATATTAATGAAATATATACGTGGTAATTTTCCTTGATTCTTAAGCTTTAAATTGATGTATCATAAATGCCATTTTGCAACACTTTTATGTCATCAAACTATGTCAAACTTCGTACGTCTTAAAAATTGGTCATCGTTATATTAAAATCGACAGTCCGCCATTTTGAATGAAGAACATTACTAAAATACATACGTAGACATTTTCTTTGAGTCTCAAGCTTTAAATTGATATATCATAAGTGCCATTTTGTAACACTTTTATGTCATCAAACTGTATTACATTTTTTTATGTAACAAAATTAGTCACCATTATGTTGCAATAGTCAGCCATTTTGTATTACGAATAGTAGCAAACCATCATGACTGACTTTTACCGATCTCCAAACTTTAACTTGACATGTCACAAGTGCCATTGTGTAATACTATTAGGTAATTAATTACATAAGGTCTAAACCTTGTCAAACTATGTCAAACCATTTCAAATTTGAATTATTTCAAATTCTTTAAAAATCAAATTGTTTCAAATTGTTTCAAAGCTATCTTGTTTCAGTCAAACACCAAAATACACATATTCTCATAATCATATCAATCAAACAACTAACCAAACTTCTTCCAACAATTGGACCAAACATTCTCCCAATGTCATCATAAAAAATGAACCAAATATCAAAAACATAAATTATGAATTATGAATTATGACTCATAAATTATAAATTATAAAGTATAAGTTATGAATTGTGAATAATAAAATTAATGAAATGTACTCACCATTACTCTGCACGCTAGTCGCACTGCTATTAAGAAAACTCGCATCGTTATTATTCCCGTTTCCATGAACACCGTTCATCTTTGTTTCGGTTCTATCCGCATTGTTTTCTGGTAGTTCTATCTTCGTCTCGGTCCTATAATGAGGTTCCGGACTCGTTCTTCCGCCTTCCACGTGTTGCTGCGACACAAACGATCGTTGGTGGCCATTTTCTACAGGGATGCTCTCCGTCATCGACTTGCGATCCTGGTCCAAGGTTACCTGTTGCTGATTGTCATCTTGCTTCGTCTCGTTCGTAGAATCATCCTCGCCGATGAACGCCGGATTATCCATACCGTCGGCCGCCATCTTTCGCCTCGCCGGAAGCTGCTGCGCCCTCACCTGATAACGTTCACCCGGTATCGACTCTCATGCGTCTCGATTCTGTAACATTAAATATCATTTTCAAGGATTAATATTTAGGAAGTATCTTTGGTTTATGAGGTTTGTTGTTTTTTGAGAGTTTTTTAGACTGGTCGGTTTCTAGTTCTCAAGGTTTCAATTCCTTAAATCCCCAAATTCTCAAGTTTGCAATATTCTAAATTTCCTGTGTCACAAATCCCCAAATCCTTAAATTTAAAAATACACAAGTTTTTCGATACCTAAATTTCTAACTTTGCAAGCCCTCAAATCTTTTAATTTTCAATTCCTTAAATCCTCAAATTATTTAATTCCCAACTCGTTAAATCCCCAAATCTTTAAATCCCTATATTCTTTAATTTCCAATTCCTTAAATCCTCAAATCCTTTAATGAACAACCCTTTAAAACCCTAACTCCTTAAATCCGCAAATCCTTTAATTTCCAACTCCTCAAATTCCCAACTTTTTAAATCCCCATATTCTATAATTTCTAACTTCTTAAATACCCAAACCCTTTAATTTTCAACTCCTCAAACTCCTAACTCTTTAAATCCACATATTCTTTAATTTCCAACTCCTTAAATCCCCAAACCCCTTAATTCCCAACTTCTTAAATCCCCAAATCCTTTAATTTCCAACTCCTCAAATTCCCAACTTTTTAAATCCCCATATTCTATAATTTCTAACTTCTTAAATACCCAAACCCTCTAATTTCCAACTCCTCAAATTTGTAACTCTTTAAATCCACATATTTTTCAATTTCCAACTCCTTAAATCCCCAAATCCTTTAATTTCCAACTTCTTAAATACCCAAACCCTTTAATTTCCAACTCCTCAAATTCGCAGCTCTTTAAATCCCCATATTCTATAATTTCCAACTCCTTAAATCCCTAAACCCTTTAATTTTCAACTTCTTAAATCCCCAAACCCTTTAATTTCCAACTCCTCAAATTTCCAACTACTTAAACCCCCAAATTCTTTAATTTCCAACTCCTTAAATCCCCAAATCCTTTAATTCCCAACTCCTTAAATCCCTAAATCCCATAATTCCCAACTCCTCAACTCCCCAAATTCTCAAAACCCCAAATTTCTCATCCCTCAAGCCCTCAAATCCCCAAAGTCCCCAAAATTCCCAAATTTCAAATCACAAAAGTTCCAAAAAACAAATTAAAAACCCAAATACAAAATCCCAGATATTCCTCCAAAGGTTTCACAAGGAAAGGAAACCATGATTACATAATATTATAACTGAATATCTCAACGAAGAATCATTACCTGGAGTATAGATAAAAAATAAAGGTTTCTGAAAAGCGTACAAAAAGAACGTATTCTGCGAAGATTATTGAAACAAGTATCGCAAACTCGTTCTAGAAGACCAAGTCGTTCATAACGGATAAGAATATCAGGAAGATCGAGGAACGTGGACAGGATGTCTCATGGTTCTCACGTTCGTCTCGCTCATCTCGTGCGAAGATTCAAAATTGCCACACCACTGACGTCATCGGTCTAAATTGACGTTGCGTCTGCAACCATTTGGCGCGTGTTACATTAGCGAATGCAATTTTCTGCACGCCAGATGAAATTTCATTTTTAATTGGAATTTACGAGGCAAGGACGTTTTTAATGTGTGTTGGTTAAAAATAACTGATGAGAAAATTTTGCAAATTATTTTTAAATATTATTATTAAATATTAGATTTTAGATATTATTTTTAAAGGATTGCTTTAGAAATATTTTGGAGTACTTAGGAAAACTTAAGGGCAGAATATTTTATTTGATATATTGGATTATTTTATGAGTAAAATTAAAATGAAAGAATGTAGAGGTAGATAAAAATTTTGGCTTAAATTTTAATTGAAATGTGGGAGGACATTTTAGTCTATTTTGAATATAAAGGAAAAATATAAAAAAGTAATGAGAAACTATTTAAAATATTTTTAAAATGTAAGAACACAATTTTGTCCGACAATAAATATCCCATTTTATAAACGCAAGAATAATTTTAGATAATTATTCAACACTTTAGATAATTTTTTATTTAAATTTCAATTAGATGAAATTTTACACAGGAAGTTTTTATTAATTTTGATTAATATATTTATAAGAAATCAATTGCTGAAGTGTTCAGAAGTCGATACGTTGTAAAGGAAGTGCCCTAAGTAGAGGTTAGGTTATTACAGGTTAGAAAGCCGCATTATCTAAATGCGTTAAGCAGCGATCACAGGTTTTCCAGTGAAAATAAAAAACCACGAACGAAGAAGAACATACGCCAAGGAAGTAATTTGAAAAAATTTTCTTTCATTTTATCTGAGTTCCATAAAAAGTAAATCATACATCAATTTTCTGTAATTTAACCAAAGAATCTCTCGATTATCACGTTTTCAAATCGATACCTTAAAATTACGATATAATTTATTCTACCAGAACTCGTATAATATTCGCAATATGGAAATTTGCGAAATCGGACGTGTTCACTTTCAATTTCTGTCAATTATTGTTTTTATCTTGTATAATCATCAATCGTCATACGGAAGTCTTCGATTTTATGTAATAATCAAATGAATAATTCTGATACTTATGCAATGTTACCGTGGCGTATCGATTTCGAATGCGTATAAATACTTGTGCAGAAAGAAACTGAATGAATAGTGAACGAATTCAGAAAATTAGTATTACTTGTTATTCCGAGTTTATTCAGCTTTCGCTGAAATTTAATTTTATAAACTGATGAATTGCTTCACTTGCAATTGAAATATTTTTCTATTTCCTTAGAAATTTTTATACGAGATGTAGCTATTTTTAGTAACTTTTCAATGTATTAGTTTCTAGTAATTTTTAAGAAATGTAGCAACTTTTAGTAACTTTTCAATGTACTGGTTTCTAGTCATTTTTAAAAAATGTAGCAATTTTTAGTGATTTTCAAATGTGACTGTTTTTCAGTCATTTTTTTAGGAATTTAGCAATTTTCAGTAACTTCTAAATGTAGCTATTTTTAGTAACTTTTCAATGTACCAATTTCTAGTAATTTTTAAGAAATGTAACAATTTTTAGTGATTTCTTAATGTGACTGTTTTAAAATATTTTTTTAGAAATGTAGCAACTTTTAATTACTTCTAAATGCAGCTATTTTTAGTAACTTTTCAATGTACCAATTTCTAGTAATTTTTAAGAAATGTAGCAATTTTTAGTAATTTCTTAATGTGACTGTTTTTAAATATTTGTTTAGAAATGTAGCAACTTTTAATTACTTCTAAATGCAGCTATTTTTAGTAACTTTTCAATGTACCAATTTCTAGTAATTTTTAAGAAATGTAATGAATTTTAGTAATTTTTAAACGTGGCTGTTTTTGGTAATTTTTTTAGAAATGTAGCAATTTTTAATTACTTCTAAATGTAACTATTTTTAGTCATTTTTAAGTGTGACTATTTCTAGTAATTTTTAAGAAATGTAATGAATTTTAGTAATTTTTAAACGTGGCTGTTTTTGGTAATTTTTTTAGAAATGTAGCAATTTTTAATTACTTCTAAATGTAACTATTTTTAGTAATTTCTGAGTGCAGCTATTTCTAGTAATTTTTAAGAAATGCAATGATTTTTAGTAATTTTTAAACGTGGCTGTTTTTAGGAATTTTTAAACGTGTTTGTTTTTAGTAATTTTTAAATATGTCTGTTTTTAGTAATTTTTAAGAAACATAGCAATTTTTATTAATTTCTAAATATAGCAACTTCTAGTGATTTGATAAAAAATACATGAATTCCTAGTAACCTTTAAGAGTCAGTATCTCTTGCAAAAACTCTAACATTAAATTTTAATTTAATGAAACTAAAAATAAAAATATCGTTCCAGAGAAGAAATGTAAATTTGAGTAGCGTAAAAATTAATTTTGAAAAATATCTCAGCAATGATTGATTAGTTAAAATTCCCGAACGAGTTAACACGACCGTTTTGTCCGCCACTTCTAATGTTCTCTTCGTCATCGTTTCGTTTTCTGCGAATCCCCCAGTACCCTTCAACAAGAGTCACGGTCTTCCCAGCTCTTTTTTTTCTTCGATTTTGCTAAAACGTCGCGCCAACAAAAAGAACCGAGACAAGAAAAGAAGCAGGATAAGCCACGACTGCGGAGAAAACCATTCTCTCAAACGATCCACTGTTTCTCTACTTCTAAACCCTTTCATTATGATAATCCGTGAATGGCGTACAAATTAAGTCTCGCACTTCGGTAACCATTAATCATAGTACTAAAGATATTCGGTAGTTAACAAGTTCATTTACATTTTACGAAATATTTCGTCATTAAAAAAGAAATTGTCATTGGTAATTTATAGTTTGATCTAATTTATTAATTTAATTTTTATTTTGCTTTCTTTTTCATTTTTGGTATACTTTATTTTTTTGTAATTTTATTCTTTGTTATAATTCATTCGTCTAATTTTTACTTTGCTTTTTTTCATTTTTTATATACTTTATTTTACTGTAATTTTATACTTTGTTGTAATTCATAATTTGTTATATATAAAAATTACATATAATATTATTTATTATACAGAATATTCATTATTTTCATTCATGTCATATTAAAATTATTTCAAAACCTGTTTAATAAAATATACGTCTGCTACGTTAGATGACATCCAAATAAAATTGAATATACAATTTAAATAAAATTTAAACTAAACCTAATAATTTCTTCTCTATCGTTTTTTAAAATTTGAAAAAAAAATTATTGTGAAGAAACTACTCTCATATCGCTCAAAATGTTGAATAACTACGACGTGTCCTTGCAACATTACTCAGATTAAATTACATCATAAATTAACGTGTTTAAACCAAGGTAGAATGTGCAGAGAGACAAATTATCTGTACGTGGTACAGAATTAGCTGGCGAACTAAATCAGCTACATTCTCTGCTCTAACGTTACGTAAAGATCCTGCAGACGCTTTGCTCATCCTCTGGCGAAAGGTCCTCGCTCGAGTTCCGTTTCAAATCTCCCGCCTGAATATCGCGACTGGAATATTTAGCACTGAACTAATTTAGTTAACGAATTTTACTTGGAATCTGATTTATTCTTAGACTCTGTGAGTTAGAATGATGATCAATGGGTTTAATTATTAGTTTCAAAAGGAAATTTCAAAAGTATATTCAATATAACCTTACGAAAATAATTTTGCAACGCCATTTTATTGGTTATAGCGGTATAGAGGTTAGGAATTAGCTCTGTTCTAATTAACGAATATTATATTTTTATTTTAGTTAACGAATTTTACTTAGAATCTGAGTGAATTTTATAGACTAGAAGTTAGAATGATGATCAATAAGTTTAACTATAATTTTCAAATGGAATTTCAAAAATATATTCAATATAACCTTACAGAAATAATTTTGCAGCGCCATTTTGTTGACTAATGGTACCACAGCCTTAAGAACGAATTATTAACAGAATCTTGATTGTAAACCTTATTAGATTTTTTTATAAATATTAAGTTTATCAGAAAACTACTTATAATTTAGAAGACATAATTTATGAAAAAATAAAATATAATTGGTACTAAATTTATGAAGGTAAAAATGAAAGTAAGTTATGAAGGTATACTGGTCCTTCTTTGTCTAAAATATTTGCTGACTTGAGAAACTAATTTTATAGCAATGTGTCAGGACTTGAGGACATATGGTAAATTTGGGAATTCCAGATGTACTGTTTTATGGCAGCCATTTGAAGCTAGATGGAAACGGGAACTAGAGTCCTAGGGCAGTAAAAATCCTTTTATTGCTTAGGTTTGCCTAACCTTGGCAAATTATCTCTGTACCTAGTAACGGTACTCGGTACGTGGATGCAGACGAGACAAATTTTGTTTCGTAGTTCACTTTCTGTACATAGTTCACTTTGATTTCCATTTGTATTTTCTGTAATTTGACTTTATAACAATTATCGAAAATATTTGTTTTGTTAACAATTGTAGAGAATAATTGACTTGGTAATAATTATAGAAAATATTTGACTTGGTAACAATTATACATAGAGAATATTTGACTTGGTAACAATTATAGAAAATATTTCTCTTCATAACAATTATAGAAAATATTTATCTTCATAACAATGATAGTAAATATTTCTCTTCATAATTATTATAGCAAATATTTACCTTCATAACAATTATAGAAATCAAATACATAGAAATATTAAAACGAGATAACCTAACTATTCTACATTTCAGTCAATCTATATTTTTGCATCTATAAAGAGGAAACTTGATTAAAATTCAAGTTTCCCTTAACAAATATTATAAACAACGAAGATATATTTTCTATCAATATATTTTCCTGTACGCAATAGAATATTTGTCAGTTTCAAAGTAAATACCTCCACGTTATTAAAGTAATCATGTAACCGATGTTACCGAAAGCGTCAACGGAAGTCCCATTCATTACGTGCTTCCGTGTTTTCTTAATCCTAGCATAGTGCATTGTGGATTAAGTAGAAATTGGTTGTTTCATGTACGGTAGTTAAACTTACCAGTGTGTAACTTAATTAAAAATATAATTAACAAATAAATAAATATATGTAGTACTAATTAAGGTAAATACACAAGTTCTTCATATAAGAAGTGACCATATACATATAATTTTTTAACATGACACATACAAGAGTGACATGGGAAAGTTAATTAATTTTTTGTCCTTTATTTTTTTTTTAACATTTGTCATTTATTTGTTAACTTCATTTTTTATTGTAAAGTAAGTGACGTGTTTGTAATATCTTGACGCACTCATGACGCACATTAGAGTTCAGATAATTCATAACATCGTGACGCACTCATGACACACATCACAGTTCAGGTAGTTCATAATCTCACGACGCACTCATGACGCACATCATAGTTCAGATAGTTCATAATATCGTGACGCACTCATGACGCACATTATAGTTCTGATAGTTCATAATATCGTGACGCACTCATGACGCACATCATAGTTCAGATAGTTCATAATATCGTGACGCACTCATGACGCACATTATAGTTCTGATAGTTCATAATATCGTGACGCACTCATGACGCACATTATAGTTCAGATAATTCATAATATCGTGACGCACTCATGACGCACATCATAGTTCAGATAGTTCATAATATCGTGACGCACTCATGACGCACATTATAGTTCTGATAGTTCATATAATCGTGACGCACTCATGACGCACATCATAGTTCAGATAGTTCATAATATCGTGACGCACTCATGACGCACATTATAGTTCAGATAGTTCATAATCTCACGACGCACTCATGACGCACATCACAGTTCACATACCAACAAACCAAAATTATATTCACAAGTTTGACTCTAAAATTTAAGTCCACGCTAACGATTTGCATGATCAAGCCTCCCCAAATGCAAAATATACCTAACAGTTCAACCTTCCCTCTCTCTTTTAACACCGCAGTAATTAGCTACCTCTGACTGACGCATCTACCGAAAAAATCATAGGTTAACACTAGGTTCCCCGGCGTTCGATGTGCAGTTACTTCTGGATGCGAGATAAATACATACAGGATGAAACTTAAAGTACCGCACTACTTCATCTCTACAGAAGTCACATTAACAAAAGCATCCTAATCTCTGTAATTTGAAATTGAATCCAAAATGAGTCCTAAGATTGAATCTGTGAGATGGTGTTCCATGAACTAGTTGCTAAACGTCTCTTAAGTACTAGGAGAGACATGCAGATGCATTTGTCTGTTTGTATCATGTTCGGTCGTAATTTTCTGTCCTTTCGCTTGAAATTTTGAGAGTGGACCTTGCATAGATTTTGATGGCGGAGGACCCAAGAGATTACTAAGGAAGGTGGTCGAATCGATCGTTGATAGAAAACCGTGTTTGGTTTCGAGAAATTTTGACACGTAGAATCGATTGAAGCATGTTGAAGCTCTAGGACTCATCGTCGACGATACTTGGTTGACGTCGGTCGTCGTAAAATCAACGATAATCGCATTCGGTATCGTTTCCGACAGTTTCAGACACGTGTGATCGTTCAGGACTTCAAAATCTCTGGCTCTTGTTCTACCATAAAAATTTGAAATACACGCTCGAATTCGCTGAGGCACCCAGTCCGTAGAACCGCTACTATTAAGAACCACTAGTTAAGGAATCATGGATGTAGTAGGACTTATGGGACACCCTGTAGACGACGGTCAGACGAACGGACGTGTTCGTTGGTGTACGTGTAAACGTTGCAGGCATATACTGCACCGAAAGCGGTTGACCCTGAGAGAGCCAGGCACAAAGGACTGATTCACCCCGGGGCCAAAGAGAAGTCCTGCGAGGAAAGGAGCCTCGGCGTTCACCCAGGTCGACTTCGCAGGCTCCGTTCTGAACGAGTGACATAATCCTCTTCGCCAAAGTCTCCGTGCTGTTTGCGATTTAACCACCGGTTCACCCGTAATTGCTAACGTAATCAACGAGCGCCGGGATCAAAATGACCAATTTCGAGGAGATTGGACATCGGATTTTTTTCGTGGACGTTTGCGATATGGTAACTGGTTTCGATAGCTGAAAGGAAGGTAATTTGCTGCGGAGGAGTAGGAGTATCAGCAATTGGGAGTAGGGTGGGGGAAGGTGGGATGTTTTTTAGGTTCAGAGTGATTTATGGGGTTTGGAGGTTGGGTTGGAGATTTAGATGAGGATTTGGGGAATTGGGATTTGGAGAGTTTGAAGGTTTAGGATTTGGGGATTTGGAGATTTTGAAGTTTTAGAATTTGGGGATTTGGAGATTTTGAAGTTTTGGGATTTGGGGATTTGGAGATTTTGAAGTTTTAGAATTTGGGGAGTTGTGAATTTGAATGTTTGACAATTTGGGGGTTTGGAGATTTTGAAGGTTTAGGATTTGGGGATTTGGAGATTTTGAAGTTTTGGGATTTGGGGATTTGGAGATTTTGAAGTTTTAGAATTTGGGGAGTTGTGAATTTGAATGTTTGAGAATTTGGGGGTTTGGAGATTTTGAAGGTTTAGAATTTGGGGATTTGGAGATTTTGAAGTTTTGGGAATTGGGGATTTGGAGATTTTGAAGTTTTAGAATTTGGGGAGTTGTGAATTTGAATGTTTGAGAATTTGGGGGTTTGGAGATTTTGAAGGTTTAGAATTTGGGGATTTGGAGATTTTGAAGTTTTGGGAATTGGGGATTTGGAGATTTTGAAATTTTAGAATTTGGGGAGTTGTGAATTTCAATATTTGAGAATTTGGGGGTTTGGAGATTTTGAAGGTTTAGGATTTGGGAATTTGGAGATTTTGAAGTTTTGGGATTTGGGAATTTGGAGATTTTGAAGTTTTAGAATTTGGGGATTTGGAGATTTTGAAGTTTTAGAATTTGGGGAGTTGTGAATTTGAATGTTTGAGAATTTGGGGATTTGGAGATTTTGAAGCTTTAGGATTTGTGGAGGTGGAGATTTTGAAGTTTTAGAATTTGGGGAGTTATGAATTTGAATGTTTTAGAATTTGGGGATTTGGAGATCTTGAAGTTTTAGAATTTAGGGATTTAAAGATTTTGAAGTGTTAGAATTTGGGGAGTTGTGATTTTCAATGTTTGAGAATTTAGTGATTAGGAGATTGAAAGATTGGGAATTTAGGGATGTAAGTTAGTAAGTTTAATAATTTAGTAATTCAGGGATTTTGTAATTTATGAATTTTGAAATTTAGTGATCTAAGATATTAAATTTTCGACATTTTCAAATAGTCCAAACTTATAAATCACCCTATTAGGAAATTATCAAATACCATAACCTAACCACCCCTCTTTCAAAAACCCCCAGCACCTAATTCTCCAAACATAACCTTCTCTCTCATTAACAAAAATTCCCAAAAAATGAAAAAATACTAAAAGTCAAAATCACGCATCATAAAATCCTTTCGCATCATAAACTCTTTAATCAAATTCAATCTAAACCTTCCTCCATATTTAATCACATCCCAAATAGATGCACATAACCTCTAAAGTCCCAACCCAAAGAAACAAAGTAAGAGAAACTCCGCATTAAACATACTTGATGCAAACGTGTCTAAGTTGGAAATCGATTTATTATCCTCGGACCAGAAATTGTTTCAAGCTCGTCGTTAAAGGACATTCTCCAACGACATTGCCTATAATTTACGAGGTTCGCCTGCTGATAACGTTTCGCTCCGGCGAACTCGAAGACTTTCACCTTGATCGTAATCGGCAGGAAAATCTTGCGCAACTTTTCAACATTATCTATGCATACCAGGCGTTCGGTAGAAACCGAAATTCAACACGCTCTATTAGCACACCCTCCGTCATTCTTTATTTTTCACGCGTTCCGATCGCTCGCGAAAATTTCGCACGTCCTCCATGCGTGTGATGAATTTTCAAACTATTTTGATCTTTTGTTTTCATCAGTGTGGGATAGTCGTATCGATTATTTGCAAATTACCATTTATGGGAGAAGTGTGCTGATTTTAGTTGTTGTTAGGTTTTTGGGGATTTTGGGAAATTTAGAATTGGGGTTCATATTTTATTTTTTGGGAGAAAGTGGATTTTTGAGGGTGCAAGAAAGGGAAATCATTTTTGTGGTGTTTTGTATGAAATATAAATATGAATTGACTGTGTGAATTCATGGAGAGGTTAGGTTAGATGTTTTGCATGATATGCAATGTTTGAATGAAGTTTTCGATGTACAGAATTGTTAGGTTAGGTTATCATTTCAAGTTGCAATAATTAAATAGGAATTGACTGTCTGAATTCATGGAGAGGTTAGGTTAGATGTTTTGCATGATATGCAATGTTTAAATGAAGTTTTCGATGTACAGAATTGTTAGGTTAGGTTATCATTTCAAGTTGCAATAATTAAATATGAATTTACTGTACAAATCAATGAAGAGGTTAGGTTAGATGTTTTGTATGATATGCAATGTTTGAATGAAGTTTTCGATGTACAGAATTGTTAGGTTAGGTTATCATTTCAAGTAGCAATAATTAAATATGAATTTACTGTATAATTCAATGAAGAGGTTATGACAGATGTTTTATATGGTATGCAATGTTAAAATGCAGCTTCTTAATGTACAGAATTGTTAGGTTAGATTATCATTTCAAGCTGCAATAATTAAATATGAATTTACTGTATAAATCAATGAAGAGGTTATGACAGACATTTTATATGATATGCAATGTTAAAATGAAGCTTTTTAATGTACAGAATTGTTAGGTTAGGTTATCATTTCAAGTTTTTATAATTAAATATGAATTCACTGTATAAATCAATGAAGAGGTTATGACAGATGTTTTATACGGTATGCAATGTTAAAATGTAGCTTCTTAATGTATAGAATTGTTAGGTTAGGTTATCATTTCAAGTTTTTATAATTAAATATGAATTTACTGTATAAATCAATGAAGAGTTAATGGCTCCATGTTGTAATAATTAAATACAGTTAATTGTTTCAATCAATGAAGAGTTTATAATCCATGAAAGACCCAAAGCTTCGATACTAAAATTACCTCACAAAATGCAGTGAAACAATGCAACTTACATATACACATAAATACTTAAAGTACTCCTCATATCACAATATCTACAAAAGCTATGATGCTTTAAAATTAAGAATTCATACTAAACTCCCAAGCTAATTTATGAAAATTACCTCAAATATGAATAAATACTAACATTCATAAGCATGTACACACATACATATACACACACGTAAAATAAAGCAAATAACAAATATAAATCTCGCGTTATTTGTTGATATACGAAAACATGATTACAAAGTAAGAAGCGTTCCATTAGAATTTCCGTGATCACGCATTTTGCTCGTCAGGGTTCGCGTGGAATCTTCGTCATTCGAGAAGAGGATATTATCTTACGCGAATCCATACCAACGTCGGTATTATTAGACAAAGCCAGTGCCGTGAAGAATGACTATTAGAGAGACGTTGTAAGGGTTCGAAACACACAGTTCTTTTGAGAACCCACCTTTTCCTGTACCAAGAACCCGCCCATGATAAGACTCCTGATTTCTACGACCATTTTCGCACGCAATTACCTGATCTGTTCTTTGTGTCCACTTTATTAACGCGTTACACAGGTAGAACGCTATTATGTGCTCTGGAAAATGGTCTTTGACACATGTGGTTTTATACGTTTCCTGTTCTTCATGAATTATGGCTTTATTTGTCGTTAACATTGCTGGCTGAAGTTTCTATTATTTTTATGGCAAGTTCGTAGGTAAAATTATTGTTGAGATACTGAAAATTATTAGATTGTCCTTATTTTTTAATAATAATGTAAAGTATTTTTAACGAAAATATTTATTGTTGGACAAAACAGTGTCTCTTTTAGGATGACTTCATTTTTGGTAAGTTAAATTAATTTTAACTTTGTTTAAAATATTTGAGTACTTTTGTTGAGATAATTTCTTCAAGTTTTCTCAGAATAAATTATTCAAAGTAAATAAAAAAATTAGACTGTAAAAACTAACCTATAATGTAGACTTTGAAACCTAACCTATAATGTAGACTTCGAAACCTAACCTATAATGTAGACTTTGAAGTCTAACCTCCTCACTAGAATTCAACAATAAAAATTGATAGAATGATTTAAAAAAAGTATTAAGAAAGTATGCATGAAGATAGCTGTAATAGCATTATGAGATTAGATAATTCTTTAGTAATTCGTAGGATGAAAGTTCCTAGGATTCCGTAATTGCGTCCATTGTCTAGGCGTAAAAGCTTCGACGTCTGAAACGCAAACGAACGACTAGCTACAAACTATTGTATGCTTAATTACAAGTGTAACCGTTCAATTTCATGCTTCCCCGATAACACAGCCACCCTATTGTGCGTAACCCTTGAACGAAGCCGATGTAACAATGACTATTTTCGAAGTGTCTGTTCAAAGTGTGCCAGTCAGAGTTTTTAATTACACTTGCACGTGCATGGTAATCATTGGTAAACGAGCTGACCGGATGGGTTTCTGATTAAATCTTACACTATGATTTGCGTTAGGGTGGGTGTCTATTCCATCAAAAATAAGAACTTGTACATTTTAAGAAAAATTTAGACTTCCTCATTTTTGCAAAAATTTAAAGTTGCTTATTTCATTCAAAAATTTAAACATGCTTATTTCATCAAGAAATTTAAACTTGCTTATTTTATAAAGAAATTTAAACTTGCTTGTTTCATTAAAAAATTTAAACTTGCTTGTTTCATTAAAAAAATTAAACTTGCATTTTTCATTAAAAAATTTATACTTGCTTGTTTCATTAAAAAATTTAAACTTGCTTATTTCATCAAGAAATTTAAACTTGCTTGTTTCATTAAAAAATTTAAAGTTGCTTATTTCATCAAGAAATTTAAACTTGCTTGTTTCATTAAAAAATTTAAAGTTGCTTATTTCACCAAGAAATTGAAACTTGCTTGTTTCATTAAAAAATTTAAACTTGCTTATTTCATCAAGAAATTTAAACTTGCTTGTTTCATCAAAAAATTTAAAGTTGCTTATTTCATCAAGAAATTTAAACCTGCTTATTTCATCAAGAAATTTGAACTTGCTTATTTAATAAAAAAAAATTTGAACTTGTTCGTTTGATCAAAAAATCGAACCCATCACTACAATTTATTAAACAGCTGCGTCAAACTGCCACAATGTTAAAACGAATAAAAAAAGCTAAAATTCCACATTAGTTTTCTACCTAGACTGTAAATTATATTTATATCCAAACTGAAAGTTCGTACTTGCATATTTCATAAAAAATTCGAACTCTACATATAATTTATTCAGTAGATGCCTCAGATATACAAACTATTTGCCACAATGTTAAAATAAATAAAGAAAGTTGAAATTCCGTGTTGGTTTTCTGTTTAGCGATGCTCGACTGTTTAAATTATAGATCTAAATCAAAAATTCAATTATATTAAAAATATATGAAAACTTTGCTACGATATAACTGTGGTGCGTAAGGAGTAGTGATGGGTTAGAGTGCGTAGTGATGGGTTAGAAATTAGCTTTTGGAGCAAGAGATTATTACTCAACACTAATCGTATCAAATCTTTTAAATGAAAGTATGTTACTGTATTGATATAACTGCGGTGTGTCAGATGTAGTGATGGGTTAGAACACGTAGTGATGGGTTAAAAATTAGCTTTTGGAACAAGAAATTATTACTCAACATTAATCGTATCAAATTTTTTAAATTAAAGTTTGTTACTGTATTTTCAATTTCAAAACATGTTTCTATATCTTCAATTTCAAATTACGTCACTCTATGTTCAATTCCAAAATATGTAACAATAATTTCAGTACAAAAAATTTAAAAGTACTACACATCGTATAACATAACAGTTATAAAGTAACATAAAGTTATGCGATAAGACATAAAAATTGTTGAATAATGTATGAAAGAAAGGAAAGAACGCGTGTAAAAGTGATCTGCACCGAATTCAGCGATTCTGGTCGATTGCACAGAGACAGGTACACGTAGTCGCATTGCGTGGGTGTACGTATTGTCTCGCGAGGAATGTAGAAAGTAAAGTATCTTGGGTAACACGGACCCCTCTTCTTCTTCTTCGAGCAAGAGTATAGGTTGTCGACTGGTGAGGATGCGCCTAGCAAAGTCCAACGCTATCATTATCATCATCATCATCCCGCTGTCGACTGGTTTCGCGCGGTAGAAAGGTCATTCGAAACGGCTGACTGCGAGTGCAACGTGCAACGGTGGTGCATTCATTAGAAAACGACCTTTACTTTTGGTCATTTCCAAATTTTCTCGATTATGATTTTTTTCATTACGATGTGATGAATGTTAATCTCTTGTTGTATGTTCTATGGTGACATGTTGTTCTCTTGTTCTGTCACACTCGTGACGCACTCAAGACGCAAATTATATGGTTCATTGTTCCCTTGTTCTCTCACACTCGTGACGCACTCACGACGCACTCATGACATATTCCTGACGCACTCGCGACGCACTCATGATGCAAATTATATGGTTCATTATTCCCTTGTTCTGTCGCACTTGTGACGCACTCGCGACGCACTCATGACGCAAATGATATGGTTCATTATTCCCTTGTTCTGTCACATTCGTGACGCATTCATGACGCACTAGCGACGCACTCATGACGCATTCACGACGCACTCGTGACGTACTCACAACATACTCCTGACACACTCACGACGCACTCGTGACGCATTTATGACGCACATTATATAGCAAAATTAAAACATATGTGAGGAATTTAAATCATATTTGCATAAGGATTGTTTTCAGTTCAATATTAATTATAAAATTGTAATATTAAATATAGCTGAATGCAAAATATTTTGAATGTTTCAACTTTAGTTATTTTAATAATTGTAGTAAAGTTGTTGGAAAAAATATGGGTTGAGGGTTTGAAACTCTAAATATTACATTTGGTAGATTGAAGTTAAAATTTTAGAAAAAAATATTCACGAAAAATATTTGAAATGTTTGAGGAAGAGAACCGAAGTGTAGAGTAACCATTTGACATTTAAGAAATTCTAGAGAGCATGGTTGCACAATACATGCATCGACAAGCGCATAGAATCATGTTATGTCTCCGAGTACACATGTAATTTAGTAGTGTACTTGTCGATTTTTAATATGTTCTTGTATGTACAAAATTTTGAACTAAAGATGAACTATTTTATCTTATTACTCTTATTACTCTCTTATTATATTGCCAGAAAGGAAATTGTAGCAGTGGAAAATTGTTGTACTTAGTAATATACTAAATGTATATTTTGTACTTTGATGTAGCTTTGGTTGTGAAGGTGGCAATATAGCGAGAGTCTACTGTAACTTCATAAATTCTATATTTGCAAAAAATCAGTAAGTAAAGGTGACAATATAGTGAGAGTCTACTATACATTTCTAAATTCTATAATTTCAAAATACACCAAGTAAAAGTGGCAATATAACGAGAGTCTACTATACCTTCGTATATTTTATAATTAAAAAAATCTTCCAATAAGTTTGGCAATATAATGAGAGTCTACTGTACCTTCCTAAATTCTATAATTCTAAAAACACACCAAGAAAAAATGGCAATATAACGAGAGTCTACTATACCTTCGTAAATTCTATATTTAAAAAAATCTTCCATTAAATTTGGCAATGTAACGAGAGTCTACTGTACCTTCCTAAATTCTATAATTCTAAAAACACACCAAGTGAAAGTGGCAATATAACGAGAGTCTACTATACCTTCGCAAATTCTATAATTAAAAAAACCTCCCAATAAATTTGGCAATACAACAAGAGTCTACTGTACCTTCCTAAATTCTATAATTTCCAAAAATCTCCTAATAAATTTGGCAATATAACGAGAGTCTATACAAACTTTTTCTCTAAATTTTTTTTTCTTAAAAATTTGTAAGAGAAAATGTAATACTCATTGACTAAAAATTGTCATTTATTAAATTTAAAAAAATAATTCCGAAGGACAATTGTCAACGTAACATTGAAAAAAACGCAGTTAGTTTTGTTCTATGTAATCTTACTCCAATAATCTTCGCCATCTGGCCGTAAGGCGGATCAGTATAAAATTTCACGTTAATGACATAATCAGATCACGTCCTCGAAAAGAAATCGCGGTGAGAAATTTCAGAAATAACAAAATAATTTTACTTTACGACAGTATTCTAATTAATAAATGACGTATATTTCCACGAGCATCTGCAATTACATATTAATTTCTTACAACTGTTTTTTAAAACCTGTTATCAGAAGTTATGAGAATAACTGACAGCTAACGGTGACACTTTATCGACTAGACAATAAATTAATTGTAGTACGAGCAATTAAGTACGATAGATATCGGTGTAGAACGGAGTAAAGTGTTGACTGCAATTAAAGAGTTTATCACACTTAATATCTTAATCAAAAGTGTAAGTTGGAATTAGTAGTATTTTGAGATTAGTAGAATTTAATTACAGTGATTCATCAGATTGAATTTAATTATATGTTGTACTTCAGAAGTGCAAATTTTATATTTTAGATTTGTAAACTCGATATCTTCTGTAGATAACGTTGAAATGAATGTACTGGTAAATTTATTATGAACTTTGACAAAATTTTTAAAAAATCATACTTATGTAGAATTATTAAATTTAATTACATCACATCTCATAGGTGTAAATTTAATTTTGGTAAACATACAAATTAAAAATTTTTGGACAAAGTTAAAATAAATTCTTTATAAGGTAGTAAATATATTTACTATAAAACTTAACAAACTTAAAACTACAAATTCAGTTTTTGTAATTTCAACCGCGACACGAACCAAAATCCATCCACTGCTATAATAATCGATAAAACCCCCGTAAACATAATATTCTCCAATAATAAATAAAATGTACGACCTCGATTATTTCCTTCAGAACTCAATTTGCGCAGAAACACTGTATCGACTGAAATAAATAGACCTAGTATTCGATAATTGTCAATAAAACCGCCAAAATAAAAAGACCACAGTAAACGCGGCCTGTTACCGAGTAAACGCGCAAGTTGCTCGCAACGTTTCTCTAACGATAACAGTTTTGCCATAGGTGTATAGTTACAGTTAATCGAATGGTATGCGAATTTTTCTTTCGCAAAACGAGCAACACGTCGATGTTTTATTTATACGCTCGAAAGGCTACGCATGTCCGTACTTATGACTGCGGCATATTGTTCATGCGTGAAGCATGTAGGTAGATAGTCGACTAGAAATGAGTAAAAATCAAGGATAGATCATGCGTGACTTCGATGATTCGATTTCTTCCGTGCGGCTTAGGTGAATCGTGAAACTCGCAAAATTCCGTGCTACCAGCTCATTTTTCATGCTTCGTTAACGTCTCAAATATTCATTTTTTAATTAGCACGGTGATGAAACGTTTCCTATTTTTTATTGCATTTTATTTCTGACGAAAACAACAGTTTCGGAGAATTTTAACAACCTTTCAGAAAGATACGGAATTGTAATGCGTGTTGTAATGTTGAGGAGATAATTGACGGAATTGTTTAGAAAGGATTTCAGGAATTTTTATAAAATTTAGATATGTGAAGGTGCTTTAATTTTTGAAATATTTAGGGTGATTTGTGAAATTGTATTTATAGTGCAAATTTTTGAGCGCAGTTGAAAAATCCCTAGGTTTGAGAATGATCGCCTTTGAAGCTCCAAAATTAAAAATCACGAATCTACAAGTTTGATAATTTCCATATTGAAAAATTCTGAAATATATTCATTTAGAAATTACGACAAAAAATCCCTAGGTTTGAGAATGATCGCTTTTGAAGCTCCAAAATTAAAAATCACGAATCTACAAGTTTGATAATTTCCATATTGAAAAATTCTGAAATATATTCATTTAGAAATTACGACAAAAAATCCCTAGGTTTGAGAATGATCGCTTTTGAAGCTCCAAAATTAAAAATCACGAATCTACAAGTTTGATAATTTCCATATTGAAAAATTCCGAAACACATTCATTTAGAAATTACGACAAAAAATTCCTAGGTTTGAGAATGATCGCTTTTGAAGCTCCAAAATTAAAAATCACGAATCTACAAGTTTGATAATTTCCATATTGAAAAATTCTGAAACACATTCACTTAGAAATTACGACAAAAAATCCCTAGGTTTGAGAATGATCGCTTTTGAAGCTCCAAAATTAAAAATCACGAATCTACAAGTTTGATAATTTCCATATTGAAAAATTTTGAAATACATTCATTTAGAAATTACGACAAAAAATCCCTAGGTTTGAGAATGATCGCTTTTGAAGCTCCAAAATTAAAAATCACGAATTTGCAAGTTTGATAATTTCCATATTGAAAAATTCTGAAATACATTCATTTAGAAATTACGACAAAAAATCCCTAGACCGTATTAAATTTCAAATCTCCCAAACTAGAACATCTACAGAAAAATTTTGAATTCTCAAAATCAGGAAGTCCCTAATTTAAAAATAAACTGTAACAAATCGCTGAGAATGCAAAATGTTTACATTCCACGTTCCCTTAGAATTTATTAAGTATAAAAGTTTAAGATCCCGTTACTCCAACGCGGAGCCATTGTTTCAGCCAACATTATCATCCCGCCGTGGGTATTTCTCTAATTTATCGTTTCCTTTTTAACCTCTCGTATCCTCGAAGAAATTTTCGATTCGACAAGGAAAGTATGTGAAAATCCGGTAATTAAATTAATCTCGTGTTAACACACTCTATGAATCTAGATGATTCACGCAATAGTGATTACGAAGACGTCGATAATTACGTCTGGAGGAAAAAAAAGAATGTTCAACCGGGGAAAAAACGGAAGAGAATTTATTTTTCCGCCGAATGAATTTACTTGCTTCTTGTCCTCGGGTGGATGTTTCTTTTTGTTGGAACACAATTACGCATTCTCGTTGCGTATCCACGATCGAGTTATGTAAGAGAAAATATGAACGTTCAATCGGCACAGAAATACAAAAGGAATCTTGCTATTATCCTTACATCGGGTACAACCGTTTAATAATACGCATTTATCTCTGTGTTTTATTGCCACTTCCGTTTTAGGTATCACTCGTGTTGATAATTACGGGCTATTACCTTTTTTTGTATCGATCTCTTCTCTAGGATATATTTTACTTGACAGAAATTATACTTTATTGGTAAATGTCCTTAATATTATTAAAAAATAGTTGTCCTTTCTAATATTATTAAAAAAATTGACCAATTAAGTTTGTACGATATTGGGAAATATTAGACTAATTTTAGTATGTACTTTATGTAACATTGCTTTAAAATTTGACTAATTAATTTTATGCATTTAATAATATAAATTTTGCTGTACATTTAATAATCACAAAAATTTATTATTATAATATTATTGTTACAATATAACTTTCTTAATAACGTTATACATATATTTTACACAGCACTAAGAAAAGAAAATTAATTTAATAAATTTGATCTATAATAATTTTTAGAAAAAGTGTTTCTTTGAATTTTCCAAAAAAAGATTGAGTAATAAAGTAACGGGGAATACAGTGGTTAATTTTTACGGGAGGGCTGGAGAATGCATCAAACACGTTTTCAATCATTTCTGATTCCCGTAACGTAATTTATCATAGTTATTTGTTGGATCAATGATAGCCGAGCGTCGACGCTCTTCGGAGACTTCAACGCGTGGTAGGCGAGCAACCAGTGATTTCAACGATGAGTTCATTACACGTCTGACAATGGCTTGTCAACATCGTCGACATGACACACGGAAGCAATTGTTTATAATTAACTATCAACGAAAGGATTTCCCACCCTCTATTTGTTATGTAAACAAGGTTATAACATTTTTTAAATCATTGCTGCTTGAAAATGAAAATTGAGCAACATTAATTTTTAAATACAGCAGATTACTTTTAGAAATAATGTGCATTATTTTAGTTTAAGATAAAAATTACATATGTATATAATTAAATTGTTATAATTGATATCTTTAAATAATCTTGATATTTAAAAATATAATGGCAATTTGAATGTACATAATTTTAATTTTAAGCTAAAGTTAATGTGCACTTAATTTAATTTTATGCTAAAGTTAATTTTGATATTAATATTATTTAGTAAACAGCAAAAATTAACAATAAGTAGTAATGTAAAATATTTTAAAAAAGTAGTGCTATTTTAAGATTGTTTTTTGACCTAATTTCAAGGTTCTATTTTAATACTGAAAGTTCTTTTCTCCGTCAACAAATGAAGCCATGTTCGACTAATTAACACATTGCCGCGAATTAATCCGATTTTCAGAAATTTCTCCTGGTCATCGGTTAACGTAGACGTTCAATGAGGCTTAGCACTTTCCACAAGCAAAACTTCCAAATAATTTCAATACCAATCATTTTCTAATCTTCCTTTCTTTTATACAACATTTAAAAATTTTAATAATTATATAATTTTTGATATTAAGAAATCAGCTGATTGTAATTGCAATAATATATATTAAAGGAAAAAACGTAAATGTAGGCTCATCACGTGGCTAAAACTTGCACACGTTTATAGATAATCATCAAGGAAAGTGACGTTGTAATGTCTTGTACAGGAGTCGTGAAAAAGTTGTATTAAATCGAACGGATTATTTCGATGTTGTCGTATGCTAATTTCTGCAGAACCGGAACCTCCACATAAAACTACCTTCGATTCCGTTAATAGACTTGACCGTGCTGTTATTTAAAATTTCACGTTTTTTATTGTATTTTTATTTCACCAATCGTTTTGAAAATTTTAGTATTTCAATATCTAAAATATTTTGCTACTTTAGCTTTTTAATATTTTGCTGTTGTGATATTTAAAATATTTGTTAAATATTTTGCTAATGTAATGGTCAAAATATTTATTAAACATTATACTATATTAACGTTTAAAATATTTATTAAATATTTTGCTATTTTGATATTTAAAATATTTGTCAAATATTTTGCTAATGTAATGGTCAAAACATTTATTAAATATTATACTGTATTAACGTGTAAAATATTTATTAAATATTTTGCTATTTTGATATTTAAAATATTTGTCAAATATTTTGCTAATGTAATGGTCGAAATATTTATTAAATATTATACTATATCAACGTGTAAAATATTTATTAAATATTTTGCTATTTTGATATTTAAAATATTTGTCAAATATTTTGCTAATGTAATGGTCAAAACATTTATTAAATATTATACTATATTAACGTTTAAAATATTTATTAAATATTTTGCTATTTTTATATTTTTTATATTTTTTTAATGTTTCACTATGTAATGGTCAAAGCATCTATTAAATATTATACTAAATTAACATTTAAAATATTTATTGGACATCTGGCTTAATATATTTATTAAATATTGTACTATTTTAATATTCAAAATATTTATTAATATTTTACTATGTTAAATAAAATGTTTTTTGAGTCATCAAGTTTAATATAAAAAAATATTCTGTTTTGTTCAATTTGTATGAAACGATTCACATGATCACGCATGATCTCATTCGCCAGCAAACACTCACAGAATTCTTCTTAATTTTTGAAACAGAAAAAGCAAATATTACACTTAACGCTTCTGAAATCACTGGTTTGAAAATTTTCATGACGCGCATTACAAAATTAGTAAATAATATATTAAATTAAGAATATTGGTTAGTGTATAAAATGTAATAGCCATATTTCCCTTAGAGAAACCAGATTTTCCGCTATTTCTGGTTCAGTGTTGTTAAGTCGACCGATAGAACCGGAACTTCGAGTCCTTGCATTTAACACGTCACTGATAGACTTGACCATCTAACGAGATGTGACATTTTAGAGGAATTTACGATTTATAAATAGATCTTGTAACACACTGTCAATAGTTAAAAAGTTTTGTTATTACTGCTTTGATATGCAACAAGTATCATTTTAACTACTTTAGTTCAACCATCTTGTCAAACTTTATAGCACTTTGTAAAGAATTCATTTCTATTTTATTTGTTAAATATATTTGCTTAACAATTATGAACATTGAATTTGCAACTTTGTATAATTTTATGGTAAATATGTTTGTTAGTAATTTATAAAGAATTTATCTCAATTTAATCTGTTAAAAATATTTGTCTAATAATTATAGAAATTGAATTTATCGATTTGTCTTTAAATTAATGAAGGTCCCAATATTTCGAAAGTGTGTAAGTCCTAAAAGGCCTAAAAGTCTAACAATTCCAATTTTCTGTAGTTTAAAAATTGCTAAATTTTAATATCTCAAGGTTTCAATATCTCAAAAGTTCCTAAATTCAATAATTCCAAAAATTCATAAGTCCCAAAAGTCCCCAAAATTCCAAAGCACCACAATTTAAATTTTTCAAAGCTCCAGAATGACTAAATTTCAATATTTCAAGGGTCTAATATCTCAAAGGTCTCTAAATCCCAAAATTCCAAAAATCCATAAGTCCCAAAATTCCAATTTTCCAAAGCTCCAAAATTACTAGGTTCCAATGTTCCAAGGTTCTAATACATCAAAGGTCTCTAAATCCTAAAATTCCAAAAATTCATAAGTCCCAAAAGTCCCAGAAATCCCAAAAGTCCCAAAATTCCAATTTTCCAAAGCTCCAAAATTACTAGGTTCCAATGTTCCAAGGTTCCAATACATCAAAGGTCTCTAAATCCTAAAATTCCAAAAATTCATAAGTCCCGAAAGTCCCCAAAATTCCAAAGCACCAAAATTCCAATTTTCCAAAGCTCCAAAATTACTAGGTTCCAATGTTCCAAGGTTCCAATACATCAAAGGTCTCTAAATCCTAAAATTCCAAAAATTCATAAGTCCCAAAAGTCCCAGAAATCCCAAAAGTTCAAAAATTCCAATTTTCCAAAGCTCCAAAATTATTAAATTCTAATATCTCAAGGTTCAAATATCTCAAAGGTCTCCAAATCCCAAAATTCCAAAAATTCATAAGTCCCAAAAGTCCCAGAAATCTCAAAAGTTCCAAAATTCCAATTTTCCAAAGCTCCAAAATTACTAAATTCTAATATCTCAAGGTTCCAATATCTCAAAGGTCTCCAAATCCCAAAATTCCAAAAATCCATAAGTCCCAAAAGTCCCAAGAGTCCCCAAAATCCCAAAAATCCCAAAAATCCCAAAACTTTCAAAATTCCAATATCTCAAAAATCCCTAAATTCCAAAATACCAAAATTCCAAAAGTCCCTAAGTCCCAAAAGTCCCAAGAAGTCCCAAAAAGTCCCAAAAATGCCCAAAAGGCCCAAAATCCCCAAACCATCAATCACATCACATCTCCACCGCACTAAACAACATCTCTAACAACCAAAACGATGTACCAAGCGATTAAACCAGTTAGTTACATGCTTTCGAATACCTCGAAGCGATTAAATAACATTATCTCGATGAAAATTTATAAGACACTCATATACCTCTATTTTCACCGCGAACTAAACGAAAACGATCGAATTAACATTAAGCAGTGTGCAGAGAGGCGAAAGGATCTTGTTTACAGTCTCGTTTTCGTTTTCAAAACGTCCAGTTTCCCTTTCAAATTACGTTTCTAATTGCGGTATGTATTGCTCGCGTTACTTTCGAGACGGTGCGTGGCTCTGTGTAATGAAGGTTGAATTCTTTGTGGAATAACCCTAGCTTCACTGAAATCGCTAATTATGCACATACACGTTGCTTCATTACCTTCTTCTTGGTTCGCTGCGCACGCACCTTGTCGTCGATTCTAACCTTATTTATTTAGCATTTTTAGATAACTGGCTAAATTGCTTCATTCTCATTTTTTTAATAAGAACTGGTTGTAAAATTAATTTATTAATGATTTTTTAGATAACTTTTTACTCGTGAAATTACTTTGTTTTGGTTTTATTTTAGAGTTATAATAAATGAGTTGTAGAATTAATTTTAATTTATTAATTTGAGATAATTTTTAGATAACTTTTTACTTGCAAAGTTGCTTCATTCTGATTCTGTTTTAGAATTATAATAAATAAGTTGTAGAATTAATTTTAATTTATTAATTTGAGATAATTTTTAGATAACTTTTTACTTGCAAAATTGCTTCATTCTGATTCTATTATAAAATTACAATAATTAAATTATACAATTAATTTTAATTTACCAATAATTTTTACAAAACTTTACTTTTGAAATAAAGTAAACTCTTACACAGGAAGAAACCATATCTCGTTTATTTTTCTCTGACCAAGAAAATTACCATAAAATTCAAAGTAATTCAATGAGAATTGATATCAAGTAATTAATCACACCAATTAAATGCATCCTGGATGACGAAGGAAAAGAACACTGTAACACAGCAATTGAGTTTTTCTTTTAATTTAAAGAATGCAATCGATCAGTTATGATAATGCTATTTGTGTATCCTGGAAATTCCGTGTTAGTCACTGGAGCAGTATTAATAGCTATGCTTTAATTTCAGAATAAATTTTGTGGTCTGTTGCAACTGAAACTGAAAGACAGTGTTGAAAAGCTTCATAATTATATAAAATCTAAATCAAGTTTAATCATGATTAAATTATGTGAAAGTACAAGTTCATTTTATTTACTTCAAGTTTTTTTAAGGTGTCCATTTTGTTTTTTTTTTAAATACTTGCTAAAACTCTCATTTTAATTACAAACAAATGCATTCATTTTTTTAAAATTCTTTCATTTTTTGATTAAATAAAAATTAAATAAAAAACAGTTTTTTTTTGCAAATATTTGTTAATATGAAATAGTATCACCGAGGAATTAATAAAACCTCATTATAATAAAATATCAAGTATCATATCAATCTCCTCGAGTTCTTATTTTAGAGAGTTGCTCAGCTCTCTACATGGCGAAATTACCAATACATTCTCCACTTTCATTCTTAAAATCGGTACCCAGAGTTTCGAGTGTCCGAACGCTTGAAATCGAAGAAACATTCGAAAGATCATCCGATATGGTGAACGAAATGCAGAAACCGAACGCTGGACCAAGTTAGATCGGTTTGATTAGAAAGTGGGACAAGTAAACTTGCAGTGCCGGTAGCTAGTTGTCCAGCCCTCGGGGCCTTGCCAACCCACACTCTTAAAAGATCTTTGCACTTCAAGAACATGCGTGGGTACACATGTATCGACCGCAAACTGCGATATTTAATCACTACTCTAACATTGGTCATCCTCTGCGAAGATCAAGTTTTCTTAGAACTTTTTTTTGTGTTGTGTTCAATTCAACACATTGAATTCTGAGAGGTTTTACAGGAATTCAATTTTGTAAGGTGGTTTTATTATACGAATCAGAGTTAAAAGGCTTCATTATACCAATCAAATTTAAAAAGTTTCATTATACGAATCAAACTTAAAAGGTTTCATACGAATCGAATGTTGAAAGGTTTTATTATACAAATTATATGTTGAAAGTGGATTTCATTATGCAAATCAAATTTTGAAATAACATTTAAGAATGAAACCTATGAACCCAATATTAATGCATTTATGTTTGATCCACTCTGGAGAAAATGTTGGTAGACTGATTGCAAGATTTAAGGATGAAGGTGATAAATTTGGAATGATAGATATAAGATGAAAATAAGGCAACATGTACATGTTTATAAAGTGTAAGTGATCATTCTCAAGTTGATAAAGAAAGCTAATGAATTTGGAGTCGATACACATAAGTTTGTGGACCCACATTTGGTGTTTTTAGGTCCACAAATTGATACACAAAAGCTAAACCTGAGAATGGTACATCTAATATCTGTGAACCTAAATTTGGTTCTATGCTTTCAAACTTAAACTAGTCTTAGAGCTAGTAGACTTGAATACTAATAAACTTGAAGATGGTAGACCCACATATGAACCTAGACTTGGTCGTCCTAAGTTAGCAAGTTGGTAGATCTAGCTTGCAAACTCAAAGTTGGTGGACCTAGCTTGCAAACTTCAAGTTGGTTAACCTAGCTTGCAAACTCCAAGTTAATTGACCTAGCTTGCAAACTCCAAGTTGGTAGACCTAGCTTGCAAACTCCAAATAGCTAGACCTAAACTAGAAATTACTATACCTATCTTGCAAACCCATACTAAATAGCTCTAAACTTGAAACGCTAGTTATACATCTAAGCTTGTAAACTCAAAGCTTACCTTCACAATCTCAAACCCTAAATTAACCAACCTGGATCAGCACACCGTTCCAAACTTGGTAGCTCCAAAATTATCTAAACTCCCACAAACGCTAATAAGCCCTCAGTGAACCACCAAACAAAATCTAAAATAGCAAATACCTCATCTGACCCAGAATAACCCCAAATCCCAGATCTAAACCTGAAACCTAAAACATAAGATTTAAAAATCGATAGACCCAAGAGATCTTCAGCAACCGTAACGCACTGTTTCCAGACAGCCAGACTGAATGAAATTGAAAACGATCATCTACACGGTCTAGTCGTGTTAGACTCGTCCACAGCAAGGTCGTTCTGTCTCTCCTCTCTCCGGTGACTCGGTGTACTTTCATTTCGAAGCAGTCGGTGTCGTTCGCGGCCGTTTATGGCTATTAAATTAAATTCCACGTCCGTCAGCTTGTTCGAATGTAGTTGCTCAACCAACAGAATGCAGAATGCAGAATGTGCGCGGGTATACGCCTGGCCATTATTCAAGTTTTATCGGAATCACGGGCTAAACGAGTGTCCAGCCACGAAAGAGAAATCTCGACTTTTGCCTGGCGGAAAGGTTCCAGGAAGGCTGGAATTATATTGACTGGCAATTTGCACGACCGGATCGTGTTTCATTGTGCTAGTCGATCCTCGGCCACTTCCTCTTTGTCCACGCGGTAGCCATATGGAATATCCGAACTGTTTGTGAGGACGTAATAGAATGAAATAGCGAAGACAATTTTCTTGGTTGACGGGTAGCGGAACTTTTCCTGTACTTTGATCAATTTTGAGTTCATTGACTGTTTGTTAGGTTTAGATTTTTATTGGTTTTCTTTAGTATAGGCGCTTGAGTAATAAGGTCAATTGACCTTAACTATATCTGTTGAACTTTAGTTTGTAGTTTAGGTTTTGAAGTGAGTAGACTTCGAGTTTATTGACATTTAAAGCGGGTGTACCACTTTGAAGTTTATTAGGATTTGGGTTTTGTGATGGGACTGTCAAGTTTGGGTTTTTGTTGTGGGTTTAGGGAGTTAGGCTTGAAGGACCTCCAAGTCTAAGTTCATATGTGGGTCTACCATCTTCAAGTTTATTAGTATTCAAGTCTACTAGCTCTAGGACTACCTAGTTTAGGTTTTGCAAACTTAGGACCACCAAGTCTAGGTTCATATGTGGATCTACCATCTTCAAGTTTATTAGTCTTCAAGTCTTTTAGCTCTGGGATTATCAAATTTAGGTTTTGCAAACTTAGGACCACCAAGTCTAGGTTCATATGTGGATCTACCATCTTCAAGTTTATAGCAATGAGAGTTTTTACAAGTCTAAGTCTACCTTGTACAAAACTTAGGTCTATCTTATATTTTTAAGCTTGTTCACCTTCACTACTAAGTTTCCTGGACTACCAACTTGAAGCTAACTAAATGTAAATTAATTACTTCTGAATTAATCAACCTTGAATTTAATATTCATCGAAACTATCAACCTTGAATTTGTCAGGAATAAATCTCCAAAATATGTATTCATGAATCCTGCCATCAAAAATATCAACCTTGAATTTGTCAGGAATAAATTTAATCTACAAAGAATGTATTCATCATTCCCTCACCTAGCATCAATGTAACTATATTTACAATGTATCTAACTTGAATGCTCTTACCTTTTTACATCGTCGATAATCGAGTCTATTAAACAACCCGATAATCTGATGTAATATTCGCATCGTAATGAATGAGCCAAGTAATCAACGAATGGTTAACTAATACCAACCTTGTATATAGGTGCACCGGTGATTAAAACGTTTAATTGATAAGGTTTTAGCGTAATTAAAATAGTCTTGCCATTCAATTACAGTTCGTTAAACTTGTATGGCTTGTTAAGCCGGTTAAAAGTACCTTCACGGCGAAGAACATATGCGTTAAGACTGAAGCATCATTTGTGCCTCTATGGATAGTCGTTCATGATGTTTGAATTACTCTAACACCTGTTTTGTATTATGTGTTACAATACTGGTTTAAGGTCTGTCTGACTAATTACAATTAGTTCTGCTAGTTGTGTGAATTTTAAGACTGAGAGTAGAGTTGGAAGACGTGTAGATGTGGATGTTAGATATGGATGTTAGATGTGGATGTCAATGCTAGATGTGGATGTCGATGTTAAATGTGGATCTTAGATGTGGATGTTAGTTGTAGATGTCAAGGTTAGATGTGGATGTCGATGTTAGATGCGGATCTTAGATGTGAATGTTGGATGTGGATGTTAAATGTAGATGTCAAGGTTAGATATGGATGTCGATGTTAGATGTGGATATCAGATGTGGATGTTGGATGTAGATGTCAATGTTAGATGTAGATGTCAATATGAGGTGTGGATGTCAATGTTAGATGTGGATGTCAATGTTAGATATAGATGTGGATGTTAGACATAGATGTGGATGTTAAATGTAGATGTGGATGTTAGATGTGGATGTCGATGTTAGATACAGATATCAATGTTACATGTGGATTTGCTAGACTCAAATGTGCATTCAAGTCACATTTTAGGTTCAGTTTGAGGTGCATTCAAATTTAAGTACACTTGCACTAACAACTTGCAAGTTCATCAGCTTTTAATTTTGTCAGTTGCACATCTGTCTACGTTTGGATCTAGCTCCATGTTTATTAATTCTCAAGCTTGTTAATTTTAGGATCTGGAGGTAAGGGTACTCTAAGTTACTTCTAAGTCCTATCAAACATCATCAACTTCAAGATTATTAAATTTTGACTGGTCTATCAGCTATTGTGTCTCCCAAATGATCATCAGCTCTGCATCTCTCATCTTTCAATCTCAAATGTTATCAAATGTCTACCAGCTTCAGATGTTCATCAATTTTCACATCCAACTTCTGAGACCAACCAACCTTAACCTAGCCTTGAAGATCACTGTCTTCTTGAACCTAACTTCAGCTCAACCAACAGCAATTTCTAAAAACCCAAAATTTGCAACTTAACTTATCCTATCCCTTTCAGCTGAATTTAACCTTGAAGACCATCCCCAAATTTCCTACCTAACCTTGAAGACCATCTTCAAACTTCCAACCTAACCTTCAAGACCATCCTCAAACTTCAGACCTAACCTTGAAGACCATCTCCAAATTTCCGACCTAACCTTGCAGACCATCTTCAAATTTCCGACCTAACCTTGCAGACCATCTCCAAATTTTCGACCTAACTTTGAAGACCATCTCCAAACTTCCAACCTAACTTTGAAGACCACCCTCAAACTTCAAACCTAACCTTGAAGACCATCCCAAATTTCCAACCTAACCTTGAAGACCACCCTCAAACTTCAGACCTAACCTTGAAGACCACCCCCAAATTTCCGACCTAACCTTGAAGACCACCCTCAAATTTCCAACTTAACCTTGAAGACCATCCCCAAATTTTGAACCTAACCTTGAAGACTATCTCCCTATTTCCAACCTAACCTTGAAGACCATCTCCAAATTTCCGACCTAACCTTGAAGACCACCCTTAAACTTCAGACCTAACCTTGAAGACCATCCCCAAATTTCCAACCTAACCTTGAAGACCACCCTCAAACTTCCAACCTAACCTTGAAGACTATCCCCCTATTTCCAACCTAACCTTGAAGACCATCCCCAAATTTCCGACCTAACCTTAAAGGCCACCCTCAAATTTCCACCTAACCTTGAAGACCATCCCCAAATTTCCAACCTAACCTTGAACACCATCCTCAAACTTCAGACCTAACTCCACCTCACCCAACACCAATTCCAACTCCAAAATTCACAACCTAACTTCCCATCCCCTCCCCAAATCTCAATATTAAGCGATTCACGTTCTCCGAGGTGTACCGCAACTCAAACCACTTCGCAACGAGTAGCGGGCTATTTGTTTTTTTGCCCAGAGTGTATCATCGTTGCCGTCGGTCGTAGAATACCAATGGTAGCCTTGAAAATTGTTGTGTCACGGTCGAGGTAGCACAAGACAAACCATCGATTCCTAATCGACGGATTATCTTCTTTCTTGCCTTCGTTGATCATCGATGATTACGGAGGATCACTCTCTAACCTCTTACGCTTCCGTGTTCTTAAAGTGCTGTTTACAACATTCCCTTCTTTCTGCGCTCCAATAGCGAGATTTACATGCAAAAATGTCGTGCAAATGCCGCTGAAAGGTCGGACACGTGCTTGTTCATCGAGTATGCGTTCTGGGGAATTTTATGGTAAGGTTATTTTTATGATGTTGTTATGGTCATGTTATAGTGAAGCTATATGTGCATTTTCTATAATGCTACTATAAATAGAATTAATATAATGACATTGTATATACAGTTGCTATAATGATACTATATGTAGATTTGTTATAGTCATGATATATGTACATTTTTTATACTGATACTATAAATAGAATTAATATAGTGATTTTATGTATACAGTTGCTATAATGATACTATAGGTAAAATTGTTATAGTCATGTTATATGTACATTTTTTATATTGATACTATACATAGAATTTATATAGTGATATTATATACACAGTTGCTATAATGATACTATATGTAGAATTGTTATAGTCGTGTTATATGTACAGTTGCTATAATGATACTATATGTAGAATTGTTATAGTCATGTTATATGAACATTTTTTATACTGATACTATACATAGAATTTGTATAGTGATATTATATACACAGTTGCTATAATGATACTATATGTAGAATTGTTATAGTCGTGTTATATGTACAGTTGCTATAATGATACTATATGTAGAATTGTTATAGTCATGTTATATGAACATTTTTTATACTGATACTATACATAGAATTTGTATAGTGATATTATATACACAGTTGCTATAATGGTACTATACGTAGAATTGTTATAGTCATATTATATGTACACTTTTTATATTGATACTATACATAGAATTTATATAGTGATACTATATATACAATAGCTATAATGATGCTATATGTAGATTTGTTATAGTCATGTTATATGTACAGTTGCTATAATGATACTATAGGTAGAATTATTATAGTCATGTTATATATACAGTTGCTATAATGATACTATATGTAGAATTGTTATAGTCATGCTATATGTACATTTTCTATAATGTTACTATACATAGAAGTCCCTCTTCAAACCTAACCTATAACATAATCATAATTTTCTCCTTCTACACCCTATCCTATCAAACATTCTATCAACCTCAATAATACACCTCATACTGCACTACAAGTTCTTTCTCTTAAAAATTCCTTTCAAAAACCGTCAACGTCAATTTGCGTTCAACATCTGTCACTTTTTCATATCCACCATTCCCAAGATTACAGTAAAGTTACAACAATGAATAGCACGATTGCATAACACCAGCAGGAAACGGTTAAAATGAGTTAATCAAAAGTAACGTGTTCATTTATAACGAGTTCCTCGTGCGTCAACGAACTCGTATCATCGACAGTTTAGCGGTAAATTATTGTTCGTTACTTCTGACGAGTCGAACGGAATTACACTGCGGAACGAATGTATACTGAACGGTGCATAACACTTTTTAAAAACAAGTACTCTAATCGTCGTTGCACACCTGCCATTTTGTTACGGCAATTTCCGAAGATCGATAGATAAATAATTGCGAACAGCAACTGGTATTTATTCTACCTCGTTGATGAAAGTGATTAATTATTTGATAAAAGATTATTTCAGAAGTTTGGTTCCTAACCTAACTTTTATATGAACCGTATTTATGGTTGCATAAAAATGAGTCATAAAATTGTGTCTCTAATTTTGTTTTAGTCAAGTGAGGCTTTAGATTGATTACTATGTATCTCTACTATAATATCAATATAAAAGCATGACTATAACAAATCTATGTATAGTGTCATTATAGCAACTGTATATATAATGTCATTATATTAATGTCATAGAATTAAATATTTTGAGGTTAGGTGCATTAGCAAATGAATTGACTTTACAAGTTCAATAATTCCCTAATTCCCTAAATTCCTAAAACTCTAAATTACTAAATTCCCATATTCCCAAATTCTCAAATCCCAAAATTACTAAATTTCCAAAATTCTAAATCCCCAAATTCACAAATCGCCAAATCTCTAAATTCCCAAATTCTTAAATTTCCAAATTTCTAAATTTCCAAATTCTCAAAATTCCAAATCTCTAAATGCCCAAATTCTCAAATCTCAAAATCTCTAAATGCCCAAATTCTCAAATCTCCAAATCTCTAAATTCCCAAATTCTCAAATCTCCCAATTTCTAAATCTGTAAATCCCCGAATTCCCAAAATTCCTAAATGTGCAACATCCCAAAATTTCTAAATTCCCAAATCTTCCAGAAGCCAATTTCTCAGAACATCTCCCAAAAAAAGTTTACTGCTCCATAAAAAAGAAGCAGAAACAAGACTTTTTTTAAGACAACCGATAGTTTAAGAACACGTGACGATGATTCGAACAGGAATGGCCAGCACATGGCGTCGACCAAATGTACCTGCTAGGGTCATTCCGAAAATAACTGTAGATTTCGGATTCTTGTATCAGGTACAAAGTTTATGGTTCTTGGAACTGACCTTTCCTCTGGTAGCTTGAAATGCGATGAATGAATAGAAGGGTATTTTAACGCATTCCAGACTGACGATGACGTGTCGGTTACGTCTTTCAAATGGATGTTACGTCTTTCAAATCGATGTTATGTTATTTGTCTCTGGATGCAGAAATGAATTTTGTCTTACACTGATAAATTATATTGGTTAAATTTTGTTCAACTCAAAATTGACCTCTTAACAAAATTCTTGATTTTTCCAATTTTTAAAAACATTTGTATTAATTTTCATCGAGGTAAAAAATTGATGTGAAAATTTTGGTGTTTGTTTGTAATTTTTTTTTTAAGTTAAAGAGACAAATATATCACAAATAAATTTAGAAATATATAACTTAAAAATTAGAATATAATTGATGAAATTATTGCTATTCGTATTTTCAAATTAAAAAGTACAAATGTATCAAATCTAAAAATAACCTTAAAATTACAATATGATTAATATTAAAATTACTATCCTTATTTTTAAATTAAAAATAATTTGCAATTAAATCTAAAAATAATTTCGAAATTACAATATTAAAATTTGCAATCTCCTTTTCAATTAAACCCACAATTATTCCTCTAATCGCGCAACGCCGCAAATTCATATTACAATAACTTCCTTTAATTATCCTTATTATGCGTAAAACCGACACGTAATGCAACGGTAATAAAAAGCAAGTTATAATACGCTCATAAAAATAGAACAATTTCAATAGAGGAAGGTGTTGCACAATAAAATTATCTCACCGTTAACGAACAGAATGAAGGATAGCAACTGTATATGGAACGATTCTAGTCCCATTAAATATTCATGACCATGGTGTACCAAGTGCGACCTGAACTCACAGTGAATCAACCGCAGCTTTTTCCACAGAATTTCAAACACCAGCCACGAATAAATCTTCTTTCAAGTAAATCCTAGTCAAGGATACATTTTATACAATCTGCTTTCGTTTTGGGACGTGTGCGCGGTGATTTGCATTCAAATTTCGCGGCAATTTTAAGTCGCCATGTCTTCATTAATAATTATAGCGAATTATACTTGTTGTATTAATACTAGATTTATAGAGTCAAAGAATGAAGGTTTTCTTCTTTTAAATTACCATTTACTGTTTATATATTATTTACTTTTAATTATTTTGTGTAATGTACTTTCGTCGCTGGATCGCGGTGATTTGCATTCAAATTTCGCGGCAATTTTAAGTCGCCATCTCTCCATTAATAATTATAGCGAATTATACTTGTTGTATTAATACTACGTTTATGGAATCAAAATATGAAGGTTTTCTTCTTTTAAATTACCATTTACTGTTTATATATTATTTACTTTTAATTATTTTGTGTAATATACTTTCGTCGTTGGATCGCGGTGATTTGCATTCAAATTTCGCGCCAATATTCTGCCGCCATCTCTCCATTAATAATTATAGCGAATTATACTTGTTATGTTAATACTACATTTATAGAATCAAAAAATGAAGGTTTTCTTCTTTGAAATTACCATTTACTGTTTATATATTATTTACTTTTAATTATTTTGTGTAATATACTTTCGTCGCTGGATTGCTGTGATTTGCATTCAAATTTCGCGCCAATTTTCTGCCGCCATCTCTCCATTAATAATTATGACGAATTATACTTGTTACATTAATACTACATTTATAGAATCAAAAACTGAAGGTTTTCTTCTTTTAAATTACCATTTGCTATATATATTATAAAATATAGAGTTATATTTCAGAAGAAATGAGCGCAGAATAAATAAAATCGATAAAGGAGTCAAGGAATGCACTCAAGGATGAACATTGAATGCCCTCGTTAATTATTGCAAATGAATACACGTACATTGAAATCGTGTCAGGTATTTAGATGAAAAAGGTGTGAGACGAAAAAAAATGATGGTAGATGTTAGATAAGTACGAAGGAATGAGGGATAGGAAGACAAATTGTTTTCCGATGAATCAGTCTTGAATCCAATATGGCCGCCAGGAATTTCAACGTGGGCTGTTCGAGTATTAATTCTTGATTGGCAAAGTGAAATTCTTTGACTCTAATAGAGAAACAGGATTAGATACAATATGGAGTATTTATAGCCACATGTGTGATACACTTTCAAATTCTGAAAATGGAAGTGATTTCATTTGGGAACGGTGTAATATGAATTATTGATGGCATAAAAGTATCACAAAATGGCACCTGTGAGATATCAATCTAAAGTGTAAGGTTTAATGATTTAATTTTTGGTGATGTTTATGTTTTATTGATGGATTATGAAATTGGGGATTGAGGAAAATGATAAATGAAGAAAATGATAATTGTAGAGGATGGGGAGTTTAATGTGAATTGATGAGATGGAGATAATACAAAATGGCAGTTAAGTATAGTATGGAATCACTTTGTGGAAATAGACGAAAGTCGTAGTTATGATGTTTTAAAGAGCTGAAATTCGGAAAGTCTGTAAAATTTTTCAGATTGAAAGTGCAAAATTCTTAAGGCCCAAATATTTAGAGTTTTAATGTTCCAAAAGTCTTAAGTCCCAGAATTTAAAGAAAAGTAAAAATTGTTTAAGTCTCAAAGATTCAATATTTTGAAGTCCAAGAACAATTTATAATTTCTAAGTCCCAAAACACTGAAGATGTACGATTCATAAGGCCCAAAGCACCAAAGATATGAAATCCATTCAATGTTTTCAAAATTCGTCCCAAAATCATAAAATAACAATGTTTACAAGTCCCAAAATGCACGAGTCCCGAAATTCGAAAGTATCACTATCGATAAGTCCCAAAATCCTAAAGTACCAATATCTATAAGTCCCACAATCCATAGGCCATAAGATCCAGAAGTTTTCAATATCCAAAAAGTTCAAAATACACAAGGCACAAAATCTACAAGTTTCCAACATCCATAAGTCCCAAAATCCCAAATGGCTAATAGCCACAAATTCTAAAATTGCAATATACTAATATCCAAAAGTCCCAAAATCTTAAAATACTAATACTCAAAAGTCCCAAAATGCCAAAGTACGAATATCTATAAGTCCCAAAACCCACAAGTCCCAAAATCCATAAGTTTCCACTATCGACAAGTTACAAAATCCCAAATTTCTAATATCCAAACGTTCAAAAATCTTGAAGTACTAAAATTTGTAAGTCCCAAAATTCCCAATTGACTAAATTTCTAATTCCTCAAATGGCCAATTGTTCAATTTCCCAAATTCCTAATTCTCCAATTCTCTAATTCCACAAATCCCTAAATGCTCAAATCACCAACTCTTCAATTCTCTAATTCCCCAAGTCCCTAAATCCCCAAATCCCTAAATCCTCAGTTCCCTAATTCTCCAATTCTCTAATTCCCCAAATCTCTAATTCCCCAAATCCCTAATTTTCCAATTCTTCAATTCCCCAAATCTCCAAATCCTTAATTTCCCAAGTCCCAAAATCCTCAAATCCCCAAATCCCTAATTCTCCAATTCTCTAATTTCCCAAATCTCTAATACCCCAAATCCCTAAATCCCCAAATCCCTAATTTTCCAATTCTTCAATTCCCCAAATCTCCAAATCCTTAATTTGCCAAGTCCCAAAATCCTCAAATCCCCAAATCCCTAATTCTCCAATTCTCTAATTTCCCAAATCTCTAATTCCCTAAATCCCTAAATCCCCAAATCCCTAATTTTCCAATTCTCTAATTCCCCAAATCCTCAAATCCCTAATTTCCCAAGTCCCTAATTTTCCAATTCTTCAATTCCCCAAATCTCCAAATCCTTAATTTGCCAAGTCCCAAAATCCTCAAATCCCCAAATCCCTAATTCTCCAATTCTCTAATTTCCCAAATCTCTAATTCCCTAAATCCCTAAATCCCCAAATCCCTAATTTTCCAATTCTCTAATTCCCCAAATCCTCAAATCCCTAATTTCCCAAGTCCCAAAATCCCCAAATCCCCAAACCCCTAATTTCCCAAGTCCCAAAATCCCCAAATCCCTAAATCCTAAAATCTCCAAATCTCCAAAAGTCCCAAAATCCTCAAAAGTCCCAAAATCCCTAAGTCCCTAAATCCCATTAAAAATCCCTAACACTCCCAACAATTAGATTCGTACCAGCCCACAATCATCCTCATATCCTCCCAACAAATCCTCTCTCACATAACACCGATACGTTCTCAGCCTGTCGTACAATCCGTTTCTTCTACCCAGTCCCAGGAGAGCCATTGTTCGATCGCTAGATCGGATTGTCAATCGAGGAGATTGGATTCCCTGGCCAGTGGAACGAAACTGTAACGCTAGCTAGGCTATTGGACCGCATGCTTGTATATGGCCGATCGGACATTAGCAACGGCGAGTGAAAGTGTCGCCGGTCCCAGCTGCTCGCTCGCTCGCTCGCGTGCGCGTTGAAACGCGCGTAAGGCCGCTTAGAAATCCGCCATACCGATCTGCCCATACTCGGCGATCGAGAACGCTATGACACCCGTATTCCTGTTCCTGTTCTCGCGTTCCTTTGCATCGGGTATCGTGTGTCCATATGCAACGCTGAGAAAAGCGGATGCGGACTTCGTGGGGTCTGCTCTTTCGGATTCTAATTGCAGCCTCCTAACTAGACCGCATGGAATTCTGCGGACTGAATTTCTACATACCTGCCACCTCTGCTTGGCTGGATTCTTACTGGGAAAGTGCTATCTGATGCCGCGAAATATTTGCATTTTTCACTTTTTCTTGGGGGAAGTGACGCGTGCAGTTATGGAAGATTTAGGACGTATGAAATGTCTGATGATATTTCATGATGAGTACCATAATAAAGTACATGTATTATATCATTTTAAAGCTTGAGGTTTACTGAAAATGTCTATATAAACGTTTTGACCATGTTCGTAAGACAAAATGGCTGACGGTCAGTTACTAAAAACAATAACCTATTTAGAACTTATGAAAAGTTTGATGAACTTCATTAATATTAGAGAACGATAAAATAGTACATGTAGTATGTCAATTTAAAGCTTGAAGTTTACTGAAAATGTCTATATAAGCGTTTTGGCTATGTTCATAAAACAAAATGGCTGACGGTCAGCTACGACAAACAATAACCTAATTTAGATCATGTGAAAAGTTTGATGAACTTAAATAATATTAGAGGATGATAAAATAGTATATGTAGTATATCATTTTAAAGCTTGAAGTTTACTGAAAATGTCTGTATGAACGTTTTGACTACACTCGTAACACAAAATGGCTGACAGTCAGCTTTAACAAACCATAACCTATTTAGAACATATGAAAAGTTTAATGAACTTCTATAATATTAGAGAACAATAAAATAGTACATGTAGTATATCATTTTAAAGCTTGAAGTTGTCTAAAAATGCCTATATAAACGTTTTGACCATGTTCGCAAAACAAAATGGCTGACAGTCAGCTACGACAAACAATAACCTACTTAAAGCACATGAAAAATTTTGTATATTTTTTAATGACATCAGAAAATCATAAAGTAGTACTTGTAACATATCAATTTTAAGCTTGTAAGTTGCTGAAAATTGTCACGCAAAAAGTTTGTCCATGTTCGTAACACAAAATGGCTGACGGTCAGCAAACAGCTGATTTCAAAACATACAAAGTCTAACCTAATTTGTCAAAATTAAAAGTAAATGAAATACTACTTATAATATATCTATTTGAAGCTGAAAGTACAAAGAAAATGCCCATACCAAAATTTTGTGAGAATTCCTGAAACAAAATGGCCGGTAATCGATTACAGTAAAAAGCAACTACTTTTGAAGTAAACTAATTGTGAAATTTATGATAAAATTTGATGAAAGTACACTAAAATGTTTTTTATAGCGTATTAATATAAAGGTAAAATTTTGGCAAGAGTTGGTTATACAATCCGAATAAGTCCACGGGTCAAATACGTTTATTGAACTTCCATTATCGATGCGCAGCGTGTCCAAGAAATAAGAACATGCGGGCAGTTACAGTTACACGTTTACGAAACAGAAATTCTTGAAAATAAGAGTGCAATGAACAAATAAATTGAAAAGTCTCGGTACCTCCCCCCAATAAGAATATGTAGAAACACAAATTGCAATGTAGTTTAAGAGACTCCTCGGTTAAGAAAAAAATTCTTGGCAATTATCGTTTAAAGAAGGAAAATCAAGAATTCGAATGCACTTTCGAGTCGACTGTCGTGTTCGGTTCGCGATTGCCGGGAATTCGAAATGACTTATGCTCGGAGAAAGCTTGATTCAACCTTTAAAGGAATCTCAACCGCATCGTCAAGGACGATTCGATGCAACCGCGACAGTTTCACGATTGAAAGGTTAATTTAATTAATCTCCTTTTATTTTAATATAAATATAGGCAGAAATATTTATTAATATTTTTTAAACGTTTTTCGTGAACAAAATAAAATAACTTTTTCTTGCAAAGAAAATAATTTAAGTATTTCACAAAAACAAAATATTTTAATGTTTGTTATAAACAATATAATCTAAATACTTTTTACAAACAATATAAGCAATACATCTTACAAAAACAAAATAATATAAACATTCTTCATAAACAAAATAACCCAAATGTTTTTCACAAATAAAATATACTGAATGTACTTCAAAAATAAAGTAACTTAAATATTCTCGACAAACAAAATATTCCAGACATTACTGAAATACAAAATTGTAACATTTTGCTAAATTACAAAAATTAAACTTGCAAAAAGTTATAAATATTCACATTAATTTTACTCATAAAATAAAATTTGATGTTAATATATGAAAATACAAAAATTACTAAATTTACTAATTTCATACTCAAACATAATTTATATTTACGAAACTACAAGAATTGTATTAAATAATAATAACGAAAGATTAAATCAAAGCGTACCCCGAAACGCAATATCTACGCGCATTCGATTCATATCAAAACAAATTGTTTCCGATTAATTAAGAGATAGGAAGTATTACGTTATAACTGTTGAACTATTTGTATTGGATGTTGAATGATATCTCCATCTTCCTTTTCCTTCGCTTTAACTTACACGATGAAGAATCCCCGTTGATTGCCAAAGCAATCGGTGCTTCGAGTTCTAACCGGATTAAACGAACCGTTTCACTTTAAACTCGAAGAAAATGGCCTCGATGATGTCACAGAAACGACATTAGAATGTCCAACTTTCCTTATGATGATATCCAGCTGTTGCCGATTAATCGCACGTTTCTTTCGACATTCTTTTGTGGCTACGATTTCGCCTGTGATGCTTGACAATTATAAATAAATTTATTGCTTTTGTTATCTTATTTTTTTGGCCGATATTTAGGTTTAATTTTTATTTTTTTAGGAAGACGTTTTGGTTATTTTATTTGTGAGGAGTATTTAGGTTATGTTTGCGGGAAATATTTAGGTTATTACGTTTTTGTGGAATATTTAGGCTATTTTATTTGTGGGAAACATTTAGGTTATGTTTGTAGGAAATATTTAGGTTATTACGTTTTTGTGGAATATTTAGGTTATTTTATTTGTGGGAAACATTTAGGTTATGTTTGTAGGAAATATTTAGGTTATTACGTTTTTGTGGAACATTTAGGTTATTTTATTTGTGGGAAACATTTAGGTTATGTTTGTAGGAAATATTTAGGTTATTACGTTTTTGTGGAACATTTAGGTTATTTTATTTGTGGGGAGTATTTAGGTTATGTTTGTGGGAAACATTTAAATTATTTTTTTTGTGATGAGTATTTAGGTTATGTTTGTAAGAAATATTTAGGTTATTACGTTTGTGGGAAACAATTAAGTCATTTTACTTGTGATGCGTATTTAGGTTATGTTTGTGGGAAATATTTACGTTATTTTGTTTATGGAGAACATGTAGCTTATTTATTTTTTGAATATATATAATACATTGTTTACGGAAGAATATTTTTGTAATTTAGCAAAACGTTACAATTTTGTATTTCAGCAAAGTGTCACGCAAAGTCTCGCTGAAATTTTGATAAAGTCCTACTAAAATCTTGCTAAAATCTCTCTAAAGACTTGCTGAAACCTTGCTTAGTCGTTAAGACGTTATTTGCTATTTACTTCCGTGGCTTTCGTGTTCCAGTTTCCGAGGAAACGGTATCGGTATGTTCGTCCGTGATAATCGTTGATGCACCGCTCTTGCGGAGAAAGAATAGAGGGAAGCGTCCTTGGTGTTACCGTTACGATAAAAAGGTTGATTAAAGGCACCTTTGCACCTCGTTCGCAAGGAAATGCAGAAGAGAATGTTACTGCTAATGGCATTGTTCGAAACTTCCGGTTGGAGAGAGATTCTGAACTCTATATTACGTTTCTTTGATCTCTCAATTTCGGTATTACAGTTGTATAACGTTTAGGAAAGTTCAGTCTCCTGAATGTATTGAGTTTATTGAATTTACTAAGTTCATCAAGATTATTGAGTCTAATAAATGTATTAAGTTTATTGAATTTATTAAATTCATCAAGGTTATTGAGTCTAATAAATGAATTAAGTTTATTGAATTTATTAAGTTCATCAAGGTTATTGAGTCTGCTGAATGCATTAAGTTTATTGAATTTATTAAGTTCATCAAGTTGCTTGAATCTGCTGAATATATTACGTTTATTCAATTTATTAGGTTCATCAAGGTTATTGAGTCTAATAAATATATTGAGTTCATTGAATTTATTAAATTCATCAAACTTATTGAGTCTAATAAATGTATTGAATTTATTGAATTTATTGAGTTAATTAAGTTCATTGAATTTGTTGAGTGTTTGAATTTATTGAATTCACTGATTCTATCAAGTTTGTTGAATTTATCGAGTTCATTGAGTTCGTTGAATTTATTGAGTGAATTAAGTGCATTGAATTTGTTGAGTGTCTGAGTTCGTTGAATTCACTGACTCTATCAAGCTTATTGAATTTATTGAGTCAATTAAGTTCATTGAATTTGTTGAGTGTTTGAAGTTATTGAATTCACTGATTCTATGAAGTTTGTTGAATTTATCGAGTTCATTGAGTTTGTTGAATTCATTGAGTCAATTAAGTTCATTGAATTTGTTGAATGTTTGAGTTTGTTGAATTCACTGACTCTATCAAGTTCATTGAATTTATTGAGTTCATTGAGTTTGTTGAATTCATTGAGTCAATGAAGTTTATTGAATTTGTTGAATGTTCGAGTTTGTTGAATTCACTGACTCTATCAAGTTTATTGAATTCATTGAGTTTATTAAGTTTGTTGAATTTATTCAGTCAATTAAGTTCATTGAATTTGTTGAGTATTTGAGTTAGTTGAATTCACTGACTCTATCAAGTTTATTGAATTTTTTGAACTTATTGAGTTTGTTGAATTCATTGAGTCAATTAAGTTCATTGACTTTGCTGAGTGTTTGAGTTTGTTGAATTCACTGACTCCATCAAGTTTATTGAATTTATTGAGTTTGTTGAATTTATTCAGTCAGTTAAGTTAAGTAAGCATGAAACTATATCGAGTACACTATATCGAATACACAATAGCCTCTCCTACAGTTTCCCTAAAAACGCCAAAACAATACACGAACCACCTCGAACAGCTATAAATTCCATCTAAAAATGAAATACCGAACAAAACAATGAATACCATAAGCAATAGACGAGATATCTATTGAAAAGTCAGGGATCGTACTCGAAAGTCAGCGGCGCTGATAGAAACTCAAATGAAAGCTGCTAAGTGAGTAATCAAGCAACGAGAGGATTTCTTCTCGCCATCCATGGGACGCAACAGGTTTTTCTGTTTCACCGTATAGAAATTCCCAGTCACGAGAACGAATCGATCCTTGAACATACGCGATATTCGAAGAAGCATGGAAAACGTTTAATTGCAGCCCTTGCTATGCATTTTTCACGAGCGTGCAATTTATCGAGAGTTTGTGCCTTTGAGCACGAAAATTCCTTGATGAACATTTTGCCACAAGAGCTATTTTATTGCAAGGCAATTTGCTGGATTTTAAAATTATTTTTTGCAGTATTAAATTTAATTAAGTGGAAATTTAAGTGGAAATTTTTAGAGAAGAATATTTTATAATTTAGAAATATTCACTTGTCAAATTTAGGAATTTTTATATTCAGAAATTCAAGATTTTCAAATTCAGAAACCTAGAATTTTCAAATTTAATAATTCACAATTTAACTACATAATTAATTATAATAATATACTTTTTAAATTAAATAACAATAATATACCGTAAAATAAATAATAATAAAGATTGATACATCTTTATATAATTTCAGTTATGAAAACAGTCTCCAACATTTCTCTTTTATACTTCCACATTTTTGCGCGGAAGGAAAAATCATATTTAACGGATTAAAAAACGATTTGCGGATATGAGTATGCATGTTTCTGTAACTTGTTCAATTTCTACGAGATAAGTGAACGTTGTCAAAGGCATCGACGGAGAAAAGGAAAGAAATCTGCGGAAATCGGGACGAATCGAATTGGGAACGCGCGTTCCACGAATACCCGAACAACACCTTTTCTGTCGTTGCAAATAAAACTGTGCTCGCTAAATATCTGTTTCCTCTGTTATTTATTAATCACATCATCGCTGGAACAATCAATCTTGACCCAAATTGAATTAAAGTTTTAAATGTTTTCAAAGTTATAACAAATAAGGCTTGTCAATTTTTTAATTCAAATTTTAATGCAAAATTGAATTCAATTTTTAGTTAGACATGTTTGTAAAACTTACAGATATGTTAATAGAAACACAATACATTTTTATTAATTTATTTAGATTGCTTGAAAATTATTAAAATTATTACGAGTAGTGACGGTCTGTCAACAAAATGGCGGACGTGCAAAAACGCTCACCTCGTGAATTCAGAAACCGTTTACGTCTCTGAAAAGAACGAAAATGAATTACTTTTTGTTTCAAAAGTTTCCTACTGAGTGATACAACAGATACTAGTAACAATATTCGAATTTGTTAACTTTTAAAAAATTGAACCGTGGAGACCCATCGTGACACAAACAGTGACGTCACAGCTCAGTTTATCAATACAGAAACGAATTTCCTCTTCAAAAAGAATAAAGACGATTCACTTTCTATTTTACAAATCCACCAAGTGATATAACAGTTAGGTATTTGTTAATTTTTAGAAATTGAACCGTGAAGACTTGTGACCCAAATGGCCTCTTCACCAAAGTTATCCGCTAGCGTGCGAACACCGAAAGTCCTGTTACCTCGGTACCCCGATATGTTAATTCAAAAGTAATATGGTATTTAGCGAGGCCTCTTTCTCGATCCGGTCCAGAGGAAACTGCCTGTTCGATGACTCGAGTCAGACGAATTTTAAATGGTGAAAGTCTACCTGATCGCCGTGCCCGAAAACATTGTCCTACAATGATACAGGAAAGGTCTCTTAACAATATACATCTATAGTGTTTCGGTATTGTATCAGGTCGTGAAAGTTCTCTGATTTTGATTCGTATAGTGAATTGGACAGTTGGAGAATTATGGCAACTCATAAGAAAATTCTGCATTATTAAATTCCAAAATTTTCAAATTCCATGTTACCAAATTACTAAATTCTCAAATTCCACATTACCAAATTCCAAAATTCTCAAATTCCAAATTTTCAAATTCCAAAACTCTCAAATCCCAAATTCTCAAATTCCACATTACCAAATTCCAAAATTCTCAAATTCCACATTACCAAATTCCAAAATTCTCAAATCCCAAATTCTCAAATTCCAAATTTTCAAATTCCAAAATTCTCAAATCCCAAATTCTCAAATTCCACATTACCAAATTCCCAAATTCTCAAATTCTCAAATTCCAAAATTCTCAAGTCCCAAATTCTCAAATTCCACATTATCAAATTCCAAAATTCTCAAATCCCAAATTCTCAAATTCCAAATTTTCAAATTCCAAAATTCTCAAATCCCAAATTCTCAAATTCCCAAATTCTCAAATTCCCAAATTCTCAAATTCCAAAATTCTCAAATCCCAAATTCTCAAATTCCACATTATCAAATTCCCAAATTCTCAAATTCCACATTACCAAATTCCAAACTTCTCAAATCCTAAATTCTCAAATTCCACATTACCAAATTCCCAAATTCTCAAATTCTCAAATTCCAAATTTCCAAAATCCCAGTTCCCAAATTCCCAAACTCAAATTCCAAAATTCTCAAATTCCAAATTTCCAAAATCCACCTCATATATATCTAACTATGCTAATGGTGGCACTTAGACAATTATAAGAACTAGTGGAGACATTTGAAACACTGTAGCACCTAGTAGTGTCACCCAGAAGCTTTATAGCAAACTATCGATCCACTATCATTTCCAAAGCCCCATAAGTCCCCTATAAGAGAAAATTCCCTATAAAATCGTTAAGCCTGTAGACCAAACAGCAAGGTTAAACAGGAGCAGCTCATAGAAACACGTCTACGTTTCTTTGTTTTCGTAAACAGGACTACCGTATTATGGTTTCACACTCTATGGGGTTGTTGCAGATGCAAGTGCAGCATCGCAGGTGTACGTGACGTCAGAACGCATTGTTCGCAGCATCGGATGGATGTTGGCCGTGGTGCAACGACTTTAGAGCCGGCTTTACGAGCCTTTCTTCGTCGATTCTTTTTTCCCTGCCCTCTTTCTTTCCCTTTCATGTTTATTCCTCTTCAACGTCTCTGCGTAAGAACGTTGGAACAACGCGAAACGAATGAATTAACCCTTTGCTTTGGACTCGCGTCTTGGACCTCGTTGTTTTGCAAACACGTCCAACGAGTTTTCTATGCACGCCCTCTCGTAGCTGCCATATTGAACGGATTTTTCTTCGTTATTCGAAGGGATTTTTGCGGGGAATGGCTACTGGAAAAGTTTGAGTTGTTGAGTTTGGTCGTTGAACTTGGTGAGTGGTGAGTTTTGTTGAATTTGTTGAGTGTATCTGCTTTTTGAATTTATTAAGTTCATTAAGTTTATTGAGTCTATTAAATGTATTGAGTTAAATGAATTTATTAAGTTCATCAAGATTATTGAGTCTATTACATGTATTGAGTTAAATGAATTTATTAAGTTCATCATGATTATTGAGTCTATTAAATGTATTGAGTTAAATGAATTTACTAAGTTCATCAAGATTATTGAGTCTATTAAATGTATTGAGTTAAATGAATTTATTAAGTTCATCAAGGTTATTCAGTCTATTAAATGTATTGAGTTAAATAAATTTATTAAGTTCATCAAGATTATTGAGTCTATTAAATGTATTGAGTTAAATGAATTTATTAAGTTCATCAAGATTATTGAGTCTATTAAATGTATTGAGTTTATTGAATTTATTAAATTCATCAAGGTTATTGAGTCTGTTGAATGTATTGAGTTTATTGAATTTATTAGGTTCATCAAGGTTATTGAGTCTATTAAATGTATTGAGTTAAATGAATTTATTAAGTTCATCAAGATTATTGAGTCTATTAAATGTATTGAGTTAAATGAATTTACTAAGTTCATCAAGATTATTGAGTCTATTAAATGTTTTGAGTTAAATGAATTTACTAAGTTCATCAAGATTATTGTTTCTGCTAAGCGTATTGAGTTTATTGAATTTATTAAATTCATCAAGGTTATTGAGTCCGTTGAATGTATTAAGTTTATTGAATTTATTAGGTTCATCAAGGTTATTGAGTCTATTGAATGCATTGAGTTTATTGAATTTACTAGGCTCGACAAAGTTATTGAGTCTGGTGAATGTATTACGTTTATTGAATGTACTAAGTTCATCAAGGTTATTGAGTCTGCTGAATGCATTAAGTTTATTGAATTTATTAGGTTCATCAAGGTTATTGAGTTTACTGAATGCATTAAGTTTATTGAATTTACTAAATTCATCTAGGTTATTAAGTCTGCTGAATGCATTAAGTTTATTGAATTTATTAGGATCATCTAGGTTATTGTGTCTGCTGAATGCATTAAGTTTATTGAATTTACTAAGTTCTTCAAGGTTATTGAGTCTGCTGAATGCACTAAGTTTATTGAATTTACTAAGTTCATCAAGGTTATTGAGACTGTTGAATATATTGAGTTTGTTGAATTTACTAAGTTCATCAAGGTTATTGAGTCTACTGAATATATTGAGTTTTTTGAATTTATTGAGTCAATCAAGTTCATTGTGTCTACTGAATATATCAAATTTATTGAATTTTATGAGTCGATTAAGTTTATTGAATTTGCTGAGTGTTTGAGTGTGTGAATTCACTTATTCTATCAAGTTTATTGATCTTATTGAGTTTATTGAGTTTATTGAATTTATTGAGTCAATTAAGTTCATTGAATTTGATGAGTGTTTGAGTTTGATGAATTCACTTACTCTGTCAAGTTTATTGAATTTATTGAGTTTTTTTAGTTTGCTGAATTTACTGAGTTTATTGAGTTAATTGAGTCTATTGTATAGATTGAGTTTATTATACTTATTCAGTTAATTGAGTTTCTTGATCTTGCTATGTGTTTAAGTTTGTTGAATTTATTGGGCCTATCAGGTTTATTGAATTCACTGAATCTGTGAAGTTTATTGAGTTTACTGAATATATTGAGTTTATTGTATTTATTCAGTTAATTAAGTTCGTTGAGTTTACTGAGTGTTTGAGTTTGTTGAATTTATTGAGTTCATCAAGTTTGTTGAATAAACTGAGATTATCGAATTTATTGAATTTTTTAAGTTAGCAAAATTTATTGGGTTTAATGAGTTTATTGAGTTTGTTAAGTTAATTGAGCTTATTGAGTTAATTGAGTTTATAGAGTTAATTGAGTTTGTTAAGTACATTGAACTTATTATATTTATTGTATTTTCTCTTGTTTATTAAATTACTTGAGTTTCCTAAATTGTCTGAATTCGGAATTTATAAAAATTGTTGAGTTTGTTGAATATTTCTAAAAGCTTTCAAAACCTATGAATCTTATATTACTTACTATACTAATTAATAGTAACTGTCATACAAAATAATAATTCTCATTGAAACTTATCATCTAATTTAATAATAATAACAATATTAAAATAATGTGTAACCAAAAAACAGATAAAATAACACTAATCATCATCCAAAACAACAAAAACAATACCAAAATAATTTGTAAAGTAACAAGAGATAAAATTTCACCCGGTGAACACCGAATATAAGCATTATTTACATGTGAGCCTCATTCCCGGTCCGTAACAAGAAGGATCTTTAAAAAAATCCACGAGCAGTGTGTCTCCGTGTCTTCTGGGTGTACAAAGAGTGCAGCCGGGCCACGGTGCATGCATCCACAGCCGGTTCGACTGCATTTCATGGCTACCCATACACACGGCAACGAACAACCCACACGCTCCCATTTTTCGCGGTGCGTGTGCGTCACGTACACACACTTTCGATCTCATATGCAAAACACATGGATGCGATCGAACCAACTGTGGACCAGCCTCGACTCGACCGGATTCAGGCGAAATTTTACGGGAACCATAGATGACGAGTTATGGTTTTGTTCACGGCTAGCTACATAAGTTTATCGGGGTTTTTATGCCAGTAAATCTTTTACTTTTTTTTGTTGTTGTTATACGGGATTGGGGCTCTTTTTGGGTTTTTAACATTTCTAATTTTGGTGAGGTTCAATTGAAAATTGGGAAATTGAGTTTCGGTCAGAATTATTAAATTTTCAATCTGTCGGAGCACAAAATTCTCAAAATTCTATATTGTTAAATTCCCAAACGCTCAAATCCCAAATCTCACAAATTCTGAATCTCACATATTCCAAATCTTGCATATTCCAAATTTCACAAATTCGAAATCTCACAAATCCCAAATTTTACAAATTCCAAATCTCACAAATCCCAAATTTTTCAAATTCCAAATTTCACAAATCCCAAATTTTACAAATTCCAAATCTCACAAATCCCAAATTTTACAAATTCCAAATCTCACAAATCCTAAATCTCCCAAATCCCAAATCTCCCAAATCCCAAATCTCCCAAATCCCAAATCTCACAAATCCCAAATTTTACAAATTCCAAATTTCACAAATCCCAAATTTTACAAATTCCAAATCTCACAAATTCCAAATCTCCCAAATCCCAAATCTCCCAAATCCCAAATCTCCCAAATCCCAAATCTCCCAAATCCCAAATCTCCCAAATCCCAAATCTCCCAAATCCCAAATCTCCCAAATCCCAAATCTCCCAAATCCCAAATCTCACAAATCCCCCAAATCCCAAATCTCCCAAATCCCAAAATTCTCAAAATCCCAGTTCCCAAATTCCCAACCTCTCCATCCCAAAATTCTCATTCCCCAATTTCCAAAATCTCCAACCAAAAACTTCCCAAATCCCCAAAATTTCCCAACCCAAAACTTCCCAAATCCCCAAAATTCCCCAACCCAAAAATACATCCCCACCATACCCCCTCAATCATTCCCCATCCTCCAAATCCTCAAACAAACAAAAATGATCAAATTAATCGTATGCACCATAATCAACCGTACTAAACCATAGCACACAAGTCCTACACCCAAGAATAAATTCGAAACATCTGTAACCTGCAAGGCAATTACTTCCCCCTATTTTTCCATCCACTTCATACGTTGCCTAGGTGATTTTCTGTGGGCACGATAGGGCCCCAGGACACTTAAGGATACTTAAGATTCCTCCATGGATATATCTACCCACATACGAGCGACACACGCGTTTATTCCACACGTTAGCTCGCCACGATTCGATCTGTACGGAGGTGCACGTAGTAGGAACGTCCGTCCGCTCCTCCTAACCTAACCTCTCTTTCCTTCGTGGACACGCCTGGAATCACAATTTCAAATACCCTAACCGATCGTACGATTGCGTCTAACACGACACACCATAGCCATTTGTTGAAACGGTTTCGACTTCATTCACGTGCGGTGATTTGCACGCTCGAATCAGATCGTTCGATGGAAAGGTTTTTAATGGGCTTTTGTTTCGACTGTGTATATTTACATTTTGTTTATTTGTTACTTTTTGGTGAGGCTGTATATGGTTTTAATTTGACAAAATTTTGTATGAATTTATTTTAACAATATTTTGTATGAATTTATTTTAACAAAATTTTATATAAATTTGTTTTAACAAAATTCTATATATGATTTTATTTTAACAAAATTCTATACATGATTTTAATTTGACAAAATTTTGTATGAATTTATTTTAACAAAATTTTATATGACTTCATTTTAATAAAATTTTATATATGATTTTATTTTAACAAAATTCTATATATGATTTTAATTTGACAAAATTTTATATGAATTTATTTTAACAAAATTTTATATGACTTCAATTTAACAAAATTCCATATATGATTTTAATTTAACAAAATTCTATATATGATTTTATTTTAACAAAATTCTATATATTATTTTAATTTGACAAAATTTTATATGAATTTATTTTAAAAAAATGTTATATGACTTCAATTTAACAAAATTCTATATATGATTTTAATTTAACAAAATTCTATATATGATCTCAATTTGACAAAATGTTATATGACTTCAATTTAACAAAATTCTATATATGATTTTAATTTAACAAAATTCTAAATATGATCTCAATTTGACAAAATGTTATATGACTTCAATTTAACAAAATTCTATATATGATTTTAATTTAACAAATGTCTATATATGATCTCAATTTGACAAAATGTTATATGACTTCAATTTAACAAAATTCTATATATGATTTTAATTTAACAAAATTCTATATATGATCTCAATTTGACAAAATGTTATATGACTTCAATTTAACAAAATTCTATATATGATTTTAATTTAACAAAATTCTATATATGATCTCAATTTGACAAAATGTTATATGACTTCATTTTAACAAAACTATATATAGTTACAGTTATTTGATTTATATAATAAAAATTGTACGACTGATTCATTTTGTGTATCATATTTATATTTATATATACATATATCAATATTTTTTGATAATGATTAGTATTTAAAAAAAGGAAGAGTGTATTTGTTTACATAGAACAGCAACCTAAAGATATATTCTTATCGAACGAATCGATTATGCCATAATGAGACTACCAGTTTCCAGGGGGTCTAATACGTTTTACATTTTTATGCGGTGCCGGCGAACAAAGAGCGTTTAAGAGCGAGGAACGTGGCTTTATCACCGCATCACGCATTCGAATCACCGGTCAGTGCTCTTACCAGACACCCTTCTTTGTTGCCGTGCATCTCGTTGTGTGCCGGGAAATTTAATGGATCTAATCCCTAGACCTTAACGTATTTCCGCAGGGAGCGTCTTATGAACGCAACCAGAACGACTTTCGAGCGTAAATCTACCCTAAACATCCCTCCATAAACCTTTACGATTCTACCTGCAAGAGTATCTGGAAGTTGTATGTGCTATGGTTTGTTTGACAAACGTTTTTGAAATGGGGGAGATTGTGAAATGGTACTTTCTAATATTTGCAGTTTTGCAGTGTTATGTAGGGGTTTGGATTTGTAGTTGGTGGTGTAGTTCTTTTTAGTATTTTTAGTTTTTGCTCTTTTTAGTTTTTGGTATTTTTAATTTTTGCTGTTTTTAATTTTTACTGTTTTTAATTTTTGCTGTTTTTAATTTTTACTATTTTTAGTTTTTGCTATTTTTAACTTTTACTATTTTTAGTTTTTGCTATTTTTAGTTTTTGTTATTTTTAGTTTTTAGTATTTTTAATTTTTACTAATTTTAATTTTTACTATTTTTAATTTTTACTAATTTTAATTTTTACTAATTTTAATTTTTACTAATTTTAATTTTTACTATTTTTAATTTTTACTAATTTTAATTTTTACTATTTTTAATTTTTACTAATTTTAACTTTTACTATTTGTAATTATTACTATTTTTAATTTTTACTATTTTTAATTTTTACTAATTTTAACTTTTACTATTTGTAATTTTTACTATTTTTAATTTTTACTAATTTTATTTTTTACTATTTGTATTTTTTACCATTTGTAATTTTTACTATTTTTACTTCTTACTATTTAATACTTTTTATAAATGACACATTTTTCACATTTGTTTAATATAATATTATTACTGTTAGAGGATGCATATAACGTAATGGTATTTTTCAATAAAATGGTACTTTTAGTAGTTGCAATTTTGTAACATTAAATGGCACATTTTTAATATTTATACTTAGTAGCATATTATGGTAATTTTTACTATTAGAGGACATATGTAATGTAATGGTACTTTTACAGTAAAATGGCACTCTTTAATAGTTGCAGTTTAGTATAATTAAATGGTACTTTCTATTCTATAATTTTAACACAATAGTATTTTTCATTATTGCAATGTGAGTAACAAACTAATATTTTTCATTAACATCTTTTAAATAAAATGGCACTTTTTATTGTTCATACTCTAATAAAACAAAATTGTAATATTTACCATTCATACTTTAATAAAACATAATGATACTTTTCACTATTAATAACAATCTCATAAAATAGTACTTCTTGCCATTTTTATTTCACTATAATAAATTAGTACTTTTCACTAATAATACTTAAAAAAAAAGAACAACTTGCAAACAAAATTAACAACAATTTTGTTGAGTACCATAAAATTTCATGATCGTACACCATTAATATTATTTACCATTCATAATTCAATAAAACAAAATACTTTTAACAATTTAATATCGTAAAACACTAAAATGGTACATTTTACCATTTTGCCTCAATACAACCAAATATTCCTCCATTCAATAAATGATTAAAATAATGAAAAACATAATAAAACCCAGGTTTCGATTGCACAGAAAATATCAATAATAAACACACACCCATAAGTTCTTAAAATTTCAAGTTAACCTACCCAAATTTTCCCCACAGTCCTCAAAAAAGTCTTCCGCATAAATATTCTTAGATAACTCACCCTCATCGGCGTTCCTAGATCCCCATAACACTTAGCACACTGGTAAACACACGATAAGATCGTTCCAGGATCCTCGATTACTCGTCCGACCGGCTGCACTAAGTCCCTGTTTATCCCGTGCTCACGTATGTTCACTCTTACGAATATACAAATCGCGGAAAATGAAAGGAAACCGAAAGAAACGCGGGAAAACTGAATACTAACCGGACACCAACGAGACGAACACTACCCGAGGCCTTCCCTCGCGATGGAAACACACTTTGGGTCCTCTGTGGCCGCTCCAGTCGGTTACGGACCCACTCCGTTCTGCGCATGCGCCGTTTACCCCCACCGCTCGCGGCGCGGGCCCGAAGAGTGGGGAGAGAACCGGCAACCCTCTTACGTGGAGACCTGTTCGTTTTCACGAAGCTGCGTTCACCTGTGGATTTTCCTGCTCAGGTGGCAGCACTGACTCACCTGACGCGCGATTCGATCCGGTGTTCATTACAATGGCGTAAGAAGGGATTTTTTATTGGGGATGCACGATGAATGGAGCCAGTTTTATTGCATAGTTCGGCTGGATGAATGGTGTGGAGTTTTGTTGCTTATTTTGGATGCTGGTTTTGGTGGTCCGCGGATTTGGGTGGTGAATGGTCGGGGGATTTGGGAATTTGGGATTTTTGGTTTGGTGGAGGGGTTTGATGGATGTTGGGTGAGTTAGGTGGGTTAGATGAGTTAGATGTGGGTTATGGATGTGGGTTATAGTGGGTATGTTGTGGAATATGGGGATTTGTATATTATGCAATATAGGTTGCTTTATTTCCAAATTACTATATTGCCAAATCCTTATATCTCCAACTTCTTATATTGCCAAATTCTTATGTCACTACTCTATGTTTCTATAACTCAAATTTCAACTTCTTGAGATTTCTATAGGACCAAACCTTGATATCCTCAGATTCCAATATCATCGAATTCTAACATCCCTAGATTTCTCTAGATTTACCTAGTTAGAAATTCTAACATTTCTAGATTCTTTTACCCCCAAGTTTCTATATTTATAGATACTTACATCCCCAAATCCCTATATCCCCAAATCCTTATATCTCTAAATCCCTATATCCCCAAATCCCTATATTTCCAAATTCTAATATTCCTAGATTTTTTCACTCCCAAATCCCTATATCACCTATATCCCCAAATCCCCATATTTCCAAATTCTAATAGTCCTAGATTTTTTCACTCCCAAATCCCTATATCCCCAAATCCCTACATCTCCAAATTCCTAGATCCCCAAATCCCTGGATCTCCAAATTTCTAAATCCCCAAATTCCTAGATCCCCAAATCTCTGTATTTCCAAATCCCTAGATCCCCGAATCCCAATATCCTCAAATCCCTAGATCCCCAAATCCCTATATTTCCAAATCCCTAGATCCCCAAATCCCTAGATCCCCAAATCCCCAAATCCCCAAATCCCCAAATCCCCAAATTCCCAAATCCCCAAATCCCTATATCTCCAAACCCCCAAATCCCCAAATCCCCAAATCCCCAAATCCCCAAATCCCTAGATCCCCAAATCCCTATATCCCCAAACCTCCAAATCCCCAAATCCCCAAATCCCCAAATCCCCAAATCCCTAGATCCCCAAATCCCCAAATCCCCAAATCCCCAAATCCCTAATTCCCCAAATCCCCAAATCCCCAAATCCCCAAATCCCCAAATCCCCAAATCCCCAAATCCCTAGATTTTTATACTGAATTTGATGAATCACTTATTTATGATTGGATTTTTACAAGAATGATTTTAATAAATTATTTCATAAAAATGACTGAAAGTGACAAAAATTTTACGCGTCATCTCTCAGTATTTTGGCGACGAACCATTTTTCTACGACTAATCCTCAATGATCGTAAGACGCACCGGAAGACCGACAACCCCTTCTTTGTGAACCTGTTCCCTTTCATTCTGAACACTATTCACCTGTGAATATGGCAGCTTCTAATCCTGGTGTTACAGTGGCGTAGGACCAATTTCTTTTTTTATTATTGAAAAAGGGCTTGCAAGAAATCGTGACATAATAAAATTATAAAACAAAAATTAAAAATTGTAAAATTAACAAAGGATGGATACTAAATTGTATATATATTAAATAACTCTACTAAAACTTTTTATACTGAAAATAATTTATCAACTAGTTCTAGTTTCTGATTTAAAATTCTCTTAAAGTAAATAACCTTGATAAATAAATAATCTCTAAATAATAAACTAGAAATATTTCTAGCAACCACAAGTTCTAATTTAACACCCAGTTCACAGTTTCTCTCATTTCCCCGTACAAGCCAATAAACAAGGGTTAACCCGAAACGTGGAAACGTTTCTTGTTCCAAAAATGTAACAGCGTTACACGTTGTGCAAATGTTGTTACATAAGTTCATCGTACGGTCCATTACGTTTGGTTTATGTCTGCATCGTAATTACGCAGTTAAGCATTATAGTAATACATTTTTAGACGCAATTGGTCTGAACGGTTCGCCATAATTGAACAATAAACTCATTCGTTTCTTGTAAAACTTTCCCCTGTCTGGTAAATCACCGCCATAACTTGTCAATGCATTTCATCGACGCTTATGCAACTATTTAATCGTCTGACAGTATGTAACGTTTCATTACGTAAATTGTTCGACGTTAACGTATCAAAACTTGAGGTATTTATACATAACACTTTTGCAAATTTTAATAGGAACTTTCAAATTTTGTTTTAGGTATAATGCAAGTATAGTTATTTCATATTTTATTATTTTGTTTAGAGGGATATTATTTTGGTAGTTTTAATTATGTCAAGTTTTATGGGGCGGGGTGTAGATATAGTTAGGTTAGGTTAGGTTACTCAAAGCTATGGTTAGGTTAGGTTACTCAAACTTATAGTTGGGTTAGGTTAGATTACTCAAACTTATAGTTAGGTTAGATTAGGTTACTCAAAGTTATAGTTAAGTTAGGTTAAGTTACTCAAACTTATAGCTAGGTTAGGTTAGATTACTCAAACTTATAGTTAGATTAGGTTAAGTTACTCAAACTTATAGTTAGGTTAGATTGTATTATTCAAACTTATAGTTAGGTTAGATTAAGTTTCTCATACTTATAGTTAGGTTATAATAGGCTCCTCAAACTTATAGTTAGGTTAGATTAGGTTATGTTACTCAAAGTTATTGTTAGGTTAGATTAGATTACTCAAACTTATGGTTAGGTTAGGTTAAGTTTCTCAGACTTATAGTTATCTTATACTAGGCTCCTCAAACTTATAGTTAGGTTAGATTAGATTACTCAAACTTATGGTTAGGTTAGGTTAAGTTTCTCAAACTTATAGTTAGGTTAGACTAGGCTCCTCAAACTTATAGTTAGGTTGGATTAGATTACTCAAACTTATAGTTAGATTAGGTTAAGTTACTCAAAATTATAGTTAGGTTAGATTATATTACTCAAACTTATGGTTGGGTTAGGTTAAGTTACTCAAACTTATAGTTAGGTTAGATTAGATTATTCAAACTTATAGTTAGGTTAGATTAGATTATTCAAACTTATAGTTAGGTTAGGTTAAGTTACTCAAACTTATAATTAGGTTAGTTGACCTCAAAACGTATTTCATTTGAGGTTAGATTATTGCAAAACAATTAAGAGTAGTACAAAGTTGTAGGTGAAATCTTTATTCATTTGAGGTTAGGTCCTTGAAAAACAAGTATAATAATACAAAGATGCAGATCAAAGTTTTATTCATTTGAGGTTAGGTCGCTGCAAAACAATTAGCACTGGCACAAATATGTAGGTTAAATTTTTATTCATTTAAGGTTAGGTCGTTCCACAACAATAATGGTGGCAATAACCTTAATAATAAATAAATTTCATTTAAACTATTTCTCTGACTACCGTGATAAATAAATTCATTTTTCATATTAATTGTATATCAAGCTAACAGTCCTGGTATTTTGAAATTGCTTTTTCTATCAACATATTCAATTTTGTTAAAAATAATCATTCAAACAATTCATTATATTGACCCATATTTTGTAATTATATTTTGTTATTTGTTTTAAGATAATGTTTCATAATAATTGTTAGTATACAAGAAAATAAATAAAGAATAAACTTGAAGGGAATCATGATTCACCTTACAAGGCACTTGAAAGTAATTTTCAAGTTTACAGAACATTACAATGCACATATAACAAAGAATTATGTAGCCGATGACTCAATAAACAGCGTTTGAATAAATTACGAACAAAGGATATGGAAAAAGTGATCGATCAGATGATTATCTACTTGTGCCCTCGACCGTGCTGCTTCTTCCTCAATCGTGAACGTTGAATCTCACGGAATTTGCGTTTGCACGTTGAAGAAACACGTGAAAAGAAGAAACCAAGAGGAAAAAGGGATAAGCTGCGTCAACGGACACTTGGATGCACACCGCTGACCCCAGGATGCGTTAATAATTCAACTCCTCTTCCTTTCGTTTCCTACGTATGTATGTTCAACATTCGCTGACTTCATACGTCATTTTAAATACATGTTAATTTCTTCTTATCACGTCATGTTTGGTATAAATAGATACACGTTAAATATAGATATATTACTTAGTTAAACTGATAACTAAGTAGTTTCTTTAGATTATGTACATTTTGTAATTTTGTCATTTTTAGCCTTCTTACAGATTTCGCTATTTTATATTTTCTGTTTTGACATTTTTTATATTTTAGAGTTGAATTTTAGATTTTTCAATGTTTAGTGTTTGCAGATTTTTAGGGGGATTTGCAAGTTTGTAAATTTTCAAAGTGGTACATTTGCAAGTTTGTAAATTTTCAAGGTGGTAGATTTGCAAGTTTTTAAATTTTTAAGGTGGTAGATTTGCAAGTTTGTAAATTTTCAAAGTGGTACATTTGCAAGTTTGTAAATTTTCAAGGTGGTAGATTTGCAAGTTTTTAAGTTTTCAAGGTAGTACATTTGTATATTTGTAAATTTTGTGGGTGATTAGTTAAAATTATATGTGGATGATCAGTTAACGAGCGGTCACTCAACGGGTGATCATTTAACTAACGGTCATTTAACAAGTGATCATTTGACAAGTGGTCAATTAACAAGTGATCATTTAACAAGTTTCTTGCAATTTTCAATTATTACAGAATTATCATATGACTTATTATACAATTATCCATCTATAGCTACCTATAATAAATTTTCAAGGTGGTACATTTTCAAGTTTGTAAATTTTCAAGGTGGTATTTTTGCAAGCTTGTAAATTTTCAAGGTGGTACATTTGTATATTTGTGTATTTTGTGGGTGATTAGTTAAAATTATATGTGGATGATCAGTTAACGGACGATCATTTAACTAACGGTCATTTAACAAGAGATCATTCAACAAGTTTCTTGTAATTTTTAATTATTACAGAATTATTGTATAACTTATTACATAATTATCCATCTAATTCATTAATATTTTACTTAACAGGTGATCATTTAACAAGCGATCATTTAACAAATGGTCAATTAACAAGTGATCATCTAACAAGTTTTTTGCAATTTTTAATTATTACAGAATTATCATATAACTTAGTATACAATTATCCATCTATAATCAATTTTCAAGGTGGTAGATTTTCAAGTCTGTAAATTTTCAAGGTGCTACATTATCAACTTTGGTGGTACATTAGAAATTTGCAAACTTACAAATTGTAAACAGTAAAATTTCTAAGCGATATTTTGGCTGTAACTAGAGAGTGTCACATCGAACACGACATGTTTTCTTTACGTTCACTCGAAATTCCATAACGTTCGCGCATACGTGACACACCCACGCACGTGTGCGAATTCTTTGGAACAATAGCCATGTCAGTCTACCTCTTACGCGACTTTAAGTGCACGTGCAAAAGACAATGTTCGAGAATCGGCTTCTCTTCGGCTTCAGATGATTCACCTAAAACAAGATTCTAGGGTGTCCACAAATTTTAAATGTAGTTTACAATTTTTTATTGCAAAAATGACAAAACTTCAGGTTAAATAAAAATCACTTTATTACGTACATTGAGCAATGATTCTACTATGCTAGCAATCGAATAGTAACAACTAAAACATATGTGTATGTACAAACCTATCGTGGCTCTCTGGTGAATAAAAATAAGGTTCTATCGATTTGAACGTTCTTGTATACTTCTTTTCAGGATCGTGCCTAGTATATGTGTATTTACTAAATAAACTCCATTTACGAACACTGTACACGTCTAGTAATTTAGCAAAATTTAATATGTTCTAGATTCTTCTAGATCTCAACTGCTATCTTACTAGACGTGTAGGTTACATGTTTCTGTATTCATCCAGTTATCTTCGTTTGTCTGCCTTCTGAGAATACTGTTTGAAACGTCTGAATGATGTCTGGTCTGCTTGAGACTCTTTAAGTTCTTTAGTGATTGGTAATCGAGGTTAACTTGTAGGTATTTTCTTTGAGATAGAAAACATTTATTCTTTGCTTAGCTTAGTCACGAAGCTTCATTCTGAGTTTAAGAGCAGTGGTTTTATGCTGAGGAATATTAGAGTTAGCATTGGTAAGGTTAGGAAGTCTCAGATTTTGTTGATTAAATTTCTTTTTGTGGTTTCACTTAAAATCTGACAAACATGGAAACAAATCGCCATTTTGCTTTTTACTTAAATCCTCGATTTTATATATATATTGATACTAGATTCTTGGGACTTGGATCCTTAATATTAGATCAGGTGTGTTGAGCTATTGGGACCTGGATCTTTAATGTTGGGTTAGGTATTACTAGGCACTAGGTTTTTAAGGTACTAGGTTCTTAAGGCCAGATCTTTCATGTTAGATCAAGATTGCTACATCCTGAGTACTATTAGTTCAAGAATCCTAGAATTTGAGGACTTAGGTCCTTAGTATTACATCAAGCTCATTACTAGTTAGTGTTGCATCAAGCTTATAAGGTTACTAGATGTGGACTTAAATCCTTAATACTAGTTCAAGAATTATTGAAGACCTTTAGGACCTGGATCCTTGATATTAGATCTGGGGTATCAGATGCTGCGGACCTAGATCTTTAATGTTTGAGCAAGGATACTATATTAGAACTTAGATCCTCAACATCAGATCAAGGACAGTAGATCCTGAACATCAAATCAAGGTTACTAAAAGCTGGAGACCAGGAGACTTAGGAATATATCAAGGATACCAGGTGCTGTGGACCTAAATCCTTAATATCACATCAAGAATTATTAAAGACCTCCAGGACCTAGATCCTGAACATCAGCTTGAAAAGACAGTAGGTGCTTAGAAGCTAGATCCTCAACATCGGATCAAGGATAGACCCTGAAGTTCAGGAGCCTTAATATTATATCAAGGGTACCAGATGCTGTGGACCTAAATCCTTAATATCACATCAAGAATTATTAAAGACCTCCACGACCTAGATCCTCAACATCACATCAGGGACAGTAGATCCTCAGAACCTAGATCTCCAACATCAGATCAAGGGTAGACCCTGAAGACCAGGAGCCTTAATATTATATCAAGGATACCAGGTGCTGTGGACCTAAATCCTTAATATCACATCAAGAATTATTAAAGACCTTCAGGAACTAGATCCTCAAGATCACGTCAGAGACATTAGATCCTCAGCACCTAGATCCCCAACAAGAATTATTAAAGACCTTCAGGACCTAGATCCTCAAGATCACGTCAGAGACATTAGATCCTCAGCACCTAGATCTCCAACATCAGATCAAGGGTAGACCCTGAAGACCAGGAGCCTTAATATTATATCAAGGTTACTAGATATTGTGGACCTAAATCCTTAATATCACATCAAGAATTACTAAAGACCTCCAGGATCTAGATCCTCAACTTCACATCAGAGACATTAGATCCTCAGAACCTAGATCCCCAACAAGAATTATTAAAGACCTTCAGGACCTACATCCTTGACATCAGATTGAGAAGACAGTAGATCTTCAGAACTTGGATCCTGAACATCAGATCAACCATAGACCCTGAAGACAAGGAGCCTTAATATTATATCAAGGATACCAGGTGCTGTGGACCTAAATCCTTAATATCACATCAAGAATTATTAAAGACCTTCAGGACCTACATCTTTGACATCAGATTGAGAAGACAGTAGATCTTCAGAACTTGGATCCTGAACATCAGATCAACCATAGACCCTGAAGACCAGGAGCCTTAATATTATATCAAGGTTACTAGATATTGTGGACCTAAATCCTTAATATCACATCAAGAATTATTAAAGACCTCCAGGATCTAGATCTTCAACACCACATCAGGGACGTTACATCCTCAGAACCTAGATCCCAACATCAAATCAAGGACACCAAATGACCCAGACCTACAATATCAGAGCTGTACCAAATTCAAATATATCATCATAACGTCAAGTCGTCAAAAAATTCAGATTCGAAATTTGACTACACAAAATATTGCAAGTATTCAAATCTGAAGCCCACTACAGTATCTTAAAATGTTACTCGTTTATCTGAATTTGTACAGCTTCAAAGATGCCAGTCCCCGAATCAAAGAGAGAGCATTACAGGCACGACCCTGCCGGGATTTTATTATTCGGCGTCCGTCCAAAGTTATGGTCCCCTCACGTGGTCATTTCCAGGTACCTCTTAGCCTCGATGGAGCCATAACTGTGGGAATATCGACCACTATAAGAGGCCCTGGACCAAGCACCAGCCCTGTTCGAATAACTATTGCACGCGATCAGGGAATTCATGCCGCTGGGCCTGTCGATAGGTACACCCTGACCACGACTGCCATATCGCATGCTGCCGCTCCTCGATTCGCTGCTACCCGTCAGAGGTACCCTCAGGTCCTCGTTGGCACTAACCTCCGTGTACGGTTTTCGTTTTCGTGTGCAACTGCTCAGGAACACCGCGGCTATTACTCCCTGAAATGCGGGTATCAGAGACGTTTCAATATTCGAGGAATTTGATGGCGATTTGGGCTTGGATTGGGGGTCTGTGGTGGGTTTGAATTGATGGGTGATGGTGGATGGGATGGGGTGAATTTTGGGATTTGGGGGTTCGGGAGGTTGTGGGTTTGGAAATTGGGGATTTAGGGATTCGAGGGTTCAAGGATTTGGGGATTTGGGGATTTGGGGATTTGGGGATTTGGGGATTTGGGGATTTGGGGATTCAAGGATTTGGGGATTCAAGATTTGGGGATTCAAGGATTTGGGGATTCAAGATTTGGGGATTCAAGGATTTGGGGATTAAAGAATTTGGGGATTCAAGGATTTAGGGATTCAAGGATTTGGGGATTTGGGAATTTGGGGATTTGGGGATTAAAGGATTTGGGGATTTAAGGATTTGGGGATTCAAGGATTTGGGGATTCAAGAATTTGGGGATTCAAGGATTTGGGGATTCAAGGATTCAAGGATTCAAGGATTCAAGGATTCAAGGATTCAAGGATTCAAGGATTCAAGGATTTGGGGATTCAAGGATTCAAGGATTCAAGGATTCAAGAATTCAAGGATTTGGGGATTCAAGGATTCAAGGATTCAAGGATTCAAGGACTCAAGGATTCAAGGACTCAAGGATTCAAGGATTCAAGGATTCAAGGATTGAGGCATTCAAGGATTCAAGGATTTGGGAATTTGGGAATTTAGGGACTTGAGAATTTGACAATTTGAGGACTTCAGAATTTTGAGATTTAGGAATGTTGGGGATTTGGGAACTTTGATACTTGGAGATTTGGAAATTTGGGAATTTGGGGACTTAGGAACTTATAGATTTAGGGGTTTGACAACATTGGAGATTTGAGGAGTTGGGGTCTAGAAATGTTGAAGGTTTGAGGACCTGAGCGTTTGGAGATTTAGGAACTTGACAATATGAAGATTTAAGGATTTGGGAATTTGGAGATTTAGGGACATGAGGATTTGGATATTATACTTCATCTGAAGTATTAGATATAGTCCATTAATTTCAATAATTATTAATACAATCACTTACCACTATTAAATGGAGCATCACGATGAACATAGTACCATTCCTGAAACCAGTATTGTCCAAAAGAATGCCTGCCACACTAGGTCCAATAAAAGCACCCAGGGCAAACGTACTCGTCCACAATCCACTGACCAAACCATAGGTCTCAAGATTGTTTGGAAAGCCATAGGCTCTAAAAATGAATGATTCTTTATATATAATATAACCTAATCTCTTAGACAAGTCTTTTTAAATAGCTTCTGCAATTATTTTTCAACGTTTGCTTATATGTTTGCGAACAAAGTATGTAGCTCTAAGTTGAACATTTTAAAAGAACCATAAAAGTTTGAATAACTCAAAGCTGTTAATAATTTGTCATAAATAATTTAGGGTTAATAATTTGTTATGAGTAGAAAACTTACATGGATGTTCTGAGGGCATCCGTGAAGCTGGCAACCAGCTGGGCAGCCATGCCCAAACCATGCACCACGAGTCCACAAATTGTCATCCATATTGTGGTTTGACATGGTATAAATGGCGCTGGTCCTACTAGACAGAACCCTACCACAACTAATATACAACCAGCTACTGTAGCTACCTAAAATTAATAAATTAATAAACTTAATAAACTGAATGAAATTAATAAATTAATAAACTTAATAAAATTAATAAAATTAATAAAATTAATAAAATTAATAAATTAAACTTCATAAACTTAATAAAATTAATAAACTTCATGAGCTTAAAAATTAATTCTTTCGTAATCTATTCGCAATTAGGTAATCAATGTGGAGTTTATTTCTAGACAAATTTTATTTCATCTATTATTCTAAACGAACCTCACATTTATTTTTTCATGGAAAATGCTATAATAATAATTATCAATAATTTTTATTTAAATGTTTTCATTTAAGGAGAGGTAAAATGCAATTTCGATTATCTACGCACGTGTCAATAGATGTCATTTAATTTTAGATGTCGTTTATCAAGAATTCTCTTAAATTTGAAGAAATGTATAATTACCTTAGGATGAGAGTATTTGTCGCAAAGCCAACCCCATGCTGGGGCAGTAATAGCGTAAGTACCGCCATTAATGACGAACATTAGGCCCAAAATAACGGGGCTCAGGTCAAATTGCCTTAAATGTGGTTCTAATGTTGCTTGCAAAAATCCTATGCTCATACTGGTCGCGATTATCGATGCTGTGGCAATTAGCACACCGGGGATTTTTAAGGCTTTAGTCACTCCTGTCAAAATGAGGGAAAATTAGAAAACTTCTACATTTCAAGGTTGGGAAATTTAGAGATTTGAAGGTTGAAGAATTAAAAAATTTGAAGATTTGAAATTCTCAAAAATTGAAACATTAAGAGTACCAGTCAGAAAAATGACTATAAGTGATAAGTGAAAGTGCCAACCATAAAAATGACTATAAGTAACAAGTAAAAGTACCAATCATAAAAATGACTATAAGTAACAAGTAAAACTACCAACCATAAAAATGACTATAAGTAACAAGTAAAAGTACCAACCATAAAAATGACTATAAGTAACAAGTAAAAGTACCAGCCATAAAAATGACTATAAGCAATAAGTAAAAGTACCAACCATAAAAATGACTATAAGTAACAAGTAAACGTACCAACCATAAAAATAACTATAAGTAACAAGTAAAACTACCAACCATAAAAATGACTATAAGTAACAAGTAAAACTACTAACAATAAAAATGACTATAAGTAACAAGTAAAAGTACCAACCATAAAAATGACTATAAGTAACAAGTAAAACTACCAACCATAAAAATGACTATAAGTAACAAGTAAAACTACTAACAATAAAAATGACTATAAGTAACAAGTAAAAGTACCAACCATAAAAATGACTATAAGTAACAAGTAAAGCTATCAACTATAAAAATGACTATAAGTAACAAGTAAAACTACCAATCACAAAAATGACTATAAGTAACAAGTAAAACTACCAATCATAAAAATGACTATAAGTAACAAATAAATGCACCAACCATAAAAATGACTATAAGTAGTGAGTAAAAGTACCAACCAGTAAAATGACTATAAGTAACAAGTAAAACTACCAACCATAAGAATGACTATAATTAACAATTAAAAGTACCAACCATAAAAATTACAATAATCTCACCTCCTGTATTCTGAGTCTCTTCATTGTTATTCGGATGAACAGGCAAAATAAAAATAGTCATAACTGCAGTCGTGAACAGCGCGGATCCCAGAACAACAAATGGCGTCGTGTATCCTCCAACCTGTAAAATTCGTCACCACAATAATTCCCATCCTCAAATCCACCTAAATATAATCACAAAACCTTGCATACACCAAATACCAGAAAATTCATAATTTAAATAAAATATTAGCGGTACCGAAAAGTAATCAAAATTTTGTTTGCTGACGAAAAATATTTATATATTAAAGAAATCTTAAATCAGCAAAATAATTTCCATCACTTTCTAACGCTTTTTGCCAGCGTAAAGGCAATTGTTCCCTTCTTAAAAAAAGTCCTTCGATTTTTTATAGAAAAATTTTGAAATCATCGAAGAAATTTTGATTACTATTCGATACCCCTAATATAAATTTTCGTACCTGATAGAGCGCGCCACCTACAGTCGGTCCCACAATGAGTCCCAACCCAAAGAACGTTTCGAGGCTAGCAAAAGTCGTGGCAACATTATCCGGAAACTCTTTGGCGATAATGGCGAAACTGGCCGTAAGAAAAGCTGCGTTTCCCATTGCCTCGACGATCCTAATCACGAACGAAAGGACTATGAAGGGATAATGACCGTTCACCTTATCCAGCAGACCGAAGAAGATAGCGCAAGTTCCTGTCGTTAGGATTCCTCCGTTGAACAAGAGTTTTGGTCCAATCCGGTGTAACTGAAACAATTACGTTATCTGAGTTAAAATCAAAACTTGACTGTTTACTTGACTGCCACGTCAACGCTTATTGTGAACGAATTTTTTTGATGTGTAGGATTTTATGTTGATTAACGTTAGGTTAGGTTTATTTAAGTAATTTATTAGTGAATTTTTTTATGTGACTTTGCATATTTTATGGGAAATTAGTTGAAATTATATGGGGATGATCAATTGACGAGCGGTCGTTAATAGGTGATCATTTAAGTAGCGATCGTTTAACAAGTGGTCAGTTAACAAGTGATCATTTAGCAAGTTTTTCGCTATTTTTAATTATTACAGAATTATTATATAACTTATTGTATAGTTGTCCATCTAATTCAGTAATATTTTACTTAACAGGTGATGATTTAAGTAGCAATCATTTAACAAATGGTCAGTTAACAAGTGATCATTTAGTAAGTTTTTCGCTATTTTTAATTATTACAGAATTATCATATAACTTATTGTATAGTTGTCCATCTAATTCAGTAATGTTTTACTTAACAGGTGATGATTTAACAAGCAATCATTTAACAAGTGGTCAATTAACAAGTGACCATTTAACAAGTTTCTTGTAATTTTTAATTATTACAGAATTATTGTATAGCTTATTATATTATTATCCATCTAATTCAGTAATATTTTACTTAACAGGTGGTTATTTAACAGGCTATCATTTAACAAGCTTCCATTTAACAAGTGATCAATTAACAAGTGATTATTTAACAAGTTTCTTGCAATTTTTACTTATCACAGAATTATCATATAACTTATACAATTATCCATCTAATCCACTATTATTTAGCAAAATCTAAAATTTATACATTAAGCAAGAAAATTAAGTGAAACGAAATAAAAAGTTCGCTTATTATTACGAACGAAATCATTAAATTTTCACCTTGTATTTTCAGACTGCAAGAAAAACAATACTATGAAACGAGATTTCGCAATTTTTGTGACTGATACACTATCTCTGTCCCTTCGATCTCTTTTTGCTAGTTCAGAGATAAAGCGACATTTATAGTTTTGTGTACGAATCGTTTTCAATGTTTTCTGTCCTTGATATCAATTTTATAGCTTGCTTGGTCAATTTTGGGCTTTACTTAGACGCCACTTTTGATTATCGTCGAGGATTTCATCAGTGAAGACGGAAAAAACGCGCTTAGGTGATAAAAAGAGGCGCCTGGGTATAGGCAAATCTTCGACGGCGAAGTACGTGAACTTGCAACACTTAGGGTTATTGATCGCATTTCTATCATTATCAATTTTTCATTATATTTCATGATTAGTAAATTAGTTCAAGTATTTTGTGAACAAATTTTGAATAAGAATTAATATAAAATTTAATGAAATAATTTATTGAATATCATAGTTCAATAATTATTGAGTAATAATTAAAGACAATTATTAATGTAACAATTATCGAATTAATATAATAGAACAATTTGATAATAGTAAAATTTAGTTGTACAAGAATTAGCATAATAATTAATCAATTTTAATATAACAAGTTCATCAAAATATAATTGTAAAAGATTCCAAACTTAAAATTTTGAATTTTTCAACTTCTTTCTTAAATTATTAAATCTTGTTAAATAACAATTAAATAAAAATTCAAAATTAATAGATGTTTAACTATTTCAGATTCAGTTTGCTGTCTTAATAAAATATTAATGTACATGTTTAGTCTTTTTAATTATGTGATTTTGTAAAACCAAAAAGGAATGATTGTATTTACATGAAAATTAATTGAAAGGAAAATGATTGCATTTACATGAAGATTAATGAAAAGAAAGATGACTATATTTACATGAAAATTAAAAAAAAAAGAAAAATGACTAAATTTACATGGAAATTAAAAAAAAGAAAAGCGACTAAATTTACATGAAAACTAACAAAAAAAGAAAAATTGTATTTATACAAAAATGAATGAAAATTAAAAAAGAAAGAGCTTGTGAGTAATTCAATAATTAAATTAATAATCAAATGATTATAAAAATAAATAATATTTAATTATTTCACCCACGTATCGTCCATAAAGAGGACTGACAATGAAGACAATCAACTCGAACACTCCAAAAACCAATCCATACTCGGACGGCGACGCACCCTTCTTCTCAGCCTGCGAACAAACGAAACGTACCCTTGAAATCAATTAATTACACGATTCTTTAACCGCGGATCGAATGTGTTAAACGATTCCGTGTTATTATTACGCACTTCGTACCGTTATCATCTCGTTCGACTGCAATTAACGCTCGTCGAGATAAAAGCTTGATAAACTTTGGACACTTCACGCAGCTTACAAACCAAATTATCGTGAGTCGATAGAGAACGATGGGTAATAATTTTCGAAATTAAACATCTGTGTTTCATTGTGAATATATATGAATCTTTCGAATATTTATTTTGTTTTCTAAGTTTTTGATATTTTTTATCTTTTGTTATTGGACGAAGTTTAATAAAATTATTTGCAATTAGTAATTTAGTATGATGTTTGAGGAATTAGGTTTATATGACTTTGTGAGTTATGGTGATTATTAATATTTCTATTTGATGATTTTTTGGTAAGATTGTTAGACTTCCATCTCAAAGGTAGAAAAGAAATATATTGACTGTTTAAAATTTTATTAGAAGTAAAATAATAGTTGGTGTACGATTATACTAAATAGTAAACAATTAATTATTATTATTATACTACACAAATTGCATTTGAGGTAAATTATTATTTATTAAATTAAATTCAGTATTAAATTGTTATACTATATAATTATAGTCAGTGTTTAATAATTAATAACTGCCATAGTACAATAATATTTTACAGTAACAATTATTAACAGTAACATAATACAATACAATAACTATAATAATACAATACAATAACTACAATAAATATTTATTAATAATCACAAAATAATTATTAAATGATTTAACCCTCCAATAAAATTATCATAACCTAAAAAACTCGAGCATAACCTCAAAAACTTAACCTAACCTAACCTCTAAAAAATCGACTATAACCTCAAAAAATCAACCATAACCTCAAAAAAGTCTTTCATATCAAATAATATAAATAGTCAAATAATTATCATGTAATCCATATCAAGAATCATAAACGAAAAACATTAGAGTAGTTTAAAGAAATTTCTTGATCAAAGTTAATTACAAGATAACGATAGATTTTAATGAGTTCCATCAAGTAAATTGTGAAATCTGGCGAAAACGTGTACAGAATTCAGACACTTGCCTTTTAATCGCACATTTTTTGTACTCTTTTTTAACAGATTACAACTTATTATGTGTAATTATACATGTTCAGTCGCCAGACGATAGACAAATTATGTTAAATCGCGACACAAGAGTAGTTTAGTCAAGTGATAAATGATTAACGAGATTAATTTGATATGCTGTACTAATTTGTATATTTTCCTGTTTCTAAAGATTTGCAGTGATGAAGAACAAAAAGTGTGCTAATTGCGGATGTGGGATATTAGATAGTTTGGGTTTTTGGGATATTAGAGCGTTTCAAATTTGGAAATTTGAGAATTTGGGGATTTGGAAGTATGGGAAATTTGAAATTTAGGGATTTGGTGGATCGATATTTTGGGAATTTGAAATTAGAGAATTTAGGGATTTGGAAGAGTGAGAATTCGATAATTTTGAAATTTGGGAGATTGGTAATTTGGAATTTAGGAAATTTGAGTCTTTGGGATATTAGAGAGTTTCAAATTTGGGAATTTGGGGATTTGGAAGTTTGGAATATTGAAAATTTAGAGATTTGGTGGTTCAACATTTTGGAAATTTGAAATTTGGTAATTTAGGGATTTGGAAGAGTGAGAATTCGATAATTTTGAAATTTGAGAGATTGATAATTTGGAATTTAGGAAATTTGGGTCTTTGGGATATTAGAGTGTTTCAAATTTGGGAATTTGGGGATTTGGAACTTTGAGAAATTGGAAATTTAGGGATTCAGTGGTTAAATATTTTGGAAATTTGAGAAATTGGAAATTTAGAGATTCAATGGTGAAATATTTTGGAATTTGAAATTGGGGAATTTAGGGATTTGAAAGATTGAGAATTCGATAATTTTGAAATTTGGAAGATTGGTAATTTGGAATCTACAAAGTTTGGATCTTTGAGAATTTAGAATGTTACAAATTTGGAAATTTAGGGATTTGGAACTTTGAGAAATTGGAAATTTAGGAATTTGGTGGTTCAACATTTTGGAAATTTGAAATTAGAAAATTTAGAGATTTCGAACATTGAAGATTCGATAATTTTGAAGTTTGGGGGATTGGTAATTTGGAATTTAGGAAGTTTGGGTCTTTAAGAATTTAGAATGTTAGAAATTTGGGAAATTTAAGGATTTGGAAAATTGGGAATTCGATAATTTGGAAATTTGGAAGATTGGTAATTTGGAATCTAGGAAGCTTGGGTCCTTAGGAAATTAAAATATTTCAAATTTGAAAATTTCCTACCACCCCTTTTCAGTTCCTACAATAATTATGAGACACCCTGTATATTATAAGAAAAATCTTGTAAAGAAAATTTCAAAATTATTTAAAATTGTAAAATTCATAATCAATAGCAACGTAATCTAACAGTCACCCATCAAAAATAAACCAAAGAGTTCTTATTAAACAGCCGATAATTTTCTCCGTATCGAATATCTCTCGCAAGGGAAAGCAAGATTATATTTAGATCTATTGTTTAGTCTGCACCAATATTACATAAATGCAACCTAAAATTATGCTTGAAATGCTGTTCGTATGCGTCATTGATAACTCTCGTCTGGTTTGCCGAATGATTCATCGAAAAAGTACTCGAAACTATCGATACAAAATATTCCAATATGATTACCAACAAATAATCAAAATAATTGAAATAATATAGATACTTGTTAATTATAGAGATAATTGTTTATTGACAGTGCAATTAATAATTCATTCTAAATTGCCAATTACCAATTTAATTTCATATTTAATTTTAGTTCGATAATTTAGTTTATCGAATATATTTCGTTCCAACTTGCAATTGCGGTTATGCACATAATCGTTGTTGCTGTTATTGTTGTTGTTACGGATCAATTAATTCAAGATGAGTGCAAAATTATATTAGTACATATTCGAAGCTTCTTGCATCAGGCTTTTCGAGAAAAGATCAGGGTGACGCAAAAAACAGCGGTGTCAGGAAGTTGCTGTTTCTTCTTGCGACATTTTGAGGTTATGTTTTTGAGATTTGTTCTAATGAAGAAGCTACGATGATTAAAAACTGTGATAATTTTAATACACATAGTAATATATTCTGTACTATAAGTTGCTGTGTATTGTTTTCGTAATAATATGAATAATTGATAGTAATATCTTGTGAATATTTTAGGATTTTTAGTGTTCATTGACGATACAGCGTTTACTGACAGTATTAGGGTTAGGTTAGGTTGGGAGTTGAGTGCTAGTTTGAGGATGGTTTTGGAGAGTTAGGTGAATTTAACATGGAGATTTAATTAGGTGAAGATTTGGGAATTTGAGGATTTAAGGCTTTGAGAGATTGTGAATTTTGGAATTTAGGAATTTAGGGCTTTGGGAAATTGCAAGTTTGGGAATTTAGGAATTTGGGGATTTGAGAATTTGGGAATTTAGGAATTTAGGGATTTGAGAATTTGGGAATTTAGGGATATGGGGATTTGAGAATTTGGGAATTTAGGGATATGGGGATTTGAGAATTTGGGAATTTAGGGATATGGGGATTTGAGAATTTGGGAATTTAGGGATATGGGGATTTGAGAATTTGGGAATTTAGGGATATGGGGCTTTGGGAAATTGGAAATTTAAGAATTTAGGGATTTGGTACTTTGGGAAATTGGAAATTTGGGAATTTGGTGGTTCAAGATTTTGGTAATTTGGAATTTTGGGATTTGAAACTTTGAGGGCTTGATAATTTTGAGATTTGGGATCTAGGAAGGTTGGATCTCTGCAAGTTTAGGACATTATAAATTTGGAAATTTAGGGATTTGGAACTTTGGGAAATTGGAAATTAGGAAATTTGATGGTTCAACATCTTGGGAGTCTCGAAATTGGGAACTTTGGGATTTGAAACTTTGAGAGTTTGATAACTTTGAGATTTGGGATTTAGGAAGATTGGATCTTTGCAAGTTTAGGACATTATAAATTTGGGAATTTAGGGATTTGATACTTTGGGAAATTGGAAATTAGGAAATTTGATGGTTCAACATCTTGGGAGTTTCGACATTGAGAACTTTGGGATTTGAAGCTTTGACAATTTGATACCTTTGAGATTTGGGATCTAGGAAGGTTGGATCTCTGCAAGTTTAGGACATTATAAATTTGGGAATTTAGGGATTTGGTACTTTGGGAAATTGGAAATTAGGAAATTTGATGGTTCAACATCTTGGGAGTCTCGAAATTGGGAACTTTGGGATTTGAAACTTTGAGAGTTTGATAACTTTGAGATTTGGGATCTAGGAAGGTTGGATCTCTGCAAGTTTAGGACATTATAAATCTTGGAATTCAAGGATTTGCAACCTTGAGAAATTGTAAACTTAAGAACTTGGTGGTTCAACATTTTGGGAATCTGCAATTTGGGAATTTTGGAATTTGGAAGCTTAAAAGTTTTTGTTATTTTTGAGATTTGTATGATTAGTAATCTGGGATTCTGAACATTATAGGAACATTATAGAAATATTATTGAGTTCAACATTTTAGTAATTGTGGGATTTGAAAGTTTAATAATTTTGGGATTTGAAAGGTTGATAATTTCGTTTCAAAGAAATTTGTTCTTTAATAACGTAAAGTCACTGTTTACTCTCAGTACCAAATACTTAATCACAATCGACTATACTCGCTTACTAATAAAAATGTCGCCAGATGGCGTCGAATCGTAAAGTTACAATACATTCAGTCTCGAAACTAAAGCTACAATACATTCATCCTCGAAAGTAAAATTGTAATACATTCCTAAACTAAACTAAATCTAAACCACAATCTACAGTCTACTTTGTAACATTAAAAACTAGTAAATGAACATCCAACTCAGTTCCATCTTCCATAAAAGATGCAAGCACACAAAAGCACATAGATCTCTCGTTCATTATACGTTATTCAAGCTATCGTGCTTTTTCTTCGAAGAGGAAGATTACGTGTTTTCGAGCCGATTTATTTATAAATATTCGAAAAAATCGGTGGTATCGATAAACCTTCGAATCTCGTTGACGTAATCTACTCGACAAGAAAATTTTCTGTTTTTATTCTCCATAGAGTATACATATGTATAAAGTGATACCAATTCCATGCATCAATTAATAACAATTTATTCGATCATTTAAATTATTCAAAACAAAATTTAATATATTTATTTTCTGCTAATGATTGAATGATTTATTAGATGATTAATTTAGCTTCTTCTTCTGTTGATAACTGTTCGTTTATATTTTTATGTATTTATCTGTTATATTACTTGTTTGTTCAGATTAGTTAACAAGGTTGTCTATTTTGTAAACGTTTGAACGACGTTTTAATTATCTATTATTACTAAAATTATTATTGTGTTGTCATGAGTATTGTAACTTCTGTTGTTACTATTAAAGATTATTACAATTATTATTGTTATTAAAGTTATTATTGTGTTACAATGAATATTGTAACTTTTGTTGTTACTGAAGATTATTGCAATTATTATTGTGTTATCATGAATATTGTAACTTTTGTTGTTAACTAAGATTGTTACTATTATTGTTATTTTTATTATTATAATTATTTACTTTTGTTACTATAACTTTGTTGTCAATTTTATATTATTAATATTACAACAAATATTCTTATTTTTATTTTTACAATTTTTGTTGTTTATTATTTACTATTATTGTCACCACTATTTCTGTTAGAATTATTATTATTATTTTTACCAGTGATATTGCAAGTAAAATTATTATTATTTCTCATTATTTGAAGCTGGAGCAATATTGCTATTTAATACCTAATAATATTTTATTATTATTTAACATCATTGTTTATGGTGTTCATAGTAATAGCATAATATACTTAACCTACTATTAATAATATTATTTATTATTATTAATTAAAAACCCTTAATACCACCCTTAAAAATATTCATACAATTCAAACAATTAGGTTATACCCATCACTCAAATCTCAATAATTATATTTATCAATAATATAAGAATTTAGAAAGACTGTGTTCATTCAGCAATTACCTAATTCAATAATTACTAATAGTACACTAATTCAATTAATAATTCAATAATAATTATATTTATAATAAATATAATATACTAACCCAAGAAGTTGTAAGTTTCAGTAAGATTCTATCACAGAAGCTTCCATATTGATGGCCATATATCCAGACATTTATATCATAAATTTACTATTAAATCTACCAATGTACTTTGAAATTAAAAATGAAGTTAAAAATTAATTAAACGAGTGGTTCATTGTTTCGTTAAAAAACAATTCAAATTTCAAGGAAACCTTGAAAATTGTTATTTTTAATTAACTTAAAATAAGAAGTTCTTGATATTGTCACTTGACTGCTTTGGTAATTTTAGTAACTACTTAAAGTCTGTCTTGAAACTAAACACAGGTTTCTAGCAAAACTAAAATTGTTCTAACATAAAATAAACCTTGTGAGACTATTATTCGATCACTTTAGCTTCATTTGCTTCTGGAAATTTAGTGATTTAAAACTTTGATAAAACTTGTTTGATCATTTTGGAAGTTCCGATATCAAATTACTCGAACCAAACCCACATCGATTCTTCAAAAAAGAACCCGCAATAAAACCCACCATAAAAATCCTTGCAAAATAAAATAAAACTAGCAAAGTATAAAATGCGCAACATTACCTCTTGCGGATAAAAGGGCGCCTGAAGAGAAACGCAAATAGCGTTCGCAAAGTCCGCAATACTGATGACGATCAGCGTCAGCCATTGTCTCTTAGTGAATTGAGCCACCATCCTGCCCTAGCACAACTCCCTTTCAATTTCAAATTTCCAATTTCCTTACAAATTCTTCCTGACAACTCAAGGAACCGACACCAACGACGGTCGACCGACCTCTAGAATTTCGAACGCACTTATCACCAGGATTTCCGTAATCACGACTTCACCACGTTCGCAAGCAGGCGTCACCGTGTCCTGGTGTGCCTGCTACAACGCGTGACTCGACGCGACAACAGCTTCTGACATGAGTTACTCCTCGGTTTTGTCCGACAATCCAACAGGCCGGCACCTACGGGGGGTGCGAGGGGTGCTGAGACAGAAACAACGGGTCAGAGGTCGAACGATACCGCCTACCATGGTTCTAATTCATTATCGGACAACGTTGCGAGACTTGCTTCTAGAACTGCTCTTCAGATTGGGATGGGGACGGAGAAATACTGCTACCCTCTCTACTGAATTGTATTTATTTTAATTTTGAGGTGTATTTGTTTTGTAGAGGAGGACGTTTTGGGTTACTACTGATTTTTGGATGGAGACGAGGATGATTAGGGAGGAATACTGCTACCCTTTCTACTGAATTGTAGTTATTTTAATTTTGAGGTGTATTTGTTTCGTGGAGGAGGACTTTTTGGGTTACTACTGATTTTTTGATGGAGACGAGGATGATTAGGGAGGAATACTGCTACCCTTTCTACTGAATTGTATTTATTTTAATTTTGAGGTGTATTTGTTTCGTGGAGGAGGACTTTTTGGGTTACTACTGATTTTTTGATGGAGACGAGGATGATTAGGGAGGAATACTGCTACCTTCTCTACTTTACAGTATTTATTTTAATTTCGAGGTCGTATAGCATTTATGAAAGTTATATGGTATAATTTTTGATTAGCATCATGGTTTGAATTTCTTGGATGAGGACCTCGACGTTTTGGGTTATTACAGCTTTTTAGATTGCGACAGTAACGATTAGGGAAGGATTTAAACTCCTCTACTTATTGTTAGTAGTATTTATTTTAATTTGAAAGTTGCAGTGATGAGGGTTGTACTACTTGATCTTTTTTATATTTTGTTTGTGTTCGATCTCAGCTTAAACCCATCACTACAATTGACTATTCTATAACTTGTAAAAATATTGTACTTGTAATTTATTATTAAGTGTTGTATTACTTGATCTTTTTTAAATTTTGTTTCTGTCCAATCTCAACTTAAACCCACCACTACAATTGACTATTCTATAATTTGTAAAAATATTGTAGTTGTAATTTATCATTGAACATTGTGAGACTTGATCTTTTTTAAATTTTGTTTGTGTCCAATCTCAACTTAAATCCACCACTACAATTGTCCTTTCTATAATTTGTAAAAATACTGTAGTTGTAATTTATTATTGAACATTGTGAGATATGATCTTTTTTAAATTTTGTTTGTGTCCAATCTCAACTTAAATCCACCACTACAATTGTCTATTCTATAATATGTAAAAATATTGTGGTTCTAATTTATTATTAAAAGTTGTGAGACTTGATCTTTTCTAAATTTTGTTTGTGTACAATCTCAACTTACATCCATCACTACAATTGTCTATTCTATAATTTGTAAAAATATTGTAGTTCTAATTTATTGTGAAACTTGATCTTTTAAATGTTGCAAGACTTGATCTTTTCTAAATTTTGTGTGTGTACAATCTCAACTTAAATCCACCACTACAATTGTCCTATTCTATAATTTGTAAAAATACTGTAGTTGTAATTTATTATTGAACATTGTGAGACTTGATCTTTTTTAAATTTCGTTCATGTACAATCTCAGCTTAAATCCATCACTACAATTTATAATTAATACCTTGTTTAGTATTAACGTGTTTGTATTAATGGAATAATACGTTTCTCGTATGAATAATATTATTGACAGTATAATATCTAGATACTATAACGAGCAAGAGTCCTCTACCTTCATAAACAAGAAAATATAAGAAACGAACAATAGAAAATTATCTGAAATTAGCTTATCAGGAAAGTTTGTAGGTTTAAGCATGACAAATTATATACACAGCGGAATCGAGTGATTTATTTCTTCTGTTCCCCACGCTATGTACAGTGACGTATCGCGTTCTTAATTAAAGAGTTAAATAAACTAATTCGTGACGATGAAAAATAAGGGTTTCACATGCAATGTTGCTAAGCTAAGAATAGAAACTCCATTTTAGAGAGTTTCTGGATGTTTCTATTTCTTCTATAGTGATAATCATGTAAATATTGATAAGTCGGTGATGTCATCTATTGGTGTGCGGATAATACAAAATTATTGTGTATATAATTTACTTTGCTATTTAAGGTTGTATACATTGCTGTTTGATCACGATTGTCTGAACGTTGTTTAAATTGTTTAAATAAATTCAGAGAAAATAACTAAGAGAACAGTACATGATAAAACAATTTAATTATATTATTATTTATAAAAATAATATTTAAAAGGTATGATACAAAGAAATTATAAAAATTGATATTTTTTTTGTTCATAAAAATAGTAAATAAATTCAAACAGTAGTTTTTACATTTTGTTTAATTTAATTTACTCAATGATTTTTGTTCATGTGAGTAATTATTATAAATTTATGTTATAGCCATAAATTATACTTTATTCAATACAATTTATGAAGTATGATGAATTAAATAATACAAGAAATATTTGCAAAATTTAACTGCACAAAGTATCTTCTATATAAGGAGATATTATTGCATAAATTATTTTAACAAAATCACATTTCAGAAATAATTAAATTTCCAAACAACAAGTTACTCTGCAAGTTACAGTTCAGACAATCGAGATTCTGTGTCCACAATATTAATAATCTCAATAAACTGTTCTTAATTAAATTTCATCAAGAACGACTAAAAATTCACTATGTTGAAGTAACACCTTAATTGCCATTAATCTACATATCAAACATTCAATTATAATTTTTAAGTAAAAGATCGCATCGATCACAACGCGTCCGCCATTTTGTCTCGCACGCATCGCGTAGAGTCAACAAAATGGTGGCAGTAGAGCCTCATCGACAATTGTCACAATTTTTTTACAATGAAACTGTAAATAAAAATCATCTTTACTGTGAATAATAATAATTTTATCTGTTTTTTCAAATTTATAAATTTAATTTCTTTTGTATGTTAATTAAATGATAAATTTAATTTCAGTCACATTTAAATTAATTCACAAATTGAATTTCAATTATATTTGAAGTAATTTACAAATTTTATTTCAATAGTGTTTTAATTAATTCACAAATTAAATTTCAATTATATTTTAAATAATTTACAAACTTAATTTCAATTATATTTTAATTAATTCACAGATTGTATTTCAATTATGTTTTAAATAATTTACAAACATAATTTCAATTATATTTTAATTAATTCATAAATTGAATTTCAATTATATTTTCAATAATTTACAAACTTAATTTCATTCATATTTAAATTAATTCACAAATTGAGTTTCATCCACATTTTAATTAATTTGCAAATTTTATTTTATTTACATTTACATGAATAACTTACAAGTTACAAAATAAAAATGTTAAATTAAATTCTCAAAAAATGAAGTTATATATCGATTGATTATGGCAATCAAGGTGTTAAGTCATCACAAATCTCAAACAACTCAACATCCGTCGAACACTCGGTCCAACACAACTTAATTACAGGACTATGTTTCTCAAAATATCGTCCATTAAGACTTCTTCTAATAAACTACGTGTCATGAAGCCAAACTTTCAATGGAATCTTGATTAAAGCCTTCCCTAGGAAATCCTTGAAGTGTTTAGCGATACTCGCGCTGGCCGCTGGTCTCATTTCTTCGATGATTTCTTTAGCGTTTTGATTCAGAAATTGATTCATCGCTTGTCCTATCACGTTTTCTCCGTTTAATTCATCGACTACGCGAAATCGAGCTCGACCCAGACTAAAATCGACCAACATTTTCGCTACTTTTAGATAACGGACGCCATCTCGGATTTCTTCTGCTCCTTGGATTCGCGCTATGGCGAGTACGTCACCTAAAAAACAATATTTTAGGTTAGTTTCGTTTCTTAATGAAACTTTTCTTATCTAGATAAAATAACTAGTATTAAACTAGTATTAAAATAATTAGTAATACGTTGGTGGTCATTTAGGATTATAATTTAAGCCCAATAAGTTGCAATTTTGACTTTGTTTATGGTTGAAGATGAAGTGACTTTGTTCATGTCCTATGTGGAGGTAGTTGAACAATAATTTAATTGCAATTCTTGTTATCTTAATAATTTTATATGAATTATTTGTCGAATTAGAATTTAATGTATTTTCATTGCAGATTTGCAAAATTAGAAATGATTGTACAGAAAATAATATGAAAGTGAATTTTTCAAAATGGTGGCTATTATACTCATCGAAAATTGAAGTATATCTTTACAAAAATAGTTTTACGAAATAAAGTAATGTGATGTAGAATTAATTCATCAAAATGGCACCTACTTATCCTAACTAACAATTATAATGTTTAAGTCTAAATAAATAATTTCACTAAATTTCAATATTCAAGTCTAAATAAATAATTCCACTAAATTCCAATATTCAAGTCTAAATAAATAATTCCACTAAATTTCAATATTCAAGTCTAAATAAATAATTTCACTAAATTCCAATATTCAAGTCTAAATAAATAATTCCACTAAATTCCAATATTCAAGTTTAAATAAATAATTTTACTAAATTCCAATATTCAAGTCTAAATAAATAATTCCACTAAATTCCAATATTCAAGTCTAAATAAATAATTCCACTAAATTCCAATATTCAAGTCGAAATAAATAATTCCACTAAATTCCAATATTCAAGTCTAAATAAATAATTCCACTAAATTCCAATATTCAAGTATAAATAAATAATTCCACTAAATTGCATTATTCAAAGCCAAATAATTCCGCCAAAAATAAAAAATTAGCTTACCAAAAAGTGCCCAAAAATCGCCATGGCTCTGAATAGGAAACAATAAAACATTTCCCACAACTTCATATCGACCTTGAAGTTCGATCTTCGGGAACGCTAGGTGAAGGTCGACTCTATACGAAGGTATATCGACTCTGGTTTTGATGATCGAGTAATTTCCCGCTCCTATAACCGTGATATTGGAAAACAGAGCTCTCACTCGAACAGCACCCTGTCCGTTTTCCATTCCGAGTTCTGGGATGATTAAGGGTTCGATTGGGGGGAGGTCCAGCTCGGGAATACCTAAAGAATTGTCATTCTATACAATGAAAATTATTGAGCTGCAATTAAAAATAATCTTAATTACTGTTTTAGATTAATTTTGAGATCTAAAGGAATTTTTGGTTTGAAATTTTTGTTATTGGAGATTGAATGTTGTTTTGTGGGATTCTGTGAATTTTATTGTAATTTGGTTTTTGATTATTGCATTTTTTATATATTATTTGTTATTGTATTTATTATACATTATTTGCAGTTGCATTCATTTTTTGTCAAAAATTGTTGAAATAAATAATTGAAATTTAGAAATTTTTTGTATTACCAAGTTTAAATTTTAAGTCAATTTTGTACTCATTCAAAATTACAATTACTGTATTTTTAAAATAATAATTATTACTACATTAACTATATTTTATTGCAACTATTCCTCGCTTCGCTGTGTACCACACTCAGCTATTTTGTTTAAAAAGTTATTGAAATATGTTATTTTTAATTTTTGAGAACTTGGAATTTCATTTACACTAGAAAAACTTGTACTCGTAACTTCTCGGTCTCTGAGTTGTAGCAGAGTTTTCATTACCAGGAAAATTAGAAATTTGGAAATGAATGTTCGTAACCGTGGAAAGGTTGCCAAGTTATGTAAGGTTTTCAATCAGAACAGAGTTATACACTCTGGCTTATATAAACATTAACATACTACAAATTTTAATAAGCTATATTTAATTACGTAATGCATCCTTCATTCTAGATCATCTACTTATTTTTATTCTTGTTTTTGTACTATAAATTTGTAGCAATTTGCAGTCTTCAGAGTCTCAATTTTAGTTAAATAACAGCAGATCTATTTAAATTTGTTAACTTGATGTTTAATTATCTTGCAAAAAGCTACTTTCGATAAAAAGTAATTACAGTAGCAAAATATTAAATTTTCTAACTTGAAATTTTTTAATTTGAAAACTTGAGGGTTTGAGAATTTGATGAGTTAAGAAGTTGAAAGTTTGACAATTCATCAATTCATCAATTCATCAATTCATCAACTCATCAATTCATCAATTCATCAATTCATCAATTCATCAATTCATCAATTCATCAATTCATCAATTCATCAATTCATCAATTCATCAATTCATCAATTCATCGATTCCTCAATTCATTAATGCATGAATTTATCAATGCATCAATGCATTAATTCATCAATGTGTCAATTCATCATTTCATCAATTCATCAATTCATCAATTCATCAATTCATCAATTCATCAATTCATCAATTCATCAATTCATCAATTCATCAATTCATCAATTCATCAACTCATCAATTCATCAATTCATCAATTCATCAGTTCATCAGTTCATCAGTTCATCAGTTCATCAGTTCATCAGTTCATCAGTTCATCAGTTCATCAATTCCTCAATTCCTCAATTCATCAATTCCTCAATTCCTCAATTCATCAATTCATCAATTCATCAGTTCATCAGTTCATCAATTCCTCAATTCCTCAATTCATCAATTCATCAATTCCTCAATTCCTCAATTCCTCAATTCATCAATTCATCAATTCATCAGTTCATCAATTCATCAATTCATCAATTCATCAACTCATCAATTCATCAACTCATCAACTCATCAATTCATCAATTCATCAACTCATCAACTCATCAATTCATCAATTCATCAATTCATCAATTCATCAATTCATCAATTCATCAACTCATCAATTCATCAATTCATCAATTCATCAATTCATCAATTCATCAATTTAAAAATATGACAACTCGACACTTTGCCAATTCGACAGCTTGCCAATACACCAATTTGAAATAAATAAAAAATACTCACCTTTCAGCAAATATGGCTGCAGATGATTCAACGTCTTCTGAAAGCATATCTCCACTTTTGGATCCGATCTATTGCACGGTAATATGTACTCGGCTGAAAACGAAAAATCTTGAAAGTAAAAGTTCGTAAGATTCGTTCACGATCAATATACAAGATACACCTAACTCCTTGATATTTTGCATAAAGTCACGCGATTTGATTTTTCAAATGTCTTCCCGTTTCCGGTGCCTTTATGCAACCACTCTCACTTCCGATGACCTCACAAAATTAATCTAATTTTACTACTTTTCCGTCCTAGTTTTAACTGTAATTACTGGGTAATTACTGACACTTACAATTTTAATTTTATTCGTGACAGTCAAGGTATCAATTATTAATATTAAATTATTTCATACTTTTTATGAATGAAAAATTATCTCTTGCTATAATAATATATATCATTTATTATGTTACAAAATAATTTACTGTAAATTAATTTTGAGTTCTTATTTTGAAATTTTGTTCTAATAGTTTGTTGTTTGTTTTTTGATTCATTGGGTTTAATTAATTAGGGTGGTAATCAAGATTTTAATTAGTGTCTTGTGTTTATTATTTCATTAATTAATAGTGTATTAATTAGTCTGTAAATGAGACAACATTGTTACTATATTATTATTTTAAAAAATTCTTTCATGTGTTGTAATAATTTTCTAATCTTTCATTCATTACCATAATTAAGATAATAATCAGTTGCATTGATTATATTACATTAATTATTACGTCTATGAATGAAAAATTATTATATCTCGTTACATCATATTTTATAATAATTTACCTCACTTGTAACAATTCTAAAAATTTCACCACAAAATTTGTTGCAACATTTTTGATTTTTCTAAACAAAATTTTCAAAAAAAAAAAATTGTGAAATTTTTTTCTGTCAAGTTTTCTTATTACAGTAATAATTTGAAGTATGGGGTGGTTTATGAATAATACTAGAAAGCGACTTCCTACTCTCGAATGTTTTGTCACAACGCAATCCCCGCAAGAACAATCTGTTTAAAGAACAGAGCACTGTTTAACACAGAAAACCGCATTTCTCTCGAGGAATTCCTGAAATCTTCCAATAAGAACCAATCAGGATGATTACCTTGTTACGTCAGCTGAGGAAATTTATGTGGCTCACTTTTCGCTACTTTCTTTTTCCTCGCTACAAAGTCATAGATAATACATAGCTTTCGTGTTCATACATTACATAAAATCACTAAATCGTTGTACGTATTTCTCCAACGAACTTGTGTACTATCTCTTGTTGCAACTTAACCTCAAACTTCAGATATTTACTCTAACTTTGAGGTGGTCTTATTTGAAACTACGGTGATCATATTTACAGACTTGTGTTTCAATTTTAGGTTCATTAAAAATTATTACACTGTGACATTACATGAAATTATTAAATTAATACTGTATTTTTTATTAGTAGACTCTTATTCTTATTACTAAAGATTTTTATTAGTAAATCTAGGAACTTTCTTTTGGAACAGTTACTTAACCTCAAACTTTAGAGAGCTCTACCTTTGAAGTCTCATTTGAAACTACATATAATAATGTTCACATGTACAGTCATGTGTTTAAGTTTTGGATACATAGAAATTATTATACTGTGACATTACATGAAGTTACAAAGTCAATATTGATCTTGGTATCACTAGATTCTATTTTGAGAGTAAACTTATCTAGGAACTTTAAAGCAGCAAATTAACATGTAACTTCAAGTATGTACCCTAACTCTGCAGCAGTATATTTGCAATTATAATGTAATTCACATCTACTCTAACATCTGTGCATTCTAGGTTAATAGGCATCAGAGTGTAAAATTATTTACAGACAGTAAATCACTATGGCACCTTATGTCATCAGATACTACTTCCTCAATTAACTTATCTAAGAACCGAGGATCTGTTAAAATAACAGACTAGTTTAAAACTTCAGTCATCTAGCCTAATTTCTATAGACTAATTCTTAACTGACTATATACATATGATAAAAAGATCACATGTGAGATAATTTATGATGTACAACAGAAATGGCTGCATATGATAGAAATTACATATGACAAAATTGACTACATATGATAGAAATTATGACAAAACTGACCATATATGACAAAAATTACATATGACAGAATTGACTACATATGATAGAAATTACATATGACAAAACTGACCACGTATGACAAAATTGACTACATATGATAGAAATTACATATGACAAAACTGACCACACATGATAGAAATGATTACATATGACAAAAACTGATCACATATGACAAAACTCACATGTGATAGAAATGACTACATATGACAAGAATGTCTCTTTCAAAAGTCACATCAGTAGTATGTCATCATAGGAAAGTAAGACAAGACCACACGTGACAAAGCTAACATACTACATAAATCTCCACATATGACATGAACGTCTCTTTAAGGAGTCACAACAGTGACAGTACATAAAATTATAGGCAAGGTATGACAAGACCACATGTGACTACATATGCCCATATGCTCATAAATGACATGTAGAGTGTCTCTTTCAGAAGTTGTAAAAGTGATAGTATGACATCACAGGAAAGTGTGACTCACATGTGAAAGATCACATGTGATGAAACTGACGACATAAATGTCCACATATGACAAGATTGTCTCTTTCAAGAGCCTCAACATTAATAGTAACAGTAGTATAATATCATATGAAATATCATATGACTACATATAACAAAGGTGTCCACATATGACATAAATTACCACATATGTCATAAAAGAACGTATAAAACCTAAATGACCACATACGTCAGGTTCTCTCAAAAATCACAAAAGTGTTAGTATGACATTACAGAAAAATATGACAGGCCCACGTACGACATAAATGTCCACATATGACAAGAACATCTGATATACCTCCATAACACAAATGACCACATACAACATAAATCTCCACATATGTGAATCTCCTGATGGTCACAACAGTGATAGTATGACATCACAGAAATATATTATAAAACTACATATAACAAAAATGACCACACAGGTCATAAATGTACACATATGACATACGACATAAATATCCACATATGACAAAAGTGCCTCCTGATGGCCACAACAGTGATAGAATGACATCACAGAAAAATATTATAAGACTACATACAAAAAAAAATAATCACATACGACATAAATGTCCACATATGACATACGAAATAAATGTCCACATATGACATACGACATAAATGTCCACATATGACAAGAATATCTCCTGATGGTCAAAACAGTAATAGTATAACATCACAGAAAAATGTTACAAGACTACATACAACAAAAATGACCACATATGATCATAAACGTCCACATATGACAAAAGTGTATCCTCCAAACATCAGAACAGAGATGAATACCTACATCAGTGATATCCTATGATATACTACAATATTATAAGAAGTTGTACAGCAACGAAAAGTTAGGATAGGCATAGTATTATAGGTATCTGGACCACGCGATGCACCTGGAGTCGATTGCGTGTTCGCTTTCACTCGGAATGTGTACATATACACAAAGAGGCGCGTGTTTCGAGGATTGCTTCGTATAAGACCGGCTTCAAGCCTCGACCCGCTACTTTCTCCGACCGATTGCCGTCGATCCTCCAGTTCGTTATGCAATCTCTGACATAACCTTCGCCACACCATCGAGAGCCGTTACGCCATGCCCGTTACCATTATCTTCGACGGTGACCGACGCCGTCGCATAATAGCCGGTGTCTTTCTAGCGTTTCGGTTGGACAACCTTTGAATGTCCATCGGACGATCCCGGAATTCTAACCGCGTTTCTTGCGGTCAAATGGAACCAATTGCGTTAGGATTGCGTTAGGAGATGCAATGTGGAGGTTTGACGTGAAATTGGACGCCTGATTGCGGAATGAGGGAGAGTTAATTTGGGAAATGAGGTTAAATATGGAATATGGAGTTTTTGGTGTTTTGTTGGGCGGGCGAATTGAGGCCGGTTGAGAGGTGCAAGATGGGCCAGGTTCGAAGTTTGAGGATTGGGAGGTTTGGTGGTTTGGGGAGTTGAGGAGTTCGAGATTTGGAGGTTTGGAGATTTGGGGATTTGGAGATTTGAGGAATTGGGGGTCTCGAGGATTTCGGGGATTTGGAAATTTAGGGATTTGGGGATTTGGGGGTTTCGGGGATTTGGAGGATTTCGGAGATTTGGGAATTTAGGGATTTGGGAATTTGGGGATTTGGGGATTTGGGGATTTGGGGATTTGGGAACTTGGGAATTTGGGGATTTGGGGATTTGGGGATTTGGGGATTTGGGAACTTGGGAATTTGGGGATTTGGGGATTTGGGGATTAGGGGATTTGGGGATTTGGGGATTTGGGGATTTGGGGATTTGGGGATTTGGGGATTTGGGGATTTGAGGATTAGGGGATTTAGAGATTTGGATATTTGAGAATTTGGGGGGTTGGTGATTTCGAGATTTGAGAATTTAGGGATTTGGAGATATGGAGATTTCAGAATTTGGGAATTTGGAGATTTGGAGATTCAGAGATTTGGGCATTTGGAGATTTGGAGATTTCAGAATTTGGGAATTTTGAGATTTAGGAATTTGGGGATTTGGTAATTTGGTAATTTGGTAATTTGGTAATTTGGGAATTTTCTAATTGGGGAATTGGGGAATAGGGAAATTAGGGAATTAGGGAATTAGGGAATTAGGGAATGAGGTAATTAGGGAATGAGGGAATTAGGGAATTAGGGAAAGAGAGAATTAAGGAATGAGGGAATTAAGGAATGAGGGAATTAGGGTATTGGGAAATTGGGAAATTAGGAAATTGAGGAATTGGGAAATTAAAGAATTTAGTAATTTGGTAATTATGTAATTTGGAAGTTTAGGAATTTGGGAATTTGGAAGTTTGGAAATTTGTCAATTTGGAAATTTAGAAATTTGTTATTTTGGAAATTTGGGAGTTTGAGAATTTGATAATTTTAGAATTTGGAGATTTAGGAATTTTGAGATTTTTACATTTGAGAATTTGAGTGTTTAGAGATTATGAGACTTGCAAATAGAAAATCATAGTAATTTTAAAAATTCATAGTTTTGAAAATTTATAAACTTACAAAATTAATATATTTACAGATCTAGACGTAAAAATTTATACTGAATTAGTTAAGGATCCACTGTTAGTACCGTAAGTGTTAATAAGGGTTTGTATATCACTATCTATTGTTAAAGTTAACCTAACCTAACCTAACCTAACCTAATATAACAACATCAAGATCATTTCAGAATAAATTTGTCATTAATACACATTACATAAATATAAACAATCACAACCAAATACCAATAAATTGCAAAAACAAAAATTTCCAAAGATTCATTTCTAAACTTAACCTAACTTTACCTAACCTAACCTAACAACATCAAGATCATTTCAGAATAAATTTGTCATTAATACACATTACATAAATATAAATAATCACAACCAAATACCAATAAATTACAAAAACAAAAATTTCCAAAGATTCATTTCTAAACTTAACCTAACTTAACTTCACCTAACCTAACATCAAGAAGATTTCCAAATAAATTTATTAAATTTACTAATATACATTATATAAATATAAACAATCACAACCAAATAACAATAAATTGCAAAGACAAAAACATTACCAAATATTTATTACGCAACAAAACCGATTTAACAATGTGTTCCATCGATTTCATCATTGGTAAGCTTCATACGCCACGACAGTCTATAATTTAAAAAGTTATTGCGCTATTCTTCGATCGGTATTCATTTCATTTATGCCGGTCGCATCGTCGGCTATCATTTACGATTATTTAAACGATTCTGTCTGTCAAGTGAAATAACGTTCGAGGTGGTCTACAATTCTACTGTTCGTTTTAATTCAACGGAAAACGAGAATGGTAGAATACGCTTCCGTGATATAATCGTTTCCCACAATTACCATAGACGAAAAAAGAGAAAGGCAGATACGCTCAATGGTCGTACAAGGAAAATACTAGGAATAATTTAGCTATCGAGTAAAATTGTTACGTGTGCTGACCGGCTTGGGTTTATCTAGGAAAAAGATGATTCGGGTTATGTGATTTGTGTTTTGGGGGGAAGTTTTGAGGATTTGGGAATTGTGGAGGTTTTGGAGTGTTTGGGGAATTTGGGGGAAATTGGAGAAATTAGAGAAATTGGGGATTGGGGTAGGTGGGAAATTTGAGACTTTGAGAAATTTGAAAATTTGGAGAATTTTGGGATTAGGGAGAATTTGAGGATTTGGGGATTTGGGGAATTCGGAATTTGGAGATTTAGAGATTTGGGAAATTTGAAAATTTGGAGAATTTTGGGATTAGGGAAAATTTGAGGATTTGGAGAGTTTTGGGATTTAAGATTTTGGAGATTTAGAGATTTGGGAAATTTTGGGATTTGGGAAAATTTGAGGATTTGGAGATTTGAGAAATTGGGGATTTAAGAATTTGGAGATTTAGAGATTTGGGAAATTTTGGGATTTGGGAAAATTTGAGGATTTGGAGATTTGAGAAATTGTTGATTTAAGAATTTGGAGATTTAGAGATTTGGGAAATTTTGGGATTTGGGAAAATTTGAGGATTTGGAGATTTGAGAAATTGGGGATTTAAGAATTTGGAGATTTAGAGATTTGGGAAATTTTGGGATTTGGGAAAATTTGAGGATTTGGAGATTTGAGAAATTGTTGATTTAAGAATTTGGAGATTTAGAGATTTGGGAAATTTTGGGATTTGGGAAAATTTGAGGATTTGGAGATTTGAGAAATTGGGGATTTAAGAATTTGGAGATTTGAGAAATTTGGAATTTAGGAATTTTTGCAATTTTGCAATTTTGGAATTTGGAGATTTAAGAATTTTGGGGATTTAGAGATTTGGGGATTCAGGGTTTTGAAGATTTGGGTATTTGGGAATTTGAGAATTTGGGAATTTGGAAATTTGGAAATTTGGTAGTTTGATAATTTGGTAATTTGGTAATTGGGGAATTGGAGTATTGGGGAATTAGGGAATTGGAGAATTGGGGAATTGGGGAATTGGGGAATTGTGGAATTAGAAAATTTAGTAATTGGGTAATTGTGTAATTTGGAAGTTTAAGAATTTGGTTATTTGGAAATTTAGAATTTTGGAAATTAGGAAGTTTGGAAATTTAGAATTTTTGAAATTTGAGAATTGGAATATTTGAGAATTTGAGAATTTGAAAATTTGTTAATTTGAAAATTTAGAATTTTGGAAATTTGAGAATTAGAAAATTTGAAAATTTGAGAATTTGAGAATTTGAAAATTTGTCAATTTAAAAATTTATCAATTTGAAAATTTGTCAATTTGTCAACTTAAAAATCCAAGAATTAAAAAATTCATAATTCTTAACATCACTCAAATAACATAAAAAAGTATGAATTAATAATAATTGAATTTCTAAAGCACATAATAAACTTAATAAAAAAAAAACACAATTTGAATTAATTAAGTCAATTATAATATAATAAATCGCACAATCAATGCATAATTATTCTATTATAATGTTAAACCGCATGATCTTGAACGATTTCTGTAAATTCACTTATAAATTAAAATTCTTGATGATATCTTTTTCAACTTGTTCCACTACCCGATATAAATTATTCAATAGCATTTAAATGAAATCGAACCTTCAAAAGAATTTGTTTATACAAAATTTCGATGTTCTTGCTAGTTTAAAATGTCTGTCATTAAATTTTTGCAACGAGCACTCGTTTCTCGAGGACGTACATGTCTCAATAAAATGCGTTCACACTTTGCATATTAATAACAAAGATGAGTAATGAATGGAACATGATTAAAATTATTAGACGAAGTTGATGTTTATAATTGTTAGTTTAAATATATTTAATGATATTTTAATTTTATTTAATATTGTTATTTTTCATTTTCAATTTTCAATATTATTGTTTTTAATTTTTAATTTTTAATATTATTGTTTTTCATTATTAATTTTTAATATTATTAATTTTCATTTTAAACTATTAATATTATTTAATACTAATATATTTAATATTATTTTGCTTGTTATATTAGTTAATTTATAAATCTTATATTAACTTGTATAAACAATTTTATTTTTCAAATTAAATTTACGTATAGAAAATAATTTTGCTATAGTAATCTTGCTGAATAATTTAATGTATTAATATAATTCAAATTTGCAAAAATTTCTAGTAAGTTTGATAAATAATAATGTTCCTCCTAATTTGTAATTTTTTAAATGTATAAATATTTCATTTATTAAATTTATTATAACATATACAAATTTTATTAATGAACTTTATAAGAGTCTATAAACATTCTATTTGTTAAATTGACTGTAATGTACAAAAATTTTAATAACAAAAAATTAATTAGTATGTATAAACATATTTTATCTGTTAACTCATGTGACAACAAAGTGTGTACACATTTATTGCGACACTCTGTCCACATATTGTTATGAACAACTCTGTTGTTACTAGACTGTGCTACTAGATAAGAAGGAAATTGAATAACACAATAATTATTCCGTGTGATTACTATTCATCATCGAACTTCATCACATGTCACATGTAGGTAAACTTGAAGAAAATGAGTGTTGAACGATGGAACCTTCAAGAAACCTGAATGGTTGCATAATGGTACTTGCATCAATCTGGTGTCACTATCATGTGTAGACTACATTATGTCAATTATTTTACTACAAGGCTAATTTTTCTTTAATAATATAAGTTAGATTAAACATAACCTTCTTTTGGAAATATAAACAAGGTTCAACCTAACCTTCCTTCAATAGTAAAGACTAGGTTATATCTAACTGTACTTTAAGTACAAAGACTAGGTTACACCTAACCTTCCTTTAATAATAAAGACTTGGTTATACTTAACCTTCCTTTAATAGTAAAGACTAGGTTATATCTAACTGTACTTTAAGTACAAAGACTAGGTTACACCTAACCTTCCTTTATTAATAAAGACTTGGTTATACTTAACCTTCCTTTAATAGTAAAGACTAGGTTATATCTAACTTTAATTTAATAATATAAGCTGATTGAATCTGACATTGATTTGATAATATAAGGTAGGTTAAACTTAACCTTACCTTAATATTAAAAGCTAAATTTATTTAAAAATAGTAAGCTTAATTAAACCTAATCTTTCTTCTAAAATATAAAGTGAATTAAACCTAACCTTTCTTTAATGAAAACCAGGTTAAATCTAACCTCATCTTAATGTCACGAACTGAACCTAACCACATTTTGTTATTAAAAGCTAGTGAAACCTAACCTCATTTCGTTATTAAAAGCTAGTGAAACCTAACCTCATTTCATTATTAAAAGCTAGTGAAACCTAACCTTGCTGCAATTGAATAATCTGAATTAAGTATACATTATTAAACTAAGGTTAGGTGTAATATAATTTGTATTAGTCAAGTAAGGTTAGTACAGTTATCTCAAGATTAAGATCAACCTAACCTTCTGAACAGCTTAGTTTTAATTTACATTATCAAAATAATATTATTTAATATTAATTTTGAGTACTAAAATCTTTTATAAAATTATTTATTATATATTTTCACTCTAACCTAACCTTTAAATAACAATTATGAGTCACTACCACAATTTTAAATTTAAATAATCCATTTAAATATTCGAGTTTAATAGTTCATTTAACTATTCAATTTTAACTTTAACATTAAACCCAACACTAACTTCACTATTTAACTTTAACTTCAAAATTAAAATTTTTAAACTTTAAATTTGATACTTAAGTTTGATAACAACCCTAACCTTAAATATCACTCTACAATACAAATCCTCCCTCCAAAAATAACTACCCCATCAAATATAATAAAACACTTACGAGTTTGGAAGTCAGGTTCATTAATCACAGCATCACTCTTCTGACAGGACACCAGCTCACCAGATAACAATCCAAACAGCACCACACAAGCAATCCTCCCTCCTGGCAGCATCCTGAAGGACATTTCACCTTGGCAGTCCAAACTCCAAAAGTACTCCACCTAACCCTCCAAAGATCCCAACTCTCCCAAACTCTAAAATCTGTCAAAACCCTAAAAATCCCAGTCGACTGTCCTTGAAACTTGAACACTTCTTTCCTTGATTTATGATCAAACACATTTATCCTTGAAATTTTAACTGCGATCTTTGTTCTTCCAAATTTCAACTGTGATCTCAGTTTGTTCTTCAAAATTTTAATTATAATTTTCGTTTATTCTTCAAAATTTTAACTGTAATTTTATGCTCCAGGTTCTGATTTTTATCCCTGAAGGTTTAACTCTGGTTTATCCTTGAAATTATGTCAACCTTGATATTATTTTGTCCTCGAAGGTTCACTGGTTAGGGCGTCTAGTAGATGACTCCGATTGCATTGTAAAAATAAACAATAAACAAATAATTAATAATGATTAATTAAGAATTAACCGGTGGTGACTGTGTGGATCGACTCTGGTAAACTAAACACCGTCTCCCTTCATATTCTGTCTTATATGAGAGCGTTCCCCTACCTTCGATGTTGAACCACGAGTTCCCTCTTTCTCTATTTCCACCATTGAAACCGACACTTTGAATCCAACGAATTCGTGGTCGCTTTTGTGGAAATTTACTTTGAGGAACATATTCGGGGAGCAGGGTCATGGGTGGTCAACACGTATCAAATGTATGCAAACGTATTCAAGTTTTAAAAACGAAGAAGCACTGTCTAATAGACAATTCTATTTACTGTATTTATTATAGTATCAATAATAATAATAGGAATTAATTTATAAGTTATATAAATGAGTTTGTAATAACAGTTATATAAATAAATTTTTATAAAGTAAACTTGCAATAATAATTATATAAATAAATTTTTCTGAAGTAAATTTGTAATAACAGTTATAGAAATAAATTTATATAAATTAAATTTGTAAGAATAGTTATGTAAATAAATTTGTAAAGACAATTATATAAATAAATTTTTATAAAATAAGTTTGTAATAATGGTTGCATAAATAAATTTTTATAAAGTGAATTTGTAATAATATTTATATAAATAAATTTTTATAAAGTAAATTTGCAATAATAATTATATAAATAAATTTTTCTGAAGTAAATCTGTAATAACAGTTATAGAAATAAATTTATATAAATTAAATTTGTAAGAACAGTTATGTAAATAAATTTTTGTAAAATAAATTTGTAAAGACAATTATATAAATAAATTTTTATAAAATAAGTTTGTAATAATGGTCGCATAAATAAATTTATATAAATTCAATTTGCAAGAATATTTATGTAAATAAATTTTTATAAAATAAATTTGTAAAGACAATTATATAAATAAATTTTTGTAAAATAAGTTTGTAGTAATAGTTGCATAAATAAATTTTTATAAAGTGAATTTGTAACAATAATTATATAAATGAATTTTTATAAAATAAATTTGTAATAACAGTTATTCTAAATAAATTTTTCTGAAGTAAATTTGTAATAGCAAAAGTTATACTGTTTATTATTAGAAAAAGTGGGATGTTGAATTTGGAAAATAAATTTATTAAGTTTATTTATGTAGGTTTGTATTTAATTGATATTAGCTTCAAGGATTTTTTATTGTGAAAGTATGGAGATGAATTAATTATGGGACAAGTTTTGGTAGATGGTGAATTTTGAAGCTGGAAATTTACAAAGGGAATGAAATTTATAAACTTGAAAACAGTTTAGAGAGTCAGAAATTTAGAATTGGATATATGAACAATATTAGTGAAAATTGAAGAATTGAAGAATTGAAGAATTGAAGAATTGAAGAATTGAAGAATTGAAGAATTGAAGAATTGAAGAATTGAAGAATTGAAGAATTGAAGAATTGAAGAATTGAAGAATTGAAGAAATGAGGAATTGAAGAATTGAAGAATTGAAAACTTGCAAAGTGGGGAACTTGATAATTTGGAAACTTGATATCTTGGAAACTTGAGAACTTGGAAACTTGATATCTTGGAAATTTGATATCTTGAAAACTTGATATCTTGGAAATTTGATATCTTGGAAACTTGAGAACTTGGAAACTTGAGAACTTTGAAACTTGGGAACTTGGGAACTTGGAAACTTGAGAGCTTGGAAACTTAAAAACTTGAGAATTTGGGAACTTGAGAACTTGGGAACTTGGGAACTTGGGAACTTGGAAATTTGAGAACTTTGGAACTTGGGAACTTGAGAACTTGAGAACTTTGAAACTTGAGAACTTTGAAACTTGAGAACTTTGAAACTTGAGAATTTTGAAACTTGAGAATTTTGAAACTTGAGAACTTTGAAACTTGAGAACTTTGAAACTTGAGAACTTTGAAACTTGAGAACTTAGGAACTTGAGAACTTGAAAACTTGAAAACTTGAAAACTTGAAAACTTGAAAACTTGAAAACTTGAAAACTTGAAAACTTGAAAACTTGAAAACTTGATAACTTGAAAACTTGAAAACTTGAAAACTTGAAAACTTGAAAACTTGAAAACTTGAAAACTTGAGAACTTGAAAACTTGAAAACTTGAAAAATTAAAAATTTACTAAAGTGAAACTTTTCAACTAAAAAATTTACCAACTTGAAAATTTAGAAGCTCCCAAAATTTGTCAATAAATTTCTTAATTTTGATAACTCCCCACCCCAAAAATTTCAACTTTGAACCATTATCCTAATACCTCCGTAATACTTGAATACTACAATCGGCCAAAAGAGGTACAAAAGTGTTAAAGTAGGCTGAAAGCAATCACGATTGTATAATAGCCGAAGTACACACTAAAAGACTGAAAGAATATAATGAACCACAGAAAAACGTACGCGTAGCTTCCAATGAATAGCGTTCTTTGCGTAACACCGGTTTTAGTTTATTGCGAGAATTCTAGTATAATACATCATCAAAACAAGCCATTACGAGTGCTTTAGTGACATCAGACGCATTGTGAGACCATGAAGATCTTGTTTATTATGAAATTGTCATTTTGTTCTGCGTGTTTTCCATTCTCATATTTTACTTACATGATTTTTCTAAGTAATTCAAGTTTCTTTTGTGAACATAGATTTTAGAGATAATTGTATGTTGTGAATTAGTATTATTGTGGATTAGTATTAGTTATAATTTTTGCAAAAATTAGATTGAATTGTTTATACAAATTCAGTTGCAATTATTTAGGAATTTCATTAAATTTTAACTCGTAATTTTTCAAATGTTTGTCAAAGTAAAATTTAAATCTAACAATGTTTTAATGCATTTAACTTAATTAGTAAAAATTCTAAATTTTGTTAAATTTAAATTATTTAAAAATGCCAAATTTGCAGTCAAATTATTTAGTAAAAATGCCAAACTTTAATATACTTAAATTATTTAGTAGAAATTCTAAATTTTGTTAAATTTGAATTATTTAAAAATGCCAAATTTGCAGTCAAATTATTTAGTAAAAATGCCAAATTTTAATATACTTAAATTATTTAGTAGAAATTCTAAATTTTGTTAAATTTAAATTATTTAAAAATGCCAAATTTTGATGCAGTCAAATTATTTAGTAAAAATGCCAAATTTTAATACACTTAAATGATTTAGTAGAAATTCTAAATTTTGATAAATTTAATTTATTGAAAAATGCCAAATTTTAATATATTTAAAATTAAATATATAGACTATTTAAAAAGTTAAGGCAGATTAGTAACAAACGCAGTAATTACATTATGCAGAAATTTATTTATTTTCACACTGGATCGTCGGACGATATTAATAGACAATAACAGTAAGTCACGATTTTCTGTTCATTGCATAGTTGACCATGAATTTTTAATACCACATTGTCTTTTCGAATTCGACCTTGATGGACATCGTGAGATGCATACGAGACAAATTACTCGGAAATAGGCAATGAAGAAAGCTGTAGTTTACACATTTCTATTTTATTGTCTCCAAACGTGTGCCTCATTCTATTCAAAACAACAATGTTTTTTAGTACATGCACAATTTTAAATGTATAATGTTAAATGTACAATTTTAAATGAATTATGCTAAGTGTGCGGTAATAGATGTACAAGTTTAAAAGTACAATTTTAAAAGTATAATTTTAAATGTACAATTTTAAATGAATAATGCCAAAAGTGCAATAGTAGATGTGCAACTTTAAAAGTACAATTTTAAAAGTACAATTTTAAATGTACAATATTAAATGTATAATTTTAGATGAATAATGTTAAATGTACAATATTAAATGTACAATTTTAGATGAATTATGTTAAATGTGCAATAATAAATGAACAACATTAAAAATACAATTATAAAAATTCAATTTTAAATGTACAATATTAAATGAATAATGTTAAATGTGCAATAGTAGATGTACAACTTTAAAAGTACAATTTTAAATGTACAATATTAAATGTACAATTTTAGATGAATAATGTTAAATGTACAATATTAAATGTACAATTTTAGATGAATAATATTAAATATGCAATAGTAAATGAATAACATTAAAAATACAATTTTAAAAATTCAATTTTAAATGTACAATATTAAATGTACAATATTAAGTATACCATTTTAAATAATCAATGTTATATGTACAATATTAATTATATAATTTTTAATGTACAATTTTAAATATTCAATTTTAAATGTATAATTTTAAATATTCAATTTTAAATGTTCAATTTTAAATGTTCAATTTTAAATGTACAATTTTAATTATTGATTTTTAAATGTACAATTTTAGTAGTACAATGTAAAGTATACATTGTAGAATGTTTAATGCGAAACGTTTTGAAGAATACCAAACTTCCTGTGTCCACTGCATGTTTCCCAGAAAAAAGGAAATAAGATATTTGTGATTCTGGTCGATTGTTTGAGCACCTTGAGACTTTCATGTTTCACAGCGTTTGGAGAAATCCCAAAACAGAATATTGCCCAATTTATGGATGACGAGTGATCGAGACTTCTGTCGACATCGTCGTCACATGATTGAATCTTTAATTTATATGGCTTTCTAATATCTTGGGAAGATTAAGAACATTTGATGGAATTGAGATTTAAGAATGAACATAGTATTTCTATGCATCATTCATACATTTTTATTTTAGTTTTTATTTTTTTATTTTTATAGAGTTACAGAAAATATTGCAGATATTGAAAAATTGATTTTTTGGTAGTTCTGAAATTTTTAGAATAATAATTTGGTAATATTAAGGTTAGATTATGGTTACGTTAAATTAAAGTTTAGGGTAAGGTTAAGGTTAACTTGAGGTTAGATTAATGTTAGGTTAATGTTAGATCAAGGTTAGGTCAATGTTAGGTTAATGTTAGATCAAGGTTAAGTCAATGTTGGGTTAATGTTAGAACAAGGTTAGGTTAATGTTAGATCAAGGTTAGGTCAATGTTAGATTAATGTTAGATCAAGGTTAGGTCAATGTTAGGTTAATGTTAGATCAAGGTTAAATCAATGTTGGGTTAATGTTAGAACAAGGTTAGGTTAATGTTAGATCAAGGTTAGGTCAATGTTAGGTTAATGTTAGATCAAGGTTAGGTCAATGTTAGGTTAATGTTAGATCAAGGTTAGGTCAATGTTAGGCTAATGTTAGATCAAGGTTCGGTCAATATTAGGCTAATGTTAGATCAAGGTTAGGTGAAGGTTAGCTTAATGTTAGATCAAGGTCAGGTCAATGTTAGTTTAATGTTAGATCAAGATTAGGGCAAGGTTAGGCCAAGATTAGGTTAACGTTAGGTCAAGGTTAGATCAAAGTTAGGTCAGTGTGAGGTTAATGTTAGATCAAGTTTAGGGCAAGGTTAGGCCAAGATTAGGTTAATGTTAGGGCAAGGCTAGGTCAAGATTAGGTTAATGTTAGGTCAAGATTAGGTTAATGTTAGCGTAATGTTAAGTTAAGGTTGGATCAAGGTTACATCAATGTTAGATTGAAGTGAGGTGAAGATTAGGGTAACGATTAACTAAAGTAACCATTGTAATTATTAATAATACTTATTCTTCTTATATTTGCAATTATGATAATCATAATAATAATTAATATAAATAATCATTATCTGATACCATAAATTATAATTACCATTACAAAGTTACAATCATGACAGTCACATTAACTACAAGTCATAATTATGCAATGATTATTGCCTTCGACTTAATACGATTTCATTTCTAGTACACACTTTTTAAACATATAATGTCACAGCATAAAAAAATAGTATTACATAAATACAGACTAGAGGTATCAAATAGCCTGCCAATTAATTACGTAACAAATATCGAAATTTTCTGAAGAAATACTCTTTCGTCTAAATGTATTATGTAATCGAGACCTTCGAAAATTTTTGCCGAATTATTCTACTCGTATTTTAATTATTTAGGTTTATTAATTCTTAATGACCCACAAAATGAACAACGCAGTAAGCAACTTTCAGCCATCTTTAATTATTCAATCAGTGACGCAGAAATGACAGGACGACGCTCTGTCGCTTTTTCCTCGAATGCGTTTTAATTCTGTCTTTCACAACAACATCATTATCATACGGAAAAATTCTGCAGGATTATTATTGCTCATCTCGGAAGCTAATCCTAAAATAATTGCTTCGTTTCGGACTGTAATTTACAATTTGAACGCGACGGGCATAAATTGTTGCTTAAGACATGGGTAATAATTTATTTCGGGTTATTAAATACAAATTTCTCAGCTATGAAACTGAGATAGTAAGAAGAGTTGTATAATTAATTGTTTTAGATATTAAAGAGAAATTATTTACTTGTTATTTTACATTGTTATTATTATTGTTATTCATTTGTCAAGTAAGTTTATTTACCTGTTATTTAATTCATATTTTATAAATTAATAACTTGTCAGTTAATTTAGTTGCTATTTAAATTACTTTATATTAATTAATTTGTATAACTTAATAATTTGCAATTTTATTTATAAATAAATAAATGGTTGCTGTTTAATTTTAAATCATATTATAATTACTAGAAATTGGCAAACAATTGATATAAATTTAATCAGGTATTCAAAATGTAGAAAGTTGCGCCTGTAATATGATACTCCACCTTGTATCAGCAGAAAGCGGTTGTCATTCACTAGGAGTACAGTAAACTGAAATTTCTGACAAGATGTAAATATAATTCTACTAAAATAACAACTAATGTCCAATATATTTGTTTCTACAAATGAAGGATTCGAAATTTCGAAGTTCTGAAGTATTGTAGTTTCAAAATTTTAAAACTCTGCAAAGTTCAAAAATCCCACAGTTCCAAACTTGTAAAGTCCCATTATTCCACAATCCCAAACTTGCAAAGCTCTAAAATTTCAAAGTCCTAAACTTGCAAAGCCCCAAAATTCCAAAGTCTCAAACTTGCATGGTCCCAGACTTCCAAAGTCCCAAACTTGTAAAGTCCCAAACTTGCAAGGTCCCAAAATTCCAAAGTCCCAAACTTGCAAGGTCCCAAAATTCCAAAGTCCCAAACTTGTAAAGTCCCAAACTTGCAAGGTCCCAAAATTCCAAAGTCCCAAACTTGTAAAGTCCCAAACTTGCAAGGTCCCAAAATTCCAAAGTCCCAAACTTGTAAAGTCCCAAACTTGCAAGGTCCCAAAATTCCAAAATCCCAAACTTGTGAAGTCCCAATATTCCAAAGCCCCAAATTTGCAATGTCCCAAACTTGCAAGATCCCAAAATTCCAAAATCCCAAACTTGTGAAGTCCCAATATTCCAAAGTCCCAATATTTCAAAGTCCCAAATTTCCAAAGTCCCAATCCAAAATTTTAAACTTCCAAGTTTGATCCTCGTACAACCCTAATACTTGAAAGTGGTGTACTGTCAATGTCTCATGAGTCCCATAAGTCCCATAAGTCTCATAAGTCCCATAAGTCCCCTAAGTCCCATAAGTCCCAAAACTCCACCTTCCCAAAATCCCACACAAAGCACACTCCCCCAAAACCAAAATACAATCACCAACACAATTATCTCTCCCCAATCTTTATTTCTCCAAAAACATACACAACTTCAACAAAAATACAAAATATCCTAACCTAACCCTAACTCCATATCATCACTCCTCAAACTACAATAAATATAAAAACAACTACATCAAGGTGGCAATAATACATCCTCAGGAAACACAGCAAAAATATTGTTCATAAAATTTTTAATCAATTCTCCTATAGTTTCTTCAAGTTTCGGTTTAATCTCTGCTACAACTGTTCTCCAATTGTGGTTCAAAAATAAATTCATAGCGCTGGACATAGTAGTTTCACCACCGAATAAATTGTCAAGGTGTACAGCTGCATATCCTATGTCAAAATCCACGTAAATGTCAACTATTCTTTGATGAAGCAATTGAGTGTGCTGATTTGTGTAACGCTCCATTTGTAAGGTTAAGATGGCGTCGATGTTCGTGAAGTTTCCGTGTCCTGTACCGTTTCCTTTGATCGGGAGCATCATTATCTTGCCGTCGAGGTTGTAATTGAATGTCATCTCGAACCTTGGGATGTGGAGTTTTAAGCGCATTCGGTTTTTGTCGAAGTCTAATCTGGGGACGAGAGATTTATTTGTTAGAGAGAATTTATTGTAATATTTATTAGGTTAGGTTAAGGAGAATTTATTGTAATATTTGTTAGGTTAGGTTAGGAGAAATTTAGAGTAATATTTGTTAGGTTAGGTTAGGAGAAATTTAGAGTAATATTTGTTAGGGTAGGTTAGGAGAAATTTAGAGTAATATTTGTTAGGTTAGGTTAAGGAGAATTTATTGTAATATTTGTTAGGTTAGGAGAAATTTAGAGTAATATTTGTTAGGGTAGGTTAGGAAGAATTTAGTGCAATATTTGTTAGGTTAGGTTAAGGAGAATTTATTGTAATATTTGTTAGGTTAGGAGAAATTTAGAGTAATATTTGTTAGGTTAGGTTGGGAAGAATTTAGTGTAATATTTGTTAGGTTAGGTTGGAAAGAATTTACGGTAATATTTGTTAGGTCATTAGAGGAAGAATTTATAGCAGTATTTTATAGGTTAGGTTAGAAAGAATTTATGGTAATATTTGTTAGGTAATGTTAGGTAAAATTTATAGTAATTTTAGAAATAAAGAATTTGTAAATTTGACAGTTTGAGAAATAAAAATTTGCAAACTTGACAATTCTTGATTTCCAAACTTACAAAATTTGACATTTTGAGAATTTAACATTTGAAAAAGTCGACAATTTGATAATTGAAAATTTGCAAACTTCACACTTTCAAAATTAGGACTTCAGAAAACTTGACATATAAAAAATTTGTAATTTAGAAAATTTGACAATACAAAAATTTAAAACTTACAAAACTTGACAATTTAGAAATTTAAAATTTACAAAGCTTGAAAATCCAAAAATTTAAAATTAAGAAAACTTGCCAACTTAGAAAATTAAAAAATTAAAAAATGTGTCAACAGTATAATTGTTGAAATATAAAAAACTTACTTGATGGTTTTGGTTACAATATTAGTCCCTCCATAAATGGAGACATTCTTATAATTCGCTCGAACATAAATCGGCCCAGAGCATTGATCGATTTCTATATTATCCAAATGCAGAGGATCACACGGTGGTACATGAAGCTGTGGAATTCCATTCCTCAAATACGGCTTCAACAAATTGATACTTTGCTTTATACAATCGCTCAGATGTGGATCGCTCCGGTGACATGTCTTCAAAAACGATGCTGCAATTTTAATAACAATTAAACAAAAATAACTACACTTCTCATTTATTTTTCAAACTTTCTTAATAACATTCTTTTCTTTGAAACTTTCCATAAAAAGAAATCAAAATCACAAAATAAACATCTCTGTTTTGCGAATTAAAAATAAAAAATGTAAGCAACTTATTCAGTTTAAATATATTCATAAATATATGATTTTTAATTATAATGAAATTTTTTTTGTATTAATAATAATTTAATTCGTTCGTTAATTTTAAGAAATTTAATTTAATTATTCAGTTTTTATGGTTAATTAAAAATATATGAGAAAAATGTGAAGAACTAATGTCATGCTTCCACAGTGTTACTTTGTTAATTATCTAATGTAATTATTCAATTTTCATGGTTAATTGAGAATGTACGTGTAAAAATGTTGGGAATTGAAGTTGGACATGCTTGTACAGTAAACCTGAATGCTTTAAATGTTCATTGCATGATTTCTGTGCGATTCATCGTGAATTAAATGTGCATGCTCCAGATGCGACGCTCAGGTTTATACACTGGGTGTCTCTAAAGTACATCACCAAATTTTTTTAACTGTTCAAAGAAAAACTAAATTTTTCCAATTTACAGAATTAATTGTAAACGTAATTTTTCGTGGATATAAATATTATATTGTTTAATTTTCTTTTAGTTCAAATTATGGTTAAATAATATTTAAATTTTAACAAAAAAAAGACTTATTATTATCAATATTAAATATTAAAATAATATTGTGAGTGTATAACTATCCGTATAATTTTCAATGAAATTGTAAAATTATGTTTTCAATGAAATTTTCAATGAAATTGTAAAATTATATTTTCAATGAAATTTTCAATGAAATTGTAAAATTATATTTTCAATGAAATTTTTAAAGAAATTATAAAATAATATAATAAATAAAAAATGAGAAAAAGTACTCACGAATTTCTGGAACAGGCGAAGCAGAAGAAGAGAAGACACAGAAAAGGAATAATAACAATTTTTGGATCTTCATTGTTGCTACAAGAAGGTCTGAATACGAAATAAATTCGTTTGTCATCGAATATTGCGTACGTTCCATCGAACGATAATGTGCTGACATTGTTATTTCTATTTCACTTCCACTTCCTTTTAGAGATTTCACAACTCTTTGAATCTATATTTGCAATCACTTTGATCATCACATTTTTATCGATCGAGTTCAACATTACCTTATTAAAATTGATGTTCTTAATTAAATATTAATTACAAGACATTCATTCATAACTGTAAACTATTTTTAATTCAACAAATTGTATTTTGTTTTTTTTTTTTATGAAGTATAATGTATTATATCATATGCATTTTTTAAAAATGAAATAACAATGATGGATTGCACATAGAAAATATATATAATACAATAGAATCAGTATAATATATAAAAAAGTACATCATTACACAATAAATGCAATATGCGAAGGTACATAATTATGCAATATATGAAAAAAAATAAATGCAGTTTACAAAGGTACATAATTATGCAATATATGAAAAAAAAGTGCAATATACGAAGGTACATAATTATGCAATATATAAAAAAAATAAATGCAATATACAAAGGTACATAATTATGCAATATACAAAGATACATTATTATGCAATATATCAGAAGAATAAATGCAATATGCGAAGGTACATAATTATGCAATATATAAAAAAAAATAAATGCAATATACAAAGGTACATAATTATGCAATATACAAAGATACATTATTATGCAATATATCAGAAGAATAAATGCAATATGCGAAGGTACATAATTATGCAATATATCAAAAAAAATAAATGCAATATGTGAAGGTACATAATTATGCAATATACAAAGATACATAATTATGCAATATATCAGAAGAATAAATGCAATATGCGAAGGTACATAATTATGCAATATATAAAAAAAATAAATGCAATATACAAAGGTACATAATTATGCAATATACAAAGATACATAATTATGCAATATATCAGAAGAATAAATGCAATATGTGAAGGTACATAATTATGCAATATATCAAAAAAAATAAATGCAATATGTGAAGGTACATAATTATGCAATATACAAAGATACATAATTATGCAATATATCCGAAGAATAAATGCAATATGCGAAGGTACATAATTATGCAATATATAAAAAAAAATAAATGCAATATACAAAGGTACATAATTATGCAATATACAAAGATACATAATTATGCAATATATCAGAAGAATAAATGCAATATGCGAAGGTACATAATTATGCAATATATAAAAAAAAAATAAATGCAATATACAAAGGTACATAATTATGCAATATACAAAGATACATAATTATGCAATATACAAAGATACATAATTATGCAATATATAAAAAGAGCATAAATACGCAATATAATAAATTGAATATACATTGCGCTAATAACATCCCAATAATAAAAATAATATTACAATAACATAAATTAATGATATAATTCAAAATATACTAAAACCTATCAAACATCACATATGTACAACAAACACGAATGTCCACCATAAACGTCAGAAATAAAAATAAAATGCCAATCCAGATCTTATCGATCCACACCTCGTTCCCCATTAAACAAAGATGCAGAACTCGCGTACCCGCGGCGATGTACATTTAAGAACATCCATTACGTAACTCCGAACAACTAAGGCTTTACTACAAACTTAACATATACTATTTGCGGCTGCGTCCCATCACTTAAGGTCGGAAGGACCTTGCCCCGTATACGCTCGCAACGGGAGCGCGGATTAAGAGGACAATGTCTAAGGAAGAAGAAAGAGTACCAACTAGAGAGATCACCTAGATGATGCACGTCAAGAATCTCTGGTCCATGGCCCAGATACTGCGTCCTTCCATGGAGACGTATAAAAACCGCACCTGCTCGCGAACGACACTTTTGCTCGACCACTCCGACCGTTTGAAACCGATGATCCTTCGACTCGATCATCCTGGAACACGAAATCGTTCGTCTTCACAAACGAGTGTTTATGTGCATCGCGGTCTTCTGTTTTCTGCTGGTCTTCATCGTTGTTACTATCATCGTGCTGCTATTTGTCAAGCCCGTCTACTTCTGGCAGGTCCAAACGGAGTGAAGTGTCTATTCTGAATCATCTTCATCCTCAACTTCATCGGCCTCTGGGTCTGACACCTTGAAGACAGTGGCTAGCCATTACCTGTGTAGTTAGCTGTGTCTCAAGATGAAACTAAGCACCCTATACCTAGTCTACACCCTCCTGGGTCTAATAGTCCTAGCCAACAGCCAGGGCACCCTGCTAGAGATGTCCCAGCAGATGTGGACCAAGCTGCTAACGGGTGGTTTCTCCAAAACAGGTAAACTGGATCCCCTAAAGGTCCCTGTGATCAAGGTCGACCAGTCCGAAGGCGACACCAGTTATCGGATCATCCTCAGGAACGTGGAGATCGGAGGTCTGAATAAATCCACCCTAGAAAGCATCCACATAGCCCGAGGTCGGCTGAAGTCCAACCTAAGCGAGGTGGAGGCTGGTTATGTAAGCTACAGTGATCTCCGGGACCTGGACTCCATTAGGTACCGATTCCACACGCTGATCAAGGAGCCCAAGGTGCAGAACGAGAGCTTTGAGGCTATAGTCTCCGCCAGCGACCAGCACAGCAGGTTCATGTCGGCGCCTCGAGAGCAGGAGAAGAGTTTTGAGCGTTTGCGACAGTATGATCCGTTTCTGATGAAGATACAAGCGGACAAGATGAGGGAAGCGCCTAAAAGTGAGCAGAAGAGTCAGGATTCTGGGGTATTTAGCATGGACAGCGCTAAGGTGGTGATGAAGGACCAGATTGTGGAGAATATTAGATACCCTAGCGATGTGCAGATGATCTATGCAATGAGCGCTCTGAACGCTGGGTTGAATCCGACCTATGAACAGAGGTACCAGGGTAGAGCTGGGTCCGAGAGACGAGAGGACCCTAGGGAGAACCAGAGAAGAGGTTATGTGAATGGTAGAACCGAAGCGAGATTCGATGATGTGCAGACGTCGGCTTCGGAGAATGTGGAGAGCAGGGTTAGAGGCAGTCAGAGGTTCCCTGCTTATGTTAGGGAACAGGCGCCTCAGGATACGAGGCTGGAGAAGCAGCCGGGGTACATTGATATCGTTTATGCTGACGGGGAACATCATGGAGGCGTGAAGCGGTTTGGGAATGGAAGGATCGAGTCTAAGGAGGGTACACAGGTGTTTGGAATGAAGGATGTGGCCAAGGTAGGTTTCTTGGAGGTGATGGCTTATGGCTAGGGTAGAAGGTTAACAAGTTCTATCAACGTTCAAATGTGATACTTTTAGGTGGTAGCTTGTTAGACTCATTTTTAGGTCAGATAGTTAGGTTAGCTAGTTGTAATCAGCTAGTTGTGGTAAGCTAGTTGTGGATAGCTAGTAATTATCACATTAGCTAAGTTCAGGATAGTTTTGGGCAATTCTTGTTGGAATACATATCATGACACAGTAGCAGGATGCAATAGTTCATCATTCGAGTCTAATGGAGGGTCAAGTGTGAGGAGGGTACCCAGGTGTTCGGAATGAAGGATGTGGACAAGGTAGATTCTTCAAATTTGAAGGCTTATGTGAAGGACAGAAGGTGGTTGACAAGTTCTATCAACGTTCAAATGTGATATTTTTAGGCGGTAGCTTGTTAGACTCATTTTTAGGTCAGATAGTTAGGTTAGCTAGTTGTAATCAGCTAGTTGTGGTCAGCTAGTTGTAGACAGCTAGTTGTGATCAGCTAGTTGTAGTCAGCTAGTTGTGATCAGCTAGTTGTGATCAGCTAGTTGTGGACAGTTAGTTATGAACAGCTAGTTGTGGACAGCTAGTTGTGGTCAGCTAGATGTGATCAGCTAGTTGTGGACAGTTAGTTATGAACAGCTAGTTGTGGACAGCTAGTTGTGGACAGCTAGTTGTGGACAGCTAGTTGTGGATAGCTAGTAATTATCACATTAGCTACGTCCAGGTTAGTTTTGAGTGATTCCTGTTAGAATACATATCATGACACAGTAGAAGGATGTAATAATTCATTATTCAGTAAATTTATTTTGCTATTTGTAGATTGGTTTATCTGTCTAAAAGTCAGCTCTTAAGTTCATCAGAGGTAGCTCTCTATCTTTAGGCTATCGGATCTGACTTCAGGTTACTTTTCAATAATCCATGTGATATTAATACATTTTCTAATAGATCCTCATCATTGCTAAATATCATTCTTCCTTTGTTTTCTAACAAAATGGCGTTTCACATAACCCATTATTCAACCATATAACCTGTCCCACAAATATTGTCAGACCTAAAAGTCAGATCTGTCAGACCTGTCAGAGTAAAAGTACTTCTTATGATCACAAATAAGTTTGGTTATTAAGTTTTGTGTCTCTCTAACTTTTGCAACAAACTTAATTTGTGACTAGGAAATTCTAGAAGGTAAACGAACCATCACCCACGACTGCACCTCCGGTGAGCCGTTGACGAAGAGAAACGACGCAATCAAGGCTGCCATAAATTCCAACAGCATGAGAAATTTGACTAGGTACGCAAAAGACTATCAGGAAAAACAAGGATACTTCGAGGAAGGAATGCAGCTGCTTTATCATTACGGCGGAAATCCTGTGAATGAAAAAGTTGGCCTTGGAAAGAGATACAAACGTGCGCACAGTGAAAACGAAACTGATGTAGGTACTCTGGTTTCCTTTCAAACAGCAATTATTAATATGATCATTATTGTACTTCAAGGATGATGTGATGCATGTGATCTTGAAAATACGTGTTCCTCAACTTCACATCAAGGCGGATTATGAGCTGACTGGGAAGGTTGGGAAGGAATTGGTGAGAGGAAACGGAAAACTGAATGGCAACTTCAGTAAGGAACTTTTTGCTCTGAAATATTTTAATAAGATACTTTGCATTCTCCAGAGATTTTTTTTTTCTCCAGAGTTTTATGGACCATAGGACTGGGTTTCTTTTAGGATTTGTTTCAATTTTTGTTTGATTCTTGGATCTCAAATTCTGGGATCTGGGATCTCTTCTTTCAAGATTCTTCATTTTTAGGGTTTTCTTAGAATCTACTTTTGGTTCTTCTTAGTATTCATATTAGGATCTACCTATGACTTAATTAGACTTATGACTTATTATTCTTAACATCTACCTATGATCTCCTTAAGACTCTCTTAAGATCTACCTGTGATCTCCTTGAGAATCTCTTAAGATATACCTATGATCTCCTTGAGAATCTCTTAAGATCTACCTATGATCTCTTTGAGAATCTCTTAAGATCTACCTATGATCTCCTTGAGAATCTCTTAAGATCTACCTATGATCTTCTTGAGACTCTCTTAAGATCTACTTATGATTTCCTTCAGACTGTCTTAAAGTCTGCCTATGATCTCCTTCAGACTTTGTTGAAATCCACCTATGACCTGCTCAGGATCTTTCCAAAAATCTACCTCTAATTTTCTTAAGATTCCTTTAACATCCACCTATGATCTCCAAACCTTTCTGGGATCTACCTATGATCCCCTTAAGATTTTCCTAGCATCTACCATAGGTAGATGATCTCCTTAGCTTCATGTTATGATCTACCTATGATCTCCATAGAATTCCCCTATCATCCACATAAAATCTCCTTAAGATACCTCTAAAAATCTTGCATCTACCTATAACCTGTTTCATAATCTCTTAAGGTGTACCTATGGCTTGCATAATCTCCTAGGATCTAACTATGACTTGCATAGTCTCCTAACGTCTACCTATGATCTCCTATGGTGCCTCTACTCTCTCTTGATTTTCTCTGACTCTTCCTAAGATCTCCTTATCGATATCTTCCAATCTGCCAATCTCCTCAGATTCTCCTAGGACCAACATCAAATAAGGAAACATTCTTCTTGACAACTTTCTTCATAATTAGAAAAAGTCTTTCTTGCATACCTTAGCAAAAGTTCAACCGTACCTAACACTCAATTAAACTCAAATGAACCTTGCAGGCGAAGTAACAGGCGACTTCACAATTGAACTAACAAAAGACAAGAGAGAGAACATTTTAATAGTACGCGCCGCCCGAAGTAAATTAAGCGGCAAGAAGGAAAATATCTCCCTACAAGGTATGGACGAGGAAGGACCAGTACAATCGATTCTAAATCACGGTGAGTTCTACGTACACTACGTACACGTTCTACGTAAGTGCATAATTTAAAATAAAAGTCAGAATCACGTGAGTCGCGCCATCTCGTGGGTTGGCATAGGTAGCTTCCATTACGCGTTTGACTACAGTTATAACACCATTATCGCCTACGACAGGATTAAATTCACTCCGATGGAAATTACATGTCGCAGCTTTTCATGAAGGAAATAGCTTGTGAAAAGTAACTCGCAGAATCCGAATGTACAATACTTGCAAGCCGGTTTGTGGTCATTGCGTAAACGTCGTTTCGTCTGTTTCCGTTGCGTCATATGCAGCCGGTGTTCTTCCGTAATTAGCAATCTCCAAAGAGAACGATAGAAACGAGGAATTCCATGGAGAAAAGTCGGTGTCAATCGATACGAAAGTCCCGTTCACGTTGATCAGAATATTACGTAAACAATGCATCGACTGACTTTCGTTTGTTGTTCTTGAAGTACTTGAAGTACTAGATACTAACTATTAAATTAAACTTTAAATACTACATATTAAACTCTCAATTGAACTTGAAATAGTAGGTACTAACTATTAAATTAAACTTGAAGTACTAGATATTAAATACTTAATTAAACTTGAAATACTAGGTACTAACTATTAAATTACACTTGAAGTACTAGATATTAAACACACAATTAAACTTGAAATACAAGGTACTAACTATTAAATTGAACTTGAAATACTAGATATTAAATACTCAATCAAACTTGAAATACTAGGTACTAACTATTAAATTAAACTTGAAGTACTAGATATTAAATACTTAATTAAACTTGAAATACTAGGTACTAACTATTAAATTAAGTTTGAAGTACTAGATATTAAACACTCAATTAAACTTGAAATACTAGGTACTAACTATTAAATTGAACTTGAAGTACTAGATATTAAATACTTAATCAAACTTGAAATACTAGGTGCTCACTACTAAATTAAACTTTAAGTACTAGATAATAAATACTCAATCAAACTTGAAATACTAGGTACTAACTATTAAATTAAACTTGAAATACTAGATACTAAATATTAAATTAAACTTGAAATACTAGATACTAAATCCTAAATTAAACGTGAAGTACTAAATATTAAATAATAAATTAAACTTAAAGTCCTACATACTAAATACTAAATTAAACTTGCAATACTAGGTACTAAATATTAAATTATTAAACTTGAAATTCTAGATACTAAATATTAAATTAAACTTGAAGTCCTATATACTAAATACTAAATTAAACTTGAAATACTAGACACTAAATACTAAATTAAACTTGAAGTACTAAATATTAAATAATAAATTAAACTTAAAGTCCTAGATACTAAATGCTAAATTAAACTTGAAATACTAGATACTAAATATTAAATTATTAAACTTGAAATTCTAGATACTAAATATTAAATTAAACTTGAAGTCCTAGATACTAAATGCTAAATTAAACTTGAAATACTAGATACTAAATATTAAATTATTAAACTTGAAATTCTAGATACTAAATATTAAATTAAACTTGAAGTCCTATATACTAAATACTAAATTAAACTTGAAATACTAGGTACTAAATATTAAATTATTAAACTTGAAATACTCAATGCTAACTATTAAATTAAACTTGCAATTCTAGATACTAAATATTAAATTAAACTTGAAGTCCTATATACTAAATACTAAATTAAACTTGAAGTACTAAACATTAAATAATAAATTAAACTTGAAGTCCTATGTACTAAATACTAAATTAATCTTGAAATACTAGATACTAAATATTAAGTCAAACTTGAAATATCAGATACTAAATACTAAATTAAACTTAAAGTACTAAATATTAAATATTAAATCAAACTCGAAATACTAAATAATAAATATAAATTAAACTTCAAATATACTTTCGAAGATGATTAAAAAAAACTTTTAAACGAACAGTTCACGAAGTTAGCACGAACACGACGTAACGAAAGGGAAAAAGTAAAAGTGATGGCCAACGAGTGTATCGACGTCGATCAAGCAAAGTAAAAGCGTCCGCTTTCTGCAACATTTTGATGCACCCCCGCAATCAACCACGTCCATCATATTAATTCGCTTAATAACAGTTTCACGTTGACTTTCAGGTTTAATGGCTGCCGAAGCGGTGGCCGCCATGCTTGCCGATGACCTGGCGACAAAAGCGTTGAACGACAGAACAGCCGACGCGATGATTTACAAAATGTACAAAGACCTTCCTGTTAATTAACAACCAGGAAAACTTTTCTGTGGATTTTTTTGCCGGACGCTTATTCTTTATGGTATCGTTGTTCTTTGTTTTAAGATTTGTTAATCCTTTTCGCTGAACAAAATGGCGGCGATGGATGATGATTTTGGAAATTGTTTTTGGTTTTTAATATTTTAATTACTGTGAGTATGCTGTGAATTTGATTTGGGTAATTAACAATTGATGCTTTGATTGAAATAATTATTTTTTAAATATTTTTTAATATTTTTATTATATTCTGAAAAGTAATTTTAATTAATTTAGTACAAGTGTATTTGAATATAATAACATAAGATTTTTCCATTTGAGATTTTTATAAAAATGGTGTTTAAAGATTGAAGTAATTAAAATTTTAAATATCTTCAACTAACACTCTAATTATGTACAACAATAGGAACTTACATATTAAAATAATTTGATAGAATAGGATATAAAATACAATTTTTATAACAATCAAAAATATTCCAGTATGTTTATATAGAAACTTTTCTTTTGCAGTAAAATATTTACTAGTGAGTGTTTAAGGTTAGAATTCTGGGGACCTAAGGCGGGAAATTTGAATATAAACACTATTAATTTATTAATCACTTGCATGATTCTATTCATATTTATTTATTCTGTTATATTTATCAACTAAGGAGAAAGAGTCATTAACTTATTAACTTGTTACTAGAATTATACTTAATTTATATTCTATAGAATTTTATCATATATCTCTTGCGGCACACACATGTTTTACATTACATACGTATTATAAGTAGCCTATATTTTTAACTAGTTTAATTTTTATAATTATTAAGAAATTATTTATGTACTCAATCGAAAACTTGCTCATATATGAACAGAAAGCAGAGTGCAAAATTTATTGTAAAAAGGTGCTTTATAGATTTAGAATAATATTTTTATTCTCCTGTTTGTGCATAAATGAAATGCATTATATGAAGATTCTTTGTAATAATTTTGTGATACGGTTCTAAACGAATATGTGAAATCTACATATATGGCCGAAAATGATATTCATCAGAAATTCACAAATTTTTTAATTGATGCATTATAGAAAAGAGTTGTGAAGTAATTTCATATTACTATACACTCTAAACACAGATATACGCAAAATCTACATATATGGCCGAAAATGATTTTATCTAAAATTCATAAATTTTTGAATTGTTGCATTATAGAAAAGTGATATGAAGTAATTTTATATTACTATACACTCTAAACACAGATATACGTAAAATCTACATATATGGCCGAAAATGATATTTATCCAAAATTCACAAATTTTTCAATTGTTGCAATATAAAAGAATGATGTGAAGTAATTTCATGTTACTATACACTCTAAACACACACATACGTAAACTCTACATATATGGCCGAAAATGATATTTATCAGAAATTCACAAATTCTTGTGAATTTTTGCATTATAGAAAAGTGATGTGAAGTAATTTCATGTTACTATACGTTCTAAACACAGATATATGTAAAATCTACATATATGGCCGAAAATGATATTTATCCAAAATTCACAAATTTTTCAATTGTTGCAATATAAAAGAGTGATGTGAAGTAATTTCATGTTACTATACACTCTAAACACACATATACGTAAAATCTACATATATGGCCGAAAGCAATTTTTATAAAAATTCGCAAACTTTTTAATTATTGCATTATAAAAAAGTTATATGAAGTAATTTTATATTACCAAACATTCCAAACACACCCATAAAATCTACATATATGGCCAATAACGATGTACATCAAAATTCGCATTATTTCAAAACAATATATTACAAAACACATTCTACACGTAAAATATTGCGCAAAATTGTTCAAAGCCGTTTCAAATTATTTTTGCACACGCCCGACAAGAAGTCTGATTCATACGCCCTATTAAAGATGGTAAAATTGCATATGCTCGCGAATCGAAGCATTAAATGTACAAGTTTGATTGTGTCATACACGTAAATAATACGTAAACGCATGCACGGCCGATTTGTAAACGGGTTTGCAAACGTTACGTGCAGTTTGCCATAGCGGAACCAGTCAGAATCCGTCAGATTTTACATAATCGCATTTGGGAAATTCAACGTGTTACACCAACGATTTCCAACGCACTTGGTTGGGGAAAGTTAGCATCGATGATCGGACGTTGAATGCGACGAATAAATTTCGCGAGTCGAAAAAGTGAATTGACTTTTAATCGATTTAAGTTATCGAATCGATCGTACGAATTTTATTTACTGGACAATGATATATTAATTGCTCCACGATATTTTACGATGTTGTATTTTATAGTAGTTATAGTAATTATTCAGTTAGTAGTAGTAGTAAAGTAGTTACAGTAGTTAATGTAGTTTTATAAGAATATTATAATATTTTATGATTCTTGTTTATGACATATTTAATGTATTAATGTATTAATCAGATATGTAGTATGTTTATATAAGTAGTTGGAACATGTTATCCGTTGATTAACTTTGTGTATCATTTGTAGCCATGAAATAAATGAATATGTAATTGAGAGTTGATGTTATTTACATATTGTGTTTATGTAATGCATGTATATAATTACACTTGTATACTGTATTTATTGTGTATTATACATAATTATGCTCATACACTATGTTTACTTGATAATGTGTATAATTATAGTCGAGATACATATATTGTATTCACAACATTGTATTATGTAAAGTCGTGTTCATATGTTATACATATTAAACATCATAGAAAATAATATTCAGATACTTCAAATTATAATGATGAAAAAATAGAAAAAAGTAATAATTAGAGAATGGAACAATGGAACAGTTCAATAATTGAATAATTGAATAATTGAATAATTGAATAATTGAATAATTGAATAATTGAGTAATTGAGTAATTGAGTAATTGAATAATTGAATAATTGAATAACTGGATAATTGTACACTTGAATAATTGAATAATTGAGGAAGCTTGACAACTTGACAACCTGAGAACTTCAGAATTTGAACTTGACAACTTGAAACTTGATATCTTGGAAACTTGATATATTGGAAAATTGAGAACTTGGAAACTTGAAAGATTGGAAACTTGAGAACTTGGAAACTTGAGAAATTGGACACTTGAAAACTTAGAAACTTGATATCTTGGGAACTTGAGAGCTTGGAAACTAGATATCTTGGAAACTTGATATCTTGGACGCTTGATATCTTGGAAACTTGATATCTTTGAAACTTGAGAGCTTGGAAACTTGAGAGCTTGGGAACTTGAGAGCTTGGAAACTTGAGAGCTTGGAAACTTGAGAGCTTGGAAACTTAAGAGCTTGGGAACTTGAGAGCTTGGAAACTTGAGAGCTTGGAAACTCGATATCCTGGAAATTTGATATCTTGGAAATTTAATATCTTGGAAACTTGATATCTTGGAAACTTGATATCTTGGAAACTTGATATCTTGGAAGCTTGATAACTTGGAAGCTTGATAACTTGGAAACTTGATATCTTGGAAACTTGATATCTTGGAAGCTTGATAACTTGGAAACTTGAGAACTTGGAAACTTAAAAACTTGAAAAATGAAAAATGTTAAAATTTAATAATAGGAAAGAATGAAAACTGTGATAATTTCAAAGCAAGGAAATACCTATACCAAAAAAAATTGATATCTCACTGACCCAAATTTATTTGACACTAATCCCTCATCACTGCACTTAATGCTCTCCTTTAATCTTATCGTCTTATCCTCATATAAAATCAGTCCAATAGCTCTTTCTGTAATACGTGTTCTGATTACAACAGTAATAACACCGTTACATAATGTACAAGTCTAGCAAGACATAAACTTCATAAAATAAGATTCTAAGGAAGTCAATAAAATCAATGATTATTTTTACAAAAACAAAAGAATTCGATTTCTGAAAGATACATTATCTTATAATTATAGGTCTTCAATTTAAAATGTAGTATTTTATACACAGCATGACTTGAAGGAAGACATTGATTATATATCCAATCACATATTCACTGCATCTGTAGATATTTGCATTTGCGATTAAACATTATGTCATCGACGCAGGGAGAAAGTAAAAGTCTCCAAAATTTGTTCAATGACAATTTAAAGTAGTTTCCTTGAAATTATTTAAACAAATCCTCGACTTAAAACGAACTGTTAACAACTTGTCTTCTGCAAACTTTGTATAGTCAAAATTAGAATTTAAGCAACCTTCAGTAAAAAATGTAAAAAATGTTTGAAAAGTTGTACAACATCTCGCGAGAAGAAGATGCAGAATTAAATATTTCTTTGTCACGTGAAGGTATACTTAAGTTCATTATCTTAATCTTATATACGGTATTCAAGTATTTTTTGTGTCAAGTATTCTCTCCCATCAATTACAATCCCCTAATGACAGCGGTTCGTTGAAACTTCTTGCCATTGACCAAGAATCTTGATGACGATCCTTCATATTATTAATCTAATAGCATCCTCGTACTCGCTGCAAATTTTCCCCGATGTTTCCTGTCTCGAGTCGCGGTTTCGAAACGGTGTAATCAAGTTTGACTTCGATGCACTTAATTGTGATATTTTTGTTACGTGAATGCATTTAGATCTGGGAAAATTTTGATGATTATGTCGAAAATTGAGATATGGGAATATTTACGAGATGATTTATGAGAATGTTTTACATTGGAAAACCTTGAAATCTAGGGATATTGGTACCTAGCACAATTTTATAACCTTTCATAACCTAAATGCTACAACTTCTTCTATTTCAAGTCCTTATTATACCTGGACTCCGCTAGCAATTCTAAATTACTATATTCTTGTAATATTATATTTCAAGGTCTATATCTAGACTTTTAGAAATATTATAATGCTATAATCCAGCAACCCTATATCCCTAGATCCTTATTAGCCCCAGATCCCTCTACTTCTCAGTCTTGACTAATCCTATATTACTGCAGTCCTATTAACCCTATTATTAACCCACATCGGTACTGCCACCAAATCCTTATATTCACATATCCTTCGAACCCTAGGTACCCATATCCCCAACTCCCATATCTCCAATTCTCAAATTCTTAACTTCCATATCCTCAACTCCCACATCTCCAACTTCCACATCCCCAACTCCCACATCCCCAATTTCCACATCTCAAATTTCCACATGCCCAACTTCCATATTCCCAACTTCCACATCCCCAACTCCCACATCCCCAATTTCCACATGCCCAACTTCCATATCCCCAACTACCATATACCCAATTCCAACATCTCCAACTTGCACATCCCCAACTTCCACATCCCCAACTCCCACATCCCCAATTTCCACATGCCCAACTTCCATAAGCCCAACTCCCAAATCTCCAATTCCCAAATTTTCAACTTCCATGTCCTCAACTCCCACATCCCCAACTTCCACATCCCAACTCCCACATCCCCAATTTCCACATGCCCAACTTCCATATCCCCAACTTCCATAAGTCCAACTCCCAAATCCCCAACTCTCATATCTCCAATTCCCAAATTCTCAACTTCCATATCCTCAACTCCCACATCCCCAACTTCCACATCCCAACTCCCACATTCCCAATTTCCACATCCCCAATTTCCACATGCCCAACTTCCATATCCCCAACTTCCATATGCCCAACTTCCATAAGTCCAACTCCCAAATCCCCAACTCTCATATCTCCAATTTCCAAATTCTCAACTTCCATATCCTCAACTCCCACATCCCCAACTTCCACATCCCCAACTCCCACATCCCCAATTTCCACATGCCCAACTTCCATATCCCCAACTTCCATATGCCCAACTTCCATATCCCCAACTCCCATATCCCCAATTCCAACATCTCCAACTTGCACATCCCCAACTTCCACATCCCCAACTCCCACATCCCCAATTCCCACATGCCCAACTTCCATATCCCCAACTCCCATATCTCCAACTCCCAAATCCCCAACTCCCACATCCCCAGGTCCCACATCTCCAACTCTCACATCCCCATACCCACATATCCACCCCACTCTTGGTGTGGTAGTAGTGCTAGTAGTAGTACTAGTAGTAGTAGTAGTAGTAGTAGTAGTAGTAGTAGTAGTAGTAGTAGTAGTAGTAGCAGTGTAGTAGTACTAGTAGTAGTAGTAGCAGTAGTAGTACTAGTAGTAGTAGTAGCAGTAGTAGTGTTAGTAGTAATAGTAGTAGTAGCAGTAGTAGTACTAGTAGTAGTATTAGTAGTAATAGTAGTAGTAGCAGTAGTAGTACTAGTAGTAGTAGTAGTAGTAGTAGTAGTAGCAGTGTAGTAGTACTAGTAGTAGTAGTAGCAGTAGTAGTACTAGTAGTAGTAGTAGCAGTAGTAGTGTTAGTAGTAATAGTAGTAGTAGCAGTAGTAGTACTAGTAGTAGTAGTAGGAGTATCAGTGGCAGTACTAGTAGTAGTGGGAGTATCAGTGGCAGTACTAGTAGTAGTAGTAGTAGTATTAGTAGTAATAGTAGTAGTAGCAGTAGTAGTACTAGTAGTAGTAGTAGGAGTATCAGTGGCAGTACTAGTAGTAGTGGGAGTATCAGTGGCAGTACTAGTAGTATTAGTAGTATTAGTAGTAATAGTAGTAGTAGCAGTAGTAGTATTAGTAGTAGCAGTAGTAGTACTAGTAGTAGTGGTAGTAGTAGTAGTAGCAGTAATAGTATTAGTAGTAATAGTAGTAGTAGCAGCAGTAGTACTAGTACTAGTACTAGTAGTAGTGGTAGCAGTAGTAGTACTAGTAGTAGTAATAGTAGCAGTAGTATCCTAATCAACCACCCCACCTAAAAAGAACCCCCAAAAAAGTCCAAAGTGACATTAGCACCAAAATTGCAGTACATATCAACTCAGTAGCACTCGTAGTACTAGTAACAGTAGTAGTCGCAGCAATAGTACTAGTAGTAGTAGTAGTGCCCTAATCAACCATCCTACCCAAAAAACACTCAAAAAATCCAAAATGACATTGGCACCAAAATTGTATATATCCTATACATCAACTCATTTGCGTCGATTAGAGCATTCCTGACCTACCATTCTTCAAATTCGCATAAACAACAAAGAATAGCCTGATCGTACGTGGATGGCTGGTTACGGCCCTGACTGAGTTAAAAGGAGGCATTCTACCGTGATAAATTCACCGTTGCCCGCGGTGGGGGCAAATCCACGGTGCGGAGAAAGTGCTGTTAGTTTATATATACGCGGGTAACGCGGTCCATCGCGCGCATTTTCGATACCACTCTCGCTAATTGCGATATATCAGACTCGACACCGGCCATCTAACACAGGCAGCGACAGGATGAGGATGCTGATCGGGCTGTTGGTGATCGCCACCTGGACCGGGATCACTATTGCTGAACTGCGTGAGTAATTTTTTGAATTATTGTTGATTTTGTAGGGAAATTAATTTTAATTATTAATGTGTGTGTTAAATTAGTTGCTGTGTGTAATATGGTAGCTGATGAACATTTTATTTGATTTACGTTTGCATTTGAAAGATTATTAGGTTGTCACTTACTAGGTGGTTACTTACTAGGTGGCTACTTATTAGGTGGTTACTTATTAGGTGGTTACTTACTAGGTGGTTACTTACTAGGTGGTTACTTATTAGGTGGTTACTTACTAGGTGGTTACTTATTAGGTGGTTACTTACTAGGTGGTTACTTATTAGGTGGTTACTTATTAGGTGGTTACTTATTAGGTGATTACTTACTAGGTGGTTACTTACTAGGTGGTTACTTACTAGGTGGTTACTTATTAGGTGATTACTTACTAGGTGGTTACTTACTAGGTGTTTTAGTCCTTCAATTTGAGATGAGTGTCTTTTATATGTAGGTATAATTACACATGTGATGTATGACATAGTGCAATATACATCGTGGCAATAAATAATAAAGAAATAATAATTTTAGAAGAATTCAGTAAACTTTTTATGTAAAACTTATCAAAGACTGCTCTATATGCAAAAATACCTTTGAGTGCAAGGATTTAATGTGAAAACTCACAATTTTTATTTGGTTTAGTATAAAAACTAACAAAATTGTTCTATGGTTTAAAACAAGATAATAGAATTTTTAAAGTTGATAGAATTTTTATTATGTTAAATATAAAAGCTGATGGAATTTTTATTTGGTTTAATATGAAAGCTGTTAGAATTTTCACTTTGTTTAAAATAAAGCTTAACAAACTTTACAGATGGTTTGATATGAAAAACAAAATAAATAATTTTTATGTGATTTAATATGAAAACATAACAAAACTTTTTTTAATATAAAAAATTAATGAAAGCTTCATATGGTTTATTTTAAAAAATTAGTGAAATTTTCATATGGTTCAATATAAAAAATGACTGAAACCTTCATATGTTTCAATATAAAAAATTACTGAAACCTTCATATGGTTTAATATAAAAAATTACTGAAAGTTTCATATGGTTTGATTAAAAAAAAAATGAATGAAAGCTTCATATGGTTTAATATAAAAAATTACTGAAACCTTCATATGGTTTAATATAAAAAATAAAAGAAATCTTCATGTTTCAATAAAAAAAAAAATGAATAAAAGCTTCATAAAAACTAACGAAATTTTAATTTAATTTAACATGAAAATTAATGCAAAGTTTATAACACAGGTGAAATGGTTAAAGAAAGTAGTAAAAGTAGATAAAAACGAAATAAAATAGAGTGTAATAAACTGCAATTACTGAAGAAGTCTGAACGTGAGTAAATGTTACGACTTTCATGGTTGGTTTTATTGTTATGGTGAAATTTATTGTCTTGAATATTGATGAAGCCAGTGCAATTGTATTCGTGTATTAAAATAGAGGAAAAGAAAGTATAATGAAGTGATGTTAGTGACAAGATTTCACAGTTGATGAATCATTGATTTTAATGAAACGTTTTTGGATGGATTTAGGATGGTAATTAGATGATAGGTTATTTAATGATAGTCATGTTATTAGTGAAAATGGAGTATTTAGGGAGATATTTAATATTTCATTATTTGTAATTGGTGGAAATACTGAATTATTTAATTGTAAGGTGATGGATGTGTTAGTCGAGGTGGTTAAGTGATGCATTTTCTAATTCTTTCATCGCGAGTTCAAATCCCTCAGAAGCCAACTCTTTTTATTCTTCATTTTTTTCTTTTTTTTTTTATAAATATATTTATGTTCATACATTATGTATATATCTTCTCTTAATAGTTTCTTCTTTTCCTCTTTATCATAACAACTCAAATTACAATAATTGAAAACCTATCACTGTATTGTCTCAACTATCACAACTTAACGTTACAATTAAATAAAATAAGTCAGAACACAACAAATTAAAAAACAAATAAAGTGAAATAAAATACATTCCTATAAAGTGTAAACAGACCATAAAATGATGAACGGTATAATAACACGTTCGTGTCAGTTCTTTAAAACGAAGAAAACAGGGAACACGCGATGCACTTTATATTCGATGTAGGTTTGAAACGTGTCTTGCGCGAGGAAAACTTTAATGTCAACTAGTCGACGATGCTTTTACTTTAATCTGATGTACTAGTTTCAGAAACGACTATCCTAGGCGCGTAATTACACTGAAACCGCAAGTAGAAACGTTACAAGGACGGTATTTATGTAGATTAATTAATCAAAGATGAAACCGTGTCGCGTTGTAAAAGCATGTGACACTTTTTTGTCGAATTTTAATTATTACGGTTACGGTTCGTCGTTACGGTTACGATGGCATCGTTATGGGTTGCGTGGTGGATCGTTGTTAGGTACATTGCCACGCGTTATATGGCCATGGGTTATATTGCAATATGTTGAGAGGATGTGAAGCTTTAAGGAATTTGGGATTTGGGGAATTCGGGGAAGGTGGGATTTAGGGAATTTGGGGAAGGTGGGATTTGGGCAATTAGGGATCTGGGGAATTTGGGATTTGGAGAGAGTGGAATTTGGGAAATTAGGGATCTGGGGAATTTGGAATTTGGAGAGAGTGGGATTTGGGAATTTGGGATTTGGAGAGAGTGGAATTTGGGGAATTTGGGATTTGGGGAGAGTGGAATTTGGGGAATTTGGGATTTGGAATTTGGGGAATTTGGGGAGAGTGGAATTTGGGAAACTAGGGATCTGGGGAATTTGGGATTTGGAGATTTGGGGAATTTGGGGAGAATGGAATTTGGGAAATTTGGGATCTGGGGAATTTGGGATTTGGAGAGAATGGAATTTGGGGAATTTTGGATTTGGATAGAGTGGGATTTAGGGAATTTGGGATTTGGAGAGAGTGGAATTTGTGGAATTTGGAATTTGGGGAATTTGGAATTTGTGGAGAGTAGAATTTGAGAAATTTGGAATCTGGAGAGTTTGAAATTTGGAGAATTTGGAATTTAGAAAACTTGGAATTTAGAGAATTTAAAAAATTGAGAACTATATTAATCCGTAAATTACCAACTTCAAAAATTTATATCTCCATAAATTTCATCTCATAAAACTTTGAAAGTTACGTAATTTCCCGTTATCAGCCAACACCTACGTCCCCATACATACATGTACACGTCACACAAAGTCTCACTTTCATTGCATACTTCATTAAAATTACCAATAAGATTAATCTTGAACACAAGGAAATTCGAAACTTGTGCAACTAGTAACTTTCTTCGCGTATAATTATATATTAAGCATGCAAACGTGAAAGGAATTCGAGAAACAAAACCTGCTACTTGCATCAATCGATACCCGTCCCCATGATTGATCACATTGACGTGGTAAAAACTCTCTTCGAATTGTTCGACACGCTCATTACGTCATATATCATACAAGGTTTCTTTAACAGGTGTTCACACGTGTCAAGTTTACACAGAACAGAATGAAACTTTCTTCAAATACTTGCAGAGTGTGTTTGAACATTTCTTCTGGAGATACATAATCTTGCAAGGCGTTTTGTCACGGTCAATGACTGTCGTTGACACTTACATTCTAAAGAAGACATTTGTTAATACTTTTAATTATGCAATAATGTAAAAATTAATTTATTATAATATTTATTTATTTTAATGACTTTTTTTCAATCTTATACATTTTTATTGTATTTTATTTAATTTTTTATTGATGTTATGTGTGGGCAGGTTATTGTGTCTTCATAGAACTGTAATATTGGAAACGGCAATATAACGTGAAACAAGTTTTTGAACTGCAAAGTAAAGGATACAGTGTATATATTAATAAGATCCTTATATTTTTATAAAAGTTGTATGTACTCTGTTAAAAAGACAGGTTATTGAATGTTCTTCTAAAAACCAGCTATATTGCAAACGGCCATATAACGAAAAGTAACGTTTAACCGGGTAAAAAGCATCAGAACATTACATTTTTTAAACAAGTTTATATATACTGTGTTAAGAAGATAGGTTACTGAATGTACTTTCAAAGACCGGTAATATTGAAAGTGGCCATATAATGAAAGACAATATTTAAGTCAACTACAAAACTGCTATAGTATATGTATCAACAGAAACGTTGCATTCGTACAATAGTCAAATGTACCACGTTCAAAAGACGGATAGTAACTTCAGAAATCGGCAATATGAAAAATGGCCATATATCAAATAGTAGTATTTCAGTCAACTACAAAAGTAATGCAATAAATTTATCTACAGAAACGTTGTATTCCTATAGAAATCAAATGTATCACATTAAAAAGACAAACAGCAAGCTTAGAAATCGGCAATATAAGGAGAGACCATATAACAAAAAGCAGTATTTCGGTCAAACCACATAAGTAATGCTATAAATTTATCTATAGGAACGTTGTATTCCAATAGAAATCAAATGTGTCACATTGAAAAGACAAACAGCAAGCTTAGAAGTCGGCAATATGAGAAGAGACCATATAACAAAAAGCAGTATTTCGGTCAACCACAAAAGTAATACAATAAATTTACCAACAGAAACGTTGTACTCCTACAAAAGTCAAATGTATTACATGGAAAAAGCCAACTGCATCACACAAATCGGCAATATAAGAAGAGACCATATAACAAAAAACAGTATTTCGGTCAACCACAAAAGTAATACAATAAATTTATCTACAGGAACATTGTACTTCTATAGAAATCAAATGTATCACATTGAAAAGACCTACAGCATCACAAAAATCGGCAATATAAGAAGAGACCATATAACAAAAAGCAGTATTTCGATCAAACTACAGAACTAACACAATAAATTCATCACCAGAAATGTTGTCTTCCTACAAAACTCAAACATATCACATCCAAAAGACCTACAGCACCACAAAAATCGGCAATATAAGTAGAGGCCATATAACAAAAAGCACTATTTCGGCCAATTAAACAAACGATCCATCATCGGTAACGTTACATTCCTGTAAAAGTCAACGCACCGTGTTGAAACGTCAAGTTAGTGAACGCTTAAGGCTGCGATGACTAAGCCGTCACGGTAGAGCGCGTTTTTGCGTTCCCGGCGTTCTCGAGGCCAGGCCTAAAATCGAAAGTGCGCGCGGTAGAAAGTGAAATTACGAGCCGAGCGGAGCTTTTTTTTTTTATTTCTTCGTCGACCATAAAGGCGAATCGCCGGCCGTGGACCGACGTAGCAGAAGATGGAAACGCACGTGCTACAACGCCGGGATAGAAAGGTTCGATCCACGCCGGTGATTGATAGATCGCCGGTAGCTAGAAATTGTTCAATGGCTAAGGCCAATTGATCATTCCACGAGATCCGCGGGACGATTATCGAGAAAGGAGTGCTTCACGATCGACCCGAATTTCTATCAGGATTGATGAAACGAGAGCTCTTTATTTGGTGAAACCGGGTGATGGCGGTGGGTTTTATTGGATACTGGAGGAGGAGAAGAGTGCGCTTTGGGAATATTTTGGGAATTTAAGGATTTGGGAAATTTGGGAAATTTGGGAAATTTGGGAAATTTGGGAAATTAGGAAATTTAGGGAATTTAAAGAATTTAGGGAAATTACGGAAATTAGGAAAATTAGGGAAATTAGGGAAATTTGGGAAATCAGGGAAATCAGGGAAATTAGAGAAATCTGAGAATTAAAAAATTTGGGATTTGTGGAGTATGGGATTTGGGGAGTTCGGGATTTGGGGAACTTGGGATTTGAGGTATTTTGGGATTTGGGGAATTTGGAATTTGGTGAATTTGAGATTTGGGGAATTTGGAATTTGGGAAGCGTGAGATTTGGGGAATTTGGAATTTGGGAAGCTTGAGATTTGGGGAATTTGGAATTTAGGAAATTTAGAATTTAGGGAATTTGGAATTTGGGGAGTTTGGATTTTGGGGAATTTCGGATCTGAGAAATTTGGAATTTGGGGAATTTGAAATTCGAGAAGTTTGGGATTTGGGGAATTTGGAATTGGGGAAGCTTGAGATTTGGGGAATTTGGAATTTGGGAAGCTTGAGATTTGGGGAATTTGGAATTTGGGAAGCTTGAGATTTGGGGAATTTGGAATTTGGGAAGCTTAAGATTTGGGGAATTTGGAATTTAGGAAATTTAGAATTTAGGGAATTTGGAATTTGGGGAGTTTGGATTTTGGGGAATTTGGAATTTGGTGAATTTGGGATTTGGGAAATTTGGAATTTGGGAAGCTTGAGATTTGGGGAATTTGGAATTTGGGAAGCGTGAGATTTGGGGAATTTGGAATTTAGGAAATTTACAATTTAGGGAATTTGGAATTTGGGGAGTTTGGATTTTGGGGAATTTGGGATCTGAGGAATTTGGAATTTGGGGAGTTTGAAATTCGAGAAGTTTGGGATTTGGGGAATTTGGAATTTGGGAAGCTTGAGATTTGGGGAATTTGGAATTTGGGAAGCTTGAGATTTGGGGAATTTGGAATTTGGGAAGCTTGAGATTTGGAGAATTTGGAATTTGGGAAGCTTGAGATTTGGGGAATTTGGAATTTAGGAAATTTAGAATTTAGGGATTTTGGAATTTGGGGAGTTTGGATTTTGGGGAATTTGGGATCTGAGGAATTTGGAATTTGGGGAATTTGGAAGTTGGGGAGTTAGAAATTTGAGAAGTTTGGAATTTGGGGAATTGAAAATTTGGGGAAATGGAGAAATTTGGGAAATTTGAGAAACGTGACAAATTTGGGAAATATGAGATTTTATATTTAATAAACAAGAAATTTTGCAAATTAAAAAATTGAAAACAAATATATTTGAAAATGAAAGAATTGACAGTAATGACATTCTAAAGCATCTATTAGAATAGCTACATTATCACAGTTGCAACATTTCCGTCTGCATATAATCAACAAAAATGAAGTGCATGTCGTTCTAATTATTTTCAACCCGTCAGAAAACCTGTTTGATCAGTGTCCCCATTAACACGATCCGCTCCTAATGCAATAGCTTTTACCTTTACAATGTTGAAAAACTCGATTTCTAAACTTAAAAGAACTTTCAAGGGTTAAAACATCTTATTTTTGTTTAATACTTTACGTCAATTCTATGTAATAATTTAAAAAAGTGAAGAAATATAAAAAAATTAAATTAAAATTAGTACCAGGACGCTACCGCTAGGTGGCTATAATATTTTTCTCCTTATTTTTGGTTTTAACAGGCTTAAATAATTTTTGTTTGAGTTCCTTTAAGATTTTAGGACACTGTAGATTTGTTTAATTAGAAGAAAAGTACTTTTTTTTATGAAAAAGACAGTTTTATTTTACGTAGGTTCCTCCGTTCACTGTAAGATGGCGCTGAGAGTACTGTTTACGCGGGATTTCATATAAATTCAAAATATTCGATTTCCTCTTTTGAGTTTATTAACTTTTATTACGTTTAAATACTAAATATTGTCAAGTGACCGAATTAACTACTTTCTAATAGTATAACTACTTTATAATAATATTGTTAATAATAATAATAATAATATTGTTAAAATGAAATGTCTGTTCAAGTTAAAATATAAATACATTCATATGTGTATCTAATTTCATTTATACATAAAAAAATTTCTAAAAAAATTCAAACTTTTGAACTTAAAATTATTGTAATAATTAAGTAAATTATTAATATAATTCTCAACTCAAAATTATTAATATAATTCAATAAATTATTAATATAATTCTCAACTCAAAATTATTAACATAATTCAGTAAATTGTTAATATAATTCTCAACTCAAAATTATTAATGTAATTCAATAAATTGTTAATATAATTCTCACTTTAAAATTATTAATGTAATTCAATAAATTGTTAATATAATTCTCAACTCAAAATTATTAATGTAATTCAATAAATTGTTAATATAATTCTCAACTCAAAATTATTAACATAATTCAATAAATTGTTAATACAATTCTCAACTCAAAATTATTAATGTAATTCAATAAATTGTTAATATAATTCTCAACTCAAAATTATTAATCTAATTCAATAAATTGTTAATATAATTCTCACTTTAAAATTATTAATGTAATTCAATAAATTGTTAATACAATTTCAAGCTTAAAATTACCAAAATAACATCATTGTTAAAAACTGCCTCTTTTTCACTAAATAAATAGATAAATATAATAAATGAAATACAACTCTGTTCCCCCCCAAAATATCAAACTTATCAACCAATACAAGTACCAACCAACTTATCAAGCTCACCAAACAATAATAACCTAAATAAATTAATTTGCATAGCATAAAGAATCACCTGCGTTTCGCACGATACTGGTAGCAACCTCATAAAACTGTGTCAATGTTCCTGTGACACGTTACCATAAAATTACACAATCGTTTCTCATTCGCAGCACCTGGTGTTCAGTCTTGTCCCCGCACCAACGACCTGGCACAATATGGCAGATGCGTGTTGGAACAATTAAAGGCGATCACCCCATATTTAGCCAATGGCATCCCATCCTTGAAGCTGCCCGCCTTGGATCCGTTGTTTCTCCCTTCGTTGACTGTCGACCGAAACCTGGAATCGTTGAAGATCAAAGCGAACATGACTAAAATACGAGTGTACGGTGGAACAAATTTCGTGATCGACGAATTGAAAGCAAATCCCCATGATCTTTCGGTTCAACTCAAGGTTTCGCTGCCGCATGTTCATGTGAACGGCGATTATGACGTGCAGGGGAGGCTTTTGTTGCTGCCTTTGAATGGGGCTGGCAGTTTCAAGGGAAATTTCAGTGAGTATTTTTATTTCTGGGTGAGTGTGATTGGTTTGTGAATGTGTGACTGGTTAGTTTGCAAATTGTATTGCTAGTTTGGAGAATATGGGATTGTGTGTTAGGTCTGAGTGTGATGTTTGTGATGTGTGTTGAGAGATTTCATCTTGGGACACTTTGGAACGTTCTAGGATATTTAGGTCATCTTGGGACACTTTGGAACACCTTAGGACACTTAGGCTACTCAGATCACTTAGGCCACTTTGGGACACCTTAGGACATTTAGGTTACTCAGATCATTTAGGTCACTTTGGGACACCTTAGGACACTTAGGTCACTTTGGGACACTTAGGTCACTTTGGGACACTTAGATCACTTTGGGACACTTAGGTTACTTAGACCACTTAGGTTACTTTGGAACACTGTAGGACACTTAGGACACCTTGGGACATTTTAGGACACTTAGGTGTCACTTTTGGGGGTTTGAGGATCTGGGCATTTGGGAAATTAGGAGAAACGGAAATTTGGAGGTTGAGAATTTGGAACTTTGGGAAATTGGGAAGATGGAAATTTGGGGGTTTGAGAATTTGGAAATTTAAGAAATTGGGAAAATGGAAATTTGGGGGTTTGAAAAATTGGAAATCTGGGAAATTAGGAAAATGGAAATTTAAGGGTTTGAGAATTTGGAAATTTGGAAAATTGGGAAGATGGAAATTTGGGGGTTTGAGAAATTGGAAATTTGAGAAATTGGGAAAATGGAAATTTGGGAGTTTGAAAAATTGCAAATCTGGGAAATTAGGAAAATGGAAATTTAAGGGTTTGAGAATTTGGAAATTTGGAAAATTGGGAAGATGGAAATTTGAGGGTTTGAGAATTTGGAAATTTAAGAAATTGGGAAAATGGAAATTTGGGAGTTTGAAAAATTGCAAATCTGGGAAATTGGGAAAATGGAAATTTAAGGGTTTGAGAATTTGGAAATTTGGAAAATTGGGAAGATGGAAATTTGGGGGTTTGAGAATTTGGAAATTTGAAAAATTGGGAAAATGGAAATTTGGGAGTTTGAGAAATTGCAAATCTGGGAAATTAGGAAAATGGAAATTTAAGGGTTTGAGAATTTGGAAATTTGGAAAATTGGGAAGATGGAAATTTGGGGGTTGAGAATTTAGAAATTTGGAAAATTGGAAAAATGGGAATTTGGAGGTTTGAGAAATTGGAAATTTGGAAATATGGTTATATAGGAAATTGAAAACTTGGGAACTTGGAAAATATAGAAATTTGGAAAATTACTTTGGAACACTGTAGGACACATAGGTCACCTTGGGACATTCTAGGACACTTAGGTGTCACTTTAGGACACTTAGGTCATTTGAGGAGACAGATCACTTTGGGACACTTATAATACCTTGGGACACTCTAGGACACTTAGACTACCTTAGAACACTTTGGACCACTTAGGTCACATTAGGACACTCTGATCCACTGCAATTTTATTATGTTAAAAATGTTTGATGTTAAATATTTGTAGTGTGTAATACAGAGATTCTACTGTGCTTTTAGCTAGATATTTTTTATATTGAAATGAACTTTTCATAATAAGCTACTCATATGTTGCAGCAAACACAGAGGCGTTGGTAAATGCTCAAGGTAAAGAGGTGACCGACAAAAATGGCGTCCAAAGGATCGACATCGATAAACTAGTAACAAAAATCCGCGTTGGTGATGGAAATATCAAGTTGAAAGCTCCTCCATCTCACAGTTTAGCTGGTAAATAATGTTCCTAAAATTGACAATGTTGATAATATGAACAAAGTTGATAACATTGACTGCTTTATATAACATTTCTATTTTATCCTTACAGCCGACGCAGCAGCCACCTTCTTCAACTCAAATCCCCGTCTCGTTCTGGACATCGCGAGCCCCATAATCGAGGACACAGCAGCAACTGTGAGCAGAGCCTTAGCCGCCAGAGCACTGGGTGTGCTCACCAAAGACGAATTACTCCCCTAGTCCCTAATTATTTAGACCACCCATCAAGCAACTGCTTCTAAGACTACAAAACAACGAGCTTACGTTGACTGAAACGAGCGAGTTTTGTTGATCGTGATACATCGTCGAGTACAACTTAATACGATCGATTAACGTACCGATGCCAACCCACAAGTTGGTCAAAGCAAAAAAAGCACCGTGACTTCCACTTCGGAAAATAAGAATAACAACTGCAATCTCACTCACTCTCGAGACGTTGCCGACTGTCATTTGGAGGTTAGAAAGCGTTGGAACGAGATTCGAAGTTTTGAGATCGTTTCGAAATTTGGAGCTTTAGTTTCAGAAATTTTGAATATTCGCGCTCTGGAATTTGGAAGATCGAAAGTTAAGAAGGTTGAATGATTTTGGAATGATCGAAATGTGCAGAGGTTAGGACTTTCAAAAATTGGAATTCAGGAAGGGACTTAAAGTTGAAACTTTGGGTGATTCGAACTTTGGAAAGTGGGGACTGGAAGGTTAGAATTTTGCGAGGTTGAGACTTTGAAGGTTGGAACATAGGGAAGGTTGGAACTTTGAAAGATCGAACCTTCGGATGATTCAAACTTTAGAAGACTACTTTGGACGGTTGAAACATTGCATGCTGGGACTTTGGAAGGTCAGAACTTTGGAAAGTCGAAACTTTGCAAGGTTGGATCCCTGAAAGGGACTATCAAAAGGTACTTTAGAAGGTTGGAACCTTGCAAGGTAACTTTGGAAGATCAACTTTGGAACGTAAGAACTTTGAAAGGTTGGAACTTGAGAAGAATTGTGCGACCGCTCGAGCCGATACCGCCGAAAATACGTGTGTCGTCCATTTTCTATTCGAACCAATCGTAGCTCTTCTAACGCCAGCCTCTCACGCGCCAACTCGTGGGTTGACATCGGTAGAGCCTCGATTAATTGTTACACAATTAATCGCGCAGTAATTTAAGTTTAGTTGTAAACAAATTACATCACGTTACTGTTATTGTTACTTTCTAGCACTTTGTTTAACATTTAACAATAAAATGACGATCGAACGATCTACTAAACAATTGTGTTTTATTAAAAATTTTTAGTTAAAAACTTTATACAAAAAATTGATAATATTGAACTTTCATCATTAAATAAATTTTACATAAAAAATTAGTCACATAGGGAAAAATGATAGAAAACAACAAAATTTCTTTTAAAAAAAGAATCAACAATGTTGTGAATAATTATATTTAATTGATACAAGTTTTTGAATGGTATCACATATTCAACCAAAACCACATTGGAATCAACTAATAAAATATAATGTACACTTTGAACAATCAGTAGAATACTGTTCGGAGATGTTTGTTTTTAATAAAATTTAATTAACCGTCGGGGAATAATTCTTTGTACGTGAAAGATTTGGTGATCTTGTTGGCGACGTTCGTGAAAAGTTCTGCTAAGGATGTTTCCAGAACTGGTGTTAGTTCATCCACTACGAGGGCGTTGTTGTTGTTCAACAATTCGTGGCTGGCTGCAGCTGTTTAAAAACAGAAATAAAGTTATAAATGATTTTTACGGTTTATTAGTTGTTGTATTGTTGTGTGATCTTTTATGGGACGGTTACTTATCGAACGTCTCTGTTTTTCGTTTCGGATCTCCTAATATTTAATTCCTCAATTCCACAAATTTTCAAAATGTTGAATTCTTGAATTCTTGAATTTTTAAATTTTTAAATTTTTAAATTCTCAAATTTCCAAATTTCCAAGCTCTCAAATTTCCAAGCACTCAAATTTCCAAGCTCTCAAATTTCCAAATTCTCAAATTTCCAAGCACTCAAATCTCCAAATTCTCAAACTTTCAAGCTCTCAAATTTCCAAATTCTCAAATTTCCAAGCTCTCAAATTTCCAAATTCTCAAATTTCCAAGCTCTCAAATTTCCAAGCACTCAAATCTCCAAATTCTCAAATTTCCAAGCACTCAAATTTTCAAATTTCTAAATTCCCAAATTCTCAAATTTCCAAATTTCTAAATTTTCAAACTTCTAAATTCCCAAACTTCTAAATTCTCAAATTCTCAAATTTCCAAATTTCTAAATTCCCAAATTCTCAAATTTCCAGATTTCTCAATTCCCAAATTCTCAAATATCCAAATCCTCAAACTCCCAAATTTTCAAATTACTGAAGACTCAAGTCCCCTAATTCTCAAATCCCTAAATTCCCAAATTCCAAAATTCTCAAGTTTCCAAATTTCTAAATTTCCAAACTTCTAAATTCCCAAACTTCTAAATTCTCAAATTCTCAAATTTCCAAATTTCTAAATTCCCAAATTCTCAAATTTCCAGATTTCTCAATTCCCAAATTCTCAAATATCCAAATCCTCAAACTCCCAAATTTTCAAATTACTGAAGACTCAAGTCCCCTAATTCTCAAAATCCCCAAATTCTTAAATCCCCAAATTCTCAAATCCCCAAATTCTCAAAATCCCCAAATTCTCAAAATCCCCAAATTCTCTAATTCCAAAATCCTCAAACCCCAAATCCCCAAAATCCCCAACACCCAAAAATAACCCCAGCAAATAATCCTTCAAACAACATAACAAACGTTAATAAAAAACATCAACATCACTTACCAAGAACCGTATCACCACCAAATAAGTTACTAAAGTGTAAATTAGCGTTTCCAATTCTAATTTTAATCTTCATCCTCTCGAAGTTCAGGTAAACGTCATTGTCTCGGAACACTTTGTTTGCTTTCAGAACAACGTCAGAGTCGTAGTCATCTTAAATACAAAAAGGAGCTCGTTGATTTAATGATGTTGACTCAGAAGTTTATTTTCATTTCTATGTAATCGATATGTGTGAGTGGAAAAAAATTCTATTTATGTTCGGTGAATCATTACCTTTTTTCAAATATTTCTTTTTCGACGTTGTACGTCGGTAACGAGTTGTGTAATCATGGAATAAAATCAGATAAAAAGAAGATGGAGTATTTTACATGTATCGTAGTTTGTGGAAAAAGTGTATTAATTAATTGCATGTGCTTAACACTGTTATGTAGACTGTATGTATGTATACATTCACAAATATTTATAAATATTCTGTGTTAGAATATTATACTAGTATACTGGTATACATACATACATATGCACACACATGTGACACATACATATGTGTATATTACACAGAAGGTTAACATATGGATATATTACACAGAAGGTGTATAACATATGTGAATATTACACAGAAGGTGTATAACATATGTGAATATTACACAGAAGGTGTATAACATATGTGTATATTACACAGAAGGATAACATATGTGTGTATTACACAGAAGGTGTATAACATATGTGTATATTACACAGAAGGTGTATAACATATGTGTATATTACACAGAAGGTTAACATATGTGTATATTACACAGAAGGTGTATAACATATGTGAATATTACACAGAAGGTTAACATATGTGTATATTACACAGGAGGTGTATAACATATGTGTATATTACACAGAAGGTGTATAACATATGTGTATATTACACAGAAGGTGTATAACATATGTGTATACATATACATATATATGTGTGTATGTGTGCATGTGTGTATATTAGACACATATGTGTACATTACACAGTAAGAAGTACAACATATGTGTATAGAATATAGTACATATAGATATATATGTGTGTGTGTGTGTGTGTATACATATACACATATGTTATGCATCTTACTATGTAATATACACATATGTGTCACATTAAGTACAATTACTATTATATCCCATTTTAACATTACTATATAGTAATATACTATACTAAAAGAAATTGTAGTTCCACTAATTGTTTTATTATCTAACCAGTTTTATTAACTGCAGATTAAATATTAAATGTAAACTAACTATTAAGTATCTTAAATCTTACCATTCAACTATTGAATATAACATTCCCTAAAGTTTTCTAAAAACAATGATTATGTCTTGCAATTATTGAGGTTGAAAAGGTCATAGTAAGATTCGATGAAATTTTACTGTGACGTCGTGTTAAATAAAAAAGCGTTGAAGAGTTATTGAAAATAGCTTACCAAAGTGTCCGGTGAGGTCTCCCTCCCCTGCGAGGTGGAGCAAGAGCACCCTTGCATCGATTTGATACTTTCCTTGAAAATTCAGTCTGTCGAACGACACCTTAAAGGTGAACTTCACGTTCTCCACGTCTGCCTTCAAGTCTCTCACTTTGAATTTTGATGGGCCTGATACCTGCATTCGAAATGACAGAGGAAGTTTGCCAAGTAAAGTTCAAGGTCATTAAGTTGACCTTCGATTGATCTTCAAACGACCTTCAATTGATTTTCAATTAATTATTTCTAATTTGTACTGTTGCACTATGTACACTAATTATAGAATCCTGTGTCGTACAAGACACTCTGTGTTATATTGCAACATTGCAATAAATGTACCTCTACCATTTCATCCATTAAAATTTGATGGATATTGAATTTAATGAAAGACATTTGAATTAATTAATTATAGTCAAAATAAATGAAACTTTGATTACAGTAATTAGTTCACCCAATGAAATTACAAGGAGTCATTCTTGCACTCCATGGCAATATAACGAGAGGTCCATGTACAAATAAATGAAACTAGCACCTTGATGTATGTTGAAATTGGAAAGTTAGAAATTGGCAGAACTAATTAATTTACCTTCAAGTCAGTTAAATTAACGTCGAGTCTTGCACCAACTGGTCCCCTGGTTAAGCGAATTTCCTTTAATAAGAGTGGCTCTATAGGAGGAGCTTCTAATTCTGGGATTCCTGAGGATAATTTTTCACGAAGCTCCTCTATAGTGTTCGCGATGCATGCGTTGATGTCTGGTTCGCTCTTCTTGCATGTTTTTATGTATGGTGCTGTAAGATGAGTTTTAATATTGTCATTAGGTGAAAAATTATAATAGTTCTTTTATAGGGGAGGGATTTTTTTAGGATGGGAATTTTTTAATAAAAATTTTGATAGGTAATTCGAATTTGAGACTTTGGAAATTTGGGAAAGGGGGGTTTGAAAATTTGGGGAGATGGAAATTTGGGAGTTTGAGAACTTGGAAATTTGGGAAATTTAGAAGGTGGGAATTTGGGGGTTTGAGAATTTAGAAATTTAGGAAATTTAGAAGGTGGGAATTTGGGGGTTTGAGAATTTAGAAATTTGAGAAATTGGGAAAATGAAAATTTAGGGGTATGAGAAATTGGGAAAATGGAAATTTGGGCGTTTGAGAATTTGAAAATTTGGGAAATTTGGAAAATGGAAATTTGAGGGTTTGAGAATTTGGAAATTTGGGAAATTGGGAAAATGGAAATTTGAGAGTTTGAGAATTTGGAAATTTGGGAAATTTAGAAGGTGGGAATTTAGGGGTTTGAGAATTTGGAAATTTGAGAAATTGGGAAAATGGAAATTTTGGGTTTTGAGAATTTGGAAATTTGGGAATTTGGGGGATTGAGAAATTGGAAATTTATGAACTCGAAAGATTTGTGAATTTGAAAATTAAAAAATTAGAAAAATTTGATATTGTGCAAAATTTCATTAATTGAAAATTTCATAGTTTGACAACTTACTAATTGAACGTACAAAAAGAAAATTCTAAGATAAAGAAAATAAAAAGATATTTGAAAGTCACTAAACGTCCAAGTAAGTATTGATCAACGGTTCACCAGATGTGTGGAAAGATATTAAAACATGGTAAAGTATTCGCGATCTTGATTTTGTATTCGAACGAGTTCAAGGCCGTGAGTGCAGTGGCGCTTTTAAAACCGAAAGCGGCGTACAACGAATTTTGCAATCGACTGGTTAAAATGTATGTGGCACGTTTTTGCCTTCCCTGCAGCACACTTGCTGAACTGGAATTTCGTAATCGATGTTTAATGTCAACGTCTTCTACGACTGATTAAGTCTTGCGACTTTTATTTTTACTTTACTTGGGCATTGGTGAATCTAACAAAAATCTTAACAAAAAATGCCAGCAAAAATCCTAACTAAAAATGTTAGCAAAAAACGTTAACTAAAAATGTTAGCAAAAAATGTTAATTAAAAATGTTAGCAAAAAATGTTAATTAAAAATGTTAGCAAAAAATGTTAATTAAAAATGTTAGCAAAAAATGTTGATAAAAACTGTTAATAAAAACTGTTAATAAAAAATGTTAATGAAAAATGTTAACTAAAAATGTTAACAAAAAATATTAATAAGAAATGTTAACAAAAAATGATAATAAAAAATGTTAACAAAAAATGCTAACCAAAATCCTTAAAGAAATTCTAACAAAAAATGCTAACAAAAATCCTAATAAAAATCATAACAAATAAAAATCTTAACAAAAATGCTAACAAAAACGTTAATAAAAATGTTAACAAAAAGTGCTAACAATAAATGTTAACAAAAATTCTCTTTTATTATCAAACATTTTTTTAAGATCTACTACAAAGTACATTAACTTGACAAAATTTTATAAATTGTATCTATTAATTCATTTTTAAAAATGATTAAAATTAAATTATTTTTATACATTGTTGTTTATAAATTATTTTCTATAAATTGTTGTTTATAAATTGTTTTTTATTCATTGTTTTTTATAAATCGTTTTTTATAAATTATTTTTTATAAATTGTTTTTTATACATTGTTTTTTATAAATTGTTTTTTATTCATTGTTTTTTATAAATCGTTTTTTATAAATTGTTTTTTATAAATTATTTTTTATAAATTGTTTTTTATACATTGTTTTTTATATATTGTTTTTTATAAATTGTTTTTTATATATTGTTTTTTATAAATTATTTTTTATAAATTGTTTTTATAAATTGTTTTTTATAAATTGTTTAGTATAAATTGTTTTGTATAAATTGTTTTTTATATATAAAGTTAGTAAAAATGAACTATTAAAGATACTCACGTATAGCAGCAAAGACTGCAGAGAACAGAGTCGCCGTGAAGCTGTAAAAGAAGAGAAAAGAACCGCGTGAAAATATTAATTTCTGCAATTTTTATTCTCAACAAACAAATCCATCAAACTAGAGATTTCATCATAATTGTACACAACTATACAAGCGATTTCTGCTAACTTACAAACGTATGTTTGTAAAACTCTTTAAACGAATAGTGCCAAGGCTGAAAACATTGGAAACTGTGATAAATCCATCTTCCACTTTTACATAATATGAGATGCAACTCAATTGCAGTAATTTATCATCAATCAACATTTTTTTTCAGGACGTAAGAACCTTGCAACAGAGGAAACTATCTTTTTTTTTTTTTTTTATTAAACAGGTGCTTTATTTTTCTTCCTTGTTTTAGATAATGATTGTGATGTATGGGTCTATTGAGTAATATTCTAATTTTTAATTATGAGTTTTGGATTGTTTTACTGTTGTTTGGTTGTTAGGTAATTAATTAGTCATTTCTCTTTTTTTGAAATTTAATTAATTGTTGGTTATTTGTTTGTTTTTTGGGGGAAGTTGAACTCTGTAACTGTGTTTGTGTTTTATCTTCAAATTGAATACTCAATTCTCCAAATTTTGGATTTTGGATTTCCAAATTTTTCAGATCTTAAATTTACAAATTTCTAAACTTACAAATTTTGTGATCTTCAAATCTTCTTTTCAAACTTCTAAATTCCCCAAATTCCACTCCCCCCAAATTCCAAATTTTCCAAATCCCAAATTCTCCAAATTCCACTTTTCCCAAATTCCAAATTCCCCAAATTCCACTTTTCCCAAATTCCAAATTCCCCAAATTCCACCTTCTCCAAATTCCAAATTTTCCAAATTCCAAATTCCCCAAATTCCACCTTCCCCAAATTCTAAATTCTCCAAATTCCACTTTTCCCAAATTCCAAATTTTCCAAATCCCAAATTCCCGAAATTCCACCTTCCCCAAATTCCAAATTCCCCAAATTCCACTCTCCCCAAATTCCACCTTCCCCAAATTCCAAATTCCCCAAATTCCACTCTCCCCAAATTCCACCTTCCCCAAATTCCAAATTCCCCAAATTCCAAATTCTCCAAATTCCAAATTTCCCAATTCCCAAATTCCCTAGATCCCATATTCCCCAAATCCCAAATTTCCCAAATTTCTAAATTTCCCAAATTCCAAATTTCCCAATTCCCAAATTCCCCAAATCCCAAATTCCCCAAATCCCAAATTTCCCAAATCTCAATTTCCCGAATTTCTCAATTCCCAAAATTCTAAACTCCCAAATTTTCAAATCCCCAAATTTCTAAATTCCCCAAATCTCAAACCCCCAAATTTCTAAATTCCCCAAATCTCAAGTATCCAAACTCTTCAATCCCCCAATTCTCAAATATCAAATTTCCTACAAATATTATTTAATTATAAAGTTAAAGCAATTCGATTGTTTGAAACATATGTGTTTGTACCCACATTCGAAAAAGAAGTACAGCCACGAACCATAGTATTGCATCATAGTTGCATTACCAAACCGCATGTATACCTGCGGTCTATGAAACTCCGCAACTTCCGGGTTTTGCAGCGTAGATTATCTTCCATACCACTTTTAATTTTAATCCTAACTAATATATTTTAATTAATTTTAATCCTTTAATTTAATTTTAATTTTAATCCTAACTTAAATTTAATTAACACCTCACTCCTTTGCTTACTTATTGTTAAATAATAACATTTTCACACGTGTTCGATTTTCCTAATTAATCATTCAGTCATACAAGTTTTTTTAAATGCATCGTTAAAGGAATCATAAGTAGTAATATAACATCAATGTTAATCGACATTCATTCAAGTAAATCAATTTTTTTTGTACTTCTTCAACATTCGAAACAAATTTGATAATTCAACATGTTGTTTCAATTAACATATCAGGTTTTACGAACGAGTTTTAATTTCCTTCTAGGAAGAATCATTAAGTGAATTATGCTAAATATTTAAACACTTCAATGTTAATTAAAAATGTTTAAGTAGCACTACTCTCATTTCTTCAACTAAACCGTCAAAATAGAAATTAAACACGAAGGAACACACTTCACTATCAAATTTTATTTTTCGTTCAAACAGAATTCTGAAGAGACTGATCAATCTCGAACCTAACCTAAACTTCATCAAAAGCAAACTCGAAAACCTTTCTTAGTCTTTCCAATTAAATAAGAATCACAATCTACGAATAGAAAAATAGCTTCAAAAAGTTAGACAAACTTTGCGGCCAACAAAATGGCAGTCACAATCTGCCAATAAAAAATTTCAAAATTAACTTGAAAAAAAAAACTGTAAACTTTGCGACCGACAAAACTTTAGTAACTTCAAAAATTTATAAAACTTTGCACCCAAAAAATTCCAAAATCAATCTGCCAATAGAGAATTTCAAAATTAACTTGAAAAAAAAAATCTGTAAACTTTGCGACCAACAAAACTTTAGTAACTTCAAAAATTTATCAAACTTTGCACCCAAAAAATTCCAGAATCAATTTGCCAATAGAAAATTTCGAAGTTAGTCAAAAAAAGAATCTGTAAACTTTGCGATCAACAAAACTTTAGTAACTTCAAAAATTTATAAAACTTTGCACCCAAAAAATTCCAGAGTCAATAGAAAATTTCGAAGTTAGCTTAAAAAAAAATTCCTTAAACATCCACCTAACAAAACTTCACATCTGCAGAGACGTCCAATATCCAAAATATCTCCAAACTTCCTCAAAAATATTCCAAAACCATCAACAAAACTCCGAACGCAAAGGGTTAACACAGTAAGCCCTTAACACGGTAAAAGATAAAAAAGTAAAAAATGAAAAAAGAAGGTAAGAAAGGAAGGTAATCGATCTCGTACCAAACGCGAGCAAGAAGAGCGCACATCGCGGCAGGTCAGCAGGTACTTGGCGACTAGTCAATCGCACCACGGGGATGATATGTAAAAGTTGCGATCCCCGAACGAACAGCACAGGGATTGCCTTATCGTGTTAGGCATGTTGATTGCCTCGTGCTACTTGTCGGTCATTGGTCCAGCACTGGATCGCCGATACTTGCTGAAGTTGACCACTGGAGAACGGTGTTGACTGTGGATCGATTTCGAATTCACTTTCCGCCACTCTTTATCCACCTTTCTTCGCCATTTTGCGACTCGAGATGCACGTTGGAATCGGATGTCGAAATCGTGTGGAGACTAGTTTTGCAGGTTTGGGATGGGTGGACTTTTGGGATTGACGGTTTGGGTTTGGGGATTTGGGGAGGGAAGGGTTTAGGAATTTGGAGAGGGAAGGGTTTAGAGATTTGGGGAGGGAAGGGTTTAGGGATTTGGGAAGGTAAGGGTTTAGGGACTTTGGGAAGGTAAGGGTTTAGGGATTTGGGAAAGTGAGGATTTAGGGATTTGACAAGTGTTGGGTTTAGGGACTTGGCAAATTTTAGCAAGTTTTGGATTTAGGGATTTGGCAAGTTTTGAGTTTAGGAACTTGGAAAGGCTTGGGTTTAGGGATTTGCCAGGTTTTGGGTTCAGGAATTTGGGAAGGGTTGATTTAGGGATTTGCCAGGTTCTGGATTTAGGAATTTGAAAAGAATTGGATTTAGGGATTTAGAAAGTTTTCAATCTAGGGATTTGGCAAGTTTTGCTTTTAAGGACTTGGGAAGGTTTGGATTTAGGAGATTGGCAAATTTTGGCAAGCTCTAGGTTTAGGGATTTGACAAGTACTAGATTTAGGGATTTGGCAAGTTTTGGAGCTACGAATTTTGCAAGCTTTGGATTTGGGAATTTTACAAATTGGGGACTTGAGAACATAAGAACTTATGAACTTGAGAACTTGAGAACTTGGGAACTTGAGAACTTGGAAACTTGAGAGCTTGGAAACTTGATATCTTGGAAACTTGAGAGCTTGGGAACTTGAGAGCTTGGAAAGTTGAGAGCTTGGAAACTTGATATCTTGGAAATTTGATATCTTGGAAACTTGAGAGCTTGGGAACTTGAGAGCTTGGAAACTTGAGAGCTTGGAAACTTGAAGTTTTGGAAATTTAATATCTTGGAATCTTGAGAGCTTGGGAACTTGAGAGCTTGGAAACTTGAGAGCTTGGAAACTTGAAGTCTTGAAAATTTAATATCTTGGAATCTTGAGAGCTTGGAAACTTGAGAAATTGGAAACTTAATATCTTGGAAATTTATTATCTTGGAAACTTGATATCTTGGAAACTTGATATCTTGGAAACTTGATATCTTGGAAATTTGAGAGCTTGGGAACTTAGAAGCTTGGGAACTTAGGAGCTTGGAAACTTGATATCTTGGAAACTTGATATCTTGGAAATTTGAGAGCTTGGGAACTTAGGAGCTTGGAAACTTGATATCTTGGAAACTTGAGAACTTGGAAACTTGAGAGCTTGGAAACTTGATATCTTGGAAATTTGATATCTTGGAAACTTTAGAGCTTGGGAACTTGAGAGCTTAGGAACTTGAGAGCTTGGAAACTTGAGAACTTGAAAACTTGATATCTTGGAAACTTGAGAACTTAAAAACTTTATACCTTAATAACTTGAGAACTCCAAAATTTAAAAACTCATAAAAATTTCAGAACCTGGAAGTCTCCTCACTCCATCCATAAATCTCCCAAACCCATCAATCCCCACATCCACCAACCGTAAAACCACAATCATCCTGAATGTCACTATGTTTAATTCATATACCCACAAGTCAAACAACATCTATTTACACCTGTAAAACCAGTTCCCGCTCAACATTATACTTAATTGCCCACCTTGATCATTTGCATCTGCACAATATTAGTCTCAGAGTTGCAAAAGTCTATTATAAAATCGCATACTTTCGAACGAAAATCGTGCAACAATCTCAGGACATTTCCTTAGTTCCGTGCTGTGACCACCGGGTTAATGATAATCGATTAGTATGAGGCGAAAGGGGAGAAAAAGTCGATCGTTGCGAAATAACAACACGATCGAATTCGCGTTGTACGAGAGGCCAACATTCTTCCGTTTACTCCAGCGTTCGAGGTAGGGGAAAAAGTTGCCCTCGCCAATTTCTACGAATTTTTACTACGCCATTAAGAGCGGCGAAAGTTGCGAGAGGCGATCAGCGTTAGGCTCCGAAATCCTGCGATCCGTAACAAAATATGCGAACAAGTACTGCTTGCAGGCTTGATACGATCGTTGTACCGATGTCAACCCACGAGTTGGTCAAAGTAAAAAAAGCACCGTGTCTTCCATTTCGGCAAATAAGAATAACAACTGCAATCTCACTCACTCTCGAGACGTTGCCGAGTGTCATTTGGAGGTTAGAAAGCTTTGGAACGAGATTCGAAGTTTTGAGATCGTTTCGAAATTTGGAGCTTTAGTTTCAGAAATTTTGAATATTCGCGCTCTGGAATTTGGAAGATCGAAAGTTAAGAAGGTTGAATGATTTTGGAATGATCGAAATGTGCAGAGGTTAGGACTTTCAGAAATTGGAATTCAGGAAGGGACGTAAAGTTGAAACTTTGGGTGATTCAAACTTTGGAAAGTGGGGACTGGAAGGTTAGAATTTTGCGAGGTTGGGACTTTGAAGGTTGGAACATAGGGAAGGTTGGACTTTGGAAAGTTGGAACAGTGGAAGGTTGGAACTTTGAAAGATCGAACCTTCGGATGATTCAAACTTTAGAAGACTACTTTGGAAGGTTGAAACATTGCATGCTGGGACTTTGGAAGGTCAGAACTTTGGAAAGTCGAAACTTTGCAAGGTTGGATCCCTGAAAGGGACTATCAAAAGGTGCTTTAGAAGGTTGGAACCTTGCAAGGTAACTTTGGAAGATCAACTTTGGAACGTAAGAACTTTGGAAGGTTGGAACTGGAGAAGAATTGTGCGACCGCTCGAGACGATACCACCAAAAATACGTGTGGCGTCCATTTTCTATTCGAACCAATCGTGACTCTTCTAACGCCAGCCTCTCGCGCGCCAACTCGTGGGTTGACATCGGTACTTCCAATCTTGATACGATCATTGTACTGTTTCATGGAATGGATGTTGCAACTTTAATGCGCTTTTTATGCCTCCTTTGCACGGGCAATTTAGGGGAAATTCTTAGGAGTTTATTAGGGCTGATGATGGCTGAAATGATTTGTGGTGAATGTTTGATGATGGATAATGGGGAGTTTGGAATTTTAGGAGGTGGGGAGTTTGAGAGTTTGGGATATTGGGGTTGGGAGGGTTGGTGTTGTGGTGTTTGGGAATTTTGGAATTTTGGGAGTTTGGGATTTGGGGAATTTGGGATTTTTAGGAATTTGGGAGTGGGAGGCTTTGGGAATTTGGAATTTTGGGAGTTTGGGAATTTGGGAGTGGGGACTTTGGGAGTTGTGGTGTTTGGGAATTTGAAATTTTGGGAGTTTGGGAGTTTGGGAATTCGGGAATTTCGGATTTTTGGGAATTTGGGTGTGGAAGACTTTGGGAATTTGGAAATTTGGAAATTTGGGAATTTGGGAATTTGGAAATTTGGGAATTTGGGAATTTGGGAATTTGGGAATTTGGGAATTTGGGAGTTTGAGAATTTAGGAATTTGGGATTTTTGGGAATTTGGGAGTGGGAGACTTTGGAAGTTGTGGTGTTTGGGAATTTGGAATTTTGGGAGTTTGGGAGTTTGGGAATTCGGGAATTTGGGAATTTGGGAGTTTGGGAGTTTGAGATTTAAGGAATTTGGGATTTTTAGCAATTTGGAATTTTAGGAATTTGGGAATGGAAGACTTTGGGAATTGTGGTGTTTGGAATTTTGGGAATTTAAGATTTTAACAATTTGGAATCTTATGAATTTGGAAGTGGAAGACTTTAGAAATTGTGCTGTTTAGGAATTGTAGGATTTTGGAACTTCAAGAGTTTGGGATTTGGGTAATTTGGAATTTTAGGAATTTGGAAATGAGAGAGTTTTTGAATTGTGGTGTTTTAATATTTTGTAATTTTGGACCTTCACAAGTTTGGAATATGACCAACATGAAACTTTGAGGTTATGGTAATTTCAGAAATTTGAGAGTTTTAGTTTGGAACTTGGAGTCTTTGGAACACTGAAATCTTTGCATCTCAGGACTTTGGAAGATGAAAAATTTGTAATCTTGAGATTATGATAATTCTAGAATCTTGGGATTTTGATTTTGAATTTTGGAATTTGAGAAGAGCAACATTTTAGAATTCTTGACTGAACCATTAAATTTGAATATCTTCAAATCTTTTGTACTTTACAATTGCATTTTTGTCTTTAAAATTTCAAGAATCAATTTCAAATCATTTAATATATTTATTAATCAAATTTATTCTAACAAACTCTCACGCTGCTAAAAATTGTAGCTTTCATTCAAAACTTGATTAAAAATTCTTTTTAGCAAATGAATCTAGAAATCATTTAATTTTCCATACAATAAGAATGAAAATTCTTAATTGTTGTTTTGTAAAAAACAATATAAAATTTTCCAAGAGTATAATGCGTATAATTATTTCCTTCGCCAGCCAACTACAATAACCTTGAAAGACATCAGATTCAGTTTTATGCGACTAATTATGTATCAATATCTCTTTTTCTATTAATGTTCGACGACGTCATTCGTGCAAAAAAGAATAGGAATAAACTGTGTAACCTGGAGGTCGATATTATCGCGACTATATATCTCCATCAATTAGAATGTAAATTATGCAGAAACTATTTTTTATGATGAAAATGCAAGCTGCAAGAGGATTAATTTCTAGGAATGTTTGTTCGCAAAATGGTGGGTTAGAATTAATCTACAATAAGGGCAAGTAGTTAATTAATTAAGTTAAGTTATTTTGTATTTAGGTGTTCATTTATGGTAACCAATTTTTAATGTTCTTTACCGGTTTTAGATAATATTATGATTGTAATAGTTATTTTTTTTTATTAATTGTTTGTTTATTTTATTTTTAAGAATTTAAGAATTTTAAGAAGTTTGAGAATTTTGAGAATTTTGAGAATTTTAAGAATTTTGAGAAGTTTGAGGATTTTAAGAATTTTGAGAATTTTAAGAATTTTAAGAATTTTAAGAATTTTAAGAATTTTAAGAATTTTAAGAATTCAAAGAATTTTAACCACTTTAACAAGTTTAACAATTTAACTATGTAACAATTTGTCAATTTGACAATTTAAGAACTTAGCTATTTACCAATTTACCAATTTACCAATCTACCAAATCTACCAATCAACTAATTCACCAATTCACAAATTTACCAATCTACGAATCTACGAATCTACCAATCTACCAATCCACCAATCTACCAATTTAACATTTCAATTTAAATATTTAACAATGTAATAATTATCTAATGAACTGCCAATTTAGTGACTAAATAATTAACTAACTACCCAATTTAATATTTAAAATTTATTCTCTTGTATTTGTAAAATAAATTACGTTGTTTGTAGAATATATAAAATAGTACAATAAACCAAAAATCCTTGAAAAGCTTTTATGTAAATAACCATCAAATTATTTCAGAGATTTTAACAAATTCCAATAAATCGTTCTTTTTCCTCAATGTCAAACTTTTTATTAAATGCTTTCAATGAACTATATATATAAATAAAGAATTTCAGTAAACAATCATTTTGCATAACCAATAAAATATGAAGATATTCTGTTTTTCACACAATCTACTCTTGAAGATTGTTCAACGGAAAATTTAATCAACAAACTCAGGAACACATTCGTTCCAATTCATTTCCAATCAGATTCAGAATTTAACAATACAATTTCGAAACAAATCTGGCCTCGGTTGGCTGTCAGTATCGTTCGTCCATTGTTTGAATTGCAAAAAACAATTCCTGTATCCCGAATGACGTGTACCGAATACGATCATCCGTCCTCTGGCAGCAAGGAAGTCGAGAATGAGTGCATAATCCACAAAAAAAAGTACCAGAAAATAATACGAAAATAATCGTGTCCTTCGTGAATATTCCTGTTACGTCAAGAAGAGGAAAAAGCGGGCCTCTTGTGTTATTGATAATATTCTTGTTTGGAGAATTTGGAATTGGGGATTTTAGATTTCGGAAATTTGGTGCTGGGGATTTTGAAATTAAAGGATTTGCAAATTTGCAAATTTTGGAATTGGGGTTTTTGGAATTGGGAATTTTGGAATTGGGGGTTTGGGATTGCAAATTTTGGAATTGGGGGTTTCGGAATTAGGGATTTTGGAATAGCAAATTTTGGAATTGAGGGTTTCGGAATTAGAGATTTGGGAATTGGGGGTTTCGGAATTGGGGATTTGGGAATTGGGAAATTTGGAATTGGAAATTTTGGAATTGGGGTATTTGGAATTGGGAATTTTGGAATTGGGGGTTTCGGAATTGAGGGTTTTGGAATTGGGGATTTTGGAATAGCAAATTTTGAAATTGGGGGTATCGGAATTAGGGATTTGGGAATTGGGGGTCTCGGAATTGGGGATTTGGGAATTGGGAAATTTGGAATTGGAAATTTTGGAATTGGGGTATTTGGAATTGGGGTATTTGGAATTGGGGTATTTGGAATTGGGAATTTTGGAATTGGGGTATTTGGAATTGGGGTATTTGGAATTGGGGTATTTGGAATTGGGGTATTTGGAATTGGGAATTTTGGAATTGGGGGTTTTGGGATTGCAAATTTTGGAATTGGGGGTTTCGGAATTGGGGATTTGGGAATTGGGAAATTTGGAATTGGAAATTTTGGAATTGGGGTATTTGGAATTGGGGATTTGGGAATTGGTGGTTTTCGAATTGGGGTTTTTGGAATTGGGAGTTTAGGAGTTGGGAATTTGGGAATTGGGGAATGTGGGAATTAGGGAATGTGGGAATTGGGGAATGTGGGAATTGGGGAATGTGGGAATTAGGGAATGTGGGAATTGGGGAATGTGGGAATTGGGGAATGTGGGAATTAGGGAATGTGGGAATTGGGGAATGTGGGAATTGGGGAATTTGGGAATTGGAGAATGTGGGATTTAGGGAATGTGGGAATTGGCGAATGTGGGAATTGGGGAATGTGGGAATTAGGGAATGTGGGAATTGGGTAATGTGGAAATTGGGAAATATGGGAATTGGGGAATTAGGAATTGAGGATTCAGGAATTGGCGATTTTGGAATTACAAATTTTAGAGTAGAGTATTTTGAAATTGAGAATTTAAGAATTGTGAATTTAGGAATAAGGAATTACGGCAGTAGGAATTTAAGAATGAGGGATTTAACGATGAAGGATTTAGAATTCAGGCAGTTGTGAAACAGGGATTTAGAAATCAGGAATATCAAAAATATAATAACTACGAAAATTTGTTAACATTTCATAAAGACATTCATCCTCACATCAATGCCGAATCTTAAAAATATAAATTTTTTTAATAATACATAATTAAAAACGTTTCCAAAAATAATTTCAAGAATAAAATTTGCATATTTTCTCGCTGACGACATTACTAATTGTAAATGATTCCAAAAATCAATCAAATACTTCACCTAAAGTCTTTTACATCTTCAAACACTGTCTCGCTGTCTCACATTGCACGAACAATGTATATTCAAGCAGTTAACAAGCGAGCAAATATTTTGTCCAGCTTACAAAGATTTCTTTGAAAACTGACGCTCAGATACCTACGAAACAATGAAAAATTCTACACATTTAAACTACAAATTACCACTTTGAACAACAAATTGTTGGAAGTTCATTAACCAAATTAAAAAACTGTAATTTTATATTAATCCGTAATTGAAATTGGGAAGTGAAGAGTTGGGGAATTTAGGAGATGGGGAATTAGGAGTTGAGGAATGAGGAATTGGGAAATTAGGAATTGGGAAATTAGGAATTGGGGAATTAGGAATTGGGAAATTAGGAATTGGGGAATTAGGAAATTGGAAAATTTGGAATTGGCAAATTTGGAAATTGGAAAATTTGGAAATTGAAAAATTGGAAAATTTGGAAATTGGAAAATTTGGAATTGGGAATTTTTGAAATTGGAAAATTTGCAATTGGGAAATTTGGAAATTGGAAAATTTGGAATTGGGAATTTTTGAAATTGGAAAATTTGCAATTGGGAAATTTGGAAATTGGAAAATTTGTAATTGGGAATTTTGTAATTGGCAAATTTAGAAGTTGGAAAATTTGGAATTGGGAATTTTGGAATTGGGAATTTTTGAAATTGGAAAATTTGCAATTGGGAAATTTGGAAATTGGAAAGTTTGGAATTGGAAAATTTTGAAACTGGAAAATTTGAAATTGGAAAATTTGGAATTGGGGATTTTGGAATTGGTGATTTTGGAATTGGAAAATTTGGAATTGGGAAAATTGGAAAATTTGGAATTGGGAAAATTTGAAAATTGGAAAATTTGGAAATTAGAAAATTTGTAATAAGAAATTTTTGAAGTTGAGAATTCTGCATGAAATAAAATGAAATTCCCATTAAAACCCCAAATTTTCCTTAAACTTTTCAGCGTCCCAAATCTTTATTAAACTATCATATCAATATGAATTCACAAAGTGCAACAAAAATAATATAAATCGATCCATGCTATATGTTTATCCGAGAAACAGGTTCCGTTTCAAAAAGAGCTAATAAACATATCAATGTTTGGCTACATTATCGTGGAATTTTCTTCGTCGACGATGAAAATTATACTTTGGTGGGGAAAAGTTTCACAGGGATACAGCCATGACCGTGGACTTAGATGAATCATTATACGATTGCAATACATTGACATCCTCGAAGGCTATATTACGAGCTTGCCGAATGAACGACGATCAGTTGTGATCATTGCACATTCACGCGAATTAACGATTTGTCTTCTCCTGCGATTAGTTACAAGAAAAATGATCTCTTGTCAGATGTTGTTATTCGCTTTTGTTGTGGGCTTTGCGGCTGCTGAAGTTCGTGAGTAAATTAATTCTTTGGATATTTTAGTGAAATTTGGGAAGAAAGGTGCAAGATAAATGCGAAAACAGTAACAAGAATAAGTTGATAAAATAAGATGATTCTTCAGCTTACGGATTTTTTAGTGATTTATGAGTTTTGAGATTGGATATTGATTATTTGGATTTAATTTTTGATTGCTGGAGGGAGACTTTTTATATTTTTGGTATTGTAAATTATGGAAGGTTTGACTGTTCTTGAATTGGGGATTCATAGTAGTATTATTCTTAGATATTTGATTTTTGAATTTTTGATTTTTAATTGACGTGATAAGTCCCTGATTGATAAATCCCTGATTCTTAAATACCTGACACCTAAATCCCTAATACGTACGTTACTGATTTCTACATCTCTAATTACTGCATCCCTAATTTCTATATTCCCCAATTCCCACATTCCCCAATTCCCACATTCCCCCATTTCAACATTCCCCAATTTCCACATTCCTCAATTCCAACATTCCCCAATTCCATCACTTCCCAATTCCTACATTCCCCAATTCCAACATTCCCCAATTCCATCACTTCCCAATTCCAACATTCCCCAATTCCATCACTTCCCAATTCCAACATTCCCCAATTCCAACATTCCCCAATTCCATCACTTCCCAATTCCAACATTCCCCAATTCCATCACTTCCCAATTCCTACATTCCCCAATTCCAACATTCCCCAATTCCATCACTTCCCAATTCCTACATTCCCCAATTCCATCACTTCCCAATTCCAACATTCCCCAATTCCATCACTTCCCAATTCCTACATTCCCCAATTCCAACATTTCCCAATTCCATCACTTCCCAATTCCTACATTCCCCAATTCCATCACTTCCCAATTCCAACATTCCCCAATTCCATCACTTCCCAATTCCTACATTCCCCAATTCCCATATTCCCTAATTCCCACATTCCCCAATTCCCCAATACCTACATTCCCCAATTCCCACACTTCCCAATTCCTACATTTCCCAATTCCCACATTCCCCAATTCCCACATTCTCCAATTCCACATTGCTCAATTCCCACATTTCCCAATTCCCACATTCCCCAATTCTCCAATCTCCAACTCCTAAATTCCTAATTCCTAATTCCCCAACACCTAACTGCCCACCTCCTAACTGCCCACCTCCTAAATTCCCAAATTTCCACCTCCCAAACCCCAATTTTCACACATCCTCAAATTCTAAAATTTATCTCAACAACACCCGCAATTGTATCATGTATCGTTCAATATAACTCACAATCAGTCGCAAACAACAATTAACACACTGCTAGTACGTTTATCGTTTTTTCTCCCGTTTATGTTAAACAATAAAACCTGTACCTGATAAATCTCATTACAATTCTAATCCTGACATTATCCGCACTGTGATTGCCGCATTGTGTAAATATTTATGATCAAAATGGTTGAATGCGGAAGAGAGTTTCCATAGGATTCAAGGGAACAGGTATCTAATTTAGTCACAAAACAGGAAGCCATTTTCTTTTAATCGTGCTGGGAACTTAGAGCATGTGTCATCTACTTTGTTGAATGCTTTGTTCATTAATTAAAGTTAATCTTTATTTTGTATACTTGGAAATCTCAAAATGATTCAAGTTAATTTCTGTATGAAATGCAAAATGTAAAATTAAATGGAATCTAGGAAGACAAGAAAATTTATGTCAATCTGAGGAAAGTTAATTTAATTTTATTTTTATTTGATTTTTAGTGAGAAATGTACAGATATTTATTATTTGTATTATTTGTCAGTGTTATTAATTTTAATCCCTTTGGCAAACATTTATTAAAAAATCTTCTATCAAATTTAGTCATTTAAGAAATTACTGTATGCATGTTTATAAAAATTTAATACTGGTTCATAACAAAATTATTTATTTATTAATAGAGCACTGCAAGTTTCTTTTGAAATATTTATTATGACTAATAAAATAAAAGGAAGGTTCATTCACAAAAATGAAATGAAAAAATGTAAGGAATGGTACAATTATTGTATTTATAATTTCAGCTTCGTACATTACGGTATGTGGCCTAAGGAATCCAAATCTGGACGATTGTATACTAAATAGTGTGAGTTCTCTGCGCGAGAAGCTTCGTCAAGGAATCCCAGATTTGGATATCCCTCCGGTGGAACCGCTGAAAATTGCAGAAATGAAATTGACAGATCAGCCGACTTTCAAAGCAGTGGCGACGAACATTAGTATTAGTGGATTACTAACGTATCACGTGAATCACCTGCACTACGACCTGAAGAAACAACAAATTGACCTTGACGTACGTTTCGACAACATTAAGCTCGATGCACTTTACAACGTCGATGCGAAGATCCTAGTGCCAATCAATGGAAAAGGACCTCTGACTTTAACGACAAGTAAGTGTGTGACAACTGAAACATAATTATGAGTTCATGTATTTTAATAATTTCAAGAACTCATACTGTATGTCAGTATTCAAGAGCATCGTCAATTAATTCAGTTAAACTAACCTAACCTTATATGAGACACATTAATTTTACATGACATTGTATAGTTGACTAAATTTAACCTAACCTATCAGGCATTGAGTTAATTTAAACTAACCTAACTTATTAGGGATTAAGTGAATTTAAACTAACCTTACAAGAGATAGGTTAATCTGACCTAACCTTATATTAGTTGCATTAAATTAACCTAACTGAACATAATTTGTGTTAAATCTGCCTAACCTCATATGTTAAATTGATGTGTCAATTGAGAAAATCTAACTTAACATTATATGAATTGTGTTAATTTAACCTAACTCATCATGGGTTCAGTTAATATAATCTAACCATATACGAATACAGTTAATCTGACCTAACCTTGTATGAATTACATTAAACAAACCTAACTCAACATAAAATCTGTTAATTTAACCTAACCTTGTAGGAGTCGAGTTAATTTGATATACTGGTTAAGTAAATCTAACCTAACATTATATGAATTGTGTTAATCTAACCTAACTCATCATAAGTTGAGTTAATATAATCTAACCATATACGAATACAGTTAATCTGACCTAACCTTGTATGAGTTACATTAAACAAACCTAACTCGACATAAAATCTGTTAATTTAACCTAACCTTGCAGGAGTCGAGTTAATTTGATATACTGGTTAAGTAAATCTAACCTAACATTACATGAATTGTGTTAATCTAACCTAACTCATCATGAATTCAGTTAATATAATCTAACCATATACGAATACAATTAATCTGACCTAACCTTGTATGAGTTACATTAAACAAACCTAACTCGACATAAAATCTGTTAATTTAACCTAACCTTGCAGGAGTCGAGTTAATTTGATATACTGGTTAAGTAAATCTAACCTAACATTACATGAATTGTGTTAATCTAACCTAACTCATCATGAATTCAGTTAATATAATCTAACCATATACGAATACAGTTAATCTAACCTAACCTTGTATGAATTACATTAAACAAACCTAACTCAACATAAAATCTGTTAATTTAACCTAACCTTGTAAGAGTCGAGCTAATTTGATATACTGGTTAAGTAAATCTAACCTAACACTATATGAATTGTGTTAATCTAACCTAACCCATCACAAGTGGAGTTAATATAACCTAACCATGTACGAGTACAGTTAATCTAACCTAACCTTACATAAGTCGTAATAAAAAGAACCTAACTTAACATTAAATCTGTTAATTTAACCTAACCTATGAATAAATTTAATCTAGCTTAAGTTTACCTAACCTAATAGACCTAACATAACCTTAACCTGAACCTAACCTTAACACAGATCCATTTACAATTAAATACCAATGAAAACCATTGTTTCTATTCATTTTTATCAATCAACTAAACGAAACATTCACTTACAGAAGACGCCGGTGCAAAAGTGAGGCTTTTCTTCAAATTCGCCGAACGTGGAGGAAAGAAGTACGTATATTTCTCTTCAATGACCATCGATTTGGACATCAAGGACTACGACGTGAAATTCAAAGCCGACAATTTCGAGCAATCTCTACAAGACGCAATCGGCCAAGCACTAGGTGACAGCCATCAAGAGATATTGACTGCTGCCAAACCTAACCTAGAAAAGGGAATCTCTGAGTTAGTTCTGAACATGGCCAACAAAATATGCACGCATTTCACTTTCGATGAATTGTTCCCTGATCGAGAATAAACGCATTTATTTGATCAAAAAGGAAATGTCTCGTTTAATTATAAACACGACTCAGTATACGAACGTTTGAATAGAAAATAATTTCCTTGTTTAAGATATCTCGAGTATTATATTTTGTATAGTTATTTAGTGAGAAAATTAGGCACAGAGTAGGTGAACAGATTAGTTATCATTTTAGTTATGAATTTCAAGACATAACCTTAAAGTTCTTCTAAAGTGTTCGACGCCTACTTGGACGCCATCTTGGACGCCATCTTGGACGCCATCTTGGACGCCATCTTGGACGTCCACAGAAAATGGCAGAAACGAACACTTTAAAGAGTGAATATACAAGGAATTTTATTTACATTTGCAAGAAATTATGAATATAAAGTAACCAAAAATAATGAAATTGTATCAGCAGTTAGATATTTTATTAACAGTTACATTTTTATTTCTATTTTTATTGTGGTAATCAACGTGTTAATAAATTTGCAAATAACCACGAATTTTTGAAAAATTTCTGTATTAAGTGAAATTTAAAAAATTAGTAATCATACTCTGTGCTGTTAAGTATTACGCGTTACTCTTTGTGTAAGTCTAAGTCTAAAATGTTTTTGGTACTGAAATATTGTATTTTGTACTGTGTTATTAATTAATATATTGTTTCGTTCAAAACATACTGAAACCTGTCTCACTTTATTTTAACAAGCATATTTATATTCTTTTATAGTTTAAATATATTTTGTTATATCTGAATACAACTATTTATATTTTATTAATTTTGCTATATAAATTTATTATATAAACATTGATGCGGTTTTAATAATTTTTGGGGAAAATATAAAATAGTTTTTACAATCATAATTAATACTTTTATTTGGCGTACTGCCTCGTTACATTAAGTATTCACTAGAAAATATTAACCTAAATTTATTTATAACATAAAGATATCTCAAATGTAAATTCTAATTCTGATACTTCAAAATATTTCAAAAAACAGAAAGAGGAACTAATTACCCCGAAACGAAAGTTTGTTAATTCTACATAATAATTACAAAATGTTTTACTTGATTCTTGAGATCTAAAACCTTCGTTTCAAGATTAAAAATCATTTTCGTGATGTACAAAGTTTCAAATTTTATACAGGTCGTTTCACAAATTATGTCTCTTACATGTAACTATAATTTGACCTGTATAGTTTTATAAAAATTATTAGAATTAACAAGATGTAAATTTGGCAATTATTATTAATTACACAAAATTTCAAATTTCTTTATACAGGTCGTTTCAAAAATTATTTCTCCTTCATGTAACTACAATTTGTCCTGTATACTTGTATAAAAATTATTAGAATTAACAACATGTAAATTTGGCAATTATTCTTAACTGCACAAAGTTTCAAATTTCTTTATACAGGTAGTTTCAAAAATTATGTCTCTTACATGTAACTACAATTTGACCTGTATAGTTCTATAAAAATTATTAGAATTAACAAGATGTAAATTTGGCAATTATTCTTAACTGCACAAAGTTTCAAATTTCTTTATACAGGTCGTTTCAAAAATTATGTCTCCTTCATGTAACTACAATTTGTCCTGTATACTTGTATAAAAATTATTAGAATTAACAACATGTAAATTTGACAATTATTCTTAACTGCACAAAATTTCAAAATTCTTTATACAGGACGTTTCAAAAATTATGTCTCCTTCATGTAACTACAATTTTATACTTGTATAAAAATTATTAGAATTAATGAGATTTTGGCAATTATTCTTAATTATATGATCACTATACTACAGTAATTTTTTTCAATTTTGTCCATTTATATTTACAATAAATTCTTAAGTATAAATTGTCAAAGCATGTTCAAATTTTAGCAAACGATCTTTAATTTCCTGCCATTGATTTTCTTGTCATGTAAGTGATTTCATGGAGATTGTTGATGAAGAGTATTTAAAAAAATTGAAATATATAAATTATTCTTTCATTTTAATTTTGTCTGACTTTTCTGTTCAAAATTGAAGAAAGAATATTGTTCTTCTGTTGTGAATTTCAGATGCTCATATTTTTAATGCTAATGGATTAGGTTAGTATAACCTCAAAATTTAGTGTTTTTAACATTGCAAGCTTAATCAAATAATACAAAAAGTGTGATCTAACCTTAACCCACACTGTAACTTATTGTTAGATCTAACCTCTGTCACAAATTAAATCAAATCTTCAAATGTAACCAATATTTTGTCAAATTTAAACCTTGTCTTTCATCAAAATTTATTCAAACATAACCTAAAACTTAAACTTTGTCTTCCATCAAAATTTATTCAAACCTAACCTAAAACTTAACTGAATATAATTTTCATCTTTGACCAAATAAAGCTTCCTAAGGATCCAGATACTTGCCCAGGGCAAATCTTGCCCCTTTCCTGCCCAACAAGAATATTACTACATCCACATTAATTACACTTGCAAACATTTCTATCTCAATAATCTCTAACAAACAAATCTCATCAACAGCAGGAAATTAAAGACCAAAAATCAGTTCTATCAACAAGTTTTACAAAACTCGAATCACTTCCTCAAATCCAATAAACTTCTTTAGGAAAGCGGGAAGAGCACCTCATACGTGAACTGCAACAGAATGCTGTTGGCAATTTTGATGAACGTGTCAGAAATTCCGGTTTCGAGTGCAGGTTTCAATTCGTCGATGAAGGTGTCGAAATTGCTGTTGATGGCGGAGTTGACAGCTTCTCCCAGGACTGGGTCACCACCGAACAGGTTGTCGAGCTTCAGAGATCCGCCGCCTACCGCGATTTTCGTCTTCAAGTCGACTATTTTCATGTAGGTCTGACCGTCGGGTCCTTTGACAAGGTCGCCTTGGATCTTTACTAAGCCTTTGCAGTTCGTGAAGTTTCCGGTGAGGGGACCGGTTCCTTGGATTCGGAGGAGGAGGATTTTTCCGTCGATTTCGTAGTCGCTGTCTATGGTGAGCATTGGGAGGTCCAGTTCGATTAGGAAACGTAGGGTGTCTGCGTTGGCCCTGTGAAATAGTGGGAGAAGTTAATGTAGAATTGTTGGGTGTTCATGTTGGTTTTGTGGGATATTAGAAATATTAGAATTGTTAGAAATATTAGAAATATTAGAATTGTTAGAAATATTAAAAATATTAGAATTGTTAGAAATATTAAAAATATTAGAATTGTTAGAAATATTAGAAATATTAGAATTGTTAGAAATATTAAAAATATTAGAATTGTTAGAAATATTAAAAATATTAGAATTGTTAGAAATATTAGAAATATTCAGAGAAATTAATATAAAAATGAAGGTTGTCCACGTTGGCCCTGTGACATATTGGGGAAAATCAATATACAATTGTAGGGTGCTCACGATGGTTTTGTGGAATATTAGAAATATTAGAATTATTAGAAATATTAGAAATAATAAGAGAAATTTATATAAAATCAAAGGGTGTGCACGTTGGTCCTGTGAAATATTAGAAGAAATTAATATAAAATTGTAGGGTGTTCACGTTGGTTTTGTGGAATATTAGAAACATTAGAAATAATAAGAGAAATTTGTATAAAACCGAAGGGTGTCCTTGTCCCTGTGAAATATTAGAAGAAATTAATATAAAATTGTAGAGTGTTCACGTTGGTTTTGTGACATATTAGAAATATTAGAAATATTAAGAGAAATTAATATAAAAACGAAGGGTGTCCACGTTGGCGCTTTCAAATATTGAGAGAAGTTAATGTAAATTAAAATTGTGAAGTGTAATATATAACAGATTTGATTTGAGTACATGTAGCTTCTAAATTTATTGGGGAGAGCAAGTAGTTACTTTGTAGAGGCGCTAGTGTGCGAAACATGGCGGTTTCAAAGACACTTACATATGACGTTAAATATATTTAAATATGTTTGCTATAAATCGTAAATTTTGTTATAGAAGATTGTTAAATTAGAAGAAGAATATTAGGTAGAGTTGTAAAAAGCACTTTTGCATATTATTATACAAGATTTTTATTAGGAAAAGAAAGTAGTAATGAAACTAGAGAGGCTACCGTGCAAAATCAATATGGCGGACGTAGTGGTACTCCCATATTTCAGTAATATATTAATATATTTAAATATATCTGCCATAAACTACAAATTTGCATTGAGAAATTGTTAAATTACAAGTAGAATATTATGTACTATTAATGAAAGCACTTTTTAAACTTGTTATACAGGATTTTAATAAAGAAAAGAACGTATTAATGAAACTAGAGAGGTTAGTGTGCAAAACCAACATGGCGGACGTAATGGTACTCCTATATGACATTAAATACAATTAATATATTTAAATATATCTGACATAAACTACAAGTTTGCTTTAGTATATTGTTAAATGTAAAACATTCTAATAACAATGTCTTATTTAGAACGTTTCATGTAAAATGTTAATTTAAAATATTTAACTTAAAATGTTTCGTGTAAAATGTTTTGTCTAAAGTGTTTAATTTAAATTGTTTCATCGAAGATGTTTTATTTGTATTGTTTTACTGAAAACGTTTTATTCAAAAGGTTCAACTAATATTTTACACAAAATGTTTTATTCAAAAGGTTCACCCAATATTTTATACAAAATGTTTTATTCAAAACGACCAATAGAAAATGTTTTATTCAAAACGTTCAGCTCAAGATGTTTCATACAAAATGTCCTATTTCAAACAAATTCAATCATTTTCCTCCTCCACTCAAAAATATGTTAAAATCTTGCAAATACAAAAAAAAGTATTATTGAAACAGTAAGTCACTCAGATATTTCTGTTTCATTTTAGTTTCATGGTTTCCATAGTCCTTGCTGTTTTTCCAATTCGCGAATCACGTTCACCATACAAATCATTTTCATTGAATCTCAAGAGTTTGTGTCACGGTCGGGTGGCGTACACGTGGAATACAAACAAGTGAATCCTTTTATAATACTTAAACCATAATACTTTCATTTGTTTATGACTCTTAGTTGTCTCGTAACTCGGTGTCTAACTGCACATTCTTTTGTTGAATGTTTATTGTTGAATGTTTTTAGGTGATGTGTGATATTATTAGAGTACTATTTATAATTTATTTATTTATTTTGGATACTTGTTTTGATGAATGAAGATGATATGTGACATTACTAGAACATTATTTATAAATTATATATATTTTTTTCTTGGTTGTTTATTTTAATGAATGAAGATGATCTATGACCTTACTGGAATAATAAAAAAATTCTAAAATATGAAACTATATTATAAATATATTTTATATTTAACAAATTTAAAAATTCATCTCTCCAACCCTTCCATTCAGTCAAAAGCATTTGAAACACCAAAATTAAAGCACAGAGTAAAACTTGAAGTAAATAATACTCAAACTAACCCCTTAAAATAAATAATACTAAATAATACTAAGTATATTTTACATTTTATATTTAACAAATTTAAAAATTCATCCCCAACCCTTCCATTCATCCAAAAGCATTTAAAACTTCAAAATTAAAACTCGCAGTAAAACTTGAAGTAAATAATACTCAAACTAACCCCCTAAAAATAAATAAATAATACTAAATAATACTAATAATACTAATAATACTAAATAATACTAAATAATACTAAAAAACTCTTTTACAAATCACCCCATTAAAAATATTTTCCAGTAACCAACTTAACTTTTCAATAATTCGAATCAGTAAATTTTCAAGCATAACCTAACCTTGCTCTCATTAACCACTTAAATTCCCATGAACCAAATTTCAATAAATTAATCAGATTTGTTACCCACGTCACCGATCAAAGATAAATTGAACTGAATATTAAATCAAAGTTAAATTTGAACATGTACAGGAGATTGCAAGATCGAATTCGAGGTTAATCCGATCGTCCTCGAGTTCGCTTTCGTGTCGATCCTTGAAAACCAGGTTTCGATTTTTGGTACCAAGTATATTGTTTCAAGGCAAATAGTTCAACGTCGTGTCGAGGAAAATATGTCATTGTCCGCTTAATTCGACGTAACTGTCTTGACTTTTTGTCTTTAAATGATAATGTCATCTGTGTTTAGAAAAAAGTGGATTACGTAAGGTTGGAGTCTACGCAATTGAGTCGTAAAGAGAATAATTGCGTTAAAGTGTTGAATGAGTGGATGGGGCATGATGTGTTTTAGAGATAGTTCAACTGATTTTGGGATGGATAGGAAGATGTGGAGATAGAGTGAACTGCTAGATGATCAAATATCTAAATTTTGATATTATTAGTTTGTCAAATTCCAAGATTCACAAATTCCAAGATTCTCAGATTCTAAGATTCTCAAATTCCAAGATTCCCAAATTCCAAGATTGACAAATTGCAAGATTGCCGAATTCCAAATTTCCTAAATTCCAAGATTCCCAAATTCCAAATTTCCCAAATTCCAAGTTTCCCAAGTTCCAAGATTCCTAAATTCCAAGTTTCCCAAATTCCAAGTTTCCCAAATTCCAAGTTTCTCAAATTCCAAGCTTCCCAAATTCCAAGATTCCCAAATTCCAAGATTCTCAAATTTCAACATTCCCAAATTCCAAGATTCCAAGATTCCAAGATTCCAAAATTCCAAGTTTCCCAAATTCCAAGTTTCCCAAATTCCAACATTCCCAAATTCTAATATTCCCAAATTCCAAGTTTCCCAAATTCCAAGTTTCTCAAATTCCAAGCTTCCCAAATTCCAAGATTCCCAAATTTCAAGATTCCCAAATTCCAAATTTCTCAAATTCCAAGATTCCTAAATTCCAAGATTCCCAAATTCCAAGATTCCCAAATTCCAAGTTTCCCAAATTCCAAATTTCCCAAATTCCAAGTTTCCCAAGTTCCAAGATTCCCAAATTCAAAGATTCCCAAATTCCAAGTTTCCCAAATTCCAAGATTCCCAAATTCCAAGTTTTCCAAATTCCCAGCTTCCCTAATTCCTAGCATCCCAAATTCCTGGCTCTCCAAATTCCTACATTGCCAAATCTCTACATTCCCAAATCCCTACATCCCCAAATCCCTGCATCCTCAAGTCCCCACATCATCAAATTCTTAAAACCCCAAATTCCTAACTTCCAAATTCCCTATATCCCCAATTCCTACATCCCCAAATCCCCACATCCCCAAATTTCTAAATTCCCAAAATTCCTACGCTCCAAAATTCTCTACATCCCCAAATCCCTACATTCCCAAATCTCTAAACCCCCAAATTCCTAATTTCCCAATTATCCTAATTTTCAAATCTCTTCATTTCCAAATCCCTAAACCTAAAAATTTCTAAAAATTACCGAGTTCCTAGTTTTCCAAATTCTACTCAATATTGCAACAAATTACAATCATTACAAGAATTATTACTGCCCTACAAATGACAATTATTATAATTTATTACAATAATCAAGAAAATAGTGGTACGTCACTAGTTAGATAACACGGCGATAATTTTGTCAAGATTATTATAAAATTATTTTTTCAACATTTTTTATACAATCTGATAACTTACTTTAGTTTGACGACGTTGAAGTTGCTTGCACCGTGGACACGAACGTTCATCAAATTCAATTTGATATTCGCGCCAGAAGTGGCTACCACTTCCTGCAGGAACAATGGCTCCAAAGTTGGTATGTTATACTCTGGTAATCCTTTGTGCAAGTAGGGTTTAAAGCTTTCCACGCTGTTTTTGATGCACTCGCCTAGGTTTGGATCCTTTCTTTGGCAGACGTGGAGAAAATCAGCTGCAAATAAAAACAAATATATTTTAATAATTGTTGCATAACGTTTATGATAGAATTTTGTCATTACATAATCCTTGATTAATAACTGTGGGATTATTATTAATGAATGATGAAGTTAATGTTAATACTTGATGTTCATATTTAATGTTCCATACTGATGTCAATATTTAATATTAATATTAAGTGTAAAATGTTAATGTTAGTATTTATTATTTTTATTAGATGTTACATATCAATGTTTATATGTAATATTATTATTAAATGTTAAATATTACATTTTATGTAATGTTACTATACAAAATTAATATTAATTATTAAGTATTGATATTGATATTTAATATTAATAATAAATGCTAAATATTAACATTCATATTCAGTCTTAATACTAAATGTTAAATATTAACATTGATGTTCAATCTCAGTAGTAAATGTCAAAAATTAATCTTATTATTTAATATTAAAATCAAACATTACCGGAGCTGTTATTTAAAATTCATAGTAAATATTACATATTTATATCAGTATTTAATATTAATAGCCCAATTAATTACCAATGTTTTGACGACGTTTCAAATTAAACTTTAATTCACAATTTACATAATCTATGAATTAATATTGTTTTATAAACATGACTCTTATATTCGAAATATGTTGACTTATAAATTGAATACTTAATTATAAATATCGTTTTAATTATGTTAAAGAAAGATTCTTATAATTTTTAATGTAGTCTTTCCAAACGTTATTTGTAGAAGTCTAATTTTAGTATCACAAAAAGAAGATTTTCGACGATACAAATGCAGGAAACTGGCGTCACAATGATCTTTGAATATTCACAAGTTACGTCACTGGTTTCATTAATTCAGCGTTGAATCCTGTCGGTGATTCATTATTGTAATATATTAATAAAATTAAACGAGTAATTTTACAAACATTTTTCTTATTTACAAACATAACGCTTTGTTTAAACAATCATTCTATAATTAATCTAGTTTAATTTTAAAGATAATTTTAAAGTGAAGTATTTGTGCTAACATTGTTGAACTCGCTGAAGAAACATGAATTTTAACAGTTTAGCTTTAAAAATAATTTTAAAATAAAATATCTGTACTACTAACATTTTTGAACTCAATAAAGAAACATGAATTTTAAAAATTTAATTTTAGAAATAATTTTGAAATAAAGTATCTGTACTAACATTGTTGAACTCGCTGAAGAAACATGAATTTTAACAGTTTAGCTTTAAAAACAATTTTAAAATAAAATATCTGTACTACTAACATTTTTGAACTCAATAAAGAAATATGAATTTTAAAAATTTAATTTTAGAAATAATTTTGAAATAAAGTATCTGTGCTAACATTGTTGAACTCACTGAAGAAGCATGAATTTTAACAGTTTAGCTTTAAAAATAATTTTAAAATAAAATATCTGTACTACTAACATTTTTGAACTCAATAAAGAAATATGAATTTTAAAAATTTAATTTTAGAAATAATTTTGAAATAAAGTATCTGTACTAACTTTGTTGAACTCAATGAAGAAATATGAATTTTAAAAATTTAATTTTAGAAATAATTTTGAAATAAACTATCTGTGCTAACTTTGTTGAACTCAATGAAGAAACATGAATTTTAACAATTTAGCTTTAAAAATAATTTTGAAATACAATATCTATACTAACATTGTTGAACTCAATGAAGAAACATGAATTTTAAAAATTTAATTTTAGAAATAATTTTGAAATAAAGTATCTGTGCTAACATTGTTCAACTCAATGAAGAAACATAAATTTTAAAAATGATTTAAAAATACAATATGTGTGGTAACATTGTTGAACTCAATGAAGAAATATGAAAGGAACAAGAAAAACTTGATAATCACAGTTAGTAGGCAAATAGTTCATTTAACCTGACATCATCAACTATTAATACACAACTCAGTTTAGATCAATCTTGTAATAAATTACATGCCTCGTGTAACTGCTTATTCAAATATCTTTAAATGTTCTTTCAACAGTGTTGAAAGTGAAACATGCTGTCGTTTTTAAAAAAGGAGACAAGTTAATGTACTCTTGGAATGTTATGATAATTGAACGAGACAAATGTAGAAGCTTTGAGATATTGTGTAATTAATGTACGGTAATGGTAAAACAAAGTTTCAATTTTTACTGTTTTATATTGAGTGTTTTATGTACAAACAAATACAAAGTTATAACAGAGATGCAAACTGTTTGTTTTGGCTAATAAAAGTTAGGTTATGTAATCTCAAAACAAAACATGTTTATCGAAAAATTAACACGGTGTGTTTAAATTGTATTTGCACAGTTTACACAATTCCTCCATTTGCAAAATAAAATAAAATTACTAATTACTAATTTAAAAATAGTCGAAGGCAAAATTTTATTTAGAAATCTTAACAATAATTGTTGATGCAAAATAAAATGGTTAAGTGAGTTTTATTTGCAAAAATAGAAAGGCAACATTCATAGTAAAATTTGTTTTAAGACGATAAAATGTTTGTCTCAAAAATGAACAATTTGAGCTCGCGAGACACTTAAACCCACCCCTCAATCTTTATTTTTAGAAGAAAATCGATCAGGAACTCAATATTTGAGAAACCATAGAAACATTCTTAATTTCTGTTATAATAAAATTCTTTAATGAAATGCTTGCTTTAAAAATTGGTTTTTTTTTGTCATTGCATTCACAACCCTTAACTTTCATTTAAAGGAAATCAATCACAAACTTGGAATTTTTATAAAAATACTGGAAACAACTAATATTTGCTAATATTTGAGAATAAAATGAAATGCAGAGTAAACTTTTTGTTGAACCATCATCACAATGAAATTAATTATTTGTTTTTAAATATTGTGATCCTACCCTCTGTTATTGTGATCTTTCATTCAATAACCACATCGTGTCGTTAATTTTTTCTTGAAGTTACAAAGAGAATAAGATAATTTTTATGTGTAAATCATAATTGGAATTAAGGTATTCTCCCTTAAGATTCTCAAACTACCCTTATGTCATATCTAAACAGTTTCATTAATCTTTTAGTCAAAAATCCTATTACAAATCTCATAAAAGTTTCCTCAAATTAAATTCGAAGGAGCACAATTTTCTCTTGTAAATCAAAATTTCAATTAAACTACATATTTACCCTGAAGACTACCAATGCACCCTTAAATCAAATGCAAGCATTCCTGTCAATATTTTATCCAAAAACCCCATCACAGATCTCTCAAATGTTTCCTCAAACTAAATTCGAAGGAGCACAATTTTCTCTTGTAAATCACCCTTAGAGTAATACTGCATATTCACCCTAAAGACTACTAATGCACCCTTAAATCAAATGCAAGCACTCCTGTCAATATATCATCCAAAAACCCCATCACAGATCTCTCAAATGTTTCCTCAAACTAAATTCAAAGGATTACAATTTTCTCTTGTAAATCACCCTTACAGTAAAACCACAAGTTCACCCTAAAGATGAACCTACCCTCACACCAAAAGCAAAAACCTCTCAAAACCCCAACCAAACGTCCTAACCGACCAAACCTCCCATCACAAATGTCACCCAAAAATCACAACCATTCTCCAACCAACCAAAAACTATAAAATTACAAATCCCAAACACAACAGATAAAATTAACTTACGCAATTCCCGAGCGGACGTCGCAGAGAAGATCGTCGCAAGGACCAACACAGCCGTCACAGCATTCATCTTCATTTCTCAAAAATTTGTTAACAAGAAGTGAAAAATTTGTTAACGATACTGAACGTGGTTGGAAGACGTCGAAAACAGCAGCAGGGTTGTCACCCACGAACGATCAGAAGGCCGGACTTGAAATGAACACGGTGGAGGTCAGCCCCAAGTCCTTATAGATCCACCTTGATCCCCCCTCTGTCCGGTTGTTCCTCGTTGTTCGTCGATGATACCCGCTCCAGAGCATCCAGATCAACGCGATGGAGTACATCACGAATTCTGGACATGTGATTCGTGGTTACATGTGCAATTCCGAGTGTGCGTGTGCGTGTGCATGTGGGTGTGCACGCGTCTCGTACGGAAGTTAGGTTGGGAACATGATGAGGTGTGATTTTAACTGGTTTCGAAGAAGTTATGTATATGTGCTTTTTGTAGTTGGGTGTGTGGTAAGTGGTTTTTAGGTTGGAGATTTATTTTAGACGTTAATTGGGACTGGTGTTTTTTTAATGTCGGTGAGTTTAGAGGTTAGAAGTTGAGGTGGGGGTTGGATGGAGTTTTATTGGTTTCTTTTAGGGTTATTTTGGGATTAGTGGAGATTGTTTTACTGTTTTATTAGTTCAGTGTTCTAGTGTTTTAGTAGTTTACTAGTTTTCTATTTTAGTATTTTTCTAGTTTATTCCTTTAGTACTTTACTATTTTATTATTCTTCTAGTTTAATACTTTACTAGTGTAATAGTTTACTAGTTAAATATTTTACTAGTTTAATACTTTACTAGTTAAATATTTTACTTGTTTAATACTTTACTAGTTTAATACTTTGCTAGTTAAATACTTTGCTATTTTAATACTTCTCTAGTTTAATACCTTACTAGTTTAATACTTTACTAGTTTAATACTTCACTAGTTACATACTTTACTAGTTTAATAATTTAATAGTTTAATAGTTTACTAGTTTAATACTTTATTAGTTTAATACTTTACTAGTTTAATACTTTACCAGTTTAATACTTTACTAGTTTAATAATTTACTAGTTTAATACTTTACTAGTTTAATACTTTACTAGTTAAATACTTTATTGGTTTAATACTTTACTAGTTAAATATTTTACTAGTTTAACACTTTACTAGTTTAATACTTTACTAGTTTAATACTTCACTAGTTTAATACTTTACAAGTTTAATACTTTACTAGTTTAATACTTCACTAGTTTAATACTTTACTAGTTTAATACTTTACTAGTTAAATACTTTATTGGTTTAATACTTTACTAGTTAAATATTTTACTAGTTTAACACTTTACTAGTTTAATACTTTACTAGTTTAATACTTCACTAGTTTAATACTTTACAAGTTTAATATTTTACTAGTTTAATACTTCACTAGTTTAATACTTTACTAGTTTAATACTTTACTAGTTTAATACTTCACTAGTTTAATACTTTACTAGTTTAATACTTTACTACTTTACTACATTACTACTTTACTACTTTACTATTTTATTATTTTACTACTTTACTACATTGTTACTTTACTACTTTACTACTTTACTATTTTATTATTTTACTATTTTACTATTTTACTATTTTATTATTTTGCTATTTTACTATTGCACTATTGCACCATTTAGTTACACCATTAATTTAATATTTTACTATTTCACTATTGCATTATTTCGTCATTCCATTATTTTAATATTTTATCATTTCACTATTGTACTATTTCATTATTTCATTATTTTAATATTTTACTATTTCACTATTGCATTATTTCGTCATTCCATTATTTTAATATTTTATCATTTCACTATTGTACTATTTCATTATTTCATTATTTTAATATTTTATCATTTCACTATTGTACTATTTCATTATTTCATTATTTTAATATTTTATTATTTCACTATTGCACTGCTTCATTATTTCATTATTTTAATATTTTACCATTTCACTATTGTACTATTTCATTATTTCATTATTTTAATATTTTATTATTTCACTATTGCACTGCTTCATTATTTCATTATTTTAATATTTTACCATTTCACTATTGTACTATTTCATTATTTCATTATTTTAATATGTTACTACTTCATTATTGCACTGTTTCATTATTTCATTATTTTAATATTTTACTACTTCACTATTACACTGTTTCATTATATCCTTACTTAAATATTTTACTACTTCACTATTGCACTGTTTTGTCATTCCATCATTTTAATATCCTACTACTTCACTATTACACTATTTCATTATTCCATTACCTCATTATGTCATTCTCTCAACACTCAAAACAATATGCAAGAATAATAATGTTTATATCGATTATAATTTTATGAAGACATAAGTACACGTTTTCTATGCGTACAATGTACATCCTATAATCGTTATTCAAATTATCGGAAGTTATTATTCCGTTCACCTAGAAATTACGATTAGATACATTTTACAAAAACTAAGGATCTTTTCTTGCAAAGGACACGTGTACGTACGCCCTCGAAGATCGTTTAGTCATTCTGAAAGAGCAGTTCTCTGTTCAACCACTAATTAGTATGTAAAGCAAACCTCCTAATGCGTATGGAGCGTGCAAATTTTTATTAAAAACATGAGAATATATTATTTATAATTCGCATATTACATATTTGAGGCATACTCGCATATCTTTCTGAATATTCATGTATCTTGCATTCTTCTTCGTGAAGACATTTAACTGACAACTCACGATTGTAAATTTTTTATCGTAACGTAGCTTAATTATAATTTTAATTGAAGTGACAAGTAAAAATGTGGTTCTGAAGATCTATGAAATCTAAAAAATCTGAAAAACTAAAAAAAAGTGAATAAATATGAAAAATATATAAATTTGATTCCAAAAATCTAAAAAAGCTAAATAAACGTAAAAATTTAATTCCAAAAATCTAAGTAAACTAAAAAAAAATCTTAAAATATCTACAAATCTGATCCTGAAAATCTAAGAAATATAAAAAAATCGAAAACGTCTAAAGAATCTAAAAAAATCTGAAAAACTAATTTCAAAAATGTGAAAAATCTAAAAAATGAATTCCAAAAATGTGACAAATCTACAAAATTAATTTCAAAATTTAAAAAATCTAAGTAAACCAAAAAAAAATCCTAAAATATCTCAAAATCTGATCCTGAAAATCTAAGAAATATAAAAAAATCGAAAACGTCTGAAGAACCTAAAAAAATCTAAAAAACTAATTCCAGAAATGTAAAAAATCTAAAAAATGAATTCAAAAAATCTGAAAAATCCAAAAACTTTATTCCAGAAATTTAAAAAATCTAAGTAAACCTAAAAAAATCCTAAAATATCTCAAAATCTGATCCTAGAAATCTTACAAATCTAAAAAAATCTAAAACGTCTAAAGAATCTAAAAAAATCTAAAAAACTAATTCCAGAAATGTAAAAAATCTAAAAAATGAATTCAAAAAATCTGAAAAATCCAAAAACTTTATTCCAGAAATTTAAAAAATCTAAGTAAACCTAAAAAAATCCTAAAATATCTCAAAATCTGATCCTAGAAATCTTACAAATCTAAAAAAATCTAAAACGTCTAAAGAATCTAAAAAAATCTAAAAAACTAATTCCAGAAATGTAAAAAATCTAAAAAATTAATTCCAAAAATCTGAAAAATCCAAAAACTTTATTCCAGAAATTTAAAAAATCTAAGTAAACCTAAAAAAATCCTAAAATATCTCAAAATCTGATCCTAGAAATCTTACAAATCTAAAAAATCTAAAACGTCTAAAAAATCTAAAAAATCTAAAAAGTGAATTCCAAAAATTTAAAAAGTCGAAAAAATGAATTCCAAATATCTAAAAAATCTAAAAAATCAAAAAAATCAAAAAAATCAAAAAAATCAAAAAATTCTAAATTATTAAAACAACTCCATTCACAAAAATAAACCACAAAAAATACTAAAAATCATTCGAAAATTTAAAAAAATATATAATTATGTTACGGTATAAGTAAAGTACATAATACAATTGGCCATAAAAATGAATTAATAACAAAAGCTGTCTGTCATCAACGTGTTAATGAATAACGAAGAGTAAATTACGAATGTTGATCACGTATCACGAGATACACGACCATCGCGTACATTGAGAATAACTCGAAGGTCTGCGAACTGCTTTAATTGCCGTTTCACGAGATTTAGTGTAAAAGGGACTTGAACGTTGATCTTGAACCTTGAACACGCGATGGTGACGCGTTTCCTGGCGATTAAACGTTTTATGGTGTTTTCTTGTGTTAAAAGTACGAGATGCTGATTTTTAAGTTCAACTATCTTGTTTTTGTGACGTCATTGAGGCATAAGTACGTACGTTGGTATAATATTAAGGCCACGATAAGTTTTTGTGGGGAAAATGAAGACAGAGGGGAGAACGGTGTTGTTTCAGTTTTTTAATTTTTAGATGACAAGTTTGGAAAACAAATTTAATTTTTAGATGACTTTGGGAGAAGGGAGTTGTCAAGTTTGATGTGTAAGTAGTGTTTAGATTTTGAAATTTGAGAAATTGGGGAATTAAGAATTTGGAGATTTAGGGATTTGAGAATTTGAGAAGTTGGGAATTTAAGATTATGGGAATTTGAGAATTTGGGGATTTAGGGATTTAGGGATTTGGAAATTTAGGAATTTGGAGACTTGAAGATTTGGAGTTTTGGAAATTTGGAAATTTGAGAAATTAGGAAATTCAGAATTTGGGGATTTAGGGATTTGGAAATTTAGGAATTTGGAGATTTGATGATTTGGAGTTTTGGAAATTTGGAAATTTGGAAATTTGAGAAATTTGAGAAATTAGGGAATTCAGAATTTGGGGATTTAGGGATTTTGGCATTTGAGAAGTTGGGAATTTAAGATTATGGGTATTTGAGAATTTGGGGATTTAGGGATTTGGAAATTAAGGAATTTGGAGACTTGAGGATTTGGAGTTTTGGAAATTTGGAAATTTGAAAATTTGAGAAATTGGGGAATTCGGAATTTGGGAATTTAGGGATTTTGGCATTTGAGAAGTTGTGAATTTAAGATTATGGGAATTTGAGAATTTAGGGGTTTAGGGATTTGGAGATTTAGGAATTTGGAAACTTGAGGATTTGGAATTTTGGAGTTTTGGAAATTTGAGGAATTGGGGAATTCAGAATTTAGGGATTGAGGGATTTTGGCATTTGAGAAGTTGGGAATTTAAGATTATGGGAATTTGAGAATTTAGGGGTTTAGGGATTTGGAAATTTAGGAATTGGAGACTTGAGGATTTGGAGTTTTGGAAATTTGGAAATTTGAAAAATTAGGGAATTCAGAATTTGGGGATTTAGGGATTTTGGCATTTAAGAAGTTGTGAATTTAAGATTATGGGAATTTGAGAACTTGGGAATTTAGGGATTTGGAAATTAAGGAATTTGGAGACTTGAATATTTGGAGTTTTAGAAATTTGGAAATTTGAGAAATCAGGGAATTCAGAATTTGGGGATTTACGGATTTTGGCATTTGAGAAATTGGGAATTTAAGATTATGGGAATTTGAGAATTTAGGGGTTTAGGGAATTGGAAATTAAAGAATTTGGAGACTTGAATATTTGGAGTTTTAGAAATTTGGAAATTTGAGAAATCAGGGAATTCAGAATTTGGGGATTTACGGATTTTGGCATTTGAGAAATTGGGAATTTAAGATTATGGGAATTTGAGAATTTAGGGGTTTAGGGAATTGGAAATTAAAGAATTTGGAGACTTGAGGATTTGGAGTTTCGGGAATTTGGAAATTTGAGGAATTGAGGAATTCAGAATTTAGGAATTAAAGGATTTTGGCATTTGAGAAGTTGGGAATTTAAGATTGAGAATTAAAATTGAGAATTTGGAGGTTTGAAGATTTGAGAATTAGGAGGTTTAGGGATGTGGAGATTTAAAAATTTGGAAACTTGAGAATTCAGAGCTTTATAAATTTGAAAATATGTAAATTTGTAGATTTTATGATCTAGAAATAACTGCTTGTAATACTCCAAATATTACAAGAATTCATATATTAATAAATTAAAGAGGACACTTTTGTTTTTCATCGCTATATGTAGATACAAACAAGACATAACAGGAATGTTGAGTACTTTGAATACGTGATCCTCGACACGTTCTGCGTTCATTGACCGTACTCATGTCGACGTACCTAAAAAATGGTACCTTTAAATCAAAGTATATATGTACTTAATTCTACAGAAATTTAAATTGTAAATTTCAAGTTTGTGCAATATTTACCATCAAACGATCCATACACAATAAAATATTTTAAACTTCCTTAAAAGTAAAAGCAAAAAAGAACATGAACCTATATAATTTATACTAAAATTACAATTACTTACTAGACTCTCTATATTTCTGTAAATATTAAAACTATAAACCTTCAAATTTCCATCAAACAAAATTTTATTTAAAAATATCAAAAAGTTCTAAATTGAGAAATATAAAATTTCTTATTTCCCCTCTCTTATAGTCGATAATAATTATTGCGTCTATAATTATACTTAATATAATTCAAAGGAAAAATCATGCATGTTAGAAAAAAAACATAAATGGTGCCTTGACCCTGTCCTTCAACCACGTCATCGAAACGTTGACTGGTTTTTCGTACCTGCGTCGTCTTCTTGGAAACATGAAGTTAAAAGAGATGTTACGTTGTTAGAATATCATATGAAAGATGATGCTTCCTGCTTGACTACGCGATTGCTTCTTCGAATGCACCACGTCAGAGTTTCGCAAATTCCACGTCCTCCTCGACATTTTCTGGGTAAAATTGGCTTTTGTTACAAATATTTTTGTTCAAAGAAAATCAAGGTTAGATAACTAACATTATTTTTAGTTATTAGTAATTCAGCTGCTAATAGTTACAATAACATGAGCTACAATAATGAAATATAGTATAAATTATAATACAATAAATAGCATAATAAATGGGAGGTAGCTGACATGATTCTGAATAAGATTTCCCTTTACAAAAATGGGGTATGAAGCTTCGTTTTTGAATTATTAAGGAAAAACACGGACCAATCAGAGCGCGAGGATTACGCATGCGCAGACGCGGGAGCGACAGCTACGAGCTAGCGGCTGAGCGCGTAGTACTTACCACGCGTTGTATTTACCACGCACTGTATTTACCACGCGTTCTTTACCACGTACTGCACTTACCACACGTTGTATTTACCACGCGCTGCACTTACCACGCGTTGCTTACCACGTGCTGCACCTACCAAGCGTTATATTTACTACGCGTTGTATTTACCACGCATTGTATTTACCACGCGTTCTTTACCACGCATTGTATTTACCACGCGTTGTATTTACCACGCATTGAATTTACCACACGTTGCTTACCACGTGCTGCACCTACCACGCGTTGTATCGACCACGCATTATATTTACCACGCGTTGTATTTACCACGCATTGAATTTATCACGCGTTGCTTACCACGTGCTGCACCTACCACGCATAGTACTTGCCACGCCTTGTATTTACCACGCGTTACATTCACCACGCATTGATTTCTTACGCATTGCACTCACCAAGCGTTGAATATACTATACTTTGCACTTACCGCGCGTGCATAATTCAAAAACGAAGCTTCACACCCCATTTTTGCAAAGGGAAATCTTATTCAGAATCATGTCTACTCCCCAACTGAGGGACGTACCAATTGTGAGGCACATCGTATAATGCAATAATAGACACATACATATGTATAATATTATATAAATTTAATTTGTTATAATTGTTAATCATACTTATTAAATGATACTCTTACAAATGATACTTATTAAATTTGTAATATTATTATTGAATTATTAAATTTGTAATATTATATTGAATTATTAAATTTGTTATATCATATTGAATTATTAGAAGCTTAAAATTGTTACATAAAACATATGCATACTAAAAATATCTTACATCAAGAATGCACAAGAATAAATTTTTTTCCACGTACAGTCTACGCAGATTAATTTTTTGACCGACATTACAAAAGTGGAAGAAAAAAAATGTGTCAAGTTAAATCACCGGATTTCTCCAGATTTCCTCGGATCAGGATAAATAATTTTGTAACGTAAAACCCAGAAACGAGAGAACCGCGTCAGATTTTAATGACACGAACAGGAACTATGGCATTTATGAATATAAAAACAGTTGAAATTGAACAGTAAGAGAAAAATAAATTCAAGGAATACCAGTGTTCTGAACCATGTATTTTGAATCATGAATTATTGAATAAGTTTTTATCGAATCATGTTTACACTCGAGTACTTCGAACGGTTTACAACAAAATGAAGTAATACTTCGTTGAGGAAAAAAAACCGGTGTTTTATCGATAATTTTGTCGGTTCTTGTAAATGTATCTAACGAAAGATAAGATCTGTATATTCTGTCTTGTTTAACGCTTTAATGGCCGTCACATATGATGCTATCAAGAGCTATTGGTTAGGTTAGGATAAGTTAGGTTAGGTGATGATTGCTTTAATAAGTATCACACAGACGTATATTAAATATGTTGTTGTGGGCTTCATTTTATGTATACGTTCACACGTGTTAAATTATTTCGTGAATTCACATGAAGTTTCTTTAAATTAATTCTGCAAAAATTAATGCATGGTCCATGGCGACATTTGACTGAGTGCAGCCATTAAAGACTGAAGCGTATCTTGATCGTTGGATTCTGAAAATAACAAGTTTTGATCACGCAAGTTTAATTTACTATTCATGAAACTCGGTATGAAAACACGACATGATATATGAATGAATTTTCAAATTAATGTAGACCTAATTAATTGTGGGAATTAATGAGGAACTCTTGCACGATTAATAACCGGAAACCACTGCTTATTTTCTGCTTGTGAAGTTGTTCGAGCACGTGGATGTAGCTGAAAATAAGTGTTGCAGATAAAATTTGTTATAGTTCGTAATATTGCAATGCGTTTGTGAAGATGTTTTTATAAAAATCAAATTGAATGAGTGTAGTAGTAGAAATCTTTTACGGTACAATTTTAGGGGAGGTTTTTCTGAAATTAATACAGCAACATAAATTAAAAAATTAATAATATTTCTGCTATAGTTAAAAACTGCATATTTAATGCAATTTATAAAAAAATAAAATTCGATAGTTGAAGTTAATATTTGAATTTTAAGAGTAGTTCTTACAAAATTAATGAAGCAATGAATCAAATGAAAAAACAATAATATTTCTGCTATACTTAAAAATTTTATTTCAAGTTTGTTATAAAGATTTAATAATTATAAATATACTATGAAATTCTTTAAAATTGTTAAGAAAATTAAAAATTACAAAACATCCCCTTAAAAAGAAATAAACTTGCCTTCCAAATAAATAAAATTTTAATAAAATTTTCCACACTCCCACAATAAAATTATACAACAAAAAAAAAACAATAAAAACAGAAAAAGAATATTTTTTAAAGTACATGATTGAAAAATTGAATTATGAATTTGAAAAGTGCAATTCACTCAAGATAATCAATTAATGAGATTCAAAAATTACTCTCTTGTAATCATTATGCAATAACAATTAGATTATGTGACCGATCATTTTGGCGAATTATACAACTGCAAGATGGTTGATTATGTCAATATTAGTCGACAGTTGAAATGATCTTGCATGTCACTGGAAATTAATTATTCTTCATGTCGCTTCTTTTTAAAGATTTTTCCTGGTTAATGTAATTTCCTAGTCACGGTTCTCGCTAAGGATTAGAATTAGGAATTACCGTTGAATCAATAGATCATGCTATCTGTTTTAATAGGCAATTGATCATTCGCTGCACGTCAAAATAGTTTCAACGTTAATATAGTTTTTGTGCGAGAAGAAGACATAGTTGTTTTATTAATATTCAGGAGGAGATAAATCTTGATGGCCGAATGCTATTTCTTAATTTGGGAATGTGGATGTTGGAGAATTTTGTGTGTGGAATTTTGGGGATTAGGGGAGTTGGGGATTTGGGGACTTGAAGATTGAGAGATTTGGGGGATATGAAGATTGGGAGATTTTGGGGACTTTGGGATATGAAGATTGGAAGATTTCGAGGATTTTAAGGATTTTGGGGATTTTGGGGATTTTGAGGATTTGAGGACTTGAAGGTTGGGAGATTTTGGGGATTTGGGGATTTAAAGATTGGGAGCTTTTGGGGATTTAGAATTTTAAGATTTAAGGATTTGTGGGTTTGGAGTTTTTGGGGATTTAGGGATTTGGGGATATGTGGATTTAGACACATGTGGAGTTGGGGATATATGGATTTGGACACATGTGGAGTTGAGGATATGTGGAGTTGGGGATATGCGGATTTGGACACATGTGGAGTTGGGGATATGTGGAGTTGGGGATATGTGGATTTGAGGATATATGGATTTGGGGATATGTAGATTTGGACACGTGTGGAGTTGGGGATATGTGGATTTGGGGATGTGTGGATTTAGACACATGTGGAGTTGGGGATATGTGGATTTGGGGATATGTGGAGTTGGGGATATGTGGATTTGAGGATATGTGGATTTGGGGATATGTGGATTTGGGGATATGTGGAGTTGGGGATATGTGGTTTTGAGGATATGTGGATTTAGGGATATGTGGATTTGGACACGTGTGGAGTTGGGGATGTGTGGATTTGGGGATATGTGGATTTGGGGATGTGTGGATTTAGACACATGTGGAATTGGGGATACGTGGATTTGGACACATGTGGAGTTGGGGATATGTGGATTTAGGGGTGTATGGTTGTGGGGATATGTGGATGTGGGGATGGTGGATTTGGGGATATGTGGATGTGGGGATGTGTGGATTTAGGGGTGTGTGGTTATGGGGATATGTGGATATGTGGATATTTGGATATGTGAATATGTGGATGTATAAATATGTAGATATGTAGATATCTGAATGTGTGGATATGTGAATGTGTACATGTATGCATGTGTGAACGTATATATGTGGAAATTTGAAAATGTATAAAACTCGTAACATAACAATTTGAAAATTACACAATATATTTGCAAATATATAAATTTAAAAGCTTCCTGTTTATACAAAATGTTTATACAAAACTTATCATCTAACAATAAAATCAATATTTAAACACCAAATCATCTAACCTAAATATCATTTAATATAATCATACATTCATATGTTTAACAATTATAAATTGAAAATTGGAAATAAAGAAAGTTGTAATCATTCAGAACACGATATCTTTAAAAACTAAACTATTCACAATTATGACTTCCTCCATTTTCATTCTTCAATTAGTCACACTAATACAATTATTGTTACTTTTAAAAACATTAAATAATTTAATTTAATAATATACGTGCAATAATTTAAGGCATACATTCAACTAGTAATTCTTAAGATTTTACATACATAATATTTGAAAGAAATACAGTTAATATTTTAACAATAATAATACATACTTAGAAAAATTATTGTATTGTAAATTACAATACTTTGTAATAAACAAGTTTCACTCGTTCAACAAAACTGTATCAAGTTATTATTAATTCTACCGTAATTAACATACTAATTTACTGTAATTCAAATATCGATTATTAACAAAATTATGATGCATTTCTTTAGTACAATTTTACAATATTTTATAATAAATAATTTGCACACCACACAAGGTTGTATAAAATTATTAATTTTTTCTGTGATATAATAACTTCATATACTAATTAAAAAATTAATTCTTCAAGATTTTTTAAATGTTACAAATTTTTAACTCAATTTCTGTATTAATTTAATGTCACAATTTTTTATAATAATTAATATACACACAGATAACAAGTTATTAATTCTTCAATGATACAATAATTTCACACTCTACTTCAAAAATTAATTCTCAAATAATTTCAAGTTTTCTTAACATCATTTCTTTTTAACGTAATTCCTGAATTAATTGCATGTTACAATTTTATATCATTACACATACAAGGTAAAATTTTTCTACACTATCCTTATTAGATACCTCTTTAATTTACTTACTATATTAATTAAACATTACAATATTTTAAAACAAGCATTCACACATTTAACCAAACAATTTTACTTCAAGCACTAAAGAACTGTCCATTTAAAAAATGATAATTTAATTTAATTGAATTTTCTCAGCGATTGAACATTCGTTTCTCTCCGTTAAGTGATTATTCGAATAATTCCGTTTCACGGAAATAAGAATTTCGATCCTTGAATTCAAGGCAAAAGTTGAATGACTTCGACACGCGAGACGCCATTTTGTTCGTTTTAATCGGTGAGCCACGCATCGTATGGTACTTGAGCAAAGATCTTTTCAACAAAGGTCGACATTACTTGGACTAATTTCCTCCTCAGATCCGGTTTCATCTCTTTCAACAACTCCTGGCTGTTTGTGTTAATGAACAGGTTCAACGCGGCGACTGAAATTATTTCACAAGAAAAAATATCATTAAACTTAATCGTCTAATTACACTTTCAAATTATTCTCAAAGGAGACGTTGTTTCAAATGCTACACTTTGCATGAATATTTCAGTAACTTTTTAATTCTTGAGAAAAAAAATGATTTAACTCGAAATTTATATTTTGACGCCAGATTTTTTTGCCTCGAAAATTGCTTGTATGGAATATAAATATTCTTCGCATAAATTATGAACTTGCAGGTGACTTTGAGAATGTTTTAGAAAATTTATTTTGCGATAACTTGATTTTTTTTGGTGTGTCGCTGTCAGATGTGAGATAACAAAATTACTTACGAATTATGGCGTTACTGTCGCGAATGTTCTCAACGCCCATTTTAATATTCTGCACGCTGAAGTCCATTTTCAGTTGTTGCAACCTTAAATAATAGCGACCTTGGTAGGAGAATGGTCTTGCCCTGATGAACACCTTGGCCTTAACACCCTCTGTGAGCAAAAAGAGATTACATTTTTATTGATATACTTATGCGACCTTTATGTTAATGATATACTCGTGTGAGCATTCATGTGTGATTAAAAAAATTGAAAGTGATTTTTTAGAAATACTGATTTAAATATTTGCAAGTATTTTTGAAATTGCAGAGATTATTTTTGGGGTAATTAATTAAAAGTTTGTATTGTTATTAACATTTAATATTCGTGACATTACCTGTTGCTGACATTTTATGTTTGATATATTTAATATTCATGACATTTTATATTTGTGGCATTTTGTATTCGGTAGGTTCAATATATGTGACATTTCAGGTTCAAAATGTTTAATATTCGTGACATTTTATGTTCAAAATATTTAACATGCATGACATTTCATGTTCAAAATATTTAACATGCATGACATTTCATGTTCAAAGTAATATATGTGAGATTTCAAATTTAAAACATTTTGTTCTACAAATTTAATGTATGTAATATATAACACTTGAAATATTTTCAATTTGTCAAGTTTAAAAAAATATTAAAAATATTTTGCACTTTTTGTACTCAATGTTTTAAATTTCACATAAAAAAGATATATAGTATGTAATAAAATAAGAGGTCTAATATTTTTGATGCACAATATATAAAATATTTAATATTCATTATATTTAACATGTTTTATATTTAATATTTTAAAAAATATAACACCTTAATATATCAATAAATAATCCATTTAAAAAAGAATAAAGTTCACTTAAAAATTTAAGGGGTGTCTTCACTTAACCTAACCTCACCTTCACATAACCTAACCTTGCCTTTACCTAACCTAGCCTTATCTTCACCCAACCTAACCCTGCCTTTACCTAACCTTAAAGAGTACCTTAAATTAACCTAACCTATTTTCCATAACAAAATATCCTCCTCCATACTTTTATCATTTAAAATTTCACAAAGAAAAAAATAAATAAAAATTGCAAAAATGCAGCAAATCACATAAATTGCATATGTGTGCTACTTTGACGTAAATTCCATATTTAATTGCGTATGTATTACACATTAACGTGAGTTACAAACATTGCATACGTATTATGGTTTAATGCAGATCACAATAATTACATATATGGTATACTTGTATGTAAACTGCATAAATTACGTATGTGTTATTCTATAATGTAAATAGGGTCAGTTGCATATATGTATGTTATACTTTGACGTAAATTGCATAAATTGCATATGTATTGCACATGAATGTAAATCGTATTAATTACAGACATGTAACACTTTAACGCAGATTGCATAAATTGTGTATATGTTACGCTGTAATGGAAACTGTATAAATTACATGTGTGTGGGACGTAAATTGTACTAATTGCTTGTGTGTCATAATTTTGTGTATGTATAAATTGAATGTGTGTTATGATTTGACGTGTGTATAAATTACATATGTGTTATAAGTGGACGTATGTATAAATTACATATGTGTTATAATTTCGTGTATTATATAAATTTCATATGTTTTATAATTTCACATATGTATAGATTGCATATGTGTTATAATTGGACGTGTGTATAAATTGCATATGTGTTACAATTTCACATATGTGTAAATTGCATATGTGTTATAATTCAACATGTGTATAAATTGCATATGTGTTATAATTTAACGTGTGCATAAATTGCATATGTGTTATAATTTAACGTGTGTATAAATTGCATATGTATTATAATTTCACATATGTGTAAATTGCATATGTGTTATAATTCAACGTGTGTATAAATTGCATATGTGTTATAATTTAACGTGTGCATAAATTGCATATGTGTTATAATTTAACGTGTGTATAAATTGCATATGTATTATAATTTCACATATGTGTAAATTGCATATGTGTTATAATTCAACGTGTATATAAATTACATATGTGTTATAATTCAACCTATGCATAAATTACATATATGTTATAATTTCACATATGTATAAATTGCATATACGTCATAATTAACCCTATATAAAAATTACATATGTGTTGCACCTTCCAAATCATAAAAATTTCACAACTTTCCAATTTCATATCTCAATCAAACCTACAAATTAAAAATGTCAACCCACATATAACCAATTGCAAAAACTATGAAGCTATCTTCACTCCACATATCCAAGCTTCTAACAGACAATGAACTAGTTGTTCTCGAATGGAACTAGGTTACTAGTGGGGAGAAGTACGAATTAATAGGATTCGAAAGGCGTCACAAAGACCGCGTTCCTTGACTGTTAACGGGCAATTATAATTTGAAAGATAGTCGAAGGTTGTAATAGAGTTCGGTGAAATGGCTTGAAGTAAAAGTTGACTTTCACCGCCGACGCAATGCAAATTTGTTTTCAGTTGACTTTTCGAACCTTGTCAAACGACGAAGAAACTGATATTCTTTTCAGATCTTAAAAAGTTCCAATTTTTGTCGCCTGGAAGAGAATGTAATTTCAAGGTTCATCTTTGTGATCCAGTTCAGATCGCACGCTTGTAAGAAACACAGAAGTAGGTATTTACATGTGAATGGTACCATTGACCTCAAATGCATTCGCCTTGCAGAATGCAACCTGTTCGTTGCAGCTGCATTTCTGTGTTTGCTAGGCACATTGTGTTTCAAAGATAATTTTATAAACTTTGGGAACAATTGGTAGAATTTTAGTGTATTTTTAGTATATGTGGAGTTTAGGTAATTTATGTTACATATATAATTAATGCAATTACTTTATTTTTATGATATTTATAATTAGTTTATGATACAACTTTATGTAATTTATGTTATAGGATAATGTATGTATAGGTAATTTATTCTGGTTGTGCTAAGTATGTCATAAGCAATTTATGCAAATTATGTTCTAGAGTCGTTTAGATGCAATTAATCTTAATTTATGTTACAATTTTATGAATTGAACGATTGATCAGTTGAATGATCTAAAGATTGACTGACTGGGAATTTGACGAATTAACCAATTGAAGAATTGAAGAATTGAATGATCTAAAAATTGACTGACTGGGAATTTGACGAATTAGCCAATTGAAGAATTGAAGAATTGAAGAATTGAAGAATTGAAGAATTGAAGAATTGAAGAATTGAAGAATTGAAGAACTGAAGAATTGAAGAATTGAAGAACTGAAGAATTGAAGAATTGAAGAATTGTAGAATTGAAGAATTGAAGAATTGAAGAATTGAAGAACTGAAGAATTGAAGAATTGAAGAATTGAAGAATTGAAGAATTGAAGAATTGAAGAATTGAAGAATTGAAGAATTGAAGAATTGAAGAATTGAAGAATTGAAAGATTGAAAACTTGAATGCTTGAAAAATTGAAAACCTGAAAACTTGAAAACTTGAAAACTTGAATGCTTCAAAAATTGAAAATCTGAAAACTTGAAAACTTGAAAACTTGAATGCTTCAAAAATTGAAAATCTGAAAACTTGAAAACTTGAAAACTTGAAAACTCGATAACTTGAAAACTTGAAAACTTGAAAACTCGATAACTTGATTACTTGAAAACTTGAAAACTTGAAACCTTGAAACTTTGGAAGCTTGATAACTCGAAAACTTAAAAACTTAAAAACTTAAAAACTTAAAAAATTGAAATCTTGAAAACTAGAAACCTTGAAACCTTGAAAACTTGAAAACTCGATAACTTGATAACTTGATAACTTGATAACTTGATAACTTGAAAACTTGAAAACTTGAAAACTTGAATGCTTCAAAAATTGAAAATCTGAAAACTTGAAAACTTGAATGCTTCAAAAATTGAAAATCTGAAAACTTAAAAAATTGAAATCTTGAAAACTAGAAACCTTGAAACCTTGAAAACTTGAAAATTCGAAAACTTAAACACTTGAAGAATTGAAAAATTGAAAACTTGAAAATTAGAGACCTTAAAACCTTGAAAACTTCAAAACTTCCAAAATTGAAAAATTGTATAATTGGAAAATTGAAACCTTGAAACCTTGAAAACTTGAAAACTCGATAACTTGAAAAATTGAAAAACTGAAAGATCTACAGATTCTCACCATATTCTCCCCAATAATCCCCAGCGCCACTAGCCTTCACCAAAAGCAAAGTCCCACTGGACCTATACTTCGCAGCAGCTCTGATCTTCGGAATACTCAAAGCTAATTGTAATTGCACTTCATCGTCCGATATCCTGGTCCTCAAACCAGTCACCCGTAACGTGGATACTCCTTTCGCGGTTATATTTTTGAATTGTGCTCTGTATCCTTCGGGTCCACCGCCGACGGAGATGTGGAGCTCGTCAAGGATGATTGGCTCCACTTCAGGGTAGCCCAATTGAGGTAAACCTGCAAGAAATGAGACATAAGGCTAAATAAGACATTCTCTTTCTTTTATTTCTGCTGTAAGGTCGCTGCAATTTCTTGTTGCAGTTCAATGAACATGATTTTGCGGTTACTTTGTTCTTATTGATTCTTAATTGATTTAAGTGGACGGTTGGGTAGGTAGGTTTCTGATGAGGATTATTGTAGTTGCAAGTTTGGATATTTGGAAATTATTGAGGGGGGGAGATTTTTTAATTATTAGGTACAATTTTTGGGGATCAATTTGTAGAGGTGCAAGTTGGCAAGTTTTGAAATTTTTGTACTTGATAATTTTGGAGACTTCAAGGTTCTAAATTTTCAAATTTAGCAAATTTTCGTGGAATTCTAAATCCCCAAATTTCCATATTAATAAATCCCCGTTTCCTAAATTCCCATCACCTAAATTCCCATCACCCAAAATTCCCATCATTCAAAATTTCCATCACCCAAAATTCCCATCATTCAAAATTCCCATCACTTAAATTCCCAATTCCTAAATTCCCAATTCCTAAATTCCCATCACCTAAGTTCCTATCACCTAAATTCCCATCACCTAAATTCCCATCACCCAAAATTCCCATCACCCAAAATTCCCATCATTCAAAATTTCCATCACCCAAAATTCCCATCATTCAAAATTCCCATCACTTAAATTCCCAATTCCTAAATTCCCATCACCTAAGTTCCTATCACCTAAATTCCCATCACCTAAATTCCCATCACCCAAAATTCCCATCACCCAAAATTCCCATCATTCAAAATTTCCATCACCCAAAATTCCCATCATTCAAAATTCCCATCAGTTAAATTCCCAATTCCTAAATTCCTAATTCCTAAATTCCCATCACCTAAGTTCCTATCACCTAAATTCCCATCACCCAAAATTCCCATCACCTAAATTCCCATCACCCAAAATTCCCATCACCTTAATTTCCATCACCTAAATTCCCATCATCTAAATTCCCATCACCTAAATTCCCATCACCTAAATTCCCAAATTCTCAAAACTCCAACTCCCAAGCCCCCAATTACCAAATTCCCAATTCCCAAATCCCCAAATTCCCAATCCCCAATTCCTACATTCCCAAACTTGCACATTTCCAAATTTCCTCCTTCCAAACCTTGTAAACACCCAAATTTCCACATATCCTAACTTCTAAATCTTCCAAATCCCCAAACTACCAAATCCTTCCTTCCAAAAACTCCCAAAACCCACAACTCTCCTACAACTCTCCCCAAAATACCGCACCATATATAGTAATCCATACCAAGGTACCCTCAGCGCCTCACACAAATAATTCTCCTCACGTCACTGCCATAACGTTTCAATTGTATTCAAACACCCGTATAGAAAGTCCTCAAGTACTCAGATAAAATTAATTTATCAAACCCCGATAATTATGCTAAATAAAACCATAAACTCTCTTTCGGTGAAAGGAATGCGACATAACTCTTAACTCAAAACCATGCATCACATATGTATGACATATCCACAAGAATAATCGAAAGTAATCAAAAAAGTGTTCACCAAAATAATTATGATCGAATAGCTATATTTTATTTCCACGAGATTCAAACGATAACATGTTTTATTCAATCTACGTCGGAACATCAAACCTATTTCCATGATGTTTGTCTTGTAGAGCGCGAAGAATGTAGGACACTGGGTGACCATTCGAATACACCGTTATAACCTGCTTCTTTACCGCCAAGTTTTCTTCTTCTTTTTTTTTTCTTCTGTTTACTGCTTTTCAACCACGTGTGTTATATTCGTGACTTTCGACTTCCGTATTTTTCTTCGCGCTCGAATTCTACTTTTGGGAAATACAGGATTTGTACGTACATTATAAGTGTATGTGTACATACACATGATTTATGTCGTGTGTGTGGAAGAAATATTATTTGGAAAAAATTTTGAAGTTAAGAGAGATTCAAGTGTAGTATTAGTTAATGTTATAAGGAACACAAGGCTTAACATGTAAGTCTTATAAAGAAGTACATTCCCAAATTTCTAAATTACTAAATTTCGACAGTAGTAAATTTGAGAATTTACTAAGTTAGCAAGTTCCCAAATTCTCAAATGACTGTATTCTCAAATTTCCAAATTTCTAAATTTTCAAATTCCAAAATTTCCAAATTCCGAAATTTCTAATTTTTCAAATTCCCGAATTGCAAAATTTTCAAATCACCAAATCCTTAAATTCCGAATCCCTCATTTTCTACATCTAAAATTCCAAATATAAGTCAAGAATAATTTGGAACCAAAAAACCATTGAAGTACCAAAATCCCAAAATCCCAAAATCCCAAATCCCAAAACATTAAAATACCAAATCCCAAAATCTCAAAACCCCAAAATCCCAAAACCCCAAAATCCCACAATCCCAAAATCCCAAAATCTCAAAATACCAAGTCCCAAAATCCCAAAACCCTAAAACCCCAAAACCCCAAAATACACCAAAATCCCAAAATCCCAAACTACCCAAACCCCAAAATGCAACAAATCCCAAAATCCCAAAATACCAAGTCCCAAAATCCCAAAACCCCAAAATCCCAAAACCCCAAAACCCCAAAATACACCAAAATCCCAAAATCCCAAACTACCCAAACCCCAAAATGCAACAAATCCCAAAAAACTAAAAAAGAAACATTCGAATGCTCTCACCATGACGGAAGTGTTCAGTGAGGACATTGACCGACCTCGCCAAACAGCTCTCCACATCGTGGTCCCTCCTGGAGCACGGTTCCAAAAACTCCAATCCCCTGTACCTGCCCATGGCCCGTACATCTATCAGCAACAACGAACACACGCACAACAACAACCCGAATTTCCTCATCATCTTGTGTTCCTATTTTAAAATTAAACGTTTTAACCGAGCAACTCGAACGAATTTCTCCGCGTGGAATGACCGAAGAACAGGGATGAGCCAGGCCTTATAGCACCTTGACATTGCCCCCCGCTATGCCTTCGAGGCTGCCACTGTTCGAGGACAGGATAGAATCCAGCTACGGGAGATTCTTCGCTATCCCTACCCAAGGACTTTCTTCCACGCTGTATTGCTTTTTCAAACTGTATTATATCATTTGCGTTATTATATCTTTGCGGATTCTTTGCTTTTTTACGTTGCGAATGTACGGTGCTTTTGGGGAGGGATGATGGGTTTGGATTTTGAGAGAAGTCTTGGAGAATTTTTTGGATTTCTTTGATTTCTAAATTTTTTTCTGGAACTTTGTGTAGATGTCAATATATGTGCTTTTTAGTATTTTGGATTCTGTGGATTCTTTGGAACTTTGGACAGAGGTTAACATCCGTACTCTTTGATTTCTTGTATTCTGTGGACTCTGAAACCTTGTACAAACGTCAACATTGTAAGTACTCTTTAGTGTCTTGTGTAAGTTTGGGGATTTGAGGATTAAGATGATTGCAGAGGCAGGGGATATGAAGGTTTAGGTATTTAAAGATTTATAAATTAGTGAATTTGAAAATTTGGGAAGAGTATTGATCAAATACTAGTTTCTGACCATCAGCATCAATAATTGCTATTTTGTTTTGCAGCGCAAGCATTAAAGTCACCGGAGTTCATTGCACAGTCGAATTCGAAGGCATTGAAATCACCGGCGATGACACTGTTTTATCGACTGAGTTATCGTTCGGTAACTGGCATTCTTAAATTATTGAATCGAGAAATTCGTGAATTTTCATATTCCAAAATTCTCAAACCCCCAAAACTCCAAAATCTCCAAATTCCTAAGTTTTCAAATTTATACACCCTTAAATTTCTAAATCCTCCAATTCTAAAAACTCCAAAACTCTTAAATTGCCAAATTCTTAAAACCCCAAGTTCCCAAATCTCCAAATTCTCAAATCCCCAAATTCCTAATTCCCCAAATTCCTAAATCTCCAAATTCTCAAAACCCCAAAACTCCAAAATCTCCAAATTCTTAAAACCTCAAATTCCCAAATCTCCAAATTCTAAATCTTCCACCTCAAAAAATTCCACCCTCCCAAAAATTAACCTTCAAAGCTCCCTAAATTAAAAACCATTCCAATCAAAAATCGACTCTCAACATTCTATCTCATTCCTCCTCATTAATTTCTTTTTCCACCATGAACGTTCCTAGATATACCTGCTACATCGTACGTAAAAAGTAAGCGTACACAACGCACAAACGTCACAGTTCGAACGCGCTTAGAAAAGAATGTTAAGCACCGTTAATAAGCACCGTAACACACGATCACGCTCGGAATCGGTCATGATCGATCGTTATGACGATAATCGAACCGTAATACTTTCATTCACACGGTTGCAGAATTAATAACACATAGCATGATAACGATTTCCAGCAGTGTTATTGCAATTTGAAATCCGTTATCTTTAATATCGTTCTTTTATTTAGCTTCGTACAAAAGGAAATTATCGATAAGGTTTAATGGGAATCGTTCTGAGGATGTTCATGAATGCACTATAAGAATGCGAGGTCAGGGACCGACAACTTCTCAAGGCGAACAGCTATCTTGACAGAAGAACAAAACTCTAAGTTCTCTGTTAATTTTCTTCGTGGTAAGAATGGTAGGTAGATGTTTCTGGAAGAGATTTGAGGAATTCTTGGACGGTGAGTGGGTTTTGAGGGGGGAGGTGAAGTGAAGAGATGGAGGAATTGTGTGTGGAGGAATGGGAGAGAATTTGGGGATTTTGAAGGTTTGAGAATTTGGAGATTTGGGAGATTGGGAATTTGAGAGCTTGGGGGATTTAAGAATTTGGGGATTTGAAGATTTGGGAATTTGAGAGTTTAGGGATTTGAGAGTTTGGGGATTTGAGAGTTTGGGGATTTGAGAGTTTGGGAATTTGAGAGTTTGGGAATTTGGGAGCTTGGGAATTTGAGAGTTTGGGAATTTGAGAATTTGGGGGTTTGAGAATTTGGAGATTTGAGGATTTGGGAGTTTGAGAATTTGGGGATTTGAAGATTTGGAAATTTGAGAATTTGGGGATTTGAGAGTTTGGAAGTAGAGAATTTGGGAATTTGAGTGTTTGGGAATTTGAGAGTTTGGGAATTTGAGAGTTTGGGAATTTGGAAGCTTGGGAATTTGAGAATTTGGGGGTTTGAGAATTTGGGGATTTGAGGATTTGGGAGTTTGAGAATTTGGGGATTTCAAGATTTGGGAATTTGAGAATTCGGGGATTTGAGGATTTGGTAGTTTGAGAATTTGGGAATTTGAAGATTTGGAAATTTGAGAATTTGGGGATTTGAGAGTTTGGAAGTTGAGAATTTGGGAATTTGAGAGTTTGGGAATTTGGGAGCTTGGGAATTTGAGAATTTGGGAATTTGAGAATTTGGGAATTTGGGAGCTTGGGAATTTGAGAATTTGGGAATTTGAGAATTTGGGGATTTGAGAGTGTGAGAATTTGAGAATTTGGGGCTTTGAGAGTTTGGGAATTTGAGAATTTGGGGATTTGAGAGTGTGAGAATTTGGGGGTTTGAGAATATGAGGATTTGAGAGTTTGGGAATTTGAGAATTTGGGGATTTGAGAATTTGGGGATTTGAGAGTTTGGGGCTTTGAGAATTTGGAAATTTGAGAATTTGGACATTTGGAACACATGAAGATTTTGAGATTTCATACATTTTAGAATTAGGTAGTTTATTGACAATTATCAACAGTACATTATCTATTCAATATATACAATGTCTATAACTGTTTACACCCAACATACATATAGAGCATTTAATACTCTTAAATTTATGTATACATATAAAATATAAAAATTCAATAACTACATTATTCTTGTCGTACTATGAGTATTATAATTAAAATGGTTTAAAGTATTATAATGTTTCTTTAATCACAAGGAGATTCTTGTGAAGTCCATCATGTGACAGTACATTTAACAATTGTAATACATACATTGTATTGTATGCACGTGTATATCTTATAGTACCTATTATAATATTGCATTATGCAAATTAATCAAGCAAAATAAAAGTTTAACAAGTTTAAAATTCTAAACACAGTTTTCTTCTTTCTAACATATGCATTTACTATTTACATGTTTATAAAATTGTAAATAAACAGTGTCTATATGATAATATTATTAGTTAATATACTAAATTAATATTTTCACATTGAATAAAAGGTATTTTTAGTTCGTGAAGTATTTTGATTCTCTTAGAGTATCATTCTTTAGACATGAATGCTTGAAAATAGAATTTAAGGGTTAATTGTTTAGTTTGGATCATGTAAATTACTGTGCTTGTTGAACTATTATTTATCTGACAAATCAATATAATTTCATTAATTTATCAATTAAAGTTAGTAGTTTATATGTGATATCAGTTACTTTTTCTTTACTCATTGAATTAAATAGCAATTTTATCAATGATTTTCTTAAATTATTTCCTTCGTTCATTTAATCAGATGATAGTGCTATGAATAATTGTTATGAATGTTAATTTTTACAAACAAATTCTCTAGTTTTGTCTAATCAGACGATATTTTTATCGCTAATTTTCATAAATAATTTCATAATATTCCTCACTCTTAATTCTTATAATATTCCTCATTCATTTCTCAGAAATTACACATATACAATTTTGAGAGTAAAATTTTACAAATACTCAAATAACAAAGTAATTCCCAAATACTAAAAATAGTAATGTTTCTCAAAAAACCACTAACTTAATAATTTCAATCTGAAAACACAATTTTATCATACAACCATGATCCAACAATCCCTCAATTCATTTTCCAAAGCATCACAAAACAATTTACAAGAAGTTTAATTAAACTCAAGGCTTAGGTTTAATGATTTTATCAAAAGGGAAATTACGGAAAGCGTTTCCAAAAATTTCCGTAAACGCAGTGGAAACGAGATCATTAATCAACCGCCTAGTCATCACGAATCCCGGTTGCCAAGCTCCATTAATTATCTTGTCAAGAATATCTTCGAGGATTTGTCGGCCAAATAATAAATTTGTTATGTGGAGCTTTAGGTCTCGGATCGTTTGAACGTCGACGCTGACTGTTATCTTCTGTCCGGGTCTTCTTGTCACTGTGGTTGTTTGGATGAGGTCATCTAAAATGAACAAATAAGAAACATTTAATTTCAAACACTTATTTAAATCTTTTCTTTTATTGCATATAGGTTTATTTATACCTGTGATGATGTCTAAATTTAATACATAAGAAATCTTAAATTGAAAAAATGCAAATTAATTGTTGTAATAGGTTTATTTATACCTGTGATGATGGCTGAATTTGATACATAAGAAGTTTTAAATTGAAAATGAAAATTACTTTTTGTAATAAAATAAGAATGACTTTGAAATGACAAGTATATTTGTTTATTTAAGAATGCATTTAATAATTAATATATTATTATATATTATAATATTTTTATATTTCTGTTACAAAAATTTGTTCTTTTTTAATTTGTCATTATAAATGTCATTTCAAGTTACGTTTGATGAAACTTACACAGTGCTAATGTGAATTTTCCTCGGTTGCTGACGCTGGAGCCAAACATGTTTCCTTTAAACTCGTACAAACCGGATAGAAATTTTGCTGGGAAACTCTGGGTATATACCACCTGAAATTCAATCACAAAAATATATAAAATTTTGATAGTTAATAAGCATACATACTTTTTTTCAATGAGTACAAATTGTGGATTTCTAAAATCTCAACTTTTGAAGTTTCTGAATTTCTAAATTAGCAAATTTTCAAATTATTAAATTATGAAATTTCGAGATTTGTCAATTCTCAAATTTAAAAATTACTAAGTTACCAAGTTTCCAAATTCCATATTTCCAAATTTCCATATTTCCAAATTTCCATATTTCCAAATTTCCATATTTCCAAATTTCCATATTTCCAAATTTCCATATTTCCAAATTTCCATATTTCTAAATTTACATATTTCCAAATTTCCATATTTCCAAATTTCCATATTTCCAAATTTCCAAATTTCCAAATTTCCATATTTCTATAATTCCAAATTTCTACCTTCTCAAATTCCAAAATTGCCAAGTCAATAAATCTTCAAATTCCAAATCCCCCATTTTCTACTTCCAAAAATCCCCAAATTCCCTATTTTCTGCTTCCAAAAATCCCCAAATCCCTTATTTTCTACTTCCAAAAATCCCCAAATTCCCTATTTTCTACTTCCAAAAATCCCTAAATTCCAAATCCCCAATTTCCTATTTTCTGCTTCGATAAATCCCTAAATCCTCAAATTCGAAAAATGTCCTGCTTCTAAAAATCCCCAAATTCTCAATTTCCAAAAATGTCCTGCTACCAAAAATCCCTTATTTTCTACTTCCAAAAATCCCTAAATTCCAAATCCCCAATCTCCTATTTTCTGCTTCGATAAATCCCTAAATCCTCAAATTCGAAAAATGTCCTGCCTCTAAAAATCCCCAAATTCTCAATTTCCAAAAATGTCCTGCTACCAAAAATCCCTTATTTTCTACTTCCAAAAATCCCCAAATTCCAAATCCCCAATCTCCTATTTTCTGCTTCGATAAATCCCTAAATCTTCAAATTCGAAAAATGTCCTGCTTCTAAAAATCCCCAAATTCTCAATTTCCAAAAATGTCCTGCTACCAAAAATCCCTTATTTTCTACTTCCAAAAATCCCCAAATTCCAAATCCCCAATCTCCTATTTTCTGCTTCGATAAATCCCTAAATCTTCAAATTCGAAAAATGTCCTGCTTCTAAAAATCCCCAAATTCTCAATTTCCAAAAATGTCCTGCTTCCAAAAATCCCAGATTTTCAACTTCCAAAAATGTCCTTCTTCCGAAAATCTCCAAATTGCACTTCCTAATTAAAGAAAGAATTTATTAATGAACCCTATAAACATAAAATAAAAAATTTTCTTTCAATAGTATACAATATGTATGTTTGATTATCTATGTATAAACAAGTTAAGCAAGGAGTAAAAATATTTGTACCTTGTAGTTTGACAAGTCGCTGACAAATTTCGTCACCTTGCTAGCCGTCCATCCACTTTCAGTGACGTTCTTTAATGTTATTGTGAACCCAAAATTCGGCATTCCTCTTGTTACTGATACTTCCTTAGCAAAAAATGGATCGAACGAAGCTACATTGTATTGTGGAAGACCTGTTTTGAAGTATGGTCGAATTGCATTTAATGCTTCTCTTATGCAGCCGTCGAAGCCTGGCACGTTTGGATGGCAATCCTTGAAATGTTCCTCTAAAAACAAAAAACAAGTTTTAGTAAAACGTATAAATAAGATGGCGGAAAACATAATACAACTTGCAAATTATATTTTTGCATTTAAAAGAAGAAAATTATAAAAATAATTAAAATTATAAAAATTATAAAAATGATAAAATTTATGAAATTTATAAAAATGATAAAATTTATGAAATTTATAAAAATGATAAAATTTATGAAATTTATAAAAATGATAAAATTAATGAAATTTATAAAAATGATAAAATTAATGAAATTTATAAAAATTATCGAAGTTATCAAAATGTAAAAATAAGAATAATTTGTTGTGTTAGGTTTTTAACAATAAATGTAAGAACTCAGTGTACGTACTTTATAAATAATTTAACTTGTAATTGACTTTGTATAAAAATATTGGTTGAGCATGAAATTTTAACTAATTAATTAAAATTATAGACATATATTGTAATTAATTTGTGTACTTAAAATATTATTAAACTAATATTATTTTTGTTATAATTTTTAAATAAAAGAGTTATAAGAATGCAAGTATAGAACTTTGAAAAGTGAACAAGAACTACAAAATAACTTAAGTATAATGCTTTTCTTGGAATGCGAGAAACAACAAAGCAATGACTCTGAAGGTTCAAGGATTCCATCCTTTTCTAAAACCTTGGAAGTCTATTTTGCCTGTTTTCCTCATAGAATTTTCAGACACGAACAAAAACGTAAAAGGTTTTATCTTTTACTCTTGTGGTTGGATCTTGATGCACTTAATTCTGTGTGACAGTAACATATTACAGAATGAATCATTAAGTGAAAAATATTATTCACAAAATTTGCATATGAACTGCAAAATAAAAATTAGACATTAAATTCACGTTTAAAGATTGTAAACATACAATTAAATCTAATTAAACATTTAATTAAATAATTAAATATCAACATATAATTAAATTCTAGTTTAAACAAAATGTAATTAGATTCTAATTTAATCAATAAATAACTGAATTCTAGTTTAATAAAAAAAAAATTAAATACAAGCAGAAGCAGAAATGATAGCAGGACAAAATTTAAAATTATTTAAATAACCACTAAAAACAAATACAAAAAACATAATAATTATATATTTATAAATGTTATTATTACACAAAGGTACAGCAAAGTGCAATAATCACAGTGTAACTTTAATTGAAGTGTAAAATTTAATTACAAGAAAAGAGGAGAAACAATTTGTTCAAACTCAATAGGTATTTTACACTTCACTACCCCTGATACAATTTCTTTTTTAAAACACTACTTTATTCCAAATGATAGCAGCACACAATTTTAAATTATTTAAATAACCACTAAAAACAAATACAAGAAACATAATAATCAAATAATTATAAATGTCACTATCAAACAAAACTACAGCAAAGTGCAATAATCACAAAATAATATAAAATTTAATTGCAAGAAACGTGAAATAATTTGTTCAAACTCAATAGGTATTTAACACTTCCCTACCTGATTTCACTACACCTGATACTGTTTTATTAAAACACTAGTTTGTTCCAAATGATTGCAGCATATGGGAACAGACAATGGGAAACAAGCCTAATGAATAATTAACATTGAATACTGTACACTGAAAGTCTCTGTCTCTTTATGCCAACAGTCTGATTACGATCATCTTGAATTCCTTGAGAACTATCCGCTTGCGCAATTCACATTCTATTACGTTGCAACATGCATATGCATTGTTCGATAGAAATTTATTGTATCGATAAGATTTATGCGATTATAATTGACAGTTCGATGAACAATTTTTTGCACTTCGTTTAATTCTTGTAATGTTACTTTGTTTCAGTCTTTTTAACTTGTTAAGCTATTTCTTGTTAACTCGTTATTCTTTTAATTTCTTTGTATTTTTATTTTGTTATATGGTAATTTTAAAATTAATAAACTTGCAGAAATTTTTGTAGTGAATGACGTTTTCAAATTTAGTTGCATTTGTAATATTTAATTTAATTGGAGAACAAAATAAATTCTGATTCAAATAAAATCCAATTAAATGCTAACTTAATTGAAATGAAATTAAATGTAAATTTAATTAGAATCGAGTTAAAAATAATTAAATTTAAAATACAAAAATAAAATAAACAATAATACCTCAATATTTAATTTTTCATTTTATAATTGAGTGTAATAACTATTTAGTATTATTAATGAAAGTGTTAAAATGCATCTACTAAATCAGTAGCAACATAATTAATTTATGATAATTTCTTTAATATATTTCGTTGAAATAGAGGTGAGTTAGGGTCATATACGGTGAAAGTTAACGTTGTCGAATTCCGTGGAAATATTTTGACCAGATTCTGTCGAAACTTTCGTTCGCGTAACGTGGTGAGATGTTACGTGAGAGATGCTAGGAATGATTGAAGTACACGAGTCAATGACAATAAAGGATTAAGTAACTTGTGGAACGGAGATTTGGTAATAGAGACATTAGCAAGCTACTAATTTATGTCATTTATGGTGCTAACAATCTACTCACTTCTCATTAGTCTACTCATTTACAGTAATTTTGTTATATTAATATGTCAAAAGAGTTGAAACAGTGTTGTTTGGCAAGAGTACACAATGATAGTCTACTCATTTATATTGTACTACTCAATTATTATAATTCTACTCAACATTCAAAATCTACTCAAAGTTAAAGTAAATCTTCAACGTTCTACTCATTTATATTGTACTACTCAATTATTATAATTCTACTCGAGTGTCATTTTACTCAACAATTCTACTCAACATACAAAATTTACTCAAAGTTAATCTTCAACGTTCTACTCAATTATTATAATTCTACTCGAGTGTCATTTTACTCAACATACAAAATCTATTCAGAGTTAAAGTATACTTCAAGGTTCTACTCATTTATATTGTACTACTCAATTATTATAATTCTACTCGAGTGTCATTCTACTCAACAATTCTACTCAGCATACAAAATCTACTCAAAGTTAAAGTAAATCTTCAACGTTCTACTCATCTGTATTATTTCAAGAATTAACGTATCTAGAATTAACATCGTTCATAGTATTAATATGTGAATGATGTACGAACTTATGTCATCAGTCTACTCATATCGAAAGCTTACTCATCTGAGTCACTCTAATCATTCACAGTCAACCTAACCTAGTCTACTCATCTACGTCTCTCTACCTGTCTACATACTCTAATAACTGTTCACATACATAAATAATACTCTCCTCATCTGTATTACGTTAACTACTCGTCAACTGACCACTCATATGCATCACCCTGAGTAGTCATATATGGACAATCTACTCATCTACATACTCAAACTATTCATATATCAAGACTCTACTCATTAGCATCAGCTGAACTGTTCGTATATTGACTATCTACTCATCTACATACTCGAACTACTCATACATCAAAAATCTACTCATTTGCATCAGCTGAACTGTTCGTATATTGACAGTCTACTCACCTGTATCATCCTAACTGTTGAAATATTAATAATCCACTCAGCTGTACACTTTAACTGTTCATGTATCATCAGACTACTCATTTGCATTACCTTAACTATTCATATATGAACAGTCTACTCATTTACATCATCTTAACTACTCATGTATTGAGAGACCACTCATATGCATCGTCCTAGCTGTTCTCATATCAATACTACTCATCTGGATCACCTCAACTTGTCATTTACTGACAGTCTGCTCACTTGCATCGGCTTAGGTGATCTTATATTGACAGTCTACTCATTTGCATCACTCTAACTAGTCATACATCAACAGTCTACTCATCTGGATCACCTCAACTTGTCCTATATTGACAGTCTACTCACTTGCATCAGCTTAGGTGATCTTATATTGACAGTCTACTCATTTGCATCACTCTAACTAGTCATACATCAACAGTCTACTCATTTGCATCACTCTAACTAGTCATACATCAACAGTCTACTCATCTGCATCATCTCAACTTATTATACATTGACTATTCACTCATTTGCATTAGCCTATCTGGTGTTATATTGACAGTCTACTCATTTGCATTACTCTAACTACTCAAATACCATAAGTCTACTCATCAGAATCATCTCAACTTATTATATATTGACTGTTCACTCATTTGCATTAGCCTAGCTGGTTCCATATTGATAGTCTACTCATTTGCATTACTCTAACTACTCAAATACCATAAGTCTACTCATCTGCGTCAGCTTAACTTGTCATATATTGACTGTTGACTCATTTGTATCACCTTGGCTAGTGTTATATTGACAGTCTACTCATTTGCATTACTCTAGCTACTCAAATACCATAAGTCTACTCATCTGCGTCAGCTTAACTTGTCAGATATTGACTGTTCACTCATTTTCATTAGCCTAGCTGGTGTTATATTGACAGTCTACTCATTTGCGTTACTCTAACTACTCAAATACCATAAGTCTACTCATCTGCGTCAGCTTAACTTGTCATATATTGACTGTTGACTTATTTGCATCGGCTTATCTCCTCTCATATTGACAGTCTACTCACTTGGATCACCCTAACCAGTCAAATATCAACAGTCCACTCATTTGCATCACTCTAACTAGTCAAATACCAATAATCCACTCATTTGCATCTCCCTAACTAGTCAAATGTCAGTAGTCTACTCAGCTGTATTAAAAATCTTGCCACCTACATCTCTCCAACCATCAACCCACCCACATTCCACTCTCCCACACCATCCAAACCATCAAATCATCCACACCATACTCAACAAACCCAACAAAGAACTAAACTCCCTGCCAACAGTACATAACCTAAGCACACTCTACGTCTCTCCAATTCAGCCTTCTCTCGAACAAGGTGCAACAAATAACTCAGTTGCCATTCACTCACCGAATTCCGCAGCGAAATTTCCGCAAACGACCACCAGTAATACCAGAATCGTCGATCTCATTTTCTTTTTCGGTCGAAGGGAACACGAGTACAGCAAGGTTCTAACGCGTCCGATGAACACGAGGAACGTAATTCCAGCAACAACACGCGAGCGATGCTTGCGCTTTCACTCTCGAGCATACATCTGAGAGAACCATTAACCGAGTTGCGTTTCTGTGCCAGGATTTTCGATCGCCCTTACATAATATGGCCGGAACACGGGGGAGATCACCTTCTCATGAAACCAGCTACAGCGATAAAAGATTGTCCCTCCCCGTGGAACGTTTTCACGATACTGTTTCTCCATGCCTTGGTTCCGCTGGATAACTGGTCAGAGTTTCCTGCTTTGGACGAGGAGTTCGAAGGATATTTTGTTACGGAAATGGCGGCGACATTGGGAATCGTGATTTAACGGCGACGTGTGATTCATTGTTGCAGGTGCGTTGTTGGGATGAGGAAGTGGAGGTTTATAGACTGGTGAGGTGATGTGATGGAAATTGAGAGAATTTGAGAGAATTTGAGGAAATTTGGAGGGGGGGAATTGTAGGGAGAGACTAGGGAGAACTGGAGGAGGTTGTAGGGATAAGGAAGAGGGAGGCTGGAGAGATTAGCTAAAGAGAAGAAAACTAATTTGGGGTAGGTACCTTTCAGATTTTGGGATTTTGGAATATTGGAATTTTGGGATATTTGAAAGTTTGGGACTTTGCAAGATTGGAACTTTGCAAATTTGGAACTTTGGAATTTTAGGACTTTGGAGTTTTGGCACCTTGCAAGTTTGGGACTTTGGAATATTGGGACCTTGCAACCTTAGGACCCTGGAATTTTGGGACTTTGCAAATTTGGAACTTTAGAACTTTGGGACTGGAATTTTGGGAACTTGCAAATTCAGAACTTTGGAATTTTGGGAACTTGCCAATATGGAACTTTGGAATTTTGGGGCCTTGCAAGTTTGGGACTCTGAAATTTTGGAACTTTGCAAGTTTGGGACTCTGGAATTTTGGGACTTTGCAAGTTTGGGACTCTGGAATTTTGGGGCCTTGCAAGTTTGGGACTCTGGAATTTTGGGACTTTGCAAGTTTGGGACTCTGGAATTTTGGGGCCTTGCAAGTTTGGGACTCTGAAATTTTGGAACTTTGCAAGTTTGGGACTCTGGAATTTTGGGACCTTGCAAGTTTGGGACTTTGCAAGTTTGGGACTCTGGAATTTTGGGGCCTTGCAAGTTTGGGACTCTGGAATTTTGGGGCCTTGCAAGTTTGGGACTCTGGAATTTTGGGACTTTGCAAGTTTGGGACTCTGGAATTTTGGGGCCTTGCAAGTTTGGGACTCTGAAATTTTGGAACTTTGCAAGTTTGGGACTCTGGAATTTTGGGGCCTTGCAAGTTTGGGACTTTGCAAGCTTGGGACTCTGGAATTTTGGGGCCTTGCAAGTTTGGGACTCTGGAATTTTGGGGCCTTGCAAGTTTGGGACTCTGGAATTTTGGGACTTTGCAAGTTTGGGACTCTGAAATTTTGGAACTTTGCAAGTTTGGGACTCTGGAATTTTGGGACCTTGCAAGTTTGGGACTTTGCAAGTTTGGGACTCTGGAATTTTGGGGCCTTGCAAGTTTGGGACTTTGCAAGTTTGGGACTCTGTAATTTTGGGACCTTGCAAGTTTGAAACTTTGCAAGATTGGGACTGTGGAATTTTGGGGCTTTGGAATTTTGGGACCTTGCAAGTTTGGAACTCTGTAATTTTGGGACCTTGCAAGTTTGAAACTTTGCAAATTTGGAACTTTGGAATTTTAAGGCATTGGGACTTCAAGATTTTGGGACTTTGGATTTTTGTACTCTTGATACATTGGAATATTGAGACTCTGGATCTTCAAAGCTTTAGAACATTGAAGTTTTGAAATATTAGCATTTTGAGACTTTTGACCACAAAAATATTAGTACTTTAAGACTTTGAAGCTTCAAACCTTCATAACTTTGCAATTTTTTAAATTTCTATAACTTCGAATTCTTTTAAAGAAAATACAAAAAGTACCTTATAACTCAGGTAAAATCCAAGGAACACAAAAAGAAAAATCGAAAACCACATAATCTAAATCTTGCCACTATTTTTTAATTCTAAAAACTTGTCGACATTATACCCATCACTACTACCATTCATCATATCCCAACACTTTAGTACGTGTATTTAACATTATTTATTATTAATATACTAATCTATAAATATGTATAACAGTCTAATACAAATTAAATACATCATGTACTTCTCATGATTTATTACAATATCCTTAATAGCCGTGAGAACACCACACAAAACAGAGATCAACTTCCCCGTACCCTGAAACAAGCTAATTGTACCTTAATTGCATGACGATACACATTTATCAAAGACGTCCACACTTTCTTCCGTTAAAGAAGAACATTACACGCCACTCTAAAATATAAAGACTCGAATCTGTAACTTTTACAAAAACAAAATAAAAAAGTTACTCGGTAGCAGTTAATTTACAGGTGGTGTCAAGTACGCATACCTCGTAACATTTGAGCAGGCGAAAGTTTCTTATATAATGCACGCAATTATACGATACTGCATTTTGATCAAATTTAATTAAAAAAAAGAAACAGGAATTTTTTTGTATGAAATTTTTTTATAACATTGAAGACTAATTTTATAATTTTAAGAATCTTAAAAAAAAATTGTTACTAGTTTAGGAATACAATTTCAAATATTTAATATCACACTCGAATGGAGGTCCGAATGATTTTCAATCTGGCGACGCCTTTCTGTAGATAACCAAACGTACGGCAGAGTAGAAAGGATTGTACAACTTTCACGAGGCCATTCATAATGGTCGATTCACAAATAGAGAGGTGCTGATGTATAGTACATATATCAAGATTGAATTTTTAAATTTTTTTAGGTGAATTTTGGAAATTTTGGGAATTTAGGAAATTTAGAAATTTTGGGGTATTGCAGTACTGCCTTTGGTGATTTGGAAGTTGAGGATTTATGAATTTTGGGAATTTTTGAAATTTTGAGAAATTTGAGAACTTAGGCAATTTTGGGAATTTTGTGGTTAGGAATTTTGACAAATTTAGGCATTCTGGAAATTTTGGGAATTTAGGCAATTTGTAAAATATAGGAATTTCAAGAAATTTGGGAAATTTGGGAAATTAGCAATTTTGGAAATTTGGAACTTTGTGATTATTTATTGAAGTACTGACACTTTAGTAATTTGATAATTAGGGAATTTGGGGAATTTGGGAATTCAGAGAATTTGGGACTCTGAGAGCTCAAAATTTTGAAAGTTTGAGACATTAGAAATTTGGAACTTTGCAAGTATAGGACTTTGAGAATTTGGAACTCTGAGAGATTGAGACTTTGCAATTTTGGAATTTTTGAATTTTGGGACTTTGCAAGTTTGGAACTTTGCAAATTTGGAACATTAGAATTTTGGGACTTTGCAAATTTGGGACCTTGCAACCTTAGGACTCTGGAATTTTGGGACTCTGCAAGTTTGGAACTGTGGAATATTGGGACTCTGCAATTTTGGGACTTTGCAAGATTGGGACTGTGGAATTTTGGGACTTTACAAATTTTGGGACTTTGGAATTTTGGGACCTTGCAAGTTTGGAACTCTGTAATTTTGGGACCTTGCAAAGTTGGGACTTTGCAAGATTGGGACTGTGGAATTTTGGGACTTTACAAATTTTAGGACTTTGGAATTTTGGGACCTTGCAAGTTTGGGACTGTGGAATTTTGGGACTTTACAAATTTTGGGACTTTGGAATTTTGGAACTTTGCAAGTTTGGGACTTTGGAATTTTGGAACTTTGCAAGTTTGGGACTGTGGAATTTTGGGACTTTACAAATTTTGGGACTTTGGAATTTTGGGACCTTGCAAGTTTGGAACTCTGTAATTTTGGGACCTTGCAAAGTTGGAACTTTGCAAGATTGGGACTGTGGAATTTTGGGACTTTACAAATTTTAGGACTTTGAAATTTTGGGACCTTGCAAGTTTGGGACTGTGGAATTTTGGGACTTTACAAATTTTGGGACTTTGGAATTTTGGAACTTTGCAAGTTTGGGACTTTGGAATTTTGGAACTTTGCAAGTTTGGGACTGTGGAATTTTGGGACTTTACAAATTTTGGGACTTTACAAATTTTGGGACTTTGGAATTTTTGAACTTTGCAAGTTTGGGACTTTGGAATTTTGGAACTTTGCAAGATTGGGACTGTGGAATTTTGGGACTTTGCAAGTTTGGGACTTTGAAATTTTGGGACCTTGCAAATTTAGAACTCTGAAATTTTGGGAGCTTGCAAATTTAGAACTCTGAAATTTTGGGACCTTGCAAGTTTGGAACTTTGCAAGATTGGGATTGTGGAATTTTGGGACTTTACAAATTTTGGGACCTTGCAAGTTTGAAACTGTGGAATATTGGAACTTCGCAAATTTGGAAACTTGCTAGTTTGAAACTCTGCAAATTTGGAACTTTGGAATTTTGGGACTATAAGGCCTCAAAACTTTGTAATATTAAAACTCTATAAATTTGATACTTTATAAGTCCAAAAACCTTGAAAGCTAAACCAAAAATAACCTAATAAACCTAATACCAATCTCCTACATAATCCACAAGCCACACCTCACAAACAAGTACCCCAAAATAACATCCCCAAAACAATAAAAACAAACTCCATCAAAAGTACCTCCATAAACCATAAAATGCATAAAACCAATTACAAATAATAATCCAACACGACCTCCATTTTCCCATAAACTTCTATAAAAACGAAAGGAAATAATCGATCTGCAGCATCTAAGATAAAAATAGTGGCTTGCAACACAACATAACACGTCGTATATAAAGATAGCATAGTAGTTGCAGCATTTCAGTAGTCGATCCGCGACGAGATTGGAAAAGATCGAAGAGTATCTAGGATACTTTCGACCGGGTCTAAAATGGCCTAACAGAGACTCGTCTGTCTTCCCAGACGAAGAAGGCGCAGGTGCACGTTGCAGCAGTGAAAGTATCCGAGTGCAGTTACGATCTGGCATCTGTCAATGCCCTCTTGCACACTCGGTCTAACTCTTGCTGTGTAGTTTCGATTTCGACCCCGCTGGTCGAAAGTTCTTTTCTACGAATCTAAGTCTTTGTGTTGCAAAATTTGTAAATTTCTTATTTTGTATTTACTTGTATTTCGAAATTGCTGAATCCACGATTGTAGTAGAAGATTTTAGAGATTTGTAGTCACTGTGTTTGGGGAATTTGTAAATTTATAGTCACTGTGTTGCAAGATTTTTGGATCCAAGGTTTCTGAATCCAAGATCACTGTATTCCAAATTTTATAAATTCAGAATTACTGTGTTCCAAGATTTTTGAATCCACAATCACTATATTTCAATATTTCTGAGACTGCAATTATTGTGTTCTAAGATTTCGAAATCCACGACCATTGTATTCCAAATTTTATAAATTCACAATTACTGTGTTCCAAGATTTCTGAATCCACCATCACTGTGTTCCAAGATTTCTAAGTCCACGATCGTTGTAATCCAAAATTTCTGATTCCACAATTACTGTACTCCAAGATTTCTAAATCCTCAATCACTGCGTTCAAAAATTTCTAAATCCACAATCACTGTGTTCCAAGATTTCTACATCCACAATCACTATATTTCAAGATTTCTACATCCACAATCACCATATTCCAAGATTTCTACATCCAGAATCACTGTATTTCAATATTTTTGGGGTCCTAAACTGTATTCCATATTTGGAGTCTGAAAATCATAGTATTCCACGTTTTGGATTGTTGAAGTCAAGGTATTTGATGTGCTGAAGTGTTAAAATCACTATATTCTTTTAAAGATCCAGAACTATTATATTCCATATTCAATCGTTGTAAAATCACTTGTTTCACATTCTAAAGTAGCAAAAACACTGTATTCTACATTCTAAAGTCCTAAAGTCACTGCATTCCATATTCTGCTGTTCTAAAGTCATAATAGTTCATATTCTAACATCACAAGTTATTAAATCATTATATTCCACGTTTTATCGTCTAAAAATTACTATATTTCACATTATCATTCTAAAGTCACTAAAATCCACATTTTAACACTCCAAAATTCTCAAGTCCCAAAATCACTATATTTCTATCACTTCAACTCCTGTTGCTACGTCCTGAATTTCCTAAAATCAAAAACTCTTAAATTGCAAAATTTAACCTTGCAAAATTTGATAATTTAAAAATTTCACGTTATAAGATTCTATCGTAAGACTCAAAATCTTCATATACAAAACTTGAAAATACAATAATTCTTATATCCCAAAATTGTTAAGATTCCAAACTCTAAAATTCCAAAATTCTAATAGCCTAACATTCAGTAGTTTCGATATTCTATAACCTTGAAACTGTGATATTCCATAGTACTTAAATCTACAAACTATTATATCCCAAAATTGCAAAAGTCCAAATCTCTAATTTACCATAATTTTGAAACTACAAATCTCTAATATTCCAAGATTGTAATATACAAATCTTTAAAATTCTATAATTCTTATAATCCAAATCTCTAAAATCCCAAGACTCTCATAACTCAAAGTCTCTAAAATCCCAAAACTCTCATATCTTAAATCCTGAGAACACTAGATCTTTAAAATCTCAAAACTCTTGCAACCCAAAATCTTAAAATCCCAAAACTCTCACAAACTCAAATTTCTAATCTCCCCAAACTCTCACAAACTCAAATTTCTAATCTCCCCAAATTCTCACAAACCCAAATTTCCAATCTCCCAAAACTCTCACGCTCCAAATCTCTAATCTCCCAAAACTCTCACACTCCAAATCTCTAAAATCCCCAAACTCTCACAAACTCAAATTTCTAATCTCCCCAAACTCTCACAAACCCAAATTTCCAATCTCCCAAAACTCTCACGCTCCAAATTTCCAATCTTCCAAAACTCTCACACTCCAAATCTCTAATCTCCCAAAACTCTCACACTCCAAATCTCTAAAATCCCCAAACTCTCACAACCCCAAATCTCCAACCCCCCAAACTCTCACAAACCCAAATTTCCAATCTCCCAAAACTCTCACGCTCCAAATCTCTAATCTCCCAAAACTCCCACACTTCAAAATCTCTAAAATCCCCAAACTCTCTCAACCCCAAATCTCCAACCCCCAAAAACTCTCACACTTCAAATTTCCAACCCCCAAAACTCTCACATTCCAAATCTCTAATCTCCCAAAACTCCCACACCCCAAATCTTCAAAATTCCAAAACTCTCACATCCCAAAATTGCAACCTCCAAAAATTCCAATTCCACTCCCACTCTTCCTAATCTTCCGCAAATCTCTAAATTCCTAAAACTGCAAAAGTGACCCCGGAGAGATCGCAAACCTCTCGAACGTATCTAACACAGCCAGTCTCCATTTTGATTTATTGGAGCCGCACCATGACCGAAGGAAGTTGGTTCTGTGTTCTGCTAATCGTCACCGGGGTAACAGCTCTCTCCGTGGATTCGAATCGTAAGTAATATCCATTTTTCGTAGACATTTATTTTAAACAATTTCCTGTCTCAACAGTTGGTTCGTTTCAGAGTCAAGTTTATAGAAAACTGCGAGTGAAAGTTCGATTGGGTCGATGGTTTTGTGTAATTTCATGTAGAAAGGGATTTCCGTTGACTGTTAGAGTTTGCTTTTTATTTAGATTTATTTGACGTTCTTGTTTGCTTTATTGGTTGGTTTTTGCTGAGTGATGTAATGGGTTTTATTTAGTTTTGTTATTATATTTATTTATGGGAATTTGACAATAACTGAAATTTTTGATTAGGTGAAGAGGTGAGAGGTTTTGAAGATTTATTTTGTAGTTGCAATTTTATTTTTTTGTTTTTTTGTGGTTTTAACTTGTTAATAACGTGTGGTTTTAACGAGGGAAATAAATGCAGGGAAATAAATAGGGTAATTTGTGAACGGGTATAGTGAAGTGAACGAAGTCCCTAGATTTACTGATGTTATTAATTAGTATTTAGAAAAAACATGTAAAATGTACAGATTTGAAAGTATTATTATTTTTTAATACAGAAATCTGAATATTCTACAATTTAGAAACTTGAAAGTAAAGAGATGGTATTTGGGAAGTTGGAAATTTGAAACTCGACTAAATTACAATTTGCAAATTTGAAAATATTGAAACTTTGAAACTTTGAAACTTTGAAACTTTGAAACTTTGAAATTTTGAAATTTAGAATTGAGAAATTTGTGAATTCTAAAGTTTAGAATTTGAATAACATCAAAATGCAAAAATAACATTTTGTAACATATTAAATTATTGTTGAATTTTACGCGTTTTGAAAGAAGGTTTATACCAGAGAAGGTTAGAAACGTTACATAAATCTTTAAAGAGGTCAGTCGTGCAAATATCCTTCGTAAACTTCGAATTTCACAATACATGGTTATACATGACAAGCTGTCTAACAACTGGCGATTTTCGCTTGCTTCATTGCAATCTTTGCTCATTAATATCCTTTTTTTATAAAGTGTGTTTGAATGAAATGGAATGTTATTAATTTTTTACTGAATGGAGTACTTAATTATTCATACATTATTTTCATATTTTACATTACATTACATTATTAATCATTTTTATGAGTACTGACAATTTATGTACGAACATAAATACAGATATAAATTGTGCATACTAAAATTGTTATTTTTGAAGAAAATTTAATAATCTGCAACAAGGTAACAAATTATAATAAATTGAAATTAAAATTGAAATAAAAATACTAATAATAATAATTCATGTACTCATAGATTATTATAATTGTTGAAAAATTTACCAAATTAATACAATGGAACAATTAATAAATTAATATTAGTTAATTATTAATTAAGTTTGCATTTAGTTGGGGTTTAAATTTTATTATTGCATTTTTTTTTATTTTTTGAATTCGACTAAGAGATTATTATTTATTTATCAAGATTTATTATTTATTTATCATATTATCATATTATTTTTATTTATTAAAAACACTATCTTTATTTATTAAAAATAATATGATAGTCCATTTGTTATAAATCATTATAATTGTAAACAGATACATTACATCAGTAAAATGTGAAGTAAAATAATATTGTACACTAAATAAAAATAACATTAAATTTGCAACAATAATATAACCTAAAATACCATAAAGTAGGCAGATAAAATAAATAAGTTTATTTGCAGCGGAATACGTGAAACAATGTTCAAGAAGCGATCCAAAGTTGAAAACTTGCCTGATCGATGCCCTGCACCATCTGAGGCCATATTTAAGCGATGGTATACCGGAAATTGAGCTGCCTTCCGTCGAACCATTTCGTGTAAGCTCTACAGCTTAATACTTCCTGTCTCGTTAATAGAATTATGTAGTTCCTTGACTTGCTTTCTATAAGTATCCTGCTTATCAAACTTTCCAATCAATGTTACATGTTATCGACTCTGTTCTATTCTATTTATAATACACAAATCATTCATTTATTAATTTCATATTTTATTTATTCTAACAAGTTTATTTTATGTTTACAGCAAAGTTTATTTTTCTTCTCATTACACATACATATTATTTTACATCCTATATTTTACACTTTGAATTTACAATTTAAATAATATTAATTTTATACAAATCTAGCTTTTATCTAACAAATCTAAAATTGTCTCACTGATATCTTTCAAACTGTAATAAAATATAATAATGTTTTAATTCTTATAACATGACAATTTATGTATAAATAATTATGTATACGACTTTATGTATGACTACGTATGAATATTGATTTATTTAAAAAATTCTGCACACAATACGTATCAAAGTTTGTTCAAAATATCACAAAAAATTGTTTATAACTGCAAATAAGTAGATGTATAAATATAAACAAGATTTATTCCAACTACATAAAGTTCCACAATCGACAAATAAAATATCAGGCCAAAATTAATTAAATTTCAAGACCAGCAAATGAGGTGTCAAGTCAGAGACAAGAACTTAACAAGTTATTTGGATAAGCACCCTTCCAGTTACATTCTGTTTGTTTCTGACAGATGGACGAGCTGACACTCTCCCTAACAGGTGGTATAAACGGTTACAAGGTTCAACTGCGCGAATTATACGTAAAGGGAGCCAGTAACTACACCGTCGAGGATATCAAGCTGGGTTCACCCTTCGCTGCCATTATACGAATGCCGGCTCTCATTTTGGACGCTCATTATTCCAGGTTCGCTATCAAAAACTTTTCTATTAAAAGATTAATACAAGCAACAATGATCAGATGGATTGACACGATGATTTACAAATGAAAAATTAAATAAGTCAAAAGGAGTTAAATAAATTTTCACTGTTAATCAGATAAATGTTTTATGAGAGTCTAAAAATTTAATTTAACAGTTCAGGTGTGCTGATCATTCTACCAGCTAGTGGAAACGGAACATTCCACGCGAAATTCGACGATGTGAAAGCTTTGGTCAAAGGCACTGTTTCCACCAAAGTGAAAGATGAGAAGACGTATCTGAACGTTGAAAATCTTGATGTTGAACTGGTTGTGAAAAATGTGTACATGAGGGTCAGCAAGATTTTCAAAAATAATAGAATCCTTAGTAAGTATAACGCTGACATAACCTAACTTTATTATATTATTGCATAAAAATGTTCAATTTCAATTGTTCTGTTCTTATGAATTACATAAAATATTTATGAAATGTTTATGGAGACGTTAATATCATTTTTTATTATAATTTTAAGTGTGAAGAGAACGGTGCAGACATTTTGTCCAGGTCGTAATACAAAATGGCAGACAGTAATCGAAAATATGCTATTTCGAAACTTACTAAGTTTGATACAATTTTCATGACATAAAAGTTCTACAAAATGATGCTTGCGATACATCAATTTAAAGCTTGAAGTCCACAGAAAATAACTGTGTAAAGCTTTCATAAATATTGTTAACTCAAACTAATTAATTATCAAAAAGTTTCATGAATTACTCTGATTGTCTTTTATATGCAAGAAGTAAGATGGTTATTTAAAGATTAACAATTTTATTTAAAAAATCTGAACGAAATAATTATACAATAATTTTCTATGGACCTCAAGCTTTAAATTGATGTAACATAAGCACAACTTTGCTATATTTTTATGTCATCAAATTATTGCAGACGTTGAAGGTTTCGAAATCGATCAATGTTTGCTGTATCTGTCGGCCATTTTGTGTTGGATATGAGAATATTAATAAAATGCCTGCACAGCTATTTTCAATGAATCTTCACCTTTAATTTGATATACCACAATGTTATTTTACTGTAATTTTATAATTTTAAATGAGATCTGACCTTTTAAATGTTCCTTTTTGTAACAACAATGATGTAACACTATTTCGTTTAATATTAATATCGAATAATTATTTACAGCCGAAGCAACAAACCTATTTCTCCGCGAGAACGGTCAGGAGGTGTTAAAGGTGATGGAACCACAGCTCAAGAGGAAATTATCTGTACTCTTCGCCGGTATAGTTAATCAACTGTTACGTCACGTGCCGGTCGAAGTATTTCTCTTACCATAAATATTCTTTCTTCAAAGCACTTCAATATTTCTACGAAAATTCACCAGTACAAGCTAAGTTGTAAATAGAGTTAGGACACACCAATAACTTTGGGTATATTGCAGGATTAACCAAAAATGTAACTGATGTAACAATCGAGTTTATAGAGTAGAACAAATACATGTTTATGTACATATGTGTAATACCGTTGTCTTTTATTTACTAGACCGTACGTACTTGACGCAATGCTTATGCAACGTCTTGCAGAATAAAAATTATAGCGTGAAAAATATGCGAGCATTTAATGGAATTATTCTGAGACTTTCGCTTGTGTTTGATAAATTCTAAGATTAAATTTACTTGGTATTTTTTATGGAAAATATTAACATATAATTGCTGTGAGAAAATTTCTTATTTCTTTATTCGTAAACTATTTTTAGTTTGAAAGAAATTTATGAATACAATTAGTGAGAGTTTAAAAATAAAATTTACACAGAACTGTAAATTTTTATTTATTAAAAGAAAGTAAAGTAATAAGTTTTGAATAAAATTTAAATTTAATATTTCTTCTAATAACGACAGTCTCTCGCTATATTGCCATAAAGGAAGCAGAAGAAACTTTTGAAATAAAGGTCATCTTTAGAAATAAATACAAGCTGCTAATTTTCATTTGTACAAAATAAAATAAAATTTGACACGTTTGTAATTTTTCTACTTAGCAAAAATTGTAAAACGAAACACCCTGACGTCTAAAAAAATTTATGGTTATTAAAAAAATTAATTTTAAAGTATAAAAGCAAGGTCTTAACGTGTGATACTGGTTCTTTATTTCACTCATACTTCTATAACAAAAACAATAAATTGTTTCAACAACATACATTCTTTGTTAATATAAAAAAGAACAGCTGGAAGAACTTAAATGTTAAATTTTACGAAAGTCTCTACAAAGTTTGTATTATAAAACGTTCTTCGCTTCTTTCTTGCTCCTTCGAAGGATCCTTTGATCCTCAGTCGCTTCTTCGGTTTATTTGAATTATTTTCGAACTATTAACTCGTGGTTCAAGGGAACACGGTGGAGAATGGTATTTTCGAGAAGAAACGATTAGTGAACTCGGTTAGGTATTCGTCCCAGAGCTCCATCATCTTCGGCATCATTCCACGGAACACCACTGGCCAGTATTCGTTGATGAAGATCAACGCTGCACGATCTAAACATTAAACATTTTTATTTTAATTAAAAGTATTGACACTATGGAGTCTCAAGATGAATCATGGTGAAATAATTAAATGTGAAGTTATTCAAACTTTTAATTATTTCAGTATTCGACATTGGAAAACTCTGATATTTCTTTATTATAGAATACAATAAAAATATAGTAAAATATGTAAATACTAAGCAGAAATATTGTTACACTGCTAATTCATAAATTAGTAATAATAATTTGAACAATCAGTAATTATTTGTGGAGTCCTCAGTAAGACGCACCAGGTGCGTCATCAGATGTATACATTACGTGTATATTTCAATGTAATTTTCTCAAAAATTAATAATACTAATACCATGGATTCTATCCACTCTATGAATCAGTATTCGTTACTACGATGCTAGTACTACAACTACAACATGAATTGAAAAATACTAATTAATCTTAAGTCACAGATCACGTAATAGTTTTGCAGTATTACGAGACATGGAATGAGCGATGTTACAGAGACGAAAACGCTAACAAATGACAGACATGCATAAGGATTGCATGTTAATTAGATAGCACAGGATTTTCTTGAAATGCCGGTAACTCGACTACCCATGCGTATACGGCAACACAATATTATGTAATGACGGGATTAATAGGAGGTTCAACTAATGAAAGTATCGTACCGATTACCTTAAGTAAACAGTAAATTACTATTCGTAGTTTGTATTATGTCATATCGACGTTTATGGTAATCATTTTTATTTATATGTAATACTTGTTCTATACGTAATGACGCACCTGGTGCGTCGTGTGAGACCACGTTCAAGTACTGACGAAACATTAATAAATTATTGTACGTGCTTTATTTTATGACGTTTCAATATTTAAAACAATTGGAATCATTTTTTATTTTGTACTGATTCGATAGCCAATGACACACCTGGTGCGTCGTATAAGGCACTGACACATCTGGTGCGTCCCACATTCAAGGACTCAAAAGTTAAAAAATTACTATTAGTATCGTGTATTATGTTATATCAATATTTATTGTAATCTTTAGAATCAACTTTTACTTCTGTGTAATACTATTCGACACCTAGTGACGCACCTGGTGCGTCGTGCAAGACACTGACACACCTGGTGCGTCCCACATTCAAGTACTCAAAAGTTAAAAAATTACCATTTATATCTTATACTATATTATATCAATATCTATTGTAGAATCCTTAGAATCACTTTTTTCTTCTTCATAATATTTTAATATCTAATGACGCACCTGGTGCGTCTTCTAAAATACACCCCCTTCAAATTCTCAAGAAAGATTAACAAATTATTATTCGTATTTTAAGACTATAGTATGTCCCATCGTCTTTTAAAATAGTTCTTAGAAACATTTATCAAGGCAAACAAGTAATATTTATTCTTCATACGCAATGACGCACAAGATGCGTCTCTTTTACTGACACTTCTTATACGCAATATCTGTTTAATTGTCTAATGACGCACAAGGTATGTTTTTATATTTCATCGAATGATTTTCCATCACCGTGTATGTAACATTTTTTCGGTTCACCTAATGACTCACAAGGTGTGTCAGGCAAAGAACTTGAAGAAAAAATTACTGTTCACGTTCTATAATCTACCATATCCTCTTTTATAACAGCTTTTTATTTCGTGTTTTTAAAATGTACACGTAATGCTGTATACATCTGATGACACACCTGGTGCGTCTTACTGAGGACTCTAGTAATAATTGCTTATTGTTCACTCAATTATTACTAATTGTTCATTATTTATACTACATATTATTGTCTTTTATGACTATATAAAAAATTTTTCATAATGCAAATATTCTGTATCATAGTTGACGCACCTGGTGCGTCTTGCTGAGGACTCTACAGATAATTACTTATTGTTCACTGAATTGTTATTAATTGTTCCTTATTTATATTATATATTATTGTCTTTTACGACTATATAAACAATTTTTCATAATGCAAATATTTACTCTGTATTACAATTGACGCACCTGGTGCGTCCAGCTAAATGAGAAGGTAATGACGCACCCGATGCGTCTCAACTTATAAAAATGAAATTGAACATCGATAATAATTTAAAATTAAATAAATTGGACTTACTCAATTCCTCGTTTCCATTGAAGAGGTCGCTAAACCAGATTCTCATGTTTCCTACTGTTGGAACCATTTTGAAGTGCTCGATGACCCATCTATCGTCTTTCACGTGTCCCGTGATGTCCCAAATACATCTCACGTCGTCCATACTAATATTGAAGTACCCTGCAAATGAAATATTCGACAAATTGAACATCTGCTCATGCGTAACATGATATTTAACGCGAAAATTAGTATTCACGAGTTCTTTCACGCTTAAATGATCGCGTCTTTAGTGGAACTTGACCGGCACCACCATTAAAGGCGGTAATTTCAAACTGAAAAATTTTACATTTACAAATTCTTAAGATCAGAGAAGTTTAATATTATTATTTTATTAATATTTCTTAAGAAGACTTATTATAGTTGTAATGAGAAGTTATATTAAAAAATAAAATATTGATGTAATACCTTTTCCACCAATTTTGAAGGCATCCAGAGAACCTTGAGCATCATAGTCGCCATCAATGAAAATCTTCGGCAATTCAAGATCGATTTCCAGCCGGAAGAAATCGTCGTTCATTTCCGGTTTCACGGATAAGAAGCGAGCTTTCGAGAGACCGTACGTTCGAACGTCGGAGCTCGCCAATCTTCCTTGCATTTTTCCAAAAGTGTACTCGAACGTGTTAGATTCCATGTAATAAGGGTCCATCAGGGGTATATCGAAATCTGGTAACCCTTTTCACACAAAAATTCACGAATAAAAAGTTAATAAAGTGTAAAATTTAACTTAGGTTATTATTTGAAAAAGGGCGCGAAAATTTGAAAGCACTAACAGTAACAAAAATTGCTATTACAAAAAGCAACAATAATTAAAGAATAAAATAAATATAATTTTTACAAGAATGTACAAGCTATAAAACTGAATATAACTGAAGTAAAAAATGACAGAAAAAGGCGGCAAAATTTGAAAAGCCATTGAAAAACAGAAGCAGTAAACACAGGAACAAACATCAGTCGAACAAAAAAGTAAAAACAAAAGAACAGAAGGTCCCAGATAAAAATTCAAAGAATCCAGAATAACCGAAAGTGGAGATCAAATAAAAAAACACTCGTGATGAGTAAATATCTAGTCTCCGTTCATAATTATATGCGAAAGTCAATATGTGACACTGGCACGAGCGGAGTCGTCAAAATAACGTGTTTTAGATTTTTATTTTAAATAAAAACTATTAAGACACTTCCGTTCAAATATTATATACTATATATATTTAAATTCATCTTGTATTATTTATTTATTTATTTCTATTAATTACATTCACTTTAATGAAAAATAATAAAATATTACAAAATGTGAAGCTTGAATATTTTTCAAATATATACGGTTGGAAGATACAAAAAATTATTTGTTATTTATTTTATATCGTATTGTCTTTTATAATAAATATATGAACAGGTTTTCACAATGCAAACGTAATATTTATTCTATGTCAGAATTGACGCACCTAGTGCGTCCACTAAAGTAATATGACGCACCTAGTGCGTCCACTTTAATAATATGACGTACCTGGTGCGTCCACTAAGTAACGTGACGCATCTGATGCGTCCACTAAATAATATGACGCACCTGATGCGTCCACTAAATAATATGACGCACCTGATGCGTCCACCAAGGTAATATGACACACCTAATGCGTCCGCTAAATAACATGACAAAATCTGATGCGTCCACTAAATAAAATGACGCACCTGGTGCGTCCACCAAAGTAACATGACGCACCTGTTGCGTCTACTAAATAGCATGACAAAACCTGGTGCGTCCACTAAATAATATGACGCACTCGGTGCGTCCCATATATAAAAAAAATTATTAAAGACACATGATTACTCATTTATGTAAATCTAATTTACGTAGTTATTTTTAATAGAAAAACAGCTATAGACATTAACGTTAAAAAATGATTTAAAGAACTAGTATTCGGAACACGTCATCGGTGTTTCGAAAACATTCGAATGTCTGGGCAATATCGAAAAAAAGCAACTATTCGCGAAGTGAACGGCGAATGTTTATATGCAACGGCAAATTAAGGAACGACGTAATATTTACAAACGTAGGTGCCAAAAAGAATGCCATCGTGATATCATGCAAAAGGAAACGATTTTACATAAGCAGACAAACATACCGATAAAAAAGGGTCATTAACAAACGGTGAACGTGTTGCGAACTCTTCGAACGAGACATTATCAAGTTTTATGCAATATGATTTAATGTGATTCAGGAGAGAAATGGAAAAAGGATCGTTGCAAGGACGAGTTCGAAACAAGTTTAAGGGGAAAAAATTGTGCTTATTGGACTGTGACTCGGTTTGCAAACAGACATCGTATAATACACTGTTTGTTTACAAAGCACCGTGTTTCGGCGATAAAAGGAGATTGACGAGCACGTACCTTGCATAAATATCGGCCATGCTTCTTGAATGGCGAGACGCAGACAGGATGCGAAATCGTCGGAATCCCTTTTACAGGTTTTTACACCCGCAGCTGAAAAAATAAACTCAGTTATTTAATTTCATATTTATAAACTTGAAATATTATTAAATACACTATAAATAAATTTTGGATCATTTATTTAATAAAAATAAATTTGTTACAATTTATAAATTTGATGTCACAATTTATTTATTAGGATTCAATCAGAAAGCACAATTTACTCCTTGTACATAAATTTGATGTTACAATTTATTTACTGTAAATTTTGATGTCACAATTTATTTATTATGACTGCATCTGAAAGCACAATTTACTCTTTCTAAATAAATTTTAACATTAAATTTATTTACTGTAAATAAGTTTGATACCACAATTGTTCATACTCAATAAATTTGTCAGCTCAAACCCTTCACTACATACCTACAATGACATTTTACTTAAAATTCAATTTGCCATAAATGAATATACTACATTTTTATGAATACCTATAATTACTAGTACTTTATTAACCATAAATAAATGATTATCCTTGTAATCCATTCGTTCAAATGCACTCAAGCGAACTAAGGATGAACATAAATGAAAAATGAAAGCTCATAGTGAATGGCGGTCTTCAGATTTCGCTGAAATTTAACTTACAACCACATACAAGCTTCTTATGCCAACTTTCTAACTCACTGGTTCACTAGAAGCAATAACAGAAACTTTTACTCGTAATTGAGTAGTAAGGAGAAGTTAATAACTGTTTTTACTTATGTTCCACTTAGGAATTTCATACTTTGTAACCTCAGAAATTGGTTTACTGTAATGGACTTCTTGTTGCACTTTTTTCGCTACTGTTTGCAAAATTCTTTGTTAATTATATATGATGAAGGAGAAATGCTGTAATTGACTTCAGTGCCTCTGTTTAATTTTATTGTTATTTATTACTTTTGTAATTTTAGTCTCTCCAAGGAAAATCGAGTTTCGTTTATAAAATTCTTCAGATATTATATGTAAAATTATTTATATAAATGAATGAGATATTCAGTCAAATTTTGTGAGTCAATAATTGTTATTTTATCTCTGTATTTTTTATTTGAGATATTTCTTTTACTTTTAAGAAAATGTATTTTTAACAGAAGACTCCCTCATCATTAAAATTAATCTTTAATTTTTACCAAGTTAAAATATGAAGTTATGTCTAAAATTTTGTCCAAAGTAAAATACAAAAGGAATTTTAAATTTTGTCTGAATTAAAATATACAAATGTATCTATCACTATTATCTTTAATTTAAAATTCTTTTAACCCTTGACAACAGAATTAAAATTCATAAGACTACCATCACTAAAATCACTTACGACTTAAATAAAAATAAAGAATCCCAACAAATAGTCCTATCTTATCCTGTCTCAATAATTCTTTCATCAATTATTCCCTAAACAACCCTAAAACCCCTAAAAGTCTCTTCGTCATCAAACGTCTCTCATTCAAAAGTACACCAAAATTCTGTCAATGAAAAATAAAGTATGAAAGTCTAAAAATGTAGCTCTGTAACGAAGAAAAGAATTCCCTAAACAACCCTAAAACCCCTAAAACTGTCTTCCTCATCAAACATCTCTCATTCAAAAGAACAGTAAAAATCTGTCAATGAAAAATAAAGTATGAAAATCTAAAAATGTAGCTCTGTAATGAAGAAAAGAATTTCCTAAACAACCCTAAAACTGTCTTCCTCATGAAACGTCTCTCCTCGTTCAAAAGAACAAAATAAAATCGTTCTGTCAATGAAAAATAAAGTAATGAAGATCTAAAAATGTAAATATCTGTAACGAAGAAAAGAAGAAACAAAAAAAAGATTATAATGACTTACGAAGCTGATAATCCGCAGCGACGAGGGCAACAACAGCGAGCGCAAAGGAGATCGTTCGAATCGCGCGGAACAACATTGTGCTTGGTTAAAAATCTTCCAGCTAGCCTAGCCAATTATAAGCGGTCCGTTTATATAGTTTCCAGCCCCAAGGACTCCGGGCAGAGCTACGTTGCAAAATTGCATGTCATTAAAGCGCGCGCCAACACGTGAGAGGCGAGAATCACTAAGCAGCATGTCGCCCCGTTGCACCAGCTGCTGTTCGACAACCTCCTTCGTTGTTAACCCTGCTATTCTAATTTCTTGTCACGCGAAATTTTTACCCTTCAAACTTTAGAGGATCTATTTACTTTTCATTTTTTAGTAGAAACATACATATGGACAGGGGAATTAGTTTATTTGATGTGTGCAGTTTCATCCCTTATTTAGGAAAAATTGTGATTGGTAGGAAAATATTTGGGAGGTTAGGAAATTTTAGTGGGGTAGATGTTTAGGTGGGGATGCAATGTGAAATGTGAGATTAGTATACAAAAATTTGATGGTAGGGTTATTTATGAGGTTGGACTTACGTTATTTATGAGGAAGGGGTGCAAGGTAGAAATATATGGAAATATTTGAAAATTTCATATTCTTCGAATCTCGATTATTTGTCAAATTTATCAAATACTATGATGAATGTATTTACCAATAGTCTATAAGGTATCAAGTAAATTTTTATTTATTTTTTAAGTAAATTTAGTAGTAAATTTTACAGCAAATTTGCTGTGAATGAGGTATCAGCTTGAGATGGTAAAATTGGACACATAAAAATATTGCAAACAATTTTGCAAATATTTCAATAAAAATATCACAAATAATTCTTGCAAATAATTGAATAAAAATATTACAAATAATTCTTGCAAGTAATTAAATAAAAATATCACAAATAATTCTTGCAAATAATTAAATAAAAAAAATCACAAATAATTCTTGCAAATAATTGAATAAAAAAATCACAAATAATTCTTGCAAGTAATTAAATAAAAAAAATCACAAATAATTCTTGCAAATAATTAAATAAAAATATCACAAATAATTCTTGCAAATAATTGAATAAAAATATCACAAATAATTCTTGCAAATAATTAAATAAAAAAATCACAAATAATTCTTGCAAATAATTGAATAAAAATATCACAAATAATTCTTGCAAATAATTGAATAAAAAAATCACAAATAATTCTTGCAAGTAATTAAATAAAAAAAATCACAAATAATTCTTGCCAATAATTAAATAAAACTACCACAAATAATTCTTACAAATAATTCAATAAAAATACCAAATATTTAACCAAAAATGTCTTTCTAAAAATGTCAACCTGAAAATGTCCTCCTAAAAATAAAAGTATCTTCTATCAACAAAAAATTAATAAAAAAGTAATTACCAAAAATTAAAGAAGAAACTAACATCACTAAAAAAGAAAATTAACATCAGAAATTATCAGTAAAATAAATAAAACGTCCAAATAACCCTAATACAATAAACAAATACCATAACGATCACAAATAGCATACGATCTTCCTCAAAGAGAAAGTATGATTCAATGACTGTAAATTACGATATTTAAACAATGTAATTAAGTAATGAAGTACCTAATGATCATAAAAGGGGTAAAAAAAGCTTGAAACAATTACGAGTTCTCAGTATCAAGTGTTGCACGATGTTCTTTTGTTACAATAAACAGATCGTTTAAAGGAGGAGGCTGAGTGTTCAAGTTTTCTGTCACTGCATCGGCATCCCGGCCTCGATGACTCGCTTTGCTTTCCTCTCGCGATCGTCGATCCGTGTAGAGGCGTTCTCAGAACCGCCATTGGAATAATTTCCACGCTTGTTTACCTTCTATCGCGTTATTTTTCTATGGAATTCTGTTTTTTAGCAATAGTCCTCGATTTTAGGTGAGGACCTTGTATTTGGATGGATGATTCTTTTCAACCCCCTTCCTTAAAGTTGAAGTACATTCTCAAAAATAAATTATATTGTACTGTTCAATTTTTTATTATTGTTATACTTCAATTTTTCATTATTGTTATAGATTATGAAAATCTCAAAACACGACAATTTTAAGATCCTAAATTTCCAAACACTTGAACTTGCAAATCTATAAATTTCCAAAGAATCAACCCCCAAATGAATAAACCCCAATGCTCAATCACATTAAGTTTTCCCAAAATGCTTAACCTTGCAAAATTCTACCCAAAATGCCTAACCCTTCAAAATCTCAAAAATTCCCAAAGTAGTAAATTTCCAAATATCTAACTTTCCAAACCATCAGATTCTTAAATTTCTAAAAACCTGAACCCCCAAATTCCTAAATTCACAAAACCCTAAAAATTCAAAAACTGCAAATTTCCTAATTTCTAAATTCTCAAATCATTAAATTCCTAAATTCCCTAAAACCTAAACCCCCCATTCTCTAAACCCCCAAATCCCTAAATTTCCAAAACCCCAAAGTCCTAAATTCACAAAACCCTAAAAATTCCAAAACTGCAAATTTCTAAATTTCTAAATTCTCAAACCACTAAATTTCTAAATTCCCAAAAACCTAAACTCCCAATTCCCTAAATCCCCAAATCCCTAAATTTCCAGAACCCCAAAGTCCCAAATTTCCAAAACCCCAAATTCTAAAATTCCTAAATTCCTAAATTCCTAAATTCCCAAAAACCTAAACCCCTGAATCCATGAATTCCCAAAACCCTAAAAATTCCAAAACTGCAAATTTCCTAATTTCTAAATTCTCAAACCACTAAATTTCTAAATTCCCAAAAACCTAAACTCCCAATTCCCTAAATCCCCAAATCCCTAAATTTCCAGAACCCCAAAGTCCCAAATTTCCAAAACCCCAAATTCTAAAATTTCTAAATTCCTAAATTCCTAAATTCCCAAAAACCTAAACCCCTGAATCGACATGACAACGCAAGAATTTCTGAAATTCATTCAACGTCGTTTGTAAAAATTCTGCGTACATTGAAGATGTGATAATGTTTCCAGCGGAATCGCTCGGGGGTAATTAGATGTCAGAGAACTCGAGATACGGAATTAAAAATTGTGTATTCTCGGTATTATTATGCAATGGAGGGAACTAGCAATCATGACAATGAGATTAAAAAGAATAAAGGTTGATCAATAGGTAAATGCAACTACGTAACACTGTTTGTTTCGTTTTGGAGAGATATTTAAACCAACCACTTTTTCATACACAAATCTTCTAATCTTCTTAACAAATCTTCGTAGCAAATAATTTTAGTAAATAAAGTAAATGTTAAATCTTAAATTGAAGTAAATTTACTGTTAATGTAAATGCTAGATACAATATGCAATACAATTAAACACGCCTTACAATTAAATTATAATAAAATACAATAATTTTGAGGTTTTGTTAACGTTTGAGGTTATGGTAAAAAACAGACGATACATTATTAAAATAGGAAAATTCATAAAACTGATAGAAAGACAATCTCATCTTCGAAATATGGAAAATATGTTATTACACACTTGGAAGTAATTGCAGACACGTCTGGTTGATTGATAATTACGTGAGAAGCAATAATTTTTGTTGAAATTTAATGATCGGGGCTTTTCTTCCTAGTAATTAATAGTATGCAATTTTGTAATTTATTAAATTGTTATATGTGTTGTTTTGTTTCAAATTAACAGATGAAACTGTGGAAAATAGTCTATCATATTGTAAACTTTTTGAATAATTAACAAAAATGGTATGTTTCAGTTAATAATAAAAAATGAATATTACAATAATTTTTGTTGTACATTTTATCATATATTATATAATAATTTAAATAATTGTAACAAGATCATTTTAAAATAATAAAATTGTGTCCCTTTTCCCTTAAAAAATTTAATAAAATTCATTACTAAATGTTATTAAAATTTTATTTAATGAATCTGCTCCTACAAAGTAAATTTACAAAATTGTGTTGAGAGATTTACAAAGTATATTTACAAAACTGTGTTGAAATATCTGCAAAGTAAATTTACAAAATTGTGTTGAAAGATCTACAAAGTAAATTTACAAAATTGTGTTGAAAGATCTGCAAAGTAAATTTACAAAACTGTGTTGAAAGATTTCAATAAAAATGATTGATTCATCCGATCCATATCTGATAATGCAAAGATAACTGCAGTGAACATACTTTCAAATTCAGGTATTCACTTAATGACAGGATTAGACTCAATTAATCGAATCTGTAACACGAGTATAATTTACGATACTCGATACTGTTATCGATACCAATGTTCGAGCAGATCAGTAACCTCCATTAAACTTGATATCTTTATATTAGACTTATTTCACACAACTGAATTTGCAATTTAAATTAGCTAATCATCGATTAACACCTGATTCACATCTCCTCAGAAAATAAATAAAATAAAATCTAAAAAATAAATTGTTACTATTAATTAGACGGTTTAATTGAAAATTAAAAAATTAAAATTAATTGAAAATTCTACCTGAAAATTAAAAAATTATAATTAATTGAAAATTAGAACTCAATTATTCTGTTAAACTTGTCTTATATAGATTACAAATTGATTGTAGATTACAATTGATTTGAGAGCTTTGTCGATTAACAATTAACTCTCGATCTTCAATTAAATCTTATCAAGTATTAAACAACACTCAAAATTTGATTTCATAATTTAATTATGTTACAATAAAATTTATTTATCAATCAAATCATCTCATTTTACATAACTAATTAACTGTACTACATATTCTATAATTATATTAATTAACATATTCATATTAAATTAATATATTCATAATATATTCATATTAAAAATTAAAACTTGAGTCCTCCACATATCACGTTTTAATGAATCAAATTAAAACTTTAATTACTTAACCAAAAACTACTTGAACTTAAACTACAAATTAAAACATCTACTAATATTATACTCTACTCTACTATTAATTTAAATTCCTCCACCCCTCTTTTCACCCCTATTTCCAACATCCTCACGTACACATGAGGAACGTAACTAAACCACCTAACTACATATCCTATCACAGCTACCGCGTTAAAAATACCTCCAAAAATCGACCAAAGCAAGAAAGAGTTAACTAAAACACGAAAAGAGCGAGTGCAAGATGATCCACCGTGCGTGTCTCACGTGTGCGTAAGTGGGCATCCCTGACCTTGTGACCTTGGTAAATACCAATCCACCCCGACTGGTTGCAGTCGAGAAATCGATACTGTAAACAGATGACGAGATGTCCCGATGGATCTACATACTATGGTACGGTACCGTCTACGCAATTTTATGTAACAGCCATTACGAACGTTCGAAGTGGACGCCCTTGGATCACATCGCATCGATATGAGAAACTAGTTTTCAGAAGGGGAGACGTATGACAAAGAAAAACGTCCAACGAAACCGTACCGCGTATACTCGCCTATATATGCCGGTACTTGTGTACTCGCTTAAGTAACGTGCATGCTTGATCGGTCGTGCTCTCGCTCGTTTGTTCGATCGACACAGTTAATCGATCGTATGTACGAAACGCCTTGGTGACGCTTGTTACGAATGGAAATTATGCACCGATGCGTTCCTTCGAAATGTGCGTTCTTTAATGTTCTTTGTAGTTGATGTGTGCGGTTAATTGGATGATAGTTCGTTGTTAGGTTATATTTACTAGGGATTTACTAGGGACTTGGGGAGGTTGATTAGGGATGTAGGGTTGTAGGATTATTGGGATTTGGGGATGTGGGGATATGGGGTTATTGAGATTTGGGGATATAGGGATATGGGATTTTTGAGTTTTGGGGATTTAGGGATATGGGATTATTGGGACTTGGAGATATAGGGATATAGGGCTATTGAGATTTGGGGATATAGGGATATGGGATTTTTGAGATTTGGGGATTTAGGGATATGGGATTATTGGGATTTGGAGATATAGGGATATAGGGTTATTGAGATTTGGGGATATAGGGATACGGGATTTTTCAGATTTGGGGATTTAGGGATATGGGATTATTGGGACTTGGGGATGTGGGGATATGGGATTTTTGAGATTTGGGGATGTAGGGATATGGGATTTTTCAGATTTGGGGATGTGGGGATATGGGATTTTTGAGATTTGGGGATGTAGGGATATGGGATTTTTGAGATTTGGGGATATGGGGATATGGGATTGTTGAGATTTGGAGATATAGGGATATAGGGTTATTGAGATTTGGGGATATAGGGATATGGGATTTTTCAGATTTGGGGATTTAGGGATATGGGATTATTGGGACTTGGGGATGTGGGGATATGGGATTTTTCAGATTTGGGGATGTAGGGATATGGGATTTTTGAGATTTGGGGATGTAGGGATATGGGATTATTGAGATTTAGGGATATAGAGATATAGGGTTATTGAGATTTGGGGATGTGGGGATATAGGTTTATTGAGATTTGGAGATGTAGGGATACTTATAGGGTTACAAAGATTTGGGGATGTAGAGATACTTATAGAATTAAAGAAATATAGGTATATGGAGAACCTAGGGATATTGGGATATAGGAACCTAGAAAATCCCTAGGGATATTGGGATATAGGAACCTAGAAAATCCCTAGGGATATAGGGATTTGAAGGGGATAGGAATTTGGAGATCTAGGGATTTAAGAATGTAGAAATCTAGATATATAGAAATTTGGGAATTCAGAAGTCTTAAAATTTAGAAATTTAAGAATTTAGTGATGTAGGGATATGGGAATCTAAGAATCTAGGGATTTGAGAATGTAGAAATCTAGGAATCTAGTAATCTAGTGATCTAGGAATTTAGTGATCTAATAATCTAGTAATCTAGTAATCTAATAATCTAGTAATCTAGTAATCTAGTAATCTAAGAATTTAAAAATCCAGAAATCTAGAAATTTGGGGACCTAGGAATTTAGTGATCTAGGAATCTAATAATCTAGTAATCTAGTTATCTAGTAACCTAGTAATCTAGTAACCTAGTAATCTAGTAACCTAGTAATCTAGTAACCTAGTAATCTAGTAATCATGTAATCATGTAATCTAGTAATCTATTAATCTAGTAATCTAGTAATCTATTAATCTAGTAATCTAGTAATCTAGTAATCTAGTAATCTAGTAATCTAGTAATCTAGAAATCTAGAAATCTAATAATATAAAAATCTAGGAATTTAGTAATCTAGAAATTTAGTGACTTAGAAATGTACCAATTTACTAAACTTGTAACCTAGAAATCCAAAAATCTAAAAATCCAAAAATCCAAAAAGAATTTAACATCATTTGTACTACAAAAGAATAGAATTATGGTAAGCTACACCTTTCCCCGGCGTTTTCGGTAAATATGCCAACTGCATCTCGGATTTATTCAGAAGAAAAATATTTAGGTCTCTTGGTTAGCATTTACAGGCTATTTATGCGGTCCACCGCTCACCGAACGGTGATTGCCGCTATCATGGAAACTAATGCGCGCAAATGACACAAATTCGAACTCTTGCATAGTAATTCATAAACAGTGGCCCCTTTCTCGTTTTACGCTTACGTAACACTTAAACTTATATATTTTAACACATTAATCTATTAATCTCAAAATTTATATAAATTGTCAATTTTTCAAATTACGAAACTACCCATCACTACTCATAAGCACTCGCATATTAATTAATCAACAATACTCTACTATTATAGTCAATAAAATTTATTATTCATAGCGCTTGAAATTAATTAAAATATTAATTGTTAATATTATCGAGCAGTACAATATACTAAAAACTACTTCGAACTATTACTCCGTCGATAATAAAGTCCTCGTGCGGCCCTGTACGTAGCGCCATCTTCGTAGTAGAATTTCCCGCAGGTACCGCTGGTCCACCATTGATAAAACCTGTCAGTGAATCAGCTGATCAGTTATTCACGTACGCTAGATCAGCTGTGCGCAATCATGGACGCGTTGAATGAAGAAGATTTTGTAATACCTCCCGTTAAATACGAATGTAAGTACATTTACTGCACCACTCACGCAACAAAGCGCCGCGTTCGATAAAAGACACTTTAACCTGTTTAAAACGATATAACCGGCGGCCGGCGCGCCATCGTACCGGCGTCCATTTTGCCACATGTGAAACGCTAACAGTATAAACCTTTCTCCTCGTATTTCATCGAGAAATAAATAACGACACTTTCAAAAATTTTATTTTTCAGATTTGGATCACACCGCCGATGTGCAGTGAGTATTCGCTTTATTAATCTTTCGTATCATCGAAGTATTTTGGAGGTTACCGCGTGGTTAACCTAACAATTTCACGAAGAGAGTTGACAAGGTTTGGAATTAGTTTTATGTGGTTAATTAGTTGTGTATCGGTTATTGTAGATTACACGCATGGGGTGATAATATGGAGGAAGCTTTTGAACAATGTGCAGTGGCCATGTTCGGGTACATGACGGATTTAGAGCGGGTTCAGATAACGCAGGTGCAAGAAGTGGAGGCCGAAGGACACGACATGGAGAGCCTGCTCTTTCATTTCCTTGATGAATTATTGTTCATGTTCAGCGCTGAACCGTTTATCGTTGCTAAGGTATATTTCTTTTTATCGCGGCGATTCGTTGACGTCCATGTTTGAGACATGCTTGAACTAGTTACTCGATTTTTGAAAATGTTTTTACCTGTATAGTAATGAATAATACTTGGTAAATGTTGATAAAAGGATGAGCAATTTTAATACCTTGAAATATGGGATGAGTCATTAAGAACTACTATCTGAAATAACTTATTATTTATTGGTTGTATCAGCAAATGTTTCCAGCAAATTATATTTCATTTTGAAGGCCCTATCTGATGGAGGTAGTTTCATTTTTTTGTGCTGTATTTTGTCTAAGATATCAAGGTGACCCTGAGTTTTTTCAAGGTCAGTATATCTTTTTTCTAATGTCATGTTATAGTTCATGAAATGATGAATTCAACGACCTATAATAAGTTGATATTCTGTTGACCTTGAACTGCAAATTAAAAGGTACATTTAAGTTCAATATATTTTGCGAAAAACAAATATAAAAAAGTGAAGTTGTATACGCTTCAGAAGGCTCCTTATATATTTTGTTTAATAAGTAATTAAATTGTTTTGCTTTTGATATGACTAATATATAATGGGTTATTTTAGATTTCAGTTATTTACTCACCTTGAACTTTGTCAAGGTTATTCTAAATAACTTTCAAGAGATCTGAGTTATTGGTCTATTAATTAAAATGTCATAAATACACAAAGATTTGTACTTAATCTAACAGTAGAAAACTTGATGACAATTCATACAAATGTAAATATTGACAATAAAAAACTCAGTACGTTAACCTTGAAATACACTGTCAAGGTTATCATTGCTGCATCTCTTGTCAACATTATTCAATTAAATCCTTGAAGACGTATAAAACAAAAGTCTATGAATACCATCAGAATAATCAGCTTGTTATAAATTAATTTACTATTCATGACTCTTGATCAAAGCATCTATCAAGATAGAAAAATCATTATTATACTTCAAAATGTAATTAAGATTCTTCAAACCTAGAACCAAGTTTTGAAATAATTTTAATTATCACAACTCAGAGCCAAGTTTTGAAATAATTTTAATTATATTTTGAAAAGCAACAAGTGTTCATTGTGAGGCAAAACGCGTTCAAGTTGTTAAGTTTCCTCGCTTTTCTGTAATTCCATAAAAAATTGCAAAGATGACTTTGTGTTATCAGAAAGTGAAGATCACTAATTTCGACCGCGAGAACTTCAAGATCACCGCAAGAGCGTTAGGAGAAGAATTCACGATAGGCAAACATTCGCAGAACGCCGAAGTAAAAGCGATCACGTACTCGGCCATGCAGATCCACGAACCTCCAAAAACGGAACGTCCGGAAATTTTCGTGATCGTTGACATATAGTCAGTTTTGGGCCCCGTTCGTTTGATTCCTTGACGCGCCCTTGAGAATGGCTTTAAGTTAACGAAAGTGGGGACGAACGCATACAGGAGCAAGAAGGGAAGGTACACCTCCCTTACGCCCTACTGGGGTACGATCTTTTTGTAGTTCGAATGCGTAGGGTTCAAATAAGTACGTTACGAAGAAAACACCGGGCTCCCTTCTTGGCGACCTGACTCAGACTCGTGTCAACGACTCGTGGAACCCTCACACTTGTAGGATGATTTATTTTCGTAGTACAAAGACTTGCTTAAACGTTACATCATGTTTTATTGGAAAAACGTAACTGGTTTATTGACAATACATTTATAAACAAAAGCAGATATAGTTTGTTTACAAAAATGGCACAAAATAATGTTCTAAAAGTTGTGAAAAATTATTAAGTAAAAAGCTTTTAAAATGTTTTATATTTTTAGCAAAACGTTACTGTAATTCAATTAATTTACTGTAATTACTGTAATTGAAATTAACTTATCAGGTCAAGTAAACTTTTCTTGGCTAAATTCAGATGTATATACATATTGTTAGATTTTTGTCTGCAGTCAGTTTACTATGAAAAAGTCACCCTATTATACAAATGCTTAACCACCTGTAAATATCAAGATTTTTTAAATATTATCTGTAAATATTTCCAGATTTTGTTAGAACTACAGTACTTCACAAATGTAAAAATTAAACATGTATTTTTGTATGCATATAATAAAAATCCCATGGCACATTACCAATTAACAAAGCTTGAATAATAAGGAATTAGAAAGACAAGTTGAAACGCGGGTTTTGAATAACAAAACGAGAATGTGTGAAACGAAAGGAGGACGAGCGAGGGACCTACTTTTATACTTCACGCGAAGAGTACGGCCCTGCTTCAAACACCCCTCCATAACGAAGGAAGCCACGACCGCCCGCTTAGTTTCGGGCAAGAAACGACAGCCAGTGGGATCCTCCCAATCTTCGGAAGTGTGTGCGTTCGAGAAAAGAGAATCGAAAGGTTTCAGAAATTACATAATCCGGTAGTGCGTTTCCCGTTTGTTTCTTCCTTGCCCCTTTCCTTGATAAGGCCCAGGTTAAAGGGACTCACTGCCAACATCAAGCGTGGACGTTCATACGAAAGCGCCCACCCCTGACCATGGCGGAATTGTACGGTAATAATTTAAGAAATTAATAGGCAACAATGTTTCGAGATGTCAGAAACGGATAAGTGATACTACGGATAAGAACGTCCGTTAGAAAAGACGCATAGGGATTTTTCATCTACATGTCAGAGCTTGCGTGGCAGTTACGTGCAAAGCGGGACGGACAGTTTTGGCGCGAGTGTTTGTTGAGTAATGTCCACGAATGGAAATGGTCCATCATCTGTTTTTCTTTCGTCGTTTTCCTTTAAACCAACGTGACGACACGTGGAACGGTACTTCGGGGTGCAACGTAGGCTTCCTTGGAACAAAGAGAAAAATTCAACAGTTCACTCAACGTTTGCTTTCCAGTATTAGAGGGTTATATGTGTAAACTCAGAAATTTGTTAATTTTTTTATTTGCAAGCTTCTAAGGGGCTGAATTTAAAAATTTTTATTTTCCACTATCCTCAATATTTGAGATTGTCAAGTTTTCAAATTCCTAACTTTCTAAATCAACAAACTGCTATATTTCTAAATTTCCACATTTCTCAGATTTTCATACCATTACTTTTAGATCTTAAAACTTCTAGATTTTAGAATTTCTATATTTTCAAAATCCTGAATTTTCATATTTTTGAATCCCAAAATTCTTGAACCCTGAAATTCTTAAACTGTCAGTTTGCAAATTTTCAATTTCTCAAATTCTTACCATTTCAAGTCCCCAAATTTTCCAGATGCCTAAATTCTGAAAATCTCAAATTCCAAAATTCCCCAACAAAAAAAAAACGACCTAACCTGTCGTTTTTTCCCCTGCGCGTATCCCTAGGGAAGTCTGCGTTGCCGGTAAGTCCTGGGCAAAGTCTGAGAAACATAAACAAACAGCAGTGTCGAATATCCGGGAAGCTGTGATCGTAGAAGCAAATTGTTGAAAGTAACGAAAGAACGGGCCAGAAGATCTGGATAAAAAGGTCTAGGAACTTTTTCGGATAGCCTGGCGGCGCGTTGGTTTTACGGAGAAAAGCGAAGTGACGGTTTTGGCGCGCGTAGCCGACTGCGGTGCGCGACCGGCAGATGGCCGGCACGCGTCCACGAACGAACACACCGCACATGACAAGCGGCTAAGCACGCACCACCACCGTGACAGGGACGCGTTCAAGAACGTATCGAGGCATTGGTAGAAGGCCACTACTACATTGTAAATCGGCGTGGTGTTACTACTACCGGCACAGGCGGGTCTATCTGCCTCGTAGCCCGAGCCAGTTGCCAGCGCGCCAGCCAGCCCGTCCATCCGATCACCCAGCTCACGCACGAGCCGGCCTCGTGTGCGCGCGCGACACCCTGATAGAAAAGGTTCGTTTTTCTCGCCGGTGGCTCGACCGACAATGTCGAGGCGGGGCTCCTCGTGAACTCTAGATATCGTCCGTTCCCTCGAAAGCGAAAAATCCAAGAACGAACGGTCCCTAAGGTCGATTATCCTCGGGCCCTCGCTACGAGAACGGCCCCGCAGAAAATGGACACCGCACCAGTGCGGCAGAGAGACGGAGAGAGAGCGAAATAAAAGGCCACGCAACTGTTCGACGCGAGGACGAGCACGGTTGTACATAAATCTCGAGAGGGCGAGGAAGCACGGTTATTAAGGAGCGAGAGAAAGACCCGGTGCACGAGCCGCCTCGGGAGGACCGGGTTAAGGTCCCGGGCGCACGTTTCGTCCGTCCTGTCATCGACGGGCTTCAGTGGGAATCGCGTCTGGAATTATCGACGCGGCGTGACAACGACGATCGTAGCCACGACGGCGACGTATTCGCCATCGAGGAGGCACGGATATGCCTCGCTCCTCGCCGCTGTGACACGCGCCGCGCCGTGTGCTGGCTGAACCTCCCGGAAGAGAGCGTGGGCCTTCGTCTCAAAATACAACTGTGTGTGCGGTTTGCGCCGCACGCTCGAGAGCCAAGTAAGTGAAATAAAAAGCACGCAATATTCCGTTTTGACCTCTGGGATATGGTCGGTGTTTCGCGCGGTCGTACGGGAAAAAAGGTGCGATTACTGGAGCGTATAAACAGAGAGGAAAAATGATCCGTTATTTCGAGCGCAACACCGATTTGGTGCGTCGAAAGTGGCTGGCATCTCGCGCGATCAATCGCACGCGAAAGCGTGCACCGGTTCTAGCTTTCGTGACCGTGCCGGTAGCACGCCTAACTAGGGATACTCTAGTCCCGGCTTGGCTCTTTAAACGGCTCTACGTATTGCGTGCGAATCGTAACGTTCGTCGTGTGTGCGTGTGTGTGCGAGAGAGTGTGCGTGCGCGCGCTCCCTCGTTGTCCGCTCGCTCGTTTGCTCTCGTATGCATGGCCGCTCCGGTGCGTAGCGTGCGGATTGCGCGAGTACGCATTGTCGCGTTCGATACGATCGTAATTCGTCGGTTACTTAATCGTGATCGGGTGGTCAGAGAGGTACGCGAATAAAGAAACCACACTGTACACCTTCGATCGACGTTAACAGCTGATCGCGGCGGCTCTATGTATGTGTGGAACGGACTGCCTTATGTATACGGCTTTTTCTACACTTTGTTGTTGATAAGAGAAAGAGAAGAATTCGGTCTCTCCGTCGATAGACGTTACGACCTGTGCCGGTTTCCACCAGCGGAAGAACACAAAAAAGGGGGGACTCTAAGGGTGCGTTTAGATTAAACGAGATCAACCGGACCAGGATGTTCGTTCGGGCTCATTTTAGTGCGAACCGGCTGAATCCGAGCGAATGTTTGCCGAGTTTTAAATGAACGGTACGGTAAATTCGATCGTGTCGAATTGAATTGCGTTCAATTGAAATGCGTCCAGTCAAATTTTATCGGAGTGAGTCATGTCGAAACGGTGCTGATTTCAAACTCCGCGAATCAAATTATGTCGAATAGAAACGCATCCAGTAAAATTACTTCAAATTGAATCGCGTCGGATCAAATTTGTGGCGAATTGTGCAGAATTAAATCGCGTCACGTGCATCACGTCAAATTTAAAATGTCTCTATTTTACCACTAATTGAATCATTTAGAATCGCTCGAAATTGATTCAGGTTGAATTGTTTAAAATATTGAGTCACAATTTAATTTTTTAGAATCATGTCAAATTGAATCACTCGAAACTAACCTGTATCGAATTGAATTAGAATTGAGTCCCATCGAGTCGATTCGCGTTAAATTGAATTGTATAGATTTAAATAATATCGAATTGTATTAATGAACAATCTTCTAAGAGCATTCGCTTACGAGCATGGAAAGAATGCTCGCCCGGCCAGCCTCGAGCGCGAACGAGCATTCGCTCGCCGAGTCTGAACGCACCCTAAAGTTCATCGCTCACATCTGGGGCCTGAAGCCTCGTGCACACGATGTTCCGGTTTATTTGTACAAAATCCATCGGACCTAGTGTTATTTCCTGTCTCTCGCAAATACTCGATGAATTATGAAAATCTAACGAACGAAGAGACAGTCTCTTTAAAGAACATATTCGTGTTTTAAAGAGCACCGTCGACCAATCGATGGCGACCGCTAGTTCTCTACAAGCAGTGCCGTCGACGCCAGTTACACTAGTCCGGTTTTATCTTCGAGATAATATCCTACCAATCAATGCCTCCGCATCGTGCATTGCTCCCAACCTTCGAATGCGCTCTACAGTGCTATTGGCCTCGCGATCGCGTACGTTGCGCACCCGGCCAAACAAGTGAAAACGGGAGAACCACGCGCAGTTGAACCGGGAGTTTGCTTCTAAAACTGCTTACAACGCAAGGCTGCTGTAACACGACGATCCTGCGGCATGCCTCTTTAAAACCACACCCGGAACGCTGCCTCGTGTTCCCGAGACGCTTGCTCTTTTTTTCGAAAATTCTCGTACACGGCCGCACCGTGGGTCTCTCCTGTTCAGGCGCGTAACCAGTCTTTTGAAAACGGGGACCTTAGGATGAATATTCTGCTATTTTTCGCGGCAATTTCGTTTACTGACCGAGAAAGATAAATGTCGTACCGTGAGTTTGATTCGAAAGAATTTTTCAACGATATATTACGATACATAACATACAACTTATTAGTGCAGTCAAATCAATTGCATACTTTTTAATTGTGATAATTTGTTTGTCTTGGAATTTCAATTGTACACTTTGAAGAAAGTATTTCAGTACACAAGGTGCAGAGATTTATTGGCCCGCTTATCTTTGCTTTTGAAACGATAAGGAACTTTTAATTTTATTAAAATTTGCGAAGGAAATAAAATGGATAATTATTTTTTTGCTTCGCTATCTTTTTAGGGTTATTCGCTATTGCGGTACGACATGGAAATCGACCTGTAATTTTCAACAGATGTTCTGTTCTTGCGGAATTGTCACTTTGCCGTTTGGTCGAGACCACTTCCGGTTTCGTTATTCAATAGAATGATTACTATACGTTGTTGTTTCAAATACTTTTATTTATCCTTATCGGCTTTTTTAACTGAAATTAGGTCACAATTTATGCAACCAAGTATGATAAATTGAACGACTATTTACAAATTAAAATAACTATGCGAATAATAATTATTTATACAGTTGTTTTGTTGGATTAACTTTGTATAAAAGTTAAAATTTGAAATTCTATAACATATAACTTTTCAACGGAAAAAACCTTTATATTTAAAAGTTTAATTTGAAAATTATTCGAGTCGTAAAATACAAATTTGATGGCTTAAAAATTTATTCTCGTATGTTCCTGTTATCCGCACAATTATGAAATCGATATTTTGTTATCGAGCATTTATTTCTTTTCTTATTTGTTATGGATGTTGCTCGTTTTTTTCGTGAAAACAAATGTAAAGTTGTTTGAAGTACGAATTCTATTATTAGGATCTACGAATGTTGGCCGATTCGAGAACAAAAAGGTTCTCCCCTATGCTACGCGTTCTTTGATATGCATCTAAAAAGTCGCTTCTCCTTAAATGTGTTATCGCGACCGAATAAAATACAGCCACAAATGAGTGGCAATGAGAAAAAGTCGAGAATGAAGGAACGACGATCACTCGAAATTTTCTATGAATCTGCACACCTTACAGTCGATCATTTTTACACATGAATGTTATTTTTGATAAAGCGTATCGGCAAGGTTAACAAGGTACTGATATCTGGTTTGACTACTGCAATTTCTATTTTTATAGGTTTATTCGACGTTCTATTAAACGTGTTACAAGTAACGGTTCATCAGTGATAAGAAACAGTCTTTTACGTCGAATGTTATGAAATAAAAAATACGTGTCCGCCAAAATAGTATACACTTATTAACCTTCATGGTCGGTGCTGGAGCGTGCGGCACGTTTTCTAAAAATTTTCGAAACTATCGCGTTGCAAAATGAAAATAGATAAACATTTTTATATCTTCTTTTAAACAATTAATGTCAATTCCATGATCATTGAATTTTAACGAATATACACATTATTTTAAAAAATATGGACATTAGATATTATTGTTTATGTTATTAGGATATTTTTTTATATATTGGAGAATATATTTTTTATATTTTGTTAAGCGATCCATTTGTTTCTGCCTGGTACATGTTAAATATATATACAAATATTTTATATGTTTCATTAAATTTTTTTTTACATTGAGCTGTTTCTTTAAAGGGCACTCTCTTCTATGTACTTATTAAATTAATTAAATTCTAGCATATAGTAATTATGTATGTAAATATTTGCAGTCGTTGGTAATAATTTTTAATCGCCTCTTTATTTCAGTGATTACTTTTGTTTTACTTTAGAATTATTTAAACAATAATTTATTTTGAAAGTAAATCTACATTCCTATAAGTACACATTCAAGGAAGAGACTCCAAATGAAGCTACAAGATTTTCCTAATCAAAAATGTTTCAAAACTTATCATAAATTTTAACTTAATCGATAATTTATGTAGTGTATCATAAAATTATTTTCTTGTAACTTCATCGTTTAATATATTTTCTTACAACTGTTGTAGATTCTCATAAACAATAAAAATGCCTCGAGTAAGGAGACAGGTGGTCTTGGAAGATCCTGCCAGGCCCGTTACACCAGACATGGTGGAAACCAAATTACGTATGTATCAACTGTAGAGCATTAGATAATTTTTCTCTAATTTGATCAATTGCTGGTACATTCATGAATTGTTTTCAGTGAAAACAGAATTCTTGGATGATGGCTCCCTGGATGAAGTACAAGCACAAAAGGTGGCCGAAGAGACACCGAGTCCTCATCTTCAAGATCATCAGTATGGACAAACACCTTGTTATCAAGTGACGAGGAAACCTACACAACCACCACCACGAACTGAAGTAAATAAGACTGTATTAAATAATTTTTAAGAAGGTTGTTGAAACATGGTAACTTTCTTTTGGTTTTTAAAGGCTGTTAAATAACATTAAGCAATACATTTACTGAAAATTTTAAGTAATATTTTCTCAATATTTCATGAGAATACATTCTAACAAAACATTATTAATACTGATAAATATTAGTTTATTTAAAGTGTAAATACTTTATTATTTTGTTGTCATATTTTGTGCTTGACTAATGTTTAATAATATGAATTTTTTTATGTTTTCATAGCAAATATCGGTTCAGGCGGTGAAACGAAGACTGAATTTGGAAATGGGAGCAACAGGTCCCAGCCAATCTGCCTTTAAGGCTCCTAGAGGTAAACGTAGGAGATCCGGTTCGAATTCTTTAACTGGCCACACACCTACAAAAAGTAAATTGTATTTCCGTTTTTAAACGTTCCACTTCTTATATATCTTCTAGGAGAAAGAAATGTTACCCTTAATTGCAGGTAAAACGGTAGAGAGAACGCGGTATGATACATCATTGAGCTTACTTACAAAAAAGTTCATACATTTAGTTGAAAGCAGTCAAGATGGTGTTGTAGATTTAAATGTAGCGTCTGAGAAGTTAGAAGTACAGAAACGTCGTATATACGATATTACAAATGTGTTGGAAGGTATAGGTATTTTGGAGAAGAAAAGTAAAAACAATATACAATGGAAGTACGTTGTTCATTATTTACCGAAAATTAAATCCTGAATATTTGTAATTAAACGTGGAACATAATGACTGTGTTTCATAGGGGCGGTCAGTTACCGAATGACAGGAACGATATCGCTGATCTCAGAAGAGAAGTGGCAGATTTAGAAGCTAAAGAAAATACTTTGGATCGGTTAATTCACGGTGCAGATAAAAACCTTAGGGAATTGTGTGCCGATAGACAATACGCTTATGTAACGTATCACGATTTACGTTCTGTCCCAATGTACAAAGATCAGGCTATAATGGCAGTAAAAGCCCCGCCAGAAGCCACTTTACATGTTCCACAACCTATCAATAATCTTGGCCAACAAAAGGTAACTACTACTTCCAAGGATGTGTGGATACCCGAGATTCGACTCCGTTTTAGGACACCTCGTATGAAAAAGTTATAAATTTTGTAATTTCTCAAGTTCCCAAATTTCTGAACTTTCATGTTCCCGGCCTGAATCTCTGCTACCCGACATATCGAGCTACCCGTGCACCCCTAACTACTTCCTATGCAGAAGTTACACGAATCAAAGTTGAAGTCGTATTCATTCTATTTATTGTGCGATCGTTTTGTTCGCAGCTTCAAATGCACATGAGGTCGTCTCACGGAGAAATAGAGGTGTTCCTCTGTCCTGATGACCCCGCAGTTAAAACGTCTCCCAATCCGGGATACACGACGACGCAACCTGTGCCTTCGTCAAAAGAATCCGAAATACCCGGTCTCCCTCCTGAACTGCTGGTCAATGGAGGAAGCGGGGTTCGGGTCGAACCAGTACCTTCTGTTGAGAGTACGTTGAATGCTCGTTTGAGTATACCGGTTATATCTGCGGTTACCAGTTTAGCAGGAATGAGGGACGCCCTGTTATGTGAATCTGATGACTATGGACCAATGGGTGGTGGCAAATTCCAACTTCAAACGGAGGATCAAATTAATACTCCAGGTAGGATTATGTACATGTTATGAATCAAGATTTATTCAAATATGTTGTTCTTCTTGTTGTTATTCTATTGAAATATCGAAACACCTTTGAAAGAGTAGAGTTTAGTAGATGAATTAATGCAGTATTAACTTGAAGGCTTTTATTAACCCAATAATATATTTATTTTTGTTTATGTTAAACATTGGTTTTCTTTGCATGTACGCTTTTGTGCACTGCTATATTTTATATGCTAATGTTTGCAACAAGGTGAATACAACTGTCCTCAATAAAATATAAACAGCAAAAATGAAATAAATCATAAATGACATAACTGAAAGTAAGCGTTTACACTAAGTAAACGTTTAAACATTACTGTTTGTTCTCACCTTTTTGTTTTATTTCTGCAGTTCTTTAACTGTACTGTTTATTTACAATGAAATAATGCTTCACCCATTCACTGCAAGAATATATTTTATTTTATTTTTTTTTTTTTTGTTAACATAAGTATTTATATATTTTTTTAATAAATGTCTTTTATATCATAATTCTTTGTGTTTGTACCTCTGAGACTTCTGGAAAAATGTTTTTATCACACAAACAAGTGAAAAATTTACAACATTACAACTTTTTATTTTAATTTCATAAAATGTATTGCGCATGATGCAACAGTTTTCATAGAAAGTACATAAGACTTTCTCCGAAAGTAATAGAGCAAGAATTAATTTTTGTTTCAATTTGAATTTGATTAATTCTCATTTCTTTCTCTACCTTTTCAACAATGGAGGATAGCCGTACCCTGATGGAGCTCTGGCTGTGACTTGTGTGTTAAAGAAATAAAAATCACATCACAGGCAGAGTTCTAATTAGGTAACGGTTTCAAACAACAAAGCTCGTGTAGCGTGAAGGTACGTTTCATGGATAAAACAATTATTTGCTTACGTGTGCCTGGTTCTTTTTTTACTTTTTAGCATTTGTTCGCTGTGCAGTAATTTGCTCTTAACTGCTTCCTCTTCTGTGACCTATGATGCATCACTTTTTAACTTTGTACCCGTTCTTTAAGTTAACATCCAATGGCTGTTTATCATATTCAATAGTTTATAAAGCATTTAATAATTCACAAAATAATGTACGCTTTAAATATTTATTAACTAATTTGAATTAAAGATTCACACAGAAATAATAAAATAACCTGCTTATAAATACTTGACATTAACCTGCAATTTGAAGCATTTTAAACACTACAAGTTAGAAAAGAAAATTAAATGGAATTTAAAGACAGAGGATGTTACATAAGAGTGGACAAAGAAAGCCCACTATCTTCTCTTTCTTTTGTTACAGATCTAAATTTTTTCGATTTTGGAGAACACTTGCTGTCCTTGGAACCACCTTTATCCGAAAACGACTATTCGTTCTCGTTAGGCACGGAGGAAGGGCTGTCGGATCTTTTTGATTTCAAATTTTAAAGATATCGTCCTGGTTGTCGTCATCGTGATAGCACTTTTGTCTTTTTGGACATACCACTCTGAGTTCGCCTCCCTAACATTCGAACGGATAGCGATCATTTTTGTTAATCCAATGATGACCGATCTGGCGTCACGATTATCCTGATTGGCAATTTTGTTTGTATATTTTTCGTTCTCGAAACGTACGTTTGAAACAATCGAATCCATGGAACGGTAATTGACAAGTTAGTCATATGATCTTGCTTCTTAGTTTTACAAAGAAAAATACGCGATCGTGTAAATACATGAGGTATAGATAGGATGCGTTTGCGACTCGCGATACCGTATAGTATTTTGTCGACACTCTTTTAAAAGTTGTATGTTTTAATCGCGATTCGTTCAGGATCGTATACAGTATCACGTCGGTCATTATCGAAATTCCACCTCACAGAAAGGATCTCAAAAATGTACGGAGCGAAGTAGAGGGACAAACATATCACGCCTTAAGTTCGTTGGCGTAACTATTTGGGGACCAGGGTGGGCCTGGCATCTCAATGACTGATCAAATTTCCTTATTATTAAATTCCTGGACTTTCTAACCTTACAATACTTCATCCCAAATAATTTACAAATTTTTGACACCATTGGTACCTGGCCCACCCCAGACAAAAATCCTAGTTACGCCAATGCTTGGGTTACTACTATATTGGCAATGAACGACGAACATTAAAACCATTGTTTTATAGCAGAGAATCCGTTGCAGAATAATTGTTTGACAAAAGTAGACAAGTTATTCGGTTATTATAGATTTGAAACAATGACACTTTAGAAAGAATAAGGAATAATTTTGTGGATGTCGGTCATTGTTAAATGTACTGGTAGCCTTAGGTTGACAGGTTGACTGCCAATGCTTTAATTTAAAGGAGATTCAAACTGCTACAACTAGTCATCATCCAAATGTTAGAAACATATTCGCTACTACGTCGCGTGACGTCCAAATTTCTGTAGTACGCTTAACTTGCAATTTTAGGTAATAAACAATAGTGAAAATTTTGATGGCTTACAGTAGCGAACGTGTTAATGGCAGTCAACTTGTTAGCAAGTGCTCGAGTATTTCCGGCTTGATACGGTTGCCACCGACATTGAGTTTCTGGAATACGCTGTAAAGCTGGCGTAGCGACGCCGTTCTGTGCAATCTGTAATAATATTGTTAATCGAGGTAAGCGCGGGAAAGGAGGATGATGTATCGGGAATTTCAAAGAGAGGAGAGACTGCAGACTCGTGACGAACAATTACAACGGTTTCCTTTATCCCCCTCTGCGTTCATTCTACTGTTAGCGGATAGAATTCATAAAAAAAAGAAATTCCCTCCCAGCGTATTTCTATTCGCGTAATTAAACTCCTGGACGGTTGTCTTCTCTAGTCGCTAGGACTGAATCTTTTTATCTCCTTTTATTTTCTCGAAATCGCGTGCTTACCACCTTACCGTCGCTAGCTGATAAAATAGATAAGCCACTTGTTTTATGATTTAATAAGCGAAAAGTAATATCAAGGTCATACCACGCGAAGTTCAAGGAAATTCTGATTTGTAATTTCAGTCGAGTAGCAATCTCAGTAAATGTAATATTATTTTGTATATATGCTCTAGTTTTTGAAATGTAACCTTGTGATTCCACAGTTTCAAAAGTTTTACAAATTCGTGCAAACTGATTGTATCTCACTCGTATCGAATGATATAACAAAGTGACACACATTTTGATTAAATATTCCAAGGCTTACAATCAATCAATTGGTGCTGATAGCTGTTAATTATTAAGCTCGCGATAAGTAAGGTGTTAAGACGAGAGACCGCCGTTCAGGATAAGTTTATCGATACGATAGTGTAGCTTATTGGGGGTTGTTTGTAAAAATCGCGTCAGAAAGGCATAGTTTTTATTCTATATACTTTTGTAATTGGTCGAATTTGTCCGACAGGGAGGTGCGGATTTTTGTATATTTCGATGCATGAAAATTAATTGAAATCGAGGTACATTCTCGACACGACTCGTAATGTGACACCGATACTATCGATGTAAATCATCATGATGGATTAGCTTGGAATACGATGCCACGAACACGGAGACGAACTCGAGCGAGAGAAACAGATCTTAGACTGCATGTTACTCGTATTTAACGACAGAGGGAAGTCTAAGATTCCTTTCAGGATCCACAGTACTTGTTCAGAAGATTTGTAAAAAAAAGGGGTTCTTCAAAGAGAACTTTGAAGCCAGTGCAACTTGAATTTTGACCGAAGAAGAAACGCTTGAGTCTTAACGTATATACATAACTCCTATATAAGACAAACTGAGAATATTTGTTCGATGTTCCTGAAGAGAATTCAAGGATGCACTGGAGAGAATCGTCTCAGCTGGAAGTCTCTTAAGGATGTACTCTAACGTACAACTTAGTGTACGTCCAAAGCCATAGTGCCTACACAATAATGATCACACCCTTCTGTAACTGTAAATAGTTTACATACTATACAAAATATATAAAACAAAGTATATATATACATATGTATAGTGTGTATATATATATACATGTGTGTATATAGAAAGTGTAAGGACGCGAGGACCCCCCGACACAGAAGAGAAAAACCAGATGCTGCAAGACACCTCATTATCACAAACTATCGATTAGTTACTTTTAATTATTATTAATAATTATTGATGCATTAGGAGATGTTAGATTATAAATTTGACTTATTATATATATGTATATATGTAATAAGTGCGTACGTTTTTTATAGTCAAACGAATATTGTGCAGAATAATGCGATGAGACTTAAAGGATTACTTAAGGAGCGTTTTCTTTTTTTAATGTTAACGGCGGACAAAATGTGTATAAAGAGAGAAATGTTTTTATCGCTACGTGTATTTATTTCAATTGAATGTAGTTTGCGAGAGTAACAAGAAAATTGTTATGAAACAGTGATAAACGATGAGCAATTTTTTAGTTACTTTACCTTTTTAGTAAGATTAGAGAATCAAAAGTTTTTCGAGATTTCTAAATTTGAAAATTTGGAATTTTTATATTTCTAAATTTCCAAATTACCAAATTGTCAAATTTGTAAATTTCTGAACATTAAATTTGAATTTACCATCGTGTCACTGTTTTCGAGGGTAAGTCGAGCGTTATTCCAATAATCTTCAAATATTCGAACGTCTGAAGATTATTTAAATAATACTCTGTACAATAAGAATGCGTTGCGTTGTGAATAAATTATTCTGCACGATATTCAGCGCGCAATTCACCGATCTGCAACAGAGAGAATTGTGTAGTTTTCGTTTTCATTCGATTTTTTTTTCAAATTGGTGGCATCACGCTTTTTTTTTCATACGCATCGTGCAACGAGAGGGGAAGCGAAGCGAGAGCGAACTACGTGTGAATGAACGTGTGAGTGTTGATTAAACGAATGATATTAATGATTCGAATGTACGGTGATCAGTGATCTCGATCCTGGCACAACCAGTGAGAATTTAACAATATTTTCTACCTGAATAATATTTGCGGGATCTTACGGAGTCTGAGCACGTGAAATTTCTCTTTATTCGCTATATTTCACTCTGTTCGAAGAGTGCGTCGGAAGAGTCCTACACGAATACCGTAATTTCCAACGTTCTCAGACTTCCTAGGATCTTTTTAGAATAACTTATCATGAAGATGGCAGTCCATCGTTTCGTTTTTAACCCGATATTCGTAAAATTACTACCGCGCGTTTCTGACAGTCTTTTGAATTTCGCGCCTCTTGTATTATGCACGGAAGAGTACGTTCGTTCGTTTTTTTTTCTTTTCTTTTAGAGTTTCGTTTAGCAGGACTTTTACGGCGTTGGAAATAAATTATTTCTGTCTGGCAACAACGATTTAAACGAAATTGCGTTTCGAATGTCTTGTCTGAAAACGTGTTTAAGAGACTGAACAGAACCGATGGTAGAAATGAAAATTCTGATCGATTGTCTTAGGGAAAACAAAAAATTGAACGATGTATGAATCGATATGACGAACGAGAATTTTGTCATATTTTAACGGGCATGTCCCGCCGAAAGACACAGTAAAAAAAGAGAGAGAGAAGACGAAGTTACAAAATATAACCTTGTGTAACGTCATAGGGAGATGTGATGTTTTTTAATTTTCCATAACCTTCGTGTTCGCTTATCTTGTGCAGAAAAGTATTTCGGTGATACCCTTTTACTTTGTTATAAAAGTAAGGATATATTATTCGCTCGGACACCTGGCTGTTCGAATATATTCGGCTCGATTTTAAATTTAAGTTCGTTCAGATCGTTTCGCGTGGAAAGTTACGTTTCACGTTCAATGGAAATTGTATGCTTTGCAAATGTCTATATCAAAATAGCGAATACCATAGTATACGCAGAAGAAATATTTTTTATGTATGTTTAATACGTATAACGGTACGATTGAGGAAATAAAACGTCGAAAACTTGACTCTGATCGTCACGAACGTATATGAAATTTGGTAGCGGATTAAACTTAAACGATTTATGGATTTTTGCATGAATAAAGTACTCTTGCAATATTTTATTAGATACTTTTAATATCTTATTTTAATAAAAACAGTTTTGAACAACGAGAGGAAGGTGCAAAAACATCGACCATAATGTTAATTCGAAAAGCGTTTATCTTTTTCGCGCGACGATGTGCGCATGCGCGTCATTTGTGTTTTCCCGCGATTATCTTCGCGCCGTTGACCGCCCGTCGCACGCGCTCGGGTACACATCTTTTATGTTATGTATATTTTGACGTTTTATATACACAACGGTATTATATACGAGAATAAAATTTTAAATATGGTGTATGTTATTGTCTACTTCCATGTTTTATATTTCACTTCACATGTTTTTGAATATCGCACGTATCAATGAGCGACTGCGCATGCGCGAGCAGCTACCGTACAGTACAACTCCCTCATATGATTAAAAACTTGAAATCTACGCGTGAAGATTAATAAACTATACTTTTATCTACAAGATTAGGTTCTACATATCTAAATTTAAAGTTCAAAGTTTCTAAATACGCAATTTCTGAATGTTTAAATTACTAACCTTTAAATTTAAAAACTTATACATTACGCAACTCTATGGTTACTCCATGATATTATAGATCGAAATAAAAATAATAACATCTATAACGATCATTGCACTTTGTAACCTTCGGTTCCAATTGAAAATATATAAAGGTTATGTTACCAATAGTTACGTTCACATCAAAGTGTCGTTGATATTTCAAATTCAAATTCAAATTCAAATTGAGTTGATCCTCGCGCAGGTTAGGTAATCGTACAGATGAAAAACCTCTAGTAAGAAAGTCAGGTTCCTATCTAGTAACTTGCATTGCGTATCAGCCTTTACGCAACCAACATATAAAATAAGTACAAAGACGCCACTTTCAAAGTGTACTTTAAATTGATCGCTGGCAATCAATTGTTTTATATTGGCGCGAATTATCAAGCGATTTATCAAATTTGTCCGATTTTTTAAACTGACGTTTTTAAGAAAAACAGCCAAAATAAGCAATCCAAAGGATACGAGTATGCCACCCAAGTGTAAATTTCAAGAAGGTAGACACTTAATTTTTAATACAACTCTATCGAAAGTTCCAGTGTATATTAAATGAATTTTTATAACTGAATATTGAGTGCTTTTCACGTTTTTGATGTATTAGCAATGTTATTTACTATTATTATATGATAATTTGCAGGGGAGAAGGTCCTCTGTTTTCATGGGCCATTAATTTATGAAGCAAAATGTCTAAAGTCCTCCATTACTAAGGAAAAACAGATCAAATATTTCATTCATTATGCTGGTTGGAATAAAAAGTACGTATTTAATTCTGTCTTATATGTTTGAACACGAATAAAATTGTGGGAATGATTGAAATAGTTGGGACGAGTGGGTTCCGGAAAGTAGAGTTCTTAAATACAATGAAGCAAATGTGCAAAGACAAAGAGAGGTTCAAAGAGCACATTCTAATCAGCAATCTGCGCAAAAGGCCAAAAAGGGCAGCACCTCCTCTAAAACTCAAGGACGTAGAAGTGAAGGTGTACGTGAAAAAGACACAGATAGTAGAGCAAGCACTCCTGTTGCGACAGTTGATAAAGGTGTTAGTCGGTTTAGCAAAGGTACAAGTAGTAGCGTAACTCCATCATCATCTCATGATACTTCGTTAGAAGCTCCGCGTAAGAAGCGCAGGTTTGTTTCAAACAGGATTTTTTTGTTGTACGTTAGTTGAGCAGCATAGGATAATTAAATTTTGTTGTAGCCGTTTAGAGCCATCGGGTGAAACAGAAGAATATCTCACCAAAGTAGAGGTTAAAATTAAAATCCCAGAGGAATTAAAATTTGTACTTATAGATGAATCAGAAGTTATACTGAAACATCATAAATTACCTGCTTTACCTGTAAAGAATACGGTTGACAAAATTTTAGATGATTATGTTGAATCAAAATCGTTAGGAAAAAATGACTCTGTCAGGTACTTATATTTATAATTTTTGTGTGAGAATATGTATCATTATAATTTATAATTTTAAAAATTATTTACTTGCTTTTATTGACAGTTGTGACATAATTATTTTCAGAGAAAGTACACTAGAAATAACTAAAGGAATTCGTGAATATTTTAATATATCCCTAGGCTTGCAATTATTATATAAATGGGAGCGGCCACAATTCATACAGATTATGAATGATAATCCTGAAACACTGCCTAGCCAATTATATGGTGCATTTCACTTATTAAGGCTATTTGGTGAGAGCACTTATTTTTTGTGTATCTTTTAATTACAATATTCTTGTATAATTATTAACATGCAATTAAAATATTTTTATAGTAAGACTTGGTGGAATGTTGTCATACACCACACTGGACGAAAGAAGTATACAGTTGCTGCTATCACATTTTCACGATTTCTTGCAGTATTTGCAAAAAAATAATACCGAATTATTCAATTTGCAGCAAGACTATGCGGATTCACCACCCGATTATCATAGGAAATATGCCTAATTTAGTATAAATAAATTTATATATTTAATTACACGAAGCAATACTGTAACTTCTGATTACTTTATACGGCAGCTGCAATATTTGTTCGAAAAATATCTATACTAAATACTGTTGTAATTACTTTCTATACAAAATAGGTTATTGTAAAAAGGAACAAATTTTACATATTGTTAAATATTGCCCAAAACAATTCTAAAATGTGAACTTGATTTTCAGTTGACGAAATGTACAGAAAAGATATAATACGTTTAATGATACATGTTTTAATTTAAATTAAGATAATTAAGATGATATTTATTGTAAACATATATGTATTACAACTTTATTATATCTAATTACAATTTTATACATATTTCAGAGTATTTAATTTATACATTTTTTGAGTAGTACACCCAACTACCAAATTTGCATTCCCTAGGGAAAATGGCAGCTCAGAAAAATTTTTACAAGTCCAATGTTATTCTCTGTATTACCGACGAGACACAGTATAGTGTGTGAATTGTTCTGAACACATAATCCACATTTTTGGACCAATAGAATATATTGGAAAGAAAATAAAATTAGTATTAAAAATATACAGCATATTAATTAATAAAATTAATAACTAGGTCTGTTTGATTGAGGCGCTCCGCGCCTAACCTACCAATTTTGAGCGAGCGAGTAAATTTCACGGTAAAGCAAAAATAGTCAACCGTGTCATCCGGTTGAATTGGTTGAGTGGTGCAAGAGAAAAACGTGGACAAAAAACTTGAAAAGTCAAGTACATAAGCGCGAGCAAATTCAATTTTGCATTAAAGTCTACGGGGATATGGTTTTTCGGTGATTATTCCTCTGTTGCATGTGCGGGCGGCGCGCAGGGGGAATATACACGATAATGGGTATGCAAAATTGTTAATTACTCACTTTCTGAGCACAGTCCACGAACTTTTATAATTAAAGAATGGTCAGCAATGCATTATTTACAAGGTTCGATCATAAAAGTTCATAAATAATGTTCAGGTAATGAGTAATTAATTATTTTATGTCAGCATTCCGATACGTACTTGAGTCGCCTATGTCAATTCTACTACGTATGTAGAATGCAATATTTTGGCACTTTGGCGACGTAGTATGGTTCCTGAGGCATTTAGAAACAAATTTCTATGAGGGTTTGATGCGTTTTGATGCCTAATAAAGCCAGGAAATCAATTTTTGTCGAATTCGGTCGAGAACGGTACAGGTGGCGCCATCTAGCGGCGAGCGGCGGAACTACGAAAAACTAAAATCTCGATTTTCTCGAAAACTAGGGACTTTTCCGAAATTCTGAGATATACAAATTGTTCCTTATCGCCTACGGAATCGAACGAATGTAATTATAGCCTGCTAGGACAATTATTAAGGAAAATAGAAAGATAGCCCATTTCATGGACTAAAAAATTGGCGTCCATCTAGCGGCGAAAGTTGGAACTACAAAAATATAAAAATGCGATTTTCTCGAAAATTAGCGAACTTTGAGTACTTCCGAGACTCAGAAAGTGTTGTGTGATCGCATTAGAAGCAAAATAATGCAACAAAAGCTTCTTAAAGGCTTTAATAAAGAAAATAAAAAAAATGCCATTTTATGGAGAAAATTTGTGGCGCCATCTAGCGGCGGCACTGCGAACTAAATTGAAAAAACGTATGTCCGAACACGCATTAAGGGGTCAAATAAAAATTAATTTTCTGGGCTTAATAGGCAAAAAAATGGATAACTTATTTATGAAAAATTGCTTTAAATTGTCTGAAGAAGCATAGTAGGTCGTCAAAGTTGCGAGATATTACTTTTTATATTTTTTCTTAACGCGTGTACGGGCATACGTTTTTTCAATTTAGTTCGCAGTTCCGCCGCTAGATGGCGCCACAAATTTTCTCCATAAAATGGCATTTTTTTTATTTTCTTTATTAAAGCCTTTAAGAAGCTTTTGTTGCATTATTTTGCTTCTAATGCGATCACACTACACTTTTTGAGCCTCGGAAGTACTCAAAGTTCGCTAATTTTCGAGAAAATCACATTTTTATATTTTTGTAGTTCCAACTTTCGCCGCTAGATGGACGCCAATTTTTTAGTCCATGAAATGGGCTATTTTTCTATTTTCCTTAATAATTGTCCTAGCAGGCTATAATTACATTCGTTCGATTCCGTAGGCGATAAGGAACAATTTTTATATCTCAGAATTTCGGAAAAGTCCCTAGTTTTCGAGAAAATCGAGATTTTAATTTTTCGTAGTTCCGCCGCTCGCCGCTAGATGGTGCCACCCGTACCGTTTTCGACCGAATTCGACAAAAATTGATTTCCTGACTTTATTAGGCATCAAAACGCATCAAACCCTTATAGAAATTTGTTTCTAAATGCTTCAGGAACCATACTGCGTCGCCAAAGTGCCGAAATATTCATTTTTTTATTTTCCTTATATGCGTGTTCGAACCCTCATTTCTTAGGATCAATTTTTTCGGTGATTATTCCTTCGTGAATAATAATAATAATAATATGACTTTTTATAACTTTCTTATCTGCCTATTCTGACATACATTTTTTCTTATTAGTTCGTCCGTTTCACCGCTAGATGGCGAAACGTGACCGTTTCCTGTCAACATTTGAAAAGTAAGGATTGTGCGCTTTTTGGCGCGCCTTTTTTAAAAAGCAGTCGCACCAACTACTACGTACAGCTTAACCTAATGACGAAAAACAACTATCCTAGTAACTTCTCAGAGGGCGCCTGTGTCAGTCGTCGCACCAATTTTCTGTTCAGTCGGTACTTCAATACGTGAGAACAGAATTCCGTAAGATGACAGATCTGTTATATATCCCGTCTATGGTCATATAGACATGAAATCGACGCGAATCGTATATACAGTTAAATGCGTACACAAACGTATCGTCTAGCCTGCAAACATCGGGTCAGTCAGTCAGTGGCAAGAAAAAATGGCGGATGTCGAGTTGAACGTCGACAACCTGATACAAAGATTGTTGGAAGGTACGTGATAAAAAAGGAAGCCTCTGTGAAAAGAAAGTGCGATATTGTTCTCGGTAATATCATCTTCGATTTGGTGTACAGTTGAACGATACTTATTTTTTCCAAAACACCCACTGAAGATCGTTCGTAAGCGAAGTCGCGCCGCGTACATCGAGTATATACATATATTTTCTATTCCAGCCAAAGCAAGATTAAATCGTGCGCGGTCTATTTTATGACATCCGATGTCTATGCTTTACGAATCCGTGTATGGTTTTTATCGTGGCTCTTTGTTTGTCGAAAGTTTTCGTTTTTATAAATCGAAAAGTCAAAAAGAAAAAAATAACAAAAGATATTGATCTGTGTGTTGCAGTCGTTGTTTAATTCTTACGTGCCAGACGTCTTCGGATTTGTTCCGTAATTTTTTTGATTTCTCTCAGAAAGGCAAAATTATTTTCTTTCGTTTGTTTTCTTTCTCATGCTACATGTCGGAACTGTTTGCGGTAAAGTATACCACACGCAGAAAGACCAGGTTCAGAAGAAAGCCAAGCTTAAAGATATTTTCTCGTCGGATTTCGTTGGTACGCAATAAGGAATCCACCCCCATGTAGTTCTTTTCTTTCTTTCGTTTTTTAGTTGCGTCTTTTACTTGTCTCAACGTCGTACGTGAACGCTCGCCATCGTTTGCTTATGATCTACTATGTAAACCGAACGTAGAAGCTAGATATAGTATCGTGGCACCTGCAACGTTCAGTTTCTCCCAAGATATCATCTTCGTTCTCAGTTACTTCATCATATCGTTAAGTGTCCCATTAGCTTTTCTGATTTTATCGTATTCTTGTTCACGCCAAATACAACTTGCAATATTTCTTTGTATTATACTTGTAAATGCAATATATTTAACTTTTAGAGTACAGAGCCTATTTTTTTAAACAGATAATGAAATCACTCTAAATACCCACTAAAAATTTATTAAAACAGCTCTCAGTCTGTATTTTCTGGTATTTTAATTCATCTGCATACTGGTAAGTAAAAATTGTATTGACCATTCACATGAATAACAGACTGGTATATTAAAGATGTACAGTACTTCTGTGTATGATGCATATCTATGTATATTCATTGAATAGTACTATTCAAGCTATAACTTATTTTCAACAACTCTTCTTTATCTCTTCTCACCAGAACTTATGAGAGCATCTTTTAAAGATGTTTCATGTTTTAAATAGAATCAGTTAAAGAGTTCTATAACTTTTTGGATCCCCAGTTATAACTCTATATAAATCTTGAAATAGTTCAAGTCTTTTGCTTCATACTCTAAAGGTTAATATTACTGAAACTTGAATATATTCAAGCATAAATCTTTTGGGACCATTTACTCAGCAATAACATTGAACTTATATCACGTTCTATAAATAAAAGATCATAGTTACATGAAAAATACAACTTGTAACAATGCAATTTGCACGTAAATTATTGCTTGAATGCAAATTAGTTAACTTGCATGCTTGATATGATATTTGTCAGTGTTGATTGACCAAGCTTTTATGAGGACAGTACGTGTATATTTCTCTCATCTCTCAATGAGTCGGCTATCTTTTGTGAAGATAATATCGTGTTCTCTTTGGGGATCTTACAGCACAATTTGATGTACTTTTATATGAACATATTGTTAGTGTTAATGTTTTTTATCCTGGCACATGTTTTCTTAATGTATTTAAGTAATAAATGTATGTTACAACACTGGCTACTGAATATATTTAGAATAAGTGTCTTACTTGGCATATACGTATTACAAATTGAATGTAAACTTGTTATTATCTTTTTGCAGAGATTAATGTATTCGTTATATACACATTGTTCTTTGATAAGACACCTCTTTTTCACGAGAGTTATTTTCAAATTTATTACAATCAGAATGAAGATGTTAATGCTTGGCGAAGAATAATCTTTTTTTTAATCTTTCCTGCGTGATCTACAGTGGTATCTTTTATTTGTTTATTTTTTTTTACAAATTAAACGAGAATTTACAGTGAACTATAACATGTTCGAAGAGTTAATTCAAGCTATCGCGTGCGATCAAATATAACTATGACGATGACTAAATTTTTTCTATCGTCGGCTCCGTTTCCGTAAATAACCGCAAATATTAATAGATATTGTTTCCGACATTTTGCTGTTTTAGGATATATTCTATCATTAATTCATTTCTTCTTTTTTCCTCGGATTTTTGTTTATTAATCATGATGCTTAGATACTCTGGTTGATGTGACCTTGCTGATATGCAGTTTTCCAATAACCATCATCGGCCCAGTTTAGCCGCATCGTGAATTCCTTTATAGCTATAAATAATCTAGTGACACTGATACAAGGTTCTGAAGAGCAATCTGGGAAACGAAATTTCTCATTTCTTGCTCGTACTATATACCATGTTCGTATTGTACGGCCTATATTCATATATCACGATCAGTGATTACACACGTGACTAACCGGCCCCGGGCTTTTGTTTTCGTGTTCCACAAGTTTATATACCCGTACAGTTGTATTATTCGAACTCATATAACCACTTAATCCCGTCGAAGCATTATAACTACAATGTGTGCGACAACCTTTTGTGTTCTCGGTTATTGCATCAAGAGAAAACCTATATCACGTTGCTTGATGTTTTTACAATCGATCTTCTAACGTAATGCTTCCGTGTCATCGAACACTATTTAACCCGTGCTTTACGCGTAATCATTGCATCATTCGGGAAATAATTTTTTTCTCACGTATTTTCGTTAAAAAAAGTTTTAACTTATTAATACTCTGAGATCGAAAATTATTTCCATGAATGGCTATTTAATGCTTTACAGCTCACTCGATATTGGAGATGCTGATATCGATTATTGATACATAATGATATATCGATCATATCGTGACTAAGGAAATGCGCAATTTTGTCGTTCATATTTGTTAAGCTTGAAACTTAACATAATCTGATTTCATCAGTCTAATTTAAACTCCGAAGTTAATTTAATCTGATTTGAGCAGATTTAAGCTTGAAATATAATCTAATCTAACTTGAAAACAAGAGTAATTAAATTTGAACAATAAAAGGAGGAATTACATTTGCATTTAGTTCGTCATAACGATGCTATCGATACATCAAATAATATCGATATTGATCGGTAACAGCTGTAACAATAAACGAGATGTGATATATGAATAATGACGTTTTACCGAGTGGAATCGTAATAAACACGTCAGGACCGTATATCGCGAATCCGAACGATAGGAATACAATCGAATCCGTGTAATCGTATTACCCTTGTTCCCCTTTGAAATCGGTTCTCGGCAGTCAGACACCTTCATGCTCCAGCGTAGACTTATGCTCGATGTACCTGTGAAAACGAATCTTTGATGCCTCGCGTCGATACACGAGGGAAACTAACTAGAAGAAAAGGCGTTTAAAACGTGCAAATTTTCTGGCCACAGTCAGAGGATGCCGACCAGGAAAAACCGTTGTTATGTCCGAGAGCGAGGTGCGCGGCCTTTGCCTGAAATCGCGGGAGATCTTTCTTCAACAGCCGATCCTGCTCGAGCTGGAGGCGCCACTTAAGATCTGCGGCGACATTCACGGTCAATACACCGATTTGCTGCGATTGTTCGAATACGGGGGTTTCCCGCCGGAAGCGAACTATTTGTTTCTCGGTGACTACGTGGACCGGGGTAAGCAGTCGTTGGAGACGATATGCTTGCTGCTCGCGTACAAAATCAAATACCCAGAAAACTTCTTCCTGTTGCGTGGTAATCACGAGTGCGCCAGCATAAACAGGATATACGGATTCTACGACGAATGCAAGAGACGGTACAACATCAAACTATGGAAGACGTTCACCGATTGCTTCAACTGTTTACCGATCGCCGCGATCATCGACGAGAAGATATTCTGTTGCCACGGCGGCCTCAGTCCGGATCTTCAGGTGATTCGATTTCGTCATTTCAGGAGGACGCAACGAAATATGATTTATTTTTATCGCAGGACAGCGTTATGACACGCGTAATTTATCGAGATTTCAAACTTTTACAAACCGCGCCAAATTTATATTTGCTCGAAGATGACGATATTCTAAAAACGTTTTTGCGTCATATTTTCACGCGATATTAAATTTTAATATACTCCGGTTAAATTTATAGTTTGCCTTGAAATTTTGGAATATCGTCGTGTGGCGGCTCGTGGCAGGAAATTGAAAAATAAACCGGCTAATCGATTTTTTTTATTTATATTGTAGGGTGGAGAATAATGAAACTTTAATCTCTGTTCCCTGTCAACATGTTTAAAATTAATTTTTTTACATTATTGCTATTTGGGTGCAACATTTACTTCTCTTGGTTGAAGAGAAAGATAGTAACTCTCTGCTATCTATTTCTCAGTCTTAGAAGAGTCTGGCAAGAAAATAGAGAGAGTTCTAAAATTTAAGAACTAATTTTGGAATATTTCATCTACGCTCCTCAGCTAAGAGAAGCCTAAGTTGTACAATACCATGCAAATGTTTGAATACAGTTTTTATTTAACAGAATATGGAACAAATAAGAAGAATTATGCGCCCAACGGATGTACCTGACACTGGCCTTCTCTGTGACCTGCTGTGGTCAGATCCAGACAAAGAGGTCCAGGTATAAAGATCTTATAATTATATTATTTGTATTAAGTCATCCTTTATCTACATAAACTACATCCTTAATTTTGTTTCAGGGATGGGGTGAAAATGATAGAGGTGTATCTTTCACATTTGGTCCGGATGTAGTATCTAAATTTTTAAATCGCCATGATATGGACTTGATATGCAGGGCACATCAAGTGGTCGAAGATGGTTACGAATTTTTCGCGAAACGTCAGTTGGTTACTTTATTTTCTGCTCCTAATTACTGTGGAGAGTTCGACAACGCCGGTGGAATGATGAGCGTCGATGAAACACTAATGTGCAGTTTTCAGGTTAGGTTTCATACCCTTGGAGATATATTTGCATTTTTATTTAATTGTAACACATAGCTATGTCTGTAGATCTTGAAACCTTCAGAGAAGAAAGCAAAATACCAGTACTTAAGTTTGAATACGGGTCAAGCAACAAGACCATCTACACCACAAAGGAATCCAGCCAAAAAGAAATGACAGCCTTGTGCTCATCTTTTGACATCAACACCATTAGCGGATGCTCTTGTGTTAGGTAAACTGATTTTATGTTTAAGGAAATTTTCCCTATTAATGTTCTAAAGCGAACATCGATAGGCGTTAATGAATTAACATTAAAGAGCGTAACACCAGAAAATGAATAACAGAGTGAGGAGGTGAGACACGTAGTGGTGTTTGGTTATCCATAATTATTTGTGATCGCGGAAGACTTTAAGGTGCAATTTTAATTTTCTTCTTCGCATATGATTTAAATCTTAGCATTTTAAGTACATTTATTACGTTGACTGATTAGCATTTAAAACGTTACACGTTGTATTAATAGAACCTGTTCAAGTGCGTTTGTCATGGAAGGTTTAGAAACGAAAAAAAGAAAAAAAAAAAACAAAAAGATAAGATCTAACTTTGCTAATACTTTTCATGAGTATTACTTTTCATGTTTCAGCATGAAGACGTCAAGAGAAGTGTGTAACATTACCTCTTCCTTGATTACATCTAATAAGATAAGTAATATAATTAAAAGCGATACGTTTTTCAATTTCAAGTAAGGATCATTTCCGCATTGTCTGGTAAAATTATTAACACGTATCTTCCAGATGCGGCGTGGTCCTTGATATGCCATTAGCGTTTAATGAAATTTCCACATTCTCATTTGATTATTTATTGCTTCCATCGTTAAATGTTCAGTGTAATTATTAGATTTGCTGACTATTCCTGATACTTCTCTATTATTGCCATCGCTTCGCAGCTGATTTAAATTACATGTAATCATTTAACAACGCGCTGTGCGTTATGTACATAGATATTCATTTCTTTCGCTCCATGTGTTACTTCTGTTTTGTCATCTCATGTTCATACGATCTTCGATATTTTACTTTTTAATGTTCTATAAATATTGACAGCACGTTCCAACATACGTTGTAGAAATACTAAACCGTTTATTCTCTAAGAATGAAAAATCAGAGAGGAACAGAGAACCAGTATTTTTAAGATAATTCTATGCAGATTACATTATTGTCTTTTTATTCATCGTAAGGAGAGGATTCGAATAATTATTTCAAATGCAGATTAAGAGGTTGATATAAAAAATACCAAATTACTCAAATCTCTTTCTATCGGATACAATGCACTCAGATTGTCACTTCTAAGAACTATTTCACTTTCAGATTCGTTTATCATTTGCGAACGTCATTTAATCATCCATCAAGCATTGTGCAGCATTTAATTTTGAATACACGCTTTAGTAACATGGCAATATTTTGCAAAGCATTTATTTTTATTCATTTAAAGAAAAACATTCTGCTGAATAATAAATTGTGCAAAGTAGTTGGCATAATTAAAAGTAACGCGTACTAGAAAGTATCAAAAACAAAACTTGAATACTGACCTGTATAGAACTTAAGCGAGTTTACAAAGATATATGTACATATATATGTATATATGCGTGTGCGTATATATATACATATATATCAAAAAGACAAAAAAAAAAAAAGAAACAATACAATGATTAAAAGAGAAAAAAATTATCTTAGATCGCACTGTATCGTAAATTTACTATTAGTTCAAGAAGCGAGAGCATCACGAGTATTATCTGAAAGTGAAATAATCAACTTCGTATCGTTAAACGATAAAAAAGCGACCAGTGATTAAATGTAATTTGCGTTTCCCAAGGAAATTATTTTAAATGCGAACCATTGTCAATCTTTGTTTACTGTATTGTTAATTGATAGACGAGTGTAATTTGTTCTTCCGTGTTTAAGTAATCTCTGCAAAGAAGGTTGTTAGAAAAAAACGGCCACATTCTTCCCGCCATTTTCATCCCCTTCTTCCCTCTGATATAAGTTTAATAAAAAAGAAGCGGTTGTGATCCCTCGGTATGCGTTTTGTCCGAAACTCGTAAATTATATACACAGATATTATATTTGTAAATGACGGATCAGTCGTGATTCGACGTTCAGGTGTAAAACGTAGGGGTCAAAGATCGATCGAATCTCGACGGAACACGGCAATGCAATGACATCCTAAAGATGTAAAACTTTCAGATAATAAACATGCATATTGTTGTACAAACCTGTTCATTTTCAGTTAAAAAGAAAAACATCTTGTAGTAAAATTTGGGCAGTGTTTATTTTATTCGTAGACAGAACGAACGAACAGTACAATAAACCATGGTGACGAGAAACATTGTTAATAAATAGAACTCCGTGGACGATGATACGCGCTGCGAGAAATATAATCAGACAATAGGTATCGAATAATTGCTTGGGATACGTTGCAAATATTCTTTCATTTCTTTTTTTTCGTGGCTTTATTTTTTCATCGGTTTTTTTCGTATCACGCGTTCCATGCTGGGTGACACGGTCATCAGTAGGCGGCTGCAAAAAAGAGTCATCGATTAGCTCAAATAAATAGGCTATAGCTTCGAGAATTCTCATTCGCGTTTACAATTTTTACATTTATCAATTTTACTATTTTCACATTTTTACATTTATGAATTTTGCAATTTTTATATTTGCAAATTTTACCATTTTTATATTTGCAAATTTTGCAATTTTTATATTTGCAAATTTTACAGTAGCTTTACAATTTTTTCATTCTTTATTCTAGTCTTCAAAATTTTCAACTTTGTAAATTTCCAAAATCTACTTACTAGATTTTCAAATTTTCCAATTTAGAAAAGTTTGCATTTAGGAAACTTAAAGTTCAGCAAATTCTCGAACTATGAAATTTTCAAGTAATTAAAGATGGAGTTTCTGCAGAATTCTCGAAGCTTAGAGTGACAGTGACACAAGGACATTTTTGAAAGAAGGACAGGTCCCCGATATCTTCACATCTAAAGCTCGTGTTAAATTCGACCATTATCAGCAAACACAAACTAATATAATTCGACCGTTAGAAACAAAATGGCCGCAGAAGTGTTTGCATGATGCAGCTCGATTTTCCTTTCAGATGTGTACACAATATATACATATGTATTAGTGGAATGAAATGTATGTACATAGAGGAGATTCCAAATAAATAAAAACCTATTAGAGGGGGCGTTTAAATCCAGGCACGTAAGTCACGTACAAAATGACAACTGTGTTTGATAATTGTTCTCTTAATTAGATGATCACGTAATTGATTAACGTTTACGATGACACGGTTAAAAAGGTCGATTTCTTTTTAACAGCCGACGTAACACGGGCTGTGTATGTTTCTATTTTTTTCTTTTCTATTTTGAATTAATGTTTGTGACGTTTAGTTGCGTGTTAATGTGGTCGTAGACGGAGATATATACAGCGGTCAATTATCGTAACGTGATCGTCTCTCCGGTGATTATTTTGTTCACATGAGGAAAGGGTGCAAAAACACTTGACCACATTTTATCACAATTTTTATCGCTCACTTTTCTTTCTTAATATGTGGTACGTTTATTGTACCATGGGCGGGTAAAGTGAAATCGTGGAACTGGCTTCGAATAATAGTAGTATAACGACCCTGAAATATAAGACATTTGGGTTCATTTGCTGTGCGAATTTTAGCGAGGTTTGGTTTGATCTCTCTTGATAAAGTGGTGAGATTATCTGGTAAATAAAGGGCTTCTGAAGCCTAGTCAGAGTAAACAACCGCAATGTCAGCGACATTGTCATTGAAGTTATTGACCCAGGTTAAAGTTGCAAATCAGATTTTCGTTGTTTACTTCAGACGTAATTAAATATTCAGCTATTTAATTAAGTATTTAAGATTTATAAATAGTTATTAGTGATTGTAAACTTTCTTTTGAAAATCTTTTAAGAGTGGTTTTTTTTTCTTGGAAATTGCGGTCGATGGTTGAGCTGTTATCGAAGAAAGGTATTAAAGTTAATCCTTTGACATTATGGCGATATTTCAGTCACCGGAAGCGGCACTTCAGAATTTTATATAAATTGCTTTATCGATCTGAGCTCGTTTACAGTTTATCAATGAACATAGGTATTTATGTACGGAGATATTTATTTTGGTAAATGCAAGAATATTTGAGTAATTTGTAATTTGTTTTATTGCGTTACTATTTTGAGATGTTCCTCCATTTTTATTTTTTGTTATGTGTTTATGACTTTGGTTTTATGTAACATATGACTGATAAATTATATAGGAAATTTTTAACTAATTGTACAAAATAAATTGTACAAACTTTGCAACTAATATTGCAAAATAAATTATACAAAATTTTCAACTAATATTGCAAGATAAATTATACAAAAAATTTTTAACTTAATGATGCAAAATAAATTATATAAAATTTCCAACTAATAATACAAAATAAATTATACAAAATTTTCAACTAATATTGCAAGATAAATTATACAAAAAATTTTTAACTTAATGGTGCAAAATTAATTATATAAAATTTCCAACTAATAATACAAAATAAATTATACAAAATTTCCAACTAATATTGCAAGATAAATTATACAAAAAATTTCTAACTTAATGATGCAAAATAAATTGTACAAAATTTCTAACTAATAATACAAAATAAATTATACAAAATTTCCAACTAATATTGCAAGATAAATTATACAAAAAATTTCTAATTTAATGATGCAAAATAAATTGTACAAAGTTTCCCACTAATAATACAAAATAAATTATACAAAATTTCCAACTAATATTGCAAGATAAATTATACAAAAAATTTCTAATTTAATGATGCAAAATAAATTGTACAAAATTTCCCACTAATAATACAAAATAAATTATACAAAATTTCCAACTAATATTGCAAGATAAATTATAGAAAAAATTTCTAACTTAATGATGCAAAATTAATTATACAAAATTTGCAACTAACAATACAAAATAAATTATACAAAATTTCCAACTAATATTGTAAAATAAATTATACAAAAAATGTCTAACTTAATAATACAAAATAAATTACACAAAAAATTTCTAACTTAATAAAATAAAATAAATTATACAATCTCTCCAACTGAAATTATTGCAAAATTATACAAACTCTCCAACTAACATTACAAAGTAACAAAACTTGCCACAGTAAAATAAATTACAAAGTGTATTTATAGAATTCAATTTCTCTGTCTGGCTACCAAGAGACAAACAATAATTATAAATAAAGATAGCCAATTAATTGTTTAACGATAGGCTGCCAAGAGGAAGAAATACTTGGCAGAAGGAAGTTGAGTATCATGTCTCTGTTACGAGCCGTGTCAAGTTTTTAACATCGTTTAAAGAAACAATACCTGTGCTTCAGCCAAACTATAAACAATGCCAAATATAATTTCATCGGTTGTTATTATGTAATCGTTCGAGGAAGATCTCAAAATAATTGTGAAGTTTCAAGTACATGATATTGTAACGCATTTTGACATTGAAATCCTACAGAAGTTATAATTATTTTATAATCAAGGTTTTTTTTAAGAGTTTTATGATAAATAAAAATTCCAAATGTCAGTTTTCATTTTTTTGTACAAATTTTTAAAGCGCTCATTCTTTTGATTAAAAATTTTAAACGCGTTTTCATATTTTCAGACAGAGAATAATCAGATATTTTCTAATGAAGTATAAGTGATGGCGGATAATGAAAAAGGGTTACATACCGAAAGGCCTGATGGGATGTCGGCTCCATAGATAGCTACGTTTCACAGGGCTAAGATAACTGTCCCTCAGGTAGAACGGGGTGCTCCTTTGAGCATAGCTCGGAATATAAGGAGCAAAGGCTGGGTACCACCATGGGTCTCTGGTGAAAGCACTGACGGGTGCCATGGGTGATGGTTCCAGAAGGTCGAACAGCGGTTTTCTACGTAGCAGGGTAGGTAAGTAGTCCCAGTCGTTCAGCAAATTACCTACATATTAAGAATTCTATTTTATATTCACTGTTTATTATTATTATACCATATTATTTTACATTTATTACATATTATTATTATATCATACTATTTTACATTTGTCACATATTATTTTTATACCATATTATTTTATATTCATCACATATTGTTATACCATGTTACTTTGCATTCATCACATATTATTATTATTATACCATGTTACTTTACATTCATCACATATTATTATACCATGTTCTTTTACATTCATCACATATTATTATTATTATACCATATTACTTTATATTCATCACATATTATTATACCATGTTACTTTACATTCATCACATATTATTATATCATACTATTTTACATTTGTCACATATTATCTTTATACCATATTACTTTAAATTCATCACATATTATTATACCATGTTACTTTACATTCATCACATATTATTATATCATACTATTTTACATTTGTCACATATTATTTTTATACCATATTATTTTACATTCATCACATATTATTATTATACCATACTATTCTACTTTGCATTCATATTATTTTAATTTTCTAAAACATTGTATGAATATAACTTCTATGTATAACTTTAGTTCAATTACTAAGGAATTATTCCTTAATTAAATAGGCTACTTATTTAATACTTTTAGCACTGATAAGTGACACTACGAAATTCATTTTTAATTTTACTAATTTTTAGCACTATAATTCTTGTCAACACCAGTCATTTTCACTGTGGTCAAACAGCACTGACTTTGTCACAATCGACTAGATTTATTATTCACTAGAGAGTACTTTGAGGTTCATTGTAAAACACTTTGACTATCTCTTATAATTCTTACAATTTTTTCCAATTTTTCAAACTACAACTAATTTATAAACCTTGCTAAATATTAAAGTATGTCCAGAGTGCTAGAAAACCAATATGGCCGCCATAGCCTCAGTAAGGGACTCAGTGTCACATCAAATGTTTCAAATAATTTCTACTAAATGTTTCTAAATGTTTCAAGTTATTGAATGTTTCTAAATGTTTTACGTTACTGAATGTTTCAAAATTGATAGTGCTTGTCAAATTATTCCAACTCCAGTTATAATAAATTATCTTTAAGTATGAATAGTAACAGTATAATAAATGTAATCAATAGTAATAGGTATTAAATCTATTTCCTTGTGAAGTAGTTTGTTTCTGAAGCTATTTATTGTTAAAGCTATTTGTTGTCAACGTTAAGTCATTTATTGTTAACGTTATTTGTTAAAGAGTCAAAGTTAAGTCATTTATTGTTAAAGTTATTTGTTGTCAAAGTAAAATCATTTATTGTTAACGTTATTTGTTAAAGAGTCAAAGTTAAGTCATTTATTGTTAAAGTTATTTGTTGTCAAAGTAAAATCATTTATTGTTAAAATTATTTGTTGTTCAAGTAAAGTCATTTATTCTTAAAGTTATTTCTTATCAAAGTAAAGTAATTTATTCTTATATTTTGATAAAATTATTTGTTTTCAAAGTAAAGTGATTTGCTTTCAAAGTCCACAGTCTTCTCACTAACTGAAGCTACCTTCACCTAAGCAAACTTACTTCACTAACAAAGTTACTTCACCAAAGTGTTAGACTACTAACCCAACTGTCAAAGTGTTACTATCACTAAGTGTTACTAACAGTAAGAGACAAAGGAGTACCAACGAGAACTCACCGTGGATGTCGAACAATCGTTTCGTACTGAGCGGAGGGCTTATATGCCGAGCGAGCAAAGGAGTTTTGCTCGGATACAGCCTGTCGATGTCTGCCAAGCGGTTCAGATGGTCGGTCCAAGCTTTCTCAGGGTCGAACGGTTTCGCTGTATCGTGATACATTTATGGCAATGAAACAAAAATTCGTGGCAATGAAAATTGCATTCCTGTCGGATCGCTCTGTGAATACCAGCTTGCGATGCTCGAAATAATTAGAGGATGCTTTAAATTAAGCTGTCGACAGTTATCAACATCTTTCGAAATTTATTGTGTTCTGTGTATCTGGTTGATCTCCGATTATGTTCTGTGATTCATTGTTAAGGTATAGATGATTTGATACAAAATATATTTAAATCAAGGTTTTGTGTTTTGAGAAATTGCTGTTCACATATGTGATGTACGTGTGTGAGATTCATATGTGGTTCTTTCATTGACAAGGTAGACTGTGAAATATAAATGTAACGTGTTTAGATTGAGAGTATTTCATTTTTGAAATTTGATGAATTAGTGTTTCTTGAGAGAGGTTCACATATGTATGTAATTTACACATATGAGAGATTCACATATGTGATGCTATGTGGTTTCATTTTCTGGTCAATTGACATTTTGATAGACAAGTGAGATATAAATGTAACGTATTTAGATTGAGAGTATTTCATTTTTGAAATTTGATGAATTAGTGTTTTTTGTGAGAGGTTCACATATGTATGTAATTTACACATATGAGAGATTCACATATGTGATGCTATGTGGTTTCATTTTCTGGTCAATTGACATCTTGATAGACAAGTGAGATATAAATGTAACATATTTAGATTGAGACTATTTCGTTTCTGAAGTTTGACGAGTTGGTGTATGTTGTCACATATGTGATTTACACATGTGAGAGGTTCACATATGTGATCTGTGAAGTTTTCTGATCAATTGCCATTTTGATTGACAAGTGTGTTAGAAATGTAACATATTTAAGTTAAGACTACATTTCTGAGTTGGTGTTTGCTGTCACATATGTGATTTACACACGTGAGAGCTTCACATATGATCACACATGTCATCTTAAATATTTCAAACGAAATAAATGTTTTACCGTCAAATACACAGAGATACTATTCTATAATTAAATTGCTAACAAATACTAGTGCTTTAGTATTTGTTATTTCAATCGATCCGTGCAGGAATGCAAAATTGTATTTTTAAACAAACAACACTCAAATCATACCAAGCATCTTTTTGTCCATAAACAAATCACTGAAGATACAGATAATTTTACTTGATTTGTTGAACTGTAAAAGATACTTCTCTGATTTGAAGTTTTATTATTTCAGATAAGAATCGTGTCGGATATTTTGTATCAGACTCGATTCTTTTTGTATCAGCTCTTTGACGCTTTTGAGTTAAAAAAAAGTACAATAATTGAAATAGTATTTTAATTATTAAAATAAATTTGTATTATTTATATAATTTTGTAGAATTCAGCATTGTACAAGTTTAAAACTTCAAAGTTCACTATTTAAAAAATTTAACATAAATTATCGCTAATTTTTAACAACAAAAGCGTCAACATATATACTATAACAAAAAAACAAAAAGTAGAAAAATAACAAGTCCACATTGAAAAACACTAATCTATGAAGAGGCTCGAGATTCTTCTTCTCCGTTTGTCATTTGTCGATGAATCGTTTAATGTGTATGCAACGATCAATCTAAATGAATAATTACGACACCTAATCGTGAAAACCGTGCGTACCATCGGTTTCATTTCACCCCGAATCTGGCCGAAATGTATTATCATATTTTTTTGCGCTCCATTTTCTCTATTTTAGCTTGTTAGCTTAAGCGACTATCTCGCGAGGAAAAATATCTCTCTATGTTAATTACTACGTTTCCATTAATTCGAGGCTGTTCATGCTACATTCATGGACGTTTTTAATAAAAAATTTGAAGAGTGTAAGAAACTTTGTTCAAATCTTTCTGCAATGTTATCATGTAGTGATGCTTCATATTTAATTTACAGTGCCTACAGTGTGTCTTACAAGTAGTAGGTCTTTGAAATGAGGAGTAGACGTGATTCTGAATAAGATTTCTCTTCGCAAAAATGGGGTTTGAAGCTTCGTTTTTGAATTATGTATGCGCAGTAAATGCAATGTATAGTATATTCAACGCTTGGTGAGTGCAACGCGTAAGAAATCAATGCGTGGTGAATGTAACGCGTGGTAAATACAAGACGTGGCAAGTACTATGCGTGGTAGGTGCAGCACGCGGTAAGCAACGCGTGATAAATTCAATGCGTGGTAAATACAACGCGTGGTAAATATAATGCGTGGTCAATACAAAGCGTGGTAGGTGCAGCACGTGGTAAGCAACGTGTGGTAAATTCAATGCGTGGTAAATACAACGCGTGGTAAATACAATGCGTGGTAAAGAACGCGTGGTAAATACAATGCGTGGTAAATACAACGCGTGGTAAATATAACGCTTGGTAGGTGCAGCACGTGGTAAGCAACGCGTGGTAAGTGCAGCACGTGGTAAATACAACGCGTGGTAAGTGCAGTACGTGGTAAAGAACGCGTGGTAAATACAGTGCGTGGTAAATACAACGCGTGGTAAGTACCACGCGCTCAGCCGCTAGCTCGAAGCTGTCGCTCTCGCGTCTGCGCATGCGTAATCCTCACGCTCTGATTGGTCCGTGTTTTTCCTTAATAATTCAAAAACGGAGCTTCAAACCCCATTTTTGCAAAGGGACATCTTATTCAGAATCATGTCAGCTACCTCCCATTTCAGGGACCTACTAGTTGTAAGACACTGTTGATTTCTTACACTCGATATGTAAAACAAAAGAAAAAGAATATTTAGAAGATTGTGCGAGGGTGAACTAGTGGGAACTGCGAGTGTGTTAGGTTCGACAAGGGTTCTGTCCTTGTTTCGTGTGATTTTGAAGCCGTGCGTGTTCCTCCTACTCGATACAGAGCGTTCAAGCTCACGATTCTTTCCTTCTAGAAGAGAAAAAAAATGTTGGAAAAATTGTTCTCTCTCTCACAAAAAATAACACGACGCCACGTAACGTGAAAAAGCATACTAACCTTGTGGGAGGATAAAAAATCGCCTGCAAAAAATCGTACTCCCGATGGAGAGGAAAAAAGCTGCTTTTGCGAAAAAAGAATCGAGAGCAACCCGTCAACTGTTTCTTTCAAAATTCATAATTTTTTATTAGAAAACTTTAATATTTTGCTTTAATGCACTTTAATGTAAAGTGCATCGACTGTTTTTTAACGATGCAATCTTTTTTTTGTTCAATTTTTTGTGCTTCAATTGACGGGTTAGAATTGAGCTTAAACTACGAATCACTTTAATTCCTTGCACTCGTAATTTGAACATTTTATAACAAATTTTGGTGGAGACATTTCACCCTCGAATGATGAGACATAACATAAATTTAGAATTTCAAACACTAAAACTTTTAAAACTAAATTTTTCGTATTGGATAAACTGTGAGAGAATAATTTGAAAATGAAGTTAGAGGCTTGAAATTTTACTTTAAATTGAATTCAGATTGACCCACAACATATTTGAAAAATATTGTACATTTTTATATTTAAATTAAAGACGATCTGTCTAATCAGTATAATCTCTAATACTACCCTTCTTATTTTTACATATTTATCTCTAAATATTTCAAAATTCCCGCCATATTCTCTACGTAACAAAATGGCCACCACCTTCTATATAACAAAATGGCCGCCATATCAAGTTCTATTATCTTCAATGACTCACCGTTCAAGGCTGTATTATATTACTAATTATCAATAATTATAAACTACGCAATAATTTATCTCTGTGAATATTCATTCACTCATCAAAAAACCAGAAAACCAGAAAAAAATCACATACGAGTGCAAAGAGAACAAACTCGTCCACCAAGTGGCGAATACAAATTTCTTTCCCACGAATAAACGCGACTATAAACGATCCGTCATTGCAACTTCCAACTACTTGTCTTCTGGTGTTTGTATTATATATTAATTATACTACAGAAAGGTTCGAAGGAAAGAATTACGCATAATTGGGGGGTATATTATTTAAGCTCAGAGTTTTTACGGGACAAGGTTGGTTCAAGGGAGAAACAGAAAAAAAAACTTACATGCCATCTCCTGAAAAAGATAGAAATTTTTGTTGGATCTGGTTGTAATTAATTGCCGCTTGTTAGTCGGAAAAATAATACTCGGACACGCGTGCGGATTAGAGCGTGTATTATCCATTTTGTGATTAATGTTGATTATCTGTTTGCTATACGTCGTCCTCGTCTTCCATGAAATAAATTAACCTTTTCTCTTGAAATAATTTGTAAATATAGGGTGAGTCACAGTTAATTAAATTTTTTCTTTAAAAAATAACAGATACTGTGTGTGAACATGGTTGGAATCAGTAGAGTAATATTATACTCAAGGCTTTGCTTTTATCAGCTGTTCTGGGATTGAACATGTTAGGTTAGGTTGAACATGTCAGTTTATTTTTAGCATTTACCTAACTCATCAAATGGACAATATATGTAATTAATTTCATGTTCACTTTAAAAATGTAATTCACAAATAAATAAATAAAAATGCTTTATAAAACCTTGCATTAAAAAATGGTATACAAAAACTATAAAACCTTGAAAGTCTCCATACCATTTGAAAAAAATTGAATACCCTATTAATAAAATTTAATGAAACACGTGATTCACCCTGAAGCTAAAAAAAAAGAAATACCAAGACAAGGAACGACGTAAAAAATCATTAAAAATTAGAACGCGAAAGCGTCGAGAGAAAATTTCCAGCTTTTTCAAGTTTGGCGGCCATATACAGAGTATCCTTTTATATTTCTTCGTATAAACGCCACTACTATAAACTTGGTAATCTTCAACTACAATCATTCTCAAGCTCAGTCACGTTGTCCTCCCTCTATTATTTTTTAGATCCATTTTCAAACTGCGACCTCCACCTCAGCTGCAAGAGTTAACGTCTTCTGAATCATTCGTCCGCGGAACAAATTGTTTTTCCTCAAAACGCAAAAATCTCGCGAAAATAAAACGCGTAAAAATTGTCGGAAAAAATGTTCCTCACAGCTATCGATTTTTTATTGCAAAAATTTTGTTGTATACAGTGTACAGCAGCTTTCTAGTGCCTTAGACAAGCAGATCCGTTGGCCACTGTTTCAAGATGGCTTCCAAGCTTCCATTTTCCGTAGTTCCGTTCTCTCGACGATCGTCACATCGATTGAGAGAATATTTTTGTTCTTTTTGTGTGTATGACTGTTTTAGTAGATTCTTGTTAGCCATAAGCTTTGGATGTTAGGTTTAAGTTTTTGAATGACTGTATACTTGTGAATACTTGTGTTATACTGAAGCAAAAGTATGAGATCCATTATTATTTAACCAACTGGTGCTGGATCTTTCAATTTTTTATTATTCTTTTTTTAATTCGGTAACTTAATTTTTATAAGGTTTCAATATTTAAATAATTGCACTATTTAATGATTCATCTACAGAATTTAGAACCTTCAGATTTAATTTAATTTTGTAATTTGAGTAAATGGAGAAAAATTTTGAAGTATGAAATTTTTCTTTTTGATCTCATATCTTTGGTTAAAATTATTGTTAGTGTACACTGCTCAAAATTGAATGATAGTTCTTGTTACATAGTTTGCATTTTTATATTCGTCTTAGGTTTCTTCTAGGTTTAATTATTTTGAGCAGCATATATGTATAAAAAATACTATAATCGTATAGCATTGGAGTAACTGGTTAATTATCTATCAGCAATTAATTGTCTAATATCACAATTAATACCTTGAGCTTTAACTCCTCCCACTCAAACAAAGTCGTTAAAAAGCTACAAAGTATTTGCCTATGGGCATGGACACTAAACTAGAACTAGAATTTGGGGACCTGAAGATTTTGCAATTTTAGAATTTTAATATTCAGTCATTTTTGAAGACTTGAACATTTTAGAATTTTCAAACTTGAGGATTTTTCAGATTCCTAATTTAGGAATTTGAGAAGTTTGAAAACTTTGAATTTTTACATTTTAGGGTCTTGTAATTTTAGAATTATTGATATTTTGTATCTTTGGATTTGAAAATGTTGAAACTTCTGTGAGGCTTCAAAATTTTAGAAATTTGTGGTTTTTTAATTTTGAGACTGCAATTTCAAAATTGTAAATTTTCGGGATTTATAAAATACTTTGAATGCCTCTGGGATTATCTTCAAACTTCAAGAGTATCAAAACAACTTCAAAAGTAACAAAAATATTTTTAAAAGCAAATTGTTTGAAAAAAAAATTCTTGTCCCTCATCGACTTTGGGGCAAATTTCTAAGCCCTATAAATCAGTGAAAACTCATTCCACAATCAAATCCCCCACCACATTACTCCCATAACACCTCCCCAAACCAAAAACCCAACATTCACCTCAAAAAAACCAACAGTCACCTCGAATATTCACTCAAACCCAACCACCGGGCAATTCCACAGGCAAAAAGTGCCCATGCCCCCTAAACGATAAAAAAAAACACCTATAAAATGTATCCTAGTATTCTGAAGCTCAAGATATTAAAATAAAGGGTCGATGAAGAAGTTAATGGACGTTAATCGAAAAAAGAGGGGTGGTCTTCTCTTCGTATGCAATGACGAAGTCGCACTCGGCTCGTAAGCGTATTTCGCTCTTTAAGTTGCCAGTTTCGTTCAATTTGTCGTCGTCTAACGTCGCTCATTTCGATGATACGATTGAGTAAAAGCCACTTGACGGGTTTAATGCCTGGAAAGAAATTAGAATCAGAGCTGCATGCGTTCTGGGGCTCAAAGTTGATTTATTCTCAGTGCAGCGACAGAGGATGATGATTTTTTTCCTGATGCGTGGAAGAAACGTTAGGATGATGATGAGCGATGAATCGATGATCCATGATGGCCGGTTCGGCGGACGAGAGTGCATTCTTCCTTGGCGTCCAACGATGTTTCAATTCTTTGAGCTTTTCTTAGTCTTAAAATTAGACGAAATTCTCTTCAAAGCTTTATTGAGCTTTGAATAGTAGCTCAAGTTTTGAATAAATTCTTTTAAACTCTGAGGACAAACTTTTATATACTACGAGGCTAAACTTGCAACATTCTAAAACTATTTCTATAAAATTCTAAAAATACAAGCTCAGTTTAGAACACCTAAACTAAAAGATATATTTTTTATCTTCAAGTAAAGGAGACATTTTTAGGTTAATTTAAGAAGAAGAATTTAAGTAAAAATTGTAGTAAATTATTTAAGTAAAATTGTGAAAGTTCAAGAGATACATTTTTAGGTTATGTTCTAGCAATTCAAGAAGAAGAATTTAAGTAAAAATTGAAGTAAAATATTTAAGTAAAATTGTGAAAGTTCAAGAGATACATTTTAAAGTTATTTTCTAGCAATTCAAGAAGAAGAATTTAAGTAAAAATTGTAGTAAAATATTTAAGTAAAATTGTGAAAGTTCAAGAGATACATTTTTAGGTTATGTTCTAGCATTTCGAGAAGAAGAATTTAAGTAAAAATTGTAGTAAATTATTTAAGTAAAATTGTGAAAGTTCAAGAGATACATTTTTAGGTTATGTTCTAGCATTTCGAGAAGAAGAATTTAAGTAAAAATTGAAGTAAAATATTTAAGTAAAATTGTGAAAGTTCAAGAGATACATTTTTAGGTTATGTTCTAGCAATTCAAGAAGAAGAATTTAAGTAAAAATTTAAATAAAATATTTAACTAAAATTCTGAAAGTTTATAAAGAGACATTTTTAGGTTAAACTCTAACAATTCAAGAAGAAGAATTTAAGTAAAAATTTAAATAAAATATTTAACTAAAATTCTGAAAGTTTACAAAGATACATTTTTAGGTTAAACTCTAACAATTCAAAAAGAAGAATTTAAGTAAAAATTTAAATAAAATATTTAACTAAAATTCTGAAAGTTTACAAAGAGACATTTTTAGGTTATGTTCTAACAATTGAAGTAGTAGAATTTAAGTAAAAATTGAAGAAAAATATTTAAATAAAATTCTGTGAGTTCAAGTAAAATTCTAATCCCTAAATTTAATCTAATAAATAATAACAAGTTAAAACTCTAAAGAATTAATTCTAATTCTAATAAAAATTCTCACAAATTCTACATTTTCAAATTACTATTAAATTTAACAAATCCTCAAAATATAAAATTTCTTTCCACTCAAAATTTAAAAAGAACTCCAAACTTTCCAACAACTCAAGTACTAACACCAACCTAAAACTACCTAAAAACTCATTCCCTAAAAAATTCCCTAAAAAACATTCCCCCAAATCTAAAAATCCACCTAATAAAAGAAAAGAATTTCATCTAATTTCAAGTTGAACTTCAAATAACCAATTCAAGCCAATAGAGCCAATTCCCCTAAATGAATCAGTGAATTCCCCAAACACAAATTTCAATAAAAATAAAAAGAAAGAAGAAAAAATGTTCCAATCGCAGACAAGTGATTTAACCATAATATTATATATTTGATGTAGATGCATGTTCATATAGCGATATATAATAACTTAGATACAAAGTGTAGTAGAGCAATTAGTATTACACATATATGATATGCTGTGTGTTCGTGTACGTGTATTTTTCGTGTGAAGATAAAGAGACGATTAACATGACCCGATATTTCGAGGGCGCGTTACACACGTCGGGGGATGACACATAACAATAACAAGGTTCTCAGGAGCATCCCATTTTTTCTTTTTTTATTTTATTTTCTTTTTAGTCACGAGTGCAGGCAAAGGTGGAGGGCTTTGGGGTACGAGACGGATCCTCCGAACGGCGTTTCTGGCTTCTGAGAAATACCCGGAGGGATAATTTCAGATAAATCCTTATCGACAGATTTTTTGCCTTTCCACTTCTGTCTTTATATCTGTCGTTCAGTATCTCCCTGCCAGAAGCCAAAAGCACCCGGTTTAACAATTACATTAACAACATGATAAACCCCGAGAACGGTTATTGAGAATTAAACGGTACATAGATTTTTTTCCATTCATCTCACTTTAGCTTCCTTTTCTCGTTTCGTTATTTGAACTTTCATTCTTCTCTTTCTCTCGCTTTCATTCTCTCTATCTTTCGTTCGTGAACGTTCGAGTGTGTGTACAACGTTAGGCATTCAAACTTGTTCGTTTCTTTTCGTTTCGCGATTATTCTTTTCTCGATATTCTCTGTTTCTTGTCGTTCACTCTTTTTGCTGAGTTTAGTACGTACCGGGGGTGAAGCGTTCTACAGGTTTGTATTGATGCGGGTAGATCTGCCTAGGTGAGTAACCGTAGATCTCACGGTGGACGGGCAGGTACCTTCAAATACAATGTTTCAATTAGTACAAAATGATACAAGAAAAATTAGTACAAAATCGTTTATTAAAGACTGCTTTAAGAACCAAGATTTTAAGAAACAAGTTTCCTTGTAGCTATTTTAAGAGAACAGAAATATTTCACCCTTTACTGTCTTCATTTTACTTCCAAAAAAATGAGGCAAGTATAAAGAAGGCTATTATCTGTTTGACAAATATATAAATATGTTTGACAAATTTTTAATGTTATTAAAATAGCTATTTGTTAAAAAATGTTTCATTTCATATATGATATAATGGTTGTTGTAAAATATATAGCTGTTTTAAGAGAACAGAAATATTTCACCCCTTACTGTCTTCATTTTACTTCCAAAAGAATGAGGCAAGTATAAAGAGGACTGTTATCTGTTTGACAAATATAGAAATATGTTTGACAAATTTTTAATGTTATTAAAATAGCTATTTGTTAAAAAATGTTTCATTTCATATATGACATCATGGTTGTTGTGGAATATGATGTACATAGAATGTATGTATAATATATCATATGTATCAAATGTATCATTATATATATACAGGGTGTCTCACAACTAGTGAGACAACTAATGAGACACTCTGTATGTGTAGATAAATATGTTAGGTTATGGGATACGTATCATTATATATATACAGGGTGCCTCACAACTAGTGAAGCATCCTGTGTGCATACATAAATTTGTTAGGTTATGGGCTATGTATCATTTTATATGTACAGGCTGTCTCAAAACTAATGAGACAACTAGTGAGACACCTTGTATGTATAGATAAATATGTTAGGTTATGGGATATGTATCATTATATATATACAGGCTGTCTCATAACTAGTGTCTCACTAGTGTCTCACTAGTTGTGAGACAGCCTGTATGTATAGATAAATATGTTTGGTTATGGGATATGTATCATTATATATATACAGGCTGTCTCACAACTAGTGTCTCACTAGTGTCTCACTAGTGTCTCACTAGTTGTGAGACAGCCTGTATGTATAGATAAATATGTTTGGTTATGGGATATGTATCATTATATATATACAGGCTGTCTCACAACTAGTGTCTCACTAGTGTCTGTCATTTTTATCTATATATACAGGCTGTCTCACAACTAGTGTCTCACTAGTGTTTCACTAGTTGTGAGACAGCCTGTATATATAGATAAAAATGTTGGTTAATAGGATACGTATCATTATATATATACAGGGTGTCTCACAACCAGTGTCTCACTAGTGTCTCACTAGTTGTGAGACAGCCTGTATATATAGAAAAATATATCAGTTTATGGGATTTTCTGGGAGTACGATATTGAAACGAAAAGATACCTGTATCCAGGAAGGTTGATGCGATCAGCTGCGTGGAGTGGGTTTTCAAAGATGGATTTTCCAAAAGGCCACGAGGAATGCAGCTCAGGATAATCCGAGCGGAAAATACTGCGGGGTCTGTGCGTGTGTTCCGGAGCTCTGATGTCATCGGTGCCTTTTGACAGAAAGTAAAAAGTTATTACTCTGCTTCATCACAAACACAAATGATTAATATACAGGGTGATCCAGTAAAAGATTTTACTTGACAAAAATGTATAATAATGAAACGCGAAAGGCCTTTTTTATGTATCTATTCATAATCCCATTCTGTGTATTCAATACATATATGGCCTTCCTATGTATTCTATCCAATGTATTCAATATATGGCCTTCTTTGAAAGTTATGGATTTTATTAGCGTATATTTAAAACGACATAAGAATTGATATTTTTGGGAATACCTTTCAAGGCTCGGACGTAACTTTGCCAGAATTTGGCCTTCCTTGTGATGGGCTCGTTGCGCCCAATCATGTCGAGATTGCTTCTGAAGCGCGCGTCCATTTTGCCGCTCTACTGAACTGCTAACCACACTCGTTCGCTGTAACAAATACAATCCACATCGAACTTCAATCATTTTCAGTTCAATCAACCTAACACGTTGAATGCCATCTTTCATAACTTTGCAATTTTAACATCAAGTTAAATTATCATGAATTTTAGTTACAGAGTTGACAATCATCGACACTTTTGTTACAATTCTTGTCTATCTTTTTTTCAAGTTACTGCAATTGTTAAAAATTTATAGAACTCTATGAACAATATTATATTAAGTAAATTTCATACTGAACAATATTGTACTTTATAATATAATAAAACAATACAGAACAGTATTAAAATTTTTGCAATTTCAACAATCTTCAAGGCATCCAACGTGACTATCTTTTTATCTTTAGAAATATCTTATCAATATTTTAACAAAACCGAAATATTCTATCTGAAATAACCCGAACTGTTTAATTCCGTATCAGAGAGAAGATCCATTGATTAAAATTTTTCCTGTCATTCACAGATTCAAAGCACAGTAATTATGTTTTAAGGGAGCTCGAACAGGGTTACAGGAAGTTAACATCGCAAACAGGAATCCGAAGGCATAGCGTAACATCGATTGCATAAGCAACGTTATATTTATAACGTGGAAGTGCTTTTTTAACCTTGCTTCTGTAAACGATAACCCATTTCCGCAATCCATTATCGAGCGAAATTCGTTCCTTTGTTTGCGGCCGTTGTAAACGAAACTTGAAGATGGATTCGTAGAAAGCTTTCGAAAACGTCTGAAACCATCTCCTTCCTTGGAAGATCATTTCTTTTTACTAATAAAAAATAATTTCATTCAAGATACTGCAGTTGTTAAAAATTATTAATATTCTTCTAAAAATTATTCTTTAAAAAATAAATTCGAAGCTGTCATGTAGTTTGTTTAAAAATAATTTTGTGGAATTTACAAGATTATAGATTATAGAGCGTTATTATTTATAAAGTTTGGAGTAGTTTATAATAAGCGAGTACGATGGCACGAATTCGACAATTTTCCGTTTCGTAATACCAGACAGAGTGAACGGTCTAAGAATACGAGAATTATCGTCGATAATTCGCTAAGCTGCTTGTTGGCATCGTGTCGTTGTCTAAATATATCCTCTGCATTTTTCACGGTCGATTTCTTCATCATTCTCGCTAAACGCGATTTTGCAATTACGTATCTGTGAGTCCAAATTGCTTTCGTTTCGTTCATAAATAACCTAAGGATTTCGTCGAGTTCATCAGTCTTTTAAAACTTGTATAATAAGAGGCTTTAAAAGCTTGTATGATAACAGTCTTTATAAGCTTGTAAAAAATGGATAATAACGATGGACAATTGGGATCATTAGAACGTAGTGCAGGTACACGAAAATGGCGCGAAATTTAAAATTTAAACTGTTCAAATCTACAGATTTTTCAATTTATAAATTATCGAATATTCGCGTTATTAAATTCTAAACTTATAAGTTAGAAAACTTGTCATAATAATTAAAATTTCTAACTCTATCAATTTTTGTAAATTTCAAAATTTATGGATAGTCAAGAATTTATTTCAAAAATTTGCAGAATTTAAAAATTTGGAATTTCTACATTTAAATTTTCTAAATTTCTACATTTAAATTTTCTAAATTTCTATATTAGAAATTTCCTATTTCAATGTCATAAACAATAACTAAATAATTTTGCTTTTAACAATTTTTATTTCTCTCTCTATAATAATAGAATATTTAATAAATAGTTAATGAAGCTATAATAACGCTAATAGTAATTATAGACGATTAATTCGAAGTAAGTAGATGTGAAATAAAATATCAATGAAAACGTCTGAATGAGTTAAGGAAGTTCGAATTTGGCCGTCGTACGCGAAAATCGCGCCGGTAACGTTGAATACCAAATAGTATTACGTGTACCGCTATTGGTCCCGGCATTCCTTGGATCAGCCAATCGACGGCCGCGACACAAACAGGAGCATCGCCTTTTCTTTTTCTTGACGCAACATCGTCTCTAATTTTAGTTACGCGTACTTCATACCGTCCTGGATCATCCGAAAGCTGTTTCGCACGTATTCCTGTTTCATTCCCGGCAAGATCGACCGAAGGTCATCGGGAATATATTTGGAGTACGTGATCTAAATCGACCCGTCATCTATTAATGCTTATTTCTAGACGAGTGATCGTTTACAATTACCGCAATAATATTTGCTACTTGATCGATACCATTCTTGCTCTTTTAAACTTCTATTTTAAACTATCTTTATTTACTTTTATTATTTTCTACTTTTAAAGTGTTTTTTTAAATTGTATTTTTATTTTTCAGTTGTCGTCAGTCACTAATGTTATCGTAATTTATTCTCGAACAGAAACATATATGAATTATTACTGATGTATAAATATTTCCTCATTTTTCTTTAATAATTCAATTATTTATGTTTAGATAACATTATATCTGTTTAAAGAATATTGAATTTATTGTTAGAAATCGACGAGAAGCTGAGTAATGTGAATGCGTGGTTACAGGTGGCTCTGAGTGTTGCATCAAGAAGTGAATGTTTTCGCGGGAAATTTGAAATGGCGCGTTCGCTTTGCAGTACACACAAACTTCTCATAGATCTGAAATATTCTTATAATGACTTCAGGTAACAATTTTCCATATATCCACATATGAATGTTTTTCAAATGAACCTCTCAATCATTATTATTCCATAATTCAATTGCAATAACAAAACTTGAGTAAACAATTAAAACAGTAACTCTTATAAAGTACTTCTAAACATATATACCTTGTAAATTATTCCTTGCAATTTTTCATTGCTACTTAATTACAAAATATCTCTTTTTGAATCCCTTCTGACTTATAAACTTTATCCTCAATGACATAAATTACTTCTTGCAATTTTTTATTGTTATCATTATAATTAACAAAATGTCCTAAGTACATGATTCAGATTACTACATGCAACACTTATTTATCAACCTCCAAAATACCTTGAATATTTATCAATCTCCAAAATACAGTATAACTTTGATCAGCACATACTAAGTTAAATTATGTGTCTTACAACGACAAAAAGGGAAAATAAGAAAAAGTCTAAGTGGTCGCAAACGATGCATCGTGACGTAAGAGTCCCGGATTCGCGGTCGTTATATTTAGGCTGCCCGGGCCCCGGTCCGTTTTTAGTCGGAAACAGGTGGACATCCAAGCTGTGCACGAAGGCAGCATAGCCGACGAGTCTGACTTTGACCGATTTTCGCCAACTCCCGTTGGAATGGACTACTTTATGCTCGACGCATCGCCTTGACGATAATGACCCATTGAACGTCACCCTCGGGTCCATGGAATTCCATGTTCAACCGAGTGAGTCGGGTGACTCAGACTTGCCCTACATTCTACACGGAGAGTATTGAAGACTGTTCTTGTAATTCATTTTTTAATTAGGTGAATATTTGGCAGGTGAATGGTTTAGGATTAGGGGTACTTTTGGAGAGATGGATGAGAATGAAATTATTAGACTGGTTCTGAGGATCGTTAAACTGGTGCTAAATGTTAGGTGTGAAATTGTTATTGAATTGGTTTTGAATAATTGTGGGACTATATAGTATGTGGTATCAAAGATTGATAGGACTATGTAGCATGTGGTAGTAAATAGTGCTAGGACTATGTAGCATGTGGTAGTAGACAGTGCTAGGTCTATCTAGCATGTGGTACTAAATAAGCTTAAGACTATCTAGCATGTGGTGCTAAACAGTGCTAGGACTATCTACCATGTGGTAGTAAACAGAGCTAAGACTATGTAGCATGTGGTAGTAAATAGTGCTAGGACTATCTAGCATGTGGTACTAAACAGAGCTGGGACTATCTAGCATGTGGTACTAAATAAGCTTAAGACTATCTAGCATGTGGTACTAAATAGTGCTAGGACTATCTAGTATGTGGTACTAAACAGTGCTAGGACTATCTAGCATGTGGTACTAAACAGTGCTAGGACTATCTAGTATGTGGTGCTAAATAAGCTTAAGAATATCTAGCATGTGGTGCTAAACAGTGCAATTATCTAGCATATGGTACTAAACAGTGCTAGGCCTCTCTACCATGTGGTAGTAAACAGAGCTAGGACTATCTACCATGTGGTAGTAAGTAGTGCTAGGACTATCTAGCATGTAACACCAAACAGTGCTAGGTCTATTTAGAATGCAACCACCTAATCCTAGGAGTTATAGTCCTAGCATCATCTATTGTTAATTTGGTGATCATTGTGACCCTTATTTAGCAGCCATCCTAGTATTTGATGATCAACTATCTCATGACTACTATCAATCATCTGATGGTCATTTTAATAGTTATGTACTAGGTCCATGACTACATGTAACATTGCAAATACCTCAATTGTTATTTAACGATGCTATGCATATAAATATGTATGAAGAGTTGACAGTCATACCAGGTATTACTCTAATAGTCATCACAATTAACATTTGACACATCATATTCTGCCACTATGACTAAATTTAGAAATGTATTAATTCATGATTAATTTCATAATTTCAACATGAGTACATTTACTTATCAAATTCAGCTCTATATTTCATCCCTCTATTCTATACTAACATCCCTATATTTCAATGCACCCAAAAATCACATATATCAAATCGAGAGTCCACCTCCGCTTCCAATAACAAAATGATGAATCACAAGGAATCCGAACGATGTCATAATTTTATGTCGAGGCCATTGCCGTCCGTGACGCGTCGTTTAATTTTAAAGAGTCCGATTTTTGTCGCGAAGGAAAAATAGAGTATCAAGAAGGTGGGGAGATAGGAACAAGAAAGCGAGGATGTTCATCCGGACTCGCGTGTAATCTAGATGCCTGCTAAAAATACGATCGACTCGGAACGGTCAAGAAAATCATCTGGGGCATAGGTCCAAAAACTGAAATACGCCTCGACCGGCATAGCTTTTGATCCACGTCGTGGGACGTTAGCATAGTTTTCACCGCGTCATCGCGCGTTTAAATGGCAGAAGAATTGAATAATCGAGAGACGATTGCCAGACCTTCCGGCAGACACGTGGGTCATAGGTGACGACAGTCGATAGCGATAGGTGCCACCACCTGTTGTTTCATTGTTCCTTGCCAAAATATCTTTGGTGATGCTATGTCACAAAGTAGAGACAGTGGGGATATTTGATACTCGTAGGAATTCATTTTGGTTGAAGAATTTGGAGTTCTATATTTGATGCAAAATATAAAATAGCTGTCACTGGTCAGATGTGTTGATTGAGACACTGATCAGACATTTCAAGGAGATACGTTTGTGAAATATACTGAGGAAAAGTGGTAAGACTCACTGAGGGGACTCAGATAGTCACCAAGACTCATTAAGGAGATTCAGACAACCATTGGTCATAAATGAGATTGAGTCATAGGTCAGACTTATTAAGGAGACACAGTCATGGGTCAGACACGTCGAGGAGATCCAGTCACTGGTAAGACACGTTGAGGAGATCCAGTCACTGGTAAGACATATTAAGAAGATCCAGTCACTGGTCAGACATGTTAAGGAGAATTGTACAGTAACTAGCAAGACTTATTGAGGAGATGCAGTCATGGGTCAGACACGTCGAGGAGATCCAGTCACTGGTCAGACATGTTAAGGAGAAGTGGTCAGTAACTAGTCAGACTTATTAAGGAGATCCAGTCACTGGTCAGACATATTAAGGAGATACAGTCACTGGTCAGACATATTAAGGAGATCTCGTCACTGGTCAGACATGTTAAGTAGAATTGTACAATAACTAATCAGACTCATTAAGGAGATCCAGTCACTGGTCAGACATATCAAGGAGATACAGTCGCTGCTCAGACATGTTGAGGAGATCCAGGCAGTGGTCAGACTTATTAAGGAGATCCAGCCACTGGTCAGACATGTTAAGGAGAATCAGTCACTGGTCAGACATGTCTATTAACTTTTTAACATACTTCTATGTTATTAATTCATAATATTGTCTCACTAAATTGTAGTTCCTAATACTAGTTCGTAACTAAATTACACTACGTAATATTATTTAAAAAATTTATTACAGTTTATATTATCTTGATAAACAAAGTACTGTCCATAATATTTTTTCAAAAATAATTTGTATTATTTTGCTCAATAAAGTGTATGGTTAATATTATATCCCTAAACAAACGACAGTACTCAATATTATTTTAATAAATGACCATATATAATTTTAGTAAATTAATCATGAAATATATTCTCGTTTCAGTAAATTATATTTTGTTGCCACTAAAATGTTATATGAAGAAGTTTCATAGAGAGATTGAAAAGCGTAGATCAGTTTATTAGAGTTGTTTTGATTCGAAGTTTTACCACTGCTAGCCTTTTTGCGGCGTTATATTTAGTCGGATGTGGCCGAAAGTAGTGACGCCTTAATTCGGTCAGACGCGCAGTTAAGCTTGTCAAGCGGCGCCTCTTGGCACTTGTGACGTATTCTCTGATATTAAGAGAATGAGTAATCTGGACCGTGTCACTTCAGCTATTCGTAACTTTGTACTATATTATCACTATAAAAATTTCACTTTTCTGTATTTGTGGAACTAAAGAATGCTAATTGTTTAAATTTTAATTAACATTCTGACTTATATTTCAAATTACCTTTTAACATTTTGAATTCCCTTTTAACATTCATCAATTTCTTGTTCTCACAATTTTTCTAGCTCCCAGTTCTTATTACACCTATACTTTTCGTTCTAATACTAAGAAAGGAAGCTGTGTTTAAAGAACTAGTGTATAAAGAAATAAAATCTTGAAAGCAGTCTAAGAGTATTAATTGTTTATACACAATTTTATATATAATGTGAGATGTAAGCAGAGGTATGTAGATCACAAGAGATGGCGCTTGGTTCGCTGACGAAAAAGTGTTTCGCGTTTTAACCACAGAAAAGGGAGCGGCTATAACAGACTACATCGGACTTGGCGGCACTCGAAGCCACCTCACTATTTCTGTCGCGTTATATAACTGCCAAACAAATCCCTGCCAATTATTATAAACAATTCGCCTGATTGTGATTGGCACCGGCTCGACAGCATACGTCAAAAATTTTCAAACACGTAAATTATCAAATTTCCAAATCTTCAAACCCCTAAATTTAAATATCTTCAAATCATTAAATTTTCAAACCCCTAAATTTAAATATCTTCAAATCATTAAATTTTCAAATTTCCAAAGTCTCAAACCTTAAAACCCTTAAATTATAACATTCCCAAATTTTCAAATTCCAAAATTTTCAAACCCTTAAATTTAAATATCTTCAAATAATTAAATTTTCAAACCCCTAAATTTAAATATCTTCAAATCATTAAATTTGCAAATTTCCAAAGTCTCAAACCTTAAAACCCTTAAATTATAACATTCCCAAATTTTCAAATTCCAAAATTTTCAAACCCCTAAATTTAAAAATCTTCAAATCATTAAATTTTCAAATTTCCAAAGTCTCAAATCTTCAAACCCCTAAATAATAAAATTCCAAAATTTTCAAACCCCTAAATTTTCAAATCTTCAAATTTCCAAAGTCTCAAACCTTCAAACCCCTAAATTATAAAATTCCCAAATTTTTTAATTCCAAAATTTTCAAACCCCTAAATTTAAAAATCTTCAAATCATTAAATTTTCGAATTTCCAAAGTCTTAAACCTTCAAACCCCTAAATCATAAAATTCCAAAATTTTCGAACCCCTAAATTTTCAAATCTTCAAATTTCCAAAGTCTCAAACCTTCAAACCCCTAAATCATAAAATTCCAAAATTTTCGAACCCCTAAATTTTCAAATCTTCAAATTTCCAAAGTCTCAAACCTTCAAACCCCTAAATCATAAAATTCCAAAATTTTCGAACCCCTAAATTTTCAAATCTTCAAATTTCCAAAGTCTCAAACCTTCAAACCCCTAAATTATCAAATTCCCAAATTTCTTAATTCCAAAATTTTCAAACCCCTAAATTTAAAAATCTTCAAATCATTAAATTTTCAAATTTCCAAAGTCTCAAACCTTCAAACCCCTGAATCATAAAATTCAAAAATTTTCAAACCCCTAAATTTTCAAATCTTCAAATTTCCAAAGTCTCAAACCTTCAAACCCCTAAATCATAAAATTCCCCAATTTTCAAATTCCAAAATTTTCAAACCCCTAAATTTTCAAATCTTCAAATTTCCAAACTCTCAAACCTTCAAACCCCAAAATTTTTAAATCGCGAAATCATCAAATTTCCTGATCCTCGAAATGTCACACCTTCAACCCCCTAAACCTTGAAATCCCCAAATTCCTCCAAATTTCCAAATTTCCTCCCAACCACATCTTTTTAGTAGAAACCTATATTCACCGTCGACAATGAAATCGTCGAAAGCTTTCGAGCAGAGGCAGGCCGTCGATCTGCCTCGAATTGGTATGCGATCAAAGCGAAACCGAGAAGCGAGTCGCGCCAACTATTGCGAACGAGCTCTTCCACGAAATTAGAATTTCATTTTAGAAGTATACCATGTTTCGTGTTTCTCATAAATCGATCGAAACTTTTCGAAAGAAAAAACAGTTAGCTTTACGTTTCATGCGGGCTGTCTCGTGACCACGTTTAATAATACTGCAGAGTTACGAGAGCGATGATGTAACTATACTCTTTCGGTCACAGTGTTTTTAAAAGTCACTTCTTTGCATCATCTAACCCTTCGATTTTTTGTATTATTATGTAGAAATGGTATAAAGAAATGAATTATGAATATGTATTATATTCAATTATTGTTGTAATTTTGAGAGACATTGTTCATATGTGGAAAATATTTTGCATATGGAGGGGTTGTAATTTTAAGGTTAAGTGGTGAAAATATGAGACATATGTTTGGAGTATTTTAATAATTCTCATGTGTGGACAGCAGTGTAAGGCAATATTGTTATTGTAATGTAAAGCAAGGAATTAATTATTGCATAAGTTAACATGTTTCTGTGAATTATTTCTGTGTGTTGGTGAATGCTGTGTGCTAGTTAGGTTAGGTATATGCTGTGTGTTGGTAAAATTTTGTTTTGTTTTTGACTTGTATGAAGCATGTGGTCTTTCAAAATAATTTAAGTCATGTGTTATGGCACTACGTAGAGCTTTTAATTTATTTATTGTTTGAGAAATATAATTATGTATGGATAACAATTTTTGTTCCAAATGAACTCTCCCATGGTAACCTTGTAATTAACCCTGATTAAATGGATACTTCTATAGTATATATAATATTCATTGTAATTAAGTCCATAGTATTTAATGACTAAATATTTAGCATAATAGCAGATCCAGAAAAGGATCTTGAAATGATTAATCCTTGAAAGGGTTAAGCCTTCATTGCATATAATACTGACATTCGAATACCGGAAACTGGGTCAATTATGACTTCTTGAATCGCACTTAAATTTCTTTATTGCAGAAATAATGTCAGTTTTGCCACACGACAAACACTGTTATTAGGATTCAGGTGAAGTGGTTATATAAAACTGGTACTAGTTTCATGCACATATTATTATTATACAAATATTGGATACAGTTCACAAGGAATTTTTATTATTTTTATTAATGAGGTTGAAACGATCTTGTCATATTTAAATGACCATCTATTTACTCATTCTCTATACAAAACATATACAAAATTATTTAAACATACAAATACCATTTCAAAATATTTTCAAGCTTCAGAATATTAGATGACGTTAATAAAAAATATTTTAAAATATTGCCCAAAATTATTCGATCGTTTCCATCTCACTTTCGCTGCCTACCCTGCGATAAAGCTAGCTCTTGAATTTAATAATCCACCTCCGGAACGCACAAAAATCCGTTCACGATATAAGTGAAGGGTTTAGAAAAATGTTAGATAGTTCATCTTTAAAATGTTAGGTACTTTAGGTTCTTGCAAATGGTCCATACCCAAAAATTTCAATATGTCATAGCCAAAGGTGATTCATGATCGGTACACGATACAAGTGAAGATTTTAGGAAAATGTTAGATAGTTCATCTTTAAAATGTTAGGTACTTTAGATCCTTGCAAATGGTCCATACCCAATAATTTCAATATGTCATAGCTGAAGGTGATTGATGATCGGTACACGATACAAGTGAAGATTTTAGGAAAATGTTAGATAGTTCATTTTTTAAATGTTAGATATTTTAGATCGTTGCAAATGATACTTGATAATTTTGATACGTGTTAAGGTGCATCACAGTACACGATATAAGTGAAAGGAGGTCTGCTCTCTCCAATCTAGAGCGGTTAGTAGCGCGAATTAGTCCTAAAAATACTCGCGACAGCAGAAACGTAGATCGAAATTGGGAGCAGCTGTCTAGGTTAATGGAAGAGCGAATTCCTTCGCTAAATATACCCGAAGGATAAGCAGCGTCCAATTATTATCACACCATCGCACACACAGTCAAAATACAATAGCGAACGTGATACAAGGATCCTCTGATCTTCCCTCTTGATACGTCCTCGAAAACTCGCACTCACGATTGTCTAAAAATCTCAGTTCGAACCCGCGCTCAGAAATGGCCGAAGAGTTTCGAACTTGAATGTTCGGTAGTTTTTGCGAATTATCTCCTTTTTTTTTTCGTAATTTTTTACCTAAGTATTTCGGATGACCGTTCGGTTCGGGGATTGGACCTTAGACTGGGCGGCTGCCGCCAAAAATGTGGACTAGTATACCGGACGTCGGTACAGTGGCGCCGACCTGTCGGCGGGTTTCCGTTACTCGCCACGCGACATTTATGGCACAACCCCCGCCAACGGACTGCGATTGGTCGAGCGGGCATCTTCTGCTTCGGATTATTCTTTGGTTCATTACTACGCCCGCTTCTTTCAACCTCACGGTCGCGGGCTTTGCACGCCCACGATTCTTCGCGGTGGGTGTTTTGCATCGATTCGATAGGGATGCGGTGTGACGTCATGTACCCTTTTATGGTTCTTGGGAATTTTTTATTGTTTTGCGGGGGAATTTTGGTGGACTTTTGGGGGAAATATCGGGTTACTGTTATTTTGGAACTTGAGGCGAGTTATGAATTTGTTATTAAAAATCGAATGCTGTAATTTGGGTTGCGTAAGACAGTCTAGGGATTTAGGAATCTGAGGATTTAGGAATCTAGGGATTTGGGGTTCTAAGGATTTGGGGATTTAGGGATTTAGGAATTTAGAAATTACAAAATTTAGGGATTTAGGAATTTAGAGATTTAGGGATTTGGGGATCTAGGGATTTGGGGTTCTAGGGATTTGGGGTTCTAGGGATTTAGGGATCTAGAGATCTAGGGATACGGGGGTCTAGGGATTTAAGAATTTAGAAATTTAGAAATTTAGAAATTCAGGGATCTGAGGATTTAGAAATCTTAAAATTTAGAAATTTAGGAAACTAGGGAATTAAGGATTTACGAATCTAGGAATTTTGGAATTCAGAAATTTAGAAGGTCAGAAATTCTGAAATTTAGGAATTTAGGGATTTAGCAATCTTGGAATTTAGAAATATAGGAATCTAGGGAATTAGAAATCTAGGGATTTAGTGATCTAAGGATTTATGAAACTAGGGAATTAGGGATTTAGGAATCTAGGGATTTTGGAATTTAGAAATTTAGAAGGTCAGAAATTCTGAAATTTATGAATTTAGGAATTTAGAAATCTTGGAATTCAGAAATTTAGGAATCTAGGGAATTAGGGATTTGGGAAACTAGGGAATTAGGGATTTAGCAATCTAGGGATTTTGGAATTTAGAAATTTAGAAATTTTGAAAGTCAAAAATTCTGAAATATGAAAATTTAGGGATTTAGCAATCTTGGAATTTAGAAATATAGAAATCTAGGGAATTAGGAAACTAGGGAATTAGGAATTTAGGAATCTAGGGATTTTGGAATTTAGAAATTTAGGAAGTCAGAAATTCTGAAATGTAGGGATTTAGCAATCTTCGAATTTAGAAATTTAGGAATCTAGGGATTTGGGTATCTAGGGATTTAGTAATGTAAGGATTTAGAAATCTAGAAATCCAAAAATCTAGAGATTTAGTAATAAATCTGATAATACCGGAAATTGTGTTATCCTAAAATCTAGTGATATTTATTTCCATCTTGCATACCGAAGCCTATAAAAACCTATCAAGATTTCTACCCATTTATTTTGATCTAACTTTTGCAACTCGAAAATACTTATCAATATTTTCAAACTTAAAATGCCCCAATTTATAAATTAAACGTCCTAATAAATAACCTAACCTTATTTTTCCCTATTTATTCAGTAATTTTCCTACTCAACACTAAAAATATGTATCGAAATTCGCACGAGACTTCAATGACGTCAATCACCGACGCACTTCATCGAGACGGATTCGATGTTTGACATTGTTCGATGATCGAGTTTAAATTAAGAATCGAATTCTACGAAAGATTCTCTGCGGAATAGTAATAAATAGACGTAGTAAATAAAATACCATGTACCACGAAACCCGTTGTTGTTCTAATTTTTATCGTTTGTGGCCGATCAGGCGCCTAGACGGTGATCGATAAATAATTTATTCGTTTCACAACGGGGAAAGTATTCAGACGGTAAACAAAAATATTATTGTGGTCATCGATCACAAGGCAGTGATTCAATCGTAAACAACCGTCTGAACATTTGATCGTGAATCATCCTCTAATTAAACCTTCTTAATTTGTTCACAAATGCGTTAGAGGAACTATTAATAACACATTACCATATTAGGATAAAGTCGTTTCGTTATTTTTATGTGGGGGTTGAATCATTGGCTACAGGTTCTTCAAGGTTTATTTTAGTAATTTTTTATTTTGGTTATTTTGTTTCTGTGTAACATTATTGTAATGTAATGTTACAATTAATGTAACATTATTTAATTTAAACATAGGTCAAATAATCTGGAGCAGTTATGTCAGTTAACTATTTGTTAAATAACAATTTTATATGTGTGTACGTTTTGAATAATCAGTCTCTTAAAAATGTTACAATAATTTTACAATAATTCCTCAAATGTTGCAATAATTCCTCAAATTATTATTTCGTGTTCGAAATTTTTAAATAGCTTGGTTAAATCATTTTTAGGGGTTTGGGGATTTAGAGATTTGGGAATCTAGGGATTTGGGGATCTAGGGATTTGGGATTCTAGGGATTTGGGGTTCCGGAGATTTGGGGTTCTAGGGATTTGGGGTTCCGGAGATTTGGGGTTCTAGGGATTTGGGGAACTAGAGATCTAGGGATTTATGAATTTAGGAATTTAGGAATTGAGAAATTTAGAAATTTAGAAATTTAGAAATTTAGAAATTTAGAAATTTAGAAATTTAGAAATTTAGAAATTTAGAAATTTAGAAATTTAGAAATTTAGAAATTTAGAAATTTAGAAATTTAGAAATTTAGAAATTTAGAAATTTAGAAATTTAGGGATCTAGGGATTTGGGGCTCTAGGGATTTGGGGATCTAGGGATTTGGGGTTCTAGGGATTTGGGGAACTAGGGATCTAGGGATTTAGGAATTTAGGAATTTAGGAATTTAGGAATTGAGAAATTTAGAAATTTAGAAATTTAGGGATCTAGGGATTTGGGGTTCTAGGGATTTGGGGAACTAGGGATCTAGGGATTTAGGAATTTAGGAATTTAGGAATTTAGGAATTGAGAAATTTAGAAATTTTGAAATTCAGGGATCTAGAGATTTAGAAATGTTGGAATTTAGAAATAAAAATTTTTAAATAGCTCGGTTAAATGTTTATTTAAATGTCTGTCAACGCATTGATAATTAAGAGGAGGAAATAAATATGAGTGTTAAGGATGAGTGTTAAGAAGAGACAAGCCAAAATGACATTGGCAGTATTCGATGTAGTGGGCCTTGAAGAGAGGCCTTCTTCAAGGCTGCCCCCATGTATATTTGTCGTGAAAATGTCATTGCTCGTGCGGGATCTTATGAAATACAGCATTTACCTTGTGTCCGAAAAAATTGAACGCGTTCTGTTGGTATTTTAAAATAAAAAGTGTTGGGAACCTTGTGAATTCTTGAAATAGATTCATATTTTTATTGGAAGAATCAGAGTTTTAGGTTGTTGGTTTTGTTTGGGGGAGAATGGATTTGTGGGTGATTTTGATTCGATTTTTTGTCAATTTTGGTTTGATTTTGATTTGAGTTTGGTTCGATTTTGATTCGATTTCAATTCGATTTCTATTCAATTTTGATTCGATTTCAATTCGATTTCCATTCGATTTCGATTCGATTACAGTTTAATTTCGATTCGATTGCAATTAAATTTCCATTGGATTTCTCCTAGTTTTCCATTAGAATTGAATTCAATTTGGATTTCAATTAAATCTCGATTCGCTTTCAATTCAATTCCAATTCCAATTCAATTCCAATTCAATTCCAATTCCAATTCAATTTCAATTCAATTCCAATTCAATTTCAATTCCAATTCAATTTCAATTCAATTTCAATTCAATTTCAATTTAATTTCAATTCGATTTCTCCAAGTCATCAGACTTCAATTTGATTTATATTCCACTTCGATTCAATTTCGATTTGACTTCAACAAAATGTCAAATATTTAAAACACATATATCAATTTTTTAATAATAGTGTTACAATTGTTCCCCATTAAAAAATGAAATATTCTAAAAATAATTGCAACTACTAAGAAGTAAATTTTAAACAATTGAAGTGGATGTAGAAACGAATGCATCTATATCTGGATAAGTTATTTATGAACACAATAGCCACTTGTTTGCCCGTGAAACAATTTCGAGCTAGAAGTCCTTGTTTATTTTTCAAGAAAAATCGACTGAAGGACTATCAGTGACAATAGTTAATTTCTATTTTATTTTCTTCACAATTCTCTTCATAGTAAGCGTCAAAGAGAATTGTTTCATCAACAAATTTGTTAAAATTCTTATTTAACACAATTAATATCAGAACAGTTAACAGAAACGTAACATCTCTATAGAATTTTTTAAATGCAACATATTTAGAGACTGTATCTTCTGGCTATATATATATAAAATTAGTCAGAAATGCTTGATATAAATAATGGATCTTTATAAATTACAATGGTACGTTGTTCATAAGAAGCAAGGAGGAAACGTGATCTTTAAAATTTGGCACTGTTCAGTCGTTCGCTACGACCTATTAGCACTTATATACCGGGTGATCAAAACGCTACTTTATTTTTGTTTTCTTTTTCATACCGGTTGACCCAGAGATACGCATTGGGATCCGACGATGTTATTTTCAATTTGGTCACGGTCAATGCGATGCTAATTGACCTCTATAGAAACTAAAAAAGAACTTTGGGAGAACTTATTAAGGGTTTATAGATAATTTACCAACCTAGGGAAAATTTATGAATAAATTAGGCCTAAGTACTGTATGCACAACGTAGGAAACCTTTAGAGAGAGCCTATGTACTTTATGGACAATCTAGGGATTATTTCGGAAGAGCCTAAGCACTCTATGAACAATCTAGGGATTATTAAGAGCTTAAATAGTCTATGGTGAACTTACAATCTAGGGATTATGTCGGGAGAGCATACGATGAAGAATCTAGGGATTTAGAGCCTAGTCTATGGTGAACCTACAATCTAGGGATTGTTTTGGGGAAGCACGCTATGAATAATCCTAGTCTGTGGTGAATCTAGGAAAAATCTAAAGATAGAAGAGACCCATGATCTAGTGACGTCCCAGAGTCTAAAGAAAATCTAGAAAGAGGTTAAAGAGAGTCTAGGGAGAAGCTGGCGACTGAGAGAACTTAGAGAGGTTAGGAAGAATCTAGTGAGTTTATGAATCTAGGAAGTAGGATGAATCTAGTGAATCTAGGGAGAATCTAAAGTATCCATGGCACATCTAGAGAGAATCTACTGAGAGTGTAGAAGAATTCTAGGGAGATTTGATATAGACAGTAGGGAAATCTTAAAATCACCCATTCTAAGTCTCCATCAAGTTACTATATCTCCCTAGGTCCTTCATTTCTTGCAAAACAAATTTCTCGTAAACTGCATCAGTGATTTCGTGTTACACAATGCGTGAAGATTTCCTGTTGGCACGCTGATGCCACATGCTGGTCACTAGAACTCGGTAGTCGAAGAAGGACGATTACGAAATCTTGATACACAACAAATTTCTTACAAAATCTGGGAATTCATTGTTACAAACACAATCTATTACTTTATAAACACTTTAGATTTGTTGCAAACTTTTGTCTTAAATTATATAATTACGTGTGTGTCTGGTAAGTTGATAGCTGGAAGTAATGCGGATTCTATTAAGTCACGTGTCATCTTGTTGGACGCGTGCAGTATTCATATATTCATTCGTTTAACATTTTATTATTTTAATATTTATTATTATGTAACAAGTATTATTATATTATTCAAGTGTAAGTATATTATTATTATTATTATTTATTTAACAAGTTCAGAAATCTGATCCATATTATTATATTATTGAAGTGCAAGTATATGGATCAGAGTTTTGAACTTGTTAAATAAATAATAATAATAATAATAACAATATACTTACACTTGAATAATATAATAAAACTTATTAACTATTAATTTTACATTATAATTAACTATAATAAACGTTAACTATAATGAAACTTGTTACATAATAATAAATATTTAAGTAACAAAATATTAAACGAATATATGAACGTACTGCACGCGTCCGACAAGAAGACACGTAACAATTATTATTATTATCATTACGATTTCTTGGTATTTGCATTACATAATTTAAGAGTAAATGCACTTATCATATTTTGAAGTATGGCTTTTGAGGTTATGTTGAGGTTAGGTTGTCAACAAAAAATAATTGTTAAAACCTTGTTTTTATTATGGCATTATGTAACACACACGTGGTAGAATATCGAAAACCATAAACGTTCGAGGAGTCTAATTCTTAGCGCTTGACCCAATTCCCAGCTCTTCGCATCAATTCCGTTTCAAATTTAGACGTCCACGTTTCGCAGCACCCACATCCTTGCCATTATGTACAGGGTGGAATATATTCTTCGATCTCTCGCCAATTTCATATGTTTCGTCGCGTGTACTTCGTATTTACATCCGCGAGGACACGTTTCTGATCTCGTTCGTGATGTTCACAAATATTTTTGTACGTGATTTCAATTTTCTGATAAAATTGCATTGATGTTTATTTTTTTTTTCAATAATTAACTTCTTGCTTTTAGAGACTTCTCAGCAATTTTATTACAATTGTTTCAGGTTCATTTTATTTTTATTTTGTTTTAGGAATTTTGATATTTTTAGTTCTCAATTTTGGGAATTTTTATGTTTTTAGTTTTTAATTTTAGGAATTTTTATATTTTTAGTTTACAATTTTAGGAATTTTTATGTTTTTAGTTCTCAAGTTTAGGAATTTTTATATTTTTAGTTCTCAATTTTAGGAGTTTTTATATTTTTAGTTTTCAATTTTAGGAATTTTTATATTTTTAGTTTTCAAGTTTTGTAATTTTTATATTTGTAGTCCTCAATTTTAGGAATTTTTATATTTTTAGTTCTCAATTTTAGGAATTTTTATATTTTTAGTTTTCAAGTTTAGTAATTTTTATATTTTTAGTTTACAATTTTAGGAATTTTTATGTTTTTAGTTCTCAAGTTTAGTAATTTTTATATTTGTAGTTCTCAATTTTAGGAATTTTTATATTTTTAGTTCTCAAGTTTAGGAATTTTTATATTTTTAGTTCTCAATTTTAGGAATTTTTATATTTTTAATTCTCAATTTTAGGAATTTTTATATTTTTAGTTCTCAATTTTAGGAATTTTTATATTTTTAGTTCTCAATTTTAGTAATTTTTATACTTTTAGTTCTCAATTTTAGGAATTTTTATATTTTTAGTTTTCATTGTTCATAAGTTCCTAACCTTAAAATTTCTCAGTTTCCCAATTTTGTCGCCATTTTCTAATTTCTGGAATTTTTAGTGCTCTACATTCGCAACTCTACAATTTCTAACCTTCAAATTTTTCAAATTTCTCAGTTTCTCAACTTTCCCTTCATTTTCCAATTTCTTGACTTCTCAGTGTTCCATATTCTCAACTCTACAATTTCCTAACCTTTGAGTTTGAATTCCTCAAAGCTTCTCAGGTTAGGTTAGTTCAACCTGGGAATACTAGGTTTAACCTAACCTCAAAATTCCCCAATTTCATAACATTCATTCTGCTACATTTACCATCCAAATACCCTACGAATATTCCCAACTACCTAAACAAATTCAAAATAAATAAATAATAAATCCTAAATGAACTTCATAGATTCAAACCCTATAACCTCAAACCCTAGACCTAAATTCAAACGTCACTCTATAGATATAACCTCACTGCATACTCAAAGTGTTAAAGTTACATCTGAGTCCCCAAATGTCCCGTCTAGGATTAACTGTCCCGTCTACACTTCCGTTCGGATGACACACAATTTCGCTAAATTCCGCCAATGCTTCAAGAACGCAAAAGCTGGAACCGTTTCCAGTTCAAGATGGTCGTCAAAATTAGATTCTCCGCCACGTAGCATAACCACTATGCAGAACCGTTTGTTTTGCTGCAGTCACGAGGCGATTCCACGATTCGCGAACTCCTTCGTCATGAGTTCAATTTTAACTAACTGTCTCATTCATCGGCTTTCGCAATCCAACACCCACGCACCAAATCCTTTCAGGCTAATTTTTAACTCGTCGAGGTACAGCCTTGATCTTCGACAAGGTGATCTTACATGCTGTTTGTTCCAGTTTATTCGATCTTAAATGTATCTCTACACAAACAATTAATCATATACATTCACTATATAAACTTACTCAAACATGCACGTATGTAAATGTGACTAAACATGAACATCACACATGTTCATATGTAAACTCATATGAAGTTGCACATCAAACATGCACATATATAAATGTAACTAAACATGAATTTTACACATGTTCATATGTAAACTCACATGAACTTGGACATCAAACATACACATATATAAATGCAACTTAACATGAATATCACACATGTTCATATGTAAACTCACATGAACTTGAATATTAAACATGCATGCATATAAATGTAACTAAACATGAACATCACACATGTTCATATGTAAACTCACATGTACTTGGTCATCAAACATGCACATATATAAATGTAACTAAACTTGAACATTACATATGTTCATATGTAAACTCGCATGAACTTGGACATTACACATGTTCATATATAAACTCATATGAACTCAAACATTAAACATGTTCATATGTAAACCTATATGAACTTGGACCATTGCATATGTATATATATAGTCATACATTAAATTTGAACATTCAGTATGTGCATATGTGAACCTACATATGAATATGGACATTTAGTATGTATATGAACGTCAACATATAAGTTTGCAAGTTTAATATGTGTGTACATGTATGTACATGAATGTGAACATTCAGTAAGTACGTATATGAAGATTCACATATGAGTCACATATGAGATACACATACCAAACATGAACTTATATAAACAGACGTGATATGTACATGAAGTTTGCATATGAAGTGTGTAGATGAAGTGAGTACATGAAGTATGTAGATGAAGTGTGTACATAAAGTGTGTACATGGAGTATGTACATATGAGATGTGTACATCAAGTATGTAGATAAAGTATATACATGAAGTGTGTACATGAAGTGTGTACATGAGGTGTATACATGAAGTGTGTACATGAAGTATGTACATGAAGTGTATACATGTGTGAGAAGTATATATAGAGAAACATTAAGTGATATCAAATGAATTTTTTACCAGGAAATAAAATGGAGAACGTTCTCCAAGAAGCGTAAGACTTCCGTTCCAGCAAAATGGTTGAAATGTGTGAAAATCAATATAAGGCACAGAGTCTTTTATCCCGTAAAGCTCGTCGGAGGACGCTGATCCCCGAGTAAATTGAAACTTATGAGTTTTCCGAGCTTGGAGCCCTCGGGGTTCCTCTTCTTACTTCGCTCCGCCATTCTTCTTCACTGTTAAGGAGACCTCGTCTCCTTGGTAACTGATACGCCTTATTAGCTGCTCTCCTCACCTTATGAGCCTCAGGAGGATCATGCGCTCACAGGACTCTGCTCCTGAATTTCCTGCGCAATAACCTAACTCCTACTTTTGCCTTTATATTCTACTCCAAACTTGCTTTTACTGGGAAATATTCTGTATGCGGTTACCACTGAACTTTTCGTGTTTTAAGTCTGAGACTTTGATGGTGGAGACTGGGAAGGGATTTGTGGATGTGGGTGTGATAGTTTGGTTTTAGGTTTATTTCTTGAAGTTTCGGGTAAAGGTAAATTAAGGATAAGATGAGAGGTTACTACGTTTGTCTAACTCAAGGTTGATCTAGCTTAGGGTTGATCTAACTCAAGGTTAATCTAATGCAAAGCTTATTTAACTCAAGGTTAATATGGCTTAAGGTTAATCGAACGCAAGGTTAATTTGACTTAAGGTTGACTTAACTTAAGGTTAATTTAACTCAAGGTTAATTTAACTCAAGGTTAATTTGATTTAAGGTTAATTTGATTTAAGGTTAATTTAACTTAAGGTTAATTTAACTCAAGGTTAATTTGACTTAAGGTTAATTTAGCTCAAGGTTAATACAACTCAAGGTTAATTTGACTTAAAGTTAATTTAACTCAAGGTTAATCTACCTTATGATTAATCTAACTTAAAGTTTACCTATCACATCAACCTCCAACTTAAATCAACCTCCCCAAAGTGAACCTAACCTGAACCTAATAACCTTAAAGAAGTCTTGCATCGAATAAAAACTTGCAAAGATCAAATATGGCGCCTGTATCCAGCAGACTGTTAACTATTTGTCAACGTGGACATTCAAAGATATTTAAGCGATTTGGGTGGGCTACCGTTGGGTCGCCACACTCATTCATGAAAATTTGTGGCCACAGGCCATTCTATGGCACCGTAGGTACCCCGTACACCCATGGCTACCGACAATACCTCGTGTGAACGGACAATACACGAAAAATACAAATATTTTGGGTAGACACGATTTCACGCGACAACGCCCTCCTTTACCACTAAAATCGTTACACATTCACCCTGAAGCTCCTTGCACCTCGAGTGCAGCTGAAAAAATTCAAGAAGGTGCTATCCTTGCAAAGATCGTGTTATTTTTGTCGTTGTTAGTGGAATTACATGATCCATATGTTTTTCTACATGAGATTAGACTGTTTGTGAAGGATTCCATTTTGAATTCCACTTGATAGAAGATTTTTCGAATTCAAAATTTATTGTACAAGAGTAAAAATTTTCTTTCATACCGAAGTGAAAAATCTCTTAAAATTATTAGACATTTTAAAATGAAAAATGTGTCTCTTTTAATTTTTGAAAAGTCTCTTTAATTTTCTGAAAATGTTTGTGAACGTCTAGAAAAAATATAAGTAATTTTATTTGTGATACATAAGTGATATCTTATATAATATGAAAGCAAGGTGAGATGCGTGAAGAGTAGAACATTCGACATAATTTTGGACCAGCTGGTCTTGGACACCATAAAACAGAATTTGTCAACGATCCATTCGTCGTCGACTTTAGGAGCAACAAAGATTCCGGAGATTTCACGCCCATTACCATTGTCAATGGGCAGATGCCACGCAACAAAAGGATGCGAGTCACTCGCACCTTTCTGCGCATTCTTCTGGACCGACCTTAATATGTCAGATAGCTTTTTGAAGGAAGGTGTCCCAACCAAACTGCTAAAACAGTACACTAACTTCCTAAGAACCGTCCAACAACTTCTTACCCTCTAATACAAAATCCCCCAAAATTAAAACCGTCAAGAAAATTTGACTGCGAAAAGACAAGCCAAGTTTCCAACTCATAATCAAGTCATGGTCGGCGAATAACGTTGTCAAATAACCCGGACAAGTATCAGCGACAGGATAATCCTCGAGAGACACGAGGAACAGAACGAGGAGAGCGGATATTGTCTTAGGCGAGTTTCGAAGGCTTGACAGGGGGGCTCTAACTCTCCCTTCCCCATAAACGTATTCATGGCTGTTACAGAGGGTGCGATGGGTTGAACGTCACCGAATCGCCGTTGTCGATACGAAGCCTCGTACTCGGCTAATAAAGATTGATGAGCTTTAATTAAATGCTCGATAAAAACGGTGCGTGCCGTGGCGAACACGGGACAATGGTCGGTTAACGAGGCTTTTTAAATCGACCGCTGTCGATTACGAATCGTGACTCGTTCCTCGAACGCCACGTAAATCTTTGTTACGATGAGAAGGGTGAATCTTGGGATTTTATGGAGGATCAGTCTTTTTAATATCTGGAGTGGGGGGTTAAATTAAATGTGGAGTTGTGTTTCTTTGGGATGTAATTTGTGGACTTCAGAAATCTGAAAATTTTTTGTAGTAAATCTTGAAATTATTGAGTGGTAATTTTTCTGGTATCAAATTTTCAAGTATTCAAATTTTACTATTTGTATATATCGTACTTAAATATTTTTATTTTCTATTTTCAGTTTCATTTTATATCTCAAGTTTTATCTTGTATCTCAAGATTTATTTTGTATATCAAGTTTTATCTTGTATCTCAAGCTTCATTTTATATCTCAAGTTTCATTTTATATCTCAAGTTTCATTTTGTATCTCAAGTTTCATTTTATATTTCAAGTTTCATTTTGTATCTCAAGATTCATTTTATATCTCAAGTTTCATTTTGTATCTCAAGATTCATCTTGTATCTCAAGTTTCATTTTGTATCTAAAGATTCATTTTATATCTCAAGTTTCATCTTGTATCTCAAGTTTCATTTTATATCTCAAGTTTTATCTTGTATCTCAATCTTCATTTTATATCTCAAGTTTCATCTTGTATCTCAAGTTTCATTTTATATCTCAAGTTTTATCTTGTATCTCAATCTTCATTTTATATCTCAAGTTTCATCTTGTATCTCAAGATTCATTTTATATCTCAAGTTTCATCTTGTATCTCAAGTTCCATTTTATATCTCAAGTTTCATTTTGTATCTCAAGTTTCATTTTATGTCTCAAGTTTCATGTTGTATCTCAAGATTCATTTTATGTTTCAAGTTTCATGTTGTATCTCAAGTTTCATTTTATGTCTCAAGTTTCATGTTGTATCTCAAGTTTCAAACTTTCAAGTTGCAAAATTTCTAGGTATCCTAAATTCTCCAGTTTTTGCCAAATATCCAAATTCCCAAATAATTAAATTTGTAAACGTCCAACTCCTCAAATGACAAAATTCCAAAATACCCAAATTCCCCTAAAAATTCCTAGTAATGGAAATTTTATGGTATCGATATCCCTAAGGGTGTGTTCCACAGGCTCTATTGAACGCTCCTGCAAACAGATTCTAACTGTCAACGATATATTTGGCTTAATATCACTTTCAACCCTCTTTTCGTGTCTCATTTATGTTACCGTTGTCGTTTCGCATTATCTCCGATGACTTTGTACATTGTACATCTCTGCTAATCGATGAATCAGTCTTCCAATTATGGTGTCTATGTCCGAACTGTATTTTACCTATCATAACAGTTAATTGATAGCTAACGTTGCTGATCATTCCATTAATTTTTAAATTGCTTGAATTTCTAACAATTTGCTAGTTAAAATAGAAATTCACTTTTGTAACATTTTGTATATCACAGAAGTGCATTTTGTCAATTATTACACTAATTTTTATCTTGTTAACTATAATAATATTTTTAAAAAATTATTTAGTTTTAATTTAAATAAAGTTAAATTTAATTTATATAAAAATACTTGTCAAGTTACATTAATAGTAAAATACTTGTTATGTTACATTAATACAGTTAAATAAAAAATGATGGTAATAGAATAAAGAATCCAACCCCAAGCATACAAATAGCCACACGCTTTGAATGTGAGTATTCATATGTTAATCGTCCACCATCTCTGATTCTAATATCGACTAACGTAATCCGGGCTTAGCCTACGCTCATTTTCTCTCCCTTTCCCTCCATTTTGGCTAGTTTAGAGCTCGCCTCTATGACAAGTATATTACTCGCTGCGTTTATATCAATTAGCTTCTGACGTTTCGGGGGTGTGTGCTCGACCCGTCAGCTAAAAGGGTGGCCAAACTGGCTGCACCGAACACACCTCGAAAACTAACCTCTTCTTTACTGACACCCTTCATTTTTCTTATTTTATCTTTTTACGACTTTGAATGCAGCAATTATTAATATTTTCTTTTTACAATACTGCAATTTTTTCATAATATTGCAATTCTTTTCGCAATTCACTTACAATTCATACTTCTATTTATGTCACTTACAATCATACTTCTTAGAATGCAGAATATGACACACATATAAATTTAAGCTTGATTCAAATTTTATTAATACTACAGTTAATAATACATAACTGTAACAATGCATAATAACACATAACTGTAATAATACATAATAATGTATAATGATACATAACTGTAATAATACATAATAATACAATTTATTATCTAATAAAATAAACCAAAAAATAAAGTTAAAAAATATATGAAAGTCGTGACAAGTAGCCAGCAAAAGAAATCACATTCTCGTCAAGAAAGTAGAGGGGTAGTTAAAAAAAAAAAATAGGGAAAGAATAGCACAAAGTCCGGAAAAGTGGCGGAAACACGGGACACGCCTCGCCGTTGTAAAAATCGCCGTGGCCGTAGAAATCGGTGGTCCCGAAAGATCCTCCCTTTTTCTACCCCCTCGTGTCTCGCACCATTACGACGCTTTAAATGGATTTAAACGACCATGCCGGTGACAATGCCGACGACACGCAACCGACGACTCGCAACATTCACCAGCTGGCCGACGATTTTTGATTTATCGTCCGTCCTGACTTTTGCCCCTTCGGGATTCACGAAGGGTCCTGAAGAGGAACAGAATGATCTGAGTACACAGCTTCCTGTTTCGGAATAGTACTCGAAGTGGTACCTTGCGATTTCATCTTCAATTTTTAAATAAGGAAATTATTATTGAGTCATTTGAAATATTTGTATTTACAATAGTTTTCTGCATTATTTATTCGTTGAATTTTAGAATGGTGGTAAATGCAATGTATAGTATATTCAACGCTTGGTGAGTGCAACGCGTAAGAAATCAATGCGTGGTGAATGTAACGCGTGGTAAATACAAGGCGTGGTAAGTACTATGCGTGGTAGGTGCAGCACGTGGTAAGCAACGCGTGATAAATTCAATGCGTGGTAAATACAACGCGTGGTAAATATAATGCGTGGTCAATACAACGCGTGGTAGGTGCAGCACGTGGTAAGCAACGTGTGGTAAATTCAATGCGTGGTAAATACAACGCGTGGTAAATACAATGCGTGGTAAAGAACGCGTGGTAAATACAATGCGTGGTAAATACAACGCGTGGTAAATATAACGCTTGGTAGGTGCAGCACGTGGTAAGCAACGCGTGGTAAGTGCAGCACGTGGTAAATACAACGCGTGGTAAGTGCAGTACGTGGTAAAGAACGCGTGGTAAATACAGTGCGTGGTAAATACAACGCGTGGTAAGTACCACGCGCTCAGCCGCTAGCTCGAAGCTGTCGCTCTCGCGTCTGCGCATACGTAATTCTCGCGCTCTGATTGGTCCGTGTTTTTCCTTAATAATTCAAAAACTGAGCTTCAAACCCCATTTTTGCAACGGGAAATATTATTCAGAATAACGTCAGCTATCCTTCAATATGAAATATTGCTAAATAGTTAACAAGAAATAAATTGCAAAATATTCCTATCATACTTTCATATTCCCTCTGCCCCGTTACTATAATATCTCAAGGGTTGTAGAAAACAGCCCCCGTCTCTGTTTTCGAGGTAGAAATAGTCAGAGGGAGACATCGATAAAACGAGACGACTTTTTCGGGTCGAACGACAAGGGGGTTGCACTTTTCCAAATGAAAACATAAAACTTGTTGTCGATTTGCTGCTCCGTCGACCACGTGATTTGCGAATCCGACGAATTAACATTCGATCGTACGGAAATCGCGGTGAACCGCTGTTAAAACTCTCCTTTAAAATCCCTCTTTAAAATCGTGTTGCCATTCTGTCACGTTATCGGTTAGCAGGGGTGCATTTTGGGGTGGTCGCGTGCACCCTCTTTTCACGTTCCGTGATTTCCATTGCTGAACTTGTAACTGATACTATTCATGCTTCGTTGATATTTCATCAAGTAGGTATTTTAGAATGGATAATGTTATCGAAATTATTTTGAGGGTTGTTTTCTACTAGGGATGCTTCTGTATTCAGATTTAGTTTTAGTCTTTGAGTTGTTGACATTCTGAAGAAATAGAGGGAAGTGTAAGATGATTTATGTTAGTGATTAATTGTATATATTTATTGGTTAATGAGCTATTAATAATTAATACTGTTCAAATTTATTTATTGATTAATGATTAATAATTAGTTGCTTATATTTATTAATTGGTGAAGTATCAATGATTGATTGTCTATATTTACTGATTGGTGAATTATCAATGATTGATTGTCTATATTGATTGATGGGCGAATTATCAATTATTGATTGCCTATATATATTGATTGATGAAAGATCAATGATAAATTGTTTATATATATTGATTGATAAATTATCAATTATGGATTGTCTATCTTTATTGATTGATAAATTATCAATGATTAATTGTCTGTATGTATTGATTGATGAATTATCAATAATTAATTGTTCTTATGTATTCATTATAAAATTATGAAATTTAAAAACGTACAAAAATTGAAGGACCATTCAATTCGAAAGCAATTGAATAATATCCCCTTTCTAGTTATCCAAATGCGACCCATCGAGTGTCAATTTTATCAAAGTAGCAACGTAACCGACAATGCGAAAATTTTCCGCGTTTAAATGGCATTTCCTTCGAAAATCACCGCTTTTCAGGATGCACCCTGTCTCTCCCTATAAACCACGGACAATACCAAAGGGCATACCGCTGATCACAATGGGAAACATCCGGCCAATTGTCGCGCCTACCATGGACCATAGCCGAACCATGTAATTGTGGTCATGTTAGGGGTCGTTTGTAGCCGTGTGCCGTGCACGCCTCTTTCTCCGAAAACGATGTCGAATTTTACCTGACGGAAGAAGTCACTGATACAAGATAAAGAAGTTGTACTTTTTATTATTTTTATCCTTGTTCTATCATTTTTATTCTCATTTCTATGTAGATTTTAAGATAGACACTTCGATATGGACATAGTAGATTAACTTGCAATTTGAGGTTAAAATAATGATGTAGTTTTTAAGTTTAATTTGATGAAACTAACGTAAACTCTCAAGTTTAATTTGATGAAACAAACTTAACCTTTCAAGTTTAATTTGACGAAACTAACGTAAGCTCTCAAGTTTAATTTGATGAAACTAACCTAACCTTTCAAGTTTAATTTTATGAAACTAACCTAACCTCTCGAGTTTAATTTGATGAAACTAACCTAACCTCTCAAGTTTAATTTGATGAAACTAACCTGACCTCTCAAGTTTAATTTGATGAAATTAACCTAACCTCTCAAGTTTAAGTTGATGAAACTAACCTGACCTCTCAAGTTTAATTTGATGAAGTTAACCTGACCTCTCAAGTTTAATTTGATGAAACTAACCTGACCTCTCAAGTTTAATTTGATGAAATTAACCTAACCTCTCAAGTGTAAGTTGATGAAACTAAGTTAACCTCTCAAGTTTAATTTGATGAAACTAACCTAACCTCTCAAGTTTAATTTGATGAAGTTAACCTGACCTCTCAAGTTTAATTTGATGAAACTAACCTGACCTCTCAAGTTTAATTTGATGAAGCTAACCTAACTTCTCAAGTTTAATTTGACGAAATTAACTTAACCTCTCAAGTTTAATTTAACGAAACTAACCTAACATCTCAAGTTTAATTTGATGAAATTAACCTGACCTCTCAAGTTTAATTTGATGAAACTAACCTGACCTCTCAAGCTTAATTTGATGAAACTAACCTGACCTCTCAAGTTTAATTTGATGAAACTAACCTAACCTCTCAAGTTTAATTTGACGAAACTAACCTAACCTCTCAAGTTTAATTTGATGAAACCAGCTTAACCTCTCAAGTTTAATTTGATGAAACTAACCTAATCTCTCAAGTTTAATTTGATGAAATTAACCTAACCTCTCAAGTTTAAGTTGATGAAACTAACCTGACCTCTCAAGTTTAATTTAAAGAAATTAACCTAACCTCTCAAGTTTAAGTTGATGAAACTAACCTAACCTCTCAAGTTTAATTTAATGAAACTAACCTGACCTCTCAAGTTTAATTTGATGAAACTAGCCTAACCTCTCAAGTTTAATTTGATGAAACCAACCTCACCTCTCAAGTTTAATTTGACGAAACTAACCTGACCTCTCAAGTTTAATTTGATGAAATTAACCTAACCTCTCAAGTTTCATTTGATGAAACTAACCTAACCTTTCAAGTTTAATTTGATGAAACTAACCTAACCTCTCAAGTTTAATTTGATGAAACTAACCTAACCTCTCAAGTTTCATTATACGAGATAAATTTTTGAAAACATAAATCTTCTTGCAAATCAATAAAATTCCAATATAAATAGTATTAATGTATACATTCAAACTTGCATCCTTTCCTATAAAATACAATATTTACCCCAAAAAATTAACTTACCCCTCAAAAATTAATTTTAACATACTATTAATATACACATTAAATCTCACATCTTTTCTCATAAAATAAATGTACTCAAAATAATTAACTTGTCTCTTAAAAATGAATATACCCCTTAAAGTTCATAGAAGTTTAAAGACGTAGTTTAAGACATAGAAAGAATATTTGAAGTTCAATTAATTGATGACTGAAGTTGGAAAAAGTCGAATTTGTCCGAGGAGAGGAAATGATGATTTGCACCACGTCCGCCGGTTTCGAGACAATGGATGGATATAGGACGAACTTCCATGTTGGCTATTACGTAGCTTCCGGTAACACAAACTAGCACTTTACCGGCATAACGCTGACACCGCGTGTTTAGGTTAGATCCTCGTGAAAGAACTCGACTCCAAATATCCGGTTAATATTTTGCTGATTATTCTCTTCCATATTATACAACTGTGGACTTAAAAAAAATATACTACCCCTGTTATTTCATATAATATTTCATATTCCATTATTTCTAATATTAAAACTGTTTTGGTAAAATTATTTTTAATGAATTAGTCAGAGACGTATTAGTCCTTTCATATTCATTGAATATTAAGAAAAATATTTGATTTGTTTATGAATGTAATTTTTCTTAAATATTGCGTTGAACTTCATAGTTTCATTTTTGTTAAAATTTTTTAATGAATTAGTTGAAGAGGGGTTGTTTGATATTCAACGAACATTAAGAAATATTTGATATGTTTATGAATTTTTCTTAAACATTGAGTTGAACATTTCATAGTTTCATTTTTGTTAAATTTTTTTAATGAATTAGTTGAAGAGGGGTTGTTTGATATTCATCGAATATTAAGAAATATTCGATATGTTTATGAATATAATTTTAATTTCAAACGTTTCGTTGAATACTTGATAGTTTCATTCATGAAACATCATAAAGAAAATTGTGACAGTTTTATTTTGCTCGCGTTTGTCGGAAGTTTTCACCGTCGGCTGAACGAGATCTTAAAACGTTTCACGCTCGATGAAAGCAGCTCCTTAACGTTTAATTAGTTACGACAGGAACTTGCATTCATTCTGTGGAATGCGCCTGTTGCATTCTGCAAACGATTTATAGTCAAAGCAGGAGGTTTAATGGAAAATTAAAAGAGGTTAAGTTAGATTCAAATTAAGTGAAATTATTTGTCAAAATGGGGTTGCAAGAATATTTCAATTAGGAGAAGGAAGTTGAAATATTTTTGCAACCCCCTTTTGACAAATAATTTAAACCTAACCTAGCTACTTTTAATTTTCCATTAACCCTCCTGCTTAGAATATAAATTTTCAAAATTTAATAATTAGAAGAAGAAAGTTATTAAATTGTGAAAATTTCAGAATGAAGAATTTGTATAAATTTTCTATATTTTCATTAAATTGATTTGATTGAAAAATAAAATCTTTTCATCTGAAAAGCAGGGTTACCTTTATGAACACAAATATGCACTTTAAAATAAAAATTTCTATTCTAAAATAAATTTCTATTCCATAATAAATTTCTATTAAATAAGAATAAATTAATTGTAAATGTTTGCAATAATTTTTTGAACAAAATCCTCCAAAAAATATCAAACGTTATAAGAACGATTTAATCGTCTGAGATCTCTATTTTTTCCGATACACGAATTCGTTTCAAAAATAGTTGTGATGAATGTAGAACCATGGAGGAAACTGGAACGAGAAAATAAAAGTATCACGGTTGCAGGAAAATCGTGTCTCGACGGTAATGCTATTAACGATATCACTGTTGGATCGATGCCAATCGATGTGACCGTCACACAAATACGTCACTACAAAATTTCGAACGTCACTCGATATTTTTACCATTTTTGCTTAGTCGATTACTTTTCTTTCGTTGTTGTCTTAAACTTCAAGCTGACGCACAGATACCTTTTATACTTTTCATTTTAATTTATTTTAAAATTCGTGTTTAAATACATTTTTGTTACATTGGTATATACAAGTCTGTTATATTGGTTTATTATACATTTGTAGATTTTTTAAATGAAATTTAAACTTGCAGTTTTTTTGGGAATTCAAGAAAACTTCGATGCGTTTCATTTTAGGTTATGTAGGTTAGGTTATGTTTGAGTTAATTAGAGTTATTATTTTATTGTACATTTAGGATACAAAATATACAGTTATATTGTATAAAGAGAATACTGTAAATAACAGTTATTCAAACTATAATAATGTTCAAACATTCAAAATATAATACTGTATGAGTAAAATGCAAAAAGTAGCACTCTCTAAATTCCTAACCTCAAAAGGGGTTAATTATGTTCTTTAACATTGCTTTAAATGTCTGTTATAAAAATGTTATTGTCAAGAAGATTAACAATTATTAGAATTACAATAAAATACAATTACAATATTACAGTTATAACACAATTATTACACAACAAACTTGTGTGCTTCATTATGACATACTTCGATAAATAAATTGAACAGAGTATATTTTCTTGAATTATTAGAAAGCAACATACCTTAAGATATTAACAATCAAACCTTCTTTAAGAATATTTTTCAAGAACTTCTTTAACTATCATTCTCAACTATTATTCTCATTAAATTAAATTTAATTATTAAACTTCTCCAGCAGAATATTCTGAACTACAAGAATTTGAAAGCGTACTTGTATGAAAAGTACATTAACAATCAAAGCTTCTTGAAGAATATTTTTCAAGAACTTCTTTAACTATCATTCTAATTAAATTAAATTTAATTATTAAACTTCTCCAGCAGAATATTCTACTCTACAAGAATTTCAAAGCCTATTTGTATGAAAAGTATTTTAATGAAAACGCACAGAAATGCAAATAAATAAAGTGTCAGAAATTGACGACACAAAGTGTCGACCAAAGTGTCGATTACCAAGAGTCCTCAGCCCTTTCCCTCCCAGTTCCACTGCTTCCCTTATTTTTTGTGTCCACAACCCCTGAAAGAGGGGTGTGCTTCGCTGGGTCGTAGCCTCGCTATCGACCACTGTCGCGAAAGCCACGCCTTTGCCCAGGTGAACATTCAGGGCTGTTACCACCCCTCGGTGCACCCCTCGTGCGCACACATGTGCAACCATGTACATCGATGCACGAAGTTGAAACACCGGAGGTAATTTAAGACGATCATCTTCACCGATTTATGTATACTCACGCGTACTCTATAATCATCTTATAATTCTAACTGGTTCAATTATTGCTGTTATTAAATTTTTTAGAAAAATGGTCGATGTGAGGAAATGTTTGAAATGTTTCATTTGAGGAAATTTGGTTTCTTGAATATGGTTTCTTGAATAGGGGGTAGTTTACGGAAATTACTGGTAAGGGTTGTTTTGTGTAATTGTGGTAAATATTGGGTATTTGTTGTTTTTGTTGGGAATTGGGAAATTTGGGGATTTGAGTTTGGGGATTTAGGATTTGGGGGTTTTGGGATTTGGGGGTTTTGGGATTTGGGGGTTTTGGAATTTGGGGGTTTTGGGATTTGGGGGTTTTGGGATTTGGGGGTTTTGGGATTTGGGGGTTTTGGGATTTAGGGACTTTGGAATTTGGGGGTTTTGGGATTTGGGGACTTTGGAATTTGGGGATTTTGGAATTAGGAAATTTTGGAATTTGGGAAATTTGGAATTGGGGACTTTGGGATTTGGGGAATTTGGGACTTTGGGACAATGGAAGTTGGGGAATTTAGGATTTGGGGAGTTTGGAATTTGGGGAATTTGGAATTTGGGAAGAGTGGAATTTGGGGAGATTTGAAATTTGAGGAATTTGGAATTTGGGGAGAGTGGAATTTGGGGAGATTTGGAATTTGGGGAATTTGGAATTTGGGGAATTTGGAATTTGGGGAGAGTGAAATTTGGGGAGAGTGGAATTTGGGGAGAGTGGAATTTGGGGAGATTTGGAATTTGAGGAATTTGGAATTTGGGGAATTTGGAATTTGGGGAGAGTGAAATTTAGGAAATTTGGAATTTGGGGAGTTTGGAATTTGGGAAGTTTGGAATTTCAGAATTCGAAAACTTAAGAATGACCCAAACTTCAAAATTCGAAAACTCGAAAAATTCACAAAATTCATAAAAAATCTCCAAAATTTTTCTCCCAATTGAAAGCAAGTCACATCCCAATACTTTCATAGATTTCCAGGAGGTCCTCGCGTTCATACACTGTTTGCCCGCGTTTAACAGGCTTATTCATGGAACACCGAGCCCCGCATTGTGTCTCAATTCGGGTAAACGTCGGCTTACGACCATCCACGGTGTTCCGGGGGTATCCAAAGCCCCGTTCGAGAAATGTTTGGACGAAATTGAGCGGCAAATCAATGCATGCACTAACGCCCGACTTGAATGTCGTGTTTTCACGAATTTCCAGCGCGTTGCAATCCGTAGGATAATCTCGACTAACCTCTATGAGCTTCACGACAGTTTTAATTCTCTGCCATGATCCTTTTCCCTTCGGCTTTTACGGAATTCTATTATGGTTTCAGGGAAAGTATGCAACGGAGTTGCTACTGTTTGTTGTGTATATTATCTGTAATTATTTGTTATACATCTGTTATTGTTTATTTAATATTGAAAATCATTCATGAATATAGTAAATTCTTTTTAAAAAATTGTTTATAACAATATCTCTAATTTTATTCAGTTAATAAGCTTGCAAATGTATCATGAATATTTTAAATTTTTTTTAAAAAATTGTTTATAACAATATCTCTAATTTTATTTAATTAATAACCTTGCACATGTATCATGAATATATTAAATTCTTTATAAAAAATTGTTTATAACAATATCTCTAATTTTATTCAATTAATAACCTTGCACATGTATCATGAATATATTAAATTCTTTTTAAAAAATTGTTTATAACAATATCTCTAATTTTATTCAGTTAATAACCTTGCACATGTATCATGAATATATTAAATTCTTGTTAAAAAATTGTTTATAACAATATCTCTAATTTTATTCAATTAATAACCTTGCTCATGTATCATGAATATATTAAATTCTTATTAAAAAATTGTTAATGTAACATGAATATATAAAATTCTTTTTAAGAAGTTGTTTTTAAAAAATTGTTAATGTAAAATGAATATATAAAATTCCTTTTAAGAAGTTGTTTTTAAAAGATTGTTAATGTAACTTGAATATATAAAATTCTTCGTGGAGTCCGTTTTTAACAACATGGCAATAATAATTCATTTACAAACAAATGAAAGAAGAAGAGGAATAAATGAGAAACAGGAAACGGGATAAAATCGCGGGAAAAAGGAGTCCGTCACCGATTCCCAAACATTTTGGTGACATCGGTGTTATATCGGCGTAACTATCGGTTAATGGGTGGAACGCGTGTGCGATCCATTGTCACGGGACTAAATAACCCCCAAAGGGCGTGGGAGGGTTGGTGGCCGCGAAATTAGGGTGTTCCGACTGCTGATCGGTCGCGTACCGCTCGACATAGCCTTTTAATCGTGATTACCGGTAGCCTTAAATCACACGCGATCCTGATACTCTTATTAGGGACGATTTACAAGTGTATGCCTTGGAATACTGAATGTCTTTATTTTGTTAAATTTTTGTTTCTGTATTATGGAATTTTTTGGACAATTTTAATGTTAGGGTACAATTTTGGAATTGGGGAATTTCTGAGTTTGTAAATTTGTAGATTGTGGGATTTGTGAAATTTGTAAATTTGTAGGTTAGGATGTTTGGAAATTTGTAGGTTAGGACATTTGTAGATTTGTGAATTTGTAGGTTATGGCATTTTTAAATTTCCAATTTGTAGAATTTGTAAATTGTCAAATCTGTAAATTATGAGATTTGCTACTTGTGAATTTTGTAAATTATGAAATTTATAAATTTGTAATAAGTAAGTGAAACGTTGCTCATGAACTTCAACCCCCGTCATATAATAATCGAGAGAGGGTGACCACAGATATTAGGTGTCGGTGTTTGATCACTTAACTGTGACTAACAGCCTGTTAACTGCCGTTTCAACGAACTTTTGTTTGTTTAACGCGTGTTTAACCATTTCGTGCACGCGTCTTTGGCAAACACGTAGTTGCTCTTTTGCTTCTGAAAAGAAGGAACGTTTGTTCGATTGAACACAGATATGGGAATGAAAGACAAGGGAGAGGAAAATGGACAAATGTAGAAATTTTACTGTTTGCAAAGTATAAATTTTTGAAACTTGCGGATGTAGCAATTTGGACTTTGAGAAGTTTGATAATTTGGAAATTTGGATATTTAGAAATTTTCACTTTCAGAAGTTTGGTAATTTGGAAATTTGGATGTATAGAAATTTGGATTTTGAGAAATTTGATAATTTGGAAATTTGGACCTTCAGAAATTCTCACTTTGAGAAGTTTGGTAATTTGGAAATTTGGATATTTAGAAATTTGGACTTTGAGAAGTTTGATAATTTAGAAATTTGGACTTTGAGAAATTTGATAATTTGGAAATTTGGACCTTCAGAAATTCTCACTTTGAGAAGTTTGGTAATTTGGAAATTTGGATGTATAGAAATTGGGATTTTGAGAAATTTGATAATTTGGAAATTTGGACCTTCAGAAATTTTCACTTTCAGAAGTTTGATAATTTGGAAATTTGGATATTTAGAAATTTGGACTTTGAAAAATTTGATATTTGGAAATTTGGACCTTCAGAAATTTAAAAATTTAGAAACCAGAAAATTTGGAAATCTGGCTCCAGTAATTCAAAGCCTAAAAATTCGAAAATTGAACAACTCCCAAAATCTCAAAAATGTTCCAATTAAAAAATCCTAAAAATATGAAAATTCACCATCGTCCCAATCAACCCCCATACAAAATGCAAGCCCATATAAATCACAGTGAACGAAGCTAGAAAAAGGAGACAAGAAAAAGAAACGGAAAAAAGTTGTAACAGCTTCTTTCTGTCCCGTTTAAGCAGATTTAGTCGCGAAACCAGGAAACGTTTAAGAGGGTGAGGACCCTTCTGCTATGGTGTAAAGTAGTCGAGATTAAAGGACTGAAAAAACGTATCTCTTTTACTAGGATCTGATACAATTTTTCCCTCTTGATCTCGAGTGAAAAGGGAAACGTTTTGCAGCTTGCTATTTGATCCTAAGACGGAAAATCGATATATTTTTCTGGTGAAGCTATCTGTTTTTTTTTTGTACTTTAATACTTACACCTTGATAATCGTAACGTTATAATTTCAATTTTATTCCTAACCTAAACTAACCTAACCTAAAACCTCGACAACTATATTTTTGTTTTAATGTTACAACTTTAATTTTATTTAAATCTTGACAATTATAATTTTATTCAAACCTTAATTTTATCCCTACTTCAATTTTATTTGAACTTATAACTTCATCAAAATAATTTCTTCATAACCTAACCTAACCTAAAACCTTGATAACTGTATTTTTATCTTAATTTCACAACTTATGTTTTATTTGAACCTTGAAAGTCATAATTTTATTTAAACCTTCATAACCATAATTTAATCTTAACTTCAATTTTATTTGATCCTCTAACTTCATCAAAATTATTTCTTTATAACCTAACCTAACACAAAACCTTGATAACTGTATTTTTATCTTAATTTCACAACTTATGTTTTATTTGAACCTTGAAAGTCATAATTTTATTTAATCCTTCATAACCATAATTTAATCTTAACTTGAATTTTATTTAACCCTCTGACTTCATCAAAATTATTTCTTTATAACCTAACCTAACCCAAAACCTTGATAACAGTATTTTTATCTTAATTTCACAACTTATGTTTTATTTGAACCTTGAAAGTCATAAAATTATTTAAACCTTCATAACCATAATTTAATCTCAACTTGAATTTTATTTAACCCTCTGACTTCATCAAAATTATTTCTTTATAACCTAACCTAACCTAAAACCTTGATAACTGTATTTTTATCTTAATTGTACAACTTAAATTTTATTTAAATCTTGAAAGTTATAATTTTATGTAAACCTTCATAACTATAATTTAATGTTAACTGCAATTTTATCTAACCCTCTGACTTCATCAAAATTATTTCTTTATAACCTAACCTGACCTAACAATATCAATGACATCAATTCCACCTTTGATCCTAACTTAAACGACACCACAAAACTAATTCAATTCTCCGAAAAATGTACCAAGCAAATTCTCCTTTATTACATTTCCTTACCTTCGTTTCTTGCAATTCTTGCATCTCGAGTACCCATAACGAGTCTCGGGCGAAGAAATACGCTGGCACTTCCGGTGGTCGGTCGCCATACAGGAAGAAAGGATAATCGCGATGGTGGTTCGCAGTGAAAAACGAATTAGTTTTCCGTACGGGGCTTTATTGATTAAGTAATCTTAATACATCGCTGAGCCGCAATGTACCATAAAGAGAGCGGAACCGGAAACGATTCATTCTTACCGGGGAATATGCTTTGTCGGTGGTCGCTACGAATTTCTGCTTTGATTAATCTTTACCCCCTTTACCCTTATATCTTCTCCAGCTTCTTCCTTTTTTCCTGTCCGCAAAGAGTTATCATCTCGATGCACGTTTTCTGGACTTCTTCCAATATCTGTGTACTTTCTGCAATTTTTGGGTAGATTTATTTTTGTAACAGAATTTTTATTTCGTTACTTACAATTTTAACAATTTGTGTTAACAAAAAAATTGATATTGTTGGAATTTTTCTGAGTTGACGAAAAAAATTGAGATTGGAGGAATTTTTTTTGAGTTCAAGAACAATTTGACATTGTAGGAATTTTTTTTAAGTTGACAAAAAGATTGACATTGTAGGAATTTTGTTAAATTGACGAAGAAATCAACATTGTAGAAATTTTTTTAACTTAAGGAACAAATCAACATTGTAGAAATTTTTTTAACTTAACAAACACATCAACATTGTAGGAATTTTTTTAACTTAAGGAACAAATCAACATTGTAGAAATTTTTTCAACTTAACAAACACATCAACATTGTAGAAATTTTTTAACTTAAGGAACACGTCAACATTGTAGAAATTTTTTAATTTATCAAACTCATCAACATTGTAGAAATTTTTTAACTTAACAAACACATCAACATTGTAAAAATATTTTAACTTAACAAACACATCAACATTGTAGAAATTATTTTAACTTAACAAACACATCAACATTGTAGAAATTTTTTAACTTAACAAACATATCAACATTGTAAACATTTTTTAACTTACCGAACAAATCGACATTGTAGAAATTTTTTGAAAAAATTCAATTACATTGAAAATACATTTACAAAGTCAAATTTGCAAAGTGTGTCACGAGCACATATGTGTGTCGCGCACACATATGTACGTCACGAGCGTCACACATGAAGATTATAATTGCTCCAATGCATTTTATTAAACAATTCTTGTATTCATCTTTATTTCTCATTTCAATAAAGTGTAGTTTTAAGTGTATTTTTAATAAATGAACCCTTTTGCAAAATAAAGAATTTGTTAAATATTTTCGATATTCACCAAATAATTACGAGAATCGCGATAGTGTAAGCATTCGAGCAGCGTCGAATCGGACCATTCAGCGTTCGTAAACTCTTTTCAAACTCCTAACAACACAATGAACTGCCGATCAGAAAGTTTTCGGGATTGAAAAACTTTCGTCGAAATTCTTTCTTCCCCTCGGTGGTCGAAGTTGGACGGACATTCAGATTTCCGTCGGACGGAATCCTGATCGAACACTAAACGTGCCTTTCAAACGATCGGGCAGCAAAAACTTTGCTTGAGAGATGTTTCCTTTGTGTTATTGTTAACTGTGTTAATTTATCTCGTTAACAATTTTTATAACTAGCAATTTTAATATTTGAGTTTATTGTTGTACATGAGGCGGTAACAAAATTTAAGATAGTTAAGAATGTTTGAGAATTTGGGAATTGGGGAATTTAGCAGGTGAGGAATTTGGGAGTTGGGGAATTAGGGAGTCGGGGAATTAGGGAGTTGGGAATTTGGGAATCGGGAATTAGGGATTTGGGGAATTTGGGAGTTGGGGATTTTAGAGGTTGGGAAATTAGGGAGTTGGGGAATTTAGGGATTGGGGAATTATGGAATCGGGGAGTTAGAGAGTCGAGGAATTAGGGAATTGGGAACTAGAGAGTTGAAAATTTGAGAATCGGGAATTAGGGATTTGGGGAATTTGGGAGTTGGGGATTTTAGAGGTTGGGGAATTAGGGAGTTAGGGAATTTAGGGGTTGGGGAGCTAGGGAGTTGGGGAATTTGGAAGACGGAAAATTTGGGAGTTCGGAATTTGGTATTTGGGGAATTTGAGAGTTGGACATTTAGGAGTTGGGGAATTTGGGAATTGGAGAATTTAGGTGTTAGGGAATTAGGGAGTCGGGGAATTTGGAAGTCCGGGAATTTAAAGATTGGGGAATTAGGGTGCCGGGGAATTTGAGCGTTGGAAATTTGGGAATCGGGGAATTTGGAAGGCGAGGAATTTGTTAATTAATGTAATACGTATATAAAAAATAAGTTAAGGTTAAATAACTTAGTAAGTTAAATAAGTTAATAATTAAAGGAGGAATGTAACTGATTTTCTGCTATCAGAAAATGTTTATTGTGTGAGATTGTAAGTGTGGAAAGTTTCGTACATTATAATATACATTCAGAAGTGATACTTGATGGTTTTACAGCAACGAAAACACGAGTTAAACTCTGAACAAGCAATTGATCAAATGGATGCAATGTCTATAGTTAGTCGAGTTTGAAAGTTGATGCTGGGAGTTGAACAGTTGCATACATTATGGCTGCAATGCATGAAACCGTTTGATTTAATGCATGTCCGAACCCCTGCATGTTTGCCTCTAATATTCTTCATCTTGAAAAAGGATTAATTGGATTAACCTTTTCGTACTTAGAAACGAATGCAATTATAATGTCTATTGCAAATATTGGTTATTGTGGTTAAATATTAATATTTTTAAAAAAATTATTTTTACTGTTTTATTAAATTGTTATAACATTAATTATATTATTATATTAAATGTACATTTCTGTTGTACTATTATGTAATTAAATTTTTATACTATTTGCTGAGTTGTTTTTATTTTATTTTTGTTGTCATTCTTTTATATTTTGTTATTCTGTTCGTTTTAGAAAAATCATTTTTATTAATAGTTTTACTGTTATTTTTATGATAATAATTATTAGTATTTTTTCTCTCGTTTTTATTATTTGTGGACCTCATTTTTTAATAACAATTTTTATTAGTTATGGTTCAAATTATTTATAATATATATTGCAAGTTTAATTTATTATTTATTGTATTTATTGTACTATATTATATTATGTATAATTTATTACTTAGTGTATTTATTATACTGTATTATATTAACCATAATTTATTACTTATAGTTCTGTATTATATTATGAATCATATATTATTTATTGTATTTACTATACTGTATTATATTATTCAAACTGTGTTATATAATTCTAAAATAATACTAGCAATAATAATTTATGAGGATGACCAAAATCATTTAGAGATTGAATGAAGATACGCACTGAAAAAGCGCACGTCGACGAATCGATATCAATTAGGATGCGTCTTCCGGTCACGTGTCTTTGCACCCCCGTATATTGTTGGCACGTGTCCTACTGTGACTTTTAAAAAACGTTGATAAAGAGGGAACGTCGTTTCCGGTTCCGACGCCAATCCACAGACAATAGAATCGACTCTGCGATTCAACTGGATCACACGACCCGAAGGGTTATCAAAAAATGGAACGCATTCCTTCTGCACTAACTCCATTTTCTCTAGAGCTCATTAAATTACTTTGTATATACATACTACAGATACTTGTTCAATATTTTATTAATATTTTATTTTACAGATAGTGAATATTATATTAAACCATACATTTTTTAATCTTCATGAAGGTATATGTTCGTTTACAGAAACCTAACCTAAAAGTCTTTGATCCTCCATTTTAAATAATTGAGATTATATGTTATTGATTTATAGGACAGATTATTAAACAAGTTCAATGATATCAGTAATTGAGTAACACTTAACATTTTCAATTTTGTATGATGCTTCACATTCTTAATATTTAATTAACTAATCGTTACATTGTTGATTATTTTAACATGTAATTAATAATGGTTTTCGTACATCATTGCCATCATTCAATTTTTTGTTTAATGATAGTGAATGTTTTTTTTATTAAAACAAAGTCAGCAATTTTTGTAATGTTTTAATTAAAACATTATAGTTTCATCCTTTGCTATACGTTTACTATGTTCATCGATATTCTTGTTTCTGCTATACGTATTTATATTATAGTTTCCACTGTATTCACCTATATTATCATTTTTATTATATTCATCTATATAACCGTTTTTATTATATTCATTAATATAATTATTTTTATTACATTCATTTATATAATCATTTTTATTACATTCATTTACATAATCATTTTTATTATATTCATTTATATAATCATTTTTATTATATTCATTTATATAATCATTTTTATTATATTCATCTGTATAATCATTTTTATTATATTCATCTAAATAATCATTTTTATTATATTAATCTATATAATCATTTTTATTATATTCATTTACATAATCATTTTTATTATATTCATCTACATAATCATTTTTATTATATTCATCTATATAATCATTTTTATTATATTCATCTAAACAATCATTTTTATTACATTCATCTATATAATCATTTTTATTATATTCATTTATATAATCATTTTTATTATATTCATCTATAGTATCATTTTTATTATATTCGTCTATATAATCATTTTTATTATATTCATCTACATAATCATTTTTATTATATTCATCTACATAATCATTTTTATTAAATTCATCTACATAATCATTTTTATTAAATTCATCTATATAATCATTTTTATTATATTCATCTACATAATCATTTTTATTAAATTCATCTACATAATCATTTTTATTATATTCATCTAAATTATCATTTTTATTATATTCATCTAAATAATCATTTTTATTATATTCATCTACATAATCATTTTTACCCTAGCATTTATAGCACAGATCAAAATACTCTTGATCAAGGGTAAGTCCAATCACGAAACACAGAAGTACGAAGGTTAGAGGGTTAAAAGAGTCCACGCAAACATCTCATACATTACGCAGAATTTCCACCCCACGGAAACCAGCCAATAAAACACCCCCGGAACATGGGCACCGTCCACTCACCCCCGTAACTGCATTGTCGAACTTTTTTCGTTTTTTCTCCCCCTTCCTCTTTCTTCTGTGCTCGTCGTTGTTCATCCACTTTCTATTTTTTTCTTTCTTGCTTCTCGAAGTGCGTGTACACCCCCTCGATTACATTCGGAAATATTAGGGGACGTCCCGTCGTTCGACAAACTATCAATTTATTTTCTTCTAACATTGATTGGGACTTCGTGACGTTACTGGACCCTACATTTTGCTCCAGTTCTTTCCTTTTCTTTTGCATTTTTTGTCGATGTCCGAGGCTCTTGGTTTTGGTGTTCTTTTGGGGTGCTCTTGAATTTGGTGTTCTTTTAAGATGCTTTTGAGTTTGCTGTTCTTCAAATGTTGTTAGTGTCTTTTACAGGTAGTTCAGAACTTAGGCTCTCATATGGGTTTATTTAAATTTATAAAATAAAATAAGATATATTTTCTCACAAAACAAAAATCATACCTAAAAGAGGATGAAGATAAGAAAAGTGAAAGTAGTATTAAAGTAAAAGTTCGTCGAATGACCATATAGATAGGATATTTGGAGCAACGATATGTGGTGTATCTTCATCCCTATCTGTCGATCCCTTTTCGTGGGTAGTTATCTTCCCCGAGGCCAGGGTGTAACGAGAGAGATGACGTAGCGAAGTAAATGGAGTGGACAGCGGGCAGCATATGCTTTGTGCTCTGGTCCTTGTATAAAACGAAATCACCCCTGGACGAATATTCTCGTGCGCGAAACGTCTGTGCGTCGAACCGGAAGCGCGAGATAACATTCACCAGCGTCGCTAAGCTGGCCATGATTTATATGACCGGCTCTAATCTACGGAGATTTCGACTCGGTTACCTCTCGTTCGATCCATGGACTACTTGGACACTCTTGCGCTTCTGGTCACCTTGTTCAATGTCATTAGGACGCGATGAAGTCACTAGTTACTCAGATTTGGAATTAGAGATGAATTTGAGGTGAATTTAAGGTGAATTTGAGGTTTGAGAATTTAGGAATTGGAGAATGTAGCAGGTGGGGAATTTGGGAGTCGGGAAATTTGGAGGTCGGAAATTAGGGAGTTGGGGTATTTGGGAGACGGGGCATTTGGGAATCGGGAATTAGGGAGTTGGGGAATTTAGGGGTTGGGGAATTAGGGAGTCGGGGAATTTGGGAGTCGGGAATTAGGGAGTGGGGGAATTTGGGAGACGGGGCATTTGGGAATCGGGAATTAGGGAGTTGGGGAATTTGGGAGCTGGGGCATTTGGGAATCGGGAATTAGGGATTTGGGGAATTAGGAAGTTGGGGAATTTAGGGGTTAGGGAATTAGGGAGTCGGGAAATTTGGAGCTTGGGAATTAGAGAGTCGGGGAATTTGGGAACCGGGGCGTTTGGGAATCGGGAATTAGGGATTTGGGAAATTTGGGAGTTGGGGAATTTAGGGGTTGGGGAATTAGGGAGTCGGGGAATTTGGAAGTCGGGAATTAGGGAGTCGGGAATTAGGGAGTCGGGAAATTTGAGAGTTGGGAATTTGGTATTCGAGGAATTTGAGAATTGGGTATTTAGGAGTTGGGGAATTTTGGAGTTGGAGAATTTAGGTGTTGCGGAATTTAAGTGTTAGGGAATTAGGGAGTCGAGAAATTTGAGCGTTAGAAATTTGGAATTTGGAGAATTTATGAGTTGGGAAATTTGGTAGTTGGGATATTTGGGAGTCGGGAAATTCGGGTGTTGGGAAATTAGATTCTTATTTTTTTGACACTCTTTTGACTATTATATTTCAGCAACAATTTTTCCCAAATCTCTCTTGATAAAAAAAATATTTTATTCCATTTTATTATACTTCGTTCTACTTAGATTTGCTGATACGTTGTGGGAGGACATCAAGCTTAAATTTTAATGGAATAACTTCTAATTTGTTTCTTCCTTCTTTGAGTCTTCTATAACTGTCTTTTAGCAACAATTTTTATCTTGTCTTTGTTGAAAGAGAATTTTATTCTACATCATTTTATTTACATTTGATATGTTGTATATCAAGCTTGAGTTTCAGTAGAATTGTTTTGAATTAACCTTCTATTTGTATGTTTTCATTTTAATTGTATAATTCAAACAATTTTAATATTGTCCAAAGAAAATAAAGTGGATCAATCATCATTTGTGACTAATAATTACCTGGACAATATGGAATAATTTTGTATAACAAATAAACAGAAGATTCGGTAACAATCATGATAATCGAACAAACAATAGAGATACGGGATCGTTGATTGATTACTGGTATTTTTTCTCGAAAAGAACAAAAAATTGCCACGAGTACGATACGGTGGCCACGTAATCTGATTAACTGACCTCTGATTGGCAACCGATAATTTTTATAAAAGTATAATCGATAAGAACGCTTGCGTAAATCGAGCTACATTTTCTTCGTGTTACATGTGCGTTATACTCGGTGTCGTTGATGTAACTTGCTCTCATTTTTCTTTTTTTTTTATTGTAACCCATCACGCGATTATTTCATTTTTCTGGCAATTCTATCGTGGACTGCTTTTTGTAATTTTAGAAACTTACGAATTAACTGGAATATGCTTGCTATTACTTGAAGCTAACCTAACCTAAAATTAGCTTAAAATTGATAAATACTGTAATTTGTATTTTTATTTTTTAAATACATAAGAATACTTACAAATTATTTAATCAATACTAATATAATATATTAAATTGTATAAATGTTTAATGAAGTGATAAATGGTTAACGTTGTTTCGTGAAATATTTCAGTGGTTAGGTTAGGTTAGATTATGGTGATATTAATGAAAAATGCACATATAATAAATGAATGCAAATTAAATTTGATTAAACTGTTGAAACGTATGATTAACAAAGTAAATGATAAACGTTATTTAATAATAAAATCTTTATTATAATATAATAAAATTAGCGATAAATAATATTAATAAAATTAATAGTATTAGAAAAAGTTATGAAAGGTAATATTGCAGGAATACATATATCAATGCAATAATACTGAATTATATTAATTATATTAATATTAATGAATAAATGAACGTCATTTTGTAATAAAATTTGAATTATTGTTACAATAAAAGGTGTACATATTAGAATAAAGAAATGAAAAGTTTAGTGACAGAAGTCGAAACGTGTTCCCCATCGAAGTTCGATAGTACGCCCTCAGGAAATCTAAACCGGTAACAAGATGGCTGCTCGGAAACGGAAACCGGAAGCTTGTCACTCAAGCTACACTGGCTTCCGGCGTGTCCTGAAAAAGGGAAGCGTTATGGAACGGTCGAGAAGAGAAGTAAAAAGAAAGGGAGGGTGGAAATAGGATGAATATGTTTCGAGTATATTCTTTAATCGTATGAAGTAATATTTGTATATTTATGGTGCATGTGTGTGTAAAATATTTGATCTTCATTGTTAAATAATGATATAGTGATGAAAGAGGAAAGTGAGTGAAATAGAAGAGTAATATAAAAGAGTAAAATTAGATAATGAAGTGGTAAACTGGTGAAGTATTAAAATATTAAAATAGTGAACAAGTAAAATAGTAAAGTATTGAAACGTTAAAATAGTGAATAAGTAAAATGGTAAAGTATTAAAATATTAGAATAATGAACAAGTAAAATAGTTAAGTATTCAAATATTAGAAAAGCAAACAAATAAAATAGTGAAGTATTAAAACATTATAATTGTGAACAAGTAAAATAGTAAAGTATTGAAACGTTAAAATAGTGAACAAGTAAAATGGTAAAGTATTAAAATATTAAAATAATGAACAAGTAAAATAGTGAAGTATTCAAATATTAAAAAAGCAAACAAATAAAATAGTGAAGTATTAAAACATTATAATTGTGAACAAGTAAAATAGTAAAGTATTGAAACGTTGAAATAGTGAACAAGTAAAATGATAAAGTATTAAAATACTAAAATTGGAAACAAATAAAACGGTAAAGTATTAAAATATTAAAATGGTAAAATGATAAAATGGTAAAATATTAAAATATTAAAATACTAAACAAGTAAAATAGTTAAATATTGAAATATTAAAATAGTAAAATACTAAAATATTGTAATACTGAAGTAGTAAACCACTAAAATACTAAAATACTAAAACAGTAAAAATACCAAAATTAACAAAAAAAAAACCTTGCAACATATTTCAGAACAATTTCAGTCTTGTAATATAAATAAGGTGTAGGAAAATGATTTGAAACACGATTCGTTTAAGATTCAATTTTATTAAATATCTATCTGATATATTAGACTACTATGTATTATACACAATGTACATATATACAACCTATCGATATAATTACATTCTACCTAATTAAAGGCGATAAACTGGGATCTCTTGACTGTTCACACCTCTCACTATTTTCTATACAATCACATTATGTGGCTCGTTTTCTCCATTCATCTAATCTATTTGAACCAAACCATCCGAGTGCAATAATACACAAAATCGTGTTATTTCATCTCAACATTAGAACCAATTTTTGCAATTTCATATATCAAAACAAAAATTATTGCAAAAATCTATTTTGCGAACTTTAATGATTTTATAAAATTACTTTTGAAATTTTTAGCAAAATTGAAATATATTATAGTATGCATTTCTAGCAAATTCAAATGGTTCTTAAACAATTTAAAAAATTTTTTAAATGTTGCAAATTTCGAATACGTCAAATTCTCACAAAATTGAAAATTGAAGATACTGTAAATAAATAAATTAATTTGTTCCAATGTTAAGATGTATACTGGCCTCCGTTCACATTGATCGCCATCGATGGCTTTTAAAATCTAAATCCGAAATAATAAGAGAAGAAATATTTTCGAATATCAATGATACAAAGTAGCACAGTGCAAATTAATTTTTATCATCTTAGATAGATGTTTATGATCCATATTGTTGAAATTCAGAAGACTTCTACTTTCGAGTGAAAAGAAGACAGAGAATCTAAGGACAGATTCTACTTATTTTATTTATAATAATTATCTATCGGTTCTATATTATCTTCTCGTTACAATATACAGATTTATGTAAAATGTCGCTATTTTGGGGATGAAGAGATTTTTTAGCGTTCTAGAATTTTATATAGTTTCCATAAAAATTCTAAATTTTATCTTTCGAATTAAAATTCGAGAGCTTAGAATTTCAGGCGAATTAAGAAATTTTTCAGAATTCTAAATTAGAAATAGGTAAATTCTAAACGAGAATTTTGTACTTTAGAATTCTACATTTTTCTTTGATAAAATTAATTTTTACTCGAGGAAAATTATCTTAGCAAAATTAATAATTATCCAAGAAAAATTAATTTTTATCTCGACAAATTTTTATCAAATTTTTCTCTTGACTTCATCAAATTTTTCTCTTGACAAATTTTTATCAAATTCATTTTTATCTTGACTGAGAAAAATTAATTTTTACTCAAGGAAAATTATCTTAGTAAAATTAATAATAATCCAAGAAAAATTAATTTTTATCTCGACAAATTTTTATCAAATTTTTCTCTTGACTTCATCAAATTTTTCTCTCGACAAATTTTTATCAAACTCATTTTTATCTTGACTGAGTAATTTTCACCCTGCCAGCATTAAATGCTTAAACAAATAAAATTTTATCTAAACGATATTAAAATTTGTAAAAACACCAGGTACCAAAATATTGAAAATGAAAATATTTCAATTATTTTTCTAAATACCATAAAAAATCGACCTGCATAAAATTCTAAAACTCCAAAGAAGAATTTCACCCCCCAATCATTCGACAAGAACTTCATATTTTATATATACACTGATATCAATAATTCTCGAACGAAAATCTGAAATTCCACGATATTCACATCGACATTAATTAATAAGTGGAATATGTTGATCGAATTCAACACAGATATCTTTGGTTTCACCCCTAAAAATTTCTACAACGGAAAGGACACATTCTTTCAATTTCGAGTCGTGTCTCGTGATGGTCGTTGATCTGGCAGTATTTCTTTTATGCTAAACAACAAGGAGACAATTGTAATTGTTATAAACAATTCTCGTTATTCTGTTAACATTCTTCCAGACTCTATGTCATCTATTCTAATAATACGTTTGATCCTTAACACTCTTACTAGCAATTTCTTCTCTTGATAATTTATTTTCTCGTTCATTGTTGATATATTTTATTGTACGTTTGTAATTTATCGTATTTCATTGTCGACGATCATTTCGATTTTTACTGATTAATTTTTATCGAATTTTTATTCAAATATTTTTTAAGTTAAGTGTATTATTGTTTTCAAAGATAATTTTTCATTCACAAATTTTATTGTTAACCGTTCACAAAATCGATTATTGTGAAGGGGTAGAAATTTATATTTTTCTTTAAATTGTTGCAAACAGTGTTATTTATAAATTATTATTAGTATGATAGCAATGTTCACAGATTTATGTTATTATATTGTTGTTATCACAAATTTTTTAAAGTTCCTCTAGAATTTAAAAAAATTATCTGGAACTTCAGTAATTTATTTAAAATTCAGATAATTTATTCTCTATCAAGTTTACAAGATTTTCAGCTTGTAATAATTCAATCATAATTCTTGAACCTTCACAAACATCACAAAACTATTAAGATGATATAATTCACGAACTTTCCCGACGATTTTGTGATAGGTTAATCGCTATGATCGTCGACAATGCATCTTGTCGACAACTTGTGTCTGGAATATTCACAAACATCACAAGATTCGTTAACGTGATCTTCAACGAAGCACAAGACCTTACAGACGACCTTGTGATTAGGCAGTCGATAATGATCCACTTGATGCATCCACAGTCACAAGATCCATCACTATGATCCTCGATTATGCAATGATTCTGTGATTATGTTATCTTATGATCGTTGACGATTATGTAACTTTCATCTTCAATGTTCTCAAATATCACAAAAGTGATCGTTGAAGTTTGTAAGCTTTTTATGAAGTTTTGTGATCATCTAGTTAAACTTTCAGAGTGGTCACAAGTATCAAGATTAAATGTGATTCTTGACGAAGCTTAAGAAGGATTTTGTGACAGTTGTTATAGTTGTTGAGAGTTGTCCTTTGTGATCGTCACAAGCATCACAAAATCAATTAACACAATTTTCGATGAAGTTAATAGATCTTCGATAGAACTTCGTGAATATTTAATTGTTGTGATTGATGGAGGTAGTCCGAATGTCACAAGATTCTTTGGTATGATCACAAACGAAGTTCACAAGCCATTCAAACGATTTTGTGAACATCTAGCTACCATACTAGTAAATGTTGCTTATTATGGAATGTTCAAACGTCACCAAATCTGTAAGTACGATCACAAAGCAGCTTCACAAATCATCGAAACGATTTTGTGAACAGCTAGCCATAATAGAGAAGTCTTGAGTGTTCCAAAAGTCATCAAATCCAGAAGTCCATCACAAACCAGATTCGCAAGCCATCCAAACGATTTTGTGAACATCTAGTTGTCACAGAACGTTGATGTAACTTGAGTGTTCCAAACGTCACCCACTCCATGAATAGGATCACAAACGAGGTTCACAATGTGTGAAGAATGTTGTGATGCTGATCTGATTATCATAATTGTTGAAGGTAGTTCATCTCCAGTACACCAAGCATCACAAGACTGATCAGGATGATGCTTCACAAAGTTCACAATCCCCAAATAGTTTTGTGGCTATCCTATTGCCAGAACTGTTGAAGGTCCATCTTGAGGGTGTCAAACATCACAAAATCTGTTAGAATGATCACAATCGAAGTTCACATTGTTCCAAGCAATTTTGTGACTATCCAGTTGTTATAGTCTTTGAAGGTTCATCTTGAGGGTGTCAAACATCACAAAATCTGTCACAATGATCACAATCGAAGTTCACATCGTTCCAAGCAATTTTGTGACTATCCAGTTGTTATAATTCTTGAAGGTCCATCTTGAGCATATCAAACGTCACAAAATCTATGAGGATGATCACAAACAGAGTCCACGTCTTCCAGACAATTTTGTGACTATAAAATTGTCATAATTCTTGAAGGTCCATCTTGAGCATGCCAAACGTCACAAAATTTATCAGGATGATTACAGAGTCCAGACAATTTTGTGATCACTTGTCATAATTCTCGAAAGTCCAAACGCCACAGAAATCATGAGAATGATCACAGAGTCTCGTCCAAATAATCTTGTGACTATCAGTTCGCCATAGTCAATCCATTCCGTAGCTCGAACCATCACAAACTTCATGAGTGTGATCAGAACCTTCCAGCTGATCCCATGAACGTCCAATCACCATAATGTCGACAGTAACCCATTCCTAGTATCTCTAACGTCATATCGCTTCGTCACAAAACCCATCGTGATCACAACCGAAGCAGCCTTGCAGATTCCATGAATATCTGATCACCATAATGTCGACAGTAACGCATCCCTAGTATCTTGACGTCACAAACCCCATCGTGATCACAACCGAAGCAGCCTTGCAGATTCCATGAATATCTGATCACCATCATGTCGACAGTAACGCATCCCTAGTATCTTGACGTCACAAACCCCATCGTGATCACAACCGAAGCAGCAGATTCCATGAACATCCAATCACCATAATCCTCAACAATAACCCATTCCCAGTATCTCAAACGTCACATCAGTCCTTCACAAACTCCATTGCGATCACCTTCCACCTATGATCACCTTCCACCTATGATCGCCTTCCACCCGATTCCATAACCACCCCATAATCAAAGTCTCAACCAAAATGTCCCGACATCCCAGTCCACCCTTTACCACCAGTACGGTTTCTGCATGTACGGCGGCATGGGTACTTGTCCCGCCGCAGGATAAGAAGTAGGTTCCATCAGCTTCGACTGACAAGGTTTCCCATCCTTGATCAGCAACGGCACCGCGACTCTCCTCGGCGAACATCCGCTTCCTCCAGCCTCTACCCTCTCGGTGGCGGCCCTCTTCGTCTTGTACCTGTGGTTCTGGAACCAGATCTTCACCTGCGTGGGCGTCAGCCGAATGATCGACGCCAGGTGTTCCCTCTCCTGCGCGCTCAGGTATCTCTGTTGACGGAAACGTCGTTCCAGCTCGAAAGTCTGAGCCTTCGAGAACAACACTCGTCTCTTCCTCTTCTTGTGCTCGGTTTCGTGGGGCTGGGTCTCGTTCGCTTGTTGTTCGTCCTCGAAGTCCGCGGACTCCTCCTCCTTGCAGTCGTGGTTGTTCTCTTGTTTTGGCGGGAATGATAGGTCGGAGATGGTTGGACTGGTCGAGTCGGGCTGCTGGAGCACTGCAATGGCGAAAGTGGCGCGGTTAGTGGGTTGGTTTAAGCTTCCGAATGGTCTGTAAGTAGAGCAAGAAGATGTGCGTGAGGGTGAGGGCGAGATCTGAGGGTGAGATGAGTTCAGTGGAGACTGATCTTTTGGGGTCTTGGAGGATTAGGTTAGGTTAGGATTCAAATTTAGGGTTAGGTTTCTAACCAAGTTTGGAAAATTGGTTGGCTGGGATTTAGAGATGTTTGAGGTTTGAGAAGGTGGGATGGGATTTAGAAATATTTGAGGTTATGGGATTTTGGAAATTTGGGAGGTTAGACTTTGCAAGTTTTGGGATTTGCAGATTAGAACTTTGGGATGTTTCAGAGTTGGGAGATTTGGTAGATGGGGATATTTGAGATTTGAGGGTTGGATTATGGGATTTTGGAAATTTGGGAGGTTAGACTTTGTAAGTTTTAGGATTTGCAGGTTAGAACTTTGGGATGTTTCAGAGTTGGGAGATTTGGGAGTTGGAGATATTTGAAGTTAGAGGATTGGATTATGGGATTTTGGAAATTTGGGAGGTTAGACTTTACAACTTTTGGGATTTGCAGATTACAATTTTGGGATGTTTCAGAGTTGGGAGATTTGGTAGATGAAGATGTTTGAAATTTGAGGGTTGGATTATGGGATTTTGGAAATTTGGGAGGTTAGACTTTGCAAGTTTTAGGATTTGCAGGTTACAATATTGGGATATTTCAGAGTTGGGAGATTTGGTAGTTGGAGATATTTGAGGTTAGAGGGTTGGATTATGGGATTTTGGAAATTTGGGAGGTTAGACTTTGCAAGTTTTAGGATTTGCAGGTTTCAATTTTGGGATGCTTCAAAGTCGGGAGATTTGGTAGATGGAGATGTTTGAGATTTGAGGGTTGAATTATGGGATTCTGGAAATTTGGGAGGTTAGACTTTGCAAACTTTGGGATTTGTAGGTTAGAAACCTTGAGATGCTTCAGAGTTGAGAGGTTAGAAATTCAGAGTATTTGAAATCTGAAAGATTGAGAATTTGAAATGTTGTAGATTTGGAAGGTTAGGATTTTGGAATGTTTCAAATTTAGAACTCTTAAAATTCAACAAGTTTGAACTTTGGAATATTTGAAATTTGAGAAATTTGGTGCTTTTGAAATTTAACAAGTCCAAACCTTGCAATGTTTAAGATGTTATGAGGTTAGATTTGCAATGCTTGAGATGTGATGAGGTTAGGTTTAGTATGTTGGAAACTTGATAACTTACTGCTCTTGAAATTTAAACTTTCACCATTCATACATCTTAATAGAAACATTAATATCTTCATAAAAATCAAAATATTTTGATAAAAGTATTGACAATGTGAATTTTATAAAAAGCCATAAAATCTATATATACATATACCTAACACGCATTTAATAGTATGTCTACACGTAATTACACGGTTGGCATTCATTCTGTTTCGAAAATCGATGAGGGTCATTTAAGAAACTAACCAGGTCATCCCGTAAATGACTAGAACGAACTGCAGCTGCATTACACCCTTTAACGATGATTGCAGGCAGATGTAACCTTGTATTGATTTTTTTCAATCTACAATCTATACGATTTCAGAGAACCTCTCCATCAATAATTTAAAAAAAAAGAACGACCAGAATAATTTTTAAAAATTATTACAAAATAAAAATTATAAAACTAATTTTACTGAAAATTGTTTGGTTTCAAAAAATTCTTTAGGGTTGAAATAATACTATTTTATCTTTTACTGCTTTGTCAGTCAATTTTTTTATTCACTATCCCATTATTTACTCATTAAAAATGATTAAAAAATGAAAATTATTAAATTAGTTTTATTAAAAATTGTTTGGTTTCAAAAAATTCTGTAGGGTTGAAATAATACTATTTTATTTTTTACTGTTTTTGTCAGTCAATTTTTTTATTCACTATCTCATTATTTACTCATTAAAAATGATTAAAAAATGAAAATTATTAAATTAGTTTTATTAAAAATTGTTTGGTTTCAAAAAATTCTGTAGGGTTGAAATAATACTATTTTATTTTTTACTGTTTTTGTCAGTCAATTTTTTTATTCACTATCTCATTATTTACTCATTAAAAATGATTAAAAAATGAAAATTATTCAATTAGTTTTATTGAAAATTGTTTGGTTTCAAAAAATTCTGTAGGGTTGAAATAATACTATTTTATTTTTTACTGCTTTGTCAGTCAATTTTTTTATTCACTATCCCATTATTTACTCATTAAAAATGATTATGAAATGAAAATTATTAAATTAGTTTTATTGAAAATTGTTTGGTTTCAAAAAATGCTTTAGGGTTGAAATAATACTATTTTATTTTTTACTGCTTTGCTACTTAATTTTTTTATTTTCTACCTCATTATTTACTCATCATTTACTTCATTATTTACTTTCCTAATTTAATTTGTTATTTCTCCACTTATATCATTTATCACTGTTTACTTTCATAATTTAATTTCAACCAAAATATCCGATTCCAAGAAATCATATCGATTAAAACGATAGAATCGGTGTTCCCGAAAGCATCAATCTTGATAGCAGTTTCTCGAACAAGGATCCAATTAATCGTCAAGCGATATCTTTCGAAAGACACAGCCATAGCGAGTGTCTAATTGAAATCACGACGAGACTGCGACTACAGCCTAATCTCCCGTGAAAATGATACAGTCGATCCCATGGGGTGCAGTAGGGTATCAAGCGCTCTGTATATTGCTTCACACCCTCCCCTAACCAGGCTTAGGAATCGTTCACAAAGACTATTGTATGCCAAACCGAGACAGGGGATTCCGAGTTGTACATTAAATTAGCGTGTCTCTCGGCCACCGTGATATTTGCCACTTTAACATATCTCTAATCATAATATTGTTGGATTAAATGTCGGACATGTTTCCTCCATTATTTTCTACTTTTTCAATTTTATTATTTTTGCATGAAAATTATTTGTGATTACAATTATAATTGATTGGGAAATTGTTGAAAGTTCTACGATTTGAATTTATAAGCTTGAAATGATTTAAGGGTGTACATTTTTAAATAGACGTATATGGATTTTGAAATTTTTAATTTTTTAAATAGGTATGTTTACTAATTTCAGTATTTGCAAATTTTAATATTTTTAGATTAGAATATTTGCAAATTACAATATTTACAAATTCAGAAAATTGCAAATTTCAATATTTTCAGATAAAAATATTTGCAAATTACAATATTTACAAATTCAGAAAATTGCAAATTTCAATATTTTCAAATTGCAATATTTACAAATTATAATATTTTCAAATTCCAGCGTTTCCAAATTTCAAGATTTCTAAATTCTAATATTTCCAAATTCCAAGATTTCCAAACTCCAAGATTTCCAAATTTCAATATTTCCAAATTTCAATATTTCCAAATTCCAAGATTTCCAAATTCCAAGATTTCCAAATTCCAAAATTTCCAAATTCCAAGATTTCCAAATTCCAAGATTTCCAAATTCCAAGATTTCCAAATTCCAAGATTTCCAAATGCCAAGATTTCCAAATTCCAAGATTTCCAAATTCCAAGATTTCCAAATTCCAAGCTTTCCAAATTCCAAGATTTCCAAACTCCAAAATTTTCAAATTCCAATATTTCCAAATTCCAATATTCCCAAATTCTCAACCCCTCAAATTTCTACGTCCCCATATTCCCGAATTCCCAAATTCTCAACCCCCCCAAATTTCTACATCCCCAAATTCCTATATTTCCAAATTCTCAACCTCCCCCAAATTTCTACGTCCCCAAATTCCAATATTTCCAAATTCTCAACCCCCCAAATTTCTACACCCCCAAATTCCTATATTTCCAAAATCTCAACCCCCCAAATTCCTATATTTCCAAATTCTCAACCCCTCAAATTCCTATATTCCCAAATTCCTAAATTCCCAAATTCCTAAATTCCCAAATTCTCAACCCCCCAAATTCCTATATTTCCAAATTCTCAATCCCTAAAATTTCTACACCCCCAAATTCCTATATTTCCAAAATCTCAACCCCCCAAATTTCTACACCCCTAAATTCCTATACTTCCAAATTCTCAAACCTTCAAATCTCCAAAACCCCAAAATCCCAAAAACCCCAAATCTCCAACTCCTCAAATCTCCATCTTCCAAATCCCCACCCTCGAACTTCAAAAAACTCTACCTTCTCAACAATTTCTCAAAAAACCCTAAAACTTGTCCCCAAAAAACCCTCTCCAAAGAACAGTCCAACACTACCCTTATAACATTACCCTTGAAACACCACCCTTGCTACACTAGCCTTGTACACTATCCTGTACCAAGAAAAATATATAGAGAAAGCGAAAAATCAGTAAAGGAAGAGATAAAGAGAAGACATGAAAAGATGGGATAGGCCAGCAGAGTATTTTTTGGGCGTGACAATTTCGATTCATCGAGGGCAACATGCATCTGCCCTCCAAGGGACATCTGTTCCAGTGTTCGAGCCAATCGGCACACAGGACCCACAAGGACCTTTTATAGGACCATTAGATCCTGCTTAGCCGACGCGGGCCAATTGTAGGGTGTTAAATAAATAAGGGTTTTCGAGCTGGGCCCCTCTATCAACGGATCTTCTGCACGGGTTTTATGGATACTCTCTCCTGTCGATTTCTCTATACCGGTGAATTTTGTAGACTGAGAAAGAGATTCGCTTTTTGTAGGATTCGAAGACTATTTTCTAATCCTTTAGTATTGTGCTTTTTGAGAAGTTTTTGGGGAAATGTATATGTTTGTTATTAAAAATGTAGTCTTGTGTGTCGACATAGTTGTATGTTGTTTTATATGTCACTTTTGTAACAGCTGAATTTTATATGTAAATGTGAAATGGAAGAACTGTATGATTTTATAAAATTTTATAATAAAATTGCATGGTTGTGGAACTGCAACGTGTGGGAAAATTATATGATTTTCAAAAAACAGCATTATGTAATGATGATGGAAGCAGTAAGATAAGATTGTATGATCACAGTTAAAACATAGTAAAATTGTTAAAACATTTTTAAAAATTGTATGATCTTGCTAACTGATTGTAGGATACAATTGTATAATGACATAACAGTATCATGCTGTAGAATTGTACATACAGCAACATCATGTAATCTAGCAATGGTCATATTGAATTTTATTGTTCAAGAAGAGTGTGAACAAATTTGTCTAATTTATTTATAAGGAACTTCTTTCTTTCTAATAAGGAATTACACTACTGAGTATTGATTCTGGTGAAGAGATACAGTATTGATTGTTAATTCTAATGAAGATTATTGATTCTGGTGAAGAAACAGAGTATTGAATGTTAATTCTAATGAAGATTATTGATTCTGGTGAAGAGACCGAGTATTGAATGTTAATTCTAATGAAGATTATTGATTCTAACAAAGAATTGAAATATTGAATGCTGATGAAGAATCATAACATTGATTCTGATAAAAAATGAAAGTATTAAATATTGATTTTGACGAACACCGCACATTATCAATGACTCACGAAGGTATTAATTAACATTCTGTCACTCACCATTCACCTCTTCCAAGGGTTGAGGCAAGGTGGTGGGTAACGTCGGAGCAGTGGGCCACCCTAGTAATCCAGGTGGTGGTGGCGGTAACGTGCCCCTGTTTAAATTCGCATATATCGCCGGTTGCAACATGGCCGTCGTGTGCTCGAAGAACTGCTGGTACGCCGACGGTACATCGTTCGTGCTTGGCAGAACTGTTGTGCTACCTATTAATTAAAAATTTCACCATTTTTATCGCATTCAAGTATACAAAATGTTAGACTAATGTTAACTCTGTTAATCTAATTCTGTTAATCGGTATGCGAGTCCAACTATTTTCAGCATTGGTGTAAATTTACAATCTATTGCTCCAACTCTACTGTCTTACTCATTACTTCTATGATCTAGTGATCCAACTCAAGTATTGTTATTAATTTTAAAATGATGGAGATTTTTACCTTGAACTTCAGTCTCTTCCTGCGATGGCTTAGAGTCCAACTGCAGTATGTCATGGATGTGGAAGCCTGTCCTTGGCATCTTGATGCTCTCCAATATTCTATAACAACACAATACCAAGGACAAATTAAATAATTGTTTGATGACATCGTTTGAATTGCAATACTAATGAAGCACTATAAATTCATTCGTCAAAAAATTTGAAACATTTCAGGACACATAGTAGCAAAATATCAAGGTTAATGTACATAATTTTCTTATTAGATAATTTCTACATACATTCAAAATTAAAAGAAGCAAAAATAATTTGTATTATATGATTACTTCCCATGCAAAAATATTCTCTTAAGCATAATATAAAAATGTCTGAATATTTTTTATTTAATATTTTTTCAACAAGGTGTTTACATATATGTTCAAAAATTTTCTAGACTCCAATTACCAAGTTTCCAAATTTTCTAAACTCCAATTTCTCAAATCCTCAAATTTCCTAGGCTCCAATTACCAAGTTTCCAAATTTCCTACACTCCAATTTCTCAAATCCTCAAATTTCCTAGGCCCCAATTACCAAATTCTAAAATTTTCTAAACTCCAATTTCTCAAATCCTCAAATTTCCTAGGCTCCAATTACCAAGTTTCCAAATTTTCTAAACTCCAATTTCTCAAATCCTCAAATTTCCTAGGCCCCAATTACCAAATTCTAAAACTTTCTAAACCCCACTTAGCACGTTCCCAAATTTCCTAGACCCCAATTTCTCAAATCCCCAAATTACCAAGTTCCCAAATTTCCTAGACTCCAATTTCTCAAATCCTCAAATTTCTTAGGCCCCAATTACCAAATTCTAAAATTTTCTAAACCCCACTTAGCACGTTCCCAAATTTCCTAGACCCCAATTTCTCAAATCCCCAAATTACCAAGTTCCCAAATTTCCTAGACTCCAATTTCTCAAATCCTCAAATTTCCTAGGCCCCAATTACCAAATTCTAAAATTTTCTAAACCCCACTTAGCACGTTCCCAAATTTCCTAGACCCCAATTTCTCAAATCCCCAAATTACCAAGTTCCCAAATTTCCTAGACTCCAATTTCTCAAATCCTCAAATTTCCTAGGCCCCAATTACCAAATTCTAAAATTTTCTAAACCCCACTTAGCACGTTCCCAAATTTCCTAGACCCCAATTTCTCAAATCCCCAAATTATCAAGTTCCCAAATTTCCTAGACTCGAATTTCTCAAATCCTCAAATTTCTTAGGCCCCAATTACCAAATTTCCAAATTTCCTAGACTCCAATTTCTCAAATGCCCAAATTTCCTAGACCCCAATTCCTCTGATCCCCAAATTCTAATATTCCAAAATTCCCACATCCCCAAATTCTCCAAATTCCAAAACCCCCAATTTCTCGAAACTTTCAAAATTCCCCAAAAACTAGAAAACAGAAAGAGCACTTTAGTAGCAGGTTACGGTATCTTTATCGACAGACAAGAACGTGCCGCGATAATAGGTCGTTTGGCTTAAACCTTAGACTTAAACTACAAGGTTCTGAAGCGCGTTTCTGTGGCTGTGAACAGGTTGTTTGGCAGGAAAACTGCAGGTACCCACGAGCTGCGTGTCCTTTCACGAGAAAGATTTCATCTAATCGGGTCTTAAGTATCCCGCTGGCTTCTTGACGCTCGTCACCGACGTTTCCATGCCGCCGGCTAACTTACAAAATTGGATTGATTTGCTACGAAACCGACCTTTGTGCACGACTTTTCGACTCGCGAAATCCTTTTATAAACATCACCGAACCACCTTATCTGCCATTTTCTTCTGTCATTGATATTTGTCATATTTATCGTGTCATTATTGAACGTCTAAGAAACTGGTGGAAAATATAAGAAATAAAAATTATGGGGACGTTACTGATGCTTTGATATTTTTTTCCAAACGTGAAACTAGAAATTGTAATCAAATTTTGAAATTCAAATAAGTAGAAAGGAAGTTTAAGAATTTCTAATTTGCCTATTCTTATATTTTGTTTGTTCCAAGTTCCAATTAAGATTTGCATAAAAATTGCTAGCATAAGGCAAAGTTTCCAGAGAAAATATGAAGTGAAGTTCGTGCAAGGAAATTATTTCTAGCAGTATTCTAAAGTTTTTCAATTTTGGGAAGCTAGACGAAGTCTAATGAAGAAACTTCAGCAAGAAACGAAAATGAGTTTACCAACTTTTTCATTAAATTGAACTTTGTTATTATTCATCCTTTATCACAAACAAAATCTTCAATTAAATTTTTCTGGAAATACAATTTTTCTGTGTAATAAAAATATTTACACAATTTTCTCAAAAATAACAAATGAATAATTTGATTGAAATTTGTAATAAAAATAAGTTTTAATAATTTAAGAGATTTGATAAGTGGAAAGCATCAAAGTCACCTAATTACACAATTTAATTATTAATAGAAATTTTGAATAATTTAATTAATATCAAACTTGAAGAGCATTGAAGTCACTAACTATTACACAATTTAATTATTAACAAAAAGTATGAATAATTTAATTAATATCAAACTTGAAGAGCATCGAAGTCACCAATTATTACAAAATTTTATTATTACCAAAAAGCATAAATAATTTAATGAATTTGAAAATTGAGAAGCATCGAAGTCACCAACGATTACACCATTTAATTAAACGACCATGTAATTAATCATTTAACGTCTCTATCGTTTTTAATTATTGTTTGTCTACGATCAACATGCAAAGTTTAATCGACATTGCTCCGTTCTTGATTTTACTCAAGGATATCGATAATCGAACAGATGCTCGTTTCGATAAGCCACGATACATCTCGCCGATGCCACGTGCAAGAATTCGAGGGCCATCAAGATCTACGCTCGATTACCAGACAACATTATCGGTAAAATTATCAATGAATCTCCCTAGTAACTTTTTTTCGCTCTAGTTCCCTATCTGTATTTAGACTACACGCGTTCTTTGAATCATTTTTTACATTTATATTGACAATGAATACTTCTTTTTTATACTTAATTGTGTATCGAGTGTTGAAGTATGTTGAAGTCACTTGTGTTGAAGGTACTTTGGAAATATTAGAGATAAGATGTTGAGGATGAAACATTTTTTTTATTAATAATTGCAGATTGGATACTTGTGTTGAAATTAGTTTTAAAATTTTTAAGATAAGATGTTGAGGATGAAACACTTTTTTGTTATAAATAATTGCAAATTTAATACTTGAGTTGTCATTTTGTAAATTTTGAAGATAAAATGTTCAGGATGAAACATTTTTTTGTTATAAATAATTGCAGATTTAATACTTGAGTTGTCATTTTGTGAATTTTAAAGATAAGATGTTGAGGATGAAACATTTTCTTTTATAAATAATTGCAAATTTAATACTTGAGTTGTCATTTTGTAAATTTTGAAGATGAGATGTTCAGGATGAAACATTTTCTTTTATAAATAATTGCAAATTTAATACTTGAGTTGTCATTTTGTGAATTTTAAAGATAAGATGTTGAGGATGAAACATTTTCTTTTATAAATAACTGCAAATTTAATACTTGAGTGGAAGTCATTTTGTAAATTTTGAAGATAAGATGTTGAGGATGAAACATTTTTTGTTATAAATAATTGCAGATTTAATACTTGAGTTGTCATTTTGTAAATTTTGAAGATAAGATGTTGAGGATGAAAGATATTCTTTTATAAATAATTGCAAATTTAATACTTGAGTTGAAGTCATTTTGTGAATTTTGGAGTTAAGATGTTGAGAATGAAACATTTTTTACTTCTATTAATTTAACATTAAAAGTGCAACATTAATTTCATACACTGTTATTTGTCTTACACTTTTACTCATATTATTTATTTAGTTATGATTCATCATTGACGACGATATAAAACTATAATACTTGCATTATTTTGCCTGATGTCCACATGTGACACACGTTGAAATACGACAAACATATTTTCATCATGATTCGACTTTAATTATAATTCCAACCCTCTGACATTCAAGCTATCCTTCACATTTATACATTCTTCGTCTTACAATAATCAAATCAATGTCAACAAAATCATAGTTTAACCTCTTAATTTATTTTCTGAAGGAGTGCGTCAGCATGGCGACTTAATTATTGTTGTAACATTAAGACAAGCAAAGAATGTTAATTATTAGGAATTTTAAAATATTAGGGACATTTTCTATATGACATAGGAATGTTAAAATATTAGGGAAATTTTCTATATGACAATCATTGGTGTTGAAATTAAACACAAAATTGAATCGTAATGAAAACGTGAGTCAGACACATTTCAACAATTGCATCACGTGTTAACCCCAAAAGAAATTGCATAAAAACGAAGAGCATGCCATAAGCATAAAACTAGAAAGCTATCGTACACGATATTCATGTTACCTATTATTGAAAGCAAGCTGGTTGTACCAGACTTGATTCAAAAGACTGGTAGGATACGATAGCAGCGGCCAGGGCAGTATCTTATTCTTGTCCGCCATTTTGCTACGTTTGTCGTGAAGGCGTCAGTACATTATTAACCCAGTCTTTTCTCAAATCTCTCAAAATACCTCTTCACTCTCGTACCTTATCACTTGCTCCACTATCTGTCCTCACTATAGTCACTTCCGGTCACTTCCGTCCATCGCGAATCACAGTGCACACACTTTTTAAAATTGCCGATCGGTTAATGACCGAATAAGTAGATGACTCGTTCTGGGGAGTGAAGAGCTCTCCTTGTAGTTTTTGAGTGTCCTCGACGAGCACTTGACGGCTAGTGTTCCCTACCTCCGAGCAGTTTTGCCCGTCAAGCACCCTCGAAGCCGAGGGCGGATCTTCGCAGGGGCGGAGATTCCGGGTTCACCCCTCGAACGCCGGTTCCACCACCCCGACTCGAATTACCACCCGATCTCGACCGCCGACCAACGGCTTCCTTAACCCCCGAGGCTCTTGCGAATCATCGATCTTAAATGCTTTGCTGTGATTTCGGATATTCGTACTACTTCTTCAATACTTATTTATTTAGATTTACTTTTCTTACCGGTGATGTGTATTTGAGAATCAAGAGGATATACTTCATGCGAGGATCCAGTCGATACTACTTCATACGAGGATAAAGAGGACACTACTTCATATGAGGATCAAGAGGATACTACTTCGTATGAGGATCAATTGATTAAGGTTATAATTGCATTTACTGTTTCTTACCGGTGATGTGTATATGAGGATCAAGAGGATATACTTCATTTGAGGATCCAGTCGATACTACTTCATACGAGGATCAAGAGGACACTACTTCATATGAGGATCAAGAGGATACTACTTCATACGAGGATCACGTGATTAAGGTTATAATTGCATTTACTGTTTCTTGCCGATGATGTGTATGTATATGAGGATCAAGAGGATATACTTCATGTGAGGATCCAGTCGATACTACTTCATACGAGGATCAAGAGGACACTACTTCATATGAGGATCAAGAGGATACTACTTCATACGAGGATCAACTGATTAAGATTTCAATTGCATTTTATTCAGAATTTGAGGTTAAGAATAATTCTAGCGAAGTTAACTACGTTGTTTTAGTTTGCGTTCAAGGTATTTTTTAAGTATTTTCTCTGTAATTTATTATTTGAAAATTTGATTCCGTAACAATAAGGAATAATACATTATTTTATGACACAGTGAAAATTAGGAAAATTGAGCACTGATATAAAAGAATAAAATTGTGAAACAATGAATAATAAAATAGTAAATTGTTGAAATATTAAAATAATATAAATAACAGAACACGCAAATAAAATGTATATTTTCTTCATTATTGTTAAATTTATAGATGTTTGTACTGAATTTAAATTTTACATTAACAGTTACGAGATTAGATTTAATTATTTGCAAATATATATTGTTAATAGAATATTATTATACTTGCACATAATTTACAATGTAGATTCTATAGCAATTCAAATTAGATATTAAGTATAATCGGTGAGTCTATTATTTGTGGTTGAACTGAATTGAGAAGGATTATGTCTCCATATTGTGTTACAATTGTGTCAGGTACTTAGATCTATGTAAATAGAACAACCCTACTTATGTAATATATTATTAATAATGTATTACCTACCCTTAGAACAGTTACACGTGCTTGACAGTAGCATCTTGTATTTTATTATATTTGTGATTTATTGAGGATTTTGAAATTTTGGAAATGTGAGAAATTTAAGAAATTCGAGAAATCTATGAAATTTGAAGAAGTTGAGAAATTTGAGAAAATTGAGAAACTTGAGAAGTTTGAGGAATTTGAGGAATTTGAGGAAGTTGGGGAATTTGAAAAATTTGAGAAATTTGAAAAAGTTGAGAACTTTGAGAAATTTTAGAAATCTGTGAAATTTGAGGAATTGGAAATTTAAGAAATTTGAGAAATTTGAGGAATTGTAAATTTAAAAAATTTGAGGAATTGGAAATTTGAGGAATTAGAAATTTGAGAAATTGGAAATTTGAGGAATTGGAAATTGGAGAAATTGAAAATTTGAGGAATTGGGAATTTGAGGAATTGGAAATTTGAGGAATTGGAAATTTGAGGAATTGGAAATTTGAGGAATTGGGAATTTGAGGAATTGGAAATTTGAGGAAATGGAAACTTGAGGAATTTGAAATTTGAAAAATTGGGAATTTGAGAAATTGAAAATTTGAGGAATTGGAAATTTGAGGAATTGGAAATTGGAGAAATTGGGAATTTGAGAAATTGAAAATTTGAAGAATTGGAAATTTGAAGAATTGGGAATTTGAGGAATTGGAAATTGGAGAAATTGGAAATTTGAGGAATTGGAAATTGGAGAAATTGGAAATTTGAGAAATTGGGAATTTTAGGAATTGGAAATTTGAGGAATTGGAAACTTGAAGAATTGGAAATTTGAAAAATTGGAAATTTGAGAAATGGGAAATTTGAGGAATTGGGAATTTGAGGAATTGGAAATTTGAGAAATTGGAAATTTGAGGAATTAAAAATTTGTGGAATTGGAAATTTGAAGAATTGGAAGTTTGAGGAATTGGAAATTTGAGAAATTGGAAATTTGAGACTTAAATCTCAAACACAAATCCATAAACTCCTACAAACACAAAAACTTGCGCCACCTACCGATACAACTCAATCCATTAATATCTAGAAATATCCCCTACCTAAAAATCCCAAAAATCTCCAAATATTTCCCTATATTTTCAAGCAAATCTCCCAAAAACCAAACTACCCAACCCTCCAAGAAAAACAAAAAGAACTCCTCCGAAAGGTCCTCAAATCTAAAGATAACTCCACAAATCAAAGTTATCTAAATTCTTTGTTCCCGAACGAAAAACAGCAATCTACTTCGAAGACCGTGAGTGCAGCGTAGCGGAAGCTCGAATAAGAATTTATTGAAATGCGAAACGCTCGAGGAACGCTCGTGAATCGTGGTAATGCACGTAGGATCGGTCGGTGGTCGAAAACGGGGGTAAGTTTGCGAATGGGCGTGGCTTGTCCGGAGCCAATGGGAGCACGGTACGTCGAGGATCACCCTAGCGAAACGTGTCGGGGGTTGATTTCAACCCTCGCCGCGAGCCGACCAATCGGATCGCTCGATCGATCAGGGCTTTTTACACCGAGAGCATACTTTACGTGGAGTGTTAATGTGAAAGGGCATTAGCGGTGCTTTTACCGTGTCATTTCGATTTTTTCCCTGTCCTTCTCCTTCGCGTCAGACTTGTTGGATACCTTTTGTCTCACTCCCTCGCGATTCTATCGATGCTTGTAAACTGGGTTAGCGTACTCGGCCTTTCGACGTTTACACACCGTTTCTGCTCCTGAAATTCTGTCCTTGTTTTTTGGATCTTATTTGGATGTACTTGCTTTTTTGGATCTTATTCGATGTCACCTGGATATGGGATTCACTTTTTATTTGAATTGTATGACTGCAAAGTTGCGTGTTTTATAGATAATTGAGGGAAGTTGTGTGTGGGTGATCGAATAATGAGTGATCATTTAACGTGCGATCGTTTAATAAGTGATTATTTAATAGGAGATCGTTTAACAAGAGATCATTTAATAGAAGATCGTTTAACGAGATCATTTAACAAGATATGAACAAGAGATTATTCAATAAAAATACGTTGAACAAGTGATTAAATAACAAGAGATCATTTAATGGGTGATCGTTTAACATGTGATCACTTAATGAGTGATCATTTAACAAGCTTCTTGCAGTTGATCGTTCAACAAGACACAATTGAAGAAGAGATTATTTAATTATATACCATTGAACTAGTGATCGATTAACAAGAGATCGTGTAAAGGGTGATCATTTAGCAAGTGATCACTTAATGAGTGATCATTTAACAAGTTCCTTGCAATTGATCGTTTAACAAAATATAATTGAACAAGAGGTCATTTAACAAAATGCTATTGAAATACTCAATTAACAAGAGATCATTTAACACAATACCATTGAAGTGATCAATTAACAAGAGATCATTTAACGAGTGATCACGTAATGAGTGATCATTTAACAAGTTCCTTGCAATTGATCGTTTAACAAAATATAATTGAACAAGAAATCATTTAACAAAATACCATTGAAGTGTTCAATTAACAAGAGATCATTTAACAAGATATCATTGAAGTGATCAATTAACAAGAGATCATTTAACGAGTGATCACTTAATGAGTGATCATTTAACAAGTCCCTTGCAATTGATCGTTTAACAAAATATAATTGAACAAGAGGTCATTTAACAAAATACCATTGAAGTGTTCACTTAACAAGAGATCATTTAACAAGATATCATTTAGCAAGCGTTCATTTAACAAGTTCATCACATAAAAGTTCACATAAATTATCCATCTCACCCTCTAATATTTTACTAAGTCTATATATTAAACAAAAACCTGTGCTTTGCTGAAAAACTCAAAACTTCTGAATGTTTCTTATTTACTTTGAATATCTTGCAGTCCGGAAATATCTTACAGTCCTGACATGTCTTAAATCTTCATCGTCACTTTCAACCTCAACCGACACTACAACCCCACAATTATACTTCCCATAGCACACGGGTCAAATCAACCCTCATAAACACCTTCAACACAAAAAAATCCTCTGACATTCTCCGTCAAACTAAAATTTCAACAACTTACATAAGTCGGATCAAATTCGATATTAAATTCAGAAACGAGAATGGACCTGCAGGTTCAAAATGACCCGCATACAAGCACGTAAAACAGGAATGTGATACGTGAATTTTACCGAAGGAAACTGTGTAGATGGCTCGGAGAGCATGATTCAGAATGAGAACAGGTAAGGGACAAGGGTGAGGATGAAGCGGGTTTCCGGTTCATTCAGACTCCCTTTTGTTGGGTCGTGTGGGTGCTTGCTCGACGAAAAAGTCAAAAAGTACGGAAGAGGGCGGTTCTGACCTTCCTGACTTTTTTCCTCGAGTTTTCACCCTTGGATTTATCACCGGCGAAGTATTTCACTCCTATGATTTTTCAACAATTTTTCTAACATGTGATATTAAATTCAAGATTGATATTAATTTTCTGGGGTGACTGTAAATATCCCTATAAAATATTTATACTCAAAGTTGCTTAGAAGCTGTCAAATATTAATATTATTATTTTTGAATCACCCTTATAAATGAGGACGAACATTTTTATTTATGTATATTTAACCCCTTATTGATTTATATGAAAAACATTTAAGTTAAGTAAAATTTTTTTAAAATAATAAATTAAAATTGTACTAATTCTATTTTATTTTTCCCTAACATTTCAACCCTCGGTCCACAAAATTTGCAACATCTGCAAATGTAAAAAGAAGTCTCAGAATATGAACGTTAATGTCCATCATAATGTTAATACAATTTTAATGTTCACAAAATAAAAAAAGCTCCAATCTTTCATTATTCACAAATCATCCCCTAATTTACATCCACCTTCAGAAGTTTAACAACCGTCTTAACCATCAATTTAGTATCCAAAAGAAAGAACAGAAATACATGATATTAAGAAAGGTCACTGAATCTCTCCGAATCACGCACGAGGATCATCAAGTACATACATGTAAATGTACATACATATCCATGTATAGACCGGAAGTGGTAGGAAGGCCTGCGCGTCGTTTCATCGTTTTTAACTCGGTTAGAATCGAATTCAACGAGACGCTCTCGTGATTTTTCCAAGAAGCAAATTGTCCTTATTTCTTCCCACTCGGTTCTGACCGACTGGTGAGCCTCGAAGCGTTATTGCGAACAACAGAAAAAGGGGAAAGAGAAAAGATACGGCAATCGAGCAACATTTGCTGGGATCCCACGACTGTTTGGCGATAGCTGTGCCAACTTGTTTCGAACACGCAACCCAATTTGTCTGCGTCTCATTGTTTTACTGGCCGAGCCGTTGCCTCGTCTTCCTCAGCGATGTACAATCCATTGATACAAATTTTTATATTTTGGAATTTTGAGAAAATATTAAATTTTGGAATTTTGGGAAATTTGGGGATTTGGGAATTTTGGGATTTGGGGATTTGGGGATTTGGGGATTTTAGGATTTGGGAAATGTGGGATTTGGGAATTTTGGGATTTGGGAATTTTGGGATTTGGGAATTTTGGGATTTGGGAATTTTGGGATTTGGGAATTTTGGGATTTGGGAATTTTGGGATTTGGGAATTTGGGGATTTGGGAATTTGGGAATTTTGGGATTTGGGAATTTTGGGATTTGGGAATTTTGGGATTTGGGAATTTTGGGATTTGGGAATTTTGGGATTTGGGAATTTTGGGATTTGGGGATTTGGGGATTGTGGGATTTGGGGATTTTGGGAATTTTGGGATTTGGGAATTGTGAAATTGGGGAATTGTGGGATTTGGGAATTTTGGGATTTGGAAATTTTGGGATTTGGAAATTTTGGGATTTGGAAATTGTGGGATTTGGAAATTGTGGGATTTGGGAACGGTGGGATTTGGGAATTTTGGGATTTGGGAATTTTGGGATTTGGGAATTTTGGGATTTGGGAATCGTGGGATTTGGGAATCGTGGGATTTGGGAATCGTGGAATTGGGGAATTGTGGAATTGGGGAATCTTGGGATTTGGGAATCGTGGAATTGGGGAATTTTGGGATTTGGGAAGTGTGGAATTTGGGAATTGTGGGATTTGGAAATCGGGGGATTTGGGAATCGTGGAATTGGGGAATTGTGGAATTGGGGAATCTTGGGATTTGGGAATCGTGGAATTGGGGAATTTTGGGATTTGGGAAGTGTGGGATTTGGGAATTGTGGGATTTGGAAATCGTGGGATTTGGGAATCGTGGAATTGGGGAATCTTGGGATTTGGGAATCGTGGAATTGGGGAATTTTGGGATTTGGGTAGTGTGGGATTTGGGAATTGTGGGATTTGGAAATCGTGGGATTTGGGAATTGTGGGATTTGGGAATTGTGGAATTGGGGAATCGTGGGATTTGGGAATCGTGGAATTTGAGAATTGTGGAATTTGAGAATTTTGGGATTTGAGAATTGTGGAATTTGGGAATTTTGGTATTTGTTAATTTTGCAATTTTGTAGAACATTGGAAAAACGTGAAATTCTGGGATTTGAAAAATATGATATTCACGTTACTCTGATTTCATATCACAAAATCTAAATTTTGTAAAATACTCGTCTCTCCTATTCGTCCCATCGCCTCACAACCTCCCTTAAGATCCTCGATTTGTCGAATTGAACATTGCCACCAGCACAGTCATAAACTATAGGAGAGGAAGTTTGTCCAGGGGGAAAACATGGTCGTCAGCCAACGACAGTAACGATTTATGACACATTGTTGCGGTACACAAGGTTTTATTGCTACCAGTGTTGGGTCTAATTGCTTTACCAGGTGGCCAGGTAAAAGTCCTTCTTCCATCGTCTCTAACTTCCCTTCTCCCTTATTGCAACTCGGGAAATCTTAAAAATAATCTTAAGTAAACGTCTGATGTCGATTGAAACAGATCCGATTAGTCGTTGAAGACCCGCTTCTTCAAACACTGGATTAACTCGAACTTCTATGGCTAACTGGGTTTACTTTCAAACACCGTAAGTATGCTTTTAAACGGGCTGTTAAATGGTCGAGTTAATCTTCGATGCTTACAGATTCTTGGGTCTTAACATTCTAATCTAATCTCATTTTCTTAAACCTGGAGTCTGCAATTTTTATTTATGAAGTTTTGTGCATGAATTTTACTTTGATTTTCAAGGTTTGGATGGTAGACTAGATGGTTTGTCTAAATACGAACATTTAACAAGTGATCATTTAACTAGTGATCATTTAACAAGTGATCATTTAACAAGAGATTGTTTAACAAGTGATCATTTAGCAAGAGATTGTTTAACAAGATTGAACCAGAAATCAGTTAACAAAGTACCATTGAACAAGTGATCAATTAACAAGAGGTCATTTAACGAGTGATCGTTTAACAAGTGATCACTTAAAGAGTGGTCATTTAACAAGTTCTTTACAATTAATCGTTTAACAAGATGTAATTGAACAAGATATCATTTAACAAAATATCATTGAACAAGTAATCAATTAACAAGAGATCATGTAACGAGTAATCATTTAATTGGTGATCATTTAACAAGTCATTACTTAATGAGTGATCATTTAACAAGTTCCTCACAATTAGTCGTTTAACATTGAACAAGATTTAACAAAATACCATTGCACAAGTAATGAATTAACAAGAGATCATGTAACGAGTGATCATTTAACTGATGATCATTTAGCAAGTGATCACTTAATGAGTGATCATTTAACAAGCTCCTCACAATTAATTGTTTAACAAGATATAATTGAACAAGAGATTATTTAACAAAATACCATTGAAGTGATCAATTAACAAGAGATCATTTAATGGGTGATCATTTAACAAGCGATCACTTAATGAGTGATCATTTAACAATATATTATTGAACAAGAGCTCATGTAACAAAATACCACTGAACAAGTGATCAATGAACAAGAGATAATTCGCTAGAAAACACATATTGACATAAAACATATCCATAATGCATCGAGACTCATCGAAACCAACAAGAATAAAAACAAGCGACACTCGAGAGTCATCGAAGCACTCGAAGTTGAAGAGGAAGTCTCGCGAGTCATTCGATTTATGGTCACACTTGCACCAGGTCTCGAATGGCCACTTGATACCTCCACTCGTAGGAAAATTCAGGTGTTGAGGCAGAAACGTGCCAACTTGAATGGAGTTTCATCCATTCGAATATTTTCTCTATCCCTCTATTAACATCACAATATGGGTACCTGTCGGTCAAAAACACCTGAGACTCCGGCACAGGAGTCCTTATTTATTGCCGGTACGTGCCGTTGCAAGATTTCTCAGAAAATTCTGTGCTGCTATCATCTTTGTCCAGCGTCATCTTTCGAAGCTTGGTATATCGCAAGGACGTGGCAGGTATACGGTCTTATACGCGGATTTTAATGTTCGGATACAAGGTGTGCCTCGAGTGCTGGCTCTTGAGGCGGTTGTAAAATTTGGTAATTCGTTAATGGGTACTTGGGTGGAGGGTTTTTGGGAGAAATGTAGGTGGAGGGTTTTTGAGAGGAATGTAGGTGGAGGGATTTTGGAAATTGTGCAAGTTTGGGATTCGGGATTTTTGGGGTTTTAGGGTGGGGTTGGGAGTTGGGGGACTTGGGAATGTGGGGTACTTAGGGATGTGGGAGTATTGGGATTTGGGAAGGTTAGAATTTTGGAGTTTTGGGGAATTTGAAGATATTGGGATTTTGGGGAATTTTGAGTTTGAGAATTGGGGATTTGGAAAATTAGGAATTTGGGGATTTGAAAATATGGGAAATTGGAAATTGGGAAATTTGGAAATGGGAAAATGTGGAAATTGGAAATGTGGAAATTGGAAAATTTGGAAATTGGAAGATATGGAAATTGGAAAATGTGGAAATTGGGAAATTTGGAAATTGGAAGATATGGAAATTGGGAAATGTGGAAATTGGAAAACTTGGAAATTGGAAAATTTGGAAATTGGAAGATATGGAAATTGGAAAAGGTGGAAATTGGAAAACTTGGAAATTGGAAAACTTGGAAATTGGAAAACTTGGAAATTGGAAAACTTGGAAATTGGAAAACTTGGAAATTGGAAAACTTGGAAATTGGAAAATTTGGAAATTGGAAGATATGGAAATTGGAAAAGGTGGAAATTGGAAAACTTGGAAATTGGAAAACTTGGAAATTGGAAAACTTGGAAATTGGAAAACTTGGAAATTGGAAAATTTGGAAATTGGAAGATATGGAAATTGGAAAAGGTGGAAATTGGAAAATTTGGAAATTGGAAAATTTGGAAATTGGAAAATTTGGAAATTGGAAAATTTGGAAATTGGAAGATATGGAAATTGGGAAATTTGGAAATTTCCAAGTTTGGAAATTGAAATATATGGAAATTGTATAATTTGGGAATTTGAAAATTTAAGAACTCGAGAATTTGCAAAATTATAGAACCTAACCCCAAACTAACCACCCAAAAAACAAACAAAAACCACATCTCAACAAAACTCAAAACCAACAACCCCAAAAACGTCTCCAATCCTCACCATCCTCAGCAAAGTCTTGAATGGCCCAAAAATGTGAATGGAACTCTCCTTGCACCCCTACCGAATATAACTTCTTAAACGTTTCTTAAACGATGGCGGTGGCTGGTTGTTAACTAGCCGTGTAGAGTTTGGGTCACGTTTGACCCCGTGGCTTCGACGACTTTGAAGAAGAGGCTTCTTCGAAAGAAAGACTCTGAAAGAGGGTTGTTCGAAAGGCCACCCGTTGTGCCGTCTACTACGAGAGCGTACTACGTTCATTCATGACTCGAAGCTCTGCTGGTCCATTGTCATTTTTCGTGAATGAACGTGGAACGCCATGTTGTATTTGTGTTTGATTTTTTATTCTTCGGTGTCGGCCCTTTGGCACCAAGGAGAGTTCTTGGACATCGAGAAATTTTGAAGAGATTTCGGAAAGGTCATACCAGTACCGTGGTATTTCTAAGGGGATTCTGTGGCACTGCGATGGTCAATGGTGAATTTTGATTTTTGCGTTTGGGTGATTTTGTGAATTTGGGGATTTTGAGATTTTGGGATATAGGCGGATGGAAAATGGGAAAATCTGGGAATTTTAGAAGATGGGATATTGGGAATTTGACAAATATTGGAAATTTGGGAATTTGACAAATATTGGAAGTTTGGGGAATTTAGGGAGTTTGAGAATCTGGGAATTATGGAATTTCGGGATCTTGAAATTTGGAAATTTTGGATTCTGGGCATTTTGGAATTTGAGGATTTTGGAATCTGAAAACTTTGTAAATTGGAAATTGGGGAATCTGGGAATTTTGGAATTTAGGAAATTTGAGAGTCTGGGGAATATGGAATTTGAAAATTTGGGAATCTGGGGACTTTGGAATTTGGGGACTTTGGAATCTGGGAATTTTGGAATCTGAAAACTTTGTAAATTGGAAATTGGGGAATCTGGGAATTTTGGAATTTAGGAAATTTGAGAGTCTGAGGAATATGGAATTTGGAGGTTTAGGAATCTGGGGATTTTGGAATTTGAAAATTTGGGAATCTGGGAACTTTGGAATTTGGGGACTTTGGAATCTGAGAATTTTGGAATTTGGGGTTTTTGGAATCTAGGAACTATAGAATTTGGAAATTTGAGAATCTGGGGATTTTGTAAATCGGAAATGTGGGAATCTGGGGTTTTTGGAATTTGGAAATTTGAAAATTTGGGGGTCATGGAATTTGAGTGTTTTGGAATTTGGAAATTTGGGAATCTGAGGATTTTGTAATTGGAAGCTTGAAAATCTAGGGATTTTAGCATTTGGAAATTTGAGTGCCTAATGATATTGGTATTTGAACTTCCACAATCTAGGGATTTGTGACTACAGTAACAAAATATATGTTATTATCTAAGAATATTGAAGTTCGAGTTCTGAAGATAAAACTATAGACATCGACCTATTCGCGTTACAATTAATCCGAAATTTATGGTGGAAACCAACAGGTGTTGGCACTTGGGCCCTTTCAGTTCTCGCGTGTCCAGTCGTGTAACAAGGCGTACCACTCTATATCAAAGGATTCGCTAAAACCGATATGCGTGACTGCTCTTAAACGTTCACTTCCGGTTTCCGGTGCTATTTGCTTAATCAGATATGCTAATCGCCCTCTGGTGTTAGCGCCATCATATCATTGATTTTTCATTCTTGATTTACTATTTTTCAATTAATATGGATTTTATCCTTTTAACGCACTATTGCGTGTCTTTACATTTATTTCTGTGTTGAATTATAATTATTTACAGTTAGGTTGGATTAAATTAGGTTAGGATTGGAGTTAGGTTGGATTAGATTAGGTTAGATTAATACTGCGTATAGTAGGTTAGGCTAAGGATTATCCATGTTAATTTAGGCAAGATTAGGGCTATTTATATTTGGTTAGGTTAGATTAAGACTACTCAGATCAGGTTAGGTTAAATCAATGCTTTTTGCGTTAGGTTAGGTTAGATTAAGAGCACTCATATCAAGTTAGGTTAAATCAATGCTTTTTGCATTAGGTTAGGTTAGATTAAGACTACTCGTATCAAGTTAGATTAAATCAATTCTTTTTGCATTAAGGTTAGGTTAAATTAAGATTATTCATATCAAGTTAGGTTAAATCAATGTTTCTTATATTGGGTTAGGTTAGATTAAGACTACTCATATCAAGTTAGGTTAAATCAATGATTCTTACACTGGGTTAGGTTAGATTAAGACTACTCATATCAAGTTAAGTTAAATCAATGATTCTTACACTGGGTTAGGTTAGATTAAGACTACTCATATCAAGTTAAGTTAAATCAATGATTCTTACACTAGGTTAGGTTAGATTAAGACTACTCATATCAAGATAGGTTAAATCAATGTTCCTTGTGTTGGGTTAGGTTGAATTAAGACTACTTACGTGAAGTTAGTTTAAATTAAGACTCTTTATATTAGGTTGTATTAAATTAAAGCTACTTATGTTTCGTAACTTTGGACCACGTTATGGACTGTGTTAATTTTAATTCAAAAAGTATAGATGTCTTAATTATTTAATGTAGTATACACATTTGATGTGTCTGTTCTACGTCCACTGTCTAATGGAATTTTCTTCGCAACACATCAACTTACAATTAGATAAGCTCGCGTGCACACCGACTGTTTTCCTATCACGCATTTCTTTTCCACGTGTTCCATATTTTTCTTTCATTCCGTTAATCTTTAATCTAGATTAGTGATTTGTGAGCTAGGCGGAAAACGATTTCTTCATACCGTTATCGTGAAACAGAAATCGGTATCTTCCATAACCGCATTGATTTCTCGAGTTGTTTAGAAAACTATAGCAAATCCTTGCACTTGATACGAGTCTACTGTATTCCACATATTTAGATATCAATTGTACTTCTACTAAATACATGTCTCCATCAAAAATATTTAATATTATGAACTCCATGTTTTTCAGAGATTTCAATAAAATTAGAAGACAAGCTTTCATAGGACAAGCTCTTTGTTACAAAATATTTTATAGTTAAAAATAATAAACTTTTCAGTGTCATATTTTTATCGTATATGTTCATTTACACGAGGAGGTCTCATGCACATCATACAATAAAAGGTTTATTCGTACTTTCATATGGAGGTCAGCTAAGTGGAGGCTAGATATATGATCAAAAGTGACTCATCATTCATTCAACATTTTCTAGTTAAAAATACTAAACTTTTCAGTATTATATTTTTATCGTATATGTTCATTTACACGAGGAGGTCTCATCCACCTCATACAATAAAAAGTTTATTCTAACTTTCATATGGAGGTCAGCTAAGTGGAGGCTAGACAAGTGATCAGAAGTGACTCATCATTCACTCAACATCACAATTTGAAATATTCTTTAACTAAATCTATTATACCGTATAAACTACTGTATTATACTATATTATAGTGTATATGGTAAACATTATACTGTATAAACCAAGCAATGGTAATTGATGTAAAATGAATTCAGCACACTTTCTGACTGGAAAGCTCAAGGTTGATATTTGCAAATGTCAAAAAGTCGACTGCTACACACCAACTACATAGAAAAATATTTATAAAAAATTATGTACTGAATAAAAATTACCTGTATTCGTCTTCGACGTAGTCCGGAGGGAATAAATGCCAGGACGCGTCGTAGCAATCGTCGTATCCGTTAGCCATTTTCCAAAAGCCTCTCTCTCTAATATTTTACACGGAAAAACTCGACGTCCTTGTCCGCGGTTTTCAGACTCGAAAACGACTGATCTTTGGCGAGCAGTTCATTCGAAACCGTATATTTCTCTTTCAAAGAAAACACAATCACACAACCGACCGGTCACCGGTTCTTGTCCATCGAACAGTCTCTATGTCTAATTAAGTCTCTAAATAATTAACACGAGTGCTCCACAACGAACATTTAGCTTGTACATATCTTTCAAAAGATTTGATTTCTCTTGGATGAGTAAAGCGGAAGAACACATGAACGCCACTCGAGACGGACTTATGTGATTTTTAAACTCGACCAAACCGCGATAGGTGTTCTTACGCACTGAGAATTCTACCTGGATATATATATCGATCACCTATATATTGTATCGAAAATATGGCTACCAGATAGGAGTCCGAGCAACGTTATCTGCTCGATAACACCCTATATAGATTAGTTTGACTACTGGAACGTCAGAGAGTGCCGGATGATATCGATTGCTTCGATATGGTACGATTTTGAGACAATGCTTTTTTTGGGCAAACTTCTTTGAATAAATGGGGAAAAGGGGACTATGTGAGGGACAATGAAAATTGAGGTGACAATTGAGGTAATTGAACAATTGAACAATGGAACAATGGGATAATTGAATAATTGAGTAATTGAATAATTGAGTAACTGAATAATGGAATAATCGAATAATTGAATAATTGAATAATTGGAAACTTGAAAAATTGAAAAATTGAAAACTTGGAAGCTTGGAAGCTTGGAAACTTCAAAACTTAAAATCTGATAACTTGGAAACTTGATAACTTAAAAACTTGATAACTTGAAAACTTGATAACTTAAAAACTTGATAACTTGAAAACTTGATAACTTAAAAACTTGATAACTTGAAAACTTGAAAAATTGGAAAATTGGAGAAGGGGAAAATTTGGAAATTGGAAAATGTCGAAATTAGAAGATTTCGGAAATGAATGACTTGGAAATTGGAACATTTGGAAATTAGAAAATATGGAAATAGAAAAATGTGGAAATTGGAAAATTTGGGAATTGGAACATTTGGAAATTGGAAGATTTAGAAATTGAAAGATTTGGAAATTGGAGAATTTGGAAATTAGAAAATACGGAAATAGGAAAATGTGGAAATTGGAAAATTTGGGAATTGGAAGATTTGGAAATTGGAAGGTTTGGAAATTGGAAAATGTGGAAATTGAAAAATTTGGGAATTGGAAGGTTTGGAAATTGAAAGATTTGGAAATTGGAAGACTTAGAAATTGAAAGATTTGGAAATTGGAAGACTTAGAAATTGGAAGATCTGGAAATTGAAAGATTTGGAAATTGGAAAATATGGAAATAGAAAAATATGGAAATTGGAAAACTTAATAAATTTTTAAATTGAAAAGTCCCTAAATTTTGCACCCACATAAAATTGAAAATTCCAAAATAAAATTATAAAATCGCAAACTTAGAGAGTCAAAATATAAAAATTGTACAAATTTGATAATCTATAGAAGAAGTAATTATCAATTATTACGAAATGTAAACGACAGAGATAGTAATTACTGGAAGTACATACACGTACACGTATCTGTTAGAATCTGAACGTAGCATAGAAACAGTAAGTTAGATCACGGCGATTGGTCCGAGATATCAGAAAATCATCCCACCTGTAAGATACCGCAATCAATTATTTCTTCCTAGCTTCCTATATTTTTTCTCGTTCCCGCTTCTCTATCAATCGCGACTTATCGATCAATTTATCGTTGTAACATTATTGCAAAGTTATCTTCCTTTCGAGTACCTACCTACACGTAATTATTAATTAAAACTTTTTTGTGCGCACAATAGTTACAACAATAACGATAACTAACAATTAGTAGATTGATTTTTAATTCTTTCATCACTTATGTAATATTGTGTGTCAGTCTCTTTGTAATTCATTTTTTAGGTACTTTTTGTGAGTACTTAAAATGGTATTGAAATGGTGAGTACTTAAAATGGTGATTGATGTTTGTTAAGTAATATTTATTATGAAATTTGAGTTTAGTGGTTGTAATAATTTTATGGTACTTAATGTAGTGTGATTACGTAACACTGATATAATTTATCAAGGTGGGTAGAATGAGTGATTAATAGTAGATAAAGGTATTTATGATCACTGTTAATACTTTGTAACAATTGGTAATTGATAATTGGTAGTTATATGATATTACTATTTTTTGATATTACGCTCAACCCCAAATTTCTACATCCCCAAATTCCTACATTTCCAATTTCCCAACCCCCCAAATTTCTACATTCCCAAATTCCTACATTTCCAATTTCCCAACCCCCCAAATTTCTACATTCCCAAATTCCTACATTTCCAATTTCCCAACTCCCCAAATTTCTACATTCCTAAATTCTCAACCCCCCAAATTCTCGAATCCCCAAATTCTCAACCCCCCAAATTCTCAAACCCTCAAATTTCAAATTCCCCAAATTTCTACATCCCCAAATTTCTACATTTCCAATTTCCCAACCCCCCAAATTTCTACATTCCCAAATTCCTACATTTCCAATTTCCCAACCCCCCAAATTTCTACATTCCCAAATTCTCAACCCCCCAAATTCTCAAATCCCCAAATTCTCAAACCCCCAAATTCTCAAACTCTCAAATTTCAAATCCCCCAAATTTCTACATCCCCAAATTCCTACATTCCCAAATTCTCAACCCCCCAAATTCTCAAATCCCCAAATTCTCAACCCCCCAAATTCTCAAACCCTCAAGTTTCAAATCCCCCAAATTTCTACATCCCCAAATTTCTACATTCCCAAATTCTCAACCCCCCAAATTCTCAAACTCCCAAATTACTAATCCCCTAAATTTCAAATCCCCCAAATTCTCAAAGCCCCAACTGTCTAAATCCCAAATTCCCAAATCCCCAAATTTTCTACATTCCCAAATTCTAAATAATTACGTCTCTCATATTATTATCGATGGCAATAATAATCTTAATCTTCATATTCAAGTTAGAATGTAGCCACTCGAGAATATAGTTAAGTGCCTCGTACTCACGAAATAAGTCTCTTAATACTATTAATCCTATACTAACTCGTATCTGAGAATTAAGTAAGATCCATCTAAATCTACCAATGCTTAAAGGAGATCCTTATCGCCATTCAACTTCATTCAAATCTGATTTAAATATAGTGTGGAGTCTAGATACTTTACATGCAAAATTAAGTGACTCATTTTTGTGCCAGAACGTTGTTCCTTTATTGAATTTTTTTGTTTCATCAAGTTTATATTAAAATTGTACTTGTACATAAATTATAAGGATATATGTTTTTTATCGACTTCATTGATTTTAGTGATTTTATAGATTTTATTGATTTTATTGATTTTATTGATTTTATTGATTTTATTGATCTTATTGATCTTATTGATCTTATTGATTTTATTGATCTTATTGAACTTATTGATCTTATTGATCTTATTGGTCTTATTGATTTTATTGATCTTATTGATCTTATTGATCTATATTGATCTTATTGAGTTTATTGAAATTGTTGATTTTGTTGATCTTATTGGTTTTGTTGATCTTATTGATCTTATTGATATTGTTGATTTTATTGATCTTATTGATCTTATTGATCTTATTGGTCTTATTGATTTTATTGATCTTATTGATTTTATTGATCTTGTTGATTTTATTGATCTTATTGATCTTATTAATTTGATTGATTTTATTGATCTTATTTATTTTATTGATCTTGTTTATTTTATTGATCTTATTAATTTTATTGATTTTATTGATCTTATTTATTTTATTGATCTTATTAATTTTATTGATGTTATTGATTTTATTGCTTTCATTGATCAACAGCTGTACGAAATTATACATATACATGCATGTTCATCAACCAACTATCCAAAATCACAAAAAATCAAAATCAAAATAATTTCCCAATAAAAACTTCGAACCTTGACCCCAATAAAAATCGAGCACAGTTCAGAATTCCCACAATCAAAATCGAACAACAAATCTGCTATCATTTTCTACACACAAAAATATTCGAACGCTCTCGAGGAAAAGAGATAAAAGATAAATCGATAACGAAAAATCAGCAGAGAATGATAAAACTTCTGTCGTCACTCGACAATAATCGTCGTGATGGTCGAACATCATCCTGTGAACAGTCGATGCTATAAATCCAAGTGGCTACTCTAAATGCCGCGGATATAAACGGAGTTCACGAGAAAATCGAGAGATAAGTAAGTTCAATAATTATTGCTACTCGACGGGTCGATTCTGCCTTACAATTTGTTAATGACAAGAGACCCTCGAGGTGAAGTGTCCAGGCTTAACCGACAAGTGCTACCGAACGGAGGTTGTCAGTGTACAGCTGATAAAGCGAACCTTCGATTTTCTTCGCTATCGACACTTATGCATGCAAACATCTCGATATATGATCGAATATTCGAGTTAGGAGGTTCATTGCCTTATTTTCTTGCTACTCTGCAAGAGAATTTATGATTCTCTCGTTATATGGCCACTTTTGAGACGGTAAAAAGTCGTACGTTGTACTACAACAATTATAGAGGTTAGGTTAGGTTAAGAATAATCCATATTAGTTTAAGTAAGGTTAGAGATATTTATATTGAGGTTAGATTAAAAGTACTCAGATTAGGTTAGGTTAAATCAATGCTTTTTGCATTGGGTTAGGTTAGATTAAGACTACTTGTGTCAAGTTAGGTTAAATTAGTGTTTTTTCCACTGGGTTAGGTTAGATTAAGATTACTCACGCCAAGTTAGGTTAAATCAAGGTTTCTTACACTGGGTTAGGTTAGATTAAGACTAATCAGATTAGGTTAGGTTAAGTCAATGCTTTTTACATTGGGTTAGGATAAATTAAGACTACTCATATCAAGTTAGGTTAAATTAGTGTTTCCGCCATTGGGTTAGGTTAGATTAAGACCACTCAGATCAGGTTAGGTCAAATCAATGTTTCTTACACTGGGTTAGGTTAGATTAAGGCTACTCAGATTAGGTTAGGTTAAATCAATTTTTCTTGCATTGGGTTAGGTTAAATTAAGACTACTCATATCAAGTTAGGTTAAATCAATGTTTTTTGCATTGGGTTAGGTTGAATTAAGGCTAATTACATCAAGTTACTCAAGTTTGAGTAAAAGTAATCAAACTCCCAAATTTCTACATCCCCAAATTTCTACATTCCCAAATTCTCAAACCTCCAAATTCTTACATTCTCAAATTTCTACATCCCCAAATTCTCAAACCCCCAAATTTCTACATTCCCAAATTCCAACATCCCCGAATTGCTACGTTCCCAAATTTTAATTTCTCCGAATTCTCAAATCCCCAAATTCTCAACTTCCCCAAACTCTCAAATCCCCAAATTCTCAACTCCCCCAATCTCTCAAATACCCCAAACTCTTAAATTCCCCAATTCTCAATTTCCCCAAATTCTCAAATCCCCAAATTCTCAATTTCCCCAAACTGTCAAATCTCCAAAATTTCAACTCCCCCGAATTCCCAAATTCCCAAATTTCCAAATTCTTGCATCCCTAAATTCCCGAATTTCCCAAATTCTCCAACCCCCAAATTTCTACATTCCCAAATCCGCAACTCCCACATTTTTAATAAAGCAACGTTAGGGAATTATTGTATTGTTCACAATATTAACAATATAGATACGATACGTCCGTTCTCGCGAATAAAAAATAGCCTTTATCGACAATCACGATAAGCAGAGATTACGGGCCATATGTCGTACATGTGCTCGATCGACAGATAACTGATTGTGAGTTACACTGTCCTAGAAAATGAACGGAAGAAAGCTTCTTCTATCGTTATTATTTATGGGTCATCGAACACTGGTTCTATAGAGAAAATGATTAATTCAATTTTTATTTAAATTTTTTTCAAAATAACAGCGAAAATATAATATAAACCTTTCGATTGAATAATCAAATTAATTTATCTACAAAATTCAACAGAATTGTTAATAAAAAATAGTACAAAAGAATCAGTAAAAATTTAATGCAACAAAATAATTACACAAACTAAAATTATATCAAAATGACTGAATTTTATTTCCGGAGAATCGAGCTTCTTTTTCTGGCTAAAAAAGGAGAAAATAAATTTGCAACAACAACGATAGCCACACGAATTATCGTGCGAAGATAACGAGCCCCATTTTGTACTTTGAGCAGAATGAGAATCGTCGTGGAACTTTACGCCACGCTCAATAGAACACGTTCTTTATTTTCATTTACTTCTTTTTTATTGTTGTTACACAATCATGTGTAGAATCTATGCGTAAAAACTATTTTATGAATCGAATAATTATCTATCGTCTTATATCAATGAACTTTTTATTTTTCAATTGCTGATGGAACGACGTATAAGTTCGAACGAACATCGATGGTTCTTCACTAAAAGTCTGCTGTAACTCTATCTATCTTCGAGAGCATCGATTACTCTGTCGATCAATATGTTTCTTGATGATCATCATGCTGGACAAGGTAAGGCAATTTTTAAATCTTTTCAATTTTTAAATTAATAAGTTATGGTGTACACTATGTGCTTGAAGTAACTAGCTTATATTTTATTAAATTACTACATTTTATTTTATTAAATTTAGTTAATATTTCTTCTGAAGTACATAGTTATTTTTATTTATTTTATTTATTGGAGGAAAGGTACATTTTAATGTTGATTGATGACGTTTTTTTATTAAGTGTTTGAATATCTCTTTTTTATTGAATAAGGAACTTTTACATGAAATATAAAGTTAATATATATTTTATATGAAAAATATTGTTAAAGATAAAGTTATTATAGTTAATAGTTAAAATTATTTTTGTAACAATAAATTTGGTACATATGGAATTTTTGTATAGATTTTACCATCAAACTTTTCTATGGTAACAATATTTAAGAAAAATTCTTTACATCAAGGTAACATAGTGTACATTATGCTCAAAGTATCATAATTGACTTTATAATAATTAATTTATAATAATTGTTTCAGAAAAGATAAGGTTTCTTGTATATTAATAAAGTCTTTGTTATAATTTTTTAATTATTGATATTCATATTATTTTTTGTTTTTATATTAATGTTTAATGTTTAATAAGACATTTGTTATAAATTTTCAATTATTAATGTTTATAGTAATTTTTTTTATATGATTGCTTAATGCTCAATGTTTAATAAGACATTTGTTATAAATTTTCAATTATTAATATTCATAGTAATTTTTCTTTTTATATGATTGCTTAATGTTTAATGTTTAATAAGACATTTGTTATAGTTTTTCAATTATTAATATTCATAGTATTTTTCTTTTTATATGGTTGCTTAATGTTTAATGTTTAATAAGACATTTGTTATAAATTTTCAATTATTAATATTCATAGTAATTTTTCTTTTTATATGATTGCTTAATGTTTAATGTTTAATAAGACATTCATTATAGTTTTTCAATTATTAATATTCATACTATTTTTCTTTTATTAATGTTTATAGCAGCAACCACTGATTATATTCTCATTAAAACAGTGTCTTCTTATGAAAAGATTTATTAACATTATTTGTACAAGCGAAATATTCGTAAAGTTAAAAGAAGTCTCAGAAAGAAAATGATTACAGATTAACATCGAACCTTAGAGGACTAAACAAGTATATACCGATCGCTAACGAAAGGCGAATAAATAACCATATTTCTTTTACAAAAAAAAAAGATAATTATATTGCACACACTCACATATGCTCACTCACACAAAGCTATTGAATAGCAACGATTCGTAAAAATATTGTTAATTAACCGTCTCAAAACGTTCCTCGGTTTCTTATCGCAATGAAAAAGAAAGGCGTAATATTTCGTCACTGCATCGCGAACTTACGAAACTATTTTTCCTCGTTTAAAAAAGGATCGATGAATATGCTTTCTTTAATTTTACCGATATTTTTCCTAAGTAAAAGGAACAAAATCGTTTCGTAAAAGTGAATCAAGTCGACGCGTTCAAGGGAGCCATTTTGGGTTCCAACTTTCGGCAGCCATCTTGCGTCGATGTTCTACTTTGTATCCTTTCTTCCCGATTTCCTGTATCGGTTACTCTTTCTGTCTGGCATCGTGGAAGAATTCTCTTTTGCGATCAGATTTTGAGATTGAGAGGCTGCGGATGTTTGAGGTTGCTTCTTCGGGGCATATTTTTCAGCCACTTCCGGTACCGGGGTTGGTTCTGGAAGAGCTGTTACTTTCACTGAAATTAATATTTTTAATTAATATTTTAAGCTACATTTTTAGCACGAAATTTCTCAAATTCTTTTTGTCTCAAAATTCTTATTTTACTGTATTGCCTCGATATAAGCAACAAGCTCGGTCCAGTCACTTATTTCGAAGATATTATGCTATTCGACTTGTTTTTTGAATCTCCATGTAAAAAAAGAATTATGATTACTGTAAATTGAGAGGTTTGACCAGTTCACTCTGAATGTTAAATAAAATATGAAAAAAGTAAAAAAAAGAAGAAAGTTATTTAATAAAATAAATGAAAATACCTGTCGATGCAGTATCGGTCGTAGAATTTATTTCTCCATTGATGAAATCCGTTGCTATGTTGCTCACTGTTTCCACTTTGGATTCTATAAAGACAAGAAATTTCTTCCATCACTTCTAACATGTTGTATACAACACACACTTCCAATCACACCAGTATGTCTTATGTTTTCAGTAGTAAATTGAAAGACAGCAGGACTTGCACTTGTACAGAAATTCACGTAAGTACTTTGTTTTCTATAACTCTATGTTGCTTTTTTATAATGAATTATACTGTGTAATATTGTTTAATTAAAAAGATTGAAAAATCTATTAATGAGGCTTTATTGTGTTATTTTTTATATGCAATAAAGTATTAGTATTGGATTTTGTTTATCGTTAATCAGGATGAAAGGCGATCGTGAAGTAAACAGTCCACGAGAACGTTTGAGCGTGTCTTTGAACGAAAATCCTCTTTATTCGAAATAATTAGTCTTGATCAAAGGTAAAGAAATGCAAATGTTTCGTCGATCGTTACTTTATCTGCCGATTGAGTGGTTCACCGAAACGATCGTTTCATTGCACAGTGGTCGTTCCGGTGAACCACTCGGCCAGCTGACAGCCGAATAACACAAGGTGTCGCTGTCCTCATCACAATCCATTGCTGACCAGTAGACCGACTCACCCGAACTGTCCACTTGTTTTGGATCCGGCGTCGCCTCCTCGGCTTGCGTTGAATTTGTTTCCTGCAATTTATACCACAAACATTGTATATAATATGCGTTACAAACATTTATGAGAACGAGTGGACATTAAGAGTGATAAACATTTATTTTTGACATTTTACTTTCTACACGCGATTGTGTTTCAAACTTGATTTTATGTTGAAGACGCACAAGGTGCGTCATAGTACTTATATAGGGTAAGACGCACCAAGTGTGTCATGTGTTGTGTCAGGTAAGACGCACCAGGTGTGTCATTAAATAAATCACGTATGGCAAACGCGGTGTATCATGAATTAAATTACATAAGACGCACTAGGTGCGTCATTACTTGTATTACATAAGACGCATACGGTGCGTCGTTGATTTTTAACATACTAACAGACATTTCATATAAAATAATAAGAATAAAAAGGGCGTACAATTTCAAGGGTAGATACCCGCCATTATATGAAAGTAAAAGGGTGCAGAAAAATCAAAAGCTGAACGATTCGAAAATTTCGAACAATTCTTCTGAACAAAAAGCAGCTGATTAAAATATCTGCACGAGAAATTCCGAAATATCTGTACGAATTTCGTAGCACGAAATAAACGATGACCAACGAGCGTTTCTATTTTAAAAAATTCCATCAGCCACAAGCATAAATCGAAGGAAAAAAATTCGATTACCCGAGACGAATAAGAGATGATTAAAACGAACGTTTATTTACATCCTGTTGAACGTCTTATCTGCACCGTTTCTCGTAATTAGACGATTAAGAGGGTCTCTCGGTTTTTTTCCTTCTTTTTCATATATCGGACATGTGTCTATATCAAGAACCGATGAACTATGCGTCCGGACTTATCTGGCCGGTTTCCATAAGCTATTAACGAGGATATACCAGTCTCGTATCGCGCCTAATTGTTTTCCTTTAATTTATCGACAAAAGTGTGCAGGAACTCGCTTCTTAGCTTGCGAGAAATTAATCGCTATGAAACATATTCCTTAAGATCAGTGGGTCTCCTGGGACACTTTGACAACAACGATTACGTTTTTTCATGATATTGATTTTGAGATTTCCCTTTGCAAAAATACAACGTACAGTATATTCAACGCTTGGCGAGTGCAACGCGTAAGAAATCAATGCGTGGTGAATGTAACGCGTGGTAAATACAAGGCGTGGCAAGTACTATGCGTGGTAGGTACAGCACGCGGTAAGCAACGCGTGATAAATTCAATGCGTGGTAAATACAACGCGTGGTAAATATAATGCGTGGTCAATACAACGCATGGTAGGTGCAGCACGTGGTAAGCAACGTGTGGTAAATTCAATGCGTGGTAAATACAACGCGTGGTAAATACAATGCGTGGTAAAGAACGCGTGGTAAATACAATGCGTGGTAAATGCAACGCGTGGTAAATATAACGCTTGGTAGGTGCAGCACGTGGTAAGCAACGCGTGGTAAGTGCAGCACGTGGTAAATACAACGCGTGGTAAGTGCAGTACGTGGTAAAGAACGCGTGGTAAATGCAGTGCGTGGTAAATACAACGCGTGGTAAGTACTACGCGTTCAGCCGCTAGCTCGAAGCTGTCGCTCTCGCGTCTGCGCATGCGTAATCCTCGCGCTCTGATTGGTCCGTGTTTTCCTTAATAATTCAAAACCGAAGCTTCAAATCCCATTTTTGCAGAGGGAAATCTTATTCAAAATCATGTCTACTAAAAGATAGATTGCCTCAGGTGAAATGTTTATTGTAGATTTTGCAATTCAGAAATTTAGGAAGTTTGGAAGTTAGAGTTTAGGGTGTTTAAGTTCGGAAATTCGGATTGGAAATCTATGTCAGTCGATCGATTGAATTTCATCTTATTACCACATTAAACACGAGATACAATACGAACACAGTATTATTACATATATTGCTTTTACCAGATGTTCAAGAGACCTTAGGACAGCCTTCTCTTCGCTGGTGTTCATCAACTCGTTAACTTCTTCTTGGATTTCTAACAATTCGCTTGGACACACTTCATTTTCCGCTTCGGCCTCGCTGCTTGCTGCACTTGATTCTGTGCTGCATTCCGCTGGCTGAAAAATTTTTATTCAATCTTCGAATCACTCTTCTTTATCAATTGTGCCGTTCAGCTCATTTTTTCATTTGCAATATTTGTAAATTTACAAATTGCCAAGTTCGTAATTAAAAACTTAAAATTATCAGAGGCATATTTTGCTCCAAAATATATCCATAAAATGGTCGTGCAAATGTTAACCCAATTAATATAGTATAAACATATAATTAAATCGAATTTTCGATACATGTATATTTGTATTTAAACAATTAGACATGATCATACGACTGCGTCTTTCCTCATCTCAGAGAGTATTTCTGTTAACTGTGTCACGGTTAATATTAGTAGTTTGGTCACCATTTTCGAAAAGTTAGATCGCTTAAATACCAAAGTATGGTGTTGTTGAAATATCTAGTTATTTACAAAAATATTAAATACAATATTAATCTTATGCAATTAAAATGCAATGATCGACTTTCTTTCTTTTTTCATTTTTATATTGCTGTATTCCTAAATATCTGGATTCTTATACTGAACAAATGGTTCTGTACGTAATGTTCCTTTAATTATTGTACTTACATTGAAATCTGGATCATCCGTGCTGTCTTCCAACGCCAGTCTGTCGAGTCTCGCTTGCAGGGGTTCGTTATCTAATTCATCAGAGCCCTCCTCGTCGGAACTCACCTGGGAGAACTTCCTTTTGATCTTCGACAATGTGGGACTTCCCACAGACTCTGTGGTGGATTTTTCGTCTGGGGTGGCCAACTATAATCATATTTTATTTTAGAGACATCAGTGGAGCTTATAATCATCAAATTATTAATACTACTCTATACAGAGTGCCTCGCAATTAGTGTAGGTCCCAGAAATGGGAGGTAGCTGACGTGATTCTGAATAAGATTTCCCTTTGCAAAAATAGGCTTTGAAGCTTCGTTTTTGAATTATTAAGGAAAAACACGGACCAATCTGAGCGCGGGATTACGCATGCGCGGACGCGAGAGCGACAGCTTCGAGCTAGCGGCTGAGCGCGTAGTACTTACCACGCGTTGTATTTACCACGCACTGTATTTACCACGCGTTCTTTACCACGTACTGCACTTACCACGCGTTGTATTTACCACGTGCTGCACTTACCACGCGTTGCTTACCACGTACTACACCTACCAAACGTTATATTTACCACGCGTTGTATTTACCACGCATTGTATTTACCACGCGTTCTTTACCACGCATTGTATTTACCACGCGTTGTATTTACCACGCATTGAATTTACCACACGTTGCTTACCACGTGCTGCACCTACCACGCGTTGTATTGACCACGCATTATATTTATCACGCGTTGTATTTACCACGCATTGAATTTATCACGCGTTGCTTATAACGTGCTGCACCTACCACGCATAGTACTTGCCACGCCTTGTATTTACCACGCGTTACATTCACCACGCATTGATTTCTTACGCGTTGCACTCGCCAAGCGTTGAATATACTATACGTTGTATTTTTGCAAGGGAAAACTCATTCAGAATCACGTCTACCTCCATTTCAGGGTTGTACTAGTTGTGAGACATCCTGTATAGTTAGAATACATACATTATTACAGTAATATAATGTTAATAATATGTATCAGAATACAATGAAAGTACAATTATACTATACCGACTAACTACTATACGTAATTCGGAATGTCAAGTACACTATTGTAATATAATACACAAAACAACACAGTAAGTAAACACTAAACATACAGCACTGTTACACAATATCAAGGATTGTACACAGCTATACACTATCAATACATTAAAAACAGTAAATATTAAGTTACAGTACACTATTGATCATTAAAAACAGTAAGTATTAAGTTACAACAGTGTCCATTACACAAATTTATCGCTTACCGTCTCAAGTTCCATGTTGCCTACACGAATTTTAGCCGGAGGAGGTGACCGAGACGGTTTAGCGTCCAAACAAGACAAGGTCGACAGGGTCAGTCTGATAGATTTGATCAGGGCCTTCTTAGCCTCGATCATCGTCGCTCTCTTGTCCTACATCCATCACCGAGACTATTATCGTGCTAATTTTAATGATCTCTCTATAAACTAATTTCACAAACACACAACTACTCGGCTACTTTCTAATATTCTGGAGAATTAAATTGCTCGAAGAATTTGTGGATTAAGGAGCAGAATGTACGAAGAAAATTCTGGAGGAGAAAAAGAAGATTACCTTGTTGCAACGTCTTACGGACTTCACTGCTTTCAGGTTGAAGGCCCTCAGTCGTCTGCGACCTTTCTGAACGAATTTCACCTGGAAGAATATTTCAAATTAGGTGTTTGATTCATGTAACTCGTTCTTTAAATTATTACAAATACTTTAATATACTATTTAACTAAAATATTTTAAAATACTATTTAATTTTGAGTCATTAAGACTTCAGTATTAAATATATGGTCTCATATGAACACTGTCAATCTTGACTCAGGTCATGTTTATTTTCTAAGATAGATTTACTTTCTGTGTAACAGTATAAAAAGAATAAAAATCCATTTAATTGGAAGTTACCATTCCACTCGGTTGCATCCTCGGGTATCCCAGAACAAAGGCCCCAACGTTCAAGCTAACCCTGATGATGCGCAGAATCACCAAACCTGGTAGAAAAAGAACCCATGGCAGAGGTCGAACCAGTTCTATCTTCCCAAACACCTTTCCATTTTCCTCTGAAAAAAGATTCAGAAGTGAAACAATAATTTCCACAAAATGGATTCAAAAAATGAGCTGTTGAAAATTAGCAATCATACCTGCAGCGATTTCGTGCGATGGCAGACTCCATTGTGCAGATTTCTCAACGACCCACAAGAAGGAATCAAGAAGTTTGAACAACGTTTGCCCAACAGAGGTTTGTGACGCTGTCAGTACCACAGATTCTATCCATCCTCGTATACCTTCTGGTTCATTTGTGATCTAAATTTGTTGAATTGTAAATTAATTTCATTGCAAATTTCAAAGTTGTTTGAAAGTTTGTTGTACTTACGGCTGGAGGAGATCCTTCATTTTCCATGGTTGAACTCGATCTGCAAATAGATGTGGCTGTTTAGTGAATCGAATTTGGGGATTTGGGGATTTGGGGATTTGGGGATTTGGGGATTTGGGGATTTGGGGATTTGGGGATTTGGGAATTTAGGGATTTGGTAGTTTGGGGATTTGGGAATTTGGGAATTTGGAGATTTGGGAATTTGGGAATTTGGAGATTTGGGAATTTAGAGATTTGGTAGTTTGGGGATTTGGGAATTTGGGAATTTGGAGATTTGGGGATTTGGGAATTTAGGGATTTGGTAGTTTGGGGATTTGGGAATTTGGGAATTTAGGGATTTGGTAGTTTGGGGATTTGGGAATTTGGGAATTTGGGAATTTGGGAATTTGGGAATTTGGGAATTTAGGGATTTGGTAGTTTGGGGATTTGGGAATTTGGGGATTTGAGAGTTTGGGGATTTGGTAATTTAGTGATTTGGGAATTTGGTGATCTGGGAATTTGGTGATTTGGGAATTTGGTGATCTGGGAATTTGGAAATTTGGAAACTTGGAAATGTGGAAATTTGGAAATTTGAGAATGTGGAAATTTGAAAATTTGGGAATTTAGAAATTTGGAAATTTGAGAATGTGGAAATTTGAAAATTTGGGAATTTAGAAATTTGGAAACTTGGGAATGTGGAAATTTGGGAATTTAGAAATTTGGAAATTTAGAAATTTGTCAACTTGAAGATTCAGAAATTGTGTAACTTGAAAACTTCCAAATTACTCCATCATATATACTAATCTAACACCACACAACTTTAATACTTCAGAAATCTATTCATATAACATTACTATAAAACATTCAACCTTCAATTACACAAATATTAAAGTTCAAAGAAATAAAACTATTTACAACAACACTTGTCAACACTCCAAACAATATATTAATATCCCATATTTATATTAAACTGCAATAATAGACGAAACAAACGATAATTAGAAATCGATCTCGATAAGTATTACTAAAAGAAGCAACAGCGAACGAATTGAATAAAAGTAACGCAACATTGAAGATACTGAACATTGCTCCATTCATTTACCAGAATTGTCCAGAAACGTGATTTTTCTAATCTGCTTGATGCCAGTTAATCGGTCACGATGCGTGTTAGTGGGGAAACGATGATAGTAAAAACGTAATTTGTAAAATGTAGTCAAAAATGTGAAATCGAAATCGTATATAAAAACCAATCTGAACGAATATGATAACATTATTAACCCTTGTAAACGAGACCATTCAAATATAGCTTAGATATTTCTTATTGTAGCAGTTGGCAAGTTTGAGCTTTTGCGAATTTGAATATTTGCGAATTTGGTGGGTTGAGAGTTTGGAAATTTGAGGTTTCAGATTTTGAAAAATTTGAAGTTTTGACGAGTTGGAAATTTGGAAATTTGGAAATTTGGGAATTTGGGAATTTGGGAATTTAGGAATTTGGGAATTCAACAATTTGGAAATTTGAAATTTCAGATTTTGAGAAATTTGAGCTTTCGACGAGTTTAGAATTTGGAAATTTGGGAATTTGGGAATTTGGGAATTTGGGAATTTGGTAATTCAATAATTTGGAAATTTGAGGTTTCAGATTTTGAGAAATTTGAGCTTTTGACGAGTTTAGAATTTGGGAATTTGGGAATTTGGGAATTTGGGAATTTGGGAATTTAGGAATTTGGGAATTCAACAATTTGGAAATTTGAAATTTCAGATTTTGAGAAATTTGAGCTTTTGACGAGTTTAGAATTTGGAAATTTGGGAATTTGGGAATTTGGGAATTTGGTAATTCAACAATTTGGAAATTTGAAATTTCAGATTTTGAGAAATTTGAGCTTTTGACGAGTTTAGAATTTGGAAATTTGGGAATTTGGGAATTTGGTAATTCAACAATTTGGAAATTTGAAATTTCAGATTTTGAGAAATTTGAGCTTTCGACGAGTTTGGAATTTGGAAGCTTGGATATTTGGGAATTTGGGAATTTGATAGATCGAAAATTTGGAAATTTGAAATTTCAGATTTTGAGAAATTTGAGCTTTCGACGAGTTTGAAATTTGGAAGATTGGAAATTTGGAAATTTGGTAGTTTGACAATTTCGAAATTTGAAGTTTCAGATTTTGAGAAATTTGAGCTTTCGACGAGTTTGGAATTTGGAAGCTTGGATATTTGGGAATTTGGGAATTTGATAGATCGAAAATTTGGAAATTTGAAATTTCAGATTTTGAGAAATTTGAGCTTTCGACGAGTTTGAAATTTGGAAGCTTGGATATTTGGGAATTTGGGAATTTGATAGATCGAAAATTTGGAAATTTGAAATTTCAGATTTTGAGAAATTTGAGCTTTCGACGAGTTTGAAATTTGGAAGATTGGAAATTTGGAAATTTGGTAGTTTAACAATTTGGAAATTTGAAGTTTCAGATTTTGAGAAATTTGAGCTTTCGACGAGTTGGAAATTTGGGAATTTGGTAGTTTAACAATTTGGAAATTTGCAGTTTCAGATTTTGAGAAATTTGAGCTTTCGACGAGTTGGAAATTTGGAAGCTTGGAAATTTAGGAATTTGGGAATTTGGGAATTTGGTAGTTCGACAATTTGGATATTTAAAATTTCAGATTTTGAGAAATTTGAGCTTTTCACAATTCTGAAATTTGAAAGTTTGATAGATAAAAGTTTGCAAATTTATAGATTTGGAATTACAAAAACTTCAAAATTCACAATTTTGAGAATTTCTCTAAAAACTTGATCCTTTAAGAAGTTTGACAGATAAAAGTTTGTAAATATATAAATTTATAGATTTGGAATTACAGAAACTTCAAAATTCACAATTTTGAGAATTAGTCTAAAAACTCGATCCTTTAAGAAGTTTGACAGATCCAAGTTTGCAAGTGTATAAATTTATAGATTTGAAAATTTCAAAATTTGTAATTATAATTAACTTGCAACTCCCAAGTATGTCCTACTATTGCAATTATAATTAGAATTATAAATACTATTCTGCACCTATTCCCAACGAGACAAAACAAAATGAAAGAATATATTTCGCAATATTATGGGAAATGTCCGCAGCACAGCAATTAGAGGAGCATAACTTTCGCCTGAGTTAGAGGTTTCGTGATAGAGACACGTTGGCCTATGACACGAACCTAATAACATTTTCGACTTTGTTCCTCTTGGAGTGTTTGCACAGTTCGTTGACGGGCTCGCGTGAATAAAACTCTTCTCCATTAAGCGGTAATGAGTCGGTTATAAATAAACAATAAGAAATGCACTGGTGATAAATCGCTATCGTGGAGGCATGACCCCGTACTATCGTTCCGAGCGCAGAAACTCCCATAATCGAGCTTATGTCGTTGGAAAACGCGACGTTTCCGAATAAAAAGACTTCTCGTTGTTTCTACATTAAAATATCACCTTTTTACTGTTATTTAATTAACGCTAATCATCGTTTGGGGACATTTTTTTATTGTATGTTATTGTACTTTGTTTGTATAATTATTAATTATTGTACCTTTCGATTATGAACTTTTGTTTGTTATATGTGGTGTAATTAAAATAGAAATTTTTGTAATTTATTTAAAGTGGTAATATTAGATTTGTTCTTAATAATTGTATTGATAATTATATTAGTGAAAAATTTGTGAATGTATCAATTTTAAAAATTATAATTGTAGAAATAAGTTTTATACTTTAAGTTTGCAATTTAAAGTTGGAATTTAAAGAATTGATAAGTTTGAGGTTATGTAGCTCTGAGAAATTGTAAATTTCAGAATAAGTAACTTTGGACACTAATCATTTAAAGAATTAATAAATTTGAGGTTATGTATCTTTGAGAATTAAAAAATTTCAAAATATATACCTTGAAAAAGTTGTAATTTACGAAATATTTAAATTTGAGGTTATGTATCCTCAAAAATTTGATAACTTGGTCATTCAACTTTGCAAAATTGCAATTTACAAAATTTACAAACTTGAAACTATACATTCTTCATAATTCTTGAAATACATCCTTGAAAATTTAAAAATATGTAACTTTAAAAATAATTCAAACAAATACATAAAATTGAAACTACGTATCCTTACAATTAAACTAAAAAAAACTTGATAAAACATAAATTTTGAAAACAAAATAAAAAATTTGTGTGAACAACATAAAAAGGAATGAAAAAGTGTAATAATTTTATAAAATAAAAAGGAGAGTCGCAAGATTAATCTGAATGTAATGCAACGTCAGATTAAAGAAAAGAAAAGTTCATTCATTGTTTATTGAATGACTTAGATGCATCGGAAGGAGTATAACAAAAATACGAATAAATTAGCTGTCGATAATTCAGAATATGTATACATACTCAATATTCATATTATCTCGATGAATTTTCATGAAAACAAAAAGTGTTACATTGCTTTTAATCATTTATTTTTAAACGATGAATCATCTTTGTTTCTGTTGCATTGAAAACTTACGTGTTTTGTAGGATAATGTTTCTTTGATCATGTAATATCAAAGAATGAATTCTCGTAACAGTGCAATTGTAAAAAACAAGAGAATGTTTGTAATGGAATATATTTGTATATTTGCATGTGCATATGTGTGTTATAAGTGTGGGAATATATGTGTGAGTATTGTCTCAAATCCCAAATTTCTAATTTCCCAAATTTTCAATTTTCCAAATTCTCAAGTCCTCAAATTCTCTAGTTCCCAAATTTGCAACTCCCCAAATTCTCAAAAGACCAAAATATCACACTCCAAATACTCAAGAGTCCAAATTTCTAAATTTCCCAAATCTTAAAAGTTCAAATTTCCAAGTCCCCAAAATCTCAAAAGCTCAAATCTTCAATTCTCCCAATTCTCAACCTTAAAATCCCTAAATTCACCAATCAACAAAATTTCCAAACTCCCTAAAATCCCCCTAAAAAAATTCCTAAAATTTCCTAAAGTTCCCACTTTAAGAATTTAAAAAATCTCAAAATTCAAAACTGTTCAAATCCCAAAATTTGTTACAGCGGCCATAAGTGACCCGTACATCGTTCCAACCCGTCGTATACCATGTCTTATTAAAAGTATTATTTCATTCTCGATAGTGTTACGTAGCTCGTGTTGTGTATTGTTTCTTTTCTGTACAGTGTGCTAATTACAACTCATTATCAGCAGAAGGCTCAAGTAAAAAGCGACACCAAAACAACAACAATCGATAATCATCGTCCAAGTATTGAGTCTGACATCATTGATGCGAGATTGAATTTTCAATCTGTTCGACCGAAAATTCTTTTTCTTCTTTCTTACTGATAAGATCCCATCAAATCTTACTCTAATTAATAAATTATTATTTAGTAGTAATATTAATACATCACTTTCAAACATTATATTTGCACACTCATTACAAAATAATATTAATTACTGATTTACAAAATTTAATGAAATAGGGGTAGACGTGATTCTGAATAAGACTTCCCTTTACAAAAATGGGGTTTGAACCTTCGTTTTTGAATTATGTATGCGCAGTAAATGCAATGTATAGTACATTCAACGCTTGGTGAGTGCAACGCGTAAGAAATCAATGCGTGGTGAATGTAACGCGTGGTAAATACAAGGCGTGGCAAGTACTATGCGTGGTAGGTGCAGCACGTGGTAAGCAACGCGTGATAAATTCAATGCGTGGTAAATACAACGCGTGGTGAATATAATGCGTGGTCAATACAACGCGTGGTAGGTGCAGCACGTGGTAAGCAACGTGTGGTAAATTCAATGCGTGGTAAATACAACGCGTGGTAAATACAATGCGTGGTAAAGAACGCGTGGTAAATACAATGCGTGGTAAATACAACGCGTGGTAAATATAACGCTTGGTAGGTGCAGCACGTGGTAAGCAACGCGTGGTAAGTGCAGCACGTGGTAAATACAACGCGTGGTAAGTGCAGTACGTGGTAAAGAACGCGTGGTAAATACAACGCGTGGTAAGTACCACGCGCTCAGCCGCTAGCTCGAAGCTGTCGCTCTCGCGTCCGCGCATGCGTAATCCTCGCGCTCTGATTGGTCCGTGTTTTTTCTTAATAATTCAAAAATGAAGCTTCAAACCCCATTTTCGCAAAGGGAAATCTTGTTCAGAATCACGTCCCCCATTTGAAGGACCTACTAGTTGTGAGACACCCTGTAAATATTAATACTAATTAGAAATTTAAGCATTTTATACATTTGTTTAAAAAATTAGTGTGATATACAAAAATTTGAAGTTATTAACATGTCACTGTTATTAAAGTTTTAACATACTATCAGTATTAATATATGTTGTAGTATTAATATATGTCAAATTATTAACGTATGTCAAATTCCCAATATCAACAATTATCAAATGTTATATTAACTACAAAATTTATAATAATAAAATGGATGTAATAATTTTACTATTGAGATATTGATTATTGCTACACTAACAGTTCTAATATATTATTAATATTAACGAGCTTCAACTTGTTACCTTTTAAAACTTAATACAATATCCAAAGTTGAAAGGGGTCCATAAATAAACAATAAGAATAGTGATGATAATTTGCTATCGAGAAGGCATGACCTAACGTTATCCACCGGGACGCAGAAATTCTCGTGACGAAGCGAAATAAAAATTAATGCTTCCAACTGAAGATGTTTTAAACGCAAATCAACGTTCTTTTGACTGAAATAACAACCACGTAAGGATATGCGCGAAAAATGAAGAACCTCACCCAATATCGTCAAAGAGCTACAGCTCACAGTCGACTGTGATCGAAGATCGTTTACGAGCCTCGTTTTTCTAGTGTTTAGGTCGAATAGGACAGAGAACGAACGGTTAGTGAATCTAAGCAAATTCCTTCAATTTAAACTTTTCTGTGCGAAACAAATATTTTTGTCGTAATGTATGCCTTAACTTTCAATTGAAAATTGTCTTATTTTTAATAGTTTGTAATTATTTTATTTACCTTGTTTTATGAAAAGGTCTGAAGAGTAATATTTATTTTAGCAATAATAAAATTATTGTAGAACAAATATGAAAATTGTAAAGGTACATATTTTAAATGTTGTATTCTTAAGTTTGTAAAATTAATTAAGTTTAAACTTAAATTTTCAGAATATTCAAGAATATAAAATATGTAACCTGATTATTAATAACAATATGTTACCTTAATATTGCTACAGCTATATTTACTTAATCTTTCTTAAACCACCATTCAATTTCACACTGCGCATATTTAAATCTCTTTTCGAATTACACAAAAATTGTTAATCAAAAGACACCTTCCTTTTTCCAAAAAAAAAAAATTCAAGAACTCAGCAATGATCACTTAAAATTCTTCACTTTTATCAAAATAAAATATAATCACCAAAAATTATTATTAATAAATAATTTTAGAGACTATAGAGGTTACAGAGACCCCTTTTCTCATATTTCTTTTATTTCTATGAATATTCTTATTTCACCAGAATCGAACACAATGGGAGCACATTGCCGAAGTTCGCAAGTTTCGCGAAACGTGTAAACTCTCCGTAGCAACGCACTCGTTTAAAGATATCGAGAAGACCGCAAGATCGATGATCGCAAATATCTATTACATAACTGGCTGACTCCGTACCCTGGTGGCTGCTACCATGAGAAACCGCAGGGAAATACGACGAACGTGGCACCAGAAATTCTAGAGAAATAGTACGCAGTCTCGCTATATGGCTGCCTTTTATATGGCCCGAGCGTACCGGACAATAGTGGGGATTATCAACGTAGCACAGATGTTCAGAAACTTCAAATAGTAGGATGAGAAATTTTTTAATTTGGATATTTAGAAAATTGGAAATTTCAAAATTACAATATTTCAAATTTGGGTGAATTTAAGTTCAAAAATTTCAAATTTGTGGATGTAGAAATTTAGAAATTTTATATTTGAACATTTACAGATGAAAATATTTGAAATTCTGTTATGTAGAAAATGAAAAATTTAGAAATTTCAAACTTGCGTTTGTAAAGTTTCAAATGTGATCCCTCAATAATTAAAAAAGTCTCAAGATTCATTCATAAAGAATTTACAAAACAAGAAAATGTTCAAAACTTTCTCTCCCATCATTTTCGCTCCTGAGGGCCATATAGCGAGACTACGCTCTTCCAATCAGATCTCACCTGACGGAATCGATTGCGCATGCGCCAGTCCCGAGGAACTTCCTGCACGCTTCCAGCAGCGTTCCGTTTCCTTGGCGACGATCCTTTGCCTTCCGCTCGAAAGATCGAAAAGAATAGAACTCGCGATCGAGGTTTTCAACAGCAATTCGCTGGAACGACTGACTTGTCTGATGAAGCGTTCATCAGCGAACCTTTGCCCTGCTCCGTATCTCTGCGGTTTCTTCGTGATCACGCACGTTCATGGCCAAAGGACGACATAGCACGACGATTGCTTCTCGGCTGCTGCTCTCGCATTTAATACAATCAGTTTTTACACTTTATTTAGCCTTGCACGTATCTGATTATCTTAAAAGATGATGATTTGCTTGAAATTGTTTTTACTAACCTTTCTGTGAAGAGACACTATGTGTAAGACTAGTATGTGTATCAACTGAAAGTAGATTGTTTAATAAAAATTGTAAATAAATTATGTAAGTTGGGAAAAGATTAATAATATTCATGTGAGAACCATCGGAGAACGTACCGCTTTAATGTAAGTACATGTATTTTAAAATTTTTATACTTTCTGATTCTTGATGTCTTCATTACGTTCGGCAGTGTTGATCGCGTAAAAAGTCCGCCAAAAAATGGACTCGTCTCGCTATCTAATGAGGAAGTGTGTAACTATGATGAAAATATTTAATTCTGAAGGTAAAATACTACTTACTGTAAGCCAGTAAAGTGTCCATCATACACATGTCATTAAACTATTTATTTTTATAAAAATTCGTTATAGTTTTATTTGCGAGAATAATTGCAATGATGACTAATCGAAAACTAGTAACATTTTAAATGAAAGGAAGTGCCTCGCTTCTAAATGTCTCTAACGGTACAAGTGGCGCCAGCTAGTAGCGAGAGATGAGGGTTGGAACATGCATATAAGGAAAATTAAAAAATGAATATTTCGACACTTTGTCGACGTAGTATGGTTCTTGAGGTATTTAGAAACAAATTTCTATTAGGGTTTGATGCGTTTTGATGCCTAATAAAGCCAGGAAATCAATTTTTGTCGAATTCGGTCGAAAACGGTACAGGTGGCGCCATCTAGCGGCGAGCGGCGGAACTACGAAAAACTAAAATCTCGATTTTCTCGAAAACTAGGGACTTTTCCGAAATTCTGAGATATACAAATTGTTCCTTGTCGCTTACGGAATCCAACGAATGTAATTATAGCTTGCTAGGACAATTATTAAGGAAAATAGAAAAATAGCCCATTTCGTTTCGTTTCGTTTCGTTTATTTAAACACTTTGAGCAGAAGTAGCCCATAAGCGAAATACAATATACAACAGTGTACAATACATATGAAGAAGATAAAAGTAAACAACATGAATAAAAACAAAAAGAACAACAATAAAAAACAATACACAAGAAACTTATAAACTACTTAATACCTATACATAGGATCGTACAAAAAAGAGAAATACAGTGATATAATGCGCAATGACAATAAAACTTATACATAACTAAATACTACTTTATAAATAACTAAGAAATCGCCTAAATGTTGGTACATATAACGCAGATAACTTCAAGTCCCTGACAAACGCAGAGTCGCGAGAGTTTCCGAAAGTACATAATTAGATTAAAACAGCCGTGCCTAGATTTGAAGTCCACAGGACTTCAAAAATTCCGTAAATATCGCAATGGCTTGCAAGTTAACTCCCTGAAGAAAGGGCTCAATTGTAAGAGGGGGCTTCCAACCATGTAACTGAAGCTTACGCAACATAACCCTCCTATGTTGCTGAAAGACAGGAAGAGAGCAATCCCAGATAACATGATTTAAATCACGATCAACAAAGCCACAAGGACAATTCGACGAACTGTCGACACCTATTTTCTTCAGTGAAACACCAAAATTGTAGTGATTAGATCTGTATCTGGAGACCCAGGAAGATACAAATCTAGGGATGCAGAGATTATGAAACCATGGGTGTTTAGAAGAATCGAAGTAAGTGTTGAAATAATGAGATCCTTTGCGATTAGAGTCTTTAAGCCAGGCTTCTGATGCTTGCTCCCATAATCTTCTTCTTAGAACAGAATTGAAGTCAGTGTAAGGAATAGAAATATGGGATGAGGGAGGATTCTGAGCAGCTTCCTTGGCTGCCTTATCTGCAAGCTCATTTCCTTCAATATTTTGATGCGAAGGAATCCAAAGAAAGGAAATACTACTATCTGAATTAGAGTCACAGTTAAATGTTTTTAAACTCTCCTTAATCCGAACAATAAAAGGATTTGTGCTTGCAGTATAAGGTTTAGCAAGAAGGGATTGAAGGGCACTAAGCGAATCAGAACAGATAAGATAGGATAAATCCTTGTTCTCCTTTGCCATATCAATTGCAAAGGATATGGCTGCACACTCAGCAGTATAAATGGAAGCATGAGGGTTAAGGCTTAAGGTAAAATTCTTATTAAGTTGAGAACAAACAAAGGCAACACCTGTAGATGGGGAATCATCAGATTTAGACCCATCTGTGAAAATGAGAATGTGATTAGGAAAATTTTCAGAGATAAAAGATGCAAATTCCAGATTTGCAGAGGGGGAGGATTGAAGATGAAGACCAAAGGAGGTATTGACATTGATCTCAGAAAACTGAGTATCTAGATCTGACAAATGACAAGGAGCTCGATGAAGAGTATACAATTGATCCTTGAGAGGAAGAGAGTAGGCCAAGCAAGAGTGAATCACTTCTCCCCGTTTCCTCCTATCAGAGGAACCCCCATAGGATACATTCCACAGCTCAATAAACTTTTCGAGGTAAGAACAAATAGGATTATTACTAAAGGAGAAAACTTTGAGAAAGTATTTAGAACCTAAAAACTCTGCCCTGGCTCTTAGTGGAGGAAGTCTGGCCTCAGCAAGCGCAACGTTGTTCGGACAAGAAAATCTCAATCCTAAGGCCAACTTAGCAGCATGAATCTGTAACCTTTCCAATTTGGCTGCCAAACCCTTCTGGGAAGGAAAGAGCCACCATAAGCCATACTCTATCTTAGAGCGAATAACGGATTTGTAAATAATGAGCAAGGTTTGAGGGTCACAACCCCACCAAGTTCCTCTTAGAAATCTGATGACATTTAAAGTTCGCTGACAGTGCTTGACAAGATTATGTATATGAGTGTCAAACCGCAGATGCTGATCAATGTGGATGCCTAGGAATTTGGCACTTTGTGCATTGGGAATAATGTGCCCATTTATGGAAAGATGTAAAGAGCCAGGAGAGGAATTGCCTGAATTAAAAGAAAGAAACTGTGTCTTGAGAGGGGACAGATCCAGATTCAAAGCAGAGAGATTTTGCCTGATAGTTTCGATGCAGTTTTCTAAGATACCAATGGCAGTGGCCCTATTTTTGTGAGTAACAATAACGGCAAAATCATCAGCAAACTGTAGGAATTTTGCATAACGCGGAAGATGCATCAAAACACTATTAACATAGAGATTGAAAAGGAGAGGACTGAGGACGCCGCCCTGAGGGACACCCTTATGCAACAGACGAAGAGTAGGAGAAGAGGAGTTAGAAAGAATTGAAACTCTTCTAAAGTAAGTAAGATTGGAAATAAAATGCAGAATATTGCCTGCAAGCCCTAGATCCGCCAATTTTCCAATGAGGGTATTAATATGAACACTATCAAAGGCAGCAGATATGTCCAGAAAGGCAACAACTGTGCACTCGTCAAGCATAAAACTTTTATTAGCTTCCAAAATAATACTTCCAATATTATCCTGACAAGATCTAGCCTTACGAAAGCCTGCTTGAGAGTCAGGCAGAATGTTACTAGTCTCACACCACCACTGTAGACGAAGCTTAACCATCCTCTCAAAAAGCTTGCAGATGCAAGAGGTCAAGCTAATTGGACGTAACCCTTTACTCCCTTGCTTAGGAATAAAATGAACGTGAGAGGATAACCATTCTGCCGGAATAAGATTGTTTGAGTAAAGATCATTCAGAATGTCCAAAAGAATGAGCCTGATCTTGACAGGAAGCTTACGAATCATGATGTTGTCTATGCAATCGGGCCCAGGAGAAGACCCCTCTCGTAGGCAGTCGATAGAATAGTTAAGCTCCAACAGGGTGAAGGGAGCATTTAAGAAAGTCCCAGAATTATCAGGAGGAATTTTCATAGGGAGCTCTGGAGCCCAAGGAGGAGCAATTTTGGAAACAGCAATATCAATTTCTTTAGGATCAAAAGATCGACCATCACTTACAGTGTTTTGACAATATCTGGATTTAAACGTTCTAACAGTCTTCCACAACTGTGAAACGTTGGTACGACTGTTTAGCTCACTAGCAAAGCGACGAAAAGACAGTCGCTTCCGAACCTTGAGAGTTCTTTTAGTACATGCAGCCTGCTTCTTATAAGCAACCCAATCCTCCAATCTGAGAGTATGTTTCCACTTCTTAAGTGAAGCTTTTCGCAACCTCAACATCTTATCACACTCCTTATCCCACCAAGGGGCAGGAACAACGTGCCTTTTCCGAGGACCAAGGGACCGTGACGGAGAGCAAGCCTGTACAGCTTCTCTCATTTTAGTTGTAAAAATTGAATATTGCGAGAGTACTGGGAGTTGAGTGAATTCCAGTGAGAGGAAAAAAGACCAGTTATTCTCCATGATATCCTGATACTCAGACCAATCAGTTCTCTTAGAGGAGAGTTTGAAAGAACTTTTGAGCAAAGGAGCACAATGAGATATTTGTGCAACTATTGGAAAATGATCAGAACCATGAGTATCATCGAGCTGACTAGACGTTATAAAATGAGCGATGTCCATAGTGGATAAAATAAGATCTAAATTATTGCTGTGTTGACCCGAAGAACCAAGATGAGAACTAGTATGAGAATTATGAATAAAAATATTGCACTCATTTATGATTCTTAAAAGAGAAATGCCAGCCACATCCTCTACCTCTGAGTTCCATGCTGGGTGATTGGCATTAAAATCCCCAGCAATTATGGTGGAACCTGGAAGGCAGAGATTCTCAAGAAAAGACTTCCATAAATGATACTTTAAAGGAAAACCAGGAGGTCTATAAATTACTATTACGTTCAGAGGTTCAGCGGAAGTGAGGAGCTGAAAACCTAAAATTTCTGTATGATCATCAATGGAATTCTTAAAGGAAATGGTTTGAAATCTTAATGAACTTTTAATGAAACAAGCAATGCCTCCACCCCTGAAGCCCAACCTGTCAGCCCTAAGGATGGTGAAGCCATTTAAATGAATATGCTTGTCAGGTTGAAGCCATGTTTCAGTGAGAAGAATAATATCCTTTTGAACTGAAAGAATAGGAAGCTCAGAATATTTAGGGATAATTCCTCTACAATTCCAAACAAGTAAATTAACGGGATGAGCCATCACAACTTCTTTTTAGGATTGGCTTTATATTGTTTAAGAGAATTAACACTTTTAACAGAGGAGGAAGGTGAAAGAGAAGTCATAGAGGAAGTTCTCATTTGAGTAGAAATCTGTTGAGATAAGGAAACGTTTAGGGGACTGCAAGAGAGTGCTTTGCCAAAGGATGAACGAGGAGAAGTGGTGAGATCAGTTTTAGAATTGGAAACAATTGGAGAAGAGGTGGATGGAGCAGGAGAGACTTCACTTTTGAAGCAAGCGTTGTTCAGACTCGAAACCTTAATGTTTCTTTTAACCGGTGATAATGTAGATATACAATCACTTATACAATCATTGTTAATTGATGTAGTATTCTTATGCGTTACAGAAGTATTCAATGGCACACTTCCTTCAGAAGAAGTAGTACTACCACTAGAAGAGTTAGAATTACTCCAAGCTGAAAGAGGAGCAGGCCTTTGCTGACCTCCAAAGGACTTTAGAGACATAACGCTGCTCTGAGAGGCAGCTTGAAGAGGTGGAAAGTGTTCTATTGTTAGAGGGGGGGCCTTGGAAACTTGACTTGAGGATTGAAAACCTCTGGAGACAAAGTCCCGAGCCTCCCAGAAATTCACATTTGAAAAAGCCATTTGCTTGGAGATAAGTTGTTGAATTTGGAACTCTTTACAAGATTGATCAAAGGTTTTGTGATCCCCCTTGCAGTGAAGACACTTAACTTCATCCTTGTCGGGGCATTCTTCCTTACAGTGATCAGCAGAACCGCAAAACCTGCAGACTTGAGCACTCCTGCAATGTTTGCTGGAGTGACCATACCGGAAACAGTTAAAACACGTTCTCGGTGGCTCCACGTAAACTTCAACTGGCACAACCACCAGATTGTAGACTTTGATAGAATCCGGAAGCACCGTTCCCTCAAATGTAAGTAAGACAGTTTCTGAAGGGACCCACTCCACTTGTTTAGATTCACAATTAAGTTGCCTTCTATTCAACCTTCTAGCATTTATAATTTTACAGGGAGAATCAGACTTAGCTATTAGATCCTGTAAGTCATGATCTACACTAATCTGTCTGATAAGACCCCTCCTTTGAACCCTGAATCTTGGGATCATTGGGTTGAGCTTCTTGATCTCAGGAAGCCTACTGGAAGTAAAATTGTTGGCAAGTTCAGCAGTCTTAAATTTCACCTCGAACCTTCCGTAACCCTGAGGCTTAATTTCCTCAGCACCTACACCAGCTGCACTGACAATTCTTGCAACATTGAGTAAATGTTGAGAATTCCTGACCTTCTTTTCTTGCTTTTTGAGATTTAAAGAGACATAAGCAGGTCCCTTATGTCCAGACGGGTATAGCGTAATATTCAAATCAGCAACAGCAGAGCCATTATCCATCTGCCTATCGTCTTTCCTTTTCGGCGTAGATTCAACATCCATTGCAGTTTTCCTTTTTTGGGCAGCACTACCACCCCTGCCCTTTACTTTAGTGGCGTCGCTTGGGGACGCCATGACGGCGTCCTCAACACCTTGGGCCCTCGGGACCCAAGGTATAGCGGAGGAAAGTCCCTCGCTCACCTTTGAAACTCTTCTTAATAACGAAATTAAATGTTTAAGATTTTGTAAAAAAAGCAAGACCTCTCAAAATAAACGACACCAAATAATACTTAAAGAAACTAAAGACTCAAAAATTTTCCTCACGAAGTGTTCAATAGCACGTCAATCAAATCAATCAATAGCCCATTTCATGGACTAAAAAATTGGCGTCCATCTAGCGGTGAAAGTTGGAACTACAAAAATATAAAAATGCGATTTTCTCGAAAATAAGCGAACTTTGAGTACTTCTGAGGATCAGAAAGTGTTACGTGATCGCATTAGAAGCAAAATAATGCAATAAAAGTTTCCTGAAAGCTTTAATAAAGAAAATAAAAAAAATGACATTTTATGGAGAAAATTTGTGGCGCCATCTAGCGGCGAAATTGCGAACTAAACTGAAAAAACCGTATGCCCGTGCACGCGTTAAGGAAAAATATAAAAAGTAATATTTCGCAACTTTGACGACCTAGTATGCTTCTTTAGACACTTCAAAGCAATCTTTGTTCAATAAGTTATTCATTTTATTGCCTATTAAGCCCAGAAAATCAATTTTTATTTGACCTGTTTACTGCGTGTTCGGACATACGTTTTTTCAGTTTAGTTCGCAATTTCGCCGCTAGATGGCGCCACAAATTTTCTCCATAAAATGACATTTTTTTTATTTTCTTTATTAAAGCTTTCAGGAAACTTTTATTGCATTATTTTGCTTCTAATGCGATCACACAACACTCTCTGAGCTTCAGAAGTACTCAAAGCTCGCTTATTTTCGAGAAAATCGCATTTTTATATTTTTGTAGTTCCAACTTTCACCGCTAGATGGACGCCAATTTTTTAGTCCATGTTTTGACCTATCTTTTTATTTTCTTTTCTAGCGCTCTGAGGAGGTTCTTGTGACATTATATAGGTTCTAAAGAGGTCACAGAACAATTTCTGACCCTCAGAATTACGTAAAATTCCCTAATTTCGGAGAAAATCGAAATTTTAGTTTTTCGTAGTTCCGCCGCTCGCCGCTAGATGGCGCCACCTGTACCGTTTTCGACCGAATTCTACAAAAATTGATTTTCTGGCTTTATTAGGCATCAAAACACATCAAACCCTAATAGAAATTTGTTTCTAAATTCCTCAGGAACCATACTACGTCGTCAAAGTACCGAAATATTGCACTTTGCGTGCGCAGTAGAATTGACATAGTATCGGAATGCTGACACAAAATAATTAATTACTCGTTACCCGAACACTATTTATCAACTTTTATAAAAAACATTGGAAACCTTAAAGGAATATTTTAAAATTATAAATCTCCAGAAGAATAATATACAGGCAAATTAATAAAAACAATAATTGCCATAATATTCATACTCTATTTACTCTTGAGAATCTAAAGAAAAAAAAATTGATACATAATTTATTCATGATGATTGAGAATCGATTATTTCAAAGAACACGCATTATTATAGTCATAAACACGCAGCAAATTATAAGCGTACAATTATTGCTTACGTGTTAGACCCTCTTTCATTCGTTGTCTCTCATTCACTCTCGTCCATACAATTTTACAAATTTTCTCCTTTCGCGTTGTTTTGCTTTTGCTCACAACGTGACTAACAAACACGTAGCGCTTGGAGATACACTTTGCGTTTTGTTCGCTAAAGCAATTCGAGCAATCCTCTGTTTTCGTCTCAAGTTCATATCGCTGATTTAAGGCCATTCTTGTTTCTGAAAGACAGATCATGGAGATGCGAAGACCTGAAAACGTGCTTGAAGCAATCAAAGAGCAAAATCCTTCGCATCTCCAGAATTCATGCGATTACGTGAAACAGAAGTCGTCGAATAATAATTCTGCGTATCGCCACCTCGATTCAATCTCAAAACCGCGCCTACGAATGTACAATTATGCGACAAAAATCGTACAGTGTATTCTCGCGCAGAGTCGACAGATAAAATAAAAATAAAAGATGAATATAAAACTTGTAAAATTCAATTTAATCTTGTTTTAAGATATACTTGGCATACAACATCATTCTGCAACGGGGGAAATCAGTATTTTGTGACATATCATTCGCTTTGTTTCACGATTGCACAAGATAAAATGGTTTGAACGCATATTTAATTATGTTCATAATTTCTGAGAAAACTACAACGAGGTACGAAAGTACAACATGATCTATCGGCAATAAAACGGTGCATTTATAAACGAAAAAACATTCACACATTAATGAACATAGTTAACGTAACTTCACTGTATAACAAAGTGGACTCGGATAGTGTCCAAACATTCCTCTTTTTTTTCGGTTTTTTCATATTTTTAATGACTTGTCGATGTTCAGAACTCTACCGTTATTTCGTATTACGATAAAGAACTATGACAATACGTGAACCGCTAACTTTGCTCCTTTCTTAATTATAATTACTCGTCATAGGATACAAGTTATTCAAGTGCATTATTTTTCTCGTACTTCCTATCCTAATCACGTGCTGATCTCAATGAACTTCGTAACAAAATGCAGGCGCGAAAATGCTTAAATAGCTATACAAAGTAGTTTAATAATTATGCAACTGATACTGTAGTTTATTAATGCCGGTAATTATACTGGCTTGCTAAACATAATAAACTGAAACGCACTTGGACAATTTGCTGTTGTTCTTTCGTTTGAATGATTGTACAAAAAGGTAAAGTTAGTATTCCTCCTCTTCATCTGGCGCGAGACCATCGCCTTCCAATTCTTCGGGTGGCGCAAATCCTTCCTGTAAAACATAAATCAAACATTTTTTTATTAAATCAAAACTTATTGCTTTATTCTAAAATTTAGACATTTCAAATTTTTACCTCCGTTGCGTAAAGGACTTCTAAGATTTTCTGTACTATTGTTCGAGGGTCTCCATTATTGTCATAATCCTGGCACATAACTTCAATATCACGCAATTTTCCAAAATAGAAATCTCTTTCCTTCTCCAACCCGTCAAGCGTCATTTTCATTTCCATCAACTGTAATAAATTACCATTATTTTTACCGAGAATGGCACAAACTATTATTACAAACACTTTTGAAACTTATTGTACCTGTGCACTGAGCTCCTCCACTTTACCAGTATCTGCACGATTTCCAATTCCTCCCGTTTTCATTTGTGGACGATGGGGTGGTGCTTTGTTAACTGTATTCGAAAGTTTAACATATTATTATCTGTTATATAAATTATTTATGATTAATTCTACTATATATACATAAAAAAAAGACAAGATTACTTAACAATAAATCTACTTTGACACGAAAACAATGCTGTGTAAACATTTATGCAAGCAGTGTATATTCTGATGAAAAGCATAACAATTTGTATCGAGAACTGTACAACGGGAACAAAGCAGGTATCGAATACGGTTATGCACGATAAATAAAATGAACTATGTATTTAAATCTTCTGAAGTTACGGTCAAAATATTTTGTGAAGAACATCTTTAATATTTATACTTCATGCAACAGTTAACTGATTTACTGATTTATAATATTAATAAAATGCAAAATACAATTTTTTGAATAGTTAAATGAAGGATAGACAACCGAATTGTTCTAAAAGATCTAAACTGGTTTACTCATTGTTTCAGTAAGAAATACCAACACCTTAACAAATACTCTCTTTATGAATACCTTCCTTTAAACTGTTCAATAATAAAACAAAAAGAAATTGAAAAATAAAAATACAAATATGAGATTATAAAAAAAAGTAATTACTAGTCGTGTTGTTAGCTGCAGGTGCAGGAAGTGAAGATCCTTGACCTGAAGTAAAATTCTATTTCTTATTTCATTAGGTCACAATAAATCTGTTATATTTTTTATATATAATGTATCATATCACTTAAGAGGATTTAAATAAAGCAAAGCAAGTTAATGATTTATCATGATCTTTAATAACTCTGATATTAAAGATCATTAGTATATAAGCAAAACCTGATCAAACTGTTCACAGATTAGAAAGAAACCATTGTTAATTTTGTAATTATTTCTTGATTCTGTATCACGTTTAATGACACAATTTCAAATTGTACAAAAGAAAAAAGAATGTGAAGTAATATACCAATACGACCAGCTGGTTTAGACGAATTTACATCACGTGGTGTGGTGCGTTTTGCATTAGTGCCATGCGGTGCATTGTTTCCACCACTACCCATAGGTTCTCCTCCTCGCATAGCAAGTGCATCGTATGGCTCTGTTCTGGAGTAGTTTGCATCAAAGAATTTCTTGAACCATTGTAAAAATTCAAAGTTATCTTGGAACCTGCCTTTGACCAGCCTATCAATTGGAACAATCTGCAAATGATTAGCAAAAAAGCATGTGGAACAAAAGAAAAAAGAAACTGAAACCTTAATAAATTACAGAAAATCGAGTAAAGTCAAAACGTGATCTATTAAAACATTGTTTAGCAGTAAATGTCAACAACTTTCTTATTGAATTATATAAAAATAACGAAATCGATACAGTAAACAAAGATATCAAGTTACAGGGATTAAGTAATCATGGTGTTCTAAGTATATAAACATTGCATCTAGCAAGTAAATCCAGTTTATATTACGTCCTCTATATTTTGCCCCCTACTGAAGTGTATTTATAAATTGGTGTGATAAATAAATGTGTTTATATGTTCAATATTTATATTCACCTAAACTAGAGAACTATTTCCTGCAATTAAAAGCAAGAGATACGTGTGTTAACACAAAATTAAAGATGATGATAAAACAAAAATATTCTACTTACACTTGAAATAAACAAACAATATACTAAGAAATACTGTGCTAGAGTTTCAATTTGTGTATCTGTACATATAAACGTGATTAAAGTCGCAAAAGCATAAAGTGCTTCCTACTTTACTGTAGATATGAAATGCTTTATTGGTTCAATTACGCACAGCCAGAGTAACTTTCTATGCAGCGCATAATACTTTCTTGAACTATGAAGACAACAATATAAGACATGCAAAAGCAACACTAATGAACTGACACGATGTTGCTATACCCTGCTGTTGGCGGGGGACAATATTACGTTGTTGAATATGCTTTTGCTGCATTTGCATCTGCTTTGATTGAGGAGGTAAAGGTACCAATTGAGGATTTGACAAGTTATGCGTCCCATCAACACCAGAACCCAATGGTATACAGCCACGAGCCTCATAAGCATCGTACTCGCGGCCATCATAATTCGCATCAAAGAATTTTTTGAACCATTGTAAAAACTCAAAATTGTCTTGAAAGCGGCCTTTTACTAATTTGTCCACTGGTATTACCTGAACCATTTCCATAACAGGAGGATTACATTTTTGTGCATATCGCATTTAATGCAATACTTTTCTATTGTATAATGTGAGCCCATGTTATTATGAAACAAACTGTTTCATTATTTTAATTTTACATTATCTTTTCTCTCAACTGTACTAAAGAACCAATATCAAAAATAAAGACTTTCTAAATTTGTGCCAATCCAACATTTTTTAATTAAAACTAATTTCTTATAAAGTACAATATGTTAAAACATATTAATGATTATAATCCTTAGGTCTCTCATCTAAGAATTACAAACATTTCAATCGCTTACCTTATCTACATTCATCTTTTTAAAACCCCCTTGCAAAATTTTAAAATTTTGTATATATTCATGTTCAAGGTTGGTCTTGAATTTGACCCTCTTCAATGGTACACTCCCAGGAAAAAGCATATCCATGAACTGACAATAAACCGCTCCAGTGCATAGCTCTTCTATTTTGGTGAACGACGATTGCAAGCAATCATTTACCCAAGCTAGCATATCATGTCGGCTTAAGTTCTCAGTTGTCACATTTGTCGCATAGACATTAACAGCCATGATGTTATCCCCTTTTCAGTCAGTGGCTAAAACATAATGATTCATAAATGGTAATACATACAAATAAAGTATACGTTATCAACATGCTGATACTGTGAAATGATATGTATGTTACATATAGAAAGGGTTCAAAAGCCCGCGGTTAAACACAGTGGCTTAGTTATAAGAAATCAATGGGTTAATCAGAAAAATGGTCACTGATATTCCTTAAACGGTCGATCTCAAAGCGGACTTAAAAGGAATCACATTCCGTTCGCTTTTTTGGCTCGAAACATTGGGCCGTCGACATATTCGGGGTTCTTTCTTCGACGTGCCATGACTTCGATACACGGATATTTTCTCAAGACGTAACACTAGCCACTGGTTCCGAGCTTAAAAACGCATTAAAGTATTTTTCAAATATTTTTAATCCTCAAAATACCCGTGGAAAAACTTACCGAATATCGCGGAAACACCGTAACACCAATCGGGAGTGGTTCCCGCACGCAGATGACAAATGTGTAACTAGATCGTTCAAACGCGCACACAACGGAAACTTCTAACGGTTCCTTCGACAATGATTGGACAATGCACATGTACCGCACTAGATTTGACCAAAAAGATCCTACGATACTCGCAAAGATTCTTCTTTTTTCACGTTTTCTTATAAAGCATCTATTTTTACCGCGTACCCGATAAAGCTGTTCCGTGCAGCTAACCACGTAGCAACAACAATTTCTCTACGCGTCTGTCAAAGGAATTAACAAACGACTACAACTGCACTCTAGAGATTTCAGCCGGTATGCGAGTTCGTTGCTCGAAGAGATACGTTCAAAATCGAAGAATTCGCGATATCCGTTACAGGACGAGATAAAATGTTTAATCCTGGCTCATACTGTATCCCTTATTTCTATTCAGGCGAATTTTCATTCGCCAATCACAACGGATTTCTTGGACAAAAAGTTTGCGTAAAAAATTGTCCCGAGTTTTACCATAGACGAAATATGTATAGAGTAGATCCATCATTCGATGCTATTTTTTGTCTTGCACCTCGGGGAATCCTTTAATTTTCATGCCACAACCTACTTTATCAACCGAGATTAAAATTATGCTAACTTATTGGTGATAATAAACATTACATTACATAAACCGGTAATATCGCGCGTGACACAAAAATATTAGGACACACGTTTTCTTTTTATATAAAGAAAATACAATATTTATCGAAATAAGATAATTTATTGAGGATAATAAAAATGCAATCGTTAAATTGTTATTATATTTACTTATACGCTTATTTATAAGAATGTCAAAAGATACAGTAAAGAACAAATAAATATAAATCTGTCTAAAAGTGTATACGTTTCAATTAGACATTTTAAAACATACCCACGTATCACACGCTTGTGGTTTCAAGGCTTGGGAAGTTTTAACACATGGTATATGCCAGCAATTATTTTTCTTTACAACATATGAATCTATATATGTATGTGTATGTAATTTTTCTAGAATGTTTGTATTTTTACGGACAGTATACTGATGCACCATTTGCCACCTTTTAAAAAGAACTTCCAGTTCAATACTACTGAAAGTAAATTTATGTTGGCGCATTAAATCTTGGGAGATAATATTAGTACCATTTCCACTTAAAAATGTAGCATGTAACACAAACGCATCATCATTTGATCTGAAACAAGAAAATAAAATAAATACCTATGCGACAAACATTAATGTGGTACATTAAAGCACATACAAATCATTCACGTAGAAATAATCTGCAGTATCTTGTAAATCCCGATTCATGATGGTTTTCTGTATATGGTGTCTTCCAATAACAAGCACCTTTTTACCTTCTTTCTTTAAAGCCCTAAGAAGTGATGCAAACTGAAATAGAGAGATCAATTTATACTATAGTGAAACACATGTTTCTCTGAATAAATTTAGTTCTTACATGCTGCGGGGAAGGTGTAACACTACACATCACATTTAACCCATCAATAACATAATCATATCTCCGATACTTTATAAACCTTATAAAGGCATTCAATTCTTGTGGATCTGATGTTCTATATGCATTATTAGTGACTACATTCTGTGCAATTGCTTCATGTAGACGTTTATACTCCTCTTCAGAAAGCTCTGTTTCCTCTACTATTTGATGGCAATTGTTGCATAGTGAACTAAATGAAATAAAACAGGAAAAATGAAAGTGAAAATAAACAGAACATGTAAAAATACATGTGTGAATACACCAGACTTACTCTGATTTGGTCATGAATTTTACAGACCAGCCAAGTTCATTACAAGCTTCCATGTATTTTATTATAGAGCGCTTCAGCGGTTTTGTACCATACTTCCTCCATAATAAAAACAACTTCTCAATGTTTTCATTAAATGTATTTCTGTCCCGTAAACAGAAACGTAAATAAGCGTCATATATTTTGCAATTAGGGGCTGTACCCTCTTGCAGTGCACGATCCAAATATTCTTGTGCCATAGTTAAATTACCATTTGCCAATATAGAAACAATCAGTGAAGGATAAGCTTTTATAAGAATTTTAGAGTCGTAAGATTCAAACTCTTTCAAGACCATAATAGCCTTATCTAATTCATCTACTTTACATAAAGAATTAATAACAGTTGAAGCTACAACTGCAGGTAAATGTTTATGCTGATCCATAATTTTCTTGCAAACACTTGAAATATGTACTTTTTCCTCATTTGTAAGTATTATTTTCGAGGAAGCATACAATGTTAGATACCTTTGTAAAGCAGATACAGGAATATTATAGTTATTAGCTTCTAAAAATTCATAATAATTTTTTGCTGCTTTCATACAATTCTCTTCCTTGAATAATAAAAAAATTAATGTGTCAACAGTACTCTCACACTTATTATTCGACAGCATTATATTTCTCATAGTTTCCCATGTTTCTTTGGGAATATTATTTGACTCTGTTAATATATTTGAAAACTTTTCCTTCCAAATAGTCTTGAGTGCATAGAATTCTCTTAATTTATATTGTATGTGCCATCTTTTGCAATGAATATTTAAATACTGCATTTGAAATAAACGTGACAGTTTGTTAAAAAACGCCATTTACAAGATATCAAATTTCGTTCATAAAAAAAGACGTTTAAAAGAATATTTTACTGTTCTTTAATTACTATTTAAAAATAGTAATTGTTCATTTCAATATTTCAACACTTATATTCATGTTACAGTAACTTACATAAACAATTCTGTAACTGAATTGTACTTCGTTCTAATTGTATTTTTTTATTTACACGCTTATTCTAATAACTTTCTTCTAGAAAACAGTTCAAATATGAATTAAAAATTTCGTTATTCGTAGTAACACTACGAATCTACTTATACACAGGTTAGAAATGCACAAACTACTTACACGTGGTCTATATCGTGTAGACAAATATCTCATACATCCCAGGACCGCATTTAGAATTAAGCAAAATAATTATATAAAAACTAGACACATTACTAAAACTTATTCAAAATAAATTCGTTACATATTTCCAAAAACTCTTTGATGCGAAGATATTATAAATAAATTTACAGATATAAAATTTTAGTTACTCAAAACACTTTAATGTCTACGGTCTTTCTATTTTATATTATTTTGTAACATCAAACCATAATTGCTTATACATTAAAATTTTCCTAATGTCACTTTCATTTCTGTTTCATTCATGTTTAGTTTTGCTTTTTTTATGCCCAGGGCTCGAAAAGTTAGTGTACAGTCCTTGTGAGTATTCCTTTTACTTTCATGTTATCCTGTTACATCATTTTTAGTTCGGGATTCGCACTGCTAGATGGTGTTCATTAAATTTTTAAATTTCGCAAAGTACCAGAAATTAAATTCATAGAGTAACAGTGGTTAGATTAGAATGTTTATTTTTCATCAAAGGTATAATCTAACGATATTTTAAAACGTCACATAACATTACGATTATTAATATAAAAAAACATAAATTATATTAATTAACAACCTAATATTTTCGCACGAAAAATTCCTCGAAGTATTAAGTTAAAAGTGTGACTGAAAATAAGGAAAATAATTGTTGTCCCACCCGATATGCAGAGTCGATTTAAATTGCAGCACAGCCCTCGCTAAAAGTAGCATGCGATAAATTAAAAGACAACTCAACGCAAATATATTTATTATATTTCCAGCAGAATTCTGCAATATTACCGTTCCTTGGCAATATATTTTTTTGTGGACGTGTGCAACTGTAGAAAGTTGCTTCGGTAAATTTCAGGTTAGGTTGTGTCGCATGCAACGGGATAATGTAAACATTATTCTCTGGACCAAGGATACGAATTTTCTCAGGACGTGTCTCTCGCTTTATTGCATCAGCGTTGGGTGATCTCGTTCGCGATGACAAGTGTTTTCCGAGACGACTTATAAAGGGAACTGATAGCACAAGATATAGTTCAGTCTCGTACGTCATCTCGAGCAGATCGTGCGCCCCAGTTTCACTTTGATCTGTGAGCGAATGTGCCGCGAAATTCTGAACGTTTTTCTCGAAGGACAAAAAGGGGGGAATTTATAACCGAGGGAAAGTGAAATAAAATTCAGGTAAGATCTTCCTGGAATTTTTATTTTAATAGCACTCGGTCAAGGTAGAGTCAAACGGTAAAATGTTGACCATTGATTTTAATCAATTTGTAACATTGTTTCGGAGATGACCTCGTGATAATGGCGGAAGTCACGTGAGAACCCCTAGGTTCAAGATCCTCGGACACGAACTCTTTTGTGCGTGTTAAGTCCCTGATAACACGACAGCCTTTGTGGAGAGCTGAAGAATTATCTGTCTGAATTATTAGCGTTATCTGAAAAACATTTACCTACAGAGTGGCTCGTTAAGAACAGAACAGTCTTTACCATTCTTTTTATATTTTCACTAGGTAAAATTTATTTATTTTATTTCCAAAACTTATTTTTGGAAACGATTATTCTTTTTAATGACTTATGTTTTAAGTTTCAGTTTACTGGAATATTTCTGAAATTCTAAAATACAATGGTAAATTTAAAAAATTTTAAACTAGAAAAAAATGAATATCAGTATGATTGAAAGAGTGTAAAATTTTTCTTTATGTCGCAATATGATTACCGTAATGACGTCAAGAATTATTGAAAGAAGATATAAAAATTGAAAAAAGCATAATTTTATCGACGCAATTTTACGTAATGTAGTAAATTCTCGATGATCGATAATTCGATGCAAAACTGCTGCGTGTAATTGTACACGTTATAATGCACACGTGGTGGACTTATCACGATATCACAAACACAGCTGTAACATTAAAAACATTTCGTGGCTAACAACGAAAATGATCTTGAAATTTCTCGCAATTAAATACGAAGATTAGATTTTAACTATTTTCGTAAATCAACTTCGATTACCAATCATCAAATTAATACTAATTTGACTTTTATCAACGTAGTAAATTATCGCGTTTATGTAACAGCTGAATTGAAAGCGAAAACTACAAAGATAAATAAATTTTGCATATGTAATATAAGGAAAAGTTAGGTAACATCAGTTGTAAACATTAACTGAACATTAAACATTGTTTTTTTGAAACTGACAATAAATATTAGATGCGCTGACAATATTTATTAAATATTAGACGTATTGACAAACATCAGAGTTGTTTTTAACCTTCAAAATGGCGGAGCAGAGGTTACAATAATTTTCAGAAATGTTAAATAACGTTGATATCGATACTTTTTAAAATCGTGACAAGTTGATAGTCATTGTAGATAAATATATCTCCATTTTATATTTCAAAGGAAATGTCAAATGATTTTTGTTCATAAACAAGTTAATGGGAGTTGTTACATACTTTTGCTTTGTCACGATATTTTGAAATGTTTATCTAGAAATGAAATGGTAAATAAATTATGATTTACCATGACCTATTAATCTTCATATTGAACATGTGAAAAATTGTCGGTCGGCCATTTTATTTTTCGGGTGTATTCAATCTTTATGGTATTTTGTTACTTTTTATTGGACGTTCATTTGACAATATTGTATATTAAACTAATTGTTAATTTTTACTGTATTATTAATAGTAATAATTATTAATTATTAATAGTAATAATAATTTTATTAATAATTATTATTAATAATAACTATTAATATTAATAGTATTAATAGTATTATTATTAGTAATAGTATTATTATTAATAATAACGATTAATACTATTAATATTAATAAAAATACTACTAATAATTATTATTAATAGTAATTAATAATAATTAATAGTAATAATTATTAATTATTAATAGTACTAGTAATTTTATTAATGTGATCATTTCTTTTTATATACTGTGTACAATTATTTTTTCTCACTACATCTAATAATTCATTTTCACTAAAATAACTAACAAAACAATACAAAAATTTATGTTATTTAAATATGTGTAACATGATACTTAAAGTATACATCCAGAATCAACTGTATAAACATACTGCTTTCTAAAAACAATTTCAAAAATAATAATTAGAATTTCAGAAATTAAGTTAGTATCCAAAAACAAAGATATACTTGATCTCACTTATCATTTTGAGTATCAATATAAAAATTTCCTTACTTCCCCCACTTTCGATATTAAACGACAAGTGGGAGGAGATAAATCATATATTAAAATGAGACTGAAATATCACGATTACATTTTGCACACAGTGTTTATGCGTGCAAATGATAAGCTAATAACACGAACCAGCATACGTTGAACAAATTCTTTGTTTTATCGCGAAAACATTATACAGTTACTTGCGCTTTTTTGATCGAGTTGCTTTGCTTTTCCTGGTTGGGACGCTGCACTTCCTTGTGGTTTCTTCGAAGTAAGATTTTGTTCTTTTTTTATGATTTGTTGTATTTATTGGTGCTGCTTTTGATTGCAGATGGATGTTGTTTTTATTAATTTTTGGGGATTGTGGGGGGAAGGCTTAGAAATTTTTACGGTTTCAAGGTCTCAAGTTTAGAAATTTTCAAGTTTGCAAATTTAGGAATTTTCAAGTTTGCAAATTTAGGAATTTTCAAGGTTGTAAATTTAGGAATTTTCAAGTTTGCAAATTTAGGAATTTTCAAGTTTGCAAATTTAGGAATTTTCAAGGTTGTAAATTTAGGAATTTTCAAGTTTGCAAATTTAGGAATTTTCAAGTTTGCAAATTTAGGAATTTTCAAGGTTGTAAATTTAGGAATTTTCAAGGTTGTAAATTTAGAAATTTTCAAGTTTGCAAATTTAGAAATTTCCATCTTCTCAAATTCAGAAATGTTCAACTTTGCAAATTTAAAAATTTCCACCTTCTCAAATTCAGAAATTTTCAATTTTGCAAACTCAGAAATTTCCACCTTCTCAAATTTAGAAATCTCTCAATTAATCAACTGATAAGGGTATAAACTTGAAAATGTTCAATATCAAAAACTTTCAAATACTCAAATTCACAAATTAAAAAGTAGTGAAATTTAACATCACTCATTCACCAATAACTTAATGAGTTATTACTTAGATAAAACTTAGAACACCACAGCTAAGAATCCTAAAATAACTCCCTCACAATATAAATTATTTACTTCCTAAACTATTTAATAAATAACTAAATCCTCAAACAGAACCATTGTATTAACAATTAATTACAATTTCAGACATTCATGGAGAACTACACGTCCGACTCCAGTGACTCAGACTCCAGCGCCAAGACCTTGGACTTATCCTACCTGATGCTGGATCCCCAAGTCCTAACCGACCATTTCATGAACGCAAAATGTCCAGAACAAGTAGACACTCTATTGCTCCACCAAAACCGATTGCCCAGTGTTCCACAGAACATCGTCAGGTTTACAAACTTAAACTCCTTGGATATATCGAACTGCGGTTTGAACGAGCTGCCAGATTTCCTCGGGGACTGTCCGTTGTCCTGTCTGGTGGCCAAACACAACAACCTGACAAACGATTCGCTGCCCAAGTGTTTCGAGAACCTGTCGGGTCTTAGGGAGTTGAATCTCAGTGGAAATAGGTTGACGGATTTCCCTGATCAGATTCTCGATCTGGCGGAGCTGAAGTATCTGTATCTGGGCGGGAATTACATCACGGAGATCAGCAAGGATGTTTGGAAACTGCAGAGGTATTGGTTTCGGTAGTGTCTGTATGGGGAATTTGGGGGATTTGAAAATTTGGGAGTTTTGGGGGTTTGGGAAATTTGAGAATTTTGGGGGAATTTAGGGGCTTGGGAAATTTGGGAATTTGGGGAATTTGGGGGTTGGGAAATTTGGGAATTTGGGGAATTTGGGGAATTTGGGGATTTGGGAAATTTGGGAATTTGGGGAATTTAGGGATTTGGGAAATTTGGAAGTTTTGGGAAATTTTGGGGGGTTGGGAAATTTAGGGGTTTGGGAAATTTGGGAATTTGGGGGTTGGGAGATTTGGGGGTTGGGAAATTTGGGAATTTGGGGAATTTGGGGGTTGGGAAATTTGGGAATTTGGAGAATTTGGGGGTTGCGAAATTTGGGAATTTGGGGAATTTAGGGATTTGGGAAATTTGGGAGTTTTGGGGGGTTGGGAAATTTGGAGAATTTAAAGAATTTAGGGGTTTGAGAAATTTGGAAATTTGGGGAATTTAAAGGTTTGGGAAATTTGGAGAATTTAGGAATTTGAGGATTTAGGGATTTGGTAATTTTGAAATTTAAGAATTTGGAAATTTAGGGATTTAGTAATTTCAGAATTTGATAACTGAAGAATTTTGGTATATAGAGTCTTTGCAATTTACAAGTATAAGCATCCTACAATTTATAAAAAACAAGTTAAACAATTTAACAACAATTTCAATATTAAAAATTTGCAAATTCATCTAACCAACAATTGAGATCATTTGATAATAATTTCACTGCTTTCAGGTTGCACGTGTTATCGATGGGAGGCAACAGGCTAACGGAAGTGCCATCAACATTAGGGGAGCTCAAATCCCTCCAGGCGTTGGTATTATGTGATAATATGCTTGAGAACTTACCTAGTTCCATAGCGAAGTTGACGAATCTGAAATCGTTATTGCTTCATAAAAACAGACTGAGAACACTGCCGACTGAAATTATCACCTTGAGGTGTTTAACTGAGGTATCTGTTCCACCTCACAATCTTTTACAATCACTTTACATCGATAAAACATATATGGTGCACCTATAAATTAGTTGTATAGCTTAGAACGCATTAGGTGCGTCATAAAATTGTACTGTATCACATAGGGGACGCACCTGGTGCGTCATGAAATGTATCACGTATGTAGTATGTGACGCACCAGGTGGGTCATCAAACTGTACTGAATTATATAGGAAACGCACCTGGTGCGTCCTGGAATGTATCACGTATGTAGTATATGACACACCAGGTGAGTCATCAAACTGTACTGAATTATATAGGAAACGCACCTGGTGCGTCCTAGAATGTATCACGTATGTAGTATATGACACACCAGGTGAGTCATCAAACTGTACTGAATTATATAGGAGACGCACCTGGTGCGTCCTGGAATGTATCACGTATGTAGTATATGACGCACCAGGTGAGTCAACAAACTGTACCGTATTAGATTACATATAGTGTCACGTAGTTGAAATGCCATATATTATATTTACAGTATAAATGGTATAGGGAACATATGACGCACCTGGTGCGTCGTCTTTAACATCGTATAGATAAGTAGTAAGTGACACACCTGGTGCGTCGTTTAATGTATCATATGAAGAATATATGACACACCTGATGCGTCGTCCTTGACACCGTATATAGATAACTAGTATATGACACACCTAGTGCGTCATTTGAGGTATCATATGAGCAATATATGACACACCTGGTGCGTCATGCCTTGCACCCTATAGAGGGCATATGACACATAAGGTGCGTCATTAATATATGTTATATTAGAACAGCACGCACCAGGTGCGTCACAGTATATGACACACAAGGTGCGTCAAAACTATCTAAAGTTCTGTTAAAGATAAAACTGAAGATAGATAAGTTTAAACTTGACTAAAGCATCAAATCAGAAATTGTTGACTGTTATATATCACTGTCGTTGACGCATAATAACCTATTGCCTTTTCTGTGAATTCAGTTATCGTTGAGGGATAATCCGCTAGTAGTAAGGTTCGTGTCCGACATGACGCACAACCCGCCATCCTTGCTGGAGTTGGCCGCCCGAGTAATCAAGACCATCGACATCCAGTACGACGAGGAGAGTTTACCAAGAAACCTAGTGGAGTATCTAAACAGCGGGCACCGTTGCGTCAATCCAAAGTGCAAAGGTCAGCGGCTAGTCGCGTTCAAAGTTCAAAGGTCTATTCGGCAACAATCGCGGCGCCAATGCGATCGCGTGCATCATTGTTCGACCACCACATTGTATCGGTCATCGCGTTTTTCTCGCGGATTATTTTTACGCATGCCAACGAGAAAAAGTTCACGAGATAAGCATTCGTCCGGACTGCGTTACTATTTGTTATTTCCTGAAACGCTGCGGTCACGGTTATCGTTTGCGTGCAGCTGACAAGATGGCTGACGAGATGGTGACAGGAGTTCGCTCACTGTGCGTTGATTTTTGATGCTTCAGAAATGTGTTGATAGTAGAGTGTTACTTGTCACTTTTGTTATACCATCACTCTTACCACTGTTTATATTGTAGGTTAACTCAATTTTCAGATTTGAGTATTTAGAAACTTGAGTGGTGTTGAAGAGTTGGTGATTTGAAAATTTAGAAATTTAATTTCATGGAGGTTTGAAAAGGGGTCACACAACTTTATCTCACATGGTCACATGTTATATTGCATTCTCTACCATCATCAAACCAATATTTCTTCATCAACTTATGATCTTTACATTATTCACATTACATCATGAAATATCAACGATTTTAATTTCTCTTACAGGTGTATTCTTCAACAACAGAGTAGAACACGTGAAGTTTGTGGACTTTTGCGGCAAATACCGTCTACCACTGTTACAATACCTCTGCAGCAGGAAGTGCGTGGAGTCACGTGACGGTGACGAAGTGGTCAGCGGCGCAATGATAAGAAAAGTACTGCTAGGTTGACGAAGCTGCTATTTAGTTTCTTTCGTCATAAACTTATGATCACGCGTTTGAAAAACGAATGAAGATCATTACTGGGCGTTTGAGGTTAGGTTTCGTCGTCGCAATCAGCTGAAGTATATAGGATTTAGAATATGTATCAATCGTCTACAAATTCTTTTCTTCTAATTCGGTATTCGGAACGCGCTGTCTAGTTGTGTCGAACTAGCGCAAAAACTAGTTACGTTAGCTGTACGATACTTGAAATGGAATTGGAAGTTTTTGTGTCGCTGCAGGTGGTTTATCTGGGGTCATTGGCGTAACTGGGATTCTTGTGTGGGATGGAAGGTTAGGAATTTGGAAATTTGGGTGTTTGAAGATTTGGGGATTTGGAAATTTGGATATTTGAAGATTTGGGAGTTTGAAAATTAGGAATTTAGAAATTTAAGAAATTAGAAATTGGGGATGTAGAAATCTGAACAATTGAAAATTTGGAAACTTGAGAGTTTGTACATTTAGGATGTGGATGTTGAGGATTTGGAAATTTAAGAACTTGGGTAAAATGTATTTAGAAATTTACCAATTGGGTTAAATAACCTTGGTAACCTAATTAGTAACCTAGTTATATGATAACTTGGAAACTTGGCAATTTTTTAATTTGATAACTTGAAAATTTATAGTTTAGCAAATATCTAAGTTTCTAATAGTCTCTCAATAGTATCTGAAGTCCTACATTTCATGTCCCTAACCTAGAGAACTCCACCCCATATCCAAGTTACGCCAACAAATAGCAGCAGAATAGCACCTTTGAACACACAAGTTTTTACAAAGAACTTTAACCTAAAAAAGGAATCTCTCGACCAGCCTTTTGTATTTCACAAAATAAACACGTTGTTGAGTTAACTCTGCCTTAGATGAATGAACTCGTAGTCTGTTAACGTTATCGTTTTATTTCTTAAATAAACCACAAAATCTACAATAATAATAATTAATAATAATAATAAGAATCATAATAATAATAATAATATCATAAAGATCCCCCGTACAAACGGAGGTATTCGATCCTCGCATAAAACACATCCATTGATATTTCTACAGTTACCGATATCTGGCTGGTTCTCAATGCGAACCGTGTAAAACTGAAAACACATCCGACAAGTGAACGATAGCGAAGCGAACGATGTTGCCCGTTCTTTGTTCGTCGGTTGTCATTTGTTTTTTCAAAGATTGCATAGAACATCGTTTTTTAATAACTCGTAGAGGTCAGGTGACAATCTCGTGAATATAGCAATCGTAGCAAGAGCTATTATTATTTGTATTCTTTTTTTTTGTATTTTCTTTGCTTTGTTGCATAACGCATATAGTGTCGCCGCGTTAATTACCTATACATACATATGCATATTCGTGTACAGGGTGTCACATTTCAAACAGTCGCTGAACATCTCTGAAATTACTCGATCACAAAATAATTGAATAGATTATTTAAAAAATTGTATAATTTATTTATGTCAACACTGAAGAAGTAGTTTATTCTTATATTAAATTGTGACTAAAAATATTTCCTAAATATCAAATATTGAATATTTGTTAAAACAAAGTAGACATATATGATAATACATACATGTAAGAAGACATATATTATAATTTTAATATAAATGATTAATGAAGATTAATTGTAATTGAACACAAGTGGTTAATGATTTTATACAACGCTACAGTCTATCAAAAAATGAACAACTCTTTGAAATGATTTTCTATTAAAAATATTTTGTGGAGCCACGAATAGTTCCGGAGATACCCGAAGATCGTTAAGGATGTGACACCCTGCGTACGCGCTCTGTATATATACATTACATACATATATATGTATGTACACGCTCGAGATTCCTTGGAAATCCACCCTTAACACTTAACCAACCGCTAATTCTCTCTCTTTCCCGGCAAAGCACTGTGTTCATCTCGCACGCATCAGGCACTCCATTTTGTTCTCGCTCGCACAGCCACACGAAATGAATCCTTCCTCTTTCTCCGCGTCTCTTTCCGTCTTCTTTTATTTTAAGTCATTGTCCAACTGCTTATTCGTAGTACCTATGTATATAATTATGTATATATAAACACAATTTCTTTTCCCTAATACAATATAGTTGTGAGTAACGGTAGCCCTGTCACGTTACGGCGTACAGTTTTCTTATTCTCCCGGTGTGTATAGTACTGACGATGATTAAATCGTGGATCATGGACGTTTTCTTTTCTCCGCTTTACGTTAAATAACATGTACAAGTAAAAACGAGAGGCTTGTTACAACTCAACTTCGAATTACCATAGTCGAACTCGCTAAACAGGTGTACGATGTGGATATCGAGTATAGTCGGAGGGACGCGATGACTATAGTCGGCTCGCGGGCTTAGATAAGCGTTGAGACTTGATTATAGTCGATTTCGAGGCTGACTATACCGGTAGCTTTAGTAAGCGGATAGTTGGGCTCGACTATAGTCTTGTGGTCTACGTAGCGAGTGACTATAGTTGACTATACAGTGACTATACAGTTCTCGAGTGTACTGTCATGAAGTTGTATAGCTGGAGCTTGTAGTTCACATGGACTATACGGTTATAGTCCGAGTGGACTGTGTAGTTTACATGGACTATACGGTTATAGTCCGAGTGGACTATGTAGTTATAGTTTACATGGACTATGTAATAGTCGATGTGGACTTGTAGCTATAGTTCGTATGGGCTATACAGTTATAGTTGAGATAGATACAACAGATCACATGGACTATACAGTTATAATCCAAATGGACTATGTAGTAACAGTCGATATGGACTATACAGTTATAATCCAAATGGACTATGTAGTAACAGTCGATATGGACTATATAGTTATAGTTCATAAGACTATACAGTTATAGTCAAGATAGACTATACAATTACAGATCACATGGACTATATACTCACAGTCCAGAGGGACTATAGAATTACAGATCACAAGGACTATACACTTACAGTCCAAAAGGACTATACAGTTATAGATCACAAGGACTATGTACAAGCAATCCAAAAGGACTATACAGTTACAGATCACAAGGACTATATACTCACAGTCCACAAGGACTATACAGTTATAGATTACAAGGACTATATACTCACAGTCCACAAGGACTATACAGTTATAGATCAGAAGGGCTATACACTCACAATCCAAATGGACTACATAATTATACATCACATGGACTATACCCACAGTCAAGACAGTTATAGATCCCATGGAATACAAAGTCATTGAGTGACTATAGTCTTATAGTCTCTGTAGCGTTTGAACGTTGACTATAGTCTTATAGACTGCATAGCGCTCGAACGATGACTATAGTAAACGTATGACTATATTTAACAAAAGAACTTCTCGAATATGCAGTTATTGTACGCAGCTGACTATATAGTTAGACTATATAGTTACGAGTGATGTGCGCATTATGAATGTGTTGACTATAGTTAACGAGTGTCACTATAGTTAATTCGATAAGCTCCAAGTAGTTATACACAACTGACTATAGTTGTGAATGAGTGACTATAATTGGACATGAATGACCGCGATATTGCCCGATTTATAGTCAGCATTAGACTATAGTCATGTTGGTATAGTCATGGGTCTGTGATCAGATTTGCGATGTGCGAATTTGGGGATTTGGTAATTTGGGGGTTTTGGGAATTTGGGGATTTGGGATTTGGTAATTTGGAGGTTTGGGGATTTGAGATTTAGGGAATTTGGGATATGGGGAATTTGGGATATGGGGAATTTGGGATATGGGGAATTTGGGATATGGGGAATTTGGGATATGGGGAATTTGGGATATGGGGAATTTGGGATCTGGGGAATTTGGGATATGGGGAATTTGGGATCTGGAGAATTTGGGATCTGGGGAATTTGGGATTTGGGGAATTTGGGATCTGAGGAATTTGGGATTTGGGAAATTTGGGATTTGGAGAATTTGGGATTTAGAGAATTTGGGATTTGGGGAATTTGGGATTTGGAGAAAGTGGAATTTGGAAAATTTGGGATCTGGTGAATATGGGATCTGGAGAATTTGGGATCTGAGGAATTTGGAATTTGGAGAATTTGGGATTTGGAGAATTTGGAATTTGGGGAATTTGGGATTTGGAGAATTTGGAATTTGGTATAAGTGGAATTTGGGGAATATGGGATCTGGGGAATTTGGGATTTGGAGAATTTGGAATTTGGGGAAAGTGGAATTTGGAGTATTTGGAATTTGGGGAATATGAGATCTGGGGAATTTGGAAATTTAGAAATTTGGAAATTGGGGAATATTGAAATTTGGAAATTTGGTAATTTTGACACTTGAAACTTTAAAAATCTAATAACTCATAAACCAATAAATGCGAACTACAGTCACCCCACAGTATAGTCACCGCCAAACCATAACCACATCCGCCACACGTCCACCGCATCTCGAGCAAACTCCCATAACCGACGTCCACACCGTAAGGAACAAACACTCGTTCTATAAGATGATAGTGCCGTTTCTCGACGTACCGAGAAATCGATGTTCTTAAATTGCTATAGTTATCGCTTAAGTGGCTGTATAGTCTCTCTTAAGCGTTCACTTGTCCCTTGTTGTCCTCTTCATCCTCTGCCTTCGTCACGTGACCGGTTCAAGAACAGGAAATGAACGATCAGGTGTTGCTCTTCCGAAGGGATTCGACGCGTGAATACCACGCGATTTTTGCACTCGTATTCGGAAAAATCGAATAACGGATGTCCCAGAACGTCGTGGAACGTGAGTATTAAGGTGAACAGCGTGTTTTATTCTTTATTTATGAAATATGAAAAAGTAATGACTCTGTCGGACAGGTTGGCGGACGCTTCTGAAGAGGATGTCCTGGTCAACCCCTTCGCTATTTCTAATTTTATCAACGCAAGTAAATTTCACTCCAACAATAAAAATAACAGATTATTTCTCATATTTAATTTTTTTTCAGGTCAGAGTCGAGCAAATATTCAGTACAAGTATTTCAAATTTAGAAACTTCGGAATTAGATCAAGTAGATTTATAAATTTAATACTTCTATGATTTACAACTTTAAAATTTTTAAATCTGAAATTTGAAGTTCGATAAACCTTCAGGGTCATCTTTAGGACCAAACAGCTTTTTCAGGACCGTACCAAGATTTCTAGGACCCGCTTCCAAATTTTTACAGTGAAGGTAACGACAGTAGCGAAGGGGTGTCACCCTGGAAAGACTAATACACGCTTCAAAAATATCGAATTTCCAAAAAATTTCCTCTCAACCGAAACGAAGTCCTTCCAGGATAAAACGACCTGTACAAAATCATCGACTGCAATACAGTAAAATTACAACTTGTTTACAGTGAAGACAGTGTACAGTCGTTAAAAAATAAGGTTTCCGAGTTTTCAACTTTGTTCTAACGGGTGAACCGCTTGTATTGCCACTATATTTCGCAGTAAAGATTACCTAGATTCGAAATGGTCTAATATCGCGGGAACGGTTAAATTACCCTTTGTCTTACCTTTATGCGGAGGTAAAGTGTAAACGCGAGAAAACGGTTACGGACAGAATTGCTAGTGGTGCAAAAGTAAAAAGCTTATCAAAATTCGACCGTGTCGCTAAAACTCTAAAAATCTCCCTCGGTTTCCCTTAAATTCGGTTGCGTAAAAGACTTATCCTCTTTCTCGTGTAGATTTATACATTTCTAGGGTTAACCCTTTGCACTCTTTTGCGACAATCATCCCTGGTTTTTGGTCTTGGATACAGAAATTATTAAACTTTCAGAAAATGGGACTTTAAAAAAATTTCCAATGCAACAAAAATTTCTATACAAGTTCAAAATAGTTTCATATTTGAAATATAGAGATTATAATTTAAAAAAAAATGCAATAATTTAGAACTTAAATATGTAAGTATTTTATGATTAAAAAAGGAGATCAGAATTTAATGTTAGAGTGTAAAAGATTAAGCCAACTCGAGTGCCACACGTGACAAGAATTGCGCGAATTTTAAAGATGGACCAGGTTTTCAAAATGGCGTCCGGTCAAAAGACTCGATGGGAAAAAGTCACGTGTATCAAAGAGGAGCTTCGATTTTTAGGTTAACCGTATCAAAAAAGCGACAGTTCAAATTGACTCGAAAAAGACCGAAGCTGGGAAAAGTTCAAGTGTCCTAAATTTCCTTATTTACAGATCGGTAGATCCCCGAACGATAGTGTCGCCTGTCGGTGAAATCGGTAATTAATCTTCGCATAATTCCACAAAAATGCACTGAATCATAAAGAGTACATCGTAAATATATAAATTTACTATTTATATAAATTTAATTTAAATGAATTTGTCACAGAATATCGAGTTGTTGCAAATATGAATAAAAATGGCGGGAAAATTCGAATAACCTAACCTAACCGTCGTTCGAGGATCACACATCGTTACAACGAAAAGACGAACACAGGGGACGATACAAAACGAGATCAATTGCAGAAACAATTGTACAAACGATACAAGCCTGTGCACGGTGAAGTTTAATACGAAATTGCGTCTCTTCTTTCTTCGAACACATGCGAAAACTATAAAAAAAAAGAGAAAAAAAAAATAGATACAAAAAAAGGAAATAAACACATTTTATTCTCTACAATTGCTCGAACGAATCGAGCAACTTTTATTGATAACCTTTTCTCTTTATCGACAAATTTCGTATTAAATGAATCACTCTTATCATTTAAATTACGCGCCACAAAAATGCTCGCAACAAAACGTGTTTACATACGAACGTGTAGCATAATCGTTATTATCTGCTAAATTATTCATCGCTAATAGTTCTACGATACGAAGAACCAAACGTGATATACAAAATGAAAAATCCTCGTAACGATAAACTATAGAATTATCGCGAGCTTCCTCAAGCATACAACAACGAACATACAGCGCTTATTCTACTTCTTTTCCCTTTGCTCGTTTTAGTCTGTCGCAATCGTTCAACGTGCAATCTGAACGGAAGAATTCTAGTATCTATCGTAAATAGTACAAACAGTTAGTGGTCCATCTTAGAAGTAGCTTTTCTTTCTAACGAGGAGTATAGTTGGGTTCAGAAATACAACTCAAATTTACATTTGAACTAAATTTTATTTAGAAAATTGTTCTGCAAACGAAGAGATAAATTTCTGATTTTATTAGAAGCTGAGAACTTTACAATGTGGTTCTCAGAATTTCACTTCCAAACCCGACTATACTAAGCTATCAGAGCATCACGCTCTGCACCATGAGAATGGCTTCGAAAAGAAAAAAAGATTAGCACTATTCTACAAAGATTAAGAAATATTCTTGATCCTTTAAAACCGACTCCGCATGAAACTAATCGGTTACATCGGAAAACGCTCTTCCGCCCGAGTTTCACGTTATATACATTTGCACATGACACACACATACACACACTCGCGCACACATACATACATATATGCATATATATACATATTAAATTACTTTATTAATCTTTCTTTACACAATTATTACAATTTATTTACTAGATGATTCGAAACGGCGCGACATGATGCGATTAAGTAAGAGGACGAAATAAAAAAAGAAAAAGAAGAGTAGTTGCAGTGGTAACAGCGATGAAAATGTCGGTGAAACGATGACGAGTAATTTTTTTTTTCTCCTCTTTCCTCATCCTTCTTCTCTTTACAAACTCTTTAAAAATTAGTCTGCATATTTATATATATATTTATACGTACGTTTTCAATTATATGTATGTATACATTCGTGGGTATAAATACATACATATGAATACAAATTATTTATACATATATATATAAATTTTCAGTATTTTACACGGGTGCCTCGCCACATCGTTTCTCGTTCGACAGGGCGTTTCAAAATCTGTGAGGCTCTACATATATCGCCATGTGTCGTGATAAGTATTTTTGAATAAAAAGTGTAAAGGAAGAAAATTGCCAAGTACAGTAATTTTGTCAAAACGTTAAAACTCGACCACGTCCAGTAAATAAAAATGGATTCCACGTATTATGAAACACCCTGTGATAAATGTAAATGTGTATCGTGTATGCCGAAGCCTTAAAAGCAAAACTAACGATGAAATCAATGCATCGGGGACGTCCGACCATTGATTTTCTTCCTTTCAATAACGCATCTTCGTTTCTGAAAAGTGTTCCAAGCACACACGGGTAGCCAGCGCGACAAGCGACACACACGTCACAAGCGAGACAGAGATGAGAAAGACTGAATCAAATCAAATCGATGAATTTCTTTATTAATAGAATAATTACGACAAATAACCAACAATCTATATTCAAGCCGTGCGTTATCGTTTCACGTTTTATCATGCGCTCGAAAACTCGTTCTCTTCGACGGCCAGACCCGGGACTTCCGGTTTTCTCTACCGCTGAGTCCACCGTTTCCGTCCGCCTGAAATGTCGGAAGCAGCGCCGCGCAGTTTTCTCTTTTTTTATTCTCTGGTCGATCGCTTTCCCTTTGACGATCACATTTCCGATCGCATGTTAAAATAATGGCCGTTCTCCAAAGTCGCTGAAACTCGCATGAACGTTTAAACAAATTGTAACGACCATTATTTTGAAAGTAACTTCTTCGGATTTCCAGCTCCATGATCGACAATTCAGCGAACACCTTTTCGTTAAAGTATTATATAAAAAAAAGAAGAAAAGAAGAGACAAGTTTTCTTCTCGTCGGAGCGCACTTCTCTTTTTCGAATATGAAATATCAAAAATTAAACGCGTTTCTTCGACGGACTAGAGGGAAGAAAGGAAATCGGCTAATTTCGTCTAACAACGAAGTACATTTACCAAAAAAAAAAGAAGAAGAATGGGGTTAATCGATTAAAAACTTAATTTACATCGTTATCAACATTCATAAAACTCTGAAACGAATGTCAAGATTTATCTCGCTTTTACATCTTCCATTCACACTCTGTTTCACACACGCACTCTCTCTCTCTCTGGTCTATCATTTTTCTATTCTCGTTTTTCCCCGTCAACGTTCGTCCTTTCGTTAAAAAAAAAAAGAAAAGAAAAAATGGAACCGAAATAAATCGGACTCTCGTGTTCCATCGGCAGCCTGCCTTTCTTTTATATTTCTTGCGACGCAATGATATGTAGAAATGGTAATAATGGCGGCTAAGTCACGCGACATGCATCGAAGCTCCAGCTGCACAGGTTAAGGGACTGTCGTCCGTTTACAAATGTACAAATCTCCTCGTACATTATACACTCTATTACACGGTGTCCTAGGGACAAAAACCCTCTTTTTATTTCCCTATGCATTTGCCAGTCGAATCTCTGAAGACCTACACGACTCTGCTTACACAATGATGTTGCGCAAATTTTCTTTCACGCCGACACAACGCTTGAAACGTGCTTTCGACGATCAATAATTTCAAAAACAAATAGTGTATGTGAATTTCAAAGATACAGTGATTGCGTGACGTATTTATGAGAGTATTACTAGCAAGGATAATATCGGTGAATACAGATAGCGATCAAAATCGTCCCAGCACGAAGAACGCGTGTCTGCGTGGATTTTTTGAATCACCAACGGGTTTTTTGCTAACAGTCGCTCGTTTGCGTGTTTCGAGATTATTCGCCTTACGATAAATAGAGATTGTGCACGCAAATACTAATGTGTTCTCGCTGTGTACGCGCGTGTATATAGCCGCGCAGCTTAGGCTCCCTTTGGTTTAGGTTAGGTTCAATTAGATGTTAAGATAGCGTTGGTCAATTTTAAGTTTAGATAATTTTCAGCTAGGTTACATTACGACAACTTTCATCTATGTTAGATTAAGATAATTTCCATTTAAATTTCAGTTGAGGTTAGGTTAGGTTAGCTTCAATTAAAGTCCAGTTAACTCAGGCTACATTCACTGAACTCCAGTTGTCATGATTACTGAAGTTGTGATGAGATTAAGTTAACTTTAATTGAGTTTCTCTTTAGCTATCTAAATTTGACTTAGGGTCTAAGGTTCCTTGGGATCCTAGGACCTCCATGAATTCACTAAATTGTCTTAGAATTGGACTATCATATGATCTCTTAACCTCAAGATATTTTAAGGCTCTTTAGGACCTATTTTGAGACCTCCCAAGTCCTATGACTCTTTCCATAACAGAATACAAAGTTCCAAAACAGATTTGACTAAACTTCGAAATCCCTAATCCAAAGGAAGTCTACGTTGCACTCGAGTGTCCGATTGAGATTCTCCTCGTGAAACGTGCGTGTCCTCTCCTTTTCATCTTGTAAAGATGAATGAACGCGTTTGCTACCTTCGTCCCTCTTGAACACAATAAAAATATTACACGACGCGTGTTTCGTGTACAGATAGTTCGAACGAAACACGGACCGAGCCAAATAATTGTCATTCTACGTTGTACACACAATCTGTAAACGACGAGTTTCCAATTATTTTTTTTTGACTGGCCAAATGAAACGTTCTTGCGAGCCTGTTCTCCTCGGTCGGTCACCCGTGTCAAGCTGGCTTCATCTCTTTTGATCGCGCGGTGTGGGTATTCGATGATGAAAATGACGACGCAAGCGACGTTGACGCGCTACTATAGACACAGTGTAGATTACACATCATCTTCTCAACTAGAAAAAACTTCGCATATAATTTTTTTTTGTTTGTTTCTTTATATATATATAATATATATATATTTATATATATATAGCAATTATCGTTTAAAGAAGTTACGGGCCAGTTCCTATAATATTATATATACACTGAATTGAATTTTTTTTTGGCAATAAGGTGGCAATCAAGCGTTCGCACGCCACTGTGAGAGTCGTGTTGTCGACGGTGAACCCGTTACAAAAGGGGACCACCATTCGTCATTCGTGTATCAAGCGAACAAAGCTGAAAGACCACACGGTATCGCCATTTGCATCGAGTTCAATTTACAATCTGGGATTACGTGTGTGTGTACGCGTGTAACGTGTCTTCGTGTATGTATGTATATAAGTGTAAACGCGGGACATCCTCCTCAGAAGATCATTATCATCCTCTCGGTTCTCGCTCTCTACCGTACGTTTAAGGCTAGTATCTAACACGTGAATTCTCCGTTTTTATTTTTCTTTCGTGTCTGTGTATGTATGTGTGTGTGTTTTCTCTGAATAATGGTAAAAATAGAAAGCAGCTTAAGCCATGTTCGACTGGCCGGGATCTGTGTTCTTTGAGGTGGACAGCGTGTTGGTGCTCACGTTATTATCACTAGAGTTACCGCTACACCCCGCGACCGGTTCCGACTGGCCTCCAGGATTCTCCGAAGTCTGCATGTACTTCGGCTTTAGGATCGAGTTCAACGACGGCTGAATTCGCAGCTCGTATTCTGTAAAGTTAAACAACGGAGGAAGATCTCGCCCGGTGGGCAACCGGGTGCCCTGCTCTCGCAGCTCGTCGAAGAACGGATGGGCACACGCTTCCAACGGTGTGATCCGTCCGGACGGCGTGTATTCCAGAAGACCTGCCACCAGCTCCATCGCTTCTGGAGGCGTGCGTGCCCTGAACACCTGAAACCATCATGATCACATCTTTAGCAACCTTTATCGTATAACAAACCTACAAGAAAGCTGAAACGAGCGTTTTTCTATTAAAATAATTTCTAAACGTTCTTTCATTTTAATGTGCGGAGCTGGAAAGATCTCTACTTAATCTAACACCTCACTTCTTTCCAGCTCTGCACATCCTTATCATCTGATCTCATGAAAAAAGCACTCGTCTGAAGGGAGACGCAAGGACAAATGATTTTGGCTATTCACAACATAATTCTAGGTAGTCAGAATCATTTGTCTCGGCTCGCACTGCAACGCAGACTACATGAAATCCTTTGAAAAAGCGATAAAGTGACAGAGCAACACGTTCCGCAAATAGTATCGTTCATACAAGAGAAATGCATTAGATGTATTACTGTAGTATTAGTAATATGAGATGCTCTGAAACTTATTCCGGTGCGAGGTTGATCATCGATCGCGTCTGACGGCGAGCCAGACTCGTTGTGTACCGCTTTCCTTCAATAACAATCACGTTTATTTGAACAGCAGAATCGCAGAGTTTCTCGATCAACGAAAAATTACTTGGTACATCTATTTAGAGCGCACGAAAAACATAAATACGTGGAAGAAACAATAAACTTAGGTCTCGAAGTGCTAACTTACGTCGCGAAAACATACAGTTTCGGGGAATCCTTTGTAATTATCAAAAACAATATAGCGTGTTCGATCGTCACCAGAACATTAGAGTAAGTGATAGTTTTGAGTAATTACAAGTTGTCAAAGTTTCGTCGGTTAGTGAGAATTAGGATGAGGAATGAAAATGAGAATGATGACGCTAGAAAGAAGATGTGGATTTATGGAACGAGGCAGAGGTCCGAGTGAAAATGGCTCTTCTTATTTCGAGATAATCCTGTTCAGCCGGTTACGTTGGTTAGTATGGTATAGAGAAAAAAATAGGAACATTTGCCAGTAAGTAATGTAATAAACATTGTGTTTCAACAGGGACCACTTACTCTAATCTTTTGGTGCTCCGTGGAACACTTTAGTCCACTCATTCGCTGAAGCATAAACTGTAACCACGAGTACATGTGTTGATGAAAGTGGCCAAAGCCGATTGTATAGCTAAACCGTTCAGTTAGAAGGAACGAGACTGTACAGAACCTTACCCCTGACATCCTTCAATTTACCCGGCACCAAGGTTACCCTCACAATTCTGACATGGGTTTACAAGGGATTACACGAGATGTACCCTGATCTGATCCTTCGTTCACAAATGGGACGTTTAAATCATGTACCTCAAATTAATTCAAGGTCAAATCTATTTCAGGTATAAAATCTGTTTCAGCTCCTGCTTTTATTATTGAACTGAACCTACTTTGGTCTTTAATTTACATACATTTTGTTTCTATTAAAATCTACTTATCAGTCCATCTGGTAGATGAAGTCAGATCAGGGCACATACCACGCGTTTGCCCCGTTAGTCACGAAGAGGATTTATCACGAACGTATACGTAGTTACAGATTAGGAGATATCCTTCAGAAAGTCTAACGTCGTGCACACAATATTGTGGGCTACCTTTTGCCACGGATGCGCCTTAATTTGTGGGAACTTGAATTCTGTGTAGTTGGGGTTCATCTCGCGTATCTGGTCGCGGGTTGGTGTGCCGAGGACCTTGATGATTTCCACTAACTGATCCACGCCACTGTCCCCGGGGAAAATCGGTTGACCAAGCAGTAATTCTGCCACCACGCAACCTGCGCTCCATACGTCTGCGAACAGAGAGTATTTTGTCGTTAAGGCTAGTTTATATTAATAGAGTAAGTATCGCTATGGGTAGGAAAAACTAGTTTACTAGAGTGTGAAGGATGGAGCAAGTTAATAGAGCTGGGCAACTGACTATGCTAACAATTTCCAATGTAATCTAACCTTATAGTTAATCATTATTAAAATAATTTTCTTCTTCTAATATAATCTATGTATCATAAACCTAAACCTAGTAGTTAAAAGAACAGAGTAGACAAACACTACAAAATAACTTTATTTAGCAACAGTAACTAGTAAGATACTTTACGCTTTATATTATTAATGTAATATAGCCTAACCTTACAACTAATCATTATTAAAATTACTTATTTTCTTTTTCTAATATAATCTATTACTGTATCATAAAACTAAACCTAGTAGTTAACAGAACAGAGTTGACAAGCACTATACAATAACTTTATTTAGCAATAGTAACTGTTCAGATGCTGCACGCTTTATATTTTTAATCTAATCTAAGCATCAGACTATATCAATTATAATGATACAGTTATAAACAAGGGGGAGAGAAGGAAGGAGAGTAAAAATAGATCTTTCTACTTCTGTCACAGGTTATTTAAACCATCATAAGGATATTTAAACTTGTTACGGTCCAGGTTAGTAGACTTGCAAAAGTTTGTAAGTCCAAATATCAACATACCAATTTTTGTGGTGTAATCAATGGCACCAAAGATGAGCTCAGGCGCACGATAGTAACGACTGCAAATGTAAGACACATTGGGTTCGCCTTTGACCAGATGCTTGGCCGAACCAAAATCACAGAGCTTCAGGACACCAGATTCTGGATCCAACAGTAGATTCTGTGGTTTGATGTCCCTGTGGCAGATACCCAACGAGTGGATGTATGCCAGAGAGCGGAACAGTTGGTACATGTACAACTGAAACAGAAATGGAAATATGTATTAACGCTAACCTGGTTGTACATTGAATATAGTAAGTTCTGTAGGAAAAATGAGTGTAACGGAGCAAGTTGTTTGTTAATTTATTACTGGTAAATTAGGTTTAGCGTTTGGAAGTTTGGGAATTTAGAGATGTGGAAATTGAGAGAGTTGGTAAATTGAAGAATTGATAAATTGAGGATTTGGTAATTTAGGAAGTGATGTAGGAAATGTGGGAATATATGAACTTAATTATTTTGGAAATTAGATGGTTGAAAATGAAAGAACTGAATATAATGACATAAAAAGGAGTGATTCGGCTCAAAGACTACCTTGACAAAGACATTTTCTCACATTGACATTCGATGCAACAAACACTGTCTGTTTATAAAAGCAATTTAACAAGTTTCAGTGTACTCAGCACTTACGCAACGAATCAAGTAGCGTACAAAACAAAGTTAATAAACAGTATAAACGAGCTCAATAAACGTGTGTGTAACAAGTGCGAATTTCATAAATCAGTAGTTGAAAGGGCAAACGTTCATCTCTGAGCGAATCACTTCCAGAAATCCAAGAATCTTACCTTGATGAAATTGATCGGTATGGTCTGCTTGTTTTTGTTATAATGCCGAGCGACTTTGTACACGGTCTCGGGTATGTACTCCAACACTAGGTTCAGATAAACCTCGTCCTTCTAAAAGAAATTTGCAATTACGATAATTAATGAACGCATTAGTCTCGATCCTCGTGCAAAGTGTGCGTTCATCAAAGGCGCACGATCCGCAAGCAAAATTATTATGTCTCTCTCTAGTTCGAACACGTACGGTGGATTTTAGCGCGGATTACGTATGCAAGATTTACGTGTGAGGTACCTTTGAATCGCAAACACACAACTTCACAAGATTATCTTCTATAACTAGCGAAGCTGCGTTAGCTAGTATAGTCGAGGCCGAAGATTTTGGCTCAATAACTTCGCAAGGTACTTTGACTTTGTAATGAGGGCACGGAGAATTTAGAATTCAGTTATGTCAGATAATGGCCTTATGGATCTATTATGACTTACAAAATTTATCTGGGCTGATTTACCTTTAATAAACTTAGCTTTCAATATTTTCTCACAATTTCTTTTTTAACTTTCTCTAACAATTTAAATACTCATTTACAATTTTTTTAATCATCTGACAATTTGCTTTGGAAGACAAATGTGGTACTTCTTGAAAAAATGTTGGGGTCATTTCTTCTTAAAGAAAATATTAAAATTTCTTCTTAAAGATTAAAACTTTTTCTTGAAGATTAAAATTTCTTCTAAAAGATTAAAATTTCTTTTTGAAGATTAAAATTTCTTTTGAAAGAAAATATAAAAATTTCTTCTTAAAGAAAGCAGCCTTGAAAGAAGTCAAATTATTGAGTCGAACAACTCCGTGCGACCCCTAATTTAATTAGCAAAAGCATTCTCTATAGATGTAAACCCATCGTACGAAAAGAATCGTACGAGCATAACTTCGATTATCCTGTTCTATTTTTTCGCAATATTTTTCTCCCACTCATCATCCACCTTTGAACAGGTTCCATGTACGTAGTGTATCAATGTATTCCAGAAACGATGAAGGTTGTAGCGACGCACATATATTTGCACGGCCAATGGAAAAAGTCGACGAAAGGTAGATCAACTACACAGTCTTAAGAAAGAAAAGGATTAATTCGATCACGAAAGGGTTGCAACGTTAGAACAGTGATGGGCAACTTTTCCTAGGTTCCCGAAAATGTATAGTAGATTTATTTTAGATACGAGCAGTTTTCAACCCTTTTGAAATCATGGAACATTTCTTATTGTAAGAGAAATTTTGAGAATAGATTTGATAAGTTTTGAGTTTTTGTTTGGGAGGTTTGCAGGTTTGGGAATTGGGGGTTGGGTTCGGAGTTTTAGGGTTGTGAGATATTTGGGATTTTTTGAATTTTTTGAATTTTAGGGGATTTTAGGAATTTTTGGGATTTTGGGAATTTTTGGGATTTTGGGAATTTTTGGGATTTTGGGAATTTTTGGGATTTTGGGAATTTTTTGGATTTTAGGGATTTTTGGGATTTTGGGAATTTTGGGATTTGGGAATTTTTTGGATTTTAGGGATTTTTGGGATTTTGGGAATTTTTGGGATTTGGGAATTTTTTGGATTTGGAAATTTTTGGGGTTTGTAAATTTTTGGGGTTTGGAATTTTTTTGGGGGATTTGAAATTTTAGGGTTTTGGGATTTTTGGAAGTTGGGATACTGGATTTGGAAGATTTAGGATTTTGGGATTCTTAAATTTTGGGTTTTGGAGTAGTGGAATTTTTGGATTTAAAAATTTTAGGATTTCTGAATTTAGGGATTCTCATACTTGGGATTTTGGGATTTTGGAACACTGGGTTTTTAAATTTTGGGATTTTTGAATTTTGAGGAGCTAGATTTAGAAATTTTAGGATTTCTGAATTTTGAGATTTTCAAACTTGGGATTTTTGGATTTTGAGACACTGGATTTTCTGGATTTAAAAATTTTGGGATTTTTGCGTTTTGGGGCGCTGGATTTTCTGGATTTAAAATTTTTAGGATTTTTAAATTTTTGGACATTGGAGTCTTAGAATTTTCAAATTCATGACTTTGAGGTTTAAAAATTTCAAGCTTTTTGGACCATGGAAGATTGGAATTTAAAAATTTTCAAAGTTATGGAATTTTGGAATTTGAAATTTTAGGATTTTAATATTAAAATATTTTGAGTTTCTTGGATCTTGAAAAATTTCAAAAACCTCCAGATTTTTGGACCTTGAAAAATGACAAAATTTTTGAAAATTACAAAAACCTCAAGGTTTTTTGGATTTTGAAAAATGACAAAATTTTTGAAAATTTCAAAAATCTCAAGGTTTTTTGAACCTTGAAAAATGACAAAATTTTTGAAGATTTCAAAAACCGCAAGGTTTTTTGGATTTTGAAAAATGACAAAATTTTTGAAAATTTCAAAAACCTCAAGGTTTTTTGGACTTTGAAAAATTACAAAAATTTTGAAAATTTCAAAAACCTCAAGGTTTTTTGGATCTTGGAAAATTTTGTAAACTTCAAGGTTATGTAATTATTGATATTGAAATGTCAGGATGTTATAGAAATTTCATGATTTTGAAATAAAAAAATTTTTAGGTTCTTGGATCTTGAAAAATTGTGAGGTTTGTGGTCTTTGAAAAATTGTGAGGTTTTTGGACCTTGAAAAATTTTGAGGTTTTTGAACCTTGAAAAATTTTGAGGTTTCTGAACCTTGAAAAATTCTATACTTTTAGTCCTTGTAATTTTTTAAACTTCAACGCCACAAAATTTTGAACATCTGAAAAGTTTGAAGTCACATTTTCAGACAGGCATCTTAACACAAAGCTTCCAAAGGACTCAGGAATATCAAAGAACATGAATGACTAAAAAAAAGTACGTAAAAAGTGAGCATGCCAATACAACTTTAATAAAAAAAAGAAAAAACTGTAAACTTGATAATTCTACAGCAGTAGCAATAAAAGTAAAAATGTCCCAATATACAGCACGTTCTATACACATATAAAAATAAAAATAAAGAACATGATGTGCCCATCACTGTAAAACGACCAGTAACGATCAAAATCTTCGGCGATGACTATACATGTAGACTGTCGGACATAGTGTTCTACGTTCGTGTACATCGACGATTCAAGACGAGAAAACGAGAGACAGTGAGCATCGTTTCCTGTCGTTCATCCGTCCATGTGCAAGCGATAATGCCTAATATTCGTTAGGATAGTAAAGGACTCTCCGTCAAACTACTGGGTTCGCTTCTTGTTTTCACTTACGTCCACGTGAAATACTGGATTAGTCGCGTTTAAGATGTTCTACAAAATAACACAACAACGTAGCATGCATTAAAACTAACACGAATATGTTGGGCCGTTTACACGTGTAACAACATACATCGACATTGCTACCCGTAAACGTGTGGATTTTTCGGACAGGAGGGTTAATCCTGCGCGATTATGGCAGAGCGTTTATCGACCAATTACGTTGCACGGATTGCGATCAATTTCGAAGGATTTTGGTGAACCTCAATGGCGCACACAGAATTTCTATTTCAATAGATTTAATTTTAACTTTTATAGAAATAGTTTCAATTTTAATAGAAATAATTTCAATTTCATGTGGAAACGATTTGAATTTTGTATTTAAATTATAGGAAATTATAGAAATTTATTATTTTATATGGAAATCATTGTTACAGCTTGAATGTCATATTATTAATGTTAATAGAAATTATTGTTTGTAATAATAATTAACGAGATGATAGCTGACTTGTATTAAACGGGGCTATAAAAAAAATTGAAGGGATTAAAATAATTTTGATATAAACAAATTGGGAATAGTTAAGAATAATTGAGTAGTAAATGGTAATCGAGAATTTGAATTAAATCCACATTTGTATGGCGTTGCCTTGGTTAATTGTATTGATTATAGATAACAATAAATAATACAATTAACGTAATAATATCTAAATTTGATATAAATAAAATATTAGAAATGACATATGTATTAACCGCTAGTTAAATGTTACAGTGGAAATGTGTGCATAGAATAAACAATTAATAAATTCATCAATGAATTGAAATATAACAATAAGGTGACCATAGAATTTTACTTAAAAAATGAAATTAAAATTACTTTTCTTTCAAACAAAATTCTCAGTTAAGTTTAATAAATAACTGCTTTATAAATGACTGCTTCATAAGTGACTGCATCATAAATGTTTCATAAATAACTGCCTTATAAATAGTACAGAACCAGAGTATAAAATGAAAATAAAATTACTTTTCCTCTAACAAAATTCTCATTCTAATTTCATAAGTAACTGCTTCATAAATGACTGCACCATAAATAATTGTTTCATAAATAATTGTCTTATAAATAGTATAGAACCAGAATATAAAATAAGAACAAAATTACTTTCTTTTTAACAAAATTCTCATTCAAATTTCATAAATAACTGCTTTATAAATGACTGCTTTATAAGTGACTGCCTTCTAAATGACCGCTCCATAACTGTTTCATAAATAACTGCCTTATAAATAGTACAGAATACAAATACACAACACAAATAAAAAAAAAACAAGTTTAAATTAAAATAAAGATTTGAGTAAAATTATCTAGTAATTTTTTTTTTAATCAGAATAATTTCAGGACCCTATGGCGCCCCCTCTGGGTGCGCCACTGACGGACATATACATAAACGAATAGGAATATTTACCTTATCACCGCTGGAATAAAAGAAGTATTTCAGTTTCACGATGTTGCAGTGCTCCAGACGTCGCATTATTTGTAATTCTCTATTCTGCAAACAGAAAATGAAATACGATTGTGAAACGACGGTGGTATTTAGTTCATCGTTGATAGAAAGTACAGTTATTTCTTTTTTTTTTTGAAGCTACTATCGCTCGTCAAATAGAATAATCTTATCAGATAAAAAAGTGGGACTGAAAGATGATTTCGTTCTTTAGAGAGAAAAAAATGAAAGTCTATAATTTTTATTTTGAAATGACATGAAATAGGGGTGGAGGTTTTTTAAATTCCCTAGGGAAGATTGGGATGAATTGTAAAGTTGGAAATTTAAGGAGAATTTGGGAGTTTAGGGATTTTGGGATCTGAGAATTTGGAAATTTAGAAATTTAGGGACTAAGGAATTTGGGAATTTAGGAAATAGGGATTTGGGAATTTGGGAGCTGGGGAATTTAGAAATTTGAGAAATGGGAGATTTGGGAATTTGGGAATATGGAAACCTAGGGAATTTGGAAATTTGGGAAATAGGGGATGTGGGAATATGGGCACTAGGGAATTTGGAAATTTGGTAATTAGGGGATTTGGGAATATGGAAACTGGGGAATTTGGAAATTTGGGAATATGGGAACTAGGGAATTTGGAAATTTGAGAAATAGGGGATTTAAGAATATGGGAACTAGGGAATTTGGAAATTTGGGAATATGGGAACTAGGGAATTTGGAAATTTGGGAACTAGGGGATTTGGGAATATGGGCACTAGGGAATTTGGAAATTTGGTAATTAGGGGATCTGGGAATATGGAAACTGGGGAATTTGGAAATTTGGGAATATGGGAACTAGGGAATTTGGAAATTTGAGAAATAGGGGATTTAAGAATATGGGAACTAGGGAATTTGGAAATTTGGGAATATGGGAACTAGGGAATTTGGAAATTTGGGAACTAGGGGATTTGGGAATATGGGCACTAGGGAATTTGGAAATTTGGTAATTAGGGGATTTGGGAATATGGGAACTAGAGAATTTGGTAATTTAATAAGTAGGGAGTTTGGTAATTAGGGAACTAGGGAATTTGGTAACCTAGAAACTGAAAAATCTTGTAATCTAAGACCTAGGGAATTTAGTAACTTATAAACTAGAAAACTTAGGAATTCAAAAACCTAGTGACTTGGTAACTCAATAAGATGAAAATGCAATAAAGAAAGAGAAAGAAGAGAAGTGTAATATTTCGTACCTTAAATCGTTTGTCTTGGAGAACTTTCTTGATGGCGACAAGTTCTTCCGTGTCACATAGTTTTGCTAGGTACACGACACCAAAACTTCCATTACCGATTACTTTAGTGTCTGTATAGGAAATTTCTTGGGGGCGGTCTGGGCCAGCACCGGGTGTAGCCACCACTGTTGTGACTTTGTTGCCATCTCTATCTGCATTATACATCACACCGCCCATAGAAACAATCGAAAACCATCATGGTAAAGTACGATGAAAGTAGGAAGGCGTCGTTGAGATAAATTAATAATTATAACTATATATACACTATAAAAATACTAGTAATTTTTACATTATACTACTTCTAATCATTTTCATCACGAGTCTCTTAGAATATCATAATCAACAACAAATCTAATAAATTTTAAAATCAGATGAGGATTCTGAGAGACTCGTACGCTTAAAAATAATTTTGGCGGGAAATTTAAACTTGTGAAGATAAAATTAGGGATTGTGAACATTTTCATAAACAGCTGAAAACCTAAGTAAGATATTGATTAAAATTATAATAAATTTGAGTGAGGTGTCTTTATAGACCTTCAAATTGAAATAGTTGTTGCTATATCAGCAATTTCATCAGTAATTCTATCATACTAATTTAATGCTACCCAGGTTCATAATAAATGCATAAAACTTTTATGCAAGATAAACACTTAACGAGATATTAATAAATGTTGAGACGGTAATAACGGGTTGCAGACGCAGGGTGTAATTTTCTACAATGATTAATTCCGATATTTTCTGTAATTGCGAGAAGTAAGTAAATATGGCGAGCAAAGTTATGGCGGTTCGGTGAGAAAGTTGCGAGAGATGAAACGCTATTAGGTTATTGCTAGCCATCGTGCAACAAGGATAACCTTGATAAGATGCAACGTTGGATTAACAGGAGGTCCGTGTTTACACGGACCGGTTTTCTTCTCGTTGAACCGTGGCTGAAAATAGCCAGGCATCGTGAAGCATTTCGCTGCATCGAGTCGAGATCCATCGAGAACGAAAATTCAAAGGATGACGTGTTAGGTTATCGCGGAAAACAGGAAATGTGCTCGACACTTGGATCACCTTGCGAACCACTGTTTTTTCGGCTTTGGTTTCTTGCGGATTCTGAATCGTTGATAATGGCAATATAATGGGTGGCGATATAGTGAGAGGGTATATGACGCGAGGCGATACTATCTTGCAAAGCACTGTGTTTGGGGTTAGGATTATTTTGGATTGTAATTCGTTGATAACGGTGATATAATGAGTGGCGATATAGTGCGAGGGTATATGGCGCGAGGTGATACAATCTTGTAAAGCACTGTCTTTTTGGTTTAGGGTTAATACGGATAGTAATTCTTTGATAATGGCAATATAACGATAGTAGTTCTTTGATAATGGCAATATAACGCGAGGTTATATGACGCACGGTGATATAATCTTGCAAAGCACTGTATTTTTGGTTTAGGTTTATTGTGGATTGTGATTTGTTGATAATGGCGATGTAATGGATGGCGATATAGTGCGAGTTTATATGACGAGCGGCGATATAACGCGATGGCATAGAATTTAGGAATTTTAAATATAAAAATTGAAAGTTGACAATTTTGTACATTTTCCTGTTTTCAAGTTTTCATATTTCCAAATTCCTAAATTATTAAATGTTCATATTCCTAAATTTCCCCATCCCCAAATCCCTAAATCGTTCAATTCCTAGGCTTTAGTACCTTTGGGTCAGTAAATCCTTAAATTACTAAATTCTTGAAATCTCCAAATCCATAAATACCAAAACTTTTGAATCACTAAATACCTAGTTCCTTAAATTCAGAAATCTGTAAGTCCCTAGATTCCCAAATCCTTGAATCTCCAAATCCCAAAATTTCCACATTCTTGAACTTCCTTGAACTAAAATCCCTAGATTCCTAAATTCTTAAATCTCTAAATCCCTAGTATCACAAATTCTTAGATCTCTAAATCCCTAGATCCTCAAATCCGGGAATTTCGAAATCCTTAAATTCCCAAATCCTTAAATCTCCAAATCCCTAGACCCTCAAAACCCTAGATTTCTAAACCCTTCAACCGCTAAATCCTTAGACCCTCAAATCCTCATCTGCCCAAATCCCAAGATCCACCAATCTTTAGATCCATCCATCCCTAGATCCACCCATCCCTAGATCCACTCATCCCTAGAGCCCCCAATCCCTAGATCCACCCATCCCTAGATCCACCAATCCCTAGATCCCCCAATCCCTAGATCCACCAATCCCTAGATCCACCCATCCCTACATCCACCAATCCCTAGATCCACCCATCCCTAGATCCCCCAATCCCTAGATCCCCCAATACCTAGATCCACCAATTCCTAGATTCACCCATCCCTAGATCCCCCAATCCCTAGATTCACCCATCCCCAGATCCACCCATCCCTAGATCCACCAATCCCTAGATCCCCCAATCCCTAGATCCACCCATCCCTAGATCCCCCAATCCCTAGATCCCCCAATACCTAGATCCACCAATTCCTAGATCCCCCAATCCCTAGATCCACCAATCCCTAGATCCACCCATTCCTACATCCACCAATCCCTAGATCCACCCATCCCTAGATCCACCAATTCCTAGATCCCCCAATCCCTAGATCCCCCAATCCCTAGATCCACCAATCCCTAGATCCACCCATTCATAGATCCACCCATCCCTAGATCCCCCAATCCCTAGATCCCCCAATCCCTAGATCCACCCATCCCTAGATCCCCCAATCCCTAGATCCCCCAATCCCTAGATCCATCAATCCCTAGATCCCCCAATCCCTAGATCCCCCAATCCCTAGATCCACCAATCCCTATATCCACCCATCCCTAGATCCACCAATCCCCAAATTCCTATACCCCCAAACTCATAACAGTAACCCAAATACCGAAATGTCGACTATCGAAATATGAAGTGGACGGCCTATTCTTTCGGGGTTAGTAATATTTTCCGTACAGAAGGCAGATTTGCTGTTGACTGTTCGTCTGATAGGAGGTCCTTAGGCACGAGAGCGTCGTGAATAAGTGGGTCAAACGACGGCGATCTCTGGCAAGAGCGTCGGGTTTGCTTGGATCCGCGCCGGCTAAATTCAGCGTGCAAGAAAAACCGCATCGGTGAACCGAGGATCCGGATGCACGTTAACCCGCTACCTTTTGCCGCGTTACGCGCGCATCAGAGGATCTTCGACCCTTTTTTTTTTCCTCTAACAGCGCGACACAACGTGTTCACCGGCTGACATTTTGCGGCCAACTGGCTTCCATAATACCCGCTCCATAATAGCGCCATGGTGTTTATTGCATGGACGTACACGTACGTCACCGATTATCGATTCGATGTTAATTATAACGCATCGTATGTAACTGGTTACGTAACCGTAAACTGGACAAATACTTTAGCACGAGACATTTTACATTGTTCAGAGATTGTAAGACGCACCCAGTGCGTCATGAGTTCAAAATTAAATAACTCACTATCTAACACATTTATGACGCAGCTGGTGCGTCAGGAGTTAAAAATCAAATAACTTACTAACACATTTATGACGTACCTGGTGCGTCACGAGTTCAGAATCAAATAACTCACTATCAATCACTTTTATGACGTACCAGGTGCGTCATGAGTTCAAAATCAAATAACTTACTAACACATTTATGACGCACCTGGTGCGTCGCGAGTTAAAAATCAAATAACTCACTATCAATCACTTTTATGTCGTACCTGGTGCGTCATGAGTTTAAAATCGAGTAACTCGCTATCAAACATTTTTATGACGCACCCGGCGCGTCATGAGTTTAAAATCAAGTAATTCACTAACACATTTGTGACGCACCTGGTGCGTCATGCGTTTAAAATCGAGTAACTCGCTATCAAACACTTTTATGACGCACCCAGCGCGTCATGAGTTTAAAATCAAGTAATTCACTAACACATTTGTGACGCACCTGGTGCGTCATGAGTTTAAAATTAAATAACTAACGATGAAACATATTTATGTGACATATTATGTAATTTTTCTTCGAATAAATCTTCTCAAATAGAAACTGTAATTACTGTTACTAGTAACAGTTAAAAAATGAATGTTATCCAAAAATGAAGAATTGTCGAAAGTTTTGAAGTAAACCTTTGAGAACCACGATCGCGAGAAATCGAAAATAATGTCATTGACGTGCGTCGAAGTGGTTCTCGGATTAACCCCGATTCGTCCGAAAGAACGGCGTTTCATCAATTCTTGATCTTCGTCCTCGCGACATCCAATTCCATTCTTCGTCTTAGCAGCCGTATAATATTTAAATGACATTACGCGAATACTTTCGCAATAACCGGTGTTCTCGAGCTACGATGGATATACGGGTCGAGTATGCACCGCGAAGAACGCTCTTTCGAACGGGCATGCATATTTGAACAGTTGGTAAAGAACTTCAATGGCGTAATCTTCGCGGAAAGTTCTGCCTTCGGAACACCGGATATGAATAAACATTGCAACACCGATCTAGATCGAACATTCATAACAGTTTTTATATCGCAACATTCCGATTTGGAATCTGTTTGTTTCTTTTACGGCATTATAGGGTGCACTTTGCGCGCGAAAATTTGAAATTAAGGTTAGGAGGTTTGGAAGTTTGTAGATTGTGAGGTTGGAAATTATTTAATTTAGTGAAGGGATTGTTTAACTACTGAATTTTGGGATTATTTAATTAGTGAATTTTGAGATTATTGGATTACTAAATTTTGTAATTATTGAATTAGTACATTCTAGCATAGGATGACTTTGCGCGCGAAAATTTGAAATTCTTAAGTTTCGTAGGTCTACGTTTGCAAGTTTTGTAATTATTTAATTTACTGAAGGAATTATTTAACTACTGAATTTTGAGATTATTGAATTAGCACATTCTAGCACAGGATGACTTTGCGCGCGAAATTTTGAAATTCTTAAGTTAGCTAGGTTATGTTTGTAAGTCTTGAAATTATTTAATTTACTGAAGGGATTATTTAATTACTGAACTTTGAGATTATTGAATTACTAAATTTTGTAATTATTGAATTAGTACATTCTAGCATAGAATGAATTTGCGCGCGAAAATTTGAAATTCTTAAGTTTTGTAGGTCTACGTTTGTAAGTCTTGAAATTATTTAATTTACTGAAGGGATTATTTAATTACCGAATTTTGAGATTATCGAATTACTAAATTTTGTAATTATTGAATTAGTACATTCTAGCATAGGATGACTTTGCGCGCGAAAATTTGAAATTCTTAAGTTAGGTAGCTCTACATTTGTGAGTCTCGAAATTATTTAATTTACTGAAGGAATTATTTAATCATTGAACTTTGGAATTATTACAAAAATCGTCACGATATAATAATCAATAAAAAAACCAATAAAACTACTAATCTATCATTGAAGCAACAATACCAGTAAAAGGAACATATCACCAGGAAGTAAATAATCACTAAAAAAACAGTTCCAAGATTCATTAAAGATAACGAAACTATGTCATTCGATATATAAAGATAAAAATCCGTGTCAGATGACTGAGAACCACTGCACACGTGCCAAGTGGATAAAGATTAATCGAGTACACCTGAGAGGCGGGCAAATTTAAACTCCTTGACTGTTTTTAGCTTTCTTTTCACGATTCCTCTTTTTTCCTTTCTGTATGGTGTCAAGTTGACGCAGTTCATTCTTAAATAAATTCGCGTGGGTAGATGTACATAACAAAAATAAATATGAATAACAACGGATAAATGTCACTGGGTCGGTGTATTAATTCCTCTTGAAAAATTCTTTCTTTCCTGTTTTTGCATTGATAACATTTGCGACATGGCAGAGAAAATATTTTGTAAACATTTAATTATCAACGTCGTCACTCTTCCTTCAGAAATTTTAATCCTCACAGCAGTTCTCGAAAGTTAATTTTTCAACCCTCACATTTACATAATTGGCGTTCCTAAAATTTCGTCGCCTTGAAATTTTTTTAACTTTTTTAAAACTTTTTTAACTTCACAATATAAATAGTTTGTTTTTGTCGGCCGAGAACGCTCAGATGTTGGATAACAAGAATGACAGAAAATAAGCGTCGCTGCTGAATAATTCGGCGATAGTATCCGAGTTCATTAGACTTTAAAATATTCCGAAATTAAAAGTTATTAAGAAGCATCGCGGAAACGCGTTCGAAAACATTCTGAGTGTCACAGTGTGATGAATGAAGAATTCAAGGAGAACGAGAATTGTTCTTGATGTTCCGATAAGTTGTACATGAAACTTTCATTAGGGAACTATTCTGTCGAATACCGTGAAAACACACATAAATGTTCTTCTTATCGCTTGTTTAGGTGTTAAATTAATTATTTGTACACCGTAGGAGGTGCAAAATTTAATTACGGAAACAGTGGTTTCATAAATGGAGAAATTAACGGAGGACGCACCTGGTGCGTCATCGACTTCGAATGTAATAATTTAGTGCCAGATGAATTCAAGCTGGATTTTTCTTTTTCTGACTGCAGTATGTTTTTGAGGATTCGCTCAGAGAGATTTTAACACAAAAATTAGTAGGTTTTGAGTGGGGAAATTGGTGTAAATGTAAGAAGAGTATAGGACGCACATGGTGTGTCATCACTTTTGAAGGTAATAACAGTGTCAGATCTGTCTGGACGAGATCATTGTTTTTTGGTGAATAAAACATGTTTTCAAAGGTTGTCTCCAACAAGATTTCAGAGAATTAGAAACATAACTCATGAATTATTGAGAGAATAGTAGAAGACGCACCTGCTGTGTCATTGACTTCAAACCTAATAATTCACTGTCAGATGAATTCAAGTCAAATTTTTCTTTTTCTAACTGAAGTATGTTTTCAAAGACTATCTTAGAAAGATTTTAATACAAAAATTAATAGCTTTTGACTGGAGAAATTAGTGTAAATATAAGAACAGTGTAGGACGCACCAGGTGTGTCATCACTTTTGAAGGTAATAACAGTGTCAGATCTGTCTAAACGAGATCATTGTTTTTTGGTGAATAAAACATGTTTTTAAAAGTTGTTTCCAACAAGATTTCTGAGAATTAGAAGCATAACTCATGAATTATTGAGAGAATAGTAGAAGACGCACCTGCTGTGTCATTGACTTCAAACCTAATAATTCACTGCCACATGAATTCAAATCAAATTTTTCTTCTTCTAACTGAAGTATGTTTTCAAGGACTATCTCAGAAAGATTTTAATACAAAAATTAACAACTTTTGACTGTAAAAATTATTATAAATGCAAGAAGAGTATAGGACGCACCAGGTGTGTCATCACTTATGACCATAATAAGTGTCAGATCTTCTCGAACAAAATCATTATTTCTTTATGAATAAAACATGTTTTCAAAAGTTATCCCCAAGAATCTTTCAGACAATTAGAATCATAATTCACAAATTATCAAAGGAACAGTACATGACGCACCTGGTGTGTCACTCTCAAATAGTCAAACGTAACCAAACAGGATTTCAGCCAACAGAAACGAACTCGTTGGTCAAGTACTACATTTGTATGCATAGAAGGACAATTTTTATTCCCATTCAAATGTAAATATTCGCAACTAGCATGAAAGTAGTAAAAGATGTTAAACGTTTCTCCTTTAAACGAGTCTGAGCTCCGGTCTCCCCCAAAAGATCATCTTTCATCCTCCAGACTTACGTTTCTTGCTCCTCAGTCGTCTGACGAACTTGCAAAACTTTTTGTACGCGGTGTTCGCCTCTTTACTGCTGAGTTCCATGGCGCTCTTGGCCCTCTCGTGTTTCTGCTGCCCGGCCGGGCAGAGTTTCGGGTAACGCCAATGCTGGCGTGGCTCTGACCAGTCCAGAGTGACGGCAGGTGCCATGACAGCGAACGTAAATCCAGAAACTCAAACAAAATGTTCACCGGGTAACGTTCACCTCGCTCGAGTCAACCTCCTGTAGCCAGTTCAGTGGCAGTTTACAAATACTCGCTATTTGGAAGGTCACCAACTAACTAATATTACCACCGTGTCAAGGAGCGTGCATACGCGCGCACAGTTTCGTTTACGTTTCGGTTTTTCAGTCAATTTTTTCTCGACAGGACTCGTTTCCATGCGAAACCACGCGTTCGTCGAAACACACGGACCGACAAACATCGGTCGTACACGAATTCCCACGTGCCACGAATCGTTAATCACCTTTTCCCGCCTCGAATACGAGCCGACACGCGGATACCGCAGCTTACGTGCCGCGAGCGACGATCACGCGACCATTGTTCCTCTCTCATTCTTGATGACACTGGACGTCTTATTTCTGGGAATACGATTTAAGAGCAATAATAGTCAAGAACAACAGTTTAGAGCAACAATTTGATATGGTTCAATACTGTAGACTATTTTGGACAACAATCCAGGGGTGTTCAGATTGTCCACAGATGTGCATTTGATGATTCAAATGGATTTCCTATTGGATTTTTGCTGATTCAGTGCTGCTGAACAACTTCAGAAGTTAGGTATTTGATACACTTTGTTGCAGGTCCTCAGAAATGTGATTTGACCTGGACAGCATGTAAATCAAAGATGTGGATGTGGTCTGAATGTACTTGTTCAGAGATGTGGAGGTAGGGTGGTCAGTATGAGGCTGTCCAAAGATGTGTATGCAGTTTGAACAGTATGTAGCTTGTTCAGAGTTGTGGAGGTAGGCTGGACAGTAGGTAGCTATCCAAAGATGTGGATTCAGTATGAACAGTATGTAGCTGTTCAGAGATGTGGAGGTAGGCTGAACAGTAGTTAGCTCTCCAAAGATGTGGATGCAGCTTGAACAGTATGTAGCTAATCAGAGATGTGGATATAGTTTGAATAGTATGTAGCTGTTCAGAGATGTGGATGTGGTCTAAATAATATGTACTTGTTTATATAGTCTGAACAGTATGCACTTGTCCAGAGATGTGGACGTGGTATGAACAGTATGTACTTGTCCAGAGATGTGGATACAACTTGAACACTAGGTACTTGCTCAGATATGTGGATGTGGTCTAAGCAATATAAACTTGCTCAGACATGTGGATGTAGTCTAAGCAATATATACTTGTCCACAGATGTGAATATGACTTGAACACTATGTACTTGCTCAGATATGTGGATGTGGTCTAAGCAATATAAACTTGCTCAGACATGTGGATGTAGTCTAAGCAATATATACTTGTCCACAGATGTGGATGCAACTTGAACACTATATACTTGCTCAGATATGTGGATATACTCTAAGCAATATAAACTTGCTCAGATATGTCTATGTACTCTAACCAATATAAACTTGCCCAAATATGTGGATATGATTCAAACACTAGTACTTGCTCAGATATATGGACGTAGCAATATAAACTTCTGAACCAAACTTGAACAATAAGTAGTTGTCTACAAATACTGATATGTTACAAAGACTATGTTGCTCAGACAAGTGATATCGTTATGGCTGTTCAGAGAAGTGGTCCGTGAATTTCAAGACTCTGATCGTATCTAGAACTTCTTCGAAAACTTGGATGTTCCACTTCACTCAGTTCCAGTTCATTTAGCAGGTAACATGCAGAACAGACTTCCTGATCAATATTTTTTCAGTACAAAATGAAGCTCTACTCAGATGTAGATTCCTGAATTTCTCCTTCCGACTCGTAGACTTCTTGAACTTAAATTAATTAACAGTCCACGTATCCCATTTCAAGAATGCAGCTCCAAGTATCTTCCTGTTGATCTGAAATTTCCGATCAAAGAAGCCGTAAATTCCCAAGCAGGTTTCTGAAAGTTCAAGTTCGATTTGAGAGGCTCTTCTGATCGATTAAGAAATTTCAATCTCGTGTTTTTATTTGAAAGGCCGAAGCAGGTTTCGATCTTAAGCACGATTTAGAGTCCCTGTAGGGGAGAAGCTCTCCATTAAGAAGTCTTGCATATAAAACAGTTCCGCTCTAGAGAGCCGCTCGATTACAAAATGTGAACATGTCACAAGATCTGATTCGATAAACACCCATATCACAGACACCTTTAAATATCAAACTTTAAACATTCGTTTAATAATCCACTCATAAATATACGCTTATCGCTCGACACTTCATCAAGGATTTTTTATATCACAGAAAGGCACAATTTTTGAAAATTTTTATGAAGCACTGAGGTTTGTAGCACTTTGAGTGTTGGAATCGTTTTGGAGGTTGACGAGATTGTACGACAACTCGACAGAAACGTTCTTGTTTCACGGCGTCTCGGCACGCGACTAAACCGAACGCGCCGCCAATCCTCGCGGAAGAATCGCTCGCAAGAGGGGAGCGAGCGATGGAGGGAGGATCTATCGCGGATGCTTGAATCGAGAAAGCGAGCAACGAACGCTACGAAATCGATTTTTGCTCCGATATTTTAAAACGCTTTTGTGGAACTCGCTCTTAACTGGAAAGGTGAAACGGACAACCTTTCTGTAAGAGCTTCTGTGAAACTCTTCTTATTTTTATCTTAACTCGTGCTATTTCTTGAAAGCCTCTCATTTTTTTTATTTAGTGCTCTTTCAATTTTTACTTTCTTTTGTAAATTTTTTTATTCGTAATTCTAAGGTTGTTTATATTTTTAGATTATCATTTTTATAATAAAAAATGTCTGAATTCTGAAATTTTCAATTTTTGAGATTTTCTATTGAAATTTTGACTATCTCAAATTGTTAAATTTTCAAAATCTTCGAGTTTTCAAAAATTCACGACATCTCCGAATTCTCAACATTTCTAAACCCTTAAAAAATTATAAATATGTACAATCCCAAATTTGTTAAATTCCGAAATTGGAAAATGTAAAAATAGAAACAGAAATGCTGTAACACCGAAAATTTCCAAATTCGCAAACACTGCCACTTAGCATACCGCAAAAATTCCCGAATGATAATCGTTTAGTTTTTATTATCACAACCACAAAGAAATGTTCTTATCGTCGGCTGTTTTTTTTATAGTTTACGTTTACCCATGTACGCAAACTCGTGGCAATAATCGACGTTATATGCGCAACACTGGTGTTGCTAAATCGAAATATCTCGTAAAGTATCCACTTCTCGGACAACATATCACGACAGATTTATATATAGAATAAAATTCAATCTTTGTTTAAAAAAAAAATTATATAAGTTTGACTTTCAGATGTCATACATTCTTGTATTATTTTAAACGTGCGTAATCTATAAATTGATTAGAATGAACCGCTATATTTTACTTGAGGCGATATAGGAAGTGGTAATATAACATATGGTGGTTTCACGTGTGGTTATATAATGCGTGGTGATATAATAAGAGGCTATGTAGTGAGTAGTAATTCTGTGTGGTGGAAATCAATGGGTAAGTAATTATTCAAGTGGCGATATAGTAGGTAGTGTTATAATATGCGGCGATATAACGCGAGTAATGCAAGAGGTAGTATTTAAATGCATGGCGATATAACGCGAGTGATGAATAGATAGTTTTACAACTTCCGGCAATATAATGCGAGTAATACAATAGGTGGCAATATAACGCGAGTAATGCAACAGATAGTGTTACAATGTGTGGCAATATAACGCGAGCAATGCAGTAGGTAGAATTTCAATGCATGGTGATATAACGCGAGTGATAGTATTATAACTTGCGGCGATATAATGCGAGTAATACAACAGGTAGTATTAGAATGGTGATATAACGCGAGTGATGCAATGGATAGTATTACAATTCGTGGCAATATAACGCGAGTGATATAATAAGTAATATTGCAACGGCGATATAACGCGAGTATTGTAAAAAATAATATTAGAACGCGTGGCGATATAACGCGAGTAATGCAACAGGTAGTACTACAACGTGCAATATAACGCGTACTGATATAACAAGTAGTATTGCAACGGCGATATAACGCGAGTATTGTAAAAAATAATATTAGAACGTGTGGCGATATAACGCGAGTAATGCTATAGATTGTACTACAACGTGCAATATAACGCGTAGTGATATAAAAAGTAGTATTGCAACGGCGATATAACGCGAGTATTGTAAAGAATAATATTAAAACGCGTGGCGATATAACGTGAGTAATGCTATAGATAGTACTACAACGTGCAACATAACGCATTGTGAAACAGTAAATACTATTAAAGCGAGTGGCAATATAACGCGTGGTACTACAAAAGGCAATATTACAAGTGGCAATATAACGCGTTGTGATAAAATAAATGGTAATACAAAGCATGGTAAATTCAATGCATTGCACAACACGTGTTAATTCCGCAAATGGCGATATAACAGATGGCAATATAAAGCGTGATAATTCTACGCGTGGCAATATAACACGTACCGCAATTAAACGCATAGCAATCAAACACCAGATAATATGACACGTGGCTAAACTCGACACAAATATAAAAAAAGTTCAATAACGATTGATCCTCAATAAAAAACAATTGCTATCACTAAAAGCTGAGAAATACGATAAAAGTTTGATGATTGAAGATTCCTTCGTCAAAACGTTTCCATGTAACCGGAATCGCTGTTAATTACCAGAGATTACTTCATCTCGCTGTAATTAAAGCTTCACAACCTCTCATTAACATTATTTACATCTCAATTACACGGATCCCACCGTGACCCATATTTCTTTGAGCGACTGCAAAGCCAGACGATCACCGGCAGAAACCTTTCAACCGTTGCTAAAAGGATCACTGGAAATCGGTTGTTGTTCATTGAAGAAATGAACTTTGATATTTTTACAACGCCTTTTCAACACGATTTCTTTTTTTTATAAATATGTAAGGTGTTTCTAACTCGTACAATTATAAAACCGAGCCATTAATCAAGGAATTACTTAAAATTGCAAGAATTAGAAATTTTGCGGAATAGAGATCTGGATGAGTCAGAATCGTGCGAAGGTATTAGAAAACGGAGATAAAAAATTTTTACTGAAATTCTGACAAAGTCCTAGTTCGCGGAGTCGGTGGTTCACCGCAAAATTCTACTTGACAAAACTGGCACGTTCTACTTAATCCGACGTAACGTCCGTCATTGACGACACGATCTACTATAAATAGATTTTATCATGAATAATCCTCTCGTGTCGCGCAGGCTCGTGTCGTGTTTGTTACTGCATGCAAATGAAATATACTCTTCTGAACGCCGTTCACCGAGAAATGTCTCTCAATGATCCGTTGCTTTCGAGGAGTCTGCCCGTAACATAAAACCTCGGAACAAGTTTTAACTCCGCAACACGCGATAAAATCAAGAATTCGTAATGGCGATATAACGAGAGTCTGCCGAACACATTTATTATTCATTGGGTTTCAAAATTGTAATAAAAAGACTTGCAACTTTCAAATTTCTCTTTCACTAATTTTGGAATTCTCAAACTTCCATATTTTAAAATTTTGGAATTCTCAAATTTTCGTATTTTAAAATTTTGGAATTCTCAAGTTTTCATATTTTAAAATTTTGGAATTCTTAAATTTTCATATTTTAAAATTTTGGAATTCTCAAATTTTCGTATTTTAAAATTTTGGAATTCTCAAATTTTGATATTTAAAAATTTTGGAATTCTCAAATTTTCATATTTTCAAATTTTCATATTTAAAAATTTTTGAATTTTTAAATTTTCATATTTAAAAATTTTGGAATTCTCAAGTTTTCATATTTAAAAATTTTGGAATTCTCAAATTTTCATATTTAAAAATTTTTTAGTCCACAAATTTTTTCAAATTTCCGAAATCTTAAATTTTCCCAAATTTCCCATATTTCCAAATTTGCGACTAAGAAGTACCATAACCTAGTGATGGTCCTCTTCCTATATCGCCGAATACGCATTCACTATATTGCCGTTTTCGGCAACACTGTACATTTCACGAAGACATACATTCTGATATCTCGAACGGAAACGAACTTTCGCTGTGTCGATCGCGATACGAAAGATTTAAATAGAGCACAGAGGCAGCTATTAATAGAACGATCAAATTAAAACATTGCTCGAGGTGAAACCGCGGATAAAGCTGATCACCATGCTCCAAAATAATGATAGCTCCTCGACCTCTCGCTGATTACGTCTCGATTCGTGAAATGTTCGTTCACGATGCAGGCAAAAGGTTAAAATTAACTTTATACCTTTCAACTTACATATGAGCAGCATTATTTTATCTTTTTTTACTTATATTTATTATTTCTTTATAAAAAAAGTTGTACACAAGACATTTTTTGTTATTTTTCAATTCAAATTCTTATGGGTTGTTTGAACTTCTTGGTTTTCCCGCCAAATTCTTGTGAATTGTTCAAACTTCTTTTGTAGAAACTAGTTGGTTTTCAAGGTAAATTTTTATGGGTTGTTTAAACTTTGCAGTGGGTTGTTTTACAGATTCTTATGGAGTGTTTAAATACCTGTTTTCCTCGACAATTCTTATGAGGTGTTTGAATTTCGTAGGTTTCCCGCCAGATTCTTATAGGTTAGGTTAGGTTTAAATCTCCTGGTTTTCCCGCTAAATTCTTATGTGATGTTGAAATGTTTTAATAGTTTTCTCCATACATTCTTAAATCTTTTAGATTTGTTATCAGATTCTTATGAAGTCTTGAAACTATTTAGTTTTCCCGCCAAACTATTATAGATTGTTCAAACCTCCTAGTTTTCCCACCAAATTCCTACGAGTCATTAAAACGTTTCAATAGTTTTCTCAGCCAATTCTTATGAATTGTTTAAACATCTGACTTGTTCCGTCAGTTTACTACGAGTTGTTGAAACTACTTTTCCCTCCAAATTCTTACAAAAATTTAAACCTCAAACTTTTCCCGCCAAATTCTCATGGTTAACCTCAACTTTCCCGCCAAGTTACGTGCGTTTGAACTTCTTAGTTTTCCCGCCAAGTTCTTACGAGTTGTCTGCCCCTTTATTACGTTATTCCTTGTTTGTTCACGTGTCTGACTTTTATGTGGATCATAAATTCTCTGATTTCTTCGTGTGTCTCTATTTTACAACATACTTCACAATAATCGATAAAGATATACAATATCGAAATTGTAAAATGTCTCGTGAAAATTCGAGACGTAAAACTGAGCTCGAAAATATTTTGCAACCTTGTGAAATGCGTCAAAAATTTATGAACCGATCAAACATTATCAACATTACGGTGTGTACCTTTAACAATTGCTCTGTGCAAACACGATAAACCCCCGTTGTTAGATTATTAACGTGTTATTCGCATTTCTCGCTCTGTTTTTTCAACTACCATCGCATTGTTTACATACACACACGGTGTTCACAGGTCCCGAGGCTGTTATCACCTCGTTACGGCTAAATATAGCGAGTACTCTAACCGCCGTTCAAACACGAGACGTATCGATGCACTCAGGATCTCTCGAAACGTTCCGAAATTAACGAACCTATTCCACGGAAGTGTCTTTTACCGGAAAATAACGATTTTGTTGAACAACGATTTGTTGTTGCTTCGGAGAAATACGTTCGAGGTCATGTATCGAGAAACGCTCGTAATCGAGTAATGATTCGATGGTTAATTTTAGAGCATTCGTGCCGATTCTTATCTTGTATAAACGATTACGTATCGTTCGAATCTTATTTCGTGTCAAATTTATAGGGACTTAAATTTATAGAGACAAATTGTTGAATTCTTACAAGTTTCATGATTTGTGTAATTAATTATTTATTTTGATGATTTGCATAAGTTTCAATTTATGATTTTGATCATTTACATAATTTAATATTTTTAATTTCGATGATTTGCATAATTTTTAATTTATAATTTTGATGATTTGCATAATTTTTAATTTATAATTTTGATCATTTCCATAATTTTTAATTTATAATTTTGATTATTTGCATAATTTAGAATTTTTAATTTTGCTAATTTGCATTTTTAAAATTTCTAAACTCCCAAAGTAGAAATTTGTTTTCAGAAACTTAACTTAAAAAATTCTCAAATATGCAAATAAACAAATTCGCCAAACATCACTGGAATTCAAATATATCATTTCATTCCACAATTTATAAACCAACGAACAGTGCAATGAAAATTCCCAACGCTCGATAATTATATCTAAATTTTCTCGCGAACGGTGTTTCTCGGAATTTCGAGATCACCTCGGCGGTTCTAAATTCGTGCGAGATCAATGATTCAAAGAAAGGAAAGAACGTGTACAATACTTCATCTCCCAAACAGAAATACCTTCTTCACCTGAAGAAAAAAAAAATATTACAATTTCCTTCAATATCCGATCGATCCACCTTTTAAGATGCTTATCAAGTTCAATTCGTGGAGTGGTACTCGAGGCATTTAGAAATAAAGTTCAAAGTCTGAGAAATAGGTTGGGACAATATTCCCAAGAATTTGTAACAAATGGAATCGATTGGAAGCACTCGAACATTGTTGAACCATTATTTTAATTGCGGAGAGAAACGAGAGGTAACGATAAGGGAGATATCGAGACATGTGCTCGATGTCGTGCCACAAGGTATGATTCTTGAGTGTTTATTTCGAAAGACAATAAGGTGGACAAATACGATCTACTTCGAGCAAGCGGTAAATGCAATGTATAGTATATTCAACGCTTGGTGAGTGCAACGCGTAAGAAATCAATGCGTGGTGAATGTAACGCGTGGTAAATACAAGGCGTGGCAAGTACTATGCGTGGTAGGTGCAGCACGTGGTAAGCAACGCGTGATAAATTCAATGCGCGGTAAATACAACGCGTGGTAAATATAATGCGTGGTCAATACAACGCGTGGTAGGTGCAGCACGTGGTAAGCAACGCGTGATAAATTCAATGCGTAGTAAATACAACGCGTGGTAAATACAATGCGTGGTAAAGAACGCGTGGTAAATACAATGCGTGGTAAATACAACGCGTGGTAAATATAACGCTTGGTAGGTGCAGCATGTGGTAAGCAACGCGTGGTAAGTGCAGCACGTGGTAAATACAACGCGTGGTAAGTGCAGTACGTGGTAAAGAACGCGTGGTAAATACAGTGCGTGGTAAATACAACGCGTGGTAAGTACCACGCGCTCAGCCGCTAGCTCGAAGCTGTCGCTCTCGCGTCTGCGCATGCGTGATCCTCGCGCTCTGATTGGTCCGTGTTTTTCCTTAATAATTCAAAAACGAAGCTTCATACCCCATTTCTGCAAAGGGAAATTTTATTCAAAATCATGTCAGCTACCTCTCATTTCAGAGACATATTTATATCCTTACTGTATGTCCTTAACACTAAAACTACCAAATGCTCCACAAGTTTCCTATTATAAGATAGACATTTTGTCAATGTACATCCCTTGAAATCAGCATTGATTTTCATCAAAATAAAGAATAAATACTAATTCTAAGTAGGTTTAGTGTTAATTTACATCTCCATAGAAGAAAATAGAGAAAAATAATTATGAAGAATTCTCGAAACGTTTCAATTAAACAATACCATTTAAAAATTTGCAATATCACTTGTTTACAGATTAGAAGTCAGATTATCATGTACCTGTTCGAATACGATCGCAATGAAACGGAAAGTTACTAGATGACGGTGCATTCTCAATTGCATCGATAACGAACATCGATGAGTATCAACTTTAAGGTACCTTTCCATCAGGCGGAATGTTCAACACCCACCGAGTCATATAGGAGTGAATTACGAGCAACCGATGCAGCTGATCGACTGCATATTATAAATAGATCGACCGCACATTGAACGGTTTATTCTTGTTGAAGAGTGATACACTTCGACCGGCCAGAACGCGTAAAACGATCTGACGCAAGACCGTCTAACGTCGTTTATCTCTTTATACGTATTTTTCCCTCGATTTCCGATGCTTTTACAAAATATTACATCGAGCTGCTATCACGAGATCCTCTACTTACGATCCCTAGCTATTGAACTAGGTTCGATGTAATATTTACACATAGATATAATTCGATTCACATTTTTAAAATTGAAAGTCCCGCACGAATATAATTTAGTTACACCCGGTTTCACGTTTCAGTGAATATTTCGGTGTCGACTAAATTTATCCCCGTAAATCATTCGATGATACTGGCATTTGAACTTGCAATGTGATCATCGTAAACTGCCAATTACAGAGACAGTTACCATCGACCGCTATAAATTTTCACGTTTTCAAAATTAAAAGTCCTGCACGAATATAATTTAGCTACACATGATATTAACACATGTGCACCCTTGATCACAGCTTGTATCCGACATCGATCACATTATATTTTCCTTATTTCCCCAAATATCTGTAATTCTTTCGACTCGAATGTGGAGTTGTGAACTAGGCTCCATTTTCTATGGCGTTCACCAAATTTCACCTGACTATCGACACTCGAGCCAGACGCTCGGCTCTTGATCGCTCGTCACACAATTTATCATCACGATAGTAAATTGCTGTGTATATATCGTCATCAACGTATTCGGTAATAATTTTGACCCGAGACAATTTCCGTATGTAGCCACAAAAGTGAAATTTTCGACGAGGTCCTTATTCGATGGCCAGGGACCCATGCGACCACCAAGTAACTAAGAGACCAAGCTGATCAAGACTAACCTAACCAGAGACCTAAGAGATAAAATCCTGTAGGACGGGATGAAAATTCATAAATTCGTTCCACGGTACGAAGTATTGTACAAACAATCTAGAACAGCAAGTTTGAATTGGAAAATTAGATGATTGTATCCCTAACAACGTGTCATACGTCAAATTTAACTTAGCCTAACAACATTACTCCAAAAGTTCCTCCAACAGTAAACTATATGAAGGTTACCTTGAATGTTCAATATAATAAAGGTTACATAAGTATGCAATATATTAAAGGTTACATAAACCAGTACAAGTTCCCTGATAAGTATTTTATCATAAACATTCATACAGTATAAAGAAACATCTTTGACCGATTGCAACTTCGAACCTTTAAATAAGATATCAGTTTATGCAAGTTTTTCAATCAGTTGCACAGTCATGTCCACGTCATATCAATCAGTTTTAACACGAAGAAAGATGCAACGCGTGGTTGCGGCAATATTCATGTACACAGGCTCGTCGATGACCCTGAGCCAGTCCGAGTTATTGATTATATGCAAACACCGTAATTTCGCCTTTACTCTTACCCGTTACAGCCTATTATTATTAAGCACGCATCTGTGAGCCATCTTGGGAACATCCACACAATCGAGGTAGAGATTGAATCTTTCGGCTCGTTGCACGCGTTGAGATCTTAATTCGCTTTATGGCCGATCTATCTTTGATCTGGTTTCAAGGTGCTAAATACTGCGGGGCGAGGAAATAGTGCATTCGTGGAAATTCTGGAATATGGGAGTTTGGAACTAGTGGAAATTTTGGGGATTTTAGATTTTGGGAGTTTTGGATACTAGTGGAATTTTGGGGATTTTAGATTTTGGGAGTTTTGGAAGTGGTGGAAATTTGGAGGATTTTAGATTTTGGGAGTTTTGGATACTAGTGAAATTTTGGGAGTTTTGGAAGTGGTGGAAATTTGGGGGATTTTAGATATTGGGAGTTTTGGAACTAGTGGAAATTTGGGGAATTTTAGATTTTGGAATTTTGGGAATTAGTGAAAATTTTGGGGATTTCAGATTTTGGAAGTTTTGGAACTAGTGGTAATTTGGGGGATTTTTAATTTTGGGACTATTGGAATTTGGGGGATTTTAGATTTCTATGGTTGCATCTATGGATCTAGTAATTTATGGACCTAGGGATACATAGAACTAGCCATTGATGGATCTAGGGATTTATGGACCTAGGGATTTATAGAGCTAGCCATCGATGGATCTAGGGATTTACAGAACTAGCCATCTGTGGATCTAGGGATTTATAAACTTAGCCATCTATGGATATAGAGACTTATAGATCTAGCCATCTACAGATCTAGGGATTTAGAAATCTATAAATTTTAATACAACCTAACCCTACTCAACAATTATTATTTATAACAATCCCCTCTCACAAACAAATATAAATGAAAATACAAGTCCCAACATCCTTCAGAACATTCAAAATAACTATAGCAACTAAAATTATATAGAACCCAACCTAACCTAATTTACCATACTCGACCTGACATTTAAAAATGAATAATAAACAAAGAGAAAATGTTATAATGATTAACATTAAATCAATATTTGATAGAATCGATGACGTTACCCCACTGTAACAAGGAAACGGTGTTCCTCTCGATCAAGCACGATGACCATTGTGACGTCAATGAGGTTAGGTCATCGAGCAGGAACGAGGCGCATAGAAAATCAAAGAGAGCCCTGCCTCGTTCTTGGCCCCGTTTTATGCAATCTCTACCGCATTCTTTTCGTCCAACAAGGGGACAAGGTGGAGAAACATCGTTCGTACTTCGCCGCGGTAGAACGTTTCGAGCCTCGCATTAAAATTCGTGAACGTTTTCAGATACAACGCGGCAGGAAACTCGCGTCAACGGATGTCTCTATTGACGCAAGATGCACCAACGACCACTTGGCTGATATTCCGACTACGTGACTCGCTCGCTGTCTTTCATTTTCATAATTTATGTTCGTTAATCCCTTGGTTTTTAGCGGTGTGAAGTGCGCTTCGTGTGGAGGATGCTTGATCTAATGAGGGGACTGATTAGTATTCCTGAAATAGTATTTTATGGTATCTTTTTTTATACTATTTTGTACCATTAGTATTTTGTATTATTATACTATTATGTATAATAGTATACTATAATATATACTATAATAGAATACCTATAATATAATATAATATAATAATATACTATAATATAATACCTATAGTATCCTACAATTATAGTATCTCATAATATTTGCTAGTATTAATGCAATAGTATCCCCTACTATTAGTGTAATAGCGTAGCAAGATGACTATCATATTAATAGTGAAAGGGTTTTTGAGGTTAACAACAATTACAAAATTGAAAACAGTGGCGGACGATTTAGCGTAGGGGGTAGCGAGGTGGACAGCTAATCGCGAGGGCTCGGGTTCAAATCCCGGTGAAGATAGAGCATTTTTTTCAGGGGTTTTTCTTATCATATCATAGTGTAGTATAGTGTAGGGATAAAATCATACATAGTATAGTAATATAAAATAGCATATCGTAGTATAAAATAAATATTATCATAATATAAGCATAGAGTATAAATACTAGCATAGTACAATAGTAGAATTGGTTGTATATCATAGTGTATAATGGTACTAGCATATCACAGCAAATTAGTATTGTAGTACTAACATAATATAAATATATTAGCATATCTGTCATAACATAAGTATATAGTAGCATCTATCATAATATAAGAATACTAGCACATCATATCATAGTAGCAGTCCGACCATATAACACAGCATAATATCGCACAATAACACTACAGTAAATGTAGCGTGAAATAAAAGTGTCGTGTACAAGATGTTAGCATAAAATAAAACAATGTACCATATTGTACAACATACCGTACATATTCCACAGTAAAAAACAGAATAGCAAAAATAAAATAAAACACCGAAAAAAAAAGTAAAACAGTACAGCAAAAACAGAAAGTGAACAGTACATCGTATACAAAGGCGTGTAATATAGAACAGCATATCGTGGCGAACCAACAGAGAATATATCATCCCGCATTTACAGCATAGTTAGCAACGTGTTAACAATGGAAAGTGGTCAACGGTGAACTTAGCTACGCGTACACCCCATGGAATTCCATGAGTAATCACTCCGTTATGTGACCAGCAAGACAAATTCCTTCACCTTTAACCCCACGGCGATGCTCATCAATTTTACTAGCTTGCTTAATATCCCATGAAATTAACTCTACAAAGCGATACAAAGCTTTATTCTAAAAATTACTGCATTAATCTTCTAAAAACTCTCTCATAAAATCCCTTCATCAAATCCTTAAAATCTCATTTACCTTCCTAAATTATTTAATTGCCAAAATCCCTAACTCTATAACTTTCCAAATCTCCTAATAATTTCCAAATTTGCTTCCTGTAAATTCCAAAATACTCCGAAATGATTCGAAGAACCGTGTCAACATTCGAGTCGTAAAAGCATCAACGCGCTGAACGCTGCACGATTAATCGTAGACGCTGTACGAAACAAAGAAACCGATGCCGAAGTTCCAGGAACGAGAAAACGCTTCGGCGTAAGGCGAGCGATTAAACGAACGAATAAACGTTACATGACGAGGCTTGGATGGAATTCCTGCCAATTCGCGAGACTGCTAGTCACGAAGATCCACGCGAATGGAAAATTTACGACCATTAACTGCTGTTTACAGGCTACTTGTTCTATTCTTTACCATGGACACTTTGTCATGGAGCGATGACAAGAATTTCTGGATGAACGGTTACTTTGTCGAGGTTTCATTTATTGGCTGATGAGGAGTCTAGGTAGTTGGGAAGTCTAGGTAGTTGGGGAGTATGGAGAGTTGGGAAGTCTAGGGAGTTTAGGACTGAGGGATATGGGGGCGTGGAGATATGAGGATGTGAGGGTTTGATGATATGTGGATTTAGAGATGTGAGGATTTGATGATATGTGGAGTTCGACATGCGAGGATTTGAAGATTTGAAAATTTAAGGAAATAGGGATTTGGCCTAAGAGGGTCTGAACACATAGAGATGGAAGGACATAGAAGATCTAAGGATGTGGAGATATAGGGACGTGAGGGTTTGATGATATGTGGATTTGGAGATGTGAGGATTTGAAGATGTGGAGATGTAGGGATGTGGAGATATAGGGACGTGAGGGTTTGATGATATGTGGATTTCAAGATGTGAGGATTTGAAGATGTGGAGATGTAGGGATGTGGAGATATGGGGATGTGGGGATATAAGGATGTGAGGGTTTAATGATATGTGGATTTGGAGATGTGAGGACTTGAAGATGTGGAGATGTAGGAATATAGAAACTTGTGAATATAGAGATCTAGAGATGTAGGAACCCAGAAATATAGAAATCTAGGAACATAGAGATCTAGCAACGTAGTGATCTATCAACGTATTAATCTAGCAATGTAGTGACCTAACAACATAGTAATCTAGCAACATAGTGAACTAGCAACACAAAAACCTAAGACCACAAAGATCCAAAAACCCAACAATGTACCTCCAGAACATACATCTACTTCTGACAACTCAATTGAAAAAGTGCCCACTCCAAAAGTACAAACAAAACACATAAATTCCAGTAAAAAGATGGCCCCAGAAAAAGTTGGCAATTTTCCCATCCGCAATGGCGAGGTGAGATCGGACTTCTATAAACAGGGCGGCCAGCAACCTTCTTCCTTTGATCTCCGCCCAAAAGAAGCACAATGCAAACACAACACCGGAAACGCCTTTTCCTTCAAATTTTTCTAAACACTCGTTCTTTGTTTGTATAAAGAATTACTGCAAAATGCTACCTTTCGGACCTTGTCGTAATAACTTCGCTCTCGGAGAGCAACTTTGATACGATTGTGATTCATCAGTTAGCTAATGTTCCACTATGATTCACACTGCACTTTGAATTTTCATTTCAAGCTTACTAAACAGTGTATCACATAATTAGTGTACCTTGCCACAAGATTTAAATGAAAATTGTCGCGTTAATTTTTGAAATTTCATTTAATTTTCTATGATCGAGTTCGAAAATTTGGAGGAATCCGAAGAGAAAAAGACCGACTGAATCATTCGAAGACGAAGGCGTTGCGACACATTCCTTGGCGATGTTTCGGTGTCTGGCAGTCCGGAAAAATGTCTGACCACTCTGACGAGTTTGGACGCGGGTCAAATGTGGTTAGATACGTCATCTGTGACGTTCTGAACCGCTGGTAATAATAATTCTCCGTGCATAACGATGACGTCATGGTCGAGCCTTCTGCCAATTCGATGACGAGCTAACGCTCCTTCAAACGTTTGTCTTGCGGTGGACAGGTGGCAAAGGTACAAATGTAAAATTTGACCATTAACATCGGGTTCGTGTTACGGCCATAAATTTAACTTGTTCTGAGAAACGCCCACAAGGGTGACATTGTTAGAATCTTTGCGTGGTATGCCACATTTTTGTATCGTTAAGTTTCTTATTCGATAGTGACACGTGTTAGTGTTATATTGTGATTTATTGCCACATGCTATGTCGCGTTATATTGCCGTAAGTTAATACTGTTATGAGTCGATGTTGCATCGTTTTATATTGCTGTGCGTTATATTGCCACGTGTTACTATCACTATGTGTTCATACTACCATGAGTTGTATTGCATTATGTTATATTACCACGCGTTATATTGCCACGTATTAGTATTACTATGCGTTATATTGCCACGTATTAGTATTACTATGCGTTATATTGCCACGCGCCAATATTACTACGCTTTATATTGCCACGCATTAGTGTCACTACGTGTTAGTATTGCATCGCGTTATATCTCCACGCGTTGGTGGCGACTCGCGTTATATCGCCACGCGTAGGTATCGACTCGCGTTATATCGCCACGCGTTGGTATCGACTCGCGTTATATCGCCACGCGTAGGTATCGACTCGCGTTATATCGCCACGCGTTGGTATCGACTCGCGTTATATCGCCACGCGTTATATCGTCGCGCGTTGGTTTCAACTCGCGTTATATCGCCATGTATTAGTATTGCATCGCGTTATATTGCCACGCGTTACTCTCATTATTTTTAATACTACCACGAGTTGTATTGCATCACGTTATATTACCACGCGTTATATTGCCACGTATTAGTATTACTATGCGTTATATTGCCTCGCGCCAGTATTACTACGCTTTATATTGCCGCGCATTAATGTCACTAGGTGTTAGTATCGCATCGCGTTATATTGCCACTTAGAATTTCTCCGCGCTGTTAATAACTCTCCACATTAGTGTTATTCCGCGTTAATACCTAGATTTCAATAAAGAATAAATGAGATTAAGAAACTGCTTTAACGATGGTTTGCACAGGTGTAACAGCACATGATGTTATTCCGTGTTTCAGAAACGTGAAGAAGTCTAGAGATAATTTTAGCCGCGGGTTAATGTACTTGGTAATTTTTTTCTTTCACGGACAGATCGTGTACAGATACCGCGATAAGCTTATCCTCGTGACGAGACGAAAAAAACTTGAAATAAATTCAGACCCTCGGATAACCGTGATTGATTCCGATAATTTTCGATAACACTATCAGTCGCTTGTGATATAAACGAGATGAAAAATTGATTCTTTCGCCTCGATGTACGGTGAAGAAGTAAATATATGCTCGTCTGATGTTGCATGTCTAGACGGCCGAAACGTGACTCTAAATTAAGCATAATTAACACGTTATTAACTGTGCCAGGAGTGACTGGCACAACGTGTTTAATTTAATCAAGTAATTAAAAAACAACAGGGAAGAGATAATCTTAAGTATGCAGACAGAAGATTCGATAATTAAATTATCGAATCGTTATTAATTAACTCGATGACTGTTACCTATATTATTAACTCGATACTTAATTAATCAAACTTATCTTAAACTTATTTCGTTTCAAAGCTTTTATCACAATTTGCACTGTTTAAGTAACAACCGCATGCAAATACTAAGCGTGCAAAGTAAAGCGAATGAAAACCACGGATGCGAATTCGACACGGTCACGTGTAACATTTCGGTTAATTATTAGCAACCCGATTTCGAAAGGAACATGAGCTATTTTTGTGGACATAGCCTCGAGGAAAACAACTGGTTTGTTCTATTAATACCTATGGCGTTATCGCCATTTTTGCTAGTCTTCTGCCGTTGGCCAACGTACGATCTAGAGAAAGGATAAATCACGAACTCACGATCCCTCTTTGTTCTGCCTGTCTGAAGCCGTTACAAATCGCCGTTCAAACTTTTCTAGTTTACCAGCGCAATTTTACTGATATTTAAAACTCAATTTGCAGTTTTTAGTCACTCGTGGCAATATAACACGATCCAGTACTAATATGTGGCAATATAACGCGATGCAATACTAATGCGTGGCAATATAACAAGATGTAATGCTAACACCTAGTGACACCAACGCGCGGCGATATGAAACGTAGCATTATTGATGCATGGCAATATAACACGAGGCAAAATTAACGGATGGCTATATAACGCAAGGCAAAATTAACCCGTGACAATATAACACGATGTAATGCTAACATCTAGTGATACCAACGCGTGACAATATAATGCGAAGCAATACTAACACATGGCGATGGAATGCGAGTCAATATCAATACATGGCGATATAATGCGAGACGATGTAATGTGAGTCCACACTAATGTATGGCGATATAATACGAGTTGATACCAACACATGGCGATATAACGCGTGGTGATGTAATACGAGTCGATAGCAACGCGTGGATATATAACGCGTGCTGATATCACCGCGCGGCGATATAACGCGAGTCGATACCAACGCGCGACGATATAATGCGAGTCGATAACAATGCGTGGCGATATAAGGCGAGTCGATACTAACGCGTAGCAATACAATGCGAAGCAATACTAACACATGGCGATATAACGCGAGTCGTCATCAACGCGTGGAGATATAACGCGAGTCGATAACAACGCGTGGCGATATAATGCGAGTCGTCATCAACGCGTGGAGCTATAACGCGAGTCTATAACAACGCGTGGAGCTATAACGCGAGTTGAAACCAACGCGTGGCGATATAACGCGAATCGCCATCAACGCGTGGAGCTATAACGCGAGTCTATAACAACGCGTGGAGCTATAACGCGAGTTGAAACCAACGCGTGGCGATATAACGCGAATCGCCATCAACGCGTGGAGTTATAACGCGAGTCGATAACAACGCGTGGCGATATAATGAGAGTCGATACCAACGCGTGGCGATATAACGCGAGTCGCCACCAACGCGTGGAGATATAACGCGAGTCGATACCAACGCGTGGCGATATGACGCGAGTCACCACCAACGCGCAGCGATACAACGCGAATCGATACCAATGCGCGGCGATATAACGCGAGTCGATACTAACGCGTGGCAATATAATGCGAAGCAATACTAATGCATGGCGATATAACGCGTGGCGATGTAATACGAGTAAATATCAACGCGTGACGATGTAACGCGAGTCGATACCAACGCGTGGCGATATAACGCGAGTCGATACCAACGCGTGGAGATATAACGCGAGTCGATAACAATGCGTGGCGATATAATGGGAGTCCCCATACCAACGCGTGGTGATATAACGCGAGTCGATACCAACGCGTGGCGATATAACGCGAGTCGTCACCAACGCGTGGAGATATAACGCGAGTCGATAACAACGCGTGGCAATATAATGCGAAGCAATACTAACACATGGCGATATAATGCGTGGTGAAGTAATGCGAGTAAATACCAACGCGTGGCGATACAACGCGAGTCGATACCAACGCGTGGCGATATAACGCGAGTCGATACCAACGCGCAGAGATACATCTCGAGAAATTTCAAATAATTTTGCAAATACACCCACACAAATATTAATACCACTCTCCCTAATCAATCGATGTATCAAAACCAATCGATACAACGCATCAAAGCGAATAGGAATCTGCACACAGAAATCGCTCGATCGACAACAGGTTTTCCCACGCGGTGAGGTCGAGTGTTAACGAATTGACCAATAAGAACGATCAATAAGAACGAGGTCGCCAGCTAAATTAATTCGAAATCACCTGAAGGGTAATAGATCGAGGAGAATAATGGTATTGCCGTAGCTCGGTACCACTTGACGTTGCATGAATGGAGAAAGGTGAACGCGTGTTCGTCAAGGGCAGCCGAGTGAACAGCTGATTCCTTGTCGACGATGACAAATCAATGAAACGTGGACCAGATGGTTCGCACAGAACTGACTCCGCTGCTTACGCTACGATTCTCACGATATTCTTTTCAAGTTTGGGAGAAGACATTATCGATTCCGGTTATCCCTTTAGAATCTGTGATATCTTGGATGAAGAGTATATGATTTAGGAACTAATTCTGAACGCATCATAAATAGGTTAATAAAATTTTTATGAGATATAAATGTTAATGTGTAATAAAATATTAAAATGTAAAAGTTTGAGTACGAATTTAAAATAACTACTTTGGGGTCCATGACCGAAAGACGGAAGTGCAACTGGTTATGAATAATATAGTGATAATACTCAACGGTATATTGATAATGCACTAATAATATACTGATTGATGGCTAACATTAAAATTGGTCCAAAGGAATAAAATAGGGAAATGACACTTATATAATAATGGTCCTATGTAAAATTATATGTTTACATTGCGGTATTTGTAGAATGTTACTAAAGCATCTTACATATCCTAAACTTGAATACATCTTCAGAGTCAATCTATTTTCCAACACTGTTTAGAAAATCATCGACGACACGTGCTCCACATCTGGATGCATCGTAATCGCGGTAACCTTCTTAAAATAGAGAATCTCCTGAAGATCCCTGCGGGTAAGCCAAAGAAGAATTTTGTTTGGGAGATCGAGACAAACAGTGATACAATCTTAGAAATCTTTGTACACCCCAGAAGACATTAATTAAAACCAACAATTTCACTGTTAACTGCATATTTTATAAAATTTGATGAAGTTTGATTGAACGGTGGCTCTCTAAAAGACAGATTATTAAATTAGATTGTAGATGGAACTTCGTTTAGTTTGAACCTGAGCAGCTTCTTTGTCATAAATTATCGGTAATATAGTTTGTTCTCGCGTTTCCAGTAATGACCACCAGATGACTGTAGGCACAACAACTTGTTCTCGCAAGTTGTTTATCTTCGTTATCGCAGTGAAAAGATCGTAATTTTAGTATTATACAAATTTATATAGAGGATTCTAAATTTTAAGCTATAAATTTAGGCATTTCAGATTTATGGAAGCTAGGCTTTTGTTGGGATTTGTTATTTATGGATTTGGAGGTTAAGAGTTTTACCAATATGGGGATTTTGGGATCAAGATTTGGGAATCTAGGGATTTTTGAAGATTTGGGAATTTTGGAATTTATGGATTTGGGAATCTAGGGATTTTGGGATGTATGGACTCGGGAATCTAGGGATTTTGGGATCTATAGATTTGGGAACCTAGGGATTTTGAGATCTAGATTTGGGAATCTAGGAATTTTGGAAAATACGGATTTGGGAATTTGGGGATTTTGGGATCTATGGATTTGGGAATCTAGGGATTTTGGGATCTATAGATTTGGGAATCTAGGGATTTTGGGATCTAGGAATTTTGGAAAATACGGATTTGGGAATTTAGGGATTTTAGGATCTATGGATTTGGGAATCTTGGGATTTTGGAATCTAGATTTGGGAATCTAGGAATTTTGGAAAATACGGATTTGGGAATCTATAGACTTGGGAATCTAGGGATTTTAGGATCTATACACTTGGGAATCTAGGGATTTTGGGATCTATAGATTTGAAAATCTAGGGATTTTTGGATCTACAGATTTGGGAATCTGGAAATTTTGGAAATTACGGATATGGAAGTCTAGGGATTTTGGAATCTATAAATTTGGGGATCTAGGGATTTTGGAAACTATATATTTTAGAATCTAGGAATTTTGAGATCTACAGACTTGGAAATCTAGGGATTTCCTAATCTATGGGTGTAAGAATTGTTGTACTTTGAATTCAGATATACAAGAACTTGAATATATCTGAATCTAGGGATTTTGGATCTAGGAAAATAGAAATCGTAAAAACTCAAAATCAACAAATTTGAAGATTTAAAGATTTAGGAATTTATAAATTAGAAAATAACTTTGTAAATATCTAGATATTTAGAAATTTAGATCTAAAAATGTGATCTAGGGACTTTTCAATACAAAAATCTCCCCATCCTCGAAAATATAATAAAAGTTAGCTAACTGGAAACTAAAGAACCTAATAATTACAAAACTCAAAAAATTCCAACCAATTCTACAATATTACCATAAGAATATTAGCCACCATAACATCACTAAAAAATTGCAAACACCTCCAAAATTCCCTAAAATCCCAATATTCATAATTGTATAAATAAATCGTCCACAAAGTCTCCTCATAAAATTAGCATCAACGGAAAATCGAGTTATCGATTGCCCTCGAAATACACACACACACACTCGTCCAGAGACACACACGCAGAGGGTGATTCCGCCAGAAAGAGGGTGCAGAAGAAATTTCTCGTCATTCGCAAACTCTTGTTCTGCTTTACTAACCGAGAATCACAGTTATCGGAAGCCAGAGGACGCCACCTTCTTGGTGTCAAGTGGCGCCACTTTCGACCGCCAGTCGTTTAATCAAGCGTTTAGTGTGGGCGCAAAATGGCGTCACGAGAGGAACAATCAACCGCTCCTTCTTAGGAACGATACACCTCCCAGCGACCATAACGATCCGAACAAAAGCGACACCGATAAAGAAATCCACCGTCGAACCGTACATAACCCGTACTCGCGTTATATCGCATCGCGATTGATTTTTAGTTTTCCAGCCGATGCGAACGACAGATAGTTCGCTCAACTTTAACTTTCAAAGAGTTACAGTCAAGGTCGGCATCCCGGCACCTGCTGTCAGAAATAGAAGACCAAGTACACGGAACAATAGTTGCCGAGCAGCTGCACCGATAGAACTTCCGCTACTTTGCCGAATCGAATTCCGCGTAAAGACCCCTCTCTGTGCAACGGGCTCGGGAAATTGATCGAGGAACTTTAATGGCGGTCATTTAGAACGGTAATACGATTCAGATCGAGTCCTCGATTTCTCTAATCTTGCATAGCGAGGCGCCGTGACCTTCGGTTACGCCTTTAAAGAGGCACGATCTTTGTGTAATTATGCCGAGTAGGAAGATTGATGATAGATGGGGTGAATAATTAGGAATGGGGGTTTTAAGATATTGATAGTTGTCGGAGTCTCGGTATATGGCCTTGCTGGGAGTTTTGGATCGAATGTAATTGTTTTCGTGGAGGGGGTTTGAATATTTTTGTATATGGGAATTTGAGAATTTGAATCAGATTGTTTGATGGAATGAAGATTTCAGATTTGAACATTTTTGTATTTAGTACTCTTGGTACTTGTCGGAGTCTTGATATATGGCCTTGCTGGGGGTTTTGGATAACATGGAACTGTTTTCATGGAGGGGATATGAATATTTTTGTATATGGGAAGTTGAATCAGATTGTTTGATAGAATGAAGACTTCAGAATTGAACATTTTTGTATTTGGCACTCTTGGTACTTGTCGGAGTCTTCATATATGGCCTTGCTGGGGTTTTGGATCAAATGGGACTGTCTTCATGGAGTGGAAATATTTGTGTATTTGGGAAGTTAATTTAGATTGTTTGATAGAATGAAGATTTCAGAATTGAACATTTTTGTATTTAGTACTCTTGGTACTTGTCAGAGCCTTGATATATGGCCTTGCTTAGATTTTTGATCAAATGTAGCTGTTTTTATGGAGTGGAAGTATTTTTGTATTTGGGAAGTTGAATTACATTATTTGACAGAATGAAGATTTCAGATTTGAACATTTTTGTAGTTGGTACTCTTGGTACTTGTTGGGGAGACTCCATATATGGCCTTGCTTAGATTTTTGATCAAATGTAGCTGTTTTTATGGAGTGGAAATATTTGTGTATTTGGGAAGTTAATTTAGATTGTTTGATAGAATGAAGATTTCAGATTTGAACATTCTTGTAGTTGGTACTCTTGGTACTTGTTGGGGAGACTCCATATATGGCCTTGCTTAGATTTTGGATCAAATGTAGCTGTTTTTAAGGAGTGGAAATATTTTTCCTTTTAGGAATTTGAGAATTTGAGTCAAACAATTTAATTGAATGAAGATTTCATAATTTAACATTTCTGTAAAATAAAATATGTAAAATGCAAAATTTGAAAATTCCAACTTTGCATAAAATTTATAATTTAATAAATTAAAAATTTGAAAGTTTGTAAATTACAAAATCTAAAATAGAAAATTAGAAAATCCATAAACTATAAAATTTGAAAATTCAAAACTTAAAAGTTCAGTAAATTTAAGGAGTAAAAAATGTAAAAATATGTAAATGTAATTAAAAGTTTCTAAATTGCTGAATTTCAATTTTGAGGTAAAATAGTAATTATCTAGAGGCGAGTTTAAATATCTAGGGATATCGATTCATGGCGAGGATCTAGAGAAAAGAATCGATACTAGCGAGAAACCTTGTAAGCAAAAGGATTGATTGAAAGTCCTCTGGTGGCGAGCATGGGAGCTGCTCTGCCACACCCAATTTGCTCCGCATCTACAAGATGTATGCTACTTCTAGTTTCAAATCATATTTATATTCTAATAAAGATATATCACTAGATATTTTCAAATAACTCAACCTAGAAACTTAGGAAGAGAATGTTAGAGTCTTCAAGACTCTAAAATCTGCAAATGATCTACATGTTTGAGAATCTGGGGATATTTTTGTATATTTTGAATTTTAGGAATTTTGTAATCTAGGGACTTTCGTATTTGGTACTTTGAAATTTAGGAAAATTACAATTTAAATATTTGAAGTTCTAGTAATCTAGGAAATGATGATATTTGAGAATCTGGGGATATTTGTGTATTTTGAATTTTAGAAATTTTGTAATCTAGGGACTTTTGTATTTGGTACTTTGAAATTTAGGAAAATTACAATTTAAATATTTGAAGCTCTAGTAATCTAGGAAATGATGATATTTGAGAATCTGGGGATATTTGTGTATTTTGAATTTTAGAAATTTTGTAATCTAGGGACTTTTGTATTTGGTATTTTAAAATTTAGAAAAATCATAATTTAAACATTTAAAATTCTAGTAATTTAGAAATTTTGTGAATTACATATTAAAAATTCTAGTGATCCAGAAATATAAAAATCCCTATAATAAGAATCTAGGAATGTATAAATCTAAGAATTTACGAATGAAAGTTTCCATATAAGACATATCACTCTTTACACATCAAAGAGTATAAATATACTCAAGTATTAATCACCGATATTCAAATACAAATTATTTAGTGATTTCTATCGTCGTCCCCAATTTGTATCACACTGCTTTAATCAACCAAGACAAGCTTATCGACAACGCTAAGGAGTAACAATTTTATCAGTAAGAAAAAACAGACTCATTTGTCAACCTTGCAACAATCACCAGTTCTATTGTTGAAGAACCAGATAAAGACCTTAACTATATCCAAACATTGTATGCAGTTATCTTTGTTCTAGACAAACGTCGGGGACTTTCAAACATTCCGCGATACGGATAATGTCGCTGCTATAAAGCACTGAGGATTAAATAATATTATAGTAACACTGATGAAACTCAAATTTGGACGATTGGAAATTTTAATATCATTTTTAATTTAATTAAAAATTTGAATGTTAAGGAAATTCAAATTTGGGTATCGAAATTGAAAAATTTATAAAGTAGAATATTTTCAAATTTCAAGTATCAACATTTAGAAATACTGATATTAAGAAATTCATGATTGAAGTACCTGAGAATACTAAAATTAAAAAATTCTACAATTAAAATATTTTTACATTTCAAGATCCAAAAATTGAAAAATACTAAAATCAAAAAATTTGAATATTTCAAAATTCAAGATTGAACTATTCTACAATACTAAAATTACAAAATTTTCAAATTTGAATATTTTCAAATTTCAAGCACCAAAAATTAGAAAATACAAAAATTTCAAAATTTCCAAATTTCAATATTGCAAAAATCCAAGATTGAGATATAGGATGATACTAAAATTCCAATATTCCCAAATTCAAATATTTTCAAATTCCAAGCCTTAAAAATTCAAAAATACCTAAATTCCAAAATTCCAAAATTTCAATATTCCAAAATTCCAAGATTGAAATATTCAAAGATACTAAAATTCAAAAATTCCCAAATTCGAATATTTCCAAATTCCAAGCTCTAAAAATTCCAAAATACCTAAATACCTAAATTCCAAAATTCCAAAATTTCAATATTCCAAAATTCCAAGATTGAAATACTCGACGACACCAAAATTCCAAAATTCCCAAATTCGAATATTTCCAAATTCCAAGCATCAAAAATTTAAAAATACCAAAATTCCAAAATACGAAAATTTGAATATTCCAAAATTCCGAGATTGAAATACTCGACGACACCAAAATTCCCAAATTCCCAAATTCGAATATTTCCAAATTCCAAGCATCAAAAATTTAAAAATACCAAAATTCCAAAATACGAAAATTTGAATATTCCAAAATTCCAAGATTGAAATACTCGACGACACCAAAATTCCAAAATTCCCAAATTCGAATATTTCCAAATTCCAAGCACTAAAAATTCAAAAATACCTAAATTCCAAAATTCGAAAATTTGAATATTCCAAAATTCCAAGATTGAAATACTCGACAATCCTAAAATTTCAAAATTCCCAAATTCCAAAATTTCCAAATTCCAAGCACCAAAATTCTAAAATTCCAAAATCCAAATATTACAAAATTCCAGAATCCCAAAATCACAACACTAAAATCCCAAAATTGACAGCACTAAATTTCCAAAATCCCAAAATCCAAAAATTCCAAATCAACCATCCAAACCAAAAATCCGTCCCAAAAACGCACCTCCGAAACCTGCCATATACCAAGAGGTTAACGTTCCCTATCACCGCGAGATTCGTCGTACGCTCCGCAAGGCTGTAGTGTCACGCTTCGAAAGCAAGTATCCCTTTATCTCTCGCAAGCTTCTCCATTCTTGTCCACGCAAGCCTTTGTCCTCTCACGGCTCTATCGCTTAGCTAGAGCTCGCGTTTCCGGGGTCACGATGAGGCCGCTGCTCTTCGAACGCTTTTCACAGGGTGGTTCTTCGAGGACGCGATTCTTCCTCGACGACGGAGACCAACGTTAAAGAACAGAGAGCGAAGAAGAAGTCAACGAGCTCGTTTCTCCTCGATTCTCTGAATGCAACGCGACCTTGATAGCGCAGAAAAACAAGCCGTAGTGTTGGCCTGTTACCAGCATTTCGTTATTAATAAATCCAAAAATCTGCCTTGATATCATTATCCTATAGGATATCATTATCCTACGGACTTTTGGAGTAATGTTAGGCTAAGTTAAATTTGACGTATGACACGTTATTAGGGATAATCATCTAATTTTCCAATTCAAACTTGCTGTTCTGGATTGTTTGTACAATACTTCGTACCGTGGAACGAATTTATGAATTTTCATCCCGTCCTATAGGATTTTATCTCTTAGGTCTCTGGTTAGGTTAGTCTTGATCAGGTTGGTCTCTTAGTTACTTGGTGGTCGCATGGGTCCCTGGCCATCGAATAAGGACCGCGTCGAAAATTTCACTTTTGTGGCTACATACGGAAATTGTCTCGGGTCAAAATTATTACCGAATACGTTGATGACGATATATACACAGCAATTTACTATCGTGATAATAAATTGTGTGACGAGCGATCAAGAGCCGAGCGTCAGGCTCGAGTGTCGATAGTCAGGTGAAATTTGGTGAACGCCATAGAAAATGGAGCCTAGTTCACAACTCCACATCCGAGTCGAAAGAATTACAGATATTTGGGGAAATAAGGAAGATATAATGTGATCGATGTCGGATACAAGCTGTGATCAAGGGTGCACATGTGTTAATATCATGTGTAGCTAAATTATATTCGTGCAGGACTTTTAATTTTGAAAACGTGAAAATTTATAGCGGTCGATGGTGACCGTCTTTGTAATTGGCAGTTTACGATGATCACGTTGCAAGTTCAAATGCCAGTATCATCGCCGAATGATTTACGGGGATAAATTTAGGCGGTACCGAAATATTCGCTGAAACGCGAAACCAGGTGCGACAGAGTGCACTGACGCTGTGCACTTGTTTATCGCGATTATACTTTTCCGAGGTGGGTAATTGTCGCTGACTCATGTTTATTATAAGGCTTGCTCGTTATTTCGTTGTGAACATGTGCTAAGAAAACTTGATGATGCGAAAAATTTTGTGAAATTTGTGCGCAGATGTGAAATAGGGGTTGAACATTTTTTAGGTCGAAACTAAAAAAATGTTGTAATTAGAATATTTTTAATACTTGAATTTATTAATGTAATTGTTTATAAATTTCTTAATTTGAACATATTAAAATGTAGTTATTTAAAGGAGTCTTCATTTGTAAATTTGTTAATGTAAGGGGTTGAACAATTTTTTAAATTGAAAATATGAAGATGTAATTTAAAGATTTTTAATACTTGAATTTATTAATGTAACTGTTTATAAATTTGTTAATTTGAACATATGAAAATGTAGTTATTTAAAGGAGTCTTCATTTGTAAATTTGTTAATGTAGGGGGTTGAACAATTTCTTAAATTGAAAATATGAAAGGTTTTTTAATTTGAAGAATTTTAATTTCTAAATTCATGAATGTGAAATTTCTAGACGTGAAAATATACAAATTTGCAAACTTGAAATCATACAAACTAGCAAATATAAAAATTGCAAATTAAAAAAGAATTCAGTCTCTAAAAATTAGTATAAATAAAAAATTTGCAAATAAATGAATTTTTCAATGCAAAAACTACTTCTAAATATCTAAACTTGAAAATATAAAAATTTGCAAACTGGAAATTGTACAAATTAACAAATATAAAAATTAGAAATTAAAAAAAATTCAAAGACTACAAATTAGTGTACATTATAAATTTGCAGATAAATTAATTTCTCAAGGGCTTCAACCCCAACAAATCAGTAAATCAATAAATATCCCATCAGTGAAACAACAAATATCCCAATAAAAAAATATAAAAATCTGAATCTTAAAAATCTATTTTATAATCTTCTTCCATCGCCTATAAATCGACTCTAATTCCCCGCCTTTCATCCGCACTTTCCGCATTTTATCTCGCCGTTAATTAGTTTATCAAATGCAGTGCCGATTGCGTGTGAACCTCCATTATATAACACGAATGCGACACTCGTATATCGCCGCAGCTAAACGTGACTTTTTTCCCCCTCTTCCTTTGTCCTCACGTGGTTTCCCTATAAAATCGTTTCGTTCCACGAAAACGCGAAAACTATACATTTGCATATATTTCTACGAAGCCATATAAATATTGCAATTATATCAAACGATGAATGTATACGTTAAGCGACATGAATATTTAAAAACACTGAAGTTAAAGCGTTAAGCACGCAGTTGTTGGTCACGCGTCTCGATTATTGTTAAGATAAGTGGAGTGACCTCCGCTTTCGTTGCAAATCGTATTTGCAAATAGGAACGTGATATCGAAAATATTCTGCATAGTGCGTTCTTGATAACAGATTGCGATTTATGGGAAGAAAGATTGCGGTAGCATTAGTTTATCAAAGCTCTTGTTTATCAAAGCACGCATTTTTATTCCGAACGCATTCTGATGCTTATACTATGAAGTTTGAAGCATTGGAAGTGTCGGAGACATTCGCCATTTTGTCAGCACTGTTATTGTTAAGTAAGCTAGTAATAGTAATAGTAATAGTAATAAGGAGTAAGTTATAGAAAGTACAGTGCAGTACATAATATTTTCTCATTCATTTCATTGTTATTTTCGCAACTTCGGTTTTAGTAGATATTGGGGACATGGGGATGTGGGGATCAAGGAGATGTGGATGTGGAGATCTGGGGTTATAAGAAGGTAGAAATATAGGAGTGTAGAGATGCAGAGGCCTCAGTATGTAGGGATCTAGAGATATAGGGACCTAGTGGAGTAGGAACCTTGTGGTGTCAGAACCTTGAGGTGTAGGAACCTTGGAGTGTAGGAACCTAGGGGTGGAGGAATCTGAGGGTGTAGGAACCTAGTGGAGTAGGAACCTTGAGGTGTAGAAACTTTGAGATGTAGGAACCTTGTGGTGTGGGAAGCTTGAGGTGTAAGAACCTTGAGATGTAGGAACCTTGTGGTGTGGGAACCTTGAGGTGTAGAAACCTTGATGTGTAGGAACCTTGTGGTGTGGGAACCTTGAAGTGTAGGAACCTTGAGATGTAGGAACCTTGGAGTGTAGGAACCTAGGGGTGGAGGAATCTGAAAGTGTAAGAACCTTGAGATGTAGGAACCTTGTGGTGTGGGAACCTTGAGGTGTAGAAACCTTGATGTGTAGGAACCTTGAGATGTAGGAACCTTGTGATGTGGAAACCTTGAGGTGTAGGAACCTTGGAGTGTAGGAACCTAGGGGTGGAGGAATCTGAAAGTGTAAGAACCTTGAGATGTAGGAACCTTGTGGTGTGGGAACCTTGAGGTGTAGAAACCTTGATGTGTAGGAACCTTGAGATGTGGGAACCTTGAGGTGTAGGAACCTTGGAGTGTAGGAACTTAGGGATGGAGGAATCTGAGGGTGTAGGAACCTAGTGGAGTAGGAACCTTGAGGTGTAGAAACCTTGAGGTGTAGGAACCTTGTGGCGTGGGAGCCTTGAGGTGTAGTAACCTTGAGGTGTAGGAACCTTGTGATGTGGGAACCTTGAGGTGTAGGAACCTTGGAGTGTAGGAACCTAGGGGTGGAGGAATCTGAGGGTGTAGGAACCTAGTGGAATAGGAACCTTGAGGTGTAGAAACCTTGAGGTGTAGGAACCTTGTGATGTAGGAACCTTGTGGCGTGGGAGCCTTGAGGTGTAGTAACCTTGGAGTGTAGGAACCTTATGGTGTGGGAACCTTGAGATGTAGGAACCTTGGAATATAGAAACCTAGAGGTGGAGGAATCTGAGGGTGTATGGACCTAGTGGTGTAGGGAATTGGAGGGTATAGGAACCTTGTAGTGAAGGGACCTTGGGGTATATGGACCTTGAGGTATATGGACCTTAGGATATATGGATCTGAAGATCTGTAGGTATCAAGGTATGTAGAAATTTACTGGTGTAGTTATCTAGTGGTCTAAGAGTCTAAAGATGTATAAATCTACAGGGTCCTACATGTACAGCGTCCTACAGGTGTAGAAACCTCCATATGTATGTAAAAACCCAGTCATCCAAGAATATACATTAAAAATCTAGAAACCTAACGATAAACCTTGATACCCAACAATTCACATATTCATCCCCATAACTCATGAACGTGAACCACCTAGAAATAAAGTTTTAAATCAACGTAGTCTTGAATACATATACGTTTGTTCATGTATACGTCAACTAGTTAAAGAGCCGTACACAACGGGGTACCTCGTTCCCAGTATGCAAACGAACGTGCCTTGACGAGTGCTTTGAATTGAGAAAATTGGAGAAGATTGAGACGCCGTTTCACCGGAAGTTGCCTTCGGTGGATAAGTAAAGACACGTCAGAGGTTATGTTTAATGCATAGAGCACGATGAATCGTCGGCGCATTAATTCTGACGGAATTATCCGAATTATACGTGAATTCGTATCCATTTCTGTGACTCTAATTCGGATATAGTCTGGGTAAGTAATTTAGTGGGGTTCTTTAGCAAAATTGATATTATTTGTTTCTTGGTGTTTCTTGATATGATTTAAAATAGATGTGTAGTGATTTTTTTATTTAGAGATCTTGTATTTTTATGGGATTTGCACTTCTTTCATTATATAATCAATTATATAATTTATTTATTTATTTATTTAGGTATTAATTATGGGGGTTACATATCGATTTTCTTATTTTATTTTTGAAATTTATATTTTTAGTTAAATTTTCACTTCTTCGATTGTTGAGTAAAATGCAATTTTTATTTTTTAAGAATTGATAACAGGAAAAATTAGATATTAATTTTCTTATTTTATTTTTGAAATTTATATTTTTAATTAATTTTCAAGATTGTTGATTTTAATTGTGTAATTTTTATTTTTTAAGAGTTGATGACAGGAAAAATTAGATATTGATTTTCTTATTTTATTTTTGGAATTTATATTTTTAGTTAATTTTCAAGACTGCTGGTTGTAATGGTGTAAGTTTTATTTTTGGACGATTAATGACAAGAAAAATTAGGTATTGATTTTCTTACTTTATTTTTAAAATTCATATTTTTAGTTGATTTTCATTTCTTTGATCATAGAATAAGTTCATAATAATTTTTTATTTATGAATGATTGATTATAGAAAAAGTTAAATATTGATTTTCTTAATTTATTTTCAGAACTTATATTTTTAGTTAATTTTCACTTCTTTGATCATAGAACAAGTTCATTATAATTTTTATTTAGGAACAATTGATTATAGAAAAAGTTAGATATCGATTTTCTTATCTTATTTTCAGAATTGATATTTTTAATTAATATTCACTGCTTTTGTTATATAATAAACTGATGCAATTTTTATTCATTAATATTTGAAGCTTTTGAACAAAATTTTAAATAACAATTTCTTATTTTATTTTTGAAATTTTTATTTTTTTTTTAGCTTTGAATTTTTTAGTTCAAAAAATAGCTTCAATTTTTAATTCATAAATATTTGAAGATTTTTAAAAATTGAATATTTAATCTGCTCTTTATTTTCACAGTTTATATTTTCATATAATTTTCAGTTTCTCAGAAGTTCAATAAACAGCTTCAATTTTTAATTAAAAAAATTTGAAGATTTTTTAAAAATTGAATATCTACTTTGCTCTTTATTTTCACAGTTTATATTTTCATTTAATTTTCAGTTTCTCAAAAGTTCAATAAACAGCTTTAATTTTTAATTAAAAAATATTTGAAGGTTTACAAAAATTGAATATTCATTCTCTTCTTTATTTTCACAATTTCTATTCTCATTTAATTTTATTCAAAAAAATGCACATTTCAAGCTCGAAATTCTTTTTTCAGAACCCAGATTTTCCGTATTTCAGTTTCAAAGGCTAACACATTTAAGGAATTTTTTATTTCAATTTAGTTAGCGTTCCCAGCAGCGGTGCAAGGCACACCGTTATATTTCATATTCGTGTAATGAAATATCGCAGTAAATTAAGCTTCTTTATGGCCGGCACCGTTTCATTTTTTGCCCGTAAAAGCTTCGAAATGAATACAATTTGTGCTCCATAACCAGCGAAATGAAGTGAAACGCGAACATCTCAGCCTTCAACGAGATTCCAATTACACCGATTTAACTCTGGATGAACCTCTCTATCCGCTTTCAAGATATCAGCTTCCAATTGTCTATCTAAATTTTCGACTTTGTATTCCGCGTTCAATTCGATTCAATTACTAGTATTTGTTCTCTGATTTGCTCCTTTAACTTCTCTTGCTATGGCAACTTTCACGTATGGTTTATTGTGGAACACTAATTCAACCTAAATTAGGGGATTTGTAATTTGAATGTATTATAAGCTTGTATTGTGATGCACAAGTTTAACATAGTTATTGTAAGCTTGTAAATAAATAAATTATGTGATGTGCAATTTTAAATACAATTGTTATAAGCTTGCAAAAAAATGAATTATGAAATGTGCAATTTTAAATATAATTATTATAGGCTTGTAAATAAATAAATTATGTGATGTGCAATTTTAAATAAAATTGTTATAAGCTTGTAAATAAATAAATTATGCGAAGTGCAATTTTGAATATAATTATTATAAGCTTGAAAATAAACAAATTATGTGATGTGCAATTTTAAATAAAATTATTATAAGCTTGAAAATAAACAAATTATGTGATGTGCAATTTTGAATATAATTATTATAAGCTTGAAAATAAACAAATTATGCAAGGTGCAATTTTAAATAAAATTATTATAAGCTTGTAATAAAATGAATTATGTGAAATGCAATTTTGAATATAATTATTATAAGCTTGTAATGAAATAAATTATGTGATGTGCAATTTTAAATAAAATTATTACAAGCTTGTAATGAAATAAATTATGTGATGTGCAATTTTAAATAAAATTATTATAAGCTTGTAATGAAATAAATTATGTGATGTGCAATTTTAAATAAAATTATTATAAGCTTGTAATGAAATAAATTATGTGATGTGCAATTTTGAATACAATTGTTATAAGCTTGCTATTAAATAAATTATGTGATACACAATTTTAAATATAATAGTTATAAGCTTATTATTAAATAAATTATGTGATGCACAATTTTTAATATAATAGTCATAAGCTTGTAATGAAATAAATTATGTGATGTGCAATTTTAAATAAAATTATTATAAGCTTGTAATGAAATAAATTATGTGATGTGCAATTTTGAATACAATTGTTATAAGCTTGTTATTAAATAAATTATGTGATGCACAATTTTTAATATAATAGTCAAAAGCTTGTTATTAAATAAATTATGTGATGCACAATTTTTAATATAATAGTCATAAGCTTGTAATGAAATAAATTATATGATGCACAATTTTTAATATAATAGTTATAAGCTTGTTATTAAACAAATTATGTGATGCACAATTTTTAATATAATAGTCATAAGCTTGTTATTAAATAAATAATGTGTTGCACAATTTTGAATATAATTGTTATAAGCTTGTTATTAAATAAATTATGTGATGCACAATTTTTAATATAATAGTTATAAGCTTGTCATTAAATAAATTACGTGATGCACAATTTTAAATATAATTGTTACAAGCTTATAATTAACATTGAATAATTTTTAATTAAAACTACAGTAGTTATAAATTTAATTCAATACATAAATTATATTATACTTTAAAGAATATACAGGGTGCCTCACAACTAGTGTACGTCCCTGAAATGAGGGGTAGCTTCTGAACAAGATTTCCCTTATACATTCAGAAATATTTGCTTATTCAGACTTGCACAGCCAATACGAGGAACAGATATTTTACGAGCTCCGTAAAACTTTAATACCACTTTATTGGTCGTCTCTATCCGACCTTAACCCTTTCAGAGTCGAGGAAATTCAAATTCGATCTGCACATACGCTGAATAATTTACGATTCGAATAAATTATGTAATCCATCCTTTCTAATTTTATTAGAGAAATCTATAATATTTAAATTAATTAGCAATTTTTTATTTGGGAGTTAGAGAAATTTGGGGGCTGGAAATTTAGAAAGACTGAAATTTGTAGGTTGCAAATTTTTAAATATTAAAATTTGAGGGTTGAAAATTTTTAAATATTGAAATTTGAGGGTTGGGAATTTTTAAATATTGAAATTTGAGGGTTGGGAATTTTTAAATATTGAAATTTGAGGGTTGGAAATTTTTAAATATAAAAACTTGAGGGTGGAAATTTAGAAATATAAAAATTTAGGGGTTGGAAATTTTTAAATATAGAAATTTGTGGGTTGGGAATTAAAAAATATTGAAACTTGAGGGTTGGAAATTTTTAAATATAAAAACTTGAGGGTGGAAATTTAGAAATATAAAAATTTAGGGGTTGGAAATTTTTAAATATAGAAATTTGTGGGTTGGGAATTAAAAAATATTGAAACTTGAGGGTTGGAAATTTTTAAGTATGGAAACATGAGGGTAGAAATTTAGGAGTTGGAAATATTTAAACATAAAAATTTTGGGGGTTAGAAATTTAGAAATGTACAACACATAAATACAAATTCAAAAATTTGTAAATTCTCAAATAAGTAAAATAATTCTCAAACTCCTAAATTCTTAAATTCCTTAAAAAAATAATTCTCAAACCCTCAAACTTCCCCAAAAAATAATTCTCAAACCCTCAAACCCCCCCAAAAAATAATTCTCAAATTTCCCACCTAACCAACAACAATAACCAACTAACAATTTTACTATAAAGAATCAGCACAACAATAAAAAAAATTCTCAGTAACTTTCAAAAGAATAAAAAACCCTAATTACAGATTTCTCGACTTCCTCTCAAAACCTCGCAATTCTTCCGCGTGAAAAAACGAAGGAACAAAAAAGTAATTCTCCGAGTAAGTAGATTGAAAGGGTGCACGTGGAAAGAAAAAGCAATCGGAACTCGATCGAACAGTTCGAATTAAAATCACGATAATGAAGTTATCGTCGGCGTTCGCGGATGATCGCGTGTTTCACCGAAACGAATCGAGATTTTCGGTTCGGATAAAAATCACATTAACGATATCACGACTCGTTATTACGCGTTCTTCCTCTCGTTGCTCGAATAACCACGCGATGACCTTTCGACGAGCGAAAGAAAACGATTATCTGCGAGTTTTGATAGTCGCAAGAGAAAAAACTCTCGAGTGAAACTGCGTCTCTTGAAATTCGCAAAATTTGTACGTCACGTGCTTCGAACGAGTTTAAGTTTTTTGCAAAAATATTAATCTTTGGATTTTGGACTTTGGTCGAATTATGATTTGTATCGCGAAGAGTGTTTAATTACTTCAATTTTGAAATTTTGTGAAGTCGTAAGTGTTTAAGGATGTACTGTTGGCAAACCATGGGATGGCGCGTGAGGGGCGGAGCCGGGATTGAGGAACCTCCTTCCGCGCCATCATATGGGTTGCCATCAGTACACCTACTGAATTATGTTTTAAATTTTGCAACTCCTTTTGGTAAATTCTAATGAAGCACAAAAATTAATGTATCTGTCAGAAAATATCAAACATTATGCATTAATTTGCAAGTATAAATATTTATCTCTACATATAGAATACTCAATATTCTATTCCTTAAAATTAATTTTAATGAAGTGATAAAATATTTTCTATTTGTAAATAAATACATATTCATTCATATTTATTTATTTAAACTATTAAACAATATGATACTTCTTTCTTTACACACAAATTAATTTGAACGAAGTAATAAAATATTTTTAACTTATGAACGAATATAAAATACTTGATACCTTAATTTTTAAAATTAATCTTCCGTGTTATATTAGTTAAATACTTGTACAAAAATTGACATAAAGACACGTTAATTAATTCCACATTTCAAATAAATATTCCACTGAATTATTTCGTGTATTTCAAAATAAATTCCTAATAAATAACTGAATACAAATTGAATCAATTAAGCAGAGGAATCGATGAATACATGGTCAAAGCAGTGTACCGGAAAATTTAGTATAAAATATGAATATCAGAGCACAAAAGAAAAATGAATAATCTGATTCTGAAATATTGATCTCTAAATTTAGCAACTGGGAAATCCACCTATGAACAAGACGAATTTCCAAATTCGCGTAGTAACGAGTTGGCACAGTCGACTGCAGAGTTTTGGCTAGAACAGTTAAGATCCTCTCTGCACCTCTTTGGAAACGGAGGAAATTAGCCAGAGTAAATTAGAAACTTTCTAAATCGTCCACGAACCATTTACGAATTAGTGTTCCCGTTTAAATCAGCCTCCATTTGGTCTTAACTCGTGTAAACTTAATGTATCATGCATTTCAGCGTTGTTCGAGCGTGGAAAATGGTTTTGGAAGAGAATGTATGTAATCTTCAAGGTTTTTTCATTTCTATATTTGCGAATGATTGAATATTGAAACTGTCGACACTCGAGTTTATGAACCTTGAAATTTTGAATGAAAAAATTTTCAAATTTACAGGTTTATAAAATTAAAAATTTCTAAATTAGTAAATAATTAGATTTATGAATTCTTGTTGAAGTTTGACTGAGTTAAATTTATGAGTTCTTGTTGAAGTTGAAAATTTATGAAGTCTGCAATAGTGTAAACTTTCAATATAGAAATCCTTAGATTCTCAAATTAATAATCGTGAAAAGAAATCGTCAAATCCCCGAATTCTCAACCCTCTAAATTCTCGAGCTTCCAAATTCTCAACCCTCCAAATTCTAAACCTTCCAAATTCTCAAATCTCTAAATTCTCAAGCTTCCAAATTCTCAACCCTCCAAATTCTCAACCCTCCAAATTCTCAACCCTCCAAATTCTCAAGCTTCCAAATTCTCAACCTTCCAAATTCTCAAATCCCCAAATTCTAAACCTTCCAAATTCTCAAATCTCTAAATTCTCAAGCTTCCAAATTCTCAACCCTCCAAATTCTCAAGCTTCCAAATTCTCAACCCTCCAAATTCTCAAATCCCCAAATTCTCAAATCTCTAAATTCTCAAGCTTCCAAATTCTCAACCCTCCAAATTCTCAACCCTCCAAATTTTCAAGCTTCCAAATTCTCAACCCTCCAAATTCTCAAGCTTCCAAATTCTCAACCCTCCAAATTCTCAAATCCCCAAATTCTCAACCCTCCAAGTTCTCAAATCCCCAAATTCTAAACCCTCCAAATTCTCAACCCTCTAAATTCTCAAGCTTCCAAATTCTCAACCCTCCAAATTCTCAACCCTCCAAATTCTCAAACCCCAAATTTCAAAATGACAAAATTCCCAAGTTTCCCTACTTGAAAAAATGTCAAATTCCTAGTGTTCCTCCACAAGGAACATTTGTCGCCGGAACAAGAAAGAAAGCTAACGAACGAAATTAGTTTGCGATTTAAAATCCATTACCAGAACTAATTACTCTTTAATAGCAGTAATTTCACTCGGCCACTCGAACGAATTGCCCGATCATCCAAATAAAAGTATCGAGGGGACAAAAACTATTTCACGATTAATTCTTTTCAATTGCGGCGCGGTTTTTGTCGCGAACATTATACGTGTATCGTTTAAAAAAAACGTCGATTTCACTTTATTAAAATTGAACGAACGATCAAGGGAATTTATGGCCGTACAATAATTGTTTGTACGAACGCCTTTACGCGGTGCTCTTAGACAGATTACTTTTTATCCAAATAATTGTTCGTCGAATGGCTTAACGTTCGTCGAGTTATTAACAAGAATTATTGTATAGTCGATTGCGACTGGTATTTTTTTAACTAATGAAGTTAAATTTAAGGTTTACCCTGAAAGACTGAAAGTTTAATTTACAGATAAAAATCCTGACCGATAACTGTAATCCTGACAGATAAAACCCCGACACTTATAATCCCGTTAGGTAAAAACTTGACAGTCAAAAGTCCCGACAGCTAAAATCCTACTACCTAAAATCCCGACAAGTAAAACCCCGATATCTATAATCCCGATAGGTAAAAAATTGACAGTCAAAAGTCCCGACAGCTAAAATCCTACTACCTAAAATCCCAACAAGTAAAACCCCGATATCTACAGTGCCGACAGGTAAAAACTTGACAGTCAAAAGTCCCGACAGCTAAAATCCTGCTACCTAAAATCCCGACAAGTAAAACCCCGATATCTATAATCCCGATAGGTAAAAACCTGAAAGACAAAATCCCGACAGTTAAACCCCCGATGCCTATATTCCCTACAGGTAAAATCGCAACACCTATAATCCCGACAGGTAAAACTCTACCAGCTAAAATTCCCACAGATAAAATCCCGACAGCACAAGTAAAAAATACAGAATAAAATTTGTCAGTATATGACTTCATTCCCAAAAGAAAAATTTAGCTCGAACATTTCCTAAACATTCACAAAAAACTGTTTGTTCACTGCACAGAAAAAGAAAACATCCTATGTAACTATTTAAAAATACAAAAATTTGTAAGTTGACGAATTAGAAAAAATAAATTTGAGAACAAAAGAAACTTGAAAATTTAATGCAAGGTAAACTAGAATGCTGTTTGCCAAACAAAAGAGAATATAAGTCCAGTAAGTAATTAAGATGAAAAGCTTTCGGTGCATCAGGGCAGCTGCTAATTGCTTTCATCGCAAGAATGACTAATGAAGTGCACCGAGGATTCTTAGAATCACATTTGGCTCTTTACTTTCAACAATATCTTACCTTTCTTAAACTACGTAATCTCTGTCAACTTCAAGTTAAAGTCACGTTTTCGTTAACTCTTTTAAGTGATTGTATTTTAGGGAATTGTGGGAATGTAATCATTTTGGGATTTTGGAGATATGGTTATTTTGGGATTTTAGGGATTTCTACAGGGTTCTAGGGATTTTTAGAGATCAAAGGTTCTAGAGATGTATCAAGGATTCTAGAGATATATATATCGGGAGATTTCTAGGGATATTTGGAGAAATCTATGCAAATTTAGAGAAATCTTGGAAAAAGTTTGGTAACTAGTATCTAGGGATTTTTCAGACTTCCAACTCACCAAACTTCTAAATTTCTAAATTTGAAATTACTATATTTGCAAATGACCAACTTTCTAAACTTGCAAATCTTTAAACAATTTTTTAATTTTCTGTAATATAAAAATATGTGAGTGGGGATTTAGAGACACGTAATCTAAAAATCTAGGAATTAAACTCTCAAATTTCCAAATTGATAAATTCCAAGTATTAAAAATGTTTAAATTGAAAAATGTAAAAAAATGAAGGGAACAACGCCCCTTTTCTGTTCTCAGGATGAACTTAATTCGGGGTCAGAGCAAGTTGGTGCAGAGCGTAAGGATAATCGATACTTGGCCGGCGAAGACTGGTACCAGCACCGTCTCCGTTCCACCTGGCAACCGCGAGATATCGACACGTAATTACTTAATCGACCATCACGCGTGATTATTTATAAATCCGATCGGACGTCGTTATTCTTGTCGAACAACGCCCGGCAAAATTATCGATCGGTTATCGGAACGCCTTTACGGGCTAATTATTATTTAACGAGCCGATCACGTGCTGACAAAATTTTCGCTAAATTAATTTAACATTCTTCTGAAATTTGTTTCATTTTTATTCGTGGTAAAATGTTACTTGTTGAAATTCTTAAACTTTCAAGTTATTAGGTTTTCAAGTTTATTTTCAAATTGAAGAATTTTCGAATTCACTCGGTATAAGATTCGATATAAGTGAAGATTACCTATTTGATATAAGTGAAGGTTGCCTATTCGATACAAGTGAAAATTATATTTTTCTTTCTATTCTTTCCTAAATTCACCAAAACGTAAAACCTATACGATACAAGGCACCGAGAGATTCGCTTATATCGAATCGTTATTATAATTGACAATTTCTTGAACATATACGGAAGGGTCACAGAAGGTTAACCGCAACGAACAAGAAGTTCGCATACGCAGGAGGAGTCAACGGAGGAAATTCGCGATTGCGAAACTCGCGTGTCGCGAACGGCTTAATACCATGGGGGCATATTGACCCAGATGAAAGGGACACGTGAGCGGGTAACACGATCGACCTCCTCGCTGCGTGTAAGTACGAACTTTTTGACGTGGATGTGTCGTCATCGTGGAAAAAGATAAGCGGACAGGGGTTTTTCAAACGGAAGAAAAGAGGCGGAACTGGGTCGATCCATAGCCCACGGAATTACTTCAGATGGGGGGAAAAATCATTCCCTGACAAAACTGGACGCTTATTTTTGGCCTGCCTTACAGTTGACACTGCTGGTATTATTTCTGCCATCGTTAACACTCTGATTAACATCTTGTGTTTTAACAAAATACGTGTAATCATTTATAATAAATTTTTATCTAGGGATTTTTAGTTTTTTCTGTTGTATGTACTTTGTAGTATTTATTAAAATTATTTATTTTGGGCAGATGCAAAAATTATTGTGGTCAAAATTATTATTACGTATGTGATGTGTGTGTATGTATATAATTATATAACATATGTGTAGTATGTGTGATCATATGTCACGTGTGTATATGTATATAATTATATGTATAACATGTGTATAGTATGTGTGATCATATGTGGTCATATGTGACAGGTGTATATGTGTACAATTATATGTATAACATGTGTTTAGTATGTGTGATCATATGTGGTCATATGTGACAGGTGTATATGTATACAATTATATGTTTAACATGTGTGATCATATGTGGTCATATGTGACATGTGTATATGTATATAATTATATAATATATGTATAGTATGTGTGATCATATGTGACGTGTGTATATGTATATAATTATATGTATAACATGTCTATAGTATGTGTGATCATATGTGGTCATATGTGACAGGTGTATATGTATACAATTATATGTATAACATGTGTTTAGTATGTGTGATCATATGTAATCATATGTGACATGTGTATATGTATATAATTAGATAATATATGTATAGTATGTGTAATCATATGTGACGTGTGTGTATATATACAATTATATAACACATATGAGATATGCACAAAATCATAAATAACAAAATATATATAAATATGTATCATACATTTACTTATCACACGTTTACCACTTGTGACACTATCACTTCCTACAACTGCATTTAAATAATGCTAATATAAAAGCTATTATTATTAATTTATTCTCCACGTGCATACAAATATTGCAAATATAAAAATTGTTCATGTAAATTTATTCTCCAAGTGCATTTGAATATTGGACACGTAAAAATTGTTTTATTTAATTTATTATGCAACTATATGTAAATATTGCAAACATAAAAATTGTTGCTGTTTAATGAATTGTATAGTTGCATATAAATATTGCAAATATAAAAATTGTTGCTATTTAGTTAACTGTAAAATTGCAAACAAATAATACAAACTTAAAAATTGTTATTATCAATTTGTTGTCCAACTGCAAATATAAAAATTGTTGCTATTGAGTTCGTTGTAAAATTGCAAAAAAATATTACTAACCTAAAAATTGTTATTATCAATTTGTTGTCTAACTGCACAAAAGTCTTGCAAATATAAAAATTGTTTTAATTAATAAATTGTCCAGCTACATATAAGTATTATTAACGTAAAAAGTGTTATTAGATAAAATATAAAAATGGCAAAAATGATTGATATTCGGACAGCCTCTGAAGGGTAGAATATGTCCTTCAGATATGTCGCAAAATTTGACGAGGATCATAACAGCCCGGACACGTGCAATCTCCCCAGCTCGTCATTATCACTTCTTTCAAGGTTACAAGAGATCGGAACAAGATGGATGACGAAAGAAGGGAGGAAGAAGAGAAAAAGAGGGGAAGAGTTTTATCCTGTGGCTATCGGCAGATCGTTGCCTTTGGCCGGCTTACAACAAAGGATCTATAAAGGTGTCGACGATTACGCGGTAAGTTGCGAGAATAAGGATTGTCTGGCCGTTCGGTGTCTTCCATCGAGGATTGTGAAAGGAAGTATATGATAATATGTATCCGTCGCATGACTAATATTGCCACCGTCGAACACCTACTGATGTAATCGTGCGCGGCGTTATCTGAAATTGTGGAAGGTTTGCGAACCCACGTCCAATTAAACTTTCCACGTATCTTAATCTTAATCCTTATGCGGGTAATTGCTTAATTCTTTTTTCGAAATGATTTTTAATAATTTGGTTGGTAAGTGGGTGATATGGAAATTCAGAGGAGATCCTAAATTAGATTTGTGGACATGTACCTATTTCTCTAGATTTACATGTTAGCATAGATATGTGGTATTCTCTAGATATTGTATAAATTTTAGTATCACTATATCTCTAGATTCTTACATTCTTAAATTGCTTTTTCAACAAAGGACGAAATTTCAATGTCACTATGTTGCTAGATTACAATATATCAATGTCACTATATACCTAGATTTTTACATTCTTAAATTATTTGTTCACTAAATATCTAAATTCAAATGTTCCTATATTACTAGATTATAATGTATCTATGTTATTATATCCCTAGAGTGCAGTATCTCAATGTCATTATGTCACTAGATTATAATATATAACCCTATAACACTATAACCCCTAAATCCTAATATCCCTAGATCCCCTAAATTTCAATGTCACTACATCAATGGATTACAACAGCCTAATGTCACTAAATCCCTAGATCTCAATATCCAAATATTACTATATACTCAGATCCTTAAATACTAATGTCACTAAATCCCTAGATCTGAGTATCCTAATACTACCATATCCCTAGATCCCTAAATATTAATATCACTAAATCCCTAGATCTCAATATCTCAATACCACTATATCCTTAGATTCCTAAATATTAATGTCACTATATCTCTAGATGACAACATCTTAGTGTCACTATATCCCTAGATGTCAATATTTCCACAGTATTAAATTCCTAGAGGAATTACTAAATTCTAATATCACTAAAATTCTCAAAATTCCAATGTCATATTCCTAGATCCCTAAACCTTAACATCACAATATCCCTAGATCCCCAGATTTTCACAAACTGTAATATCCAAACTTCCAAACTGCAATGTTAGTTTGAACTTTAAATGTAGAAATTTTGGGATTTTTACATTTGAAAGTGTAAAAATTTGAGTATCTAAAAATTTGAAAATTTTGTAATTTAATATTAACAAATGTTTGAAATTCAGAAATGAAAAAATTTAGGAAATTTTAGAATTGAGAAATGTAAAATTAGAAATATACGATTCACAAATAAAAAGAAGTTTAACCAGTAGAAAATCCACAGCTCATAAAGAGAATAAGCTTCGATCTTCCTCGGCGTATATAGCTTCGTTATCTAATCAATTTACATGGTTGCATAAATGAAACAACCGCAACTGGCGATTATCTAGTATCTATCGTCCAACGTTTGTGCCGCGGATTACAAATTAGCGATACCGATCATCGTTGCTAATAATTTCACATCCTGTATGCTCGGTTGGGATTCATTTTAGACGGTTCTTTCTTTCTTTAAACATTATGCGATGGAGCAAGTGTTATCGTTGTTAATTAATCTCTGCTTGATAGAACGGTGGGTCAGTTTGACGTTGATAAAATATCATAGAATGGACAGATAACAGTCTCTGAATATCTTGATGGTGAATTTCAAATTTCTAGAAATTATTTAGGGAAATAACAGAGAAATAATTGTATCAGATAAAAAAGAAATGAATGAAATAAGGAGAGAAAGTAAAAATCTAGGGACATGAGGATTTAGGAATATTATATAGTGAATTGTGGATTTAGAAATTTTGAGATTTATGGATCTAGGGATATAGATCCCTAAATTCATCCCTAAATCCTTAAACACCTAAACTCAAAAATCTTCAAATCCCTAAACATCTAAATTCAAAATTCCCCAAATCCCTAAATATCCAAATTCAAAATTCTCCAAATCCCTAAACCCCCCAAATCCCCAAATCCTTAAACATCCAAATCCAGAATTCCCCAAATCTCTAAATTACCAAATCCTCAAATCTCCAAATCCCTAAACATCCAAATCCAAAATTGCCCAAATCTCTAAATTCCCAAATCCTCAAATCCCCAAATCCCTAAATTGCCAAATTCCCAAATATCCAAATTCAAAATTACCCAAATCTCTAAATTCCCAAATCCTCAAATCCCCAAATCCTTAAACATCCAAATCCAGAATTCCCCAAATCTCTAAATTACCAAATCCTCAAATCTCCAAATCCCTAAACATCCAAATCCAAAATTTCCCAAATCTCTAAATTTCCAAATCCTCAAATCCCTAAATTGCCAAATTCCCAAATATCCAAATTCAAAATTCCCCAAATCTCTAAATTCCCAAATCCTCAAATCCCCAAATCCTTAAACATCCAAATCCAGAATTCCCCAAATCTCTAAATTACCAAATCCTCAAATTTCCAAATCCCTAAACATCCAAATCCAAAATTGCCCAAATCTCTAAATTCCCAAATCCTCAAATCCCCAAATCCCTAAATTCCCAAATTCCCAAATATCCAAATTCAAAATTCCCCAAATCTCTAAATTCCCAAATCCCCAAATCCCCAAATCCTCAAATTCCCCAAATCCGTAAACTCTCGAATTAAAAAATCCTCATACTTCCAAACTCCCGATTCCAAAAATCCCCAAATTCAATGCACAAAATCCAAAATAAAAGAAGAAAATCACCGGGCCATAATATAGAATCACGCGAGCGATCCGCTCGAATGCGCTCGGAGGCTAATCGCGAATACGTTCGCCAAAAATACACGATGCACGAGAGAAGGCTCGATATCGATATGAACCACGGCGATTGACACGAACTCGAACGAAAGCTCGTTATTTCGGTCATCTCGATGCGCGCATCACACACTATACACATATATGTATAATATATTGATGGACGTACTCTTTTAAAAATTAGAGACTTGCCAAAATTGTGCCACTTAAAATTGTTTATGTCATAATATATTTATGTTATATATTTTAACATATGTTACTTCCTTTAACCCTCGTGTTGTTATGTATTGACTGTATTTTAATTATTATACATTAATAATATAGATTTTAACACTATGTGGGTTAGACCTTAGTGTATCATTTTTTTGCAAGCTTATTTCATCAATTAATTAATATTTTTTTTCTTTAATTAATATTGTAAATTTGTAGCAAGAAAAATATTTTTTAATTTTGTATGTTAGTACGTACTAACATGGGTTAGACCACAGTAAACAATTTCCTTGCAAGCTTTATCTTTTGTCAATTAATTAATATTTTCTTTCTTGAATTAATACTGCAAATTTGTTCCATGAAAAATATTTTTTAATTTTGTATGTTAGTGCGTACTAACATGGGTTAGACCACAATAAACAATTTCCTTGCAAGCTTTATATTTCATCAATTAATTAATATTTTCTTTCTTGAATTAATACTGCAAATTTGTACCATGAAAAATATTTTTAATTTTGTTACAAAATTTTTATATTTTGTATTTTTTCCTGTAATAAAATTTTTCATGTAACAATATTAATCTCCATGTAATTTGATGAAAAAACTCGTTCATAAAATTTAATTTTACTAATTGCAATTATTAAATAAAAAATAATCTAACAAGTTTTCCATATTAAATCCCTGTTTTCCATTCAATTGAACATTGCTTTCAATATCGAGCTTTGTTCATAAAACTTTTTTATAATAAACCTTCTTGTATTTTTTATCTGATACACTCCCCACGCGAATTAATATTACAGATCGTAACGAGTTTATGCCTTGTCACGAAGCTTTCTCGCAACGTTTTATATTTTTACCTGATACTTTCAACCCGAGTTAATATTACAAATCGTAATGAGCTTTTTCCACGCTGCGAGCCATTTTTATAATGTACGTTTCGTTTCGTTCTCTTGTCTGCTTTATTGCGGAGCTTTTTCGCGACGTTTCATGTTATACTCATCGAATATCTACGTAAGTTAATATTAGAAATACCAGCGAGACTTCTTTGTTATATTACGCAGCTTTTTCATTAGATTTTATGTTCCACGTTTAATGATACACCCTACAGGAGTTATCGAAGATTTTAACGAAGCTTTTTTCGAAGTTCTGTTGCCTCCAGGTATTGGGGAACTTTTATGCGGATTTAATTGGTGTAGCTTCTTTTTTAAATAAACACATTAATTACAGTTTTCTATTTTTTCTTTCAAAATACTGTGTAATATTTATACAATTTAATAAACATCATGGAATATTATCAGACTGTAAATAATTATCACAAATCAGACATGTATTAAACATGACGGAATATTCATAATTCATAAAATCTTTGAACCAAGCTTATCGATGCTCGTTTAATCATTATAATTATCGTCAGAAGTCTTGTATATACAATAGTACGAAAGAAATTGATGAGGTATTAAGAATGTGACCGGTTACGACTTTGGCAGTCCTCCTCCTCATTGTCAACCGTTTCTTTTTCGAGTGCGACATTGAACAATACCGACAGTATATTAATGACAGCGTTAATGACGCTCGAGAAATCGTATATCAACGATTATTAGCTTTTATTATAGCAATAACATCGTTTTGAAAACCGAGCATAAAATCAATAACGTTCTCAAAAATATTTGCATATGGGGTCAATAATAAAGTTTTAATGAAATAAATATTGGGAGTTTTTATGAGAAAGGATCTTTCATTTTGTGGCACACCTGAATTTTGAAAGGGACTGGAAGGGCGTAGCCCAAATATCGGTCAGATGATACCTTCGATTGTTCAGCGCCATGACACCATCGGCGGTAATACGTTCTTCAAAAATTATAGTTCAATATTTGTTCCATAAACGTGAAACGTTCGAATCTACATTCATAAATTACTAGATTCACGTATTTCCAATTATTTATATTTGTAGATTCATGTAACATTAGATTTCAATATCCCTAGATGCGAATATCCCTAGATACCAATATTTGTAGATTTCTATATCCCTAAGCTATAGTTTCCCTAAATATTTAAATCTTCACATCCCCAAATCTCTGCATTTCTAGATCCCTAAATCTTCAGATTCTTTAAATTCTTAAATCTCTATATTTCTAGTTCCCTAAATCCCCAGATAACCTACATCCCTAATCTCCACATTTCTAGATCCCTAAATCCTTGAATCTTTATATCCCTAAATCCTTAAACCTCTATATTCCTAAATTCTCAAACCTCTATATCCCTAAATTCTTAAACCTCTATATCCCTAAACTCTTAAACCTCTATATCCCTGAATTCTTAACCTCTATATCCCTAAATCCTTAAATCCTTGACCCCGTATCCCCACATCCTCACTCCACAATCAACACTGAAATCTACAAACAATTAGTGCTTCCAGTCTTCCCCCAAGAAGCGCTCTACAAACAACATAAAATAGAAAGATAAAGGAAGAAATCCCACGTCTGCGTTAGGAAGATAAAGAAATTTGGTCCCCGAATAGCTATTATATCTCTACCAACAGAGATTATGCTTGGTGGTCAGAAGTTTATAAATAGCAGACCTCAAACTGTGAGCAGACATCATTGATGATAATCTCGCTTGAATTTTGATTAGATCACAATTCAGCAATTGTATTTGGAATAATGTGCACTGTCTCCGTGAGCTAAACACATTCACCACATGACATCTCTCTTTTTTATTCGAGGTCACTGGTTTTGTATACTTTTACATGGAGGAAAATCAGTGTCATACAAATAATTTTATAATTATCTAGAATCATATTATATCCTATGTTATTTTATAAAGACAGTGCTTTGTAAAACTTGCAATCAAGTGCTGATTAACAAACACGTTAAACCTTCATTGTAAACATAAAAGATACAAATATTTGAGAAATTGTGAGTGCACACTGTGTATCATTGACGTAAAAAGTGCTTACATAGAAAAATATTAATAATTACTGATCAAAGTCATTGAAAAGTGCATGAACCTTCAATCGGCAGCTCACTGTCATATAATTATAGGCTATTTTTGACAGCAGTACTTGCACAAGAATTGTCTACAAAAAAAGACTATGTTTCTCAGAGTCTTTCATTAGTATTCATGTTCTTGCATAAAGAAATTAAATATATAAATGGAGGAGAGATTAAAGTGTATGATTTTAAATTTTAATTAATTTCTCGAATCTGTAATGGTGAGTTCCTTCTCCCTTTAGTATTCAAGAACATGTAGTTTACGAAGTATAAAGCATTACTATCGCATTCACTTTATACTCATTAGAGTTTCCACGTAATAGAGCAACGATTACTTCATAAATATGTATTCTAAAGTGCATAAAAGAATTTAAATAGTTTTTATGCTGGAAACTAATGCATTCTTGTGGTTATAATAACATGAGAACAGAACTGTATAATTCAGTCTAATCTCTAAGAATTACCAGCAGTAAAACAATTGCGTCACAGTAAAATAACTGCGCCGTGTTAAAATTTACCACTGATTCTTTTTGCGATCATTAAAATCTTAACATCCCTAAGGTATCAAAGATTCATAAAAAAATTACCCATAGAATCTTCAATAATCACGGTACGAAATCCACAATCATGCAATTAACACAATCAGCATGCCAATGGAGACGGGTTAGGACCATAGAGCTAATCTCACTTATCACTTATCAATCTCGTACAACATTCATAAAGAAAAAAAACGGTACTATCACGTAGAAACATTTAAAATTGTTAAAAAGAACTGTCCGTGCAGCGGTATCAGCCGAATACAATGTTTACCGTAAACTCTACGCACTGTAACAACATAATGCACAATTTTTCAACGAGATTCACAACAGAAAAGTTGAAGAGTATACGTAACAGCGATTTCTGACGGAATCGGCCGAGAACGATCGCGTTCCCGTGGACGACACCCGCGGATTGTCTGGTTTTCTCGCACTGTCCGGAACGCGATGAACACAAGCGCGATACGCGTGCCGCGTAAACATCGGATTCAGCAGAAGCCGCCAAAACGGAGAATTACGAAGGTACGTGAAGGAAGATCTAAACAGCATCGGTAAAAAGAATCCCCCCTACCCTCTTCCTCGGGCACCCGCTCCATCGCTTTCCCAAGAGTAACCCAGCCACTCGCACGCAGACGCACAGTTCTGCATTCGGAGACGGACAGGCGAGCGAGCGAAGCGGCGAGAGAAAGAGCGCGGTAAGAGGGGCAACAAGTGAGGAAGGAGTGGGATATCGATGGTGGGGAAAATCGCTGGAGGGGGTAAAGGAGCAGGGGAAAAACTAGAGGGGAGAAGCCCGAGAGAGCTGAGTAAAAGCTACGATAGAACCAGTGATGGGTAACTTCTAGGGATGTGCGGGTATCCCGATCTGGAGGGTGTCGGGTTCGGGAAAATTCGGGCGGGAGCTTGAATTTTCCTATACACAAATTTTTAGAAACTTGCAAATCTCAAGATTTAGAAATTTCATAATTAACAGTAGGGAATTTGGAAACCTGGGGATTTTAAAAATGAATCTAGAAACTTAAGAATTTGGGGACTTTCCAGTTTAAGAATTTAGTAACTAGGGAATTTAAAATCCAGAATTCAAAAATTGGTGTTTCAAGAAATAGGAATCTGGGGACTTGGGAATAAGGAATTTCAAAAACTAGGGAATTTGTAGATTTGAAAAGCAGCGGTACCAGAAAACTAGTACTCTAATTTAAATACTAGGAAATTAAGTACCTTCATGTCTAGGGAATTTCAAATTTGGTAAATTTAGTAAATTTAAAAGTTTGTAACTATGAAAGTATGAGATTGTGTGCCAAATATTTTGGAATCAAAATGTTCCTAAATCTTGGATATTCGTATTTAAGAAAATTCTTTTGGAATGCCACCTCATCCGAATTTATCCGAACCTGAATCCATACTTTTTAGCACCTGCACAAATATCTGTGCTGACAAGGGCGCGGTGAGGGCATCTACGAGTAGACTCTCGTTATATCGCCACAGTACCATATAAGCCATCGTTGCAATTCTCTCAATCAACAATAAACAAAGTAATTCTTTTATACACTATTTTCGTAACTTAATTTCTAAATTTAAATATTAAAAAATGACTAAACAAGACAATTTACAATTTCAAACTATCTAAACCTGAACTTTCCCTAACTTAATTTCAAAACTACTAAATTTGAAAGTTTAAAATAAACAAACTCAAACATCCGTAAATTCATAGTTAAAAAATTGATAAATGTCAGAATTTTAATATCCGTGCACCTCGGCGCACTACGGCAGCAAGATAGCGCCACCAGTAACATAAAAGCTCATGCGAGGTTAACCTCGTTCAACCGGCAATATACCGAGAGTCCATCGTACCACCCTGAAGCCACTTGATCCAATTGTCAGCAGTGATAAACTGTCTGTCATTATCATTCTTTGTCATCCAGCTGCGTATCGAGTGCCCGTGAGTGCGAACCGCGGGCAGCCGATAATCTGATCGCTATAGGTTAAGGTACGTCCTACGGTACTCACTGCTGACTCTCATGCCACCCAGGGGCGGATTCGAGGGCGCGATGGTACAATCTGCGAAGGAGGTGGTCCTCGGTCGGGAGCTCATTCTGAAATCTAGTTGACCCGCTTCTCCGCCACCACCTGACACTACGGTTTAGAATACGCCGCTTCTGTTTCCGCTGGTCGCCGCCTCGGCTGGCCGTGCCGCTTCCTCACGCGAAGATAGCCAGCAACGCGTCGTCGTCGTCGTCGTCGCCGTCGCCGTCGCCGTTGTCGTCGTCGTTGACACCACCTCGGACATCAATGACAGCACGAACGATAATTACATCGCACGCACGCATGCACGTCCGCACGGTTCGGTTCTTCTATGTTACGCCACGGCCGCGCTCGATCGATGGATGGAGGGAGAGAAAGAGAGCGAGACGGCACGACGCTCGGGCAGAGCGACAGAGAAAGAAGAACGAAGGAAGGGCAGGAGGGAGAGTAGGGAAGAGCTACGAGCGAGCAAAGCGCGCGCAACAAACTACGGCGAAGAATCGTGGTCGACGATGGTTAACCCAGCAACGCGGGTGAAAAGGGAAAGTGGTGGCCGTCAAAATTTTCGCACTCCCGTTAAACGGCCGTCACGTTACTTGGCGACTATGAAGCGTTCGTTCAACGCCGCGCACCGAATCTTTTATTCCCGTCGTTCGGACGAGACCAACTTCACGCGACGCTCTTCTTTCTTTGCGACACTACGTTTACGACGCACCGCATCGACGATCGACACCGATCTCGCCGCCTGTCAGGGAGTATCGCGCACCGAGAAGTGCGGTTCTACTGCCTAATAACCTGACGAGGGCGCGGAGCGTTGCGGGGAGCTATGCCGCGAGGGGAGGCAGGGGTTGACGTTTTCGGAACGGTTCGTACACACTCGCCAGTGGAGGCACACCGCCGCACTCGGTAGCTTTCCTATATAGCGCCGCTCCACGATGATCCGGTTGACGGCTCGGATTTCTTCGCCGTTTCTATACACCTTCTCGCGGGATCGGCAACGCGATGAATTTCGATTTTCCTTCGCTATACTCGGCGTTACATCGTACTTCTCCGCTTGCCTCTACTCTTTTTCGACCTAACGGCGTAGTCGTCAATTATGTCGCTCCGTCTCTCTCGCTCTCCCACTTTCCTTCCTTTCTTCTCGCGGGGGAAGCGCTGCTTTCTCGCTCCGATATACTTTGAATCTTGTCACTCTTTCCTGCGCTCGTTCGCTTGTCAGGCCCGACTATCGACTTGCCGTGCTTCTGCTCGCGGATATTTCGCTCGTTGAACAGCCGGGAAACGATGACGCCGACGTGGACGTCTTCGTCGTCGTCCGTGTCGACGTTGCTTAAGGGGAGGTCGTCGTCACCGTCGTCGTTGCTCGCCTCTCTGCCTTTCGTTGAACGTGAAACCACTGTACCAGTAAACGACGCCTCGGGCCTGGCGGCGGGAAAGAGATAATGGCGCGGGCTTGACTTACGCGGCAAAATCAATCCTCGACGATCAACGACGTTTTCTCTTCCTCGCCGTGCACACGAACACCACACCAGCTACGAATTTTTCGAAGCCTCCTCAGACATTGACCCGTTCGGGATAGATCGGGCCACTCGAATGTCCACGGACATTGCCGAAAGTGACGTCAGTGATACCCCGCCCTGCCTCTTGCCGTGCCAATCGTCCTACGGCAAGTGGGATGGCGCTTTTGTCGTCTTTATTGGCGCCATCCTGTGTCTAACTTCAGTATTATTCCATGTACGCGGGAAATTTAACCCTTTTATTCCCACTGTTGTTATATAACATATATAGCATAAAGGTATACTTGTCTGCCTAAGGTGCAGAGGGCTGACTTCATATTTCTGTTCTTATATTTAGTTTCTTTAATGAGAAACTGCTGATATGTCCTTTGTAAGGATACAGATATGTTCTTGGTAAGCAGTGAAATATTTTTAATTAATTTGGTTGGGAACAGCACTTACAACTGCATATTGTAAAACAGAGTAATTTTAATAGTTAAAAATAAGCTGAGTACCTCACAGTTAGTATTTTGTTTAAATCTACATTTAAGTATGCGCTACTGGAAAACAATACTGTCAGCACCATCTAGTGGTCATAAGTGTAGCTATGAAAATATAAAATTGCATTTTTCTACAAAGTAAGACATTTTTAGGTTCTGTTAATTATTGTAATTTGATGTACTATTACAATAGAGTCAGAAAAATGACTTTTCAGTAAGTTTTTAGGACTTTTATAAAAATAGAACTAGTGGCGCCATCTCTCCGGCGAACAGGGTGAACTACACACTTTTGAAACTGGGGTTTAATTAGTTCTCCCTTCTACCGCTAGGCGGCGCCATATTAGATTACGCGGGAAGAGCCTACGAGTGGTCCAAAATGGATAAAAGTTTAGTTGAGTAAAACAAGGTGTTTAAGTTATAAATTATGAAGTAGTGAAGTAGTTACAAGAGACTTGTGATGATGGAGAGACCGTGGACCGAAAAATTGTCTTCTATCTAGAAGTGAAAGGTAAGAATTTATGGAGTCAAATTTGAAATAGTACCGTTTCATAAATATTCATTTTCCGGGCTTAATTGGTACTAAAATACATGAAGTATAAATAGAAATTTGCTTTGAAATGACTGAGAAAGCATAATATATTGTAAAAGTTACGAAATATGACTTTTTATAATTTTTTTATATACGTATTTGGACATACGATTTTTTCGATGAATTCAGTGCTTTCGCCACAAGATGGCGTCGCGTGTACCGCTTTCGGTCCGTTCGTAACTTGAAAATTATTTCTCCGTAATCTGAATAAGTATACAAATATCCAGTGTAGAAATAAGAATAAAAAATTAGTTCTCAACAATTTCAAATATGACACGAATAATTTTCTGCTTATCAATCGTTCTCTATAATATCGTACACCGATACAACGTAATTGCAGAAGACGACTTTGACGTCATCTACAAACCCCGTCCACCAATCATGTGCTGCGCCCTGGCGGCCATTGAAGACAAACATGGCCGCTCGAGAAAGAGTCTCCCCACTCTCGATCGTTCGGCAGTCAGCAAAGCGCGGGCTAAGGTTCAAGTTGCATTTTAGATGCGAGCGAACGCACATCGTTTTCGGTTAGTGGTCATGAATTAAGTGAATCGGGTAATTTCACGAATAATACGAGTTGTGCGGATCGTGGTGTCTCGGTGTGGAGTCCGGCGAACGAGAATTCGGTAAGTTTTTCCTCCATCAAACTTTTCACTTTCGTTACCGCGAAAAATTGTATAGTCGACCAGTACACCGGACGTTTAAATTTCTTCTCAACGATTTCGTACCGTGTCACGTATACGCTGTTGAAAAGTTGAAATTACCGTACTTTCGTTCGTTACGTGGTCGCGTCAGATCGCACGTGGAGGTGAAATACGGAGACAAATTGCGTCCGGCGGTGCATGATTGCTCTAAATCGAGACAAATCGTAGGTAATTCGAGCGAACGTTAACTTTCCTGCGTTAACGGAAGCGCTCGAATACACTTCGCTTGTGTAGCGCGCTTGTTTGTGTCACGTGACCCTCGTACATGACATTTCTGTTCAGCGGAACGACGTATAAAATATATTTCGAGCGCGTCGGCTTTGTTAAGGCAATTTTACGTGGATCTTGCAATTTTCTGGATTATAATACTTCGTTAGGACGTATGCAATGTGTGGCGCGTAGTTATTAGTTTTCGAACTGTAATTAGTACACAATACGGCAAATGGAAATGAACTGAAGAAGATTTATGTAGGAAGTTACGTGGTAAAGTTGCAAATGCGTGACAACTTTGGGGTCGCAAGTTTAAACACTGCGCGTTGCTAACTGTTCGGAATTCTTGATATCTATGGGGAAATATAGGAAGTTGAAAATATTCTGAGTTATCTTGAATTATAGTATGTCAAAGTCGAATTAAATTGTTCTGTTAAATTTGATTGTACTGTATTATTCTGAATTATCTTTATTCTGAATTAAATGTTTAATTGAATTGTTCTAACTGAATTGAATTGATTTGAATGGAATCAAAAATATTCTGAATTTATTAATATCAAAATATTAATTGGGTTGAATTGATTTATGTTAAATAGAATTTTATAGAATGGAATTTAGAGTTCAATTAAATTAAGTGCAATCGAATTTGGTCAAATCATGTTGGATTCAATTAAAATTCAAGATATTCAATTATTCAGAATTGAATAATGTAGAGTTGAATTTTTTAAATTAAATCAGATAGTGTTGGATTAGGAATGTGTGACGTAATTGAATTATTTTTATGTGAATTTCTTTGAATTGAACTCAATTATGTTGAATTATATGAATTTGAATATTGTGGAATTGAATTCAATTATATTGAAATATTTGGATTTGAATATTTTTGAATTGAATTGATCTTAATTGAATTTCATAATTGAATTGTGTCAAATGAATTTTTATATAGAATAACTAGAATATTAGTTAATTTAGTTAATTAGTTAGTTAATTTTTATATAGAATAAATTAACTATTATATAGATAGTTTAATTATATAGAATTGAATCTTTTTAAACTGAACTAACCTCAATTGAATAGTGTCAAGTTGAATTAACCCTAATTGAACTGTGTTCAATTTAATTGTCAAATTGAATTTCATTGAATTAAATTGAATTCTATCAAGTTGAATCATAGGGAATTGAATCTTTTTCAACTGAATTGACTATAATTGAATTGTGGAGACTAGAATCGACCCTAATTGAATTTTTTAATTGAACTGTGTCAAATTGAAATTCATGGAACTGAATTGAATTCCCTGCAGTTAAACTAAATGGATAAGAATCTCTTTACAGAGAATTGACAGTAATTGAATTATGAAGAGTTGAATTGACTCTAATTGACCCATGTCGAATTGAATTTTACTGAATTGAATTTCATGCTGTTGAATTATATAGAATTGAATCTCTTTACACAGAATTGTTGGTAATTGAATTGTGAAGAATTGAATTGACCCTAATCGACCTATGTCGAATTGAATTTCACTGAATTGAATTCCATGCAGTTGAATTATGTAGAATTGAATCTCTTTACACAGAATTGTTGGTAACTGAATTGTGAAGAATTGAATTGACCCTGATTGACCCATGTCGAATTGAATTTCATTGAATTGAATTCCATGCAGTTGAATTACATAGAATTGAATCTCTTTAAACTGAATTGTGGGTAATTGAAGTGTGAAGAATTGAATTGACCCTAATTGACCCATGTCGAATTGAATTTCACTGAATTGAATTCCATGTCGTTGAATTATATAAAATTGAATCTCTTTACACAGAATTGTCGGTAATTGAATTGTGAAGAATTGAATTGACCCTAATTGACCCATGTCGAATAGAATTGACCATAACATATCGAATTGAACCACCCCGAATTGAAACATTCCAAATAACCACGAATCGAGATCTGTCAAATCGAATTGCCCCAAAGAATAATGTCGCTGCTCAAAAAAGATTAATACGAACGATCACGTGTTATCAAACGATCGAAACGTATTACACCAGCGGAACTGTGGCACCGCGTCTAAAAGTTCGTCCAGGTTTATCCGCTCGCCTTAACCTCTTCGGCTAAATTGTTTTAGCGACGAAAAGTTCGCCAGAAGTTTAAAGGGAGGGCACGTGTTAACTGTTCGCGTGGTGCTGGTGCAAGACACGATCCTATTAAGGCTGCTTAACGAGAAAGTTTTCACGCTGGGAAAAATTAAAGGACGAACTACTTTGTGTCCTACGTTTTATCTTCCGTTGAAACTCGCGAGTACATTTACACGTACATGCCGGGGTGTTCTACAAACTTCAGCTTAAACTTCACGAGCATTTAATATTTATTAAAACAAACAGCTATGTTAATGATTATATAAATATCAGTCGCACGAAATTCATTGTTTAATAATTTTACATAACTGTTTACGTATTGAGAGCTTAAATTATTTTGGTATAATTAAATTATAGTACGTTGATTATTTAATTATTTACAATCGAATTAATTATAACAACAGCTGTGTTTAATGTATCATTTTTTTTATTTTGTATTATGCAACTGTGGGTTATTTTTTAAAAATTTAAATCTTTTACGCTTCTCATTGAAAAAAACGCAAGAAAAGAATTTGTATAAATTTGTATACTTCCTATATAAAATTTTTGTGCGTACATTTATTTGTGGTTTGAGAGTACTATGCTTGAATACCCAAAGCAATTCTCAGATAATTTTGCGAAGAACCCGTCGAATTTTATCGACCAGATTAGGCAACGCAACTAGAAATCCAAAATGCTATTCGACCCATATAATCCGAGTAACATCGACACTAAATTACCATTCCAATTGATTCGACTATAGCGGTGGCATTACCGGTCGCCATCGATGCCGCGATTTATTTGGAAACCATAACACAATACCGTTTTCATGGAACAACGACCTGTGCCAGCGTAAGGTTGGCGGCCATTGTCGACGGGGATACGAGAGTTGTGTGTATCTAATGTTGACCAATGCGTTCTATTCTACGGTGTTATTAACTGATATCGTGTTTGCCCACGTACATGCGAAAAGCCACCTACCTCGTTGATTTATGCGAGAAACCAATAGAATACGAATACTTATTTAATGTCCCTGGAAGCGATAATTAGCGATCGAGCTATGGTAACAATGTTCGTGATTTGTGGAACTTTATTTCATATTTTACTAACAAGATTTATTCAGTCAATTATTTATCCTCATTGCTAACGACAATTATAATTACAAATTTTTCTATTTTTTATTTACTAATTGCAAGTTTACTAAGTTACTAGTAGTTTACTAGTTGCAAGTATACCTATTGGTCTAGTTCCTACTCATTCATCCAAAAATCCCAACCTTCAAAACACACCGTAAATCCTAGCCTCCAAAAATTGAATCTTTCTCTATCTATGCTCCTCTTTCCGTGACTTTTCCCAAGATGCTCATCCACATTCGCCAAATCCATGTTTCGTTCTTTATACGCTGGCAATCGCCCCCGATGAAAAGCAGAGGTGTGAATACAAATGGTCGACGATGAAAATGGTTCAGTTTGGGGTCGATTCTATCTCCGTCTGTCTCGCAGACAGGCGAATCACGTTTCTTTCGACGACGATCAGGTGAAATCATCCGAGAGGATGAACCCGACAAAATGGACGGGTTCGTTCGTCGCGTTTCGACGAGCACGGGTCGCGAGTGGAATCGTTGGACCGAGTGCATTCGCTACGAAACAGCTTGTGCACGGTTGTTGTTTTCATGACTGACGGATACACCGATGGGTTAATCCTATGGCAGAATGCCGTCCACCATGAAACGGGATAACCGACGTACGCGAAACAACGTGCTATGGTTTAACGCTTGTCAATCGGTAGATTTTCGAATCGGATATGTACGTTCGGTTATGTGTATACCTCGGTATGGTTCCATACTTTTGTTCGTATTTTCATTCATTCCTTTAGACAATTTATTTGGGAAATATGAAACTTGATAACTAGAGAGATTTAGTGGGAGATACAGGGAAATACATGAGTAGTAATATGGTTATTATTTTTGGGAGGTTCAAGTGATTTGTGTCTTTTATTGGTTATGTAGATGTGGTTAGGTGAAGTTTGATTGTTATGTAATATTGTCTGTATTCTTGTATTAGCAGGTTCTAGTCACCTACTCATTTAGACACTTAGATAAATAAATATTTAGATACTTAAATACCTGGATGCTTACATACCTAGTCATCTAGATTCCTAATTAGCTATATACCTAGTCACCTACATACCTAGTCATTTAGATTCCTAATTAGCTATATACCTAGTCACCCACATACCTAGTCACCTAGATACCTAATTAGCTATATACCTAGTCACCTACATACCTAGTCACCTACATTTCTAATTAGTTATATACCTAGTCACCCACATACCTAGTCACCTAGATACCTAATTAGCTATATACCTAGTCACCTACATACCTAGTCACCTAGATTCCTAATTAGTTATATACCTAGTCACCCACATACCTAGTCACCTACATACCTAATTAACTACATGCCTAATCACCTACATACCTAATTAGCTACATATCTAGTCACCTAGATACCTAATTAGATACATACCTAGATATCTATATATCTATATACTTACATACTTGAGTACCTGGATACCTGGATACTTTGATACCTTGATACCTTGATGCCTTGATACCTTGATACCTTGATAGCTGTATACCTTGATACCTTGATGCCTTGATACCTTGAGACGTTAATACCTTGATACCTTGATGCCTTGATAGGTTGATGCCTTGATACCTTGATACCTTGATAGTTGGATACCTTGATACATGGATACCTTGATATCTGAATACCTTGATATCTGGATACCTTGATAGCTTGATACCTGGATCCCTAAATACCTAGTTATCTTCGTACATACCTACCTTGACACCTACCTACACACCTATGTATATACCTACTTTGACACCTAACTACAAAGCTATGTATATACCTACCTTGACACCTAACTACATAGCTGTGTATATACCTACCTTGACACCTAACTACATAGCTATATATATACCTACCTTGACACCTTCTGTCCACATACCTACCTTGATACATATCTACCTACCTAGAAATCTAGATCTCTAGCTACCTAGATATTAACCCAAATTGCCAGACATCTAACTACCTAAACACCTACCTAACTACGCCCACCTGAATATCTCTAAACACCTAAATACCCACCCCCTATATCCCTATCTCCACTATCTATCACTTCCCTCCACCTTACCTCTACATCCCCACCGTCTCCAAAACTATAAACTCCCCAAATTAACAACAGAAACCGTTGATCGAATTTAGCAAAGTTCATACATCGTTTTGACAGATATTTGCGCGAGTAAAATGGTTTATTTGATCAGCACTGTTCGCCCGATTACGAAAGTTGCGCCAGCATTCCGTGTTTGTTTTAACGAAATTTTGTCCGGCGATTTGAAATCCGCGCAAATATCGCGATTGAAGTTTGGTTACGGATCAGAATTAAACTACGTATATCGGCCATCTGCGACACCGTCGTTCCAAGGACATTCAACGAGCAAATAAATGTGCGCACTCATGTTCGAACAATTTCGAAAGTTGGTCATCGAACGATAGGATGGGGTTGAAACCGGCTAGAACTTTCCTTCTTTTATAGGGGCTTTGCCTCGTAATTTAATCGCCTGTATTCAAATGCTCGACGCAATAAATCTTCTTGCCTTCCGTTTATTAACGGCACATCCATTATGTCGGGGATTTCGGTGACCTTCATAATTCTTCGAGTTTGATTCACTCGGTGAAGTTACATTGCCTTGAATTACTAGTAGAATTTCATGACATGAAAGTACCACCAAATTGTTATATCGATTTGAAGCTTAAAGCTTCGGATTGCGGTATTCGGAAATTGCGGTATACACGTTTTGGTATTCTTCATATAAAGTGGTCTGTAGCGAACGATGAATTTGCAAGTGTAAAGTTTCCTTAGAATTTCATGACATAAAAGTACTTCAAAATGGTACTTGTAATACATCAATTTAAAGCTTATGAGGTAAGGAAAATGGCTGGGTAGGCGCGTCTTCAATATTCATTACACAAAATGGCGGACGCTTTGTTAAAGCCAAGAATGATAGAGGTGAATTGAAGTTTAGTATTCATTATTAATGTGGACACAATTTTTTATTAATGTTAGGAATATTGACGGGGCAATTATGCAGTAATTTTTGGTAGATCTTAAGCTTTAATTTGATGTATTATAAGTGTTATTTGGTGACACTTTTATGTCATGAAATTTATGTAGAACATTTACTTCATGAATGAACACAAAATGAATTTCATTGTACATTAGTTGCAACAATTAGAAACCATATATTTGGTATTGAAAATATTGAGGGTGCATCTATGTAGACTTTTTCCTTAAGTCTCAAGCTTCAATTTGATGTATCATAAGCGTTATTTGGTAAAACTTTTATGTCATGAAATTTATGTAGAACATTTACTTCATGAATGAACACAGAATGAAATCCATTGCACATCACTAGTTGTAACAATTAGAAACCATCAACTTTGTATTGAAAATATTGAAGGGGCATCTATGTAAACTTTTTCCTCAAGTCTCAAGCTTTAATTTGATGTATCATAAGCGTTATTTGGTAACACTTTTATGTCATGAAATTTATGTAGAAGATTTACTTCATAAATGAACACAAAATGAATTTCACTGTACATTAGTTGTTACAATTAGCAACCAGCAACTTTGTATTGAAAATATCGAAGGGGCATTTATGTAGACTTCTTCCTTAAGACTCAAGCTTTAATTTGATGTATCATAAGTGTTATTTGGTAATACTTTTATGTCATGAAATTTATGCAGAACATTCACTTCATAAATGAACACAAAATGAATTTCACTATACATTAGTTATAACAATTAGAAAACAACAATTTTGTATTAAAAATAATGAAGGGGCATTTATGTAGACTTTTTCTTTAAGTCTCAAGCTTTAATTTGACGTATCATATCCCCTAATTTACGACACTTTTATGTCATGAATTATCTATCATTCCCTTCGCCTCAAACTCAGTATTTTCCCCGAAACTTCTTAAAGCACCCTAAAATTTACATCTTCATAAAATCCACCCCAAAACAACAGTCCATACCCTGTAACGTTTCAGTAATTTTTTGATTCTCCATCTTGCCTGTTCCAACCAAATTCGAAACACGTTTAAAAAGAATCGAATTTCGCAAAGTCGCTCGGCGGAAAGTCGAAATTTTTCTAAATTCCGTGTAGAGAACACGAATCGAAATTCGATCAGGTATCGATCGAGCCGGTACTCTAAAATCTCTCGAAAAAAAGGAGGAAAATCAAAGAAGAAGAACGAAGGGAAATAGAGGGGAACAAATCGAATCTATGTTCGCGAAGCAGCGACGTAGAGATACAGCGAGACATCGCCTAACAATACGCTGTACGCCCCATTGAAAGGATTTTCACGACACCCTAAAGTGGCCGTTGAAATCTCGTTAGGGTGCGAAAATGCCGGGCTGGAAAACGCGTCACCCCGAAAAGCCACTCGTTCCACGTTTTTCTCCGTTCGTCTCCCTCGCTAATTTGCACCCCTTCGCGATTCGCACCCCGTCGATGCAGTCGACGACAGGAAGACAAGATCCTGATGCAATTCGACGTTGTAATTTGCGAGCAACTTCTTTACGAGTGCGCAGTCACGCGAGGTAGGAAGTATTGGAGGCGGGTGAAATCGGTTTCGGGGGGAGGGTTGGGGTAGATTTATGTAGAATACTTGGTTTTGAGAAAATTAGACGATTGGAAATTTGGAAGATTAGGGTGTTGCGTGTGGGCATTTGGGATGTTGGGAAAGGGAAATTGCGAGTATAGTAGTTTGGTAACTTGGATGTTGTATGAAGATTTGGAAATTGGGCTGTTTGGATATGTACAGGAGTAGGAGTTTCAATATTTGGGAAATTGGAAAATGGGAAAATGGGAAAAATGGGAAAAGTGGAAAATGGAAAATGGAAAAGGGAAAATGGGAAAAATGGGAAAAGTAGAAAATGGAAAATGGAAAATGGAAAAAGTGGAAATTAACCCTTTGCGCTCAAGAGGCGCCTCTTAGGCGCCATTCGATTTAATACAATAATTTAAAAGAAGCATTATTAAATTAATTCTGTAATAGTGCTTATGTGATGTATAAACATAGTGAAATAGACAATAGTGGAAATTATTAGTAGAGAAATAATAACTTCAATAGAAGTCATTTAACATTTTAATTAATATTTTAAAGTTGCTGTTTGCAAACAGTAAAATTATCTTCGAGTGCAAAGGGTTAAAAAATGAGAAAATGAGAAAATGGGGAAATTGGAAATTGGAGACTTCAGAATATGGGTGATTGGGAAAATGGGGATTTGAGAATGCAGGAAGTTAGGAAAATAGGAAATTGGGAAATTGGGGACCTCAGAATATGGGTCATTGGGAAAATGGGGATTTGAAAATATGGATATTGGGAAATTGGGAGCTTGAGAATATCTAAAATTGGGAAATGGGAATTTGAAAATTTGGGAAATTAGGGAAATTAGGGAAATGGGAAATTGGAAAACTGGAAAATTGGAAACTGGGAAATTGGGAAATTAGGAAATTGGAAAATTGGAAAACTGGAAAATTAGAAATTAGGAAGGGTCTATATCTTCTTAGATTGTAATCACCCTAAGCCCCCATCGATCTATTTAGAAATTTCCCCAGTCTCCTATCACTCTAAGCTCCCATCTATCTTTCCTTAAATTCCCTAGTTTCCTATCTCCTCAAGTCCCAATCTCCCTAGTTTCCTATCTCCTCAAGTCCCAATCTCCCAGGTTTCCTATCTTCTTAAGTTCCAATCTCCCTAGTTTCCTATCTCCTTAAGTCCCAAACTCTCTAGTTTCCTATCTCTCTAAGTCCCAATCTCCTTAGTTTCCTATCTCCATAAGTCCCAATCTTCCTAAGTCCCAATCTTCCTAGTTTCCTATCTCCTTAAGTCCCAATCTCCCTAGTTTCCTAGCTCCCTAAGCCCCAATCACTCTAGTTTCCTATCTCCTTAACTCCCAATCTCCCTAGTTTCCTATCTCCCTAAGTCCCAATCTCCTTAGTTTCCTATCTCCTTAACTCCCAATCTCCCTAGTTTCCTATCTCCCTAAGTCCCAAACTCCCTAGTTTCCTATCACCCTAAGTCCCAATCTCCTTACTACCATATCTTTTTATATTCTTTTCTCTCTATCTCCCTATCTCCCTAAATCCCAATCACCCTACTTCCCCATCTACTTTCATATCTCCCTAGATCCCTACCTCCCTAGATCTCCATCTACCTATCTCCCTATCCCCCTATCTAACAATGTTCCCACCCAAAATGCACGTGCCTCCATATAAACCAATCCCCTCTCTCTCCCGCTTAATCGTGTACAATTAATCATTTAAATGAATAAATAAATGATTCGCACACATATTTTGGGAGACATCGATGGACTCGTTAATTTTTAATTGCCCGGATGCGATCGCCGTTCGGTGAATTCGGAAAGCGTCCTGATAATAGAATATCGTGATCTGATTTTCGTTGCCCCTGGAATTAGCAGTTCGATTGCCAATAATTTGATCGAACGATGGAAATATCGTGATAAACTCTGTAATAATTGTATTTATCGATCGTCCAATCGGGGACGATTGCGTTCCAGCTGAATGCGATTATAATTTGTACGTTCGATTATTAATAGTTGTGTGTTCACAATGACCACCTGGCAACGTGATGTCATCTTTACTAAATAATTTATCACTTCAAATAGAATTTCTGATCTCCCAATTTTTCATGGAGACTTATGGACTAATTGTAAGTCCACAAAATTTTAGAAGCTCAAAATATTTCAAGGGGACGCATTATTTCAAGTCTCCATCATCGTTTGATCATATCAAATGATACAAAGATTGCCTGATGCTTGAGGAAAAATTAGAAACCCAATTTTTCACCAAGACAATTTACGTCACGGTGTTGTGCACCGTCCACTTAAAAATTTCAGACTCAAGATATTTCCAGAGCAATATTCCAAGTCTCAATTATCATTTGATCACGTCCAATGACGAAGACTGCCGGGTCCTGGAAGCATCCAAGCGTTCTTCAGCGAAGCAGAACGCGGAACGAACGAGCGTGCACTCTGGTCACCGCGTAACTTTGACGTTTCTGATCCCTTTAAAAGTTCTAACTCCTCTGACACAATAATGCGTTAGAATGCTTCAAATATACAGTGGAATTAGCATCGGAGATTCGTCGACTTAAGGTTGAATATCTTAGGCTGAACTTTAATAGCGTCATCTATTAAAACAATATGTTATCTGAAAACCTCCCCTACAAAACACAATTATTGGAATCGAGCAACGAATAAACTTATAGCGCTTAACGCGACAGAACCTTTCACCGTGTCATTTATTATAACTATTGCCTATTCTAGAATATTTTCTGTTTTGAAAAATATTTCAAAATGCCGGAATTATGAGAATTCTTTCTGGAAGTGTTTTGGCGCGTCTCGTAAATCGGCGTGGGTTCTAGCTTTAGATATATTGCTCCGAAGCAAGTTTGCAGACAATGTTTCGAAAACTAACATTCACAGTTAGATGAACCTCAGAAACGTACAAAATATGTAAAATTGAAGAAATGGCTTTTAAAGAAAAACTTTGAATTTTATTGAAAATTTTTGCAATGTTTTGCAATAAAAAGGACTTTAATGTTCAATTTATTTCATACATTTAGGTTCATATGTTAGATAGTATTGTCATGGATAAGTGCAAAAAATTTGAGCGCGATTGATAAACTAGTTTTTGAGTTATCCACGCCAATTTTAAGAACGTAGTTTTGAGAAAAACGCGTTTAAAGTTTCAGTCCTCCGCACTGAACGCATGTACACCCGCGGCGCTAATCGGCCATAACTTCAAAGGGCTTAGTATTTCACTTGAAAATTTTGAGACAATATTTTTAAGATGTTACACTAACATTTTATAGAAAAAAAATTTTGTAATTTTTTAAGATTCTAAAGGTATTGCCCCCCTCAATGTCTACAACATCACATAAATTAATGAAAGCTATAGACATCTGCGAAAGGTGTCTAAGAGGTTAATTAGGTCCAGCTTGTCGCAGTGACGTTTTCATTCTGGCGGATCTGCCGGTTGGAGTTCGCGGAAAACGAGGCGTAAAAACCGGCCGGACAAGCGTCCTTCTTAATCCCTCTCCAACCCCTTTTTGTCCTCCTCGTTTCCCCGCTTTCGCCACGGTTACCTCGCGTTTGTATCAATCAACCGACGACATGAAAAATGATTTCTGCGCTGACGCACGCGACGCTTTAAGCGGTGATTCATTGGGAGACCGAGGAATACTTTGACGGCAAAAAAGGGAAAGGGACTCGGCTGCCTTAGAACGGATAGCTTTGATCTTGGGGTTCGATATCGAGAAATTTTACTGGGTTGCTTAGCCAGTGTTTTCAGAGATATTGACGCAGCAGTGAATAGGAATACAGGAGTGAAAATCTTGCGAAAGTGAAGAGTTTAATGGCCGACTTTATTTCATATCTTGGACTTGTGGGCAGAATCGTCCGTCCAGTCATTTTCGCGGAATTCAAAGCTTGATATATTGCCTTCAAACTTGTCTGTAACTTTCTGTGCGACTGATTATTTCCTTGTCGATGCCCTGGCTCGCAATCTTCTATCGTGCAAACTTCCCGCGCGGAATTCGTTGCGAAATTTGCTGATCCGAAGCAGTTGAAATTGTGTGTATAACTAAAAAGACGGAGAGTAAGGAAGTTTCCTTGCCTTCTACTTTCTGGGCGACTACATCAAACTTCCCTCGTTTCGTCTCCTCTTATTTTGTCACTTTACACGTGTGATTCGTTATAAGAATTCTGATATGGAAACTATCATATTACTCTTATTCGAAGCCTTCATCGTTTAAGAAAATGGGAAAATTGGAAGAGTGGAAATTGGGCAATTGGAAAATAGGAAATTGGGAAATTGGGGACTTCAGAATATGGGTCATTGGGAAAATGGGGATTTGAGAATTTAGGAAATTAGGAAAATAGGAAATTGGGAAATTGAGGACTTCAAAATATGGGTCATTGGGAAAATAAGGATTTGAGAATTTGGGAAAATATGAAATTGGGAGATTGGGTAACTGGGGATTTTAGAATATGGGTCATTGGGAAAATGGGGATTTGAGAATTTAGGAAATTAGGAAAATAGGAAATTGGGAAATTGAGGACTTCAAAATATGGGTCATTGGGAAAATAAGGATTTGAGAATTTGGGAAAATATGAAATTGGGAGATTGGATAACTGGGGATTTTAGAATATGGGTCATTGGGAAAATGGGGATTTGAGAATTTAGGAAATTAGGAAAATAGGAAATTGGGAAATTGAGGACTTCAAAATATGGGTCATTGGGAAAATAAGGATTTGAGAATTTGGGAAAATATGAAATTGGGAGATTGGGTAACTGGGGATTTTAGAATATGGGTCATTGGGAAAATGGGGATTTGAGAATTTGGGGGAATAGGTAAATGGGAAATTGGGAAATTGGGGACTTGAGAATATGGGACATTGGGATAATGGGGATTTGAAAATTTGGATATTGGGAGATTGGGAGCTTGGGAATATCTAACATTGGGAAATGGGGATTTGAAAATTTGGGAAATTAGGAAAATGGGAAATTGGAAAATGGGAAGAGTGGAAAATTGGAAAAGTGGAAATTGGAAAATTGGAAAATTGGAGAAGTGGAAATTGGGAAATTAGGAAATTGAGAAATTTGGGAGTTCAGAATATGGGTCATTGGAAAAATGGGGATTTGAGAATTTGGCAAAATAGGAAGTTGGGAAATTGAGAAATTGGGGACTTGAGAATATGGGACATTGGGATAATGGGGATTTGAAAATTTGGGAAATTAGGAAAATGTGAAATTGGAAAATGGAAAGAGCGGAAATTGGGAAATTGGAAGAGTGGAAATTGGGAAATTGGGAAATTGGAAAATTGGAAAAATGGAAATTGGGACATTGGAAAATTGGAAAATTGGGAAATTAGGAAATTGAGAAATTTGGGAGTTTAGAATATGGGTCATTGGAAAAATGGGGATTTGAGAATTTGGCAAAATAGCAAGATGGGAAATTGGGAAATTGGGGACTTGAGAATATGGGACATTGGGATAATGGGGATTTGAAAATTTGGGAAATTAGGAAAATGTGAAATTGGAAAATGGAAAGAGCGGAAATTGGGAAATTGGAAGAGTGGAAATTGGGAAATTGGGAAATTGGAAAATTGGAAAAGTGGAAATTGGGACATTGGAAAATTGGAAAATTGGGAAATTAGGAAATTGAGAAATTTGGGAGTTTAGAATATGGGTCATTGGAAAAATGGGGATTTGAGAATTTGGCAAAATAGCAAGATGGGAAATTGGGAAATTGGGGACTTGAGAATATGGTACATTGGGATATTGGGGATTTGATAATTTGGGAAATTAGGGAAATGGAGATTTGGAAATTTGACAAATTAGGAAAATGGGGATTTGGAAATTTGGGAAATTAGGAAAATGGGAAATTTGGAGAATTGCAAAATTGGTAATTAGTTACTGTTACTCAAAGCCTTCATCACTTAAAAATACTCAGACATAAATTTCACATCAAATATTTTATGCAGAATCCCTTGTAAAATACACAATATTCACCATAACTACTATCCTCATCAATGAAATCAATAATTAGACTTCAACATCACCTTCCTCGAAAATAATCAAATTTACACAAATAATTCATTACAGATTTTTTGATTCCCTCCATGTGTAGCATAAGACACCACAATAAAAACATTAGACCTTGAAACTAAGTTCAAGGTCAAGGTCATATGTGCTGTACTATAATCCATCTGTTCTTCATACTTATTATCCACCTTATGTAATGTTGGAATATTCCTACTTCTAATAAAAACGTACATAATTGTTTAAAGTGGAGCAATGATTAGGTTAGGTTGAACTTACTTTGAAGGTCAAGATCATATTTAATGTACCATGATACAACGGTTCTTCGTACTTATTGTCCACCTTGTATAATCCTCGAATATTCGCAGTTCTAATAAAAACGTACATAATTGTTTAACGTGGAGCAGCAGTGTTCTGGCGTCCATAAATCCATGGAAATTGCAAGGAAACGATTTTATGCGGAGGCAGGCAGTTCAAGTCGAAGCCCTCAGCCATTTCGTACTCTCGATTTAAAAGTCTTAGAAGTTCAGGAATGCTGGAAGGCACGCGATCAAACCTCAGCTCGTCCACTCGGAATCGTGGTGCACGTACCACGAATATTTCCCAAGGAAATGTTACTTCAACCCGACATATTGAAACCACATATTATAATAAAATTACATTCTTGCGTGTGTGTGGATAATTGCGCAGGGAGAAAATATTTGGTCAACTGTGTACTGGAGGCATCGATCAAAATCTAGTTAAATTTATGTCAAAACTTTATGTGGACATTTATGAACAAAATAATAGTACTGATATGGATATTTAATTTTGTATTAATAATAGTATTTGATATTATATGACAACGTTGTTGAAATATGTAGTTATACTACAGGTAAATATTAGTTGTATTTAGTAACTTTGTGCTCATACAAAAAATGTATAAAGGTATAGAGACATAAAGGTTGATCATGTTCAGATGAGGTGATTAAGTTTGCTAATAATTTTGAGCAGGTTCTGAATGTTTAGGATTTTGTAGATGTCCCAAATGTCTGAACCTGGATCATTCACTTGTCGACAACTGTCTCACCTATTAAGCTATCGAAACCATCAGCGAAATAGCCCTAATTCTCTTCAAACTCATGAGAGTCAAATAGCTACCGCCTACAGCTAATAAGTGCGAGGATGGGGCAGAATCGAGACAAGACGTATATGGGGTGTTCAAACAGAACTAAAACTCCCAATATACTATATTCTAAAGTCCCTAATTCTCCAATTTCCCCATTTCCCAATTTCCTAATTTCCCAATTTCCTAATTTTCCAATTTCCTAATTTTCCAATTTTCTAATTTTCCAATTTCCTAATTTTCCAATTTCCTAATTTCCCAATTTCCCAATTTCCTAATTTTCCAATTTCCCAATTTCCAAATTTCCAAATTTCCAAATTTCTAAATTTCCCAATTTCCCAAATTCTCGAATCCCCATTTCCCCAAAGTTCAGTATTCTCAATTCCGCATTTCCCAATTTCTCAGTTTCCCAATTTCCCCATTTCCCTAATTTCCCATTTTCCAATTTCCCAAATTCTCAAATCCCCATATTCCCAATGTTCTATATTCCCAATTCCTCAATACTTCATTTCCCCATTTCCCCATTTCCCAATTTCCCATTTCCCCATTTCCCCATTTCCCCGATTCCCCATTTTCCAATTTCCCAAATTCTCAAATCCCCATATTCCCAATGTTCCATATTCTCAATTCCTCAATTCCTCATTTCCCCATTTTCCCATTTCCCTATTTCCCCATTTCCCATTTTCCCAATTTCCCATTTTCCCACTTTCCTAATTTCCCATTTTCCCATTTTCCCATTTTCCTACTTTTCCAATTTTCCAAACATCGAAATATCCCGATTTCCAAATACCAAACTACTCTCCAACTTCCCAATTCTGTATCCAAGTTATCAAACTACTTTCCAATTTCCCAATTTCCCCAAATTCCCAAATTTCCACCGCACTTTATTCCACCGAAAAATATTCCATTATCGTTCTCTTTGTCCCGAGCGCACGCCACCATCCGTTGATTCATGAACGTATTCGAAGCTCATGATACATTTTTAAAAGAGAAATCTCCTTAATACCGAGACAGCGTATGTACACCTGTTCCAGGGGGAATTTTACGAGTGCCAGGACAGCAATGGAAGGTAAATTCACCCAAAGACAGACAAGATTTACGAGCCGTGATATGTAAACTGCACCGTGACCGTGCATCTACCTGTCCGCGCGAGCTTTTCCGGTGCAAACGGGCGTTTTCCGAAATTTCGCTCAAAGCCAGGTGCTAAAACGCAGCCAGGTACATACATCTTTCACCGCGATCTAGCTGCTCCGTGACTGAATGAAATTCCCAGAATTTTTGCTGGGATACAAAAATTTCAGCCTCGATGCGTCGATGCGGGGTAAACTGTTCCGAGGTATTCCGAAGCCAAATATAGAGTATCAAAGCCGTATAATATTTGGGCGACATAGTGAAGAGCGAATATGTCTTTCCGAAAAAAAATATGGTGACTAGGGGTCCACTTTTGGGGAGGTTTCGAAATTTGAGTGTGTGGAGATGGTTTTGGGGCGGTTTCGGGGTAGAGACGTTGAGAGTGGGTTTAGGTATTTGGAGATCTGGGGATTTGGGGATTTGTGGATGTGAGAGATGATGGGTTTGATGAGGGTGGAGTTTGGAGACGTAGAAATTGGGAAATTGGAAAATTGGGAAATTGGGAAATGAGGAATTGAGAATATGGAACATTGGGAAAATGGGGATTTGAGAATTTGGGAAATTAGGGAATTGGGGAATTAGGGAATTGGGGCTTGAGAATATAGGATATTGGGAAAGTGGGGATGTGAGAATTTGGGAAATTAGGAAAATGGGAAATTGGGAAATTGGGGATTTGAGAATGTGGGGCACTGGGAAAATTAGGAAAATTTTGGGAATGTGAGAATTTGGGAAATTAGGAAAATGGGAAAATGGGAAAATGGGAAAAAGGGAAAAAGGGAAAAGGGAAAAAGGGAAAATGGGAAAATGGGAAATTGGGAAATTGGGGATTTGAGAATGTGAGGCACTGGGAAAATTAGGAAAATGGGAAATTAGGAAATTGAGAATTTGGGAAATTAGGGAAATGGGGAAATTGGAAAATTGGAAAATTGGAGAATTGTGTAACTGGGAAACTAGAATCTCTGAAGGGTTCGAATCTTCTTAGATTCTAATCACCCTAAGCCCCCATCTATCTTTTCTTAATTTCCCTAATTTCCTACTATCCTAAGTTGCAATTATCACTAAATAAAATTTCCAAAAAACCACCGAGAAATCCCTGGATCCCCAAAACGATCCAAAACATTCTCAAACAATTCTCCACACAACAGTGAGATACACTCCCGATATAAAATACCGAAATAACTAATTGAATAAGCTAAAATCGAATGATCCCTAAAAACAAACAGCTGATTGTGTACAAATTAGCTTAACAAGTGAGTCCTGTAACATTACCATGGCAGACTGGCTCGAAATTGAAGCTACATACGCAAGCCAGCGACCAATGTGATACGAATAATCGAATCAAGCAATCGAGCGAACAGAGAGTAAATTATGCAGACTACGCAAGGATCATGATTGACCAATTTGATTTCGCATTATGCTTGACGCGTATGAGTTTCTACAATGTGCCCTCTAAGGCGGGCAAATCGATCCTTTTGACCGGCTTCGCAGTCATGTCTCTCGACTGTAAAATTCGATCGCAAACGAACCGTGCGAAACATACGTGCAACTTTTTTTTACGAATCGAATTTTACAATTTTATAAGGGGAGATGGGTTACTTCTGTTGAGAAATATTCTGAATTGTTTTTCGGAACATTTTGTATGTTAGGGTTTTTAGGTAATTTACTCAAATTATTGAGATTTTTGTTTTGGAATGTCAGTAGGAATATCAAGTTTGGAAATTTGGGAAAAGTTAGGAAATTTGAAAATTTGGGAGATTTGGGAAATTTTGGAAAATTGAAAATTTGGGAGATTCGGGAAATTTGAAAATTTGGGAGATTTGGGAAATATGGAAAATTTGAAAATTTGGGAGATTTGGGAAATTTAGGATATTTGAAAATTTCCCCCATGGCAGATTTGGGAGATGTGGGAAATTTGGGAAATTTAGGAAATTTAGAAAATCTAGGAAATATAGTGCATTTGGGAAATGGAAGAATTGGAAAATGGAGAAATTGGGTAATGGGGGAATTAAGAAATGGGGAATTGCGAAATGGTGGAATTGGGAAATGGGAAATTGGGAAATGGGAAATTGGGAAATTGGGAAATTGGGAAAGGGTGGAATTGGGAAATGGTGGAAATGGGAAATGGGGGAATTGGGAAATGGGGGAATTGGGAAATTAGGAAATTGGGAAATTTAGAAATTTGGAAATTGGGAAAGGGTGGAATTGGGAAATGGTGGAAATGGGAAATGGGGGAATTGAGAAATGGGGGAATTGGGAAATGGTGGAAATGGGAAATGGTGGAATTGGGAAATGGTGGAATTGCGAAATGGTTGAATTAAGATATGAGAAATTGGGAAAGGGTGGAATTGAGAAATGGGAAATTGGGAAATTGGGAAATTAGGAAATAAGAAAATTGGAAAATTGAGAAATAGGAAAATGGGGAAATTGGGAAATGGGAAAATTGAGGAAATTGAGAAATGGGGAAATTTGAAAGTATGAAAATTGGAAAAGTGTTCTAACCATTCAAAACGAACCTTCCCATAATAAAATCTCATCAGTAAAATTTTCGTTTCTGCAAATTCTCGAGTCCATACACTACGCCTCTTCATAACTTTCCCAGTGCCCGAAAGTTTGTCCAGTGTATCTTTATTCATAAAGCAAATCTCTCAAAACGAGCGACTCGAAAAACTAAGCAGCCAGAATATCTTGCACAAAGTGAAACATTTTAACATCCTTTCGCATGCAAAACTTGCGGTCCGAACTTTCTCCCGCGGGGGTAAAATTAAACGGAATTTCATGAAAGAAGGTGTTGGTCCAAAACGACGTCCCTGTTCTCGTGACTTTAATTGACCACGTTTTACCTTGAACGTCAGTCAAACGAAATGATGTATGGTAACCGACGCGTGTAGCTGAATGATTCAGCGGGCTTCGAAAACGAACGATGGAGATTTAGTTATTCAACGGGAAAGGATCGGAAGAGTGGAACTTTTAATCTGTCAGTGTAAGCACATGTTTCGTTTGAAAGGATTTGCGCTTTGCAAATCGAATTTATTACGTTTTGTCAAGAGACGATGTTTTCTTAATGGATATCAATTAATCTGACTGTAATTGACAGAGTGATGGGCGTGATAATTGGGCTCTCGGTGCTGAAGGGAAATGCATATTTGAAGAGGATATAATTTTAGTTGAAGGCCATGCAAAGTTTATTTTTGTAGAGTGTAATATTTAATATTGTTATAATAGTACTAATATTATTATATTACTGTCGACGTATATATACGTCGTATGTATTTTTAAGGTTAACTGAGGTAACAATGACAAATTCTAACTATAATTTTTGTTTCTACATAATTTCACTACAATCTTGACTATTATTTCAGCATTGACGTATATACACGTCACATGTATTATTAGAGTTAACTGAAGTAACAATAACAAACTTCGACTACAGTTTTTGTTTCTACCAAATTTCACTACAATTATGACTATTATTTCAGCGTTGACGTATATATACGTCACATGTATTATTAAAGCTAATTAAGGTGACAACGACAAATTCTAACTACAGTTTCTGTTTCTACATAATTTCACTACAATCTTGACTATTATTTCAGCATTGACGTATATATACGTCAAATGTATTATTAGAGTTAACTGAAGTAATTGACAAATTCTAACTACAGTATCTGTATCTACATAAATTCACTACGATTTTGACTATTATTTCGGTGTTGACGTATATATACGTCGTATGTACATATATATTAACGTATGAATCAAAGTAGATCAAAAAGTGAGTACCAAAGTTGTAGAAATATTTCTGTCAGATTAATTATTAACCTGATAATTTAAAACCACGTAAAAATGCAATCAGAAGTGTCTGGAATTGATTCTCGATTTTCAGTGACGTATACATACGTCATCACATATGAAAGTAGATAAAATGAATATCAAATTTGTAGAAATATTTCCAGCTGATAAATTATTAACCAGATAATTTAAAATCATGTTAGAATGAAAAGATTTTTGCAATTGCTTCTCGATTTTCTGACGTATATATACGTCGACGCAATTAACATAGGTAAAAAGAAATAATTACAAACGTACCTATTAAACATTTGAAAACGTAACAAAAATTTGCCGTTTACTCTCGATTTCCAATGACGTATATATACGCCCGTACAACGAAACGAACGGATTAAGGTATTAAACCGATGAATCTTATGGTTGTACGAACATTTCGACTAGAATAATTTCATCAGATAATTCGGAACGTTCTACAACGTAATACTGATTCATCTTGCACGTCGAGTTGTCAAAGTTCATTATTCACGCGATGAGCAGAAAGGAAAATTTTGCAGGTACGTAATCCGAAGTACGGATTAATATTTCACGTAGATGGAACATTTTTGATTCGTTACATCGCGATCCGATTTGCTGTTCGTGTTCTAATAAAACCGTGGCCGGTTGCGGCCATAAAAAATGCACGCTGAATGGCGGAACAAATGACCGAGGGAGGAAACGTTGTTTCCAGCTATTGCGAGACAACCCCTGTGACCACACGGGGATTGCTTCTTCGTTGAAAAAAAAAATGCGAATTAAAAATGTAGATTAAAACTAATCCAAAGTGTAATCATAAATTCCTAGTGTCCGACGCTGCTGTACCTTTACAAGGGTGGTTCGGTAACCTACTTACTTTATGGCGCTATCTTACAAACTTTTACGGATTTTTTTAATTCTTGAAAATTAGGTATTTTTATTTTGTACTGTGAATATTATGTACTGTTATTTAATTTGATGTAGGGAAATTTTTTATTTACTTAGGGGTTTGCAACTGAAATTTGGGACTTTGGGAAATTGGGAAATTGGGAAATTTGGGAATTAGGAGATTTGGGAATTGGGAAATTGGGAAATGGGAAAATTGGAAAATTGAGAAATTGACAAATTGAGAAATTGACAAATTGAGAAATTGGAAAATTAGAAAATGGGAAATTGGGAAATTGGGGAATTGGGAAATTGAGAAATTGGGAAATTTGGGAATTGGGAGATTTGGGAATTGGGAGATTTGGGAATTGGGAGATTTGGAAATTGGGAAATTTGGGAATTAGGAGATTTGGGAATTGGGAAATTGGGAAATGGGAAAATTGGAAAATTGAGAAATTGGAAAATTAGAAAATGGGAAATTGGGAAATTGGGAAATTGGGGAATTGGGGAATTGGGAAATTGAGAAATTGGGAAATTTGGGAATTGGGAGATTTGAGAATTGGGAGATTTGGGAATTGGGAGATTTGGAAATTTGGAGATTTGGGAATTGGGAGATTTGGAAATTGGGAGATTTGGGAATTGGGGGATTTGGGAATTGGGAGATTTGGGAATTGGGAGATTTGGGAATTGGGAGATTTGGGAATTGGGAGATTTGGGAATTGGGAAATTTGGGAATTGGGGAATTTGGGAATTGGGAAATGGGAAATTGGGAAATTGGGAAATTAGGAAATGGGAAATTGGGAAATGAGAACTTGGGAAATTGGAAATTGGGATATGGGAAATTAGGAAATGGGAAATTGGGAAATTGGGAATTTGGGAATTTGGGAATTTGGGAATTTGGGAAATTGGGAAATTGGGAAATTGAGAAATTTGGAAATTTTGCATCGAGTTTAAATTAAGGGTTGTAACTTTATACTATATTATTCGTTTCTATTTTATTTATTATTTTTTGGTAAGGCAAGATTGAATTATTTTATGCTTTTTTTAGTTTATCAGTTATTTTAATTTGCATCTCATTTGATATTTAATCTACTAAATAATTTTATTTAATACCTTATTTAATATTTTTTATCAAAATTTTATTTAGAATATTGTTTCAATAAATTCTCTAAAATTCCTAAAATCACTTAATGCTGTAACACGATGCATTTTAACAATTTTGCAAATATGTATCATTATTTTATCATTGTACTATTAAATTTGTTTTATCGAATTATAAAGAAAGTTTAAACTTAAAATTATTTAAGTAAAGAGAAGAGAGCTTCTAAAATTTTAAAATCTTCTAAATTCCATATCTTTAATATTTAAAATATCTAAAATATCCATAAAATTTTGTCCCAGCAGCATCTTTTCGTAGTTTTATCGTAAGAAGTCCGAGACCTTCGGTTCTTTTGTCACGGGGTATAATCCCAAGGCAACTTTACACCGGTATCAGTGTATTCCTAACGTGGCGCAGGATTATCCACACTGCTTCAAAGGCTGGACAGTTAACCCTTCGTCTATTCGCCTTTTTATTTCCCTCTCGGTCCGCCTCTTCCCGTACCGTGTACTTCGTGCCACGTTTCTCTTTTGCATTTACCCGATTATCCCTTCTCCTCCCCTCTTTTGTGCAGTTCGAGCCAGTAAACTCCGAGAAAACTACATCCTCCCGTTTCCCACTGCAAAAATGTACTAGAAAATGTTTGTTCGAATTCCTACGAAACTTTAACACATATCTGATGTTCAAGAATTTTTTAATACCATTCGTTTATTATTTAAAGTTCTGACTATAGTTGTAGGCTATCTTTTATCAGTATTTCTTTATATCTTTTCTTATTTTTTTATGTTTGGAGGAGATACACATGTGGAAGTTGGATTTGAAAGGATATTTGACTGAAGGTGTAGTTTGTGGATTGTACTGTAATATTATTTATAAATTTTTTTAAAATGGGTTATTGTTTTTGAGATATTTTGATTTTAATGTTCATACAAAGCCTACTAATTAATTATATAGAGAAGTGGTTTGAGGAATTATAATGGTTATGGTGGTAGAGTGTTTGGCTACAAAACTGACAGTCGTCAGATCGAATCCAAACGAAGAAGGATTATCATTTTTTTTTTTTAAATTTTTTGTATAGTTTTCATAGTTGTAGAATTTGTAACAGTGTCATACATGTACAATAATATTTTTGTATTATAATTTGTAACCTAACGTAATTTAACCTATGAGCTCATTGTCATTGAAGTTAATATGTGGAACACTTTAAACTAAACTTCATTTCCAAAAGTAATACCAACATAACCTATAAACCCATCTTCCCTGATGAAATTAGTATATGGAACCTAACCAAAACTCCACTTATACTCCTAACTTAGTCTAACCTATAAAGCAATCTCCCTGATAAAATTAATATATGGAATCTAATCAAAACTCCACTTACTAACTTAACCTAACCTATAAACCCATCTTCCTGATGAAATGTATGGAACCTAACCAAAACTCCACTTGCACTGACTTAGCCTAACCCATCTTTATCTTCGTTCCTCACTAGAACTTCCATAAGTCAAACCCTAACTCAGCCTAACCTCTAACCCCACATGAAATTAATATATTCGAAAATTTCCACCTTGGTCTAACTTATAAACTAATCTCCCTGATGAAATTAATGTATGGAACCTAACCAAAGCTCCACTTACTAACTTAGCCTAACCTACAATCCCATCTTCCTGATGAAATATATGTAACCTAACCAAAACTCCACTTGCACTGACTTAACCTAACCTAACCCATCTTCGTTCCTCACTAGAACTTCCATAAGTCAAACTCTAACTCAGCCTAATCTCTAACCCCACATGAAATTAATATATTCGAAAATTTGCACCTTGGTCTAAACTATAAACCCATCTCTCTGATGAAATTAATATATGGAATCTAATCAAAACTCCACTTACTAAGTTAGCCTAACCTATAATCCCATCTTCCTGATGAAATATATGTAACCTAACCAAAACTCCACTTGCACTTTAACCTAACCTAACCCATCTTCGTTCCTCACCAAAACTTCCATAAGTCAAACCCTAACCTCTAACCCCACAAATTAATATATTCCAAAATCCAACCTGGCCCCCCAACAATCAAAAACCGAGATCTCGAAGTTAAATACTCTCGAGTCGATTTTCCCTCGATGAATTGGCGTCCCCTAAAAAGCTCCCTGCTGTATTTAATAGTCGAAGATGATACTGGTGAGTTCATCCAGTGGCACTATCGACCATATGGACTCTTCAGGACATCTGTGTTGACGCAACAATGGTCTCGTCCAGTGTACCACGAGTGTTCCCGCGTACTTGACTCTCTTTTTATTTTGTGACACAGTTACTCTTCTAGGTCGGTCTTTTTTTAACGCGTTTATCTCTCCCCCTTTTATCTGCCGGTTCATTGAGTTAAATCGACGTCCTCCGGTACGTAAAGTTCCATTTCGAGCGAGTGAATGGTTAATTTGAACGTCATTCGGTCGCTACGAGCGTGATCCGTGCATTAATTCAATTTCGTGCTAATTAATGGAGCCACTCTTCGGGTTCGTTCGGTTTGAATACCATTCAACAGACACGTTTGTCCTTCTTTCACGGCCGAAGACGCTTGTTTGTTCTTTCCCACTTTTTCTTCGATCGATGCTTCACCAAGGTGAATATACCGAGGGATCTCTCAAAAGTCGTTTCAGGGATTTTCGAGGACCTTCGGGGAACGGAAGAACCACCGTGCAAACGTCTAATGGCATTACCGTCGGTTCGTTATCGTTGAAACGCAGCTATGCACAGAGATCCGACTCGGTAACCGGCTCCGCCTGTCGAAATTCCAGCACCCTTCTCAGAATTAATAATATCAGATAACTTTGCATCTTCTGTTCTGTACCTTTCGTGTCGGATTACAACTTCGGTTTTTATCGGTTGATACGATAATTTTGTTACATGGTGACGTTTATTAATCGAAACAGGCGATACTCTTCTCAATGGCTAGTTTCCTAACCTAACTTTCAAATTGTGATCTCAAATATTAAAGGTATGAATAGTCTATGTACTTGATATTTTAATTATCTGATATTAAAAACAAGGACTTATTTTTATTGAAATAATAGTAATTATTAAAACCAACAAAGACACCTGTTTATTAAACCGTCAGATTTGCACTCTACCGCACGGCGCCATTTTAACTAACTGACTTCAAAATGGCGGAGCAGTTATGGTAGGTGACTCACTCAAGTCAAAGATAAAAATATCTCAGAAACCTATGAAGGTTTATATTACACGAGTATTACAATTTCCACCCAGTATCCAAAAGGGACTCCACATCTGTTCCTTCTGTTATAAATCGATACAATAATACATAAAAGACACATGAGATTTTATTATGCGATAGAACACATGTGACTTTATTATACGATAGAACTGTATTATACGACGGGTGTTCAAATGTATGTGGATGAATATAAAGTGTTTTGAAACTCCAAAACTTGTTTTGATAGTTTTACCTGATTAAATTTGGTGATTCAAATCTGAAGTTCAAGGTTTTATTAAAATTTAACACATTTCTCCTCAAAATTTTACTAATCCTTCATACATTATTCGTTCTCCCGTGGGGTTCATTTCAACTCCATGTATCACGAAATCACTGCGTTGGAACCGAGTGATTTGCTAGATTAGAGGAGCAGGGACTTAGGGTAGCACTTGACAGGTACAACGCAGTTCATGATCGTATTTCGTGTATGTATCTTGTTCCATGTGACTGGTAACATTAGCAAGCCTCATTTTTGACCTACAAGGTGTCATAATTACTATCAACACAATTCTGAATATCTGAAGTGCTAAATATTAATTGATCACATGTGGAGTCTTCTTTTTAGCTAAAAAAGGATTAGAGTATGATCATCTAGTGACACAAGATGTCACAGTTACAGACATCATAATTCTAAATGTCTTATAAGTAGTGGCTGTTATATGATCACATGTGGACTCACTATTTTAGCTAAACCATGATTAGAGTATGATCATCTAGTGGCATAAGATGTCACAGTTACAATCATCATAATTCTGAATGTCTTATAAATAGTGGCTATTAATTGATCACATGTGGACTCACTATTTTAGCTAAACCATGATTAGAGTATGATTATGCAGTGACATAAGATGTCACAGTTACAATCATCACAATTCTGAATGTCTTATAAATAGCAGCTATTATTTGATCACATGTGGACTGACTATTTTAGCTAAATCATCATCAGAGTATGATTATGTATTGACACAAGATGTCACAGTTAAAATCATCACAATTCTGAATGTCTTATAAATAGTGGCTGTTATATGATCACATGTGGACTCACTATTTTAGCTAAACCATAATCAGAGTATGATTATGCAGTCACACAAGATGTCACAGTTACAATGATCACAATTCTGAGTGTCTTATAAATAGTGGCTATTATATGATCACATGTGGACTCACTATTTTAGCTAAACCATAATCAGAGTATGATTATGCAGTCACACAAGATGTCACAGTTACAATGATCACAATTCTGAGTGTCTTATAAATAGTGGCTATTATATGATCACATATGGACTCACTATTTTAGCTAAACCATGATCAGAATATGATCATGCAGTCACACAAAATGTCACAGTTAAAATCATCACAATTCTGAATGTCTTATAAATAGTAGCTATTATATGGTCACATGTGAACTCCCGTTTTTAGCAAAACTATGATCAGAGTATGATCATACAGTCACACAAGATGTTACAAGCATAGTCATCATAATTCTAAATGTCTTATAAATAGCGCTATTATATGATCACATGTGGACTCAGTAAAAATTTGATCAAAGTCTACCAACTCCCGCCAATGTTAAATATGTGTATTCAAAGTTAGATAACAGAGCCCACAAGTGTCCCATAAGTTCCCAGGTGCATCAGCGTCAGAGGGAACCGCATAAATTAGCACGAGTGGCGGTAGATGAGCAAGGGTAAACTGTATTAAAGTATCTTTTGACTATTTCCAGCATATATGCCGAAAGTGCAAACTGCAACAAGCTTAGCGAATAACTTTGCAGAATTCGTAATCAAGCACGCGGTAGAATTGCAGCGGGTCTAAAGTGGGAAAGGGAATTTTCTGACCGTCTGCATCCAACTCCGCGATAAATTCTATCGAGACACCGAGACCTCCTTTATTGCTGCCTCCTTAAGGCGGATTTAACACACCGCGTGCAGTGTACATCGATATTCTACCTGGATTGCACGCTAGCTTTAATGGAGTCTCGTACGGAGAGAGGCAATAATTGTCGCCGGGCTTGAATTAACTCGTCTGATTCTCGAGACTGTAATACTAAACGCAGTTCTGTTGGAGTTAAGAGTTCCCTTATCGTTACAGCGTGTTACTGAAAGGGAAAATTGAATGGGAGTTTATTGCCCTGGCTGGATTGTTTCCCTATGCAACATTTGGTATTCTTTAGCTGGAATTGAGATTTAAGAGATGGATACTTTTGGTATCATGAAAGGTTTGATGCTATCACGGATTTGTGGAGTTGGGTCATGGTATTTTTTTAGATACAGGACTTTGGGGAGGAGTTGATAACTTATTTTGTTACATGGAAGACTTTGAGTTGCACCTTGGTAGCTAACATTTTTAGATAGAAAACTTGGAGGTGGACTTGGGTAGCCAACTCTGTCAAATATAGGAATTTGAGTTGGACCTGGATATCTAACTTTGTGGTGTTCTTTTCTTCAGATGTAGACGTTTCAGTTGGACCTTGGTAGCTAACTTTATTAGGTAGAAGACTTGAAGATGGACTTGGGTAGATAACTCTGTCAAATATAGGAACTTGAGTTGGACCATGGTAGCTAACTTTGTGCTGCTATTTTCTTCAGATGTAGATGTTTCAGTTGGATTTAGGTAGCTAACTTTGTGGTGCTATTTTCTTCAGATGTAGACGTTTCAGTTGGACCTTGGTAGCTAACTTTATTAGGTAGAAAACTTGGAGGTGGACTTGGGTAGCTAACTCTGTCAAATATAGGAATTTCAGTTGGACCTGGATAGCTAACTTTGTGGTGCTATTTTCTTCAGATGTAGATGTTTCAGTTGGACCTTGGTAGCTAACTTCTTTAGGTAGAAGACTTGGAGGTGGACTTTGGTAGCTAACATTGTTAAATAGAGGAACTTGAGTTGGATCTTGGTACCTAACTTTGTGGTGCTATCTTCTTCAAATGTAGATGTTTGAATCTGACTTTGGTAGCTAACTTTTCTAGATAGAGGACTTTGAGATGAACATTGGTAGCTAACTTTGCTCTACTATCATCTTCAAACAAAGATGTTTGAGTTAAGTTTTGGTAGGTATCTTTTTTAAATAGAAGTGTTTGAGGTGGACCTTGGTAGTTAACTTTGTGGTGCTATTTTCTTCAAATGTTGATGTTTGAATCTGACTTTGGTAGCTAACTTTTCTAAATAAAGGACTTTGAGGTGAACATTGGTAGCTAACGTTGCTCTACTATCATCTTCAAACAAAGATGTTTGAGTTAAGTTTTGGTAGGTGTCTTTTTTAAGTCGAAGTGTTTGAGGTGGACCTTGCTAGCTAACTTTGTGTTGCTAACATTTCCAAACAAACCACTTCGAGCTACACTTATTAGACTCGTTGTTAATCAACTCTGTGCTAACTTAATCTATGCATTCATAATTTAAGTCTCTCCTACCTCACAGCTTCAGACCCTCAAAATTTTCCTCAAAGAACAAAGATTGGATCAAGCTTGCAACTCGAATGATGAACAAAAGATAGTGTAAAGTAGATCGGCAGTTCACGAGATCCCATAGGGAGAACAGGAATTAAGATAAGCCGGATCTGATTTTCCTACGATGGTAGCATAATCTTTTCCCCGGCTGTTCGACGAAAGAGTTGTCGTTGCTGGTCGAAGAGATACGTGCATCGAAGCCTGCGCTGGCTGACATTTTCTCGTATTTCCAATTCCATCTTTCGCCCGGCTCTCTCGTGATGCATCGATACACAAACACCGGGCCAGAGCACGGTTCACGTGTCCTCCTTTCAGCGGGAGTTTTATTCCCTTGACATCCGGCGACAACAGATCTTTCTTGTCGAGTCTGAGAATCGAATTACACGAACGGTGGAAAAAATCGAACTGCCGAAGATTTCGCGCGTTGAATCCCTTTTGTGTACCGCGTCGATGATTTATATATTCTCTCGGTTTTTTTGTGGATTCGGAGTTTTAGTTGGGTGGCTTGGGGATTTGGGGATTTGGACAATTTGGAGGATGTGGAGGATTTGGAGGTTTGGGGATTTGGGGATTTGGAGATTTGGACAATTTGGAGGATTTGGAGGATTTGGAGGAATTTGGAGGAATTTGGAGGTTTGGAAGTTTGGGGATTTGGGGATTTGGACAATTTGAAGGGTTTGGAGGATCTGGAAAATTTGGAGGATTTGAAGGATTTGGAGGATTTGGAGGATTTGGAGGTTTGGGGATTTGGATAATTTGGAGGGTTTAGATCACTTGGAGGATTTGGACGATTTGGAGGTTTGGGGATTTGAACAATTTGGAGGATTTGGAGGATGTGGAGGATTTGGAGGAATTTGGAGGTTTGGAGGTTTGGGGATTTAGGGATTTGGGGATTTGGACAATTTGAAAGGTTTGGAGGATCTGGAAAATTTGGAGGATTTGAAGGATTTGGAGGATTTGGAGGTTTGGGGATTTGGATAATTTGGAGGGTTTAGATCACTTGGAGGATTTGGAGGATTTGGAGGTTTGGGGATTTGAACAATTTGGAGGATTTGGAGGATTTGGAGGATGTGGAGGATTTGGAGGAATTTGGAGGTTTGGAGGTTTGGGGATTTGGGGATTTGGGGATTTGGACAATTTGAAGCGTTTGGAGGATCTGGAAAATTTTGAGGATTTGAAGGATTTGGAGGATTTGGAGGTTTGGGGATTTGGATAATTTGGAGGGTTTTGATCACTTGGAGGATTTGGATGATTTGGACGATTTGGAGGTTTGGGGATTTGAACAATGTGGAGGATTTGGAGGTTTGGGGATTTGAACAATGTGGAGGATTTGGAGGATCTGAAAGATTTGGAGGATTTGAAGGATTTGGTGGCTTGAGGATCTGGACCATTTGGAAGGTTTGGATCACTTGAAGGATTTGGACAATTTGGTGAGTTTGGATCACTTGGAGGATTTGGACAATTTGAAGATTTGGAGGATTTGAAAGAACTGATGGACTTGAAAGAAGTTTGGGAATGTGGAGGTCTGGAGGTCCGGGAATTTGAATCATTTGGAGAATTTGCAGATTTGGAAGATAAGTGATTTAGACAATTTAGATAATCTGGAGGATTTGGAACAATTTAAGTATCAAACAACATCAGAATTTAAAAATCCTCTCTGAAACCCTAAACTTCATCATTAAAAAATTTGTTCCTCCAAAATTTCCAATTTGACAAACTCAATATGCAAACAAACCTAGAACCTTGTCAAAAATTGTTTATCTGCAATTTTCATGCAAACTGCCGAGAAATACATTATTTCGTACCACGAATTAAATCGTCATCGTTAGTCAATTAATGATGGTACGAGCGATCGCCGTTCTGAAAAACCGAATGTGTCCGTCCAATTAACGAGGTTTCGCGGTTAATTATATTTTAATTCGATCGAACGCGCGCGCACGATCGATTGTCGGCTCACGTGATCCGCTCGCGAATTGTCAACGGAGATATACATTTTTTTTTATTCTCGTCATGCACATTAGACCGTGTCCCGTTATTGCGAAATGATTTTATCCCGGACACGCGAACGCCATTACAAATATAAGCGCGTCTCGGACATCGTTCAAAATAATTTTCCCTGGTGGATATGAAGTCGCGAAATTATTGGCGCAAAACAAGCGGCCGACAGTAAATATCGCGGATAACAGCGTGTACGTTCGATTTACGAGAAATGGAACGGCATTGTTGTGTATCGTCGATGGTCCAATTTCCATTTGTAACGAGCGAGATATTTTCGTTCACTTCGTTAACTTTACTCGCGTTTTTTCGACGCGTCATCGACCGCCGAACACGTAAACGCGTATCCACATTTTTCGTTTCGATGTTCAACACGGTTTGAAACAAAGCCTGGAATTGATTTCGGCTGGTTACTGGTGCAAATGTAAATTTAAAAGCGTTTGGAAATTGCTCATATACCACCATCACTGCGAGTTGTACTTCTTTGCGTCTGGAGACAAAAATTGCGTTTGACCTTGAGCGTAAAGTTCAAGGTCAAACTTGTTCTCCATCGTATCGTGTAGTATTCATGGAAGGGATCAAAATTGCTTAACAAATTATCGGTGTAGAATCAACCGGTTTCGGGTAAATTAATTTTGTGTATAAGTCATAGCATCTTCAGATCCTGCCTATGTACGTACAGGCCAAACCGTACGAGATACGACTTTTTGTCAGAGGAGTAAACTTCTTTAGAATGGGCCAAAACCCCCAGAAAAATGGTCAAACTGAACAATTGTTGAGAGATTTAATGCGCATATGATAAAGTACCTTTAGATCCCGCCCATATGTGTACCGGCCAAACCGTGCGAGATACGACTTTTTGTCAGAGGATAAAACTTCTTCAAAATGGCCCGAAACCTCTAGGGAAATTGTCAAACTTGACAATTGTCGAGAGATTTAAGAGATATATTAAAATACCTTTAAATCCTACCCATACGCGTACAGGCCAAACCATGCGAGATACGACCTTTTGTCAGAGGACCAAACTTCTTCAAAATGGCCCAAAACCCACAGGGAAATTGTCAAATTTGACAATTGTCGAGATATTTAAGAAATATATTAAAATACCTTCAAATCCTGCCTATATGTGTACAGGCCAAACCGTGCGAGATACGCCATTTTGTCACAGGACCAAATTTCTTCAAAATGGCCCAAAACCCCTAGGGAAATTGTCAAACTTGACAATTGTCGAGATATTTAAGAAATATATTAAAATACCTTTAAATCCTGCCTATATGTGTATCGGCCAAACCGTGCGAGATATGCTATTTTGTCAGAGGACCAAATTTCTTTCAAATAGCCCAAAACCCACAGGGAAATTGTCAAATTTGACAATTGTCGAGATATTTAAGAAATATATTAAAATACCTTCAAATCCTGCCTATATGTGTACCGGCCAAACCATGCGAGATACGCCATTTTGTCAGAGGACCAAATTTCTTCAAAATAGCCCAAAACCCCCAGAGAAATAGTCAAAAGTGCCCAAAGGTGGCTAAGAGAGGACCTAGGCATCATAGTGTCCTCAGCGAGACTATAACCTTGACAGTTTGCCACAAAGCCGTTAATCGTACAATTCATCCTCTTTATGAGTCCGAATTTATGCAAGGAGTTAAGCAATCAGAATCGAAGTATTCGTTCCAGTTGCTTATGATTATCTCGATGAAATGGTGCGTTTGAAGACGAAGAGAACTATGCGGCGTATTTCAGTCGTAGAAGCGTCGTTAGCTTACGAAATCGTTCAATCTTCTATATCTAATTCCTGGCATAAGTTAGGGAATTCGGTGCATAATCTGATGGTAGCGGCACTGGTAATTCCGTAGAGTGGCTGGATGCCTGCGGAAGCGGGTAACCGGTCGTTCTCTGGATCGATCCTGATGGAACCGGCGAATTTCGCGGCACAGGAACCCTCTGCTATAAGCCGAGTCCCTGTTTCAGATAGAATTTCACTTCTATATCTCACAGCCTCGAAACTTCGCTCTCGACCTTCGACAAACAAGCTTTCCATATTGTTAAATCGCGTTCCCGTGTGGGCGCTTTAATTATCACTGATTGGTCGATGGATACATTCTGATACATTCTTTGATGGAGATTTATCTGATGTGCAGATATTTTTACAGAGAACCAATCTTAAATTAAAACAAATTTTTTAAATGGACATTTTAAAATTCAAAGATATTTGTCGTATCTCTGGAGCAAACATGGGAACATAACCTAAATAGACATAACCTAATCAGTTCTAATATAACCTAACTTTGATTCAGTATAACTACAAACAAACATAACCTAACATAATCTGATTCAAATGCAATGTTGTCTACAATTAAAGTAAAATTGTATAATGTTGTCTGTGTAACAGTGAACTTAATTAGTAGTAACATAACCTAACCTTAATTCAATATAATCTAAAATCTAACCTAACACAAACTTAATGCAATATAACCTCAAACTGTATATCTAACCTTACCTAGAAATGTGGTATTTTAAACCTAACCTAACTTACCAGTAACCTAATGCAATTTTAATATAATTTAACATAATTTAATATAATTTTAATTTAATTTATATAATGTCGTATATGTAATAATGAATCTAATCAGTTCTAACAGAACCTAACCTTAATTCAATACAATCTAAAACCTAACTTAATACAAAATAATGCAATATAACCTCAAACTGTATCTCTAACCTTACCTAGAAATGTGGTATTCTAAATCTAACCTAACTTACCAGTAACCTAATGCAATTTTAATATAATTTAACATAAGTTAATATAATTTTGATATAGTTTATATAATGTTCTCTATGTAATAATTAATCTAATCAGTTCTAACATAACCTAACCTTAATTCAATATAATCTGAAACCTAACCTAATACAAACTTAATGCAATATAGCCTCAAACTGTATCTCTAACCTTACCTAGAAATGTGGTATTTTAAACCTAACCTAACTTACCATTAGCCTAACGCAATTTTGATATAATTTAACAGTATATGAAAATTATTAGTACCTATTAATTAGTTCTAACGTAACCTAACCTTAATTCAATATAATCTAAAAGCTAACCTAATACAAACTTAATGCAATATAACCTCAAACTGTATCCCTAACTTTACCTAGAAATATGGTATTTTAAACCTAACCTAACTTACCAGTAACCTAATACAATTTTAATATAATTTAACAGTATATGAAAATTATAATAACTGCAAAATTTATGAGACTCGTAATTTTTTCACTAATAGATGGCGACACAAGTACGAATAATAAAAAATGTCGGACTCCAAAGAGGCAGATGCATAGGTAAGGACAGGCAATACGTGAGAAAGGTAAAAACCCATAGGGGAGTCTTGGTGAAACATATATCCCTGAATGCCAAACGTTCGCTACGTGTTTCGTTTTGTCTGTCAGACGGCGACAGTTTTATCCGTCAAGTCCGAATGAAACATCCTCCGAAACGAAAACTCCGGCGTCGATCACTCTGCCATTTTTTTTCTGTTTTGTCGGTTAAAATGTTGCAAACGCGCGAACTCTGACTTTGCAAGAAATGAAAAATAGTCGCCACGGTTCTACCATTTCACTTTTTGCGCCATTTTCATGGATACCCGCGATCTCATACCCATTTCTTCGTCGCTGTTACGTACTCACCGATCGACACATTTTCACGGGAAAATATTTCAATTCGTTTGTTACGTGCTACTATGTCGATAAATAAGTCTACAGTTTCTGTAGTTTCGAATTTATTAGCTTTCAAGTTGGGAAAATTTGAGTTAGGGTTAATTTAGGAAAATTTGATTTAGGATTAATTTAGGAAAATTTGAACATTGGAAGGTTTTTGAATATTGGAAATAATTGTGGATTAGGGAGTTTTAGAATAGTTAAGTTATCAAGGATTTAAGGTATCAAATCCTTCATGTAATAACTCCTCAAATTCTCCAATCCTGATATTCGCAAATTCTTGAATTTTCCATTTTATAAAGTTCCAATACGTAAATTCCCAAATCTCTGATTTGCCAAATCCTTAAGATTCCATATTCCTAAATTCCCAACTCTTTAAATTCCCAACTCACTAAATTCCCAACTCTCTAAATTTCCAACCCTGTAAATTCCCAACCCTGTAAATTCCCAACTCTCTAAATTCCCAACTCTCTAAATTCCCAACCCTGTAAATTCCCAACTCTCTAAATTCCCACCTCCCTAAATTCCTAGCTTTCTAAATTCCCAACTCCTTAAATTCCCAACTCTCTAAATTCCCACCTCCTTAATTTCCCACCTCCCTAAATTCCCAATTCTCTAAATTCCCAACTCTCTAAATTCCCAACTCCTTAAATTCCCAACTCCTTAAATTCCCAACTCTCTAAATTCCCACCTCCCTAATTTCCCACCACTCTAATTTCCCATCTCCCTAAATTCCCAACTCTCTAAATTCCCACCTACCTAAATTCCCAACTCTCTAAATTCCCACCTACCTAAATTCCCATCTTTCTAACTTCCCATCTCTCTAAATTCTCAACTCCTTAAATTCCCAACTCTCTAAATTCCCACCTCCCTAATTTCCTAACTCTCTAAATTCCCACCTCCCTAAATTCCCATCTCCTAAATTCCCAAACTCCTAAACAACCCAATCTCCAATTTCCCAAACCCCTAAATTCCACTCTCGTCAAATTTCCAATTTCGCAACTCCCCAAATTCCCAAACGTCGAAACTTCCAGCCCCACAAATTCCCAAACCAGAGTAATGGAAAACTTAATAAACCCAATTAGGTTAACGACTATTGGTTTCTACGAACGTTAGAAGCACCATGGTTCACTGAATATGTCATAGAGAAAGTAAGCATGAAACATATAAGTAGGATAGCATAATGGGCAATGAAAGCATGGTCATCGAACCCTGAAGTGACCTCTTTCGCGTGGCATTCGTGCAGTCGGAAGGTATAATCACAGAGAATGCAGAATGTGCACTTTGTCTCTTGGCATAGCGTCGACCTACGAACGAATGTCAAAGCAGAAATGAAAAAATCTAATCTTCGAGAAATCTCGCGAACTGCACAGCCACAGTGTGCGCAAAGGATATTCGGAACACACGGGGCTCACATCTTTCATCGAATAAAAGGCGATTCATGTTTTCAACGATTTCCTCCTATCTCTCTAATTTAACGTGATTTTTCCTTTGTTCCTTCGACAACCAGATAAATTCGTAAACTCTCTTTTTAGTTTCTTGTTTGATTGATTCTTATCGAATCTTATCCGAAGGAATTTCGTGCATCTGTTAGATAATTACGAAGCTTTAAATTTTACCTAGCCTCGCAGTCAGCGAGAAACACGTAAAAATGCCCGTCGTCGAGATATCACCGCGGTTTTGGTCGTTAGTTCCTTAATCGCGGTTTATGGCCACGTGCCTTCAAGTTGCAGTTAGCAACAACTAATTCGAGATTAGCGTTGCTAACCTGTCTTCCGACCCGTGTACCGATGTCGACCCACGAGTTGACGCGTGATCGACTCAAAGTAAAAGAAGCTCCACCGTGAACGCTTCCAGTTACATTTCGGCAAATAAGAATAACAATGACGATTCTATCTCACTCGCTCTCGAGACGTTTGCCTGCCACTTTTGGCCTAATCGGCGACCGCTCGAGCCAGTTCCGCCGAAAATACCGGCGTCCATTTTCTATTCCCAATAGCTCTTGTAAACGCGTCAGCCACGCGCCATCTCGTGGATCGGTATCTTCTAAACAGAGAAGCAATTTATAAATCGAATAACACAAGGGTGAGTAGTAAACGCATTTACCAGAATGGAGAATGAGATAATTTCTGTTATGCAAAGCTAGTTGTTCGCTAGTAGAATATAACGTTTTAGGCAAATAGTGGCTTCGTCCGCACAATGCAGCCCGCTTTGCGAGCGAACGTTTCATGCGTTACAGCCCCAATATATTCGCGAATCAAAGACACGTGTCCCGTTGCAATGTAGCCCGCCATAAATTTCGCTGTTGCCTCGGTGCTTTCCTCGGAATTCCACGGCAAGGAAAACGCCCGTGGAAAAGGATGTAACGAGAGAGCGGATTAAATGAAACGTGCGGGCAATGATAAAGGCACCGGGCGTGCCTCGAAAGACGGAAACGGCGAAAGTTAATAGCGTCTTAGGCAAAATTGAAAAGTACGTTGCACGCATATTCAATTCTTCTCAAAGGTTTTACAATTCTGGTGAATACAGGAATTATTTCCAAACGTTATTTTTCTATACCTTTGCCAAGTGACTTTCGAGCTTTCAATTCACTAGTTTGTTATTGCAAGGTTTTACTTTTAGGGATTTTTAGATATTTGTAGGGGGTTTCAAGTATTTTTAGGGGGTTTTAGGTATTTTTAGAGATTTTTAGGGGGTTCTAGGTATTTTTAGGGATGTTTAGGGGTTCCTAGGTATTTTTACGCGTTTTTAGGGGTTCCTAGGTATTTTTAGAGGTTTTTGGGGGGTTCTAGGTATTTTTAGGGATTTTTAGGTACTTGTTTGTATTTCAGTTTCGGTTTCGTTGTTGGAGAATTTGATAATTTGAAATTAGAGGGATATGGGAATTTCGTGATTTGGTGACTTGGGAGTTTTGGGATTTAGAAATTTGGGAGCTAGGGAATTTGGAGATTTAGGAATTTAGGGAACTAGGACTTTGGAGAATTAGAGAATTGATGAACTAGTGATTTGCGTTGGAACCGAGTGCTTCACTAGTGCGTCACGAATTCCTAACGAGTGCGTCACTAGTACGTCACGAATGCGTTCCGAATTCGTAACGAGTGCGTCACGAATGCGTCCCGAATTCGTAACGAGTGCGTCACTGGTGCGTCATGAATTCGTGACGAGTGCGTCATTGATGCGCCCCTAATTCGCAACGAGTGCGTCACTGGTGCGTCTCGAATTCGTAACGAGTGCGTCACTAGTGCGTCACGAATTCGTAACGAGTGCGTCATTGGTGCGTCCCGAATTCGTAACAAGTGCGTCACCGGTGCGTCACGAATTCCTAACGAGTGCGCCACTAGTGCGTCATGAGTGCGTCACGAGACTCCACCTACACTACAAGAATGTAAAAATTTCAAATTAAAAACCTAAGCAAAAGTAATTCCTCTCCCTCCATCACCCATCAAAACCGTCAGCCGTCATTCGAAAACGTACGAGCTATAATCGTAACTGAAGGATAAAGAGCTCCAAGGATAATCTCGGTGGATCGTTTTGTTCCGAGTTAAAATTCCCCGCCTCGATGTTCTCACGATTTGATCGTTCCCGATGCTCGAGACGTGGCTCGCGCGAAATACAGAGAGAGAGAGAGAGAGTGGAAAATCGGGATAAATCGGCGTAAAGCGTGGAGAATCGATTCGGCCGGTTTTGTAAGAGGAGAGTCTCGCTGTCAGAAATACAAACCGGGGCTGGGTATTTAAGCGCATGCTACAATGCACGACCACCCTATTCGGTGCAGGTTGCATTATTCAAAAGTATCGGCGCATTGCAGGGCTACGTAAGGGGCTTGAATTATGCACGATTTATTAGCCTACGAGAGACTCCCTACTCTGCTAGTGATTGGTGCTTGTGTACACAGTATATCTCAATTATACCGGCTGCCCTACCCCGACCCCTTTTCTTTGGAAAATTGATACCCTCCACACGCTCCGCCGTGTTCGATCTAATTATTAATGCCGTTTTCTTCCTCGAGAACCGACGCTGTTTGTTCCTTTGATTCATGTCCCTGGTCTTATTGTACTTCACCTTCGATAGTTAAGCTTGAACGATGATTACCGTCTATTTTGCGAAATTCAATTTGTCAAAGAATGCAAGGTATAGACGGGAAGATGATTTATACATTTTATGAGGGTTTGCAAATTTTTTTCATTGGGAATTTTTAGGTAGATGCATTTTGGAATTTTTAGAGCGCTGCGTTTTGACGTTTTGAAATTAGGTACATTTGTGAATTGGGAAAGGTGCAAGAATATTTATAAATTCTCAATTATTAAAATTATCGAGACTGAAATTTTCAAGTTTATTTCCCAATTTTCCAATTTCCCAATTTTCCAATTTTCTAATTTTCTAATTTTCTAATTTTCTAATTTTCTAATTTTCTAATTTTCTAATTTTCTAATTTTCTAATTTTCTAATTTTCTAATTTTCTAATTTTCTAATTTTCTAATTTTCTAATTTTCTAATTTTCTAATTTTCTAATGTTCTAATTTTCTAATTTTCTAATTTTCCAATTTTCCAATTTTCCAATTTCCCAGTTTTCCAATTTTCTAATGTTTCAATTTCCTAATTTCCCAATTTCCCAATTTCCCATTTCCTAATTTTCCAATTTCCCAATTTCCCAATTTCCCAATTTCCCAATTTCCTAATTTCCCAATTCCCAATTTCCCAGTTTCCCAATTTCCCAATTCTCCTAATTTCCCAATCCCCTAATTGTCCAATTCTCAAATTTCCTAATTCCTAAATTTCCTATTTTCCCAGTTACCTAATTCCCTAGTTCGCTATTTTCCCGGTTACCTAATTTCCTAGTTTTCTAATTACCCAGTTACCTAATTTCCAGTTCTCTAATTTCCCAATTTCCCAATTTCCCAATTTCCCAATTTCTCAATTTCCCAATTTTCCTAATTTCCCAATTCCCAAATTCCTAAATCTCCAAATTCTCCAACTGCCCCACTCACATCCCTCACCCATCCTAACCCCTCACAAAAAGTAACCTCCACTTTTCACCCCAGACCCGTCTACCACCCTTCTGCATCCACCGTCTCTCTTGAACACTCAATCGATCCTAAAATCGCTCCCACCAAAAGACTCCCACCCAAACGATCCCCAAATCAATGTTTGACTAATTGCTAAAAAATATGTCGGCACCCTTCATGCGAATAACACGCAACAGAATTAGATCATAAATCAAGTAACAAAGAGCAGAGGTCGGTGGCTCAAGATTACTGTCCGATCATCCATTTTGGACGTCGAGACACGGCGACAGTAAAGTTCCGCTAGAGAAAGGGTATTTTCCCCGCAGAAATTTTATCCTGTAAACTTCGGTACATCTTCTCTGTGTCCCGGTTTTTCGGCACCTGTAAGTTCGGCTGTTATAACAAAACTTTCGAAAGACATGAATCTTTTCGACGTGACCAAATAGATGTATCCAGTCGGTTTTTGCGAGTGGTGTCCATAAAGGACCGATAGAAGATCCGTTTTATAATATCACCATCCATATTTAGAGCGTATACGATATCTGTGCCGAGATTTTCTTCAGCCATTTTGCACTTTCGAGGATGATGGACGAGCCTCGCTCTGTATCTTATCGTTCTTTTAACTCTGATCTTCCACATTTTTATTTCCCTTCGGCGGGTTGGAAACCTGAGGAGAAATTAACTGACACTCGATGGGGAGAGTAGAGTGGAACTAGAGTATAGGGTGATTCTAGGTTAAGGTTTTGTAGTTTGTCAAAATGTCAATGTTTAATAATTCATAAGGGGATAAAATTATAACGCATGTCATTGTTAACTGTCCAGATAGTAAGACTACTGGTAGTTTACTTGAAGTGTGAATCGAAATTTTGAAATTTGTTCATGCTCATTCCACGTTAAATCCATCGCTATCAGACGTCACCATCTGCGATTTTGTTCTAATCAAAATATGTTGTAGTCCACGTGAAATTAAAGGGGGTTTAAGTCATCATTTTGCTGGTTTCGAATTTGTTAAGGAATAACAAGCCTTCAAATTTTGCAATTTTTGCCCATTCCTGCGAAAATAGGGTTCACTTACGAATTTTTTTTTCGGAAACTACAGAACCGATTTAGCTAAATTCTTTTTTGTTTTATTCACAAAGGATTGGGCTATTTTAAAATATTTTTTTAATTCCGACAAATTTAAATAAATTGTGTTTTTGCAATGAGGTACACTGCTCAGATAGGAGGTAGGATACCAGCTAGGACTTCTGGTACTCTGCTACTGATAGGACTTTATGTCTCGGGACAAAATTACTTGTGTAAGAGCGTCAAGGATCCTAGAATATCTTCCAACAATTCTTCTCAACAAGTCAGAAAATTTAATAATTCATAAGAATTTAAAATTATCTACCTATCATTGCTAACTATCCAGGTAGTCCACATAGTAGTATACTCAATAGGATTTGAAGTCTAACTATGAATAAAATTACTCATAAAAGATTGCGCAGTCTCCAAAATACAAGTAATTTCATTTCCAACAAAGGACAAATTTCTCAAGTTTTAATAAACGCAAGAAACTTAGCAAACATACGTCGTAAACAGTGATCGCTTTATTTCCCCGTGTTCCATCTTCGTCCCTACACGCGGATAAATGTCTCTTTTATTACCATGTGCAGTCGACGGAACACGCAGAATAAAGAAAGCAAAAAAAAGAAGGGAGAAAAGCGGAGAATATACAAGGAGACATCGTAACGCGATATTTCGGTTGAATTTTTCAACCAGGCTTTTACGACTCACTCCGGCGCACCGCGATACAGGCCGTGGCGAGCTTGAAAGCCGTGCTTGATGTATTAAAACATGGAGAACGTTGATTTATCACGGCGTCGATGATCAACCGGATACATTGGTCGGTCGGATGCGAGCGTTAAAATGAAAAGCGGTGATCTTAAATGGAGCGGCCGATCGATGAAACGTGGCGAGAGATGTGGCTGGCTCATTGAAAACGCTTTCAGTCGTTCCTCGAAATATTCGGTTGAAGCACCTTTTGCGTCGGAATTTCGATCTGGAGAGATCTGGGACTGCTGGGAACTTGGGACCTCAGGAGGTTTCGAGTTTGGAGAAGCTGGAGACTTTTGGGGTTTAAGGTTTTGGAGGATTTGAGGATTTGGAAGTTTGGATCTTGAGGATTTGGAGGAGTTGGGCTGGGACTTGGGTTTTGGATACAGAGATTTTGGGATTTGATTACTTGGGGTACTCAAAAATTTAGGGATTTGGAAGCTTAGGCTGGGTCTGGGCATTTTAAGAGTTAGGGATGTGAGTACTTAGAGTGGAACTTGGGCCTTGATCTAGAGATTGAGGGATTCGACTGCTTGGAACTTTAGGTAACTTCAAATTAAGGGATTTGATAGCTCAGGTTTTGGGACTTGAATTTTGGATATAGAGATTTTGGGATTTGATTACTTGGGGTACTCAAAAATTTAGGGATTTGGAAGCTTAGGCTGGGTCTTGGGATCTGGGCATTTGAAGAGTTAGGGATGTGAGTACTTAGAGTGGAACTTGGGCCTTGATCTAGAGATTGAGGGATTCGACTGCTTGGAACTTTAGGTAACTTCAAATTAAGGGATTTGATAGCTCAGGTTTTGGGACCTGGGTATCTGGATTTAAACATTTGAGCAATCATCCAAAATTGACAAGTCCTTCAAATGAACCTATCTCGCATCAGAGCGACCCACTGTCAGAGTCACCTCCCCGTATCCGACAAACGAGCTCCACAATCCGAATGCAACAAAATTTGTCCGTGGCGGAAAGGGTGTAAAAAAGTGTGAATTGTAAGGACGGAAGGTAGACGGTTCGAAGGACACAGGGTGGCTGGCAGCGAACCGGTGTTGGCTTTGTCCGAGAGCAAGTCGCATGTCGAGCGTGCCGTCTGCGACTATACTTCATAGCCTCGTGTCGCATGCAAGTTTAATCTTGTGGAAGTAACGCAAATGCAGCAGCCACATAGTGGCAAGCTAGCCTGTGCCGGCTGCCTGAATAATGCATTTATGTATGTGTCCGCGGATACGCGCCAGCTAGCGTTTCATCCCTCGCGAGGATACGCTCGCACGTTTCATCCCCTCCGCTCCAAACGCGCGAAACGTGGCCCACTTCGGGGCTTCGATGATCGCCGGTTACTCGGCTATCGACTCATACGACTTCTATTTACGGTACGACCTACGATTCCTGACGGAAGATTAGCTACTCGGGCAAATTGCGTGACCTCGGAATTTATGGACGCTTCGTCTTTTACGGTCTTAGAGTTATCGCTTCAAATTTATTAACTTTATGGAGGTAACGATTTTTTAATATTTATGATTGAATTTCTCTAGTGTCAAAGTTTTAGAAGTCTCAAAATTTCCAAGGTCAGGAAAGTCTTAAACTTCAACAGGTGAAACATCTCCACAAATCCACATCTCAAATCCCTAAACTTGGAAGACTGAAACCTTCACAAATCCCAATCCTCAAATCCCTAACCTTGAAAAACCTCCTCAAATCCCCAAACTTAAAGACCTGAAATCTACCCAACTCAGAAATCTCCACAAGTCTCCACATCTCTGCCCCCATCTCCCACAACATTGTCCATAAACCCGTCGAACAATCAATCTGGTCCCTCAGAGTGACACATCACACCGTAACAGCCACATAATAACGATCATAGAAAGAATCATTTCCGAAAGAAGCTGAGAAGACAAAGAAACGACATACTGGAGAACAATTTCGACGATGATAAAAATTTGTAGATCAGTCTCTCACGGACGATGTCGATATTTGAATTTACTGCGGCTTCCGGATGGGAGCGGCATCCATTATTTGCGAATCGATGTTCCCGCACCTCGGATATCTCTATGCGGATGTTATCCGTAACAATAAACGTGGGTACAAATATGGGTTTCATGGAACGAGGATACACGGTTCTTTCTCCGCAGTACATACCGCATATCGATGTCCTATATGATCAATTTAACTTGAAATCGTATTTCATTCGAACGTCTCATTTCGTTTGAGGAAAGGATGCGGTTGAGCTGCTTATAAATTATTTATTGGCCAATGATTGCCTTGCAGTTGGAATATTTGGGGAATTATATTTGGAGCGGGGGAAATGATGTGGGAGAGCGATTTGGGATGGTTGGTGAACTTTTGGAGGAGGATGATGATATTAGCCGGACAATTTGGGGATTGGACAATTGGGGAGTTGGACAATTGGGGAATTGGACAATTTGGGAATCGGACAATTTGGGAATTGGACAATTGGGGAGTTGGACAATTGGGGAATTGGACAATTGGGGAATCGGACAATTGGGGAATTGGACAATTGGGGAATCGGACAATTTGGGAATTGGGACATTTGAGAATTTGGGAATTGGGAAATTTGGGAATTGAGAAATTGGGAAATTTGGGAATTGGGAAATTTGGGAATTGGGAAATTTGGGAATTGGGAAATTTGGGAATTGGGAAATTCGGGAATTGGGAAATTCGGGAATTGGGAGATTTGGGAATTGGGAAATTTGGGAATTGGGAAATTGGGAAATTTGGGAATTGGGAAATTTGGGAATTGGGAGATTTGGGAATTGGGAAATTGGGAAATTGGGAAATTGGGAAATTGGGGAATTGGGAATTTGGGGAATCGGACAATTTGGGAATCGGGAAATTTGGGAATCGGGAGATTTGGGAATTGGGAGATTTGGGAATTTGGAAATTGGGAAATTGGGAAATTTGGGAATTGGAAAATTGGGAAATTGAGAAATTGGGAGATTCAGCACTTTTCTAAATGGTAAACCTGAAGGTTTGAGATTTCCCAAAATTTGTAATTGTAACACAGCTACTTTACAGACACACATTGTTAGTAACTTCCACAAATATTAAAATTTCTCAATAATTTTTGTAAGATTACAATTTTTGAATATTTCGTTTTACTTCATTTTTCAATATAACTACTGTATCATCTAATTAACCTCTTAATTACAATTATTTAATAATGTACATCACTCAATAATTATTTAATTTCTTAATTTGCTTACAGCGTTAGTTATTTTGTATTTCCTAATAATAAATTGTATACGATTTAATCATTTAGCACACTGTTTATTTATTGCATACACGACAGAATGTAATTTAATTTATTTCCTCACTCAACTAAAAAATTTGTCAAATGTCCAAACTGAGTGACTAAAAGCAATTCAACCACCACGGACAAATTGAACTCCCTTTGCAATATCTGTTTCAAAAAAGCAACTCGACTTTATTGCCAATTTATTTCAATTTCAATAAAATACAAGTGAAATTACAGCCCTCTGTAACGGTGAAGTTTATTAAATTTTTACATTCATTTTCATTGAAAGCGTCTTCGAAGTTCACTTTACTGGCATTAAAAATACATCTTCAACCTTTGAAAGTGTCGGCGACAGAATTAAGGTCTGTGATATCATAATGAATTAAAAATAAACAATTTCGTAGTAGAACAACGAGAGAAGAGTTTTCAGAAGGACCTCGACGAAATTTGAAAAAATTCGCGTGACAGACGTTGAGAGGGTATCTGAATTTTGAAAGGACACACTCGACGTTGACGAGGAACGATGAAGCCAGGATTCAAATGATTTATCGCCGTCAGGACGATAAACACGACAGGATCGTTTTATCCATGTACATAAATTGTTCATCGGGTAGCGTTGAGAAGATAACCAGGAAGTTTTTTAATCTTGCAATCTGTTCGACAAGAAAATAAAAATGGTTGACTTTAATTAATGAAATAAGCCTGGAGGCTTAAAGGTACGACGACCGGGTCAACTTTTGCAATTAATATCATTGCTGGTTGCCTAAGCAAAGAGTATGACTTCGTAATTAGTTGGATGTCTTTCGTCGAGGTTTTGATAGAACTTTTATTCGATCCGTTAGACGTGTTTATTCGATGCGAAAAGGGATGATATTTGCATTTTTATTGCTTTTCCTCTTAATTTGATAAGTGGATGATTTTTCTTAGGTTGGTTGAATATTTATATTTAGGTAATTTGGTAATTAGGTGGATTGTGTGTGTGTTGGTTAATTAGGTATATTTTACATATGATGGTTAATTTGATAAATTATAGGTGTATTGGTTAATTAGATAAGTTACACATATGTTGGTTAATTAGATAGGTTACACATATGTTAGTTAATTAGACAAGTTACACATATGGTGGTTAATTAGATATATTACACATATGCTAGTTAATGAAATATATTACACATATGCTAGTTCATTAGACAAGTTACACATATGTTGGTTAATTGGACAAGTTACACATATGTTAGTTCATTAAACAAGTTACACATATGCTAGTTAATGAAATATATTACACATATGCTAGTTCATTAGACAAGTTACACATATGGTGGTTAATTAGATATATTACACATATGCTAGTTAATGAAATATATTACGCATATGCTAGTTCATTAGACAAGTTACACATATGTTGGTTAATTGGACAAGTTACACATATGTTAGTTCATTAAACAAGTTACACATATGCTAGTTAATGAAATATATTACACATATGCTAGTTCATTAGACAAGTTACACATATATTAGTTAATTAGATAAGTCACACATGTGTCAGTTAATTAGATAAGTTACACATATGTTACTTAATTAGATAAGTCACACATATGTCAGTTAATTAGATAAGTTACACATATGTTACTTAATTAGATGAGTTACACACATGTCAGTTAATTAGATAAGTCACACATATGCTAGTTAATTGTGTTTGCCTGATTAATTGAATAAATTACATATATTGATTACTTGATTAATTAAATACATACATATATAATGATCATATATGTAAGTACCACATATGTTGATTAATTGATTGAATTACACATGTGGACTAAATGGTCACATTATATATATTGTTTAATTTCATAAATATTATATGTAAATGATATTGATTAATTAATTAATTAGATACATTAGATATAATGATCATATAGGTAAGTACCACATATGTTGATTAATTAACTGAATTACATATGTGGACTAATTAGTCACATTATACATATTGTTTAATTTGACAAACATTATATGTACATGATACTGATTAATTGATTAATTAGACACATTAGATATAATAATCAGTTAAATAAGTATCACATATGTTGATTAATTAATTGAATTACATATGTGCACTAATCAGTCACATTACATATATTGTTTAATTTGATCAATTTTAAATGTACATAACATTAATTTATCATATAAATTCATTTATTAATTCAAGAAAACACGACAATAAACTGATACATTAATTACCACGTTAAAGTACATACAGCAATAAAATCCATGCAAATGGAGACATAAAAGGGTCCATCAAAGTAGTTCAAACAATAAGTACCCTAGTTCATGAACAATAATTGGTGGAAATACAGCATTCGCAGTATTACTCATATAGTTTGAAGGTAGTTCATTGGGAAATTCGTATTCAGAGTAGAGACTCGTTAATCTCTTGAAAATTTGCCGGCTCATTTGAAAGGGTGGTAGCGGAATGAACTGAGTGATCCATAAACTCGTCGTTAGGACGTAAATATTGAAGTTAATGCCAGGAACAAAGTTATCGAGTGAAGATGATACGATCCGACGCAACGGGAACTCGAGACAGTCGGAGTTTTGCTAAAATTAATAACCGCCCGGCCAATACGATCGAATTATATTGCACGGAACTTCCGGCTGACGGAAATAGTTCCACGTGGTTTCAATGGCGGATAAGGGATGATTGAAATTCGACGGAGATACTTCGACCGGACGGTTAATTAAGTTCGAGTTACCGAGTGGTGACGGCGAATCTCGATCAAACGAGTTATCGTAAAATTTCCGTATCCGTTCGCGCCATTTCCAAAAATAATTCGGTGGGTATTCTTGCGCTTTTGGGTTCGTTTGTGTTTCAATGAACTCGGACTTTTTAACTTTTAATACAAATTCTATTGATAGTTCGATAAATATTGTAATAAACTTGTTGTGAAGATGGACTCTTCATTTGGATAATTTGGACGATTTGAATTATTTGAATTATTCGAAGAATTCGTACGATTCGAATAGGTTCAATAATTCATATAGTTTGAACCATTCGAATAATTCAAATAATTTGAATAATTCAGATAATTCGAACAATTTGAATAATTCGTATAATTCAAATAATTTGAATAATTCAGATAATTCGAACAATTTGAATAATTCGTATAATTCAGATAATTCTTATAAGTCAAACAATTCACACAATTCGAGCGATTTGAAAAATTCCGATAACTCGAACAATTCAAAGAATTCGCATAATTCATATAATTCGAGCAATTCATATAACTCAGACAATTAGAATAGTTCAAATAAATCAAAGGTTTCAAAGAATTCAAAGAGTTCAAAGAGTTCAAAGAGTTCAAAGAGTTCAAAGAGTTCAAAGAGTTCAAAGAGTTCAAAGAGTTCAAAGAATTCAAATAATTCAAAGAGTTCAAAGAGTTCAAAGAATTCAAAGAGTTCAAAGAATTTAAAGAGTTCAAAGAGTTCAAACAATTCAAACAATTCAAACAATTCAAACAATTCAAACAATTCAAACAATTCAAACAATTCAAACAATTCAAACAATTCAAACAATTCAAACAATTCAAATAATTCAAACAATTCAAACAATTCAAACAATTCCGATAATTCAAATAATTCAAACAATTCAAATAATTCAAACAATTCAAACAATTCAAATAATCCAAAAAATTCAAACAATTCTATCAAAAAAGTAACATATGTAAAATATACAGAAGCAAGTACTATTACTAGAATATCACTTGCCTGCAAGATACGAGTACAAGAAAACACAAGAAGAAGATAAAGAGATAAAGAAAATCTCGCATGAAGTCGATAACAAAAATCCCACGAAGCAAAAATCAAAGGTTCTCCAGAAAGCTCTCCAACTTCCTCGAATCACAGAAAAAGCTAGAAACGGTTTCTCTGTTTATACGACCATTTTATTCTCGCCCTTTGGCCAATGGTTAGAATCGTGGAAAGATCTTGCTGAATCTTAACGGCCAACGAGAGACGTGGAATTTTAAGCAGCCTCTTAAATTTACTCGCCATCTAGCAGCTAAGAGAAGGGTTATCGAGTTATCGAGTTTCTATATGGAATATAACGTTCACAACGAAATGGTAGATGGTATAAAATGGCAAGTTTCAGAGGTGAATACGGATTTTAAATATTGTGAATAAACTGAAATAAAATGGGGTGAAAAGGGATTCGGTATATATTTTTCTACGCGTTGTATTTCCACGCGTAGTATTGTCACGTCCTCTAACTCCACGCGTGGTATCGTCACGCGCTGTAATTCCACGCGTTATATTTTCCATGCGCTGTAATTCCACGCGTTAGATTCGCAATACGTTACTATTCTACGCGTTAGATTCCCCACGCGTTGTATTTTCACGCGTGGTATTGTCACGCGCTGTAATTCCACGCGTTATATTTTCCATGTGCTGTAATTCCACGCGTTAGATTCGCAGTGCGTTACTATTCTACGCGTTAGATTCCCCACGCGTTGTATTTCCACGCGTGGTATTGTCACGCGCCGCAACTCCACGCGTGGTATCGTCACGCGCTGTAATTCCACGCGTTATACTTGCCATGTACTGTAATTCCACGCGTTAGATTCGCAGTGCGTTATTACTCTACGCATTAGATTCCCTACGCGTTGTACTTCCACGCGTAGTATTATCACGCGCCGCAACTCCACGCGTAGTAGCGTCACGCGCTGTAACTCCACGCGTAGTGTTATGACGCACTGTATCTCCACGCGTAGTATTATCACACGCCGTAACTCCACGCGTAGTATTATCACGCACTGTACCTCCACGCGTAGTACTATCACGCGCCGTAACTCCACGCGTAGTAGCGTCACGCGCTCTAACTCCAAGCGTAGTATTGTCACGCGCTATAACTCCACGCGTAGTATCTTCTCGCTCTGTAACTCCACGCGTAATATTGTCACGCGCTATAATTCCACGCGTAGTAACTTCTCGCATTAGATTTACACTGCGTTGAAACTCCACGCGTTAAATTTGTTCTGCGCTATAATTCCTTGCGTTATATCACCATGCGTTATATCACCATTACTATCTTCACAGTAACCTCACTTATCAAATACCCCACACGTACCTTAAATCTGCGAACCGTCATAAATCAAATTTCCACATGACGTACTACATTTTCCACTAAAAGCCTACTACAATTTTTTCAACTGAACATAATCGTCCACCTAATAAACCTCTCCATCTAAAGTCTCCCTAACACAGTTTTAAAACTGCCGCGAAATGACCCGCGTCGTGCAATTAATCCCGAAGTATCCCGGTTTTACCATAACCCCAGGAATAATTGCGAGACTCTCGAGGATCACGCACGTGCTTACGTGTGCAAGAAACACGCGATACAAGAGCATCCTCGAGGCCGCTTATAATTGAGCCTCGAAAAGAAGCGTACAAAGGGGAGCGGATTTTATTGGAGCCGGCTGTTGGTGATGGCCGTAGCGACCGGTCAAGTGCCAAAATCAATAGATCGTCGAGAGTAGGAATAAAAAAAGGTGGAGCAGAAAGGATTTTTGGCACGTGCCACGTGACGCAGCCGGCAGCTCGCGAATTTGCAATTAACGGGAATTTGGCAACATTACGCAGCGGCATTTCCGGTGGGTTGGACGAATCCCGGCTATGATCGTGCCTCTCGTGCCGTTCATTTAATTAAAAGCTTCCGTTCGACCTGATTCGAACATGGAACTTTCGGGTGACTGTTTTCTGTGATGCGAGGATTTTTCGATGCAATTTTTGTAATTATATGCTCACATTTTTGGATAGGGTTCGTGTGCGGTTATTGTACGTGAGATCTGAGTTTTTCAGGTGATTTGAGGTAGGAGAGCTTTTGCTGAAGGTTAGGTTGAAAATTTGATCTAAGGTGGGTCTGAATTTCTTTTTTTTAATTTTCAAATGACCAAATGATAAAATGACTAAAATCCCTGTGTCTCTAAATCCCCGTCTCCATAAATTCCTGTTCCCAAAATCCCCGTTCCTTAAATCCCAAAATTCCAAAATCCCCGTCTCCCTAAATCCCCGTCTCTCTAGATCCTCGTCTCTCTAAATCCCCGTTCCCTAAATCCCCGCTCCTTAAATCCTAAAATTCCAAAATCCTCGTCTCTTTAAATCCACGTCTCCCTAAATCCCCGTCTCTCTAAATCCCCGTTCCTTAAATCCCAAAATCCCAAAAACCTCGTCTCCCTAAATCCCCGTTCCTTAAATCCCAAAATCCCAAAAACCTCGTCTCCGTAAATCCCCGTTCCCTAAATCCAAAATCCCTAAATCCTTAAATCTCTTTCAAATTTCCCAAACCCTATCTCCCCAGAAGGCAAACCCCATTCCCAAATGTCCAAATAATGTCCCATAATCGGAAACGAATGATAAATTCCGTACCGTCCCGAATAATTTCAACAATGCATCCACGACACTCGAAACGTAACCAGACACTCTGTTCCCGTTCCAAACGCGAAAGTAACCCCGATAAATCTACATCCCTGAACTTCCTGCCGAACAAAAAGTCCTTGTCCACCAGATCGTTTCCTCGTCCAACGAAAAGTCATCCTCGTAAATCGATTAACGTTAGCCGATTTAACGTTCGAGCTGCCACAATCGACTCCGCCCCCATTGTCGGAGCAAACCATCCAGAAACGACTTGCAAAAGCGGCGCTCCGGTACCCGGCGATCATAAATCTCCGATCGATTCACATTTTGTTAACTCCTAATAATGGCCACGGGGGTGACCCTTCCGTTGCCGGTTCTATTGTACGCTTGCTTCGTGCTCAGGATACCGATGAAATTCGGACAGACTCGTCACGCACGACTAAATAACCGGCAAACGGGGAAACGGGATAGCTGCGTGTTCAACATCCTCTAGATCCTGCGTTCTAGGACCTGCTGGAGTCGATACGAGTGATTTATGGACTCATATTGTTGCCTGATGAATGACCTTTTGATACTTTGAGAGTATCTTTTGATATGGTGAGAGTTCTGATGTGTTAGGTATCTTGATGGGGGTACAGCTTTTAATGTGAGAGTCTGATGAACATTTCTTGTGATCTCATGAGAATATCAGAGACCTGATGAGAGTATGTGATCTGATGAATGTATCTTGTAGTCTAAGAAGAATATCATTTGACCTGATGAGAGTATACCTGATGATCTGATGAGAACATATTTTATGATCTGATGAATGTATCTTGTAATCTGATGAGAATATCATTTGACCTGATAAGAGTACACCTTGTGATCTGATGAGAGCATATCTGATGATCTAATGAATGTACCTCGCAATCTGAGAAGAATATCATTTGACCTAATGAGAGTACACCTTGTGATCTGATGAGAGCATACCTTATGACCTAATGAATGTATCTTGTAATCAGAGAAGAATATCATTTAACCTGACGAGTATACCTTGTGATCTAACAAAAATAATTGATCTAATGAGAGTATCCTATGATCTGACATCTTGTAATCCAATAAGATATCTTCTGATCCGAGTACATCATCCGACCTAAGGTCTTATCACCAAGTACACCTTATATTTTCTTGCAGTACATATATAAGTCCACCTCCAAAATCAATTAAATCAACTAAAATCAAGTAACGAGTATACATGAACGCTGGGAAATGCTGCTGTCACACGTTTGATGAAGATGGTGCTCAGGATACCGATGAAATTCGGACGGACTTGTCATGCATGACTAAATAACCGGCACACGGGGAAACAATATATCTACGTGTACAACATCCTCTAGATTCTAGAGCCTGCAGGAGTCGATAGGAATGATATATAGACACTGTAGATAAGCGATATTTTGATCTGATGAGTATCTGATGTGTTGAGGGTATGTTGAGTACTTGAATCAAATTTAATAAGGCAGGCTATTATGAAGATATTAAGCAACTCTGAGCTTAGTCACACTGTTGATAAATAATATAATATAAGGATAACACGTATAAATATTTTGCGATGGAACAAATAGGATCATATGTGATAATGACCAAGTGTTGATTACCTACTCAGCAACGAAACAAACGACTGACTTCTCACAATAGAAACCTAGAATATGGTGTTGTTAGAATGTGGTGCAATTTTTTGTTCAAGTCTACCCTTTCTCCTAAACTTTATTAATGATGTGTCAACCTAGAATGTGATCTTCTGTACCATTTTTTGTTGAAGTCTATCCTTTCTCCTAAACTCAAATAAACAGATGGAATTATGTTCCTGCACCACCTTACATTTCCTTTAACTCTACCTTCCATTCCAAAGTTAAACCTAGAATGAGATTCTGTCACTGCACCATATTACCTTTCACTTAAACTCAAATAAAGCTATAAAAATGTAGAATTAGGTTATGTCACTCCACCATGTAACTTTCCTTTAACTCTACCCTTCTACAGTTATAGAAAGCCAGAATGAGATTCTGTCACTGCACCATGTTACTTTCCGTTTAACCCATTCTCCCCGAGTCGAGCGAAGAAACGTAGAATGGGGTCTCCGTCACAAAATGGTTCTCCTCGATCGGGTCTGGGGTGTTTCATCGGTTCCTTTGGTGGCGTCGCGACGCGTGGACCTGTGTCTCTTCAGCATCGCGAGTCATTAATTTTAACGATCGTTAGAGTGCGACACACACTGCGCGACGATCGCGTGTCTTCGAGTCACGCGAAATGAGGGAAGGCTTCGTTGATAAATGACACTGAGTCAGGGACAAATGGAAACGACCGGGGTAAAGGGTTTTTTGTGACAAATACATTGGGCGTAGCTTCTCACGTGATATCTGGTTACCATTGTCCTTATTAATTGAGAACATCGATTCAACCCTTAAGTCCATTCGTTTATTAACTCTTGTAATTAAAACGAAGTGCTATAATTAAAAATTTAGTATGGTCTTCAATTTTGAATTAGAAATATTTCAAAGTAGATATGATTAAAAATATTAATTTTAATCATTTGGTGAATTTAAGCAACTATTCATTTTTAATAAAAACTTAACAAAAATTCAATTTACTATATAATATTTATTATGTGATACATATTACACTAAAATTGTATTTATTCTACATTTATAAATTACGATATAATTTTTAATATTCTTTGATGAAGTGTTGATTTAAGAATGGAGTATAAGGGTGTATAAAATATAGAAACTGGGTTAACCCATAATACTCCGCCCTCTTCACCATAATAATTATACGTGTTGATCCCAGGACTTACAACGTACAATTACATTCTTGTCACGGACTATGTAAATCGTACCTGCCTTTAAAATAAGTCGTTCTGGCGGAACAATCAAGCTGTTAATTAAAATTGCAAATGTAATTTAGAATACTGGACACTGCTCAAGACAAACAAGGCATAAAAAATATTCTAATGTTATTCACCTTTATGCGCATACACAAATAATATGTTGTTAATTCTGTAGTAGTTGATTGCTTGAGTGGACTAATAAATGCAGTAGGCTTAGCAGATTTTTTCTGGGGGAATTTATAATTTATGGGTAGAGGAATATATTATTTATTGACTTTTCGGTGAGGAGTTTTGTAATTTAGAAATTATTTGTGTGACTTGAAATTTGGGGAATTTGGGGAATTTAGGGAATTTAGGGAATTTGGGAAATTTAGAGAATTTAGGGAAATTAGGGGAATTGGGGATTTGGGAAATTAGGGATTAGGGAAATTAGGGATTAGGGAAATTAGGGATTAGGAAAATTAGGGATTAGGGAAATTAGGGATTAGGGAAATTAGGGATTAGGGAAATTAGGGATTAGGGAAATTAGGGATTAGGGAAATTAGGGATTAGGGAAATTAGGGATTAGGGAAATTAGGGATTAGGGAAATTAGGGATTAGGGAAATTAGGGATTAGGGAAATTAGGGATTAGGGAAATTAGGGATTAGGGAAATTAGGGATTAGGGAAATTAGGGATTAGGGAAATTAGGGATTAGGGAAATTAGGGATTAGGGAAATTAGGGATTTTGGGGATATTGGAAAATTTGGGGAATTTGAAGAATTTGGAGAATTTGAGGAATTTGGGGAATTTAGGGAATTTGAGGAATTTGAGGAATTTGGGCAATTTGGAGAATTTAGGGAATTTGGGCAATTTGGAGAATTTAGGGAATTTTGACAATTTGGGGAATTTAGGGAATTTAGGGAATTTAAGGAATTTAGGGAATTTGGGTAATTTGGGGAATTTGAAGAATTTAGGGAATTTTGACAATTTGAAAAATTTAGGAAATTTGGGGAATTTTGGGGAACAGAGAATTTGGGGAATTTAGAGAATTTGAAGAATTTAAGGAATTTGGGGAATTTGGTGTTTGAAGATTTGGGAACTTGAAAATTCCTAGATTGGGAATTTGGGTACCTAGAAATTTGGAAATTTAGTAATTTGCCATCTAGGAATTTGGGGTCCTAAAAATATGATTTTCTAAAAATTTGAAAATTTAAGAATTTGTCATCTACAAATTTAGGGATTAAATTTGAAAATTTAGAAATTCGTCATACAAAAAGTGTTTATAGAAATACATCTTCCGACTAATCCACAACGTCATTTAAATGCGTTTAATAACGTCCCTAAAACACAGAAACTTTCGAGGCGTGCTTGTCGAAGATAACGATCGGAAAGTCCGCATATTTTTACAGCTGGTTCGATGTTAGTCGATAATTAGTCCGAGCAAAGTTCGATCTGACGCGAAAACTAGAGTGAGAAAATGGGGGACTCTCAGGCGAGTTCAGCTAACTTTTTCCATAAATTATCGTCCCGGCATATTTTATTATTGCTTTTTGTATTCTGATTCGCAGGGGAACGAAACGGGCTCGGTGTAACGCTTCAGGGGAGATTCGACGGCCAGTAAATATTCGGTAAGTGACATTTCACAATTGATTCTATTACCGCGTAATTGATTAAGCGTGTTCATTAGCGTTATGATTAGTAATTAATTGCTGTAGCGTTGTGAGGCAATGTTATATTACCGTGTACGGTATATTATTGAGTGTGTGCGATCTTCGAGTGCGGTGGTGTAACATAATTTAACGGTGCGAAACGGTTATTAATAATCGGACATTATGATCAATTCTGGCGTGGAGCACAGATACTGAAATTTTTGAAATTGAAGGGATTGGGGTGGTTATTGTGGCGAAGTTGGAATATAGGGATATTTGGATTTAGGGATGGTGAGATTTGGGGGTGATGGGATTTAGGATTTTTGGATTGAGGGATGATGAGATTTAGGGATATTGGGATTGAGGGATATTCGCATTTAGAGATATTAGAATTTGGGGAGATTGGGAGCTAGGAATATTCGCATTTAGAGATATTGGAATTTGGGGAGATTGGGGGCTAGGAATATTGGCATTTAGAGGTATTGGAATTTAGAGATATTGGAATTTGAGAATACTGAAATTTGGAGATGATGGGATGATGAGATAGTAGCGTTTAGAATGTTAGGATGTAGAGATATTGGGATTTGGGGATGATGGGATTTAGAGACATTAACGTTTAGAGATATTGGAATTTAGGGATATTGGAATTTGGGGAAATTGAGAGTTAGGAGTACTGGCATTTAGGAATATTGGAATTTGAGGATATTGAAATTTGGGGAAAATGGGATGTACGGTCTTGGCGTTCAGAGATATTGGAATTTGGGGATGATGGGATTTAGAGATATTAGAATTTGGGGAAATCGAGAGCTAGGAATATTGGCAGTTAGGGATATTGGAATTTAGGAGTATTGGAACTTGAAAATATTGAATTTTGGGCATGATGGAATGATGGGATATTGGAATTTAGAGACATTGGTATTTGGCTGTGATAAGCTTTAGAGATATTGGGTTTAAGGAATATTACTATTTAGGGATATTGAAATTTAAGAATATTTGAAATTTAACAAGTTCAACCCAGCGCACCTTTCCCAAATCTGCAGAGAGAGCGTTTCAGTCAATAATGTAGCCTAAGGCGTTGCGTTGGATGCGAGGACATATGAGTACTAGCGAGAAATTCTCAATCTTCTGCGCCATCTAGCGGCGACGAGTGAAACCGTCATATTCAGATTGAATATTATTCTTACAAGTCCTATATTATTCTTGTAAGATGAATAAGACATTCTTGTATTCCTCACATTTGCAAGGTTGAATATTGAATGTTCTTGCGTTTTTACATTTGTAAGGTTGAATATTAGCCCTTCTTATATTTCTACACTTATAATAAATTTATGACATTCTTGTGTCCTTACATTTGTAATTTGGCGGTTTGGTTAGAAGATGAAAGAGTTAGGAGAAATAAAGGAGAGGAAGATCTTAACAGACCCTTGCGTTGGACGCGGGAACATGTAATCACTAGCGAGAAAGTCTTCGTCTCATGCGCCATCTAGCGTCAACGAGCGCAACGACTAAAATTGCCACATTACTATATTCATCAACCTATTATATTCGCCTAGTATACTACCTATTATATTCACCTAGTATACAACCTATTATATTCAACCTAGTATATTCAGAAAAGTGAAAAATGATAATTCTTAAATTCTACAAAGCTTGAAATTATAAAAGTTTCACCATAAAATCGATTAGATTTGTAATAAATTTGTCTGCTCGTATAAACCTGCTCGTCCCAGAAAGAAATCATACCAGTGACACGTTTTTCGATTACACCTCGGTGTTGAACGATAACGACACACGCAGCGAAATTGCTCGATTTCTCGAGTCGATTCGCTGTCGATATTGTTTCCTGGTCGGACGACACAACGGAAAAGCGGTCGCAATCATGGAAAAGGAACGGGACGAAACATCTGGCGTCCGAGGAAATCAAATTTCTAAGCTTTCGCCTAGCAGCCGCGTTAATTTCTCTTTTTGTAACTCGATAGAAAAATTCTCTGCCCGATTCTCCCCTACGTGACACTCCACTGATTTTTATCTCTCGAAACTTTTGTTCTGTTTCCACCGCTTACGTCCGGACATTTGGTCGCGATGATTCAGACATTCGATCGATTAAATTCATTTATTAGCCCCTGAATATAAAATTTTAGTCAGAGCTACTGGTGTCAATTCATGAGTTGTCGCATAAAGGATTAATATTATTAAATATTTAAAATTAGTAAATTTATGATTGTTCAAATTTTTAATATTATTTGCTGTACCACCCCTAATTTTTAATATTACTTACTGTACCACCCCTAATATACCTTCTAGATATATCACTCCTAACATACATTTTTCAACCTAATTTAATATTGGAAGATTTCAAGAAAATCACTTTAAACAAATTCTTTAATTTAAAATAAAAAAACTTGCAATACTTTCCGAACGTCTTAGTAGTTTTTAATGGAAGAATAAAATATAACAAAAAGTTGTATATATCTGGTCTCCGTAGCTATCGAAGCCCATAATGCACCCCTTTAAAATAGGATATACCAGTATAATTTTGAGTTTAAAGCAGAATTAACTAGTAAAGATAGTATAAAACCATCAAGCTAAGTAAGCAACGAAGAAAGAGAAAATTCTCCGATCAGTCATTTACAGAATTTGTAAACCGCAAACAAGAAGATGTAGCAGAGCCACCGCTAAGCCGTCAGAAAGATGAAAAATCGTGGTGGGAAGTTGACTAAAACAAATCGCTACGCTCACCGAGATTAAGCTAGATGCATTTTATTATCTCTGTAATTACCGGCACGAAAAACGATGAAACTTTCTGACAGCACCGATAATTCATTAACTCGGACGGAAGGATCCATGCTGGGAAATTGGAAATTGGAAAATGGGAAATGGGAAATTGGAAAATTGTAAACTGGGAAATTGGGAAATTGGGAAATGAGGAAATTGGGAAATAAGCAAATTGGGAAATGAGGAAATGGGGAAATTAGAGAATTGGGAAATATGGAAATTGGGAAATTAAGGAATTCAGAAGTTTAGGAATTAGGAAATTTGGGAATTGTGAAATTGGGAAATTAGGGAATTGGGAAATAAGCAAATTGGAAAATTTGGAAATTGGGAAACTAAGGAATTCAGAAATTAAGGAAATAGGAAATTTGGGAAATTAGGAAATTGGGAAATAAGCAAATTGGGAAATTTGGAAATTGGGAAATTAAGGAATTCAGAAATTTTGGAAATAGGAAATTTGGGAATTGGGAAATTGGGAATTAGGAAATTGGGAATTAGGAAATTGGGAATTAGGAAATTAGGGAATTGGAAAATTAGGGAATTGGGAGAATTGGGAATTGGGAAATTGGGAAATTGGAAAATATGGGAATTGGGAAATTGGGAAATTGGGAAATTGGGAAATTGGGAAATTGGAAAATTGGGAAATTGGGAATTAGGAAATTAGGGAATTCAGAAATTTAGGAATTAGGAAATTTGGGAATTGGGAAATTTGGGAAATTAGGAAATTGGGAAATAAGCAAATTGGGAAATAAGCAAATTGGGAAATAAGCAAATTGGGAAATTGGGAAATTAAGGAATTCAGAAATTTAGGAAATAGGAAATTTGGGAATTGGGAAATTGGGAATTAGGAAATTAGGGAATTGGAAAATTAGGGAATTGGGAGAATTGGGAATTGGGAAATTATGAAATTGGAAAATATGGGAATTGGGAAATTGGGAAATTGGAAAATTGGGAAATTGGAAAATTGGAAAATGGGAAATTTAATAGTCCAGAAACCTTGAAATTCCCCAAATTAAAAGTTCATATATCCAAAAATTTCAAAACTTGAAACCTTAAAAATATATAAACTCCCCATTTCAATATTTTAAAACTAAAAAAATTATCCATCCAAAACCTTCCAAATTCCTCAATTTCCCAAAACCGCAACCCATAAACAAATTTCCCGACAAATTCGCCAAAGAAGCGTAAACTGACGCGTGGACCTTGATACCCGAAGTCCTGATAAGTAGCCGTCAATTACCGTAACGAAGTCTGAGCAACTATCGAGCGACTTTATCGTCCGTTTACACGCTTTAACGTCATCCGACAGGCGAGGTATGCAACAAGAGGAATACCTTCGTCTTCTGTCATCCCTTCACGACCACCCTGCTCAGTTATTTGAATTGCAACGTGCCTCAAGGACGCTCGAGCGACCCGAAGCCCGCTTTCGATGCCTTTTACCCGGCTTTATAACGCGTCGCTGACACGTGGAAGCGTTCTCGTCGGCCATTAGCGTATCACCCTGTCGTTACTGACCCATTACTATATTTTTGCCAGGACAGCCACTCTATAACGTCGCATTAACCGCCCTAGGACGCGTTGCGGAGTCAGTGTGTCGCCGACTATAACATAGATTTTATGTCAATTCCCAGACACCGTTGAGTAAACCTGTCTTTACGATCGACGGAGATAAACATCCTCGTGAAATGCGAGGATACACCTCGAGCTATCCAAAGTTTGCGCGGAAGCGCTTTCTATTAGGTTCATTACGAGCTGCAGTTTTCGGCAGGAATTTGCGGTCTGACACTGAAACAGGATGCTTGAAATTTTAAGGCGGTCAATCGATTGGCAGAAAAATTCCTTCGATGGAATGTCTGTTTGCGGCGCAATATCGGAGAGATGGGGAATCTTGGAAGTATGGGGAGGTAGAGTGATATGTGATCGTGTTGAGGGGTTTTGGGGGTTATTTTGAAGTTTTGGGTTGTTTAGATTGAGATGGAAGTGAAATTTGAAGAGTGGGAAATTAGGGAGAAGGAAATTAGGACACTGGGGAATTAGGGAATTGGGAAATTAGGAAACTGGGAAATTAGGTAACTGGGAAATTAAGGAATTAGGAAATTTGGGAATTGGACAAGTTGGGAATTGGACAATTTGGGAATCGGACAACTTGGGAATTGGATAATATGGGAATTGGACAACTTGGGAATTGGACAATATGGGAATCGGACAATTTGGGAATTGGACAATTTGGGAATTGGACAACTTGGGAATAGGACAATTTTGGAATTGGACAACTTGGAAATTGGACAATATGGGAATTGGATAATTTGGGAATTGGACAATTTGGGAATTGGACAACTTGGGAATTGGACAACTTGAGAATTGGACAACTTGGGAATTGGGCAATATGGGAATCGGACAATTTGGGAATTAGACAATTTGGGAATCGGACAACTTGGGAATTGGACAATTTGGGAATTGGACAATTTGGGAATTGGGCAATATGGGAATTAGACAATTTGGGAATTGGACAATTTGGGAATTGGACAACTTGGGAATTGGACAATATGGGAATCGGACAATTTGGGAATTGGAAAACTTGGGAATTGGACAATTTGGGAATTGGACAACTTGGGAATTGGACAATTTGGGAATCGGACAATTTGGGAATTGGACAATTGGAGATTCAGACAATTAGAGAATCGGTCAATTGGAGAATAGAACAATTAGACAATCGGACAATTAGAGATTTGGAAATCTGGAAAGTTGTTGTTTCTGTAATTTGAGAATTTGGGAATTTAGAAATGTACTAATTTCAAGATTTGGAGATATAAATATTTGGAAATTCAATAACTATGGAATTTGAGAACTCGCTACGTCAAACTTTCAAATTTTCACCTCGAAAGTCTCTGAATATAACCTGATATCTATAAACTGACTGTCAACGTACATACAACTAAAAAATACTACAATCTCGTGACACATTAAGAAACTAATAAACAGATAGTTGTCCAACTTACCTTACCATGTGTCACTTTTTCCCAACAAAGCACCGCGCATAATTTGTCTCATTAAGTAACAAAAAAGCGTTTATTAATCCTGGAAATACTTTAATCTTCCTTAAGTACAGTAACGAGCCGAATAAAAGTTTCTGTCTCGTCACAACGAAAAACAAGATAAAATAATTCCCCAGTTGCGAGGTGAACGGGTAGTAATAGCTAATAAATTTTACCTTGTACGCGCGTTTTATTCCCTGACCGACCATCGCGACGTTTATTTTCAGGGATAAAGTCATTCTGAGTGAAGTTGTTCGTTGAAAAGCTCGCTGAGTGACTGCCTTCTGGTCGACATCTCTCGAAATGTCTAATTACTTCGTTGAGAATTAATCGAGTAAATTGTAATTGGTAATTAAATTTTTCACTATGAATAGGATAATTGTTGGTAATCGAATTGTGATTAAATGACATTTTGATTGAAACTCGTTTTTAATCTTAACTTAGGAAATTGTGGACTAATAGTTTTAATTGACGACTTTTTGATTAAAAATTAAATTGATCAGAAAATGTTTTAACTGAGGGTCAATATTCTTAATTTTAGTTGAATATTAAAATTTATTTTTACGTAGGAATAAATTCCTAATTTCCCAGTTATCTAATTTCCCAGATTCCCAATTTCCCAATTTCCCAATTTTACACTTTTCCACTTCTCCACTTTTCCACTTTTCCACTTTTCCACTGTTCCACTTCTCTACTTTTCCAGCTTTCCACTTTTCCAATTTTCAAATGCCAAATTTCCCAATTTCCCAATTTCACAATTTCCCAATTTCCCAATTTCCCAATTTCCCAATTCCCAAATTTCCCAATTTCCAAATTCCCAAATTTCCCAAATTTCCCAATTCCCAAATTTCCCAATTCCCAAATTTCCCAATTTCTAAATTTCCCAATTCCCAAATTTTCCAATTTCCAAATATCCCAATACCCAAATTTCTCAATTCCCAAATTTCCCATTTCCCAAATTTCCCAATTCCCCATATCCCCAATTCCCCAATTCCCCAAATCCCCAATTTCCTAAATCCCCAATTCCCCAATTCCCAAGTTTCCCAATTCCCAAATTTCCCAAATTTCCCAATTTCCCAATTTCCCAATTTCTCAATTCCCAAATTTCGCCATTTCCAAATTTCCCAATTCCCCATTTCCCCAATTCCCCAATTCCCCAAATCCCCAATTTCCCAAATCCCCAATTCCCCAATTCCCAAATTTCCTATTTCCTAAATTTCCCAATTTCCTAATTTCCCAGTTACCCAAATAATATCCTATTTTCCGAGTTTCCTAATTTCCCAATGTCCTAATTTCCTCCTCCCTAATTTCCCAATTTCCCATTTCCCTTTCCCACTCCTCCAATTACCACACGTATCCAATTTCTCAACACTTCTTCCAAATATATTCTTCTCTATCAAAACCCCGTTCCAGTATCGATGTTTGCATTTGTGCAACGCGTGCAGGCATTTCCCCTGCCTTCAGCTCACGCTCCACCCCTCCGGTTTCGTGAAATCGAGACACCCTTGCGTACCTTCGGGCAACCCTATAGCAAGCTTTTCCGCTCGTGTACGCACGGGCCTGACACTTACACGCTCGCGAAAGGAAGAACGTTTTCCCGGTTCAGAGAGGCAACGAATTCCGGGATTCTGGCCTCAGGCTAAAGGAATCGGCTATCCTTGCTGGAATGTTGAACGAACCCGGGCTGGAATGGGGTGCGTGGTAGGCGTCCCATGGCCGTGGGAAAACAGGGTGGTTGCTGGATAACGTGGAATTCCATCGTCCATGGACAAATATTTTGCTGGATTTTTTACGTTTACTGAATTTAATGATAGGGGTAGTTTTCTGATTTTTTAACTACTGTCACTTTTTTTTTTAAATAAACATTCAATTGCGATAACAAAACTTTCTTTTATTTATACACTAGTAAATAAATCATTTTAATATTGTGTTTCAGTGATGTATTTTCTTGATTTTAAGGGTTGAAAGTATTGGTCTTGTAACAATTATCATTAAGGGTTGTTATATTGTTATTAAATTAGGCTGTTATTATGTTATGTTATATTATATTGTATTGTATTATAATATGAAAGACTTTAAAATTGGGGATGAAATAAGTACGTAATGTAAAAATAATTACCCTTATTTACCTCCATAATTAATAAACTCGAAGTCAATTAAATTGTACTAATACAGAGGATCAGTATCGAATGTTATCCTCTGAAATACAGTAAATAGCCCGGGGGTGTATCAGGGTAGTGACGCAGCGGCGAAGTACGAAAGTTCCATAGGGATGCGTCAGCACCCTGCTATAAACCTGGAGGGCTGTGTTGGAGTCTTCAAAGGGCGATTTGTCGACAGTCAACACGACAAAGACATTAGTCGGTAGTAGACTACCCCTCATCTTTCCTTCAGCCTGAAACCAACGGCACCCTCTTTCCGCGGGCCATTAACGAACAAGGGGTAGAACAGGGGTAGCGCGGTTGCATCACTGCAGGGGATTTAACTGTCTTGCGAAATTTCTGCTGAACGATCTCAAAGGATGTCACGTTGGGATAAATTGATTTTTTTTTCCGCTGTTGACCCCTGAATCCTCCCTGCCCCTGGTAGACGATGTAGACAAATAAGATTGTCAACTGTCGCCACGTGCAGTCGACGATGTTTGCTAACTGTTTTGGGGAAATTTGTCGTGTACTTATTGGGCTAGGGGAATTAGGGGAAATGTGAGAGATTATCGGTGAAATTGGGATGATTGGGGAGATTTGAGAGTTTGGGGATTTGGGGATTTGGGAATTTGGGGGTTTGGGGGTTTGGGAATTTGGGGATTTGGGGATTAGGAAATTAGGAAACTAGGAAACTATGAAGTTAGGAAATTAGGAAATTAGGAAATTAGGAAATTAGGAAATTAGGAAATTAGGAAATTAGGAAATTAGGAAATTTGGAAATTTGGAAATTTGGAAATTTGGAAATTTGGAAATTTGGAAATTAGGAAATTAGGAAATTAGGAAATTAGGAAATTAGGAAATTAGGAAATTAGGAAATTAGGAAATTAGGAACTTAGGAAATTAGGAAATTAGGAAATTCGGAAATTAGGAAATTAGGAAATTAGGAAATTAGGAAATTAGGAAATTAGGAAATTAGGAAATTAGGAAATTAGGAATTTAGGAAATTAGGAAATTAGGAAATTAGGAAATTAGGAAATTAGGAAATTAGGAAATTAGGAAATTAGGAAATTAGGAAATTAGGAAATTAGGAAATTAGGAAATTTGGAAATTTGGAAATTAGGAAATTAGGAAATTTGGAAATTAGGAAATTAATAAACCAGGAAATTAATAATCCAGGAAATTAATAAACCACGAAATTAGTAAACCAGAATATTAATAAACCACGAAATTAGTAAACCAGGAAATTAATAAACCACAAAATCAGTAAACCAAGAAATTAACCAACCAGGAAATTAGGAAGACATTCACTTATAAAATTAAACAATCAATCAAAGAAATAGACAATGAACCACACAAACAAAAATGTATAAAACAACTAATTTTTAAATTTATCAATTTATAAATATAAAAACCATAAATCTCGAAAACCTCGAATACAAAACACACCACTCAGCAAAATAATGAAATTGTTAATAATTAAAAAAATTGAACAATGATCGATATGTATCTGCAATCGAAAAAAAAATGGTGGCGAGCGCAGTTTAATGCTTTCAGTTGCAATTCATTTCCCGTTGAAAAACTGACGAACTTTCATTTACAACTTGTTCACAATCACCATCCCGTTACCGCAATTTTTGCAAAACTGTTAATTAAAATATCTGTTATGAAACGTGCGGGATGAATTCATCAAAATTACCTCAACCGTGTGAAAGTTCTAAAATTAAAACGAATGTGAACAAGCGAACGATATGCAACTGCAATTCCCCAATTCTGACGGCTATCAAAAACTTTTTACACGTTTAATCGCGGAACGCTCTTCTAATGCATCCAATCAAAATTTGTAATATCGTCGTCGAATCTGGAAATTTCTGATATCGCCGAATCGTTGTTGTTTGCGTTGTTGAAGAAAATTAATGGCCAATTATGACGAGGAATTTCTCTAATAATGCATAAACCGTCAAGTAACTCTCGCAACTCTGCGATATAAAATCTGGGCTGTGATGACGTTATTAGTGTTTCAAATGTTCAACTAAATTTTTGTTAACTATTATGCAGAATTGATAGAATTATACAGGGCGACTCACAACTAGTAAAAAATTTGGGAAATTTGGGAATTGGGATATTTGGGAGTTGGGAAATTTAGGAATTGGAAATTTGGAATTGGGAAATATGGAATTGGGAAATTTAGGAATTTGGAAATTTGGGAATTGGGAAATATGGAATTGGGAAATTTAGGAATTTGGAAATTTGGGAATTGGGAAATTTGGGAATTGGGAAATTTGGGAATTGGGAAATTTGGGAATTGGGAAATTTGGGAATTGGGATATTTGGGAGTTGGGAAATTTAGGAATTGGAAATTTGGAATTGGGAAATATGGAATTGGGAAATTTGGGAATTGGGAAAATTGGGAATGGGGAAAATGGGAATTGGGAAAATTGGGAATTGGGAAATTTGGAATTGGGACATTTTGGAATTGGGAAATTTGGGAATTGGGAAAATTGGGAATTGGGAAAATTGGGAGTTGGGAAAATTGGGAATTGGGAAAATTGGGAATTGGGAAATTTAGGAATTGGGAAATTTGGAATTGGGACATTTTGGAATTGGGAAATTTGGGAATTGGGAAAATTGGGAATTGGGAAAATTGGGAGTTGGGAAAATGGGGAATTGGGAAAATTGGGAATTGGGAAAATTGGGAATTGGGAAATTTGGGAATTGGGAAATTTGGGAATTGGGAAATTTGGGAATTGGGAAAATTGGGAGTTGGGAAAATTGGGAATTGGGAAAATTGGGAATTGGGAAAATTGGGAATTGGGAATTGGGAAATTTGGGAATTGGGAAAATTGGTAATTGGCAAATTGGGAATTAAGAAAACTGGAAATTGGAAAAATTGGTAATTGGGAAAATGGGAAAATTATAAAATTGGAAATTGGGAAATTGGGAAATTAGGAAATTGGGAAATTGGGAAAATGAGAAATTGAGAAATTGAAAAATTGAAAAATTGAAAAATTGAAAAATTGAAAAATTGAAAAATTGAAAAATTGAAAAATTGAAAAATTGAAAAATTGAAAAATTGAAAAATTGAAAAATTGAAAAATTGGAAAACTTGAAAATTGGGAAATTGTCAAAATTATCAAAATCCCCACAATACTAATACACCCACCATCCTCATTGTCCTCCAAAGTCCATAGAAATAGAATAATAGCCCCGGAAGTCAAGAAGTTGCGGAAGGAAGAATAAGGGTGATCACCAGAGCACATCTCGGTCGAGATGTTGCGGCAACGAGGAAATCGTCGAAGAAGCATCGGAAGGAGAAATCAGATCTAGCGTTTTTTCCTCTCCTAGGGTGGCAGGGTGTTTAAAACCCGTGAAATGGGCCATCCGCTTTCGATGTTCGGTGCGCGTTTCCAAGCATGGCGATTGCTACCAATCTGGCTGCCCGGCCATTTTGTTCCCAAGATTATTTTAGATAGCCTGCTCGCAGTGAACCGAGGGAAAATACGGTTACGCTTCGTGGACGATTTAGGTTGGTCAGATAAACTCGATACTGTCACTAATTTTTTAGAATGTTTCTTCGTTTCATTATTTTACTGGGAAATTATTTTAGGGTTAATTACAAGGTACTTTCTAAGGAAAATTAACTTGCTCTTCAAGCTTTATATAATGGTGGTTAAATAATGTTTAGATGGTTAGATTGTGGTTAGATAATATTTATGTAGCTGTTGGATAATTTCTAGATGGTTAGGTAATATTCAGGTAGCTGTTAGGTTATGTTTAACTGATGGTTAGATAATATTCATGTAGAAGAGGTTATGTTGATGGTTGCATAATATTTATATAATTGTCAGATAATGTTTCTAGCAAATGTCCTTAATAAATATTCATAACAAATATTATTAATAAATATTCATAATTAACATTGTCAATAAACATCGACATTGAATGTTGTTACAAAATATCATTAATGAATATTGATAACAAATGTCGTTAATAAATATCCTTAATTAACATTGCCTATAAACATTGCCAGTAAATATCGTCAAAAAATATTGTTCATAAATATTGTCAATAAATATTCTTAATAAATATTGTCAATGAATGTTGTCCATAAATGTTCATAATGAATATTGATTATGAATATTGTTAATAAATATTGTTAATAAATATTCTTAATAAATATTGTCATTGAATGTTGCTCACAAATGTTCATACTTAATTTTGATTATGAATATTGTTATTAAATATTGTTAATAAATATTCTTAAAAAATATTCTTAAAAAATATTCTTAAAAAAATTCTTAAAAAATATTCTCAAAAAATATTCTTAATAACTATTGTCATAGAATGTTGTTAACAAATATTCTTATTGAATATTGATACAAAAAGATTGTTAATAAATATTCTTGATAAATATTGTCAGTAAACATAGTTCATAAATGATGAAAGAAATAAAGTGAAGTATATAATTGTTCTCAGGTATCCATTTCACTTTCCCCAAAAAGAAAAAGTTTAAATAATCGCAAAATAAGTTCGAGTGATTAATGAACGTAGAATTTAATAATTCGCCCGACATTCTCATCGCTGCTGAATGTACAGGGTCGATATCAGTCGAAAAACGTAGCTGAAATCGCGATCCGATGAGTATCTCGAGTGATTAACAGTTCTAAGTTGTCAGGAAGAGTAATCGGTGCTGCTCGTATCACCAGACGAGGCTGCTTTCCGAAACGCGAATAAAGATCTCGAACCTCCTGGTGATGCTTATCACTGTTTATCGTTTTGGCTCGTGAAAACTGTGTTTAACCCTAGATTTATGGCCGATTAATGGCTGCTTATATTCAAACAAAAATTTTATAAAAATAATTAATGGAGAGATAATACTTAAACTTGTTTATACAATGATTCTTATCTTAAATACGCCTTCTACAGATATAGATTAGTAGACTATTTAAGAAGGGTAAGAAGGTTAATATCTTGACAAATGCTTGTTACTTTCTGTAATTTAAAATAAAGGGTATTTTGACGGGGAAAATATGGTGCTAATTAGGGACGTGATTGATGATGGTGACCTGAATTTTTATGCGATGAGTGATGTACATGTGCTAATAATATTTCGAGAGTTACAGATGTCAACCCACGAGTTGGCGCTTGAAAGTAAAACTAGCTAGTCTCGGCTTCTCCATCTTTTCTGCGATTGATTGTTCTCGAATCTTATCCGAAGGAATTTCGTGCATCTGTTAGATAATTACGAAGCTTTAAATTTTACCCAGCCTCGCAGTCAGCGAGAAACACGTAAAAATGCCAGTCGTCGAGATATCACCGCGGTTTTGGTCGTTAGTTCCTTAATCGCGGTTTATGGCCACGTGCCTTCAAGTTGCAGTTAGCAACAACTAATTCGAGATTAGCGTTGCTAACCTGTCTTCCGACCCGTGTACCGATGTCGACCCACGAGTTGACGCGTGATCGACTCAAAGTAAAAGAAGCTCCACCGTGAACACTTCCAGTTACATTTCGGCAAATAAGAATAATAATGACAACAACTGCTGAACGCGATTCTATCTCACTCGCTCTCGAGACGTTTGCCTGCCACTTTTGGCCTAATAGGCGACCGCTCGAGCCAGTACCGCCGAAAATACCGGCGTCCATTTTCTATTCTGACCAATAGCTCTTGTGAACGTCAGCCTCGCGCCAACTCGTGGGTTGACATTGGTACATGATTTGCTAATTGTATGAAATATGAAAATTATTGCAGACACTATTATCACACATTGGGTTCATTTGCACGCAGTATTTCCGTATCGTCACAACGACGTACATGGTAAATATAACCTCGTCGATACGCGTCGGCTTCCACCGTCATTCACCCTTCGCTATTTTTGCCGCACTCGGTACTCGGAAATAAAAGCTGTCGCGTAACTACGCGTACCCTCGGTGTACAGTCTTTCAGCAAATCTGACGTCCCTAGGGAATATGCGAGCAAGGAGAATGTGGACGATTGTTGGCTGAGTTTTGGGGATTTTGGGATTTGGGATGGGGGATTTCCGGATTTGGGATTTGGAGATTTGGGGATTTAGGATTTGGGGATTTAGGATTTGGGGATTTAGGATTTGGGGATTTAGGATTTGGGGATTTAGGATTTGGGGATTTAGGATTTGGGGATTTAGGATTTGGGGATTTAGGATTTGGGGATTTAGGATTTGGGGATTTAGGATTTGGGGATTTAGGATTTGGGGATTTAGGATTTGGGAATTTAGGATTTGGGGATTTAGGATTTGGGGATTTAGGATTTGGGGATTTAGGATTTGGGGATTTAGGATTTGGGGATTTAGGATTTGGGGATTTAGGATTTGGGGATTTAGGATTTGAGGATTTAGGGATTTGGGGATTTAGGATTTAGGGATTTAGGATTTGGGGATTTAGGATTTGGAGATTTAGGATTTGGGGATTTGGGATTTAGGGATTTAGGATTTGGGGATTTAGGATTTGAGGATTTAGGGATTTGGGGATTTGGGAATTTGGGGATTTGGGGATTTGAGGATTTAGGATTTAGGGATTAAGGATTTGGGGATTTAGGATTTGAGGATTTAGGGATTTGGGGAATTGAGGATTTGATATTTGGGGATTTAAAAAATGGGGATTTAGGGTTTGGGGTTTGAAATTTGAGGATTTAGGATTTGGAGATTTGGGATTTGAAAATTCAGGGATTTGAAGTTTGGTGACTTGGAATTTGTGATTCTAGGAATTTGCAAATTTAGAAATTTGAGATTTGCAGACTAAAAATTTGAGATTCTAGCATTTCAAGCTGTAATCACATTAGTACATTTCCAACCAGCCCCAAATACCTAAAAAAAAAGATCCTTAAAAATCGAGTAATAAATCTCTTCTCAGCCATATTTTTCCTAGGGAATTCAGATTTGTTCTCGACTGTACAGCCACGGCATATCTTCGCGTGACGGCGGAATTTAAATCGGTTTAAATATGGAATCATCGTATACCTACGGTTCTATCCCTCTCCAGTATTTATACGCGTCCACACCGTTCCAGGTAATTGCACGTTACATAAGGGTGGCAAGATCCTAGCTTGTACGCATCAGAGACAATTGCACGTTGCTCTTCTCGTGGTGTTCACCGGCTGTGTACTTTGTAGCCATCCTTCAAACTTCTTCCTCCCCTGTTTTACCGTCGCTCGTTATTCAAGGGAAGAAACCACTGTCCTCTGCGTGTTCCTATCAACTTTCGATCCCTTCGAAGCTTTCAAACATTCTTTATATTTTCTTGAGAAATTTTTAACTCCTTATGATTAGTTTGTCAGATGCGTCAGTCACTTCTCATTGAAAAAACACAAAAGAAGAATTCGTTTAAATTTTCCGATATTTCATAACAAATTGCTGGAGATAACAAAAATATTCTAAAATAGCTCAATCCTTTGTGAATAAAACAAAAAAGAATTTAGCCAAATCGGTTCAGTGGTTTCTGAGAAAAAAATTCGTAAGTGAAGCCTATTTTCGCAAGAGTGGACAAAAATTGCAAACTTTGAAGGCTTGTTATTTGTTAACTAATTCGAAACCGTGAAAATGATGACTTAAACCCCTCCTAATTTCACATGGATCACAACATATTTTGATTAGAACAAAATCGCAGATGGTGACGTCTGATAGTGATGGATTTAAGTGGAATGATCATGAACAAATTTCAAAATTTCAACTCACACTTCAAAAATCATAATTTCTCTGTATTCGACAATATAAAAATTTGAATGCCCCACACTTGAGAATCTAAACACCTCTAAACCCCTCCAAGACCAATCCCTCAATCACCAAAATCGATACTTATGGAAATACCCCGGCAATATTTGCACCAGTGTTCGAGTACACAAACTGTAATCACTAGAGGAAAATCCCAGTTTCATAAACCCACTGTTCTAGCCATAACGTGGTTATTTATGGGAGCCTTGAGTAGTCAGCTCTGTAAAATTACGTGGACTACAACATATTTTAATTAAAACAAAATCGCAGATGACGTCCAAAAGTGATCGATTAGTAACGACTCAGCAAACATTAAAATCCCACAATTTAACAACCAAATGTAAAATCTTCCGTCAGCAAAAGTCGAATTAATTCTTTATACCCCATTTTCATTTCAGCCCTTAAAAATAAGTAGAACAAGTGCTTGCACTTCAGTAAGTTTGAAAGCATTCTACACAGTGTTTTGCTCGTTGACTTTCGAGAGCAGTAGACATCCCTTGGTCCGTTCATTTCCCCGGGTGCATACTTCCGGTTCATTTAATTATCCAGACGAGTGGAGGAACGTCTAACGTCAACAATTTTTTTTATTCTCAAGGTTGCTAGATGTTTTCGTGGTTGTTTCTTTTGGTCGTACGAATGGCTGGCGCCGGACTGGAAATTGGAAAAGGGTCCTTAAAGGTCGACACTCGAGAGCTCACGGTGCATTCGCCAAAAGGGCACTTAAAGGTCGTCGATATTTCATCGAGCAGCATTTAAAGCCGCGTGAAAAATTCACAAGACCTCCGTAGACCCAGGGAACTGTGTAACTAAATGTGTCATGAAAAACAAATGACGACTCGTTTGAAAATTCGATTATTTTGATGCATGTATTGGTAGAATTGACTTAAGTTGATAATTGAGTCGAGGATTTTGGGAGTTGAAGAGTGGGGAATTTTAGGGAATTTGGGGCTGTTGGAAATTTGGGGATTTTGGGAGGTTTGAGAATTCGGGGATTTGGGAATTTGGGGGTCGAGAATTTGGAGGGTTGAGAATTTGGGGATTTGAGAATTTGAAAGTTTGAGAATTTGAAAGTTTGAGAATTTGGAAGCTTGAGAATTTGGGGGGTTGAGAATTTGGAAGCTTGAGAATTTGAAAGCTTGAGAATTTGGAAACTTGAGAATTTGGAAGCTTGAGAATTTGGAAGCTTGAGAATTTGGAAGCTTGAGAATTTGAAAGCTTGAGAATTTGCAAGCTTCAGAATTTGGAAGCTTGAGAATTTGGAAGCTTGAGAATTTGGAAGCTTGAGAATTTGAAAGCTTGAGAATTTGGAAGCTTGAGAATTTGGAAGCTTGAGAATTTAGAAGCTTGAGAATTTGAAAGCTTGAGAATTTGGAAGCTTGAGAATTTGGAAGCTTGAGAATTTAGAAGCTTGAGAATTTGAAAGCTTGAGAATTTGGAAGCTTGAGAATTTGGAAGCTTGAGAATTTGAAGGGTTGAGAATTTGGAAGCTTGAGAATTTGGAAGCTTGAGAATTTGGAAGCTTGAGAATTTGAAAGCTTGAGAATTTGAAAGCTTGAGAATTTGAAAGCTTGAGAATTTGGAAACTTGAGAATTTGGAAGCTTGAGAATTTGGAAGCTTGAGAATTTGGAAGCTTGAGAATTTGAAAGCTTGAGAATTTGCAAGCTTCAGAATTTGGAAGCTTGAGAATTTGGAAGCTTGAGAATTTGGAAGCTTGAGAATTTGGAAGCTTGAGAATTTGAAAGCTTGAGAATTTGCAAGCTTCAGAATTTGGAAGCTTGAGAATTTGGAAGCTTGAGAATTTGGAAGCTTGAGAATTTGGAAGCTTGAGAATTTGAAAGCTTGAGAATTTGCAAGCTTCAGAATTTGGAAGCTTGAGAATTTGGAAGCTTGAGAATTTGAAAGCTTGAGAATTTGAAAGCTTGAGAATTTGCAAGCTTCAGAATTTGGAAGCTTGAGAATTTGGAAGCTTGAGAATTTGGAAGCTTGAGAATTTGAAAGCTTGAGAATTTGAAAGCTTGAGAATTTGCAAGCTTCAGAATTTGGAAGCTTGAGAATTTGGAAGCTTGAGAATTTGTTTCAAACATCAAATACCCTCCTCTCTAAACCAACACAAATCCCCTATCTCAAATCTAACAAAAACAGTTATAATTTAACCTCAAAAAACTCAAAAATAGTAAGAAGTTACATGTCTCAAGAATCATGCTTGAAACTCGTCGAAAGGTAAGATCATAGTACGTGAATATAAAAGAAAGGAAGAGCTTAACCGAAGAATAAGTAGGAAGGTAAAAGGAAGGAAATAATAAAAGTAGATAAAGAAGAGTGTTCTTTAAAATTGTTCGAACCACAGCTTACAAAGTAAGTTGCTTTAAATTTTCATCTAAGATTTCTAAGTTTCCCTCTTAACTTTGCTTTCAACTTTTACTTCAAAGATCCCAATTTCTACTTGATATTTCGGTACGGGGTTTCCAAACTTCCTTTCAATTTTAATTTCAACTTTGACACGACATTTGCGAGTTTTCTTTGAAATTTAACGTCGCTGAAGGGCTGTTGGAGGACTTGGTTTTAATCTGTGATATTCAGTTCGGATTTTAGCAAAATTTTTTAAAAGACGAATGTATTTAAGCACACATAGTTGTTCATGCTCATACTTCAGGTAATTGTACGATGTCTATTAAGGTGCAATAAAAAACTACTCTTAATATATTGCATTCGAAGCTTTCACATTTAATAGAAATTCAGACTTTCATAATAAGCAATGTTTGACTCCAAAATAATTTAATTTACGTGTTCAAATATAAGCAAATTTAAAATAGAATTTCAGCAAATTTAAAATATTACAGAATTTCAGAAAATTAAAATATTACAGAATTTCAGCAAATTTCAAAATAGAATTTCAGCAAATTTAAAATATTACAGAATTTCAGAAAATTTTAAGTATTACAGAATTTCAGCAAATTTAAAATATTACAGAATTTCAGCAAATTTAAAATATTACAGAATTTCAGCAAATTTAAAATATTATAGAATTTCAGTAAATTAAAAATATTACAGAATTTCAGCAAATTTAAAATATTATAGAATTCCAGCAAATTTCAAAATAGAATTTCAGCAAATTTAAAATATTACAGAATTTCAGAAATTTAAAATATTACAGAATTTCAGCAAATTTCAAAAAAGAATATCAGCAAATTTCAAAATTAAAATATCAGCAAATTTCAAGTATTACAGAATATCAGAATTTTCAGAAGGGTTAACAAACGCATAAATAAATCAACAGCCGCATAATGACAAGAATTTCACGGTGTACCGAGACGTACCCACAGCAAAATAACACGTTACCAAAAGAGGGACAATAGTTCGCGGATCGCGATTGCGTGATTGCCGGCAGCATTTCCCGACGTCGACGATGATGACAGACCTGTCGTCGGCGAAGAACCTATGAAACTTTGAACGCATGAACGAAGTTGCGAGGGTCGATGTCGAATTATGAAAGTTTCATTCGATCGTGGTCGACCGAGGGGCGTTTAGCGTCAAAAACGAGACTATCTTCGCTACTGACCGGTTCATGCGAAAGTGGACAGGTTCTCAAACCTCTCTCAGATTTTACACCTTTCCAACTTTTGTAAATTCATTTTAAAAATTGATTTCAAAAATTGATTTCAAAAATTGATTTTAAAAATTGATTTTAAAAATTGATTTTAAAAATTGATTTTAAAAATTCATATTAAAAATTGATATATATAAATTGATTTTAAAAATTGATTTAAAAAATTCATATTAAAAATTGATATTATAAATTGATGTTATAAATTGACAGTAAAAATTGATATTAAAAAATTCATATTACACATTCACATTAAAAATTGATTTTCTAAATTAATAATGAAAATTGCTATTAAAAATTCATATTACAAATTGATCTTCTAAATTAATAATAAAAATTGCTATTAAAAATTGATATTAAAAATTGCTATTCAAAATTGATATTAAAAATTCATATTATACAGTCATATTAAAAATTAATTTCATAAATTAATATTAAAAATTGCTATTAAAAATTCATATTACAAATTGATCTTCTAAATTAATAATAAAAATTGCTATTAAAAATTTATATTAAAAATTCATACTGTACAGATATATTAAAAATTGATTTCATAAGTTAATATTAAAAATTGCTATTAAAAATTCATATTACAAATTGATCTTCTAAATTAATAATAAAAATTGCTATTAAAAAATGCTATTAAAAATTCATGTGACAGATTCATATTACAAATTGATATTAGAAATTGCTATTAAAGAATGCTATTAAAAATTCATGTTACAGGTTCATATTACAAGTTGATGTTAGAAATTGCTATTAAAAATTCATATTACAAATTGATCTTCTAAATTAATAATAAAAATTGCTATTAAAAAATGCTATTAAAAATTCATGTGACAGATTCATATTACAAATTGATATTAGAAATTGCTATTAAAGAATGCTATTAAAAATTCATGTTACAGGTTCATATTCCAAATTGATGTTAGAAATTGCTATTAAAAATTCATGTAACAACTTCATATTAAAACTTGATTTCAGAAATTGCTATTAAAAATTCATGTAACAAATTAATTAAAAAAAATGATGTTAAAGCGTAGTAAATTTGCGATAGAACAGGGACGAAAAGATGTATGTAGAGTAAAAATAAGGAGAATGCCGGATAGAGGCGACTGACACGTATCGGGTGTAACGAAGACGGAGGAGCCTCGCCCTAGGAAGCCAATTTTCGTTAACGTCGACCGGATCGCCGGAAAATGGATCGTAATTACGTTTAATTAACCCGGCTCACCGACAACGTGTCGAGAGATCGCTAGTCGTCGATATCGGATCGACTGGATAAACGCGGTTTATTTGCTCTCGTTTTGTTGCCTCGTGGCCGTCGACCACGCGGGGACCGCGTTTATTTAAAACGCGGTTAATAACCGGACCGCGTCTATATCGATACAATAAATCATAAAAGTAATTACGGAGCCTCGGTGTTTTATGACCCGAAGCCGTACCAACTTCTTAACAAATTTCCTTTTAATTTATTCTTCGGTGGTTCGAAACTTACCCTGCGCTTCTTCGGTTATGCTTGAGAAAAGTTGCATTGTAGAATCAGAATTTTTTTTTTTAATGGTGGATTTATTTTGGGTTTACTAGATTTGTAAGAGGATTTTAATATATCATATGTTAATATTATTAATGTATTAATAGATGAAGTAGTTGGAGGAGAAGATAAGATTGTTATGGCCTCATATGTGGTCATATGTGACTGGCACTGTGAATGTAGTTGAATGAATTACTTACAAGAAAGTTGAACAACAGTTTGGTGTGTTTTAATGTTAACAATGATATACACTAACAGATCAAAAGATGAGATTGAAAGATTAAGTATCTTTGTTATTACCTCATATGTGACATATGTGACCGACACTACAAATTTAGTTATATTAATTATTTATAGTGCAAGGTATTAACAATGATATATTCTAACAGATCAAAAGATGAGATTGAATGATTAAGTACCCTTGTTGCTATCTCATATGTGATACTGTGACTTGTGCTGCAAAAACTCATATGTGACATATGTGACTGTCACTGCAAACTTACTTAAATGAATTATTTACGAGAAAATTGAACAAAAGTTTGATGTGTTTTAATGTTAACAATGATATACACTAACAGATCAAAAGATGAGATTAAAAGATTAAGTATCTTTGTTATTACCTCATATGTGACATATGTGACTGGCACTGCAAATTCAGTTAAATTAATTATTTACAAGAAAATCCAGCAAAAGTTTGATGTCTCCTAATGTTCACAATGATATACATTAACAGATCAAAAGATGACATGGAAACCTTGACCTCACCTCATATGTGACATATGTGATACATGTGACTCACGCTGCAAATTCAGTTGAATTAATTATTTACTACAAAATTGAACAAAAGTTTGCTGTCTCCTAATGTTAATAATGACATACACTAACATACGAAAAGATGACATGGAAACCTTGACCTCGCCTCATATGCGACATATGTTACATATGTGACTATCGTTGCAAATTCAGTTAAATTAATTATTTACTACAAAATTGAACGAAAGTTTCGTGTCTCCTAATGTTAATAATGATATAAACTAACAGATGAAAAGATGACATAGTAACCTTGCCCTTCCCTCATATGTGACATATGTGACACATGTGACTGGCGCTGGAATTCAATTAATTTAATTATTCACGCGAAAATCGAACAGAACTGTAATATCTCTTACCATTGACAGTAAAATACTGCAAGATAAAAATTTTTTGAAACCGTGATTTCTTGGAATCTTGAAAGTACACATCTCGAACGAACGTCAGGGATTAACGACGATCAGGACCACTAATTACGTCGTCCTCGATATCAGTTATCGTGGTCAAACGTCGCATTTGTAATTAGTAGAACAGATTCGTGAACGAGATATTATTCGAGCAATCCGTAATGCCTGATTACCCAATAAACATTAATTACCGCAGTTATTCATTAACGTCCCCTTCTCGCTGATATCGCGATGTACCTCGTCATCGATGTGCGATCAAGTTTTCGGATTACTGTCATTTCAAATACACCTTCTAGTTTAATATGGTGCTGTTTAACTAGGATAATAAATAGGCAGATAAATAACTATTATTACAGGAAGAACTGAATATTCATGTGTGAACATAAAGCACATTAGCTTTCTGCTCACCGGAGTGTTCAACCCTTTAGATATGTCAGCCATTTTTTGTGCAAAAAAAACTAATAAAAAACAACACCCTAAATAATTAAAGAAGTCTCTAAATAATTAGACCAATGAGAAAATAAAATTAATAATAAAACTAATAAGACTAACTCTAAATAGTCAAGAAGAAAACTAAAAATGAAATAATTAAACTAATCACAAAATTAGAAAATTAATAATAAAATAACGAAATGAATACCAAAAAAAGACCCCCAGTAAAAAAAATTATAGAACCAAAAAATTAATAAAACTAATAAAAAACAACACCCTAAATAATTAAAGAAGTCTCTAAATAATTAAACCAATGAGAAAATAAAATTAATAATAAAACTAATAAGACTAACTGAAGACAGTCAAGAAGAAAACTAAAAATGAAATAATTAAACTAATCAAAGAATTAGAAAATTAATAATAAAATAACGAAATGAATACCAAAAAAAGACCCCCTGTAAAAAAAATATACAACCAAAAAATTAATAAAACCAATAAAAAACAACACCCTAAGCAATCAAACTCCCCAAATAATTAAACAAACAAATTATTTTAAGGTTAAAAGCTCGAAGAAGTGCGCGTCACGAAGCTCGAACATCCTCTTTAAATCGAAGCTTAAATCACCGATTAGCCGGCGTGTGTCACGGTAACAACCAACGAAGGGTTGAGCCAGGATCAATTAATTCATTGATCCTATTTATGCTGATCGACGAACGATGCGTAGAGAACGGGTCAACGAGAGTGAAGGAGAGAGAGAAGCGCACAAAGAGAAGGAGAGAAGATTGAATGGCCGTGGAGGATAGAGTAAAGGGCCTGTTTAAGCGAACGTCCGGAAGTTAAACCCTTCGTGCTCAGTCGCATACGATTCGCGAATCTGCCTTCGAACGGGAAGCGAACCGTACGTATCCGGTGATCGCTTAATTGCTCGATGGATAACGGTATCTTGGAAGATTTATGGAGATCGTTAATAAATTTCATTTGCGAATGTCCTTGTTGTACTCTGAATGTCATAGTAGGTCAAGTGTACTGTCATTGGCATGGTAGGTTCTTAGCATCTTTGTTTTATGGAGTTGTTTGATTTATTTTAGTTTTGGGATTTTGGGGTTTGATGTGGGAAAATAAAGAATGATGGAAACTTGAAGATTTGGGTTAGGGAGAAATTAAATTTATGGAGAGAGAATTTGTGGAGGGTGAGAGATTGGATTTTGGGTCTTAGGAAGTGGATGATTTGAAGATTTAGAGAGGAAGAAAATTAGAGAGTGCAAATTTGGGTTGTGAGAAATTTGATCAATGGGAACTTAGAGAGCTTAGATTTTGGGTCTTAGGAAGTGGATGATTTGAAGATTTAGAGAGGAAGAAAATTAGGGAGTGGAAATTTGGGTTGCGAGAAATTTGATAAATGGGAATTTAGAGAGCTTAGATTTTGGGTCTTAGGAAGTGGATGATTTGAAGATTTAGAGAGGAAGACAATTAGGGAGTGGAAATTTGAGGTGTGAGATATTTGCTAAATTGGAACTTGGGGATTTGAATATTTGGACTTTGAGAAGTTTGATAGTTTGGAGATTGGGAGAGGTGGAATTTGGGGATGTGGGAATTTGGACCTTGAGAAATACGATTATTTGGAAATTGGGAGAGGTGGAATTTGGGGATGTGGAAATTTGGACCTTAAGGAGTACGATGATTTGGAAATTGGGAGAGCTGGAATTTGGGGATGTAGGAATTTGGACCTTGAGAAATTAGATAATTTGGAAATTGGGGAGGTGGAATTTGGGGATGTGGGAATTTGGACCTTGAGAAATTAGATAATTTGGAAATTGGGAGAGCTGGAATTTGGGGATGTGGGAATTTGGACCTTGAGAAGTACGATGATTTGGAAATTGGGGGAAGTGGAATTTGGGGATGTGGGAATTTGGACCTTGAGAAGTACGATGATTTGGAAATTCGGGGAGCTGGAACTTGGGAATGTGGGAATTTAGACTTTGAGAAGTTCGATGATTTGGAAATTGGGAGAGCTGGAATTTGGGGATGTGGAAATTTGAACCTTGAGAAGTTTGATGATTTGGAAATTGGGAGAGCTGGAATTTGGGGATGTAGGAATTTGGACCTTGAGAAATTAGATAATTTGGAAATTGGGGAGGTGGAATTTGGGGATGTGGGAATTTGGACCTTGAGAAATTAGATAATTTGGAAATTGGGAGAGCTGGAATTTGGGGATGTGGGAATTTGGACCTTGAGAAGTACGATGATTTGGAAATTGGGGGAAGTGGAATTTGGGGATGTGGGAATTTGGACCTTGAGAAGTACGATGATTTGGAAATTCGGGGAGCTGGAACTTGGGAATGTGGGAATTTAGACTTTGAGAAGTTCGATGATTTGGAAATTGGGAGAGCTGGAACTTGGGAATGTGGAAATTTGGACCTTGAGAAGTACGATGATTTGGAAATTGGAAGAGCTGGAATTTGGTGACTTGGAAATTTGGACCTTGAAAAGTACGATGATTTAGAAATTGGAAGAGCTGGTATTTGCTAACTTGGAAATTTGGACCTTGAGAAGTACGATGATTTGGAAATTGAAAGAGCTGGAATTTCGAGACTTACAAATTTAGTCCTTGAGAAATTACATAATTTGTAAATTGGGAGACCTAGAATTCACAGATTTGAACACAGATTAAACCAAAACCACAGACGCCCTCCAAAACTGCTCAACATCCTCTATAACCCATATGTTCCTAACCTACAATTCCAAAACTCACATAAAATGTATCTTACAAACCTTAATTCCCACAAAAGCAAGTAGTTTACACCCATTCTCATCCACCACATCTGATCGATTGTCACGTGATTTCAGTATCTGATCCTCGAAATTATATATAACGTTCCGAACGAGAAGATAAATCATATTCCTATTTTGCAAGTAGACTAATGATTACTAGGATTATGTGTGCGATTGAATTTCTTGCAAAATGAAATGCTTGCATCATTTATCACTATTATGCCGTTTTCTAGTAGCGTTGAATAGGTTTATAATGGTCCGTTGATAGCATCTGAACATGTACCATTGCCCTATGAATAAAAAATTGTAACGTGCCATTTGAAAGAACGCAGATTATCTGATCTACGATGTACTCCACCGACGCGGGAAAAAATGCGGCTGTTACGACCTGGTTGATAATAGTCACCTGATATGGACAGTACTGTGACTTCCGGTGGTTTGCAAATAGACGTATTTTAATGATTTTTCGAGAGAATTTTTCTTTCTTTGGTAGACGTTCTTTTGGTGACAAAAGAGACTTTTTCTGGTATGATTGATTGATTGATTTTATGTAAGCTTCGACTGCTATGATCATTGGTACGATTACGGCTATTGTTAGAAATTAAATAGGTTTCAGTTTGAAAATTCGACAAGTTTAGAATTTTTGGTCAAAACAATCAAGTTCTCCAGTTAACTCATTTGAACTTTTTCTGACATATTCATTCATTTTTGAATTTCCAATTTCAGCAAAGATTTAATCTTTAGTTTTGTCCAATTTCTCGCACGCTTAATATTTTAAACTCGTTGCTGCACATTATGAACTAAATATTAACACAACTCGAACGTATTTCTTCAACTCGCCCGTTAAATAATTAATTCAACTAAATGTATAAATTCAGTGAATGTATAAATCCAGCGCGGCAGGAACGAAATGAAATTTGAATACGTTGAACCGGAAAGTGGGTACGATTTAACGAATTTTATTACCGTATTACTTGGTGAGCTGAGTTTACGACGATTATTCGTAGTATTTGCGAACGAAGCCAAGATTTTAGAGTACGTACCAAATGGATGATGAAACGTTGTTAATATGTTTGCTCGGTAGGATTCAATTTGAAATTTTGCATACCAGATAGGTGGATTGGGATTTGGAACTCGAAACTCGAGAATTACAGCCTCGAAGTTGGAAATGGTTCCTTCAATCCTGAGATTTGGGATTTAAAGTTTGTTGCCTGGGACGTTAAATCGTTCCACGTTTCTTCGTATCATTTTTTACGTTCATTTCAATCGTTACATCAAATGATGCGCTTACATGTGCAATGTAAATATTTATCTGGAGATTTCAGGACGTAGCAATCTAGGAAAATAATTTTTAAATTTCAGTACCAATTCTTCAATTTTCTAATTATTTAATTTCACAAATTTCCCAACATGATATACGTCTAAAAAAGGGTCGAAAAGAAAGACAGAATGCGAAATAAATCAACGAAGTAAAATCAACGGCGACTAAATTGATTTTCAATACACCGAGCGAGAACCACGCTGCACGGAGAACGAAATTGATTCTCATATTATTTCAATCGGTCTTCCGTTGTATTCCAACCGGAAATAGAGGCTGGAGAAGCTGGTATCCATCTTGTTGGGTCGTGATGCTATAACAGGGAATGGCTGATTGTTTGTATTTAAAAAAAGACGCCATCAGACGGTTCGGTTCTCCATTGGCTGCTGAGTGCATGCGAATGGAAATTCGCATCGGGAATATATATGAAAACTCGTCGTTGGAGGTCTTTCATGGCGGAGGAACAGGGAATGGCTTTCTTCGGGTTTCGAAGCATTTTATGGGACCTTAAGGGTGTTTTTAATGGGATGGTTTATATGTTTTTGTTGTTAAAATATACGATGTAAAAGAAGAGGATTATTGAGAGGATTTGAGAGTTAGAGCTATTTGACTATTTCTGAAGGTAAATATATTTTACTTAAAATTAATATAATATTATATTAAATTGGAAAAAAATTTAACATCTTGTGAACAATTTAACAATTTCACAATGTATCTCAAACTGAAACCATTTTCCAAATATGCAATGCAGTTAAAAAACTGCATCATTCTTGTGATATCACTAAATGTTGAAATCATTAAATGCCGACATCTCTAGATACAAAAATCCCTAGATTTTGAAATGACTAAATGCCGAAACCCCTAGGTCCAGAAATCCCTAGATAACGAAATCTCTAGATCTTGAAATACCTAGATGCCAAAATCATTAAATCCCTAGAGTTCAAAATTCCTAGATATCAACATTTCTAAATAGGAAAATCCCTAGATCATGAAGTTTTTAGATCCCAAAGTCCCTAGATACAAAAATCCTTTAAATTTCTAGATTCCAAAATCCCAAAATCCCTAGATCCTAAAATCACAAAACCCCTAAATCCCTAAATCCCTAAATCCCTAAATCTAAAATCCCAGAATCCCAAAATTCTAAAATTCCAAAATTCCCAAAAATCCCGAAGTCCCAAAAACCCTAGATCCTAAAATCCCAAAACCCCCAAAATCTCCAGATTCCAAAGTCTCTAAATCCCAAAATCCCAAAATCCCTAGATCTCAAAATCCCAAAACACCAAAATCCCAAAGTCCCAAAGTCCCTAAATTCCAGAATCCCAAAATTCTAAAATCCCAAAATTCCAAAATTCAAAAATTCAAAAATTCCATAATTCCAAAATTCAAAAATCCCGAAATCTCAAAATCCCTAGATCCTAAAATCCCAAAACCCCAAAATCCCCAGATCCCAAAATCTCTAAATCCCAAAATCCCAAAATCCCTAAATCTCAAAATCCCAAAACCCCAAAATCCCAAAGTTCCTAAATCACTAAATCCAAAACCCCAGAATCCAAAAATTCTAAAATCCCAAAATCTCAAAATTCCAAAATTCCAAAATTCCAAAATTCTAAAATTCCAAAATCCCGAAATCTCAAAATCCCTAGATCCTACAATCCCAAAACCCCAAAATCCCCAGATCCCAAAATCTCTAAATCCCAAAATCCCAGAATCCTAAAATCCCTAGATCCCAAAATCCTAAAATCCTAAAATCCCAAAATCTCTAAATCCTAAAATCCCTAAATTCCTGTATCCCAAAACCCCTAGATTCCAAAACCACAGTTCCTCTTATTACAAAACCGTCAATAAATTCAACCCATTAGATCTCCCCAATTAACCCTAAAATACCATCCCAATTAAAATTGATAACGACGTAAATAATTTAATTCGCAATTGACGTCCCACGCGTTCCAGCACTGTTTCCACGCACGAGTTAATTAAAACGAAGAGAAAAATCGGTAAAAGCGACAGTCTCGTAGGTATGCAAGTAGCGAGATTTCGCAAGCACAGCTTCATTTGCGAAACGCGAACTGCAACTTCGATAGTGGCACTGTAACGAAGCTCCTTCTCATTATGTTGCGGCAGGGAACGGTGTGTAATCGTGATGCAGTTCGGTTATCCGTGTGGGTGGTTCATTATTGGATATTGCTCGTGTTCGTCCTTCATTAGCCGGACTCGAACGTAAATCGTTTTTACGATCTCTTTCGCTGACCCTACGATCAGAATAGGCTCGATTATTGAATCATCAAAATGTTTCTGTAACTCCAATCGCTGCGCTTTCACTCGAATTAATTAATTATTTAGAGCGCATGATAACGAGGAGAATTCGTTCGACGGTGTAATCGCGAATATTATTAACGTTGGATTAACGTTATATTATAAGCACTTTGCGCGATTATGCGACTGGAAACGGCATATGTAAACGTTCCTTAATTATTCAAGCGTTTTGTTCGTCGTGCGTGTTTTGGTTCGGGGAGCATGTTAACAATTATGAGGGAGAGAGTAATTGATTTAGGATTGCGGTAAATTACGGGAGAATTTGGGGATTTGGGAATTTGGGGATTTGAGAATTTGGGGGATTGAGAATTTGGGAGGTTGGGAATTCAGGGATTTGACGATTTGGAGATTTGGGGATTTGGGGATTTGTGAATTGGGGTATTTACGAATTTGGAGATTTGAGGATTTTGGGGGTTTGAGAATTGGAGGCTTTGAGAATTTGGAGATTTAAGGATTTTGGGAATTTGAGAATTTGAGAATTTGAAGGTTTGAGGATTTGGGGGTTTGAGAATTGGGGGCTTTGAGAATTTGGGGCTTGGAGACTTTGAGGATTTAAGAATTTGGAGATTTGAGGAGTTTGGGGGTTTGAGAATTTGGAGATTTGAAAATTTGAGGATTTTAGAACTTCGAGATTTGAGAATTTTGGGGGTTTGAGAATTGGGGGCTTTGAGAATTTGGAGATTTGAGAATTTGAGGATTTGAGAATTTGAAGGATTGAGGATTTGGGGGTTTGATAATTGAAGGACTTGAGAATTTGGAGATTTGAGATTTTGAGGATTTAAGAATTTGGAGATTTGAGGATTTAAGAATTTGGAGATTTGAGGATTTTAGAGGTTTGAGAATTGGGGGCCTTGAGACTTTAGAATGTTAAGAATTTGGAAATTTGAAAAGGTACAAACTCAAGAATTTTTAAATTTACAATCTCTCGAATTTTCAAACTCGCTAATTTATAACCTCAAAACTTTCAAACTCCGATAACTCGAAAATACGAAATTCTACTCCTAACCAAACGCGCCATTAATTCCACCCTAATTGCACCTCCTAATTTCCGCTTACCATTCAAATCGTCCGCATGTACTTACCGACTCTCAAAGCTACAAAATCCGCGTTTCCATTCTGAATTGACTGAAACGGACATGAGATTCGAAAGGGCCAACCAGAGCCGAAGATCAAAGAGTAGATGTCCACGATCCGCAGTTCCGACGACAGGAAACGTCCGTGAAGCCCTCGAACGGACGATGGTTGAACGTCTCGTTATCGACACGTTGGATAGCGACGCTCCTCACATAGCGTCACGGTATCCATTTAATTAGCGCGACTGATACGACGGTTCTCGTAGCATCATCGAGCTGGTTTCGATTTCGAATCTCCAGTACGTGGACGAGCAATCTCGTACGACCAATTTGTCAGGATTAATTCTGCGTTGATAGTCCGGCGCCAACGACAAGCGTCGCCGTGTTATTACGCGCAGACGACGTCTAGTGTCGCGAAGAACGACGCGTGCGTCGCCTGATTACCTATGCCAACGATCTCGTGTCATTCCATACAAAAATTCGACGCGTTTCTACTATTTTTTCGCGAATTTACATTTTTCTGAACAAATTTAGGAATTGGTGCACCTAGTATTTTTGCTAGTCACAATATATTACTTATTTCCAAGTTTATTAGTTCCAAGTACTGTGAGTATTTGCAGTTGTGAAGGAATATATTTTTAATATCACACATTATCGTGACGCACTCTTGACGCACTCGTGACGCGCTGTTAATGCAATTGTGACGCACTCGTGACACAGATGTACTCGTGACGCACCCATGACACACTGATGCACTCATGACGCACCCATGACGCACTCATGACTGATGTACTCATGACGCACTCATGACGCACTGATGTACTCACGACGCACCCATGACGCACTCGTAACACTGTTGTACTCATGACGCACTCTTGACGCACCCTTGACACACTGATGTACTCACGACGCACCCATGACGCACTCGTGACACACTTATGTACTCATGACGCACTCATGACGCACTCATGACGCACCCTTGACACACTTATGTACTTACGACGCACCTATGACGTACTCGTGACACACTCTTGACGCACCCTTGACACACTGATGTACTTACGACGCACCTATGACGCACTCGTGACACACTGATGTACTCATGACGCACTCATGACGCACTCATGACGCACCCGTGACGCACTCATGACACCGATGTACTCACGACGCACCTATGACGCACTCGTGACACACTGATGTACTCATGACGCATTCATGACACACCGATGTACTTACGATGCACCCATGACGCACTCGTGAAACACTGATGTACTCATGACGCACCCATGACACAATCGTGACACACTGCTGTACTCATGACGCACTCTTGCCGCACACGTGACACATTCTTAATGCACCCGTGACGCACCAATGACGCGCTGGTGGCGTACTTATGACACTCGTGACGCACTAATGACGCACTCGTGACACACTTGTGGTGCACAGTGTATACGCATTAAGCCAGACTCGTATTTTCATTACAATTTAAAGTCATTTCTAATTATAATTTTTACTGTCAGGTTCATTGATAACGTCTGTAATTTTCGAACTTTATCCCTGTCGTATTTAATATTTCTTCTTGTAGAAATAATTAATTTGTACATAATGCAACTGGTGAAAAAATTTTAGGTTAAATAACGCAAGTTTTTATTAAAGTTTCTTAGATGTACCGAAAGAATTATAATTACTGGTAAGGGAAGAAATTAGAAGTAATTTTATAAACTCGGGTTCGTAAATCTAATTTATAAACGGGAAGTTTATAAACGCGTTGACGTTGCATGTTTCGCATCTTAACGAAGAGAGTTTTTTTTGTGAAACTCACTGTATACACGCCTTTCGCAGCTACTCGGTTAATTATCAGCCTTATCGCGTTTTGCCTCCTTTCTCTGTCTGCTCCTCTCTTTCCCGCCGGTTCTGAAACTTCCTTGAGATCAACTGCTTTCCAGGGAATCTCGCCCGCTTCGAGTTAATCGCACTCCGATCTAATTAGCGAACTCGTCGACGACCACGTCCAACCAGACGTCGACTAGTCGACGTTTCACGTGTGGTCGGGATGTGGCCAAATAGACACGAATGCGGTTAACTAGTGTTTCTAGAGAAACTCCATTCGGAAGAATGCCGGGTTAGAACAGGTGTTAATTCGTTACGAGCCTTTTATTGCGTATTGTCTGCTAAGTTCGAGTTAGCTGAGAGAGCTCGTTAGGTTCTTCAATTGCAGTTCTCTTAGGTTTCTATTGAGATTTCCATGATCGCTATAATTGCTTCAAGTAGCATATTAAACTTTTAAAATTCTCCATATGTTACAATCACTGCAGTATTAAGGGGGGCAATACCTTTAGACAGATGAAAATAAGCTGATATTTATGAATTTTTTTGTATAGGACACCTTTGTTTTGCATTTTCGAAATTTCAGGTATAATTTATTATAACTATAGTCTATTACAGAATATTTTCTGTTTTGCAAAATATTTCAAAATGCCGGAATTGTGACAATCCTTTCTGGAAGTGTTTTGGCGCGTCTCGTGAATCGGCGTGGGTTCTAGCTTTAGATATATTGGTCTGAAGCAAGTTTGCAGACAACGTTTCGAAAACTAACATTCACAGTTAGATGAACCTCAGAAATGTGCAAAATATGTAAAATTGAAGAAATGGCTTTTAAAGAAAAACTTTGAATTTTATTGAAAATTTTTGCAATGTTTTGCAATAAAAAGGACTTTAATGTTCAATTTATTTCATACATTTAGGTTCATATGTTAGATAGTATTGTCATGGATAAGTGCAAAAAATTTGAGCGCGATTGATAAACTAGTTTTTGAGTTATCAGCCACGCCAATTTTAAGAACGTAGTTTTGAGAAAAACGCGTTTAAAGTCTCAGTCCTCCGCACTGAACGCGTGTATACCCGCGGCGCTAATCGGCCATAACTTCAAAAAGGCTTCGTATTTCACTTGAAAATTTTGAGAATATTTTTAAGACGTTACACTAACATTTTATAGAAAAAAAAATTTTGTAATTTTTCAAGATTCTAAAGGTATTGCCTTTCTTAAGTGACAATTGAGCAAGTGAATTGTCTAAAATGCTACATTCCTAAAATTTATGTCCGACAAAAGTAACCAATAGATTTGATCTCGTATCATGCTTCGAGTAATTCCAAATTGAATCGCAGTAATTTGCCAAATGATGAGTCCACAATGCATCCATCCAGAAACCATCTAAACACGATTCCGAGTATTCAAACGTAAAGTCGACACGATTTCAAGGTTCAACGAAACAACGTAATTATAATACATCCGAGCGCGGTACAGTTTACGCGAAGCAAACAACAGCAGGTAAACCACTGCTCAGAGCTGGAGAGGAGTTTCCTGCATAGCAGGGAATCGATGTTTTTGCATAATTCAGACTTAATGCATGCTCTCGTGTCCTTTGCGTGTCCCGTTTCGTCTGAGAAGCTCGAAAACTCTCGTGCAACCAAGCTTTTAAACATTCAGTCGTTCGAAACTCGGCTTTTACAAAACGATCCCTGGAACAGCGCATTTTTTTTTTTTCAGACGGAATTTGTGTGACCGCGATTTTCCGAGGGTCGACTATTTCGTTCGATTTTTAACGAAAGGTGGAAACAAGGCTTCAAGTTTTTTCATTTTAGACTGATCAGATTTTACATTCTGAAATTTTAGAATTTTAGAATTTCGCGATCTGAGGATTTTAAATTTCCAACTTTTAAATTTAACAAATTTCAAAATTTTCTTTTCGTTCGTAAAATATTTTAGCTTTTATATAAGACGCACCAGGTGCGTCATCAATATTAAATATACAATTTGTTTAGTTATTTATCATCAATATATCAATCATCGTAGAAGACACACCAGATGCGTCATTCATGTAAAATATAACTTTTTCTATTATTTGTAAAATATATCAATTTTCATGTAGGACGCACAGGGTGCGTCATCAGTATGAAATATTTAACTGCTCTTATTAGTCTGAGAATATAATAATTTTTATGTAAGACGCACGTGATGCGTCATTGAAGTAATATATGTAACCTGTCGCATATGTATTTTTATGAAAAACGCACCATGTGCGTCATCGGTGCAATATGTAATTTTTGTTATTACTTGTAAAATATATCGATTGTCATATAGGACGCACTAGGTGCGTCATCAGTATGAAATATTTAACTGCTCTTATTAGTCTGAGAATATAATAATTTTTATGTAAGACGCACGTGGTGCGTCATTGAAGTAATATATGTAACATGTCGCATATGTATTTTTATGAAAAACGCACCATGTGCGTCGTCGGTGCAAAATGTAATTTTTGCTATTACTTGTAAAATATATCAATTTTCATATAGGACGCACCGGGTGCGTCATTAGTATAAAATATATAGCTTGTCCAATTAGTCTCAGAATATCACAATTTATATATAAGACGCACGTGATACGTCATCAAAGTAGAACATATAATTTGTCACATATGAACCTTCATGAAGGACGCACCATGTGCGTCATCGATATAAAATATTGTTCACCCTATTATTTGCAAAATATATCAATTTTCATACGCACAGGATGCGTCATCAATATAAAAGCTTGTCCCATCATTCAGAAAATATAATTTTTATGTAAGACGCATGTGGTGCGTCATCAGTATAAAATATGCAACCGACCATTCTTTGTCATTCAATTGTCATACGTGTACCTAAGCATCACATTTAAAAATTGATGTCCTATGGCAATGAACAAGTAGGTAATATTCAGAATAGTTCAATTTGAATGATTGGAAATTAAAAGTGGCTCCGAAGTACTATAACGTGATCGAATAGCAATGACAGTCCGCAGGTAAGAGGGACGCGAAAGGAAAAGTTTGCGGAGTCGGAATGGCGCCAGTTCAAGGAGTTTTCAACTTCTGCGAGGGAAAATAAAGAGCGGTTACCGCGAATAAAAAACGCGAAAGTTGCGGGAACGTAATTTCGATTGCTGATGAGTCATCTGATCGAGGCAGGAGCAGCTTTCCACTTCGAGAACCGCGATAATTGCAAGCTCGATTCCCGATAAGACAACTTTTCGAAATTAATAATTTCGCGGGCTTGCGAGCTAATTGGATTTGAAAATGGGACGCGACTGAACAGTTCTTATAAATATTATATTACATTAATTTGACAATGTGGATTAAATTTGAAGAAAGGAGGACGTTCAGCAAAATTTAAAATAGTTAAAGAATTTTATAAAACATCAGTATTAAAAAAAATATATAAAATGTTTGTGGTTTGATACCATTGCAATAATTAATATAAACTGACATCTCTGTCAAAATTAAATGACTACAATTCAACCTTGCTTCCAAGCTTACTATTATAATTATTAAAAAAAAAAAAAAAATGGAAATGTACATGAAAAGGCACAATATGTCTCGTTTAAGATTGTCCCTCCTAGTCAGACCACATAGTATATCAACTACATCCACAAAACGACGTACAGAATTATAGGTATGTCTGACTACATACGAACCTATACTACTTATCCAAGAACGCGATGGTTTACACCTCTTGCCCGACAACATTCTAGTTTATACTACTTATTTCTGAACAGCTCGAGTTTATATCACTTGTCTGACTACCGGAGAACGCCATTAGTTCACACCTCTTGTCCGACCATACACGGTTCTATTCTACTTGTCAGCCAATGATACTTGTGAACGAACGTCTTGTGCACCGGCGTATATTTGTCCGGTTATGTATGCAGCTATTCTACTTGTCTGACTGTTATGCTATTCATTGGCATCTGAATATTTAGACGTACGATATTTATTTGATGACTGTTTAAATCATTTGTCTTGCTATGTAGGGTACTACTACTTGTCTGACCTGTAAGCAAGGTTTCGATGTATACAAATATATTTGACAAATTTTTAATATTTGTGTTGGTTGTCTGGTAGTGAATGGTCATTTTGCACTTGATTGTTGTGCGGTTTATTGCAGTGTAATATTTATGCATGTTTGAGGGGTCTTATGAGAGTTGGCTGATTACTATTCTACTTGTCTGACCATTATACATATTTTTCTATATATAAACATTTATCAAACTTGTAATATCTATATTGATACTCCAGTTAAGAATGATCCTATTCTACTTGTCTGACCATTACACATTTTTTTCTATAAATACACATTTATTAAACTTGTAATATTTATATTGATACTCCAGTTAACAATGATCCCATTCTACTTGTCTGACCATTACACAATTTTTTTTATAAATACACATTTATCAAACTTGTAATATTTATATTGATACTCCAGTTAACAATGATCCCATTCTACTTGTCTGACCGTTACACAATTTTTTTTATAAATACACATTTATCAAACTTGTAATATTTATATTGATATCCAGTTAAGAATGATTTTATTCTACTTGTCTGACCATTACACAATTTTTTTTATAAATACACTTTTATCAAACTTGTAATATTTATATTGATACTCTTGTTACGAATGATCCTATTCTACTTGTCTGACCATTATACATATTTTTCTATATACAAACATTTATCAAACTTTACTTTTCTGCTCATAATAAAATTTCTTCAAACTATTAACTTCCTTAAATCACAACAAGGTTTTAGCAAAATTTCGTCGAATTCTCAAAAGAATTTTCTCAGAGATCGATAACCACTGCCGAGAATAAAGCACAATCGAACAAAGACGATGGACAAGCTACTCAGAAACTTAGCATCCATTGAAACGGGGAATAATAAACCAAAACAATCGTGGTTCCCTGATGGTACAGCCTTTGTATCACTCCTTGGCGATATTTTAAATATCTAATAAGCATCGATTATTACCGGAGGCTGTAGGCGAACAAAGGAGGGTGCAGAATTCCTGACAGCTATTCTCAAACTTCTTTTATTACCGAATAAAAAGGGAGCACAATGCTTTATAACCAACATCGATTCGTTATCACACGACGACAAAAATGAAATATGACACGGGCGAGAATTTACATCTTTTTCTGAAACTTTCAGAATTAAATGGAAGTATCGATGCACGGGTCACAATTGACCCTATCAAGGGTTAACTCAGATGATACGGTTGGCTGCGTGACGCACACCTCGCGTGTCCCGTTCATGCAATAAACACAAGGATTAAGGGTGGCTACAAAGGGGTGAAAGGATAACGAAGGCATAATTCCTTTTCCGTCCATTAGCCATTAAAAATGGCGGCTCCGCCCTACGAACCGCGATGGGGACAGCTGCGTTTCGTTATCTTTTTATTATTCACGATGGAATTTTGATGCTGACCCTATTTTCTCTCGCGCTTTCCGAATAATGCAACGCCATCCTGACTAGCGTATATTGTTTAGGTTTATGGGTCTAATGAAGATTGCTGCGATAGGGTAGATCGTTCTTCTATGGGGAACCGATCGTATCTACGGTGATTCATTAAGGCTACGATAATGTTTCAAGGAGCAAATGTATGAAAATCATGCGTTGTGTAAAAAACTCCACTGAGTTTGACTGGAAAATTCTGTTAAAATTTCCAACTCTCATTTTTATAGTTTACAAATTTTTTGAGGTTCAAGTAGTTGGTTCACTGCACTGTTTTGACTCTCGTGACGCACTCTTTGCGTCACAGGTCTCGTCAATTTTACTCGAATTTTTAATTTGACGTTCAGAACTTATTTCGAGTCTTGAGTTTCAAGTAGTTGCTCCATTGCTCTGTTTTGACTCTCGTGACGCACTCTTTGCGTCACAGATGTCGTCAATTTTACTCGAATTTTTAATTTGACGTTCAGAACTTATTTCGAGTTTTCAGTTTCAAGTAGTTGCTCCATTGCACTGTTTTGACTCTCGTGACGCACTCTTTGCGTCACACTTACTTTGATCAATTTCACTCGACTTTTTAATTTGGAGTTCAAGTTCAGAAACCTAGAACTGCATTGAGACCCTCATCTACCTGAACCAAGTAGCTCTAAACTTTAATCTAATTTTGTCATCAATTCTCCAATAACCCACATCTCTTAATTAAGACTGCTATTCAATCACTATCCAGTAAATTATTTGTGCATATATGACAAGCTATTCCGTACAAAAAGTCGCTAGAAAAATTGCGTGCCGTAACAACGAATTTGCGCCATGAAAGTGCAAATGTCCAGAGCGTCACAATGACCGGTATGAAGTTTGAAATTGTAACGAGCACAGAAGGAACAATATGGAGGCGAATCGAGCGTGCAATCGCTGGCTCGTCCCGGTGTTCCGGTTGTTTCCGGTCTCGAATTTTTGAATCCGTTGTCGATGAATGGCGGTCGCAATCCAGTCGGGAACAATGAAGGCAACGCAAAAGGGGCGTTTGATAAGACCACGTACCGGTTAATTACCAACTTCAGAGACACGACCGACACCGTGCAGCGAACGTTGCACATACGACAACGATTTTCAGGGAGCCCCGGCTAATCCACTTCGTCCGGTTCCTGAATAAGCCAGACTCGGGTAATTAACTTGCCATGCTCGTTACAACGAATAAACAACTGCAACGAGCTGCCGCCATTTCATCGGTTTACGTCCATTCAAATCTGCCATGACAATCCCGATTGCGCGCATTTGATTCGACCGATGCTCAATGCGTTAAACAAATATTTTGTGCAAACACAACTGGATTTTGTGTGAAAATATGTGGCGCAAATTTTCGGAAAAATTTAAAAGGTTGTTGCTGGTTTTATTATCCAATATGTCTGATGTTGCTTGAAATGGCGGATGAAGGAAAGTTAATGTGAAATGAATTTGTTTTAATTTTTCGACATTTCGTAACAAATGGATGGGACTAAAAAAAATATTTTAAAATAGCCCTATACTTCTTGAATAAAACAAAAAAGAATTTAGCTAAATCGGTTCAGTGGTTTCTGAGAAAAAAATTCGGAAGTGAAGCCTGTTTTCGCAAGAGTGGACAAAAGTTGCAAACTTTGAAGGCTTGTTATTTGTTAACAAATTCGAAACCGGAAAAATGATGACTTAAACCCCCCTTTATTTCACATGGACTACAACATATTTTGATTAGAGCAAAATCGCAGATGGTGACGTCTGATAGTGATGGATTTAAGTGGAATGATCATGAACAAATTTCAAAATTTCAACTCACACTTCAAAAATCATAATTTCTCTGTATTTGACAGTATAAAAATTTGAATGCACCACACTTGAGAATCTAAACCCCTCTAAACCCCTCCAAGACCAATCCCTCAATCACCAAAATCGATACTTATCGAAATACCCCGGCAATATTTGTACCAGTGTTCGAGTACACAAACCGTAATCACTAGAGAAAAGTTCCAGTTTCATAAACCCACTGTTTCCGCCGTAACGTGGTTATTTATGGGAGCCTCGAGCAGTTAGCTTTGTAAAATTACGTGGACTATATTTTGATTAGAGCAAAATCGCAGATGACGTCCAAAAGTGATCGATTAGCAGTAAAGTTCAATCTCGAAGAGTACTACATAACAATTTCACCCAAAATAAATTTTTCATAATAAAAATATTTGTCATAGTCCCCAAAAAAATATCCCGGAATAATCGTCGATGTCACAAGAAACTTTTCCTCCGTCGAGAAGACGCAATCGTTTGACCGAGAGAAAATTAACGAAGTCCACGAGGATTTTCCTCGCCGTACACCCGAATTACCAGTTGGAAATTGTATTTAACTTTCTCCATTTTTAAGCAGACTCCTCTGCGGACTTAGAGTTTTGTGCTGGCCGATTTATGCTTGGCCAACTCCACTTCCAGGGGAAACCACTCGCGAAAAGCTCGGACGTTCTGTCGCAGCTGATCGAGAAAAACGAACGGGGACGCTGAAATGAAAATATGTTACCCGCATTCCAACCTTCTTCTTTTTCTACCTCAGACTTTTCTGCGTCGGCCAGAAAAAGGGAGACAAGATTCGGGCTATTTTGGAATTTTCCACGAAATTCCTCGCGAAATTCTCTGCGCGATGCATGTCGCTTTGCTTTTATAATGCATGTGTTTCTACGAAGATTTTTGCAATTTTCGAATTTTGGGGATTTTACGAGATTCTGTGGAAGATTCATATTTCTTTCATTTTTGTTGTTGTAAAACATTCTTGGAACTTTTGTGCAAATTTTTGCAATTTTGAAATTTGCATTCTATAGGGTGTTTCAGTAACATGTATGCACACATGTGACATATACAGGGTGGTCCATCTTCATTGCGTACAACCTATGATGATATGACAGCCTTAAAAAAATATACTTGTGCGAATAAAAAATGAAAAATTGGCAAAAACCTTGTTGCATAACCAATAAACATGGAAAAAGCATATCAGTTATTTCCACAGCATGCACCACGATATCATTCTCCAGTGAGTTCCCATATTTTCAAGGAGGAAATCAAATAAGTATGCAATTGTCAATTTAAGCTCGTCGGGTGGCAGTACTCGGAAGTTCTATTTGGCAAGTTTTTCTCACGGTCATGCAGGAAGATCGCAGCATCTGTCGGATCGGCTGGAGTCCCGGGGGAATTCGGGACATCGACCCTGTCTGACAAGAACAGGGAAAAATGCTTGCTCACCGATGTACACAGCGCTCGCAGCTTGCACTCGACTCGCTGCCTACGGCTCTACTCGAAACCGCTTTTTACGCGGAATCCAACGTTGTTTCGTCGCGTTACCCCGTCTGAAAACAAGTCGACGCAACGGCCAGCGAAATATCAAGATTCCAGGGGTCGTTCGGTTGGAAAACAGTGGATCGTGCACGAGAAAAGAGCCTCGTGGCCGGTTCGTAATTAGCTGCCACGTAATTACACGACAGTGCGTTGGTGATTTATCGCTGTAACGCTCGACGAGCTCTGTTCTCGTATCCCTGATGAATCTCTCTTTGAATAAAATTTGTACTATACTTTTATTCAGTGCGTTTGTGATGTTAGTTTAGTTAATACAATCTTTGTCTCGTGAAAAAAAATTAAAATTAATGATGAACTTTGGAAGTGACCTTGAGATGACCTTGTTTTGGGTCGTCTTGTACTTCTTTTGAAATGTTATAACTTTTTGTTGGGACGCTTTTTTGTATCTGTTTAAATAATTGAATGAAGATGGGGCACCCTGTATGTGTTACATGTGTGCATATGTGTGACTGAAACACCCTATATATTTTTTAGCAACATGTATGTACTCTATACGTTTTACTAAAATACATACTTCTTGAGAAGTATTATAACTTTTTGTTGGGACACTTTTCTGTATCTATTTAAATAATTGAATGAAGATGGATCAACCCTGTATATGTTACATATGTGCATATGTATGACTGAAACACCCTATATATTTTTTAGCAACATGTATGAACACTACACACTCTGCTAAAATATATACTTCTTGAGAAGTATTATAACTTTTTGTTGGAACACTTTGTATCTGTTTAAATAATTGAATGAAGATGGGGCGCCCTGTATATGTTACATGTGTGCATATGTGTTACTGAAACAACCTATATATGTTTTAGCGACATGTATGTACTCTATACGTTTTACTAAAGTACATACTTCTTGAGAAGTATTATAACTTTTTGTTGGAACACTTTTTTGTATCTTCTTAAATAATTAAATAGAAATGGACTATTTTCTATATGTTACATATGTGCATATATGTTACTGAAAGACCTTGTATATTTTTTAGCAACATGTATGCACACTACACACGTTGCTAGAATACATACACACTGTTTATCATATTATATAATATTATAGTTAGGCAGAAGTTTAAATGAGGTCATATTGGCTGTCTTGAAATGGCGGATATTCAAAATGGCCGCCCACATGCGTTCCTACATACACCTTCCGCTTCTATTCTTATTATATTCGATATTAAAGTGTACCTTCTCAGTACATCACTATAATATACTTTACTCTATCATATTACACCTCTAAAATATCCTAGTATGTTACAGAACCTCCCATAAATAACTACAGTTTGAATTAAAAATGTTTAATCTGTCAATAACCTCAAAAGTGACCGTAACCTACACCAGAAATCCTATGCGCAGTAAATAATTAAAAGCAGCAAACCTGCGCAGTAAAATTGACAAACCAAAATAGACTAAAATACTCTATACTAACATCACTGCGCATAAATATACTTTACCAGTACCGACTGCGCATGCGTACAAATATCAAGATTACAAATACCAAGATTCGAAGTTTCCTTAAAGAATTTATACCTGTACGATTTGCGCCTTAAGGAAAACAAATGTTCGAATGTAAATTTCAAAGTTCTACATTGTTTGCGAACGGATGATGCATAATGGACCGTGAAAATTTCGAAGAAACAAATTTTCCCGCCGGTTCGACGCACGATGATGAATCGCGCGGACGGATGCCCGTCGAGAAGGAACAGACAGGCACGGCGATAAATTACACGCGAGGTCGCGCATCCGATCGATGCATCGGTTTTCGAACTCGTTTACTATTTTTCCCTCGTCATAAACGCGTTTCCGATAACGCGGGAATTAATAGAAATCGATGCGGTGTGTAGCACTGGCTCATTAATTTCCGCTCGCGTTTCTTTAGACCAGACTCGAGATGAAAGGATCCTTTGGTCATCTCGATTGACTGATTAGTAGGAAGATATTCTCTTTTCATTTTATCATTCGATCGAACACCTTCTATTATCGTGTTTGAGCAGTTCTTTTTGATGTCATTGAAAATTGGATCGATTTTTAAATTAATTTTATTCTTCACTAGAATAGTATGCTTATTCTTCGTGTGGAGGACGTATGAAGACTGGTGGTATTTTTCTAATTGACTCATAGTAATTGTCTGATTACTCATTTGTACTAATTGGCTGAGTAGAGCATACTACTTGTCTGACCACTCATTTTTACTACTTGAGTGACTAGCTTATACTATTTGTCTGACCACTCATTTATACTACTTGGCTGACTAGCTTATAATACTTGTCTGACCACTCATTTATACTACTTGCCTGACTAGTTCATACTACTTGTCAGACTACTTATTCATACTACTTGTCTGACCACTCATTTACACTACTTGGCTGATTAGCTTATACTACTTGTCCGACCACTCATTCATACTACTTAGCTGACTAGCTTATACTACTTGTCTGACCACTCATTTATACTACTTGTCTGACTAACTCACACTACTTGTCTGACTAATACATACTACTTGTCTGACCAGTAACTCATACTACTTGTCTGACTAACTCACACTACTTGTCTTACCACTAACTCATACTACTTGTCTGACTGACTGACACTACTTATTGCACCACTCATTCAAACTACTCATGTGATCATTTATCAATACCAATTGATTAGCAATCTATTACTTGAGGTTTGAATTATGTGTTATGTTATGTTACTTGTCTGTGAATCTACCTATGTTATTTGTCTGGCAACAGGTTTATAGAACTTGTCTGAACATTTGCTAATACTACTAGTCTGATCATGTGCCTGTACTACTTGTCTGACTATGTGCTAATACTACTTGTCTGGCTAATTTGCTATTACTACTTGTCTGACTATATGCTAATACTATTTGTCTGGCTAACTTGCTATTACTACTTGTCTTACTATCTGATAATACTACTTGTCTTGCTAACTTGCTATTACTACTTGTCTTACTATCTGCTAATACTACTTGTCTTGCTAACTTGCTATTACTACTTGTCTGACTATCTGCTAATACTACTTGCTATTACTACTTGTCTGACTACCTGCTAATACTACTTGTCTGGTTGGTATATAATTATATAATTCAATAATTGAAAATATGAAGCATAATTCCTAAAAAGTAAAAATAAATAGTGGTTGCAAATACAGTGATTTCTGGCTTCATCAAAGAAATAAAATTAGTGAAGCGAAATCGAAGGGAAATAGTTTGGTAAAAGTTGCTAAACTGCAATTTCACGAGTAGGAACGAATGTCGTTGCCGGAGGATCAGAAAAGTGGAGGATGTTTCCGGGTGAGTGACCCGTTCTCATTTGACATTCAATGGATGTCGCTGGCCATAAAGGGTCGGAATGTCGTGTTCAGGGGCGGGCGTAAATTATGGGTGGGCCCCGGGAAATTCGTTGTAATTTCGCAGCGTGACGATTAGACGCATGCTCGACGGAACGCGAGCGAATTCTCACGGAATGGATCGCTATCAGACGACGGAGAAGAAAGGAAAAAGCCTGGCTACTCGAAATAACCAGCGCGAAAGAACCACGAGAAGCGGTGATTAATTACCGAGCACTTAACTTACCTGGCCGCTTGACTAAGTCGCGAAATTAATTACCGACCGGTACCTGTTCCATCTCTTCCGATCCCGTGGCTCCATTGTTCCCCATCCGTCCACGAACGAGATAATTAAAATCGCTGCGATGATATGTTAATTAGATGGCCCCGTGATTGTCAGCGATCCCTCGTCCCGTCGGTTTTGTTAAGGACCACCCGACGACTTTGACTACTTCGTTACCCATCGGGATTAAGAGTTTCCTGGTGTGCTCCGTCTTATCCGCGGGAAAATTCACGATTCTAATTAGAGCTAAGAAGCGTTGGAATGTCTTGCTGCTCTCAATTGCGCTTGATCTATAATGAATTCGACTAGGCTGGATTAAGGGTTGCTTTCCACGGAATGAGATTCTCTTAAAAAAATCCACCGTTAAGCCGTCGCGTCGAAACCTGGTTACGTAATCTGAGAACGTAGCTGGGGTATCTACGTTTTAGGCTAATACTAGTTTTAGAAGTTTAAATCGGTGAAACTTTTCGGTGGTAACATTCGGGATGTTTAACTTGTGGGGAACTCCATCTGGGTACATGCTCGCGTTTTGGGAACTTTTCAGTATGTTGGGTATTATGGCTGTTGAATCAAATGCTCGTGGGATGTGGTTGTTCGTGGTAATGAAATTTTTAGTTGTTTGGGGGTAGCGGAACATGTTATTTGATGTGTACTACTTGTTTAAGTGCTAGTTGTACTACTGCTTCTATTCACTGGTACTATTTTTTTAGTTAAGTCATACTACTTGTCTGATCATTCACTCATACTACTGGATTGACTAGGTCATACTACTTGTCTGACCATTCATTCATACTAGTGGACTGACTAGTTCATACTACTTGTCTAACCACTCATCTGTACTACTTGGCTGACTAGCTTGCACTACTTGTCTGACCACTCATTCGTACTACTTGACTGACTAGTTTATACTACTTGTCTGACCACTCACTCATACTACTTGTCTGATCACTCATTCACTACTTGTCTTACCAGTCATTCATATTACTTGGTTGATTAGCTCATACCACTTGTCTGACCACTCATTCACACTACTTGGATGAGTAGCTCACACTCCTTTCTAACCACTCACTCATTCTACTTGTCTGACCACTCACTCATACTACTTGGCTGACTAGCTTGCACTACTTGTCTGACCACTCATTCGTACTACTTGACTGACTAGTTTATACTACTTGTCTGACCACTCACTCATACTACTTGTCTGATCACTCATTCACTACTTGTCTTACCAGTCATTCATATTACTTGGTTGATTAGCTCATACCACTTGTCTGACCACTCATTCACACTACTTGGATGAGTAGCTCACACTCCTTTCTAACCACTCACTCATTCTACTTGTCTGACCACTCACTCGTACTACTTGTTTGACTAACTCACACTACTTGTCTCACTAGCACATACTACTTGTCTGACTACTCACTCATTCTACTTGTTTGACTAACTCATCCAACTTGCTTAACCATACACTCATACTACTTGTCTGACTGACTGATACTTAATGCACCACTCATTCAAACTACTTGTGTTACTACTTACTAATATCAATTGATTAGAACTCTATTACTTCAAGTTTGAATTATGTATCTTGTCATGTTGCTTGTTTGTGAACCTATATGTGTTGTTTTTCTGGCAACAGGTTTATAGAACTTGTCTGACTATTTGCTAATACTACTAGTCTGATCATGTGCCTGTACTACTTGTCTGACTATTTGCTATTACTACTTGTCTGGCTAACTTGCTATTACTACTTGTCTTACTATATGCTAATACTACTTGTCTGGCTAACTTGCTATTACTACTTGTCTTACTATGTGCTAATACTACTTGTCTGGCTAACTTGATAATACTACTTGTCTTGCTAACTTGCTATTACTACTTGTCTTACTACCTGCTATTACTACTTGTCTTGCTAACTTGCTATTACTACTTGTCTGTCTACCTGCTAATTCTACTTGTCTGGCTACCTGGTCATACTACTTGTCTGTCTACCTTTCACTACTACTTGCAATTTGAGTTACATGTTGACCTCCTACTAAAGTAAATTCAATTTCCATCTAAAAATCATTTACCATCCCATCCAGATTAACCTAATGATCACCCATAAACTTCGATCATGTTTTCTCTCCGTTAGCTGCAGCTTTTTCATTCTTCCTAGAACCACAACACGAAGGGTGTTCAAATTTCCGTCGGGTCGATGCGGCATTAACGCGGAAACTCGAGTCGACCTTAAGGCGTGGGTTTGATGAATTCCGTTGCAAGGGAAATAACCTTTCCTTTAACCGATTACGAGCGTGTTCACGATCGATCTTCATTCTAAGTAGCCAGCAATGGTGCAGTCATTTCCGTTTTTGTGGTAATTATGTTCTCTGGACGATGTGCTATTCTCCCTCTTAGTGTCATCACTATTCTAATATTTGTTAAAAATTTTATATTTTATCCATTGCATTGTACAAATGTTACTTTCAATTAATTATCAAATATATTTGTTATTTTCTTAAACTTGTTATTTTTGCAAATTCCACTTATTTGCACAGTAAAGATTTGCACGAATTTTACTTGAAACAATTTCTAAACGAAATCAACCGATTTACGATATCGCCACTAAATCGATCGTTTCCTTGCGTTGTGTAGCTGCACACAGGGTTTGCGTATCAGGTGTGACAAATACGAACGCTTTGAGTTTATCGTCCCGTTTATTTCTTTTTTTTCCCCGGCGTTTCCCGTGATTTACACCAACCTGTACACACGCGACATGGATCCATCACTCATGCAACTACCATCCTGAAAAAGGACTGTAAAAAATTGAAGCGGAACTGCGATTGGGCAAAGCGTGCGATTTTGAGGTTGCCCTACGAATTGCGGTTGAAAACTCATGCCAAAACTTCTACGCAACAGCAGCTCTATACTTTTCCTCTAAATATTTGAAAACTATTATACATGAATACACGTTTGCAGTACATGGCAGTCTATTTTTTTCTACCGCTGTTACAAGTGTTAACAGTACGCTGTTATGAATGTTTCAAAACACTGTTATAAATGCTGGAAAACACTGACATTGTTAAATCTCGCTATTCGTTTAACTCTCGTGTGAACATTTTGCTGGACATGTGTTGTGGAAATTTTTGAAATGCGGAAACATTTTTAATTAGTTAACGCAATTTTGTAACTTGTGCAGAGTTGAAGAATTAATTTATTTTGTTTGAAAAGGAAGTTAAAAAAATTAAAAGCACTGTTAATGAATGTAAAAACTTTTTTAATTTTTAAGTCACTGTTTGAAAATTTTACTTGACATGTGTTATAGAAATTCTTGAAATGCAAACACATTCTTAATAAGTTAATGCAATTTTGTAACTTGTGGAGAGTTAAAGAATGAAATTTTTTTTTGTTTAAAAATTGAAAGCACTGTTAATGAATATAAAAACTTTTTTTAATTTTTGAGACACTGTTTGAAAATTTTACTTGACATGTGTTATAGAAATTCTTTAAATACAGAGACATGTTTAATAAATTACAGCAATTTTGTAACTTGTGCAGAGTTGAAGAATGAAATTTTTGTTTAAAAAAAAATTAAAAGCACTGTTAATGAATATAAAAACTCTTTTCAATTTTTCAGTCACTGTTTGAAAATTTTATTGAACATATGTTATAGAAATTTTTTAAATACAGAAACATTCTTAATAAATTACAGCAATTTTGTAACTTGTGCAGAGTTAAATGAAATTTTTGTTTAAAAAGAAATTAAAAGCACTGTTAATATAAAAATTTTTTTTAATTTTCGAGTCGTTGTATGAAGAAATAAATTCCAAAGAAAAAGTACAAATAAAAATTAGTCAAAGTTCATAAACTCAGATGAGTCTCGAAATTAAATGAAATATGAAAACAGTTAGCTGACATATTTTCGAATGAAACGAAATAATTTCGTGTATAATTCGTGAAATTCCCATAAGTGAAGCGTAAAAAAGCTGAAGCGTTTCTCACGCAAAATCGAGTGTCCGCTTCCTGAAATCAGCTTCCTGCACGTCGACCACCGTTTGGTCAACGAGCAGACCGAGTAACAGGAATTCGCGTTACGGCACGTTTGCAACAACCGACCATACGAATCTCATTTCAGATGCAAATTGTCGCGATTGATGCGTGCGTGTGTGCGTTCGTTCGTCGGCGATAAACTATTTTCAACGGGCGATAACAGCAACGTTTGGGAGTTTTTGACGCTCTCACGACAACCGAAAATTCAGCTCCGTAAAAAGCAAATACCAAGGTCCATTCAGAGACAAGCGCCGGTTTGCACGGCGGCGATTCATTTGTCACACGTTTCGTGTATTTGTCTTCGTACAGGTTATTAATTACCCCCTCGTCGAGCGGAGCACGTGCAAATATTGGCTTGCACGAAATACGCTCGGAAGTCATTATACAGCGGCCAGAACATTGCGTTCGTGCTTTTCGATATGGCGCTTAATGCTTCGTTACTTCTTCATTATTTGTTAACTTGGACGATGATCGCTGAGGACACCCTTTCAGAACTAAGTGGATGGTAATTAAGGGTCTCTGTGCTAGTTTGTTTTAACAAGCTCTCAAGGGGACACAATATGTCGGACAAGGAACAGAACTTTTTAAATTTAAGGAAAACGACCACCAATATTTTACCTCAAAACAGAGTGCCTCCCTTACAAAACACAGCAATCATTACTCAAATCAAGCAACGAATTCTAAACTCATAGTAGTGTATTGACACAGAAGGTATTTTGTACTAAAAAAAATTAATTTAAGTAAAATAATTATTAACCTTCACATTCAAATAATTTTATTTTACCAAAATCTTTTGCTATTTAATCTCACATTCCCAGATTAATTTATGTATACTCCAAAATTCTTTGCTACGAAATCGTTTACATCCTCAGGAGTCTAATACTTATGGAAGGCAATGTAAGTCGCCGTTTCGAAAACAGTCTCCAACGAGCTCAATTTTGTTTCGTGCTCGTGAAGAATCGCCGTCCATTGTTTGCGAAAGTTATTTCGGTGCACACGAAGCAGCGGTTCTCGGACGCTGAGCTTCCCTTAAGCCGAGCCAAGTGTTTGTCCAGTAAGCGAGTTGCACCGGATGGATATCTTGGCAACTGCTCACGGGCATAAATCCGGGCGAAAACGAGCAGCAAGGAAAATAATCTTACGAGTGGTTCGAAGATTTTTCGTTGTCGGGACGCCAGGTGTGTCGCGTTCGCTCGTTCGGATGCTCTTTGTTTATCGGCTGGTCGATCGTTGTCAGATGTTCTCTGACAAAGCGTATTAAAGCTTTAGAGGTTCTCTTTCGATTTGAATAACTGACTCTGACGATCTTTAGACGATGTTGAGTTGCTACTGTTATTTGTTACAATTGAAACTTATTAAATAGGTGGATTAGATAGGTAGCATAGGATGGTTATGAAAGAAGTGGGAGATCAGACAAATTTATTAAAAAGGTAGATTAGATAGGTAGCATAGGATGATCATGAAAGTAGTAGGAGATTAGACAAACTTATTAAACAGGTAGATTAGATAGGTAGCATAGAATGATCATGAAGAGAGTTTGAGATTAGGCAAACTTATTAAACAAGTAGATTAGATAGGTAGCATAGAATGATCATGAAGATAGTACGAGATCAGACAAACTTATTAAACAGGTAGATTAGACATGTAGCATAGGCTGATCATGAAGATAGTATGACATCAGACATGTAATAGTATTCAGTCAGACAAGTTACCTATGATTAAATGAATGAGAGAGTACATAGACAGATACATAGTATAGATGAGCCAAACTGATACTATACATAGACAAACAAATAGTATAAGAAACAAGAAAAATGTATACAGGGTGTTCGGCTACTGGTGGGCATAATTTCAGGGGGTGGTAGCTGGGGTGATTCTGAACAACTTTTTCCTTTACCAAAATGCTGGTTAAAGCTTAGTTTTTGAATTATTAATGAAAAACACTGACCAATCAGAGCGCGAGAATAGCGCGCGCTCAGATGCGAGAGCGACGGATGCAAGCGTGACGGTTGACCCTGGTCGTGAACAAACAAATCGCGCGATATCGGTAACATAGTTACCATCATCGGTAATATGTCAGCCGGTAAGTAGTTATAAAATTCACAACTATTAATAAGTATAAATTTATTAACGAAACTAATTGTATGGATTAAGCGAAAATAAAGGTAAAGATAAAGCGCAGTTTTTTTAGATAATTAAAAAAAATGACTATTTGTTTAACGACATAAAATTAAAGAATACTTGGACGCTTACCTCATGAGTGAATTTACGATGCGAAAATTCTTCATTAATTTTGAAGTATATCGTCGTATGACAAGAAACCTATTTACTCGCTAAAATCCACAAGAGCATATCAATACCCGCTCTATGGGATTGTCAAGTAAAAAGGGTGACTGTCATATTTGATGTCTTCCGTATAATAATAGTACAATTTCTGAAATCCACACTAAACAAACACACAATCACATAAACACCACGATTGTCCAGTCCTTAGTATCGAAACGTTAAAAATATCCACCTTTTTTACACATCAATTCGTTTACGAAAGTTCCTCGCCATGTACACATTACACATTATGCGCGATGAGTAAAGAATCAGTTATTGCAAGATGTATTATTGCGATCGCACAACACATATTACCGATAATATTTAATTTACTTTAATGTTTGAAATGTGCACCATTCTCTTCTAAGCACTCTCGTTCGATTATCGACAACCAACTGACGTTTTGTACAGAATTTTAGAAACAAAAAACTGGCATTGGTATTGTCTTCCCACTATACCCCTCCACAGGCTGATCAGGTTACATTTCTCGACGAGCGAGCTTCTTAGGTTATTGTGGAATTTTTTTCCCGTTGAGAGAGAGTCACTGTTTCGCTCTTCTTTTGTGATGTTTGTTTATTTTGAAACTTTATAGTAAAACGTTCCGTGCAAATACGCATCTGTGCATATTCGTTAAAAGTAATTCGTGTCATAAAAATAAATTTTCCGACTCATCAAAACAAATAAATAAATAAATTTAATATTGTCGGTAATACGAGTTGTGCGATCGCAATAATACATCTTGCAATAACTGATTCTTTACTCATCGCGCATAATGTGTAATGTGTACATGGCGAGGAACTTTCGTAAACGAATTGATGTGTAAAAAAGGTGGATATTTTTAACGTTTCGATACTAAGGACTGGACAATCGTGGTGTTTATGTGATTGTGTGTTTGTTTAGTGTGGATTTCAGAAATTGTACTATTATTATACGGAAGACATCAAATATGACAGTCACCCTTTTTACTTGACAATCCCATAGAGCGGGTATTGATATGCTCTTGTGGATTTTAGCGAGTAAATAGGTTTCTTGTCATACGACGATATACTTTAAAATTAATGAAGAATTCTCGCATCGTAAATTCACTCATGAGGTAAGCGTCCAAGTATTCTTTAATTTTATGTCGTTAAACAAATATTCATTTTTTTTAATTATCTAAAAAAACTGCGCTTTATCTTTACCTTTATTTTCGCTTAATCCATACAATTAGTTTCGTTAACAAATTTATACTTATTAATAGTTGTGAATTTTATAACTACTTACCGGCTGACATATTACCGATGATGGTAACTATGTTACCGATATCGCGCGATTTGTTTGTTCACGACCAGGGTCAACCGTCACGCTTGCATCCGTCGCTCTCGCATCTGAGCGCGCGCTATTCTCGCGCTCTGATTGGTCAGTGTTTTTCATTAATAATTCAAAAACTAAGCTTTAACCAGCATTTTGGTAAAGGAAAAAGTTGTTCAGAATCACCCCAGCTACCACCCCCTGAAATTATGCCCACCAGTAGCCGAACACCCTGTATAAATAGACAGACAAGTACCATGGACAGGTAGCTAGACTAGTAGCATTCGTAGTTGGTCAGACAAGAAGTATGAGCAAGTAGCCAGACCAGTAGAAGAAGGCAGGTAGTCAGACAAGTAGTCTTTGTGAGGTAGTAAGACAAGTAGTATATGTAGGTGGTCAGACCAGTAGTATAGGCAAGTGGTAAGACAAGTAGAATGTGTCAGGTAGTCAGACAAGTGATATTGGTGAGTCGTCAGACAAGTAGAATGTGTCAGGTAGTCAAACAAGTAGTATTGGTAAGTGGAAAAATAAGTGGAATGTGCCAGGTGGTGAGACAAGTAGTATAGGGAAGGTAGTCAGACAAGTAGAATGTGTCAGGTAGTCAAACAAGTAGTATTAGTAAGTGGAAAAATAAGTGGAATGTGCCAGGTGGTGAGACAAGTAGTATAGGGAAGGTAGTCAGACAAGTAGAATGTGTCAGGTAGTAAGACAAGTAGTATTAGTAAGTAGAAAAATAAGTAGAATGTGTCAGACAGTCAGACAAGTAGTATAGGCGAGTGGGCAGACAAGTAAAATGTGTCAGGTAGTAAGACAAGTAGTATATGACAGGTAGTAAGACAAGTAGAATGTGTCAGGTAGTAAGAAAGTAGAATGTGTCAGGTAGTAAGACAAGTAGAATGTGTCAGGTAGTAAGACAAGTAGAGAGTGTCAGGTAGTCAGACAAGTAGTGCAAATAATCAGACAAGTAGTATAGGCACGTGGTCAGACAATTACTATATTGAAGTGGTCAGACAAGTAGTATAGGACAGGTAGTCAGACAAGTAGCTTAGGCAAGTGATCGCACAAATTGTACTCATTGCTTCACAAGAAATATGAATACACGACGGAATAAGTATAAGCATGAAGTGGTCAGACAAGCACTATAAGACTTATCCTAATATCGACTAATTTTTTCGTGATTTCTATTTTATTTAAAATTAGAAATATAGTGTTGTACCAAACTTTGCACCACAACGAATAACTTGAATACTCCAAACCTTGAAAATCTAAGAATTTACCAACATAAGAGCTTGAAAACTTGAAAGACTAACAACTTAAGAACTTTAAAACGTAAGAACCTAAAAACTTGAAACCCTAAAAACCTAAAAACCCCAAATCTTGCAAACCCGAAAAATCTTCCTAACCAAATAAATTAGCGAATCCAAATATTATATCGTAGAACCAAACCAAAATCAGGAAGAGCATTCAGCAGTATCAGATAAGACAGGTTTGCGGCATCGATCAAGATGAGGTTCGCGGCGTTCAGCAAACAACCGAACGATGTTTCAAGCGTTATCAAAGCGATCCAGATGGAACGCATCGGTAAGCGAACAGAGCGAAAGAGACAATTGATATTCGAGAGATTCGAGATTGGATGCTCTCCAGATGTAGGCTAGAACAATAATCAAAACCCAACGGCTACGTCTACTTATGCAAAAGAGAAATAGGAGGGTTGCTGTTGTTATCGATGGCGTGCAAGTTCCTGCGGATTCTAGTTCCACCTCGCACGAAGCTTTTCCTCCGAGCGATCGTTCAAGGGCTCTTCCATGTTTCGAGAGACGTTGTTACTCGCCCATCGTGCTGGAAATAACGGATATCTCCAGACGAATGGAATACCTGAATACCTTATTTAACTTTGTTTCTACTAGCATATCAACTTTGTTGCACGCTTTGCCTCAACCACTATGGTTTTGTAGCATGTGCTTCGTTTGATGCTGAAACGTATGTTACATCCAGCTGTAAAATTTCTACTTTCCTCTTTGAGTAGATACAAACATTAAGGATTTGTAATATCATTTTCCATTACATCTGATAAAGTTGTATATTCGAATAAATTTTAGAACAGAATATTGACAAGGAAATATATATAAATTTTTGTTAAATTAATGGATGATGGACACTGATTCATTTTGTAATTTTTACTTGCAAAATTATTAGGTTAATAGTCCTGTTTCCCTAAATTCCCGTACCCTAAATCCCCATCTCTTTAAATACCCATCTCTCTAAATCTCCCTCTCTCTAAATCCTCATCTCTCTAAATCTCCCTCTCTCTAAATCCCCATCTTCCTAAGTCCCCAACTGCCTAAATTCCCATCTCTCTAAATCCCCTTCTCTCTAATTCCCCGTTCCCTAAATCCCCATCTCTCCAAATCCCCATCTCTCCAAATCCCCATCTCTCTAAATCCCCATCTCTCCAAATCCCCATCTCTCTAAATCCCCATCTCTCTAAATCCCCATCTCTCCAAATCCCCATCTCTCTAAATCCCCATCTCTCTAAATCTCCCTCTCTCTAAATCCCCATCTCTCTAAATCCCCATCTGCCTAAATCCCCATCTCTCTAAATCCCCTTATCTCTAATTCCCCGTTCCCTAAATCCCCAGCTCTCCAAATCCCCATCTCTCTAAATCCCCATCTCTCTAAATCCCCGTCTCTCTAAATCCCCATCTCCCTAAATCCCCATCTTTCTAAATCTCCATCTCTCTAACTCCCCGTCTCCCTAAATCCCCATCTCTCTAAATTCCCATCTCTCTAAATCTCCGTCTTCCTAAATCCCCATCTCTCTAAATCCCCATCTGCCTAAATCTCCATCTCTCTAAATCCCTATCCCACTAACTCCCCGTCTCCCTAAATCCCTCCATCCCCTAATCCCAAAATACCCAAACTGGAAATTATCCAATCATAACAAAAATTATCAGGTTACTCAAGTGAAAATAAATCGATACAAAATATCGCGTTTAACTACCTGTTTACTTCGTAAATACTCACTGCCGTAAGATGAAAAACAGAGGTTAAAACTTGAACATCTGAAAGTGGAGTAAAACGAGCAGAAGTAGTGAACCTCTTAATGGAAGTAAATTTACCAGTTCATTATGCCGTGGAAATAAAAAAAAAAAAGGAACGAAAGCAAGAAGAAAAGATACCTGTGGGGATAAAACGCGTCCCAGGCAGAGTACAGTTGGTGGAAACCTGTAAATATCCGTATTAAAATTTCATTTTAATTCCGCTTGAACCGGCCAGCAGATGGTAACTGAAACTGCTTTCGAAAGAGCCGGAAACTTTTCCTCTCCGTGCAAGTTGGCTACATGTGGAAATTAATTCTTTTTATTTAAGAAACTAGAGCCTCCTAATAAAGAGAAATGATACTCGGGAGGGTAACATGAAATATCTTGGACGTATCTCAACGTTTTTACAACTGATGGGGGCGTCGTTGACCCGGTCACGTGATTTAGGGAGCGGGAGATAATTTGATGATTTTTTAATTTGCGGGATTGGAAGTTTGAAATTTTTTAGTTTCTTTTGCAAGATGGGAATGTTTCTGGATTTTTAGATTTAGGTATTTTAGAAGTGTGAGAGTTTTGAATTTTGAAGAAAATTGCAATTCTTACTATTTTCTAATTCTAAAATCTCCAAATCTCTAAATCTTTGTATTTATAATTCCCTGTAACTCTAAATCCCCATCTCTCTGAGTCGCCGTCTCTTTAAATCTCCACTTCTCTAAATCCCCGTCTCCCTAAATCCCCACCTCTTCAAATCCCCGTCTCTCTAAATCCTCGTCTCCCTAAATCCCCATCTCTCTAAATCCCCATCTCTCTAAATCCCAGTCTCCCTAAATCCTCATTTCTCTAAATCCTTATCGCCCTAAATCCCCATCTCTCTAAATCCCAGTCTCCCTAAATCTCCATCTCTCTAAATCCCTGTATTCCTAAATCCCCATCTCTCTAAATCCCCGTCTCCCTAAATCCCCATCTCTCAAAATCCCCATCTTTCTAAATCCCCGTCTCCCTAAATCCCCATCTCCCTAAATCCCCATATCTCTAAATCCCCGTCTCCCTAAATCCCCATCTCTCAAAATCCCCATCTCTCTAATTCCCCGTCTACCTATATCCCCATCTCCCTAAATCACCATCTTCCTAACTCCCCGTCTCCCTAACTTCCCGTCTCTCTAAATCCCCGTCCCCTAAATCCCTCCATCCCCAAATCCCCAAATCCTAAAATACCCAAACTAAAATCCAAACTCCCCAAAAATCAAAATTCCACCATAAAAATAATTTAACATCCCCCCCCCCCCCCCCAATATGCAATAAAAGAACAATGCAATATACAAGAACCTCTAAACAGAATATTAAATGAATTAAAATATCGACGATAACGTGTTAAAGTTCCCCGATTGCAAAAAGTGCTAGAAAACGTAACACGATCCTTTGATCCTCACTGAACGCAATGAATACATTACATCGACCGCCATTTGTCAGCCGAAAATCCCTTCTTCGGGCAAGAGTGTAACACAAGTTCCTCGTGTAAGACATCGTACCGGGTTCACCGTATAAAATACACCGGCTACTGCGTTTTTTACCCTCTCGGGAAAAGTTGCCCTTCGAGGATTCTCTGCTCACAAGACGTTCACCGTTAGGGGTGGATTTACTTGACGATTAAACTTTCCGTTCTTTCTTGCTCGCACAAAGGCCGTGCAAAGCTGAAATGTGGATCTACCCGGTTAATGAGCTCGATTCCCTATGAGCAATGCAAACTTTTAAATTATGCAGATGGACGGTGGTTAATATGTATCAGGGGCATTTCTCAGCCACTGAAAATTCGGGGTTCACGGATTTTATGTTGCGGAATTTTTTGGGATCTTCGAGAATTTGGGTAATTTTTGGAATTACGGAAATTTGGGATCTTTGAGAATTTGGAAAACTTGGGGATTTTTGGAAATTTGGGGATTTGGGGAAAGTGGTACTTGGGTATTTGGGGAATTTGGAATATGGGGAATTTGGAATCTAGGGAATTTGGGATTTGAGGGAATTTGGGATTTTAGGGAATTTGGGATTTGAGGGAATTTGGGATTTGAGGGAATTTGGGATTTGAGAGAATTTGGAATTTTGGGAGATTGGAATTTAGGGAATTTGGAATTTGGGGGAATTGGAATCTGGGGAATTTGGAATTTTGGGAAATTGGAATTTGGGAAATTTGGAATTTTGGGAAATTGGAATCTGGGGAATTTGGAATTTTGGGAAATTGGAATCTGGGGAATTTGGAATTTTGGGAAATTGGAATTTTGGGAGATTGGAATCTGGGGAATTTGGGATTTGGGGAAATTGGAAACTAGGGAATTTGGAATTTGGGAGATTGGAATCTGGGGAATGTGGGATTTGGGGAAATTGGAATCTAGGGAATTTGGGATTTGGGGAATTTGGAATCTGGGGAATTTGGAATTTGGGGAATTTGGAATTTGGAGAAATTGGAATCTAGGGAATATGGGATTTGGTGAATTTGGAATTTGGGAAAATTGGAATCTGGGGAGTTCGGAATTTGGGGGAAATTGAAATCTGGGAAATTTGGAATTTGGAGAAATTAGAATCTAGGGAATTTGGGATTTGGGGAATTTGAGAATTTTAAAACTTGAGAAATCTCCAAATTCAAAAATGTTCAAAATTCCAAATACAAAAATCCCATATTTGAAAAACAAAACCAAATCTCAATATTCAAAAATTGAGTCCCAAAACAAAAAGTATTAATATCCAGTAAATAATAAATACGCATAATTTTAATTATTGCAACCATCTATTCATCCACCGAATTTTTCGTGACTGCAAGCCGGAGATCAAACGTAATCCGCAGTGAATCGAGCGAGATTAATGAAATGCGTCCGCACGCACTGAAAGCGTGCACAAAATGAGAGTAGCCAAAAGCCAGGTGTAAATGTCGGTTGTCGTCGAATGACTGTTTGCAGACTCGTTGGGAACCGCCTGTATATCGAACGAGAAAGGCTTAAAGTTCGAAATTACGGGAACCGTTTTGCCGTGGAAGCAGCGGGAACGGCGTCAAAGGATAAATCGAAACCACCCCTGGTCCGACGTTCACAGCCAGCTAAATTGTTAATTTCTGCTCGCGCAACTTTGCTCGCTGCCGCGAGCCTGTCGCGAAAAGGGAAACGCTCGCCAGGGACTTTGATAAAGCTATATAATTTGATGGCTTCTGTTCCTGTCAATCATTGCTTGTTTATTTTACTGTTTATTTAATATATCTGCTTATTTTTATATCGATTCTGACCCATTTATTGACACTGTCAATTCCGTTGTATGTCTTGCTCATTTAGTATTATTATTATAGAAACATTTTTAAAATTCAATTCTGTTATATTAACTCTCAGTTACATTTCTATTTTTACTATTTTTTTTATTTTTAGTTTGGCAAGTTTTTACAGTAATTCACTTTTGGAATTTAGAGGTGATACACTGGTAATTAATATTTGGTAAAATTATTTTTATTGCTGTTAAAAATTTGTCAAAATTTAAGATAACATTTTGTGATGTTAGCTTTCAGTTGCTTTTTTAATTTGACAAATGTACATAAGCAGAGAAGTACCATGGACAGAGGTGGATTAATAGCATTCATAGGTGATCAGACAAGTAGAAGGAGCAAGTGGTCAGACAAGTAGAATGTGCCAGGTAGTCAGACAAGTAGTGTAGAAAATTGGTCAGACAAGTAGAATATGTCAAGTGACCAGACGAGTGGTATTTTTCAGGCAGCAAGACAAGTAGAATATGTCAGGTAGTAAGACAAGTAGAATATGTCAGGTAGTAAGACAAGTAGAATATGTCAGGTAGTCAGACTAGTAGTATAGGCAACTGGTCAGACAAGTAGAATATGTCAAGTGACCAGACGAGTAGAGTTTGTCAGGTAGTCAGACAAGTAGAATATGTCAAGTGACCAGACGAGTAATATTTGTCAGGTAGTAAGACAAGTAGAATATGTCAGGCAGTCAGACAAGTAGAATATGTGAGGCAGTCAGACAAGTGGAATATGTGAGGCAGTCAGACGAGTAGAATATGTCAAGTGACCAGACGAGTTATATTTGTCAGGTAGTAAGACAAGTAGAATATGTCAGGCAGTCAGACAAGTAGAATATGTCAGGCAGTCAGACAAGTAGAATATGTGAGGCAGTCAGACGAGTAGAATATGTCAAGTGACCAGACGAGTTATATTTGTCAGGTAGTAAGACAAGTAGAATATGTCAGGCAGTCAGACAAGTAGAATATGTCAGGTAGTCAGACGAGTAGAATATGTGAAGCAGTAAGACAAGTAGAATATGTCAAGCAGTAAGACAAGTAGTATATGTAGGTTGTCAGACCAGTAGTATATGCAAGTGGTCAGACAAGTAGAATATGTCAGGTAGCCAGACAAGTGGAATATGTCAGGTAGTCAGACAAGTAGAATATACTAGGTAGTCAGACAACTAATATTTCTCAGATAATCACTAATAATTAAATTTCTTTTTAAATTAGTATCCTTGTTATTGAAAAATGGTAAACATTCGCAATAACATTCTGTAATATTAGCTTTCAGTTATTTCAAGTAATTCTCCCAAAATCATTTCTCCTTTAAATAAAGTATTCGACAGTCTCCGTGTTCCCCACAATATTCCAAAGGTTACCAGAGCCACGAACACCAAATCTCAGAAGAAGAATGGTTAATTCAGCATCATTCGCCGAAATATACAACTTCCTGAATTTTCATAATTCACTGGCACAGAAACTTCTTCATATTCTCCCGAGTTTCACGTAAATTTTGAAACTTCCTCTTGATAAATATCTCACACGCGCCACGTCTTGAACAATCATATTAAAAAGTCAGTTTGTGATCCTTGTAATAGCGAACTTTCGTTAGCGAACTCTGGTTCCTTGAATTATTCATTTGTCAATAAATACGACTGAGAAAATTATGAGATAGTAGATATCAAGCTTAAACGCAAAAAGCGTATTTGTTTAAATTTTCCGGCGTTTCATAACAAATTGACGGAACTAAAAAAAATATTTTAAAATACTCCAATCTTTCGTGAATAAAACAAAAAAGAATTTAGCTAAATCGGTTCAGTAGTTTTTGAGAAAAAAATTCGTGAGTGAAGCCTACTTTCGCAAAAAAGGTTAAAAATTGCAAACTTCGAAGCCATGTTATTTTTTAACAAATTCGAAATGTTAGGGCAAAATGATGACTTAAACCCCCCCTAATTTCGCATGAACTACAACATATTTTAATTAGAGCAAAATCGCAGATGATTTACAAAAGTGATTTGGTGTGGAATGACCCAAGTGTTAACAAAACGTGAAAATTTAAAATTATCTCAAAAACAGTCGAGTTGAAAGGGTAAATGACATCAAGTGTTGTAAAACAAGGGTCATCCTTCAAGCGAATGTTAACAAAACCCCGAGAGCAAATTTACAAAGCATAAATTACGATTATTTACAAAACGAAAGAATTGAAAGAGCGGGGGTGTAAAAGGTAAGCAGAGTGGTGCGAGCGTTCTATTTGTTCATTTGGTAGGACGGGAACACGGGTCATCGGTGACACCTGTTCCTGCAAGTAAATCACAGGACAGGTGGTGGACACACTCTCGTCTCTTTTATAAACGAGCAGGGGCGCAGAGGGTAGGGGGATGACGAAAATGGTGGCGTTGAATAGAGCCGCAACTCCACCCACCTGTTCCATCGGTCAACGAGAACTGGTAGCGGGTTCACCAAGTCCCTCGGCCACGGATTTCAGTGCGAGTTAAACGCCCCATGGAGCCACAATCGAAGGATTAAAGGCTATTCCTTTGCATTCGCGGAACATCTACCTTCCTCGACGATGGATACCTTCGTCACACCAAAATGGCCGCTCAACAAGTGGCTACCGATATTCTTTTTTCGCTGCGAGTTTTATCAAACTCACATGTCTACATATGAACTTTTAAATGAATTCAATATTTTCAAAATCATTTTTAAAGAATATACATAATTGCACTTATTATATGAAACCTTGTAGAGTGTTAGGAAAATTTATTAAATTTATTGAAAATATAGAAGTTGCCACTCAAAGTGATAAACAAGATAATTTGTTTAATTTGTACCTTTTTGATGTTTCTTATAAAAGTGACTGAGTCAATGTTTGAAATATTTTTTAATATATTTTTAATGTACTTTATGAAATATACTCAATGAAATATATTATAATCTTATAAAATGTTTATAATAGATGATAATGTTAATAGTATATTACAATCTTGCAAAATATTGCATGTGTAGAATGTTACAGTCATATAAAATATTTTATATGTAGCATATAGTCATACAATATATTGCATGTATGTTATAATTATATAAAATATTGCATATACATATAATATATTATAACCTTGCAAAATATTGCATATGTAGAATGTCACAGTCATATAAAATATTTTATATATGTAGTATATAGTCATACAACATATTGCATATATGCTACAATTATATGAAACATTGCATATACATATAATATATTATAATCTTGCAAAATATTGCATTTGTAGTATGTCACAGTCATATAAAATATTTTATATATGTAGTATATAGTCATACAACATATTGCATATATGCTACATTTATATAAAATATTGCATATACATATAATATATTATAACCTTGCAAAATATTGCATATGTAGTATGTTACAGTCATATAAAATATTTGATACATAATATATAGTCATACAGTATATTACATATATGCTACAATTATATAAAACATTGCATATAAATATAATATATTATAACCTTGCAAAGTATTGCATATGTAGTATATCACAATCATATAAAATATATAATATATTAGTCATACAATATATTATTACGTAAAAAAATTATTACATAAAATGTATAATTATACAAAACATTGTATGTATAAAAATCGTATAAAATCGTATGTATAAAAATATATAAAAATCATGCAAAATATTGCATATGGAAGAATATTGCAATGATATGAAATAATGTAGAGCTACATGTACAGATGTCAACCGATGAGTTGGCACGAGGGGTGGAGCTAAACAGCTGGGCCCGCCTCCCACGCGCTTACTAATGGCGCGAGGGGCGGAGCTAAACACCTGGGTCTGCCTCCCACGCGCCAACTAATGGCGCGAGGGGCGGAGCTAAACACCTGGGTCCGCCTCTGACGCGCCAACTCATGGTTTGACAGCGGTACACCGTTCAAACCTATAAAATATCGTATATCTGTGATATTACAATCTTGCAAAATATTCGATAAAATATAAATTGCACAATTTTCACAAAAATCTGCAACAGTAAAAATTCTTTTGAACATAGCACTCGTGTCTTACAGTTTCTCAACTCCTTCATTTGATTTACAAACGACAGTTTAAATCGCATTTCCAGCGTTCAGAAACACGATACTCGTTGAATCGTGCAGGTCATAAGGGCAATTTCACGTGAAATATCGAAGAATTGCGAGTATTAAGATGGAACGGGAAACCAGTATGTGCGATCATTCGTTTAGTTTTTACCTACAAATTGAAAGGAATTTTCATCGACGAATTACTGAAGAATTCCGTTCTCTCTACAAGTAATATTGCTCTACCAATGAAATTTAAATTAACGCGCTTTCTCTCTATAAAATCGATGTACGTTTTGTAACATTCAATTATAACGTTCATTTTTATTCACTTTTGATCGGTATGTACGAAATAAAGGTTCTTCGTATTTTGATCGTTTCATATTCATTTATTTTATAAATGTTTCGATATTGCGAATTAAAGTTAAATGAACGTTGTGAAATATGGGAGATGCAAGTGAGGGGAACGTGGAGGGGTTGTGGAGAGGACAGGGTTTTACAGTTTTGTGAGGTTTTTAGGGAATTTTTGGGGATTTTTGAAATTTTTTGCTGGGACAAATATTTGGGGAGGTTGGAATTTGGGGAATTTGGGATTTAGGGAGAGTGGAATTTGGGGAATTTGGGATTTGGGGAGAGTGGAATTTGGGGAGTTTGGAATTTGGGGAGTTTGGAATTTAGGGAGTTTGGAATTTGGGGAATTTGGGATTCTGGGAATTTGGAATTTGGGGAATTTGGGATTTGGGAAATTTGGGATTTGGGGAATTTGGGATTTCGGGAATTTGGGATTTGGGGAATTTGGAATTTCGGAAATTTGGAATTTGGGGAATTTGGGATTTGGGGAATTTGGGATTTGGGGAATGTGGAATTTGGGGAATTTGGGATTTGGGAAATGTGGAATTTGGGGAATTTGGAATTTGGGGAATGTGGAATTTCGGGAATTTGGAATTTGGGGAATGTGGGATTTGGGGAACTTGGAATTTGGGAAGTTTGGAATTTGGGGAATTTGGAATTTGGGGAACTTGGGATTTGGGAAATTTGGAATTTGGGGAATTTGGGATTTGGGGAATGTGGAATTTGGGGAATTTGGAATTTGGGGAGTTTGGAATTTCGGGAATTTGGAATTTGAGGAATTTGGGATTTGGGGAATTTGGGATTTGGGGAATTTGGGATTTGGGGAATTTGGAATTTGGGGAACTTGGAATTTGGGAAGTTTGGAATTTGGGGAATTTGGAATTTGGGGAACTTGCAATTTGGAGAATTTGTTTGGAGAATTTGGAATTTTGAGAGTTTGTAATATGTATAGCTTTATTAAATGTAAAATCTTCAAAATTCTGAATATTCTGAAACCAAGTTTACGTATTACGCAGAAGTGTACGCAGAAGTGATCTCCCATCTCTAGAAACGGGGAGGATCTCTGTCTGGGCGTAATTCTCGCAAAAATTAGCCAGACGTCGAGGGTTCGCCATCTTTGATCCGTCGGGGGCCATTTTGACGGAGGGTTAACCCACGCAACAGTTTCACGCTACGATTGCCCTAACGAAATTTTCTCACCCCACTCTGGCAACCAGTCGCTTAATTGTATAAATATTGGGTTATGCTCGTCCCCGTAAGCAACAGTACCCTCTCTAACACGTGCATCATTTGCAAATCGACCTTAAATCCTGACCCACGCTGACCAATCACGGTGATCATCGAGTGACCTCTTGTACGAACCGGTTATTATCGAATCAAGCTGATTTATTGCTTCAGGGATGAGTTTCTTTCAATTAAACAAAATAATAATTTAGTTTTTTCAATATAATATTATTTTTTCTTAAATAAATGATTAATAGAAATAATTATAGGAAGAATTTTATTTAAATAAAAATAATTATGCTGTTTTAAATATTTGTGGGATTTGATTCAACTTTGAAAAAAAATGATTTAATTTGCTTAATGTAATTATATTTTTTTTAAATTAAATTGCTGACGAATTTATTACTTCAGGGATGAGTTTCTTTCAATTTAAAAAAATAATAATTTAGTTTTTCTGTATAATATTTTTTTTTACGTTATTGTTTTTAATTAAATGTAAAATTTGTTCAAACATTTGTTGAAAATTATTCTAAATCTTTTAATTTATAAAAAAATACAGTATTGAACTCTCCAGTATATTTTAAATAAAACAATTTTTATAATGAATATTATATGAATAAAATTGTAATCCAAAATATTGCAAGTTATAATTTTGTTCCCCTCGAAAAATTGCATTGCTTATGCTACTATATGTTGACATGAGCAAATTGAAAGAAGTATTTCAGGTTTTATCGTTACACAAAATACAGATTCCCACGATCGTAACTTTTGGATTTCGACAAATGCATGGGTACGTTTTCAAACGAGTATAAAATAACAGATCTACGTCACAATAATCTTTTGCACCAGAGATATGTTGGGAACTGACAAGTTATGGTATTTACTGTCGTCACTGCGGAGAGATTAATTCTTTACAAACTGAACAGACATTTTTTAAATTATTTTTCGGGATTCAACAAATTCTGTTTTGTATGTAAATTTGATGATTTGAGAATTTTGTAGTTTTTAAGTTTTTAAGTTTTTAAGTTTTTAAGTTTTCAATTCTTCAATTTTTCAAGTTTTCAAGTTTTCAATTCTAAGAAATTTCGGATTCCCAAGTTTTTAAGTCTTCAAGCTTTCAATTTTTCAGGTTTTCAGTTCTTCAAGTTTTCAATACTACAAGTTTTCAAGTTTCCAAGTATTCAAGTTTTCAGGTCTTCAATTTTTCAAGTTTTCAAGTTTTCAATTCTTCAGGTTTCCAATTTTAAGAAATTTCGGATTCCCAAGTTTTTAAGTCTTCAAGCTTTCAATTCTTCAGGTTTTCAGTTCTTCAAGTTTTCAATACTACAAGTTTTCAATTCTTTAAGTTTTCAAGTTTTCACATTTTCAAGTCTTCTAGTTTTCAATTCTTCAAGTTTTCAATTCTAAGAAATTTCGGATTCCCAAGTTTTTAAGTCTTCAAGCTTTCAATTCTTCAGGTTTTCAGTTCTTCAAGTTTTCAAGTTTTTAAGTCTTCAATTTTTCAAGTTTTCAAGCTTTCAAATTTCCAATTCTTCAGGTTTTCAGTTCTTTAAGTTCTCAATACTACAAGTTTTCAATTCTTAAACTTTTCAAGTTTTCACATTTTCAAGTCTTCAAGTTTTCAATTCTCCAAGTTTTCAAGTATCAAAATTTTCAATTTCCCAAGAACTATTACCTGTACATATTTGTATATCCATTCCAAATCACAAATTTACAGATTCGAAATTGTCAACTGTTCATCACAGAAAAAAAAAATATCGAAACACGTTAATACCTTCGTAAAAACGTTTGTCAAAGAGTCACCTAAATGCCCGGTCAAAAAATTGCTTCCAGGATTTAATTTCCAAACAAATTTTCAATTTTCAGTTTTACCCATTTTCCTTTGTCTGTCAAAAACACGTAAAAGTATTAATATTTTTTTTCTCGAAAATCGTTTCCCATATCGACTAATCCTTCTAGCTTTTTAATTTTCAACAAGTTCTTTATTATGGATACTCGTAACGATTAGTATAACGTGCATCAATTTCTATAATTAATTGTTTTGTAATATGTATAATTAATTCGATTCAATTGCTTCTGTGTAATTAACTCTCATTGACTCCTTTGTGTAATTAATCGCAATTAATTGCTGTGTACAGTAATAAAATTAAATTAGTTGCAAATGTAATCAGTTCTCTGTCATATCAAGTTTCAAACGTTGCGATGTGTAAATTAATCAAATAATACGTTTAATTAATTGCGGATGGGTACAAGTTTCTGGTGTGGTGTCAAATCTAATTGTTACGTTCTAATTAATATTGTAATTGCATTATGTAAATGATTACTGTAATTGTTATATATAATTTGTACTATTTAATAGGTACGTATGATTAATCTACATTAGTGCTATCTGTTATCAGAGTAACTTACATAATTCGAGTCTTTAAGTTTTCAAGTTTTAAAAATTTCAATTTCTCAGGTTTTCAAGTTTTCAAGTTTCTGAATTTTTAAGTCTTCAAGTTTTCTAGTTTTCAAGTTTTCAAGTTTTCAAGTCTTAAAGTTTTCAAGTTTTCTAGTCTTAAAGTTTTCAAGTTTTCAAATCTTCAAGTTTTCAAGTCTTCAAGTTGTCAAGTTTCCATGGCTTAAATTTTTCAAGTTGTCGAGTTTCCAAGTCTTCAAGTGTTCAAGTTTTCAAGTTGTCAAGTTGTAAAGTTTCAGTGGCTTAAAGTTTTTAAGTGGTCGAGTTTCCAAGTCTTCAAGTTTTCAAGTTTCCATGGCTTAAAGTTTTCAAGTGGTCGAGTTTCCAAGTCTTCAAGTATTCAAGTTTTCAAGTTGTCAAGTTGTCAAGTTTTCAAATATTCAAGTTGTGAAGTTGTCTTGTTTTCAAGTTTTCATGTCTTCAAGTTGTCAAGTTGTCAAGTTGTCAAGTATTCAAGTTTTCAAGTTTTCAAGTTTTCAATTTTCAATTTTCTAAATACATAAATCAGTACATTTTTACATATCGATTTCCAACCTTAAATTTATTGATTCGAAAGGGTCAACTCCCTTTGACCCTTTGTCCATCACACTCATAAAAATACCCTCAAACAAATAATATTAGACTCACAATGAAATAACCTGCGACGAAATCGCGTCAAATCAAGACAGACAGCTTTAGAGCGTCCGTCTATCCATTAGACCACAAAAAATATCCCAATTATCTCTAACCGGTTCATCGTCCCTAAAAGGTCATCGAAAAAATCCAAACGCGTCTCCCCAAAAACAGCAGCTGTCCATTACCTGCCAGAAAACTGTTCGTCTTCATCAGCTTCAAAGTCCAGCGGCGTTCAAATATTTAGCTGTCTGGAAAAAGCCGCGAGACATCGCTGGAAGAGAAAACACGAGGGGGTGGAGTCAAGGTTGTTTCTCTTTAACGTCAATCCGAATAACTTCGTTCTCCTTATTCCGTCATCTCCGATCAGGTTGGTTGCCGGTTTTCGCTGAATGCGAGTGTTGAACGGGGGTTGGTTTCCGGGGGCTCCACCCCTCCGGGGAGTTCACCACGCGTCTTTTTCCCCGTCGTTTCGCGTACAATCGAATCTCGTTCGAAACTAATTTCGTGCCTTTGTGGATCCACGTCATTACCGCCGGCAGACGTCAGCCGGTTGCGAGAGGGGCGCGGGGATACCTAGATTTCCGATACCATTGAAATCCTTTCGAGCGAAAAGTAAATTATTCGAGATCCGTCCTTCTCTACCCACCGCGTTCGAGGACGTGTGGGTCCTTTGATGTTACCGAGGCCGAGAGAGACGCTCCTGAGATGATCTTCACGGGCTGGCAAATCGGCACCGGCTTCCTTCTTTTTCTTCTTCGATCAAAAGTCCCGACTACACGGCCAATTTGACGGAACGGACGATGTGGACCAGAGGATATTGAAACGGATCTGGGGATGCTCGAGTTTCAAAGCAATTTGTACTATGCGGTATATGATATATTTATCTTTTCGGTCAGATGTTTGGACTGATGAGTTCACTATTCATATTAGCGGAGGTCGATGATTTGTACTAGTTCACTGATTCTTATTGGCAGATGATGAGGGTAGGAGGATTGATTGATTGGTCCATGTTATTGAATGCGTTTATGAGAAGCTGGGAGACTATTTGATTATTACGTGTTTCATGTTACTAAATACATCAATGATCTGAGAGAAGGTTCACTATTGGCTGTTTGATGTTATTAGATACATTAATGAAGATTTCAAGGTGGATTCACTGTTCACTGTTTGATATTAGCAAATACATCAATGAAGGTTTTAGGAACAATTTGGGTATTGACAGCTTCATATTATCAGATATATTAATAAAAGTCTGAGGCGAGGTTCAGAATTGACTGTCTGATGTTAGCAAATACATCAGTAAAGGTCTGAGGGACAATTTGACTACTGACAGCTTCATATTATCAGATACATTAATGAAGATCTGAGGCAAGGTTCAGAATTGACTGTCTCATGTTAGCAAATACATCAGTGAAGGTCTGAGGCAAGGTTCAGAATTGACTGTCTGATGTTAGCAAATACATCAATGAAGATCTGAGGGACAATTTGACTACTGACAGCTTTATATTATCAGATACATTAATGAAGGTCTGAGGCAAGGTTCAGAATTGACTGTCTAATGTTAGCAAATACATCAGTGAAGGTCTGAGGGACAATTTGACTACTGACAGCTTCATATTATCAGATACATTAATGAAGGTCTGAGGCAATGTTCAGAATTGACTGTCTGATGTTGGCAAATACATCAATGAAGGTCTGAGGGACAATTTGACTACTGACAGCTTCATATTGTCAGATACATTAGTGAAGGTCTGAGGCAAGGTTCAGAATTGACTGTCTGATGTTAGCAAATACATCAGTGAAGGTCTGAGGCAAGGTTCAGAATTGACTGTCTGATGTTAGCAAATACATCAGTAAAGGTCTGAGGGACAATTTGACTACTGACAGCTTCATATTATCAGATACATTAATGAAGGTCTGAGGCAAGGTTCAGAATTGACTGTCTGATGTTAGCAAATACATCAGTGAAGGTCTGAGGGACAATTTGACTATTGACAGCTTCATATTATCAGATACATTAATGAAGGTCTGAGGGACAATTTGACTACTGACAGCTTCATATTATCAGATACATTAATGAAGGTCTGAGGCAAGGTTCAGAATTGACTGTCTGATGTTAGCAAATACATCAATGAAGGTCTGAGGGACAATTTGACTACTGACAGCTTCATATTATCAGATACATTAATGAAGGTCTGAGGGACAATTTGACTACTGACAGCTTCATATTATCAGATACATTAATGAAAGTCTGAGGCAAGGTTCAGAATTGACTGTCTGATGTTAGCAAATACATCAATGAAGGTCTGAGGGACAATTTGACTACTGACAGCTTCATATTATCAGATACATTAATGAAGGTCTGAGGCAAGGTTCAGAATTGACTGTCTAATGTTAGCAAATACATCAGTAAAGGTCTGAGGGACAATTTGACTACTGACAGCTTCATATTATGAGATACATCAATGGAAGTCTGAGAGGCAATTTGACTATTGACTGTCTGATGTTAGCAAATACACTTATGGAGATATAAAGAATGATCTGACTATTGACTGTTTAATTTTATCAGATACATTAATGAAAATCTGAGAAAAGCTTCATCAACTGTTTGACATTATTAAATACATCAATGATGACTTAAGGAATAATCTAACTATTTGTTTCATATTATCAGATACATTAATGAAGATCGCAGACCTAATCTGAGTAGTGGCTATTAAATATTATCAAGTGCATCAGTGAAGGATCTAACAGTCCATTTGAAGGAATATATCATTAGAAATGTCTGAGGAAACTTATGTTCATATAAACATAAATTAACGTAATCATTTTGTGAACAAAATGTGGTTCCTTGCCAGATGTATTAATCAGGTGCGTCACACAACACTGCCTGCCTAAGGCTACAAAATGGATACTAATGAAGATAATTTAAATGTTATGATCATTTTATATTCATTGAACCTTAACTAAGCAAACAGTAATTGGACTTAGGCTTGAGAGTGACGTGCATAAAAAAATTGAGTGAGGTTCGTCATAGCTGAAGTGTGGGTGCGTCATGAGTTAGACCTAACTCTTCCTTGCTATAGTCTTAAATTAAGTAAACTTCTTTGAGATTATAAGACAAGTATTATTAAGACAATTTGTCTAAATACCTCCACTTTAAAAGCAAAAAATAATAATTCACAACTTTTCCAAATAAATAATTCAAAGTTCAATATGCAGTTTAGATAAAATCTAAAACCGACCAAGAAATATTTTATTAAACACCGAAAATCGAACCCAACTATCAAACATTCAGTTCCTACATATTTAATCGGAATATTCAATTTCAAACGTCAGAATTTAACAAGTCTATTCCCCGCATTCCCCAAATTCCAAATTCCTAATTCCACAAATTTCCAATTCCCCAATTTCTAAATTCCCCAAATTCCAATTTCCTCAAATTCCCAATTCCCCAATTCCCAAATTCCCCACATTCTAAATTCCCCAAATTCCAAATTCCCCAAATTCCAAATTCCCCAAATTCCCCAAATTCCAAATTCCAAATCCCCCAAATTTCCAATTCCCCAAATTCCCAATTTCCCCATATTCCCAATTGCCCCAAATTTCAATTTCCCCAAATTCCAATTTCCCCAAATTTCCAATCCCCCAAATTTCCAATACCCCAAATTCTAAATTCCCCAAATTCCAAATTCTCAAAATTCCAAGTCCCCCAAATTTCCAATTTCCCCAAATTTCAAATTTCCCAAATTCCAAATCCCCCAAATTTCCAATTTCCCCAAATTTCAAATTCCCCAAATTCCAAATTCCAAATCCCCCAAATTTCCAATTCCCTAAATTCCCAATTTCCCCATATTCCCAATTGCCCCAAATTTCCAATCTCCCAAATTTCCAATCCCCCAAATTTCCAATACCCCAAATTCTAAATTCCCCAAATTCCAAATTCTCAAAATTCCAAGTCCCCCAAATTTCCAATTTCCCCAAATTTCAAATTTCCCAAATTCCAAATCCCCCAAATTTCCAATTTCCCCAAATTTCAAATTTCCCAAATTCCAAATCCCCCAAATTTCAAATTTCCCAAATTCCAAATCCCCCAAATTTCCAATACCCCAAATTCTAAATTCCCCAAATTCCAAATCTCCCAAATTTCCAATACCCCAAATTCTAAATTCCCCAAATTCCAAATTCCCCAAATTCCAAATTTCCCAATTTCCAATTTCCCCAAATTCTCAATTTCCCCAAATTCTCAATTTCCCCAAATTCCCAATTTCCCCAAATTCCCAATTGCCCCAAATTTCAAATTCCCCAAATTCCCAATTTCCCCAAATTCCAAATCCCCCAAATTCCCAGTTTGTACCATATTTAACAAAGACACCCGAAAATTGTATGACACCCAAAAAAAATTTCCTTTAAACTCAAATACGATGCGATGCATTCCAGATAAAATGTACGATGTAACATCTAACATTACTGTTTCAGAAAATCCATTTCTTGTATCCTCTTTCACGAAATCGATACTTTCAGCGAGGAACCGATCGCATACGACAGATTGGATAAAATTTCCAGTGATCTGTATCCTACATCGATCACATTACACCGGTACACACACACGTACACGGTAAACATATTTTAACGTCGACGATGCATTCATTTTTGTTGGAAACAGCTGTCTGCCGAAAGTAAGTTTATTGTTCGCGGAAGGTTGGAGATTTTTTTTCAGTTTCATTTTCTCGTCAACGCATCGGTGGAGAAATTTATTTCACGGCTCGACGTCATTTGAAAAGGACCCTAAGAGGATCGCGATTGAACCGTCCATTGAAGTTTGATATTTTGTTAATCGTGTTTCGTGTAAATAAAGCCTCTTCTTGAAAGTTTTCCTATAAGACGATCACGTTTCACGCTAGAACTGAAGTTGATGAAAAGATTCGGCTTCGGGAAAATTATTCGGAGGGTAATTACTGGGTGAAGGATTTTGTGGGAGTTTGATGGGAGAGGGAGAGAAATTTAGATTATGAATTTATAGGTTTTGGATTGTTATTATTTTGGGGTTTTGAGGATACTTGGGGAATTTTTTGATGTTTACGTTTTTGAGTTTGGAAATTTGCAAATTTTCAGAGCTGAGAGTTTCAATTCCCCAAATTCTAAGTTCTGCAAATTCCAAATTCCCCAGATTCCAATTCCCCAAAATTCCAAGTTCCCCACATTCCAATTCCCCAAATTTCAAATTCCCCAGATTCCAATTTCCCCAAATTCCAAATTCCCCACATTACAATTTCCCAAAGTTCCAAATTCTCCAGATTCCAATTTCCCCAAATTCCAAATTCCCCACATTACAATTTCCCAAAGTTCCAAATTCTCCAGATTCCAATCTCCCAAAATTCCAAACTCTCCAAATCCCAAATTCTCTAGATTCAAATTTCTCCAAATTCCAAATTCCCCCCATTCCAATTCCCCAAAATTCCAATTTCCCCAAATTCCAAATTCCATAAATTCCAATCTCCCAAAATTCCAAATTCTCTAGATTCAAATTTCTCCAAATTCCAAATTCCCCCCATTCCAATTCCCCAAAATTCCAATTTCCCCCCATTCCAATTCCCCAAAATTCCAATTTCCCCAAATTCCACAAATTCCAATCTCCCAAAATTCCAAATTCCCTAGATTCCAATTTCTCCAAATTCCAAATTCCCCAGATTCCAAATTTCCCAAATTCCAAATTCCCCAAATTCCAAATTCCCCAAATTCCAAATTCCCCAAATTCCAAATTCCCCAAATTCCAAATTCCCCAGGTTTCCAAATTCCCTAACTCTCAACTCCCCAAATTCCCAATTCCCCAAATTTCTATATTTCCCCAAATTTCCATATTTCCCCAAATTTTAATTTTTCAAATTTCCATATTTTCCCAAATCTCTATATTCCCTAAATTGCAATTTTCCCAAATTCCACCTATCCTAAATTTCCCCAAATATCCTAGATTTCCCCAAATTTTTACATTCTCAAATTTCTAACTCTTCTCCAAATATACAAATCTCCAGAAGTCCCTAGAAATCCTCAAAAGTCCCCCTAAATCCCTCAAATCAAGATCCTCCAAAATCCACCAAAATCCCCCTAAATCCTCCAAAACCCCTCAAAATCCACCAAAATCCCCTAAAATCCTCCAAAACCCCTCAAAATCCACCAAAATCCCCTAAAATCCACCAAAATCCCCGAAAATCCTCCAAAACTCCTCAAAATCCTCCAAAATCATCCAACGAAGAGTCCTCCCCACATGTCTACACTCTCCTCAATAAAATCAGACTAACTTTCGATTGATCCATCACGAATTTTTTTATACATTCGAATGCTTGAATCATCCGTTATCAAATCCATGTACGTGTCGCGAATTTTGGTTAGCTATAACCACGTTATTTCCTTGTTAGGACATAGTCGTAGGATATACGACGTCGTAAATGCGCTTTATGCGCAGACACGGTTGTTGTATCTTCTCGGCTAACTGGTTAATTATGCCTATTACCACGGGTCGACGATGATTTGTCGTTGCTTCAATATTACTGATCCTTGAGAACATCGGCGAGCACTCGTAAGATCATTATATAATTCGGAGACAATTGAGATGTCGAATTATGGAAAACTTGTTGTTGGTTAGCTTGTGGTAGGTTATGTTAGGAAGGTGACTGTCTGACACTTTCAAATATTTGCAAATTTTTAATTCATTTACTAGTTTGAACATTTGATATCTTTCATGAATTTGTATATATTGCATATTTAGATTTGGGACAAATTTGTATAATTTTGAATATTGAAAATTTTATGTGAATTTGTATGATTTTGAGTATTGAAAATTTTATGTGAATTTGTATAATTTTGAATATTGAAAATTTTATGTGAATTTGTATAATTTTGAATATTGAAAATTTTATGTGAATTTGTATGATTTTGGATATTGAAATTTTGTATGAATTTATATAATTTTGTATGTATAAATTCTAGGTAAATTTATATAATTTTAAATATTGAAATCTTGTGTCAATTTATATTCACTGTATATTGAAATTTTATGCAAGTTTGTATAATATTATAATAAATGAAACATTAAATTATTTGACGTAGAGATACTTCAAAATGTGACAATTTATTTCACAAAATTGACAAAGTATCTTAAATTATTTTCACTGCTATTCAAAATTGAAAAAAGTAAATAATGTGAGGTTATATTCCTGAAAGTATATTTATTGAGTATGAAAGGACCTTGAAACCTAACCTGACTCTAACCTTAACTTGACGTAATTCTAACCTAAATTTGACCTAATCCAACATAACTTAAATAACTAACCTACCTAAATACCTGACCTATAAATAATAAATAAATAACATCAACTAAATGAGTAACTAATGTTACTAAAAATAAAAAATAAATACAGTTAACTAAATGAGTAACTAATGTTACTAAAAATAAAAAATAAATACAGTTAACTAAATGAGTTACTAATGTTACTACAAATAAAAAATAAATACAGTTAACTAAATGAGTTACTAATGTTACTAAAAATAAAAAATAAATACAGTTAACTAAATGAGTAACTATAAATAAATTACTATAACGAGATTCTGAAAGTATTGGCAGATATGTTAGAATGCGTCGAGTATCGAAAAAGTGAGGTTATGGCACAAAATCGATCAGAAAGGGTGGTTAAACACCGGGGTTGAATAGAAACATCCTGAGACGGGTATCCAGAGTCGTTAACCGCGTTATAGCAACCCATAGAATGTGTATATGCAGCCACGGAAGACATTTTGAGCCACCTTTATGGTTAACCATCGTCGTTTGAACCGATGGACCTGCACGATTTCCATTGGGTTCAATTTTCTTAATGCGATGTGACGCATCCTATATATGCGCTGTTTTGTCTACATAAATAGTCTTTCGATAATTGATATTTAACCTTCGGGTAAACATTCGGGTCTCTTATGACTCGCCTTTCTATTCATTTATTATTGCGTTTCTATTCAATACAATTATGGACATAACGAATTCGTGTGTTTATTTTTTATTTGACAACGGAGGCTTGTTTAAAAATGTGGAGCAGGGGCTTGAAAGGTAGGAGCTCTACAAAATAGTTAACAATTTTAATAAACAAGAAATAGCGATACTTTGAGCAGTAGCCGAGACGTTAGCTCGAAATTATTTGCAGCATGATTTCAAGCTACACCGATTGATTGAACGATCTCCCATAGGGTTTAGAGTTTGCAGTTTCAGTTAAGTCGAGACATCACGGGCAAGAACATTAATTAAACAGAATTGATTAAAGTTATACCGAACCTGTTTCATTCGTATTCCATCATGAACGTCTCGTTGATTTCTTGCAAATAATTATTACCTCTATCGAGGCACGACGATTTTCGGGACGATTCGAATGGAATTCATTTGGGGATCACGTGAAAGATGTTGAGGTATCTAGGACTTTTGTATGGGGTATATTATGTGTGTTTGGGTACTTGGAATTTTTGGAAGTTTGGGAAAGTGGAAATTGGGAATTTGGAATTTGAGGGATTTGGAATTTGGGGAATTTGGAATTTGGGGAATTTGGAATTTGAGAGATTTGGAATTTGAGGAATTTGGAATTTGTGGAATTTGGAATTTGAGAGATTTGGAATTTGAGGAATTTGAAAATTGAGAGATTTGGAATTTGAGAAATTTGGAATTTGTAGAATTTGGAATTTGAGAGATTTGGAATTTGGAGAGCTTGGAATTTGAGAAATTTGGAATTTGAGAGATTTGGAATTTGTAGAATTTGGAATTTGAGAGATTTGGAATTTGGAGAGCTTGGAATTTAGAGAGCTTGGAATTTGAGAAATTTGGAATTTGAGAGATTTGGAATTTGAGAAATTTGGAATTTGAGAGATTTGGAATTTGAGAAATTTGGAATTTGTAGAATTTGGAATTTGAGAGATTTGGAATTTGGAGAGCTTGGAATTTAGAGAGCTTGGAATTTGAGAAATTTGGAATGAGAGAGATTTGGAATTTGAGAAATTTGGAATTTGTGAAATTTGGAATTTGAGGAATTTGGAATTTGAGGAATTTGGAATTTGGGGAATTTGGAATTTGGGAGATTTGGAATATGAGAGATTTGAAATTTAAGGAATTTGGAATTTGAGGAATTTGGAATTTGAGAAATTTGGAATTTGAGAAATTTTCAATTCAGGGAAATATGGAAATTCGTGGAAATTCTAATTTGGGAAAATATGCAAATTTTTAAAAATATCAATCTCGAAAAATTTACAACTTCACAACCTTTCAAATTCCACCCCAAAAACATTGATAAATCCACAAACCAAAAAATTGCAAAATCCATAAAATCCAAAATAGTCAATCACCTCACCCGAAACTAGTACAGTAGTTATATAAATTAAAGAAAATTCAGCAAACAGCCGAGTGTATACAGGTCGATTTACTTAACCGTTTGATCCGATCCAACGAATTATATTATTAACATAAATTCCACGGATTTCTGGCCGCATATGCAAATTTCGTGTGACCACCAACTATCCGAAATTTCCGCTCACTGAAACCGAATCCTATTATTTCGACTGAACACGATTCAGCTGTACACAAAGCCCGAACCCGTCGCCTCTATATCATAATGGACGAGCCACCACGTAGCCTCATATCGATGCAGATACGTTTAACAGCGCAAACTTTGAACAGCACCAGTTATTTATCGGTCGCGATTGCTCTGATACGCGACACAAAGCTGAAATATTCAATCATCCTTCTGTATCTAAGCATAAAATCCGTCTATATCAATCTCTGAAACCTATCAGGTGATCCACTTCAAGCTTTACATTCATGTATGAACTCGTGTATGTAGGTTAGGTTATTTTTTGTTGTAGCTTTCAAGGTTGATGTGTTTCAAGGTTTATTGATGCATTTGGAGGTTTATTTATGACTTTAGGTTCTTAGGTTACGAATTTAGATGATTATTTTTTAGGTAGAAATTTTGTTCATGTTGGAGGTAACATTTCTTTTTTAGCTACGTCCACAAAGTAAGCTCACACGACTGTATTTCACATGAGATCTTAGCTTAGCATGTGTGGATAGGTCACATGTCTAACTTAGCTATGTCCAAATATCATAAAGTTAACTTACACAACTGTATTTCGTATAAAATCTTAGCTCACCTTATGTTAACAATCACATATGTATCCTATTTAGCTTCATCTACATATCACATATGTGGCTCATCTCATGTGGACAGGTCACACATCATTTCTAGTTATATCTTTATTTAGCTGTGTTATAAACTTAGCTTATATAAGTGTCTTTCACATAAAACTTTAGCTCATCTGATGTCAACAGTCACATCTCTTATTTAGCTTCATCCACATGTCACATATGTAGCTTACCATGTGTGAACACATCATGTTTCATTTTTAACTATATTCTTATTCAGCTGTGTCACAAACTTAGCTTATACAAGTGTCTTTCATATAAAATCTTAGCTCATCTGATGTCAACAGTCACATCTTCTATTTAGCTTCATCCACATATCACATATGTAGTTCACCATGTGTGAACACATCATGTTTCATTTTTAACTATATTCTTATTCAGCTGTGTCACAAACTTAGCTTATACAAGTTCCTTTCACATAAAATCTTAGCTCATCTGATGTCAACAGTCACATCTATTCAGCTTCATCCACATGTCACATATGTAGCTCACCTCATGTGGACAGGTCACATATCATTTTTAGTTATATCTGTATTTAGCTGTGTCATAAACTTAGCTAATACAAGTGTCTTTCACATAAAATCTTAGCTCATCTGATGTCAACAGACACATCTCCTATTCAGCTTCATCCACATGCCACATATGTGGCTCATCACATGTCTGAATATTTGCTTCCAGACCACTATTTCAAAATTAAGTGCAAGGTTTAAATGCATCCTGAGACATTCAATCAAACCAATATTTTCAGATATGTCTACAAAAAACCTTGCTAAAGACATCAAAAGATGTCAAACAATATTTCTACAAAAATTGCAACCCATATGTCTCATCTCTCTGTACACTAACCTCTTTATCTCAATATAGTACCACGTATATTTCCTCATTTACCACCTCAAAAACACGAATTTACCTCTGTCCATTGTTATTTACAACTCCCCAGTTGCTACAATCTCTCAAACGATGGTCCAGAGGTGTAAATTCAGCTTTATCAGAGTATATCAGTTTTTCTATCCGCAGTACAAATACGGAGAGAAGCAGATCTGAAGCAATTAACGCCAGCTTATTATCCTGCGGTCGCGGCTCAGTCGTCGCAGGGAAATTAAGTTAGAACGTACACATTCTTGCTCGGAGGGACTCTTCATCGCGTCCATTAGGATGCCGCGACAATACGATACAACGTGTTGTTGAATATGGAATAGCGTCCCTTTATGAAATTCGAATCCCCGGTGGACACTGGCCGACGGAACACTCGAATATGTAATACCTCGGGGCAACCGTGTGTAATTAGTTGTTAGTTTCGCGAAGCCAGACACTGTTAGCTCTGCTCCTCTCATTGTCTCATTGTCGTCGATAACTTTAATCATGGCAGCCGTACGAGCAGCCCATTTCAACTTGCCAGTTCGTTCGACGATAGCCTCGAAAGTGCTGTCGAAGTTGCGAAACGGGGAAGAGATGTGACGAGGATGTCACTGGTCTTTGTGCTAGGGTTCATGTGTCTTGTTCAAACGGAGAGAGACAATTAGGGAGTCTGAGGGTCTTCGATGCTGTCATATTCTGCAGCAATGCTTGTCTCATAATTATATTTGCTTTCTACATTTGGAAATTTAAGAATAAATTTTTTTCTCAGAAACTACTGAATCAATTTAGCTAAATTCTTTTTTGATTTATTCGTGAAGAATTGGGCTATTTTAGAATATTTTTTTTAATTCCGTCCATTTGTTATAAAATTTCGAAAAATTTAAATAGTTTGCTCCTCGTTCAAAAAACGCAAAAAAGAATTCGTTTTAATTTTCCGATATTTTCTAACAAATTGATGGAATTAAAAAAAATATTTCAAAATAGCCCAATTCTTCCCGAATAAGACAAAAAAGAATTTAGCTAAATCGGTTCAGTGGTTTCTGAGAAAAAAATTCATAAGTGAAGCCTATTTTCGCAAGAGTGGACAAAAATTGCAAACTTTGAAGGCTTGTTATTTGTTAACAAATTCGAAACCGGCAAAATGATGACTTAAACCCCCCTTAATTTCACGTGGACCACAACATATTTTGATTAGAGCAAAATCGCAGATGGTGACGTCTGATAGTGATGGATTTAAGTGGAATGATCATGAACAAATTTCAAAATTTCAACTCACACTTCAAAAATCATAATTCCTCTGTATTAGACAATATAAAAATTTGAATGCACCACACTTGAGAATCTAAACCCCTCCAAGACCAGTCCCTTAATCACCAAAATCGATACTTATCGAAATACCCCGGCAATATTTGCACCAGTGTTCGAGTACACAAACCGTAATCACTAGAGGAAAATCCCAGTTTCATAAATCCACTGTTCCCGCCGTAACGTGGTTATTTATGGGGGCCTTGAGTAGTTATCAGCTCTGTAAAATTACGTACATGCATGCGCCCGAGGACATTTAGAGGGTTTTAATCGTTTTACATGCAGTCAGCTGGACTCCATTAACGAACTGCCTGGACAAATCGCACTCTGAATTCATTAACGCCTTTCTCTCGATAATTACGCGTTTTTTCTTTCAAATCCCTGCCCGTGAGATTACTTATGCATGCGTTTGTGGTTCGACTTGAATTCGTTAACACGTCTTTTGTATTCTAATTGGAATTTTTATTTTTCTTGCGGACATGAGACTAGCGAGCGCTGGCGGTTTACATAAGTACATGGTTATATCGCAATTTATTTTTCTGGGGCATGTTCTGATGGGAACATTGTTTTCTCTTTTAAGAAGTTTTTATACCCCTGGGGAAATTAAAAGGAAAGGTATTAGTTTACTTTGTCTCATTAACTGCGGTTTCAACGCGAATACCCTTGTCAGAGGATTAAAATCCTTTTCGAGATCGACTTAAGCGTCTTCAATTAATGAGTGTCTATGCCGCGTTTAAATTAAAACTTCAGTTTTCGTATGATCAAACGAAGTTTTGATTAATACCATTTGTCCAGGGAAATTAGTTGGAAACCAATCTGTTAAATAATTCTTGGAATATTAAATTTTGCCGGGACCTTTAGTTTGTAATTTTAAATAGTGTGCGAAAAGTTATCGTGTGGAAGCTGTTCAAAGTTTTATAGTGTTAAAGGTAAAAACGGTGTCCCTCGAATATCTCGCTAACTAGTAGTCATACGACAAAAATAGGTATTATAAAACTTGTAGCTTAGGAAATTTTCTGTAAAAAAGGTCATGTATCTTTATTTCATAGAGCCAACCATTTCCGAGATAATACTAAATTTCTGAGCACAAAACTCCACAATCTTCAAAGGGACGAGCTTAACCATTCATCTCTTATTTGATAAGAAATTTCAGTTCTACGTCAAAAATGCATATCACCAAATTTGTAGTACAGGAAATTCTCTACAAGAAATGTTCTATACGTTTATTTCGTAGAACCAACCATTTCCGAGATAATATTAAATATCTGAGCGGCATACTTCATAATTGTCAAACAGACAAACTCAATGTTTGATCTCTAATTGGATGTGAAATTTCAGTTCTACGAAAAAAATGCATATCACTAAATTTGTAGTACAGGAAATTCTCTACAAGAAAGGTTCTATAACTTTATTCCGTAGAACCAACCATTTCCGAGATAACACTAAATTTCTAAGCACAAAACTTCCCAAATCACAAATTTATGGATTCTTTCCGCAACCCATCATTAGATCACCCAAGTTTCGAATCCTCCGATGATCCGTCATAGTCTCATCGCAGCGGCACGTTTCGCGGTAACGCCTGGCCAACTAACGTACGTGACCAGGTGAATATTCATGAGGCCATCTCTGCGGCTTAAAGCACACCTCTCATGGCATATTGTCGAACGTCTAGTAATCTGCGGTGGCCTGTACTGGTGGGTCACGTGGTAAGATTATCTGGTAGAAATTCGATCCCAACAGAGTTCATTAACCCTTTCTAGGACGCTGTTTCTAAATTAAACTCTGCTTAGCTTCGGGATTTCTCAAGAAACCCGAGGAAGTTTAGGCTTGTGCAAGAAATTTCCCTCGTGGCAGCGGCTTTATGACGATGACGTATATACGGAGATCAATTTCTAATGTTTGATAAAATAAAACATGGGTATGTTGAAGTTCTCATGAATGAAACTTTAGAAACTTTCATAAATTTTGTATGTTGAAAGTCAATTTTGTTTTATGTACAATTAATTATGAACATCTCCAAAAACCAAGTGTACTGAGGTACCTAGGATATAATGCCTTTAAGGACATTGTTTTTAAATGAACCTCTTCTTAGCTACAAGATTGATTAACGAACATATGTGGATAAACTTAGGTCTGGCCAAAAAATGACCCTCGTGGCAGCGGCTTAATCACACACAAGAGTATCATACTGCACTAGCAAATTGATTTCACAAGCTTGATTGTACAAAACATAGTATGTACCAATATATTGAAGTCCACATGAAGCTTTGGTAGACCAACAGTGTACAAGAGTCAGATAAGCTGAAATGCGTTAAAATTCCCCTCGTGGCAGCGGCTTAATCACACATAAAAATATTATACTACATTAGCAAATTGATTTTAGAAACTTGATAGTACAAAACACACTGTGTACCAATATATTGAAGACCACATGAAGCTTTGATAAACCAACACTGTAGCTAAAGTCAAATAAGTTGAGCTTCGTTAAAATTCCCCTCGTGGCGGCGGCTTAATCGCTCACGAAATATCGTACCATAGGCAAATTGATTTCACAAAAGCTTGATAGTACAAAACACACTGTGCAGCAATATATTGAAGTCCACATGAAGCTCTGGTGAACCAACAGTGCAACAAGAGTCAGATAAGCTGAAGTGCGTTAAAATTCCCCTCGTGGCAGCGGCTTAATTGTTCTCCAAAATATTATACCACATAGACAAATTGATTTCAGAAGCTTGATAGTACAAAACACACTGTGTAGCAATATATTGAAGTCCACATGAAGCTTTAGTAAACCAACAGTGTATAAGAATCAGATAAGCTGAAGTGCGTTAAAATTCCCCTCGTGGCGGCGGCTTAATCGCACCAGATAGGCAAATTGATTTCACAAAAGCTTACACGGTGTACCAATCCACACGAAACTTTGATAAACAATATGTGAGTCAACTTTATGAACAATAAATCATGTAAATCCACAAAAAGGTGGCCACGGTTCTTGAGGGTCCGTAGTAGTACGTGGTGTAGCACGTATCAGACAGGAGTCGCGACATCGTGTCGGTCGGTTGACGCGTTTAGATTGATGGCGAAAGGGGAGTCGCCGTGAAATGATATCCGTGCTCGAATGTTAATTAGCCGCATAATTAATGCCAGAGGGTCGCTTAGAGCCTGAATCGCCATTGATAACGGTCCTCGATTTTTGTCCTTTTTTCCGCTCGCATTTTCCCTCCCCTTTAATGTCGAAGGGCGAGCGTTACGACCTCGATCACGCATTTCTACCGCTTATTTCGCCGTTCAACTGTCCCTTTCTACTTCTTCGAAACGCTGCACCCTGTGGTTTGCTCTGAACATCGAGACGTTGCGTTCAGTTGAACTGGTAGTTACGCCGCACAGTCGGGTCAATTTTGTGCTTTATAATTTGCTCGGGCTTGCTCGACTGCATCCCATAGGCGCTTATTAGACGAACAATTTCGCCCGCAAGGTGAGCGAATGTGCGTAACGAACGTTGCGCTTGTAAGTTACAAAGTTGCAATGCTACCGGTTAATAACTCTGTAAGCCCGTCAGCTAATTTTGTTTCATCGACGATGCATTCTCTTTGAAAGTTCCCATAATTTCCATCTTCTTTGACGCAATTTTCTCTACCCACGATTTATGTCACAAATTATGGGAATTAGCGTGTGGAGTTATCCTGGAGCAAAGAGTTATTCAGCAACCCAGCTTCAGGAACTAGTAATTGATATTTCTAACGCGAGAAATAGGTTTCGGTATTATAATATCTCACTGCTTTTGTTAGAATATGTAGACAAAGGATGGATAGTCACTTGGTGGATGGATGGTCTACCTATGATCATCATCTATGATCACCAATCACTTATGATGACCACTCATAGGTAGATTACCAACATGAGCATCATTTGATGACCAATCACAGGTAGATTGAATATTGTGACCATCCTTTGTCTCCACAAGAACATTCAGGCAAAAGCAATTTAAAGCAATTCTGGGTGAAGTCATAGGTAGACGACTAACTGAAATATGAACTTATTTAGGTTAAATTTAAAAATAAGTGCATCCGACGTTGACAATACTAGTGTCCACATCTTCCAAATATGTAAATACATCCCTAATAACAATATGAACACTAAGGAATAAATATTCTGAACGTAACACTAATCCACATGAGGACATCTAACTCTAAACTAGACACCTTTCAAACTAAATCTAACAAAGGAAAATCCAAACCTTTTCAAACCTTTATCTGACCCAGAGCAAATAACAAGATCACTCTTTTTGCCCACGGTTCGTCCGTCCGATCAGATTATTCACCAGTAAAAAATAGATCCCCGAAACTGATAGGAATTTTTTGACTCCATCCCCTATCCCGCAGGTGTATTTACTGGCGTGCCGGGCGAATCCGGCAAAAGGGGAAAATATGGAGGGTAAAAAAAAAAAGGTCGGTTATATCCGCGTGCAACCGCGATTTCGGAAAAGCGCAGTGTCGTAGCTGGAAAATCGGGCAACGGTTTGGTGGCCCGCGCGGGAATAACGACCGCGATTGTACACCGTGCGGGATAAATAAACGGGTCGGTCGGTTTCGCTTTGATCATTCATTCCGGAAGCGTGCGGTCGCGTTCGATTGCCGTTCGGGAACGTGCCACACCGAACGAATCGCCGTGAAGCACTAAATTGCGCTAAATGGCGGCGGGGAATGCGTTAACGCTTGATCTAACGCGTGGCCGCACGCGGTCCTACGGATAGAGCCGCCGCTAACGATTATCGATTGCGTGTCGACGGTCTGCCGATAATTATGTCGCCTCGGAATTTTTACTGATAATTCTCTTCGGTCGCTTGGTGCAAGCTTTAGAGTTATGGAGATGTAATTTAGGGGTGTGGGGATTTTATTTGGGGAGGTGGATGTGGAGGTGTGTGATGGAGGTCTTCGGATATGGGAGTTTGAGGAAAGTGGGAAGGATGATGGTCATATGTGGACTTGATCATATGTGGATTTGGTGACATGTGGATTTGGTCATATGTGGACCTAGTCATATGTGGATTTTGTCATATGTGGGTTTGGTCATACGTGGATTTGGTCATATGTGGATTTGGACATATGTGGATTTGGTCATATGTGGATTTGGTGGGGTGTGGATTTGGTGACATGTGGATTTGGTCATATGTGGACCTAGTCATATGTGGATTTGGTCTTATGTGGGTTTGGTCATACGTGGATTTGGTCATATGTGGATTTGGACATATGTGGATTTGGTGAGGTGTGGATTTGGTCATATGTGGACCTAGTCATATGTAGATTTGGTCTTATGTGGGTTTGGTCATACGTGGATTTGGTCATATGTGGATTTGGGCATATGTGGACCTACTCATATGTGGGTTTGGTCATACGTGGATTTGGTCATATGTGGATTTGGTTATACGTGGATTTGGTCATATGTGGATTTGGTTATATGTGGATTTGGTAAGATGTGGATTTAGTCATATGTGGACCTAGTCATATGTGGATTTGGTCATCGATGGATTTGGTCATATGTGGATTTGGTCATCGATAGATTTGGTTATATGTGGATTTGGTAAGAAGTGGATTTGGTCATATGTGGACCTAATCATATTTGGATTTGGTCATACGTAGATCTGTTCATACGTGGATTTGGTCATATGTGGATTTGTCTAAACGATATATGTGGAAAACAGGGATTTGGGACATGTGGTCAAAGAAAAGTGATGTACCCTAAAACTGTATCTAACAAATGCATACCTAAATCACCAGTGAAAAAATTCCCATCACTATAAAACTTAACCTTAACTATTCATGAATCCAAGAACGACAGAGTTCATCCACAAACTCCGAATTTCTCAAGTTCACCAGAGCAAAAGATTAATATCTCGAATGGAAGAAGGTTGTTCTGACCCAGCTACAAGATTTCGATCGCGGTTATTCCAACTCTCAGCCCCTTCTTCTTTTCTGTCCCCCTCACTACCGTAGTTCTATTATATTATCAGGACACACGACGGGTTTTTCAAACTTCTCGACCGATCCTCGAGTTGCTGGAACTTCCCTGTTCCGCGGACAATAAAAGCCCGAAGTGCTCGTTCAATCTTCCGGTACAAGCTGTCGTTCGATGAGCCAAGAACGCGTTACCTTCGAGATATCGATTCCAATTGACACGTACGTCTAGCTGGCCTGGATCACGTTTCACACCTAGAAGACACCTGTCGTACATACTTATTGTCCGACTTCGTGCTATCGCTTATGGAATCTTGGCCAACCAGCTTCGCGAATCGTTTTCTACTGATGCGATCTGTCTTAAAAATTTGCTGGGTACTTGTGGATTTTTGTCGATGGGCTTTGGACACTTGAATTTGATATCTGAAGATTCGTTTTTGATATTGGTGTGTAAGTAAAAGTCTTCAGAATTGTGGTACGGTCAAACTTGACTATTTATCTCTTTTTTGATATGAATTTTCAGTTCTACGACAAAAATGCTTATTAACAAGTTTGTAGTACAGGAAATTGTCTATAAGAAAGGTTCTATAACTTTATTTCGTAGAACCAACCATTTGTGAGATAATACATATTAAATTTCTGAGAGCAAGACTTCACAATTGTCGAAAAGGCAAACTTAATGTTTGACCTCTTTTTTAATGTGAAATTTCAGTTCTACGACAAAAATGCTTATTAACAAGTTTGTAGTACAGGAAATTCTCTATAAGAAAGGTTCTATAACTTTATTTCGTAGAACCAACCATTTCCGAGATAATATTAAATATCTGAGCGGCATACTTCATAATTGTCAAACAGACAAACTCAATGTTTGATCTCTCATTGGATGTGAAATTTCAGTTCTACGACAAAAATGCTTATCACCAAATTTATAGTACAGGAAATTGTCTACAAAAAAGGTTCTATAACTTTATTTCTTAGAATCAACCATTTCCGAGATAATACTAAATTTCTAAGCACAATGTGGTTACATCCTCAGATCCTCATATTCTTATCTTCCTACCTACCTTCCGCTCCCACAGCTCCTACAGTTTCATCAACTGCTTAAACCCCCAGATGTCCACATCCATGCCATCCTTCAACCCCCTCCACTAAACCACCACCCAAGTGTCCACACTTAAACCACACATGCACCACATCCGACCACATTAGCCTAAACCCACAAGTTATCAAAAATCTGCTGCGTGGGCAATCGCGATGATTAAGCGACTAGCCGTTGTTGGCGTTGTTTGACATTAGAGTAATGCACGTTGTAACGGCCGGTGTAATACGTGACCGAGTGTGAATTATACGACAAAGGGCCACGCCGGGAATCCGAAATGGCACTCGCGTCCCGCATGATTTACAAGCTGGCCAACCTGGGACAAAGAGAGAGCGCACCGTCGAGATTGAATCGTAGAAATGACAACGGGTCGCGTTCTACCGTAGGAAGTCGAACGGACGAACAAAGGAGTGCGACGCGTTCGCGAACTCGCGAAACTGATACGACGGGGGCTGATTTGTTGCCCGCAGCGACTACGGGGCGGTTCCGAGGGCCGAAATACGAGTCACGGTGCCTAGGGGGATGTTGATGTTTAACCTGACCCTTTGGTTGGGTCAATTTTAGCCCTTGAACCTGTGGTTATATAAGGGGAAGGACACTTTTTTATGACTGTGACATTGGACTTGGAGGGTTGTATTAAATATATGAAAACAAATTGTGAAACAGTTTTTAAAAAATTTGTTAAGTTGTTTGTATGAATTATATCTAGGTAGGAATACTGGCATCTTTCGCCATCTTGTACATCCTTGCGCCATTTTGTACCTCCTTTCACTCGCATCTTCCGCCATCTTGTATCTCCTGACGCCATCTTGTACCTCCTTTCACTCGCATCTTCCGTCATCTTGTATCTCCTGACGCCATCTTATAACTCCTTCCGCCATCTTGTACCTCCTTCCGCCATCTTGTACCTTCTTCCGCCATCTTGTACATCCTTCCGCCATCTTGTACCTCCTTCCGCCATCTTGTACATCCTTGCGCCATCTTGTACCTCCTTTCACTCGCATCTTCCGTCATCTTGTACCTCCTTGCGCCATCTTGTACCTCCTTTCACTCGCATCTTCTGCCATCTTGTATCTCCTGACGCCATCTTATACCTCCTTCCGCCATCTTGTACCTCCTTCCGCCATCTTGTACCTTCTTCCGCCATCTTGTACATCCTTCCGCCATCCTGTACCTCCTTCCGCCATCTTGTACATCCTTGCGCCATCTTGTACCTCCTTTCACTCGCATCTTCCGCCATCTTGTATCTCCTGACGCCATCTTATACCTCCTTCCGCCATCTTATACCTCCTTCCGCCATCTTGTACCTCCTTCCGCCATCTTGTACCTTCTTCCGCCATCTTGTACCTCCTTTCACTCGCATCATCCGCCATCTTGTGCCTCCTTGCACTCGCATCCGCCATCTTGTGTACCTCAAAACAAAATGGCGGCATCCATAACCTCCTCAGCTTAGATTTTCCCACTTCAAAATTAATTTCCACAAAACTACTGATGTATACAAACTATCTTCCTCTACTTGAACAAATTCTTCAAGAGTTAAAAAGCAATATTCTGACACAAAATGAAAGACTAACGAGAAGTAGGTGTTTATTACGTTAGCTGTAATTTGGTGTTGTATTATTACGTTTCCCGGAGGTGCGAAAAAGTTGCTTGTAAGCATTCGCGGATAAACGACACGGCAAATTCGAGACGTCATCGTAGCTCGCACGGCTTATCGGAACGCCATTGCTTCGCGTAACAATCTCAATCCCTCGGGAGTTGCATGCAGCGTCATGAAAATTCGAGGAGAGTAGATTTTATGCGAAAAGGGTGGGAAGGTAATAAGAAAAGAATGCAATAAGAAAAAGCAGGAAGCCGTGTGTAGCAGTCAGAGGTTCTCTGTGGCCCCGGTTGAAAAAGGCGGCGGTTAGAAAAAGAGGTCGACGGATTCGATAAAATGAGGTTTCCCCTCGATGGCGGGAGAGGACATTTAATTCACCCGCGAATTATTGCTGCTATTATAACGACTTTATTACAGTGTACGATGTATGGGGCTGTTCAACTTTCTGCAACGAGATTTATCACACGATTTCGCTTCACTGTCATCTGTGATTAATTAGTTTGTTAATTGAAACGTTTCCTGGTTTCGTTGATTATGAAGTATAGTTGTAATAAATAGTCGTGGCGTGGAATTACGAAGTAGATGAAACGTGACGAAATGCTGGAGTGATTAAGTGAGGAAGTAATGAGATAGTATAGAGGATATATTTGTGAAGTATTAAAAAGAACTATCAAATAGTGATATAGAAAAATGGTCAAATAGTAGAATAACAAGATAGCGAGATACCTGATCAGTAACATAGTAAAATAGCAAAATAACAAGGCACTAAAATAGTTAGACAACAGAACAACACAGTAATGAATAGTGGACTAATAATATAATAATGTAGCAAAGCGGCAATATAGCAAGGTAGTTGCACGATAAACTGGTAAAATAGCGAACAAACAATATAGCACACTGGCAAGATAGTAACATAGTAAGATAGCTGAACAACAAAATAGCAAGACATTAAAAGAACAGAAAAGTAAAACAGCAAAATAGCAACATATCAAGTTATCAAAGTACCAAGGTATAAATTATCAATCTGCTAGTCTGTTAATGTACCAATGTACTAATGCACTAATGTACCAATATACTAATGTACCAATGTACCAATGCACTAATATACCATTGTACCAATGCACTAATGTATCAATGCACTAATGTACCAATGTATTAATCTATCAATGCACTAATGTACCAATGTATTAATCTATCAATGTACCAATGTACCAGTGTATCAACCTATCAATGTATCAATCTACCAATCTATAAATGTACCCATGTTATCAATCTACCAATCTACCACTTTGTCACTCTGCCAATCCACCAATCCATCAATCAACCAATCAACCAATCCACCAATCCACCAATCTACAAATCCACCACTCCACCAATCCACCAATCTACAAATCCACCACTCCACCAATCCACCAATCTACAAATCCACCAATGCACCAATCCACCAATCCACCAATCTACAAATCCACCAATGCACCAATCCACCAATCCACCAATCTACAAATCCACCACTCCACCAATCCACCAATCTGCAAATCCACCAATCTACAAATCCACCAATGCACCAATCCACCAATCCACCAATTCACCAATTGACTCATCTGTCAATTCACCAATCCACCAATCTATCAATCTACCAATTCACCAATCCACCAATTCACCGATCCACCAATTCACCAATCCACCAATTCACCAATCCACCAATCCACCAATCCACCAATCCACCAATCCACCAATCTACCAATCCACCAATCTTCTAATCCACTAATCCACCAATCTACCAATCTACCAACATACCAATTTATCAATGTATTAGTCTATCAATCTGTCAAAAAATGAAATTATCAAAATAGTAAACTAACAAAATACTGTCCATCAAAAATAAAAAATACCCAATCTTCCCAATTACCCAATTTCTCAAATTCCACTAAGAAAACTTACCAGTAAATTACCATATAGTGTAAAGTACCATACATTTCTAGCAGTCGTTAATTTAAATTCAAGATCTTAATCAACACCACCGTACACTCACACTAATTTCATTCCCATTTTCTGTCGCAGGTAAGCCCGACACAAGCTGATCTATAGGACCCTTACGTAAAGCAAATTAACGTAAGTAACAATTCAATGAAAATCTGACCACCGGATTGAAATTTCAACCGGCCGAGTAAGGTAGCCAAGTTTGTTACAAAGCGATCGTTAAAAATCTTTGCCGCAATCCCTTGGATGACATAATAACGGGTTCCAGTTCCGTTGTACACAGAAGAAGACAAATGAACAGTTTTTCCTAAGAAAGAACCAGTACTACCTTTGTACTGGCCTAACTGTGTAATTTACGATTAAATCGCGAACACGCGAGTTCCTTCGCTCGCGAACACGAAATCTGAACGTAGCCAATTCGAAGGCTCGTTGAGCAAGGAATTAAACTCGTTGAATAACGGATTGACTGCTGAATTCGAAATTTTATAGGATCTTTATAGCATCTTGGGTATTTATGGTAATCCTCTGTGAAAATAAAACTAGTTTTGTTGGAGGAAGTTGGATAAATTGTTTTTGAATTAGTTGAATGACTCGAATAAATTCAGTACTTTGAATAGTTTGAATTATTTGAATATTTTGAATAGTTTGAATAGTTTGAATTATTTGAATATTTTGAATAGTTTGAATTATTTGAATATTTTGAATCGTTCAAATACTTTGAATAGTTTGAATCGTTTAAATACTTTGAATAGTTTGGATCATTTAAATACTTTGAATAGTTTGAATCGTTTAAATACTTTGAATAGTTTGGATCATTTGAATACTTTGAATCATTTAAATACTTTGAATAGTTTGGATCATTTAAATACTTTGAATAGTTTGGATCATTTGAATACTTTGAATAGTTTGAATCATTTAAATACTTTGAATAGTTTGGATCATTTAAATACATTGAATAATTTGAATAATTTGTATACTTTGAATGATTTGAATAATTTAAGTACCTTGAATAATTCGAATAAATGCAATACTTTAAATACCTTCAATAAATTCAATACTTTGAATAATTCGAATAATTTAATACTTTGAGGAATTCAAATAAATTCAATACTTTGAATAATTCGAATAATTTCAGTACCTTGAGTAATTCAAATAAGTTCATTACTTTGAATAATTCAAATAATTTAAATTCTTTGAATAATTCGAATAATTTGAATTCTTTGAATAATTCGAATATTTCGAATTCTTTGAATAATTCGAATAATTTGAATTCTTTGAATAATTCGAATAATTCGAATACTTTGAATAATTCAACCAAATGTAGAATTTTGAATAACTGACTTGAAAATTCAATTTCAAATACAAACAGAATGCAAACAATCCAAATATATGACCATAATCCGAATGTTACCATTAAAATTTGATCGCGAATGGAATTTGAACACAAGTACGTCGTTCACGGTCAATTAAGACGTCGTCGTTGAAATCGTTAACTGACATCTCTATCATGAATGTATAATTAGTCACCTTTGACAGAAAATAATTCTGTCTAGCAGGAAAGTGTATACAGCCACAAAGAGCTAATTACCCTGCTACTGTGTCGTCGTGAAATAGGCGAACGCTAAGACAGTGTATAACTGTATATACCAGAAAGATTAACTGCAGTTTGCTGTTGATATCGCTGGAATTCTGCTTTACTACACGAATCTGCAATTTCTTGATACGGCACGGTTATACGGCGAAGTTTACAAGCTAAACACCGACTGCAACTTGACTGGCAAGAGTACAGCTTTTGAAGTTACGCGTGTATTGTTTAATGGGGTGAGGATGACCTAATAAGACCTAACCCAGACCTCTTACAAAGAGAAGTTACGATCCTCTCTGAGCAGGTACTGTTTGAACGAAACTCCTCCGAGAACTAGCTAGTTTAAGGGCAAACAGTAAACGTTCGGCCATTGTTACAAAAGATGCTACAAACTTCCTTTATCGAACCTATTCTTATGGCTCTTAATTATCGACTGTCATCTTTCGACTGTTATCGTGAAAATTACCTGTACAGCTGCTTATGGACACAAACTAATAAGTTTGAATAATTGGAATAATTCTTTGAATAATTCGGATAAATTCAGTACTTTGAATAATTCAAAAAATTTGAATTCGTTGAATAATTCAAATGATTTGAATTCGTTGAATGATTCAAGTGATTTGAATTCGTTGAATAATTCAAATGATTTGAATTCGTTGAATAATTCAAATGAGTTCAATACTTTGAATAATTCGAATGAGTTCAATACTTTGAATAGTTCGAATGAGTTCAATACTTTGAATGATTTGAATAATTTATATACATTGAATGAATTGAATAATTTCTATTCTTTGAATAATTCGAATAATTTATATACATTGAATGAATTGAATAATTTCTATTCTTTGAATAACTCGAATAATTTATATACATTGAATGAATTGAATAATTTCTATTCTTTGAATAACTCGAATAATTTATATACTTTGAATGATTTGAATAATTTCTATTCTTTGAATAATTTGATTGATTTCAATTCTTTGAATAATTTGAATAATTTCAGCACCTTGAATAATTCGAATGAGTTCAATACTTTGAATAATTTGATTAATTTCAATTCTTTGAATAATTTGAATAATTTCAATTCCTTGAATAATTCGAATAATTTATACACTTTGAATGATTTGAATAATTTCTATTCTTTGTATAATTTGATTAATTTCGATTCTTTGTATAATTTGAATAATTTCAGTACCTTGAATTATTCAAATAATTTGAATTCTTTGAATAATTCAAATAAATTCAATACTTTTAATAATTCGAATAATTTGAATTCTTTGAATAATTCAAACAAATTCAAAACTTTGAATAATTCAAACAATCTGAATTCTTTGAATAATTCGAATAATCTGAATTCTTTGAATAATTCAAACAAATCCAAAACTTCGAATAACTCAATTAAAAATACAATTTCAAATATTATAAAATAATACAACATTTCTTCTGAAGACCAGAAATCAGGTAACCCCACAGAAATCCAAGGATCCCGTAAATTGCGCCAAAAGCTGCTTATGATCCAAAAGTCGAGCTCAGCAAAGTATCGCCATTAAGTTTGAGGTCTCCGAGTGAAATCGACGTTCTCGGACGTTTATTGTCCGAGGATTACCCTGGGCAAGCAACAAGAATGGCGGACGTTTGTGCGTCTGTCGTGAAACGTCAGTGCTTTGTGCTAAACGGGTTAGGTCTCCAAAGGAAATGGAATAAGATAAATTCGAGGCTACAGCTATGGAGGTTTTAGCTCGTGGAGCTGACAAGCTGACGAAATAGAAAAACGAAATGGGAACTGCCGAAATTACCGCCTCAGCAAGCTAGTTAACCGGCTAAATAGACTAATTGTGCGAACTCTGTTCACGAAATACGAGACGCAGTCGCGGCTGGCATAGTCTTCAGGCTTCGTATAATTGGTTTGCAATCGGGTCTTTGATAATTATAGAGTTAATGTAGGATGTGAGCCTGATTTGCGCTGCGATTTGAACGTTTTGGGGTTGCTGGGTCGAATGGGTTTCTGTTTCTGATGATTAGACACTGTTCCTGCGTTTCATGCTCCTTTCATACGCTTGCTTATGCTCATAATTATAACCTTGTTTATTAGAACCTTATTGATCTCTTAAGGATAAGTCAGCCTCTAACTTATCCAAACTACATAACTGAATCTTGTATACAATTCTATGTGCATACTTAAATTTTGTATATAAAGTAACTAAGCAAAATTACGTAAAAGTAGATAAAAATTTGAGAGTAGAAAAGTATAGATGAAAGGTGATAACAAATTTAATTTGTGGAGAACAAAATGATCTTGTAAATCGAAATTCCAGTAGCATAAACAGAGGAATGTATCGGACGTACAGGATCGTGCAGACCAAGTCGTAAGTGCTAATCAATTGCACTGACAATCGCTGTACACCGGTTTAATTAATTGACTAATTGTTATGCTAATTAGCGCTACTAAGTTCGAGCGTGTCCGTCCAATGGGAGTCGGTGGCCATCGGGAATCACTTCGGTAATCGACTAGCCAGGAAATTTCCATGCCGTACTCAGAACATCACCGGTGCATGAATATTCCAGTAATTTGCAGCAAACATTCCAACTTTAATTACGAACTCATTAAATACCATTACGATCTTTCCCTTTCGGAACTGATCGTGCGTCAAAGGGAGTGGAAATTCCTTGCACGGGGTTTTCAAGGTAATTTTGCTGCTTCTTTTCGAATAATGTGTTTGGAAAAGTCGGTTCTAATTTGTGGATGATTGTGAAACTTATGGATTTTGTGGATTGGCGGAAATTAGGGGGAGTTTAAGTCATCATTTTGGTGGTTTTGGATTTTTTTTAAAGATATGCGTTTTTGAAGATTATTGTTTTCATTTATGTTTAAGGAGTGATTTCGATAGACAAGGTTTTTATTTTTAGAGTTGGTAAGAAATTTAATTAATATAGACAAAGTTGAATTATAAAGTTATGTAGTTCTAGCAAAATTAAGAGTAGTTTAAATCATCATTTTATTGATTATTAATTATTATTGACTGTTTTCATTTTTGGCGGGAAAACTTATGTAGCTCAAACTTTGAGTAGAATAGTGACACCAACTTATGCCACGTTTATGAAACTTGTACACCTTGTAAATTAGGTAAAATTAAGGCTAGTTTAAGTCATCATTTTAATGATTATCGATTGCTCTCTTTTTGGCGGGAAAAATTGTGTAATTCAAATTTTGATTACACTAATGATCGAAAACACAATATCAACTTGCAATACAGTCATGAAACTTATATCCCTTGTAAATTAGGTAAAATTAAGGCTAGTTTAAGTCATCATTTTGTTGATTATCGATTGCTTTCTTTTTGGCGGGAAAAATTGTATACTTCAAACTTTGACTACACTAGTGATCGAGAACACAATATCCACTTACAATACAGCTACAAAACTTATGTCTCTTATAAACCACGTAAAATTAAGGGTAGTTTAAGTCATCATTTCCCCAACTTCAAGCTTGTTTAAAAAATACAAGACCCTGAATACCAAACTTCAATGCCTCCAATAACGCATTCCATAACCACACTTATATTTTTAAACTCTCCAACTGTCAAAATCAAATACATAATAAAATAAAACGTCCACAGGAAGCCACATATACAATTTAATATCTCAAAGTAACTTCCTCTGAAACCGATCTAAAATCAATCTTAGTTCTTGCAACTTTAATTCGATAGAGAAAGTTATTCAAGGACCTACATTCTTCATATTCTAGTACGAACTGAACTGAATTTTTAAGACGAATTTCTTAAGAAATTTTTAAATATTTAGTCGTTGGAATTCGATGGAACGTATCAGACAAAAATGGATCTTTAAATCGGATCTGTAAGTTGCTCGCTTTTTCCACGGGGGTAGCAATATCGGGAAACTTTGCTACCCGGCTCGTATCAAGGATATTCGGGTTCCTGGAAGGTGCTGGAGCGGGTCTCGATAGCACTCATGCCTAAAATGAAAGTTCCTACTCGACTTCATGTCCCTCTTCACGAAAGCACCATGATATCAAGAGCCACCATTAATTTTCATCAACTTTTAAAAGCTTTTCGTCTCCTTTGATTTTTGCAAACTTCTTTGCAAATACCTTTTTGGACGCGTAATGAGATGGATGATTGTCGAGGAATTGGTTTCATTGGATTTCCGTGATAGGATCGATGTCACTGAATTCTCGAGAGCGTGTTGTTACCATGATCGGCAGCTTTGCGTATGACACGCGTGCTTGAACCTCGAATTTCCTCACGTAATAACTGAAACAGAATGCAGGGCCAACGTATCAGCAGCGGCTATCTACGTCAGGAAATTAACCAGGCTGCTAACCTACATTTCCCTCGCTACTGTCACTGACATCGATGGCTCGTTCGGGGTTAACGTCCATGAAAATGCATGGAATTGAGGCTGTAAATTTATCTAGAGATACGCCTCCTCGACAAAATTTTGTCTTCGGAAAATTCTGGGTCACTTACGTGATTTGGTGAGCTATTTGTTTAAAATAGGGAGAAGACGGTTTTTATGATGTATTACATTAGTACTGCAGTTTTCGAATGTTACAGTTAATATACGAGGAAAGTTTACTTAGATATTATGTAATTTGGGTAAAATTAGGGGTAGTTTAAGTCATCACTTCGCTGAATTATGATTCGTTTGAAAGATATGAATTATTTAAGACGCCATGAATTATCGTAATAACTGACACATGAGTGTAACTCTGATATTAAAGGTGCTGAGCTTGCGAGTGAATTTACAAGGAAAGTTTATTTAGATATTATGTAATTTAGGTAAAATTAGGGGTAGTTTAAGTCATCACTTCGCTGAATTATAATTCGTTCGAAAGATATGAATTTTTGAAGACGTTATGAGTTATTGTAATAAGTGACACATGAGTGTAGATCTGATATCAAAGGTACTGAGCTTGTGGGTTAATTTACAAGGAAAGTTGATTTAGATATTATGTAAATTAGGTAAAATTAGGGGTAGTTTAAGTCATCACTTCGCTGAATTATAATTCGTTTGAAAGATATGAATTATTTAACACGCCATGAATTATCGTAATAAGTGACACATGAGTGGAGCTTTGATATCAAAGGTACTGAGCTTGCGAGTGAATTTACAAGGAAAGTTTATTAAGATATTATATAATATAGGCAAAATTAGGGGTAGTTTAAGTCATCAGTTCGCTGAATTATGATTCGTTTGAAAGATATGAATTTTTGAAGACCCCATGAATTATTGTAATAAGTGACACATGAGTGGAGCTCTAATACTAAAGGTACTGAGCTTCCGGTTTAATTTACAAGAAAAGTTCATTAAGATATTATGTAAATTAGGTAAAATTAGGGGTAGTTTAAGTCATGACTTCATTGATTTACTCTTCGTTACAAAAATATGACAATTCCAACATTTTCATTACGAATTCCAAATATTCAAACATTTGAAAAAATCTGAAAGTCTCAACTCCAGCCATAAATTCCGAGGCAAAACCTTCCAGAACAAGGCAGAAGCCCATAAACTACTAAAGATACAGTTGTCGTTCTTACAAAGGTACGCACGTTATCAGCAGCACGTGACTTTCGACGCGGTACCAAAAACCCGCGTCCATTTTGCAAATCGAGCGAGATAACCCCAGAAACAAAAGCAACGCTGTCTAAATTCATATTAGGGTTGCTTACGCGGTTTTTGCGTTCCTCGACCAACGTGCAAACTTTTCTTTCGCGACCCTCCGTGACTCGAATCACGCCATCCACTTCCGTTAGCTCCGACCCGACGAAAATTATGCGAAGAAGCTTCCTACGGAGATTCAAAGTGGCGCTACCGGTGGTAACTCGTTGGAAAAAGCCACTCTGAAATGGAATTTCGACGAAGGGACGGGAAAACTTTCCGATCGAACGGAAAAGACGAGTCCGGCCTCGGCAAAAGTGACCTGATTACGAAAGATGGACGGAAAGCGAACGTTAGGCGACCAAACTACGTTACTGTCGCCATCTCCTCTTCGATGTCGTATTTGCGAACATATTTCAAAAATTAAGTGCACTTTTTTATCCTTCGAATGTGGGAGATACAGAAATGAGGTTTTAAACGATTCATTAATTTTTGGAGGTTATGTATACTTTAAGGAGATATTTTAAACGATTTTTAATAAATTAATATTGGTTTTGCATATTTTATTTTGTGAGATAGCAGTTAAGAAGAAATGAGGAATTCATTTTTGATAGATTTTCAGAGGTTTACATATTTCATTGTTTGATACAGGACAGGTAATTTCGAGCGATTCAGTTTTAATGAATTGGAGGTTATGTTCTAATGAGAGGTTATACATGTTTCATTTTCTGAAAAGAATTTTCTGTACAAATTAAAGAACTTGTGTATTGATAATTTATTATTTGACAGATGAATTTTTTAACTTGAAAAAAATATTGAATTTTTAGAAGTAATAATATAATGAAGTAAATAAGTAAAATTGATGAAACAAAAATTAAAAAGAAAAATTGTAGACAATATGAAAATTGTATTAAACCATAATATAATGCAATAAATAAATAAAATTGATGAAACAAAAATTAAAAAAAAAAAATTGAAGATATAATGAAAAATACATTAAGCAATAATATATAATAAATGAATAAAATTGTTGAGACAAAAATTAAGAAAAAAAATTGAGGACAAGAAGAGAAATGTATTAAGCAATAACACAATAAATAAATAAAACTGATGAAACAAAAATTGAGGACAAGAAGAGAAATGTATTAAGCAATAATACAATAAATAAATAAAATCGATGAACCAAAAATTAAATAAAATAGTTGAAGACAAGAAGAGAAATGTATTAAGCAATAATATAATAAATAAGTAAAATAGAAAACTAAAAAAAAATTGAAGACATATAAAGTTCATAAATAAGCAGTGTTTATACATGCATTATATGAATGATCTCTGAAACGGCAATTACGTAACTGTTCCATGAAATTTAATATCGTGTTAGTTGTTTAAACGAATGAAAAATTCCTTGAATCGCAACGCGGCCCGTTTCAAAGAAGCATTATGAAATTTCGCGAGTGTGCTCGCACTATGCTCCCTTTTCTCGTTCATACCTTTCTCTTAAAAATAGCTCTCGTCCTTACGATTCAGAAAATTTCATTCCTCCACAGGATGCATCTCACACTTTCGTTTCGCCCGATCGTCGAATTGAAGTGGTTCCTTCCAGATTTTTTTTATTTTTCTTCCTTTTTCTGTGTTTGTACGCTGTTTTATCGTTGAGGCTATTGTCTGTTGAAATGAGAAATTGATTTAATATAAAAGTGTTACTGATATGATAGATGTGGAAGAAATAAGACTACTTTCTCAGTTTTACAGTTTCTGATTTTTAGGTTTTTAGAAATGTAGAAAAATAGTGAACTTGTAATTTTGTAATTTGGTAATTCAAGGATTCAATAATTCAAGGATTCAATAATTCTAGGATTCAATAATTCAATGATTCAAGGATTCAATGATTCAAGGATTCAATAATTCAAGGATTCAATAATTCAAAGATTCAATGATTTAAGGATTCAATAATCAAGGATTCAATAATTCAAGGATTCAAGGATTCAATGATTCAATGATGCAAGGATTCAATAATTCAAGGATTCAATAATTCAAGGATTCAATAATTCAAGGATTCAATAATTCAAGGATTCAATAATTCAAGGATTCAATAATTCAAGGATTCAATAATTCAAGGATTCAATAATTCAAGGATTCAATAATTCAAGGATTCAATAATTCAAGGATTCAATGATTCAATAATACAATAATTCAATGATTCAATGATTCAATGATTCGACGAAACAATGATTCAATAATTCAATAATTCAATAATTCAATAATTACAAAAGCTTGTTACAAAAGCTTAAGAATTTCATATAATTTCTACCCTTGAAAAATTTCCAATTACTAAATTTCAACTAAAATCCAACTCTGAGAACCCAAAACTTAAAACCCCTAAATGACCACATGAATAAAGTCCCCTATTAATTTTAAACACTAAACTTGATCTTCCACCACGATTAACCAACTAAAACAAAAGAAGTATCATTAACCCGTATCAATTTATCCATAAGACGTTTATTTCCAACGTAGCTGATACAAAGGAAAAGCAACAAAGAGAGTCGGTAGCACGGTAAGGCGGTGTATCTGGTAAGGAACGTGTTTGATATAAGGGGTTGCCAAATTAAACAAGAGCCTAAGGGTCGCTCTTAATTTGTGCGCTGAAGTAATTCAACCCTTTCCCTATCCCGTTCATCCTGGCTGCTCCGTTTAAGCAAGAATTACCTTCTGTCTGCAGCCGGAATCCTTGTCGAGGATTTCCACGTTGAAAACCGCTTACGTTTAAAGCCCCGGGCAAAGAAGAGTGGGATGTTCAACTTTTCCCGCGTGGAATAATCGAATCGTTCACCGACCGATGATTACCTTTCCCGAATCGCTTCGTGTCGAATTTTCATTCCTTGTTTCTGTGCCACGCCGTGTTGGCCAACTATCGAACGAGTTTTCTCGATGGATCACTGATCACGGTGAGCAATAAACATTTCGCTCTGTTTTAACCTATTTCGCTGCTGTTCGGACTGCTGGAAAGTTGCGGAATTTATGTAGGTATTGTATAACATTAGAGTATAATCACTGGTATCTGACTTTTGATATTTATTTACATTATTGAGAAACGTTTGTTAGAATACTTCATTGAGGTGAGTCGTTGTATGAGCTAGTCATAGAATTTTGAAGACGCTATGTGTTTTGATATGTGACACATAAGTGGAGTTATGATATTAAAGTTACTGAGCTTGTGGGTGGATATACAAGGAAAGTTTATTTGGATATTATGTAATATAGGCAAAATTAGGGGTAGTTTAAGTCATCACTTCGCTGAATTATAATTCGTTCGAAAGATATGAATTATTTAAGACGCCATCGATTATTGTAATAAGTGACACACGAGTGTAGCTCTGATACTAAAGGTACTGAGCTTCCGGTTTAATTTACAAGAAAAGTTTATTTAGATATTATGTAATTTAGGTAAAATTAGGGGTAGTTTAAGTCATCACTTTGCTGAATTATAATTTCTTTGAAAGATATGAATTTTTGAGAACGCCATGAATTATTGTAATAAGTGACACATGAGTGTAACTCTGATAGCAAAGGTACTGAGCTTGCAAGTTAATTTACAAGGAAAGTTCATTAAGATATTATGTAATTTAGGTAAAATTAGGGGTAGTTTAAGTCATCACTTCGCTGAATTATGATTTGTTTGAAAGATATGAATTTTTGAAGACGCCATGAATTATCGTAATAAGTGACACATGAGTGTAACTCTGATACTAAAGGTGCTGAGCTTGCGAGTGAATTTACAAAGAAAGTTTATTAAGATATTATGTAATATAGGCAAAATTAGGGGTAGTTTAAGTCATCATTTCGCTGAATTATAATTTGTTTAAAAGATATGAATTTATGTAGCTATTGTATAACATTAGATAGTAATCACTGGTATCTGACTTTTGATATTTAATTACATTATTAAGAAACATTTTTCAGAATACTTCATAGAGATGAGTCGTTGCATGAGCTAGTAATAGTTTAACTTTGACACGTGACACACTCAACTGAAATACATGACGCACTCAAACTTCAATCTAATTTATAATACTTCAGTTTGGAGTTCAAGTCCAATACCCACAATCAAGGACTACTGAACACAAAATTGACATAACATTTCAATTTTCATTATCTCCTACCCCCTTGATGTCTATGATATCTTCAACAGCTGCGTCAGAGTTGAATTATTACTATTGTAACGTTAAAACAAACAAGGAAGATGTTAAGTGTAGTTTGCATTTACTTTATGAGAATTAAAATTGGTAACAGATTTATTGTATCTGAATGTCCGAGTGATAAGTCAAAGTCTGACAAGTTATTAAACGCGCAGTACCTAAACTATTTGATCAGAATCAATATTTATAACAAAACAAAGGCACTCTGTATGAATATTTTAATGGAATATTTGGAACGAACGCAACAAACAGAAAATGCCACTTATAATACTATGATCCAGTTTAATGGAAACGATCGAATGCGACTGGTTGTATTTGGAAAACATCAGGACAGTGAAAAATTCCGGCTGACGGCAGAAATATCGCCGGTGGATGACACGTGTGATCAGAAGAGCCATAAAACACTGGGCGAAATAACCTGTCGATTAATGTACACAGACGAAAATATTTGAATCTGTCGGATATTAGCGCGTGCGCGGGATGATTTACGAGCGCTTTTTGCGCGGGCTACGGGAGTGCAACTACGAGAAATTTATTTAAACTGCGAGAACGTTTATGCGCATAGCTGGAGCTACCGTTTAGATTATCAAACATCGCGTTGAAAATAATCCGTCAATGTTTCGAAAATACACCTATCGTTTTCCGTGTCGTTTCATCAGTCGAACACTTGTTCAAACGGATATCCGAATAATAGTCGAATAAAAATGTCAGCTTCGTGCGCTTTTGCCTGTCAATAATACGGATAGTAATTTTATTGAATCGAATATTTTTAATCGGGAGAGGAAATTGTGTTTATGAATTTTCATTCATAAGAGAAACGGTGGATAACTTTCTTTATTCCTCAGTGGCAATTAATGACTTCCTCAGTAGCAGTTAATGATGCAACTGTCCAGAAAATTAAAGATAAGAGACATCTTAAAGGGTTGAAGTTAAAGGGGTTGTATCACAAGCTTTACATAATTAACTGAACTATTCAAATTCGTGCATATTTATATCTGCGAATCTGTATGCGCATATAGGACCATTAATTATTGAATCGTTCAAGATTTTCCACGATTCTGTAACTGAAATACGTACCGATGTCAATCCACGAGTTGGCGCGAGGCTGACGCGTTCACAAGAGCTATTGGTCAGAATAGAAAATGGACGCCGGTATTTTCGGCGGTACTGGCTCGAGCGGTCGCCAATTAGGCCAAAAGTGGCAGGCAAACGTCTCGAGAGCGAGTGAGATAGAATCGCGTTCAGCAGTTGTTGTCATTATTATTCTTATTTGCCGAAATGTAACTGGAAGTGTTCACGGTGGAGCTTCTTTTACTTTGAGTCGATCACGCGTCAACTCGTGGGTCGACATCGGTACACGGGTCGGAAGACAGGTTAGCAACGCTAATCTCGAATTAGTTGTTGCTAACTGCAACTTGAAGGCACGCGGCCATAAACCGCGATTAAGGAACTAACGACCAAAAACCGCGGTGATATCTCGACGATGGGCATTTTTACGTGTTTCTCGCCGACTGCGAGGCTAGGAAAAATTTCAAGCTTCGAGTAATTATCTAACAGATGGGGAAATTCCTTGAGATACTTAAGAGAATTAACAAATAGAATTTGTTGGGGTATTTGCAGAATTCTTGGAAATGGGCTGGAAAATTAATTGTAGGATTTCATTATTTTTACACTTGTGTTATTTTGTTGTATTTGTGAAGGAATTGTTCTTAATTTTATAGTTAATTATAATTATTGTGTTGATAGTTATGTAATTAATATTGATTAATTTTTACGTTAACGAAAATTTTTTAAATTATATTGCATCAACATAATATTAATTAGATCTCTGTCTTCATTTTTACATTAATAGGTTTGTATATTAAATATACATACGTTAGTGCATGTATGCATTTATTTTTATGTTAATTCAATTTCTACAATTTCTTCTTGTACATCAATTAATTCTTGTATCTCTTGAATATCTCTATTAATTAAACTTCACACGAATTAATTTCTATGTTCATTCAATTGCATTATCACTTAATTCTTGTATTAATAATATTCCTCTAAAATTAACACTAATTAATTTTCACATAAGCTTGCAAATAAATTATAATTCTATAGTAAAATTAACGTTATGATTTCAGTATAAATTAATCTGTGTTTCAGTAATTAATTACAACAGAATTCATCCCCACATAACAATTAATCTTATACAACCATAATGTCAAAGGTCTGATTTATTTCTGAACCTAAAATTAAGCAAGCTTCACGAAAGCAACAATTAAACCAGCTCGAAACCGTCAATTGAAATTGTTGATTGTTTATGGCATCCCTGAAGATTCTATCCGAGTAACAAAGGGATCCAGTCGGAATTCAATTAATTCCAAGTTGACGTACAAACTGCTAATCGTTTTTACTCGTCAAAGTGGAATTATTCATAGGCATTGCAATTACAATAACTGCATAAAGCTGAGAATTTCCATGCAGCATGATTAAGGAAGTCGACAGATCCGTGTGTAGCCGAGGAGAGCGAATCTTCTCGACTGTTGCCTTGTGCTACTCTCCTGAATACGCTAAAACATTCTGCCCGTGAGAATCGCGAGGGAACTTGAATTTGTGTAAACAAAGGGGAACGACGGAAACACGGTGAATGCCGGTAAAGATGGAATAAAGGGGAAACGGTGGAGGGAATCGTAACGAGCTAGCAACAATAAAACGATTCGATAAATAAGCAAGATGCTAAGAGTCAGTATCTAGGGTTGCAAGCTGAATTTTAGGGAAATTTTTTATTTTTATTTGTAAAATTTTTAAGTTTTTAATTTTTCAACTTGGCAATTTTTTCAAATTAGTAAAATTTGACAATTTCGAGACTTTCATCTTCCACATTCCTTATTTCCAAAGTTTCACGTTTTTTATATTCCACATTTCCTAAATTTTATATTTTCCACATTCCACATTGACCAAATTTATTTTCTTCCAATTTTATTATTACCAGATTCTACATTTCCTATTCCACATTCCCTATTCTATATTCCCTATTCCACATTCCCTATTCCACATTCCCTATTCCACATTCCCTATTCCACATTCCCTATTCCACATTCCCTATTCCACATTCCCTATTCCACATTCCCTATTCCACATTCCCTATTCCACATTCCCTATTCCACATTCCCTATTCCACATTCTACAAATTCCATACTCCTCACATTCCACATTCCTCAAATTTACTTTCTCCCAATTCCATTATCCCCAGATTCCACATTCCCTATTCCACATTCCTCAAATTCCATACTCCTCACATTCCACATTCCTCAAATTTACTTTCTCCCAATTCCATTATCCCCAGATTCCACATTCTCTATTCCACATTCCTCAAATTCCATACTCCTCACATTCCACATTCCTCAAATTTACTTTCTCCCAATTCCATTATCCCCAGATTCCACATTCCCTATTCCACATTCTACAAATTCCATACTCCTCATATTCCACATTCCTCAAATTTACTTTCTCCCAATTCCATTATCCTCAGATTCCACATTCCTCAAATTCCATACTCCTCACATTTCACATTCCTCAAATTTACTTTCTCCCAATTCCATATTCCTCAGACTCCACATTCCCTATTCCAGATTCATCAAATTTTCCAAATTCCCTACATTCCCCGAAATCCACGAATCTCCCAGGTTCCATAAATCCCCTAAAATTCCCAAATTTCCTAAGTTCTCCAAATCCACCAAATTCCCCAAATTCCCAAATTTCCTAAGTTCTCTAAATCCACCAAATTCCTAAATTCTCAAAATTCCAAAATTTCCCAAGTTCTCTAAATCCACCAAATTCCTAAATTCTCCAAATTCCAAAATTTCCAAAATTTTGCAAAATTTTGCAAACTTCTGAACTACCAAAATTCCCAAATTTTCGAATATTGAAGCTTGCAAGGTTCAGTACACCAGTGTTTATACATGGACCAACGAAAAACGAAGTAATGACCAATCATATTTCTCCCGCATCGGCAATTTCCCTAGGGAAGTGAATCATGTTCGCGGGAGTACACATATATCAGAAGTGATTCGAAGTGATTACAAGCCCATCACCGATCAACGCTGGCTTGCTACAAGGGAACAATGTAGAAGAGCTATTTATCATGCTGCGAGGAGACGTTATCAGGATTACATCTAATTATTCGAAGCGGCAGATTGCGAAGGATGTTACTCCGGAAACGGGATTAACGCGTGTTCAAATCATCTCTTCCATCTGGGTTGATGAAAAGTTCTTCACTTAATGAAACAAGGATCCTTATATTTATACAAAGCTCCCTTAATTTAACTGCCATAAAGTAGCAGATGTTTAAATAAAATTATGATAGGTACCAAAGTAATATAAAAAAAAGTTTTAGGAAATTTTAATCATAAAACAAGGTTAAACAGGAGTGATTTTCTGAAATGAAATAAACATGAAATTTATTTCATAAAATAATATTATAAAATAAAATAAACTTGCTATAAGATAAACCTGAAAGTGTTATTATAAAACAAAATAATTCTAACTTGAAATAAAGTTATTATAAAATAATATATCTGAAAGAATGTTAACCTAAAAAAAAAATATGTGAAACAGTCTTATTAAAAAATAAAATAAATCAGAAATAATTATAACTTGAAACTTAACGAAAATAAATGTAAAACAATTTTATCCTAAACTAGTCCGAATATCATATTAAAACTAAAATTCCACTCCAATATATAAAATAAAATAAATTAAAATAAACCTGAAGCAGTCTTACTCTAAAATAAAATATACTTGAAATAATCTTACCCTAAAATACTCCTCCTAATATTAACACCCAAATTCCAGCCCAATATATAAAATAAAATAAATCTAAAATAACCGTAACCTAAAATAAATCTGAAATAACCCAAAATAAAACAAGTCTAAAATAGTCTTATTCTAAACTAAACCTGAAATCTCACCCTAAAATACCCCTCCTAATATTAAGATCCAAATTCTACCCTAAACTATAAAATAAAATATATTTGAAATAACCCTGACCTAAAATAAACCTAAAATAACCCCAACCCAAAATAAAACAAATTAAAATAGTCTTATTCTAAACTAAACCTGAAATCTCACCCTATCACATTAAATACACCCCCAATATCGTGACGAAGTATCCAACACATGATTACCCGTTAATACCCAGTTTAGAAGCAGGTATTTATCCCTAAGTACTAGTGGCAGGTATTAATCAATTTCGCTCGTTAAACTACCACGACCTATGCCCATAATTCCGCAGAAGTAGCTTTAGCTCTGATCCGCCTTATTCCCTAGATCGTTGGTGGCACTATTAGAAAAGTCGATCAATTATTTGCGAGTAGCTTTCAACGCTGCAAGCGAGTACAATAACTCGAGCCAACTTATAAGCTGATTTCAAATCTCGCAAGATTCCTCGGGCAAAGCCGTTGCGAAAAAAAGTTAATGGAAGAAGCCTCGAACACCGAGGCGTTCTTTTATCTATCACGCAAACAGCTACTTTAATGGTCCTGTTTAATTAACCACACTCGATATCTTGTACCTGAATTTTTTGTTTAACTTTACGTAAGATATTCGCGAGTTATCGGTAGTTTGATGTAAGTTTCCCATTGTTCTGCCCACCGGAAAACTTCTAGTAGAAGGAATAAAAGTGGACAGGGCCTTGAAGCTGATTATAATTTCAAGATTCTGGAAGTTTTAATTGGATACTCGCTTTATGTTATCGGGTTAATAGTTATTAATTATGTTGGAGAGGAAGGTGGAATTTGAAGATGTGTAAAATGGCTAGGGTAGTTTGACGCTTTAACGCTAGTCATTCCCCCAATTTCAAATTCTCCAAATACCACATTCTTTAATTTGCAAATCCCCCAAATTCCAAATTCCCCAAATTCCCCAAATTCCAAATTCCAAATCCCCCAAATTTCCAGTTCCCCAAATTCCCAATTTCCCCAAATTCCAGATTCCCCAAATTCCAAATTCCCCAAATTCCAGATTCCCCAAATTCTCAATTCCCTAAATTCCCATTTCCCCAAATTCCAAATTCCTGAAATTCCAAATTCCCCAAATTCCAAATTCCCCAAATTCCAAATCTCCCAAATTCCAAATCCCCCAAATTCCAAATTCCCCAAATTCCAAATCCCCCAAATTTCCAGTTCCCCAAATTCCCAATTTCCCCAAATTCCAGATTCCCCAAATTCCAAATTCCCCAAATTCCAGATTCCCCAAATTCTCAATTCCCTAAATTCCCATTTCCCCAAATTCCAAATTCCCGAAATTCCAAATTCCCTAAATTCCAAATCCCCCAAATTCCAAATCTCCCAAATTCCAAATCCCCCAAATTCCAAATCCCCCAAATTCCAAATCCCACAAATTTCCAATCCCCCAAATTCCAAATCCCCCAAATTCCAAATCTCCCAAATTCCAAATCCCCCAATTTCCAAATCTCCCAAATTCCAAATCCCCCAAATTTCAAATCCCCCAAATTCCAAATCCCCCAAATTCCAAATCCCCCAAATTCCAAATCCCACAAATTTCCAATTCCCCAAATTCCCAATTTCCCCAAATTCCAGATTCTCCAAATTCTCAATTCCCTAAATTCCCATTTCCCCAAATTCCAAATCCCCCAAATTCCAAATCCCCCAAATTCCAAATCCCCCAAATTCCAAATCCCACAAATTTCCAATTCCCCAAATTCCAAATTCCCCAAATTCAAAAATTTCAAAATTCTCAAAAAATCCCAAAATTCCAAAATTCTCAGAAACCCCAAAATTTCAAAATTCTCAAAAAACTCAGAATTCCAAAATCTCAAACCCCAATTTTCCCAGCTCCCAAAAACAATAAAATTCAAGAAACTGAAATCAATGGCGTTATTAAAAGTTTCGAAAATTTTTCTACCGTGTAGCGGTTCACTCGTATTCAATTGTTCGTGGCGGTTTCATTTCAGATGTTCTCGCCTCAAAGGGGATTCGACACGCGGCACGTCATATCCCCGCGTCAGAACCTGCTGTAAACTGCAGTTTGCAGCGAAGTCGAAGAAAAATGCCATTTTTGGCTTTAATTAAACTTGAGGGAACTGCACGTCACACGCACGTGTGTCTCGCGGACATGCTCCGCTCGCGTTGTCAAGAAATCTAATTGAAGTGCTTGAAAGCGAGCCGGGGGGTTATTATGGGGGGTGAAACGTAGGAAAAAACTTCACGTTCTGATTTTCCATGGGTTTTTTCTAATTGAAAACAATCTCTGCCGACGACTACCTGGAATTAATCTGACCCTTTGATAAAAATGGGACATTCTTCCAAGTTAACCTCGACGTTCAAAATTTTTTAATCCAGAAATTTTATTAGCATCGATGTTTAATCGTACCGCGCAAGGATCCGAAATTATAAACGAATCTCCCGGGGTGGAGTTAATTATGAACTTGTCAAGCGAATTTGTTTTCACTCATTTATTTAGCACCGAAAATTAAACTCGGTTTTAACTGACTTTTTTTGTTCGAAGATTGAAACGTTTCGATCCAAATTAGTCTTGATCATTAATTTCGGGAAGAATGCAATTTGAGCGTGTATTTAATTGCGAGGAAAAACAATCGCGCTCAAGCGATTCAATAACGCGAACGAATTTATAGGCACATTTTGCTCGTTATTTCGTTTCATCCATTTTCCGCGCGGCTGAAAATCATCCGTGAGCGAACTGCGTCAACTCTGTCGAACGCGTTTTTCGCTCGATTCGATATAAGGATCGTTTACCGGATAGCAGTTAATAATTTTTCTGGAATTTTTTAACCTTAAGGCTTTTTGAGAATTTTTAAATTTGAGGGTTTTTCGAGAATTTTGAAATTTTGGGATTTTTTAGGAATTTTGAAATTTTTGTATTGGGGGGATTTGGAATTTGAGGGATTTGGAATTTGGGGGATTTGGAATTTGGGGAATTTGGAATGTCGGGAATTTGGAATTTGGGGAAATGGGAATTTAGGGAATTGAGAATTTGGGGAATTTGGTATTTGGGGAATTTGGAATTTGGGGAATTGGAAATTTGGGTGATTTGGAATTTGGGGGATTTGGAATTTGGGGAAACGGGAATTTAGGGAATTTGGTATGTGGAATTTGGAATTTGGGGAATTTGGAATTTGGAGGATTTGGAATTTGGGGAGAGTGGAATTTGGGGAATTTGGAATTTGGGGAAAGTGGAATTTGGGAAATTTGGAATTTGGGAAATTTGGAATTTGGGAAATTTGGAATTTGAGATATTTGGAATTTGGGAAATTTGGAATTTGGGAAATTTGGAATTTGGGAAATTTGGAATTTGGGAAATTTGAAATTTGGGGAATTTGGAATTTGGGGGATTTGGAATTTGAGGAATTTGGAATTTGGGGAGAGTGGAATTTGGGGGATTTGGAATTTGGGGGATTTGAAATTTAGGAAATTTGGAATTTGGGGAGAGTGGAATTTAGGGAATTTGGAATTTGGGGAGAGTGGAATTTGGGGAAAATGGAATTTGGGAAATTTGGAATTTGGGGAGAGTGGAATTTAGGGAATTTGGAATTTGGGGAGAGTGGAATTTGGGGAGAGTGGAATTTGGGGAAAATGGAATTTGGGGAAAATGGAATTTGGGAAATTTGGAATTTGGGGAGAGTGGAATTTAGGGAATTTGGGGAGAGTGGAATTTGGGGAAAATGGAATTTGGGGAATTTGGAATTTGGGAAGAATGGAATTTGGGGAAAATGGAATTTGGGGAATTTGGAATTTGGAGAATTGGAAATTTGTGGGATTTGGAATTTAGGAAATATGGAACTATTCAAGTGGACCTCCTTCCAATAAATATTGCTTTAATTTACGTCCTCCAACAATACACCCCTAACTTATCTTTATAAAACAAACCCCCACAAATTCAAAATTTCCCATTAAAATCTGCAACTCCACAACCGAGTAGCCGAAAGAAAGCAGTGTAATATCGACAAGTATACAAGCCAGCCACGCTACTTCGCGTGCGGCCAGCTGAATAAATAATTAGTGAAATTATCAGAGGGCCAGCAACTAGGAAAAGAGAGGAAAATGGCGTTTGGTAGGGAGGAAGAAATAAGAAGAAAAAAAAAAACTGGGAACAGAGCAGCAGACGGGTATTGTCTGGAAGCAGGGACCGTCCCGGTTTCACCGCTCTTATTTTCTTCTTTCTCATCATGGCGAGCCCATTCACCCGCAATTAGGATTATTTATTTTTCCCCGGTCGACGTCGCGGGGAGGACACACTGTCGAAACCTCCTCCTCTGGAACCGACGTTTTTTTCACCTTGGCAAAGTGGATCTACGCGGTTCGTGCATTTGCCTTTCATTTCCATGCGATAAAAACCCTCTTTCTCTTCGATTCCCGGCTGATAAAAAGAGACCTTGGCGGCCGGCTAGAGTAAATGATAATGATATTGATGAATGGAACGTCGCTCGTGCAAATGCATATTCTTAAAGGGAATTCTTAAAGCGATTAAGTGGAAATGGGTGCTTTCATTGTTCACGGTGTTTCGTATTTGAATAAGGGAGTTGTTTATTTTACTTGTAATGAGAGGTTGAGGGGTGTTTCTGGACATTGGAATATTTCTGCAGTGTGTGGGAAGTCACTGTCACTCGAATTAGTTGTTTTACAAATTCTTTTAATTACCCACATTCAAAATTTGAACAAAATTTCTCAAATTCCCCAAATTTCAAATTTCCCAAATTCCACACTCCCCAAATTCCAAATTCCCCAAATTCCATTTTCCCCAAATTCCATTTTCCCCAAATTCCATTCTTCCCAAATTCCATTTTCCCCAAATTCCATTCTTCCCAAAATCCAAATTCCCCAAATTCCATTTTTCCCAAATTCCACTCTCCCCAAATTCCACTCTCCCCAAATTCCAAATTCCCCAAATTCCACTCTCCCCAAATTCCAAATTCCCCAAATTCCACTCTCCCCAAATTCCAAATTCCCCAAATTCCACTCTCCCCAAATTCCAAATTCCCCAGATTCCAAATTCCCCAAATTACAAATCCCCCAAATTCCAAATTCCCCAAATTCCAAATCCCCCAAATTCCAAATCCCCCAAATTCCAAATTCCCCAAATTCCAAATTCCCCAAATTCCAAATTCCCCAGATTCCAAATTCCCCAAATTCCAAATTACCCAAATTCCACTCTCCTCAAATTCCAAATTTCCCAAATTCTAAATTCCCCAAATACCAAATTCCCCAAAATCCAAATCCCCCGAATTCTCAATTCCCCAAATTCCAAATCCCCCAAATTCCAACTTCCCCAAATTCCAAATTCCCTAAATTCTCCAAATCCCCCAAATTCTCCAAAATTTCCAAATTCGCCGAATTCCCCAAATCCCCTAAATTTCTTAAATTCTCCAAATCCCCCAAGTTCTAAAAAATTTGCAAATTCGCCGAATTACCCAAATCCCCCAAATTCCCCGAATTCCCCAAATTTCCCCTATTAACAGAATCCTATTCCTCAGTATTCAATTACGGTAATACACAAAATGATTATATATCGCGTCCTCAAACCACCCCTCGAGAGAGTATCATAAAATAAAACGAACTAGCGATAAAATTAGAGAAGCTTGCCAGAATACGAGCGGCAAGCGTTCGCATATGAAATTCAGCATGTCCCGTGCGCGTTATTTGATCAATATTCTGAAGTTAGACGGAAACGTTTCCGGTCCGAGATCGAATTTTGCGCGACCGCACCGCTGGAAATGAGACGAATTAAATCCAGCTGAACGCGAAACTTTGCCGTGCATCATTCAGAAGTCACAGAAAGCGCGTGTTTATGTTGTATCAACGAGAACTACGAGCCCCGCACGATGGAATCGTTGCTAAACTTATTTAACGGCGGACCAGTCGCGTCCGTTTCCCGTTGCTATCCAAATTTGCATGGTTAACAGTACAATATTTAACTACGTAACAACCCTGATGCTGGAATGCTCCATCAGCGTAATTACGCAGTAAGGTTCTCGTGACCTTTCCTCCAAATTTATTGTTGTTTTTACTCTCCACTATTTTGGACAGTTTTCGATACAAAAATATTTATTTAGTATTTAATTATTGACATTTTGTTATTTTAATTTTGGGGCGATTCGTTTTGTGCTATTATGATATAGACGGTTTGTGGGCACTATAAAGTTGACATAATTGTACATACTTGTAAACAGTTCTATATACAGGTTGTCTCACAACTAGTGTAGGTCCCTGAAATAGGGGGTAGACGTGATTTTGAATAAGATTTCCCTTTACAAAAATGGGGTGTGAAGCTTAGTTTTTGAATTGTTAAGGAATATAATTTTTCCCTCCGTAATTTCCACGCGCTGTAATTTTTACGCGCCGTAATTCTCACACGCCATAATTCTACGCGCTGTATTTCCACGCGCTGTAATTTCACGCGCCGTAATTCCCACGCGCCGTATTTCCACGCTCCGTATTTCCACGTGCTGTAATTTCACGCGCCGTAATTCCCACGCGCCGTATTTCCACGTGCTGTAATTTCACGCGCCGTAATTCTCACACGCCGTATTTCCATGTGCTGTAATTTCACGCGCCGTAATTCCCACGCGCCGTATTTCCACGCTCCGTATTTTCACGTGTTGTAATTTCACGCGCCGTAATTCCCACACGCCATAATTCTACGCGCCGTATTTCCACGCGGTATAATTTCACGCGCCGTAATTCCCACACGCCATAATTCTACGCGCCGTATTTCCACGTGCTGTAATTTCACGCGCCGTAATTCCCACGCGCCGTATTTCCACGTGCCGTATTTCCACGTGCTGTAATTTCACGCGCCGTAATTCCCACGCGCCGTATTTCCACGTGCTGTAATTTCACGCGCCGTATTTCCACGCGCTGTAATTTCACGCGCCGTAATTCCCACGCGCCATAATTCCATTCTCTACATTCTTTGTCTTAATGTTACAACAATAATTAAATCGCCCTGTGCGATGCACTCGTGAAAATCATAAATTAAGGGTTAAACCATCGCTAAAATTGAAATACTCAAAACATTCCAAAATAAAATTCAAACGTGTAAAAGTAATTGTTTAATTTTCCATCCCATGAAAGTCGACGCTGAAAAAGAATGCATAATGCATGGAGGCCGTAGGATATTTCTAGCATTTCGAAGAAGCAAAAGAGAAGCGATTCGCAATTTCAGCTGCAACACACGGCACGCGAGACACCATTGCAATTTATTTATTTCCTTACCTCCCGCCGAATTATCGATCGCTCAACGAATATTAGATTTACCAAGGAAATATCTACTCACGGGTCAAAATGGCTCAATTGGTTAGAGCAGTGAGCCGGCAAACGAAAAATCCGGCTTCGAATCACGGTCCGGTAAACCGGCACGACCTTTTCTTCCAACCACGCGACACAAAATAAAAGACTCTTTATATAGTGCCGTTTATTTCCCCGTAAATTCCCTGCCATTTCTGTATCCAACGGTAAGCAACACGCAAATCTTCGTTCTTTTCTACCATGCTTACGGAAATAATCATGTTATTCGTCTTTTCCGTCTCGCAAAGTCATTTCACGGAGTTTCTTTCAGCTGATTTTTCTACCCCCTCAAGAGATATTCTTTTCCGCGATTGCATTTCGACGTTATGAAATTTTATTGTGTTGCTGAAATTGTGTCGAGTTAATGCTTCATATTAAATTTCTTGAAACCATTCTTTGATCTAGAATGCTGAATAGTCTAGATTTTTAGATTTCTAAGGGTAGTGTTCATTATTTGAGTTAAATTCAACAAATATCTTCAGTTGCAAATAATACTTTATTGCAAACAACTGATTTCCACAGTAATGTATAATAAACTTGCAGAGTAGGTACATTACAAAATTGACCAACAAATATGGAAGCAATTACACTGACTCATAGCAAATAATTCGTTACAAATTTCTTCACATGTTCTTACATTTCAAAGTGTCTTAATGTGAAGAAAATTCCAATAGTTCAGTAAATAAAAGTGCGAACCAAGAAGCGAACGACGGTTAGTCCAGCGTGTACACATTAACAGAAGACACACGAGGAAGTCGTAACCGGACGTTTAACAACGCGAACATAGAGAAACGTTGCCGTACTCCGTTCAACTCGTTTGTCACTGAATTACCGTACTGGTTCGAGCTCGGCTCCAGTCTGCATGTAGTTCTCCAAGTGCGCGATAAAGCCTTCGTAAATCGCGACGCCGACACGCGTGATTTCCTTCTTCCTTCCTTGCTTCCCTCGCTACTTTCTTGTCCCGATTTTCCGTAACCAGATTCCGGATCTACCTAGTTATGCTGGACTAGCTTAGGTTAAAAAACAACACCTCTTTTTGCTACTCCTACAATTTTGTTGCGAACCTTGCACGATAGTTGCTGCGTTGGGAAAATTGATTGGTAATTTTTATTGGTGATCGATTGGTAAGGGTAAAAATTTGGTATTTTGGAATTTTTTAGTTTTTTCAGAATTTCAGAAATGTTTGAATTTTTGAATGTTTGAGGTTGTTGAAAGTTTTGAGAATTTTGAAATTTTTGATAATTTTGAAAGTTTTTAATTTTGGAATTTTATAAATTCTTAAACTCCTCAAACTCCCCAACCTTGAACTTCCCAAACCCTCACCTCACCTCTCCTATTTCACACATCTCCATCTACAAATCACTAAAACAACAAAGCCACGTAAACATCAGTTCATATCCCAAATAAAAGATAAATATGCAAACGTTTGTATCTCATAGAATCGCAACATTCTTCATTCTATTTGTCACGTTTTGTACTTAATCACGTAATATTTGCTAGCCAGCAGCACAGAGGTCGTTTCTCCAGCTCGTTTGTACAATTTCAGATATTCTTTTTAACTTTTTTCGTCGTACACCTCCATTCTCGTGTCTTTTCACGCTGTTTTTTGCGTGCAGTCTCAAGCACCCTTTTTCACACGGATTCTCGCTCGTTTCCATTCTGTCTCGGTTCATCGCTGCTTTGCACGTACTCCCTTCTTATCGTTGGCTTTACCTAATTTTTTATGCTCTTGCTCTATGTACCCTTCGTTTTTTTAAACACCCTCTCACGTTTCTCGTCCTGCTCCTTTTTGCGGTTTCACTGTGTCTTGTTTTTACCCTGATTTGCACCGCTAGAGGTGAGCTACTGAATCTTCTGCTTCTCGCTTTTGTGCTACTCTAAATATTCTTTGTACTTTATGGAACTTTATGTACTAGGATTTAGGTGGTTCTCGGAGAAATTACTGTGACGGAGGTATGGGCAATCGTTTGGTTTTGAATGATTATTTTAAGATGATTATTTTGATAGAATGTTAATAATTTAAAAAGTAAGACATTTAGAAATTTATGAGTAATAAAATTCCAGTTTTCAAAAAATCCCAAAATTGTTAAATTCTGAAAACAGCCCAAAATTTAAAAATTCTGAAAACAGCTCAAAATTTGAAAATACTGAAAACAACCCAAAATTTAAAAATTCTGAAAACAACCCAAAATATAAAAATTCTGAAAACACCACAAAATTATAAAATTCTGAAAACATCCCAATAATTTAAAAATTCTGAAAACGCCCCAAAATTCTTAAATTCTAAAATAAAACACAAAATTAAAAAATTCTGAAAACAGCCAAAAATTCTTAAATTCTAAAAAAAAAACAAAATTTAAAAATTCTGAAAACAGCCAAAAATTCTTAAATTCTAAAAAAAAAACACAAAATTTAAAAATTCTGAAAACAGCTAAAAATTTAAAAATTCTGAAAACAACCCAAAATTAAAAATTTCTGAACACACCCCAAAAATTAAAAAATTCTGAAAACACCACAAAATTTAAAAATTCTGAACACACCCCAAATATTAAAAATTCTGAAAACACCTAAAAATTTAAAAATTCTGAAAACACCTCAAAATTTAAAAATTCTGAAAACACCCAAAATTTAAAAATTCTGAAAACACCCCAAAATCCCAAAGTTCCAAAATTGAAAGTTTTGAAATGTAGGTTCCATTAAAAGTCCCAAAAATTTGACAAAATATACTCCCAGAATAATGTCCAATTACATCACCTGACATCTCAACATCCACTAAAAAATATCTGTCTTCATGTTTCTCTCTACGAAATCACTTTACCTACAATTAAAGCAAGCGTTGCAAATCAGCTCCTCGTATTCCGCCATAAAAGTCCTCGGATTTACCGCGGTACCCTTTTTTCCTTTGTGTACGCGAAAGCATTAATTAGTGGATCGTTTAAAATCGAGGCTCTAAATTCGCACAAAGATTAAGGCGAAAGTTAACCGGGATTATGGCGAGCTTAACTTGAAACCAAATTGTCGAAGTTTAATCTCTAATTAGCATCACGAAGGTGTACCTTGCTATAGTCGCTCATTGCGTATTTCACTTCGAATGCTCTTGTGTGATGTACAATGCCTGGAAACTTTTCGTCATACTTTGTCATCCATTCTCCTTTCTCGTTTTCTAACCTCTTTACAGCCTTTATATCCTTCAATGTGAAATTCGACAAAGTTTGATACCTAAACTTTCATATTTGTTAACGAATATCTGTTGGATTTATGGTTGACAGGGAATTATTTAACGTGGATTTATCTGCGTTAACCTCTTAGACTGCGTTTGTACTAGTTTTTCTTCCATCAGGTCCTACGTCATCATTTGACCCACACTCTTTTAACACAAATGTAGAGATTCAAATAAATTAAGCTAACCTCCCTATTTCTCTCATATGTTACATCCTTCAATGTGAAATTCGACAAAGTTTGATACCTAAACTTTCATATTTGTTACGTCAAAAGTATCTTTGCAAGGTTACCATCCAGTTTAAACTATTAGGCCAGTTTAACCTCTGTACGGTCCACTACAGATGTGGACTATACAGATGTGATTCAAATTAAGAAACGCAAAAATACCTACTTGCACATGCCACCGCACGGCTTATAAACACGGTGTACATAGTGTAAATGGTCCTTTAGAATCGACACTATAGTGCTTTTCGGTCGCCATCTTCCTGTACGGTCCGCTATAGTGGCTCTCGAATGTCGTAGATCACACAGCGCCACAGTGGCTCGCTCTACCGGCTCACCGTTTCAATCGAATGATCTTTTCACATGTTTTGATTCGCACTTGCCTCCACCACGTCCCACAAGAGTATTAACAAATCCCGCAAAAGTACATTACATGTAAACAAAGGTACCAAGTTTAGGCACCATGGTTCTGCACTGATACACGTATGGGAAACATTTGGAAATTATTTTGTGATTTTCTAAAAAGTAAATTGTCAAAGTTAAAGTATCTTTGGGAAAAATAATTCGATCAAAACTTCGTTTGTAGTTGCTAGAACAGGGTGACATAGTAATTCGAACTGTACCCTTAAAGGAGCTCGAATTTCCAAAATTTCCTCCGAGTCTCTAAGTCAAGTTCATTTCGCAGCCACAAATCCTGCAGCTCTCGAATTTCCAATTCCCTAAATTGGGACGTTGGTAATTCTCCAATGCCTAAATTCACGTTCTACACGGTCTCAGCGCGGAGAGCAACGTTCGCAATTAAACGATGGAACGCTAAGGCGAATCCGAACGAAAGAGTACGTACACATTGCCTTAAGTTGCCTTTCAACCGGGCAACTTTACGTGCTCGTAAAAGTAAGAAAGAGAGGGGTCCGCGATCGTTCGGCTGTATAAAAGTACAGTTTCAAAGAGCGTGGAATTAACATATTCAGAGGTGGAGGCGTGTTGCGTGCGAAGTTCAAGAGAGCCGTTTAACCGAGCTCGTCCAAAGGGAACTTGTCGGAACTTTAAATAGTCCAACCGCGAGAACGGCTAAGTGAAAACTACTTTTCACCTTGCAGAACACGTATTTCTTTGGTCACGCTTTGGATACGGAATTAGCCGAACTCAAATCTCCGGGAATTTGCGTAATCGTCGTGTTGTGAAACGTCGATTTTGCTATGAAACTATGGACGAGTTATTTTATACTGAGTGGCTGATGCTTGTTGCTTTTTGTAACCTGGAAAATCTTTGAAAAAGGAAAAAAATTACAGTGTACGATACTGTGTTGTATACTACTGTATACTTATTGTTGAAGTACAATAGTACAAAGTAAAACATGCAAGTTTGGAACACTGTATATAAGATGATCTTTTGATGTAGATAATATAAAATTGCCTATGTCTAATCTAAAGTTACGTCACATAGCACAGAACATGTACATCACCATCAAGGTATGAGAAAGTTACAGGCTCCTCTAATTTCAAGATCGATACCAAATACTCTGCCAAATATAGACACCAGAAAATAGACCTAGACATTTTCAATACATAATTGCAAGAGTCATAAGCAATCAGTATGTTGAAAAACTCATATGTGTCCTTACTATAACATGAGACTGTCTGGTCCACCTGGAATATCTAGTTAGAACCACCATAATCATTCAAATCATCAGAAGCTTGATGTAGACTGCTCAGAAGGTTCATAGGTAGCCCTTGAACGTCCAGTGCAAGTACCTTTGCTAGCCCAATGGCCATCAAATTGCCCTGTCCACCTGGAATATCTAGTTAGAACCACCATAATCATTCAAATCATCAGAAGCTTGATGTAGACTGCTCAGAAGGTTCATAGGTAGCCCCTGAAAGTCCCAGTGCAAGTATTTCTGCTAATCAAATGCTACAAAATTGTCCTGCTCACCTTAACAGCCTTAACAGATGGTTATTCCAATTCTCCAAAAATTGTACCTGCTGTCCACAAAGTTCATAGGCACCCCTTAAAAGCACCCCTCGAAAACAATCCAATCCCATCTTCGCTAATTCAACTACTAAACTTGTCCTATCTACATTAAATTCCAGTCCAAACATCCGTATTATCATAAAATTACCCGCCCAAAGGTCGATCGTTCAAATGCAAACACCACAGAATTGACCTATCCATCTTGAATTTCGTGTAACGCGTTAGAATTTGCAGAACAGGCGGGCGTTTATTTCCGGGAAGCTCTCGGTAACGACTGTTCGTGTAATTCGGCGGATTACCGGAAACGTAGGAACTTCATCCCGTGTTACGGTTTCCCACGGGATCGCGGTGCATACGCGGAGCAACGGTTGAGACGAGGGGTTTGGAGCCTGTTAACGTTCTCGGGAATACGGCGTCGATTAGAGACGTCGCGACGCTTCGCGTTCAAACGGCTTCGCGTCTGGTGTCACGAGCCTGTGTATAAATAGCACGCACAGGTCGTCGCGTGAGCCTGTGAGGATAATTCGTGTCAGCAGGCCCGACGCCTTCTCGAGATCGTGCAAGCGTGAAGATACCGGCTCGATCCACCTGACCGACCAAGACTTCCGGGGCGATGTTCATCAGAAGATTATCTTAGCATATCTTTTCGAGAGCATCGTTATCTAATATTGGACCTGCAGGCAAATTTACTTTAGTAGGGGCCTGAGGAGCTAGGACTAGGTGAATACCACTAGGTGACTACCAATAGGTGACTAGGACTAGGTGACTAGGACTAGGTGACTGGGACTAGGTGACTACCACTAGGTGACAAGGACTATGTGATTACCACTAGGTGACAAGGACTAGGTGACTACCACTAGGTGACTAGGACTAGGTGACTGGGACTAGGTGACTACCACTAGGTGACTACCACTAGGTGACAAGGACTAGGTGACTACCACTAGGTGACTAGGACTAGGTGACTGGGACTAGGTGACTACCACTAGGTGACAAGGACTAGGTGATTACCACTAGGTGACTAGGACTAGGTGACTACCACTAGTGACTACCACTAAGTGACATGGACTAGGTGACTACCACTAGGTGACAAGGACTAGGTGACTACCACTAGGTGACAAGGACTAGGTGATTACCACTAGGTGACTAGGACTAGGTGACTGGGACTAGGTGACTACCACTAGGTGACAAGGACTATGTGATTACCACTAGGTGACAAGGACTAGGTGACTACCACTAGGTGACTAGGACTAGGTGACTGGGACTAGGTGACTACCACTAGGTGACAAGGACTAGGTGACTACCACTAGGTGACAAGGACTAGGTGATTACCACTAGGTGACTAGGACTAGGTGACTGGGACTAGGTGATTACCACTAGGTGACTACCACTAGGTGACTACCACTAGGTGACTAGGACTAGGTAACTACCACTAGGTGATTAGGACTGAGTGACTACCACTAGATGACTACCAGTAGGTGACTAGGACTAGGTGGCTACCACTAGGTGACAAGTACTAGATGATAAGGACTAGCTGACTAGGACTAGATGGCTAGGAAGCCTATTAAGGGATAATCAATAATAGGTTAAGATAGCAAAGGACGAAGCTAACTTCCCAAAGTACAAGACTGATCTGTTATTTGGATTCTCAGGGATTTTTATGTGGAATGTTTGGAGATGGGTTAACTGTAGAAGATGTAAAAATCTGGAGATCATTCAGGGATTTAGAGATAGGGATTTGGGGGTTTGGAAGTCTAGATATTATCTGAAGACTTGGATGTAGAAACTTGTGGACTCTGGAAGACACTTGTGGATTTTGGAGAAGGTTGTGGACAACTTGTGGACACTACATTTGGAAATTTTGGGATGGGATAATTTGGGGATGTAGGGGTCTACAGACCACTTGAGGATCTAGGTACAAGGTGAATTTAGGTACTTGACAGCGCTTAGAGTAACTCTAAGTACCTTAGGGTACTTATGGAGTAACTCTAGGGCTACATATGAATTGACATTTGGTTTGACTATGATGCATCTCAAAATTAAACATTGGTAACCTTGTGTATATTTGAAGTGTGGCACATTCCTAAATTCCTAAATTCTTACATCTCACAATTTCCAACCCCCAAATATCCAAACTCCCCAAAATACTCAAATCTCCCACATCCATCACCTCAATCCAAACCCTCCAAATTCCACTCTCCCCAAATTCCATTCTACTCAAATTCCACTCCTCCCAAATTTCCCCATTTCAAAATTTCAAAACACCCCCAGAAACCACCCGCAGCAATCTGTAATTGTTCCCAGCCGTCTATATACCACCCCAGGTCTCGTCGCGCCGCTTTCAACCCGCTGTATGGCGCAGCCCAGGTGAGCGAACGGTAGGAAGAGAAGACGGGGATGGTGGTCTTTGTTTTCAGGGAGGATAGAATTACGAGGGTGGCCTGTTGCCGACGACGGTCGGCTTGTTTTCCAACGACGTCGTGGCTCGCGGCGCCGACACACGGACACGGGGATGCATTTAATTTCGCGCATTTCATTCCCGGCCTGGATACGTCGCGCAGGATAGCAGGGAAGGGTGCAGGAAGGAAGAGGGTTAGGTTAATGTACGAGCCATGGGGTTGGCCTTTTCAGCCGCGAGAATCTAAACGGCCCTCGCTGAATAAGACGCTACCGAAGACGGAAGCGAGCCGGATCCCCGGTTAGAGGATCTCGTAAATAATTTTCCTGCTGCAATGTCAAGGCTGAAGGGTGGACTTTTTCGTTACGGGGAGGTTAAGGTAGGATTTTATGGTAAGGATCAGTTGGAAGAATGTTGTTGATGGAACGATAATTGGGGATGTAAGGGTGCTTTTGACGGGGATGATTAGAGTCTCAATTTGAATGATTTTTTGTTGAATTTTTTTTTATTTTTGCTTTTGGAGATGGGGAACTTTGGGCAACTTTAATTTTTAATTAATTATACTCATTGTGTTAGAAATTATTATTAGGAATTATATTAAGAATTATAATTAACAATTATATTAACAAATGTACTAATAAAAATTATAGTAATTCTCAAAATTTGCAAGAATTATATCAGGAATTATAATAAACAATTATATTAATAAACGTACTAATAAAAATTATAGTAAAAATTCTCAAAATTTGAGAGAATTATATCAAGAATTATAATTGACAATTATATTAACAAATGTACTAATAACAATTATAGTAATTCTCAAAATTTGCAGGAATTATATCAAGAATTATAATTAACAATTATATTAACAAATGTACTAATAAAAATTATAGTAAAAATTCTCAAAATTTGTAAAAATTATATCAAGAATTATAATTAACAATTATATTAACAAATGTACTAATAAAAATTATAGTAAAAATTCTCAAATTTGCAGGAATTATATCAAGAATTATAATAAACAATTATATTAACAAATGTACTAATAAAAATTATAATAAAAATTCTCAAAATTTGAGAGAATTATATCAAGAATTATAATAAACAATTATATTAATAAACGTACTAATAAAAATTATAGTAAAAATTCTCAAAATTTGAGAGAATTATATCAAGAATTATAAGTGAGAATTATATTAACAAATGTACTAATAAAAATTGTAGTAATTCTCAAAATTTGCAAGAATTATATCAAGAATTATAATTAACAATTATCTTAACAAATGTACTAATAAAAATTATAATAATTCTCAAAATTTGTAAAAATTATATCAAGAATTATAATTAACAATTATATTAACAAATGTGCTAATAAAGATTATAGTAAAAATTCTCAAATTTGCAAGAATTATATGAAGAATTATAATTAACAATTATTTTAACAAATGTACTAATAAAGATTATAGTAAAAATTCTCAAAATTTGTAAAAATTATATCAAGAATTATAATTTACAATTATATTAACAAATGTACTAATAAAAATTCCCAACATCTGCAAATTTTTATCATATTTTAATTAACATCTACGTTCATTTCGAACAGATAAGTAGCATCAAAAGTTTCAACCCCTACAGTACATCCTGATCCTCTAATAATCACCATGCAACACAAAGGGAACAATAGGTCCATCAAAGTCCACATATTACCATTTTCCCAGCCACCCTTTCCAAAATCTCTTTCAACCCCAAACTCCACAAACTTCTTTGCAGACGCAAAAGAAACGGACAACACCCCTTTAATTCATAACCGCTGGTTTGAGCCAACAATTTTCGACTGGAAACTCTTCCAGTCATTCGCTCTAATCCTGTGAAATCGTCCTTTGCAAACGATCTCTAATTGTTTCTCCCTCGTTCGTCTAGATTCCCCTTAACGCGTCGCGACGCTTTCAACCCTCTCTTTCATCGCGGTACATAGGTGAAATATTCGATGAAAACGAGAGTTTGACGCTCTACAAAAATATTTTCATTTAACTTCATTTTTCGATAAACATTCAAACTTCAAAAAATTTGTATAATTTACAAGCTTTGATTTTTCAAATTTTCTATATATATTTAAATTGTTCGATGGATAAAAATGAGTACAAGAGATAAAATAAAAATGCGAACGGTTTTTGTAATTTTCCTAAAAAAATTTGAAATGCATCAAAATGAAACCCATAAACCTAATGTTAATTATTTGCCTGCCAATTAAAAGAGTAACATCCCTTAAAATTATTATATGAAAAGATTCTCAGTCTCCCTGTCAGTCAAACTACGTGAAACCCTGGATTGCATCCTACAGGGTTGGAAAACGTCGAAAAGAAAAAAGAAGAACGACTGGTAACGTGACTACTCGGAAAAACGGTGTATAACTGACGGGACTCCTTGAGATTATGCCCAGACATGATCCCATATAGATCGTCAGGCTAGCGTATGCAAATCCTCGTGGCAAACTGCTCGGCATTTGCATAAGCTCACAGATAAGGACGCGTTAGAAGTACGCCTTTCCTTTAGGATTCGTTTCCAGCACGTTGCGGGTCGGTTGGGAAGAGTGCGACGAATCGATCTCTCGTTTCACGGGCCTCGATCCACCTGCGTCCTCCTTCCGATTCGCGGTTCGCGAAAATGTCGGTGAGAAAAAATTGAGACGCTTCTTATCGATAACGACGCGTATCGACAGCGGCTGCGTTCATTTATCGGAGAAACAAAGGTGGGGGGAGGATAGGGAAATATTGCAATATTTGGTGTGTCGGAAGACGATGGGTAAATATAGGGTGGAGGATTTGATTTCGAAATTTAAATTTGAGGACTTGGGGATTTGGAGTGTTGCAAATTTGATTTTGGACATTTTGAAATTAGGGAAGGGAGATTCGGAAGATTGGGGGTGGAATTTTGGGGTGTGGAGATGAAAGGTTTGGGAATTTAGGGATTTGAAGATGTGGATACGGGGAACGAGGACTGGGGGATTTGGGAAATGGGAAATAAAGGGATGGGGAATTAAGGGGACAGGAAAATAAGGGGATAGGGAAATAAGGGGATAGGGAAATAAGAGAATGGGGAAATAAGGGGATAGGGAAATAAGGAGATAGGGAAGTAAGGAGATAGGGAAGTAAGGGAATAGGGAAATAAGGGGATAGGGAAATAAGAGAATGGGGAAATTTGAGAATTGGGAAGGTTAGAAATTCGGAATTTTGGAATTGGGAAGCTTGGAATTTGGAAAAATAAGGAATTGGGATTTTTGGGATTGAAAAACTGGGAAATTAGGAAAATAAGGAATTGGAAAATTCAGGAATTGGGAAAATAATGAATTGGGAAATTAGGGAATTGGGAAATTTGAGAATTGGGAAGGTTAGAAATTCGGAATTTTGGAATTGGGAAGCTTGGAATTTGGGAAAATAAGGAGTTGGGATTTTTGGAATTGGAAAACTTGCAAATTAGGAAAATAAGGAATTGGGAAATTAGGGAATTGGGAAATTTGAGAATTGGGAAGGTTAGAAATTCGGAATTTTGGAATTGGGAAGCTTGGAATTTGGGAAAATAAGGTTGTAAGTGGAAAGTAAGTTGGGATTTTTGGAATTGGAAAACTTGCAAATTAGGAAAATAAAGAATTGGAAAGTTTAGGAATTGGGAAATTAGGGAATTGGAAAAATAGGGAATTGGGAAGGTTAGAAATTCGGAATTTTGGAATTGGGAAGCTTGGAATTTGGAAAAATAAGGAATTGGGATTTTTGGGATTGGAAAACTTGGAAATTAGGAAAATAAGGAACTGGAAAGTGTAGGAATTGGGAAAATAAGGAATTGGAAAAATAGGGAATTGGGAAATTAGGGAATTGAGAAATTATTTAATTGGAAAATTTAGAAATTTGGGAATTTTTGAATTTTGTTGTTTATCCTACATAAAAGAGATAGACTTTAAAAGTAATTCCATCCGAAAAACATCGCATATAATTATGATCGACATAACCTAGAAAATTAACGAGACCCCGTTCCCGTGGAACGATATCGTAACTCATAGGAATAATCTTTCTCGCGGACAATGTGGAACGAAGTTTTAAGGGTTCGCCGGATCGTTGAAGATCGATCGACGATTGAAACCGAGGAGGGTAACCTATTATTGGGCCGGCTCAATTATGAGTTATCTCCTCGTAAAGTTCAAGAGTGCAAGGTATGCGTGGCTAGGAGTCCCTGGAACGTTCCTCATGCGCATTTAATGGAGGGCAACGCATGAGTGGCTCCTCAATAACATACGTTATTGAACCATCCGCCACCCTGTCCGTCTGCCTCACCCTCAAATAGAGTTGAATACCGTGGTAAGAAAGGAAAACGATATCGATTCCGTTCTGGATCATTCTTTGACTATTCAAGGAATTTAGTTTCAAAAATACTGTGTTTGTTAGATGTTTGAATCTTTTGTTGAAATTGATGCTGTTTAACTTTGGGACTTGTTTTGAAGTAGTGAGTTTTTTTTTAGGGAGTTTTGGGGAATTTCTGGTTATACATCATATTGTTCTTAAATCTCCAAACCCTCAAATTCACAAATCACCAAATGCCCATCCACAAGTACCTAAAATCACCAAATCCCCATCCACAGGTTCCTAAATTATCAAATCCGCAGATCCCTCAAATCCCACATTCCCAAATCACCAAATTCCCATCCACAAGTTCATAAATCACTAATTATTCAGCCACAAGTTCCTAACTCACCAAATCCCTAGATCTCTCAAATCCCAAATTCCCAAATCTCCAAATCAGCAAATCCCCAAATCTCTCAAATCCCAAATTCCCAAATCTCCAAATCACCAAATCCCCATCCACAAGTTCCTAAATCACTAATTATCCACCCACAAGTTCCTAACTCACCAAATCCCCAGATCTCTCAAATCCCAAATCTCCAAATCACCAAATCCCCAAATCTCTCAAATCCCAAATTCCCAAATCTCCAAATCACCAAATCCCCATCCACAAATTCCTAAATCACTAATTATCCACCCACAAGTTCCTAACTCACCAAATCCCCAGATCCCTCAAATCCCAAATTCCCAAATCTCCAAATCACCAGATCCCCAAATCTCTCAAATCCCAAATTCCCAAATCTCCAAATCACCAAATTCCCATCCACAAGTTCCTAAATCACTAATTATCCACCCACAAGTTCCTAACTCACCAAATCCCCAGATCTCTCAAATCCCAAATCTCCAAATCACCAAATCCCCAAATCTCTCAAATCCCAAATTCCCAAATCACCAAATCCCCAAATCTTCCAATTCCTAAATCCACAAATTCCCAAATCACCAAATCCCATTTCCCTCAAATCCCCAAATTCCTCCAGCTCCAAATCCCCAAGTGTCCCATCTACAAATGTCAACTCACACTTCGAAACAACCTACTATTTTCCATCTTAAAATTTCCCCCAGACTCTCAGAGCCAATATTAAGACAGCACCATAAAACGACGCCAAACTTCCGAGGGCGTGTAAAGTTCGCCAAACCATCCGATGGCACGAACCACTCAGCATCCCGAAACCGCTTTTGTCTCTCATCTTCGATCGATCACGGCGATCGGTCAATTTGTAACGGTTCGATCGATTTCCCGGCCATTTTGACAGCGAGAAGGATGGATGAGCGGTAACGAGGTTGTGCTTTTCGCGGCCGATTTTCTAACTCGGTTACGGGGGTACTTTAATCTGATGGGAAGTTACTTCCCGACTGGGTACCCCGTGGTCTCGCCACGATAGTGTTGATTAATTTGTTCCGAAATGGCTTATCTGGCTGCAGCGGCAAACTGTAAATGCAATCGGGACACTGGAACTCTTAGCCGACTCCGTGGAAGTAACTTTTGCATAGTTTCCGCGGCTGTTCGGAGCCAGACCACCCCAAGTATTTATCTTGTCGATTGTTGCCGCGGTTCCACCCCGTAAGAACTTGCTTCCAGCTTCGTCGAACGAAAACACACCGTGAACGCAACTTTCGTGGAATCACCGGTATTATTTAGCGACGATTAAGCCCTAATGAAGTTGCCCGCTTTGGGGCACTGGGGATTCGGAAGACTTCGGGGGCTGACGGGATTTTGGGCATTTGTTGGAGGGTTACGGGGAATTAAGGGAGCGACGAGGTGTTTGCGTTGTTGTATCAGGGATCGTGAAGATTTGGAGAAATATGGGGAGGTTGGGGTGAAATGCGGAGTTTTTTTTTAAATGAGAGAGGTATGCAGTCTTCAAATTAGGTATGGAATAATTAGATTCTCAAATTTATTGAGATTTTGAGTTGGTGAGATTTTCAAATTTATTTATTTCTGAATTATTTGGCCACTATAGTGTTTCCAAGGTCATTGCCTTCGCTATTTCCCTGTTCCTTTATTTCTTCATACCTCTATTCTCCTGTTTTCCTATTTCCCTGCTTAATTAGTTCCCTGCTCCTTTATTTCCTTGATCTAAAATCACTGGGTGCATCTAGCATTTTGTGAGTAGCTGCCATTTTGCAAGGAACCATTTTGTTTCCCTTGGAAGTTACACGTAGCTTCTTTATTTAAATGAAATTGAGGAGTAGTGATGTTGTTAGTGATATTGTCTGTATAAAGTCATTAATGTGGAGGCCTACCATTTTGTAAGTGGCTGCCATTTTGTAAGGAGCCATTTTGTTTCCCTTGGAAGTTACACGTAGCTTCTTTATTTAAATGAAATTGAGGAGTAATAATGTTGTTAGTTTTCTGTATAAAGTCATCAAAATGGAAGGGACCTACCATTTTGTAAGTAGCTGCCATTTTGCAAGGAGCCATTTTGTTTCCCTTGGAAGTTACACGTAGTTTCTTTATTTAAATGAAATTGAGGAGTAGTGATGTTGTTAGTGATATTGTCTGTATAAAGTCATTAATGTGGAGGCCTACCATTTTGTAAGTGGCTGCCATTTTGTAAGGAGCCATTTTGTTTCCCTTGGAAGTTACACGTAGCTTCTTTATTTAAATGAAATTGAGGAGTAATGATGTTGTTAGTTTTCTGTATAAAGTCATCAAAATGGAAGAGACCTACCATTTTGTAAGTAGCTGCCATTTTGTAAGGAGCTGCCATATTGTTTCCCTTCGAAGTTACTTGTAGTTTCTTCATTTAAATCGAATTGTGAGTAGTAATATTATTAATTTATCTTTTCTGAATCACCTACTAATTGTATAACAGTTATAAATTCTTTCTTTCTTTATTTCAATCAAATTTAATAACATGCTTTATGAAAATACCTAACCTAACCGCACTGGCACGAGTATGTCTATATACGTACCGGCCAAACCGTGCAAGATACGACTTTTTGTCAAAGGACCAATCTTTCTTAGAATGTGCCAAAACCCTTAGGAAAATTGTCAGAAGTGCCTAAAAGTGCCCAATAAGGGCTCTGTAGGGTAGGGGGTGAGATTCCTAGCGAAAACTTAAATTTCATTTATCTTTAAAAATATTGGAGATACAACAAAATGTTATGAACAAAAATTATACGTTTTGAAGGGATAAATTATTTGGCGACGACAGATTTTTTGTTTGAGGAGAAATGAAGGTCAAGTACAATATTTTTAGTGCACCCTTATCTGGTTCCTTAGAATGTTTATGTTCGTTCGAACACTTATTCTAATAATACTTGTAATTTCTATTGTACCAAAGCTTGCATTTTATAAAGTATCACAGTTTAATATCACCTGCATTTAAAATCGTAAAATTGATATCACTGAGAGTGAAATTCCCAATAAAATGCAAAATTGTCAAATACCTCGATTGCACTTTGTAAAGGTCCGATTTTCACATTTTAATATCAGACTCGTTATAAACCATGAAATTCCAAATTGTTGAAAATTGATCTCGTCTTCAAAGAACGTATTCTCTGGCTAGTAACTAGAGTTACAATATTAATTTCCGTTTGTTCATATTACGGCTACAAGAGTTCCATAAACAGAGGGTTTTTCTTTCCCAGGGTTTCGATGAAAGAGAAGAAAAATGATCGAATTGAAATTCGAACGTTTACTCGTCCGTTCTAATCAATCGATGCGCGGAATATCGATGAATTCCTTTCTGCACTGAAAATGGCTTTTCACGTCTTTCGCTTAGAGCTTGAGATTATGCCAACTTCCGAGGAGAATGCTGGCTGAAACATCGTTCAACATTGATCTTTCTCATTCTTGGCAACCGTGGTTATACCAAAAATTTAATAACTGCTAAAAACTTGAAACAAATAAATCGGAATGATATTGATTTCCGATAACTTGAATGAACCTGATGTGATAATACTACAATGTGCGATATTGACAATGCTACGATTTGTCGGCGATAAATTTATCGACAAGCCGTGATAATTCTCGTAATTGTTAATAGTGCAAATAGTTGATCAAATACACAGATCTGATATTTGCTTCCCTCTGTTAATACCTCAAATCTTCATGCATATTGCAACAATTTTGATTTCATTTGGCAGCCCTTGTCAATTGTATTCATTTCTCTAATTCGCATAATTACTATTAATTTGCATAATTTATCTTAAAATTATTTTGATGAAATTTGGAAATTGAAACATTAAAATATTGCTATAGAATTTCATAATTTGATGAAATCAATTTTTCAATATTATTTTGTAGAAAAATTTCTGAATTTCGTAGCAGAATATTGTAGTCAAAATGTTACAATAAAACCTTGATATAAATTTCTAAATTTTATTACAAAATATTTTAGTGAAATGTCAAAGCAAAATTTTGATAAAAATTTCTAAACTCCATACTAAAACATTGCTATCAAAATTTTGCTAGAAAATCTAAAAATCTAAGAATCTAAGAATCTAAAAATCTAAAAATCTAAAAATCTAAAAATCTGAAAATCTAAAAATCTAAAAATCTTAGAATCTAAAAATCTAAGAATCTAAAAATCTGAAAATCTAAAAATCCAAAAATCTAAGAATCTAAAAATCTAAAAATCTGAAAATCTAAAAATCTAAAAATCTAAAAATCTAAAAATCTAAAAATCTAAAAATCTAAAAATCTAAAAAGATTCCAAGAAAAAAAGAAAAATACACAAAACATCCAATGAAAGCACCTTAAATGTATAGTTATTTAACAACGTGCCTATTGCATTTACCTTAAAATTTGCCTTTCTCCTTCAGAAATCAGTAAACACACGAAAGCCGAAACAAAAGTATAGTCGGTAACATACTTCACCGAAACAAACTTGTGATTTGACTTTCTCTTTGTTGAACACGGTAAATAGAATGCAGCGGTGTCCTTTGAATTTGTATAATAAATTTTTCATTTGGAAGTTGTAAACGTGGGTGAACACAAAAGGCTGGTGAGAACGTTAACTTTTTTAATTAGTTGCTGTCAGGCACGGTGGAATGAAATTAGCTTTTTTACAGGCAACGAAATGCGATTTAATAAGCGTAATTGAGATTATTTCTACGTGGCGAGGTACAGGTGATAAACGTGTTAAATGTAGACTGTTTAACGCGATAAAGGTATTATTACATCTTATCCTTTTGATTTATAGGTTTTTAGTGATAACGGTGCTTTAACCTTTGCTGTTTTATATTAATGTGTAATTCGTGTGAATATGTGTGCATATGTGTGCATTTATGTGTATGTTTGAATGTATGTAATTTACATGTGATGATTGTAGGTATTGATTAAAAGAAATTGGTGAAGTAGGTATAGAAATTTGTTATAATGATCTGATGTAGAAATATTCATGTATAGAAATATATATGTATGTTTCATATGTAAAAGACATGTGGAAAATTATACATATATGGGAACATTTTTAATCAAATATTTTAACAATCGATTATTGCAGAGAAGGATATATTGAACACGCGTCTATTTTTTGGTGAAAACACACTAACAATATGTAACAATGTTTGATATTGATTATCCATTCATGTAGACACAACTCTGCATTCATATGTGGGGTTGTTAATCACATGTGCTTATATTTGTTAAAATATTTCATAAATATAATTACTGTAACAGAAAAATGTTGAATATTTTGTCTTTCTTTTAGTAAAATATTGATTATAACATATTAAATATTGATTGCCCATATTAGCAAGGGGTAGAAAATCACATATGTTCATACGAAGTAAATCACATATGTATACACTTGATAAAATATTTCAAAAATTAATTATTGTAACAGAGAATATTGATCGTCTCATCTTCTACTAAAACACTGATACATATTAGATATTGATTATCCATATGAGGAAGAAGTAGAAAATCACATATGTCCATATGTAATAAATCACACATGTATATACTTCGTAAAATATTTTAGAAAATAATTGTTGTAACAGAGAATATTGATCATCTCATTTTCTATTAAAACATTGATACATATTAAATATGAGGAGGAGGTAGAAAATCACATATGTTCATATGCAACAAATTACACATGTATATACTTCGTAAAATAATTCAGAAAATAATTATTGTAACAGAAAATATTGGATATCTCATGTAGTATTCAAACATTGATTATAACATATTAAATATTGATTGTTCATATGAGTAAGGGCTTGAAAATCACATATGTTCATATGCAGTAAATCACATATGTCCACACATGAAAATATTCCAAAAATATAATTACTGTACTAGGGAATATTGAACGTTCTATCTTCTATTAAAACATTGTTACATATTAGATATTAATTATCCATATGAGTAATCATATGAATAAAAATCACATATGAAACTCACATACATTCATACTACATAAACCACATATGTCCACACATGAAAATATTCTAAAAATATAATTACTGTACCAGGGAATATTGAACGTCCCTTCTTCTATTAAAACATTGTCACATATTAAATATTGATCATATGAGTAATCATATGAATAAAAATCACATATGAGTCACATACGTTCGCATTACATAAACCACATATGTCCACACTCGAAAATACTTCAAAACCATAATTACCGTAATAGAAAACAAAAAATTAACCATAGAACTTCCTTATAAAATCTGTAAAACCCCATAAATCCCCATACAACCCCAAAAATCCCGAAAAATGAAGACCAGTCAGTTTATAAGGAACGCAGTTAATTGAGTATCCATGGAAAAAAACGCGAAAAAAAAAGAAAGGGGTGAATCTGACCTCGTCATCGACTTAAGTGGGGTATCATTCGATCGCGCACTTTTCCCTCGTAGAATCATCCCCCTGTTTACGCAGCTGGAGATCGAAGGAGTGGGGCGGGCATTTTCGTTATACCTGACCTCGGCGACGACTTTGTACTTTGTTCGGAACGAGTCAGTCGCGCTTTGCCTTTCGCTTGGGCAACATCGTCGGAGCTCGCTCGTCCTCGTGTTCTACAACCCCCCGTGACATACCTCTTCCTTCGTGAATTATTCCGTTCGTTATTTTGCCGGGTGTGTTGGGTGACAATTTACGGAAACGCGTGACGGTGCTTGCAAGGGTTGTGCACGTATGCGTTTGTCTGTGTGTGGTGATCTCCGGGTTTTTTTACCGGTCGAGGAAACCGGCTGATCTATCGCCAGGGTGTTTTGGATGCCTTCGGAAACCCCTGGGTCTCGTCTGAACCGGCGCTGACGCGAAATTCTGCGGGAAAAAGGTAAGGCGATTTATCTATTGCTTCCGATATCTCCGCTTGATTTCTCACAGGAATTGAGCTGTTAACTCTTTCGCTACGGACCTTGTAATATGCAGGAACAAATCGATCTTCCCGTATTTGATAAATGTTATGGGTGTCCTGCGAATTGCGCCGTTTTGGTAGACAGTCGACGTTTATTACCCTTTTTAATCCTTCACAAATTTAACGAACCTTTAACAAAATTTTGATAGTTTTGATTATTTGGGGAAATTTTTGTTTACAAATTTTGGATCATTTTTTGAATATTGAGTGCTGTATTTTGTGTCTTGTGTTCATTATTTTTGGGGGTGGTTATTTTTTATTTTATTTATTGCTGAGTAATATTTACATTCATTATTTTTGGGGGTGGTTATTTTTTATTTTATTTATTGCTGATTAATATATAAATTCATTATTTTTGGGGGTGATTATTTTTTATTTTATATATTGCAATTTGATAGACATGTAAGTTTACATACTCGAATATTTAATTTTATATATTGCTTTTTGACAGACATTTAATTTTACGTACTCGAATATTTAATTTTACATATTGCAATGTGACAGACATTTAATTTTACATACTCGATTATTTAATTTTACATATTGCATTTAGACAGACATTTAATTTTACATACTCGAATATTTAATTTTACATAATGCATTTTGACAGACATTTAATTTTACATACTCCAATATATCATCTTACATATTGCAATATCCCATACATTTTACATACTCGAATATTTAATTTTACATACTGCAATTTTACAAAAATTTAATTTTACATATCAGACACACGTTGCATTTTATATTTAATATATAAAACATTCCAAAACCTTTCATATTTAGAAGAAATTAATGATGAAAATTTAAAAAATATTTGCAATATTGGAATTTTATAAATATTATGTTACAGTTATTGCAAATAATGTACATTCAACCCTTAATATGAATAATTCACTACCTCCGCGTATGTAATTGGAAATTTAATATTTAAAATTTTCTATACAAGATTTTATTGCAAAAGTTTTAATCGATGTTAATTTCCTTATAAAATGTGATACTTTTTTAACATTATATGAATGTATTAATATAAATTGTTTCGCGAACAAAGTTGATGAATATTAAATTTTTATAAATGAGCAGGACTTCTGAATTTATAGTAATTATTGTTTTACTGAATTTAAAAAAAATATAAAAATAAATTGTGGTAGGAAATTGTGGAAAATATTGTTATTCTTCAATTTTTAAAAATAGAAAATATTAGCATGTGTGACATATTATATTTTAATTATAATCACGTTAGAAATTATTTTATTATTTTTTTATTATAATTACAGTTATTGACATAACATAATATTACAATAATAATCGTACTTTTACAATATAAAATATCCTGCTATTTTTAAAATATCATATTGTGCATATCAAGTAAATATTTATAGTAAATATTATAGTAAATATTAATATAGTAAATGAGTCAATATTTATAGCAAATATTATAATAAATATTAATATAGTAAATGAGTCAATATTTATAGTAAAAATTATCATAAAATTTTTTATAGTAAATATTTCAAAATATTTACAATAATTATGTTGAATTAATTTTTATCACCAACCCCTCTAAAATTTCCCCACACACATCACCCACATCAAACATTAAATTAAAAACCGCCACCTAAATTTTAATTTCCCACCTAAAACTCTGACCCAAAAATTGTTTAAACAAACCCGTCCCCAAATTAATTCACGGAAGCTTTCATCGCCTGTATTATAATGTTCCTACAACCCTCTTTTCTCTCCACTTTTTTCTCCTGTTTCAAGAATACACGAACATTTATCACGAAACAGTTAGCGAGAAAAAGCGCGGAAAGCTTTGCTCTTTAGTTTTAAATAAATTTCCTCATAAAATAAACAATGAGCTGCGTTGTTGCAATGTGAAGGCTGTTGTTGTATCAAAAGAGTTCTTGCGTTCAGCGGAAGAAAGAATAAAAACATGTTCGCCGCTTTTATTGCTTTAAACTAATTACCCGACTTGCAAGCAGTTGAAATTAAATTGTACTATCATGCTGTGGTTAAATTCCCGTTTATGCTAAATTTTTTATTCTCAACCTTTTTTTATGTTGATGCTCTCGTGATGTCATGTTTCATTCTTTTTTTCACATGTTTATTTTTTCTGATTTTATCTATTGATATTATATTTTGATTTTGTATATTGATTTTATCAATTGATTTTATTTATTGATCTTATATATTGATCTTGTATGTTGATTTTATATTTTGATTTTATTGATTGATTTTATTGATTGATTTTATTGATTCATTTTATTGATTGATTTTATTGATTCATTTTATTGTTTCATTTTATTGATTCATTTTATTGATTCATTTTATTGGTTGATTTGATTGGTTGATTTTATTGATTGATCTTATATATTGATTTTTTATCTTAATTTTATATTTTTATTTTATCCATTCATTTAATTTATTGATCTTGTATATTGATTTTATACAGTTGATCTTATATATTGATTTTATATATTAATTTTATATGTTGATTTTATATATTGAATTTTTAAATAAATTTAATAAATATATGTAACAAATTGATTTTTCAATTATGTTAAAAAAACACATTTTCTACTTCAGCTTCAAAAATGGATTCAGTACAGAAATTCCATAAATAGATTTTGTAAGAGGATTTCGCAATTAGCAGACTCCATAATTGAATTTTGCAATAAGATTTTTAGCGCAGATAAGTAGATTTCGCAATTATACGAGCTCATTTTATAAATCCATATTATACATTTTGTGAAGAGATTACAGAGAGTGTATATAGGAAGATTATAAATAGATTATAAAAATAACAAGAAGGGTGATTAATAACGATCTTATCGAGAAGTCGATTCGAAGCAGAGGAAATCGTGCGTTAAATTTGCGATTCTACCAGTAAATATCGGTAGAGTAACTGTACGGTCCATCTATCGGTGGCCATTCAACCCCCGTTGGCGGTACATACGTTTGCAACCCCTATGTCAAATATATGTATATTCGTGCGACGGATCGTAAACACTCGAACTGACCACGATCTATCTGCGATCTACGATTTGCGAGATCGCTAACGAAATGCACTCGAATGACGTCCCTTTCGTCGCGTCGGTGCAACGCGCCGAATAGTAATGCAAAATTATTACGTTGTTGCGTTTTGACTCGAAATAATCCCCCAGATTATTCGCGAAATACGTGCTACGCTTGCCGGATGAAATAATTGATTATATTTGTTGATTTCTGTGTCAGCTACTCCCGTTCAATGAAACTGGAATGTTTCAAACTTCGTATATCAATTTCCATTTTGCAATATTGAAATGTGCATCTGCATACGTACAGATATTCCTATATATTCTGTACAGTCATTGACACTAATATTTCACGGTTTTTACATCACTTTTTATTTTACATTGATATGCGAGGAACGTATGCTCGCTATGGGCATTTATTGGGGCTATAGTTCAAACCTTGTGTATCAATTTCCATTTTGCTGCAATTTGAAATATTCTTGTGGAAAAATGTCTGGGACGTTCATGGTAATATTTTAAAGATTAATTTTTGTTTTATAACAATTTTTATGTGGACAGAAGTATAGAATTAATGGTTGTTTATTCATTTTTATTTTATAAAAATTTTAATTTGGACTTTACAGAAGTATAGAAATATGTGTGAGCCTATACTTGTATACACATATGTACATTAAAGCTAGCTTAAAATAGTGGCACGTGTTCATATAGTAGTATGTTAACATATGTGAGCCTATACTTGTATACACATATGTACATTATAGTTATCTTAAAATATTGGAACGTGTTCATATAGTAGTATGTTAACATATGTGAGCCTATACTTGTATACACATATGTACATTATAGTTATCTTAAAATAGTGGCACGTGTTCATGTAGTAGTATGTTAACATATGTGAGCCTATACTTGTATACACATATGTACATTATAGTTATCTTAAAATATTGGAACGTGTTCATATAGTAGTATGTTAACATATGTGAGTATATGTAGTTCTGTTCGTATATTAAGGGAGCTTCTTTGTGAAAAATATTCTTTCAAAATTCAAGTAAAAAAATTTTTAAGACGTCACTCAAAGAGCAATCTTCTGTCGGTATATTGATTTTCTGTCATATCGATCTATAACCAATAATATTTGTTGAACCACCCTAATGAACTTTGTATACATTTACAGAAATTGCAATATTTCAGACATTTTTAATTTTTATTTCGCAAGAACAATGTTCCATAGCACAGCAATATTCTATAAAATTTATCATTGTATTTATTTCTTACCATATCGACTTCTAACTATAAAAATATTTTTCATCACGACTGTAGCTAATATCAGCTATCTCTGAAACTACAATATTTTGGACTTCGTTCATTTCTCCGTTAGTGCAGTGAAATGTGAAGCTATAGAATCATAGTTATCTAGAAGCGAGCATATTTATGTGTATGTACATAGCAGTGACTTTACGACTAGGTAGGTACAGCGGAGTGGTTCGTTAGAGAATCTTGCGGTTATAAAGGAACTCCGAGATACGAACGAAAAACAAAATAGAAAAGAGTAATGAAGTTAATATCTTGTTTTCATTCCTGGTTTCTTCCTCGATGTTATGAAACTTTTATCTGTAACGTTTCTTCTTATCTGCTGGGTGCAGGAAGCTATTTGGTTAGTCTGTTTTAAGCATCTCGGTGCAGTAAAAACTTTTGAGATATCAAATTTAAACGGTCGAATGGTGGATATGGACAGTGATCTAAGGGATGATTCGAACGAAGTACAGATGTGGACGAGTGACACCCAAAGTAAAAGCTACCTTTTAGCTTCTCCATCTTTTCTGTGATTGATTCTCGAATCTTATCCGAAGGAATTTCCGTGCATCCCTCAGATAATTACTCGAAGCTTTAAATTTTACCCAGCCTCGCAGTCAGCGAGAAACACGTAAAAATGCCCGTCGTCGAGATATCACCGCGGTTTTGGTCGTTAGTTCCTTAATCGCGGTTTATGGCCGCGTGCCTTCAAGTTGCAGTTAGCAACAACTAATTCGAGATTAGCGTTGCTAACCTGTCTTCCGACCCGTGTACCGATGTCGACCCACGAGTTGACGCGTGATCGACTCAAAGTAAAAGAAGCTCCACCGTGAACGCTTCCAGTTACATTTCGGCAAATAAGAATAATAATGACAACAACTGCTGAACGCGATTCTATCTCACTCGCTCTCGAGACGTTTGCCTGTCACTTTTGGCCTAATTGGCGACCGCTCGAGCCAGTACCGCTGAAAATACCGGCGTCCATTTTCTATTCTGACCAATAGCTCTTGTGAACGCGTCAACCTCGCGCCAACTCGTGGGTTGACATCGGTACGTATTTCAGTTACAGAATCGTGGAAAATCTTGAACGATTCAATAATTAATGGTCCTATATGCGCATACAAATTCGCAGATATAAATATGCACGAATTTGAATAGTTCAGTTAATTATGTAAAGCTTGTGATACAACCCCTTTAACTTCAACCCTTTAAGATGTCTCGTATCTTTAATTTTCTGGGCAGTTATGTCACTTAACTGCTATTGAGGTAGTCATTAATTGCCACTGAAGAATAAAGAAAGGCAGGTTTCATTTTGAACGATCCTTCACTGCGAGGATCATAATTGCAATTGAAGGTAATATTCAATTGCAGTGGAAATACGAGTATGGCTTATCACATTAGAACTGTAGTGCGTCATGAGTATGACACGATATTGTAGGGCAGAGGGTTAAATATTGATCGTATAATCACTCGTTAATTTGATTTAACTCTGCCAGAATTAGGATTACAAAGCAAAGGTATTCATCCCTCATAGCAGGTTTCGGTCGTTTGATAGTACACTTTACAATTATCGATTTCACTGTTCTCGAGGAGTGATAGAATTAATTATGGCAAGTTTTTCACTTGCTTGAAATATTCACACGTGGAGTTTAGGGGTTTGAGAATTTAGAACCCTAAGAAATTTGCAAATTTGAGAACTTGAGGCATTGAAAATTTGATAATTGTCGATTTGCATGTTTAAAAATATTGCACGTGTGGAAATGGGATATGTGGAAAATCTGAAACATGGAATTTGGGCAGGTGGAAATCCACCGTTCAGAAAATCCATATCTACAGAAATCAAACTCAGACAATTAGAAAATTCCAAATGTAGAAATCCACCGTTCAGAAAATCCATATCAACAGAAATTAAACTCGGACAATTAGAAAATTCCAAATGTAGAAATCCACCGTTCAGAAAATCCATATCAACAGAAATTAAACTCAGACAATTAGAAAATTCCAAATGTAGAAATCCACCGTTCAGAAAATCCATAACCACAGAAATCAAACTCAGACCAAAATTCCAAAAGTTAAAAATTGCTAAAGAAAGCTCGAAAAACGTCACCCAGAAAACGTCACTAAGAAACTTGAAAAGGTGAAAATTTTCGACTCATATCGATCCGTATCGAACACATACGTGTGTAGCTCGCATGCATCATGTATGGATACCATTCCGCGTCCATAGGAGGCGGATATCGGGAACGTAGGTTTGTAAGCAGCCGGCTATACGTATAGCGGCGAGTTAACTCGCACCGCCGGAAGCATTACCGGGAATCAAGTTTACGTTTCCTGATATGCGTATTTCCAGGCCGTGACATATGATTTAGACACGGTAACCGGCGAACACGGGATCACTGCCACTCGCAATACACCTTTTCGAGCCCCGCAGCTCCGTTTCCGGAATATGTCGAAACTTCGCGATTTTACGACGCTAACTTGCCCTCGACGTGTACCTTCGCCTTGGATGCTTTTATCCCTGCCTTCATTTTCTTCTTATACTTGAACAAGACTGATCTTCGACCTCTATCATCTTGTTGTACCGTGTTTCTTTTATTTCCTATTTTTCAACCACCTCCTCGTTCTTCCTTGATGTATTCTCGTTTCAGTGTATATCTTCTTCGCATACGTTATTTTATCTGGGATCTATCTAGGGACTTTTGCGATTCTTTTTTAACAGTTTCTAGGATCTTGGATACTTTTATACATTTTTAGGGTACCAGGTTTCATTTGCACTTTTTTATTTTTGTAGGTTTTTTAGGTTTAAACACTGAGGATGTTTCTTTGTTCCTTAGGGTATTTGTGAAAATTTTTTTTAATATTACTAGAGTTTTTTATTGTGAAATTTTGCGCTGAAATTCAGCTACGATCTATGTAGAGCCTTTGCAAATTTTCCTGGATGCAATTATTTTTACATACAGTACATATGTGATGTACAGTTATTTTTGCATATATGTATGATATTTGCAATTATTTTTACATGTGGTACATGTGTGATGTGCAATTATTTTCACATATGTTACATGTGTGTATGCAATTATTTTTACATATTAGTACATATGTGATGTACAGTTATTTTTGCATATGTCACATGTATGATATTTGCAATTATTTTTCCATGTAGTACATATGTGATGTACAGTTATTTTTGCATATGTCACATGTATGATATTTGCAATTATTTTTCCATGTAGTACATGTGTGATGTACAATGATTTTCACATATGTTACATGTATGTATGCAATTATTTTTACATATAGTACATATGTGATGCACAGTTATTTTTGCATATATGTATGATATTTGCAATTATTTTTACATGTAATACATGTGTGATGTACAATTACTTCCACATATGTTACATGTGTGTATGCAATTATTTTTACATATAGTTCATATGTGATGTACAATTATTTTTGCATATATGTATGATATTTACAATTATTTTTACATGTAGTACATGTGTGATGTACAATTATTTTCACATATGTTACATGTGTGTATGCAATTATTTTTACATGTAGTACATATGTGATGTACAGTTATTTTTACATGTGTTATGTATATGATATTTGCAATTATTTTTACATATAGTACATATGTGATGTACAGTTATTTTTACATGTGTTATATGTATGATATTTACAATTATTTTTACATGTAGTACATGTGTGATGTACAATTACTCCCACATATGTTACATGTGTGTATGTTATTATTTATCCATATGTAACATGCACGATATACAATTATACATCTCAGCAAATTCGTAAACTACAAAAGCACACCATAATTTATAAACGTTAACGTAACTTTACTGCGTTATAGAATTGTAACGCTTCATACAATGAAATATTAAGAGAGTTTTCGGTTATCGCCGATACATTTGGACGATATCGGGAAATATCTGACGGTGGAGGAGGGGTCACAAAAATTTCCCATAAAACTGTGTCGGTCCGGTTATTTGCTGGTATCAGTTTTATTCCGTTATAAATAACGAATGGGGTTTTGGAAGAATTGGTCCGAGTCCAACTCGGCTTCTAGCTAGACGATATAAAATGCTAGTGTAATTCACTTGGTCCTCGATTTCCTCGACCAACTTTCCTGTAACACATTAAAAAGCTATTTCGTTTTCGATTCGGACGCGTGTTTATCACGGGCTGTCGCACGGAAGGGATACTGCGACGTTTAACTCGCTGATCTTAACGCTTTTTATTCTTCTGGGGGTGGGTGGATAACTCGTGTACGGAATGGCGTTTCGACGCTTGAACGTTTTACGTTTGAGAAATTTTTACTGTTGCAAATTTGGGGATTTATTTTTGGGGGATTTTGCAAGGTTCAATAATTTAGGGATTGGGGGATTTATTTTTGGGGGATTTTGCAAAGTTCAATAATTTGGGGATTGGGGGATTTATTTTTGGGGGATTTTGCAAGGTTCAATAATTTGGAGATTTGGGGATTTTGCAAGGTCCAATAATTTGGGGATTGGGGGATTTATTTTTTGGGGATTTTGCAAGGTTCGATAATTTGGGGATTTGGGGATTTTGCAAGGTTCAATAATTTGGGGATTGGGGGATTTATTTTTTGGGATTTTGCAAGGTTCGATAATTTGGGGATTTGGGGATTTTGCAAGGTTCAATAATTTGGGGATTGAGGAATTTATTTTTTGGGGATTTTGCAAGGTTCGATAATTTGGGGATTTGGGGATTTTGCAAGGTTCAATAATTTGGGGATTGGGGGATTTATTTTTTGGGGATTTTGCAAGGATCGATAATTTGGGGATTTGGGGATTTTGCAAGGTTCAATAATTTGGGGATTTAGGAATTTTGCAGGGTTCAATAATTTGGGGATTGGAGGATTTATTTGTTGGAGATTTTGCAAGGTTCGATAATTTGGGGATTTGGGGACTTTGTAATTTAGGGAGAAGAACTCAAAAACTCAACTATTCAATCATATGTGTGATATGCAATTATTTCCACATGTAGTACATGTGTGATGTATAGTTATTTTTACATATGCTCTATTGGGTGATATGGAATTACTTTTACATATATGTGTGATATTTTTTCATATGTTACATATATGACATACAAATATTTTTATTCGTGTTATATGATATACAACTACTTTTACATATGGTACATGTGTGATGTACAATTATTCTTGCATATGTTATATGTATGACGTGCAATTTTACATGTAGTACATGTGTGATACATAATTATTCTTGCATATGTTACATGTATGATACGCAATTATTTTCACATGTAGTACATGTGTGATAAACAATTATTTTATCATATGTTACATGTACAGGTATGCAATTATTTTTACGTATAGCACATGTGTGACGTAATTTTTACATGTGATACACTTATGATATATGCAACTGTACACATATGTTACATTGCTATTTTTACATGTGTCATATGATTGGAGTCCTTAAGAAAAACTCAACTATTCAATCAATCAGCTATCAAAAATTCCGAAATTCGAAACATTGCAAATTCATTACTCCCCACATTGAAATACCCAGCACTCTGAGCAACACCATCAATCCAATATCTCCAAGTCACCGCAAACCTTAGCGCCGCTCATAAAGCACTCAACAATCGCCAGCTCACCCCGTAACCACTGCACTCCAAAAACAAAGAGCTGCTCGCAGATTCATAGAAACAGCCGCACACAGCCGATGTACCGAAACCTTTCGACGTTATTCATTGACCCAAAATCCGTGGAAACAATCGCGTGGATCGATCGCGATCGATCGATCGGGTCCAGCGCGAAGCGGGTTAACTCGCTTTCGAGCAGGGTCAATCGGGAGACGCGATTTAATGGAGAAATCTATTTGTGCGTCGTGTGTGGATGATTCGAGCCGCATTGACACGATACGTGAGCGTGTTGGAACGTGTGTGGTATGCCCGAAGCCACGCAACCCCCGCCTGTTTGTACCCCACCGATTATACGTCGGGGGTGTAATTAAAGCCGGTCGTGCAGGTCGCTGACGGATTGATCGACAGCCTATCCATCGAATCGTTTCACGGTAATCTGGATAGAATGATCTATGGATCTTGCAGGGGGCATCGCACCGGTTACGACCAGGATTCTTGTGATTGACGTGCTTTGTATACGGGATGCGTTTGAGAATTTTCTTCGGTAAATGGGCTACGTCTTGTTACTTGCCGTTGCCACGATCACCTGTCGGCTGCTTGGTTTGTGTGCATGACGGCCCGAGTACGTTACGCGAATATAGGATTTACTTGCCTCACCGCGATGAGTTATGCTCCTGCTACCTTCGTGTCGCGTAAATGTGATCAAATAAACGAATTAGCCTTTACTTTCAAGGTTTTGATATGTTCTTAATGATGTGTGCGAAAATAATTGTATATCACATATGTTACATATGGATTAATACGTGTAAGGCGTGAATAATTGCATGTCGTATAAGATATGTGGATAAATAATTTCATGGCATGTGTGTAATATGTGGATATATAATTGTGCAGTATGCATGTTACATATGGATAAATAATACCATACACACATGTAACATATGTGAAAATAATTGTACATCACACATGTACTAGACGTAAAAATAATTTTATATCATACATATAACAAATGTAAAAATAACTGTACATCACATATGTACTGTATGTAAAAATAATTGCACATCATATATGTAACATGTGCAAGAATAATTGTACATCACACATGTACTACATCTAAAAATAATTGCACATCATATACATATGTAACATATGCAAGAATATTTGTACATTACACATGAACTACATCTAAAAATAATTTCACATCATATATGTAACATATGCAAGAATAATTCTACACCACACATGTTCTACATGTAAAAATAATTGCACATCATATATGTAACATATGCAAGAATAATTCTATACCACACATGTTCTACATGTAAAAATAATTGCACATCATATATGTAACATATGCAAGAATAATTCTACACCACACATGTTCTACATGTAAAAATAATTGCACATCATATATGTAACATATGCAAGAATAATTCTACACCACACATGTTCTACATGTAAAAATAATTGCACATCATATATGTAACATATGCAAGAATAATTCTACACCACACATGTTCTACATGTAAAAATAATTGCATACACACATGTAACGTATGCAAGAATAATTCTACATCACACGTGTACTACATCTAAAAATAATTGCACATCACATATGTAACATATGCAAGAATAATTGTACACCACACATGTATCATATGCAAAAGTAATTGTGTATCATATAACCCGAATAAAAATAATTGTATGTCGTATATGTAACACATGAAAAAATGACTGTATATCACATATGTACTATACATGAAAATAATTGCATATCCCACATATGACATATGTAAAAATAACAATGTAACATGTCCTACATGTACAGTTGCATATATCATACGTGTATCACATGTAAAATGACAGTACGTCACACATGTGCTATACATAAAAATAATAGTGCATCACCACAGAAAGTTCCACGTCGGAATTTCCCAATTTTATGTATCATCCCTCCAAAACGTGTTACCGTGGATCACGTCTGACCCAGTCATCTCGTTGTCCGTACTCCGAGCGTTAAAGGGATTAAAGTTTGACCGTGAGTAGAATTCCCCGAGAAATTTGAACGATATTACAAAAGAATCGAAGAAGAGATTGGTCAAGGGTTGAAAACTCGAAGCAATTTTTATTAATTCCACCGGTCGAGGCAAACCGTTAAATTAGATACAATCGACAAAAAAGGGGGTCGAGTACCCCCTCTCCGAATATTTTGCCACGATTTCGTAGGTAATTAAATCGTCCAAGAGTTTTAAAAGTCCGGGCGAACGGGTCGAAATGAATTTCAAATGAATTCTCTACAAATGCGTCCGGTGAACTTTTGCTGCGAGCTTTGGGGGAGATTTACGATGCGATGGCTGATAATAAAATATCGTTTCAAAGAAAGGGCTGACTTTGTGACGCGTCGATTTTCAACAAAAAAATCGTGCGTTTTCTCTTGGACCGACAATTTATCGTTTTCAATGGTCGAAGATAGAATGGGGATGATAATGTAAGTTCCGTTGCTGTACTTATTCGACAAAAATATGGGTGTTCAAAATTATGATAAAAATTTATTTATTTTACTTAGTTGAATATTTATAAGAGGACAAGTTTGTAATTAGTAGAAAATACAATTTGGAAACTTGACATAAAATTTTATATTTGAAAGTTATATATGTATACATCATATGTGTATGTCACACATATGTACATGTATGTACATCAATAGGTAGTGTGATTATAACTGTGAGTAATTAATATATTATAAAATAATAATTTAATGACAAAGAGACATTCTAAATAAAATTTAATAACATATGGTATAATATGCAATTATGTTTCATATGTGTTGTAAAGTAACATATGTGTAAATTATAAAAAGGATGTCATGAAGTAATAAATATTGTGTGTAATATTTATTAATTTAATGACAAAGAGACACTGTAAATAAAATTTAATAACACATAGTATAATATGTAATTATGTTTCATATGTGTTGTATACATCATACGTGTACATCACACATATGTATATATATGTATAGGTATAGTGTGATTATAACTGTGAGTAATTAATACATTATAAAATAATAATTAATGACAAAGAGACACTATAAATAAAATTAAAAAACATATAGTATAATATACAATTATGTTTCATATGTGTTGTGAACATATGTGTAAATTATAAACAAGATGTCATGAAGTAATAAATATTGTATATAATATTTATTGTGAATACACCTTTGCTTTCAACTAAATTATGAAATAGGAATTAAGTGAAGTGAATAAAAATAAAAGTAGAGGGTAAATTGTACCGGATAATACTTGAAGGGTTGATATGGATTCGTGAACCATTCGTTCGCAAGTTTTCAACTGTTTTCCAGATGGCGGGTCGTGGCTTCTTCTTGGTCAGCCATTAATTTCTCAGGCACGTAGCCCAACGGGCTCCTTACTCTTTTTATATTTCGACCTCCTTCTATCGCGGGCAACCGGCGCGGAAACTTCGTGTCCCGCAAACGAGTTCCAAGCCAATACGAGTCAGGGTTTGCCGCGCACAAACGTGCGGAACAATCTTCTCTCTTTTTCCGCCTTTCGTCGCAACCCCGCGCTCATTCGGGGTGGCAACTTCATAACCGACGTCCCGTTTCTTCCGTATATCCCTGACACCGGTACAAAAATGCCCGGCTTAATCGAAAAGTCCCCGGGAAATGGATTGCGATTGCCTGCGCTCGTGAATATCCGCTATTTGCAGCTTTTTAGACCTGGATTCTTGGTTATGAATTCTTTTCATGTTATTTAATCATACGAAGTGTTTACCAATTCTTTCTCTAATTTAGGAACTTGTAGGTCTTTAGGGATTTGCAAGGTTAGGATTTTAGTTACACAGTAATTTTTTTTGCTTGAGGAAAACTACCTGTTGTACAACGTAGGATAGTTTTGAAAGTTTGTTCAATCGATAATTAAATCAAATCTTGTATTTCTCAAACTAATTGAAAAGCACTAAAGTGATGACTTAAACTACCCCTAATTTACCCTAATTTACAACATACTCAAGTTTTATCAAAATCCATAGACGCGTTATGGAGAACCAGCTGCCATTGGCCCACTATTATACGTACTTTACTTCACTGTACTCTATTTTTATTCACAATTCTAAATCATGTAATTCTGAAACTAATTGAAAAGCACTAAAGTCATGACTTAAACTGCCCCTAATTTACCCTAATTTATAACATACTCAAGTTTTAGCAAGATCCATAGACGCGTTATGGAGTACCAGCTGTCATTGACCCTCTATTACATACTTTACTTCACTGTATTATATTTTTATTCACAATTCTAAATCATGTAATTCTGAAACTAATTGAAAAGCACTAAAGTGATGACTTAAACTGCCCCTAATTTACCCTAATTTACAACATACTCAAGTTTTATCAAAATCCATAGATGCGTTATGGAGAACCAGCTGCCATTGACCCACTATTATACGTAATTTACTTCACTGTACTCTATTTTTACTCACAATTCTAAATCATGTAATTCTGAAACTAATTGAAAAGCACTAAAGTGATGACTTAAACTACCCCTAATTTACCCTAATTTATAACATACTCAAGTTTTAGCAAAATCCATAGACGCGTTATGGAGAACCAGCTGCCATTGACCCACTATTACATACTTTACTTCACTGTACTATATTTTTATTCACAATTCTAAATCATGTAATTCTGAAACTAATTGAAAAGCACTAAAGTGATGACTTAAACTACCCCTAATTTACCCTAATTTACAACATACTCAAGTTTTAGCAAAATCCATAGACGCGTTATGGAGTACCACCTATCATTGACCCCTTTATACTTCATTTCTGTCTACTCACAATTCCATATCACGTACTTGCCGAATAAATTGAGACTCCGTAAAATGATGACTTAAACTCCCCCTAATTTAACTTAACTTATAAACTATTCAAGTATCTTCGATCTCCAGTGGCGCGTTACGTCCAACACCTTCTATCTACCACTTATTTCAATGCATCAACGCGTGACCAAGAGCTCATCAATAATCATCGTCCCAAATTATTCAACGTTTCAAAGAGAAACTGTTTCGATTTGCACAACTGACGTGCGAATAATTTCAATATTTCAATGGTTCGGAGATCTTGAAAGTTGGATCCGCGGGTCAAGCAAGCGTTCTCGCGAAGAAGAAGAAGAAAGAAGAAGTCTAATGCACAAGTTTCGCGGAAAGAGCCGGCTGCGGCAACAAAAGCGTAAGAAGCATTTCCGGGCGAGTTTGCTCGCGGGATAAATCTTGAACAGTCGAGGCAGAACGCGGGATGACGAAGCGACGAGCGAAACGAGCGCCGCCGGACAAGCGGATGGAAACGATACGCGAACGCGTCTCTAAACAAATATGCTGGCAACCTGTGAGATGAGAAGTTTCGAGCAGTTATTCTTGCTTCTTCGTTGTATTCGAACTTCCTTCGGAGTATCGATAAACTTACGATATTGTTCCTTGTCTTCTTTTGTCTCCTCGTCTTGTCTTCTCTTTCCACGGGAATTATGTATTAAGTTTCGAATGAATTGCTGATCGAGTTTTTGTTTGGTGGGTTTTAATGTTTATTGGAGGTTAAATCATCAGGTTCATCAGGTCATTTATTTTGTATTTATACGAGGAGTAGGTTAGTGATAGGTGAGTTGATACGTATGAGGTGTATGGAGGGGTGCATTCTATTAGACGATTATGGATGATAGTGAAACTGGAGTATAGCGGAATTTAGGCTAAATTAGTGGGGGTTTAAGTCATCACTTTGCCAATTTCGAATTTATTTAAAAAATATATGATTTGGAGTTGCGAGTTGATTGAAATCAGGTATAGGTGGGTCGAAGAGTGTGGGCACCCCATGAGATGTTTATGGATTTCAATGAAACTTAACTATAATGTAATTTAGGCTAAATTAATGGGGGTTTAAGTCATCACTTCGTCAATTTCGAGTTTATTTAGAAAATATATGAATTGGAGCTACAACTGGTCTAAAATCAGGTATAGGTGGGTCAAAGAGTGTTGGCACCCCATAAGACCTTCATGGATTTTTATGAAACTTACAAACAATGTAAATTAGGCTAAATTAGTAGGGGTTTAAGTCATAATTTTGCCCATTTTGAATTTGTTTAAGAAATATGCAAACTGCACTCGTAAATGTATTAAAATAAAGCAGAGGTGGGACAAAGAGTGTTGGCACCCCATAAGACCTTCATGGATTTTTATGAAACTTACAGACAATATAAATTAGGCTAAATTAGTAGGGGTTTAAGTCATAATTTTGCCCATTTTGAATTTGTTTAAGAAATATGCAAACTGCACTCGTAAATGTATTAAAATAATGCAGAGGTGGGACAAAGAGTGTTGGCACCCCATAAGACCTTCATGGATTTTTATAAAACTTACAGACAATGTAAATTAGGCTAAATTAGTGGGGGTTTAAGTCATCATTCTGATCATTTTCAATTTTCTTGAAAGATACGTTAATCTGAAGTTGTGAATATATTCTCGATTTTATTTTTAACACTGCTAGGGTGAATTCAATGGTGCACCCCATAAGATGGCCTCCGATTTCGATGAAACTTACAGGTAACCTAATTCAGATCAAATTAATAGGAGTTTAAGTCATGATTTAATCGACAGTTCCTTTCTTTTCAAAATACATAACATACAACCTGAAATAGATTCTTGTAACATTTCACGAGTACAAAATTATAAATAAATGTACTCCTAAATTATTAATAATGAATTTCTCTTTTAACTACAATTCACAAGCTACCTTTTACATAAAAATTAGAGACACGTTCCATCAGAATATCTTCCACTTAAACTATGTTCAGTTCGATAAAACTGTAACACCATCGTTATCGAACGTTCGTTAAACGAAGATTAAAACTTTCCTCCAAATGCTCCATAAACATGTTACACATTTTCTAATTATAATCTTCGTCGAATCCTTGTATTGGATAAACTTTCTTTCGAACTATACGCCATTTCCTGCTTCTTAGATCCTTCCTTAATACTTTGATCCTTGTACAGAAACATACCTTGTTGTTTGTCTTTCGGGAACCGAACATCTGCAACTATGGTATTACTGCCATATTTCCTCATCTAAATTCCGGCTTTCAAACTTCTAAATTGTGAGTTTCCTCGTTCGTGAATTCTCTAATTTGTAAACCAAACATCTACAAAATTTTGTGTTGTCAAATACTGTATTCTGAAATTGGTACATTTGCAAATTTATTTTAAATTTCTACATTTTTAAATTTTTCTTCTCAAGGTTTAAGTCCTTAATTTTCTGACTTTCCAAATTTCTACATTTTTAAATTTGTTGGTAAAAACAGGAAAGTTAGGAAATTTAATAATTTTCCTTATTTATGGAAATTTAAATTTCCTGCCAAACCTAATTTCCTCCCAAACCCTAAATCTTAAAATTGCTAAACTCCCATTTCTAAATCTGCGAAGTTCCCAGAAATCTCGCAAACACCCTCTAAAATTTCCAAACGCCGAAATAGCCGAGTGTCCATTAGTCTAGGAAAGAAACGCGATACCACTTCATAAATTAGAAAATATGTCGGCTTCCCACCTTGTACTGGCGTTCTCGCCGTGAAAGAAAGAAAGTTGGCCTTAGTGGAAAAGCGCGAACGTCCTTTTAGCACAGTTGCGATTCTTGGAGCGTTCGCCCACTCTCTGTTATTTATTTCTTTCCGTTCTCCGGCCTCGTGCTCGTTGCCCCACGTTTCGCCTTTGTGGTAAATTATTGTCGTCCCCCTGCTTCTTCCTGCTTCCGTTTTCCAGCGGGCGACGCAGCCATGTCCCTAAGTACGTACGTGGCCGGAACGTGGCGAAAGTAAGAGCAGGGGGTAAAAGGGGGGGTCGTAGATCCAAATTTTGAAAGGACCTCGTTTGTTCTTTGCAGGGACACTTTGTCAGAAACGATCAAAGGACTGCGAATTTACTGCCTTGCCTAGGTACATGATGAATTAGTCAAGGAATAAACTTTCTTTGTCTCGTAAATTTGAAATAATGAACGCTCTTTTTATCGTAAATTTGATTTAACTTCTTTGGGGTAATTTAATATGCATTGTGTGGTAAGGGTGGCTCATATGTGATACACATGTGTGATGAATTTGATGTATGTATATGTGATACATGTGTGTGATGAAGTTAGTGTATGGTACACACATTATAATGAACTTCATGTACTTATGGCATATGTGTTATATGGTGAAGTTAAGATACATATGATACATATGGTGTATGATACATTTGATGCATATGTGATACACATGGTATATGGCAAATTTAATGTATGTGTGATACATATGATGTATGGTAAATTTAATGTATGTGTGATACACATGATATATGAGAAACTTAATGTACATATGACACGTGTGGTGTGTGACAAATTTAATGTGCATATGATATACATGATATATGACAAATTTAAAGTACATATGATACATGTGGTGTATGAGAAATTTAATGTACATATGACACATATGGTATATGACAAATTTAATGTACATATGATACATGTGGTGTATGAGAAATTTAATGTACATATGACACATATGGTATATGACAAATTTAATGTACATATGATACATGTGGTGTATGAGAAATTTAATGTACATATGACACATATGGTATATGACAAATTTAAAGTACATATGATACATGTGGTGTATGAGAAATTTAATGTACATATGACACATATGGTATATGACAAATTTAAAGTACATATGATACATATGGTGTATGAGAAATTTAATGTACATATGATACACATGATATATGACAAATTTAAAGTACATATGATACATATGGTGTATGCAAAATGTAATGTACATATGACACATATGGTATATGACAAATTTAAAGTACATATGGTACACATGACGTATGCAAAATTTAAAGTACATATGATACACATGATGTATGTAAAATTCAATGTACATATGATACATATGATATATGCAAAATTTAATTTAATGTATATATGATACACATGATGACGAATTTAGTGCACATATGATACACACATTGCACAATGAATGCAACATACATATGATACCCACACATAATTAAATCAATAAAAGCATCATACACAACACATACAGAATTCGAAATCTTTATCGTACATACGTTGTATAATTTTAATTCGTTTATTATTCAAACACGGTATAATGAGTTCAGTACATTTATCATGCACAAGTCTTATAATAAATCCATTACATTATCGCGTATATATCACATTATAAATTCAATAGATATATCGTAGAGACAATATATAATGAAATCGATGCAGATATCGTACACGCAACATATAGTGATTTCAGTACATTTATCATACACACGTCGCATAATAAGTTTAATTCATTTATCATTTAATCATTGTACAATGAATTCGGTACATTTATCATGTACACGTCATATTGTAATTTTATTACATTCATCATACGTACAGGGTATTAGAAATTCAATAGGTATGTGGTACATGTAAGGTAATTGTAATTAGTTCGGGGCATATGTTGTACATGTGTGATATAATAAATTCAATGCATATGTTGTACATATGATGGAGGAAGTATATGTCTTATACGTGTCATGTAGTAGATTTAACGTGTATGTCATACATGTAACATATGATGAATTCTACACGTATGTTATACAGACATCATATAGTAGATTCTACACATATGTTATACATGCAACATATGATGAATTAAACACGTATGACATACGTACAACATACGTAGAATTTAATACACTTTGCATACACATCACATAGTAGATTCAATACATATGTCATACACATAACATATGATGAATTTTACACATATGTCATGCATGTAATAAACGATGAATTCATTACATATGACATACATAAAACATACGTAGAATTTAATAGACTTTGCATACACATCACATAGTAGATTCAATACATATGTCATACACATAACATATGATGAATTCTACACATGTCATACATGTAACAAACGATGAATTCATCACATATGACATGCATAAAACATACGTAGAATTTAATACACTTTGCATACACATCACATAGTAGATTCAATACATATGTCATACATGTAACATATGATGAATTCTACACATATGACATACAGACATCACATAGTAAATTCTACACATATGTTATACATGCAACATATGATGAATTCAACACATATGACATACATACAACATACGTAGAATTTAATAGACTTTGCATACACATCACATAGTAAATTCAACACATATGTCATACACGCAACGTATGATGAATTTAATACATACATGACACATCACATATTAAATTACAAATCAATATACAAAGAACTTGATTATATTAAACAGGCAATTAGAAGATTTCTCCTGAAGTTACAATGTACATAATAAAATTTAAACAACCATACAACATCGACAGTATTATAAATAAAATTTTATTATTGATTCAATTAAAATACCTGTTACACAAGAATGTACCTTGTTCGAGTAACAATCGTTCGAGCAAATCGTCAGAGTGACGTTATACTTCAGGTGAAGAGCTATTAAGACGTAAACTGCGCGGGAACTTGCCAAACAAAGCTAGAAATGCTTCGGAATTACGTGAAAGCATCGAGGGACAAAATCGACGGAAGCTTCTAACGGATCCGACAAACAGAACTCAGAATAGTAGCTCGTTTCGGTGATCGTTCGCGGATCCAGGAAACGTTTCTGCACTTTGGCGTCGCGACGCTGCCATGAGAATCGACTTTCAGAAATTTCCTCACGAAACGCTTGGTTACTTCTCGTTAACCTCGCACAACTCAATCGTTTCGGGCCAATAAAATCAACTTCCCCGTCTGAATACTCCATTGCTTTTCATGTTTATGATATGAGTTGCCAGACTTTGTATCGCAGTTTATATGATGATGCTGTGTGAAGTAATATTTGTACTCTTTTTGGTTGCAGACTTGGTAGATTTGTGTTTTTATTTAGTTTAACTTTTAACTATTTCAATTTCTAACTATCTAATGTCCCAACTACCACCTCACCAAAGCTACAGATTCCTATATCTCCCCCAATCTCTAAATTCTACTCTTAGAATTTTCAATTTACCTTATATTCAACAAGAAGTTTTTTGCACGAGCCATAAAACGAGAATAAAACGTGTAGGTTAAAGGTCCGAGTAATTAGTAGGATTGGGAGTCTAAAGTCAGACTTCCAGATGCTTTCTTATCTCCTTTAATCTCCTTCAACGTTCCGTTTCGAGCTTTCTTTCTACTTTTCTTCCCCGTGTTTACTCTTCAAGTCCATCGGCCGCGTTTCTTTGAACACGCCAACGAAACGTTAAAAAGTTACGTTGGAAGTTCGTAAATTCCCCGGTATCGTTCCTTCTTGCGCACGTTTCCACGCTCTGTTCATTAAATTCTCATTTTTCCGCGGGAAACGCGGCTCGATCAAAAACTGGGATCTCTGTTTCTTTTTATATTGTGAGAGTCGGTTGTGCTACATGTTTAATGGCGGACTTCGGGAAGAGGAAGTCTGGTGCGATTCGAGAAGATGAAAGTGTTATGCGCTTAGATTGTATCGGTAGAAAGCTTGAGGTTTATTGAAAATGACGGCAACTTTGTTTTGTCGTGACAAAATGGCGGACTGTCGAATATGGCGGACGATGACTATTTTGGGGATGTGTGAAGTCTAATAGAAATTCATGACTTAAAATTGTTGAGAAGTGACACTTATGTTATATCAATTTAAAGGTTATGGTGTACTGAACATGCCTGTAGCATTGTTTCGTCAAGATTTTTAATACAAAATGGCTGACAGTCAGATATAGCGAACGATAACAAATTTTGAAGTGCATATAGTCTAATAGAAATTCATGACTTAAAATTATTGAGAAGTGACACTTATGTTATATCAATTTAAACGTTATGATGTGCTGAACATGCCTGTAGCATTGTTTCGTCAAGATTTTTAATACAAAATGGCTGACAGTCAAATATAGCGAACGATAACAAATTTTGAAGTGCATATAGTCTAATAGAAATTCATGACTTAAAATTGTCGAAAATTGACACTTATATTACATCAATTTAAACGTTATGATGTACTGAATATGCCTGTAGCATTGTTTCGTTGAGATTTTTAATACAAAATGGCTGACAGTCAAATATAGCGAACAATGACCATTTTTGAAATGTGTGAAGTCTAATAGAAATTCATGACTTAAAATTGTCGAAAAGTGGCACTTATATTACATCAATTTAAACGTTATGATGTACTGAAATTACCTGCAGCGTTGTTTCGTCAAGATTTTTAACACAAAATGGCTAACAGTCAAATATAGCAAGCAATAACCAATTTTTCCATGTAAAAAGTCTCACAAAAATTCATGACTTAAAATTATCGAAAAGTAATACTTATATTACATCAAATTAAAGGTTATAGTCTCCCCTAAAGGACAACATAAGTGTTTCATTAATATTTTATTATACAAATCAACTATATTTCAAAGAATCATGTTATGTACTGTGTAACACTCGTTGACGGTTCTTTAATCGTCAGCCATTTTGTGTTGACGTCATCGATAAAGCGCTTACATAGCAATGTTTAGTAGACTTCAAGCTTTAAATCGATATAATACACTTGATATTTTATGCAAGTTTTATGTCATCAATTTTTATGAGAAGTTGTATGTTTCAAAATAGACCACTATTTGTTATAATTTGCTGTCCGCCATTTTGTATTACGTACATCGACAAAACATTTACACAGCTATTTTCGTTATACTTCCACCTTTAATTTGATGTATCACAACTGCTACTTTGTTACAATTTTATGTCATCAAAAAATATCAAACTTCATATACTTCAAAATAGAACACTGTTCACTATAACTGCTCGTCCGCCATTTTGTATTACGATCATCGACAAAGGACTTACACAGCTATTTTCGTTATACTTCCACCTTTAATTTGATGTGTCGCAACTGCTACTTTGTTACAATTTTATGTCATCAAAAAATATAAGACTTCATGTACTTCAAAATAGAACACTGTTCACTATAACTGCTCGTCCGCCATTTTGTATTACGATCATCGACAAAGCACTTACACAGCTATTTTCGTTATACTTCCACCTTTAATTTGGCGTATCACAACTGCTACTTTGTTACAATTTTATGTCATCAAAAAATATAAGACTTCATATACTTCAAAATAGAACACTGTTCACTCTAACTGCACGTCAGCCATTTTGTTCTAAGAACGTAACCAAATCTCGTTTACGAAGCTTTCAGCTTTATTTTAACATCCAAGTACTTATAAAATTCTACTCTCGATATCTCGAAATGTGCCATTGTGTACCAGTGTTTAAGCATCGTTCATTTTTATTTACACAAAACATTTCCATTCGTTTTCGTCGGTCATCGAAGCAGACTCTATCCTTGTACGTTCGTGAAACTTTGCCTGGTTCCAGCCATCAGGCTTGTTTGCCCATTTCCGAAGCGGTTTACCCGCTCATCGACGTTTTAACGATTAAAAGCTGTTCAACTCTGCTTCGGATACTCGTGGTAACGTGAATCTTTGCCAGAGATTAATCCGTTTATCGACATCTTAGCGATTAGGGCATTCCGCTGGCTCGTTACAATTTCCCTTGAAATTTTCACGGAATATTTTCCTACCTCGGAAGATTGAAGGGCTAAATGATAGGTCGGATTAATATTTTCGATCAAGTTTTTTTATTTTTAAGGAATTTATCCACAGGGAATTTCTAGCTAAGAGTTTTTAAATTTCTGACGCAGAATTTTTAAATTATTGCTGAATTATCAAAGGAGGAAAAAATCAATCACCAAATAAACGAAGAGAATGTAAGAAGAAAACAGCCGCGATAATCTTAAACTGTAGGTGAAAAGTCGTGCGACGGTCAGTCACAAAAATAGAACATGACTCGATTGTGTGTGTAACGAATTCGATTCGAGTAACCATTTCCATTCCCGTGGATGATCATTCATCAGCCTCGAGGATAATTGCTGTCAAGTAAAAGGGGCGCGATGTTAAACTATATCTCGTCGAAATGGTTGCAATTAAGGTCGAGCAGCTCTTGAAGCGACTTTAATGGCTCGCATTACACGCAGGTTACATGATCGCGTAAAATGGCACCATGAGGCTGCACCTCATAAACGGTCGGTGATAACTGGACAGTTTCGAATTTTGGGGTTTTGGTGTGGGATGCTTTGGGACGTTTGGTAGTTGGATGATTTTGGGAAATTTTGTTGGGGAGACGGTTTGGGAAATTTTAGTGGGAGACGATTTAGGAAATTTTAAAAGAAGATAATGTGGGAAATTTTAGTGGGGGACAATTTGGGAAAATTTAGGAGAGGACAATGTGGGAAATTTTAGTAGGGGACAATTTGGGAAATTTTATTGGAGAACAATTTGAGAAATTTTAGGAAAAGGCAATGTGGGAAATTTTAGTGGGGGACGATTTGGGAAATTTTAGGAAAAGGCAATGTGGGAAATTTTAGTGGGGGACGATTTGGGAAATTTTATTGGAGGACAATTTAGAAGATTTTATTGTAGAACAATTTGGGAAACTTCATTATAGGACAACTTGGAAGGTTTCATTATAGGGACAATTTGGGAAACTTCATTATAGGACAACTTGGAAGGTTTTATTATAGGGACAATTTGGAAAACTTCATTATAAGAACAATTTGGGAAACTTCATTATAGAGACAATTTGGGAAACTTCATTATAGAGACAATTTAGGAAACTTAATTATAGAGACAATTTAGGAAATTTCATTACAGGGACAATTTGAGAAACTTCATTATAAAGACAATTTAAAAAATTTCATTATAGGGTTAATTAAAAAAATTTCATTATAGAGACAATTTGGGAAACTTCATTATAGAGACAATTTGGGAAACTTCATTATAGAGACAATTTGGGAAACTTAATTATAGAGACAATTTAGGAAATTTCATTACAGGGACAATTTGAGAAACTTCATTATAGAGACAATTTAAAAAATTTCATTATAGAGACAATTTGAGAAACTTCATTATTAAGACAACTTGGGAAATTTCATTATAGGAACAGTTTGTAAAACATAGAAAAAAAAAATACTGATCGAATTGAGTAACCTCCTCCTTTTTCGAAGTCGGTTAAAAAATGTCATTATAGGAACAATTTATAAAAAATATCATAATAGGAACAGTTTGTAAAAAATGTCATTACAGGAACAGTTTGTAAAAATGTCATTATAGAAACAGTTTATGAAAAATGTCATGATAGGTACAGTTTGTAAAAAATGTCATTACAGGAACAATTTGTAAAAAATGTCATTATAGGAACAGTTTATAAAAAATGTCATTACAGGAACAGTTTATAAAAAATGTCATTATAGAAACAATTTGAAAAATTTCATTATAGAAACAATTTGAAAAATTTCCTTACAGAACATCTTAAAAGATGTTCATAAAAAATGTTCAGTAAACTTAATCCAAAAGACCAAATGAAATTTCAACCGCGTCACCGCGTAATTAATTAAATAACGCAAGGGTCACCGATGACTACATTAGACTTTCTATGCCGACACGTGTTACGCCAGCAAAGAAGAATGTCCACAATACATTGAGAAGTCGTTCGCTGAAAATGAGTCATCGTCAACTAGTCAGAGTCCTAGGGCTATCATGTAGCTTATTAAGTTTGAAAGTCTGGAAGAAAGCCGACGTCGTTGCACCCGGATCCGGCTCCCAGATGATCTGTCCGATCAATTTCTTCGTTGATTCGAAGCAATCAAACTTTCCAGCAATTACGGATCCCCCATGTGCGCGGTAAAAGGAAAAAGACCGACAGAAACGCTTTTGTCGCGTCGGGGACGTCTTATGTTGTTGCATAAGACTTTTGGCGCCAAAAGTGATAATTTGGTTTAATATTATAATTTGAAGTGGGTTTTTAATTAAATATTTTGTATAGGTGATGTGAATTAGGATTACTACAAATTTTTAGAATTTTTTACGTTTTTTTTTGTAAAGTTTGAAGACCTTCAAATATTTCCACCTAGCATTTTTGCAATTTTTGTAATTTAAATAATTCTAATAAATAAATATTGTGGAATTTAAATAAAATTTTCTGTGTTTAAGTAAATATGAATGAAATGATTAGTGGTGATTTTCCGAGTAGTGATTTAACGCATAATTACTAGTTTTCTCGTAGAGTAATGTGGGGTTGCTTTTCTGGTTAATTAGCAAGATCCCCGAGTAACTACGCCAGTGTGCAGCGTGGAAAAGCTTGCAACGTGTGAGGGCGTTAAGCTGCACGAGGAAAGCTTCTTATTACGTGTTTCGTTTACTTCCGTCGAAAAAGAACGAAAACAGGAGAAAGAAAAAAAGAATCGAGAGAATAAACGACCCTTTGGCAACGGTCGCAAAGCCAGACCGTGGCTTTCAGAAAAGAGAAATCACGATCGTGCTTCAAGTTACAGCGGCGCGGAAGCCAAATAGTTGTCGAAACTTTTCAATTGAGTATCGTTCGTGTTATGCTTCGAACCCTACAAATTTCCACCGGTTTGTTAATTCTGATTTATTACATACGTGTTATTCCACGATATCGATCACATTTGGACGTCACGATTTTGCTCTAATCAAAATATTTTGTAGTCCACGTAATTTTACAGAGCTGATGCTCAAGCTTCCATTAATAACCGCGTTACGGCTGGAACAGTGGGTTTATGAAACTGGGACTTTTCTTTAGTGGTTTCGGTTTGTGTACTCGAACACTGATGCAAATATTGCTGGGGTATTTCGATAAGTATTGTTTTTGGTGATTGAGGGATTGGTCTTGGAGGGGTTTAGAGGTGTTTAGATTCTCAAGTATGGGGCATTCAAATTTTTATATTGTCTAATACAGAGAAATTATGATTTTTGAAGTGTGAGTTGAAATTTTGAAATTTGTTCATGATCAGTCCACTTAAATCCATCACTATCAGACGTCACCATCTGCGATTTTGCTGTAATCAAAATATGTTATAGTTCATGTGAAATTAGGGGGGGTTTAAGTCATCATTTTGCTGGTTTCGAATTTGTTAAGAAATAACAAGCCTTCAAAGTTTGCAACTTTTCCCCACTTTTACAAAAATAGACTTCACTTACAAATTTTTATTTTGGAAACTACTGAACCGATTTAGCTAAATTCTTTTCTGTTTCATTCACGAAGAATTGGGCTAGTTTAAAATATTTTTTTTAACTTCGTCAATTTGTTATAAAATATCGGAAAACTTGAACGAATTCTTTTTTTGCGTTTTTTTTTCAATGAGGTATTGTTTAAATTTTTCAAAGTTTCACAACAAATTGACGGAATTTAAAAAAAATGTTTTAAAATAGCCCAGTTCTTCATGAATAAAATAAAAAAGAATTTAGCCAAATCGATTCAGTAGTTTCCAAGAAAAAAATTCGTAAGTGAAGCCTATTTTTGCAAAACAGCAAACTTCGAATTAATTTCACGTAGAATAAAATTTTGACGCTCGTAAATTACTTACATAGTAAATAGCGACGCGCTGACGCACGCAGTTCCTTTTCTTTTTCCCTTCGAGAAAGTTAACAGCTCGCTGAATTTGTCGGTAAAAGATGAAACCGAACGTAACAAGAAGTCGCGTTTTTTTATTTGTCAGCGGCCGGTTAATCGGTTTATGTTCTATCGGATAATTAATTCTCTACCGGCGTTAATGTGCAGAAAGCCGCTCACCAAGCTTTTTCGCCTCGATAATTGAAACGGCTGATCGCATTTGCTAGCATTAAACGGACAACGAGTTCCCTCTCGAATTATTCCGGCAAGTGTGGACTTGACTGGTAATTACTTGCTCGCAATTAGCGAAACAAACAGCCGTGTCAAACAACGGACACGTTTTTGCTTCAAGTGTCTCGAACTCCGACCTCCGAGACTCGACTCGATGACTTTTTAGTGGACGATTCAGTGAATAAATTAAATATACTGTTAATTGTTTCGTACTTCGTTGTATATTTTTGGGTTCAGACTTTAGGTTAAGATGTACATATTATTCAAACATTTTGTTTCAAGATTTTATTATGTGACATTTTGATATTCAAGTATAATTCATACTGGAATTTCAAGTATCTTAATGTATCAATTTTAAAGGTACAATTTATTTGAATAAAGAGAATAAATGAATTATTTGGTTAATTATAATAATTGATATAATTTGATTGGTTAATGGATTTTAACAGATCGAAGGATTGAATAATTGAATAATTGAATAATTGAATAATTGAATAATTGAATAATTGAATGATGGAATAATTGAATAATTGAGTAATTGAATAATTGAACAGTTGAATAGTTGAATAATTGAATGATGGAATAATTGAATAATCGAACAATCGAACTATCGAACAATCAAATAATCAAGTAATCGAGAAATCAAATAATTCACTCATCTGATAATCCAGTAATTGATTTATTAAATAATTGAAAAATTGAAAACATGAAAATTTGAAAACTTGAAAACTTGAAAACTTGAAAACTTGAAAACTTGAAAACTTGAAAACTTGAAAACTTGAAAACTTGAAAATTTGAAAACTTGAAAACTTGAAAACTTGAAAATTTGAAAACTTGAAAACTTGAAAATTTGAAAACTTGAAAACTTGAAAAATTGAAAGCTTGAAAAATTGAAAAATTGAAAGCTTGGAAACTTGAAAACTTGAAAACTTGAAAACTTGAAAACTTGAAAACTTGAAAACTTGAAAAATTGAAAACTTGAAAAATTGAAAACTTGAAAAATTGAAAAATCAAAAAATTAAATAAATTAAAAAATTGAAAAATTGAAAAATCAAAGAATGAAAAAATTGAAAAATTGACAAATTGAATAATTTGAAAAGCTTGATAACTTTGAAAAATTTGAATAATAAAATAATTCGAATACATTAGTAGATGAAAGCTTCTTAAATTAATTTTCCGTCGCCCACAATCGTATTCCCATTTGCACTAGACTGGATTGTGGGAACATGCCGTAGTTTTCCTGTACAAGGATACCCGGCATAAACGTATTTCCTTCATCCCCAACCTTCCATGCAGCTGTGACTCGAGAAACCTCATTAACAGGTCGTCGTTACTAATTAGTACGAGAATCGGACCGATCGAAACCAATTAAGAATAGTATTGCATCGATGCGCTTTCTCAGACAGGCAAATTGAAATCCGTACTTTGTAGGAGATTAAAGTACAAATGTCCCTTATAGCTCCTGTTTCTAACGTCTATAGCAAATTCAAGTTCATTCGATTCAGTATTATATTGATTGCACTTTGATTGCTCTGTCGTTCGTCAAAATTACGATTTCTATTTTAGTTTTTATTTTAGTAGGATCTTTTATTAATATTTAAGGGAATGTCTAATATGCAATTTGTGATATTAATTTGGCAAGCAATTATAACTATTTCGGGTATTAATTGTTGGGTTATAAATTGTCGTAATTGAGTTTGATAATTTTAGATTTTCGAATTACAAGTTTTACAGACGAATTTGGAGTATCACATCATTATTTATTAGGGTATCTGATAATTTCATTATAGTATTAAATTAAGAGTTGTTTATCAAGTTTATAAAATTAACGAGTATTTTATTTTTGCAGATACCACAGCTGCAAGTGATCGGATATTTTTGGCAGATCATCGTCTCAGAATAAGGTAAGTCTGGCGAAACACATTTATACTTTTTTATGTCAAATATTTTGTGTTGATCTATGTCACATATGTTTTACATCAATTTATGTAAAAATGATTTAATGTCAACTTACGTAAATATGACTTAATGTCAACTTACGTAAAAATGATTTAATGTAAACTTACATAAAAATGACTTAATGTAAACTCACGTAAAAATAACTTAATGTAAACTTACATAAAAATGATTTAATGTAAACTTACATAAAAATGATTTAATGTAAACTTACATAAAAATGACTTAATATAAACTCACGTAAAAATAACTTAATGTAAACTTACATAAAAATGATTTAATGTAAACTTACATAAAAATGATTTAATGTCAACTCACGTAAAAATGATTTAATGTAAACTTACATAAAAATGATTTAATGTCAACTCACGTAAAAATGATTTAATGTAAACTTACATAAAAATGATTTAATGTCAACTCACATAAAAATGACTTAATGTCAACTCACATAAAAATGACTTAATGTCAACTTACATAAAAATGACTTAACATCAACTTACAAAAAAATGATTTAATCTCAACTTACATAAAAATCTCTTAATATCAACTTATATAAAAATGACTTAATGTCAACTCACATAAAAATCACTTAATGTCAACTTACATAAAAATGACTTAATGTAAACTTATATAAAAATAACTTAATATCAACTTACATAAAAATGACTTAACACCAACTTACATAAAAATGTCTTAATATCAACTTCCACAAAAATGATTTAATCTCAACTTACATAAAAATGACTTAATTTCAACTTACATAAAAATGACTTAACATCAGCTTACATAAAAATGTCTTAATATCAACTTCCACAAAAATGATTTAACATCAACTTAAAAAATAACATCACAAAATAACATCAACATAAAAATGACTTAACGTACCTCAACATATTTCTTCGCCTCCCCCAAATTATACAACTCCCTCTCTCAAAACCCTTTTATCCAAAATCGATTTATCAAGCAACGAGCGTACATTGGACCGTAACAGTGATTTCTGTAGAAAATTCTTGAGCCCGTTCGGTTCGGGCCATCAATTTCATTAAACGATTAATTCCCTTAAATCGTTACAGAGGTGCACAAATATCCACGAAAAGTTTGCGACGATATTTCATAAACTTGCCGTTCACGATAGCACGGTTTACAGACACGCGGCGCGAAAATGCTGGATCACCGACCGATATGTGCACACATAAGTCATGGGAAACACTATAAGAAGTCCGCCACGCGATAAGCTCGAACCACTTAAATTATCCACCCCCGCATCTAACTTTACCAATGAATAACCGCGGCGAATCGTAACAGTTTACCGAACAGATTGATGTCTCCACGTATGTGCATGTGAGTAATGCAAATTTTTTTTCATATGGAGTTGTATGTTCTTTCAATTATCTGCTTTTGAAGGTTGTTTATAATTGGCACTATTTTTCTGAATTGATAATTCAGATGTAGGTAAAAAATTTTATGTTCTGTCAGTCATATGTGATTTTTGTCAGATGTCAACATATATGTTGATGAAAGTTTAATATACATGTAGCAAGTTTTAGAAAAGACTAATCCACTCTGTGATTCATGAGTATGTTAACAAATATCTTGATCAGAGTGAAACATGTACATATGTAATAGGTAGTTGAGTTTTTACATATGTGTAATAGGTTTACATATGTGTAGCCATATCGAATTTTACACATATGTGTGTGACAGTCAAAACTGTTTATTGGGACACCCTCTATATACAATTTTTATACAGAAAGTCAAATACAAGAATACATGTAGGAATAGCTAGTTTAATGTTTATATACATATGTAGTAGTCATATGTAGTTTTACACATATGTGTATAATAACCAAAGATGTCTGTTGAGTCACTCTGTATATACAATTCTGACATAGGAACGAGAGTACAGTAGTAGCTATTTGAATGTTTACATACATATGTAACAACCGTATAAAAATTTCCACATATGTACATGTGTAACATGTGACATATAAATTTTGACATACACATGTGACAACTAAAAATTGTTTACTGTCTCCATATGTAATTTCAAGACAATAGTAAAAATACATAAATAAACACAATTATAGTCACTTAAATATTTGCACACACACATGTAACAACCATATACAATTTTCCACATATGCACATGTGTGGCCATATTCCATATGTGTAGCCAAATTTCTACTCATACATGCGACCACTAAAACTTGCTTGTCTGCATATAATTTTTATTGGAGATAAAAGTAATATAAGAGCGATACACGAATTAGCATTAACATTTGTCTCCATCTAGCGATGTTAATCATCATTATTTGTTCCTTCTTGTGTTTGCATGTTTCGATTCAATTTTGTTCTCTTTATATTCCTCTCACGTAATTCTGATTATATTTTATATCGTTCTTGAATAAATAGTTTTTCTGTTTTGTACATAATTAATTACGACACTTTATTCGTCCACGGATCTCCTTGCCTTCAACAGGTTATGGGCCCAGAAGATTGCGGAATTAAAAGTGTACGGAAAATAATTAATTAAAAAGCCTGATCGTTAGTTTTTTGAAACGGTTAATTTTTTGTGTTAACGGGTATCATGGCTTCTGGAATTGTACGGATTGATTCTCTTAACAAAGAGAATTATGATACTTGGAAGATGCAAATGCAGGCTTTGCTTATAAAGAACGATGCATGGATTTATGTGAGCGGTGAATTCAAGAAACCGATCGTCGTTGCCGGAGACATCGTTTCTGAAAATGCTGCGAAAGAATGGACAAAAAACGACAGCAAAGCAAAATCGGACATTATTTTGTCGATAAGCCCGTCGGAATTAAAGCAAATTAAAAATTGCGAAACATCTCGCGAAGTGTGGTTGAAACTGGAAGAGATTTATCAATCTAAAGGACCAGCGCGAAAAGCCACATTATTAAAGAAGCTGATGTTGCAAAGAATGGATGAAAACGAAGATGTTCGTGAACATATTCGGAAATTCTTTGATATCATCGATAAACTGAGCGAGATGGAAGTCCATATAAATGAAGATTTATTAACAATCATGCTCTTGTATAGTTTGCCAACAACTTTTGAAAATTTTCGTTGTGCTATTGAGTCTCGTGACGAATTGCCATCACCGGAAACTTTGCGCATCAAAATTATTGAAGAAAGTGACGCTCGGAAGAACGACGCACGAAGCAATGTTCAAGGCGCCATGGTTGTAAATAAAAGTTTTCGGAAATGGAATCAGAAGAAAAAGGCAACGGAAAAGAAAGACGTGAGTGTTAAGGAAAATTTCAAATATCAGTGTCATCGGTGTCGTAAGTACGGTCATAAAGCCGCGGATTGTAGGAAATTTAAAGACGATCGCGGATCAAATGCAAATAAAGCTGAAGATGTCGGATTATGTACGTTTCTCGAATGTACTGATAAACATGAAGTGTTGCGAGTAGACAGTTCGAGTAATGCCGGTAATTGGTGTATAGATAGTGGCGCAACTTCACATCTATGTAACAACTTGAACGAATTCACGAACATCGAATATTCGAGTCTCGGAAAATTAAATCTCGCGAACAGTACGTCGACCAAAATAACGGGAAGAGGAACGGTTTCTTTCTCGACAAAAGCTTATAATAATGAGAAGAACATTCGGTTGGATGATGCGTTATACGTGCCGGATCTTCGAACAAACTTGTTATCAGTCGCGAAAATTACGGATAAAGGTTTTAAGGTTACATTTACTAAATCTAAAGCCGTGGTGACAGACAGTAACGGAAGTACGAAATTAGTAGCAAATCGTATCGGTGGATTATATTATGTGCGCGGAAATTCACACGGCGAGTGTAATGCTATTTCGCAAAATACATCGTCAAACGCGCCGGGTACGTTAATGTCGTGGCATCGTCGTCTTGGACATGTTAATTGTAAAGATCTTATCCAAGCGGTACGCGGAAAAATGATACAAGGAATTGATTTACCGGAACGTGATTCGGAATTAGAGTGCGACATTTGTATTCGTGGAAAAATGACACGAACGCCTTTTCCGAAGAAGTCAACGCGGGAAACAGATTTACTGGAGATCATTCATTCCGATGTTTGTGGTCCGATGAAGACTATTTCGAATGGGAAAGCTAAATATTTTGTAACTTTCATCGACGATCATTCGAGATGGACTGAGGTACGTTTTCTCAAATCAAAAGACGAAGTCTTTGAAGCTTTTAAGGAATTTAAGCAACTCGTCGAGAATTTGAAAGGTAAAAAAATTAAATATTTACAATCCGATAATGGCGGAGAATATATGAGTCGCGAATTTAATAATTATTTGAGGGAACACGGAATTTCAAGAAGATTATCTGTTGCAAGAAATCCGGAACAAAATGGTGTTGCTGAGAGAAAGAACCGGATTTTATTGGAAACTGCAAGGTGTCTTCTGTTGCAGGCAGGTCTTTCTTCATCATTTTGGGCTGAGGCAGTTAATACAGCGAATTATATTAGGAATCGTTGTCCAACTAGAAGTTTAGTAAACAAAACGCCGTACGAAGCTTGGACGCATCGGAAACCAGACGTGGGAAACATGAAGGATTTTGGATGTAAAGTATTTCTTTTAAATCGAGAATCTAACAGAGATAAGTTTCAGTCGCGTTGCAAGGAAGGTATCTTTGTCGGCTATTCTGATAATTCCAAAGGATACAGGATTTGGTTGCCGAAAGATCGAAAAGTTGAAATTGCGCGTGACGTTAAATTTCTGGAAAATAAAGGAACTCGAGTTGTAGATCATGAAAAAGTAACGTTCGACAAAGAAGACGAAACGGAAGAAGAAGAAATACCTCACGGAATTGACATTGAGCTGAAGCCATCAATCAGTGTTGAAAATAATGATTTTTCGGGTAATGATTTTGACGATTTTCAGGAAGATTTGCCAGATGAGCAAAACGTCGAAGAGGAACGACCAGACGAAACGCCTAGAGTAGGTCGTGGAAGATCACGTGGAAGACCGAGATTACTTCGTACTGGTTTGAGGGGAAGACCACGGAAATTATTTCAAATGCCAAGCGAACTTGCAGGTAATGTTGAAGAGAATTACGCATTTGTATCGGAAATTACCATGAAGCAAGCGATGTCCAGTCCAGAAGTGAATGAATGGATAAGAGCTATGGCAACCGAGGTAAAGTCAATTATTAAAAATGATACGTGGGAAGTGGTTTCTCGACCGAAAAATTGTGACGTTATCGGGAGTAGAATGGTTTTACGAAATAAATGTCGACCGGATGGAACTATTGAGAAAAGGAAGGCGCGTCTTGTCGCTCAGGGATTCTCACAATGTCCGGGAATTCATTTTAATCAGACATTTGCTCCTGTAGCTAGATTAAGTTCTATTCGTCTTTTAATTGCTATAGCAGCGCGTTATGGAATGACTATTGAACAGCTTGATGTCACAACAGCATATTTGAATGGTGTACTGGATGAAGAAATATTTATGTCACCGCCTAAAATGTTAAACGAAGCGTTGGAATCACTTATTGAGTCGGAAGGTAAAAATAGTGAAATTAAAATTAAGGCACAACGCATGTTAAAGGAATTATCGTCTGGGGACAAAGTTTGTCGTCTCAAGAAATCTCTATACGGCCTACGACAGGCTGGAAAGTGCTGGTACAATCGATTGGACAAAGCTCTGAAGAAATATGGAATGTCAAATTGTCACAGCGACCCTTGTGTATATCATACAGGTCAAGGGGAAGACTTATTGCTGATGACGGTATATGTTGATGATATTTTGATAATTTCCAGAAATGTTAAGGCGATATCGGCAATGAAGAGGAATCTTTCCCAAGAGTTCGAAGTTAAGGACCTTGGTAGTATTGGCTACTGTTTAGGTATCGAATTTGCTCGTCGGGAAAACAATATCACTATGCATCAAAAGGGATTCATCAGGGAAATTCTGGATCGTTTTGGGATGACCGAATGCAGGTCAGTCAGTACTCCTGTCGATCCGAATGTGAAGCTGACGAAACCGGAAGGCGAACCTGATAGTGATATTCTCAAGCTGCCTTATCGAGAATTGGTCGGAGCTCTAATGTACCTGGCGGTTGCTACGAGGCCAGATATTGCGTTTGCAGTTGGATATTTAAGTCAATTTAATGACTGTTTTGGGTCTATTCATTGGACAGCTGCTAAACGTGTATTGCGTTATCTGAAAGGAACCATGAATTTAGGACTTTCTTTCTGTTCAGATTCTGATACAATAAAAGGATTCGTGGATGCAGACTGGGGAAACTGTTTGATTGACAGACGATCATTTACCGGATATGTTTTCACCCTAAGTGGAGCGGCCATATCATGGGAAGCGAGAAAACAGAGAACAGTAGCACTATCATCAACTGAAGCTGAATATATGGCTGTCACTGAAGCTGCAAAAGAATCTATATATTTACGTAATTTCTTACAGGAATTGGGATTCTCGAATCTTACAAATATTGTATTGTACAACGACAATCTGGGAGCCAAACGAATGGCAGATAATGCATCTTTTACGGCCAGAAGCAAACATATAGATTTAAGACATCATTTCGTACGAGAAGTTTTGAAAAATCGAGAAATGAAAATTGAATATATTTCTACGGATGAGATGCCTGCAGATATGATGACCAAGGGCCTTCCAGGGCCTAAACACAAGAAGTGTTCTGAAAGAATTGGACTTCGAGCGATTTCCTGCTGAAACGTGCGAATTAATGCAATTAATGCGTGTCTCGAGGGGAAGTATTGGAGATAAAAGTAATATAAGAGCGATACACGAATTAGCATTAACATTTGTCTCCATCTAGCGATGTTAATCATCATTATTTGTTCCTTCTTGTGTTTGCATGTTTCGATTCAATTTTGTTCTCTTTATATTCCTCTCACGTAATTCTGATTATATTTTATATCGTTCTTGAATAAATAGTTTTTCTGTTTTGTACATAATTAATTACGACACTTTATTCGTCCACGGATCTCCTTGCCTTCAACAATTTTGACATACAAACAAAAATACATAAGCACAATAATAGTTACTCAAATTCCACACACATGTGTAACAAAATTTTTCACATATGTGATATCAAAAATTTTTTTCTTAAATCACCCTGTAATTCTAACCAAGTACAAATTACGAATATAGAAAATGATTTGAAGCGTCAGACCCGCGAACAGACGCGGATGTAATCGTATTGTTTAGCGAAATGGGACGGTAAGATTATCCTCGATAACTGTACACCGTACAATGTTTAAGTGATGTACCTGTTTATGAAGTGGCTCGAAAGATTTGCATATCGCTCGAGTGTTCGCGGATTATGCGTTTAACTCCCATTCTATTTCCCGGGGCTCGAGCTCTTGTGCAGGAATTTGCATCTGTTGGAAACTGGCCTGCTAAAAGTGCCCGCGCTCCGATCCTGAGCGCGAAACGTTTCATTCGAGTGGTCCTCCGCTATGAATCGGGGCTAGAAACCGGATCGATTGCTCGTCGATTCATCGAATCGTTGCGGGTAATTGGAACTAAACGTGTCCGGAAAACTTCATGGGCAATCTTCGTTTTCATCGATTTTCGTGATGATAATATGAAATTCCTAAATACAAAATTATGAATCCAAAAGGTTTCACTCACGAATTTTTTTCAGAGAAACTACTAAATCGATTTAGCTCCATTCTTTTTCGGTTTATTCACAAAGAATTGGGCTATTTTAAAATATTTTTTTTAAGTCTCTCAATTTGTTATGGAATTTCGAAAAATTGAAACAATACATCATTGAAAAAAAAACACAAGAAAAGCATTTGTATAAATTTTCCGATATTTCATAACAAATTGACGAAGATAAAAAAATATTTTAAAATAGCCCCATTCTTTGTGATTAAAACAAAAAAGAATTTAGCTAAATCGGCTCAGTAGTTTCTGAGAAAAAAATTCATGAGTAAAGTCTATTTTCGCAAAGGTAGGCAAAAATAGCAAACTTTGATAGCTTGTTATTTCTTAACAAATTCGAAATCAGCAAAATGATGACTTAAACCCCCCCTAATTTCACATGGACTATAACATATTTAGATTAGAGCAAAATCGCAGATGGTGACGTCTGATAGTGATGGATTTAAGTGGAACGATCATGAACAAATTTCAAAATTTCAACTCACACTTCAAAAATCATATTTTCATAAAATCGTGACGTCCAAAGTGATCGATGTGACCTGGAATGACCGCAGAATAAAAGCATAAATCTTAGGGAAAAGCAGGCGAGTTTAAAGAGGGTAGAAGGGTTTGAGACGCAGGTTTTACAAGGCTTGCTAATTATGCAAATGTTAATCATAATTAGTCGGTGGCCAGGGCTAGGGTACGATAGGGCGAGGCGCATAATTAGACGCGTGCCCGGTATCTCGGTGGAAAATTCATCGCTCGATGTAATGTATATTCATAAACGAACAGCTGGAGAAGCTGGAATCGAGGGAGAGGCTGAAGAGGAGAGCGAAGAGTAGCGGTAGGCGTCTAGGCGTGCATAATTAGCAACTCGTCAGAATCAATATGTGGCTGTGTAATAACGTGCACGCGATAGATATTGTCTGCAACGGTTTCTGTCGCGGTTTATTAATCGCCGGATACTGCACGCCCTGTGTTTCGATAATCAGACTCTACTGCGCGGGACGTTCAATCCATTACCGCTCGCGGCACGCGTTACGGGATTTCACTTACTTTTGACGATTGTTGGCAGATGACGGGTTCGAGTGTGCTCTTTGGCTTAAGTCGGACGTTGTTAGGTTCAATTAGGAGAGTTTGGACATTTATTAATTCCATTTGGGAATTTCACTATCCTTTTTAAATGTTTAGGAATTTGACTGTAAAAAGATCTGCAGATTTAAAAATTTTATTAGTTGAACGGAATAAATGAAAATGGAAATGAAAAATTGAAGAGGTGAAGAATGGAGGAATTAAATAATTGAAGAATTGAAGAATTGAGAAATTAAAGAATTGAAGAATTGAAGAATTGAAGAATTCAAGGATCAAGGATTTATAAACGTGAGGAATTGAAGAACTGAAGATTTGAAGAATTGGAAAATTGAAAATTTAACAAATTGGAGATTTGAGAAATTGAAAAATCAAAGAATTGAAAACTTGACGAATCGGACAATTGAAAAATTGAGAAATTGAAAAATTGAAAAATTGAAAAATTGAAAAATTGAAAAATTGAAAAATTGAAAAATTGAAAAATTGAAAAATTGAAAAATTGAAAAATTGAAAAATTGAAAAATTGAAAAATTGAATGATTGTATTCCTAATTTGCTCAGTTGAAGCACCACGTCTCCACACATTGCACCCTCATTAAAAAATTCCAACCCTCACGAAAATTAAATTAAAACAGTAAAAACTGTAAGATCGATCTCATCATCAATTTTGCTGAAAACTAAGAAAGAATGACAGACACGACACAACAGCTGAATAGAAGTACGGCCTTCTATGACGGGGAAAATAGCTGCGAAATATTACATAAGCGTGGTAACGAGATTCGCCTGTTGGCTTACCAAGGCCAACATTGGGTTACTTATGGCACAACCGAGTAATTGTTACGGAAGCGAACTTAATAACTGTGCCCCCGGATTCAGGGCGGAAAAGAAAGCGGAAAGTGCTTTCTTTATTCTTTTCGGATAAAGTTTAAAGAGGTTTCACAATGTTTTCTGTCTGCTAACGTTTGTTTTGTATCCCCGTATCTTTGGTTTCTGAATTTTAGACGAATGAGGGTGAAATGTAAAATTTTCTTCAATCAAATTAATCTGAGTGAATAATCTTTGTTGTTGATTATTTATTTTATTTTGTAAGACATTAACTGTTAAATTAGATACCAACCATTGAACCTAACCTAACCATTGAACCTAACTTAACCATTGGACCTAACCTAACCATTGAATCTAACTTAACCATTGAACCTAACCTAACCATTGAACCTAACTTAACCATTGGACCTAACCTAACCATTGAACCTAACTTAACCATTGGACCTAACCTAACCATTGAATCTAACTTAACCATTGAACCTAACCTAACCATTGAACCTAACTTAACCATTGGACCTAACCTAACCATTGAACCTAACTTAACCATTGGACCTAACTTAACCATTGAATCTAACTTAACCATTGAACCTAACCTAACCATTGAACCTAACTTAACCATTGGACCTAACCTAACCATTGAACCTAACCTAACCATTGAACCTAACTTAACCATTGGACCTAACCTAACCATTGAATCTAACTTAACCATTGAACCTGACCTAACCATTGAACCTAACTTAACCATTGAACCTAACCTAACTACTGAATGAGGTTTTTTAAACTTCTACATTTTCAGTGATGTGTTCTCTTTCATTGATTAGAAAGGTTTTGTTACGAAGTTAATTAAAAAGTTTCTATAGTAATTGAATTTTTAATTGTTAATTATGATCTAACAATAAGTTGAAGGACACAGGAAATAATTGTATGGTTGATTTGTTTATTTTTTTCAAATTTTGTCAACGAATTGGTGAACAAGGGTGTCGCATAAATTAGTGTTTTCTCAGAAAGTTTAACGCTGCGCTGATTAACTGGTAAAAATTTAGAGCATGCGGTGAAATTAATGCGCCACAAGGACCACGGCGCATAATTTTCGCGTAATTACGAACGCTTCCCTCTTTGTTCGCAACAATGTGAATTCACTGGTTCACTGGTTCGCTGACCATTATTACTATAAGACAAAATGAAATTCCTTGTTACCCTCATATTTAAATTCCTGCCTTTTTCTTTCTTTGAGATATTTGGTAAAGACTGCAACCAAAAATAAGTATTTAATTAAAATATAATTGCAGCGATTTATAGGTTATGATAGAAGTTGCAGCCATTTAGAGGTTATGTTTCGAAATATTTTGTAGGCAACATTTTAATAGTTTTCTTGAGGTTCTAATTTTAATGACTGTTTTATTTTATTGCTATTAAAATACATATATTATTTTGTATTATATTCACTTAATTTATTATTAATTTATTTTATTTATATTTGTTATAGTAGTTCAATTTGTAGATGTTGCAAAATGTCTCAATTTCTTTGCAACTAAAATTAAACACCCGATTAAATATTAAATTAAATACAGAATGAAATACTGTATAAAATATAGAAATAAATATTGAAGAAGAGTACAGATTAAATATTAAAAAGAATTACGAATAAAAAACAGTGAAAGTGATGTACCAATAATTTTGTATATCAGTGACTATAAATAAACCGAAGAAAATGTAGCTATATATAAAGCTGATAGGATGCTCGATAAAATTATTGATTCGAAGATAGTGTACGTATAAGAAGAAGAAGCAGACCACGTGTCACGAACAGCGTATAATCTCGCGTTAATTATGGTCGCCTCAGATTACGCGCCCTCACGAGCATGAGATGCCTTGGACGAAGCTGTTGTGGATACTGGGACGACGATAAGAAATACTTCAACTAGTTCTGGCTTAGAATTCAAACTATCTCTAATCAAGGAACAATCGATCAATGATTCCCCTTGTATTTTAGTAATTAAGTACAAGCCTGTCGATCACGTCAAAATTGTTAACAATTATTAGTTGGAGAAATTTATGAATTTGAGAATTTGGAATTTTTAGATGTTTGAGAGGAAGAATTTTTAGAAATGTAATTTATATTGTCATATATTGTTACGTATGTTGTTACACATATGTTGTCACATGCATATATTGTCACATATGTTGTCACACATATAATTGTCATATGCACACATTCTCTCATGCATATATTGTCACATACATATATTGTCACATGCATATATTGTCTCATGCATATATTGTCACGTACATATGTTGTCACATGCATATATTGTCACATATATTGTCACATGCATATATTGTCACATACATATATTGTCACATATGTTATCACACATATAATTGTCACATGCATATATTGTCACATACATATATTGTCACATACACATATTGTCACATGCATATATTGTCACATGCATATATTGTCACATGCATATATTGTCACATACATATATTGCCACATACATATATTGTCAAGCATACATTGTCACATGTATAGTCACACATATTGTCACATATATTGTCACACATATTGTCTCATATATTATCACATATATTATCACATATATTGTCACATATATTGTTAGACATATATTGTCACATGCATACATTGTTACATACATGTATTGTCACATACATATATTGTCAAGCATACATTGTCACATGTATAGTCACACATATTGTCACATATATTGTCACACATATTGTCTCATATATCATCACATATATTATCACATATATTATCACATATATTGTCCCACATATATTGTCACGTGCATACATTGTTACATACATATATTGCCACATATATAGTCACACACATGTGTCCAGTTACAAATGTAACTAGAAGTGTAACTCTCGAGCACCAACTCGTGGGTTGACATCTGTATATCAAGCTTGCCTAGTGGTTTAATTTCTTAACGCGTTCGATGCTGGGGTAGCAGGTGCAGATAGACTGCCATAAAACGAGGCCATAAAAAATGTTTTCAAGTTTATGAATTATGTCTTTGTGCGGCCGTGACCTAACATTAGGTTGTTATCACCTCTTAATTTATTATTATTTGCAAGGTATTTATTATTATGAACATATTCACATATTCATATATTCACATGTTCACATATGAACATATTCACATATTCATATATGAACATATTCACATATGAACGTATGAACATATTCACATATGAACGTATGAACATATTCACATATGAACGTATGAACATATTCACATATGAAGATATAAACATATTAAAATATTATTACTTTCTCCACACAATAAAATTTAATTCTTCCACCAAAAAGATCATGTCACAGAATTTCATCACTCTCGAACGCAAATCAATTTGAGAAAAATATTTTCCCAAACGGTAGCAAGCGATGTTACCCTCTCGGTTTCGGGAAACGAGAAGGTACCGTTCGGTGAACAAAAGCGAGAAAAATATCGCCGGCAATATCCGGAAATTTCGCCTATGTCCCGGAGAACGATCGACTCACTATCCCGGAAAATTTCCGGGAGTGCTGGTTAAAGGGTTAACGTATTTCGCGTCTTCTCCCGGAAAAATCTCGTTCGACGATGGGTTTTTCGCAGAAATACTCCGACTAATCGGCGAAAAAAGAAGAGTATCGCGAACAACAAACTTCGCCGATTCTTTTTTTCTCTTCCGCGTCGATGGTTCGACGGAAACAAATATTTTTCACGAGCTACTAAAAATTCGGTCCGATGAAACGGACTCTTGTTCGAGCGATCCTTTTCGAAGACGCATTTCATATTCCATAAATTTTCCAAATCCCACAAATTTCCCAAACTTTTATAATTCCATAAATTCCTCAAATTCCCAAAATTACCAAATTCCCCAAATTTCACAAATTTCACAAATTCCCTAAATTCCCCAAGTTTCCCAATTCCCCAAATTTTCCAATTCCCCAAATTTCCCAATTCCCCAAATTTCCAAATTTCCAAATTTCCCAATTCCCCAATTCCCAAAATTTCCCAATTTCCTAAATTTCCCAATTCCCCAAATTTCCCAAATTTCCCAGTTCCCCAAAGTTCCCAATTCCCCAAATTTCCCCATTCCCCAAATTTCCCCATTCCCTAAATTTCCCCATTGCCCAAATTTCCCAAATTTCCAAATTTTCCAAATTCCAGAAATTTCACAAATTCCCCAAATTCTCCAAATTTCCAAAATCCACAAATTCCCAAACACCCCACTTTCCCCTAGTACCAATCCCACAAACCTAAAATCAATAACCCATTATCCACCCCTAACCAATTAACGCGTGTTTAGCCCCGATAAGATTGAATCGCCCGATGTTCTAAAAAGAGAAATACTTGTTCGTGTCCGCACAGCATCCACGGGAAATCAAAAAAGTTTCCCAGACAGGACAGAGCCAGCACGAGGCAGACTGTTCCCTCTTTTATCTTTCAACTTATACGAGCATCTAAACGAAGTTTTCTGTATCCAGGATCGTTCAGTCTCTGCGGAGGTGCTCGAAACGAGTTCTTCCACGCTACTTGTCGGACCCTCGAGAACATCCGGTGCATCGAGCGTGCATTTCGAGATGCAAGGAAACCGCTCGATGCCCTGTTAATTATACTCTTCACTCGACAGACGGTTAACTGTGTCTGCTTTGATAAAACGAACGGGAGAAGCCGTAAAAGTACTTTATGTGCTACTTGCTCGATTTGTAATGATATTTTTTGTGAATATTCTTGAAGAGAATTCATGCGACGATTATGTATTTTTAGTGTTAGATTGAGAGTATGATGAAGGTATTACATATGAACATATTTACGTATGAAGACATGTGAATATATTGACATATGAAGACATGTGAACATATTGACATATGAAGATGTATGAACATATTGACATATGAAGACATATGAACATATTGACATATGAAGGCATATGAACATATTGACATATGAAAACATATGAACATATTGACATATGAAGACATGTGAATGTATTGACATATGAAGACATGTGAATATATTAATATATGAAGACATATGAACATATTGGCATATGAAGACATGTGAACATATTGACATATGAAGACGTATGAACATATTGACATATGAAGACATGTGAACATATTGACATATGAAGACATTTGAACATATTAACATATGAAGACATGTGAACATATTGACATATGAAGACATATGAATATATTAACATATGAAGACATGTGAACATATTGACATATGAAGACATATATAAACATATGAAGACATATGAACATATTGACATATTAACATATTAATATATTAACATATGAACACATGAACATATGAACATATGAACATATAAAGTCGAATAAATATTTTTAGTGTTAGATTCGGAGAAGTACAATGAAGTTATTCTTTTTGCTGAATTGTTCGTCAACCTTGTGTTAGAGGAAAGCATAGAAATATGAAAGAGGAGATCTAGGGATTTTTAAGTCAGGTAGTGGCAGAAATTGACATACTTATAAACGATGAAACTTGAAAAATCTCTCAACCATAAAAACTGTAAAAAATTCCAAAAAACTTGCAAACCACAAATATGAAAATTTATAAACTAATTTTCGAATTCCCATAAATTGAAAAATCCATTAAGAACCATCCACCTCAGTCTCCACTTACGGTTTTAGTCTCCTTAATGCATCATCCTAGCGTTAACATAAACCCGAAGTTTCCCAGCATCCCTCACCTGACTCCATCTCGTCAGTGAAGTTTCGAGCCGTGTGTCTCACCTGTTCGTTTACATTCCACTCGAGCGACGTTTCCAACTTGGCCACGAGGCAACACCGCTAAAATGTCGAGCATGGGCCCACAACACCGTGTACCTCGCGGCAAATTGGATTACTAGGCTGCCGGAAAAGTAAGCTATTAACGCGTCAAGAATAAAAAAAAAAAGAAGCGATTTACCTAACCGTAACGGAGCGTTAATTATTCGCAGCCGGCGTCGCAACGGTGATTAACAAGCGGCTCTGGTCGACGAACCAACTTCGCGGAACAAAAGCGGCTCGTAATTAATAGCCATAAAAAGCGCGGGAACGTCTTGACAAACCGAGCCCCTTTGGAAAATCACTCGAAAGCCAAGTTAAACGCGACAGGATGCATAATTAATTGAAGAAAGCTTCCTTAACAATTTCTGACAAATTAAAGACAACCGACTGCTTTGCTCCTTCTTTATCCTCGGTCGGTAACGTGTAAGGCTTTGCTGTTAGTTATTAATTATACAGTTTCGTGCTACGTTTGGACTTTGGGTGATTGTTCTGGTGGATGGCTTTGGGGAAGTTTTTTAGGAAGTTTGAGTTGTGGAGGGGTTAGGTTAGGGAAGGGTTGGTGATTAGGTTAGGAAGAGGTTAGGTTAGGACATTGTGGAGAACTGTTTAGGTGATCATTTGATTTGAGTGTTGAGAGATTTGGAAATGTGAATTCCAAATTCCCTAGATTCCCAATTTCCTAGATTCCAAATCCCCAAAATTCCAAATTTCCAAAATTCCAAGTTTCCAAAATTCCAAATTTCCAAAATTCCAAATTTTCAAAATTCCAAATTTCCAAAATTCCAAATTTCCAAAATTCCAAAATTCCAAAATTCCAAAATTCCAATTTCCAAAATTCCAAATTTCCAAAATTCCAAAATTCCAAATTTCCAAAATTCCAAATTCCAAATTTCCAAATTTCCAAAATTCCAAATTTCCAAAATTCCAAATTTCCAAAATTCCAAATTTCCAAAATTCCAAAATTCCAAATTTCCAAAATTCCAAATTTCCAAAATTCCAAATTTCCAAAATTCCAAATTTCCAAAATTCCAAATTTCCAAAATTCCAAATTTCCAAAATTCCAAATTTCCAAAATTGCAAATTCCCTAGATTCTCAATTTCGTATATTCCCATCTCCCTAGGGTCCCATCTCCCTAGGGTCCCATCTCCCTAAATTCCCATCTCCCTAGATTCCCATCTCCCTAGAATCCCATCTCCCTAAATTCCCAAATCCCTAGATTCTCATCTCCCTAGATTCCCATCTCCCTAGAATCCCAACTCCCCAAATTCCCAAATCCTTAAATGCCCATATCTCTAAATCCCCAAATCCCCAAATCCCTAAATCCCTAAATTCTCAACCCCTAAAAGTCCCAACCCCCTAAATCCCCAAATTCCCCACCTTCCAAATCCCAAAATTCGAAAATTCTCAGCCTCCGTAGAACGCGGAGAACATCCATATTCCAGATAAGGCAAAAAAAAACATTTACAGGCAAAGAACACGCCGTTTATCCGAATCGCGATGATATAAAGTAGCTGCCGGCAACGATGCTCGCGCATTTGTTCTCGCGTACATAGAGAATTCGGATTACCGAGGATTAAAGTGAAAAAACGCGTCGCTTCTCGTGAACGTGACCAAACGATTCGTTTTATCTAAACGGCTTAAGGGACATCCAGCGACTGCTAATAAGTTAAGCGTCCGGATTACTGGCACGCGGCGGCCATCTTGACAGGGAGAGATCGTTTCCGGGACACCCGGTATCCTGCACGTCTGCCCCGCGTCCCGATAAGATTCTAATTAAGGAGACTTATTGGCGGGTCGTCTGCGACCCGCTCCACGAATATCTACGGTTACCGTGCTCGTTCAACGTCTCAGCCCGATTTCCTATTCCGCTAGGGAACTGCAAGAGTTTTTCATCCAGAAATGCTTCTGTATTGATCTTTTAAACGGATGCTGAGCGAAATGATCTAACGCGACGTGCATCCTCATTAGTTCCTAAGGGAAATTAGCTTCGTGAGCAAAATTTGTATACTTTTGAATTTTGTACCACTATAAATTTTCAAGTTTATAAAATTAGATGTTTTGGGCAAAGTAGAACATTTATTAGCTTCAGATGATACTATTACTGGATGTAACATTAACACATGTTAATAACACGTGTTAACATAATTTTATATTTAAGCTGAGACTATTTTGTATGTGTGACATGACCTGAGACAATTTTCCATATGTGACATGACCTGAGACAATTCTACATATGTGACGTGACCTGAGACAATTCTTCATATGTGACGTGACCTGAGACAATTGTCCATATGTGACATGACCTTAGACAATTGTCCATATGTGACATGACCTGCGACAATTTTTCATATGTGACATGACTTGCGACAATTCTTCATATGTGATGTGACCTGAGACAATTGTTCATATGTGACATGCCTCAGACAATTGTCCATATGTGATATGACCTGAGACAATTCTACATATGTGACGTGACCTGAGACAATTCTTCATATTTAATATGACCTGAGACAATTCTTCATATGTGATATAACCTGAGACAATTGTCCATATGTGACATGACTTGAGACAATTTTCCATATGTGACATAACCTGAGACAATTCTTCATATGTGACATGACCTGAGACAATTCTTCATATGTGACATGACCTGAGACAATTGTCCATATGTGACATGACCTTAGACAATTTTCCACATATGACAATATCCATAAAAGTGAAATTTTCGTACGTGATACTCAACGACTTTGGGTAACTTGAGGTTCCCTAATTTGTAGCGGTTTTGGTATCTCCGTAAAATACAAGAGAATAATCATACAAAAAATATTATTACAACGATTCCCCACCAATATTCTCCACCTTACCGGTCTTAACATTCCACAGGCACATTTCCAAGTTATTGAAGCGGGGTTCTCACGGTTGAACTCTGGTTCGTCGCATTCACAGGAATCCTTCTGTTGGACGGTTGGATCAGGCCGCACTCATGCGTGCGTGCATCGGCGAAATCGGTACGCAGACACCCCGCCACACTGCGATATAAAGGGATGAACGCGTTCTGCTTATTCTCCGAGGAATTTCATTTAAAACTTTCCCCAAGGACGACGCGTTCCTAAGGTCTCCTTTCTGCTCCGCGTCTTTACGTTTACGTTACTTGCGAATAAATCTTCTTACCGCTTGCTTTGTTCCTCGTTGCGCGCCGCGGAAAATAAAGCCTGTCTTTTCCTCGCAACTTTGTTGCTGTTTCAAGTGTGCAGCGTGACGGGAACTTGAAATGGAAATCTTGTTGCAAGTTTCTATTATTTGGGGTTGTAGGATGAGACTGTGTTAATCTTAAACGAAATTTTGTGTCTCGTGTTTTCAAGCTGTACTGTTGCTTTCGGATGCAGCTACTTTTGGGGATGCTGGTACTTTTGAGGATGCAAGTTACTTTTGGGGATGCAGGTACTTTTGGGGATGCACTTGTTTTTGGGAACGCAGGGTCACTGGGGGCATCTTTTCTATGGGTATTTGGATGACATCTGAAGGATAGTAGCTTTCTGATTAATTTGGTAATTTGGTTATATTTTTTGGGTGAGCTCTTAGGTGAGAGGATACTTGATAGGGGGATACTAGGAGCTGTTGTTAAGATCTGATATGTGTGATGTGCTATTGTACTTCAAGGTGTGTGACATTGTCAAGGCTTATGATACTGTCGGAGTTTGAGGTTTATAGTATTGTCAAGGTTATTGGAGGTCTATGACATTGTTAAGATTATGTCTAGGACTCAAGGCTTATGATACTGTCAGAGATTGAGGTTTACAGCATTGTCAAGGTTATTGGAGGTCTATGACATTGTCAAGGTTATGTCTAGGACTCAAGGTTTATGATACTATCAGAGTTTGAGGTTTACAGTAATTTCAAGGTTATTGGAGATCTTTGACATCATCGGTGTTATGTTTAGGCCTCAAGGTTTATGACATTGTCAAGGTTATGTCTAGAACTCAAGGTTTATGATATTGTCAGAGTAGTTTGAGATTTACAGTATTGTCAAGGTTATTGGAGATCTTTGACATCGTCAATGCTATGTCTAGGACTCAAGGTTTATGACATTGTCAAGGTTATGTCTAAGACTCAAGGTTTAAGTTACTGTCAAAGTAGTTTGAGGTTTACAGTAATTTCAAGATTATTGGAGATCTTTGACATCATCAATGTTATATCTAGGACTCAAGGTTTATGACATTGCCAAAGCTGTTGAAGGACCATGATAGTGCAAAGGTTGTTGAAGGATGTCAAGATTATTCGACATGTATGACAACTGTCAAGGTTATGTGACCTATGGTACTGTCAAGGTTGCTGAAGGTCTATGACATCGTCAAGGTCGTTCAAGGTCTATGACATTCCCAAAGTTGTTGAAGGACCATGATATTGCCAAGGTTGTTGAAGGATGATGTCAAGATTATTCGACATGTATGACAATTGTCAAGGTTATGAGAGTCCTATGGTACTGTCAAGGTTGCTGAAGGTCTATGACATTATCGAGGTCGTTCAAGGTCTATGATATTCCCAAAACTGTTGAAGGACCATGATAGTGCCAAGGTTGTTGAAGGATGTCAAGATTATTCGACATGTATGACAACTGTCAAGATTATGTGACCTATGGTACTGTCAAGGTTGCTGAAGGTCTATGACATTGTCAAGGTTGTTCAAGGTTTATAATATTGTCAAAGCTGATGAAGGACTATGATATTGCCAAGGTTCTTGAAGGATGATGTCAAGATTATTCGACATGTGTGACAATTGTCAAGATTATGTGACCTATGGTACTGTCAAGGTTGTTAAAGGTCTCTAACATTGTCAAGATCATTCAAAGCCATTCAAGGTCATTTTACATATAATATTAATATTATTCGAGAAATACGATATTACCAAAGTTGTTCCAGATCGATCTTGTGAAAGTACTATAATATTATCTTTATTAGAGTTCTATAGTATTCTTCATTTAATTCCAGGCCTAACTTGAATCAACTGTATATTCTGATCCTTACATATTATCACTCTTGTACATTGCATCTCTTGAATATTGCCAACCTTGTACATGTCTTGTACATTAAAATATTCTTCTGAAACCATCAATTTTATCGAATACTCCTATACATTTCCGGTACACAGGTCCGCCACGGTAAATAATAAAGCGAGTATCAATAAAGGCAAGCGATTTAATAACGAGAGCAAGAAGCAGAATTTAATCCACTCGAAAGCTCGTTACCGTTAATCGAAGTAGCGGTTTTCCGGTCGGTCGGTTGCAAAGACGGATTTCTTCCGACTTCCGGTGCCTCCCTCTCAATCGCGTGTCCATATTGCACGGTCGAAAACGCGATTAGACAGCTCGAATAAACCGAGGGTCCTCTTTTGAGTCCACCAATTTTTTGCTACCACAAAAATTTCATAGAGCGGAGAAAAAGGGGGAGCCTCGAAAATTAATAAATCGTATTAGCGATACACGGTGCGTTAGCGCAACGAGGTATTCCGAGTGCCTTCATGTCGAAAACAAGCGAAAATAAAGCTGCTTGTCATCGGGAATATTTTTGTTTAACGAATCGTTAGCTTTGTCGTTGGAGAGGATCGCTTTTAATTTCGACGTTCCATCGGTCACTTCGTTAACGTTCATCGAGTCTATATGATATCTGCAGAGGGACATCGATCGATCCGTGTATGATTTTAAAGTGGGACGTATTGTAAGAGGTGGACGATTGATTGGAAAAATGAATTTGATGCTCGGATACTGGGGATATTACGAATACTTGCTAAATCTAGTTTGTGACGTTTATTTGATAGTTCTTTGGAGTACAAGTATAATAGTATCTTCTAATCTAAAAATTTGATTTTGTTACTTTCGCTGTTGGCGATATAATTTCGGTTTGGTATGGAGCTGTTTTGTGCTGGATAAATTAATTTATTGACGATTTATGATTCGTTGTTGGGTATTTTTTGGTGTAGGCTGTTGATTTGGGAATTTGGGGATATGGGAATTTAGGGAGATGAGAGTTTAGCGAACTGGGAATTTAGGGAATTTGGAATTTAGGGAATTGGGAACTTAGGGAATTGGGAATTTAGGGAATTAGGAATTTAGGGAATTGGGAATTTAGGGAATTGGGAATTTAGGGAATTGGGAATTTAGGGAATTGGGAATTTAGGGAATTGGGAATTTAGGGAATTGGGAATTTAGGGAATTGGGAATTTAGGGAATTGGGAATTTAGGGAATTGGGAATTTAGGGAATTGGGAATTTAGGGAATTGGGAATTTAGGGAATTGGGAATTTAGGGAATTGGGAATTTAGGGAATTGGGAATTTAGGGAATTGGGAATTTAGGGAATTGGGAATTTAGGGAATTGGGAATTTAGGGAATTGGGAATTTAAGGAATTGGGAATTTAGGGAATTGGCAATTTAGGGAATTGGGACCCTAGGGAATTGGGAATCTAGGGAATTGGGAATCTAGGGAATTGGGAATCTAGGGAATTGGGAATCTAGGGAATTGGGAATCTAGGGAATTGGGAATTTAGGGAATTGGGAATTTAGGGAATTGGGAATTTAGGAAATTGGGAATTTAGGGAATTGGGAATTTAGGGAATTGGGAATTTAGGGAATTGGGATTTTGGCGAATTTGGAATTTAGAAAATTGGGACCCTTGGGAATTGGGACACTAGGGATTTGGGAATCTAGGGAATTGGGAATTTAGGAAATTGGGAATCTAGGGAATTGGACCCCAAGGAATTTGGGAATCTAGGAAATTGGGAATTTGGAAAATTGGGACCCTAGGGATTTGGGAATCTATGGAATTGGGAATCTAGGGAATTGGGTACCTAGGAAATTGGAAATCCAGGGAATTGGGAATTTAGGAAATTGGGACCCTAGGGAATTTGGAATTTAGGGAATCGGGACCCTAGGGAGTTGGGAATCTGGAGAATTGGGAATCTTGAGAATATGGAATTTGAAATTTAAGAAATTTGGAATCTAGGGAATTTGGAATCTTCGAAACTTGAAAATATAGAAATTTGGCAATTCCTAAACTATTCAACCCTTAATTTCCAGATTCTCCATTCCCGATTTCCCACCGAAATTCCTAAATTCCCGTACCTCGATGTCCCTAAATGACCCAATGAACGAACTTTCCCTCCAGTTATCGCTTCATCCGATAACTACGTAACAACGCTTTAATATAATTCGTAATCGCGGTAATGTTAATTGATTGAATTGAATTATCTCTTGATTCGATTGCGTTGCGTCCGCCGCGCAAGTTTATCATTTAGATTCTAAATTGCATGCACAAATCGCATTTCCACGCAAATTACATTGTCCCGTGATGTTATCTCTAGAACAGCTTTCTTGCCATGACAAAATACACGTTCGCGCTGTCGGTGCCCCGGGCAAAACACCGCGTGTAATTTATGGCCACCATAAGTTAGTTTATAGGTGTTGAAACGCATGAAAAGAGATACGCTATTTATTTATAACCTTTGTGTACCTGGACCACCACATTTATTGCCACTAATATACTTAAATTACAATGTTCCTAAATTGCAGTACCTTTTCATCGCGAATCCCTAGATTTAATTTTAATATTCTTGAATTCATAGATACATTGATTTTTAAATTACTAGGTTACTAAGTTAGGTAACTAGATTATTAAATCGAAAGATTGAAACTTGTATATCTCAGAAATGAAATACAATCAAATATTAAAATCGAACATCTCGAAATGGAGAATTTCGCACACATCACTTATCAAACAATCGGAATACCAGTTAATTATTAGATCTTCTAATTGCCTCATTAAGCCAATTGATCGGAATTTTCTTTCATTATTCAGAAATAATCTGGCGCTTGTTCCGAAACGAACAAGCTGGAAAATCGAGTTATCTTTCGGCGTGCCGTTAATTTACCCGAAAATCGTCGGCCGGATTAATCCGTCGGATGCCGTCAAAAAAGGAAACACCTCGAATTTCATTTCCTCCCTTTCAATATCCGTCCTCCTACCACGATATTGCGAATTTTTTCCCCTGTCTCCCGTCCTCCTATCGCCATTCAAGAAGACATTTCGTTTGATAATGAAACGATTAATCGTGCTAATTAAACGAATCGATTTGACTACCGCATCGGACCAACGGGAACACTCGATAACGCGTTAATTAGTGAACTGTGCGTCGTTAATCGCGTTAATTAAGCCGAGGTTACCTTTGATGCGACACTTTTCGTTGCCACGAGAAAGCGCCGAGTTTCTGGCCACGTTTTGTCCGGGTGCTTCGAACGCGTCTTCTGCACTTGCCCGACCGTTTGTCAGTTTTTGCAACAGAGCTGGTACATGTAAACGCGGACGCTACAATTTACGTGACGATAGTTCAACGCTGCAAGAACGCTTTGTTACGGCAGCAGACACCTTTTGTCTCGGTGTACTCCATCTTGTTTTCTGCGATTGATTCTCGAATCTTATCCCAAGGAATTTCTCCTGCATCCCTCAGATAATTACTCGAAGCTTTAAATTTTACCCAGCCTCGCAGTCAGCGAGAAACACGTAAAAATGCCCGTCGTCGAGATATCACCGCGGTTTTGGTCGTTAGTTCCTTAATCGCGGTTTATGGCCGCGTGCCTTCGAGTTGCAGTTAGCAACAACTAATTCGAGATTAGCGTTGCTAACCTGTCTTCCGACCCGTGTACCGATGTCGACCCACGAGTTGACGCGTGATCGACTCAAAGTAAAAGAAGCTCCACCGTGAACACTTCCAGTTACATTTCGGCAACTAAGAATAATAATGACAACAACTGCAGAACGCGATTCTATCTCACTCGCTCTCGAGACGTTTGCCTGCCACTTTTGGCCTAATTGGCGAACGCTCGAGCCAGTACCGCCGAAAATACCGGCGTCCATTTTCTATTCTGACCAATAACTCTTGTGAACGCGTCAGCCTCGCCAACTCGTGGGTGGGCATCGGTACTCTCACATATTTAATAGAAGTTCTTTTTATTCGGTGAATGAATAAATACAAAATTGATTCGATAAAATAGAACAGAAATGTCTGAGTACTCTGTGTCTGGACGTGTTTCTCTCAATTTTTAATAGTATCCTTTTTTCGGTGAATTCCATTTCCGATTGGTAAACCGAACTGAAAGTTTAAATCGTAATGAAACAGCGTCTTTCCGTTGAATGTAACATATTTCGTTAAATATTTGGGTTGTTTAAATTTGACACGGATAGGTTTGAATTTTTGAATGCAACATAATCTTGTTATTGGTGATGCTGTAGGACAAGTTTGGAGAGATCGTTTAAATATATCTGTAATTGAATAGTCAGAAGGGAACGTCTTCTGATATTTCTAAGCTTCCAAATTCTCAGATTCCAAATTTCATAGGTTCCAAATTTCTTACATTCCAAGTTTCTTAGATTCCAAAATTCCGAATTCCTAAAATTTCAAATTCTCTAAATTAAAAATTCCTTAAATTCCAAATTCCCTAGATTCCAAATTCCTAGATTCCCCATTCTCCAAATTCCCAGTTCCCTAGATTCCAAATTCCCTAGGTTCCCCATTGCCTAGATTCCCAATTCCCTAGATTCCAAAATCCCTAAATTCCCAAATCCTTAGATTCCCCATTCCCTAGATTCCAAAATCCCGAAATTCCCAAATCCCTGAAATTCCCAACTCCCTAAATTCCCAAATCCCTAAATTTCCAAATCCCTAGATTCCCAAATCTCTAAATTTCCCAATCTCTGATTTCACCAATCTCTAAATTCCCAATTCCCTAGATTCCAAATTCTCTAAATTCCTAGACTCCAAAATCCCCAAATCCCCAAATCCCCAAATCCCCAAATTCCAAAATCTCCAAATCCCAAAATCCCAAAATCCCAAAATTCCAAAATCCCAAAATCCCCAAATCCCCAAATCCCAAAATCCCCAAATCTCCAAATCCCAAAATCCCAAAATCCCAAAATCCCCAAATCCCCAAATCCCAAAATCCCCAAATCTCAAAATCCCCAAATCCCAAAATCCCCAAATCCCAAAATTCCAAAATCCCCAAATCCCAAAATCCCCAGATCCCAAAATCCCAAAATCCCCAAATCCCAAATCCCCAAATCCCCAAATCCCCAAATCCCCAAATCCCCAAATCCCCAAATCCCCAAATCCCCAAATCCAAATACCCAACATTCGCAACCCCAACAACGAATTACAAATCGTAATTAAATTAATTTTCCCAGCACAAAACAGCTCCACATCGACCGAGATCAGCGAAAGTAACAAAAATCAAACCGAAATAAACTAATAACATCGTTCTAAAATTGAAGTTAAACATTCGCAGCCCCGAACGTTTGCCGAAATTAATCAATTGATTGGAAAGATTATGGATACCGTATCTCCGGAGATAAAAAACGAAAATGTTCAATTGTCCGGACGGAAATAGACGAACGAACGCGTATCGCGTGTTAATTGAAAGCACGGAAGCGTTCGTTCGAACGGACGACAGGCTTTTACGGATACGGTGTGCATGCTTAATGACGGCTGATAGCGAAATCAAAAATTAAACTTGCTATATGGCTTTACGATCATGGTGTACTCGTTGTACCTTTTATTCTTGTATCGGTGTCAGTCAACGCTACGTGCGATCGGACAATACGGGATCAGTTTGAGCAGATAGAGTAAGGCATTACGGATTTATGGGGTGGAAGGGATTATACGTACACTCGGGTGGTGGTCTTCTTTGGATTAGGATCGTTACGTGCTTAAATATAGCTACTTGTGGGGGTGAACGTTATTTTAGGTGTGGAATTTTTAGTGTTCGAGTTTTTGTATTTTTAAGTTTTCAAGCTTTCTAGTTGACAATTCTTTAATTTTTTTTATTTTCATGTTTTCAAGGTTTCAAGGTTTGTGTTTTCAATTTTTCAATTTTTCAATTTTTCAATTTTTCAATTCTTCAATTTTTGAAGTTTTTGTATTTCCAAGTTTTCAAGTTTTCAAGTATTCGAGTTTTCAAGTTTTCGCGTTTTCAAGTTTTCAAGTTTTGAGCTTTCAATTCTTCAATTTTTCGTATTTTCAAGTTTTCAAGTTGTCCATTTTTCAATTTTCAATTTTCAATTTTCAATTTTTCAATTTTTCAATTTCAGTTCTTCCTAATTCCCTAGATTTCCAATTCCCTAGGTTCTCAACTCCCTAGGTTCCCAATTTCCTAGGTTCCCAATTCCCTAGATTCCCAATTCCCTAAATTCTAAAATCTCTAAATTCCCAAACCCAGAAATTCCCAACTCTCTAAATTCCCAACTCTCTAAATTTCCAACTCTCTAAATTCCCAACTCCCTAAATTCCTCACTTCTTAAATCTCTAACTCCCTAAAATCCCAAATCCCTAAAATTCCAAATCCCTAAAATTCCAAATCCCTAAAATCCCAAATCCCTAAAATCCCAAATCCTTAAAATCCCAAACCCCTAAATCCCCATCTCCTTAAATTCCCATCTCCCTAAGTTGCCATCTCCCTAAATTCCCATCTTCCTAAGTTCCCATCTCCCTAAATTTCCATCTCTCTAAATTCCTATCTCCCTAAGTTCCCATCTCCCTAAATTCCCATCTCTCTAAATTCCCATCTCCCTAAATTCACATCTCCCTAAGTTCCCATCTCCCTAAATTCCCATCTCCCTAAGTTCCCATATCTCCCTAAGTTCCCATCTCTCTAAATTCCCATGTCCCTAAGTTCCCATCTCTCTAAATTCCCATCTCCCTAAATTCCCATCTCTCTAAATTCCCATCTCCCTAAGTTTCCATCTCCCTAAATTCCCATCTCCCTGAATTCCCATCTCCCTAAGTTCCCATCTCCCTAAGTTCCCATCTCTCTAAATTCCCATGTCCCTAAGTTCCCATCTCTCTAAATTCCCATATCCCTAAATTCCCATCTCCCTAAGTTCCCATCTCTCTAAATTCCCATCTCCCAATTTCCAACCTCTCAAATCCCCAAATTCCTACCTCTCAATAATCCTACCCCATCAAATCCAAAAATTCTAATATACCCATATAAAACCTTAAATTCCTAATCTGATCTCCCATCTTAAAATTCCTAACAATCCCCAGAAATCAACATAAAGAAATAAATATACTCCTTCTTAGTCGTCATATTTTCTCTAGAGAAACAAGATTTTTGTCGGACTGTACACGCGACAGTTTCACGGTTGTCATTCGTTGCGCGTTGTCAACGCATGCAAATACGTAGGAAAATATCGCACGAAAATGGCTGGGCTACCTCGCTTACGATTCTGTTTAATGGACCGTCTTGTGTAACGTATGACGGCACGCAGATATTTTTATTTTCATGCTCGTGCACCGTGCAGGTGTGTACGGAAGCCGCAGGTATTCAACGCGAATTTTCAATTATGAAATACACACCGGGGGCGCGCGTTACCTCGCGTGATGTAAAAAGAGAAATGAAAACGCGCCCTGATAAGTCGACCCTCCGCTGGCCAATACATGCGACACGCCTTACGGGACTGGAACTCGTTTGATGGAATAAAACTGCAAATATCGTTGGACGTGTTTTTACGTCTTCTTTTTATGCTTTGGTGTTTGAGGAAATGGATGCACGTTAAGTTATTAAAGTACTGGTGATTGAGTTGTACTGGTGAATGAGATGTGGGTAGACTGGGAGGATTGATGAGCAGTGGTGATACTGTTGGTATTGATACTGAGTGAGTGATGTGTTGGGGTGGTGAGTCGAGAGGGATGGGGATTTATGTGTTGGGATGTGTTGGGTGGAGGATATTTGGTGGAGGAACAATTTTGGTGGACATTTTTGCAGGTGTGTGGAGTTTGAGATGATGTACTGGTGGTAGATGTTTGATTCTTGGTACTAGGTTGGTGGGTTATACTAGGTAATACTAGGTATACTTGTTGCTTTTGATAGTAGATGACATCTGGTGCTTGATATTTGATACTTGATACGTGAGAGTTTTAGTTATTTGATATTCGATACGTAGGGATTGATATCTGATACCTGACACTTGATATGTGGTTGTACTTTTTGCTACATGCTGAGACTCATCAGTACTTGGAAGTTAATAGATAGATTATACTAGGTAATTCTAGATGCCACCTGGTGCTTGATATTTGATACCTGATACGTGAGAGTTTTCGTTATTTGATATTCGATATCTTGGGTTAATAGATGGGTGATACTAGGTAATTCTAGATGCCACCTGGTGCTTGATATTTGATACTTGATACGTGAGAGTTTTTGTTATTTGATATTCGATATCTTGGGTTAATAGATGGGTGATACTAGGTAATTCTAGATGCCACCTGGTGCTTGATATTTGATACTTGATACGTGAGAGTTTTTGTTATTTGATATTTGATATCTTAGGTTAATAGATGGGTGATACTAGGTAATTCTAGATGCCACCTGGTGCTTGATATTTGATACCTGGTACGTGAGAGTTTTTCTTACTTGATATTCGATATCTTGGGTTGATATCTGATACCTGACACTTGATATGTGGCTATACTTTATGCTACATACTGACACCAGTACTTGGAGGTTAATAGATAGATTATACTACGTAACACTAGATGACGTCTGGTGTTTGATATTTAATACTTGATACTTGATACTTATTGTCTAATACTTTATACTTGATCTATGATGATGTGTACTTGGTATTCCATATTTGATACTCTATTCCTGGTACTCTATATTTGACACACTATACTTGATACTATGTTCTTGATACTATATACTTGATAGTATACTTATGATACTTTATACTTGATATACTTAATACTCCACATTTGGTACTTTGTACTTGATGATCCATACTTGATACCTCATAGTCAAGACTTCATACTTGATACTTTATACTTGGTACTCTATACTTGATACTGTGCTATTAATATTTTATACTTGATACTCTATACTTAATACTCTATATTAGATACTCTATACTTGATACTCCACATTTGCTGCTCTGAACTTGATGACCTATACTTGATACTCCATATCTAATACTTCATACTTGATACTCTGTTCTTGGTATTTAATACTTGATACCCTATACTTGGTATCTTATACTTGATGCTATACTTCATACTGTGTATTTGGTACTCTATATTAGATACTCTATACTTGATACTCCACATTTGCTGCTCTGAACTTGATGACCCATACTTGATACTCCATACCTAATACATCATGCTTGATACTCTATACTTGGTACATAATACTTGATATCTATACTTGGTGCCTTATACTTGATGCTATACTTCACACTCTGTACTTGATACTCTACATTTGCTATTCTAAACTTGACATTAATTATGAATATTCACTACTTCATATTCGACATCCCCTTTAAAATATGTGAATACTTACTATTCAATACTGTTCACTACTGGTAAAGTACTAGTTAGCCTATTCACTACTAGTGAAGTAGTAGTTAGCCTGTGGACTACTAGTGAAATAGTAGTTAATCTAGTAAACTACTAGTGAAGTAGTAGTTAGCCTAGTGAACTACTAGTGAAGTAGTAGTTAATCTAGTAAACTACTAGTGAAGTAGTAGTTAGCCTAGTGAACTACTAGTGAAGTAGTAGTTAACCTAGTGAACTACTAGTGAAGTAGTAGTTAACCTAGTGAACTACTAGTGAAGTAGTAGTTAACCTAGTGAACTGCTAGTGAAGTAGTAGTTAACCTAGTGAACTGCTAGTGTAGTAATAGTTATCCTAGTGAACTACTAGTGAAGTAATAGTTATCCTAATGAACTATGAGTGAAGTAGTAGTTATCCTAATGAACTACTAGCGAAGTAGTAGTTAACCTAGTGAACTACTAGTGAAGTAGTAGTTAGCCTAGTGAACTACTAGTGAAGTAGTAGTTAACCTAATGAACTACTAGTGAAATAGTAGTTAGCCTATTGAACTATTAGTGAAGTAGTAGTTAACCTAGTGAACTACCAGTGAAGTAGTAGTTAACCTAATGAACTATTAGTGAAGTAGTAGTTAGCCTAGTGAACTACTAGTGAAGTAATAATTATCCTAATGAACTACCAGTAAAGTAGTAGTTACCCTTCACTACCAGTGAACTACCAATAAACTCCCCCACTAAAACTAATAATAAATAAAGTACTTACTACTCACTACCAACTTCTTCCCCATTATACTCAACAATAAAACGCTACTACCCCAACTAACCCCAATTCCCACAATCCCCTAAAAACCACATTCTGAACTTTCTGCTCTCATTGTCCCTTCTCCAAACGTCCTGAAAACAAAACTCATTCTCCGTACCATCCGTACGCAATTTCTGACCCCGAGGTCTATTAAAGCAATTTCTTTCATCCCCATTCGTTAAACGACTGCGCGTTTAAGGAAAGTAGAAGAAAAACGAGCGTTAAGTGGCGCGTTTACTTTCGCGGATCTCGTTTCCGTCGCGAAAAACCGTCATGTTTCTCTCTCGGCTCGCGGTGAGAAACAACGACGGTCACGGAAGGCGAGAAGAAAGGGCTGGATATAACCCTTTGGACAGCTCGAAGGAAGCTAGAAAATTCGCGAGCATTTTCCTGCGCTCGTAAAACTGGGATGACCGCAATGGTGCACGCGTGCTGGGGTTAAGCACGCGTGTTACGCGACGTGGAGCGTCGTCGGGCGCCGGTTGACAAATAAAGGGAAACTAGATGTACACTCGGGTGCAATGAATGCTTATTCTACACTACTGTTATATGTACACTTCATCACTTTCTGAGTAGCAAATTATTTTGTTACTGGATTTCGAAAGATTTCGGGATTTCGGGAGAATCTTAATTCTAGTCTTCCCAAATTCTAGTCTCACCAAATTCTAAGGTCTCTATATTAAAATACCTAGATTTTTAATACCTCTAGATACTATAAGTTTTAAATTCTCATATTCCTAAATTCTCAATTTCTAATATTTGTGAATATTTATATTTCAAATTTTTAGGTTTTTAATTTTCATATTAGCAGATTCCCAGATCCCTATATCATCAATTTGGTATATTCCAATATCCCTAGATCCTCAAATTCCTAGACTCTCAAACAATTAAATTCTCCAATCCCTAAATTCCCAATTCTCTAGGTCCCCAAAATCCCAAATTCCCATAACCCTAAATCCCCAAATTCCCTAGATTTCCAATTCCCTAAATTCCCAAATCTCTAGATGCCCAAATTCCCTAAATTCCCAATTCTTCAAATTCCCAAATTCCCTAAATTTCCAAATCTCTAGAACCCCAAATTCCCTAGATTCCAATTCCTTAAATTTCCAAATTTCCTGGATTTCCAATTCCCTAAATTCCCAAATCTCTAGATGCCCAAATTCCCTAAATTCCCAATTCTTCAAATTCCCAAATTCCCTAGATTTCCAATTCCCTAAATTTCCAAATCTCTCGAAACCCAAATTCCCTAGATTCCAGTTTCTAAATTTCCCAAATTCCCTGGATTTTCAATTCTCTAAATTTCCAAATCTCTAGAACCCCAAATTCCCTAGATTCCAATTCCTTAAATTCTCAAATTTCGTAGATTTCCAATTCCCTAAATTTCCAAATCCTTAGATCGCTAAATTCCCTAAATTCCAGTTCCTAAAATTCCCAAATTCTCTGGATTTCCAATTCCCTATATTTCCAAATCTCTAGAACCCCAAATTCCCTAGATTCCAATTCCTTAAATTTCCAAATTTTCTAGATTTCCAATTCCTTAAATTTCCAAATCCCTAAATTACCAAATCCTCATATTCCCAATTCCCTAGATCCCCAAAATCCCAAATTTCCATATCTCTAGATCTAAAAATTCCTAAATTCCCCTATCTCTAAATCCCTAAATTCTTAAAATCTCATGTTCCTAGATCCCCAAATTCCCTAGATTCCCAATTCTCAAAACTCCCAAATCCCTAAATTCCTAAATTCCTAAATTCTCAAATCCCTAAATTCGCAATTCCCTAGATTTCCATATTCCTAAATTCCCATGTCTCTAATTCCTAAAAATTCCTACTCCATCAAATCCCTATATTCCAATATCCCTAGATCTCCAAATTCTTATACCATCAATTTCAATATCCCTATATTCCTACATCCCCACAATATCCCAAATTCCCACATCCCCAAACTCTCAACCCACCCCATATCTTGCGAAATCCTAAAAATCCCTAAAAATCAACTCCTGCTAATTGACCTTTCGTATTAAATACCATCGATTTTCCCTTAGGAAGGCCAGATATTTTCTCAACTCTACTCTCTCTCGGTATTGTACGACAGCTTCCACTTGGAAGGATAATTTTTCAAAGGGAGTTCGCGAGCTGTCCCTTTTCGGCTCGTCTTCGTGTCGCGCAAGAAAAAAGACTAGGCCTGCTGAAAGGCCTGCGTTCCCCACACCTGGCGACGCGTCCGTCAACCCCGCATCCACAAGCTTACCTTCATCCCCCGTCTTTCGTTTACCTTTTTTTTATATCCTTCACGGCCTTTACTTCCGCTTCTTTTTTTCCGAGACAACATTTTTCTGGGCCGATGAAGCATGAGCCACCAACGCGCTAGGGGCATTCTAGGAAGTCGCAAAGAAACACGACACGTTCGATAACCTTTGAAACACGGTCGAAAGGTGCGAACCACTTGTAGCCTCTTGTGTACCCACGTATTTTTATGGACTAGCTGAGTGCTCCGTTGTTAACGCGGATGGGGTTTTCGGTGCAAACAACGTAACTTGTAAATGCAGTTTATGGGCGGACGGTTCGGGGGATACGGTGATATATGGAACTTGGGAAACGATGCCTTTGCTGCAAGGATGTTCATTCGGACTTTCGGTGATGAATTTCGGGGCTTTGATGCGTTCTCTAACTTTTGGTTTTACAAATTTTCAATTTCAGTTTTAAGGTTCTTTGCTTTCTATTTTATTATTTTTATTGATCTTCAATTTTCAAACTCTTATTTTTTTATTATAGAGTTTTCAAACACTCACGTTTTCAGTTTATTAATCTCTGAATTCGCATATTACTCGATTTGCAATTTTAGAATTTTGAGTTCTTCATTTTTCTAACACCTTCATTTTCATTTTTTTCATTTTTAAATCTTTCCATTGTTAATTTTTAAGTCTCCTTAATTTCTAATTCTCTAGCTTCCAAGTTCTTTTATTTTCAATATATCAATTTTTAATTTCCCTATTTTCTGATCAGGACAATTTTGCTAACACCTTCATTTTCAATATTTTAATTTTTAAATCTTTCCATTGTTAATTTTTAAGTCTCCTTAATTTCTAATTCTCTAGCTTCCAAGTTCTTTTATTTTTAATATATCAATTTTTTATTTCCCTATTTTCTGATCAGGTCAATTTTGCTAACACCTTCATTTTCAATATTTTAATTTTTAAATCTTTCCATTGTTAATTTTTAAGTCTCCTTAATTTCTAATTCTCTAGCTTCCAAGTTCTTTTATTTTTAATATATAAATTTTTAATTTCTCTATTTTCTGATCAGGTCAACTTTGCACCTCTCAATTTTTAATTCCCATTCTTTCAAACTTTCTATATTTAATTCAGTTTCTAAGTTCTCAATATTTAATTCGTCGATTTCTAAATACCTTCATTTTCAATTCACCGAATTTCCAATTGTTCTAGTTTAGACCTTCCTATTCTCGTTCTTCAACTTCCAAGTACCAACGAGTCTTCCAATGTTATCAATCTTTCTGAACAATCTTAATTATAGATCTCTTATAAATTTCCGATGAGATCTTGAATAATTTGATTGACCTTAATACCTTCCTAACAATCAAATAAGTAATCTTCTTAAATATCTCATATTTCATCTTTCCTGGATATCGTTGAATTTTATTATTTGACGTATTATTATTTCCTGTATCGAATTTCCGTATCGACATTCTGTAATAAATAATTTAGGTTGGAACTTGCTTATGTTTATTTGGGAATTGGTACATTTTTCATGTCAAATTAACGTACTTCAAATAGAAAAGATACTTCAGTAGAATGATAAAGATACTTCATAGTGAAGATGATATTAAACAGTGCAGACGATCACAATGAAGATGATTTTTAATAGTGAAGATGATACTTAATGACAGTACTATGATTTTAAATAATGAAGATGGTTCATAGTGCAGATGATCTTAAATAGTAAAAATAGTACATAATGATGATCTCAAATAGTGAAGATAATCCACAGTACAGATGATCTTAAATAGTAAAAATAGTACATAAAGATGATCTCAAGTAGCAAAGATGATCCACAGTACAGATGATATTAAATAGTCAAAATAATCCATAAAGATGATCTGAAATAGCAAAGATGATCCACAGTGCAGATGATATTAAATAGTCAAAATAATCCATAAAGATGATCTCAAATAGCAAAGATGATCCACAGTACAGATGATATTAAATAGTAAAAATAATCCATAAAGATGATCTCAAATAGCAAAGATGATCCACAGTGCAGCTAATCTCAAATAGTAAAAGTAATCCATAATAATGATCTCAAATAGCAAAGATGATCCACAGTGCAGCTAATCTCAAATAGTAAAAGTAATCCATAATAATGATCTCAAATAGCAAAGATGATCCACAGTACAGATGATCTCAAATAACAAAAATAGTCCACAATGATGATCTCAAATAGCAAAGATGATCCACAGTGCAGCTAATCTCAAATAACAAAAATAATCCATAAAGATGATCTCAAACAGCAAAGATGATTCCTAGTACCGATAATCTCAAATAACAAAATTAATCCACAATGATGATCTCAAATAGCAAAGATGATCCCTAGTACCAATAATCCCAAACAACAAAAATAATCCACAACGATGATGTCAAACAGTAAACATGATCATAACATAACATACAATCAGCCGTCTCATGTCTCACATAAATCAAGTCGTAAACAAAACATTGATCCATTAAATCACGCACGATATACATATTCGCACCGCAGAATCCATTCTCCTTTTTTGCGCCATTTCCCGCCATATCGTCCACATATCCATAACCCAGCTGTACACCCATAACTCCAGACACGAGTGTCATTTAATTAATTGCAACACACCACATCCAATCTATCCCTGCAAATCACCTCGTATTCCGCTTCATTTTATCACCTGAGTTAACGACGCTATCATCGACACTTTAACACGTCAATAACGTCTCTTATTAATTTCCAGTTTCCACGTTCTGTGGATTTTTATCGTATGTGGATGTGATCATATGTGTATCATATGTGGATTTGCAAGATTACTGAAAATTTCATATTTGCAAATATTTATTGGAATGATAATTAAAATGATGATGGACAGCTTTTTAAGTAATTGTAGTTAGATGTATATATGTTAGATACACATATGTGGTGTACTGGATACACATATGATTATAGTCAAAATTTAAGTGTATAATTGACTTTTTGTATTATTGTGAGACATTTATGTTCAAATGATGGCAAGCTTCTTAAATTAAAATGATGATAAACAGTTTTAAATAATTATAATTATATGTTCATATGTTACATACACATATGTGATGTATTAGATACACATATGGTTATAGTAAAAATTTAAGTGCATAATTGACTTTTTGTACTATTGTGATACTTTTATGTTCAAATGATGGCAAGCTTCTTAAATTAAAATGATGATAAACAGTTTTAAATAATTATAATTATATGTTCATATATTATATACACATATGTGGTATATTACACACACGTATAGTTATTGTCAAACTTAAATGCATAATTGACTTCTTGCACTACTTTAACACATTCCTGACCAAATGATGGCAAATGGCTCCTCAAATTAAAATAATAATAATAAAGAGTCCTATAATAATTATAATTACATATACATATACTACATACACATATGTGATGAATTACACACATGTATGGTTACAGTTAAATTTAAATGCATAATTGACTTTTTGCACTATTTTAACAAATTAATGGCCAAATGATTGCAAACTCCTGAAATTAGAATAACAATAATAAAGAGTCCTACAATAATTATAATTACACATATGTATACACACATATGTCAATGTATAAATGTCTCATATGTTGCCATAATTGTATCAGAATAGTTGTATTAAAAACTGCATTATTAAGCATTAAAACCTGTCTAACTAGTATTAGAAATGTGTCTCAAATATAAAAAAGTACAAAACACACTTCAACTTAAAAAATCTGATTTACAGACTCGTCCGGTGCTCGACATGAGACAATTACCGTGGACCTCGTGCTTTCTCCAACTCCTTCTGTTGACCTCGTTATTCACCCCGGGTCTGTCGGCGTCAACAAGGTCCCGAGGGAAGAAGAAGTTCGCCAAGGAGACGAAGGAACCCAACATTTGCGCGATCGAAGGCAGACAAGCACCCATTTTCTGTTACTGCGACAACAAAGCCATTAAAAACGCTACAGACGCTACTTGCCTCGTTCTCAGTCCGTTTAGTACAAATGATCCAACGTGGAACTACTTCAGCTCACAGATTTATCTGCAGAAATTGAAGTTCATCGTGCGAGCGCCTAACTGGCTCGATTATATACCCGTTCAAGTGTTCAGACAATTGAAAAACTTGCATGTCATCACGTTCCAAGATGCTAACATCGAGGAATTGACGGAGTACGCCTTCTCGAATCTGCCTACGATCGGGGAGATCAATTTGAGCAAGAATTCCATCGCTACTTTGAGGATGCACGCGTTCGAGAATATGAAGAACTTGTCTGTCATCAATTTGGACGAGAACGAGATCACTGAGATTAACAGGTACGTTCATTTTCAATTTTGTTTAATTTTTAAAATCCCAAGAATAATTGGAGAGTTTAGAGGATTGGTCTTGGAGGGGTTTAGATACTCAAGTATGGGACATTCAGATATTTTATATTGTAAAATACAGAGAAATTATGATTTTTAAAGTGTGAATTGAAATTTTGAAATTTGTTCATGCTCATTCCACGTTAAATCCATCACTATCAGACGTCACCATCTGCGATTTGGCTCTAATTAAAATATGTTGTAGTCCACGTGAAATTAGGGGGGGTTTAAGTCATCATTTTGCCGGTTTCGAATTTGTTAAGAAATAACAAGCTTTCAAAGTTTGCAATTTTTACCCACCTTTGCGAAAATAGGCTTTACTCACGAATTTTTTTCTCAGAAACTACCTAACCGATTTAGCTAAATTCTTTTCTGTTTTGTTCACAAAGAATTGGGCTATTCTTAAATATTTTTTTTATCTCCATCAATTTGTTATAAAATATCAGAAAATTTAAACGAATTCTTTTCTTGTGTTTTTTTTCAATGAGGTATTGTTTAAATTTTTCGAAATTTTATGACAAATTGTCGGAATTAAAAAAAATATTTTAAAGTAGCCCTATTCTTCTTGAATAAAACGAAAAAGAATGGAGCTAAATTCGTTCAGTAGTTTCTGAGAAAAAAATTCATGAATGAAGGCTATTTTCTCCTCTCTCAATATCTATCAAATAAAACGTTTCCCCGTGTCCTATTTTTCAAATTAATCCAGTATCGGTTTCAGCAAACATCAGTTAGACTTGTTAAAGCAACTTGTTAGCTGCAAATTAAATACAGAACGATCGAGCAGACGTCCCAATTACTATAAATAAATAAATTTTCTGAATGGATAAAAAGGTTTACTTTCACCGTTCGTTTGCTGCTGAAACTGCCTCTAATCGTGTTTCCCAATTATTTGTGCGTTTAAACATCGAACCGCTTGTTACTCGATCCGATGTTTAACGAGCATCTTGTTAAAATAATTATACAGAAAGAAAATATGTACAAAGCGCGAAATGGAAAGCACACACGAAAGTCTGTAGAGTTCCATTTTCTCCGATACGCCAGCCATTTTCCCTCGCGATAATTCGCAGATTACGCGTGATTACGCTCTACTCGAATAATCGATAAACTGTACGTTTCATTTGTTAATATTACATGCACGTAAATTTCGACGAAATCGATCGCTGTTTGCTTTTCATTACCTTTGATCGTTTCGAGCAATTATAAATGTTTGATCCGTGAACGAGCCAAGGAAATTACATTTTTCGATGGTTAGTTGGTTCTCTATGTTTTTGCTTGCCTTCTTATTTTTTGGGAAAAAGTTTCTAGATTTTTATATTTTTACTTATTTCATATTTAGGAATTTTTTATATTTTTTACTGTTTCTAATTTCTATATTTACAAGCTTTTAAATGATTCATGTTTTTTAAATTTGTAGTAATAGTCTCTTCAATTTCTATATTTCGATAGTTATAAATTTTTAGGGATTTTTAAATATTACAAATTTTGACATTTTTACTATTTTTGCTCCCTGCAATTTTACATCCTCTAATTCCTACATTTTCAGACTTTTAAGTTTTAAATATTCCATGTTTGTGAATTTTCACTATTTTGTGCATCATCAAATTTTCACATAAAATCAGCTGCAAAGTCACACACTCTTTCGCAAAATGAAAATACCCTCGAATCGAGCATTCCAAAAGCAAGAAAATCCGAAATTTGAGAAACGATGAGAAAATGTCAAATTTCTCTAGTTCCGTATGTTGGAAATTAACCGGTCCTCGCGGCCCAATTTCGATACATCGATCTCACATTAATAGTACGCGTGTATTCGAATAATCATAACCGTATTATCCGTGCACATCCATCCGTGGATCGTTCTCGATCGATTAGCCAAACAGCCGATTACCCGGATCTCAAGAGCCTCGGATCTCGGTGCTTAGTCGTCGAACGAGGCGTGTCTATTCGATTATCAGGGAAGCTCGTACAATTCACCGAAACGATTTCACGCCACGAAATTCCTCTTGCATCGTGAACTCGTGGAATTCCATGGTAATTCATGTGTCTCGGAATTCTTGCAGTTAAAACACTTCTCGTATGTGCTTATATGTGTGCTCGGTCGTAAACGTTTTCAGTTTCACTCGGGGCCTTCGTAATTGGACATAATTGAAAGAATCAGGCGGAATTGCTCGGGGTGTGTCATGAGAGTTTCTTGACATTTGAATGTAAAAATAATACTCATACGTGAGAACATTAAAATTTCAGTGCTTTGGTCTTGTTTGATTTGGGTAATTTATAAAAGGTAAAAGATTATTGTAATTTGATACAGGGTGTCTCACAATTGTAGCTGACGTGATTCTGAATAGGATTTCCCTTTGCAGAAATGGGGTGTGAAGCTTCGTTTTTGAATTATTAAGGAAAAACACGGACCAATCAGAGCGCGAGATTGCGCATGCGCAGACGCGAGAGCGACAGCTTCGAGCTAGCGGCTGAGCGCGTAGTACTTACCACGCGTTGTATTTACCACGCACTGTATTTACCACGCGTTCTTTACCACGTACTGCACTTACCACGCGTTGTATTTACCACGTGCTGCACTTACCACGCGTTGCTTACCACGTGCTGCACCTACCAAGCGTTATATTTACCACGCGTTGCATTTACCACGCATTGTATTTACCACGCGTTCTTTACCACGCATTGTATTTACCACGCGTTGTATTTACCACGCATTGAACTTACCACACGTTGCTTACCACGTGCTGCACCTACCACGCGTTGTATTGACCACGCATTATATTTACCACGCGTTGTATTTACCACGCATTGAATTTACCACACGTTGCTTACCACGTGCTGCACCTACCACGCGTTGTATTGACCACGCATTATATTTACCACGCGTTGTATTTACCACGCATTGAATTTATCACGCGTTGCTTACCATGTGCTGCACCTACCCCGCGTTGCTTACCACGTGCTGCACCTACCACGCGTTGTATTGACCACGCATTATATTTACCACGCGTTGTATTTACCACGCATTGAATTTATCACGCGTTGCTTACCACGTGCTGCACCTACCACGCATAGTACTTGCCACGCCTTGTATTTACCGCGCGTTACATTCACTACGCATTGATTTCTTACGCGTTGCACTCACCAAGCGTTGAATATATTGCATTTACCACTCGCCGCTAGCTCGAACCTGTCGCGATCGGGCTAATAACCATAGTAGTCGACGCCCGCAACAAGAATCAATCAATCAATCGAACCTGTCGCCCTCGCGTCTGCGCATGCGCAATCCTCGCGCTCTGATTTGTCCGTGTTTTTAGTTAATAATTCAGAAACGAAGCTTCAAGCCTCATTTTTGCAAAGGGAAATCTTATTCAGAATCACTGCGCCCATTTCAGTGAAATGGCGAAACGCCATGTAGATCTTCAAACAGATAAAAATATAATAAAGGTTGAGAACGTATAAAATACCCGAAGATATTAATAAATAAATATCAATATTAATAAATAAAAGTATGTCAGAGAATGAACAAATAAAATTGCCTTGTAGAAAGGAATATTATTAATAAATAAAAGTACGTTATTCAAGAGCGTAATCGAATGAATCAAAGGAGAAACAACAATAATTGTAGAGAGCACGAGAGCGTCCATAAACTGACGGTTGCTCGAAGCTATTCATCGCATAAATCGACCAAGTTTCATTGAAAATTCACATCTTTTTTTTTCTTCCCGTCGAACGATTCATTGAGAAGAATCGCCTACCTTTTGTCGCTCATTCACGCGTTTACCATCCAGGCTCGAAGCTTTTAAGCTCGCAAAAGTCGAGCGTGACACAATCGCGGATTCCACCGTGCAGCATTGTTCGCGTTTCAATCGCGTGACTGGATTCATATCGAACCGTCAACGATCTCCGCGTTTATTTATGGTGTCGCTACGAGCAGCAACCGAGATTACCAGCTTCGAGCAATCGAGATAGAGCGATCGCCAACACCCTCCGGGTACGTTGATAAGGAGCTTTCAACCGACGAGGGTGATTTTTAACCCGTAATGCGTATGCGTACCCTCCCTCTTTAGCACTTTAACTGCCACGTCACTCATATGTCACATGTACATTTTCATATGGATCTATATTATTTTCTTTTTTGTTAACTCATTGAAAGTATATTACCTACTTAGGACTATGAATAATTCATGGATATTGGGAAAATATTTGACGAGATTTGTTATATGTGACACTTACATTTTACACGTATGTGACTCATTTTAGTATGAATCTGTATTATTAACTATTCGTTTACATGACTCATTAAAAATTAGCTATTTAGGGCTACTAATAATAAATATCATATATTGTGAAAATAATTGGTCAGATTTGTTATATGTGACATTTACATTTTTATACAAATCTGTAATATTAAAAATTGATTTATGTAACTTGTTGAAAATATATTAGCTACCTAGAGCCACTAATAATAAATATCATATATCATGAAAGTATTTGGTCAGATTTGTTATACGTGACACTTAGCTTGTTTCTTGCTCATATCTCTTACATTACATAATTTCAAGAGTTCATTCCAAACCTGAAACCTATTAATTCCCCATCAACCGCAAATATCGTACAAGTAAAACCAAACGGAACAACAAAAGATCCGACACGGTTCGTCAATTTCCAAAAGCTGTTCGGAACATGTATCCCTCTAAATGACCAGCTAATACCCTTTCAGCTAAATTGTTTGCCATTGAATTTCGCAGGGACACCTTCGTCAATCTGCCCTCGTTGAAGATCCTCTACCTGAACGAGAACAACATCAGCACCCTGCACGACAAGGCGTTCAAGCATTTAACCTCGCTAGAGGAGCTCGAGCTGTTCGGCAATCAGATTAAAGTGATAACAGCGGACAGTTTTCACGGTCTGCGGAGCCTGATCCGATTGGACCTGCGCAACAATTCGATCGCCATGATCGGCGATCGCACGTTCATCGAGATGCCTTCGCTCAGAGAGTTGGAGCTCGATCAGAACGAGATCGTTTACATTTCGGAGAAAGCTCTGGACGGCATGAGGAACTTGAAGAAGTTGCGTCTGAGTGAGAACAAGTTGGTCACCCTGGAAGCCGACTTCCTAGCCGGCGCACCTGGCGTTTATTTCCTGGATCTCAGGGACAATCTCCTGAAGACCATCACCTTCGACAACGTGAAACCCATCGTCACCAACCTGTACAACAGCACCAGCCACTTTTACCTGAGCGGTGAGTGATTCAAAAATTATTTTGCTACCGAAGAAACGGCTATTCGATATGCGATGCATTATGCATCGAAGTAAACGCGGGTCGAGAGGTTAGATATAAATATTTTTCTACCCCAAACTCACCTTTCGACCCGTATTTAATAGCACCGTTTCGGCGATCTTTTATTCAGTACGGTATTATGTAAACATTTGAGATTAAGTAATTTTAAACTTCACGGATTTATCCTGGAAATGTTTTAATTATTGAGGTATCGTTTCTTCACAATTTTTTCGGTAGTCATGCAGGTTTTGAAACAACGTTAAGGGAGGTTAGAGTGTTAGGCACATTCTTATTATGATTGGAATTCAACCCCAAGATCAAGGTTAGGGAAAATATGAAACTCTGTTGTTACATTCGAACTGTAATGCGTCACTGGGTGCGTCATAGGTGCGTCGCGAGGGGTCATGGGTGCGTCATGAGGGGGTCATTGGTGCGCCATGGGTGCGTCACGAGTGGGTCATTGGATGTGTCATCGGTGCGTCACGAATGGTTCATTAGTGTGTCATGGGTGCGTCACGAGTGGGTCATCGGTGGGTCATGGGTGCGTCCCGAGTGGGTCATTTGTGCGTCATGGGTGCGTCACGAGTGGGTCATTAGTGCGTCATCGATGTGTCACAAGTGGGTCATTAGATGCGTCATAGATGCGTCATGAGTGCGTCACGAGTGGGTTATTGGTGCGCCATGGGTGCGTCACGAGTGGGCCATAGGTGCGTCATGGGTGGGTTACGAGTGGGTCATTAGATGTGTCATCGGTGCGTCACGAATGGTTCATTGGTGTGTCATGGGTGCGTCACGAGTGGGTCATTAGTGCGTCATCGGTGCGTCACAAGTGGGTCATTAGATGCGTCATAGATGCGTCATGAGTGCGTCACGAGTGGGTCATTGGTGCGTCATGGGTGCGTCACAAGTGTGCCACGAGTGTCTTGGGTGCGTCGTATGTGCGTCACGAGTGGGTCATTAGTGCGTCATGGGTGCGTCACAAGTGGGTATTAGATGCGTCATAGATGCGTCATGAGTGCGTCACGAGTGGGTCATTGGTGTGTCACGGATGGGTCATTGGTGCGTCACGGGTGTGTCACTAATGTGTCACAGGTGGATCATTGGTGCATCATGGGTGCGTCACAATATGGACAAAAGGTTAAAATTCCTTCACCTTGGAAGCCGTCTTCCTCGCAACAATTCCATATTTCAACATCTTAATATTTTACCTCGAATATAACAATAACTCGAGAATGGTAACACTGAGCAGCCTTAAAAATTAAACTTCCGTTTGCAAGTAACTCATGTCAAATTTATATTCACCCAGCTGTAAATCAAACATTCACGTTGCATCAATTATATGAATATCAAAAATATCCGAATCTCTTCAAGTTATAAAAGTTTAATAATTTTTGACGCAGCCATAAATAGCTGTCACTATCCGAGAATTTCAGTACGAAAAACTTGACCGAACCTCGGATAAAGTTTAATGAAACGAGCCGTATTTTATGAAGACGATTATTTAACAACCAGTCTCATCGACCGCAAAATTGAGATTCAAACTTTCTTCGAGGCTTTTTTCTTCGACGCTTAATAGATAATTTTCTGACGATCTAATGGCCGACGTTAAAGAATATGCCCGTGAATATCTGAAATCTCCCCGTTCACGTGGAGGGTAATTACTCGGAGGCTACGGGGATCAGACGATACTATCGCCCCATGAAATCTTTCATTTCGCTCGTTAAACGCGATGCGTACCAATTTTGCGGTTGTTCGACGGTTCAACCCCTGGGACACACCCCTTCTTCCGATTATCTTTTATCTTTTAACGATTATCATTCGGCTTAACGGTTTATCGATATACCGGACTATCATCCATCGAATGAGTACCCCGGGAGCTTTTTATTACCTTTATAGTTACTTGCTTATTGCTGGCGTTCAGAATTTAAATATTTGATATCTTAGGGGTTGGATACGTTCTTAAGGTTTTGATCTGGAAGTGGTAGGTTTTAACAACGTGGACTTTTTAGATGCTTAAAGAATTTTGTAACTAATTTTGTACGTGTTAAAATTGTGGACTAAATGATTTCATGTAATATGTTTTTGAAATAGTGGAAGAATTCATGTGGAATTTTTTTTTTGGATTTTATTGATGAGGTACTTTTAATATTTGTATTTGGACTTTTGCATGTTGAAGATTTGACAACTTGACAGTTTGACAGTTTGAGACTTTGACAATTTGACAATTTGATTATTTGACAATTTCATTATTTGACAATTTGACAATTTAACAAGTTAACAAGTTGATAATTTGACAATTTAATAATTTCACAAGTTTACAATTTTACATGTTGACAAGTTGACAAGTTGATAATGTGACAATTTAATAATTTGGCAAATTGACAATGTGACAAGATGACCATTTTACATGTTGACAATTTGACAAGTTGATAAGTTGACAAGTTGACAAGTTGACAATTTAATAATTTCACAAGTTGACAATTTTACATGTTGACAAGTTGACAAGTTGATAATGTGACAATTTAATAATTTGGCAAATGGACAATGTGACAAGTTGACAAGTTGATAATTTGACAATTTAATAATTTCACAAGTTGACAATTTGACATGTGGACAAGTTGACAAGTTGATAATGTGACAATTTAATAATCTAACAAATTGACAATGTGACAAGTTGACAATTTTACAAGTTGATTAGTTGACTAGTTGACAAGTTGACAAGTTGACAAGTTGACAAGTTGACAAGTTGACAAGTTGACAAGTTGACAAGTTGACAAGTTGACAAGTTGACAATTTGACAATTTGACAAATTGACAAGTTGACAAGTTGACAAGTTGACAAGTTGACAAGTTGACAAGTTGACAAGTTGACAAGTTGACAAGTTGACAAGTTGACAAGTTGACAAGTTGACAATTTCACAAGTTGATTAGTTGACTAGTTGACAAGTTGACAATTTGACAAGTTGACAATTTGACAAGTTGATTAGTTGACTAGTTGACAAGTTGATTAGTTGACTAGTTGACAAGTTGACAGTTTGACTAATAAAAATTTTGCAATTTGTAAATTTGTACATTCGAATATTAAGAACTTGGAAACATTGGAATCTGAAAATTTAACAATTTGACAATTTGCCCACTTGACACTGTAACAATAACACAATAGATAAATTATCAAGTTATAAATTATTGAACCTTCACTTCTACCAAATCCCACACAAACCCAAAAGCACAAATCTCCCACCGTAGAATCTCTACATTTGAATTTCCAACATGTTGCTCGCTTGACGACCGTAAACACCCCAAATTAGTTGACATCGTCATGAATTTATCAATCAGCCGATAAATATTGACAATCGAGCAGTTTGTTCTCGAATTACCATGTATGTCCTCGTCTAATTCAAATCACTTAAACAAACAGCAACAGTTTGTAATCTGAACAATCTCGCATTGTCCACTCAACACTCAAATTTGGCGCCCCTGAAAACTTTCCCTCCATCAAAACAGTTTGTCATACTAGTGTTTCTATTACCTTTAAAGTATTGTATTATCAATTCGAATGAATGAACTTTTGGCACCGGATACGGAAGCTGGATGCACGATTGATTTAAAACAGGCCACCGTAACCGCTTCTGAAAAGCAGATAACGTTCAGGGTCGGCCTTTTTGCCGGTCTATGGTAATTTCAGGGTGGATGAAACACGTTTCTGGGAACAGACCAGACTCCACTGTATCGGAAACTGGGCGACGCTTGGAAATATTGTGCTGTGGATTATTTACATTTCAAACTAGGGAGTCGAGCGACTGGCACTGATGGGAAGCTATCCTCTTTTTTTTATTCATTTTTCTGTTCGTTTCCTCGCGTTGGATACGGATTATGAAGATATTTCATTGAGGTTTGATTACGGTGCACGTGGAACGAAACTGGACGCATAAATATTTCACGAATTCGGGGACGAAACTCGATATGAAGTCTGATAAATATTTTCAACGTGAATTTTATTATTATTTGATTTTCGTTATTTATTATTTGGTTATTTATTTATGTGCTTGAAATTGGAGAATTATAGTTGTTACAAAATTATGTTCTTATATGGACAGATTGAAAATACAAGTTGAAAATTACCTAGAAATCAAAAAATTTCCCTAGAGATGGAACAATTCTTTGAAACCTACAAATTTCCCTAGAAATTCAACATTTCCTTGAAACTTAAAAATTTCCCTAGAAATACATTTCCTTGAAACCTAAAAATTTCCCTAGGAATTGAAAATTTCCTTGAAACCTAAAAATTTCCTTAAGAATTGAAAATTTCCTTGAAACCTAAAAATTTCCCTAGAAATTGAACAATTCTTTGAAACCTAAAAATGTCCCTAGAAATTGAAAATTTCCTTGAAACCTAAAAGTGTCCCTAGAAATTGAAAATTTCCTTGAAACCTAAAAATTTCCCTAGGAATTGAAAATTTCCTTGAAACCTAAAAATTTCCCTAAGAATTGAAAATTTCCTTGAAACCTAAAAATTTCCCTAGAAATTGAACATTTCCTTGAAACCTAAAAGTGTCCCTAGAAATTGAAAATTTCCTGGAAACCTAAAAATTTCCCTAGGAATTGAAAATTTCCTTGAATTCTAAAAATTTCCCTAGAAATTAAGCATTTCCTTGAAACCTAAAAATTTCCTTAGAGGTTAAAAATTTCCTAGAGACCTAAAAATTTCCCTAGAGGTTAAAAATTGTCTAGAAACCTAAAAATTTCCCTAGGAATTGAAAATTCCCTTGAAACCTAAAAATTTCCCTAGGAATTGAAAATTTCCTTGAAACCTAAAAACTTCCTTAGAGGTTAAAAATTTCCTAGAGACCTAAAAATTTCCCTAGAGGTTAAAAATTGTCTAGAAACCTAAAAATTTCCCTAGGAATTGAAAATTCCCTTGAAACCTAAAAATTTCCCTAGGAATCGAAAATTTCCTTGAAACCTAAAAATTTCTCTAGAACTTGAAAATTTCCTATAAACCTAAAAATTTCATAAAATGTGTATCTTTTCTGTCGTGATAAACGAAATGGTTGTAAAAATAATTCGACACGTCGTATCGCGAACCACATAGCTCATTCGAAAGGTTGTAATTCGCAGTAACATGCAAAGCCAAAAGCTCGATACACGTACAGTTGTCGATTTGAAGGATTCCGTGTCGGTCAAAGACCCCGGTGGTTCGATTTTCTCTCGGTCGGCAATTTCTTTTCGCCGTTCGAGTCCATCTTATACCCGTCGATTTATCAATTCGTTCGCTTACAACCAGCCGCCAAACACTCGATCGTATTAGGTGGCGGATACGTCCGGCGAAAGATACTTTGCCAAGGAACATCCAACTATCGAACGAACGAACGAACGAACGGTCAGACGTCGAGGAAAGGTTCGATAACGAGCCACTGTCTGCACATCGATTTCCCGGCTCTATTCCCGTCGTCTGGCTCGATGGCTTACATTTATTTCGCTCGTGGTTCTCTCTCCACGCTGTGCGATTTTTCGAATAACAGGGAAATTCGCGTTCGAATGGAAACTCCGTTCGCAGGCTTCCTTCTCGATCTGCACCAACGATATAAAACGCGATCGATCGAGGAAATTGCATCGGCGATCAATCGGACGATGATGACCGAGGATTTCTACTGGGACTTTATCAATGTTCGGAGAGAAATGATGATAACGGATGTTTCTCGCAGTTACTACATTTTTCTTTTCTTTCGGCGATGAGGTTGTCTGTAATTAATATAGATAGGGATTAACTGTTCTAGGTTTGCTGGATGTACTGCTGTATAGTATACTTTAATAGAGACTCGTTAAATGACTGTCACATAATTGATCGTAGATATTTAACTATTTTGTTGAAGCAGTTTATGACAATTATATTGTTGATATAGTATAAATAGTTAGAATTGTCCTATATGACTGAAGAGGGAACTAATATACTGTTGTAGTACAGTATACTTTAGCAGAGACTCGTTATATGACCGTTAGATAATTGATCGTAGATATCTGACTATTTAGCTGGAGGAGTTCTTGGCAATTATATTATTAGTACAATTTAAATTAGTTAGGATTGTCCTATAGGACTGAACAGTGAACTAATATACTGTTGTAGTACAGTATACTTTAGTAGAGACTCGTTAAATGACCGTTAGATAATTGATCATAGATATCTGACTATTTAGCTGGAGTAGTTTTTGACAATTATATTATTAGTACAATTTAAATTAGTTAAGATTGTCCTATAGGACTGAACAGTGAACTAATATACTGTTGTAGTACAGTATACTTTAGTAGAGACTCGTTATATGACCGTTAAATAATTGATCGTAGATATCTGACTATTTAGCTGGAATAGTTTTTGACAATTATATTATTAGTACAATTTAAATTAGTTAGGATTGTCCTATAAGATTGAACAGTGAACTAATATACTGTTGTAGTACAGTATACTTTAGTAGAGACTCGTTAAATGACTGTCAGATAATCGATCACAGATATCAAGTACTTTCAAGTAGATTATAACAATTGTATTGTTGCTATAAATATTTGAGACTACTCTATAGGGCTGAACACTAAATATACTCTTGTATAATATACTTTAGTAGAGACTCGTTAGATGACTGCTAGATAATTGATCGTAGATATCTTACTATTCTGTTGGAATAGTTTATGACAATTCTATTGTTGATGTAGCATAAATTGTTGGAATTATTCTACAGAACTAAACACTGAACAAAAGTAATGTTATAGTATAGCATACTTTAGTAGACACTTGTTATATGACTGTCAGATAATTAACCATAGACATCTCACTACTTTATTGCAGTACTTTTTAACAATTCTATTGTTGCTGTAGTATAAATAGTTGGAAGTGTTCTATGACACTCAACGAATACAGTATTGTAGTCTAGTATACCTAACTGGACACTCGTTAAATGACCATCAGATAATTGATCATATATAATCAACTATTTTATAACAATTATATTATTGCTATATTATAAATAGTTAAAATTGTTTTACAGGACCAAACATTGAACGAATATAAATTTTCAGAACAGTATACTCAGAATCTCATTAGATGGCTGTTAGATAAATGATCATACATACCTAACATAAACACAAACGCAATTTTACCAGATAATAAATTGAAAAACATATAAAATAAGTATCCAGAAGTAAACTGCAATTGAAATTGAAATAAGAAACGTTTAGTAAATATGTCTATAAGATGCTCCTCTCGTAAAAAGTTCATATCTTCGTTCCCTCCGTGCACATCAAACCTGATTTTTCTCCTTCTTTGATGGCATTACATTTACTTAAATTCTTTAATTTCTCCGTTGAATCCTTCAGCTAGCTTTACGATCTTGCACTTTTACGAGGTAATACGATGTTCTTTGAACTCGACGTAGTAATTCTTTCATCCTTCGCTTTCTGCTTTTCATTTGAAACGAAAAAAGAATGGTCCATTACCAATCCCTTAATTCCACCTCCTAAATACGTGTTCTCTTTGCAGTTTTCTCTGCCTCGAATAATTTTATACATTTTTAATTGATTGCCCTGAGGTAGCCTTTGATGTTTCCTTTTGTGACAAATAAAATTTGGGTGATAGCGGCGTTATTTTAGGACGCAATCACAAGGAATTGGCACGCGAAAGTTGGAAAGACTGTTTCCACGAGTAGAAGTTGGATATCGGATACGCGAAGCAGCCGATTATAGGACATAACGTATCCTTGAATAGATGCGCCACAGGTGGCACACAGATGCTCCAATATTTAACCTCGATATTGTTCCTTAAAGTCGAGGGATATTGCCTTCCACTTGTGAGGAATTTACGCGTGTATCCACGAGGGTAGCATTGCAGCGCTGAATAAGCGACCTTATATGTTAACGTACTGTAATCATAATTATGCATCATGTAAGCAAATCATGGAACTTATAATACACAGAAACAATGATATGCATATATCTTTCATTTGAATTAGAAAATATACTAACACATGTAAGTGCTTTTGAATTGTTCTGAAGTGTTGACAAAGTGAAAACATGGTATAATATGGATCATTCAAAATGGAGTATTAATTGTCTCAGTTAAAATATATTATTCCACTATTTTTTATATTAATGTTAATTTTATTGTCTCAAGACTAAGAATCCTTGAAAGGACCTTTCGTTTGCTCTTTCTGTAAATAATTAATTTATTATGCTGTTCACATATGATTACATATGATCATGGCAGCCATATGTTGCTTGCAGATACGTGTCTCAAGACTAAGAATGCTTGAAAGGTCCTTTCATTTGCTCTTTCTGTAAATAATTAATTTATTCTGCTGTTCACATATGATCACATATGATCATGGCAGTCATATGTTGCTTGCAGATACGTGTCTCAAGACTAAGAATCCTTGAAAGGTGCTTTCATTTGCTCTTTCTGTAAATAATGAATTTATTGTGCTGTTCATATATGATCATGGCAGTCATATGTTGCTTGCAGATACACGTACGATGTGTGACATATGTGACTTAGTTTTCAAACTTGTAAATATGTGTGAATGTCACTATTTATATATATTATACTTCCTATGATTTGTGTACAATTATTACAAATTTAAAATGAGTAAAATATAATTTTACACAAGGTTGAAATATTTCTCTTCCTAACCTCAAATATGTCATCTAACCTTAAACAACTTCCATGATGTCATCTAACCTCAAATTCTACATATGAATTCTACATATCACCGTAATAAAACTTTGAAAACTACTTCTTCTACAATTTTTAAGAATGTCGAATATTAAATAAATATTACAGCCAACAGTATAGCTTTCGATAGCTTTCAAATTTTTGTTACGTGAACACATCAAGTTTTGTTTTTATAAGAAAAATTTTACATTTCTGATTCTTAGAATTCTACAAGTAAAAAAGTATTATGGTACGATAATAATAAAATCGATACTTCGAGAGATATTTGAAATTTTCGAGAGAAATGTTTCGGAAAAATGTAAACAGTAAGATATTTCATAGAAAAATTTATCTCAGGGTCTATTTATTTTTCCAATAGTGCATTCCATTGCGTTTTGCGTAGAATATTTCGGAAAATCGATTTATTTGAAATAATATGGAGTTTTGTTTGGAAGAATAAAAATTTATTTGAAATTTTAGAGGACTATGAATGTACAGTTACACATAATTATACTGTTTATTAAAATTTTTATAAATATACAATTTGTTGCTAAATTAAAGTACAATATTGACTGAAAATTTGCACTTTTCCAGTATATTAATATAAAACATCTTCATAAATAAACATTGTGCAAATAAACTGGAATAAAATAAACCCAAATAAAATTATGAAAATTTACAATGTGACCCATTTTAAAAATACACTGTCTGCAACAAAGAATTATTAAAAGAATAAAAACAATTAGAATGCAGAATATTTTTCTGTTTATAAGCCAGGTTCCAGGAGATTTGAAAGTAGCTTCTTTTTATGTTCCGCAATTTTTCATTCACACCCAGCTCACTGGGACAGGAAAGATTCATTAAAAGCCAGGGAACAAGAAACATCGACACGAAATATCAATCTCGAACGGTCGTTTTCTCCGTTTTTCCTTTCTTTATTTCCACGGAAATACCTATAGCAAAAACTACCCTTCTTCCGATAGAATTTTATGAAGAAAAGTATTAACGTCTCTGTAGAAATCACTGGGTGCTTCGTGACATAATTGTACGTTTCTGACTGTTATTTATTATTAGTTAATTTTTTTAGGATATTCAATAATAATATGTGAGAATGTATACATATGTTATTATAATGTATGATAGAATGGAATGATTTTAATATAACATATATTATTATATAACATGTAATATATAATATTATATAAAACGACAATATAATAATATTACAATATAATTTAATATAACAAGATTATAAATAATAGACACTATAACAACAATATTATATTTTATATATTACAGTATAATACAGAATAATATGTGATAGCAATACTATCATAAATGAAAATAATAAAAGTTGTATAATAAAAATTTATAAAATATTATATATTACATCAATAAAAATTAAAGTTATCAATATTCTTACACTGACAGTAACCATACTTCATAATTAAAATTGTATTAAAATTTACTCACAATATTAAATTTATAACAAATTTTTGCACCACGTGATTTAATTTCAGAGACTCTACAAAAATAAAAAAGTTAAAATTGTTAACACTTTCGTATTAAATAGACAGATCATAAAACTTTGATTCAATCAATTGCAAAACTTTGGTTCAATCAGTGAATCGCACTAAATTCAACGTGTCAATCAGTGACCATAGTATTCCACAAACACGTGCACGATTAAATTTCACTTATTTAACAAACTGTCAGCGGCACAATCATATGGGATTGTTTCAAAAAGAGGTTCATAATATTATAACGATAATAAATTTGATCGATAATGAATGGACAGTGTTCAATGTTAATTACCGTTAACGAGTCGCGGAAAGAAAATATCGCAATTATCGGGAACACACAAAATCTTCGCAAACGAATTCAAGCAGCATAGTAATTTGTTTTTGAGAATTACGTGTAACATTAATTTAACAATAATAGAGCCAGAGTATGCTCGAAGATACCCAATCGATGCCAGGTTTTGTTATTCTAATTGCAAAAGCTGCGTCGAGACTAATTACTAAAATATCGGAAATAAATTAGCCCTGCGGATTCAATGGGCTCTTGAAATTAATCGTTCGCGAACGATGAGAAAGAAAAATGATGCATAATTGATAGTTATTTATTTACAATCAACCAATAATTATTATTAGATAGCACCGACATCACGAGTTAATAATAAAAAAAGTTACCTTCTCCATCTTTTCTGCGATTGATTCTCGAATCTTATCCGAAGGAACTTCTCCTGCATCCGTTAGATAATTACTCGAAGCTTTAAATTTTACCCAGCCTCGCAGTCAGCGAGAAACACGTAAAAATGCCCGTCGTCGAGATATCACCGCGGTTTTGGTCGTTAGTTCCTTAATCGCGGTTTATGGCCGCGTGCCTTCAAGTTGCAGTTAGCAACAACTAATTCGAGATTAGCGTCGCTAACCTGTGTTCCGACCCGTGTACCGATGTCGACCCACGAGTTGACGCGTGATCGACTCAAAGTAAAAGAAGCTCCACCGTGAACGCTTCCAGTTACATTTCGGCAAATAAGAATAATAATGACAACAACTGCTGAACGCGATTCTATCTCACTCGCTCTCGAGACGTTTGCCTGTCACTTTTGGCCTAATTGGCGACCGCTCGAGCCAGTACCGCCGAAAACACTGGCGTCCATTTTCTATTCCGACCAATAGCTCTTGTAAACTCCTCAGCCTCGCGCCAACTCGTGGGTTGCCATCGGTATGTATTTTTAGTTGATATTACAATTTGAATCGTGGAAAGTCCTTGAACAATTCAACAGTTAATTAACAATCACCCATATGCGCATACAAATTTGGAGATATAAATATGTAGGACGAATTTAAATATGAAACGTTCGGTTAATTATGTAAAGCTTCTCATAGCAGTAAAAATATCGCCGCGATAACCAGCTTGAAAGTGTGTCAGTTTAATTTTCGAAATATTTCAATATTTTCGTTCGTGTTTCAATTATTTTTCGAGAGGTGCGATTATTAAAGCTGTTCATAATGAAATGAATATAGAACAGCTCGTTAAAGGTCGTCTTTTGAACTTTGCAATTTTCCATATTGTGCGACGTGTAATACTAATTTGGTACTTGATTGTTAACCAGTTATTTCGTTAGGTGTACACATTTTTTGGAATTAAATCTTTTAGGTTCATGTCAAATTGCAGAGTCTCAAATTTGAAGAATCTCATGTTGCCGAAGTTGTGCAACTTAGGTCAATTCATAGGTCTGAATTCTCAAAGTTCAATAATAGCAAATACTAAAGAACCAAAGTTGGAAGGTACCAAATTTCCAAAGTGCCGAACTTGAATGATCTCAAATTCCCAGTTCCATACTTGTAACATACTAAATTTCCAAAGTATAAAAATTCAATGACGTCAAGCATCAAAGACCTAAACTTGAAGGATTCCAAATTCTCAAGGACCCAAACTTGAAGGGTTCCAAGTTCCAAAAGTTCCAAACTTGAAGGGCTCCAAATTTCCAAAGACCCAAACTTGAAGGGTTCCAAATTCCCTACGTCCCATACTTGAAGAGTTCCAAATTCTCAAAGACCCAAACTTGGGGAGTTCCAAACTTCCAAAGACACAAACTTGAAGGGTTCCAAATTCCCTAAGTCCCATACTGGAAGGGTTCCAAATTCTTAAAGACCCAAACTTGAAGGGTTCCAAATTCCCAAAGATCCAAACTTGAAGGGTCCCAAATTTCCAAAGTTCCAAACTTGAGGAGTTCCAAACTCTCAAAGACCCAAACTTGAAGGGTTCCAAATTCCCTACGTCCCATACTTGAAGGGTTCCAAATTCCCAAAATCCCAAACTTGAAAGGTTCCAAATTCCCTCAGACCCAAACTTGAAGGGTTCCAAATTCCCTAAGACCCAAACTTGAAGGGTTCCAAATTCCCAAAGACCCAAATTTGAAGGGTTCCAAATTCCCAAAGACCCAAGCTTGAAGGGTTCCAAACTCCCAAAGATCCAAACTTGAAGGGTTCCAAATTCCCAAAGTCCCAAACTTGAAATGTCCCAAATTCCCAAAGACCCAAGCTTGAACTATCCCAAATTTCCAAAGTCCCAAACTTGAAATGTCCTAACTCTCCAGAGTCCCAAATTTCAAAGTACCCAAATTCCTAATATCCCAAACTTGCAAATTCCCAATCTTAAGACACCCCAATTCTGCAGTGTCTCACAATTCAAACCTACCAAATTCCCAAAATCGCAAACTAAAAATCCCCCAATTCCCCAAAGTCCCAAATCTGAATAACCCCCAAACCAAGTCCCAAAACCACCCAACATTCCTTCACCAAAAATTCCCAAAATCCCATCCCACCAAAATCTCCCCAAAACTCAACGAACTAAACTCCAAGAATCGCCCGAGAAAAGTCGCAATAGCATTGTCGAAAGGCCATAACATTATGTTGCAACGATCGGTCATCGTCGCGCACGCGATTACCCAAAAGCAGCAGCTAAAACGGCTGGTTGTACATTTTATTAATCACCGTAGCGAGGCATGCCACCTGGTCGAGAGGCTACTCGGCTATATATCGCGTAGCAGCCGCGATGAGGTAATAAATTTCAGGCAATTACTCTCTCAGCCAGTCCGGCTGGTGCACGATGATGCATCCGTACGCTTCTGCACGCTTCCAGAAGCTTTTCTCTGCTCGAAGGTATTTCTTTCTACAACGGTGTTCTACTTCGTCCGCTGATTCACTTTTCTATTACGGCGACCGGTCTTCAAGATAGGCCTGATATCCTGACGATTTATGGACGTCGAACATGAAGCTCTGGTGATCTATCGCTGATCAATAAAGCGATTTGACGAGAACTCTTGCTTGAACGGTTAATGAGGAGGTATAAAAATTGATCGGGGGGATGAAGTTATTGGGGTGGAAATGAAGCTTGTGTTATGTTATGATGGTTAAAATGTTGTTGGATATGTTTATTATTTATTGTATAATGTAAGACAGTTACTAAAGTAACAATTGATTTCGTGTATAGTATTCGTATGTAGTAAAATACATATATGGTATGCATGTGTAATATGCATGTGTAATAATGTACATGTATGTTATGCATATATAATATGCATGTGTAATAATGTACATGTATGTTATGCATGTATAATATGCATGTGTAATAATGTACATGTATGTTATGCATGTGTAATATGCATGTGTAATAATGTACATATATGTTATGCATGTATAATATGCATATGTAGTGTGCATGTATAGTATGCATGTGTAATATGCATGTGTAATAATGTACATGTATGTTATGCATGTATAATATACATGTGTAATAATGTACGTGTATGTTATGCATGTATAATGTGCATATGTAGTGTGCATGTATAGTATGCATGTGTAGTATGCATGTGTAATAATGTACATATATATTATGGATATATAATATGCATGTGTAGTGTGCATGTATAATATTCATGTATAATAACATGCATGTATAATATCCATGTATGGCATACATGTATAGCATGCATGTGTAATAATGTACATGTATATCATGCATGTATAATGTACATGTGTAGTGTGCATGTATAATATTCATATATAATAACATGCATGTATAATATCCATGTATAGTATACATATATAGCATGCATGTGTTGTAATGTACATGTATACATGTGTGTATAATATACATATGTAGTGTGCATGTATAGTATTCATGTATAATAACATGCATGTATAATATCCATGTATAGTATACATATATAGTATGTATGTTAATAATGTACATGTGTATTATGCATGTGTGATATACATGTGTGGTGTGCATGTAGAATATTCATGTACGATATGCATCTATAATAGTCATTTATATTAATTGATTATAGTCACTCATACAACCAACAGTTTTTACATAAACCAACATACATGTACATGTCAATACATCAATAATTTAAATCATTTATAAAAAACGATTGTAAAAGTACATTTATACCAGTGATTACTTGATCATCGAGTTAATATCCGAACGAGAAACAGCAGCGATATCTCGAACGTCCGATCATATCGCGATCCGTTCTGCTTTATACGACGAGCCACGATGAAATCCAACGATGTATTTCGAAACACGAACTTCCTCTTTTCGTGAAACGTCGCGGCGATTCTTAAATACACTTTATAGGCAATTCTGTAGCAGAAACGAGGAAAGAATGGGAGAACGTTTGATTTACGATCCCTTCAAGCCCTCTCTTTACACGCACAACAATTTCTGACCCGCTGTTTTCACGGACTATTCTCGGAAAAATGTTGACAATACATTATGGGGGTGGTGACACCCACGCCGTGGGCATTATACACTGACGTGGCTGTATTCGAGCCCGACTGAACTGTAATTTTGGCGGAAAAGCAGGATATCGCGTTTATGCTGTTATTATAAGCTCATATTTCTCCTCTGGATAACTTGCTGCCTTATCCTGCGGAAACTGGTTAAACAAATTCGAAGCCAACACTTATCTACTGTTTTCTTTCATATTTTGTTTTTAAGTTTATTTTTATTTCGTCACTTTCATTATTTTTGTGGTGGTAAATCACTGTGTTACGAATTATTTTAAAATATAATAATTGTTGCATTATATCGTACCCTACATAACCTATATCATAACCTAACCTCTGTCATTGTAGAATACATGTATTTACACATGTGGAATACATTGTAGATTTACATGTATTGTGTGATGATTGCTGTATGATCATACAACAATTATTCCTAAATTATTGTTACTTAATAATATAATTTATCTTGTGACAAAACAGTGATGAATACATAAAAAATACTTGAATAACACAATGAATATATTAATGTATTCATACAAAAATTATTAAACTAACAGTATTGCATTATAAGATTTATTACATTATGATCAAATCATAACACACAAAAATATAACAATATATTAAATAATTTTTAAACAAGTTATTTATAATCTCACACAATAGTTACATTAAATACATCACTATTAACACACCACTATTAATACTACAATTTTTACTGCTCTCTATCACATTTATCAAAGAGAGAAATCTGACAAAAATGTCCACAAACGATTACGATTTTTCAAACGACCCGATCTAAACTTTCTCCCGATATTTTATAGGTTACGTAATAAAAACGATGATCGCGTGTACGGTTCTCCCGAGCAAATTCCTATGATTCACGAAATTAATAATCCTCGTGAAGGCAGTTAGCGTGTCATTTGAATTAATTGGGTTAAAGCCGCGGCGATTTCGAGCCACGGTGAAATGAACACGAGAGGGTGGAAAGTTTGACCTCAAAAGAACGTCAGGGAATAAAAAATTGGACGGTAGATCAAAGTCATCCTGCTCATACACCGTGCATTTCGTTTCATTCGGTTTAGTTGCTCCCTGGTGCTGGCACGTACGTGTCATTTTTGTTCAATCTTTCCACGATTATTTATCTCGAATGAAATTCTCTTGGAGTACCATCTTTTTATTTTGTAATGCACTATTTTTTAAGGAAGATAACCTCATCTTGTAACTTTCAAAGTAAGGTATATTTTGTTACTTTTCATTGAAGATACTTATATTTTCTTTTTGAATGAGTTAGGTTATGTTGTTGGTGAAAGATAATTATTGTAAGTACTTATTAATATTAGTAAATGATGTTGCTAATAGATAATTAGTAAAAGTAATTCTACTATTAATATTAGTGAATGATGTTAACAGTATGTGATTAATAAAATTATTTCTATTATTTATATTTATAAGAGTTCCCCTAAAAAAGTAACAATAAATAAATGAATGAATGAATTTTAATGATAAAATCATTCATAAGTACTTACATTATTAATATTAGTAAATGATGTTGCTAATAGATAATCAATAAAAGTAGTTCTAATATTAATATTAGTGAATGATATTAACAATATGTGATTAATAAAATTATTTGTATTATTTATATTTATAAGAGTTCCCCTAAAAAAGTAACAATAAATGAATGAATGAATTTTAATGATAATGTCACTGAATAATTTTTAGCAATTTCTGTTAAATCTCTGAATTTTCAAGTTCCTAAAAAATTACAAAATAAATGCATAAATTTAAAAAATAAAAAAATTGCAAATCCAAAAATGTCAAGGCTTGAAAAGCCAAAATTTTATATTTTGTAAATGATCAAATTCCACGAATATTCTCAACGTAACCTAACCTAACCATGGAATAGTAATTTAACCAGGAACCCGAATTAAATTCTATCTCGATTTGAAACCATAAATTTGAGAACCAAAAAAATTGCAATCCCAAAAATATCGAAACTTGAAAACTCAAAAATTTTAAATTTTATAAATGATCAAATTCCACGAATATTCCTCAACCTAACCTAACCATAGAGTAGTAATTTAACCAGGAGCCCGAGTTAAATTCCATCTCCATGTGAAAGCATAAATTTGAGAACCAAAAAAATTGCAATCCCAAAAATATCGAAACTTGAAAACCCAAAAATTTTTAATTTCATAAATGATCAAATTCCACGAATATTCCTCAACCCAACCTAACCATAGAGTAGTAATTTAACCAGGAGCCCGAGTTAAATTCCATCTCCATGTGAAAGCACCGTCCATTAATGCTGCAGCAGAGTCTCGTTTTCATTGTCCCATGTTCGTTCGACGTCTTTCGTCAACGTCTCCGCCCGACGTACGACCGCGTTTTCGAGAGCGTGTATGCACGCTCGTGTCTAGCCGGCACGCACCCTTAGTTGACGAGGGTGGCCTAACAAGCCGGCAACCCGACACGTGTCTCCCCGTAGAAATACACGCGATTCGTGGCTGTTCGGAGCGGGTGCGAGCGGAGAGGAATTTCGAGGCGAGCTTTGACGCGCTAACCGACTGCCCTCTTCAGGGTGCACTGGCTCGAGAATCGAAGCGTGCGAAAGGGTTGACGCAAACCTCCTACTCTATCAAACGGTAAAGCGTTTTGTCGTCGTGACACGTCACCCTTGTGCTTTTTATCACGATCGTCTACTGATCTTTCGTTTCCTTTCAATCGGATTACTTCTTACCTTTTTGGAGATTTTTCAAACTTTCTCTGAATTTGTAGAAGTTTTGGAAGTTTTAGGAATACTGGGAGTTTTGGGAAATTGTTCATAAGCAATCGTCTTCAAAATTAGGTAGAAAAATTAACAAACTCGGAGAGAATTACAATGAAGTATGAAAACTTGCAGTTCGTATTTCCCGCCAATTTTGTCGACCACGTAGGAATTAATCCAGCAAGAATTTATTTAACTTTTACACAGATTCTGTAGTGGAATGCTACATTTATTCCTTCCTAAACAATTGACTTCAAAATTAGAAGGATACATGAACAAGCTTGAATTATGTCACAGCAAATGAAGTACACATACTAGTACTTCAAATTTCCCGCCAATTTCATCGATCGCCCAACAACTTCCTCAACAATTATTGTTTTAATCTACTTAACTTTTACAGAGATTCTAAAGCAGTGTTCTACATGTATATAACTAGTAATGGTCTTCAAAATTAAATATAAAAATGAACAAATGAATCACAGTAAATAAAGAACAAAAATTAGTAATTCAAATTTCCCGCCAATTTCATCGATTACCCAACAACTTCCTCAACAATTATTCTTTAAATCCACTTGACTCTTACAGAGATTCTAAAGTAGTATTCTACGTGTACATAACTAGGAATCGACTTGAAAATTAAGTATAAAAATGAACAAATGTATCACAATAAATAGTACAAAAACTAGTAATTCAAATTTCCCGCCAATTTCATCGCCCACCTAATGAATTCCCCAACAACTATTCTTCGAATCCACTCAACTTTCACAGAGACTCCACAGTGGAATTCTACATCCACATAACAAGCAATCATCTTCAAAATATAAAAATGAAACTCACAGCAAACGAAATTCCAAACCAACTTCATATTTCCCGCCAATTTCGTCACTCGATTCGCGTCACAATTATTCTACAAATCTATCCAGCACGAACATTTTTCCCCATCTAAAAATGCACAAGTGTCACCGTGCAAAGAGCCACGCAAAAGGGGCGAACGCGTGCAATCACGCGGATTAAACGTCGAATCTCGCGATTCACGACAAACGCGCACACATATGTAGTCTTTTCAGCAAACCCAAACATTCCGCTTGGCTGTCACCGATAAAAGCGTCCGCCGATATTTCAACCGGCTTTGTTCATAATGACTCGAGGCTCGAGTATCGTTCTCTAAAACACACCGTGAAAATTCCCCCTGGGTTATAGTATACCTAACCTCTCACTATGCCACGAGTTAAGTGCTTCCGATCCTCTAAAATAACTGATTAACTGGTACACGGGTCCTGTGTGAGACACCACTTCCGCTTTGCGTGTTAACTTACGTGCAGACGTATACTTGTCTTTGCAATTCTTTACACTACTTTTTAGGTCACGTTGCATTATCGAATTTTTGGGTAAAAATTGGAAATTAATTGGGGGATTTTTTTCGTTGGTTGTGGAACTGTTTATTGGTAATTATTGGTGGTGATTGATGAAAATTATTGTGGAGGTTTTGGTTGTTTTTGTGGCTGATTGTTATTGATATTGATTATTGATATTATTGGTTATTGATATTATTGATTATTGATATCATTAATTATTGATATCGTGGATTAATAATATCATTGATTACTGATATCATTGATTATTGATATCATTGATTATTGACATCATTGATTACTGATATCATTGATTACTGATATCATTGATTATTGCTATCATTGATTATTGATATCACTGATTATTGACATCATTGATTATTGACATCATTGATTATTGCTATCATTGATTATTATTGATATCACTGATTATTGACATCATTGATTATTGATACCATTGGTTATTGATACCATTGATTATTGATACCATTGATTGTTGATATCAGTGAATATTGATACCATTGATTATTGATATCATTGATTATTGCTATCATTGATTACTGATATCACTGATTATTAACATCATTGATTATTGATACCATTGGTTATTGATACCATTGATTATTGATACCATTGATTGTTGATATCAGTGAATATTGATACCATTGATTATTGATATCATTGATTATTGACATCATTGATTATTGATATCATTGATTATTGACTTCATTGATTATTAATACCATTGGTTATTGATACCATTGATCATTGATACCATTGATTATTGATATCATTGATTATTGATACCATTGATTATTGATATCATTGATTATTGATATCATTGATTATTGATAGCATTGATTATTGACAACATTGATTATTGATAGCATTGATTATTGACACTATTGATTATTGACACCATTAATTATTAATATCATTGATTATTGACATCATTGATTATTGATACCATTGATCATTGATATAATTGATTATTGACACTATTGATTATTGACACCATTGATTATTGACACCATTAATTATTGATATCATTGATTATTGACACCATTGATTATTGACATCATTGATTATTGACATCATTGATTATTGACATCATTGATTATTGACATAATTGATTATTGACATCATTGATTATTGATATTATTGATTGTTGATTGATAAGAGTGATCATGGTAACTAGCATCATTTTTGTTACTGATTGTTACTGATATTGATTATTGATAGTATTGATCATTAATTAATAAAAGTGTTCCACTGTAAATTGTGATCATTTCCATAGCTGAATATTACTGACATTAATTATTAAATAATAAAAATAGTAATTATCCAAAATAAATAAAAAATTATTTTTCTTATAAACAAGAAACTTGACTGAAGTATACAAAAAATAAATAACCTAAACGAAGCGGAAAATCTTGTACACCTTAATTTGTTACCATCATGAAAGTCACAGAAGACTTCAAGAACTTCAACAAACTTTGTAATTTAAGATAAGAAACTTGTGTACATTTTTAAGAAGTTTAACATTAATCTGTATAATAACCCTTATAATCTCAAATAAATATCAATATTAATATCTAAAATAAACTTCAACATGAATTTATATTTTACTGTAACTATTATTTACAATAATTTTCTTTAAAACCCCATTTTATATCGCAATAATTTGTAAATTAATTCGATAAGTTTCTAAGAGAGTACATCTTTGCAAGATTTGTTACAGAATGACAGTAGAAGGTTCAATCCAAAACGATAATGGGGTGCTTGAGATAAAAGCGTCTCGTGACACTCTCGATGTTAGCCACTGAAATATGGCTGACGAATTTCTGCTAGAAATTTCGAACAAATTTTGGTTATACGTCCTTGTCGTTGCGTCTTTCTGCTGGCTGACAGAGATAGAGACAGCTAGTGAGAATTACATCCGGAATGACTGTAGTAAATTTCGCCGGAAGCAAAGCAGAACGAAAGATATCCGTCACGCCGTGATTAAACGGTCTATCATTGCGATTGATGCGAATCTCTGGAAAGGTGGAGATCGCTCTTTGAAAATCGGCCGATTTGGGGGCCTTTGATGTGTCATACACGCTTTATTGCGTCGAGTGCCCGGAATAGGGAATTTTCAGAAGTGGGTTTCAGATGATTGCAAAGTTTGGAAGCTGGGGACAATTTTGGGAATTTTGGGATATTGGGAATTTTGGGAATTTGGGATATTTTGGGTATTTTGGGAATTTTGGGGATTTAAGCAATTTGGGAATTTTGAGGATTTGAGCAATTTGAGGATTTTGGGAATTTTGGGAATTTTGGGAATTTGGGATATTTTGGGAATTTTGGGGATTTTGGGAATTTGAGGATTTGAGAAATTGAGAATATGGGACTTTAAAGATTTGGGGAATTTGGGGATTTCGAAGCTTTGGAATTTAGGGATTTGGGGAGTTGGAAATTTGGGAATTTAGGAATTTGGGGATATGGAAATTTGGGAGTTTGGAAATTTGAGAATTTAGGGATTTGGGGAGTTGGAAATTTGGTAGTTTGGAAATTTGGGAATTTAGGGATTTGAGGAGATGGAAATTTGGGAATTTAGAGATTTGGGGAGTTGGAAATTTGGGAATTTAGGGATTTGGGGAGATGGAAATTTGGAAATTTAGAGATTTGGAAAGATGGAAATTTGGGGAGTTGGAAAATTGAGAGTTTGGAAATTTGGCAATTTAGGGATTTGGAGAGGTGGAAATTTGGCATTGTTGGTATTTTGATATTTGGTAATTTGGTAATTTGGTAATTTGGTAAGTTGGTAATTTGGTAATTTGGTAATTTGATAATTTAGTAATTTAGTAATTTGGTAATTTTTTAACTTTGTAATCTTGTAATTTTGTAACTTGAAAATTTGAGAATTCGTCAATTTAACAATGTACCTATTTAGAAATTTGAAAATCTTTAAATTTGAAAACTTGCAAATTTACAAACTTGTTAATAATTCACTGCACACAAAAAATATAAAAGCTTGAAAATTCCTTAAATGTAAACTCAACTAAAAATTCGAAATTTATTTTACTGAATGTTCCCTTTCACCTTTTCCGCGTTAGTCGAAAATGGAGAACATGATCCCCTTCGGGGACGCTCTCCCTGCAAAGATGTCCACTCTCTTTTTCTATTTTAATTTCTTTCACTTATTTACCGTTTTCCTGGAGATAAGAGCAAAAAATATGAATCCTTCGGGAGGATCGTATCGTTGCAGATGAAATAATTTCGCGAAGAAAAAGTCGTTGATAGGCCAGAAATTTCATTTTAATAAGCTTTGCTGTGCTGTCTGTTTCCTTCGTTTCTTTCAATCGAATTTTTTAGAAGCTCGAGATCGTTTACGAATATCCTGGATTTACGTTTGACAGGGAATTATTTAACGTGGATTTATCTGCGTTAACCTCTTAGACTGCGTTTGTACTAGTTTTTCTTCCATCAGGTCCTACGTCATCATTTGACCCACCCTCTTTTAACACAAATGTAGAGATTCAAATAAATTAAGCTAACCTCCCTATTTCTCTCATATGTTACATCCTTCAATGTGAAATTCGACAAAGTTTGATACCTAAACTTTCATATTTGTTACGTCAAAAGTATCTTTGCAAGGTGACCATCCAGTTTAAACTATTAGGCTAGTTTAACCTCTGTACGGTCCACTACAGATGTGGACTATGCAGATGTGATTCAAATTAAGAAACGCAAAAATACCTACTTGCACATGCCACCGCACGGCTTATAAACACGGTGTACATAGTGTAAATGGTCCTTTAGAATCGACACTATAGTGCCTTTCGGACGCCATCTTCCTGTACGGTCCGCTATAGTGGCTCTCGAATGTCGTAGATCACACAGCGCCACAGTGGCTCACTCTACCGGCTCACCGTTTCAATCGAATGATCTTTTCACATGTTTTGATTCGCACTTGCCTCCACCACGTCCCACAAGAGTATTAACAAATCCCGCAAAAGTACATTACATGTAAACAAAGGTACCAAGTTTAGGCACCATGGTTCTGCACTGATACACGTATGGGAAACATTTGGAAATTATTTTGTGATTTTCTAAAAAGTAAATTGTCGAAGTTAAAGTATCTTTGGGAAAAATAATTTGATCAATACTTCGTTTGTAGTTGCTAGAACAGGGTCACACATAGTAATTCGAACTCTACCCTTAAAGGAGCTCGAATTTCCAAAATTTCCTCCGAGTCTCTAAGTCAATTTCATTTCAGAACAGTGTGGTGTTTACGCATAATTCGAACTCTGAAATTGTAAAGTTCAACCGTGCCTAAGAGGTTACGTCCGACTTTATTCGCGGTCAAATATTCAAATCGTAACTTTAATCTGATTCAATTTCCACGATTGCGTGCCGAATCGTTAATTGCCATGCCACTTTTCCTTTTTATTAATTGTTGGGGTTGTAAAATTTCTTATTACCCTTTCTTCAGGGGGCGATAAGATCGCCTCGATTAAACTGTTGATGGCAATTATTTTTTTAATGCCTGTATAGTACTGTGTGATACGGTTAAAGAGAGTGTGTCACGGTTCTTTTAATCCGCTCTTAAAATTTTGTTATAAATTCTAAATAAGAAATACAATAAACATCAAAAATAAAATACAACAATTTTTGTTTAATTTATTTAAGAATTCATGAAAATTGAAGTCCAGAAAATTTGCAAATTTTTAATGTCAAGTTTTAAAATTAATTTAAAAATATTGTTAAAATTACTAAATTTTTCACTAATTTTACAAATTCAGAAATTAGTAAAAAATTCAGTAAGAAACTCAGAAATTGATAAAATTAGAGAAACGTATTTCATAAATATTTATTAAAATCTACATATTATTACTACTAACAAATGAATAACTAATCTGATTAATGCTATAATAATTTAAACAAATGCATAATTAATGAATCCGGAATTTGAAACATTTAGTGTAATGTAATTGTGGTATTCATTATAACCGCGTTATATTACGATTTGTGGTTTAATAGTTCCCTGATAAATTCAATTTATTGCAATAATCATTCTCGGAAATAATGAAATTGTTCGTACGTATCGATTAATGAATAAAAGTCAGCGAACCAGAGTGAACCGAGTAATTAACAGAAATGATTTAGCGAGCAATTGATTTTTACTGGGACACAGCAATCTTTTATTCTCGTGATTTTTAATTAAAACATACTACTTTAATAACATTTATTCGTTCATTCTTCAAAAAAACAATTTTTCTCAATAAATTTTCTTCTCATACATATTCTTTTCTTTTTATAAAATTGTTAAATAAAGACTACAAATTTTATAGAGCAATTTTAGAGTAATTTTATCAAAAGCAATAAAAGCAATTTTAGAGCCAGCAGTCCATTGATCACGAAACAAAAATGGCTCATATCAGATTAATTTCAGCAACACGAATTAGTTTGAACAGCAAGTGTATCATGTTTCATCCGCTTGTACGTGTATTCATCTTCACGCAAATATCCGTCTCTCAACGCCTTAATTGCGCCGGCGAATTTATAACCCCATCACCATAAAATCAGTCGAATTATGGCAAATCGATTATCCAATAAATCGACACTATTACACGCGCTCGTGGTGCCTGTGTGACGTCCCCGATCGTTCCATTTAGATAAAGAATTTACCTCAGATTAGAAGCAATTACCTCCATCGACATTAATCGTGCTAGTAATTTTGCAAATTTTAGTATTTTTATATTTACGAGTTTGGAAATTTGGAGACAGGGAAATTTAGGATTTAGGGAATTTTATTGGGGATTTGGGAATTTTGGAAATTTGGAAGTTTAGGATTTAGGGAATTTCTTTGGGGATTTGGGAATTTTTGGAATTTGGATATATGGAAGTTTAGGATCTAGGGAATTTTTGTAGAGGATTTGGAAATTTGGAGATATGGAAGTTTAGGATTTAGGGAATTTCTTTGGGGATTTGAGAATTTTTGTAATTTTGAGATATGGAAGTTTAAGATTTAGGAAATTTTTTAAGGGGATTTGGAAATTTTTGTAATTTTTAGATATGGAAGTTTAAGATTTAGGGAATTTCTTTGGGGATTTGGGAATTTTTGGAATTTGGAGAATTGGGGGATTGGGGGATTTAGGGGAATTTTGTAGATTTTTGGAAATTTTGGGAATTTGGGGAATTTAGGGAATTTTTTTAGGGGATTTGGAAATTTGGAGATATGGAAGTTTAGGATTTAGGGAATTTCTTTGGGGATTTGAGAATTTTTGTAATTTTGAGATATGGAAGTTTAAGATTTAGGGAATTTTTTAAGGGGATTTGGAAATTTTTGAAATTTGGAGATATGGAAGTTTAGGATTTAGGGAATTTCTTTAGGGATTTGGGATTTTTTGGAATTTGGGGAATTGGGGGATTGGGGGATTTAGGGGAATTTTGTAGATTTTTGGAAATTTGGGGAATTTGGGGAATTTTGGGAATTTTTTTAGGGGATTTGGAAATTTGGAGATATGGAAGTTTAGGATTTAGGGAATTTCTTAGGGGATTTGAGAATTTTTGTAATTTTGAGATATGGAAGTTTAAGATTTAGGGAATTTTTTAAGGGGATTTGGAAATTTTTGAAATTTGGAGATATGGAAGTTTAGGATTTAGGGAATTTCTTTGGGGATTTGGGAATTTTTGGAATTTGGGGAATTGGGGGATTTAGGGGAATTTTGTAGATTTTTGGAAATTTTGGGAATTTGGGGAATTTAGGGAATTTGGGGAAGAGATTTGTTTATGTAAAGATATGAAAATGTAGATCATTTCACATAAATTGTGAAACAAGTGTATTGACTGGTAGAGAGGGAACAATACCATCTACTAAAATCATTAAGTACCGAACAAAGTACATCACTTAAACACTTCAAACGACTAGAAGTTGACATTATCTCGAAGCGTCATTCATAGCAAGGTACCGTGATTTTCCACTCGAGGAGTGTTGAAGAGAGCCGAACAAAAGTCTCGAAAAGTCCATCTGACCCAGTGTGGTTCATCGTTCGGTAGGTTTGCACGAGATCTTTTCTTCATCCAGAAATAACATCGGGCAAATAAAAGGCCTTGGCAGTTCCTCCTGGTCTTTTTCCAGCGTCGGGTATCCAGAGGACGACAAATTTCCCTCTCGTCGACACTTGGAATGCCCAGCTACACCTAGCCGGGCATAAATCATTCATCGACGTTCCCTGCTGAGAAGAGGGATCAGAAAGGGTCTGTTTGCCCTGGAACGGCCGATAAGCCGTCCCATTTACACCACTCGTACATTCGCTCTGGACGACGACACCCGGCTTCATTTATTTAAAAGAACCGCCACGATAGGACGCGCGAATACCGATGAATTCGAACCGCGAAAACGACTGAAAAATTCAGCCTGTTCGCGAACAAAGAATCCTGTCTGCCATTGAATTATCGCGCTGGACTACCGGGGATCACAATAGAACTGACGGAAGGGAAATGGCTCGAATCACCGGGAAAGAACTTTTGCTTCGGGGGTTGTTCAGATTTTTATGCTGAAGGCTTTCAGTGATGGAGGATGATAAATGTTGTATTCAGATTTTGGGTTATAGGGAGAAGGATTAAATTGTGGGAAGAAGTCATGGAGGAGAGGAGGATTATAAGAATGAGTATGGGGGGTGGTTTTGGGGATGTTTTGGAGGATATTTCTTTTGGACTATTGTCCGAGAGATGTGTATTTTAAAGGCTTTTATTACGAAGTTGAATTCACAAATTCTGGAATATTGAAGATTTAAAATTTGATGGAACAAAAATTTTAATATTAGATTTGGAGTTCGTAAAGTACCAAATTTTTGAATATCTTTGAGTATCCCTTCATCTTTCGTACCGCCATTTTGTACAAGACATATCAAGCTCGATAAAATGGTGCACATGAGTTGATAGAAGTAGATTTCTGAGTACGTATATACATATGTGTATAGTATATGTATATATGTGTATATGTATGTATGTGCATATGTATGTATGTGTATATGTATAACGTATATGTGTATTGTGTACGTATGTGTATACGTATATGTACATATGTGTATATGTATGTATGTGTATACGTATATGTGTATAAGTATATGTACATATGTGTATATATATGTATGTGTATACGTATATGTGTATGAGTATATATACATATGTGTACATATATGTATATGTGTGTACAATATATATATGTATATTATATCGGATTTTTGGATAGCAATTAGATTTTATAATACAAGAGATCCAGAAGATAATCAACAATTTGCACTTGAATAAATTGTGGTCTTAAAGCTTGAAATTAAAATAAATTCAAGTGGCGCGCACGAAGAGAATAGCCACTGAAGCTACAGCGACGCTTAATCAGAATTTTCTACTAATTGGGACGCAGCTGGTTCGGATTAACTCGTGTCAAGTGGATTTTTAAAAAATACGAGGAACAATATTCTACGTGTTCGAGGCTCGTCTTTAAACGCATGCCAGTTCGTTTTAATTGCGAATCTCAACCACTTTTTGCATTATGCGCCGCTTGCTGGAATCTACATTATTTTATTACACCGACTGTAATTTTAGGGATTTGGAAGGTGGAGTAGGGGGTGAGTTAGGGAAGCTTGGAATTTTTTAGGGTGATTTAGGAATTTAGGGAATTTTGGGAATTTTGGGATTTTGGAGAATTTGGGGAATTTGGGGCAGTTGGAGAATTTAGGGAATTTAGGGAATTCAGGGAATTTGGGGAATTTGGGGAGGTTGGAGAATTTCGGGAATTTCGGGAATTCAGGGAATTCAGGGAATTTGGGGAATTGTGGGGAATTTGGGGAATTTGGGGATTTGGGGATTTGGGGATTTGGGGATTTGGGGATTTGGGGAAGTTGGAGAATTTAGGGAATTTAGGAAATTCAGGAAATTTGGGGAATTTAGGGAAGTTGGAGAATTTAGGGAATTTAGGGAATTTTGGGAACTTTGGGAATTTGGGGAATTGAGGAATTTTGGGAATTTGGGGAACTTGAGGAATTTAGGGAAGTTGGAGAATTTAGGGAATTTAGGGAATTTTGGGAACTTTGGGAATTTGGAGAATTGAGGAATTTAGAAATTTTGGGAATTTGGGGAATTCAGAGATTTGAGAGTAGGGAATTTAAGGATTTGGGAAATTTGAGAATTTTTGAGAATTTGGGAAATTTTGGGAAATTTTGGGAAATTTTGGGAAATTTTGGGAAATTTTGGGAAATTGAGGAAATTGAGGAAATTGGAAAATTCTGAGAATTTTGGGATTTGGAGAATTTTAGGAATTTTTGTAATTCCGGGGAATTTGAGAAGGAATCTAAGAGGAATCTAAGAATTTAACCCGTGAGCGTTTAAATCATTCAGCGATCTACCGCGCGGCAATTTAACGCGAGGTAAATTTCCCGGTGATCCAGCACACGATAATTTAACACACCATAATTGAACACGTGAATAAACTTGTCGCAATTTACCGCAGTTAATTTCGCAATTAAAATTGCGTGATAACGGGTATTAATTTAGCACGAAATTATCTAACACGTGTTAATCTACCTTGTAATAATCTAACATGCGACGTGGCAACAGAGAATTCATTATTTGTACAAAACGACGGAACCTCATGAAAACATTTCAAACTGTATATAACAAAATTAAACTAAAATATCTAATATTTGAAAGTACAATCAATTATTATCATAATCCCAAGATATTAACCAAGAATAACTGAAAATCCTGCTTGAGAAGAGGATCTTCGTTCCATGCAAATTTCACGCTAAGTCAGAAGGCAAACAGTGACGTTGGCGGTCATGGTGTCCCGTTGAATTTATTTCCACATTCTGCCCAGTCGGGCGTTAATTAAGCTCTGAAAGCACAGCAAATATAACGACACAGTCTCCTGAGAACGCCGGGGATGAGAAAGGGGGTAGAAGCACCCGGATGGATCTAGTTTATTAAGAGTTTCGTGTTTATTCGCTTTAACTACTGATCAAGCTTTTCGTGAATCATTGCAACATGATTAATAAAGCTCCGCTAACGATAAGTTCAACGAGGGTACACGAAGTTACGGTTTGGCTGAATTGCGAATGGCGTGACTACACACTTCAGTCGTTATGTGGTTGTTACTTGTTTCGGGGCTGAGATAACGCGTCTTGATTATGGGGAAACGGGAGTTGGGGAAAATGAGTTCCGCTGCTGGAATTTTATTATTACGTCGGTTGTTGCTTTAATTATTTTTCGTTATTTGGAGGGTGATGTTTAATGCAAGTTATTTCAGGATTCAAAATTTACTAAATTTCTAGATTTTCAAATTTCCAAAATTCCCTAAATTACCAAACTTTCCAAATTCTCAAATACCAAAATTTCCGAAAATCCCAAAATTCTAAAAATTCCACAGATTCCTCGTTAGATTTCTATGCATTAAATTCCTACTAGTTAAGACTTTATGCGTTAAATACCTGTTCGTTAAGTCTCCACGCGTTAAATTCCTGTTCGTTAGATTTCTATGCATTAAATACCTATTTTTGTTAAATCTGCTTGCGTTGAATTCCTACTCGTTAGATCTCTATGCATTAAATTCCTACCAGTGAAGCCTCAATGCGTTAAATACCTGTTGGTTAAGTCTCCACGCGTTAAATTCCTGTTCCTTAGATTTCTATGCATTAAATACCTATTTTTGTTAAATCTGCTTGCGTTGAATTCCTACTCGTTAGATCTCTATGCATTAAATTCCTACCAGTGAAGTCTCTATGCGTTAAATACCTGTTCGTTAAGTCTCCACGCGTTAAATTCCTGTTCGTTAAGTCTCTACGCGTTAAGTACCTATTTTTTAGATCTTTATGCGTTAAATTCCTACTAGTTAGGTTTCTATGCCTTAAATTCTTACTAGCTAAGTCTCTGCCTGTTAAATTCCTACTCGTTAAGTCTCTACGCGTTAAATTCCTGTCACATCGAGTCTCTACTTTTCATAATTCAATTTTTAATTTTTATCTTGTCAAAATAACTATATTAAATATACATATATATCTTTTTATGTACTTTTACAAATTATAATAATATATTCTTATAAACTGAAATTACATATGCTTTTATATATTTTAAAAAATATATCAATCACATTTATAGATCTCCACATATTTTCCTACATATAACTAATTATTAACTATATTAAACATACATATATATTTTTCTATATACTTTTACAAAGTATAATAATATATTTTTGTAAATTGAAATTACATTTCTATATATTTTTTAAAAGTATATCAATCACATTTATAGATCTCCACATATTTTCCTACATATAACTAATTATTAACTATATTAAACATACATATATATTTTTTATATACTTTTACAAAGTATAATAATATATTCTTATAAACTGAAATTACATATACTTTTTTATATTTTAAAAAATATATCAGTCACATTTATAGATCTCCACATATTTTCCTACATATAACTAATTATTAACTATATTAAACATACATATATATTTTTTATATACTTTTACAAATTATAATAATATATTCTTATAAACTGCAATTGCACATACTTCTATATATTTTAATGAATATATCAATCATATTTATAGATCTCCACATATGCTACAAATAATAATTTATTAATGTATCTATTTTCTGTAGATATACGAATAATATTCATGACAAAAAAATTTGCCTTATTTGAATATAGTAGAAAATACCATGCAATTCATTAGAACGTAAACGCTGCAATATAAAGAGAGTCTACATCCTCGAAAGTGGTATCATCGAAAAATTACAGGATCCGTCGGTACGTATCTTTTGTCGAGGTATTACCGATGGCTTCAACTTCTTCTGTTGGCTTTTCTCTTTGAAACAGGTTCGAAAGTTTCCCAGCGGAATGCTTTTTAGAAACTCGTGTGTTCCTTTGTGTCGTGGAAAGTCGCCGAAATGGTTTCTTTTCGACGGTACAAAGCATTGTTTCATCGCCATAAATGTTTGAAACGCGATGGCGGGGGCTTCGCTGTAACCGTTTCCATTGGATCTCGAAAAAAGTTTTAAACTACCGGGCGACAGAAAGGCATCCGTTGAATTAAAAAATACGCATGTATCTCCGCATGCGAGGATTATCAAATTTACATTGCCGCCGAAAAAGAAGACACTTTTCCCTCGTATTTTATTGCAGCTACCACGTGTAACCGCTTCATTACGCCGGTCTCGTTGAATTTTAAAAGCTTCAACTGCAAAAAATTTCTCTGTAAAAAATTACTGGCTCCTCTTTTTCTTTTGTGTTTTTAAACTCTCCAAGTATTTTTACTTGATAGTTTTAATCGTACGACTTTGTTAATTAGTTGCCTCGTTTCATAATTTTTTTTCTTGTAATGTGAGTCCTTTGATTTCATGTTGATTCGCTGCTTAATTTTTTAGCATTCCTGAATTATCTCTGTTCTGCAGAGAATTCTTTACTTTAAATATTCTTTCAAAGAACTTCTTCCCCTTTTTCTCAGGGTAAACATTGCCCGATTCTTTTGAGCTCCTGTCTGCACTTTTATTTGTTCGAAGTTATGTTCATAATTGAGACGTTAATTAACAACTTCTTGGGAGAACTCGCGGGAAAATTGTTGGTAGTTAGTATTTGCGTAATTACTTAATTAATATAATGTGATACTTTGTTCGAGGAATATTATTCCTGCAAGTTATAATCTTTATGATTCGAATTTTTTTTGTATTCTTATGTAATATTTTATTGGGACGAGTAAGTAGATAGTTATGTTTGAAAATAGTGCATTTATGTAATTTTTGGACTCAATTTAAGGACTCAATTTAACCTTCTCAAGTATGGTACTTTTGAGGTTAGAAAAGTTTTGAGGTTAAAAAATAATTGATTTAATGTTTAAAAATAATTTATTATTTCTTCGTGTATTAATATTTTACTCTGCTATCATATTTTACTTGCTATAAATTTGTTGCTGTTATTTAAATAAATTTTAGAAGTGTTTATAAAATACAGAGACAGTTGTCCACATATGTCCACATATGTCACGTATGATGAATATTAAAGAAAATATAAAATAAAAATAATTGTATAGTTTCCCTTGAAGAGGTTAACACATCGATATTAAAGAAGTTTAATATTCGATAGAATATATAGTCCAAAACTACCCCAACATGTTGTCCACATATGTCCACATATGTGACCTATGACGAATATTAAAATAAAATATAAAATAAAAATAATTGTATAATTTCCCTTGAAGAGGTTAACACATCGATATTAAAGAAGTTTAATATTCGATAGAATATATAGTCCAAAACTACCCCAACATGTTGTCCACATATGTCCACATATGTGACCTGTGACGAATATTAAAATAAAATATAAAATAAAAATAATTGTATAGTTTCCCTTGAAGAGGTTAACACATCGATATTAAAGAAGTTTAATATTCGATAGAATATATAGTCCAAAACTACCCTAACATATTGTCCACATATGTCCACATATGTGACCTATGACGAATATTAAAATAAAATATAAAATAAAAATAATTGTATAGTTTTCCTTGAAGAAGTTAACACATCGATATTAAAGAAGTTTAATATTCGATAGAATATATAGTCCAAAACTACCCCAACATGTTGTCCACATATGTCCACATATGTGACCTGTGACGAATATTAAAATAAAATATAAAATAAAAATAATTGTATAATTTCCCTTGAAGAGGTTAACACATCGATATTAAAGAAGTTTAATATTCGATAGAATATATAGTCCAAAACTACCCCAACATGTTGTCCACATATGTCCACATATGTGACCTGTGACGAATATTAAAATAAAATATAAAATAAAAATAATTGTATAGTTTCCCTTGAAGAGGTTAACACATCGATATTAAAGAAGTTTAATATTCGATAGAATATATAGTCCAAAACTACCCTAACATATTGTCCACATATGTCCACATATGTGACCTATGACGAATATTAAAATAAAATATAAAATAAAAATAATTGTATAGTTTTCCTTGAAGAAGTTAACACATCGATATTAAAGAAGTTTAATATTCGATAGAATATATAGTCCAAAACTACCCCAACATGTTGTCCACATATGTCCACATATGTGACCTGTGACGAATATTAAAATAAAATATAAAATAAAAATAATTGTATAATTTCCCTTGAAGAGGTTAACACATCGATATTAAAGAAGTTTAATATTCGATAGAATATATAGTCCAAAACTACCCCAACATGTTGTCCACATATGTCCACATATGTGACCTGTGACGAATATTAAAATAAAATATAAAATAAAAATAATTGTATAGTTTCCCTTGAAGAGGTTAACACATCGATATTAAAGAAGTTTAATATTCGATAGAATATATAGTCCAAAACTACCCTAACATATTGTCCACATATGTCCACATATGTGACCTATGACGAATATTAAAATAAAATATAAAATAAAAATAATTGTATAGTTTTCCTTGAAGAAGTTAACACATCGATATTAAAGAAGTTTAATATTCGATAGAATATATAGTCCAAAACTACCCCAACATGTTGTCCACATATGTCCACATATGTGACCTGTGACGAATATTAAAATAAAATATAAAATAAAAATAATTATATTACTTTCCCTGAAGAGATCAAAATATTAATATTAAAAAAGTTTAATATTCGATAAAATGTACGGTCCAAAATGACCCCAATATTCGAGAGTTAATCGATCTCCCTACAAAAACATGAAATTCGTGAACTCCCAGCGGACCAAACTTTTTCGTACACCTGCTCGTTTCTCTCTTCATATTCGTGGAAATCAAAAGGAATTCAATTTGCATGAGAAAGAATCTTCTTCGGTCAAACGCGGTTTTACGACCGCTCGTAAAGAACCCAGGAAAAAAAGAAGGAAAATGGCGGAGACGAGAAAAACAGAAAGAGCGGAATATCTCGTGGCATAAAATTACGTGAAATTACGTATGTCGTGGAACTACAACCCCAAAGCGATGTTATGCTTTTCGTGAATATTAATGGGGCATACTTCTTCTGTTCGGGTGAAACTGATATCTGATTCCATGTATTTTTGAGCTTTCCAAGATTTGAATTCTCAAATTCTACAAACAATTAAAAAATTTAGATATGAATGTTTAAAATTGAATTTCAAACATGAATGTCTAAAATTGAATTTCACTAATGAATGTTTAAAATTGAATTTAAAAAATGAATGTCTAAAATTGAATTTGAAATATTAAATACTTAAAATTGAATTTTAGATATTGGTTTTAAATATGTTGGAATTTAGCCATTTTCTAAATTTGAACATTTAAAACTTGCTTTTTAAAGTTGGGACCCCAAAAGTTTGAAAATATAGAAATTAGATTAAACATTTTAAAAATTTCCAACAATATTCCCAACACATCATAAGTGTCCCTAAAACAAATTAAGATACTAATATATTAATTTTAATAAACAACAAAATTTTTATTAAAAAGTAAAACCTTCATCAAATTGTTAAATAAACCCCAGACTACAAAAACCAAAAAAGACAAAGTTTGTAAATAAAAAGAAATTATTTTTGCTTGAAAGTCGATGCAATAATAAATTTCCCTAAAACAACATAAAGCACTAATATTTTAATTTTAAGGCACAATCAAATTTTTATCAAAAAGGAAGACCTTCATCAAATTGTTAAATAAACCCTAGATTCCAAAGATAAAAAAAAGACGAAGTTTGTAAATTTAAAAAATTTAATTTTGCCTGAAAGTCGATGCAATAATAAATTTCCCTAAAACAACATAAATCACTAATATTCTAATTTTAATGAACAGTAAGATCTAACCTCATAATACATCTAACTCCATAATCCACCTAACCCAAAAATCTTTCTAATTGCTGAATAAATACAAAGACCAAAAAGAGTTAAAGTCAGCAAAAAAAAATCACCTGAGAGTGGTCGCGATATCTCTGTTGAACTATTAAAAGTGTTTTAAATCTTTCTATCCGATAAACGTATCGATTTGATGGTTGTTTGATCAGCAATAACGATGAAACTCGGCGGCGTAGGAAAGAATTGGTGATCGTCCAATAAACGCGTCGGAATTCAACCGTGCCCCGAAGTGCAATTTCACGCTGAGAAATAATTTAACATCCATTCCGCGTGGATTTATGTATCCAAGGTGTCCCGTAAAAATTTTCGCCGGCGAACCAAGCCGATTCGTTATTGGCGGCCTGCTGTCTCGCCTCCTGCAACCGGAAGCGTCGTTATTTAAGTTAACGACCGTCGATTGGTATTTGCCGTCGAAATTACCCGTATCCATGCAACGCGACGAGAAAACAATAAAACTTCCGTTTGTTCGTTTCACTTTCTTTTATTTTTTTATTATTTTTTTTTTTTTCGTTTATTTTTGCACGTGGATCGTTGGAACGAATATGCATTTGTTCGGGCATGAAATCGGGAAGCGATGAGAAAAAAATATCTTGTTGCAGGAATTGTTTTCTTTAATTGTTTGATATCCTAAGTTAGCTCTGTAGGAAATTGAAGGAAATTATAGAATTGTACAATTGGGGTGTATTTGAGGTTTAGCATTTTTAGGGGGTTGATTTGTTACTGAGGATTTGTAGACTGAGGTGTGTTGAAAATTATGATACAATTGGGTATATAAAGATTTAGTGATGTACTCAGAAAATAAAAATAAGGGTGGAGAGATTAGGAATGATATAGAGATATAAGACTTTCATATAGGGGACATAGGGATCTAGGGATATAGAGAGGTACATATACATATGGACGTACAGAGATCTACATATGAATTTATAAAGAAATATAGAGATCACGGGGTGTAGAAGTATAGAGGTACAAGAATAAATTACGAGCGGTATTTACTACGAATAATATTTATCAAGAGTAGTATTCACTATGAGTAGTGTTCATCAATAGTAAAAGTGTTATTCACCACGAATAGTATTTTCCACATGTACTATTCACCAAGAGTAGAATTCATCACGAGTTATAATTACTACGAGTTGTATTGACCACTAGTGCTACTCACCTACAGTAGAATTCACCACAAGTGCTATTCACCATGAGTAGAATTCACCACGAGTAGAATTCGTCACTACTACTATTCACAGAGAGTAGAATTCATCACTACTACTATTCACCAAGAGTAGAATTCACCACAAGTGCTATTTATCATGAGTAGAATTCACTAGGAATACACCGCGAATAGAATTACTCACGCATACTATTCACCACGAACACTACTCACTACTAATACGACTCATCACGAGTGCTACTCATCACAAGTAGAATCCACCCGAAATACTATTCACCACGAGTAGTATTCACCACGAACACTATTCACTACTAATATTACTCACCACGAGTAGTATTGATCATGAGTAGAATTCACCACGAGTGCTATTTACCACGTGTACTATCCACCACGAGTAGTATTCACCATGAGTAGAATTCATCACATGTGCTATTCACCATGAGTAGAATGCATCACGAATGCTATTCGCCATGAGTGCTATTCACCACGAATGCTATTCACCATGAGTGCTATTCACCACGAGTGCTATTCTTCACGAATACTATTCACCACGAGTAGTATGCACCACGAGTAGTGTTCACCACGAGTGGTATTCACCATGAGTGGAATTTATCACAAGTGCTATTCACCATGAGTAGAATGCACGACGAATGCTATTCACCACGAGTGCTATTCACCACGAGTGCTATTTACCACGAATGCTATTCACCTCAAGTAGTATTCTCCACGAGTAGAATTTATCACGGCTACTATTCACCATGAGTAATATTCACCACGAACACTATTCACTACTAATGCTACTCACTACGAGTGCCATTCACCATAAATAGTATCTACCACTTCCAAAATTCACTACAAATACTATTATCCATAACTACTACTCACCACGAATTTTTTCACTACTACTATTCATCACCCATTTCTTTCACTACACATATCACCCATACTCGACACATACCACACGTGCTACCGTCACATATTACCCCAACACCCTCACCCCCGCATTACAACAAATACACGTTTCCCCAAAATGAATATTTACGATCCACCCAGTCCATAAATTAAAATGAAAAGGACCAAAGAATTGAAACGAAACAAAAGAGCGACTGTGCGACCCGGCCGGAGAAGGGCGACCAAAAAAGTGTCTGACAAGAAAAAGAGAAACGCACGAAATCTGTTTTATGGAAGGGAAAATGTATTCATTGCTTTTCTCTTTCCGCATCGCACGCTCGAAAGAAATCCCTGGAACAAGATTTTTACACGTTGTTACGTTTTTTCAATTTCTCATTCATAGATACCCGCGTTCCTTCCGCTGAAATATAAACTTTGCGTCGGGAAAATGAGATACCGAAAGCAACGAAGGGTTGAAACAGATACTATTTTCCTAATTTAATTTATCGCGCATTCTCGAGTGAAAAATTTCACGTAAAACGCGGAAAATGTTGGTCGAATTTTGTAAACGGAATCTAATTTGTTCGCGGAAATTTGCGTGCACTCTTCCCCGCAATTTCGAGAGCTCTTTTTTAGTTAACGAACTACAAAGTGCCCCGGAAAGCGCGGTGTTATTTTTCGATGTTGGGGAAAATATTGAATCAGTTCGAGTCACTTTGTCCGCGAAATAATATTTTCACCGAAGCGTATTTATTGGCTTTTTCCGATCGAAACTGGACCTTTGATACCCCCGAAAGTTTGTGCCTTTGAAAGAGTATCTAGTTAATCTTTCGATAAATGTGTAACTTAAATTGAGAAGTTTCTATGATTCCCCTGTTTCTATGGTAATTATTCTGTTATGGTTTCTGATAAAGCGATTGCAATTTTGATAATGAAAGATAAATTGCGGTGAACGCATAGAGAGGATGAAATAGTTCGAAATCGAAATGGTGGCACTGATAATAGGAATTGTAATGATAGGACATAATTTGTGGTGTAAATTGTGGAGTGCCTTGCGATTATTAGCGATGGTGGCGATTTATGGCTGTGTGGAGATAAGGGTGGTTTAGAAATTATTTTGATGAACTTTGGGAAATTTCCTGTTCTTTTAAATTTTGAGGATTTTAAGATTTTATGTTTTCTATTTTTTTATTTTCTTTCGTAGGAGTTTTTGAATATTGCAATTTTCCGATTTTCCAATTTTTCAATTTTCCAATTTTCCCATTTTTCAATTTTTCAATTTTTCAGTTTTTCAATTTTTCAATTTTTCAATTTTTCAATTTTTCAATTTTTCAATTTTTCAATTTTTCAATTATTCAATTTTTCAATTTTTCAATTTCTCAATTTCTCAATTTTTCAATTTACCAATTTTCCAATTTCCAAATTTCCTAAATTCCCAATTCCCTAGATTCCCAAATCTCTAACGTTCTCAATTCCTTCATTCCCAACTCCTTAATTTCCCAATTCCCTAATTTCCCAAATTCCCAATTTCCCAATTTCCCAATTTCCCAATTTCCCAATTTCCCAATTTCCTAATTCCCTAAATTCCCGATTCCCTAAATTCCCGATTCCCTAAATTCCCAATTCCCTAAATTCCCAATTCCCTAAATTCCCAATTTCCCAATTTCCCAATTTCCCAATTTCCTAATTCCCTAAATTCCCGATTCCCTAAATTCCCAATTCCCTAAATTCCCAATTCCCTAAATTCCCAATTCCCTAAATTCCCAATTCCCTAAATTCCCAATTCCCTAAATTCCCAATTCCCTAAATTCCCAATTCCCTAAATTCCCAATTCCCTAAATTCCCAATTCCCTAAATTCCCAATTCCCTAAATTCCCAATTCCCTAAATTCCCAATTCCCTAAATTCCCAATTCCCTAAATTCCCAATTCCCTAATTTCTTAATTCCCTAATTTCCTAATTCCCTAAATTCCCAATTCCCTAAATTCCTAATTCCCTAGATCCCCGATTCCCTAAATTCCCGATTCCCTAAATTCCCAATTCCCTAATTTCCCAATTCCTTAATTTCCCAACTCCCTAATTTCCCAACTTCTCAACTCCCCAACCCTTAATTTCCCAAATTTCTAAAAAAATCACATTCATAAATTTTCTTAATCAAAACTTCTGTTCCACCCCTAACACACAAATTCCATATTAAATATCTCAAAATAATAAACAATTTTAATAATCATAAAATTGTCAATTTAAACAGCACCATATTACAAACAACAGGTCATAAATCTTCTCAAAACTGAATAAACAAAACTATCAAATTATTGCAATCGTTTAAAATAAATATAAATATAATAGGTATTTTTTAAGCACCCTGTATACGAGAATTCAAATTCATGCGCAAAGATGCGTATATACGAGGTACAATGAACGTGCTCAACTTTGACAATGAGAAGAAAGGAATCCTAACCATATGTCGTACGTAGAAGTGCCATAAATCGACGGATATTCGGCTCAACTTCAATCCTTGTTCCCATAAAGCCGCAGAAGCGACGCGTACAGTCATTCGCTTGTTGAAATTTCGTGAAATATGCTGGATTGAATTTCTGGAAATTAGTGTGATAGTGTTGTAAACACGTGAGGGACAATGTACAATTTTATTGGGAATTATTGTGAGAATAATGTTATCTTATTTACAAGCTTAAATTATACTGTTTCGTATTCTATTTGAGGTTTTATATCATTTATAGTGTTGGGTAGTACACTATACATTATACAGTGAAGTGTACATTAGTGGATGTCATCAGGGATCATCATGGATGATAATAGAATTGTAGTTTATATGTGTTATAATTTATAAAATAAGTTATACTGTATACTGTGTTAGTATGGTACACTGTACACTATATTATACATTGTACACTATGTGTTGCATATTCCATTACACTTTATTACACTCTTATTGTGCACTCTCGCTGTGAGCTATATGTATTATGTACTGTACACTGAATATTTTATACATTATATTTTATACAATACTCTATTATATTATATTACATTAAACTTCATCGTACACTACACTGCAACACTATACTACACTATGCTACTACAGAGATTACATAGACTACATAATACAGCGTGCATTACACAATGTTCTCCACTTTCTTTTTAATAGAATCTATGCACTGTTCACTATACACTGCACAATGTACACTACACACTATACACTATACACTACACAATGCTCACTATACATTATGCAACGTTCATTATATATTATACACTACACGATGCACATTATACATTATGCAATGTAAACTGTACACTTCACAATGCACACTATACATTATGTAATGTGGACTATACACTATACTCTACACAATGAACATTATACATCATGCAATGTGCACTATGCACTACACAATGCACACTAAACATTATGCAATGTACATTATACACAACATACTACACAATACACACTATACACTATGCACTATACACTACATACAATACAAACAGCTAAGAGTCCACATACAGTCTTTTCAAAAGAAATCCACAAATTTCTCTTTCAACGCGTAAAACACACCGCACCCCACAAAAAGCCCACCTTGACAAGGGTTGATCATATATTATATAGCATTTTCGCCAGTACAAAAAAGAAGAATCAAATTAGGGGTCGAATCGACACAGTAGCCCGTATCAAAACTAATCCGCAAACAGAGTGATGGCGATGGCACGCGACCCCCATAGAAGCAACCGTTTACCGTCGAGGGTTAATTTCTTCCCTTTCAATTATGAATGTTTTCCGGTCCCAGAGAGCAAGATTTATGCGATCGTAAAGCTGCTGGAGCATTCGTTTTTCGTGGATCGGCCATCGCGAAGTTCGGCACAGAATGAAAACGAGTCGCTTTAAAGATTCACGAACGCCAAGACACACGACCCTCGTTTCCTCCCTTTTGTTCCGCCGTGCGTCTTCAATGGAATTGTTTGTTTGTTCCAGAGAATTATTTTTCGACAATATTTTTTTATTTCTGTTTAAATGCTATTTTTCAAGTAAGAATATATTAAATATTATTTAATAATTACCTCAACATTGCATTATTTCAATAATTACCTTAACATTACATTATTTCAATAATTACCTTAAATTTTATTTCAAATATTTTATTCTGACGTTGACATGAAGGTTAAAAAAATATTAGTAAATCCGTTAATTGAATTTTGATTTTTTAAATCATTTTTCTCCATTTCTTTATACAAATTAATCTCGATGTTTAAACATCGTGAATGTTTGAATTGGTCTGTTGTCAAACTTCAATGGATGTTTACAATCATAAACGTCACTTTTACTGTCCATTAAGCGAAATGAAAATACTGCGATTTTTAACCGCGACAAATCTTTGATAAACTGTTTAATGTTTATACAACTTTAGCGTTGTGTATGTATAAATTTACTGAAAGCCTCTGAGTGCTTGTGTAATTTAATCTTGTTTTTTCGATCGAATTTAAACATTACGATTATTCTACCATTAGTCGTGTTTGTTGTACTATTTAATTATTTTTGCTGATAACGAAATAATTTGATTTCATTGGTATTTCGATTTTTAAGTTGAACTTCTTGTCTTCATATTAAATTTAAAAAATAACTTTTAACTTTCATATTGAATTAAAAAAATATCTTGTGACTTTCATATTAAATTTAAAAAATAACTTTTAACTTTCAGATTAAATTAAAAAAATAACTTGTGACTTTCCTATTAAATTTAAAAAATAATTGTTAACTTTCAGATTAAATTAAAAAAATATCTTGTGACTTTCATATTAAATTTAAAAAATAATTTGTAACTTTCAGATTAAATTAAAAAAATATCTTGTGACTTTCATATTCAAATCTATAAAGTAACTTTTAACTTTCAGATTAAATTAAAAAAATAACTTGTGACTTTCATATTAAATTTATAAAATAACTTTTAACTTTCAGATTAAATTAAAAAAATATCTTGTGACTTTCATATTCAAATTTATAAAGTAACTTTTAACTTTCAGATTAAATTAAAAAAATAACTTGTGACTTTCATATTAAATTTAAAAAATAGTTTTTAACTTTCATATTAAATTTAAAAAATGTTTTGTAACCTTCATATTAAAAAAAACTTCATACGTACGTTCATACAAAATTTCAAATACCAAAAAGCACCCTAATATTTTTATTTAACAGAAAACAGAATATGTTATCAAACAGAATTCGTGAACAAGGAACAATATTACAGACAGAATGCATTAACCATCGAAAAATAAAAAAACACAAGAACAAAATTTCAGCACATTGTCCGAAATAATGGCGAAAACAATTGCATAAAACCTCTCTTAAATCGTCGTGGAAGAAAAGCAGGAACTTCAAAGGGTCTCATTATTTTTTCATCGTAATCGTTCCCGCCCTTTCTTCCGATCTTCCCTAAAACCGCAACTCTTTTCACCGTCGTTCGATTTTTCGCTCGCGACGCCAGTTTACCCGTTTCAATTATTAACGTCCACGAGGATTTACAAGCGCGTCGCGACACCTCAAACCCTTTTTTCACCCCCCATGTCCATCGAACACCTCTCTCCGGGACATTGTTTTTTTCCGTCGAAAAGCTTCGAATTCTCCAGCGAATCCCGCTTAACGCTCGAAATCGTCGAGCAACCCCTCGTCCCGCCCCTGTCTAGCAACCCCTTTTTGCGAAAACAGAGATAGGCGTACATTTCCCACGAGATCGAGACGTATGCACGCGGCGAGGACAAAAAACGCGAGCGTGTAAGCCGATCGACGACGCCATGTGGCCTCGCATCGAGACGCATTGTACGCGTCGCGACTCTCCCCCGTAAAACAATGGGACCATCGCCTTTTTAATAAATGGCATGGATTACGTCATACGGAGAGAGAGGGAAGTATGTGCTTACCGGAAACGTGGCGAACGGGGTGACTTCAGTGCCGTAGCTGGAGGACTCTTGTTTGGGGTTGGGTTGGGATTAATGACGGTGTCGATGTACGGAGAGATCAAGTGGATCTGGGGAATTTGGGAATTTGGGAGGCTTGGGAAGTTGAGAGAGGAAGATTTGGAATAGATGGAAGGGGGATTTTGGGGAGTTGGGGAGGTGGGATTTGGGGAGTTGGGGATTTGGGGAGTTAGGGATTTGGGGATTTGGCGAATTCTGGGAATTGGAGGATTTGGGGGATTTGGGGATTTGGGAATTTGGGAATTTGGGGACTTGGGGATTTGGGGATTTGGCGAATTTGGGGAGTTTGGAGGATTTGAGGAATTTAGGGAATTTGGGGAGTTTGGAGGATTTGAGGAATTTAGGGAATTTGGGGAGTTTGGAGGATTTGAGGAATTTAGGGAATTTGAAGGATTGGGGCATTTGGCAGTTTGGGAATTTGGGGATTTGGCGAATTTGGGGAGTTTGGAGGATTTGGGGAATTTACGGAGTTTGGGGGATTTGAGAATTTGGGGATTTGGGGAAAATGGGAATTTAGAAATTTGGGGATTTGGGGATGTCAAGGTTTAGTAACTGTGGATTTGGGAAGATAGGGATTTGGAGATGTATGGATGTGGGAATGTGAGGATTTGGGGATTTGGGGATTTGGGAATTTGGAGACTTCTAAATTTGGAAGAGGGATTTGGGGATTTTGAGAGAAGTGGAAATTTAGAAATTTGGGGATTTGGAGATGTCAAGGTTTAGAAAATGTGGATTTGGGAAGATAGGGATTTGGAGATGTGAGTATGTGAGTATGTGGCAATTTGAGAATTTGGGAATTTGAGGATTTGGGAATTTGAAGACTTCTGAATTTGAGAGAGGGATTTGGGGATTTTGGGAGAAATGGAAATTTAGAAATTTGGGGATTTGGAGATGTGAAGGTTTAGAAATTGGAGATTTGGCAAGATGGAGATTTGGACATGTGAAGATATAGGGATGTGTGGATGTGTGGATGTGAGGATGTGAGGATGTGGGGATTTTTGTATTTGGGGATTTCTAAACTTGGGAAAAAAGGATTTGAAGATATGGAAAGAAGTGGAAATGTAGGAATTCGAAAATTTGAGGATGTGAAGATATGAGAATGTGAGGATATGAGAATGTGAGGATATGAGGATGTCAGTATGTGAAGATGTGGACATGTGAGGATGTGGACATATGAGAACTGAACAGTTTGTAAATTTGGGGATCTCTAAATTTTTGAATAAGGAAACTAAAGATACAGAAACTTGTAGAAGTGAAAATTTGTAAATCTAAAAATTACAAACTTAAAAATTAAAAATTTAGGTTATGAAGATATAGGAATTTGGAGACTTGAGGACCTGAGGATTTGGAAATATAAAAATTTGTAGATTTGAGGATTTGTGCACTTGGAGTTTGAGTATTTGAACATTTAAGTATCTGTTTTTTTTTAAACTTGAAATTGTAAAAATAAAAAATTAAAAACATAAAAATTTGATGTTATAGAAATATTATTATAGAAATATGATTTTATAGATCTTATAGAAATATTCCTGTAGAAATATGATTTTATAGATCTTATAGAAATATTCTTGTAAAAATATGGTTTTACAGATTTTATAGAAATATTCTCGTAGAAATATTATCTTATAGATTTTGTAGAAATATTCTTGTAAAAATATGATTTTATAGATCTTATATAAATATTCTTGTAGAAATATCATTTTATAGATCTTACAGAAATATTCTTATAAAGATATGATTTTATAGATTTCATAAAGATATGATTTTTTTAGAAATATATATTATAAACTTTCATCTACAAACAATAAATTCAAAACCATCACAGTATACTAATTTATATAAACCATCATCTACAGTAAATTCAAAACCATCACATCATACTACTTCCAAAAAAGAATAACAGTCACCATGGCACATCCCTACTACAACCCACCACCCCGTAAAAGCAACCCCAAATTATATACGTCCATTGATGTCATCAACCAAAAGCAAAAAAAAGTGCACTCAGTAACAAAATCTGTTGGTCGGCCCAACTAAATCCCGATAATTTATTTACAATCGACCCCTTTGACGGCAAACGTTTCATGAAAACGGGGGATTAAGCAAACCATCCGCACCCTAAAACGTGCCTACCCCATCCCTCCAGCGAATCAAGCAAATATAAAGCACTCGGTGTCGACGATCCTCGATCAACCATTCTATGAATTGGTCGATCCTTTCCCACCATATATAATATTATAGTCAACTGATCATGCTAATCAGCGATGCAATCGAGGGATCGCATATTATGCTTGGATAACGTTGCTGTAATTTATGAGGGGAATTTGCAATTTTATTGAAGCTCTCATTACACTTGAAAACACAAAGAACAAAATAAATACATTAAATAAAATAAAAATAGTAGATATTATTTTTAAAGAATTATTCTTAAGTTGAGGAAAAATTACAAGAACTTTGAATTTAAATTACTCCCTCGTTTCTGAGAGTTGCGCCCTAAAATTTCAGAAAATTATTTCTTTAAATTGGTGAATTGGTAAATTGGGAAATTATATAATTGGAAAATTAGAAAATTGGAAAATTGAGAAATTGGAAAATGGGGAAATTAGCTCATTGGAAAATTGGCACAGTAGAAAATTGGGAAATTAGTAAATTAGGAAATTAGAAAATTGAAAAATTAGTAGAACAGAAAATCGGAAAATTGGGAAATTGGGAAATAAGGAAACTGGAAAATTGGCACAGTAGAAAATTGGAAAATTAGTAAATTCAGAAATTGGGAAATTGGGAAATTAGAAAATTGGAAAAATGGAAAATTAGCAGAACAGAAAATTGGAAACTTGGAAATTTGGTAAATTGGGAATTTGGGAAATTGGGAAATTGGGAAATTGGGAAATTGGGAGATTGGGAAATTGGGAAATTAGTAAATTAGTAAATTGGGAAATTAGTAAATTGGGAAATTGAGAAATTGGAAATTTGGGAAATTGGGAAATTGGGAAATTGGGAAATTGGGAAATTGGAAATTTGGGAAATTGTGAAATTTGGGAAATTGGGAAATTAGTAAATTGGGAAATTGAGAAATTGGAAATTTGGTAAATTGGAAAATTGGGAAATTGGGAAATTGTGAAATTTGGTAAATTGGTAAATTGGGAAATTGGGAAATTGGGAAGTTAGTAAATTGGGAAATTGAGAAATTGGAAATTGGGGAAATTAGGTCATTGGAAAATTGACACAGTAGAAGTTGAGAAATTGGGAAAATGGGAAATTGGGAAATTGGAATATTGGAAAATTAGAAAATTGGAAAATTATCAGAACAAAAAATTGGAAAATTTTTAATTTTCAATATACTTCATAAGTGTACCAACTTTCAACGAAATCAACGAGTCAAAAATCACAACCAAAAAATAATGAAACTATCATTCGAACTTCCATCAAATTTCCGATCAGCTATCAATCTCCAAAAATTCCTCGGCGTCTCTCGAAAACGTAAAAAGCACTTTCTCTGCGAGCGTGGATCCGCGAATTTCTTTGACAAGGGAAACAATCGAGCCTTCGACGAATTTGCAGCTGTCAGGATCAGCGATTCGTATAGCATCGATTTCCAGATGACGCTGACTCGTTCGAAAATCATCCATCAAACACGGAGCGACAGTGCAACCGGAGAACGAAAAGAGAAGTGCAGTTCTGTCATTCGCAATTCCACCTCGAGGCTTATCTTTAACGCGAGAACCGGAGCCGATGACATCGAAATCGTTCAAATCCCTCGGGAAAAATCTGCCGAACGTTTTCTCCGTTTCATGTGTCATTTCCTTTTTTGCGTCCATTTCTGGAACGTGACCTTTCACCGCCTGCATATTTTGTCATAATTTTTCCTCTCGAGTGTTTCATACATTTTTATGGGGATCGTTTCTGGTTTGAATCATAATTTCTTTAGGTTAGGTTAAGTTTGGATAATACATTTTGTAGGTTAGGTCAAATTTAGGTAATTGCTTTATAAGGTTAGGTTAGTTTTGGATAATAACATCGTTAGATTAGGTTAGGTTTGGATAATGAATTTTTTAGGTTAGGTCAAATTTGGGTAATTACTTTTTAATGTTAGGTTAGTTTTAGATAATAACTGTGTTAGGTTAGGTTAGGTTTGGATAATAAATTTTTTAGGTTAGGTTGGGTTCGGATATTAAATTTGTAAGGTTAGGTTAAGTTTGCATAATAACTGTGTTAGGTTAGGTTAGTTTTGGATAATAACTTTGTTAGGTTAGGTTAGGTTTGGATAATAAATTTTTTAGGTTAGGTTGAGTTCGGATATTAAATTTGTAAGGTTAGGTTAAGTTTGCATAATAACTGTGTTATGTTAGGTTAGTTTTGGATAATAACTTTGTTAGGTTAGATTAGATTTTGGATAATAAATTTTTAGGTTAGGTCAAATTTGGGTAATTACTTTCTGAGGTTAGGTTAGTTTTAGATAATAACTGTGTTAGGTTAGGTTAGGTTTGGATAATAAATTTTTTAGGTTAGGTTGGGTTCGGATATTAAATTTGTAAGGTTAGGTTAAGTTTGCATAATAACTGTGTTAGGTTAGGTTAGTTTTGGATAATAACTTTGTTAGGTTAGATTAGATTTTGGATAATAAATTTTTAGGTTAGGTCAAATTTGGGTAATTACTTTCTAAGGTTAGGTTAGTTTTGGATAATAGCTTCGTTAGGTTAGGTTAAGTTTGGATAATAAATTTTTTAGGTTAGGTCAAATTTAGGTAATTGCTTTCTAAGGTTAGGTTAGATTTGCATAATAACTGTGTTAGGTTAGGTGCGGTTTGCATAATAAATTTTTTAGGTTAGGTCAAATTTACGTAATTACTTTCTAAGGCTAGGTTAGTTTTGGATAATAGCTTCGTTAGATTAGGTTAAGTTTGAATAATAAATTTTTTAGGTTAGGTCGATTTTAGGTAACTACTTTCTAAGGTTAGGTTAGATTTGCATAATAACTGTGTTAGGTTAGGTGCGGTTTGCATAATAAATTTTTTAGGTTAGGTCAAATTTAGGTAATTACTTTCTAAGGTTAGGTTAATTTTGGATAATTTTCTGGAGGCTCTGCCTCTAGAATCCGCACCATTATCTGCCAACTCACCAGTCGCTAAAACTTCAAAATCCGTTTTCGCACGCACCCATTCGTACCAACGTTTCCTTGAATCTCATCCCCGATAATTCGCCATCCAATTAGCGCGCTAGACACTCAAGCGAGTAACGCACTCCAGGATCTATCCCCGAGTAAAAATCCTACGTGCAGCCGGTGGCTTGAAAACGCACGGTCTACCCCCGTACGGACAACAATGACCCGTTGATTTTGTATTGGCGTAGCAAGGGGTTAGATCTATCCCTCTATCCACGCACCCTTCCACTATCCGAAGTACAGCCGTACCGGTTTTTTTTTCTCTTCCTTCTGTATTTTTCGTTGATCGTGATCCTCCGGGGGCCGGGTGATTCCGCGTCGATGTTTTGACGTAATCCCATAAAGCGCGTTATTCTTGTGTAAATAACCGTTCTACCGCTGTGGGGTTGGAAAGCGATACCGAGCCTGGGATAAGGTCCGGTTTAATTGGCGCAATGTTGGCCACCGATGGGAAAATTGGGGTGCGAAGTCGGTCTTCCTTCACTGATCTGACCGCGAGTTTTATCGTGTGTGGGGGTTATGTTCTTAGGGGAGGTCCTGCTATCTTCTATGTTTTCGGTGCAGTTGTATGGGTTCGTTAAATATTATTCGATACAGGTAGAAAATGATACAAAATCCTTCGATTCCAAATACACCATTGACTATATCTCCATATTTCCAAATTGCAAAAATTTCTAATAACAAAAGTAAATAATTTACGTTGACACAGCAGGTTGACGCAATTCGCTACATAAACGTATAAAGAAAGTGGTCGACAAAGGGTTAGAAATTAGGATTAATTTATTCGTGTCACGACCCTCGCTTCAGTTTGACGTTCGCTTCCGATAGTGTAGAGGGAAAAATCGGTAGACACTCGAGCGGAGGCAGGCTTGCCAACCGATCCAAGGGATGCCATAGCACCAGAGGGAATATCGATCCTCCGTAGCGATATTCGAACACCGAGCTGCTTGAATTTCGATGAGCCTTCGCGCACCTTTTTCTCCGTTTTTCGACGTCCTCGTCCTCTCCACGCGATCCTGCTTCCACCGAGGGACAGAAAATTCCCGAGGGACCAGCCAGAAATTATCATGTCGCCGATATTACGATCGAACGCGTTCCTACGAGGTTAGCTTGCCAGAAAAACCACGCTGATACGACCTACCCAAACGAATTGATCCGCAAATTTATTAATCCTACAGGGGGTTAAATTTAACCCGCCACTGAATGGGCTTTTCGTGCCTTTAATCGGAATGAATTTAAGCCACGTGGAAAGCTCCTGTTCCGGGTTGTTCCGGATTTCGCGGGATTAATTGCATACCATCGCGAAATTTCTGTATTTAAAAGTTGCCGAGTTGCGAGCTTCGGATTTTTAATATTCGTGTTCTGTAATTTTGTAATTTTGGAGGTTTATCAGGGGTTTGTTTTGTGGCTTTGTAGGGTTTTAGATTTTTAGTTTTATAGATTTCTACCTTTTCGAATTTTCAATTTTTTTGTTCTCTAATTTCTCAATTTCCCAATTCACCAAATTTTCCAATTTCCCAATTTACCAAATTCCCAATTTCCCAATTTCTCAATTTCCCAATTTCCCAATTTCCCAATTTCCTAATTTTCCAATTACCCAACTTCCCAGTTTCCCAATTCCCCAATTTCCCCATTTCCCAATTTCCCAATTTCCCAATTTACCAATTTCCCAATTTACCAATTTTCCAATTTTCCAATTTACCAAATTTCCAATTTCCCAATTTACCAAATTTCCAATATTTCAATTTTCTGTTCTGTTAATTTTCCAATTTTCTAATTTCCCAGTTTCCCAGTTTCCCAATTTCCCAATTTCCCAATTTCCTAATTTCCTAATTTTCCAATTTCCCAATTTCCCAATTTACCAAATTTCTAATTTCTCAGTTTCCCAATTTCCCAATTTACCAAATTTCCAATTTTCCAATTTTCCAATTTCCCAATTTCCTAATTTCTTAATTTTCCAATTTCCCAATTTACCAAATTTCTAATTTCTCAATTTCCCAATTTCGCAATTTACCAAATTTCCAATTTTCCAATTTACCAATTTCCCAATTTCCTAATTCCTCAATTTCCGAATTTCTGAATTTCCCAATTTCCCAATTTCCCAATTTCCTAATTTACCAATTTCCTATTTTTTAATTTTCCAATTTTCTACTCTGCCAATTTTCCAATGATCTAATTTCCTCATTTTCCAATTTCTCAATTTCCCAATTCACTAATTTTCCATTTTCCTAATTTGTCAATTTCTATTCTGCTAACTTGCCAATTTACCAAATTTCCAATTTTTGTACTTTGCTAATTTTTCCATTATCTAATTTCCTAATTCTCCAAATTTCCCATTTTCCATTTTTCCAATTTTCCAATTTCCCAACACTCTAATCTTCCAACTTTGTAAAATATATAAAACTAGCAAATTTACAATTTATAAAATGTTCCCTTCATCTAATTCCAAACTTTCCCCCTCAATATAACACGACATTCAGAACTCTCTCGTTATATCGCCACAATCAAACCATTAACATCAAATCATCACAAATTGAATTAAATCACCATGCACACACTCCCAAAAAAGAATTACCAACACATTACAATAACTACAATAACAATGTTACACTAAAAAAACTCAACTAACCAATTAAAAATTGATTTGCAAAAAAACAATATCATTTATATCGCCACGTTTAAAAAATGAGAGGATTCGAAATAAAACAACCCCCATGTTTTTTCGTAAGCTACGCCATACACCAAAGGTGTTGGACGATGTCGGGTACCATACGAGTCTGATCCAGTTCGTTTGTTAACAAATAAAGGGAGCAAGACAAGCGGGGACCTGTATTGTTTCGCTGCGATAAATCGAATGGTCGCTATAAATCGTGGCTCTTTAACACTAAACCTACCATGCGCGGTCAAATGACCGTTTTTGAAATTTCGTTTAGAATTTTTCGTATATAGCGTTACTGTATCACCATGTAACTTATTGACTTTTCCTATAATATACATACAACCCATTTTTCAATGTTCACAACTTTCTTTATTGTTTACTTTCTGAAAAAATTTAGAGCATGTCTAGTCTACCACGAGCGGTCATTTGACCATTCGAACAATACATGTTATTTACAACTATATTTTTCGGCAAGCGCACTCCTGCAATTGTTTTACGAATCCAGAATGTAATTGTTGATCTACAGTGGAAATAAACGCGCGATTGAAACAAATGCCTAGATTTCTTTGTACGACAGTACGGTCTTGCGATCCAAACGGAGTGCATCAAATTTCACAGAGAGTATAATAAATGCTATTACGTGTTATAAGTGCTAGTTTCAACAAAGTAAACGGAGCTAACAATATTTTGTGGTATGATTTACATTTGAATTTTCTTTATTTATGTTCTCAAGGTTTTTGCTCCGTGTTTGCCCCGTTTGATTTATATTTTTATATTTTAGATTTTGCTTTATCATTTGTCACTTTATCATTACTTTATTCTTTTGCTTTATTCATCTCCAAAAATGTCAAGACATTCAAGGAATATCAATTTATTAGACAAAATAAATAATATCGACGAGGATTGTTCGGAAGATGACCAAGAAGTTTACGATATGGATAATGATACAGCAGAAAATAATTTTGACTTATTTGACAGCGATACGGACGAAGAGAATATTTTGAATATACGAAGAGGACAAAAAAGAAAGAGATTTATAGTTAGTTCCGAAAGTGAAAATGAGGAAGAGATTGAAACTGCTACGGATGGAACTATTTGGCAAAAAATAAAAGAAGGGTCTAATCGTGGAAGAGTACCGATTTATAATATTTTCAAAGAAATATCGGGGCCGACAGGATACGCTAAACGAAATATCATAAAAGGCAGAGTTGAGTCAGCATTTTCCTTGATTATTGATCATAACATTATTGAACATATAAGAAAATATACGGAATTAGAGGCATTTCGAGTCTTGAAAACGAAATGGAATTTATCTATTGCAAAATTATACGCATTTATTGGACTTTTATATGCCCGTGGTGCATATGAGGCTAAAAATATGGATCTATCATATTTATGGAACAAGAAATGGGGTCCATTATTCTTCTCAACAACTATGAGCCGAAATGATTTCACAGAAATCATGAGATTTATTCGGTTTGACAACAAAAATCAACGAAGCCAACGCTTACAAAATGATAAGTTCGCTTTGATCTCTGAAGTTTGGTATAAATTCATCGAAAATAGTCAAAACTGTTATAAACCAGGACCATATCTTTCTATAGATGAACAATTGTTTCCAACAAAAGCACGTTGTAGATTTACTCAATACATGCCCAATAAACCGGACAAATTTGGCATAAAATTCTGGTTGGCTTCCGATGCAAGTAGTAAGTATATAGTAAACGGCTTTCCATATTTAGGAAAGGATGAACGGAGAGAATCATCGGTCCCACTTGGGGAGTTTGTAACTTTGAAATTAGCAGATCCCTATACGGGCCATGGGAGAAATATAACAACTGACAATTTTTTTACAAGTGTATCATTAGCGAGTAAACTTCTAGCAAAAAAAACTACGCTTGTTGGAACAATCCGCAGTAATAGAAGAGAGCTACCAAAATTAGCGAGACAGGCAAAAGATAATATGACACGCTTCTCAACAACATTATACAAATCAAAAGATTGCATTCTTTCAATTTATAAAGCTAAACCAAATAAAAAGGTATTGATACTTAGTTCAATGCATTCATCCGTTGAAATTGAAAAAAGTGACACCCGTATACCAGAGACAATTAGATTCTACAATAGCACAAAATTCGGTGTAGACGTAACCGATCAAATGGCGAGGAAATATAGTGTAAAATCTAAATGTCAGAGATGGCCGTTACAGGTATTTTTTAATGTCTTGGATTTAGCCGGGATTAATGCTTGGATTTTGTATAAAGAAACGACAGGAGAAGAAATATCGAGGCAAGAATTTTTATTCCAATTAGCAGAAGAGCTTGGAACCGAATATCAAAAGGAGAGACAGCTAAGAAAAGAATGTTCGTCAGAAACAACAAATACAGCTACAGATTCACCTGGACGGAAATCTTGTCAAATAAGATATTGTAAAGTCAATAAGACTAACAAAACTTGTATAAAATGCAAAAAATACGTATGTGGAAAATGTGCAATGCAAAATGCTATAATTTGTAAAAAATGTGCTGAAAATGAACAAAAATAAATTAAACATTTCTAAATAAAAAAGCGGGCAGCGGACTTTTATTGTAGCACCAAAAAATGTTTTGTTTACTATCCAATTGGCTAAAACCTCTTTCTATATTAAGATACATACGTTTCCTAGAAGCGGTCATTTGACCGCTCATGGTAGGATTAGGTATACATGAAATGTCGGTAGGTTTAGTGTTAAAGCGTGCTCTGCATAGCTCGTGGCGAATTTTAAAAGGATTCTGGTCTCTGTATTGCGAATTTCAATTAAACGTCGAACATCTACTATTTCCTCTTTTCTCTATTTCTTTTCTTTTTGCAATCGTGATCACCTTCATCCTAATTTATAAATCTTTTATGGGTTTTTCGTATATTAATCTGCGAAGGGCGGTTTGAATCGATAGCGAAGGATTTAACACAGTTTAGTCGTGATAAATAGTATTGTACGTTTCTTGTTTGGTTAGGTTTCATTTCATATTATTTACTTTTTGCCAATTTTGATATTTTTATTTTTAGCTACTCTTTGATTTCTAAATTCTAGGTTTTCAATTTTTAAAGTTGTTGAGTTAGTATATTTTTTCAGAGTTCAAACAGTGTATCCAAAATGGTTTTCAAATTTATAATCTTGCAAATTTCAATCTGATAAGACTGTTCGTCGCTTTCCCTGCTATATGGCCGCCTACCACAGGTTTCATACGATTGCGGCAATATTTTGATCCCCGATCAATCGTAAGACCGATGTCCCAAGCGGACTAATCGCATCTAGAATTGGAAATTCAGATCGCGCTCACGTTTATCGGTCGAAATATCAGTGAAACTAGCAGGCAAAAAGGTCGATCGAAAACCGTGTTATTAGCCGGCTCTGACCAGCGTTATCCGTGTTTCACGTGCCGGCGTTCCTCGTCGAGTGCAAAGAAAATGTTTTCGAACGGTACGGATCGTAATGCGTTATCACGTGGCCCCTTCCGACAAAATATTTGCCCGGAAACTCGAAATAAAAAAAAAAGAGCGAACCTCGGCAACGCTCTTGCGGATTTTTCGCGTTTCGCTGTTTCGACGATTTCAAAGCAAATATTGTTCCATCGGGTCCCGTCCCTTTTTCTAGGCACGGAATTTCACTCATCCGGCTACTCGTCAAAGAACGGATGTATTTTACGTATGTTTGTCGTATCACGGGTATATCTGACCCATCGAACGCGTACTACATTCTGTGTGCCTTTTATAACGATACTGGTATACCTCGATTATTATTCTCCTCGTTTTTCAAGCTGCTTCCTCTTTTTTTATTGCAATTTTCTACTTGTGAAATTGAGACTTCAGAGAAATTCGGTTTACTTTGTTGCAGCGGAATTTTGTTAGGAAGTTTGTTAATATTGCAGGTGACTTGTGGATAGATTGTTAGATTGGTGGATTGGTGGATGGGTGGATTGGTGGATTGGTGGATTGGTGGATTGGTGGATTGAGGGATTGGTGGATTGGTGGATTGGTGGATTGGTGGATTGGTGGATTGGTGGATTGGTGGATTGGTGGATTGGTGGATTGGTGGATTGGTGGATTGGTGGATTGGTGGATTGGTGGATTGAGGGATTGAGGGATTGGTGGATTGGTGGATTGGTGGATTGAGGGATTGGTGGATTGGTAGATTGGTGGATTGAGGGATGGGTGGATTGGTGGATTGGTGGATTGGTGGATTGGTGGATTGGTGGATTGGTGGATTGGTGGATTGAGGGATTGAGGGATTGGTGGATTGGTGGATTGGTGGATTGGTGGATTGGTGGATTGGTGGATTGGTGGATTGGTGGATTGGTGGATTGGTGGATTGGTGGATTGGTGGATTGGTGGATTGGTGGATTGGTGGATTGGTGGATTGGTGGATTGGTGGATTGGTGGATTGGTGGATTGGTGGATTGGTGGATTGGTGGATTGGTGGATTGGTGGATTGGTGGATTGGTGAACTGATGAATTGGTAAATTGGTGAATTGGTGAATTGGTGAATTGGTGAATTGGTGAATTGGTGAATTGGTGAATTGGTGAATTGGTGAATTGGTGAATCGGTGAACTGGTGAACTGATGAATTGGTAAATTGGTGAATTGGTGAATTGGTGGATTGGTAGATTGGTGGATTAGTGGATTGGTGGATTGGTGGATTGGTGGATTGGTGGATAAGTAGAATGATAAATTTTTAAATTGGTGGCATGGTAGATTGGTGGATTGGTGGATAAGTAGAATGATATATTTTTAAATTGGTGGCATGGTGGATTGCTGAATTGATGAACTGATGAATTGATGAACTGATGAATTGATGAACTGATGAATTGATGAACTGATGAATTGATGAACTGATGAATTGATGAATTGGTGAATTGATGTATTGATGTATTGATGTATTGATGTATTGATGAATTGATGAATTGACGAATTGACGAATTGATGAATTGACTCATCAATTCAAATTTATTGAATATTGTATTTCAAAAATGGTTCAAACGAATACCCTCACAAAGTTTCACACTAATCATTTATGCTTAAACTTTCCCCACATAATTCAACATATCGACACAAAATGAAATCAGATTCTCACTTGAAAATTTTCCAAATCTACTGAATTCCACAAAACTAAAAATAACTGCTAAACACTTACACTTACTCCTATCATGAGAACTCCATTTTAGTGGTCATTTCAATTTATTTCATCACAGATAAGATTCACCCTCCCCACAAATTTATCTAACAGTATCTTCAACCCTTTTCCCGCGAATATTATTCTCTACCCTTGACAGCACTGCTCCGATACGACTCGAAGCAATTTTTTCAAACGAAAAAGAGGACTGTACTTTTCTACCGCTCGTTAATTCTCATTGAAACATTCCCGCTTTATAATCCTTTGTCCGGACTTCCGTCTTTATTGAAAGCGAGAAACAATGACGTGTTAATTATTGTTTACTGATTGCTGTTTCCTCGAATTTTGCTTACGCGTTAACGCGTTTGCTCGTTGTCGGATTAAAACGCGTTAATTGAACGTATTTGTGACGAAAATATTTTACAGGCATTAGTGCCTGTAAAATAAATTAGAACGATAAATTAATAAATTCTCGGCGATATCAGACGAACATCAAAAGCACCGGCACATTTTATTCGTCCATTGTCCTCTTCTAGTCGGAAATTCTGAGGATCCTGATTAATTAACACCGAGCATTGTTTTCGCGTCACAAAAGGGATCAAGAATTTTAATTAACTAAATGAGCCTCTCTGTTTACATACTTTTCGATTCAAATCGTATAAACTTTTAATAACATTCCCGAGAAATCTGACTTTGTCGATAATTTCAATTATTCTCTACATTCTGTGTAATCAACAAATAATTAGAACAAACATTTGTAGCAAATATTTCTTTAAAATTTTATCTTCTAACAAATTTTTAATCTTTTCAGCGGTACAAAAATAAATTATTTTTTCAGACTCGCAAAAATTCATTGTGAGAAGATAATATTAAAGGTCGAAAATTTCTTTGGCGAGCATTAATCCGCGGGTATAATTACATGTAATTTAAACGGGGTTTGTAATTAAAACTGTTCATAATTCAGCTTTCATTAAATCTGCCTCGGTCCAGCGTATATCCCTCCAAATATTTGTGTATATTTTAAAAATGTTCCACGGTTTTATCATATGTTTCGATCTCTCTCCTCGCGTGTTTCGCGAAAAATCCAACAAAATATTCTTCCAGGCGAACGAATCTCTCTGGCCGCGAAAACAGGGGAACGTGTTCATCCCTGCAAACGAACATTCTTCGGATCTGTCTCCCTTTTTGTTCCTAGTATGTATATAGTTTTCATTATTTCGTTTCAATAGATGCAGACATTTCGTTTAAAATATTCCACTGATTCGAGTCGTGTCGAACAATTTATAAAAAGTTTAATAACTATCGTTTTTTTCTTAACTGTAATTGTGCGTATGCAGAATGTATTCAATTTATTTGGTTGAACAAATTTTTGATTGCTTTTATTTGATTAAAAATTATTTTTTGCGTCATACGAATTTTATGTCGCAGGAGCTTTGAAATTCGTATTGATGGAGAAAAGCTGCAGTCAATTTATTGATTTATTAATGTATCAATTTATTGATTTATCAATTTGTCAATTTGTCAATTTATCGATTTATCAATTTATCAATTTATCAATTTATCTATTTATCTATTTAGCAATTTAGCAATTTATCAATTTATCAATTTATCAATTTATCAATTTATCAATTTATCAATTTATCAATTTATTAATTTATCAATCTGGTAATCTGTCGATATATCAATCGATCAATCGAGCAACCTATCAGTCTATCAGTCTATTAGTCTATCAGTCTATCAGCCTATTAGTCTATCAATCCATCAATCTATCAAGCTATCAATTTATCAGGCTATCACTCTATTAAGCTATCAATCTATCAAGCTATCAAGCTATCAAGCTATCAAGCTATCAATCCTTTAAGCTCTCAAGCTCTCAAGTTCTCAAGCTATCAATCTATCAAGCTATCAAGCTATCAAGCTATCAATCCTTTAAGCTCTCAAGCTCTCAAGCTCTCAAGCTATCACGCTATCAAGCTATCAAGCTACCAATCTATCAAGCTCTAAATCCATCAAACTATTAGTCTACCAACCTATTAATCTATGAAGCTCTCAGTCTAACAATCTATCAATCTATCAATCTCCCAATCCATCAATCCGCCAATTCACCAATTCATCAATTCACCAGTTCACCAATTCACCAATTCACCAGTTCACCAATTCACCATTTCTCCAATTCACCAGTTCACCAATTCACCAATCCACCAATCTATCAATCTATCAATCCATCAATCTATCAATCTATCAATCTATTACACACATACATTCAATCTTCGAATACAGTTTTAATAACCATGAAATTTAATTGAATTTCAATCGAATTATAGCAGCGATACGAGGATCAATATCTGCAATAGGAATTAGTCGACGATGGAATTAGGAAAGCTTCAATATCACACTGTTCGATAAAGTTGATAGGATGAGAGGTAATTAGAGAACGATCATAACCTGGAGATAAATTCTTGTCGAAAAATCTTGATAACACCGCTACCAGAAAAAGTTCTTAAGTGATAGGGAAAGTCACATAAACTGGCATAATTTAACTGATTTATCTCATCTTAACTCGACTAGTTTAATCTTATCTGAAACATTGCGATGGAGGATTTCTTCCAGCCTTTCCTTCTAATTGGAACGAAAATTACTTCAGGTAATTATTTAAAATATTTATCAAGAAATTCCATAATTCTTATTAAGAAATAATTTCCTTGAAATTAAAATAAAAATAAGGTTCGCCGACATCTCACAGGTCAATCGCAGCGAAGAAGCAAAGCTCTCCAAAAAGCGATAAAAAAAATCGCAGACTGTAAAGTACGCAATCAGCGCTCGAAAGCGATTTTCACGAGCTCATAAGAGAAGAAGGAGAATGGCCGAGGCAATTTGTCTCCGGGAACGTTTCCAACAGTTGTAACTGTTAAACGTTGCTAAAAGACGATGTCCGAGTGTTTTGTTCGTCCGTGTAACACTTGAACCATATAGGATTCTGGTCTGTATAAAGATAAATCGGCTAGCACGTTTTATCGAGTCGGCGAGGCGTCGTGAAGCGGAAGTGTCCGTGTCGCAAGAAATCCCGCTCGTCCTCGGAAACCTCGGCGATTTTATTCAGTTTCGTCTGGCATGGTTCGATGCGACGGTACTTCCGGCGGACCCTTGATTTATCGACGATTTATTTGCAGCCGGTGCCAACGAGAAACGGGAACGCGTCTTGTCCCGTTTAGCGAGAGTCTCTTGGCCGATCTTTCGAGAGCTTTTAAGCACTGATGCAATCTGTGACGCGGCAATGTGCGAAAATGCTTTCGCCCTTTTTTTAGGAGACGCTCTTTTGATGTTGATGTCTTTGATCGTTGGATGTGTGTGAACGATGTGGAGATATGAAGGTTTTTGAATGTGGAGTTTGGGGATTTGAGGTTAGACAGCTAGCTTGCTAATTGACCATCCAGTTACTTAGACATTTATCTAACTAATTGACTAAGCAGTTATTCAGACAAGTAGCTTGTTAAGTACTCATGCAGTGACTTAGACAACTAGCTTGTTAATTGGTCATCCCGTTGCTCAGATATTTAGCTAACTGGTTAACCAGATACTTAGACAAACATCTAGTTAAATAACCATCCAGTTGCTCAGATATTTAGCTAACTGGCTAACCAGACACTTAGATAAACATCTAGTTAACTAACCATCCAATTGCTCAGATATTTAGCTAACTAGCTAACCATCCACTTAGACAAACATCTAGTTAACTAACCATCCAGTTGTTCAGATATTTAGCTAACTAGCTAGCCAGACACTTAGACAAACATCTAGTTAACTAACCATCCAGTTGCTCAGATACTTAGCTAACTAGCTGAGCATCCACTTAGATAACCAACTAGTTAGCTGACCATCCAGTTGCTCAGATATTTATCTAACTGGCTAACCAGACACTTAGACAAACATCTAGTTAACTAACCATCCAGTTGTTCAGATATTTAGCTAACTAGCTAGCCATCCACTTAGACAATCAGCTAGTTAACTAACCATCCAGTTGCTTAGATATTTAGCTAACTAGCTAGCCATCCATTTAGACAACCATCCAGTTGCTCAGATACTTAGCTAACTAGCTGAGCATCCATTTAGATAACCAACTAGTTAGCTGACCATCCAGTTGCTCAGATATTTAGCTAACTAGTTAACCATCTACTTAGACAATCAGCTAGTTAACTAACCATCCAGTTGCTCAGATATTTAGCTACCTAGCTAGCCATCCACTTAGACAAACATCTAGTTAACTATCCATGCAGTTGTTCAGATATTTATCTAACTATCTAACCATCCACTTAGACAACCAGCTAGTTAACTAACCATCCAGTTGCTCAGATATTTAGCTAACTAACCATCCACTTAGACAACCATCTAGCTAACTAGCCATCCAATTGCTCGGGTATTTATCTAACGAGCCATCCACTTAGACACCTGGCAACTTAACTAGGCACCCAGTTACTCAGACAACCAGCTAAATAACTATCCACTCCTTAGGCAAACTATTCAGCAGCATTTACCTTGCCCCGTTTTTTACAACCGTGCAGAATGGTCATAAGATCTTGAGAACTTCACGTGACTTCCACCTCCATCCAGCAACTCGATGTTTAGCATTTATACTCCTTACAGCCCGTATCATCATCCTCTTCACGCTTGTCATCCGTAAAATTTACGTCCACCCGTAAACCGTGCATACGGTACGTGCTTAAACGATAAACGTATCAGTACGTTTATATTTTTATCGCACATTTGGCCGTTGGTGATATTTATACAGCCACTAGAACCATAGATAGACATCTTACACGGTGGAGAATAATTAGCAGTGAATGCACGCGAGCCTCGACCGATTGGTTGTAAACCAACTAACCTGTAATTTTGGTTCTTTTCACGAGAAACGGATATCTTAATTAACGGAGGATCGTTTTCTTCGTTTATGGCAACTTCTCGGGTTGAATCGTTTAATTGAATTCAGTTGTGAATTGCGATAAGGAGAATGAGGAATAGTGTGATAAGAGGAGGGAAGAAAGGAACTCTGATTAATCAGCTGTTGTTTCTAAGGGACTTCTGATGAATGGTTTGAGATAATTCATAATATAACTGGTACACCACATGGTTACACTAATTAGTTAGACTATTAATTAAGGAACTTGATAATTAGAGTACTAGTTAGCTAAACTAGTAGTCAGATTACTAGTTACATAACCTGATAGCTAGTTGTCTGAGTAACTGGATGATTAGTTAGATAAATGTCTAAGTATCTGGTCAATTAATTAACCAGTTGTCTAAGCACCTAGATAACCAATTAACAAGCTAAGTATCTGGATGTTTAGTTAATTAGCTGTTGCTCTAACTAACCAGACAAACTTCTGATTAAATAGTTACCAGACTAATACTCTAACTATGAATTCATAGTACATGTGGTCTAAGAAGCTAGCTATAGTAGTTTGGCTACACTGGAAGTTGGGTGATAATTAGATTACATGTACCACAGAATTAAAGTTAGATGAGCTATCAGTTGTTTGAGCTACCAGATATGTAACCGTCTAACTACTTAGGCTGCTAACTACTTAAGTGACTGATTAATTGCAGGGGCCATCTAGGTTAAGTAACTAGTTCGTCAAAGTGCATACCGCGAATTTGAAGGTGGTTAGACTATTAATTAGTTGAAGTACCGTTTAGGGGGCTGTCTATCTAATTAGTAACATCACTGATCAGTTAAAGTACCATTCAGCTAACTGTCCAACTAGTTAGTTGAAATCCAGATCATCCAAAGTGTTATTTACATGACTGTCTCACTAGTTAGTTGAACTCCTGATCAATCAGACCATTTAGTTAACTAACTAGCGAGCTAGTTCAACTAATAATCAGTTGAACCACCTATCTGTCCAATTAGTTAGTTGAACACCAGGTCTGTCCAACTAGTTAGTTAAACATCAGATCATTCAAACTATCATTTAACTAATTAACTACCTAGTGACTTAGACCAATAACTTATCTAACTAATTAATTGCATAGACTACTCAGGCTACCCACTCACACACCACTCTTAAATAAATATTCAATCTTCCAACTCAGATCAAAGATACTATGTCCTTATATCACTATCCAGGTCACCCTACACACATACAGGTGAATCTCCAAAGGACCAGAAACCAGGAGAGATCCCCTAAACTACCACGGTCAACGGGTGTCTAGCAGGAATTCAATTTGATCGTTCCATTCGTCTTTACAGGGTTAGGACATTATTTGACCCTCGTACCAGGACATCGACCCCCTGTTTCTCGATTTACCCGCCCCTTTATGACATAGCTGGCCACCGGCTTCGCGTAAACGTTTATTAATGCGCGTAAATCAAATCGGTGCCCGATACAATGTCCATGTGCCAGGATGGCACACCGAAGAAACATTTGGACACACTCGTGTCTGCTATTCTGGTCGATTTTCTCACGATTTGGGGTGAGATATTAGTTTTTTGCTCTTTTGGACGATTTGTTTGTGTGTTGGTGATATAATCTGTGGCCATGGGAGGTGTAGAGTTATCTGGAGATTGAGAAATGGGATGTGTGGGATTTTGAGTGGTTGAGTAGTAACTTGAGACTCGGAGGATTGAGTAGTGAGTTGAGACTCTTGGAGGATTGAGTAGATGGTAATTTGATACTCTGGAAGGATTGAGTGGTTCGTAATTTGATACTTGGAGGATTGAGTAGTTGGAAATTTGATATTCTGGAAGGATTGAGTGGTTGGTAATTTGATACTCTTGGAAGATTGAATGGCTGCTAATTTGATACTTTTGGAAGATTGAGTAGATGGTAATCTGATACTCTTAGAGGATTGAGTAGATTGTAATCTGATACTCTTGGAGGATTGAGTGGCTGATAATTTGATACTCTTGGAGGATTGAGTAGATTGTAATTTGATACTCTTGGAAGATTGAGTAGCTGGTAATTTGATACTCTTGGAGGATTGAGTAGATTGTAATTTGATACCCTAGGAGGATTGAGTAGCTGGTAATTTGATACTCTTAGAAGAATGAGTAGATGGTAATCTGATACTCTTGGAAGATTGAGTGGCTGGTAATTTGATACTCTTAGAGGAATGAGTAGATGGTAATTTGATACTCTTGGAAGATTGAGTAGCTGGTAATTTGATACTCTTAGAGGAATGAGTAGATTGTAATCTAATACTCTTGGAAAATTGAGTGGCTGATAATTTGATACTCTTGGAGGATTGAATAGATTGTAATCTAATACTCTTGGAAGATTGAGTGGCTGGTAATTTGATACTCTTAGAGGATTGAGTAGCTGGTAATTTGATACTCTTGGAAAATAGAGTGGCTGGTAATCTGATACTCTTAGAGGATTGAGTAGCTGGTAATTCGATACTCTTGTGTAGGAAATACTCAAGACCCGTCGCATAAATTCAAAAACTTTATTAATCGCTCTCTTACACGTCTACTCTCTGTCGTACCATTTAACATTCTGCCCGCACTCATTCTCTCCCGCTCCTCGCTCTCTCACTCTCGCACGCATCCCTGCCACTCACGCTCGGCGCCTATTTCAAACGCCACATTCGGCCATTCCTGCTGATCCGTCGCCCACGACGGCACACTACATTTAATTTCGCGTTGATGATACATCTCACGGCTTACAATCTATTTCATCGTTTATACATGCATTATATTATACGTATACCCTGCACCACATACATATTTTATATCTTACAAACTACGCTCTAGTTTTTTGTACACGCGAATCATTCATCACCGGCGACATTACGTATGTCTCGAGTGCGCGTCGTTGCGCGATTCCTGTAATCTTTTGCGCTGCAAATGTACTTTAGTCGATCTGCGGCCCATATTCCGCTGTATATCTTTTGACTTTGCTTTTCTCCTTCTATGTCCTGCACGACATATCGGTCATTTCCTAACACTTGGGTAATTTCATACGGACCGCGGTGTTTCGGTTGCAGCTTCCTGCTTTCTCCGGTTGCAATCGGCTCGGTTCTTACTAACACTAAATCGCCTACCTCAAACTGCCGTGCGCTAACCCTTCCCTTATCGAATTGTCTGCGCTGAGTTTCTCTATTTTTTTCGAGCAACGCCGAAATTTCGGTGTGTGCTTCCCGCGCGCTTATTGTTTCGTTTAACTCACGGATTTCTCGCGTTAATGGATTGTCGCGTAACCCTATAACTTTATGGTTAAAAACGATATCATACGGAGTCTGCTTCGTTATTTTGTGCTGGGAGCTATTAATTGCCCACTGCACTTCACACAATATTTCATCCCAATTTTCTCCATTGACCGATTCCGTGGTTGCCGATAGGCAACTCAAAATAACGCTATTGACACGCTCTACTTGGCCGTTCGCTCGTGGTGCGCCTGTCGCTATTTTAATGTGCTGGATGTCCGCGTCCTTACAAAATTTCTCAAAATTGTGCGCAGTAAACGCTGTTCCTCGATCTGTGATTATGCGGCTGGGCTTGCCATAATGCGATATAAATTCACGTACAAATCGTAACGTCGCTTCTACTCCTACGTCCGCGACTGCCTTCAACACTACGTATTTACTGTAACCGCACACGATCGCTGCCACGTATTTATTTCCTAATTCGGTCATCGGCAATGGGCCCAAATGGTCCATGTGCACCGTGTGGAACGGCGTGCTACCCTTATCAAGTGGATGAAGAAAACCCTGCTTTCTGCCTGACGCCTTACAATACAAACAATTTATACATCGATTAACATAATTCGTAACGAAGGCGCGCATTTCTGGAAAATAATATTCTTCCTTCACCTTAGCGAGGGTTTTGTCTATTCCGAGATGTGATAACGCTCGGTGCGCTTCGGATACAATTTCATATCGCAAATCCTGGGGCACGTATAGCCTCCATCTTCCCTTAGTAATTTTATAAACTCGCGCGTTGCACATAGTAAATTTTCCGTGTGCGTCCTGATCGCCAGCTTCTAAACGGTCTCGTAACGCCAAGATTATCGGATCCGCTCGCTGCATCGCGGCCACCCAATCCGTCGTGATCCTGACACCTAAGACGGGTAGTCCCGCAACCTCTATTTCTTCACCTTCCCCGACCGGGTTTCTACTCAACGCGTCCGCCACTTTATTTTGGTCGCCCTTATGATACTCGATCGTGTAATTGAATTCTGCGAGTCTGACGAACCATCTACCTATACGCGGATTCAAATCCCTCTTATTCTCTAATAACTTTAGGCTGTTACAATCCGTACGTATCACAAAATGAATCCCGATCAGATACACTCTAAATTTTTCAAGTGCGCTAACGATGGCTAAAGCTTCTAACTCGTAAGAGTGGTACCGTGCTTCTTCGGGGGTCGTCTTGCGACTGTAATAACTCACGGCGTGCCACTTTTCCTCGTCTTGCTTCTGAAGCAATACCGCGCCTAAGCCTGCTATACACGCATCGGTATGAACCTCCGTTTTCGCGCGATGATCGTATATCGCGAGGACGGGCTTTGACACTAATCTTTCCTTTATTTCGTTGAACGCTTTAGTCTGTTCCGGACCCCATGAAAATTCGGCACCCTTACGCAACAGATCGCTCAGGGGCCTCGCCATCACCGCGAAATTTCTCACAAACCGGCGAAAATAGCTCGCCAAACCTAAGAAGCTCTTCACGCTGCGACTATTATTTGGCTCCGGGAACGCGCTAACGCTCGCTAATTTCTGATCACTGGGCTGTATGCCCATCACCGATATCTCGAACCCTAGATATTGTATCCGCGACTTTAAAAAATGACATTTCTTCAAATTAATAGTAAGACCAGCGTTTCTAAACGCTTCAAACACTTCAATCAACCGAGCTAACCCCTCATCCACAGTCGTGCTTGGAATAATAATATCGTCTATGTACGCCATCGCAACGTCGTACCGCATTGTCCCCAATACAGTATTTATGTGCCGTTGAAAAACCGCAGGAGCATTGCACAACCCGAAGGGCATCCGCGTGAATTGGTAGTGCCCATCTGGCGTCACGAAAGCCGTTTTATCTCTCGAGCCCTTTTCTACTTCGATTTGGTAATATCCACTAAAAAGATCTAGGGACGTGTAATACTTCTGCCCCCTCAACCTGTCTAGCTGATCGTCAATTCGGGGTAGCGGATACCTGTCTTTTACGGTGACCTTGTTGACGCCGCGATAGTCGACACACATGCGTATCTCTCCGCTTTTCTTCCGGACCAATAGCACCGGACTAGCAAACGGCGACGTACTATCCTCAACAATATCTGCTGCTTTTAATTCGGTGATCATATCCCTCAACTGCTGTCTTTCGTAATACGACAGTCTGTATGGTCGGTAAATTACGGGTTTATCTGAAACAAGCTCGATACGCATGGATGTTCGATTCGCTTTGCCTACCTGCCTTAATGTTCGAGCTACTAGATCACGATTATCGTTCAGCACAGCCATCAGCCTCTCCGCCTCTTCGCCCGTGAGATCGGTGTCGACTTCTTCAGGTATCACCGCTTCCTCGTTGACTTCGCGCCGTGGCGTCTCCTCCTCGCAGGCCTCCGCACGTGAAACGGTGTCTCCAGAGTTGATCGCCACCGTCTGCCCCGTCACGTTCAGGACCGGCAGGATGGTTTTTCCTTCTCCGTCCGTGGCAACGACACACCTCGGGATGGCTGGGCCCCTCTCACGAAGCCCACCTTCGATGAATAACTCTTGGTTCGGGGCGCCCCCCGCAACCGTAATGTGTCCCAAGTAATTATCTGGAATAACGCACATTTTATCAGCACGAAGCACAGTTTTACTCACACTGTGCGGCTCGATCGACAACGGATTGTCCTCTCTATCCGTTATTCGAAGCTCTCCTGCCCTGCTGATCACGACCACCCCTGGATTCTCCGTATACGGATGACCAACCAAAAGGGGTACGGCCTGGCTCCCTCTTGGAACGACGTGTACTTCCGTCCTCACGGTCACGCCATCGATGGTGATGTCGGCGGTCAGCACGCCCAGTGGCTGCACGCGCCCCTCGCCATAGCCCACAAAACAATTCAATTTTGTCTCATGATAAGTGAGTCCAAGTTCGTCTGCAACGTCCTTTCGCAGGGCCACCACACTACTTCCTAGATCAACATAGCATTTAACTTGCCGCCCGTTAATATTCGCGTCTTTAAAATACTTTTGGTGTGTGTCTCCATTAACGTGTAGTACTGTTCGATCCCGCGAATGTATTGGTGTTGATTCGGTTCCACCTCCCGACGACCCAGACCCCCTGTTTACCGTACACGTACGCGAGATATGTCCGTTAGCTCCGCACTTGAAACACGTAGGCACGTGTCTCGGCTTGGGACAAAAACGTGCCGTGTGTCCTATCTGTTTACACTCATGGCACCTTAGAGGTGATTGCCGATTTCCCGCGCCGCTGTTTCCGGGTCGTTCGTTGGATGTTGTTGCCGTTTCTTTCGTATAGCTCCCCGCGCTTCGTAAATCCGTTAGCAATTCGCTCGGTTTTTTGTACCGAGTTAACGGTCCTAGATAATCTCTAATTCGCAAATTATCGAGGCCGTTAACGATCCATTCGATTGCTTCGCGATCTCCCATCTTCGCTTTGTTACACCTCGACAGTTTTTCATAAAAGTACTCGATAATGTTCTGATTAGGTTTTTTCTTATAGGTTTCAGCCCGTAATCTGGCACTCACCATGCTTTCATCCGACGGGAAATTCTCCCTCAACAGTTCCTTCCATTGCACCCACGATCGGTCCATACGGGGTAGACTGTCCCTCCACTTTCTCGCCACACCCGTTAGCTTCATCAGGGCGTAGTGACGAACAGCTACCTCGTCCCATTGGTACAGGTCCCCGTATTCCTCGATTTTCTCTATCCACTCGTCAATCGTGAACTCACCCTCCACAGGGTCAAAAGCCGGCAATACCGTTGCCAATTCGCGGAAACACCGTTCTTCTCTGCCTTGCCCTTCGTTAGCCATCACGACCGGAGAAGACAAACTCGCGAACTCGTACGAAATCAAATTTCAAATTCCACTATGGCGTCGATTTCCCGTGTCTCTCCACGTGTCGACCCACCCAAAACACCTTGAAACTTTGATTTTCTTCACTCCCGTTCGCGAATTCACGTTCACGTGATTCACGCAGGTGAATCCCACTTCTGAATTTGTAGGAAATACTCAAGACCCGTCGCATAAATTCAAAAACTTTATTAATCGCTCTCTTACACGTCTACTCTCTGTCGTACCATTTAACATTCTGCCCGCACTCATTCTCTCCCGCTCCTCGCTCTCTCACTCTCGCACGCATCCCTGCCACTCACGCTCGGCGCCTATTTCAAACGCCACACTTGGAAGATAGAGTGGCTAGTAATTTGATACTCTTAGAAGATTGAGTAGATTGTAATTTGATACTCTTGGAGCATTGAGTGCCTGATAATTTGATACTCTTAAAGGATTGAGTACATGCTAATTTGATAATCTTAAAAGACTAAAACTGTGCAATTTTAAATTTCAAAAAACAGCAAACTATGAAATCTGACATTTAGCCAGACTGAACATTTAGAAACAGACTTCTCAAAGCGGGATGAGAAATTATTCCACGCATACACAAATCCCACAACCCCCACATTTCCCAACAACAGCGTAAGTGAACAAAGTTAGTATCAGGTCCAAAGGTCGGTCCACCGTGAAAAACAGCTCGTTTTTCTTGGGCCGCTGTAAAACCGATGCTGTCTCGTGGCAGAGTACGAAACAAAACATCGCTAGCCGTGTTTGCTGGCTTAATGGCAGTCGCAGCCGGTCGCATGGCTGTCCCCATAGAAAAAAAAACACGCCGGCACGTACGCTTGCCCCGTGGAACGTACACGGCAAACAAATACTCGGAAACGAGGAACAGGCTTCGCGAATGTATGTACAAAAGCAACCCCATAGAAAGAAGGGACAAAAAGAGGGGGTGAGTGTTTGGACAGCACCAGTGACCCCTCCTAATCTCGACGGGGGATCATTGTGTCGAGTGGTAATGCGATTCGACCGCGTTAACGAATGCACTGCTTCGATTCGCTTTCGAACGGTCATGATCGATGCTTTATGGTGCTGGAACACCATGGTGCATCTAGTACTCGCTGTTATTTCATTACTCGAGCCCCACTTGTTTGAAGAGGGCTACGTTAGAATGACGCAAAACGAAATAATATGATATTCGATGATATTTATGGCTGTTTAGGTGTTTCCTGATTTTTATGGGGAGATTTATGGGTTGAGGGAGATTTATGGGACTTGGGGGATAAATCGATGATGGATTTTTTTTCTTAGCGCGATTTGACACAGTTGCTTTGTTCAGTTTTCCAACTTTTGTTAAATGATAGACAGATGGTGTCTATGGTGATGTTAGGCAATATAAATCATTTTTATGAACTTTTTGTTAATGGAAGTGGTAAATACATTGTTATGGGAGTTTCTGTTTAAAAATAAATTTTTTACAATACTGTTTGATACAAAAGTTCCAGGAATTGATATGAACAATTAATAAATAAATACTAGCAATCAATAATTAATACAAAAATAAATTTCTTGAACATCAACATTGGTCATAAACAAATCTTCCAGTGCACAAAATAGCAGTTCAACAAATTTTTTCCACTGAAAATTAATAATGCAGCTCTCTACCATAAACATATTGAAGACACAAACTGACAATAATTTTATAATAATAATCTTCGAAATTTTTCCTGCGACTATGTCTCTGATATTTAACTCAACTTATGCTTCATAAAATCCTGATGCAACGATACGTTTCTCCAAGATTCTATTAGCATAGCGAAATCAGCGTGCGTCGTCGGGTAATTAATTTCCTTCCGGCAAGAAAAGAAAGCGAAAGCCATTAACGCGTCGTGTACCGGTGGTTCGATATCGTCGGCGAATTGCCAGCAATTAACTTCTTTTTTTCGCTTCAGTCTACCTCGTGGCAACTCCTTTTCACTGTAACCCCAAGGTACGCAACGTCGCTCTAATCACAACGTAGCCACAGCCATTAAAATTTTTAGGTCATCTCGAGTCGCGTGCCTTCGAAAAATATTATGCAAACACGTGGAGAGGGTAATAATATCGGCGTAGAATAATTGCGTGCGTGCGTTGGATGCCTTTGCACGTCCTATGGGGAAATGAGAACCATCCCTCGTTCTACTCGGAGGGGAAAGGCATCGTTTCACGATCTAAGGTTTCCAGGGAATCGTTTAGGGAAATTGGACGTTCTTGGGTGCTAAATGTTACATGAGCTTTGTTCGGTCACTTTTATTAATTATTGAGGTGCCAGGGTCAAGTTGGACACATTTCATCAATTTTTTTAATTTTTATGTGGTTAGATGTCTGTTTTCACACTGGGACATGAGATGAACGTATGGCTACATTGATTACGTTGGTTAAAATTGATGAACATGCTATTTGAAGTAGCAGGGTGAAGTAGTTTTACAATTCACAGATTGGTAGATTGGTGGATTGGTGGATTGGTGGATTGGTGGATTGGTGGATTGGTGGATTGGTGGATTGGTGGATTGGTGAATTGGTGAATTGGTGGATTTGTGAATTGATGAATTGGTGAATTGGTGAATTGGTGAATTGGTGAATTGGTGAATCGGTGAATCGGTGAATCGGTGAACTGGTGAACTGATGAATTGGTGAATTGGTGAATTGGTGAATTGGTGAATTGGTGAATTGGTGAATTGGTGAATTGGTGAATTGGTGAATTGGTGAATTGGTGAATTGGGGAATTGGGGAATTGGTGAATTGGTGAATTGGTGAATTGGTGAATTGGTGAACGGATGAATTGGTAAATTGGTGAATTGGTGAATTGGTGAACTGATGAATTGGTGAATTGGTGAACTGATGAATTGGTGAATTGGTGAATTGGTGAATTGGTGAATTGGTGAATTGGTGAATTGGTGAATTGGTGAATTGGTAGAAACTGCAATTTTATTTTCTTCTTAATAGAGCATTCTTAGATAACATTATTACAAATTCCTAAGAATAATTTCAATAAATAATTACTAAAATATTCCCTCCGCCCTAATTCTAATTCTAACTAAACTTAAATTGCATTTAAGTATACATATCATAATATGATCCCCATAAATACAAAATCAACCCAATATAAAAATCCTAAAAAACCAAAACCAAATTCTCCAATAAATAAACAGAAATAAAATGAGTAGCAATTTCTGTACCAGTTCCCGAAAGACAAAGATCCACAGGAGGGTTAAAGGTACATTGAAACGCAGAATCAGTATCAATCTAACTGAAACTCGAGACGAAAAGGAACCGTGCCCCGAGGGCGCAAACAACCCCCTCAGGTATGGTCCGGAGGATCTCCCGCGGAGCGAGGAATAGAACGGGGATGAAAAACCGGAACGTAAAAAAAAGGAGAGTTCGCAACAGTGCTTTCTGGTTATTAGCGAGCGCCGTTCTGTATACCTTCGTGATGGGGAGTCGAAATATAATTAAAGGTTCACCGGTGGCCGGCCTAAGGGATGTTTTGGTTCCATTATAGCGTGCTCTACGAAGGGTCGTGTGTGTGTTCGAGGGTGGTCCTGGCCGCTCTACAATTACGCTACCCTCTAGTCGGCTATAAATTTCGACGCATGCATATTCAGAGCAACCACCCCCTCTTCTTACCCCCTGCTCCTCTTCCTTTCTTACTGGCCGTACGCTTTCACTTTCCGTTTTCGGGCCACCCTTTTCTGCTCCACTTATGAAATAATCATGGAATTATTACCCTCCGGCCACGTACGAGCGTCGAAATCTCGCGGACACGAGGGGTGCCTCGATTTATGTTGGTTGCTGCTTAAAAGGTTGATTCACCTCCGTGCACCCCTTGTTTCGAAATTACTTCCAGAACGACGTGTTACACCGTGTCGGGAATAATTCGACCCTTTGTTAATTACGCCGGATTAATTTCGCACGGATTTTTCGTTCTCTTTTTTTTGCAGGGCTTTGATGTTTCAATCTTGGGTAGTTCAGAGTAACTTTTTGTGTACCTCGGATTCGATGTTGCGTGCGGAATAGTGTGAAAGCTTTGACGTGTAATTCTAAAGTGATTAAAATGTTAATTGTCCTTGCGGCGAGTTAAGGAAATTAGCAATGTAATGGCGTAATGAAGGGGTGATAGTGGAAAAAGTTTACGAATGCCGAGAGTTTATGCAAGTCTTATTAATTTTCTTCGGGGAAGTTTTGCAAAAACTTTTTATACCTGCATACTAAATATTTCATTAGTTAATTTTTTATTGATTTCGTATTAATTTTATATTGATTTCGTGTTAATTTATAAACATATGTAATTTCATATTGATTTCATACTGACATATTAATTATTTTTTTTTAATTAATATTACTATCAATTGCTATCAATTTTGTTCATTAATCAAAAATATTAAAAATTACTATTTATTTAAATACATGATTAGTCACTTGTAATATATTCAAAGGGTGTAAAAATATTTTATATCAGATTTTGTAAATTTTCCTGTGACAAATGTATTCAAACATTGAATAATATTTTCAAATATTCCGGTAATATTAAAACATTTTCGTTATCTCAAGTCCGACTAATTAACGATAGCTTGTCACAGAAAGGTGGCAATTATTAACGGTCGTTATCAATAAACGTGCCACAAATGCAAATTGCATCAATGAACCGCACTGCGCCTTATATAAATCATATCCCGATGCATTAATCTGCAACAGTTACGTTACATGTATTAATATTCTTGAAATACAGGTATGAGTTGGCGTGATTACTCTCGGACGCACGTTCGTAAAGTGAAAAGCCCTTAGCTCGTTAGACGAAACAAAGAAGCAGACATTTATTTTGTTATAATCTGCGACAACCTTTGCCATCGCTCAACCGTAATTCGCAGTTTACGTGATGCACGCATTTTCGTTACCATTTCTGGGTAAACGCATTTCTGCTACTTTACAATTATAAATTTTTATCGGGACTGCTACGATAACGCTTGTGCAATTCTTATGCGAGTGCAGTTAAGTAAATTATGCTGGCCTCATTTGTTACTGTTGATGACGGCTATATATGGAGAGACTTATATAAAATTGATTTTTGAAATGAAGTTTATACATTGATTTCTGAAATGAAATTTATAAATTGATTTCTGAAATGAAATTTATAAATTGATTTCAGAAATGAAATTTATAAATTGATTTTTGAAATGAAGTTTATAAATTGATTTCAGAAATGAAATTTATAAATTGATTTTTGAAATGAAGTTTATAAACTGATTTTTGAAATGAAGTTTATAAATTGATTTCAGAAATGAAATTTATAAATTGATTTCTGAAATAAAATTAATAAATTGATGTCTGAAATAAAATTAATAAATTGATGTCTGATATAAAATTAATAAATTGATGTCTGATATAAAATTTATAAATTGATTTCTGAAATAAAATTAATAAATTGATGTCTGATATAAAATCAATAAATTGATGTCTGATATAAAATTAATAAACTGATGTCTGACATAAAATTAATAAATTGAAGTCTGATATAAAACTAATAAATTGAAGTCTGATATAAAATTAATAAATTGATGTCTGATATAAAATTAATAAATTGATGTCTGATATAAAATTAATAAATTGATGTCTGATATAAAATTAATAAATTGATTTCTAATATAAAATTAATAAATTGATGTCTGATATAAAATTAATAAAATGATGTCTGATATAAAACTAATAAATTGATGTCTGATATAAAATCAATAAATTGATGTCTGATATAAAATTAATAAATTGATGTCTGATATAAAATTAATAAATTGATGTCTGATATAAAATTAATAAATTGATGTCTGATATAAAATTAATAAATTGATGTCTGATATAAAATTAATAAATTGATGTCTGATATAAAATTAATAAATTGATTTCTAATATAAAATTAATAAATTGATGTCTGATATAAAATTAATAAAATGATGTCTGATATAAAACTAATAAATTGATGTCTGATATAAAATCAATAAATTGATGTCTGATATAAAATTAATAAATTGATGTCTGATATAAAATTAATAAATTGATGTCTGATATAAAATTAATAAATTGATGTCTGATATAAAATTAATAAATTGATGTCTGATATAAAATCAATAAATTGATGTCTAATACAAAATTAATAAATTGATGTCTGATATAAAATTAATAAATTGATTTCTAATATAAAATTAATAAATTGAAGTCTGAAATAAAATTAATGAATTGATAGATTTAATTGACATCAAAAATAAAATTGACACAGTCATTAATTACATTCAGAATTAAAATTCAGTTAATTAAATGTCATACACTCATTAATCACTAGATTGATTAACTCAGTTGATTCAAAAAAATTAAATGAAGAGACCTGTTGAATTAAAGCGAAGTCCAATTAGTTACCTCATTATCGGATAAATTAAATTAAATTAAAAAAGTGATAGTCAATTAAGAAACCTCATTCATAAATTACATCCTTATCAGATTAATTAAATTAAAAAATTGATAGATCAATTAAGAGCTTGCAATACATTAATCTAAGATGAAAGATTAAATAAAACGACTACATAATTAGCAACCCCCGATAAAAACCTTACAAAGTACACCTTACAAACATTTACCTCTTACAAAGTAACATTTATATTACTTAACAAAGCAATGCCTCAACGTCAATGTTTCGGCGTTAATGGAACGAAAGTCCAATAATAAAATATTCGTTGAAACATCATAATGGTAATCTCTACATAAGAAGTGAAGTGGCTAATGCATTTTAGTTTGTTTTCCTCTCATCGAGTCAAGCAGATGTATTCGCAAGAAATTCGAGATTCCCGCTTTGTAACCGTATACGTCTCTCGTATATGCAAAGAGGACAACGACAAAGGGTCGTCGGCATGATATTTCATATATTTGTCAATTTATTAAAGTGCTTTTAATGGATTACAACCGAGGGTGCAGCGGGTGTCGCGCGCGATCGTCGTGAATCATCCGAACTTTCGCTTGGAAAAAGTGAGGCGAGCCTCGATTGCCATGGGAACAGACTTCTTTGTCTTCCATGCACTTTACAAAGAACCTCCTTTCTTCCTATTCCCTCGAATTGTTAAATTTTCATCGCTTTTTCTCGTTGTCACGCGATATAATCTGTTGCGACTCTACTGTTGCCGCCATCTTGATGAAGCGGCCGCCATTTTGATGACGCTACCGCCATTTTAGCGCTGCGCGTAATCTTACGATTCTCGTCGAAACTTTTCGCATAGATTTTATTTATTTTATTTAACATACATTGCTATATTAATTATTATCAATTAAGTATAATAAATTATTATCAATTAAGTATAATAAATTATTATCGTTATTAATAACTGGATTATTATTATTATTACGATTACTAGTGAACAAATTAAGTACAAATTAACATTGGTATTAACAGCTAATAATAAATATTGTAGACATCTAAATAACCGTCCAGTCAATAATTAATAATAAATATAAAGCATGCAAAAAATGATATCAAAAACCCGTATCGCGAATTTTAGCTTCCGCGATTTCCTAATATTTTCGCAACCGGCGTTCGCATATTAAAAAACAGAATAAACAAATATACCGTGTATTAACCGGGAAAAATTGGAGTTTTTTCGGCTCTTATGAGGTCCGCGGATTCGAGCCGGTGTTTTCGCAAATATTTGCCAGGCGGCCGAAAGAGGGAGCCGAGAAAAAAAAGATGAACAGCAACGCAGAGATTATTGTAATTCGAATACCGTTGATTTTCGCTAAAACGAGGGGGAATACCAACCTAGGGCAATGCAATTAAACAGATTGTTGGCAGGCCTGCGGGTCCATTAAAGTTTAAAATCGTGCTCACGTCGGCGAATGCAATTTTATCGAGGTACGCGATCCATGTTGCTGAAACGGACCGAATTGTATTTGCATTACCGGTGTAAATAATAATAATGGACAACGCTCGGGGTGTTCCCGATTATTAGTAACGAAATAACCTTTTTTTTTTGCAAGCTTTCGAACAGTTAACCGTGTTCACATTTTTGAAATTTTTACTTTTTTTTAAGCTGCTGTTTTATTATTTTTTTTGTCAATTTTGTTCATTGTTTGCATGTTACATATTGGTATTTTCAGTTTTTATTGTTTGATGTTTTTTGCAGATTTTTTTAGTGGAGTCTGATGTTCAAATTAGTTTGGATATTTTTTATAATATTTCTTATATTATTTATTATATTTTATCATTTATATTTCTCATTATATTCTTATATAATTTTTATTTTTTATGCAAATACATTTCTCAAGTAATTTATAACATTTTCTCTCTATCAATTTTGTTGATTAATTTCATATTTTATTTTAATATTGTCAATTTTTGTTGTTTGTTATTTTTTATAGATTTTTTAAATGAAGTCTGATGTTCAAATTAGTTTGGATATTTTTTATAATATTTCCCTTATTATTTATAATATTTTATCATTTATATTTCTCATAGTATGTATTCTTCTTATATAATTTATATTTTCTATGCAATTTATATTTCTCAAGTAATGTATAATATTTTATATATTGTTTACAATATTGTTCATATTATTTGTTTGTCCACATATCAATATGTGTAAAACATTTTTTGTATTGAAAGTTATATATACAAAATTATATAACATTAGCTATAAACATTTTAAGTAACAGTATCGAATATATAAATAATTATGAAGACATAAAAATTCAGTGAAGTGAATGAACTTTCAATGTTCATAATTTTTACCCAATTAAATAAATGTCTATCTAGATAAAAATAAAAAGATCTGCAAAATAATTTAAGTTCAAAAATCTTGATAAAAGAACACGTTCATTATCTACGTAATCATAAAATTGCAGAATGCTAAACATACAAACTGCTTCATAACGAATGAATAAAACATAACAGTAAAAATATGTGATACGAGAGTTTATTAGGATATTACAAAAGCGAATGAATTATGGTAATGGAATGTATCAATATTTAAACAAGCCGTATGCAACTTGAAAATCGGATGAAATAAATCAAGAAATGGTTCGATTCAAGAACAAAAATAAAGAGAGAAATTGCAAACAGTTAATGTTCGCGCAGTGTTCGTAGCGAAATTGTGTTATTAAACGGCGGGGAGCAGTGACGCTTTTTGCGCCGCAACCAAAAACACCGAAACAAAGTATTTTAATTCGCGTACTGATTGAAAATGTTTTCCGGTCGAAAAATATCCGCGTTAGGTAAATTCGGTGTATCCGGGCGCCGCGGTGTGCCGTAAAATTTACGTTTAATTGAATTAAAACGGTTCGATTTTATGCGCCAGATCTCCTTTCGTATCTAATTAATATATTTAACGAGCGACCGCGAAATTCGTAACGAAATTCGCAGAATGAAATGCAAACTCGACTTTTTACGTCTAGGTAGAAATGAAAGATAAATTTTGCCGATTTTACGTTACACGAAAGATTTTGCGCGAAGACAGCGAAATACAGAGAGTAAATTATACGCAAAATAATTAAATAGAATTAGATTCATTTTTTATTAATTTTATTTATTTTTCATGATTTTATATTATTGGTATGGTAGTTTGTATTATTTATAATTTTCATTGCGAGTGGGGTGGTCGATAAGAAGGCGTCCTCTTTAAATTCTCAGTGCGAGTTAGTAAATTATAGAAATTATCTTGCAGCTTGTTAGAAAGAGGCAATTCCGCTCTTTAAGATAGCGTTGGTTTCATTAGGATACAACTTTCCGTTTCCGAGATATGATCGTTTAAAGAGGAACGTGTTTTCGGGGGTTCGCCGTTCTCTCAGACCTCTCAGTCGCGCTCTCAGACCTCTCAGTCGCACTCTCAGACCTTTCACTCGCACTCTCGGACCTCTCCCACTTTTCTGCGGTGGTGGGGATCTCTAGGTCACTCGCTCAGACGTCTTTCCCCCACTCTGAGACGACGTTCTCCCACTCTCAGACGTTTCTCTCGCACTCTCTGGCCTCTTTCCCCCACTCTCAGACCTTTCACTTGCAGTCGTTCGACCTTCCCTCTCTCACACTCTTGGACCCTTCTCAGTCGCACCTTCGGACCTCTCTCTTGTATTCTCAGCCTCTCTCCCACTCTCGGCGACTCTTCTTCCACTTTCAGTGTGCTGAGAGAGCAGTGTCGCAGACAGAGACAGAGAGCTGAGGTCTCAGACCTTTGACTTACTTCTATTTGAGTTTCTTTTTTGGTTCACACTCCCAGTCCCCTCTCAATCGCACTTACTCTCTTCCACTCTCGGCATTCCACGCTTAGCTCTCTCTATCACTCTCAGCATTTCTCTGCTACTCTCAGCTCTCTCCGCCCACTCTCAGACCTTTCACTTCCACCTATCTGATATTTACCTTTCCTTCACACTCTCAGTCACTTTCCATATGTTTCTCCATTCTTATCTCTCTCTCTCCTACTCTCAGCTCTCTTTCTCCCACTCTCAGCTCTCTCACTCCTACCTATCCTTTTCCCTTTCTCTCAAATTCTCAAACGCCTCTCAGTCGCACTTTCCATGTGTCTCCCACATTCTTAGCTCTCTCCTTTCCACTCTCAGCCTCTTTGTCCTACCCTCAGCGTCTTGCTTCCACTCTCAGCCTCTTTCTCCCACTCTCAGCGCTCTCACTCGCACCCATCCATCTTCTCCCTTTCCGTCACACTCCCAAACCCCTCTGTCGCACTATATACGTCTCTCCCCCACTCTCAGCTCTCTCCCACTATCACCTCCCTCACCCACTCTATCACTGACCTATCTCACGCCTGGCTGCCGTGGTGTGGTCAGTGACAGACGCTCGGTCAGCGTTCTTTCTTACTATACCACATACTACGCATCCCCAGAAAAATATGTAGGTCACGACGTTCTCTGGAATTTCGGATGTCCCTCGTGTTTCGAATACTTTGCTAGCTTGTATCTCAGCAGGGGACTAAGATATTGATTTTCGATAAAATCTGGAGCGAAGCTTTCACTATCTGTTGAATGTATGTGAACTTGAATGCTATTTTTAATATTTATACTTGAAACTGATGGAGTTCCATAACTCTCAAAATTGTCATAGCTCCAGAAAATCTTGGAAACTCTTACAAATCTTCAAAGTTCTTACAAATTTCAAAATTCATGTTTTTCCAAAGTTTAAAGGTTTCAAGTACTCGTAATGTTCCAAAATTCTTCTAGCTCCAAACTCTGAAATTCTCAGTATTCCAAATCTACCAAACTACAAAGTTCTCAAACTTGCCTTCAAATGAAAAGCAGACTTTTCGATACCTTGGTACTTCGATACCTTAGTAACTCGACACCTTGGTAACTTGATACCTTCGTAACTCGATACCTTGGTAATTCGATGCCTTGATAACTTGGAGCCTTGGTAATTCAATACCTTGGTAATTTGATACGTTGGTAATTCGATGCCTTGATAACTCGGTGCCTTGGTAACTCAATACCTTGGTAATTCGATACCTTGGTAATTCGATGCCTTGATAACTCGGTGCCTTGGTAACTCTATTCCTTGGTAACTCGATATGTTAGTAATTCGATGCCTTGATAACTCGGTGCGTTGGTAACTCGATACCTTGGTAGCTCTACCCCTTGGTACCTCGATGCCTTGGTAATTCGATGCCTTGATAACTCGATACCTCGGTAATTCGATGCCTTGATAACTCGGTGCCTTGGTAACTCTACACCTTGGTAACTCTATACCTTGGTAACTCGACACCTTGGTAACTCGATGCCTTGGTAACTCGATACCTTGGTAATTCGATGCCTTGATAACTCGGTGCCTTGGTAACTCGATACCTTGATAACTCGATACCTTGGCAACCCAATACCTTAATAACTCAAAATTCTCAAACTTGCCTCCAAATGAAAAGCATACTGATTGATGAACCCATAATAACAAGTATAAAATTCCGCAATATATTTAGAGCCGCATAAACTAATAAAGTAGCCATACTACGCAAGTACCGTACTTTTGAAGGAAACATTTTCTCGAAACATTTCGTCAGCCAGCGTTTAATCTCCCCGGGCAATTAAACGGGATATCAGCGTTTGTCGCATTTATGTAGATATGCGAATAAGCGTGAGCTTGCCAGGCCACGGATCCTCGGGCGACGGTCACTCGGTTTAACGCTGCGCCCTGTTTCGTTGACATTAGCATAAAATGGGTGGGCAAGATGTCTAAGCGCGAGTCAAGAACACGCTCCGTGATGACAGTGTGGCTTTGAAAGTGGTATTTGCGGGATAAACGACCGTTTCCCTGCCGTGCATCAACCTGGAACTCGTGTCACATGGAAACGTGTTAATGCCATTAAAATGTGCCCTCTCGCTGGCCCCTTTTTTTCTAACGCGATTTAACTGCGCTGTTGCAGTTCCTTTTTGAGAGGCGTCCTTCTCGCGGGTTTGAACCTCGCTATTGCGACTTTCGAGTTAATAAAACGAGCCGCGAATTAGCATTGGAAACTGGCCTTTAGAGGATAGCCAGGATTTTAATTTCTCGCTGGACTGCTGGAAAATGATACTGAATGAATGGCCGGAATGAGAGAACTGTAATTAGTAGTTTGGCTGTTTTGATGTAACCGGTGATGAGTAAATTGCAAGAGGGTAGATGGAAAGAGAATATTCTATGCAATATTTGGACGTTATTACTAAATTATTTCTTTTTGACGCACTCACTAATTAATTTTCAATATTTTATTTTTTAAAAATAGGACTGGATAAATAGGAAGCTCATGAAAAATATTAAATTCAGGGGTTTTTAACAAAAATCGAATACAACGTTTAAACATAATTTATTTTTGTTAAACACATCTTCTGGCAAAACTCTTTGATTAATTTTGATTACTGCATTAAAAAAAATAATGTTAAATAAACAGGGAGATCATGAAGAATATTAGTCACAATTTTTTAAACAAATATTTAATACAACCTTTAAATATAATTTATTATTGTTAAACACAGCTTCTAGCTAAACTCTTTGATTAATTTTAATAATTACAATAAAAGAAAATAATGTTGAATAAATAGAAAACTCATGAAGAATATTAGTCACAATTTTTTAAACAAATATGTAATACAACCTTTAAATATAATTTATTATCAAACATCACAAATTCACTCTCTCATCAATTTTAGTTATTCATTTCACTTTCAGAAACAATTATTCATACTCCTCTTCAAATGTAAAAGCAAACATTGAATAAAAACGAAATGTAAAGATGCAGAACCGATAAAACAGTGCGAAGGGAGTGCATAACCGTGGTTCAAGTAGTTTCTTTAGTTTAATGAGAACCCAAACACTGTATTTGTCGGGGGTTCGCATTGTTTTCTATAAAACTACGTAAATTCCTTCTCGGAGATTGTTTGTTTGTTCTGTTTCTCGCTGCACTTTCTTCGCGGCTAATGAATGCTTTCCAAGGGGTTGCTTTCTCTGATTCCCGTGGAATTTGAAATTATCACTTTGAGTTGGTACTCGTAAACTACTTGTTTTACAGGGGGAAATGTTTCCAGCAAAGGGTGGAATCATTTTGTTCGTAATGTATTTATGCACCGAGTTCCCACGAACTTTTCTAAACTTTCTTTTATGAAAACTACCCTTCTTTTTGTGGGAAAATTGAAAGTACTTAATGTGTAATATGTAGGTCCTTGTTTATTGAGAACTATTTAATGGCTATTGGTTTTTAATTTGTGTTAAATTTACAAGAATTTTGATGTTTGTAGTAAAATTATCGGTCAATCTCCCCCAAAAAATTAATACAAATTACACCGAAAAAACAATAGCAATCTACATTACCATCACGACCATCAATTTTCCTTCCCACAGTTACGCAAAGCGCGGTAAAATATAGATGTGCATTGTCGTTGAATAATTCAATAAGAACAGTCCGTTCTCCACGAGATGAGGTTCCCAGGGAAATGTGAAAGAGGAAAGCTAAATATTTCGAAAGACAGCACACAAAGTGGACGTCGAGGTTTTCCAAAGGCCAGAAAAGTTCCTTTTAATTTCCATCCGTTTCCCGATTACTATTCAACGTGCTTCCGCAAGCTCGCTGCCGAATGAAATGGAATATTAACCGGAACAAGAAGCGCATCATGAGCTTCCACGAACAGCCGTGCATCTCGTAAGCTTTCATGTGTGTCTCGTATGCAACCCGTTTATTTATGCGTGTTGCAATTTACTCGATCAGAACGGTGCGACGTCAGCCAATAACTTCCAACTTCGGCCTCTATTTTCTACGTATGCACATGGTGTACAAACCCATAACAATTATCGTAAAAAACATGGGATGTCTCAGACAACAGATGTCTCATGTTGCATTAAATTTTCATTGCAATCTTCCCTTATCTACAACGTACACAATATCATCTTACTCAAGATTATGATTCGTAGCAACACATTATTCGCTTTTAAAAATTCACATATCATTCATGTGGTAACATATTCACATATGCAGCTACACATGACTTCAATAGATGCAGTTCATTATATTTATAATAATATTTTCAGTGATCATTATTTTCAGTGCTGTCAATATTATCAATATTATCAATGCTATCAATGTTATCAATACTATCAATATTATCAATGTTATAAAGAATATCAATGTTATCAAGGCTATCAAAATTATCAATGCTATCAATGTTATCAATGTTATCAATACTATCAATATTATCAATGTTATCAATTCTATCAATACTATCAATGTTAACAATATTATCAAGGCTATCAATATTATCAATGTTATCAGTGCTATCAATACTATCAATATTATCAATGCTATCAATGTTATCAATATAATGAGTGTTATCAATGTTATCAATATTATCAATAATATCAATGCTATCAATACTATCAATATTATCAATGCTATCAATACTATCAATGTTATCAATGTTATCAATGTTATCAGTGTTATCAATGTTATCAATGTTATCAATGTTATCAATAATATCAATAATATCTATGTTATCAATGCTATCAATGCTATCAATATTATCGATGTTATCAATATTATCAGTGTTATCAATGTTATCAATACTATCAATATTATCAATGTTATCAATATAATCAGTGTTATCAATGTTATCAATATTATCAGTAATATCAATGCTATCAATAATATCAATGCTATCAATATTATCAATGCTATCAATACTGTCAATGTTATCAATGTTATCAATAATATCAATAATATCAATGTTATCAATGCTCTTCAATATTATCAATGTTATCAATGCTATCAATGCTATCAATGCTATCAATATTATCGATGTTATCAATATTATCAGTGTTATCAATGTTATCGACATTATCAATGTTATCAACGTTATCAACGTTATCAATTTTACCAATGTTACCAATATTATCGATATCATCAATGTTATCAATATTTTCAGTAAAGTGACTTCATCTTCTTAGATTATGTACTTGGCTGTCGCAGTATTTTCTGCTTAAGCTACTGTATTTATTTTTGAACAAATTATTAGTCTTTTACTGTTAACCAATTTTATCAGTCTATTATCATTGATCGATTATCACTGTTTTATCCTTGATCGATCGTCAATTTGGCATATTATTTTCTAATATAAAGTAATTGAAAATGAGATTGTTTTAACCCACCCAGTAGATGCAAGGCAACGTATACCGATACATCATTGAAGATGCGTTGAACCACCCTCTCCATGAGTCCCCGCTTCCCTGCTTATTTACGTTCCATCTGCGATGAAAACGGCGCTTTAATCGCGAAATTGTCGATTCCCTTGGTGCGCCGTCGGTCGACGGAAACTTTGGAAGCAGTTGCTCGGAAAGATGGTTCAAAGACCAGCAGATATGAATTCAACGAGATTTCTAGGGCATTAAATTTCTTAGCTTATGTGCGCTCGTTCCGGAGAGGGTGTACACAGTCGTATACGTGGAAATTCAATTATTGCTATTCATTTTTCGCGTTCAATATTTGGAGAACTCAACAAGTTAGTCGATCCAATAATTACGGGTCACTTTACTTAACTTTTACTGTGAATAGAGTCAATAGACTCTCTGCAATGTCACTAATACAGTAATTATTAAAAAACTTTTTATTATCAACATCATTGAAATGATAATAGTCATTGTCAGTATACTTCACAACCACTATTTAAATAATTTCAAAGATGTACAATAAGGTAAAAATATCTAAAAAATCACATTTAAAGACTGTTCATCTATATATAATTAAATGGTGAGATAGTCACATTATGGTATGATGATATGATCATATGATAGTATGATAGAACAATAGCATAATGCTATGATAGTATAACAATGTGATGGTATAATAGTATGACCATTTGACGGTATGATAGTATGATAGTATATGATAGTATGATATTATGATAGCATGTAATAATATGGTATTAGGATAGCATATGATGGTACGATATTGTTATAGCATGTGATAGTATGATATTATGATGGCATATGATAGTATGATATTATGATAGCATACGACAGTATGATATTATGATGGCATATGTTAGTATGATATTATGACAGCATATGATAGTATGATATTATGATAGCGTTTGACAGAATGTTATTATGATAGCATACGACAGTATGATATTATGATTGCATATGTTAGTATGATATTATGATAGCATATGATAGTATGATATTATGATAGCATACGACAGCATGACA